>NC_064627.1:638440119-640940119 GCF_023864275.1 Schistocerca cancellata
TCTTTAATATTTTGCAGTATTTCTTGTAATGTGCTATAGCATCAACATCGGAACTGTTTCGGATTGACAGATACAGTTTTCTTTTTGTTTTACAAGACACCCCTATTCCTTGAGTAATCCATGGATTCTTTGTAGACTTTGCTCTAACTTTGGTTAGTTTTGGGGGAAAACAGTGTTCGAATAAGGTAAGCACTTTATTAGAAAAAGTTTTATATTTTTCATTCATGGCATGAGCACTGTAAACATCAGTCCAGTGAATATCTCTGAGGAGTGTCCTAAAATAATCAATTTTTGGCTTATTGATTACTGTCTTGAGCTCAGATTTAACAGATTTTATATCCTGTTCAGTATTAACATTTAACAGAAGGAACTGTATGTCATAGTCTTAGAGGCCATTGACTATTGGTTTTGTAATATAATTTTGTTCAATGGACTTTTCTATAAAGCTATTATCAATAGCTGTTTGTGAGCAATTGGCTACCCTAGTGGGGAACTTTACAGTGGGAATTAAGTTGAATGATAATGTTACTAACTCAAATAAGTTCTTATTGGGAGAGTCTTTAAGGAAATCTACACTGAAATCACAAGCAACCACTATTTCTTTGTTTTTGGTTGTTAAATGTGCCAGTACATCTTCAAGGTGGTTTACAAACAGATTAAAGTTACCTGCAGGTGCACGATATACACTTAATATTATGGAGGATTTTTTTTTTTTTTTTTTTTTTTTTTTTTTTTTTTTTTTTTTTTTTTTTCTGTTGCAAATGCTTCCATATGCTGTTCTAGACAAAATTAATGAATGTCTATGTTCTTAAATTTAAATTTAAGTGTAACAGTAATGGCAGTGAGGTACAGTGTTCATTTTTATAAAAAAAAATATTAATGATAATTAGCTGTTATTGAAGCATAAAGAATCAGTTTTAATGTAGATGTAGATGTAGATGTAATGGCTGCATTAGACTATTATTGTTCTTCTGATTTTATTACACATATGTTTGTTCTCATTATGCAAATCAAGTTGTGTGAGTGAGTCACTAATACTTCATAACATTGTAAAGGGACAAAGACAAATTTAAAATTATGTTTCAAACCTAATTAGGCAAAGCTGGATTATGCAGTATACTTGAGCCTACTGAAGAATACTGCAGATGTTAGTTTTGGAGGATTGTTACAGACTGACATGCAAAAATAATAACTGGATAATTAAATAAAAAATAATTAATCAACCACATCATTAATTTTATCTTGCTTTTTGTACTTACCAAATATTTTTGTTAGTTTTTCCCAATCCCTCAGAACAACATGACTCTGCAACATGTATTTGTACAAAAAGAGAATGTTTCACAAAAGTAACAAGTCATATGTATTTCATTTCAAAAATTATTCTTTTAAATGTTACCTCTTTCCAGAGACATAATTTCAAATGATACTAAACTGCCTTATATGACATGTACATTCACATTACATTGAAAAAGGAAACAGTTGCCAGGGCAAAATTTATTTCTTTTGTTTAATTGTTATTCTAAGATTTGCTCTTTCCTTATTAATTTCCATGTTTTCACATGTGTTGGTAAATAAATTATTAAGTTAGTTCTGGTTTTTAATACAGAAACTATTCAATGCCAACAAAGAATTATGAACTGTGCTATTAATTTTATGGAACTAGATGAATACATGTGCACACAAACACACTAGCAACTACTGTATTTTGTCAATTCCTTGTTGTGCTGGAGCTTTAGGAATGGTGAGACGTCTAGCATGATATACTGAACATGTTATTATCTTCATTTCTAATGTAACATTTCAAATTAATTATGCAATGCTCAATAGATATATCAATTGCAGACACTGAGACAGTTTTGTATGTCATGATGAGAACACCTTCTCTGTCACTCAACCCTAATTAAAGCAGCAAGAAATAAATATATTTTTACATGTACATCCATACTCTGTAAAACACTGTAAATTGTGTGGCAGAAGATACTTCCAATTATACCCATTATTATGGCTTCTTCCATTCAATTTGTATATGGAGAATGGTCAGAATAACTGTTTAAATGGCTCTGCATGTGTTGTAATTAATCCAGCCTTAACTCTTTCAATCCCGATGGTTGTGTGGTTCAATAGGTGATCCACATAAATAATTTTATGTATACTTTAACATATGGAACTAACATTTAATTTCCAATGTAAGGATAGAGGAATGTTTAATAAAGAATCAGAGGCTATACAGCAGCCTCCTGCTCCCATTTTCCTGTAGTGTGGAGCACCCAGAGTGTCTTCATACTTAAACTTGATCTAGAGGTCAGCTCTTGTAGCCTCAGGTGCTGTGGTGGAAGCAAAGTTGTCAGCCACAGGTGTATCTGAAGGCTGCTAGTTTGGGTTTGTCAGCAATTGTTAAGTAAGTTTGATACAATGTAATTCTGCATGAGGTGTGGATGTGTTGCAGCAGATTCTGCTTGACACCACTGCTTTGCACTCATATCTGTAACTTGCTCAATGGTTTAATTGTGTAGTTCTTGGAAAGCCTCTGTGTAGGAGCATTTACACATTTCAAACTCACAATTTCAGAATTGGCCATTAACATCTCCTTATTCATGGCAGTTAATTTTGCTTTCAGTTCCTGGTTTCACAGTAAATGCATCTTTTTTTTTTTTTTGTAAATCATGGCACTCGATCATTTGTTGTATTGGGTTATCAATACTGCATTCAGAAAGTCCATGTTCCTGCATATGTGTGCATGCAAACCCTGAAGGAAGCCACCTGAACAGCAAAGTACTATGTCAGTACCACAGCATGTGTGGGCAGCCATCCCAGCAGAATTCAGTAGCCAGCCAGCCACTGATCCAATGTACTAATTAGTGCAGATGTACTGATAAAAGAACCTACTTTTGCACCTGCCTTTCTCGGGAGACAACTAGGCTCCCAAATCATCACCACCACTTGCTCACACCATTGTGGCTCATAGCCACCCCTGCAACAGGATACTCTATACTTTGTTGTCAGAATTTGTAGCATAATCTTCATGCAGCACAACATCTGGACCATAACCTATGCTGTCAAAATGGTGCTGTGAGTGATGAACCATTTAGTTATATTTTGGTGGCTGTAATAGACAAGGAAGTGAGGCATTACTGTCGTCATAACTTGCACTTTACCTTGTTTAGACTGGAAGAGTTGACTACCTTATGAGAGTGTAAGGGTAATTCTAGAGTATCTGATGTCTGTAAGATATAGGCAATGTAGCTTACTTTGGCATACTGCACCATGCACAGAGTCATTATCTCTAACCTATTATACACATTGTGACTGCCAGGCAGTGTAAAAGGTCTGGGTGGCTGATGATATGATGTACAGACTGATTGGTATTGGTCATTTGAAGCTGTAATTTATTTGTGCCTTATTGAGTGTAATAGAGAGTAAGATGCCACTATGGCAGAGCAAGAGATGAAAGGTTTGCCAGAGCTGGAAGCAGCACAGATACTGTCAGGAAAGATAGTGCAGCTAATGGTAGATAATATACAGCTACACAGGTAGTTGGCAGCTAAGGACAAACAGTTAGCCTTGATTCAGATACAGCAGCATGAGTTGGATCCAGCTACCACAAGATTAACTGTTCCCTTTTCTGGAAAATCATCTGAGGGTGTATGACCAAATTCAGCACAGATGAGTGTTTGGACTGATAGTCAATTGTTGCAGGTAGCAAAACTGCAACTAGTAGGAGAAGTAAATATGTTTGTGAATTATACAAAATCAAATGTGTGTGAAATCTTATGGGACTTAACTGCTAAGGTCATCAGTCCCTAAGCTTACACACTACTTAACCTAAATTATCCTAAGGACAAACACACACACCCATGCCCGAGGGAGGACTCGAACCTCTGACGGGATCAGCCGCACAGTCCATGAGTGCAGCACCTTAGACCGCTCGGCTAATCCCGTGCGGCGTGAATTATACAGAAGCACTAAAGAATGTAGCAGGCTTTGAACAGTTGGAGAATGGGCTTCACCTCTTCTTTTCAGTCTGGTGTTAGATAAGGTAATAAAAGAATGGGAAACATCACAGCAGGGGATAACCTTAGGAAACCTACAGATTAAATGCCTGGATTTTGCAGACGATTTGGCGATTGTCACGAAAATTATAAAAGAAACAAAAGACACTATTGAAAAACTACATGAAATTGTTCCAAAACTGGACTACAGATCTTACAAAAAGACACAGTTTATGAGCACAAAGAAACTCTCATCTCTGAACACAAGTATGGCACGATTTACAAAATGGCAAATTTCAAATACCTTGGTGAAACACTACAAATGAGTGGACATAACAGAGACTCAAGCAAAGAAAGAAAAACTAAACTGGACAAGGCGTACAAAGTAGTGTGGAATCATTACAACAAGAAGTCTATCTCACAAAAAGCCAAATTACACCACTACGACATGATGGTGCTCCCCGAGGCACTATATGCAGCAGTGACCACACTAATCCTAGGTCATACACGTATCAGACAACTAGAAAAAGTAGAACAGAAAATATTTAGGAAAATATTTGGTGCAACTAACAACAATGGAATATGAATCAAGAAACCTACAGAGGAACTATACAAACATACGTAGACAATCACAGAAAAGATTAGAAAACACAGACTACAATTGTATGGACACCTATACAGAATGCCATCACACAGACTGACCAAACAGATCTTTAACTGGGTAACCACTAGAAACAACAAATGGGTGGCAGAGGTAAAAAACAACCTGAACCAACTCAACATAACAGCAGGCACAATAAACGACAGAATAAAATTCAGAAACATCATTAAGAAAAGTAAACTACGTGAGATACAATGTGACAAATGAACAGGTGTAAAATGGACCGAAGAATGCAAGCAAGATCACAGCCGGAAGATAAAAGAAATATGGGCAACCAAAAAGGCAATCAAGATGAAGCCGAAGACACAAAGCCAACAAGAAGCATGGACAGAGGACCGGAAATAGAAACAGCGAGTGAATGAGGGAAGTTTGGGTAGGAAGGAAAGCAGCAAAAGGAAATGGCCATGTAGTTTAGTCCATATACGCTCTTTAGGGGCAAAACACCAGAGAAAGAGAGAGAGAGAGAGAGAGAAAGAGACAGAGAGAGAGGGAGGGAATTGTTGTTCAAATTTGAGGATTTATTTTTCCATTGCCAGCAATGCCTGTGACTCAACACCAAATACAAACAGGGAATGAAGCACAGGATACTGAAAACCATATCAGATTATTAGGTATTTTCAGCCAATTATGGATGATTTTATTAACCAACACCTAGCTGGCAGGATAACAGAAGAGAGAAGTAGGGTGCAGAAATTGTGGTCATACCAAAGAAGTTAGCAGATAGTTCTAGACAATACAGGTTCTGCTATAATTACTGTCACTTGAATAGCAACATTTAGAAATGGCTGGTAATCAAATTTTCACTGACATTAATAAATGTTTTAAAGCTGTCATTACATTTTGAAAAGACTCACTATATGAAGTTTTGAACCTGTAAGAGATATGCACAGCATATGAGGTCAGGCTTATTGAAGAGGTTGACATTGTTAAATTTCTGGGATTACAAATTGATAATAAATTCAGTTGGGAAGGTCATACCACAGAATTGCTGAAGTGCCTAAACAAGTCTGTATTTGCAGTGAGAATGATGTCAGTTGTAGGAGATATAATTATAAAAAATCTTGCATACTTTGCTTACTTTCATTGTATTATGTCATATGGGAATATATTCTGGGGTAACTCATCAAACCAAGCAAAAGTTTTTAGAATGAAAAAGCATGTAATAAGACTTATTTGTGGTGTAAAATCAAGAACATCATGTAGAAACCAGTTCAAGAAACTATTTAGTCTAACCATTGCTTCTCAGTATATTTATTCCTTAATGACATTTGTTGGAAGTAACATATCTCTGTTTCCAACCAATAGCTCAATACATAGTATCAATACCAGAAATAAGAACCATCTGCATAAAGACCACTTCATGTGCCTTGGTCAAGAAAGGGACCCAATATTCAGGAACTCACATTTTCAATAAATTGCCAGAAACCATAGAAAACTTTGTTTCAAATACAGCCCACTTTAAACAGAGTTTGAAAGACTTTTTGATAGGCAACCTCTTCTACTCTACAGATGAATATCTTAACACAAACTGTTAGACTACCTTAAGTAAAATGTCTGTTAAATTTCAGTTTTGACAGTACTTGGTCACTCAGTGAAGATTATGTATTTTGCGTATGATATATTAACCCCCCCCCCCCCCCCATGAACCATGGACCTTGCTGTTGGTGGGGAGGCTTACATGCCTCAGCGATACAGATGGCCGTACCGTAGGTGCAACCACAACGGAGGGGTATCTGTTGAGAGGCCAGACAAATGTGTGGTTCCTGAAGAGGGGCAGCAGCCTTTTCAATAGTTGCAGGGGCAACAATCTGGATGACTGACTGATCTGGCCGTGTAACACTAACCAAAACAGCCTTGCTGTGCTGGTACTGTGAACGGCTGAAAGCAAGGGGAAACTACAGCTGTAATTTTTCCCGAGGGCTTAAATGATGATGGCGTCCTCTTGGGTAAAATATTCTGTAGGTAAAGTAGTCCCCCATTCGGATCTCCAGGCGGGGACTACTCAAGAGGACATCGTTATCAGGAGAAAGAAAACTGGCGTTCTACGGATCGGAGCGTGGAATGTCAGATCCCTTAATTGGGCAGGTAGGTTAGAAAATTTAAAAAGGGAAATGGATAGGTTAAAGTTAGATATAGTGGGAATTAGTGAAGTTTGCTTGCAGGAGGAACAGGACTTTTGGTCAGGTGAATACAGGGTTATAAATACAAAATTAAATAGGGGTAATGCAGGAGTAGGTTTAATAATGAATAAAAAAATAGGAGTGCAGGTAAGTTACTACAAACAGCATAGTGAACGTATTATTGTGGCCAAGATAGACACGAAGCCCATGCCTACTACAGTAGTACAAGTTTATATGCCAACTAGCTCTGCAGATGACGTAGAATTTGATGAAATGTACGATGAGATAAAAGAAATTATTCAGGTAGTGAAGGGAGATGAAAATTTAAGAGTCATGGGTAACTGGAATTCAAGAGTAGGAAAAGGGAGAGAAGGAAACATAGTAGGTGAATACGGATTGGGAGGAAGAAATGAAAGAGGAAGCTTTCTGGTAGAATTTTGCACAGAGCATAACTTAATCATAGCTGACACTTGGTTCAAGAAACATGAAAGAAGGTTGTATACATGGAAGAATCCTGGAGATACTAGCAGGTATCAGATAGATTATATAATGATAAGACAGAGATTTAGGAACCAGGTTTTAAATTGTAAGACATTTCTAGGGGCAGATGTGGACTCTGACCACAATCTATTGGTTATGAACTGTAGATTAAAACTGAACAAACTGCAAAAAGGTGGGAATTTAAGGAGATGGGACCTAGGTAAACTGACTAAACCAGAGGTTGTACAGAGTTTCGGGGAGAGCATAAGGGAACAATTGTCAGGAATGGGGGAAAGAAGAATTACAGTAGAAGAAGAATGGGTAGCTTTTAGGGATGAAGTAATGAAGGCAGCAGAGGATCAAGTAGGTAAAAAGACAAGGGCTAGTAGAAATCTTGGGGTAACCGAAGAAATATTGAATTTAATTGGTGAAAGGAGAAAATATAAAATTGCAGTAAATGAAGCAGGCAAAAAGGAATACAAACGTCTCAAAAATGAGATTGACGGGAAGTGCAAGGGATGGCTGAGGACAAATGTAAGGATGTAGAGGCTTATCTCACTAGGCGGTAAGATAGATGCTGCCTACAGGAAAATTAAAGAGACATTTGGAGAAAAGAGAACCACTTGTATAAATATCAAGAGCTCAGATGGGAACCCAGTTCTAAGCAAAGAAGGGAAAGCAGAAAGGTGGAAGGAGTATTTAGAGGGTCTATACAAGGGCGATGTACTTCAGGACAATATTATGGAAATGGAAGAGGATGTAGATGAAGATGAAATGGGAGATATGATACTGCGTGAAGAGTTTGACAGATCACTGAAAGACCTGAGTTGAAACAAGGCCCCGGGAATAGACAACATTCCATTAGAACTACTGACAGCCTTGGGAGAGCCAGGCCTAACAAAACTCTACCATCTGGTTAGCAAGATGTATGAGGAAGGTGAAATACCCACAGCCTTCAAGAAGAATATAATAATACCAATCCCAAAGAAATCAGTTGTTAACAGATGTGAAAATTACCGAACTATCAGTTTATTAAGTCACAGTTGCAAAATACCAATGCTAATTCTTTACAGACGAATGGAAAAACTGGTAGAAGCCGACCTGGGGGAAGATTAGTTTGGATTCTATGAAAATGGTGGAACATGTGAGGCAATACTGACCGAACGACTTATCTTAGAAGAAAGATTAAGGAAAGGCAAACATACAATTATAGCATTTGTAGACTTAGAGAAAGCTTTTGACAATGTTGACTGGAATAGTCTCTTTCAAATTCTGAAGGTGGCAGGGGTAAAATACAGGGAGCAAAAGGCTATTTACAATTTGTACAGAAACCATATGGCAGTTATAAGAGTCAAGGGGCATGAAAGGGAAGCAGTGGTGGGGAAGGTAGTGAGACAGGATTGTAGCCTCTCCCCGAGTTTATTCAATCTGTATATTGAGCGAGCAGTAAAGGAAACAAAAGAAAAATTCGGAATAGAAATAAAAACTTTGAGGTTCACCGATGACATTGTAATTCTGTCAGAGACAGCAAAGGACTTGGAAGAGCAGTTGAACGGAATGGACAGTGTCTTGAAAGGAGGATGTAAGATGAACATCAACAAAAGCAAACGAGGATAATGGAATGTAGTCGAATTAAGTCGGGTGATGCTGAGGGAATTAGATTAGGAAATGAGACACTTAAAGTAGTAAAGCAGTTTTGCTATTTGGGGAGCAAAATAACTAATGTTGGTCGAAGTAGAGAGGATAAAAAATGTAGACTGGCAATGGCAAGAAAAGCATTTCTGAAGAAGAGAAATTTGTTAACATCGAGTATAGTTTTAAGCACCAGGAAGTCATTTCTGATTGTATTTGTATGGAGTGTAGCCATGTATGGAAGTGAAACATGGACGATAAATAGTTTGGACAAGAAGAGAATAGAAGCTTTCGAAATGTGGTGCTACAAAAGATTGCTTAAGAGTAGATGGGCTGATCACATAACTAATGAGGAGGTATTGAATAGAATTGGGGAGAAGAGGAGTTTGTGGCACAACTTGACAAGAAGAAGGGACCGGTTGGTAGGACATGTTCTGAGGCATCAGGGGATCTCAAATTTAGCATTGGAGAGCAGTGTGGAGGGTAAAAATTGTAGAGGGAGACAAAGAGATGAATACACTAAGCAGATTCAGAAAGATGTAGGTTGCAGTGAGTACTGGGAGATGAAGAAGCTTGCACAGGATAGAGTAGCATGGAGAGCTGCATCAAACCAATCTCAGGACTGAAGACCACAACAACAACAACAACATATTTTTTAAAAGTGCATAACAATGTTTCATTCTGACAGAGTATTAATACTGTAAATATTATCAGGTCCAGTTATGGTAATGTATTCACCTGTTTTCACAATCTCCTAACAAGAGATCAGAGTAGTGAGTAGTACATTCAGAAGTTTTATGTTTTTTATGTTATACTTTCTGACTTGTTCCACACCCACAAAAATCATCTAATGTTTTGGACCATGGAATGAAAACTGAATCTGATCTAATCTCATCATAACAGATGCATACCCCATTCCTAACATTACTGAGATCATCAGTATTTTGGGACAATGTTTGTACTTTTTGACCACAGATCTGAGGAGTTGTTATCATCAATTGGAGCTTGTTCATGAAGGGGCACTATCAGTTCCAGAGAATACCATTTGGATTGAAAAATTGCACCTGCAACATTTCAGAGGTTATTGGATGGTGTGTTGAGAGGTTTGAAACCATGATAGGGCCTCGTTTACTTGGAGGATGTCATTTTATTTTCAGTAGACATTGAGCAGCATAGAAAATGTTTGAAGGAAGAGTTTCACAGACTGCAGGCTGTGCATCTGATGTTGAGCACAGAGAAGTGCCATTTTTTCCATTAGAAACAGAAAGGTATTCAGGCCATGTAATTAGTAAAGATGGACTAAGGGCCGACTAGAGGGTGGTACAAACTGTACAAGAGTTCCCAGTGCCTAAGTTGATTAAGGAACTGCAGTCATTATAGAAAATCCATGAAAGGTTTTGTTGACATAGTACAAGTTGCAAAGGATGAAGGTGAAATTCATTTGGACAGAACAGTGTTTGGGTGAATTTAAAGAATTAAAGGGAGTTTTGATATTCAGCCCAGTTTTAGTATTTCCAGGCTTTCAGAAGGAGCTTATCATTTCATGTGACACATGTAACCATGCTTTGGGATCTACATCTACATCTACATCTACATTTATACTCCGCAAGCCACCCAACGGTGTGTGGCGGAGGGCACTTTACATGCCACTGTCATTACCTCCCTTTCCTGTTCCAGTCGCGTATGGTTCGTGGGAAGAACGACTGTCTGAAAGCCTCCGTGCGTGCTCTAATCTCTCTAATTTTACATTCGTGATCTCCTCGGGAGATATAAGTAGGGGGAAGCAATATATCTGATACCTCATCCAGAAACGCACCCTCTCGAAACCTGGCGAGCAAACTACACCACGATGCAGAGTGCCTCTCTTGCAGAGTCTGCCACTTGAGTTTGTTAAACATCTCCGTAACGCTATCACGGTTACCAAATAACCCTGTGACGAAACACGCCGCTCTTCTTTGGATCTTCTCTATCTCCTCCGTCAACCCGATCTGGTACGGATCCCACACTGATGAGCAATACTCAAGTGTAGGTCGAACGAGTGTTTTGTAAGCCACCTCCTTTGTTGATGGACTACATTTTCTAAGGACTCTCCCAATGAATCTCAGCCTGGTACCTGCCTTACCAACAATTAATTTTATATGATCATTCCACTTCAAATCGTTCCGCACGCATACTCCCAGATATTTTACAGAAGTAACTGCTACCAGTGTTTGTTCCGCTATCATATAATCATACAATAAAGGATCCTTCTTTCTATGTATTCGCAATACATTACATTTGTCTATGTTAAGGGTCAGTTGCCACTCCCTGCACCAAGTGCCTATCCACTGCAGATCTTCCTGCATTTCGCTACAATTTTCTAATGCTGCAACTTCTCTGTATACTACAGCATCATCCGCGAAAAGCCGCATGGAACTTCTGACACTATCTACTAGGTCATTTATATATATTGTGAAAAGCAATGGTCCCATAACACTCCCCTGTGGCACGCCAGAGGTTACAAGCTAGAGGTTTTAAGCTAGGAAATTAATGTGGAGGAGCATCCTGTTGTCTACAAGGTGAGGGAGCTGAATATGGCAGAAAAGAAATATTCAGCAACAGAGAAGGAGATGCTAAGACTAAATTTTGGTGTCACTTATTTCAGATGTTTTCATTATGTGAAAAATTTCAGATAGTGACCAACCATGCTGCTTTGAGTTAGTTATTCGGACTGAAGGATCCATCTTGAAGGCTGACAAGATGGGCCCTGAGACTTAGCAAATTTGATTACGAAGTAATACACAAGCCAGAGATGATGCATGGCAAGGCAGAAACATTAAGCAGGAAGATAACAGTGCTGAAAGTTCTGGGTCATAGTGTTACTATATCTTTGTTGTTTACCAGCCATGGCTGGACAGACTGCATCACAAATACAATGTTTATCAACTAACATTTATACAACACCATATACAAAATTTATATTACAAACAAAAGAAAATATTTATGCAGTGCACAAAAACACATAGAACATAGAGAAAATGAAATATAACTAAACAGGAAAGTAAAACTTCATAGCAGCAAATGAAAATACCATAAAGCAAAATGTTTACTAAACCATGTAGATCACACACATAAAGTTTCATTTTGGCAAAATATGTACTTTAAGTAAAACACAAAATTAAATGTGCAGTTAACTGAGAACATAAAAAGAAGATTAAATTTAGGCAAAATTATATATAAAACATAACAATATTTATTATTTTGTCCATTCACTAGAACCACTGTTGAAAAACTCTTCCAAGGAATATAGTGGATGTTGTTTCAAGTCCTGAGCAATTTTTTTCTGAAATAATTCAGGTGGCAGGGATTTCACTTCTGGAAGCAGTTGATTGTACATTTTTAGGATGACTGTTGGAAAGCTGTCTTGTGGGTTTGATAGGCGACACCTTGGCACTTCAATGTTCCTCTTACAGCGAGTGTTATGATTATGTATTTCTTGTCTTATGCTAAAATTCCTTTGATTTTCTTTTATATAAATGAGGCAGAAAAACACATACTGGCTAAAAGCAGCCATGTTGCAGAGCGACAGACAGTGTAGAGTGCAGACAGTGACCGTTAACAGTAAAGGACACAATTGCAGTTTACCAGATGTGACAGACTGTTGTGCAAAGAAACAAAGCTAGGGTCACAGGTTGTAGTACCAGAAAAATTTAAAGAGGAAGTTTTAAGAAGCTCATGTTGTCTGATCATGGATGGTGCAGGGCAACAAACTGTAGGGTGGCTGAGAGATACTGTTAGAGAAGAAAGAAATTGGATATGGATCAATACATGAGGAACTGCATACAATGTGCACAGTGAGCTGACTTGAATTGTAAATTGGTACTGTCACAGAAGCTATATAGGAAGAATCAAAAGCATTTGAAATGTTTGGGATTGATGTGTTAGGACCATTCAGTCATACACCATCAGGAAATGGATCCGTATTAACAATAACAGATCACTTTTTTTTACTACAAGGAGATAATTGCTTTGCCAAACCAGCAGGCAGTGATAGTTGCACAAGCAATGGTTAACAACTGGATGGTTGACTTTGAAGTACCAGATATGATTATCATGGACCAGGGTATGAATTTCATGTCAGACTTATTGAAGGAGCTGTGTCGCTTATTGCATGGGAAGAAGTTAAGATCTAATCCTCTTCATCCACAAGTCAATGATATAACAGAGCTGGCACATAGAACAATTGGGAAAATATTCAGCAAATAATTCAAAAGTAAATATGAATACCAGGTTGACAAACTGCCTGTTGGCTACTGTCTCAGTTCTTCAGCCAATGTTTTTTTGACGATTTTCCTGCTGTTTTGCCAGCATGAGTGGCTGGCATTGTCAAAGCTTCACCCTCCATTGCTGGTGGTGGACTGGAGGTGCTTGTAGCCACAGACTATGTGTACCTGACACACCAACATGTGAGGGCTTTTCCGTGGTCATTTCTAGGGCAGTTCTTCTCTTTCTACCTGCAGTGGTCATTCACTGGAGCACGAGAATCCAGGATCCATTCACCTTGAGGCTTTCTTCTTTCTTGCTGAAGCTATTCTCTCATGCTTGTGTATTTCTATAGTTTCTCTGGACAAGGAGTGTGATAGCTTTGCTCTATGGTCAGAACTTCTGTGCTGGAGAATTTTACCATATCATCTGCCTTACACAGCCTCTCCCATGGCTGATTTTTCCACCTGCCCCAGCTTGTAATGCTGCCTTTGCTCTGTGATACTGGTGTTGATTGATCATCCAGTCATGCCAACATAAACTTTCCAACATGTTCATGGTATGCTGGATATTCCTGACATTGCAAGTGGGTCTCTTTTCTCCTTTGCCAATTTGAGATACTCTTTGATCTTCTTTGATGGTTTATAAATAGTCCTTATATCATGTTTCCCCAACATACAGCTGATTTTGTCTGTCACTCTGGGAATGTATGGCAGGAAAACAGTACCTGACATTTCTTTTTCTGATGGGTCACTTCACTGAGTATTTGCATCTATTACACTTCTTATATAACTGGTGGAGAACCCATCACTTCTCAGAACACTTTCCAGATGTTACATCTCACTTCTGAGGTGCTGCAGCTTACATATTTATCTTTGTCATGTTACGAGCATATTAATCACACCTCTTTTCTGGCTTGGGTGGTGATTTGACAGTTTGTGAATGTGTCGGTCCCTGTGTGCTGGCTTTCGATACACGCTGTCTCTCCTGTTTTCACCATCCCTTGTCACCAACACATCTAGAAAGGATAATCCACGGTGAATTTTATGTTCCCATGGAGGCTGTTCAAGTGTCTTAGGAAGTCACTGAGCTGTTCCTCCCAATAACACAGGTATTATCAATGTATCAGTACCACACCTTGATATTGCACAGTGCCAGGACCAGTGCCTGTGCTCTGAAATGGTCCATGAGAAAGTTGGCCCCCATTGGACTGAAAGGACTGCTCGTGGCAATGCCTTCCAGCTGTTCTTTGAAGTTGCCATTAAACTTGAAATAGCTCATGGTCAGACATACACGAAAGAGCTTGGTGAGGAAAATAGACCAATGTGCTCCAGAAAACCACTGAGTGGCACTGCGGTAAACAAAGAAACAACATCAAAGCTGTGGAGGATGTCATTTTGTCCATGTCAGTTTTGACATTGTTTCTTTGTTTACCAAAGTGCCACTCAGTGACTCTATGGAGCACACTGGTTCCATTTTCCCATGTGACATCACCAAGCTCTTTCATGCTTGTCTCATCATGAGCTATTTCATGTGGAATGACAACTTCTAAGAACAGTTGGAAGGCAATGCCATAGGTAATCCTCTCAAACCAGTGTGGGCCAACTTTCTCATGGGACATTTCAAAGCACAAACACTGGACCTGGCACTCTGTAAACCTAAGGTGTGGTATGGATACATTGATAATACCTTTGTTGTGTGGAGTCATGGTGAGGAACAGCTCAGTGACTTCCTAAGACACTTGAACAGCCTCCATGGGAACATAAAATTCACCGTGGAAGTACAGTTATTCTTTCTAGGTGCAGTGGTCACAAGGGATGTGCAAACCTGTGACACAGTGTATATCTAAAACCAACACATACAGACTGATACCTTTACTAACAGTCAAATTGCCACCCGAGCTAGAAAAGAGGCATGATTAATATGCTTGTAATGTGAACAAGACAAATATGTCAGCTGCAGCACCTCAGAAGTGAGATGTAACACCTGGAAAGTGTTCTGAGGAGCAATGGGTACTCCATCAGTTAAATAAGAAGTGTTACAGAGTCAAATACTTGGCAAAGTGACACATCAGATTAAGAAATGTCGATTACTGCCTTACTGCCATACTTTCCTAATGTGACAGACAAAATCAGCTGTATATTGTGCAAACATGATGTAAAGACTATTTATAAACTGGCAAAGAAGATCAAAGAGTATCTCAGATTGGCAAAGGAGAAAGGGACCCACTTGCAATGTCAGGAATATACTGCATACCATGCACCTGTGGGAAAGTTTAGGTTGGGATGACTGGACAGTCAGTCAGTCAACACCAGAATCACAGAACAGCAGCAGAATTGTAAGCTGGGGCCGGTGGAGAAACCAGAGGTGGCAGAGGACACACTGTGTGAGGCTGATCACATAGTAAAATTCTGCAACACAGAAGTTCTGGCCATAGAGAAGAGTTATCATACCCACTTGTTCAGAGAAGCCATAGAAATACACAAACATGAGAATAGCTTCAGAAAAAAAGAAGAAAGCCTCAAGGTGAACGGATCCTGGATTATCAAGCTGCAGCAAATGACAACTGCAGGTAGCAAGAGGAGAATCATACCATAAATGATCACATTGTTGGAGCACCAGGTACATATAGACTGCTGTAATGAGCTCAACTCCAGTTCATCACCAGCTTTGACAATGCCAGTCAGTCACACTGGCAAAATGTCAGAAAACTCATCAACCAAACATTGGCCAAAGAACTTGAGACAGAAGCCAACAGGCAGTTTGTCAACAAGGGGCCACGAAAGCCTTAATAATCTGATTAGAGATTAGATTAGATTAGATTAGATTAGATTAATACTAGTTCCATGGATCATGAATACGATATTTCGTAATGATGTGGAACGAGTCAAATTTTCCAATACATGACATAATTAGGTTAATTTAACAACATACTTAAGTTAATATAACAACTTTATTTTTTTTTTGTGTATTTTTTATTTTTATTTATTTTTTTAATTTTTTTTTATATTTTTTTTAAATAATTTTTTTCTTAATTTATATCTAAAAATTCCTCTATGGAGTAGAAGGAGTTGTCATTCAGAAATTCTTTTAATTTCTTCTTAAATACTTGTTGGTTATCTGTCAGACTTTTGATACTATTTGGTAAGTGACCAAAGACTTTAGTGCCAGTATAATTCACCCCTTTCTGTGCCAAAGTTAGATTTAATCTTGAATAGTGAAGATCGTCCTTTCTCCTAGTATTGTAATTATGCACACTGCTATTACTTTTGAATTGGGTTTGGTTGTTGATAACAAATTTCATAAGAGAGTATATATACTGAGAAGCTACTGTGAATATCCCTAGATCCTTAAATAAATGTCTGCAGGATGATCTTGGGTGGACTCCAGCTATTATTCTGATTACACGCTTTTGTGCAATAAATACTTTATTCCTCAGTGATGAATTACCCCAAAATATGATGCCATATGAAAGCAATGAGTGAAAATAGGCGTAGTAAGCTAATTTACTAAGATGTTTATCACCAAAATTTGCAATGACCCTTATTGCATAAGTAGCTGAACTCAAACGTTTCAGCAGATCATCAATGTGTTTCTTCCAATTTAATCTCTCATCAATGGACATACCTAAAAATTTGGAATATTCTACCTTAGCTATATGCTTCTGATTAAGGTCTATATTTATTAATGGCGTCATACCATTCACTGTACGGAACTGTATGTACTGTGTCTTATCAAAATTCAGTGAGAGTCCGTTTACAAGGAACCACTTAGTAATTTTCTGAAAGACAGTATTGACAATTTCATCAGATAATTCTTGTTTCTCAGGTGTGATTACTATACTTGTATCATCAGCAAAGAGAACTAACTTTGCCTCTTCATGAATATAGAATGGCAAGTCATTAATATACACTCCTGGAAATGGAAAAAAGAACACATTGACACCGGTGTGTCAGGCCCACCATACTTGCTCCGGACACTGCGAGAGGGCTGTACAAGCAATGATCACACGCACGGCACAGCGGACACACCAGGAACCGCGGTGTTGGCCGTCGAATGGCGCTAGCTGCGCAGCATTTGTGCACCGCCGCCGTCAGTGTCAGCCAGTTTGCCGTGGCATACGGAGCTCCATCGCAGTCTTTAACACTGGTAGCATGCCACGACAGCGTGGACGTGAACCGTATGTGCAGTTGACGGACTTTGAGCAAGGGCGTATACTGGGCATGCGGGAGGCCGGGTGGACGTACCGCCGAATTGCTCAACACGTGGGGCGTGAGGTCTCCACAGTACATCGATGTTGTCGCCAGTGGTCGGCGGAAGGTGCACGTGCCCGTCGACATGGGACCGGACCGCAGCGACGCACGGATGCACGCCAAGACCGTAGGATCCTACGCAGTGCCGTAGGGGACCACACCGCCACTTCCCAGCAAATTAGGGACACTGTTGCTCCTGGGGTATCGGCGAGGACCATTCGCAACCGTCTCCATGAAGCTGGGCTACGGTCCTGCACACCGTTAGGCCGTCTTCCGCTCACGCCCCAACATTGTGTGCAGCCCGCCTCCAGTGGTGTCGCGACAGGCGTGAATGGAGGGACGAATGGAGACGTGTCGTCTTCAGCGATGAGAGTCGCTTCTGCCTTGGTGCCAATGATGGTCGTATGCGTGTTTGGCGCTGTGCAGGTGAGCGCCACAATCAGGACTGCATACGACCGAGGCACACAGGGCCAACACCCGGCATCATGGTGTGGGGAGCGATCTCCTACACTGGCCGTACACCACTGGTGATCGTCGAGGTGACACTGAATAGTGCACAGTACATCCAAACCGTCATCGAACCCATCGTTCTACCATTCCTAGACCGGCAAGGGAACTTGCTGTTCCAACAGGACAATGCACGTCCGCATGTATCCCGTGCCACCCAACGTGCCCTAAAAGGTGTAAGTCAACTACCCTCGCCAGCAAGATCTCCGGATCTGTCCCCCATTGAGCATGTTTGGGACTGGATGAAGCGTCGTCTCACGCGGTCTGCGCGTCCAGCACGAACGCTGGTCCAACTGAGGTGCCAGGTGGAAATGGCATGGCAAGCTGTTCCACAGGACTACATCCAGCATCTCTACGATCGTCTCCATGGGAGAATAGCAGCCTGCATTGCTGCGAAAGGTGGATATACACTGTACTAGTGCCGACATTGTGCATGCTCTGTTGCCTGTGTCTATGTGCCTGTGGTTCTGTCAGTGTGATCATGTGATGTATCTGACCCCAGGAATGTGTCAATAAAGTTTCCCCTTCCTGGGACAATGAATTCACAGTGTTCTTATTTCAATTTCCAGGAGTGTATAATAAGAACAACAAAGGACCCAAGACTGACCCTTGTGGAACCCCATTCTTGATAGTTCCCCAGTTTGAGGAATGTGCTGATCTTTGCATGTTATGAGAACTACTTATTTCAACTTTCTGCACTCTTCCAGTTTGGTACGAATTAAACCATTTGTGCACTGTCCCACTCATGCCACAATACTTGAGCTTGTCTAGCAGAATTTCATGATTTACACAATCAAAAGCCTTTGAGAAATCACAAAAAATCCCAATGGGTGGTTTTCGGTTATTCAGATCATTCAAAATTTGACTGGTGAAAGCATATATGGCATTTTCTGTTGAAAAACCTTTCTGGAAACCAAACTGACATTTTGTTAGTACTTCATTTTTACAGATATGTGAAGCTACTCTTGAATACATTACTTTCTCAAAAATTTTGGATAAAGCTGTTAGAAGGGAGATTGGGCGGTAATTGTTGACATCAGATCTATCCCCCTTTTTATGCAAAGGTATAACAATAGCATATTTCAGTCTATCAGGGAAAATGCCCTGTTCCAGAGAGCTATTACACAGGTGGCTGAGAATCTTACTTATCTGTTGAGAACAAGCTTTTAGTATTTTGCTGGAAATGCCATCAATTCCATGTGAGTTTTTGCTTTTAAGCAAGTTTATTATTTTCTTAATTTCAGAGGGAGAAGTGGGTGAGATTTCAATTGTATCAAATTGCATAGGTATGGCCTCTTCCATTAACAGCCTAGCATCTTCTAGTGAACACCTGGATCCTACTATATCCACAACATTTAGAAAATGATTATTAAAAATATTTTCAACTTCTGACTTTTTGTTCGTAAAGTTTTCATTCAATTTGATGGTAATACTGTCTTCCTCTGCTCTTGGTTGACCTGTTTCTCTTTTAATAATATTCCAAATTGTTTTAATTTTATTATCAGAGTTGCTGATTTCAGACATGATACACATACTCCTGGATTTTTTAATAACTTTTCTTAATATAACACAGTAGTTTTTATAATTTTTGATAGCTTCTGGGTCACTACTCTTTCTTGCTGTCAGATACATTTCCCTTTTCCGGTTACAAGATATTTTTATACCCTTAGTAAGCCATGGTTTGTTACAAGGTTTCTTACGAGTATATTTAACTATTTTCTTGGGGAAGCAGTTTTCAAATGCATTTACAAAAATGTCATGAAATAAATTATATTTTAAATTGGTATCAGGTTCACGGTACACCTCATCCCAGTCTAACTGCTGTAGGCTTTCCCTGAAATTTGCAATTGTTAAATCGTTGACTGAACGTACTACTTTGGAGGACTGTTTAGTATTGCTGAATGGAGCTATGTCATATATTGTAACTAGCTGTGCACCATGATCAGAAAGACCATTCTCAACAGGCTGAGCATTTATCTGGTTAAACTTATCTTGGTCTACAAAGAAGTTATCTATCAGTGAGCTGCTATCCTTTACCACCCGAGTAGGAAAATCAATAACGGGTGTCAAATTGAAAGAACCGAGTAATACTTCAAGGTCATTTTTCCTGTTACCCTCTTTCAGAGAATCTACATTGAAGTCCCCACAAATAATAATTTGCTTCCCCCTGTCTGACAGATAGCACAACAAGGAGTCCAAATTTTTCAGAAATAGATGAAAATTTCCTGATGGGGACCTATATACAGTTACAATTATAAATGTGCCTTTACTTAATTTAAGCTCACAGGCACATGCTTCTATATGTTTCTCTACACAAAACTTTTTTGTTTCTATACTTTTTGCACAATGATAACTTTTGACATATATGGCAACTCCTCCTTTCTCCATATTTTCTCTCATTACATGTGCAGAGAGCTTATAACCACTTACATTTACCTTATCCATATCAGTAACAATGTGATGCTCAGACAGGCATAGTATATCTATTTCATTCTCAGCTTCTAAATCTTCTAAACAAACCAAAAGCTCATCTACTTTATTCTTTAAACTCCCAATATTTTGATGAAATATACTTACATTATTTTTAATTATACTTTTATGAGAACCTTTCCTTATTCTAACATTTGCAGTACTCTCCTGTCTGAGTTTCTCATTGTGCTTAGGCCTAGTTCCTATACCAGTGGTCACATGGTGTTCAGAGAGGCAGATTATGTCAACTGGGTTGGGTGACTTTAATTCATCAATGCAATTACCTAGGACTGAGATACAACTTGGTGGAGATAAAATTTCTGGTGATTGGTGAAAATTTATAATTGGTAGCTGTGATTGGTGATCTAATGTGCTAGAATTGTGCTGTTTAATTTCTTTCCTAAACTGAAGATTTGTTTCAATCCTGACCTCTCGTAGAACTTGACATCTTTCTGTCTTACCTATCCTAAAAAAGATGCTGCTCCAACACCTGTAACCACTGGTATTTTACCATTCATGGCAGTGCCTCCCCCCCTTAAATTTCCTGCTATTACCCCTGCCAGTTTCCCCTTCCCTTTCCTGTTGAAAACTGGGTTGTCTCAAAATGAGGTGCTTTATGTTCAAAGAATGACATCACTGTTCAATTTGATAAAAGCAAAGAAAGATAAAATTGGAGAGCCAGTACACAAGTTTGGAAAAAGAATATGAGAAATTTGGAAATGAATACAGAGGGTGAATATGAAGTCATTAGAGAAGCAGGGGGTATCAGTGACACATACGGCAAGTTCATCATAGTATTAAGTAGAACAATGGATGATGTTATCTGGTCCATGCATGCTGAAAGAGAGAGAAGCAGGAGATGTCAGTGAGACATATGACAAGTCTATCATAGTATAAAGTAGGACAATAGATGACATTATATGGTCCATATATGCTGAAAGGGAAGACAAAGAAGTTCATCACAAGGTATCAAGGATCCTATCAGTTGGTAGAGATGTCAAGCTCCATTTCCTACAAGAATGATAACAGTATATTTTGGGCATTGATGACCTTTTTGTGGCAGTCCAGAGTTGATCACACGAGTCAGGAGTGTAAGGATGGAGCTGGAGAAGACTGCTCGGATAAGGAGTCAGAGGAAGAGATGTGTATGTGATCCTGTACATAAAGTACCATATGTCGAGATCAAGAAGGTGAGGGGTGTCTACCAGGGATTCTTTTCTTTATGTATTTGCATATGTACAGGATTGTAGTGAATACATTGTATTAGTGTAGAGATGTTTTCTGTTATTTTGTTGGTTGTGGATGAGCCTGCTAGTGACAGCCTTCTGAGGAGGGAGGAAGGGTGATATTCATCCCTGTCCTCTGCCTGTGATATTATGAGAGCAGATGAGACAGTTATGCTAGAGCACTGGAGACATGATGAATCAAAATTTGGGAGTGCTGCCAGCATGGATACAAGTTTTGGACAAGGTAGTTGTAGGACAAGGCTGTTAAAAAGCATTAGTATATAATGTATGGGATGCAAGAGGGGTAGTGTCAAACTTGTAAGAAGCCATACATCATGCATTGTACAGACAACTGATCACTAAATCTGCTGCAGTCACAATAGGTGCTTACTGCAGTGGCAACTCTGCAGACAGACCAGTGACACAGGTTGCCAACTCCGCTGTGAAATCTGGCTCATGCAAGAGTGTTTAAAAGCAAGTACCACAGTTGACAACAAACATGTAGGTATGGTCAACATCCATCAGAGGGCATCAACTAGCAGCAGAGGAAGGCTGCACAATGATCAATGAGCTATTTCTTAGTGATCAGATGTGTGCAAATAGTCCTGGAAACATCCTTCTGCCCAGGGCTAGATAAGACAGCACCTGGCCAATCAGCAGGCAGTTCTCAACTCACTGACTGCAGAGAAAATTGGCCGGTCCAGCAGTGTGCCACCTTCCACAATGATTGTGCTATGTCACGTCTGTCATGGTATGCTATCTGTTGCTGTGGTCTTCAGTCCAGAGACTGATTTGATGCAGCTGTCCATGCTACTCTATCCTGTGCAAGCTTCTTCATTTCCAAGTAACTACTGCACCCTATATCCTTCTGAATCTGCTTAGTGTATTCATCTATTGGTCTCCCTCTGTGATTTTTACCCTCCACAGTGCCCTCCAATACCAACTGGTGATCCCTTGATGCCTCAGAATGTGTCCTACTAACTGATACCTTGTGCTAGACATGTTGTGCCACAAATTCCTCTTCTCCCCAATTCTATTCAGTACCTCCTCATTAGTAACATGATCTACCCATTTAATCTTCAACATTGTTCTGTAGCACCACATTTCAGAAGCTTCTATTCTCTTCTTGTCTAAACTATTTATCATCCACATTTCACACACATACATGGCTACACTCCAGACAAATACTTTCAGGAAAGACTTCCTGACACTTAAATCTATACTCAATATTAACAAATTTCTCTTCTTCAGAAACGCTTTTCTTGCCATTGCCAATCTATATTTATATCCTCCCTACTTTGACCATCATCAGTTATTTTGCTCCCCAAATAGCAAAACTGCTTTACTACTTTAAGTGTCTCATTTCCTAATCTAATTGCCTCAGCATCACCCGACTTAATTCGACTACATTCCATTATCCTCGTTTGCTTTTGTTGATGTTCATCTTATATCTGCCTTTCAAGACACTGTCCATTCTGTTCAACTGCTCGTCCAAGTCCTTTGCTGTCTCTGACAGAATTACAATGTCATCGGCGAACCTCAAAGTTTTTATTTCTTCTCCATGGATTTTAATACCTACTCCGAATTTTTATTTTGTTTCCTTTACTGCTCAATGTATATACTAAATAACATCAGTGCTCTGTCTCACTCCCTTCCCAACCACTGCATCCCTTTCGTGCCCCTCGACCCTTATAACTGCCTTAAGATTTCTGTACAAATTGTAAATAGCCTTCCACTCCCTGTATTTGACCCCTGCCACCTTCAGAATCTGAAAAGAGAGTATTCCAAGCAGCATTGTCAAAAGCTTTCTCTCAGCTTATATATGCTAGAAATGTAGGTTTGCCTTTCCTTAACTTAGCTTCTGAGATAAGTCGAAGGTTCAGTATTGCTTCACGTGTTCAACATTTCTACAGAATCCAAACTGATCTTCTCCAAGGTTGGCTTCTACCAGTTTTTCCATTTGTCTGTAAAGAATTTGTCTCAGTATTTTGCAGCCATGACTTTTTAAACTGATAGTTTGGTAATTTTCACACCTGTCAACACCTGCTTTCTTTGGTATTGGAATTATTATATTCTTCTTGAAGTCTGAGGGTATTTCACCTGTCTCATACATCTTGCTCACCAGACAGTAGAGTTTTGTCAGGGCTGGCTCTCCCAAGGCTATCAGTATTTCTAATGGAATGTTGTCTACTCCCGGGGCCTTGTTTCAACTTAGATATTTCAGTGCTCTGTCAAATTCTTTACGCAGTATCGTATCTCCCATTTCATCTTCATCTACATTCTCTTGCATTTCTATAATATTGTCCTCAGGAACAGCACCCTTGTATAGACCCTCCATATACTCCTTTCACCTTTCTGCTTTCCCATGCTATCTACCAGTTGCTAACAGACAACTTTGACATGGAACAGTTGTACGGGTACAGAGTTGAAGGGCACTCTGATTGTAGGAATTATTAGTTATTTGCTTTATTGTAGTTTCTGTAATAAATAAGTTGGCAAAAAAAGTTGGTTTCTTGCTCTGTATATTTACCAAAATCATTTGTCACCTGAACATTACTTGACATTACAGGAAGCATGGAGGTAGCTGTCACATGAGTTGACACTAGTTATGGAACCCAGGAAATGAACCCTACCATTCTACTACCACACAGAATCAGTAGAAGTGAAAACTGAATGAGCTTGACTATACACTTTAATTCAATTTCTGGTGACAGGAAGACATGCACAGTTTCAGTGCTATGCTATTCACACATACCCAGTGAAGTGGGGAGTTCTTGGAAAATTTGTGTAGGTGTTGATCTAAGAGATATTATTAATTTCAGAAAATAGTGGTAGGCATGCAGGAATGAGGGAGGACAAGTTCCAGTATTGTTGAAGGGAGGAGGTCATGGTGTGTCCGACCAAGGTGATATAAACCAGTCAGAGCACTTGTGCAGTAAAATTGTTCTTAGGCAGATAGTGAGGACTAAATGGTCCAAGAAATATTATGAAACACAAACAGCATTTTCAGCAAGCAAGTTTTCATTGGATTACTCCACTTATGATGACATGGTGATAGCAACAAGTTGTTATGAGCAGGAGAAACTCATGGAGGCCAGATGGATTGAACTTAAAGAAAGTGGGTAATAAATCAGTGAGACTACATGCAATATAACCTGGCCATCCTTCAATCTATCAGCCATGATGCCATGAATATGGCAATTGGGCAAATGAACTTCTCACAACCATAGTTCTATTGGCGAGCTGTAACTTTGGCATTACTGTCAGCATTGAATATAAAATTCCTAAATCAAACTCTAGAACCTAACCTAATCCATTCCCTGGATTGATTCATTGCTGCTCTGGAAGGGTGCATTTCAGCTGAGCAATTAATGCAACATGTAGAGCAGTTCACGAGGGCAAAATTGCATAACACTGATTTTGAGTACCACAATAGCAAGTGCCACACTTGCTCTAACTCTGCTGTTCATAGCTTTTATCCTTTTGTGATGGGAGCAAACTGTCAGCATAAAATAGTCCATATTCCAGCTAATGGATCTCCAGATCATAAGTGAGAGTGAGACTGCAGCCTTCTAGTGTGAATGAAGGAAAGATGTAATTTTAGGGTTATGAGGAAAGGAAGAAGTGGGACAAGCTGTAAAGGTTCACCTGCAAGAAGAACAAAAAATGAGTGATAGTTAGACTCATAAGAAAACACTATAAGCAACATAGTAAGAAAGACAGGGTGCAGTATCTAACTCATGTGGCCAAGTCACCAACTGCTTTAGTTATAAAATTTCTCTATATTATATATCAACATTAAGTGGATATGAAACTGGTTTAAGCTTGACTCGAGAGATCAGGTCTTGTTCATAGAGGGGGAGTAATGTAGTGTAATGACCATATATGTGGGCTTATTAAGGTGATCCTGAGTGGTGTATTACAGCAGAGATGACGAGATGTTGTCACTAAAATAATTCAAAAAGCCCAATGAATTGTTGTGAGGCAGGTTAGCTCATCATCAGTGAACTCAGCAGCTCTGCACCAACTAGTGGAATAAGCGGAAGGCTGATTTCCACACTGACACTACCAGTAGTGTTTTGAGATATGTGACTGGTAGTGGCACATATACACAACAAGCACACCCCTGCCAACAATAAGTACTGGTCATTTTGTAATTGAATTATTCTGAATGTTGCAGGTCAACTGGGATGACAAGGTTGGGCTGAAAAAGGATGCCACTTAAACCCACCTGTAGAAATTACCGATTCAAGACTACAGTAGAGCAGCAGCACCAGACACTAAGTCCCTCCCCAGATTTAGTGCCATGGTGCAGCTGGCTGTGCCAGGTCATCTCCATCAGCTTGACTGACTCCTACCCAGCACACCAGCTGATCTCCACCATCAACAAAAACGCTTCTCAGCATCGTGGGTATCAAACAACATGTTGCAGCCAGGCTTCACCAGAATCCATAGCAGATACAGCAACACAGAATATGTATGCTACTGGCACAGACACCATGTGGGTGGCTTATTTAATAATAAGGCCGCCGATGTGGTAGAGTGCCGTGTCAGCATTGCACAGTGTACAGGCAGTCAGCCCAGCAGAATTCTGTGGGCAGCAAGCCATTGATCCAGTGTATCAAGCAGACACAACAATAAAAGAACTTGTTACATTTGTGGCTGCCTGTCTCTGGAGCCACCTGGACTCCCAAATCACCTCCACCATCTTGTCACACCATTCTGGCTAACAGCCAACTTACCCTGCATCACAGGGTACTATAGTTGTGTTGTGATGGCTACACAGACATAAGATGTCACCTTGGGTAAGCTTAGTTGGCGTTGTTTAGTTTCACCCAATAAATCTGCCAATATGGTTATGGGAACTGTTGCAAGTGGCTCAAGCATTATGTAGATCCTACTGGTGACTTTCACCAATTTCTACGCTGATTTATTACCTTATGTTGTCAATTTGTTCATATTTGTGCTGCTAATTGTTGCTGCTTGATGCATAGTAAAAAATTATCTGACACTGTGGAGCTGTCTACTAAATTGCATAGATGTAGACAGAACCTTGATGGGGGCTTGTCACTGTCGTTCTCTTGATATGTCACTTGTGTGGCATTGAGGTTGGTGGCTTTTGTACCACAAGAAATCATGTCAAGCTTGGCCTTGTGTCAGATGCACAATAATGTCTAAAATTAATGCTGTGGTTAGCAGTCAAATAACTAATCTCCAAAGTAAATTTTTCATGGTTGTTCAGTCACTTGTAGTTGATATATTATGTTTTCCATTACTTTGGTTCATGGTTGGGTGGGCATAAATGGTGGAGCCAATAGTTGCAGGCACAGCAAGGATGATCTCATAGATGATTAGTTCATTGCTTCAAACAGTGATCACAGCATCTACACTCCTGGAAATTGAAATAAGAACACCGTGAATTCATTGTCCCAGGAAGGGGAAACTTTATTGACACATTCCTGGGGTCAGATACATCACATGATCACACTGACAGAACCGCAGGCACATAGACACAGGCAACAGAGCATGCACAATGTCGGCACTAGTACAGTGTATATCCACCTTTCGCAGCAATGCAGGCTGCTATTCTCCCATGGAGACTATCGTAGAGATGCTGGATGTAGTCCTGTGGAACGGCTTGCCATGCCATTTCCACCTGGCGCCTCAGTTGGACCAGCGTTCGTGCTGGACGTGCAGACCGCGTGAGACGACGCTTCATCCAGTCCCAAACATGCTCAATGGGGGACAGATCTGGAGATCTTGCTGGCCAGGGTAGTTGACATACACCTTCTAGAGCACGTTGGGTGGCACGGGATACATGCGGACGTGCATTGTCCTGTTGGAACAGCAAGTTCCCTTGCCGGTCTAGGAATGGTAGAACGATGGGTTTGGTGATGGTTTGGATGTACTGTGCACTATTCAGTGTCCCCTCGACGATCACCAGTGGTGTACGGCCAGTGTAGGAGATCGCTCCCCACACCATGATGCCGGGTGTTGGCCCTGTGTGCCTCGGTCGTATGCAGTCCTGATTGTGGCGCTCACCTGCACAGCGCCAAACACGCATACGACCATCATTGGCACCAAGGCAGAAGCGACTCTCATCGCTGAAGATGACACGTCTCCATTCGTCCCTCCATTCACGCCTGTCGCGACACCACTGGAGGCGGGCTGCACGATGTTGGGGCGTGAGCGGAAGACGGCCTAACGGTGTGCGGGACCGTAGCCCAGCTTCATGGAGATGGTTGCGAATGGTCCTCACCGATACCCCAGGAGCAACAGTGTCCCTAATTTGCTGGGAAGTGGCGGTGCGGTCCCCTACGGCACTGCGTAGGATCCTACGGTCTTGGCGTGCATCCGTGCATCACTGTGGTCCGGTCCCAGGTCGACGGGCACGTGCACCTTCCGCCGACCACTGGCGACAACATCGATGTGGAGACCTCACGCCCCACGTGTTGAGCAATTCGGCGGTACGTCCACCCGACCTCCCGCATGCCCACTATACGCCCTCGCTCAAAGTCCGTCAACTGCACATACGGTTCACGTCCACGCTGTCGCGGCATGCTACCAGTGTTAAAGACTGCGATGGAGCTCCGTATGCCACGGCAAACTGGCTGACACTGACGGCGGCGGTGCACAAATGCTGCGCAGCTAGCGCCATTCGACGGCCAACACCACGGTTCCTGGTGTGTCCGCTGTGCCGTGCATGTGATCATTGCTTGTACAGCCCTCTCACAGTGTCCGGAGCAAGTATGGTGGGTCTGACACACCGGAGTCAATGTGTTCTTTTTTCCATTTCCAGGAGTGTATGAGGTCACTGATACCGTTAAAGTTCCTGAGTGTAACATGAGCACATCTCCATTCTTGGCAGAAAAATTAACTCCACCATGGTTTGGAACAGTCATGTTGGTTGTTGTACGAGGGCACATGTTTAGAGAGTTATATACTGGGATGTTTGTGACTGAGGGTGATTGGGCTGAAACATTTTTTTTTCCAATTTTTTTATTAACTTTACCAAATTTGACTCAGACTTCATTAACAAATTTTGCAATCTGATACCCATCTGAAACACCCAATGTGGTTGTTGTGAGCCAGGTTCTGGAGAGAAGAGCCAACCCCTCGTGTGCTGAGAGTACCTGACCAATGTAAAGTTGATGAGCTGAAACAGACATCTGTATAAGTGAGGTGGTCTGAGGCCAACTAACACCACTGGCTGAGTACATTCAAAAGGATCATCGCATAAAACATCCTTCAAACAATATTCAACTTGAACTAATACACTGAAAAACCATTTAATCAAGACTTAAATTCTCAGGCTTCATAAAATATAATATGGAAAAGGCACTCCAGTTATGACAGCATCCAAGCTACTTAACTAGGGCACCCACTTGTAACTTAACATCACTTACACTATGCCAGTAGGGTTGTATTGTGAAATAATACTATAGGGTGGTAACATTTCTATACTAATCAACACTAGCGATTGCTTAATCTAAATTTCCAGATTGTACGAAGTAATAAACCTCTTTATTACCACTGGCATCATACCACAATAATACAGCTGTGCCCCTCATAATAATCAGCACCCTTAACTAAGTCATCACTGAAATAATTAAAACTCTTTACACTATGATTTTGCTGAGAGCGCTTAGGGTAGCCAGCGATGGTTGCCAAATGATGCCTCGCTTCGTGTAAGGAGCATAAACATTGGACAAATGAACAGCAAAAAATGTTGTGTGGAGTGACAAATCACAGTTCACAATGAGGTGATCTGATGGCAGGGTGTGGATACGGCAAATGCCCAGTGAACGTCATCTGCCGGCATGTGTAGTGCCAACAGTAAAATTCGGAGGCGATGGTGTTGCGGTGTGGTAGTGTGTTCCATGGAGGGGGCTTGCACCTCTTTTTGTTTTTCTTGTCAATATCACAGCACAGACCTACATTGATGTTTTAAGCACCTTCTTGCTTCCCACTGTTGAAGAGCAATTCAGGGATGGTGACTGCACCTTTCATCACGATCCACCACCTATTCGGCCTGTGGCAGAGTGGTTACACAACAATAACATCCCTGTAATGGACTGGCCTGCACAGAGTCCTGGCCTGCATCCTATAGAACACCTTTGGGATGTTTTGGGATGCCGACTTCATGCCAGGTCTCACTGACCAACACCAATACCTCTTCTCAGTGCACCACTCCATGAAGAATAGGCTGCCATTCCCCAAGAAACCTTCCAGCACCTGATTGAATATATGCCTGCAAGAGTGGAAGCTGTCATCAAGGCTAAGGGTGGGCCAACACCTTACTGAATTCCAGCATTACCAATGGAGGGCACCATGAACTTGTAAGTCATTTATAACCAGGTGTCTGGATACTTTTGATTGCATAGTGTATTTCACTGGACATCACTAAGCTGACTAGAGCAGTACGCAGTCATTGCTACAGGAACCAGTACTTCATTACACTAACACTGTGCAACCAAAAAATATGTATGTACAGCGGGCGAAACAAAGCATTATCAAAAAAAGTATGGTGGCCCAAACCTCCAGATGTTGCACATGCACAAAATGTCAGTGTTCCATTAGCAACTGCACATCATTAAGAAAACCATGCAAAGTGAACCAAAAGCAATTTCCAAAGACAGGACACACACATTGACTGGTTGACAAAGTCCAGTTGACAAATTGTAACTGACTCCTGCACATGGTTTGCATATTAAATAAACATCTCTGTCCTAATCCACAACTATACAACATTATAGAAACACTCATAAGCAGCCAAAACAAATTTCCAAATGTGTGATGCATAATGGACTAGGGATAGACACAAAAACACTAAACCCACTGCAAAGCTATGAAGGTGGCAGCTTATTGGAGACTGCAATATGAAACATTTACTGCAGCTGGTAGAACATGGCAACTCTAACTGATGCTCAATCAGTTCACCACTTAGTGCTCAAACAAGTAAAACATTGAGGAAAATAATTAAAGCACTTTGTAATCTTACCCTCCCTCACATAACCGGTAGATTTTCACTCTCTTCAAAATTATGTCTTTTAATAAGCTTCAAGAGGAGTAAGATTTACAAATAAAATATTTTACTTATCTTCTTTTCTTGTAATTGGCTTCAGTTATTCATGTCTTGGGGTTGATTCTTGAGACTGAAATTTTTGATATTTTAGGTTCCAAATGACATGATAACTACTAATGATTTGCCTGCTTTTATCTTGATTTTTATTTTGTCACATTTTAAATATCACACCATCTTTGCAATCTCCACTTTTAAATTGAAAATTACATTGGTACTGACAAAATTAGAAACACATCCGATCACATCAGAGGCATGCCCACTACTACCTCACTATGTGGTACTAACAATATTCCAAAGAGTCTACAAACTTTCTTGGCAAAAGCAGAATCTTCACCAAGTTATATCATTATTTTATAAATGAATCCAGAAATAAATTTAATACATATTGTCAGATTGTGCAATTAATAATATGAAATTTAAGTGTGCCAGATATATCATAATTTCAAACATTTCTTTAAAAAAAAAAAAAACGTAATTTTAACTGAACATATAGAGCTAGTACAGATTGGTGTAACAACGAAAATAAATTAATTTATTTTTATACACTTTAGCCTGAAATATAATACATTGTGTACAAAGTCATGTGAAATTCCTTTAGGAAAACGGCTGAGATAATATTAACCTGTTTAAAAGGTAGAAAGTATTTTTGGTACCGATAACTTCTGTCGAAGAAAGATAACGTAAGAGGAGGTTGTCCCTTTGCAACTTCCAGTGCTAAAATGAACACTGAAGAGTATGGAGCTGGACTCTACTGCCTATAATGGTCTGATCAAAAAATATCACAAGTTCTACAACTGTGACTGCATACCTCTGCAACAGAATGGGGGAAACTGTCAGACAACCACCAGAGATGGCCGATACTGCCAGCTAGTTCTGCACTACACTGCACTGCACCATGAAAGAGAAGATGTTTGGCAGCAATGCCGTACACAGCAGGTGGTGGGATTTCAAAAGTGTTTGAGGGCATGACCACTTGGCATACTGGGCTCGCAGCTCTGTTACGGAGATCACTGTTAAATATGATCATGACAGAAGATAACTTACCTGGACTGACATAGTTTTAAGTTCAATTTAGCGTTGTCTTCTGCTTCAGTAGAAATATTCACTGTACTTTGGTGTGGAGATATTGCAGAATTAGAGGGATTTTTGTTGCATTGCATGGGGTTCACATTTATAATCACCAAGAGAGTTACCTCCAAAGTCTTGTGTCACTGCAGAATTTTTTAATCATGTCAGTGATAACATGGAATAGCATGTTGTTGATATCTATTGTCTCCATGCATATTTTAACCTATTGTTGAGAATTAGCAGGAAGATTTTAATTGAGATTGACATGTCAGTAGGTGATCCACATAAATACTTATACATATATTTTTAACATACAGAATTGACATTTATTTTCAAATGTAAGAACACTGGAACATTTGATAGAGAAGGATAACAAATAGTGTTGAACTTACACAAGAGAGGTAGAGCTAAAGGTCACATATACATATTGTTAATCTCAAACACACAAGCACAAAAATGCATCACTGCCACAGGAGCAATAAATAGGGGGTTGTGATATACTCTTAATTTCATTCCTACAAATTGTTAGATTTAGGTATTTGTACAACTTGACTAGTTCCAGCTGTGACTTGTTGACGATATAGACTTACTGTGTGTGTGTGTGTGTGTGTGTGTGTGTGTGTGTGTGTGTGTGTGTGTTGAAGTGAACAGTTTTACATTTCTAAACATTGAAAGCTAGTTGCTAGTATTTCCACTGCTTTGAAATCTTGTCAAGATGTGACTAAATATTTGTACAGCATTTTCAGACAGTACTTCATTATAGACAAACTGCACCATCTGCAAATGGTTTGAGATTACTATTAATATAGTATGCAAGGTCATTAATATACAGTATGAAAGCAAGTGTCCCAACACACTTCCTCACACAACTGAGGTTACTTCTGCATCTGTTACTGGCTCTCCAGACAAGCTTACATGTTACATGCTCCCTACCAAGAAATCCTCAGTCCAGTCACAAAGTTTACTTGATACATGTTCAATAATAAGCATAGATGTGGTACAAAAATCAAGAAAATTTGACTCAGATTCGATGTGCTTTCAGGCAGAATGCACAAGCCCAGCAGAGAGAGAACAAAGAGGACGAGAAGACAATGGCATACCTGCCCTATGCCGGCAATGTATCCAACAAAATCGGCAGAATTCTGGCTCGGTGTAACATCAAATGTGTCTTCCGCTCACCTCCAAAAACACGTGGCCTGCTAAGTACAGTAAAAGATGACCTGCGGCTCAACAAACCGGGTGTTTACCGTATTCCATGTAAATGCGGTAAGGCATACATTGGGAAAACTGTACGGACAATTAATGAAAGATGCCAGGAACACAGAAGGCACACTGAACTGAAGCAACTTACAAAATCTGAGGTTGTGGAACATTACATGGATACTGGAGATACTATGGAGTATAGAAGTTTTATGGCAGGCCTCATCTTTTTGGGACTGTGTTCTGAAGTAGGTGACTGAAATACATGTAGCTGATGGGCTGATCAAAAGATATGCCGGGTTCAACCTCAGCAAAGCCTGGGACCCAGCACTCAGCCAACTAAAAGCACAGCACCGACCCAAAGTGAGTTCCATGCCCAACGAAGGCCAGCAGCCCGCCCCTCCACACCACCACTCCACACAGCGCCACGTGCAGCATGACACGGGGGAAGGGGTGGGAAGTGATCAGAGTATAAAGGAGAGGAGATTTAGCGGAGACACTCAGTCTGCAGGAGTCACCTGAAGATGACGGCAAGGAACACTGTCGAAATAGCGTGGTTTGAAAACAACTGCACCAAGCTGGAGACCTGAGAGCAGTACAAACTATTCTAGCCTTAGTTTGTAAGTGAAAGACATAATAATCTTCTGCTATCTCAATTCAGATATATTGTATAAAAATATGCGCTATGTCAATAACTGAAGCTTATTATGTGCCAATAATTGTATGTTAAAAATACGGGTAGAATGCAGCAGGATAAAAACATATGTCTAAATGCTATTTCAGCTGAAATTTGATGAAAAACAGCTTTTTGACATTTGTGTTTAATAATAATGATATTTGCATAAATAACTACACAATCCTCTTCAGCTTAATGAAATATGATACAAAAATACAAGAACACATAAATAGCAGCAGTAATAAATAAATTTAAAGCCACTTGTTCAAATTGTAGTAAAAATAAAATCAGATACTACAAAAAGATGCCAGTTTCATGTAAGTATGACACAGTGTAGCCATTTGGGCCACCATAAAGGAAACTGAAGTAAAGTCAGTAACATTGCCTATAGAAAAATAAAGAAAAATGTTTGGTATTGTATGGCCCTTTAGGCAAGAGTTGATAGCAAGTAAATGGATTAAAATAGAATGATATGCTCTTATGGATCATAAAAGTGCAATAAAAATTATGCTGGAATTGAAATAATTTTTTGTCTGTAATATGGAAGGAAGATAAAGTTGCGGTGTTGATAGGTCACATTGACCATGATTAACACCATCTTTGGACTCTTATTACTCTGCCGAGCCTCCATGTTAGTTTTTAGTTCTGTTCTGTATCTCAAGCTGTGCACACATTTATGACTAACTGTGAAATATATTTCTATGTGGAATGTAATGGGGATAGTTATTGCATTCGACCGATAATTGTATTCCGTTCCCGTACTGGTGACCCGAAAGTTTCTACATCTTCTCTGACTTCCATGCCAGGTGTTGTAAATCAACAGGTTATGCACACGACGCCACGGCTACCTCACCCAACATTTTGTTCAAAGATTTGGAGGCCCAACTACGACAACCAGGGCACTCCAATCCTTCGCCAACAGCTGGCTCTCCAGTAATCGACAATGATTCACAATCTACAATGAAGTTAGCCTGAAACTTTGTTGTTCTACAACAGTCTACATCATTAACTCAAAAAATGGACTCAGGTTTTGTGTCACCGGAATGTGCTCGTCAACATGTGAAATGTGAAGTGCATAATTTTCAGAACTGTGTAACTACTGATCGATCATATAATGTTCAAAGTGATCTACATTCACACACACACTTTGACTCTCAACGGGCCGCAACATCAGTTACAGTCATGCCATGTGCAATGCCGCCATTTGTACAAAACTCACATGTTATCAACTGCTATCAACCTATTCCAGTTTTGCCTCACTCACAAACTAACGATGAATATTTTCATGCACCAAATTCCAACTGCTCACCCACCAGACCTGTTGCTCAGTTTTTCGACCACGAGGGCTCAAGCACATCTTACAGCACTTCACCTTCCAGGAGCAATTTACAGCAACAATGTGATCTTCAGCAAGTTTCACCGGCAATTTATAGTCCAACCACACAGGGTGTGTTCCCAATGTGCACAGAAAACTCACACTGTTGGCACACAAAGTACCAACCCACCCCCACACTAACCCCCCCCCCCCCCCCCTCCCCATGCACGGGGGCCCTGATTCCGACCATTCAGCCGCTCGCCTCTCCCACAGTTCTGCCTGTGTCTGATGAACCAGCCTTCAGTGTCATTCCGAAGTGGACAATGTCAAGTCTGTACCTCTAACCTCCGGTCCAGTTTACAGGACCGCCACACATGTTGCGCAACTGCTCATTCCCATGGTACCGACCATGCCAGCCGCCTCATGTTTTCATGGCACGTCAAGGACAATGCAATCCTCCATTGCTTCAGATGTGCTTGCCAATAACACACCTACACCTGTGGTGCTGGGCTGCAGTACAGCCCCTCCTACCACGGAGCAGCAGGCCTTCCAAGATTCACCAAAATCGCCTTCATCCCCTCCCCCCCCCCCCTTCCCACCCAGCTGTCTGTTTAAGCTGCTTCCTTTATATGAGAACAACCTCATATCATGGTTTGCACTTGGGGGGCATCTGTTCGAGCTACATCATGTGTCCGACGACAGCTCTAAATTCCGATGTCTCGTCATGCACCTCCATGATCACTCGGACTTACTTTGTATCCACTCCTCTTGTCACTGCCTCCACCGAAGTATGAGTTTGCAAAGAAAACAATATTCGACCAATTTGGCTGCTCACCACAAGAATTAATCATCAAGATCTTGTACAAGGAGCACTCTGGGGGACCGAACTCCATCACAACTCTGGCACTGCCTTCAATTACTTGTGAGTGAACATACGATGCCAGACGTTACCCTGTGGGTGGTATGGTCTGCCAAGTTACCTACCATCCTACAGATTCACCTGCTACTGCACTCCTTTGAGTCAATCAGCTCTCATCTTCGCATCGCAGATCAGCTATATACACTGCTATGGTAACACCAACCAGCACTCCACTGGTTGGCACAACTGATCCTGTTTACCAGCCATCTGCAGGCAGAGGCAGAGCTTGCTCCGCCTCCGTAATGTCTACACTGGCTGGCAGTATCCACTCGCTGTCCTCTCTGTCCGAGCACTCAAGAACAGCCCACACACCATATGTGCCAGTATACATCCTGGAACATATCAATGAGGACAAGCCTCCTCTGCTGCCGCAGTCGCCACCACCACCACCACCACATCCAGCTAATCCATATTGTTGGTACCACAAGATTTTCAGCGATGATGCCAAGAAGTGTTGATTACCTTGCCAGCACACAAACGCCAACCGCAAGATCTAGAAGATGCCGAGTCCTGCCAGGAACCTCACAGGCATCCTCACACATTCCACTCCATCCACTCGTCCACCCGGCTGAGCGGTCATTTATACATACCTGACATTTTGTCATGGCTCATCTTCCTAATCGACACAGGCACTGACAAGTCTATCATACCCAGATCGTTGGCTCCTCCAGCCTTTTTGCTGACGAGGTTAATTCTAAGAGCTGTAAATGCATCAACATTACAAACCTCAGGCTCTGTCAAAGTTACAGTGCACCTATCTCCTTCTCTGTGTTTTCCGTGGACTTTCTACATTGCCAACATAGATGAACCAATTCTTGGTATGGATTTTTTGTCACATTACAAACTCTCTCCGAACGTGGTTCAGGGCTCAGTGCTACATCATCCCCTTAACACTCAGATACTGTGCTCCTGTACTTATGTTCCACGTTCTGTTTCTCTTGCAGCATGTGAGTTAGCATGTGAGTGCTCTGCCCTCACGGGCAACATTGTGACCTGCGTCACTAACCTATGGTCAGAATATGATGCAGCAGCACAACTCCACTGCGAAAACGACAAGCAGAAACAATGAATAGCACACACTTACAACGAGCTTGTTGTGGCTCATACCTTGCTGCTGGAACTGCAGTCCACAGTGCAGCCACCTAATCAAAGACTTTAGGCCTTAAACCAGTTCGCTGAACTGAACCTATGCTGCAGGCCTTCAAGGCTCTAAAAACTTCCTTAGCTCAGACTGTGACATTCGCTCTTCCCGACCTGTCGGCTGAGTTGTTCATCACTACGGATGCCAGCAACATCACGATGGGGGCAGTACTACAGCAACGCAAAGGTGACATTGTTTCTCCCCTTCATTTCTTCCCTAAAAAACTGTCAACATCTCAGAATAAATATTCCCTTTTCGATAGAGAACTTCTGGCGGTCTATGAAGCCGTCACTTTCGCTCCAATGTTGAGGGCTGTTCTTTCTTCATCCTTACTGATCATAAACCACTAGTGGACGCTTTCTGCAACACTCCCAAGGGCCCACCCACTTGGCATCTCCACTACTTTGATTTAGTCTCTCAATTCACAACAGATGTTCGCTACATCAAAGGCACAGAAAACATCCCCGCAGTTTTTTCTCGCAGATCAATACTGTCTCACGCATCATCGACTTATCCAACCTGGCCGCTCTCCAGGCCACTGATGAGGAATCTCAAGCTCTCATTGCAGATCCTCAAATGACTTTCATGTTTACCAAAGCCAAGTTCCCTGGTGTTTTGCATGAGGTGTGGTGTGATTCTTCTACTGGCACCCTGTGGCCGTTGCTGCCGCCCACATTGCAGCGCAAGGCTTCGACGCCTTGCATAACCTCACTCACCCTGGCATCTGCACCACCACACGGCTCATATCCAAGCATTTTGTTTAGAAAAATATTAAATGGGACTGTCAGACCTGGGCACACAGCTACATCTCCTGTCAACGCAACAAAATCGGCCACCACACCTCCCCTCCACTAGGCAAGTTCGACATTCCACAGGGAAGATTTCGCCATGTACGTATCGACCTTATCAGTTCATTACCACCGTCAGAGGGCCACAGGTATATTCTCTACAATTGACCACATGTCTCGCTGTATGGAAGCTGTTTCTCTACACACCATCACCGCTGAAACTGTGGCCAAGGGTTTCATCTCCTCATGGATTGCCAGGTCTGGTTGCCCGACCACCATCACCACCGACCAAGGTCAGCAGTTTGAGTCTGCCCTGTTCACCATTTTATGTAACATCTGTGGCATTAAAAAAATTCATACAACAGCCTACCACCCACAAAGCAATGGGTTAATTGAATGGTGGCACCACACCCTCAAAACTGCCCTCAGGTGCCGTGACTGCCTCTGGTCTGAGGCGCTTCCATGGGTGTTACCCGGTATCCATTTGACCTTTAAACCAGACTTACAGGGAACCATCTCTGAATTCGTTTTTGGGGAGAACCCAGTTCTACCAGGGGAACTTGTCCTGCCTCAAGCAGCCAAGGATTTTCCACTCTCCCAAGATTTCATTAGTCACATGCGCACTCACTTCAAACATGTACGGCTACACCCGCCTATCAACCATTCCCCACCGGACACATACATGCCAATCGCACTCAACACTTCCTCCCACGTTATGCTCAGGGATGATTCCGTTAGACAGTCCCTGCAGTCACTCTACCTCCTCGGCCCATTTAAAGTACTCTGGTGGGGCAAGACAATGTTCAACATTATGGTTAAAGATCATCCTCAAACTGTTTCATTGCACAGGCTCAAACCTGCTTTTGTGGACTCCAACGCCCCTCTGCCATGTCAATTGGATCCTCCTCATGACTTTCCTGCAGCAGAGCCAGAAAATATTTTGCCTCATCTCACAGTGCTGTTTTCTCCAACCCATCATTCATCGCCACCATTCGCAGGTTTTCCAGGCACGTCACCATCCTTCCCATGTGTGGGTTTTGCCACCACTTCGCCGACTGCAGAGACTCGCTCTCCCACATTCAACCTGTGCTGCAACATGCCACCACACCACATGCATGACATGTTGATCGGCATCTTTGATGACCATGTGCTCATTCTCTTAACAGACACTGCAGCCACGCCCACCAACGTGCAGTTAAATGTCAGTGTAGTGCATAGCTTGTCCCTCCCCCGCGAGTGCGACCCCTCAGAAATTCGCGCATTCATCTCCTTGGATGGCTTGATCTGGATTCAGGGTGGGCATGACTGCACCATGCCGCAGGCCATTCTACACGCCTGCTCTCGGGCTGGCTGATCCATTGTCCGCCCCCACTGGTTGATTGACTACAAGGTGGACCTTCCACCAATCACTCCATCTCTGCACTCCACCTCTACTGAGATGGAAATCCCGGTCATGTACCTGCCACCTCGCATGAATACTAATGACGCCAATGCACACATACCTCCACTCAATCCTCACAGGTGGTACTCTGTATTGCAGTTTGGGGGGGGGGGGGGGGGGCTGTGTGGCATCATCGATAGGTCTAGGTCGTATCAACCATGATTAACACCATTGTTCTGTATCTCAAGCTGTGTACACACTTATGACAAACTATGAAATATATCTCTATATGGAATTTAATGGGGATAGTTATTGCATTCGACCAATAATCAAATCACATTCCCATAAAGTTTTGTGGTTGTTTGTCACTGTAGAGTGGCGTGTAATGGTCATTGTTTGTAAAAGAAGAAAAGCAGGGATACTACATAATGAAAGAATATGAAATATAATGATAGAATATAACACCTCATAGTATATTAAGGTATTTGTAATGAAGAGTTTGCTAATTGTAAATATGAGAAATATTAAATATGATGTAAAGCAGAGACTGTAGGAGACTGTGTCTTTTGTAGCAGTTTGTTTTGTGTATGCACTCTTACGGTCAACAAGGTTGCGAAGGAAGGATTTAATGAAAAAACAGACAGAAGCAAATAATAAAATATATCTATGTGCAAGCAAATAGTTTCTGTTGTAGTAATTAAACACCTGTACAGTGTAACGAAAACTTTTAAGTAATATCTGAAATTTTGTGGCAGCATAAATAAGAAGTAGACTGGTATCATAACTTATTAAACAACTAAGTACATATTACTTTTATGTTCAGAACAATATTATGCTTAGCTCATCCAAAAAGGAAACACAGATAAATTAGCTTCTTTCTAAGTAATATCAAGAAATAATGAACCCAGAAAAAAATATTGATAACCAACCAGTCTCCAAAAATGAACTGAATATGCGGTATTCTGACAGGAATAAATAACAATAAAGATATAAATTTTGAAACAGTACAGCAAAAGATTGAGAATTTCATAAATTGATTTCATTTCCAGAAAGTTAAGTAACTTTATTTGAGACTGATACCGCTTGAGTCTCCAGTATAGTTTCCATCCACTAAAAAGTATTATATGTGTAACAAAAATTTTGAATTCCTTGCACGTATAACTGAAATATGTATGTATATATTAATATAAATTAATTGTATTGACATAAATTATTTAGATAAAAGATGTACTTACCAAGTGGCAGCAGGAGAAAACACACACACACACACACACACACACACACACACACACACACACAAAGGTTTTTCTTATGAAAGCTTTTGGAGCCAGTGGCTCCTTCTTCCAGCAGAAGAGTTCAAAGGGAAGGAAGATGGGAGAAGGAAAAGAACTGGAGAAGCTTAGGAAAATGGGTACCGTTCAGAAAAGTCACTCAGAACCCCAGGTCAAGGCAGACTTACCAGATCAAATGAGAAGGAAATACTGATTGTTGAGGACAGCACTAAAGATTTGAAAACTTGAGAGCTGAAAGGTGGAAGGCAGAGTAATATGCAAGACAGAGATTACTGCTAAAACATCATCCAAGAGTGAATAGCTAAGTGGATTGTATGTAAGAGAAGTGGGAAGACAGGAAAGAGAAAAATAGACAGGTCAGAAAATGAAATTGTAGAAAACTAAAATGATGTGAAGAAAGGAACAGTTACTGTGAATAAATGCTAAGACAGAAGGAAGTAACATAAAGTAAGGCCATGTGGGCGGCAAGAAACAAGAACATGTTATAGCCCTGATTCCCACCAGCACAGTTCCAAGGAACTGGTGTCTGGGGGAAGTAACCAGATGGTGCATGCGGAGAAACAGGCACCAAGAGCACAAATGCCATTTCTGCAACAGGATGTTGTGTGTTGCCAGTATAAACCTCTGCCTAAGACCATTCATCCTAACTGATAACTGAGTGGTAGTCTTGCTGATGTAAAAGGCTGAACAGCGTTTACATAAGAGCTGGTACACGATGTGTCATTTCACAGATGGTTCTCTCTTTGATAGCATATGTTTTGCCAGTTACAGGGCTGATACAGGTTGTGATAGAAGGGTGCACATGAAAAGTCTTGCACCAGGGATGGTCAGAGGAGTAGGGGCTATAAGGTAGGGAGATGGGTGCAGTAGGAGCATAGGGTCTGACAAGGATATTGTGGAAACTTGGAAGGTGACAAAAAGCTATTCTAGATGTGGCAGGCCATGATAGTAGACCTTTGTCTGCTATGAGGATAATGATGGTGTCACCAGCTTTTAGGGAACGTAGAGCCTGGAGTCCTGGAGAGGAGAGGTTAGGGTCATGTTGTAGGGACCTAAGGAAGGGTTGTGAGGTTATGCCAGATTTTTGGAAGGCTTGTGGGGGATGATTTTGAGGTAGTGCTGGTGGATCTAGCTGGGATCATGGTTGGAACTGTTCAAGGAAGGATTCAGTGTCATGTCTGCTGTTGGCATTGGACTCTAAACTGGTATTTCTAGTTGACATTACATGTAAAGGAAAGTAGGTCCTTCACCAAAGCACAATGATTAAATGCAGGTTTAGAGCTGAAAGTGAGACACTGGGACAATACAGATTAAATCAGGAGGGGAGAGTGCTTTAGACAAGAGTTTGAGAACTTTGTACTGTTGTAACTGGTTCTCGTGATTATGAGCTATTATTGAAGTGGGAGGCAGTTGTGAAGGCTGTGAGATGTGAAGGAAGTTGACCAAGCTCAGTTTATAGGAAAGGAGAAGTGGTTAATGGTGTGGCTGTTTGGGGAGCTGCAGAGGGACAGGAAGGGAAACACCACTGTTGAGGTAGTTTAGGAGAAAGTGGAGTAGATTTTTGAGGTGAAAGCTGGCAATATCCTTGTCAGACCCTATGCTCATTCTGCACCCTTATTCCTACCTTATGGCTACAGCCCCTATGACCATTCCTGCTGCAATATTTGCTGTATGCACCCTTCCGCCACCACCTATACCAGCCCTGGAACTGATAAAATGTATACTATCAAAGGGAGAGCCATCTGTTAAATGACGCATGCCCTATACCAACTGCTATGTAAACACTGTTCAGCCTTTTACATTGGCATGACTACCACCCAGTTGGCAGTTAAGATGAATGGGCAGAGGCAGAGGGTGTATACGGCAATAATCAGTATCCTGATGCAGATCATGCTCTACAACATGACAGTTGTGACCTTGGTGCTTGTTTCACCACATGCACCATCTGAATTTGTCCCCCAGAGACCAGTTTCTCAGAGCTCTGCAGGTGGGAACTAACACTGCAACATGTCGTTGGTTCTCACCACCCACCTGGCCTTAATTTACATTAACTCCTTCTGTCTCAGCATTTCTTCACAGTAACTACTCCTTACTTCACTCCATTTTAGTTTTCTACATCTTTGATTTCCTGATCTATTTGTTTTTCACTATCCTCTCTCCCATCTCTGTTACATAGAATGCACTTAGCTTTTCACTCTTATTAAATCATGGATGTTGTTTTAGCAGCAACATCTGTCTTACATATTACTCTACCTTCCACCTTTCAGCTCTCAAGTTTTCAAACCTCATCCTGCCTTTCCTTCTCATCCCATCTAGTAAATCTTCCTAACCTGGGGTTCTGGGGGACTTTTCTGACCTATATCCCTTTTCCTAAACCTCTCCAGTTCTTTTCCTTAATCTCTCTTCCTTTCAACTCTTCTGCCAGAATAAGGGCCACAGGCTCTGAAAGCTTGTGTAAGTTAAATCTATTTGTGTGTGTGTTTTCTCCTGCTGTTGTTTGTATGTCAAGTACTTGTGAAATGAAGTTGTTGCTGAGGACCTGTATATTGGGAAGGAAATTAATAAATGGTTGCTGTATACTATCAAAGCAGTGGACAATGGCAATTGGGAGAACAAGCAGACTTCATGAGAGGCCACATTGAGTTTCAAACAAGATGGGCTATGTTAACTTTGATGTATGAGAAAATTTCTTAAAGGAACAAACAAAACTACTGAATGGGTGGCAAATTTAAAGTTTTTATTTTTAGAGAAAAACCTTTAATTTACTAAAAGACTGCATGATTTAGAAATCCTTTGCTTTAGTATGTGGTTTTGTATTTTAGAAATTTATATTCATTGTAGTATGAAACCAATGGCTAGTGTAATTTCCCATAGTATATGTGTTTTTAAATATTACAAATTTGAAATGACTATTTTGATTCATTTTTCTATGTTTGTAATAAAAATAATTTGTAACTACTTCTTTGGTATTAAATTATCAAGTCAGCTGTGTGTCAATATCTGTCTGTGTCATTCAGGGAGGATATAACATAACATCCTGGAAACACACTACTTGCTATGATTCCACTCCTGTAATTTTTTTACCCCTCATCTGGTTGTCTACATAGTGCACACATAGTATGTGTCAGAATCTTTCAAAACAATAATCAGATTGCACTTCATGTAGGTTCATTATTTAGGTGATTGTTTTCAGTATGCAGATTTTAACAGTACAATTAGTTTTACTGGAAGCCATTGTTAACTAAAAATATCTGATAACTGAAATTATTGCTGTTGTGGGTAATGCTAACAGAGACTGAGCTGCCTGTTAGTTTTAGGAATACTGACACCACTCATTCAAAAACCAGGGAAACAGACTTGACAGTAATGTATTTTAATTTACCTGAAACTATTAATTTAACAGAGACTTATAATCAAACTTTGAAAACACTTATATCTTGTCTTGCAGAGTTAGTAATTGTGCTTGTTAGATTCTAGCAGCTAATACTGTACTTTCATTTGCCATATTATCTACAGACAGAATGGCACCAGTCATTAACACAGTGAGATTGTTAACCTTGTAGTTTAGTCCTTTTAGCTCTAAACCAACTAACCATTAACACATTAGAGTCAGCCTAAATTTTTTTAAGTCTTTTTACATTTATTATATTTACCTCATCTGTTACATTAAAAAAGAAGCATATGAAGAGAATAACAATTTTTACCTTCCTTTAATATATCATAGCATACATCTTACACTAAGCATTATCAAGAGCAAAACATATATTTATATGAAAAGGTTACACATTTTTGTACTGGGAGAAATGAATTAAACATGAGTACAAAGTACAAAAAGAAAAACTATAAATTACTTGATATGATAACAGGAAAACATCGAGCACACAGTCCCACATTACATTTCTTGCAATGTGTACATGCTGGTGGCTTACAGTTTATTCCAACACATCATCTTCTTTTGAGTTCCTGTATTTTCACAATCAGATGGTTCATTCCATCAAACCAAAGCTCATCTGCTACAATACTGGAACATGGGTTTCATCTAGATCCTTTTGGTGGCATACCTCCTCAAATATACCTGCAAAATTTCTCCTCAAAAATATATGTGAGAGATTGTATTTTCATCTTTGCATTAGAGTCACCAGAAATTTTGTACAGCAACATCCAGTAAGTAACTCAAAAGAGCCCAGTAACATTCCCTCTGATGGATTTTTATCCTGTACTGATCCATGCAATCTGTTCCATACAAGTGCTTGTTATACTCTGTCAAAACAGAAGGTCAAGGGACTTCAGTTTATTTCTTTGACTGCTCAGAATATTTTTAACCCTAGTTATTGAGTCCACACCAGTTGTATTTGATGCAGCAGAAACAATGGAGTTGTCATGCCACTTAACAAAAATAGACAAGTTTCCATAAATATGGTAGAAGGAAGTCTACAATTCATCTTTTCCTATTTCCTTCTTCTTTGGAAGGGGTCAATTACGGAGGAGGATATGATCGTCTCTCTCAGCCCCAGTGCCTCTAAAATAGTACAAGATTATAACACCAGTTGGCATACGACAATAATACATAATATTTATTAATGTGCTCTCATTAGTCCTCAGCTGAAAATGTAGCACATTCACCGGTGATACAAATAATGTTAGACAAATTCATAATAAATTATAAAAGATAGTTTATGTATTAAAAAACTATTTACAGTTTTTGACCATGAACGATAAAATATTTTAATTGTTGTGATTGGCTCCTTTTTCAGGCAGAAGGGTTGAAGGGGAGGGCAGAAGGGCAAAGGAAAAAGACGAGAGGTCTAGGAAAAGGGATAGGTTTTGGGAAAGTCACCCAGAACAGCGGGTCAGGGGAAACTTACCATACATGATGAGAAGGAAAGACTGATTGTTGGGGACTGCATTCAATGAGATTTGAAAACCTGAGAGCTTATGGGTGGAAGTTAATAAGAGTGAGACGTTAAGTGCATTGTACATAACAGAGATGGGAGGGGGTGGTGAAAAATAGACAGGAAAGACAATGAAAGATTAGGAATAGAGTGAAGCAAAGAGTAGTTACACTGTAGACAAGCTGAGACGGAAGAAATTAACATAAATTAAGGCTAGGTGGGTGGCAAGAACCAAGGACATGTTGTAGTGCTAGTTCCCACCTGCGGAGTTCTGAGAAACTGCCATCTGGGAGAAGAATCAATATGGTGCATGTGGTGAAACAGGCACTGAGGTCACAAATGTCGTGTTGTATAGCATGCTCTGCAACAGGATATTGTGAGTTGCCAGTATATACCATCTGCCTATGTCCATTCATCCTAATTGATAATTTGGTGGTAGTCATGCCGATGTAGAAGGCTGAACAGTGTTTATGTGATAGCTGGTACATGACATGTCATTTCGCAGATGGCTCTCGCTTTGATAGTATATGCTTTGACAGTTACACGGCTATTATAGGTGGTGGTAGGAGTATGCATAGGGCAAGTCTTGTGGCAGGGATGGTCACACGGGTAGGATCCATAGGGGTAGGGAGATGGAAGCAGAAGGAGCAGAGAGTCTGACAAGAATATTATGGAGATTGGAGGGTGACAGAAAGCTGTTCTAGGTGGGGTGAGCAAAATTTCAGACAGAATGGGTCTCATTTCAGGGCATGATTTTAGGGGTTTGGTTGGGTTGTTTGGAGAGACCAGACAGTGAGGTCACCAGTCTCATCATATTAGGCAAGGACAGGGAAGGAAGTCAGCTATGCCCTTTCAAAGGAACCATCCCAGCATTTGCCTGGAATGATTTACAGAAATCACGGAAAACCTAAATCAGGATGGTTGGACACAAGGTTGAACCATCATCCTCAAATGCAAGTCCAGTGTGCTAGCCATTGCGCCATGATTTTAGGAAATCATGGCCCTGTTGAAGTAGGTGATTAACACTTTCCAGACCAAGATAATACTGAGTATCAATGGTGTGCTCCAAAGCTATTTTGTGGAGAGATCAGCAGTATGAGGATTGGATTTGATGGCCCGCGAAATCTGTTTGATAACTAGGCTTGTGGGGTAATGTGCAGTGAAGGCTCAGAATGGTTTGCCTTGGATGCCAAGACTGTATGCGAGGGAACGTTTGACATGGAAAGATGGCAACTGTCAAAATGTAAGTACTGTTGTTTGTTGATAGGTTTAATGTGGATGGAAATGTGCAGCTGATCTTCAGTGATGACAAGATCAACATCAAGGAAAGTGGCATGGGATCCTGAATTGGGAGAAGGTATTCAGACATCCCAGAAATTTTAGCAGGTCAGCCTCACCATGAGTACATATGCTTAAGATGTCATCAATGTATCTAACCAAACCAGGGGCTGAAGACTTATGGATCCCAGGAAAGCCCCTTCCAAGTGACCGATGAAAAGGTTGGCATAGGAAGGAGCCATCCTGGTTGCCATGTCTGTACCCATGATCTGTTTGTATGTCTGCACCTCAACTTACCAACAACTACTTCATCTTTGAGGGGCTGCAAGTGTATCATCAGCTGAGGTAAAAAACATAAATCTCTCTCAGAAATGGTCTGCCCTGCAAACAAATTGTAGGTGTTTGTTACTTTAATGAGTACTGTTAATGAAATTGACTTTCTTTTTTCCTTTGTGATGTACATCATAGGATAATGGGGAGGAGGATTTTGGGAAGGGAAAAGGTATTTATCTAAATCTTATTCCACTATCCAGTTATTCAGAAATAGAAATCTTTAATTGTAACTTGTAAATAGCTGAATGTATTGCTAATTACTGTAACCTTATAAAAGAAAAGCTGTAACTCTTCAGGCTTTCCCGGCGATCTAATGACATCTTGGGTTGTCGGGTGTTCTGCCGGATATCAGCATCGTACTTGCATGATATTTCGGTCACGTAGCTCGTGACCTTCATCAGGTGTGACCTGAGACTGCTCCTCGAGTGGACCTGGTCCAGTATTTATGCCAATGGCCTTCCCCCTCCACCAACGGCTGCAGGCGCTTCCTCTGTGGTCCGCGCCCATTCCCTGCAACCTGCTGGAGCGTTGCTGCTCCGTTTTCCATCCGCTGCAGTTCTAGGTGTTCCCTCTGCGGTCCGCGCCCACCAAACCTGCTCCTGGGGGTTTCATCTACGGTCTGGGGTACCAAGCGTTCCCCTTGCGGTCTGCGCCCGCTCACCATGACCTGTTGGAGCATTTCCGCTCCGTTTTTCGTCCGCTGCAGCTCTGGATGTTCCCTCTGCGGTCCGCGCCCACCAGTCCCACTTCTGGGTGTTCCATCTTCGGTCTGGTGTGCCTGGCAGTCCGTCAGGGGCTCGTTTTCCATCTCCATGTCTCTGGTTCTTCTGTTTGTGTAGTGTTGCAGCTGGCCCCGAAGAAAAGCTGCTTTTTTTGTGTGTGTGTGTGTGTGTGTGTGTGTGTGTGTGTGTACGGATGGGTGGGTGGGCGGGAGTGTGTGTGCACAGCTGTGTGTGTGCATGGGCATGGGTGCGTAAATATGTGTGTGTAAATATAGGGGTCTGTTGGTAAGGTGCTTGGGTGAATAGGGGAAGAGAGAAAGTTAGGAGGAGTCTGGGCAGAGCCAAGAAGGGAAGGGATGGGAAAGAGTGACAGAGGGAAGGAGGGAGCCGTGGTGTGGAGTGGGATACGTGTGGAAGAGTTAGAGTACTTAGGATGGATAAATTTCACTGTTTGGAACTGGGAGAGAAAGCTGATTTGTAGAGTAATTTCACAAGTGGAACAGTAACAATACAGTCCATACATTTGCCAAAATTCAAAATCTTCTCAATCAGGAACTTTCTCTAACAAACATTATCCCTTTCTTTTTAATAAATTTCATTACAATTGGTGACTGTGACATCTACGAGTGTAATAACATCAATTTATGTAGACTAACAATGAAAAATGTTTCTTTTTTGTGTGAACACCTATTAAATGTGGTATACACATATACATGCAATAGAGAGGAAATAACATTTCTAGAAAATATTATGAAAAGGAAAAAACAAGAAGGCAACTGGCCACACAAGCCTAGTAAGCTAAGCAGTTCACACAATTATTATGCTTTTTACATGACATAAAGTCAAATAATTGAGAAAAGAAAATTGTAATGTGACCTCAAAGCTTTTTAAAATTTTCTGAAGAATCAATTTTGATTAGAATATTTTGGAAATGCACAATATTTACGTAATGGCTGAACATTTGCCTTCTGTAATGTTTGATAGTAGATATTTTACTACTGAGGCTTAAGTTTTAATCAAAATCATTGAATAAGAATAATTTATTTACTATACAGAGCAAGTTGGGAATACACATTATATATCTGATGAAAATCAAACTATGAGTAGTTTGCTGAGCCCAAATGTTCAGGTGAGCTCAGACAATGCCACAAGTGATAAAAATGAATTAGTAACAGAAAATGGAAATACTTTGTACTAGGATGATAGTACCTCACATGCAAGTGTGGAACTGAATTTTGCACAAAAATACATGTAAACACATGTAATAATGGAAAGTTCTATTGGCCTTGCCAAGATGTGTTACTGCAGCCACAACATTACATCCCATTTTTACACACTGATTTCCAGAAAGACATAGCACCAGGATTGGATGTTCCACTCAGCATCATACGAAAATTTTATGTTTCTGATTATAGACAATGCAGCTTTAAATGGTGCGGGTGGCACGAATTTAATAACACAGTACATGCAATAAGTGTTTACAGAAATGAATAATAAAATGGACAACAAAATTTTCCCAGTTGCTTGAGGATCAACAAAAAGTTGCAAGTTGATTACAGGATCTTGCAGCTAAACAAGAGTCCTTACAAGTAGCATATCACAAGCTAGAAAAAAATGTATCTAACATTCAGACAAAGGTAACTGAATGACGACCAATTTCCAGTGAACTTCCAGACAGACTGCAGAAGCTATGAGAAACTAGGTTTTGTTAAAATGGGACAAAAACATTTAATTGATGATATGAAAAACCCAAATGATCTTACCATAGTAAATACATTTGTCAGTGACTCTACAGTTGCACAAAGGTGGTACACAAGCATCAAACCTATCTACATGAAACTGAAAGAATGATAGCTATAAAGAAACTGAACTCATAGTAAAAGTAGACAGGACATCAAAAATGCAGAGCAGCAGACGCCGATCTGAATTAGTGCTACGCAAGGTCTATGCACCCAAATCTAATATAACAGAATTTGGTAACACATACAAATATTTTCCTCACATATGAGAAAGGATATACTCACCTTTCCAACACACAACACCATGGAAGCAGATTATAATACTGGTAATCAAGTATTGATGCCAGCAACTTATCAAGTAAATCACCATGTAATGTCACCTACACTAATGACACATACCCCAGGGATAAGACCCTCACTTTTCATCTGTATTACTGGACAATAGTTTTTTTAAAGTGTCATCAGTTTCAGATTTTTCCATCAGAAACACAACAAATGCCATCCTAGGTAGCAGGTATTCAGCCTGGGACCCTACAACAGAAAACAAGGGAGTTTATGGAGGTAATTTGAGAGGTGCACTAACAAAATGAGGAACTGGAGCAAATGAATTTCTCATGTAGATGTGCTCCAGATCCTTAAAGATAAATTACCATCAAATATCAGAGAAAAACTTGTTGCAGTGCCTGAGGCAGATTTGAAATACTTGCTTTCCATATTGGATTCCATTGATCTCATTTGTGAAGATGTAATGGGATAAGCTAACAATTCAAATATGCAGTAATGCAAGGGGGAATGGGAACCCCAACAGTGGTAACAACAATAACAACAACTCCAGTAGTTGGCACCAACTATCACTCTCCTAAGTATGTTTTACTTTATTTCATCACTCTACATAAATGGAAATAATCTAAAATTCAATAGTCCATCACATCATCAGGCAGAAGACGTGCTTTGTTGGTGATGCGTATTTCAGCAATTTTGACCATGATAAACCTATGCTACAGTGTTCTTCTTCAGCATGCCAGTGTAGAGGTGTGCACAGAAACAGCTAAGTGAAAATTCTGTACAATACACATATTTATTTATACAGGGTGTACATAAAGTCTGGCAACACTTTCAATTATTTATTGCACAAGAACTAAACATTATACAGATGTCATACATGTTGCATTTTGAAGAGAAACTCTGAAAGGTCTTTTTACAAGCATTCGATATGCAAACAATGAGTGACCCAGCAGACATTGAATTCTTGCCATACCTGTCCCAGCATGGCATCGTCCACTGTGGCAGTTGCTTCCCGTATTCTCTCCCAGAGCTCTGCTACATCATGTAGCACAGATGGTACATTCACCAGATCTCTAATGTGTCCCCACAGAAAAAACTCACACAGAGTGAGATCTGATGATCAGGGAGGCTATTTTTTGAAACAGCTGTCCCCTTCTGTAGCATGGCCATGTTTGCCACTAGCGCTGACTATTGGCATATTACCAAACTACGCTGTGGTGGAATACACGAAAACACTTTCAGGGGTTTTCTTTAAAATGACGTATGTATGATACCTGTACAATATTTGCTGTCTCAATCATGGATCACTTCTTGATTACACAATGTGGAGTGACTGTCTAATGTTTAACAACCAGCATTCGTGATGAGCGGGAGTCACAGAGATGTAATTGCAGGTGTACACATGACACTGCTTGCTGTCTGAGGAACAAAGTTAACAAGACTGCTGCCTGTGCACCTGAGCTGTAAGGGAAGCTGGTGCAATAAATGGTTGAAAATGTTCCAGGACTCTAGGTCCAGCCTGTACATAGAATCCAACTTCAGAAATTTTCTTTGTGTGGGATCATGTGTACAAGATTCATGTGTCAATTTGAAGGTCCAAATTCATATATTTTACTGTTCATATTGCTTCTGCGTAATCTTTCATTGATTTTATCAATATCAATGTATATTGTGATCTATTTTGAAATTTTGAACATTCCCAAGTGTCATGATAAATTCATACCATTATTGTCAATTATAGGCTTAAACTTCATTGTGCTCTTTTAAAATTTTTGAAAACAGTAGGCCTACCCTCATTCAGAACAATTGTTCTTCCTTTCATTGTACAATTACATGAGAAAGAGGTTATATTTGAGACTTTTTGGACGGTTACAAAACTATTATTTTGTAATTCTTGAGTTTCTCCTGGCGTATTTGATAATCAAAATATCCACGGGTGTACTGCCAGTCTACAGTGTCCAACGGGCACAATATTTCAGCGATCATACATGTCGCCATCATCAGGTGAGCTGACGGACTGAGCTCCTATGAACATGCTGGTATGGAGATCCGTACGCTATGGCTGTTCAGGGGATTTTGTTAAACGCCTTGATAGCTTCAGGTTGGATTAGTCAGATATCATGGTGAGTTTTGACATCTCTTCCTTGTTTACGAGGGTACACCTGCTAGAGTCACTAGAATTGATTAGTCAGAAGTTTGACGAGAAGACCACTGAACTTTTTAGGCATGTCTTGACTTCCACGTATTTTCTTTTTAATGGAGAATACTACGAACAAATGGAGGGAGTCGCCATGGGTAGCCAACTCTCATTGGTGTTCACGAATTTGTACATGGAGAACTTCGAGGAGGAAGCCCTGTCGTCATCTGAATGGAAACCTACTTGCTTTTTCCATTACATTGACAACATGTTAATCATCTGGCCACATGGTATGGATAAACTCCTTGACTTCCTTACACATCTAAACACCATACATCCCAACATCAAATTCACTATGGAGACTGAAACAGAGGGTAAATTGCCCTTCCTTGACGTCTTGGTCAAGAGAAGGGCTGACGGCACCCTAGGTCATGGGGTGTATCGGAAGACAACGCACACTGATCTGTATTTGCACGCAGACAGCTGCCACCACCCTTCACAGAGGAATGGGGTGCTTAAAACTCTAGTACATAGGGTGCGCACTATCTCTGATGCAGAGAGTCTACCCCAGGAATTGGAACATCTGAGAACTGCATTTCAAAAAAATTGGTACTCAGAGTGGCAGATTCAACGTGCTCTCCGCCCAACCACTACATCACAACCTGTGGAGATGGATGAAATCACGAGGGAGGAGGTAGGCACTACATTTATTCCAAATATAGGTGCACTCTCGGGGAAAATCACCCGCATTTTGAAGAAACACCGGGTCGGAACTGTGTTTTGTCCTCCAAATAAAACTTGTGCACTGGTGGGGAGCACCAAAGATGACCTCAGTTTGAGGAAGGCCGGCATGTACCAGATTCTGTGTCAAGTGGCAAGTCGTATATTGGTCATATGATGTGAACCGTCAAGGATTGATGCCGTGAACACCAGAGGCACACTCGACTGATGTATCCGAGCAGGTCGGCAGTCGCTGAACATTGTTTGTCGGAAAATCACGCAATGGAGTATGAACACACGAGGATTCTGGTACAGACATCGAGATACTGGGACAGCGTTGTTAGAGACGCCATCAAAATTCGCACCAATGATGACCTCATAAACCGTGACTGTGGCTATAATCTTAGCAAGGCATGGGAACCAGCGATTGGCTTAATCAAGAGTAAATCGAGCAAACGTATAGTTGTGATGACCACGGCGGACAGAGCCATCACACCGACGTCATCTCAGATGCCGTCACAATCTGTGCCACCAAGCGACCATGGCGTGGGGTGCGGACAGCGGAGGGAGTGCGCCATGGGCAGAGGGTATTTAAATCGGCCGCCGCTGTGACCAAACTCAGTTCCCCCTGAGCAGCCATAGCGTACAGATCTCCGTACCGGCACATTCACAGGAGCTCAGTCCGTCAGTTCACCTGATGATGGTGACATGTATGATCACCGAAATATTGTGCCCGTTGGACACTGTAGACCGGCAGTACACCCATGGATATTTTGATTATAATTTTGTAAGTTACCAGTACGAGTGCTTTGGATACCACACTTATTTTCTAGCAAAACAGCATTTATGGTTCACATTTCTGGCAAAGACCACATCACCACTGAATTTTATTGTATATCAATGCAAATAAATGTATGTTTTCGAAAATTTTCAGGAGCTACCATTATCCTTTGTATAATCTATGAACGACTTGTAATAAATTCACACTTGTGAATTAGTTATTGTAGCAGATATTCTAACATATTTTATTACATGTAGTTTTCCATTAAAGAGGAAAAGGCCTATATATTAACTGCATTTATCATAAATTAACTATGTTTTTGAACCAGGTACACTCAGTGCGTATGCTTGGGGGACCTCATAAAACATGTTGAACAAGCTATTCCAGTAGCTACTGAGGGCTAGAACCAGCTGCAGATTGTGGTGCACATTGGAACAAATGATGCCACTCATCTGGGCTCTGAGGTCATACTTGGGTCATTCCAGTGACTGGCAGAGAAGTTGAGAAGACCAGATTTACATATGGAGTTTAATGATGCTCACAATTTGCAGCATTGTCTCCAGAACTGTTCACAGCCTTCTGAGTCAAGTTGAAGGACTGAACCAGAGACTTCAAAGGTTCTACAATAAGCTGGACTGTGACTTCCTGGACTCACACTATATATGTTTCCACTGATCAAATATTAAATGCATTGAATAACTGAACATCACCCATTGGAATATTTTGTGATCTCTCAAAGGCTTTTGATTCTGTGAATCATGAAGTCCTTCTAGATAAGTTTAAGTATTGTGGTATGAGTGAGACAGTGCACAAATGGTTTAATTCATACTTAACTGGAAGAATGCAGAACATTGAAATTAATAGTACAGATAGTCTGCAGAAAAAAGCAGAGACCTCTAACTGTGGAGGTATCAAGAATGGTGTCCCTTATTGTTCTTAATATATATTAACGACTTGCCACTCTATATTCATGAAGATGCAAAGCTAGTTCTTTTTGCTGATGATACAAGTATAGTAATCACACCCAAGAAGCAAGAATCAGTTGAGGAAATTGCAAATAATGTCTTTCAAAAAATTATTATGTGGTTCTCTGCAAATGGACTCTCACTAAATTTTGAGAAAACATGGTTTATACAATTCTGTGCAGAAAATGGCATAACACCATTCATAAATATAGACTATGTATGGAAGTCTGTTGCCAAGGCACAATACTCAAAATTTTTGAGTGTATGCATTGATGTATGAATTGGAAGAAACACACTGATGATCTGCTGAAACGGCTAGGTTCAGCTACTTATGCTATTAGGGTTATTGCAAATTTTGGCAATAAACATATCATTAAATTAGCCTACTATGCCTATTTTCATTCACTGCTTTCATACGGCATCATATTTTGGGACAATTTGTCATTAAGAGAGAAAGTATTCATTGCACATAAGTGTGTAATCAGAATAATAGCTGGAGCCCACCTAAGATCACCTTGCAGGCATTTATTTAAGGAACTCAGGATATTCACAGTACCTTCACAGTACATATATTCACTTATGAAATTTGTCATTCATAATCCATCCCAATTCAAAAATTATAGCGAAGTGCATAGCTACAACACTAGAAGAAAGGATGATATTCACTATTCTGGATTAAATCTCACTTTGGCACAGAGAGGGGTGAATTATGCTGCCACAAAAATCTTTGGTCATTTGCCAAGTAGTATTAAAGGTCTGACAGATAGCCAACCAACATTTAAAAGCAAATTAAAAGAATTTCCGAATGACAACTCCTTCTACTCACTAGATGAATTCTTAGATATGAAGTAGTTACTGTAAACAAACTAATTAATCAATTAATTATTTTGTGTAAAGAAAACTTACGTTAAAGTGACACATTTCACATCATTACAAAATGTTGTATACCTGATCCATGGAACAAGGATTTATGTATGTATGTAAGTATGCAACATAGGATTGAGAACTGTAAGATATCCCTCAGTGGTCAGGCGTGCACTGTTGTGACAGTGCCATGAGATTTAAAAGTGCCGCTATGTCAGTACGCGAACACGGCAATAGAGGCGCTCCGCAGCTCGGCTGAGCGCGGGAGCGCCACCTAGCTATGAACGGCGCCGGCCGCATGTCACAGCACGGCAGTTTGAGTGATAGATACGAAGTTGGTAGCATGAAACCCACTATTGTTTCTATGTTTGTATATCCACGCATTTTATTAGTGATTTAAAGGTTATAACACTTTTTGGCAAGGAGGTCAGATATTTTTTTTCCTGTATTGGGGAATTGTGCATTCATGTCTGGGCAGACATGGAACAGCTTCTGCAAGCGCTCATTGAACAACAAACACAACTGATGGCTGCTATTCAGGCGTTGTCGATGTCGCTTACTCATCGTCTGTCTTCCTCTTCTCCGCCTCCGTTCCCTCCTTATGACGAGGCCGCTGAAGACTGGGAGAATTATGAGAAGCATTTGCGGCAACACTTCTTGGCTTTCGGCATTGTTGACGCTCCTATGTGTAAGTCGTTATTTCTATCTTGGATTTCCCCACGGATCTATCAGCTGCTATCTCAGTTAGCCCCTCTGCGGGAACCTGCCTCTCTGTCCTTCCAAGAAATGTGTGACTTATTGTCTAACTATTACCAAAAAAACACCCACGTCGTTGCCGCCCGCGTGGCAACCGGTGTCGTAAACAGCCCCATCAATCTTACCGGGCTTGGGCGGCGGAACTACACGGTCTGAGTAGGAAATGTCAGTTTGTCACGGACACTCATCATGATTCTTATGCTGATTCAATGGTTAGGGATGCTATTCTACGGCTTGCTCCTGATAAAGAAGTTCGGCAACGTGCCTTACAACTGCCAAACCCGTCGTTGTCGGAAGTTCTAAGCATCGCTCAATCTTTTGAAGTGTCTCACGCTGCTGGTGCGCAAATAGACGCATGGTGTGATGTAGGCACTATACAGACCACTTTCGACACGGACAATTTGCCTGTTTCCCAGGGGACCGACGATGTGGCGGTGGTTCACTCACGTCAACAACGTCGCGTTGGGCCACCACGCTCGCAGTGAAAACAGCAGCCACAGAAGCAGGTTCGTTCCGCACTTCCTTCTTGTCCACGTTGTTTCGTACAGCATGACAGGGCCGCGTGTCCAAAATGTTGGGCCACGTGTAATTCATGTAGGAAAAAAGGCCACATTGCTTCTGTGTGTCAGTCCCCTAAAGTTGCTGTCGACGAGGACGAGGCATCAGACATGGATGTTAACTGTGTGCTTTCTCAAACAAATAAGTAGTTTGTTACTGTTCGTGTTCTGGATAAAGACATTCGCATGCAAGTGGACACTGGCTCTGCAGTAACTCTCATTAATTCTCGCACGTATTTGGAGTTGGGCTCCCCTCCCTTGTCTCCCATTACGCGAAATCTGAGAACTTATAATAAACAGAAAATTCCTATCGTTGGCCAGTTTGATGCTTCCACTGCCTACAAGTCTGTTGTTCGGCCCCTCACGTTTTATGTGGTGGATCATGCGGGCACTGAAAATCTGTTCAGTTATGATGCTTTCCAGTTGTTTGGGTTCTCCATTGATGATGATGTGCACCTCATATCTGAGGATATTCTGTATCAACAGCTGGATGAATTGTGTTCTGAATTCTCGTCCATGTTCTCTGCTGGTCTGGGTCGTGCCAAGGATTTTGAAGCCCACATTACTCTTAAACCTACAGCTCACCCTAAGTTTTTCCGGACATGCCCTATTCCGATGGCGTTGCATGCACCTGTCAAAGCTGAGATAGACAGGTTAACAGCTTCAGGGATTCTCCTTCCTGTTACCTCCAGCGAATGGGCATCGCCAATCGTGGTGGTTTCTAAACAAAATGGGAGTCTGCGATTGTGTGGTGATTTTAAAGCCACTGTCAAACTCAGAGCCTCATTGACACTTATCCTCTTCCCCGTCCTGAGGAGTTATTTACCAAGCTCGCTGGGGGCCAGTTCTTTTCCAAACTTGACTTATCGGAGGCGTACCATCAGTTGCTGTTGGATGCATCTTCCAAGGAATTTCTCATCCTCAACACTCCTTGTGGGTTGTATCAGTACCAGCGGTTACCATTTGGTGTCGCTAGTGCGCTGGCCATTTTTCAGCGGTTTTTGGAACAGCTCACAGCTTCCGTTCCTGGCTGCATCAACTACCTGGATGACATTGTTGTCACGGGGGCCTCCACTGAGGAGCACCTTCGCAATTTACGTTCATTATTTTGGGTTCTGCATTTGGCTGGGTTGAAGTGCAATCTGGACAAGTCACAGTTCTTCCAACCCTCCATTGTGTATCTTGGTTTCCACTTGTCCTGTGAGGGTATACATCCTCTACGTCAGCACATTGCAGCCATTACTGCTCTACCCCGGCTGTCTACGGTCAAAGAACTTCAGGCGTTTCTAGGCAAGATTGCTTATTATCACAAATTCATTCCATCCGCGGTGGCGGTGGCTCATCCTCTGCATCAGCTGTTGCACAAAAACGTTCCTTTCTGTTGGTCCGACGAGTGTGAGCAGGCTTTTGTCCACCTGAAGGCTCATTTGCAGTTGGCGCCTTGTCTTGCCACATTCCGTCCGGGTCAGCACTTGTCTGGCGACTGACGCGTCACAGTATGGCCTAGGGGCTGTTCTCGCCCATCGGTATAAGGATGGGTCGGAACGACCCATCGCCTATGCTTCCAAGACTCTCAACGATGCCCAACGGCGTTACTCTCAAATCGAAAAGGAGGTGCTCGCTATCATTTATGCTCTAAAAAAGTTCAGCGTTTTTTTGTATGGTTCTAAGTTTCACCTCATCACCAACCACAAGCCGCTGGTCTCTCTGTTCAGCCCCTTGGCGTTGCTTCCGGATAAGGCAGCTCACCGCCTGCAACGTTGGGCCTTATACTTGTCTCGTTTTCACTATGAGATTCACTATCGCCCCACAGTCCAGCACGCCAATGCTGACGCGTTGTCGCGTTTGCCGATGGGCCCCGACCCAGTTTTCGATCGAGATGAACTACTCTGTTTCCACATTGATGAGGAAGAACGTCGTACGGTCGAGGGTTTTCCGCTTACAGGTTCGCAGGTCACGTCAGCTACTGCGCGGGACCCGGTCCTGCGTCAGGTGATTGGTTTTGTTCAACGGGGCTGGCCGGACAGGACCAAGGGCCGGGCATCGGATCCCCTTCGCAACTACCATGCCTTGCGCCTTCGTCTGTCTGTTCGTGAGGGTGTTGTTCTTCTGGCCACGGATGGCGCATCTCCACGGGTCGTGGTGCCAGCTTCTCTTTGCAAAGATGTTCTCAAACTATTGCATGAAAGCCATTGGGGGATTTCTCGGACTAAGTCCCTGGCCCGCAGGCATGTTTATTGGCCCGGTATCGATTCGGACATCACCCACATGGTCGCTGCGTGTGGTCAGTGTGCTCAACAACTGGCTGCACCCTGTACAATGCCCTCTCTGTGGCCTGATCCGGTGCAGCCATGGGAACGGGTGCACACTGCCCCTTCCTCGGCACTCATTGGCTACTGTTGATTGACGCCTTCTCGAAGTTTCCGTTTGTTGTTCAATGTCCATCGCCCACCACTGCGGCAACAACGCTGGCTTTGTCCAAAATCTTTGCGCTAGAAGGTCTTCCATCCACGATTGTCACGGACAACGGCCCTCAGTTCTCTTCGCAGGCCTTCCGTGATTTTTGTACTGGACAAGGTAATCATCAAGTTACAGCACCGCCCTTCCACCCCCAATCGAATGGGGAGGTCAAGCGCCTTGTCTGCACTTTCAAAAGCCAGATGAAAAAATTCCTTACTGATTTTTCTACCGATGACGCTCTGTTGCAATTTCTGAGTTCTTATCGCTTCACGCCTCTGGGTGATCGCAGCCCTGCTGAACTCTTGTATGGCCGCCAACCGCACACTCTACTGCACCTGCTTCACCCTGTCAGGCCTAGTACTGTGTCCCCTAGTGCGGGAAAATACTCGGTGGGCACCGATGTGTGGGCACGAGGGTATGGATCTCGCCCTAAATGGATTCCAGGGGTGGTCAAGGCTCTTCGTGGCCGCCGGCTTTGTGAAATATGTACGGACGACGGCATGGTTGTTCGCCATTATGACCAGATGTGCCCACGAGTGGTGGCCACGCCAGTGCCACCGCCCCTTTTTTCGCCTCCACCAGCCTGAGAAGCCAGTCCTGTCGCTGCTGCCGATCTCCCGTGCGTGTTGCTGCAGCCAACGTCGCTGCCGCTTCCGAGTACGCCGGAACTGGCCCCAGTCGCGACGCCGCCTTCTCCGGGACCCATCTCGCTGGAGCACACCCCCAGGTCCACGACACCTATGGATGCTGCTCCAGAGTTTTCACCCATCATCTCCTCCAGGAGGCACGTTCCACGCACAAGCTTCCGTCCTGGACATTTTCGACCATATTCTCATGTTTCTCTGCGGGATCTTCTCGGGGTCTCCCAAGAGGCCATGGATGTCTCCGCCAGCACTGTCCGTGTCTCCAAGGAAGTGAGTGTCTTTTTTTTTCAAGGGGGGAAAAGTGTTGTGACAGTGCCACGAGATTTAAAAGTGCCGCTACGTCAGTACGCAAACACGGCGATAGAGGCGCTCCGCAGCTTGGCTGAGCGCGGGAGCGCCACCTAGCTATGAACGGTGCCGGCCGCATGTCACGGCACAGCAGTTTGAGTGACAGATACGGAGTTGGTAGCATGAAACCCACTATTGTTTCTACGTTTGTATATCCACGCAATTTATTAGTGATTTAAAGGTTATAACATGCACTATGCACCACAGGCTGCTACTCAGGTAGCTGACAGTGTAAGCAGTGCACACAAGGGTTGTTTAGATTAGGTGACTCTCCATCCAGTCCAGATAATGATAGCTGTAGGAAACTCAGAACTGTCAGTGTAAGATTGAAAGAAATGTCTCCCACAGGTGAGAGTATTAAAATCCTAAAGATAAACTGCCAATGTATTCACAACAATGTGCCAGAGTCTGAAGCACTTATGAAAAGCAGTGAATCTCATATAGTACTAGGTACAGAATGCTGGTTGAAACCTGAAATTGACAGCAGTGAGATTTTTAGGTAAAATTTAAGTGCATATCAAAAGGATAGGCAAATGGGAAATGGAGATAGTGTATCTGTCCCATTAAATAAGAAACAGAAATCCACCAAGTCAGAAATTGAAGCTGCAGGAGAGATTGTATGGGCAAGACTCAGTATCAGGGTTGGGCATAAAAGTTAACTGAATCCTCCTTCTACTAACCACCAGATTCATCTCCGGTTGTAATAAAAAACTTTGGAGAAAACCTCAGTTCATTTGTACGTAAGTGCCCCAACCATACTGTATTCATTGGTGGAGAACATAATCATCCAACAATTAACAGGGAAAATTACAGTTTTGTTAATGGTGGGCATGATAAGACAGCCTGTGAAACATTACTACCTAGAACTGATACTTAGGAACACCACTCATAATGGAAATATATTGGATTTAATGGCAACAAACAGACATGACAAATTTGAGGTTGTCTACATCAAAGGTAAAATCAGTGAGAAAAACACAGCTGTGGCAACAATGATCACCAAAGTACAGCGCACAGCTAATACAGCTAACAGTAAACTCAATAAAATCAGTAGTTTCATATCTCTGTGAAGAACTTGAAATTTTCAGCACAGGTCATGAGCATGTAGATGAACTATGGCTCAAGTTTAAAAGAATAGTTGATCATGCACTGGATAACTATGTACCCAGTGGAACAGTTCATAATGGGAGGGAACCTCTATGGTACACAGCCACTGTAAAGAAACTTCTAAGGAAACATAGATTACAGCATAATATGTGCAAAACAAAGGACTTGTGGGATTTTGGGTCCTTATCATTATAAATAACAACCCATTGATCCACTTGTTAAAACGATGAGCACATTTTTATTGTCACACTTCAGATCTTCATCATTACACATGGAAAGTATCACATAGACTGACATAATGGCCACCTTGGCCCAAGGAGTTTTTGCCTGCCAGAGATGTTATGGCATGTCAGTGTTGCCACAGAGCGCCCCCCCCCCCCCCCCACTCCACCACCACCTGCAGTGCGGAGCACGAGGCTCTGGCTGTTGTGGGGGGAGGGTGCAGGTGTTGTTGATCCACTTGTTAAAACAGTGAGCACATTTTTATTGTCACACTTCAGATCTATGTCATTACACATGGAAAGTATCACATAGACTGACATAATGGCCACCTTGGCCCAAGGAGTTTTTGCCTGCCAGAGATGTTATGGCACGTCAGTGTTGCCACAGAGCGCCCCCCCCCCCCCCCCCTTCACCCCCGCCTGCAGTGCGGAGCACGAGGCTCTGGCTGTTGTGGGGGGAGGGTGCAGGTGTTGTTGATCCACTTGTTAAAACAGTGAGCACATTTTTATTGTCACACTTCAGATCTATGTCATTACACATCGAAAGTATCACATAGACTGACATAATGGCCGCCTTGGTCCAAAGAGTTTTTGCGCGCCAGAGATGTTATGGCACATCAGTGTTTCCACAGACTACAGATAGAGAGATGCTGAATGAAACACATTTGGCTCTCAAGAGAGCAATTCATGATGCATTCAATGACTAGCACAACACAATATTGTCAAATGATATTTCACAAAACTGAAAGAAATTCTTGTCACATGTCAAGGCTGTCAGTGACACCAAAGTTATTGTCTGGTACCAAGTGAACAAGACAGAAACTAAAACTGAGGATAGCAAAGCAAAGACCTAAATGCTTAATTCCATTTCCAAATGTTCTTTCACAAGGGAAAACACATGAGAATTGCCCCAATTTAAATCTTGTACCAATGAAAAGATGAATGAAATAAGAATTATTGTCAATGGTGTTGAGGAATAGCTGAAATTGTTAAAACTGAAAAAGCTCCAGGGCCTGATGGAATCCCTGTCGGATTTTATACTGAATTTGTGGCTGAGTTGGTCCCTCTTCTGACTGTAGTCTATCATAGATCCCTCAAACAAGAAACAATGCCCAGTTCTCGGAAAAAGCACAGCTCACAAAAAACTACCACCCATTATTCTTGACATACATTGGTTGTAGAATCTTATATTCTGAGCCCAAACATAATGAGGTATCTTGAACAGAATGACATCCTCACCAGCATGGACTCCAAAAATACATCGATCTTGTGTAACCCAACTTGCACTTTTTTCAAATTACATACTGAAAGCTTTGGATCAAGACAGTCAATAGATGCAATATTTCTTGATTGCTGAAAAACATTGGCACAATACCACAGCTATGCTCATTGTTAAAAGTATGATTGTAGACGATATCAAGTGAAATTTATGACTGGACTGAGTACTGAGTACTCAGTAGAAAAGACAAGACTGGGGCAGGTGTAGCAATTTTCACTGTATATGAAAGTAATTTTAATGTTATTGATGTGAGTGCCTTCTGCTTGGAAGGAGTCTCAGAATTTGCTGCAATAAACCTAAAATGGGGTAGAGATAACATAACAGTTATCGGTGTTTACAGGCCACCTGCAGCAAATAGATACCTTTTTTGTAAATCTTTCTGACTTGCTTATATATATGGACAGAACATTTTCTGGGCCAAATGGTCACATAAATATTATAGTTACAGGGGATATAAATATAGATTTATTAACAAATGATGTCAGCACCAAAAAGTTACATCACCTGTGTGATGAATTTAACCTGACCCCACTCATTCGGGAACCCATTAGAGAAATTGGCAATAGTGAAACATGTCTTGACAACATAATAATGAACATGACCCACCTATCCCACAGTGCATCTGTTTTAAAACTAGCCATCTCAGATCACCATGCAGTACAGCTTAAATTGGAGCTCCATGAGGCCCCCACTGTCACCACACAGCAACAGTTTGTAACTAAAAGAATAATGTATAATGACAACATAAATAGACTAAACAGCATGATAGCACAAATAAAATGGTTTGAAAATAATAGCTTTTCATATGATAGCTTTGCTGCTGACTTCTATTACTGCTTTGATACCACATGCCCAGTTGTAATCACAAAAAAGAAACAAACAAAAAATATAAACAAAAATATTTGGGTAAATAGTAATGTCACTGAAGCGAGGGAAAAATTAAAACTACTCCACAGTGCAATGCTGATTAATAGAGAGATTCCTGAGCTAAAGGAAGCCTTCAGAATATATCAAACACGCTATAAGGACTTACTCACACAGACCAGGAGCAACTATGTTGCAAATAAGCTTCAAAACTCACCCAATGTAACTGCTGGCATCTGGGCAGTCATAAAGAGTTTTAGAACCTGCAATGACAAATCCTGTATGGACTTTACTATTAACCACAATGGCATCCTCATAAAAGACCAACTGGAAATTGTAAATACTTTTAATGAATATTTTTCTTCCATAGGGGAAGCCATAAATGACAAACATAAAAACATGCACTACAGTTTTAAAGGTAATACATGTGACCATAGTATATATCTAACCCCCACAAACTGTGTAGAAATAATGGGCGTGATTAGCTCTCTAAAACCCTCTAATTCAGCTAGGCACGATGGCCTAAATATTAATGTTTTAAAAGCCTGTAGCCAAAATGTCTCTGTACCTCTGTCTGTAGCAGTCAACAATATAATAGAATCAGGCACCTTTCCAGACATACTAAAAATCGCACAGGTAACACCCATTTTTATGAAAGGTGACAACAACAAAAAAATAGAAAACTACAGACCAGTCTCAATCCTTCCTGTCTTTTCCAAGATAGTTGAGAAAGTTATATACAACAGGATTATAAACTTTCTTAACAAACACAACCTGATGTTCGAAAATCAAAATGGATTCCTAAAAGGTAAATCAACTAGCACTGCAGCTACTCAACTAATTGATGAGGTGTTAGGGGGTATCGAAAGCAAAGAACCTGTGGCAGGTGTATACGTAGAGGTGGAAAAAGCCTTTGATTGTGTTAATGTTGACATCCTATTAGACAAGCTATGGAACATGGGCATTAGAGGCGCTGCTTATGACCTAATAAAGTGTTATATGAGCAATAGAAAACAGTTTGTTCTACTTAAAATGGAAAGTGGTCTCTACAAATCAGAGATCACTTGCACAAAATATGGCGTGCCCCAGGACTTGGTGTTGGGCCCTCTTCTGTTCTTTATCTACGTAAATGATTTTAAATACTGTACTATAAATTCCAAAATTGTTCTGTATGCCGATGACACGTCCATTGTGTGTAAAAAGGAATAATGTAATGAACTAGAGGTCGAGTGTAATAATGTGACAAAAGATATTGTTCAGTTTTTTAATGAAAGCCACTTAAACGTATGCACCAGTAAAACATGTTTGATGGTGTTTAACAAAAGTAGTTTGAATAATGAAATTAAATTATACATTGGCAACGAACTGGTAAAGAAAGAGTCTAGTGTAAAATTCCTCAGTGCAACAATCCAAAGCAATCTGAAATGGGACACACATATTGACTTCCTAGCAACTACGTTGTCAAAAAATATATTTGCAATCAGTACTATTAGCAAGTTCTGTAGAGACACTGTAGTCCTAAAGACTGCATACCATGCTCTTTTCTCCTCTCACTTGAACTATGGTATTGAAATTTGTGGGGGGGGCAGGGGGGGGGGAGGAGGGGGGGGCAACAACCAAAGCTAATCTAGATAAGCTACTCATTCTTCAAAAAAGGGATGTGAGAATAATCTGTGGAGCAAAATATAGGGAATCTTGTCGCAACTTGTTTCCAAAAACAGAGGTGTTAACTGTTATAAACATATACATTCTAAAAGCCATATTTCTTGTGAAAAGACTGCACCCAAAAACTTATTCAGATTTCCACCAGTACAATACTAGAAATAAAGAAAGGTTTTACATTGGCAGCCACAGAACAGCACTTTACGAGAAAGGGCCTCAGTACACAGGTACAAAATTCGATAATGCACTGCCTAGTGCAGTCATGGCTCTTCCTACAATTAACCTGAAACACCAGCTTAAGAAATTTTAGTAAAACACCCTTTCTACACATTAGAAGAGTACCATACTTATATGAAGAACAACAAATTCTTTGTGAAATTATGTGAATAGAAATCAGTAACGGTTGTATTGTAATTTTGTTGTAAATTAATGACGTATTCAGAAGAATGTGTCTTGTGTATTGTACAAATAACTTTAATCATTGCTGTTTCTTTGTATATGTGCAGTGTACCATTTGATGTTGAATAAAGCTATTTTTATTATTATTATTATTATTATTATTATTATTACTTTATGGTAGGGAGAATGCAGCATGTTATCTTGGATGGAGAGTCATTATCAGATGTAGGCGTAATTTCAGGTGCACCCCAGGGAAGGGTGTTGGGGCCCCTGCTATTCAAGTTGTATATTAATGACCTTGTAGACAATATTAATAGTAACCTCAGGCTTTTTCCTAATGATGCAGTTATCTATAATGAAGTAGTGTCTGAAAGAAGCTGCATAAATATTCAGTCAGATCTCAATAACATTTTGAAGTTGTGCAAAGATTGAAAAATTTGCTTTAAATGATCAGAAATGTAAAATTATACACTTCACAAAATGAAAAAAACATAGTATCTTATGATTATAAAATCATCGAGTCACTATTGGAATTGGTCAACTCATACACGTACCTGGGTGTCACACTTTGTAGAGATATGAAATGGAATGATCACATAAGCTCAGTCATGGGTAAAGCAGGTAGTAGCCTTTGGTTTACTGGGAGAATACGGGGGACTAGTAGTGGATACTGAAAGTATACAGAGATGGGCAGCACAAATGTTTGCAGGTTTGTTTGATCCATAGGAGAGTGTCACAGACATATAAGAGAAACTGAACTGTAAAACAATTGAAGATAGGTGTATAATATCCCTAGAGAGTCTATTAACAAAGTTTCAAGAACTAGCTTCAAATCATGATTCTAGGATTACACTACAGTCCCCTACATCCCCTCACACAGGGATCTTGAGGATAAGATTAGAATAATTCCTACACGCACAGGGCCATTCAGGCAATCATTCTTCCCATGCTACATATGTGAATGGAACAAGAAGAAACCCTAATAACTGGTACATTGGGACCTATCCTCTGCATGCAACTCTTAGTTGTTTGCAGAGTATGGATGTAGATGCAGGTGTAGATCACTGCAACATAGGTTAAATATGCTTTATTTGAGTCATGTCATACTATCTTCCCCCAAAATTTTTATTTATTTATTACTGTTATTATTATTTTTATGATTTATTAATGTCATCAATTTTATCATTATTATTTCAAATATCTTCAGTGGTATTATTTTTATGACATATGCACAGTATCTAAAAAACTCAAATGTTAACACTGGCTTTTTCTAGCTTAACCCTTTAAGCAGAACATACATAAATATTAAGTAAATATTAAGTAACTTGGATTAGATGTATATGCTCATGTGAAAAACTTTACATACATTGTTTCAAAATACTGGGTGTTACCTGTAAGTATCATTGTCCAAAAACGGAGAATGGGTGATACAATAAAACTATAACAGTGTCACTTAACTGACTAAAATAATGGTTGCATTTTGCAGTACTTCATGTGAAATACTACAAAACAATTGCTTTTTGCTACAAAGCACAGAATGATTCCACATTTTCTGCATTTTATATTGACCATCCTTGAGAGGAAATCCTACATCACTGTTTTGCTCCCTACTCTGGCCAGAGACCAAAACTGTTATATCGTATATCATTCACTGACTCGGGAGCTCCTGTTTGCTTCTTTTTTCTTCTTCTTCTTCTTCTTCTTCTTGTTTTTGTCTTCTTGTCCACCCAGTACTCAAAGCCAGGCTTCATTTCCCCAGAAAAGTTGAGGCCATTTGCAATGTCCAGTGTAAGAATTCAATAATACATCTGTATAATGGGTCACCTTCAAGACTTTCTCTTTCCAATTACAAGCAGTTATTGATGCACAATAAAAAGCAGAGCCAAAAAATCAAATCAAACTGCTACACTGGTAACTGATGCTCACATAACATCGGAAGGTGTCTGCTAAAGATGTACACTATTCAGAAACTTTTTACCAGAGACACCAGAATATTGATCTATATGGGAGCTTAAATGTTGCTTGCAAGCACCATTACCCATCCATGGCTGAAACCTGAAATATTTTGTAGAAAACAGTGAGCAAATTTTGATGCTGCTTGAGAGCAATGTTGCCAGATAAAGGGTTAACTTTAGTATTAATTACACTCCTTTGGCTATCAGGAGTTAATGAGCTAATTACTTTACCTAAAAACAGTGATAATTAAAGTCACCAGTAATTTTAGAACTTTGGTATTATTGTTCATATGTAAACATATACCAAATACTTACATCCTGACAAAGTAAATCAAAAATGTATATCAATAAGTTATCAACTTTTGCCCTCATTTGGTTTCAGTGTAGTTAAGATCTTTGGTAAAAACATTGTTACTGAAACAGAAGTACACATTTTGGAAAACTAGCCAACATAGTTTCATAGAAATTATTGTTGTATCTATAGGTGCTCAGTCAAACAACTCTTATTCCGCCATTCATTTATCCAGAAATTGAAATCTTTAATCATAATTTGTAAAAATACAGCAAACAACGATAGTTACATGTAATTATAGTTATTGTAAATTTATACAAGAAGTATCTCAGAAGCCATTTTAGTCAGTCTGTGGAAAGTTGTGAAATGTACAAGATCTATGTCCTCCAAAATGGGGAAATATACTCATATGCTTTGACATTAGTTATAAGTCAGAATATGTATTGCCTTTTATCTAAATAGCTCATTACAGTCACCAGTAGTTTTAGGACTTCATTATCATTGTTCATACACAAACATAGCCAATACCCTTGTGAGGCCCAGGCTTATGTACTCTGGACGTGGACAGTGCTGGGAGCAGCTTAGGATGCCATCTGCATTGCATCCAGCATGATCACAATTGGCAGTATGACCTCAGACACTCTTTGCGGGGTCTCAGCCAAGTGAGAGACTTGTCTGAGTACTGAAGGGAGCGAGGAAACAACTGCAGCCAGTTTAGCCAGTTTGCTGTTGGTCACAGCAAGTTCTACATGGCAGGTAGGTGCAGCTGTGGTATGGGCAGTGGTTGGAATGTTGCCACTTCTTCTGCTTTCCACCATGTTGTCTGTGTCTGCTCTGTGCACCTTCCCTCTTGATGGGTCAGCACACTGATCTTCTGGCCTGCCTTCCTGGACATGTTTATTGGCATGGATTGGTCTTCTTTGGATGCCCTCTGGTGTCTGGCCTGAGGAACTGTTGTTGCTGGCCAGCATCTTCTTTGCTTGGGCCTGCCTCTCCATTACTTGTACACCTGGGCACAAAGGCAGAAGGAGTAGCTGGCCATCTGTATGGGCAGTGGCTAGCTGTGTTGGCAAGCTACTGTGGCTTTTATAGCTTCACAGACATGGTAGCTAGCCATGTGTGGGCCATCTCAGTTTGTGCACTTGAGTGTGCATGATTTTGGAATGGGCACTACCTGCTAGAGTGGTTCTTGGCACATTTCACGCACACCGCCAGAAAGGAGCACTGGCAAGCCACATGCTCAATCCATTGGCAGCAGAAACATTGCACCATCCCCTTCTTCTGTTTAGTGCTTCCACTGTGACTTTGGTGTTGGACACCTGCTTGAGTTGAAGAGTTGCCTGTTGTTAGTTGTGTCAGTGGTGATCACCAACAGTGATGGCATTTTCTTGTTTGTGACATTGGATTGATGCACATCACATTGTGCATGCTAAATTTCATGCCAGTCAGCTGTTTCTTCAGGAATTCAGAGCCCACCACCTTGGGTATACCCTTGAACATGCTCTCCAAAATCTTCTCTAAAAGTGAACTGTGTGAGTACCAGTGTGTCACTCACACAGATGCCTCAGTCATCACAGTCCAGTAGTCTGCTGAATTTGAAACTTGAAGTCACACCAGATTTTCTCCTGCAGCCCTCACCAGTGTGGTCCAATGTTTGAGGAGCTGCAGGAACCCTCAGTAGTCCTCATCCATTTGCAGGACAATGGGAGGCTGTCTCCTCTCTGACTGTCCGACAGTTGCTGGGTGGAAGCTGGCTACATCTTCTTACATAGGGTGGTCATCAAGAGTGGCAGTAGCAGTCCCCTGCTGCTCTGGCAGGGCAGCTGCTCCAGCATATCGTCTTCCATCAGTGAGTTGAAACAGACCTTGCTGCTCGCCTTGATGAGACAGTGGTTCAGGTGAGCCTTTCCATACTGTTGTTTGTTATGGTGCTTTTCTAGCTGCCTATAGCTGAGACAATGGGCTGTCTCTTCTTCTTAGGTGTCTTCTATTGAACACCTGTTTTCACTGCAGCTGACCTCTTGCACCATTTGCCATCAAGGTGGAACAGCATGCCAGCTGTTCTGCAGTGCTACCAGTCTGCAGCAGATGCATGCTTAGGACTGGGTCGTTACTGGAGGAGTTCTCCATCTCAAAATCTGAGGGAGGCCTGGTTGATGTAGTGGACAGGACAGACAGGGCTGTCAACGGAGCAAGTTCTGCCAGATGATGGTCCACCACACCCAATTCTTCTCCTGTCATCATAAGTGGGAGGCCTGATAAAGCCTGTTCAGGAGCAGTTTCAACCCAGTGACAATCTGCCATACCCTTCTTCGGCAGAAACACACCATGTCACATCCATGAGCTCATGACGGTGGAGTGGTGGCAGTAGTATGTCTTCTCTCTACTTGGGTGGACGTGTGACTGATGTCATAAGTATATTAGGTTACTGCAATCAAACAATCATCATCATTACAGGACATCAAATGAGTGTAGTATATTGCTAACCATTTAGTTGTGCACAAATCATAATAAACGAGACATCACATGGTCATAAGCCAAAGGTGATTCAACATCAAAGTGCTATTAGAACGCTGAGAAACTGCAAACTGTAAATTATGGACTATATCATTTGAAACAGCCTACTTTAGACAATCATTTTTCAGGCAGACTTAACAGAAGCACAACTACTGATGGCAAATTGGCAAAGGTAAGTATGGTTATGCTTCTTAGTGATCGGGCTGATGAGGCTGACTTCCTTCAGGAAGGGGTGCCTGAAAATTGAGAGTTTCATAAAATTGAAGATACTTGCAATATAATTTTTTCTATGTGTAAGAGGAAGCATCATACAAAAACTGATCTTCATCATGAACCATTTAAACTGTGTATAAAGTCCTTAAGACTCAATACAAATGATGCAATACCCCAAGGTACAAGGAAACATAGCATTTCAGTTAGGATTCAACCTACAATTAGCATTAAAACAAAGGAAATACGTGAGACTGTCTGAGTGGATACTGTCGGTAGCATGTGTTGATTGTGGCAATATAGTTTTGGGAATGAATCTCCAGAAAATATAAGATAAATTTCTGTCGAAGAGACCAAGTGCTAAGGGATGTACCAAAACAGTGATTGAAGAAGTCATCATATAGATGGTTTATTAAGAGGAAGCATTTTGCAATATTAACGTTAATTTATTCTATATTTGTTATGAGATGATTCAATACAGTAATAGGTATTTGTGAGAAATGATGAAACTCAAAAAGGAAACAGTAATGTACAGCAGATGTTCCAGTGCATACAGCAATATTTTAGCGATAGGTTCCACAGACTTGTGATGATAAGTGTTTCAGTTTTGGGCACCACTCATACTTTGTGCATCTTGTATCCACTTGAGGAAAAAAATTGTCCACCACTTGACCTCCCTTTGCATCACTTGACTGGGTTCAACCTTAGGAAGTAAGTAAGTATTCAGCCAGTGAACATTGTTATTCAAGCTAGATTAGTAAAAGGAAAATCCAAATGTGATGTATGGATGTGTACAGCTCGGGAGACGTGTCAAGATCTTTTCCAGAGATATAGATAATCTGTGATCTGGAGGACCAAATCTTCCTAAGAGGGGAGGCATGTTGCATCATGGCTTTTACTAGCACAACAGGAGAATCCTGTGACCTATGTGGTACAAGACTTCATAACAAAGGTGATGCAAGAAACCTCAGTAACAGGGGAAGTTACATGTTTTTGTGTAAGAAACTGTATGCAGGTTATACTGACACCATAGAAGTAACCCCCCCCCCCCAGCCCCCTGAAAGGCAGAATAGCTACACCACCTAGGCACTGCTAGGGCTGTGAAATCACTCACCCAGCGGAAAGACTGAGGCAGTGATGTCACTGTTGACCAAAAGCCATGCCTTTGCACCTCAGTTCTGCCATTTCAGAAACAATGGTGGACCAATCTCATATATACAAGGTGCTATCCAAAATTTTCGGGTCTGGCGCTGCCATCTGTTGAAAACCTTACCTCTGTACTAATGGTCACCATCACCCTAGAAGTAGTTCCCATCCGCACGTACACACCAGTCCCGGCACTTCTGCCACTGGTCAAACGTTTTCTGGGAGTCCTGTTCTTTGATAGTGTTTATCACCACCAGCAATGTTTCTTGAATCCTCTCTAGAGTGATGGCCTTTCAACTTGAGTTTCAGTTTTGGTAATAGCACGAAGTTACAAGGTGCCAAATCTGGCAAGTACAGTGGGTGGGGTACAACTGCCATGTTGTTTTTTGCCAAAAAGCAAAGAGGATGGACAGGGCGCATTGTCATGATGCAACAGCCAGTTCCCTTGATGCCAAAGTTCAGGCCATCTGTGCCGCACATTTTCACGGAGGCATCATAAAACTCACAGTAGTATATGGAATTCACTGCTTCGTTGGGTGGGGTGAATTCTTTGTGGATAATTCCCTTGGTATGAAAGAAAACAATGATCTTGCTCTTCACTTTGCTCTTCACCTGTCTCACTTTTTTGGACCTCCACTGGGACGATTGTTGCTTTGTCTCTGGGTCATAACCATAAATTCAGCTCTCGTCACTGGTGATAACCTGTGACAAGAAGGTTGGATCATCAGATGCAGTCTGATGAAGGCCCATGCACACTTCAACACATCGTTCCTTCTGATCGGCCATCAAGATCCTTGGCACAAATTTTGCAACGACACAATGCATGCCCAATTCATCAGTCAACATTCGTTGACATGTCCCATAACCAATACCCACTTCAACCACAAGGTCTTGAATGGTTCAACATCAATCCGCACGAACCAACTATTGAAGTTTGGCAATAATGTCTGGTGTTGTACGGCTAATAGGCCTTCCAGTGTGAGCATCATCTTTGACGTCTGTATGGCCAGCCCTGAACTGAGTATGCCACTCCAACACACACATACGGCTCATGCTCTGTCCCCCAAACACTTGTTGAATCATTGCAAGAGTCTCCATAGCACTTTTCCTGAGATTTGCACAAAATTTGATACACATGCGCTGTTCTGCTTGCGGATCCATCGTAAAATCATCACACACCAAACACAGAGTATTACGGAAATCACTGTGAGCACACAACATGTCCTCCCAACCGAATGCCACTCTGCACACTGACTCATCAGATAAGCAGCTCTCACCACCTAGTGGTGCAAAGATCTATTACTCCTACTTTCCAGATCACAGCACCAGTCCCAAAAATTTTGGATTCCACCTCGTATTGTCCATTGAAGACAGGCAGTATCACTCAGTGTCTGCAGCCAGTTACACAAGAAGAAATGGATCATCAAGCTGCCACAACTAGATGCTGCCTTCACTAGCTGTGGGCCTGCTATATGCTCCTATGTCCAAATACTGCTTACTTGGTGCCTTCCAGCTGGTGGACCAGCTGAAGGCTAATGTTTATATACTGCAGGCCATCTATCTTGGAGATCTGGAGTTCATGCCCGGGCCACTTAGCCATCCACTCACAATCACCTTTGCAGACAAACTTTGCTACTGTTAGCCCCATGTATGGACAAACTTCACTGCTGTCAACTGCTGCTGTCCACACTAGGGTCCACAGTTTGGCCTACACTAAGCAGTGCATGAGTACCAGTTGGTGTGGCTTTCTTCTCCAGCTGCCGCTTACCACCTGGCCTCAGGGCCCACTCAGTACCATACCACTGGAGTACTGAGCACAAAGGCTTGCCTCAGCTGACACTTGCTGAACTGGGGCAATGACACACACTGGCCGTGGCAGCAGTCCACTTGCTGACCTAAGCATGATTCACCAACCCAGACTAGTCTGCACCTTGGGGATGCTGACCACTGTCTAGCACCACCTCAGCTGATGTATTTTGATGTGGATTAAAGGAATATATGAAACTGCTGTTTTTCGATTGGACATCAGACATCCACCTGGTACACACACACCACACTGCTGCAACCAAACCTCGAGTGGAGAGGTGAAGGACTTCTTGACCACTAACACCCCAACTTTGCCACCCACGATAGATATCCTTCATCCCCTATCTCTACACTAGGAAATCTAAAAGCTAGTATCCTATCCCTGTTGTCTCATTATCACTGGAAGAGGAAACACCCACTGTTTCTGAAAGATCTCTGCACTAGGCCAACAAAACTGCTTTAGTGTTTTTAAAGTACACATAATTGAGAGCGAGTAACTTGGCAGATGCCAAGGTGTTCAGGGAGGGTTTTTTTCAGTCATGCAGTTTGACTGCAGGACTGGCTGGGACTGTCATAGAAAGTGAGCTCTAGTTATGAAGAGAATTCAGTAGACCAGGTGGAAGCGTTTAAACAGAAAGCAGTAGACCCAGAATATTATGAGGTTAACATTCAGATACACGACTTACATGAGCAGAAGACATCAATCAAGCAATGTGCTTTACATTTCCTCCTCCTCATACTCAAATTTCCTTTGAGAGTAGAAGGTATGATATCTCAGAGCACAAGAGATCTCAGAAACAAATAAGTTGTGTGTTTCACAAAATGTTGCAGCACACCAATCAACCTGAATGAAGACAGATTCAAATAATGAACCTCACAGGTCACAAATGAATTCATGAAGAACCAATAGTAAATTTATTATTATTATTATTATTATTACAGTGATCAGCGACAGAACTAATTTCAATGAAAAAATAAACAGAGCTGTGTTTGAATTAAGGGAATAGACACACAAGATGGAATGCAAGGTTGATTTATGAGTTGACATCAAGGGGCAAGGAGAGCATGCCTCAGAAAGAAATTTCTAAAGCTTGACTGATGGTCATGAAACTATTAAAAGAGGGCAGGACAGAGTGTTTTGGGTGCCAAAGTGAAAATTTAAGCAGTTAAAAAAGGTATCATAAAGTCATTACAAAAAAGTTTTGAGAAAGGTTGATGGGACATTGGCCACTCAAACTACACACTGCAGACTAGTGTGTCATATGATGTGCTTTACTCATGGATAAATCTTTGGTCATTGCTGATTACTAATTATGACTTCTTGTGTTTAAGCCGCAAAGTCAGAAAGAAGCGCCATGTATGTCTTCACTGATGTAGACATTATCTCCTTCTTCATCTTCTTCTGTGCTGGGAACCAAAAAGATCTCCCACAAATGTAAATATTCAAGGAAATGCTGCTCTTCTCATGATGCCACTGCAATTGTCATGGCAGTTGTTGTTCTCTGTCTTGCACCCAATGGCATCCATTTGTTATTTTGTGTGTGTATGGGGTGAGGGGAGGGAGGGGGGAAGGGGGGGTGGCTAAGGGGTATTTTTAATATTTTGGAAGATGAATGCTGACTTGTGAGGAGCCATAAAAACATTTCAGTTCAGCCTCTGTTTCAAGCTTGCATAATATTGACTTTTAAATTTTTGTGCTGAGGGGAAAAAAAAAAACCAACCCTGGCTACACCATATTCTTTTTTCCTTTCCCTGAGAGTTTGGTGGAGGGAGGTGGGGGATGGGGGGCGGGGGTGATCTTACCCCTGGGCATGGATGCCCTTGCTTGCGTCATATCTCCAAGGCATGACCAACGACATGGGATAGCCCCCCCCCCCCCCCCCCAAACAGCAGGTACCACAAAACGAAGTGAGAGTTCTAGTTTCCTCCCAGCTTGCAGCAGATATGCTGCATCCATGCACTCCAGAATACTTACACATAAAGAAAACAGGCTTCTGAGGAGCATACTACACTAAATCATTACTTAAATAAAACTTTTTTGGGGGATGATCATGCAGTGGTTTGGAAGAAGTCGTGCAACACATCATTTCACCAAGTGATATGTTATGCTACAAGGGAAGTTACAAATAGTATACTTCCATAACAGGAGGTTCCCAAGGAAGTACAGTCTCATCAAATTCATCAACTATTGTAACAATACTACACAGGCAGAAAGAAAATACGATCTTCGTATGAACATCCTTTAGTAGAATCTTTTGATGAGTGCATATGATGGATGCAAGATTATACTTTAGAATCAGAAAAACTCAATTTATTCAAGCAGGATCTCTTCAAAGATGATAACTTCTACAAAAAGTTACAGAAATATATACAAAATCATGTACACATCATTGGATTGATTTACAGCATTTCCTTAGCCATTACACAAGTGGGCATGTGGCGTACTTTGTACACTTGTAAATAATGTCTGTGTTTATATGTTATCAAGTTAAATGTATATGAGCAACATCAGAGTTTAATCTAAGTTTAATGAAACAATGAAAAAACTAAACTTGAATTATATGAGCTACAGCACTGTTTAATTAAAGAATAATAAAATAAATTTTGATTGTATGACTCTGTTGCCATAGCAGGTTGTAACAAATCATCCTCCTTTAACATTACCTTTTTCTTAATTTCATAGAGATAGCCGATACCATGTACAGTCTCGAATCTTGCATGGGTTAAAATTATCTCAGCTATTTCACTAAAGGAATTCACATGATTTTCTATATGATGTATTATATTTCAGGCTAAAGTGTATAAAAAGAAATTAATGTGTTACAATCGATACGTACTAACAGTTAAAATTACTCTTCTTTTAAAAATATTTGAAATTATGAAATTTCTGGCACACTTAAAATTCACAATCTAACGCTAACTATTAAATTTATTTTTGGACTCAGTTATAGAATAATGCTATATCTTGGTGATGATTCTCCTGTTGTAAAGAAAGTTTGTAAACTCCTTTGCTTTGTACACTCTTTGGAACATGGTTAATACCACAGAATGTAAGTAGTGGTGGGCATGACTTTGATGGAAATGCAAGTATTTTGCTAAACTTGTCACCAACAATGTAATTATTGGTTTTTTGAAAGTGGAAATTATAAAGTTGGTGTATTTTAGAAGAATGGGATAAAATAAAAGATATCTATAGCAACAGGCAAATCTTCAACAGTTATTTTGTCATCAAGTACCTAAGACATCGAAATTTCAGCTGCAAGAATGTACCCCTAGACAAGATTTTGAGCCATCGACAATGACTATGAGATAATGAAGATAAGCAAAAAATTTCTTCTTTTGCAATATTACTCCTCTCAAAGACTTTTGAAAATAGTGAAGATACTAAGACAGTGAATTTAATAGTGATGTGTGAGAGGGTAAGATTACAGTACAAACCTACTCAAAGCATTAAACAGCACAGTTAAACAGCTGACAGACAACCACAAATTGAATTACTAATTATCTGGCAGACAACTGCTTCATTGTGGAATTGTACTGTTAGCTTGTAATCTGGATCATTTTCTTGCATGAGAAGTAAATTTTTTTCTCTCCCAGCTTGGCATTTATGTTATATTACTGTTGTTCCCTTACAAGTATGACAACATAATTAATCACTGCATTAGCTGAAGCAAAACAAAAAAATATGAAGGAACAGGCATAGGCTTATAGTTGTGAAACAACACTGGAATGGCACAAAACAATTTTATTTATAGCTGGCGCAATTTATACACAACCTCTCAAGGGTTCAGTTAACAGCTGGTATGAACCCCACATCACCAAAAGAATTCAGCTGAGGCTGGAAATGTAAAGTGGTCCATCTGCCACAAAATATTCAATATTCAGCCAAGAATACATAGTACAAGAGTAGGAAAAGCCTATGTCAGAAGAAGAACCATAAAACACATATGAATAAAAGCGACATTATTAAGCCAAAGGCGGAGAATAGGCCATATCACCAACACATGTACAATGGAATCCCAAAATATGAAACAGAGAAGGTGTAAAATGACCCAAGGGTTTGGAATAGAACACCCTCCTCTAACTTTACCTTTTTTAATAGAAATAACTAATACCATGCATACTATCAATTCTGGTATAAGTGAACATTCTTGGCTGTTTCACTGAAAGAATTTCATTTGATTTTGTATATGATGTATTATATTTCAGACTAAAATGTATAAAAAGAAATTAATTTGTTACACTCTGTATGTGCAGTTAAAACTATTCTTCTTTTGGAAATGTTTGAAACTATAAAATGTCTGGCATACTTAAAATTTCTGTTATTAATTGCACAACTGATGATAATTATGAAATTTATTTCTGGACTCATTTACAAAGTATTGATGTGTTCTGATGAGGATTCTTCTTTTGTCAAGAAAGTTTGTAAACTCTTTTGGTTCGTAAACTCTTTGGAAGATTGTGAGTACTGCAGAATATTAGTGGTAGTAGTGGGCTTGCCTCTGATGAAAACGCGCATGTTTTTTAATTTTGTCTACAAGAATGTAATTTTTTTAATTATTTTTTTTTAAATGGGGATTGTAAAGTCAGTGTTATATAGAAGAATGGGATAAAATAAAAGAAAATCATAGCAACAGATAATACTTCATCAGTTATTTAGTCATCTGGAACCCAGTGAGTCAAAATTTCAGCATCAAGAATGTACCTCTAGATGCAAGAATTGGGCCAACAACAAGAAGTGAAAATGTAAATAAGTAAAAAGTTTTTTTCTTTTATATCTTACCCCTCTTGAAGCTTTTGAAAATAATGAAGCAACTAAGAGAAATTTAATGGTGATGTGTGAGAGGGTAAGATTACAAGTTGGGGCATGAGCTGTAATCTGTTGACTGATAATGAAGTTCAGTCTGCTGCAGAAGAAGATGGATTTTAGATTTGTCTCATTTACAGTTTAATTATAAATGAAATTACAATCACTCAACGAAAGAAGACCCAAGAACTATCCTACAAAGTCCGATCAACAGTGAAGAGATAATATCAACAATGACGAACCAGACAAATTGAAAGAGGACTTTACAACTATGACAAGGGAGAGAAGGGTGAAGGAAAAAGACTGGAGAGGTCTAGGAAAAGAGATACATTTTGTGAAAGTCACTCAGAAAAATCAGTCAGGGGAGACTTACTGTATGGGATGAGAAGGAAAGACTGATTGTTGGGGACTGCATTGGATGAGATTTGAAAACCTTAGAGCTTAATGGTGGAAGACAGGGTAATATGTCAGACAGAGATTACTCCTAAAACATTGCGCATTAGTTAATCAGAGTGAAAAGCTAAGTGCATTGTACATAACAGAGGTGGGAGGGGCCAGTGAAATGTGCCTTAAGATACCTTAGTCCTTCACAGTGATTAATCACATTTTCACTTATCAGAGTGTATTAATCATCAAAATTATTGATATTTGAGTAGACAGAATTCTTGGTAACATCATGAAAACCTGCTACATATTGACTGCGTAACTGTATTTTGCACAGTTGGAAGAGTCTAGATAATTGGTCCTTACTTTTTTGAAGAGGATGATGCCACTGTAACAGTAAACTCTCAATGATTTACTTACATATCAACATTTTTTATACCAAAACTCAATGCACTGCTGTTTGCCGAGGTATCATTTCAGCAGGACAGAGTCATTGCTCACATATCTCAGATTTCTGTCCTAGAACTGAGACAGGTGTTTCCCGGATGCTTAATTTCTTCATGTGGTGACATCCCCTGGTTAGCATGGTCACTGGACTTTACAACCTGCTTTTTGTCTGTCTGAGGGTATCTTGAGGCTGAGGTGTTGCAACATTAGCTGAAGAATTTGCCTGCCCTAGAAAATGCAATACAGGAAGAAACTGATTATATATTATATGCAGTTTGGGAAAAGATGTCAAAATGTAAATCTTGATCTGGTGTGGGATGACAAAGCCTTAGACAGAGTGACATCCACAAAATTGCTGGGGATTCATGTGGATGAAAACTTAAATTTTAATGACCACGTAATAAAACTTGCACAGAAATTTAATTCAGCCTGTTTTGTCCTCAGAATTATTGCAAATGTTTGTACCTCAGAGGGTACCAGAATTGCATATTTTGGCTATTTTCAATCTCTTGCCACATACGGAATAATATTTTGGGGTTCCACAACAGGGCACCTAAAACAAATTTTTTTGTTGCAGAAGAGGGCCATTTGAATAATAACTCACAGTCATCCACAGACACACTGCAAACCCATATTCAAAAAGCTTAGAATACTTACTATACCATCATTATACATATACAAATGTGTATTGTATGTCAGGACCCACATTGCAGATTTTCAGACAAATGCCAACTTTCATAACTACAATACCCGTAGTAGCGCAGCACTCCATACTCAGCGAACAGAAAGAACGAATATACAAAGGCATGTGAGCCATATCAGTGCAAAACTGTACAACACACTGCCAGTCAACATCAGGCAGTTAGAAGATGATAACAAATTTAAAACAGAATTTAAAAATTTCTAGTAGAACAATGTTTTTTCCTGTAAATGACTATGTAGGTCAATAATTTTTTTCTGAAGATATTTATAAAAGCAAAATGGAAAATACTCTATCTGTACCTAATCACTCATTACCTAGTCATTCATTACATTTACATACTTAAAGGACAGCTGTTGTGTGATGTAAATATATACTTAAGCAGTGTTGTGTATATAAGGACTTGTCGTTTAGGGAGGACAAAACTAAAGCCTTATGAAAAACAGACTATGTGCTTAAAATAACAAGCAGGGATGTATATAGGCAATATTAATTTCATTGTATTATTATTAACTTCATTGTATTATTTTGTTTTGTACTTTTTTACGTATATATTGTTTGTGTCCCATTTCTTTGAAATGGCTTACACGTACCCTTGACAACATCCGTACAATATTTATTTATTATTTATTTATTTATGCATTTATTTTTCCTGGCAAGATTAGGGCCTTCAGGCCCTCTCTTACACCTAACCAGGCATACTCAGATTGAACGAATTACAGTTTCTACAGAACATTAAGGACATATAACGTGTTATACAGTATTAATGTTAAAGACAAAAAAATAGAGATTATAACAGTAGTACAATGATAATTATAATAATCAAAAAATACTTATAACAGTCAAGAATAATAATAATAATAATAATAATAATAATAATAGTAATGACTATATATATGAAAGTAAACATATTTTTCTTTTATGAATGTCAGTCCTATTGCTAGTTGGGAATTTTCTCATTACATTCTACATCTACATCCATCTACATCTACATCCATACTCCGCAAGCCACCTGACGGTGTGTGGCGGAGGGTACCTTGAGTACCTCTATCGGTTCTCCCTTCTATTCCAGTCTCGTATTGTTCGTGGAAAGAAGGATTGTCGGTATGCCTCTGTGTGGGCTCTAATCTCTCTGATTTTATCCTCATGGTCTCTTCGCGAGATATACGTAGGATGGAGCAATATACTGCTTGACTCTTCAGTGAAGGTATGTTCTCAAAACTTTGACAAAACGTTCTTGCAGCTTGTGAGTTATTCTCATCGAGCAGAGACATAAGACGATAGAATGGGGTGAAAGAGATATAGAAGAGGTAGATAGGTTTGAGGAAGAGAAATAGAATGGTATATTGTCAACGGATGGATAAATAAAATAAAAAATAAATAAATAAAATAAATAAATCCCTTAAGAAATACTCTTCAGGGTGATGCAGATTTTCTGAAGTCACTTTCAACAATACAATGTAATGGGCAATGCCAGTTGAGGGGCACATTGTTTAAACAATGAAAAATTGCCATCATATAGATATAATTTGTGTTAATACAGTGCTTTATTTGATTCATCATTTTTCATTTGAACTTTAAATTAGGAAGGATGTTTTACCACACCTTGTAGCTTCAGAGGCTCAAAAAGCTATCAGGTGGAAACATTATTAGAAAATCTAGTACTGGGAAAAGTAAAGAAAGAGCAACCATTCATAGAAGTATGTGTTTCAAATAAGAAAGAGGAAGTATTGATTGGCAAGAAAAGTAAAGTCAGTACCACTTCCAAGTCAATAAACAAGCCTGTCAAAGAAAGAAAGAAAATGGTGGAAATGCTTGTCATCAAGGTGATAATAGTAGGGGTTGGAGCACTGACAGTTTGTTCTGTGGCACAACAGTACAATGAAGCCCAATAGAAATATTCACATCTGAGAAAATTTTACAGTACATAACTTATTATGACTCATGGTCCTGCTTCTGTGACAGATAATTACTTTGGTGTGTGTGTGTGTGTGTGTGTGTGTGTGTGTGTGTGTGCTATGGCCTACAGCAATCACACCAGTCCACAAAAAAAAAAAATTTCACAAATAGTCTGTCCTAATTTTTTTCTTATTGATGTCACATGAGGAAGTGTTGTGAAGCAATGCTAGATGTGAAGATTTCTTGGAAGGCTGGTATAGGATGATTTTGAGGTAGGGTGATGGATCAAGATGGGACCATGGTCTGAACTGTTCAAGGCAGGGTTCAATGTCAGGTTTGCTGTTTGAAAGGTTTTGGGATTGGGTGGTAAAGTGATATTTCCAATGGATATTACATTTAAAGGAAAGCAGGTCCTTCACCATATCAGCATGACCAAATGTAGGTTTCAAAGTGAGGCCCTTAGATAATACAGATAAATTCAGGAGGGGAGAGTGCTGTAGATAGGATAGATTGCTACTCACCACACAGGGGATATATTGAGGTGCAGACAGGCAAAATGAAAAGACAGCTACACATTTAAGCTTTTGGACAAAAAATTCTTTTTCCAAAATAGAACCAACAAAGAAACACACACACACACATACACAGTGACCAGAGACATCAACCTGTGTGTGTGTGTGTGTGTGTGTGTGTGTGTGTGTGTGTGTGTGAGTGTCTATTTGTATTTGTTTGGAAGAAGAACTTTTTTGTCCAAAAGCCTGAAAGTTTAGTAATCTTTTCGTTGTGCCTGTCTGGATCTCAGCACCTCCTCTGTGTGGTGAGTAGTAACATATCCACTTCATACTTCTGTAAAAGAGTTCATTATGAAGTCTCATACAGGCACAATGTTAAAGGAAGACTTATTGCTTACAGAGCTCCATCTGAATGTAAATGTGATACACAGCATGGACTGGATGAACAAGTACGAGGTCTGTTCAAAAAATTCTGCAACATTCATAATTTCACACCAATAGTGTGTTTGAGCGGAATGTGGTTGGCATCCCTGCACATGTCTGTGTTTAATGTGTAACTGCTGGAAGTTTCATTGGTGTATATCTGTTAGTTATTGTTCAGAGCTGTATTGAGTAGATGGTGTGTTGCACAGCTTGTGAATTTTGAGATGGCAGAGTTAGAGGAGCAACACATCTGCATTCAATTTTGCATCAAAATCAAGAAAACCTTTATAGAGACACACCAAATTATGCAAGAAGCCTACTATGATGAGTTATGGAAGTTAAAAATGACTCTCATTCAGGATGCTCTTCAATGTCTACCAATGATGCTCATGCCAGGAACGTCAACGCAATTGTGCTTGCCAATCAAAGATTGACTGTCAGAGATTGCAGAAGAAAGTAACATTTCAGTTTGATCATGTCCTGAAATCCTGACACAGCATCTTGGAATGCACCATGTTGTTGCCAAGTTCATCCAACAGCCCATGAGGCAAGACCAGAAAGACCTTCACCTCACAATCTGTGAAGAGCTTCTGGATCACACAAATGGGACTGAGATGTTCCTTAGGAGAATCATAACATGATAAGTGGGGGCCTACAGTTATGAAGCTGAGACCAAGTTTTAGTCTTCACAAAGGGTTGGGAAAGGTTCTCCAAGAACAAAATCAGCTCATCAGGTCAGTTCAAATATCAAAGCAATGCTGATAATTTCCTCTGAGTTTGAAGAATTAGTTCATCATGCATTCATGCCACAGAGACTAAATGTTAATCAATGGTACTATCAGTATGTATTGTGATGTCTGTAAGAAAATGTGAGAAGAAAACAGCCTGAAATATGATGAGACATTTCACAGCTCTTGCATGACAATAATCATTCATCCCTGTTGGTGTGTGACTATTGCACAAAAAATGAACTCACTGTGCTGTCTCATCCTCCATACTTTCCAGATCTGGTCCTTGCAGGCTTTTTTTTTCTTTCCAAAACTGAAAACTCCATCTAAAGAATGAAGATTTGCAGTGATAGACAAAATAAAAGAAAAAAGTCACAAAGCTTCTCGTGATCGAACAAGAGGTGTACCAAAACTGATTCCAGAAGTGGAAATGGTGTTGGGAGCAGTATATCAATTGTGGAGGAGAGTTTTTCAAAGGAGACCATGGACAATGAGTATAGGTAAGAGTAAAAAATTTTGTGTACAATGTTTCGGAATTTTTTGAACAGACCTCGTTTAGACAGAAAATTAGCTAGATGGTGAATTTTGTTAAAATCAAAAAGAGATATGAACAATTATGAAAAGGATAGATTGCTACTCACTATAAAAATGACATGTTGAGTTGCAGACATGTGCAATGAAAAGATTGTTACACATCAAGCTTTCACCCATGGCCTTCATCAGAAAAGAAACACATTCACATGGGCAAGCATACCTTATACACAAGTGACCGCTATATCAGGCTACTCAGGCCAGACTGAAATTGAGATGCATTGAACAAAAGCAACAATCCATAATGAAGCAGGGAAGGGGGACAGATAGCAGGGTACAGGTGGAGGAAGAGGAAACACTGCTGGCTAGCAGAGCATTCAGGAACTAGAAGTGGAAGACAAGGCTACATGGTGCAGAGTCAGACGGCTGTGGGGGAAGGAGGTAATTGAAAAAAATGGAGCAGAAAGGAGAGGAGCAGACAAGGAGAAAAGATTGTTGCGTGCATTGGCAGACAGCAGTGCACATTGAGGGTAAGGGGATGTGAACTGGGAAGAGGTGATAAAACAGAGGGGGCAGAAATGTGTACCAGCTCTGCTGCAATCATTGCACAGCATTTAATATTGGTACGACTACCAACCAGCTATCCACCAGGATGTATGGACATTGACAAACTGTGACCAAGGGTATAGTGGACCACCCTGTTGAACAACATTCAGCTGAACATACCATGCTTGATTTCAATGGCTGATTCACAACCCAGACCATCTGTGTCTTCCTCTCCACTGCCATCTATTCTAAACTGTTCAGATGAGATTTCTCCTTGCAACACATCCTCTGCTCCCAAAATCATCCCTGTCTCAACCTACAGTAACCTACTATCTCCATACCTCCCATGCAACAGTTTCTATCAACTCTGTCCTATCACCTCCTCTCAAATCACATCCCCTCACCATCGTTGTGCACTGCTCTCTGCCAGTGCACCCATCTTTCCCCTTTTCTGCTCTTCTCCTTTCCACTCCCTTTTTTCAGTCCCCCCCCCCCCCCCCCAAACACACACACAACGTCTTGATGCTGCACCAGGTGGCCTTGTCTGCTCTAATTGCTGCACACTCTGCCAGGCACAGCAACGTTTTCTCTTCCCCCACCTGTAACCTGCTATCCCTCCCCCGTCCCCATATCATAACGGACTGTTTCTCTTGTTCAACCCATTTTAGTTTCTGTCTGGTCTGGGCAGTCCAAGATAGTGGTCATGTGTGTGTGATGTGTACTTGCTTGTGTGACTGCATGCTAGTTTTTCTTTTCTGATGAAGGCTTTGGCCAAAAGCTTAAAGTGTAACAGTCTTTTCATTGTGGTTGTTCATAACTCAATGTGCCATCTTTACAGTGAGTAGCAATCTATCCTTTCATAACTGTTAGTTTTACAACTTCGACTTTCCATTGTTTAAAAAGAGATATGATATAAACAAAGCCAGATTCCATATGATGTTTTCTGACAAACAAACATTTCTTGGAGTGCGTAGCTTAAAAACAATGCGTACAAGTTGCTCAATGGGTAAAGAAGACAGAAAGCCCATGGATGGAGAAAGTACTAGAGGATCTTGATGTTGTTGTTGTGTTCTTCAGTCCTGAGACTGGTTTGATGCAGCTCTCCATGCTACTCTATCCTGTGCATCTTTCTGAATCTGCTTAGTGTATTCATCTCTTGGTCTCCCTCTACGATTTTTACCCTCCACGCTGCCCTCCAGCACTAAATTGGTGATCCCTTGATGCCTCAGAACATGTCCTGCCAACCGATCCCTTCTTCTAGTCAATTTGTACCACAAACTTCTCTTCTCCCCAATCCTATTCAATACCTCCTCATTAGTTACATGATCTACCCATCTAATCTTCAGCATTCTTCTGTAGCACCACATTTTGAAAGCTTCTATTCTCTTCTTGTCCAAACTAGTTATAGTCCATGTTTCACTTCCATACATGGCTGCACTCCATACAAATACTTTCAGAAACGACTTCCTGACACTTAAATCTATACTCGATGTTAACAAATTTCTCTTCTTCAGAAATGCTTTCCTTGCCATTGCCAATCTACATTTTATATCCTCTCTACTTCGACCATCATCAGTTATTTTGCTCCCTAAATAGCAAAACTTCTTTACTACTTTAAGTGTCTCATTTCCTAATCTAATTCCCTCAGCATCACCTGACTTAATTTGACTACATTCCATTATCCTCATTTTGCTTTTGTTGATGTTCATCTTATATCTGCCTTTCAAGACAATGTCCATTCCGTTCAACTGCTCATCCAAGTCCTTTGCTGTCTCTGACAGAATTACAACATCATCGGCGAACCTCAAAGGTTTTATTTCTACTCCGAATTTTTCTTTTGTTTCCTTTACTGCTCGCTCAATATACAGATTGAATAAACTTGGGGAGAGGCTACAACCCTGTCTCACTACCTTCCCAACCACTGCTTCCCTTTTGTGCCCCTCGACTCTTATAACTGCCATCTGGTTTCTGTACAAATTGTAAATAGCCTTTCGCTCCCTGTATTTTACCCCTGCCACCTTCAGTATTTGAAAGAGAGTATTCCAGTCAACATTGTCAAAAGCTTTCCCTAAGTCTATAAATGCTAGAAACATAGGTTTGTCTTTCCTTAATCTAGCTTCTAAGATAAGTCGTAGGGTCAGTATTGCCTCACGTGTTCCAATATTTCTACGGAATCCAAACTGATCTTCCCCGAGGTCGGCTTCTACCAGTTTTTCCATTCGTCTGTAAAGAGTTCGCGTTAGTATTTTGCATCCGTGACTTATTAAACTGATTGTTCGGTAATTTTCACATCTGTCAGCACCTGCTTTCTTTGGGATTGCAATTATTATATTCTTCTTGAAGTCTGAGGGTATTTCACCTGTCTCATACATCTTGCTCACCAGATGGTAGAGTTTTGTTAGGCCTGGCTCTCCCAAGGCTGTCAGTGGTTCTTATGGAATGTTGTCTACTCTTGGGGCCTAGTTTCGACTTAGGTCTTTCAGTGCTTTATCAAACTCTTCATGCAATATCGTATCTCCCATTTCATCTTCATCTACATCCTCTTCCATTTCCATAATATTGTCCTCAAGTACATCGCCCTTGTATAGACACTCTATATACTCCTTCCACCTTTCTGCTTGGAACTTCTTTGCTTAGAACTGGGTTTCCATCTGAGCTCTTGATATTAATACAAGTGGTTCTCTTTTCTCCAAAGGTCTCTTTAATTTTCCTGTAGGCAGTATCTATCTTACCCCTAGTGAGATAAGCTTCTACATCCTTACATTTGTCCTCTAGCCATCCCTGCTTAGCCATTTTGCACTTCCTGTCGATCTTATTTTTGAGACGTTTGTATTCCTTTTTGCCTGCTTCATTTACTGCATTTTTATATTTTCTCCTTTCATCTATTAAATTCAATATTTCTTCTGTTACCCAAGGATTTCTAGAATACTTATAACCCTGAATCTCAATACATCATAACAAGCCAAATGAGAAGGTAATATAGAAATGTGTATAGGGTCTTTTTCTCAACTGGCCACGTAAAATAGTGAAATACATAAGTGTTTATAGCCGAAAACCATATAACCATTCTTTGTGAATCCAATCCCCCACAATAATCACAATAAGGCAAGAAATAGTGAAAGAATGAGAAATGACATAAGGGGAAGTAGCGAAACAACCTAAAATTATAAAATACAGAGTCACTAAAGAAGTATCAGTGAGTACAGCATGCCACCTGAGTTTGTTAGGCCAAAAGTGAATGAAGATAGAAAATACTAGATATTTTCTATTTTGGAACATATGTTACCAGTTAAAGGCAGTGCCTCTCACACTGAATGTATCTATTTTGGTTTTGGAGTATCAGGCCAATTCTTAGATAAAGAACTGAGCACCATACAATTATGTGAAATGGAAAATCTATTAACACCAAATACAACTTCAGAGGAACACTATGAACTTTTGAAGGAAGTGTTCACAGATCGGAGAACAGATCAGTGAAAGGAAAACATGATTTTAAAATCTTAAAAATCAGCGCTTGTGAGAGGGAGCCTTATTCCCATGGAAAATGTCATGTTAACAGATGATCAAGAAACACGCTAAGAAAGTAAAAGCCATTCAAGAATGTCATCCAACTTGGAGCAAGAGATAACTGCAATTTTTTCTAGAACTGTGCATGTTCTCTCATAAACTTACATCAACAGAAGCTTTTAATGTTCCATAGTTTGTAGAATTACTGAAAAGGTGTGATATGCTTATCTCAATAAAAATGGCTTTATGATCAAAAGAGAAGTCAACATTGTTCAACCATTCCATATGAGTTCCAACAGCAATGGTGAGGTACTGGGATAAAACTTGATCACCTTATTAGAGATGGAGTGACACATGAAAATATGACTATAGCATAAGCCAGTCAAACTTTAGTTAATGCACAAAAAAGTATAGTATACCAGAAAGGGAAGCTCTGACAATCCAATCATAAGAAGTTAACACAAATTTAGGAATTTCCTGTGAGGGCATGAAACATTTGTAGTCACTGAGCACTCAACTCTGACATTTGTATAAATAATAGGTTGACACAACGGACTTCATTCCAACAACATTCAAAATGTGAGCTCTCAGTAAAGTGTAAAAAGGGCCAATGTGCTATTGTGATTACTATGATTGCTATGACATAGAAAGATGATCTATGGTGTAATGAAGATTACCAAAGGATGCTCAACATCAAGGATGTTGTTAGATGCAAAAACTTATGTTTGTGTCTGTGTAACAAGCAGACATGGGAGGTTACCTATAAGCTGATGAAACAGATAATGGGAAAAGGGATCTGACAAATTGCACATATATTACAAGAAACACAATGTAGTCTTGTCCAGGAGCAGTGATGAAAAATCAGAATATTTGGTGGTTTGTTGACCTACAGCATACAAAGAATATCTGACTGCTGTGCAGTCGGCCCCAGGAATCGAGTGTTAGCTACAGTTCAGGGTGGCAGATGGTGGAAGGATGATGTGGGATTGCAAGCTGGTGATGGCGCAGAAAGACTAAACTGACAAAATCAACACTTTATTTTACTCATACATATGTATTTTGTTGTGGAGGGTATCAGTCAAGTTGACCACTGCATATGGAGAAGGCAGTGTGACTCATAAGATGAGAGACAGTGTCCAGCCAGTTGGCTGTAACACATGTGCCCATCTCTGCTGAGACCAGTGGTTAGTGTGCTCCATGCGATCACACTGCATGAGTCATGCCAAAAGCACCTTTTGTCAGCAGTACACAAAGATGGGAGGAATCTTGCTACCTTAGTCAGCTCTGGAATGAATGCAAGCACCCACACTGCTATGGCAGAAGACAGCTTCCCTGCACTGGATATGACACACTGCCCCTGACCAGGAGTCCAGCTTGCCATTAGAGTAAGCATGTTATGACCTGCAGTGCCATGGCTCTAAGTCTGGGAGGTGGACTTAGTGCAGGAAGCAGGTAATGCAGCAGAGACCCTAACCTGTGACTGCTGCTGGCTCCTCCACTGTGTCTCTTCATCTGACAAAGCCCTCAGGTTCTGGGCTGGGAAGGAATCTGCTAGCAAAATGACAACTATTTATACAGGATAGCAGCATGCCTGTTACGCCAACATGCCACTTCCTGTCATGTTTTCAACACTATTGAAACCTGTCAGTGGACAAATCCCCTTGCCTGTCCTGCTTCACTGGCAGGTTTCACTGAGTGAGCCTGGCCCATCTTGCAATAATTCAACAGCTCAGTTACTGTAACAAAAATGCCAACATCTCACACTCAGCTGCTGCAATAATTCACCACATACTCCCACAGATTTGCCTGTAGTGAAACTGCAAAAGAAAGGAACCTAGTACTTATCAAACCAGACAAAAGATCAATTGAAAAAACATGGATATGTCATAATTCTTCAATATACGAATCAGGATCAAACTCTGATTCTAGCTTGTTAAGTACGCACATGTTGATTGTGACAGTCATCTGTGAACATTTTATAAAGCATGTATTGGCATTTTGATGTTTGTTATTAAGATCCGGCACTTTCAGTTTACCTCAGTAGGCCAGGCTTGAGAATGAATCAGTTAGTTCGAAACTAGTTACCAAACATATTTACTGCAACTGTGACAGACTGTTAACACACATTTCTTGAAACAGTACAGGTATGTTGTCAAATTAGCAAATGAAAAAACTGAGGACTGTGAGGATGCTGTCACATAGATTTTACCATAGTGATCTATAATACTTTGAAAGATATTCTATGTAGTTTATATTAGGGATCTGATTTTCAACACACCTGTGTAGTTATGGATGGCTCTTTGTGCGGTCTTGTTAAATTTATTATCCATTCTATTTCATTCTTTAACTTTTTGCCATAGTAGTATCATTTGTTTCCATGCAATAAATGACACACTGAGCATAACTTTCCAAGAATCATAACAGTATCTAAGTAGCTTGTCATGCAAGTATTTCCACCCACAGATATTAAGTTATGGACATAAAGGTTGTCATATATCAACTACTGTCAATAGTCGTATTATTAATTGTGTAAGTCAATTACATAAGTTGTGATTGAGACTGAATATTGGCTGTAAGTAATCTGTTATGCCTGTCATAGAAACTCTAGAACATCACAGGCCACAAGTTATTTTTTGTATTAATATTTTCTGTGACTGAAGTGAATGCATCGTATGGAGGCTTCATTCAGATTATATTGGTATTTCCTGCTGACAGACAAAGGATATGATTCCCACATGCTTCCAAGAATGAGTCTGGGACTAGTAGAAATACAACCCATAAATATACTATGAGGTGTAGCAAAATTGTAACATACTTGATCAGAAAACCATCTGTAAACAAAACTACAAAACAACACAAAGTTGCACTCACTCATTTCACTCACTCAGTCACACCATCTCACATCTTTTGAGATACAGTAAATTTGATCAAATGTTCTAACACTTTCAACTAAAACACAAGTAGTACGAGAGAAAAGCTAAAATAATTACACAGGAATATATAGCCAGCTGATCGCTTACAAAAAAAATAGGTAAATCAACCACCTTGCCTCACTTCCAGTTAAAACAGAGGCAGCTGTAACCTATACAGCACCACAAGCACCACACATTGTAGGCTCCTTTCACTGCAGTAAGTAGCTATGTCTCATGGAGCTGTGTTCTATGCAAAAACAAGTGAGGAGGGCCTCATCTCATCTGTGTGGCTGGAAGAAGGTACACCATGGCCAAGTCGTTGACTTTAGATGTAGTTTATTGACTGTCACTTAAAGCCATTCTTCTTTCCAGCTACATATGATTCTGTACCACAAGAGTGAGGTGATAGCATGTAGGGCAGGCTGTTCCACTGCTGCCCCATGGAGAAAGAGCACATCTTTGCACCCATCATCTCATTCACGGGGTGGTGCAGGTAGTGCAGGCAATATATCAAACAGTTCTATTACAAGCACTCTACACAAGCATGAGCTGCTTGGCTATCACTGCCTGCATACTCTCGGTTAGTACAAAATGGTTCAAATGGCTCTGAGCACTATGGGACTTAATCTGTCAGTACAATATGATCATTTTCACTTGGTCTGGCTGCATGATTCCCTGGCACAGACTTTTCTACATGTCTGTTTCCGTCCCCACCTTACTACCTAATGGCATGCACACAAAGCGGAACAGCCTAATGTAGTGAGATGGAACACTGAACTATCTCAATATCACTACATAGCTCTTTGGCTGCTACATCTGCTATTTCATTTCCCTTGACAAACATGTGCACTGGTACCCAGCACAATAACACCTCCTTTGCTAGCCTTTCTAGGTGGAGAATGGCATCATCCTGGATCTTTACAAGTGTTGTGGAGAGTGAAGTACACACAAGGAGTCAAAACATGGGAGAAATTTAGCAGTCAAAAAACTGCACATTTATTCCAGTGCCCTTAAGATTGCAAATAATTCTGGACTAAACACAGTAAATTCTTAAACTAACCAGATCTTGAAGACACGATTAGGGAAAACAACAGATCAGCCAGGGGAGCCCATCTGTGTGAATCCTTCAGTGAATACAAATATACAGTTTTAAAACGTTGTAAAATACTGTGTTAAAAACAAATGTAGCAGTACAGTCTCTCTTATACTTCACAAAATTTAAAATTACTCTTGGCCTCTGCAGTAACCAGGGCGGCAGTTGAGTCCAGTCTTAGGTTTGGGTTTGTGCTTGTCACACAACATGTGACTCTAGCTTATGTTTCACATGGATCCCAGACAAGCAACTACGTGGTATGCTGGTGAATTTGGAACAGCAGGGATATTGTATGCTTTAAGCAAAATGAGGAGTTCTATTGGATAGTGAGCTCAGAGAGAATGTGCAGGGCTCGTCCTGTAAGCACCCCTGGTCAGCCTGATCCCTCCGTGGCAGACTGTGTCAGTGATCTTCAGGTATTATCATTTATTATTTAGTGTATGGCAATACAAAATGAACTACAACTAAGATTCAAGAATTGCATAATTTTACAAAATAAATTGAATTAAACAACTAAATCTACAAACATATATTTAAATTTTCAATCCGTTCAAGGGCTAGCTCCATCACTTCAAAGAAATCTACTAGACTTCCAGGCTAAGCTCATCTGCTACAGCTTGTTACTATGTGTTTGACGGTCTGATGTTCACTGTCACAGTCACACTGAGAAGATACAGCCTTTCCCAATAGGGAGAACCTTCCTAACAGACGCCATTGCCTGTACGAATCCTGTTCATTGTTTTCCTAGCATATCTTGGTAATTCCATGTCAAATGATTTTGTGTCAGGTCATATGAGAATCTGATATTCATTGTGAGCAATATTATTCCACATTTCTGGCCAGTTCCTGCACTTGTTGAAATTCACTGCTTCCAGCGATTCCGAAATATGACTGGTGACTGTTTGGATTTTAAGCTTATCATTCTAAAATGTAGGCACATGAGAATTGATTGGGCCTTGAGGAACTTTAATTAATTTTTCATGCTCCTAGAAAAGGGAAAGCTGTCTTCAAAAATCCAGTGACACAATGTGGCTGAGAGATGGCAACCAGTAAAAAGGAGCAGATCTGACGCAGTCCTCATTGCTACATTTAGCTGAACATTGATTTTATCACATGTGAACTGCTGAGCCACACTGGAGCACAATATTCAGCAGCATAGTACATGAGTACTAAGGAAGAATATTGTAGTGTTGTAGCATCTGCAACCCAAGAAGTACCACTCTGCATTTGTACAATGTTATTGAGCAATCCAGCTTTGCTCCAGTGTTTTCTGTATGTTTCTTGTACAACAATGTTCTATCAAGAGTTACTCCCTGATATTTTGGGAAGTCTTGGTGGTGGTGAAGTGCTTGACCATTAAAGGTGACATGTAGCTTTGCACTGGCCATTTTACCATTCAGAATAAAGCAGCTAATTTCGATCATCATTGTATTTGGTGTTAATCTCCACTTTTTGAAACATTCATACTTAGATCTGCAGAGAGTATATAATCACCAGCTTCAACACTTTTCTATTGGGTGGCCAAAGGTAAGAAGGTCTCACTAATTCAGTCACTGTGCACCTATAATCTAACTGTGATCTCACAAAAGCCTTATATAACTGGAGCAGACATGCCCTGTTCACTCTTAGAGACCTGTGGCTAGGGCACTTTACAAAAGTGAGACCCAGACACCGCACCAAGTATTTAAAATGTAGAATAGTGTCCACATATCCAAGTCAAACAAATGAAAAATATGACAAGAATAATTAAAATTAACATGCACAGACTTAGGTGAAGAAAATTTAAAACCTGTCTCTGCAGCCCACTCCTCCAAACTCTAGCCTATAAGTTGTAACAGATGAGACGCTGTTGTAGGGTTAAAGGAGCAACAAAAAAACTGCAAAACATCCACAAGCAAGCACTGCATGGGACTCCATGCTGTAGATGTTATACTGTTTACAGCAATGACAACGAGGGGAACATTTAAAATACTTCCCAAAAGAACATCATGTCCTGCTGAAAACTATTTGATGGTACATCACCACATCGGTCTCTAAAAAGGCATTTTGATGAGAAGGACCATCTATGCAGGTGGCTACAAAAGTCCCATTGGTGAAGTTGTCCTAGAATATTGTGCCTCTAATTAGTATCTTACCACCTTACTGATGTCAAAAAATATCCCTATGCAATGCTATTTAATTAGGAAAGCCTGCTGGATTGCCACCTCCTTTGGGTTACAGTGTGGAGAGTGGGTCAGCCTCCAGAATCCATACTGAGAGTGGCTAAGGAACTGTCTGATCTCTAATATCCAAATCATGTGACAGTTGACAATCTGCTCCAAGGTCTTTCCTACACAACTTATTAAGTCAATGCTTCTGTTACTACTAAGGCACTTTCAGCAGTTTCCTGGCCTGAGAAGAGATACCAAAGTTGCTTCCCTCTACGAGTTTGGAAATAGTCTTCTCTGCTATATTGAACTGAAACATTGTAGAAGGACTTCCTTTGATACTGTTTGCAAGTTTGATTGCATGCTGTACTCTTTTAGGTCATGCCCGAATGCAGTGTCATGAGCCTCAGACAGTGCTGAATCCAGCTCCCACATGGAGAAGAAGCAGTTGTAGGACTCAGAATTGTTAGATCTGAAGTCCAACTCACCTCTCCCCCTGGTTGCACAGTAGCAGGTGAATCCTGGATCCTGGCTGGCAGTGGCAGTAACCATAGTAAAATGCTCTGGCTAAGTCTGCAAAATATATGTGGGCAGAGTTTAAAGGTACTCCTGTTTCAGCACTGTTGCTGTAGATAATCATTTTTACATTTACCGGTAATCATTCTGAAGGTGTCTCACATTTTCATAGAACAAGTGGAGCAGTTGATGCATTGTGCCATGGCTCTCACTACTCGAAAGGCTGCAAGGTGTCTGCTTTCGGTTGTTACCATTTGAACTACAAAAGAGCCACATGCCTGACCCCGATTGTTGAGATGGACCCATCAGTCCATTCAGGTACAGGCTGCCTTCTAAGATTACCTGGGGACTTTGAGATGAATAGGTCAGTGGCATGGTGGATCACACTTGTGTTGTGGTCCACCCATTCCTGGATGTTGACCCAGTGCACAGACACAGATAACTGGCAGAACAGTGTTTAGTTTGCTCTGCTGAACATTCATCTTCGCAGTTTCTCTTCAAGCAATTGCTTCATCCATTATATGGATCCAAATGGAAAGTGATCACTGGAATGAAGGTCTTCAGTAACTTCCCACTGAGCAGAATCTGCATGAGGTAGGCAAGAGAAAGAGATGTCTATGGCTGAGGATGACCCTATAGCTGCTTTGAAATGAGAGAGGTTGTCCATGCTGGAGGTAGTCACTCAGGGAAACTCTTTCTTCAGTAAGGAGTCTTTGTACCACTTACTAATTTTGTTTCATAAGGCTGGTTTCCCATATACTTGCATTATTTTGTAATGAAAGTAACATTTTTAATACCTCTGTGATTTCTAGATATATTTCAATTGTCTTTCCCCCTTCCTACAAGTTCTTAGTCTTGTGCTTATTCTTTAATTGCACTGGCTGTATGAGAACTTGTGGTACAAAGTAACTCCAATTGGTTGTCCACAACTCCTATGGCATCACAAGGCTCTCTAAAATTTGACCCCTGGGGCAAGTAGAGTGAGAGTCCCAGTATACATTAGGGACTCCCAGTTGAAGAAATGGTCAGTAAAATTGTTCTATAACATCTTTGAGGGCCTCAGAATCTGTTGCATCTTGTGGTGGTTGGCACAGAAATCATAAAGTGATCATCTGACCCACGTTTCAACTGCAACTGTTTGCAGGTCATCAGTCATGCGCAGAGCAAGGGAGTGGTGTGTGTTATTTACAAACATGACTATCCTTCCCTTGACCCTTTCCCTAGTCAGGTCATCCTTGTGGTGGACAGTACAGCCCTGTAGCACTGTGGCATCAGTAAGTTTAAAGTGTGTTTCTTGTAAACACAAGCACTGGGGACTGTCTTGGACTAAGAGTTTCAGTTCCTCAGCATCTGTCCTGAACCCACTGATGCTCCACTGTAGTGTGGGAGCCATTAGATCACTGAGATTTTTCATTCATCCAGTCTCTCTAGAATTCTCAGAGTCTTGTGATGGTTGGAGATTTAGAATGTTACTTCAGGCAGACTTCATATTCCACTGTCTCTAAAGTGGAATCATTAGAAATCTCAGACAGAATGAGATCGGTATGGCCTGATGGTTTATGACCTGTTTTCTTCTTGACTGACACTTCCATTTTGGTTTGGTTGGTAGAAGAGACTTAAGAAGAACATTTAGACAGTATCAGTGCTGCAGTTTACTGAAGCCTATCTGTTGATATGCTGGAAACTATGTAATGTTGGTGACCATAGCCTTTTCTGATTTTTTTCTGTGGAAGATACAGGTTTTGTAATAACAACACCTTCACAACTGCACTTACAAACACACATATTGTACTATAAACCTCTACTTTTGTAGAGGCATCAGCTTTTTGAATAGGCTTTTTGAGAGCTGGAGTGATCTGAAGGAAACAAAGTAGTCAAAATGGATGGAGGGGGAGGGGAGTTCAATTGCTTTACAGATCTTTTCTGCTTATGATATGGAATATGCTTTGTTGTTTTTAGACAGGTAGACACTGCAGTTTCTGTACCAGACATGGTGATCTCCAGAGCAATTAACATACTTTGTAGAAGATGAACAAATGATTCCATCATTTGCGATAAGTGGCTTCTCTCTCTCTCTTACTAGAATGGAGTTCTCAAAATGCTGGTATTTGGTTTGGTTGGGTTTGGTATGTAGGGCCTCGCATTTAGGAACGTGAATCCTGCCTTGGTATGGTCTAGAAGTGCATGTAAGAATAAAGCCATTTTTTTACTGGTTTACAATCTGTTCCTTTCTTCATAGTTTAAGCATCGGTCATTGCTACTTGAGCCACTTATCTTTCAGTTCTTCTTTGGGAATATCTATAATGTCCCGACGTGATACAACACATTTGCTGTAGTTCATAGTGTTTCCTAGTTCTGTTTCGATGGTGGATTCCCTGAGGCATTTAGCTGCCTGGAGGTTTGTTGCATGTTGGGAACTAGGAGTTTCAACCAACAGCATAGCATTTATCAACTACTTTATAGACTTTCAGCTGCCAGCAATAACCTCTAAACCCTTTTGCATGTGAGAAGGTGAAACATTCTCAAAGCCTTCCTCTTTTCTTTTAACTATTAAAGACACATACTGACTAGCAGCACTTTTTCTGTTACTATAAAGTATTTTGAGCAATCTTTTTTTCAGGAGGTCTGACTACACAAACCCTCTTGTTAGTTTGGGTGTGATACCCACCAGCAGTACACACCCATACCACTAGGAGTTGATCTGGATAAGGTTGACAGTTTCATCTAGGTACCATGAGCAGCTAGGGAAATATGGATCCACCCAGACAGAGGCATGCTTGCTTGGGTAAGACTTATACAGCTGGGATGTGGCAGGTTCCCCAGAAGCTGCCCACTAATGCATTTTCCACTTCAACAACCTTGCATCTCATCACCATGCAGAACACCTTCAGATAGAGGTTTGTACCATCCTTGCAATCTCACAGCTAAGACAGGATCCCTGCTGCTTGTGATAACACAATGTTCCACTGTTATACCACATGGTGGTTGTTGAAGCACACACAAAAATTACTATTGCAGAGGTCCGGCGGCACTCACCAGCTCCAGATCACGAAACCTGGGCTCACAAAATCTATACCCAGCCAATGATAGCTGAAGTGCTCACTATTTAGAATGACTCAGGGGGCACATGGAGCTTTCCAGTTTCTAGCTTTAGCTTATTTTCAATAGCATCCATAACATAACACACAATAATAAAATTAAATTCAAAAATAAAGAACACTCCATAGCCAAACTGATTGAAATAATGTCTTTCTTTGGTTTTATGACGTCTTTAGACCCCACCAAGAAGAACTCAAAGTTTATACTATAACGGAGCATTATCAAAATGAAACAAAAACATAATGCTGGATCTAGTTGACTAAAGGAAAGAGATTTATGTGCCATATGCAGATTTCTCTAGAATTTTTCTGCAGAAAGACTCCACGAGAGTACAAACTCCCTTTAAACAGCACTTTGCTTTTACTTTTAAATTTGTGAACGGATTTTTATTTTTCATGCAAAAATGGGCACTTTTGGACTATCTACTTTTCATTTCTAAATATTTTTCTCTAATTAACCTTTCTGTAAAACTGCTAGGATGAATTTTGAGATTCCATCCAGTGTTCTGGGACAAGGGCCAATCACGCTTTCAGAATTTTGTAACATATTCAATTTGCTGTTGAACATACCACTGGTTCATTGTTTGTGGGGAAATAAAAGTACAACAAAGGTAAAAAATATTTGACTTTATTTGTGACTTACAACAACAGAACTTGATATACACATGAAATTATGTGCCATACTCTGCTTATAGCTATTCAATTTTGTAAACATCTTTCCTTATTCATTTACTTATAATATTTACACTTTTAACATTTTATTATTTTCATAAATTTTGCACATCTAAACTCATCAATTACCATTGCTGAATTGACACAGAGGCAGTGAGTTGCATTATATTTATGGAGTGTTGTTAAAACAGTATCTGAATTATTAGCTACAACATAATGTAGAGAGACAGATTATGTAGGCTACCAGCATCTGATTTGCTTTGAGAGTAACTACACTTTAAACCAAACATGCATACAACATTTGGAGAATAAGCCTGAGCTATGTGGTGAGCTGTGAAAGATAGTTGGAGAATATGGAAGTGGCAGAGCAAGTGTGTCATTCTACAGCATCTGTGTAATTACCAGTAGCATCCTGAGTGTGCAATGAGAATATCTTCCCAAAGCACTATATATTATTCATCATTTTCTCATCATTTAAGGTATCAGACTTACAGAATTTAGATCACACTCTGAGCAAGTTCTGCATGGCACACTGTGTAGGATGTAAGTGTTTGAGTAAACTCACAAACATTGTGATGATTATAATTCTGTTAAAAAGTTCACTGTGGCTGATGCCTATAAGTAACAAAATGAGCCATCAGCCCAATATGGTGATAGTTTTACATGGTTCTGTGATCAATGGGACAATGAAGAACTTATAAGAGTATGCATCCACAGATTATTATTCACTCTGTTTTGAAGCTGTGAACATGTATCTGTACAGCAACAAGGTCTCAGGGAGCATTTTCCAGTCTATGATTTTGTTTTCTCGTGCTTAATTGTCTGTCATGAGTACTGTTTGAAACAGCAGCTAATCAACTAACATTAAAAAGGCAGAAAGAACAATAATTTTACTGACAACCAGTTACTGAGTATATTAGAAGGTATTTACTATGAGTTTAAATATAATGACTCAAGAATGCCAACACTTGATAGAGTAATGGTAGTGAGAAAGTAGAACTTCCAAATATGTTTTGAATTTGCAGAATCATAAAATACAAAAGTTATGGAGCTGAAATTATTGATGGTCAAGAATCTGCACTGACAAACCTAGTGAGCCTGGGGGTGTGACAAAAAGAATTATCTGTTTAGATAAAAGGATATTTCCATATTCATCCTATAATCAATACACCAATGGATCTCTTTATGCTACTACCTAGGTATAACATACTTCAGTTTGTAAATGATGAAATGAATGAAAATGCTGTGAAGCTATTTCTGAGTGCGCAACTGAAGGATGGGCCTAGGAAATGAAGTGGAAACCTGTAAGCAGAGAAGAAATACTTGTCTTTCATTATACTCACATAGGGGTGACATAAAACCCATCCCATCCTATTTTAAGTCTACTGGAAGGAAAATGCATTGTTTGTTAAAAGACGAATAGTGTTGAGTGTGATCAGAGACAGATACATATAACCATCTTACACTCACTACATATTTCTAAAGATCCACGGCCAAGACATCTGAAACCAGATAACAGATTCTATAAAGTATGATCTATTTTAAATTATTTCAGTAAAAGAATGTGTCAAATGCATTACTCAGGAAGATACCTATCCGTAAATGATTCAATGAAATGAATGAGAAGAGAAAAGTATGTTCTTTCTGATCTCTTATTCTCTTTACTGTGTTGTTGGGTTGCACAGATACGTCACTCATTTAACTTTTTGAGATCATTAAGTTATAAGGATGGTAAAAGCTGCTGTTAGATGATGTGAAAGATGTTTACCACAGGAAGCAGCAATGAGAGCCTCTTCACATTATTATTCAGTATCATACTTTAAATTGGGAATAAACACAGTGAGATTCAATATAGAGCTATTGAACTCAACCTCTTACAATCCTAATTTACTTACATGTTACATCCTTATATTTTGGTAACTGTAGAATGGCACTAAGAGGACAACATTCCATGGAAATGCAGTGTATGAGTGGTTCACAACAAATACACTGTCAGCAGGACAGACTTGCTTATAGAGCAAGATCTAAAGAAGCTGCCTAGCAATGTTGAAAGAAATTATGCACAAAATACACATACATTTTAAAATTTTATCAATAAGAGTAAACTTATAAAATGAATGCTCATAGAACACCCTAATCATTCAATAATCTTTCTTTCACTATTCTTCACTTTTGTGCTTGTACCTATGAAGAAGAGTAATGTATGTACAGGACATAAGAGATAGGTATTTAGTGAACTGACAATGATTTACATACATTTATAACTAAAATAAACATGAATGTATAGGCGCTATCAAAATAGAATGGATATTTAAGTGCATTGCCTACTTTAAATTTTCATTGTGTCAAGAAAATGCAAGAGACCATAATAAAATTTTTATATCAGGACATAATTTAATAACATGTACTGACCAATGAGAAACAATGTTACTTTATATATTACGATATCCAAAAGTGATGGTTGATCTGGAAGCAAATGTATTTAGGAAATATCTTGTTTGAACATGAACATGTGATGTTTGTATTTTTATCAGACTTCACAAGATGACATCTTTGAACATAAGCTTAGAATATAATATCAATGTCAGAATAGTATGACACATAAATTATCAGAAAGTACAGAGCTCACAGCACATTTCAAAATCTGAACAGAAACATTAGCATTACAAAGAAAATAATTTTGAACTGAACTAAGAAATCAGCAAAAATTATATTTAAAAAAGGGTAAATACCAGAGATAAAAAGACTGGTGCAAAAGGCATAGTAGGCAGAATGGGTCAGGAGTGACAATAAGACAATTAATCAAAGGCTTTTTTTAAATAATAACTAATCTATGTGTTGGTACACATGACAGAACAAAAGGAAGACCTTGTGAAATCAAAGGCAGCTGGATATCAACAAAACTGATGTAAAGGCAAAATTAACATGGACATGATTGATGGTTAGCCCAAAGATATACATAACACAGAACTCTTAAGGCTTTCATGGACACTTGTAGACAAATTGCCTGTTGGCTTCTGTCTAGGGTTCTTCAGTCGATGTTTGTTTGTTGGTTTTTCTGATGGTTCAACAGCATGAGTGGCTGGCATGGTCGAAGATTCATTTACCTCTAGCAATAGAGGGTGAAATTTTGAGAATGCCAGCCACCCGTACTCATGAAATGTCAGAAAAATTATCAAACAAATGTTGGCCAAAGAACATGAGGCTAAAGCCATTAGGCAATTTGACAACATTTGTGACAGATCAGGAAATCAATCTAGCTTTGAAATGTTACTATTTTCTACTATAGACTCTCACTGACCCCCTCCCCACACACACACATAAACACATGGTGAGAAAGAGGGGGGAGAAAGGGACATGGGGGGTGGGAGGGAGGGAGGGAGAGGCTCAACCAAAGAGCACTGTAGTGACTCTGACATTAAAGTTAGAGTGATTTTCTGACCTAGTAGAGTGTCAATGAATTGTTCATCAATAATCTGCATGTAAGTAGTTGTCTTTCTTAACTTTTATTTGTTGCTGCCTTCTTGGTGTTTACACTTCTATAATACAAAACTTTAATATTACTTTCTTATTAAGAAGCATCTTTTTCCTTGTATAAGAAACAAGCAGGCAAAAACAAAATTCTATGAGGACGAGAGTGAGTATCAAACAGATACTAAAAAATGTCTAAAATAAGTAAACATTTCTCACAAGTGTTCTGTTAATGCCATATCTTGCAGCACACTTTTCTTGCACTTTGTCTCCAAAAGACTTAGTATTTAGTTTCTATTCCTGTGTGTTCAGTTTATTTGGCCTACAGTTTTCTTCCAAAAAGATATCACTGTGTTTCTAAATTACAGTAGTAATGACCATAGAAGTAATTACCAAGTGAATAAATTGTCTATAACAAAAAGAGAAAGAAAGATACAAAGATGTTGGTTAACTTGTTTAGTGATAATAGTGATTGATGAAGAGTTAAATTAAAGTTTCTCAGAAGCTTGAAAAAATGAACAGAAGACTACTTGATATTATTTCATAATATCATCTCATCAGTTTTGATAAAGGCAGACAAATTATATCCCCATCACTGGGCAAAACACAAATTCTGTGTATTATGTACACAGGGTTTCCTGGGAGGAAGTTCAGTATTCAGGGACGTGTGTTAATGATCATACGAAGCAAAAAAGTCTACTAAACATGGGCCCAAAAATGCATCCCCACAGAGCTAGGAGCACTTCATCTTCAATACAGTGAAACAAATCTCTTTTACTGCATGCTCTTTGCTCTCCATATTTTGGGAGGAGATGGTATAGGCCAAAACAAGAAAAATTGTTTAGTAAACATTGGTCTTAAAATGTATACTTTAAGAGCTATGAGCACTTCTTCAGTAGAAGAGATGTGTTTCCCAGTAACAATGATGAACCAGTGCTCATAGCTCTTAAGGTATGCAGTTTAGAGCTCATGTAAACTGGATGTTCTTTTCTTGTTTTTGACCATTCTACCATCTCTCAAAATACGGAAAGCAAAGAGCTTGCAGTAGAAGAGATTTGTTTCACAGTATCAAAGATGGAAAAGTGCTCACAGCTCCAAAGGTATGTATTTTAGAGTCCACGATTACGACACTTTTTCCTTTAAATGATTTTTCCAGTCATATCCTTGAATACTGACCATTCCTCCTGGGACACCCTGCATTTAATTTTGTTAATAGACTGAACATTCTAAAAACAGCAACTCTCTCTCTCTCTCTCTCTCTCTCTCTCTGTCTGTGTGTGTGTGTGTGTGTGTGTGTGTGTGTGTATTATCATGTTTTCCTACCTGCCTGCTGTTCAGTTCTTCCTCTGTTTGGTGAACAGTGATCTGTTATCACGCACATAATAATTTTGAAGAATGACAAAAGATGATGATGTTCCTATCTTACAAAGTGCAGCACACAGAAAATTATTTGAATGACCACATTATAACAGTCATCATCAATTGGTGAAAAGTTACTGTAGTATCTAAATGAAACCACCAAGTTTACATTACCAAATCCTACAGCCTCTGATGGACATTTTTAAGATACGAAAGTCGATGTTGAACTCTGGTCAGGTTGGCCAGCAGTGGTCTCAGAAGATTTGGTCAAAGCCATGAACAAAATGATTAATGAAAACTGGAAATTTGCAATTTCAACTTTAGCATCAGACTTTCTGAATGTGGGTAGAAGAACTCTGAAAACAATTCTGTTTGAAAAGTTGTAGTTTTCATGGATTGTGCCCACATTGAGTTCCCAGGCTGCTCACTGAGAAACACAAAATTGAAATAAAGGCTTGTGCTCTCAATTTTTTGGATTGATATCATAAGAAAGGTGATCAATTTTTAGAGAACATTGTCACAGGGAAGAAGACATGGGTTTCTCACATGATCTCAGAGTCTAAATATCAGTCAGTAGAATGGCATCACACAACATTGTCAGTCAAAGTCAAGGCAGAGCAGACAATCTCAACACACAAAGTTATGGCAACCATGTTTAAAGGTAGACATGGAGACCTGTTAGTTGAGTTTATTCCACAAGGGACAACAATAAATGAAGGTGCTTACTGAGCTACCCTTACTAAACTTTGATGTGCAATACAGAATAAGTGACATGGCCTTCTGACATCTGGAATTTTGTTACTGCATGTCAATACCAGAGCAGACTCAGTTATTTACTCACAAAATCTGATCAGATCTTTTGGATGGGAACAGATTGTCCATCTACTGCACCATTCAGACATGGTGCAGACATATTTTCACTTGCTCTGCTACCTAATGGAGTTTCTCAGAAGCAAGCACCTTGCAACAGATGATGAGGCTGAAAGAAGCAGTACAAAACTGGTTAACCTCACAAGCAGCAGACATCTATGATTTAGGGGTACAAAAGACTGTAGAATGTTATGACAAATGTTTAAACAAATACAGAAGCTATGTACAAAAATAGATACATGTAAGGAATTAAATAATAACAATTTTTTGGAAAAATCTGATGGTTTATGTTTTATAAGGAATCAAAACTTACTTTCCAAATAACCCTCATAATATACCTTGCCTGGACACTGAAAGCATACAGCAGAAAAGTTAAAAAAGCTAACCATTGGAAATTACTGGATGAAACCTGTTCAACTGACCAGCTTGGATTTATCAAACAACACTGTGATAGTAGCCTCCAGTGCAAAAACCTCTGACTCATCAGTTTCTAGCTGGAAGAGTTAAAGAACATAGGAATTGAGGCAAATGTCAGAAAAGCAAAAACCATTATTGTTAACAACAGGGAATGAAGGCATGACATTATATTTGAAGAAAAACCGGGACAGCAGATCCGTGTACTTTGGGTCTACCTAGAGCACAGGTGGGAAGGTGGAAAAAGAAATTAGGTAAAGAGTTGGGGCAGCTGGTGAACTGTTTAACTGTATCAAACGGAACACCTTCCATAGACGAGGGACACTGAAGGAGACAAAGTCAGCAGCATACATATCTCCCTACATTCCAACATTGATCTATGGTGTGAATCTCAGATATTAAATAAGCAAACAAAAAATCGTATCAAAGTGGCAGGAATGAGATATGTCCAGATAAAAGAAGGAACAGGATCTGAAACTTGGTCACTCGAAAAAATTTTAATGGAAAGCCTCTGGTGAACATTATCCAAAAGCGATAATTGAAGTGGTTTGGACATTTCCTGCATATGTTGAAAGATTGTCTTCCAAGGTTAATCTAAGAAGTAGGCATGGAAGGCACAAAAGTATGTGAAAAGCTACAAAAGAATGAGGAGAGGCACTGCAGGATGGGGCCTGTAGGTGGGAGAGACAGTAACTTCCATCACACACAGAGAGATGGAGATCCATCACATCATCTACACTGTGAGGTCGTGTGAAAAAGATTAACTATGTAAGTAAAGTACACAGCCATCTTTATTTCTTCGTACTTGTTATAACAAAAGACTCTGCAAAGACTTGATTCCATTATTAAAAAAGACAAGTGATTAACTTAAGCCTTTGCACCCAAACCTACATGATCGTCCAGATTTATTTTTTCTGCTTGGACCTGCCTAGCTTCCAACTGACTTGCACAAATTGTGCGTATTCTGTGCTGTGTATTTCTCTAATTTATGCTGCCACTTGTCACCAGCAGACTGTGGCAGTTGTAACTAAGCTTTTTAAGATAAAAGCATCATGTTGTCTTCGGTCCAGTAGCTCGAAATAATGGTAAATTGACTTGTTTCAGTGATCTGCTGGGTATGGTTGTTTGTAACGAGTATATAATGTTGTTGTATCAAGAATTATTAATAATGTCATGTCAGTGCATAGTTATTTTGCATTAAATTTGTACTATCATGATTATGCCACCCCACTGCACCTATATGATCTACCCATCAGTATCTCTTCCCTGTCCTGTCACCCCTCCCAATGCAGTTGTCATCAACATCCTGCTGCATTCTATTCCCTACACCGGCTGCAACTCCCCCGTTCCTCTACCCAACCCACCAGACACAACACTCTCCTTAGTCTGCCTACTTAACTGCAGTCACAGCATTGTGTGTTCAGCCGGTACAATGTACCTGTGTAGCTGTGTGTGTGTGTGTGTGTGTGTGTGTGTGTGTGTGTGTGTGTGTGTGTGTTATAGAGAGAGAGAGAGAGAGAGAGAGAGAGAGAGAGAGAGAGAGAGAGATGCTTGTACTATTTGGTGAGTTGTCTCTTTTACTCCTAAATTATGTACATTCTGCCAGAACTTTTTCTCGCAATAGTAAAAAAGTTATGAATTTCTTGTGATTTTTACAGTCTTCCATCACAAAATGTGTGTTGTAAATTGTAACATTCTGCTAGCACTTCTATCAAATAAAAGTAAAATTAGAGCATGCTTTTATATATTATGGTACCTCATAATATCAAACATGTTGCAATAAATCAGAAGACAATTAAGCTGAAATAAAAAATAATCTGCAAGATTTTGCTAGTGTTTTTTCCATATTTTTAGTGAAAGTAATTTTTTACTGTTTTCTTAAAAATCTAATATGCCACAATATTCAGATAATTCAGCTTAATTCACCATCTTCGTTAAAAATTGTTTAGGATGGAAAGTATGAAGTGTTCAAAGATGAAGTCAATAGCAACAAATGTTTAGCAGGCACTCCAGCAATAAGAATGCTAGCATTCTGGGTCAAAAGAAGAAAGTGCAGCACTTCATATATTTTATTTAAAGTTGCAGAAAATGACGCAATGACATATTGCAATAAGATCTTGTTGGGTTTATTGCACTGGCACAAAAACCTTCATTTGCACAACAGAAATCACATGACTGACACTTTTTCTAAATAAAGCACTTATGGACTATATCTATGGAGTTATCACAATAATATTTAGCCTGGTGAACTACGAGGCATAGTTAAACATTACAATGTAAGTACCCTACTCAGCAAAATGAAGCTGTAAAAAACAGCAACGTGAGAAGAAAATAAGATCAAAGACATGACCAAAAATATTCCATAAGGTAAAGGCTAGTTGTGTCAAAAAACTGAAAATTGAAGACTGTAACATCTTCCTAAACAAATAACAATAATCAAGAATTTATTAGACGCAATTCAATATTTGTGAAGGGATAAAAAGTAAAACATTAAAGATGTTATACAACAAATGTTGAAGCAATCGAAAATAATCACTAACTAAATCTATATTTATAGGACAATACAATCATAAGTCACAATGAGCAGAAAACATGAAAAAATTAAATAAAACAAAAATAACTCAAATAAAATGCAGGATCTCTTAGATGGTGATCATTTTGGCTTTAGGAAAGGTAAAGGCATCAGAGAAGCAGTTCTGATGTGATGCTTTATTCTGGAAGCGAAACTGAAGAAAGATCAAGACACATTCATCGATTTGTTGACCTGGAAAAAGTATCTGACAGTATAAAATGGTGCAATATATTCAAAATTCTGGGGAAAATAGGAGTAAGCTGTAGGAAAGACAGATAATATACATCATGTACAAGAACCAAGAGGGAATAATAAGACTGGAAGGCCAAGAACGAAGTGCTCAGATAAAAAATGGTGTAAGGCAGGGGTGTAGTCTTTCACCCATACGGTTCAATCTATACATTGAAGAAGCAATGAGGAAAATAAAAGAAAGGTTCCAGAGTGGGATTAAACCTTAAGGCGAAAGGATATCAGTGATATGATTCACTGATGACACTGTTATCCTCAGTGAAAGTGAAGAAATACAGGATGCATTGAATGGAATGAGTAATCTAATGAGTACAGAATATGGACTGGGAATAATTAAAGAAAGACAAAAGTAATGAGAAGTAGAAGAAATGAGAACAGCAAGAAATTTAATATCAGAACTGGGGATCATGAAGTAGACTAAGTTATGGAATTCTGCTACCTTGGAAGCAAAATAACCCATGATGGATAAAGCAAGGAAGATATAAAAAGTTACTGGCACAGGCAAAGACAGCATTCCTGGCCAAAAGGCCTTTAGTCATATCAAACATAGGCCTTAATTTGAGGAATAAATCTCTGAAAATGTACATTTTTGAGTACATCATCATACGGTAGTGAGTTACGGAGTGCGGGAAAATAGAAACAGACAAGAATCAAAGCATTTGAGATGTGGCGCTACAGAAGAAGGTTGAAAATTAGATGGACTGGTAAGGTAAGGCATGAGGAGATTCTCCTTAGACACTAATAAGAAGTAGCGAAGGACAATAGGGCACGTGTTAAGGCGTCAGGAAATAACTTCCATGACATAAAGGAGAACTATAGAGAGTAAAATTTGTATAGGAAGACAGAGATTGGAATACATCCAACAAATAACTGAGGATGTGGGTTACAAGTGCTACTCTGAGATGAAGAGGTTGGCACAGGAGAGGAATTCATGGCAGTCTTCAACAACAAACCAGTCAAAGACTGATTTGCAGGGTGACGGGAGGGGGGGGGGGGGGGTGGGGGAGAGCAAACAGCACACACACACACACACACACACACACACAAAAAGAGAGAGATTTGGAGAACACATCATGGGCATGAATATTGAAAACTTCATCACAAAACTGGTGGAATTTTATTGTAGTTTATATATAAGAGGACAATTTATATTGTTACTCTGATAAAATAAGAACTGCAATGGTCTCCTGTTTATGAATACACCAGGACTTCATAACACATGAAGAAGTTTAGATATGACTGAAAATGTTCAAGTCAGAATTCTGAAAGATAAACGATAGCAACTGGTGCTGTGAGAAACAAATTAATTAAAATGGTTTCACATGGCAAAATATATCAGGATTTCATAACATGTGACACAGCATAAACACTCAAAAAGTTCACTAAACTGCATAGTCAGATAATAAAATTTGGATGTCAGTTTCCTGAGCCCTGGACATTTACCAATGAAATTGTAGGTCTTTATAGCACCTCTCTGAGACAACCATTTGATAGAGATTTTGAAGATCAAGTTATGCAAGACAATCCCCACAATAATTGCATTGTATTTTATAAAATGTGGCTACCTAAGATGATGCAACACCACATAAATGAATTGCGTTGGGCATTAAGACATGTGACAATGACAGATACTGAAGCAGCCATAATATGCAACATACAATAAACAACCTATAATAGTTACATGTTACAAATAAAGTCCACATTTTCGGCTCTCAGATGTAACAGCAATAATAACTGAAAAAAATGCATGCTTTAGCAAAAATACTGTTAATTCAATGCTGATTTCTGCAGAAAATAAGAAACAATACAGTAGGAGAAGAATGATATTATGAAAAATTTAGTTGCTACTCACCATATAACAGAGATGCTGAGTCACAGACAGGTAAAAAAAGACTGTCAGAAAGTGAGCTTTCAGTCAACAAGGCCTTCGTCAAAAACAGACAACATACACACACAAACTCATACAAACACAACTCATACACACATGACCAGAGTCACTGGCAACTGAAGCTGCAGTCTGGCTCCTGATGCCAGGGACTGTGGTCACGCGTGTGTGAACTGCATTTGTTTGTATGTGTGTGTGTATGTGTGTGTGTGTGTGTGTGTTGTCTATTTTCGACAAAGGCTTTGTTGGCCTAAAGCTCACTATCCAACAGCCTTTTTGTTGTGCCTATCTGTGACTCAGCATTTCCATTATATGGTGAGTAGCAACTATCTTCTTCATAATATTGTTACATCCCATCCTCGATTTTCCATTGTAAGAGAAGAAAGAGAAATTTAAACCTTCACATACTGAAGACCTCACAGAGTACAGCAACAGCCATGAAATTTTTGTTATGATCACACTTATAAATGAATTATCACTCAAAACTGACATTACAATAATCAGTATCACAAAAAATGATTATATTTAAGTCATTCCAACGAGCACTATGAAAAAGTCCATTTTCTGAAGAAACATCTATATTGCACTGTTACAGGATATAGCAATCTGAAACTACTTTTCTTTTCTTCATAAAATATTTACAATTTTTAAATGTTAACTGTAACAAGTATGAGCATTATTCCACAGCCTTGTATTGCCATATGTCAAAATAGTTAAATACATTAACTTATGGCACGACTTAACTTGTATTGTCTAAGTTATTTAACAGATTGAGAGAAAGCTCACATTTTATGACTTTCTAGTTTTCATTTACTGTAATTACAATAAAAATGCTTGCTTGCTAAATTAATTTTGAAAGTTACAAATTATGAAACTTCATAAGCCTTTTACATATGTGCAAATACATTACTTCTAGTTACTTAATAACAGTTTTCATTGAAAATATCAATAACAATCCAGGACACTGTAAATTGGTGACAAGGAACAAAGACTGTTCTTAACAACTACAGCTATAAGAGATAACAATCACTAATATGTCTATTATTCAACAAGTATGCTTCAATAGATGTAACAATTCTCATGTCAGATTGAACAATACAAAATTTTGGTGTACATAGATATAAATATCAATTCCATGCTCAGTCTAAAGAGAAAGTTCTGTAAAAATACAGAATATTGGAACAATTATTAATCTTGTCTTTGCAACACACTACGTACTACAATGTGTCACTAAAAAGTCTACAGTTAATTCCATATCATTTCCTTTTCTGTGATAGGTACATAAATCTTCAAAAAGTAAAATGTAACTTATTACCTACATTGTATTCATTAAATGTGAGAAAATTACCATAGGAATATCATTCTTATACTATTGATTCATTTTTAAAGCAAAATTCTGACTTGTCAGAATATTCCTTAACTATTATTGGCACGTAGCAATTGTTGAGCACTAGTAACTGAGGAATCGAGAAATAACTTTTATGTACAGTATTTCTTGTTACTTAATAATAAAATTCTCCTCATTTACACAATATGGAAACAACTGGAAAATAAATAAAGTGTATAGCATCCTTCACACACAATGATACCATTAAAGGTCTATACCTGCTACTTAGGATTTTCTGAATGAGCAACATCTTACTTCAGGAACAGAATTCCACAGGCAGCTACAATTCTTACCTTTAGACCCAACTGCATGCAAAAGCAGACTAACTTATGTAACAATTATTACAATTAGAGAAGCAATAGCTGGTCATTAGTGGCATTTTTCTGAGCTGTGCGTCCAACAAGGCTTCCTCTTTTCTATGAAGCTGCGAACTCCTTCTTGGCCATCAGACATCGCTAAGTTATTTACCATTATTTCCTCACCCATTCTGAAATTAATATTGAAAAAAATTTTGAAGGAATACCAGCTACATAAACTGAAGTTGATTTAAAACAAGTTTGAAATTTTGCTTATTTTTTGATACCTCTATAATAGGGTCTTATAAGATAAAAGTACTCTAGCACAAATGTGTAGCAGACATTATACCACAATAAACCACATTTTGCTGATTCAAGCAGTTTACAAAAGACTAATGTCAGTTTAAAAGCAGTGTTGTGCAGCCAAAACAAAAAAATAAATAAATAAAATAAAATTTTAAAAATAAAATTAGTGTGGCACCCCCCCCCCCCCCCCCCCCCCCCACACACACACACACTAGAGAACCAAGTTCATAACTGGCACACTGTTGCCATTCTAAGGGAGTAATGCTGAATAAGCTGATCAAGATGATGACTTTCTGAGAGTAAAACATCCGTAATTTTTAATCATCACTAGACACCATCAGTGAATAGTACATATGAATATTATTAGCAACTCAATAAAGCAGTTAATTCAAATTCCTTCTTTACTGGTAACTAAAACTGATTGTGTCACTATGATTCCACATCAAACACAGTAATTTCTGAGTCAGCATGTGAAATTCTTTGGATATTTCTAACTGCTGGTAAATATCCATATATCTCATTCTCACGCCATCACAGTGGAAGGAGATTGAAACCATATATGAAAAGATTTAGAAAAATATAATGCAACAAAGGCAGAAAGGATACAATTATTCTGGAAACAAACCACAATGCATGTTTTTAAAACCTATTAATTGTGGAAATAAATTACTTCATTAGTGATATTATCAAGTATTTTAAAAGCATGTACTTAGCACAACAGAAAGTCCAATATGAAATACCAATAATATGGAAAGTATAGGTTGCTACTCACCACAGACAAGAAGCACTGAGTCACAGATAGATGGCCTCCAGCATCCTGAACAGCGGCCACATGAGTCCGAAGTGTGTATGTGGGTGGGTGGTGTTTTTATATTTCAGAAGGACTTTGTCTGGAAGTTTTAATATGTTAGCAGTCTTTTTCACTGTGCCTGTCTGTGACTGAATGCCTCCTCTGTGTGGTGACTAGTAATCCATCCTTCCTATATTGTTATTACTTAGTACACTACTTTAAGATGGTAAAGGCACAAATTTGGGAAGCAAATAATATGAAAAAGCTTCTTGAGGCACAACAGTTGCAAAGCAAAGCACAGAACTTCAGTTGGGCAGTTTCGATTGAAGGATGGTTGTATACCAATAGAAATATACTGAAGTTCTTTGGTGAGTCCCACAGAAGAATCCTATTGCTGATCTCCTTCTAAAGGCTTAAGAAATGATTGTGACATATAAAGCCTTTTCAGAAGCACAAAAAGTGACATCTTGACCATTATAGTGACACACGGACTGTAATATCTCATAGTGAAATGAAAGGCAAAACAGCAGGTTCTGTTTTCAAACATTATTCATATAGAACTGACAAATAGCACTGTCACTGTTAAATAACCAAATAGCTGTACATATGAGTACCAAACTAGAAATAGTGACATTGGAAAATAGCAGAAATTGTTAAAGCTTAACAACTCACTTGAGATTCCTCTCAAATTCTATAGATTTTTATAACTGAATTAACTACACATAACCTTAAATTAGCAAAAATTCCCTTTAGCTTAAAACTGTTCCCAATGTCTGTGAGACTGTGCAAACCACATACCTGCATATTCCACAGCACTATCTATTATAGAAGAATTTTGGAACAAATTTAGTGTTGAAATATAATGGTCTATATGGAAAAAATGGCCTTCTCCATCATTTCCAAATGAAATTTGAAAGCTTTAATTTCATTGATACCAATTAATACACCTTTCACATTACACCCCAAAAGTTGAGGCTTGAGGGAACCAGGAGGATTTAGCATTTCTTCATCCATGAAAAGTTTTTATATACTACTGCACTGATACCTAACACAGGAAATATATACATGTGGAATACTTAGGCATCATGAAAAATTGCATACCCAATTAACTCAGATCAATTTAGTTATGTTGTAGATATATGTTCATGTTATGTAGTATACAATTGATGCATCATTGTGATCCATAAGAGAGTATAGCTCGCTTTTTTTTTAAAAAAAAAAAAGAGAGAGAACAGAGGGAGAGAGAGAGAGAGAGAGAGAGAGAGAGAGAGAGAGAGAGAGAGAGAGAAAAGAAAAGAAAAAAATCTGGAAACAGTGAAAAGTTTCACAGGAAAACTAAGTAACTACATAATTTTGTAATGACGGTGTTTCTTGGAAAGAAAAATCACACTGCTGTTTTTATAATACACTACTGGCCATTAAAATTGCTACACCAAGAAGAAATGCAGATTATAAACAGGTATTCATTGGACAAATATATATTACTAGAACTGACATGTGATTACATTTTCACGCAATTTGGGTGCATAGATCCTGAGAAATTAGTACCCAGAACAACCACTTCTGGCCGTAATAACAGCCTTGATACGTCTGGGCATTGAGTCAAACAGAGCTTGGATGGCAGGTACAGGTACAGCTGCCCATGCAGCTTCAACATGATACCACAGTTCATCAAGAGTAGTGACTAGCGTATTGTGACGAGCCAGTTGCTCGGCCACTAACGTTTTCAATTAGTGAGAGATCTGGAGAATGTGCTGGCCAGGGCAGCAGTCGAACATTTTCTGTATCCAGAAAGGCCCGTACAGGACCTGCGACATGCGGTCGTGCACTATCCTACTGAAATGTAGGGTTTCCCAGGGATTGAATGAAGTGTAGAGCCACAGGTCGTAACACATCTGAAATGTAACATCCACTGTTCAAAGTGCCATCAATGCGAACAAGAGGTGACCGAGACGTGTAACCAATGGCACCCCATACCATCATGCTGGGTGATACGTATGGCGATGATGAATACACACTTCCAATGTGAGTTCACCGTGATGTCACCAAACACGAATGCGACCATCATTATGCTGTAAACAGAACCTGGATTCATCTGAATAAATGACGTTTTGCCATTCATGCACCCAGGTTTGTCGTTGTGTACACCAACGCAGGCGCTCCTGTCAGTGATGCAGCATCAAGGGTAACTGCAGCCATGGTCTCCGAGCTGATAATCCATGCTGCTGCTGCTAACGTCATCGAACTGTTCGTGCAGATGGTTGTTGTCTTGCAAATGTCCCTACCTGTTGATTCAGTGATCGAGACGTGGCTGCACGATCCATTACAGCCATGCGGATAAGATGCCTGACATCTCGACTGCCAGAGATACGAGGCCTTTGGAATTCAGCACGGTGTTCCGTATTATCCTCCTGAACCCACCGATTCCATATTCTGCTAACAGTCATTGGATCTCAACCAATGCGAGCAGCAATGTCGCGATACGATAAACCGCAATCATGATAGGCTACAATCCGACCTTTATCAAAGTCGGAAACGTGATGGTATGCATTTCTCCTTCTTACACGAGGCATCACAACAACGTTTCACCAGGCAACGCCGGTCAGCTGCTGTTTGTGTATGAGAAATCGGTTCGTAACTTTCCTCATGTCAGCACGTTGTAGGTGTCGCCACTGGCGCCAGCCTTGTGTGAGAGCTCTGAAAAGCTAATCATTTGAATATCACAGCATCTTCTTCCTGTCAGTTAAATTTCGCATCTGTAGTACGCCATCTTCGTGATGTAGCAATTTTAATGGCCAGTAGTGTATCAACTGCTTTACTAATTCAAATTTACAAAAATGAATTTACCACATAAGAAATCAGAAATCTAGCAGAAATAAATTTGCAAAAAATTATTCTTTGTTAGCACTGCAATTAAAATGAATTCTGATGACATCACCGACTCATTTCAGATCATGTCTGCTTTGCCTGTGCGTCATATGGTTCCGTACCACATGGAAATTTCTTTCGCTAAATGTATCTGTGGCTGGACACAAATCACTCTTCTTGCTAAATTAGATAACTTGGGAAATGGACTACTGTTATGAAGGAAGGACGGAAGATTAGGGTTTAACATCCCATCAACATCAAGGTTAATACAGACAAAGCAAAAGCTTGAGCTGTGTCAATAATGTCAAGAATGAGATAGGAAATCGCCCATGCCCTTTCAAAGGAACCATCCTGGCATTTGCCTGGAGCAATTTAGGGAGCTCATGGAAAATGTAAATCTGGATAGCCAGAAATAGACTTGAACAGTCACTCTCGTGAATGAGAGTCAAGTGTGCTAACCACTGTGCTACACCAGTCAGCACTACTATTATGCATCCAACACTCAACCAGATAATCATCATCACTGCCATCCATTCAGGTTAAATAAAAGTAACCTCACTAGGAGGTTGCATACCATATGGCCCACAGCTAGTCAATCTGAAAACAGAAACTTTTAGTGTGTCTGACATTTTCTCACTGGTCATAAATAATTATTTACAGATATAACAAAAACTGAATAAAATATTACTGTCACATTATAATTTAATTATGTCTAACTTGGAATAGATAATTCATCAGAAATTTGACACAGAGTTTTTAACATCTTATTTCTATCATCAGTGGACATACTTTTTAATGAGTGAAAGATTGGCAACAGATATGTTGCTACACTTTGCAATGTCTGAATTTCAACTTTCTCCTCTATGATATGGAGACTGCACTCTTAGAATTCATAATGTTTACAGTTAAAATTTAATTTTCTGTACAATCAATATTTATTAAACAACGAAATTGGGTATATAGTAATTTACTCGTACCTCTGTATTGTCAGCTCTGCATTGCAATGAGTTTTTAGTTTATGCACTTTTAAACAAACAAACTTAATTTTGGGACAGTTGTCACCTTCAAGCACTTCTGTTGCAACTTTGAAAGGCTCAAAATTGTTATGAGTTCTTTTGTTGTTGCTGCTGTTGTTGTTGCTGTAAACAATAAGTTTTTCAGAGATGTCCTTCTCTGCAAGCATTTCCATGATTTTGTCAGATTGCCTAACTACAGACTGTAACATTCTAAACAAATTGTTCCACCTTGGCCGGCCGGTGTGGCCAAGCGGTTCTAGGCACTTCAGTCTGGAAACACACGTCTGCTACGGTCGCAGGTTCGAATCCTGCCTTGGGCATGGATGTGTGTGATGTCCTTAGGTAGTTAGGTTTAAGTAGTTCTAAGTTCTAGGGGACTGATGACCTCATATGTTAAGTCCCATAAGCTCAGAGACATTTGAACCATTTTTTGTTCCACCTTGGCTTTCTTTTCTGCTTTGAGCTTGTCTATATCAGTTTTCTTTAGGAAACGGATAGCATCACTGGTAGCATAAATTGCTGAATAAACCATCGCAACCTCATTTTTCAAACAACTGCCATCAAAACTGTGCTTCAGGACTGTCAACAAAACATGTGAAATGCATGCATAACGCTGAAAGGATTGCAGTGCCTTGGATGTATTAGTACCTACGTTAATGATGAATGAAATCTTGTTAAGCTGCTGTGGATTTACTCCCACATTAAATAACAATGCATTCATAATGCTGAAAGGACTGGGATGCCTTGGATGTATTAGCACCTAGGTTAATGACAAATGAAATCTTATTAAACTGTTGTGGACCTATTCCTAAATTAAATAATGTTTCTGTAATATGGTTCTTAATAAATTCCCCAGATTTTTTCTTCTCAGAAAAATGAGTTCTCACCAACCCCATATTTAAAAGTGCCTAACTTTGATAAACAAACTTTGCAGTAATAGATTTGTAACAATTTTTTCAAAATGGTTTGGTCCACACAACCACTGAACATGCACAGGTATTCACACCTATGGCCTGGACAATGCTGGGAATCACACTCACCCATATTTAATTGGATTGTCATTCAATGTTTCATCTTATTGTTGTAGGATCAGGCTAAACACTGGAGCTGTACAAAGTTGAGATTCTGAAAAGACGTTTACAAGCTCTTGCCAAGAAGTGTGAAATCCTCCCCCAGTTTTTAAGTAAATACATGAAGCTCTCTGTGTCACATTTCTTTGCACATTTTAGTTATTGTACTGCAGCTTCCACCGGCAATGCTTCAGAACTTAAACTCTGCCAAGTTCTGCAGGCATGGCAGAGCACCTACCAAACTAAACTTAGTCAGGATGATTTCCATTTTTATCATCACTAATGAAAATCTCTCCCAAACACTGCTATGGCCACACTCTTCTGCACTTACAATATATTCTTTTGAATCCAGTTTCACTTTCACCCTAGCCTTAGGCTCATGTTCAACCATCATGATCCTGCAGCAGAGGACCGAGCATTGGTCAGGTAATTGGAGTGGACAGGTCATTCTAGCACAGTATACTCAATTGAGCATGAAAGAAGTCAAGTGCATCTGCTTCACCCATCCAAAGTGGCAGCACTGATGTCTGCAAAAATTTTGCAGAACTGCATCCACCAAGCAATTTGAGAGAGCATAAATGCCAGATGCAAACCTCTATTTGTGACACTCATCTCATCATTAGCTAAAACAGAGGGCAGGTACCCTCTCACATTAGGCACTCGCCTCTGGTACAAATATAAAATGCAATCTAATAAAGCAAGGGTTATGATGAGTAGTTGGAGAGTATGACAAAATCGTGGAAATGCTTGCAGAGAAGAGCATCTCTGAAAAAGCTATAAGGTATTCTTTGGCTAGTGCAGCATATTATTCATCATGGCTTGCTACCCCACCCCAGACAGTTGTATGGCTCTTGGGCTCAACATCAAGATGTCAGCCTGCAGGAGTATGGTAAATAGGGCCACACTGTGTTCCTCGCAGGCCTCCTTAGCTGCTTCAACTGTTATCTCATTTACCAACTTCCTACATGCTCTGGCACACAGCAGAATGACACCTGCTTCCCCTGCTGTTAGAGAAGGAACAGTTTATCCTGTATTAAATGGATCATTGTCTCTGTTGGGTACATCTGTTGCAAAGCTTGTAAGGCACTAAGGCAGCTGAATCAGATAAGAAACTTATTGCTTTGTTGATGACTCATTTGCTCCAGCACCTCCAGGGCTGCATACACATGAGCACTGAAACTGTAAACATACTTGGGAGTCAATACTTGAAGACACTGCCAGTGAATTGACCTGAGCAGCCAGGGATATCACACTGTTTTGAACCATTTGTATGTATTTCAGATATTGCAGTGCTGACATAAAATGTTATGAAAACAGACTTAAGAATGACACTTGTAGTTCTTTCTTTCTTGACATGGCCATTTCTGACCTACCACATCCATGTTTAAAATAAAAGGAAATCCTTTGCACTGGTACAAAAGGCCTCATTGGTCACCATCAGATGTTAAAGATTCATGCAAACGACAGGCCAAAAATGGAGTGGTATGAAGGTGAAAGGAAAGATTTTGTATGTCTGTTGCACAATGAGCAGTTGCCGCCTAATGTGAAGTGATGGCTCGCCAGCCCTGGCAAAGAGGCTGGGAATAGGAGTTTGTCCTCAATGCCCCCATGGTCAGCCTAATTACCTCATGGTGAATGGCATTCAGTATTTTTAAATACAAAGCCTCCATATATCTGCTTCCCAAGCCCTGTGGCCAATATATTTTAAAAATATTAACTAATGGTGTGCATTTTTTCTTTTCTACTTTTTCCATTATTTGTTTGTTTAAGTTTTAAAACCTTTTAAAATGTTATCCAATCAAAGAACAAACTTGAATATACACCTATTACAAATTTATGAACAACAGCTAGACATGAAGCACCAGCCCAGCAAGGAGCCATAAAATTTCAATGTCAGGAGAATGATATTTAGACTGCAATGGCAGTAATTCCAACTCCCCCTGCCTGTGATTGATGCTAAAATGTTAATGTTTATATGGACACTTTGTTTTCATCTATAGACATTTTCATGTCATCTTTGTACCTCAAGAAGAAATATAATTGAGTATCAACAATGTGTCATGTGAATTTGTAAGTTGCCACAGCAAACTACATGTTCAAACAAATTTCAGGTTACAGCCAGTCATTATTTAATTCATTGCATGATATTTCGACTGGCCACGTTATGGTCATCTTCGGGTGAGCCATTGAAGAATGATGAAGACTTGCTCCATTCTGCCATATATTGCATACTGCAGGTATTCAACACATGCGACATAATTCAAATTGACAGAAGGAGCACACTTCCTGGCAGCAGTGCCCGCACTGGTGGAGGCATGGAACTCAGCTGTCCTTTGCATTGCTGCCCACCACGGCCATTGGCACACTCTGTCATCTTCAATTAGAAAAAAATCACGGAGACGATAGGGTTCCAGGCACTGTGAAACTAGTAGCCACTATCATGGTCCATCAGACTTTCACCTGGTATATTTCCATGGAGACTTTAATAAGGGAGTCCCAAAAAGATGTTGCTCCAGTCAGAATCATGGTTCTATCATACACCATTGAAAGTCCAGTGGAAATAGTGTTTGGCAATAGTGAACTTGCTTGGTTGCAGAAGGCAACTCCAACATTAATGTTTTTGCATGACTGATTGGTAGCTTTATTAAGATGTAAAACAATTTATATTGTATGGATTTTGTCATGTAAAACATTGAAATTTTTGTGGCTTTCAATTGATTCGTTATACAATAATTTGCAATGAAATTTGTTAATCTAATTACATTTGGTTTTTTAAGTGGCTTAGCTAATTATTATTCTATATACACATTATAAACAGTACTTCTCATAACAGGTAAACCGTTTTAATTTTGGTAATCCATTACTGCATAAAAACTTTTATTTTGTAAATAATCTTTCAGTTTTGTTCTGAAAAAGTAGATATTATCTACATCTTTTATATGCTGTGATAATTTCATTATTTATTTTCTGGTTGTTGTAATCTGGCTTTCTGTTTATCTAGGAGTTCATAGTGCTTGTTTTCTTTTTATTAGGAGTGACTTCATTGCACATTCATATAAGCTTGTAAGTGTTTCTTCAGCTTGCCCATTCATAAAGCTACTAAGTCTTTCTTCGGCTTTCTCTCTTAGTGCACCTAGTGACCTGTCAGCGATCAGTACATTAGGGTCATCTGCAAACAATATTGTTTGTCCATGCTTGATACAGTGCACCACTCTTTCACAGTGAGTGTGGTCTGTCATATGTAAGCCATACCACTCTGACAAGGTATTTTGTAAATTCTGGCCTTCCGCAGTAATAAAACTTCCTCCACCAATCCTAAAAGATCTGCAATCTTTGAGGGTGGATGGAGAATAAATTTCACTTGAAATTTACAGAAGATTCTTGCTATTTTAAATGAAATGTTGGCCACAAAAGGAAGAAAAGGTAGACATTTTGCCCACTTGTTCTCTTCTTTACCCACTTCCTGATTCTTTGTTTTAACTGATAGTGCCTGTTTATCTCCTGGGTGGAATATCCATTTTTTCTGAATGCTGTCTTTAGGTGGGCGAGGTCTTTAGGCTAACTATCTAGATCTGAAGCAGTGTGAGTTCTGTGTAAGCAGGCTCATAGTTTCTGACAGGTGATGACAACTTGATGCTTGCAAATACAAATCAGTAAGCTTATGATAAACTGAATACCCTGGATGGCCATCATTTCTTCGTCTAACCAAGACATCCAAAAACAGGGGACAATCATCTCTCTCTATTTCCATAGTGAATTCAATGTTGTTGTGAATGGAGTTGACATGGCGAAGAAACTCCAATTTGTCTTCTCCATGGGGCCATATTATCTTTGTCAGCCTTCAGTACTACTACATCAGTGCCCTCTAATAGATTTCATAGTGCAGCCCTTTCTGCAGAGGTTAAGTTACTACATTGAGGTGGAGCTTTCAAAAGAGCATGGCAAGTTACCCTTCTTAGTTCTCACACAGCATCTGATGGAAGGTGTCCTACGGCTTCTTCACCACCATTCACAAAACTAATTAAAGGTGATGCTCTTTGTGTAGGTGCAAAATTGAGTCCCTTACTTTATACAGACAGGTAATGCAACCATTTTGTTACCTCATAGTGCATATGATGATAGGATGTATGGTCTGCTAAATGATGCTATCTATAGGAGGACTGATTATGACCATACAGGATGAGTGCAACAGAAACCTTCTGCACTACTGAATTCCTCGTTCTTACCTCAAGAGATCTTCAAGAGAATAATACTGCCTTCCAAAATTTCATAAGGAAGGTATTCTATTACATCCAACTGTGAGCACTAGTGGAGCACATACATATTATTTAGCCAAACATCTCGCTTCTTTGCTGAAATTGTTGACACAAAATTGCCCACATCACATCCTTAATCCAGTTGACTTTATCAATAGACTGGGGGCTCTCTGTCTTAACAGTTCTGGCAGTTTACCTTTTTCATAGTGTCACTTTTTTACAAAAGTCCCTCTAGGATATTCTATGGTGCTAATTGGCAAAGAGCATCAAGCAGATATCGCTGCTTTGTTTCAACATGCTCTATCCTCTACCTATTTATGTTCAATCAAGAATATTTTGAACAGACTGACAGTGTCAACATGGGTAGTCCTCTGCCTCTCTTGGTGGCCAACCTTTTTACGGAGGATTTCAAGCAGAGAGCACCTGAATCATCTGCCCTTAAAATAACTGTATTTTGGAGGTATGTATATGATATTTTTACAGTGTGGCCTCATGGGTAAGACAAATTGAGGGTGTTTCTTCACATCTCAGCTCCGTTCATAACAACATTTGATTCAGTATGGAATTAGAGAAAGACAGTTGTCTGCTTTTCTCAGATGTCTTCATTAGATGAAAGAATGACGGCTCTCGGGGCATTCAGTTAACCATAAGTTCCCCCATATTAATTTGTATCTGCAAGCATCAAGTTGTCATCACCCATTGTAAACTATGAATGTGCTTCAAACACTCATATACAGAGCTAACACTGTCTCAGATCCAGATAGTTTGCCTGAAGAGCTCGCCCATCTAAAGACAGTGTTCAGAAAAAAAAGGGTATTCCATGAAGCAGATTAACAGGGCACTTTCAGTTAAAACCAAGAATCAGGAAGTGGATAAAGAGGAGAACAAGTTGCAAAATCTTTACCTATTCTTCCTTTTGTGGACAACATGATGTTTAAAAGAGCAAGAATCCAATACTCTCTATGTTACAGGTGAAAGTGATTTTCCATCCACCATTGTAGATTGCAGATCTTTTGAGATGAGTAAAGAATGACTTGTTATTGCAGACGGGCAGAATTTACAGAATACCTTGTCACTTTGGTATGGTGTACACAGAACAGAGCACACCCACTGTGAAAGAATGCTGCACTGAACATCAATGGTGCACTCATCTTTTGCAACCAAGCAAGCCTGCTATTGCCAAACACTGATTTCCACTGACATTCAATGGAGTATGACAGAACTCTGAGTCTGACCACAGCAATATCTATTTGGGACTCAATTATTAAGGAATCTGAAGAAATATGCCTGGAGGAAAATCTGATGAACTGTGATAGTGGCTACCAGTTGGACGGTGCATGGAACTCCATCATCTTCATGATTTATTCCAATTGAGGACAACAGAGTGCGCCAATGGCTGTGGCAAGCAGTAATGCAGAGGACAGCTGATTCCACGTTTCCACAAGTGATGGCACTGAAGCCGGGAAGTGTGGTCTGTCTGTCAACTTAAATTTTGATGCATGCGCACAATACTCACAGTGTGTTATATATGTTGGAACAGAGCAAATCTTTGTCTGTCTTCAGTGGCTCACATGAAGATCACTGGCAGGTAGCCAGTTAAAATATCATGCAATAAATTAAATGACAACCAACTGCAAGCCAAAATTTATTTAAACAACATTTCATTTGTACACAAATAAAAAATCAGAGGTATTTGTTAATTAAATGCCTTTTTCTAATCTATTGATGTAATCGATAGAATATGTACAATGATAATGAAAATGTCTGTACCTGTATGTATATTTGTGAAGGTGAGTATAAGACAAAGTCCCAGCAGCTCAAAGGCTAGCTAAAATATGTTGATATGTGTGTCTCTATACCGTACATCAATCAGCTAGTGCTAGATGCTTGCTTAACCTCCTTTTGGTTTAGTCAAGAATACGTACCTGTACGCAGTTCTTATATCAGTTTCTAATTGCTGATAGAAAAACTTCTTGCCAAGTTCAATGACAGCACGACTTTTGTTACATATTGAATCCACTATCTTCCTCACTTCTTCTTCTGCAAGAATAAGAAACATCAACAGAGTAAATTAAAAAGGTTTCCACAGCAAGAACATTCAAAATATCTGTTCCTATTGGATATTGACTCCAAACAGTCCTTTCAAGAGCATATAAAACTTACTTACAATGAGATCTTAAAGACTGGCCATCTTCGATTTTCTTCACATTTACACGATTTGGAGCTCAGCGACCAGGCATCAATTGCCTACAGCAGTATGGTGCATGTCTATTTAAAAATTAGAAAATTTCCAAGTGCTATCCACAATTGCAAGACTACGCTATGCAAGCAACTACCAATGATATAAACTTGAAATGTTCTGTATTTGACAGTATCCAGAAATCTTATAATCTTCAAAAGGGATTTTTTTTTTCAATTTTTTTTGGAGAATTGTCCTACATTCTTTATGGAACTGATGTCCCAGCAATGAGCTTAATATCCTATAAGTATAAAGAAAGTTATAGAGGGCCTGTCCAAATAGCTCCTCTTGTTAGTACTAAATTAAATTCACACACAAAATGTTGCTAAGGACACAGGTAATCAAAGTATTTATTCCATTATAATTACAAGAGGAACTTAAGGTGAAAACAATAAACTAGTACAAGATGTCAGCGCAGAAAACTAAATTGTTCCCAACACCGTCACAAGTTCCCAAGATGTTAATCTGTGAACAATGGAATTCCTGCAGCTTGACAACACTGCAGATGCTTAATCTTTGGAAAAGTCTTTATCAGAAAGTCAGCTAGCGGTTTGTTGGTACTGATTGACCTTATGCAGCTTCCCCACAGTCGTTAGCTCACAAATATAGTAGAGCCTCATATCGATGTATATTGTCCAAGTGTGATGTACACACTTGTGTATTATCACAGAACACACTTGTTGCAATCCTTGAAGGTACACTGCTCCTTGTGCTACAGTTGACTGAACCATGTATTCAGCTTCTTCAGGTTAGAGCTACTGTTTGTTGCATTTTGGATTATATGAAACTGCTGCCCCCATTAACTTAAAAATATACCCCAGTATTGATCACAGTTGGCTGATGTCTCATGCACAATCAGCATCACGTAAGCCTTCAGTTTTGGCTGTTCCACTTTTTTGGAAAATTTGTCCTATACTGACTGTACCTATAATGTATTTCATATTTTGCTTCACTGCTTCCCAGTGGATTTTTTTATAATATCTACTTACAACCTCTACAGCATATGTAATGTCTAGTCTTGTTCTTGATGCAAATAAAAGTGTAAATCAACAGCTTGCTGACAAGAAATACAATGTAACACAAGTTTCCCATATCTGTTAATTGTTATTCCCAGTCTTATTGCTACAAACCATGTTCAAGTTGATGTGCAACTAGACTGTAATTTTCCACATCTTACTTTTTGATCATTTTCACTGCATATTTGCTTCAGTCAGTGCTAACTGCACCTTGTTTTCAGTCTTATTTTACTCAGTTGCCAAGACTTTAACGAGTTCAGGAAAATCTCTCATATCAAATTGATTCATTAACTCTTTTTCCCATTTATTATTTTTATTTGATAAGATAATAAAATTTGCTTTTCATTTCTGTAATAAATGCATGGCATATTCTGACTTTTCCAGTTCATTTTAAAGTTCTACACTCTGGCCCTAAACGGACCACTTGACCCTGACAGACACCAGTGTCTTCCTCTGCCAATAGTGTCATCAGATGTGGTATGGAGGGGCATGTGGTCAGCATAATTGAGAATTGTGTTTTATTCATCTCATGATGTACATTTGCAATCCATTTGGTTTGCATACAGGAGACATGTCAAAAATTTATAATACAGTTACAATGATTTTTGCATTAATAAATAATAACACTACAATAAATAATGACACTATAATGATATTTCTTGGAATATGTGGCACATCGTATCAAGCTCCAATTTCCAGTTTGTACTGCATGAATTCATCTACTGAGTAATAACACTTCAGTGTCAGAACCTCATATATCTTTCTTTTAAGTGAATCTAAATTCAACTGCATCATCTTGTTCCCTTTTAATTTATTACAAATTTTCATTCCCATGTATTGAGGTCCCTGAGCATACAGTCAGAGGTGGTGGGTGGGGAACATACAATTTTCTTTGTTTCTAGTGTTATGTGAATGAACAGAATGGCTTCCCTCAAATAATTCATGTCTGGTGTACAAAAATATAATAATCCATATATGTATAAGGATGGCAGAGTTCATATTTTAAGTTTTCTGAATTATGGTCAACATGGTTCTTTGTGATTTGTAGTGTACATATGTTGAATGATTTTTTTTTCCCGTATTTTTAGTACGCGCACTATGTTTGTTGAGTTACCCCAAAAGACAATACCATACCTAATAATGGATTCGAAGTAGCTCGCATATGCTACTTTTCAAATGTCTGCTTGTGTCTGTGTATGTGGGGTTGGATATGGGTGTGTGTGGGAGTGTATACCTGTCCTTTTTCCCCCTAAGGTAAGTCTTTCCGCTCCCGGGATTGGAATGACTCCTTACCCTCTCCCTTAAACCCCACATCCTTTCGTCTTTCCCTCTCCTTCCCTCTCTCCTGACGAGGCAACCATTGGTTGCAAAAGCTAGAATTTTGTGTGTATGTTTGTGTTTGTTTGTGTGTCTATCGACCTGCCAGCGCTTTTGTTTGGTAAGTCTCATCATCTTTCTTTTTAAATATATTTTTCCCACGTGGAATATTTCCCTCTATTATATATATATATATATATATATATATATATATATATATACAAACAAACACAAACATACACACAAAATTCAAGCTTTCGCAACAAACTGTTGCCTCATCAGGAAAGAGGGAAGGAGAGGGAAAGACGAAAGGATGTGGGTTTTAAGGGAGAGGGTAAGGAGTCATTCCAGTCCCGGGAGCGGAAAGACTTACCTTAGGGGGAAAAAAGGACGGGTATACACTCGCACACACACACATATCCATCCACACATATACAGACACAAGCAGACATATTTAAAGACAAAGAGTTTGGGCAGAGATGTCAGTCGAGGCAGAAGTGCAGAGGCAAAGATGTTGATGAATGACAGGTGAGGTATGAGTGGCGGAAATTTGAAATTAGCGGAGATTGAGGCCTGGTGGATAACGGGAAGAGAGGATATATTGAAGAGCAAGTTCCCATCTCCGGAGTTCGGATAGGTTGGTGTTAGTAGGAAGTATCCAGATAACCCGGACGGTGTAACACTGCGCCAAGATGTGCTGGTCGTGCACCAAGGCATGTTTAGCCACAGGGTGATCCTCATTACCAACAAACACTGTCTGCCTGTGTCCATTCATGCGAATGGACAGTTTGTTGCTGGTCATTCCCACATAGAATGCATCACAGTGTAGGCAGGTCAGTTGGTAGATCACGTGGGTGCTTTCACACGTGGCTCTGCCTTTGATTGTGTACACCTTCCGGGTTACAGGACTGGAGTAGGTGGTGGTGGCAGGGTGCATGGGACAGGTTTTACACCGGGGGCGGTTACAAGGGTAGGAGCCAGAGGGTAGGGAAGGTGGTTTGGGGATTTCATAGGGATGAACTAAGAGGTTACGAAGGTTAGGTGGACGGCGGAAAGACACTCTTGGTGGAGTGGGGAGGATTTCATGAAGGATGGATCTCATTTCAGGGCAGGATTTGAGGAAGTCGTATCCCTGCTGGAGAGCCACATTCAGAATCTGATCCAGTCCCGGAAAGTATTCTGTCACAAGTGGGGCACTTTTGTGGTTCTTCCGTGAGAGGTTCTGGGTTTGAGAGGATGAGGAAGTGGCTCTGTACCAGGTCGGGAGGGTAGTTGCGGGAGATTATATATATATATATCAAAAAACAAAGATGATGAGACTTATCAAACAAAAGCGCTGGCAGGTCAATAGACACACAAACAAACACAAACATACACACAAAATTCTAGCTTTCGCAACCAACGGCTGCTTCGTCCGAAAAGAGGGAAGGAGAGGGAAAGACGAAAGGATGTGGGTTTTAAGGGAGAGGGTAAGGAGTCATTCCAATCCCGGGAGCGGAAAGACTTACCTTAGGGGGAAAAAAGGACGGGTATACACTCGCACACACACACATATCCATCCACACATATACAGACACAAGCAGACATATTAAAAGGCAAAGAGTTTGGGCAGAGATGTCAGTCGAGGCGGAAGTGCAGAGGCAAAGATGTTGTTGAATGACAGGTGAGGTATGAGTGGCGGCAACTTGAAATTAGCGGAGATTGAGGCCTGGTGGATAATGGGAAGAGAGGATGTATTGAAGGGCAAGTTCCCATCTCTGGAGTGCGGATAGGTTGGTGTTAGTGGGAAGTATACAGATAACCCGGACGGCATAACACTGTGCCAAGATGTGCTGGCCATGCACCAAGGCATGTTTAGCCACAGGGTGATCCTCATTACCAACAAACACTGTCTGCCTGTGTCCATTCATGCGAATGGACAGTTTGTTGCTGGTGATTCCCACATAGAATGCGTCACAGTGTAGGCAGGTCAGTTGGTAAATCACGTGGTTGCTTTCACACGTTGCTCTGCCTTTGATCGTGTACACCTTCCGGGTTACAGGACTGGAGTAAGTGGTGGTGGGAGGGTGCATGGGACAGGTTTTACACCGGGGGCGGTTACAAGGGTAGGAGCCAGAGGGTAGGGAAGGTGGTTTGGGGATTTCATAGGGATGAACTAAGAGGTTACGAAGGTTAGGTGGACGGCGGAAAGACACTCTTGGTGGAGTGGGGAGGATTTCATGAAGGATGTATCTCATTTCAGGGCAGGATTTGAGGAAGTTGTATCCCTGCTGGAGAGCCACATTCAGAGTCTGATCCAGTCCCGAAAAGTATCCTGTCACAAGTGGGGCTCTTTTGTGGTTCTTCTGTGGGAGGTTCTGGGTTTGATGGGGTGAGGAAGTGGCTCTGGTTATTTGCCTGTACCAGGTCGGGAGGGTAGTTGCGGGATGTGAAAGCTGTTATTGGATTGTGGTGTAATGGTTCAGGGATTCCAGACTGGAGCAGAGTCGTTTGCCACGAAGACCTAGGCTGTAGGGAAGGGACCGTTTGATGTGGAATGGGTGGCAGCTATCATAATGGAGGTACTGTTGCAGTCCCTTAGCCACATACTCCCGACGATCAAGTACCACGGTCGTGGAACCCTTGTCCGCCGGAAGAATGACGATGGATCAGTCAGCCTTCAGATCACGGATAGCCTGGGCTTCAGCAATGGTGATGTTGGGAGTAGGATTAAGGTTTTTTAAGAAGGATTGATAGGCAAGGCTGGAAGTCAGAAATTCCTGGAAGGTTTGGAGAGGGTGATTTTGAGGAAGAGGAGGTGGGTCCCGCTGTGACGGAGGACGGAACTGTTCCAGGCAGGGTTCAATTTGGATAGTGCCTTGGGAAGTTGGATCTTTAGGAGTAGGATTAGGATCATTTTTCTTCATGGCAAAGTGATATTTCCAGCAGAGAGTACGAGTGTAGGACAGTAAATCTTTGACGAGGGCTGTTTGGTTGAATGTGGGAGTGGAGCTGAAGGTGAGGCCTTTGGATAGGACTGAGGTTTCGGATTGGGAGAGAGGTTTGGAGGAAAGGTTAACTACTGAATTAGGGTGTTGTGGTTCCAGATTGTGTTGATTGGAATTTTGAGGTTTTGGAGGGAGTGGAGCTGGAAGTGGGAGATTGAGCACACAAACACAGCCTCTCCCATCTACTAAATCCCCCACAGAACGTATCTCTGCCTACGTAGATCAACACCTTCAACCCATTACATGCAGTCTCCCATCCTTCATCAAAGACACCAACCATTTTCTCGAATGCCTGGAATCCTTACCCAATCTGTTACCCCCGGAAACCATCCTTGTAACCATTGATGCCACTTCCTTATACACAAATATTCCACACGTCCAGGGCCTCCCTGCGATGGAGCACTTCCTTTCACGCCGACCACCTACCACCTTACCTAAAACCTCTTTCCTCATTACTTAGCCAGCTTCATCTTGACCCACAACTTGTTCACTTTTGAAGGCCAGACATACCAACAATTAAAGGGAACAGCCATGGGTACCAGGATGGCCCCCTCGTATGCCAATCTATTCATGGGTCGCTTAGAGGAAGCCTTCTTGGTTACCCAGGCCTGCCAACCCAAAGTTTGGTACAGATTTATTGATGACATCTTCATGATCTGGACTCACAGTGAAGAAGAACTCCAGAATTTCCTCTCCAACCTCAACTCCTTTGTTGCATCAGATTCACCTGGTCCTACTCCAAGACCCATGCCACTTTCCTTGACCTTGACCTCCACCTGTCCAATGGCCAGCTTCACACGTCCGTCCACATCAAACCCACCAACAAGCAACAGTACCTCCATTATGATAGCTGCCACCCATTCCACATCAAATGGTCCCTTCCCTACAGCCTAGGTCTTCATGGCAAACGAATCTGCTCCAGTCCGGAACCCCTGAACCATTACACCAACAACCTCAAAACAGCTTTCGCATCCCGCAACTACCCTCCCGACCTGGTACAGGCAAATAACCAGAGCCCCTTCCTCACCCCCTCAAACCCAGAACCTCCCACAGAAGAACCACAAAAGTGCCCCACTTGTGACAGGATACTTTCCGGGACTGGATCAGACTCTGAATGTGGCTCTCCAGCAGGGATACGACTTCCTCAAATCCCGCCCTGAAATGAGATCCATCCTTCATGAAATCCTCCCCACTCCACCAAGAGTGTCTTTCCGCCGTCCACCTAACCTTCGTAACCTCTTAGTTCATCCCTATGAAATCCCCAAACCACCTTCCCTACCCTCTGGCTCCTACCCTTGTAACCGCCCCCGGTGTAAAATCTGTCTCATGCACCCTCCCACCACCACTTACTCCAGTCCTGTAACCCGGAAGGTGTACACAATCAAAGGCAGAGCAACGTGTGAAAGCACCCACGTGATTTACCAACTGACCTGCCTACACTGTGACGCATTCTATGTGGGAATCACCAGCAACAAACTGTCCATTCGCATCAATGGACACAGGCAGAAAGTGTTTGTTGGTAATGAGGATCACCCTGTGGCTAAACATGCCTTGGTGCACGGCCAGCACATCTTGGCACAGTGTTACGCCGTCTGGGTTATCTGGATACTTCCCACTAACACCAACCTATCCGCACTCCGGAGATGGGAACTTGCCCTTCAATGTATCCTCTCTTCCCGTTATCCACCAGGCCTCAATCTCCGCTAATTTCAAGTTGCCGCCACTCATACCTCACCTGTCATTCAACAACATCTTTGCCTCTGCACTTCCGCCTCAACTGACATCTCTGCCCAAACTCTTTGCCTTTTAATATGTCTGCTTGTGTCTGTATATGTGTGGATGGATATGTGTGTGTGTGTGCGAGTGGATACCCGTCCTTTTTTCCCCCTAAGGTAAGTCTTTCCGCTCCCGGGATTGGAATGACTCCTTACCCTCTCCCTTAAAACCCACATCCTTTCGTCTTTCCCTCTCCTTTCCTCTTTCCTGACGAAGCAGCCGTTGGTTGCGAAAGCTAGAATTTTGTGTGTATGTTTGTGTGTCTATTGACCTGCCAGCGCTTTTGTTTGGTAAGTCTCATCATCTTTGTTTTTTGATATATATATATTATGATGATGTGACTTACCAAATGAAAGTGCTGGCAGGTCGACAGACACACAAACGAACACAAACATACACACAAAATTCAAGCTTTCGCAACAAACTGTTGCCTCATCAGGAAAGAGGGAAGGAGAGGGAAAGACGAAAGGATGTGGGTTTTAAGGGAGAGGGTAAGGAGTCATTCCAGTCCCGGGAGCGGAAAGACTTACCCCCATCTTCAGTTTATTTGACTTTGAATACCCATTTTGACTTGATTATCTTCGTGCCTGGTGGCAAATAGGTCAAATTCCAAGTCTCATATTCAAATAATGACTTACATTCATCATTTAAGGCTTCTTTCTACAAAGCATATTTCAGAACTAAGATCCATTTGATCATTAAAAAAATTAGCTCATGAGAAAAGGTTTTTATTGACAGTAATATTTTACTACATGTCTGTCTTACTTTTCCACATAATTGCTGTTCACATCTACATGCTTTTTGTAATGCTGCACCAGCTTCTTTAACCCCTCTGTGTAGAAGTCTGCTGCTTGGGGACTGAACCAGTTGGTAATGCCAGTCTTGAGTTTGTCATCATTTTGAAATTTTTGTCCACCCAGCCACTGAGTCAAATGCAAGGAGAAGAAATATTTGTTGGGTATAAGGTCGGGTCAGCACAGAGGATGCTCAAAAAGTTCCCAACGAAAATTGTGAATCTTCTCTCTGGTTTTGGCAGCAGCGTTTGAAGGAGGATTATGCCAGACAATAGTTTTACGTGGCATTGCTTTTGGATTGCATGTATCTGTTTGGCTAGCATTTTGCAGTATATGTCAGCTGTAATTGTTGGCCCACAGTCCATGAAATCCATCAAAAGGATGCCCTTTTTGTTCCATAAGAAGGTAGCCATCATTTTTCAATTTGAGAATGGAGATGATGGCTTAACCTTTTTTGGATTTGAGTGAACTTGAATGGCACCACCGCATTGATCAGTTCTGTGTTGGTTTATGATATCCCTGTCTCATCGCCCATGACAACTGGAAAAACAAATTGTCTGCATGTTATCTATAGGCCTTCAAAAACTATCATGCACTATGCATTCTTAGCCTCTGTGCTGATCAGTGAGCATCTTTGAAATCCACCAGTTTTGTGATATCCAAGCTGTTCAATGACAATTGGTAAATTAAGGTTCAAGCAACTTTTTGGAATTCATTAGCCAGACCACTAAATGTCAATCACTGATCACTTCAAAGTTTTTGGTTCACTTCATCAACGATGTTGTTGGTCCAAATACTGGGCCTGCCACTTCACTGTTCATCATGAGCATTTGTGTGGCCATTTTGAAATTCTTAACACCATTTTCAAACTTGTTTGTCACTCATTGCTTCAGGTCCCTATACTAGGCATAACTCACAATGGATTTAACCAGCTGTAGACCCCTTTGCCAGCAAAAATCAAACCACACTGCACACTTCACAGTTGGTGGGATTTATGATTGTCTCAGCAATTGTGATCCACTCTCACCAACTGGCAAATGGCTATTTAATCAACCCAACAGTGGAGCAGTTTCTTAAGGAATTGGTAGACAGCACTGCATGTGTGGAACTTCATTCAGGCTGAATATTGGTCACTGAACCACAGTTTTGGAATATGTCTTGTATTTTTACAAACATCACAATCAATTGCTTTTTTTATGTGAATTAGTCTCAGCTAATCTAGCAAAAGAAGTAAAAATCGCCAATAAAATATTTGGGGTTTGGTATTTCTGAACTAATGCTTTTCTAATTTCCAGCCACAAGGGGTCTGAATCTGGTTGTTTCTCTGTACCCGTATGAACACTGACATTCTCTGTACACTCATTCTCACTCTGTACCAATTCCAAGTGAACTGCATATCGATCAACATTAGCAGGTTGTGTTGGTCCCACTGCCTTTTAAACCATGTTTGATATTGCTTTTATTTACAAAATACAAATAAATAATTGGTGTATTTGTCAATTGTAAGTTTGGTACTCTTAATGATGTTAATCTCAAAGTTGCAATTTGAATTTTTGATTAACTGCACATCACGGCCTGTTACAGTTGTCTTTGGTGAATGTGAATCAATATGCTTTTAGTAACAGAATCTTCATAACATCCAAGGAAGATAAATTCATTGGATTTGTCTTATAATTTTGCTTATTTCCCTTTCAGTACATGTACAAATGCCTGACATCCAAAAATTTGTAAGTACCACACATTTATTCAATGACTGCTCCAGTTAAACATATTTTGGATACTGATTTCTGTAATTTATAAGGTTTACAATTTAAATCAGAAGCCAGCCACAAGTATCGTTCAAAAACGTTTATTTAAAACAATCTGTTACCAGTTTTGGATTTAAAATAAATCCCTCTTCAGATGACTCTTACAGATTTTCTTCTTTTCCTGTTGGTCCTAATTTTGTAGTCATTATAGCTTTTGTGCAGTGGATTATATTTCTGTATGACAAACTCATCATATATTTGTGTTATACATTTTAAAGACTCCACATTTTGACATGTGCAACATGGGTGTGCTGTTAAATTCTTCAGAACTGATTGAACAGACATCATCCTATGTTTCACGGAAATAGACATGGTCAAGATTTACAAAACATGGCCCAGCTTCACATGAGTAATAAAAATAGTAGTTTCAAAGACAATTTGTCTACCTTTCCTAGTGTTTTGTTCAAGACTGCTGGTCAGTGACATTACAGCAGCCTTCTGGTCACTGATTCCTATTTTACAGTTAAGTAAACAGTGTTAGATCCTGTTTCCCTGTGTCTCTTCCTAAGTGCATGCATTTCTCAGTCCACAGATGACTGACTGAAATCTGCCCCAATCACTATGGCATTGTCAGGGAATTTATACACAATATTTCCCATGCTTTTCCTGACAGATCATAACTCTCCAATACTTGGTGTGGGTGGATGATAGTAACATCAGACTATTATTTTAGGCCCACCTGTTATGTTTATCTTCACACAGATAACCACAAATTCAAAATCTGTATCTGTTTCATTACACATTATGGAGACTTTTACAATAATCAATATCCTACCACCATTATTGCCTTTTGCCACATGCCAGGTTATGAGTTTAATAATTCACTGTTATTTCTTCCCACCAACTTCCCATACCAAATATCATTATTATCATCAATGAGGGTTGCACGTGCACACCATACATACTTTGCTACCTGAACAACTATTTGTATGCTGGACTGCACACCTGAAACATTTCATAGGGCCTCACAATTCTTCAGCAATACCAGTGTGGTCAAGCGGATCTAGGTGCTTCAGTCTGGAACCGCACGACTGCTACGGTCGCAGGTTCGAATCCTGCCTCGGCCATGGATGTGTGTGCTGTCCTTAGGTTAGTTAGGTTTAAGTAGTTCTAAGTTCTAGGAGACTGATGACCTCAGATGTTAAGTCCCATAGTGCTCAGAGCCATTTGAACCATTTTTCTTCTGCAATAGCACAGATCAAGAAATCTTAACCTAAGATTGTCACAGAATTGACATTAACCACAACAATTTAGGCTAGATCTGAGAACTGGTTTAAAATTAATGTGTGGGCTGGAATTGTAGGTGACTGCTTGTTAGCATCATAGCTTTTCTCACTATGTCTTACAGGTCTAAAAGTACTTTTTTGGAATATTTTTTCAGTATTGCTACCAAATGATCCCCTGAAAATAATAGAGAGAAATTCTTTTTTTCCCAAATAATTGTGCTTTAGCACATTTATTTATATTGCTTGAGATTCACAGGATGCGTCTTTGATGATAATTTGCAAGATTAAATTAGATTATTCATTCCACAGACCCACAAAAGAGGGGATCCTCCTGGGTATGGAAAATGTCAGATAAACACATTACAAAAATGTAATTAGAAAAACTTGAGTTTCATTAATTTTAATGATTCTCAGTAAATAAACAGTAAAATTATGTACATGAATTAAAATTGAACTTCTAATATTTACAGATTTAATACTTACATCTGCTTTCATTAAATCCATCATTCACACAGTAGCTAGTTACTTGGCTATTACAACCAAGTATTGTCAAAAATTAAAGTAAATTATTCATTTCAATGATCCTCAGTTAAGAACAGTCAAATTATGTACAAGATTTAAAATTAAACTTCCACTATTTACAGACTTAAGACTTATATCTGCTTTCCACACATCCATCATTCACACTGTTACAACCAAGTACTGTCAAAAATTAAAGTATAATAAATTTCCATTAAAATGGTCTACTGCACTTGCTGAGAAATTCATGGATAGAATAGAAGGAGTTGGCCACCAAAAATTCTTTTAAATTGTGTTTAAATTGTGCCTTGTCTGAAACTAAACTCTTAATGGTTGCTGGTAACTTATTGACAATATGCGTTGCTGAATACTGGACTCCTTTCCAGGCAAGAGTAAGTGATTTTAAATCTTTATGTATATTGTTTTTATTCCTAATATTGATACGATGTACTAAGCATTTAGTTGGAAAAAGAGATGTATTATTTACAACAAACTGCATTAGGGAATAAATATACTGAGAAGCTGTGGTTAGTATGCCCAATTCTTTGAATAGGTTTTGACAGGATGTTCTTGGATTTACACTACACAATACTCTTATTATACGCTTCTGTACTCTAACATTTTTTCTCGGTTTGTGGAGTAGCCCCAAAACATGATACCATATGACACAATGGAGTGAAAATAAGCAAAATATGTCAGTTTTTAAATATTTATATCTCCTATGTCTGACATCATTCACATTTGCAAACACAAACTCATTTAGGCACTTTAGCAATTTGTTAGTTTTGTGACTCGCTGATTTTTCAAAGTGCCGCCCCGCAGTTACGCGCGTCCTCTACACACGGCGCTGTCTGCCAGCCATGCAGCAGTAGCGCCACCTAAGCGGCCAGCCTGTCAGCGGCCGCTAGACTTGGACTCAGTTATGATTTGATTGTTACAGTGTACACACGTCTTACTCTGTTTTCTTGATCTGTGACTTTCATGTATTTCGTCTTCCTTGAAATATATTTGTTCAACTTGACATTATAACAGTTAGTATGTCGCTCCCAACTGAATTTATTACCAAGTAGTAATCCCAAGAATTTTACATTCTTAACTCTATTTCCATGTCATTATATTTTATACACACACTAGAAGGAAATCTCTTGCAACACTACCAGTGATGCCATAACATTTTAATTTATTTAAAAGAATGCTGTGATTCACACAGTGAAAAGCCTTTGACAGGTCACAGAATATGCCAGTTGCCTCTAATTTGTTGTCTAATGAATTAAGGACATTTTCACTGTAAGTGTAAATAGCCTTCTCAATATCAGAACCCTTACGAAACCCAAAGTGTGACTTTGACAGTATGTTATTTTCACTAAGGTGCTCCGGGCGGGGACTACTCAAGAGGATGTCATTATCAGCAGAAAGAAAACTGGCGTCCTACAGATCGGAGCGTGGAATGTCAGATCCCTTAATCGGGCAGGCAGGTTAGAAAATTTAAAAAGGGAAATGGATAGGTTAAAGTTAGATATAGTGGGAATTAGTAAAGTTCGGTGGCAGGAGGAACAAGACTTCTGGTCAGGTGACTACAGGGTTATAAACACAAAGTCAAATACGGGTAATGCAGGAGTAGGTTTAATAATGAATCGGAAAATAGGAATGCGGGTAAGCTACTACAAACAGCATAGTGAACGCATTATTGTGGCCAAGATAGACACGAAGCCCACGCCTACTACAGTAGTACAAGTTTATATGCCAACTAGCTCTGCAGATGACGAAGAAATTGAAGAAATGTATGATGATATAAAACAAATTATTCAGATAGTGAAGGGAGACGAAAATTTAATAGTCATGGGTGACTGGAATTCGAGTGTAGGAAAAGGGAGAGTAGGAGACGTAGTAGGTGAATATGGATTGGGGCTAAGATATGAAAGAGGAAGCCGCCTGGTAGAATTTTGCACAGAGCACATCTTAATTATAGCTAACACTTGGTTTAAGAATCATGATAGAAGGTTGTATACATGGAAGAACCCTGGAGACACTAAAAGGTATCAGATAGATTATATAATGGTAAGACAGAGATTTAGGAACCAGGTTTTAAATTGTAAGACATTTCCAGGGGCAGATGTGGACTCTGACCACAATCTATTGGTTATGACCTGTAGATTAAAACTGAAGAAACTCCAAAAAGGTGGGAATTTAAGGAGATGGGACCTGGATAAACTGAAAGAACCAGAGGTTGTACAGAGTTTTAGGGAGAGCATAAGGGAACAATTGACAGGAATGGGGGAAAGAAATACAGTAGAAGAAGAATGGGTAGCTTTGAGGGATGAAGTAGTGAAGGCAGCAGAGGATCAAGTAGGTAAAAAGACCAGGGCTCTTAGAAATCCTTGGGTAACAGAAGAAATATTGAATTTAATTGATGAAAGGAGAAAATATAAAAATGCAGTTAATGAAGCAGGCAAAAAGGAATACAAACGTCTCAAAAATGAGATCGACAGGAAGTGCAAAATGGCTAAGCAGGGATGGTTAGAGGACAAATGTAAGGATGTAGAGGCTTATCTCACTAGGGGTAAGATAAATACTGCCTACAGGAAAATTAAAGAGACCTTTGGAGATAAGAGAACCTCTTGTATGAACATCAAGAGCTCAGATGGAAACCCAGTTCTAAGCAAAGAAGGGAAAGCAGAAAGGTGGAAGGAGTATACAGAGGGTCTATACAAGGGCGATGTACTTGAGGACAATATTATGGAAATGGAAGAGGATGTAGATGTAGATGTAGATGAAATGGGAGATACGATACTGCGTGAAGAGTTTGACAGAGCACTGAAAGACCTGAGTCGAAACAAGGCCCCCGGAGTAGACAACATTCCATTGGAACTACTGATGGCCTTGGGAGAGCCAGTCCTGACAAAACTCTACCATCTGGTGAGCAAGATGTATGAAACAGGTGAAATACCCTCAGACTTCAAGAAGAATATAATAATTCCAATCCCAAAGAAAGCAGGTGTTGACAGATGTGAAAATTACCGAACTATCAGTTTAATAAGCCACAGCTGCAAAATACTAACACGAATTCTTTACAGACGAATGGAAAAACTAGTAGAAGCCGACCTCGGGGAAGATCATTTTGGATTCTGTAGAAATACTGGAACACGTGAGGCAATACTGACCTTACGACTTATCTTAGAAGAAAGATTAAGGAAAGGCAAACCTACGTTTCTAGCATTTGTAGACTTAGAGAAAGCTTTTGACAATGTTGACTGGAATACTCTCTTTCAAATTCTAAGGGTGGCAGGGGTAAAATACAGGGAGCGAAAGGCTATTTACAATTTGTACAGAAACCAGATGGCAGTTATAAGAGTCGAGGGACATGAAAGGGAAGCAGTGGTTGGGAAGGGAGTAAGACAGGGTTGTAGCCTCTCCCCGATGTTATTCAATCTGTATATTGAGCAAGCAGTAAAGGAAACAAAAGAAAAATTCGGAGTAGGTATTAAAATCCATGGAGAAGAAATAAAAACCTTGAGGTTTGCCGATGACATTGTAATTCTGTCAGAGACAGCAAAGGACCTGGAAGAGCAGTTGAACGGAGTGGACAGTGTCTTGAAAGGAGGATATAAGATGAACATCAACAAAAGCAAAATGAGGATAATGGAATGTAGTCGAATTAAGTCGGGTGATGCTGAGGGAATTAGATTAGGAAATGAGACACTTAAAGTAGTAAAGGAGTTTTGCTATTTGGGGAGCAAAATAACTGATGATGGTCGAAGTAGAGAGGATATAAAATGTAGACTGGCAATGGCAAGGAAAGCGTTTCTGAAGAAGAGAAATTTGTTAACATCGAGTATAGATTTAAGTGTCAGGAAGTCATTTCTGAAAGTATTTGTATGGAGTGTAGCCATGTATGGAACTGAAACATGGACGGTAAATAGTTTGGACAAGAAGAGAATAGAAGCTTTTGAAATGTGGTGCTACAGAAGAATGCTGAAGATTAGATGGGTAGATCACATAACTAATGAGGAAGTATTGAATAGGATTGGGGAGAAGAGAAGTTTGTGGCACAACTTGACCAGAAGAAGGGATCGGTTGGTAGGACATGTTCTGAGGCATCAAGGGATCACCAATTTAGTATTGGAGGGCAGCGTGGAGGGTAAAAATCGTAGGGGGAGACCAAGAGATGAATACACTAAGCAGATTCAGAAGGATGTAGGTTGCAATAGGTACTGGGAGATGAAGAAGCTTGCACAGGATAGAGTAGCATGGAGAGCTGCATCAAACCAGTCTCAGAACTGAAGACCACAACAACAACAACAGCTTAAGTAGACGCTTGAACATAACCTTTTCAAAGATTTTTGAAAAAGCTGGCAAAAGTGAGATTGGTCAGTAATTTTATGGCATTTTTTTGTCCCTTTTCTTGTGGAGAGGTATAACTTCAGCATATTTAAGCCAGTCTGAGAATGTTCCTGTGATAAGTGATTGATTACACAAATAACTTAAGATATGACTAAGTTCACATGAACACTCTTTTATTAACTTTGTTGATATGTTATCATAACCACTATAATGCTTCGATTTCAAGGATGAAGGAGAATCATTTTTATAACCTGAACATTTCTCTACTTGTGCTATTACTCTGTAGTGCCACCAGTGGGGCAGCCTAAGCCAATAGAATTATACAGGGGAAGCCTCAGCAAAATATCATAAAACACAATTGAGAGGCATTTGAAAGTGTTCAACACTACATGGTTTAATGAGTGTGTGCATGCATGCATGCATGTGTAGAGGTAAGATGAAAATATTAGAAATTTGACATTAGCTTCTGAAATGAGAATTTTGAAAAATGTTGTTCCATTGATAACTAAAAATGTTTTTACATTGGGTATCCATCCTCCAAAGTTCAAAAGTATATCTGTCACACAACACTGTGTTTCATGTCACAAAACCTAAAATTTACTGAAGTGACTTGTCAGAAGAAGAAATAATGGTTACAGCTTTTCTGCTGCACAGTGCTAGTGTGATGGATATAACTGGAAGTATTTTTCACAAACATTATGTAAGGACAATATACAAACTAACCAAGAAGATAACAGTGTCTCAGACTGGCAGAAGAGAAATGGGACTCTCATGCAATGTCAGGAGTATAGCACCGCATACCATGTGCATGTGAAATAGTTATGTCACAATGATTGGATGATCCATAAATATCAGGATCATTGAACATAAACAATGTTGCAGGTTGGGAGAGAGGATAAATCAGCTGTAGAGAATCACACACTATGTGAGACCCAACATGTAATAAAATTTTTCGAGACACGGGTTCTCACCATGGAGGAGAGCTACCACATCCATTTATTCAGGACAGTATTAAAATTCATAAATATGACAACAATTTTAACAAGACTGAAGAAAGCCTCCAGATAAACAGAACCTAGATATCTAACCTGTAATGAAGAGCCATTGCAAGTAACAATGGATGAACTACGGCAATAATGTCTAAGGAAGTGCCCTGTGGATGTTCATGTGGAGAGTACATATAACCTCCAGCCAAGGACTCGACTCCAATCTGTCACCAGCGATGGAGGACAAAGTTTTGAAAATGACAATCACTTGTGCTGGGAAAATGTTAGAAAAATCAATAAACAAATGTCAATTGAAGAATCTTAGAAAAAAGCCAACAGGTAATAAGTCAAAAAGTGGCCATGAAAACCACAACAATTCTGTAATGATGCAATTGTTATTATGTTATGTGCATAGCAGAGGCTGTGGGGGTTCATTTTTTGTAGAATTATTTAACAATCTGTTGATGAATTCTGACAGCCAGCATATTTTGCTCCCACAAATAAAGATAAAAGGCCTCCATCCTAATGCTGAAGGTGATCAGAGTCTCTTGAAAGTAGAGTGTGCACCCGATTCCACATGAACATGGCATACCAAACATGGAACGGGCTATCAGAACAGTTGAGGAGAAATGCAAGGAACACCAGTGACACACCTGACCAATTTAACCAACCACATTAGTTATCACTGAGCACTGCCTCAAATATAATAATGAAATGAAATACGATAGTATCACAGTACAAAAACCAAGTTTATGAGACAGCATAATTAATGAGTGATTGAAATAAAGATGTTGAAAAACCTAATAAACTGGGACAGAGGTTTCAATTTAAACAAGACTTGGGGTCCAGCACTCAACTTACTAAGATTTCACCATCCATCATATCAATTACAGCAAGGAAACACTGAGAAAAGTGTATTTCATGGAATATAATGGTACAGGCTCTGTGAAACAAAAAAAGAGGATAAAAGGGCATAGTGGGCATTGGGAGTCAATCTTACAATCATCTATAAATAATGTCATGAGACCTACAATAGTTCACAGTCTGGTTAGGAAGCAAGTACACATAACAGCACAGTCCACAGAAACTGAAGAAGGTGACTGGGTTGGTCATCAAAGTACCAAGCATAAAATGGAAACTACTCAGCTGAACACCCGGGAGTATACCATTAACCAATCACACCAAGAAAACCTGAGGGATGTCATACTTCATTGTTAGTTTTCTTTACAGAAGTAGCCAGCAGCGTTTGCTTCTTCCCGCAAACATGTAACTTGAATCATTCTACATCACTAAAAGCTTCACATCATGATGGGGTTTATGGAACTCAATGTGTGAATAAATGTATTAGAGGGGGAAAAAACTTACCAAAGATTATTAGTTCATGAATGGAGAGAAATCAATAGAATAGATAAAAAGAGAAGAAATGTCCTAAAAATTAATATTTGTTATTCCTTCTTTTATTCGTTTAATTGCATACTTTGAACACCTTGATTGATAAAGTCTTGCCAGACAACATAAAAAAACACACTTTGCGGGTTCTCTGTAGCAAACGAAGACCCATGTGAGCTCATCTCCCTCTTTCAACTAAGCAAATTATGTTAAAAGTTGCAGTTGAAATAGCAGCAATCTAGAAGAAATTTTGGCACAAACACATGTCTAAAGGGTAGTGACACATCGCTCCATTTCCACTACTGGCCATTAAAATTGCTACACCACAAAGATGACATGCTACAGATGCGAAATTTAACCGACAGAAAGAAGATGCTGTCATATGCAAATGATTAGCTTTTCAGAGAATTCACACAAGGTTGGCGCTGGTGGTGACACCCACAACGTGCTGACATGAGGAAAATTTCCAACCGATTTCTCATACACAAACAGCAGTTGACCAGCGTTGCCTGGTGATACGTTGTTGTGATGCCTCGTGTAAGGAGGAGAAATGCGTACCATCACATTTCTGACTTTGATAAAGGTCGGATTGTAGCCTATCGCGATTGCGGTTTATCATATCATGACATTGCTGCTCGCGTTGGTCAAGATCCAATGACTGTTAGCAGAATACGGAATTGGTGGGTTCAGGAGGGTAATATGGGACACCGTGCTGGATCCCAACGGCCTCGTATCACTAGCAGTCAAGATGACAGGTATCTTATCAGCATGGCTGTAACGGATCGTGCAGCCACGTCTCGATCACTGAATCAACAGATGGGGTCGTTTGCAAGACAACAACCATCTGCACGAACAGTTTGACGACATTTGCAGCAGCATGGGCTGTCAGCTCGGAGACCATGGCTGCGGTTACCCTTGACACTGCATCACTGAAAGGAGTGCCTGTGATGGTGTACTCAACGACGAACCTGGGTGCACGAATGGCAAAACGTCATTTTTTCAGATGAATCCAGGTTCTGTTTACAGCATAATGATGGTCGCATCTGTGTCTGGCGACATCGCGGTGAACTCACATTGGAAGTGTGTATTCGTCATCGCCATACTAGTGTATCACCCGGCGTGATGGTATGGGGTGCCATTGATTACACGTCTCGGTCACCTCCTGTTCGCATTGACGACACTTTGAACAGTGGATGTTACATTTCAGATGTGTTATGACCCGTGGCTCTACCCTTCATTCGACCTCTGGGGAACCCTATATTTCAACGGGATAATGCACGACCACATGTTGCAGGTCCTGTACGGGCCATTCTGGATACAGAAAATGTTCGACTGCTGCCCTGGCCTGCACATTCTCCAGATCTCTCACTAATTGAAAATGTCTGGTCAATGGTGACCGAGCAACTGGCTCATCACTATACGCCAGTCACTACTCTTGATCAACTGTTATATCGTGTTGAAGCTGCATGGGCAGCTGTACCTGTACATGCCATCGAAGTTCTATTTGACTCAATGCCCAGGTGTATCAAGCCCATTATTACGGTCAGAGGTGGTTGTTCTGGGTACTGATTTCTCAGGTTCTATGCACCCAAATAGTGTGAAAATGTAATCACTTGTCAGTTCTAGTATAATATATTTGTCCAATGAATACCCTTTTATCATCTGCATTTCTTCTTGGTGTAGCAATTTTAATGGCCAGTAGTGTATTACCCTCTCACAAACTTAGCTGTATAGTCTTTAAATTTTTTCTGAGTTTACTAGCAATTGATAAGAAGTTCAAAATATGGCAATATTTGCAAACAAAGTTAAAAGAATGGATAGCGACAGCAACTGAAACAGAAAAAATACCATGAGGCTCTCACGCATCTCACTTATGCAGTGTCACTGAAGTCACACAGCCCTGTTCGTTACAACAGAAATTACTCTTATGACTACCATTTAAATTTTGCAAACAAAACTTTTTTCTTGGTCATGTGACTAAGGCCTCCTGTCGGGTAGACCATTCGCCGGGTGCAAGTCTTTCGATTTGATGCCACTTTGGCGATTTGCGCATTGATAGGGATGAAATGATGATGATTAGGACAACATAACACCCAGTCCCTGAGTGGAGAAGATGTCCGACCCAGCCGGGAATTGAACCTGGGCCCTTAGGATTGACTTTCTGTCGCGCTGACCACTCAGCTACTGGTGGCGGACAACAAAACATTAAAACTACATGTTTATAAAGATAGCCCTCTTTCTTGCAGTCAAATGCCACCTATAAACTAAAGTACAAGTCTATTGGTTTCCTTTTATTGACAAATTACATATTGAAAATTTTTGCAATGTATTTTTACACAAGGAAAACAAATTTATAAATGAACATGAAAATTAAGTGGGCAAACTGTCTTTCAGCATCCTTTCACTTAGTGCCTCAAGAATTTACAATACGTGCACCATACTCACATGTTAAAAGCACATGCTAAGGTCTAATTTAAATAAACATAATACTATTATTAACAACATTGAATGTAACGAAATCGCTAAGACAGGAAAAAATACTGGATAGTATACTGTGAAAACTGCATGATTTGTGTTACTGTGGAGAACTTGTACTATGGCTTAAATTATTTAACTATTAAATTGTTTGTTGCTTGTAATGTTGAAACTATTTAGTGTACAAAAGCATGGCACTAACAGATCATAGAATAAAAATGTATATTTCATTTGCCACCTTCTTTGAATCCATAGCACCTCAGGTTTTCATACTACTAATTTGTTAACGAAATGACAAAAATGTCAATTATTTAATATTGCTGTAATTCACACAATATAATGTGTATGAAAACATTCTAAATGGTGATGAACTCATCTCACCCATGCAATCAGTTTGCTAGCTTTGAAATTAATGTAGGGATACTGGATCGGGTAACGCAAAATATCCAAGAGTTTTACGTTGACATATTTTAGTTCAGCGAGCATTTTCACCATGGATCTGGCATATCATACCGGCAGGTAAACTCACCACATGCTCAGTAACTCTCATGCCTTTGCATTTCCCTGACAGCCAGGAGCTGTGCTTAAGCCCTGGCCCTTGGGCTGAATTATCACCATGCCTTCTGGTAGTTGCTTCAGCTGATGACTCCCTACACAAAATGAGCGGGCTCTTTGGGCTAGGAGCCAACTACAGTTGTGATTCATCAGTCAGAGGCTTTCTGGGAAACCTTTAGATTCTTTGAGCTGTAGGCCAGACAGCAACCACTGCTGTGTGATGCTGCCAGCACCATCATCAGGCTTCAGTGAGACTAGGCCTCTACCAGGGACTTGGGTGGACTTAGGTATTGGCTGTCATAGTTGTTCATGTAATTAACTTTTCCTTCTCACATCAAAGGCACTTCAGGGACACTTATATTCTTCTATGGATGCAGTCACCCCTTTCCAATGAATGATGACCATCTCATGTGATTCCACTGCTTCCACACAGAAGACTGAGCAAGATGCTGCCCATTGGTCTGTGGTCCATATCAGTATGGTCCGTATGACATGAGTTTCAGCTGGATGGCAACATGGCCACCTACAGGGTCACCTCACCTTCCTAAAGTTGGCTACAGCTGTTCCTTGGGACCACACAAGCAGGCTATCTGGCTACACGGTTGCACTATCTTGGAAATCTACAGGTGCATTCCTTGTAAATACAAACATCGAGTGTGAAATATTTTTATTTTATGATCATATTAATTATGTTTCATATGTTTGCCTTAGTATCTGATGCTCATTAAAGATGTCACTTGAGCAGCTTTCCTGTACTTCTGTGTGAGAAACATGGACTTGTTTTTTAAGATGGCTGCTTGTTAAAAACGTGTGCTCTGTGGCATGGTGCTAATTTGTTTGTTTAAAGCAAGTAAGATATATACATTTGTGGCAGAAATTTGAAGGAAGAAATACAAAGGTAAGAGCTTTCACTTGACACCTAATTTAAAATTAAATATCAACTATGATTGTAGTAATACATTATTCAAACTGCCTACGTATTACGTCGCATCAGTTACCATTTCTGGCAAAAAGTTTATTTTGCAAATAAATGAAGAACCACGCATGTACTGGTTCAACATATTATGTAATTCATGCAATATCACACAAGCCAGTGCAAAAACTGGAATCTCATGTCTGTAAGTTTAGCCGAAATTGTGGTAACTGATGCAACTTGCTTGTAGTAAGCGATGCAACTTGGATCTACTTTCATCAGTTACTGCTTGCAAAATGTGTCTATCTACATGCAAAATCTGTTTGTTACAGAAAATATAACACACATGTTTTTATTTCACAGCCTAATAAGTACGGCACCTGAAACAGCAGCACAGAAAATGAGAGACTATAGGAGTCGAATGACAGAAGAAAAAAGTCTGAGATGAGGCAGCAAAATGCTGATCAAGCAAAGGCATATCAGAAAAGGTGGTCATCTACTAGAAAGAAGGTGGAAAAGGAGGGAAATAAAATAATAATGAGAAAAACTGGAGAGCAAATGCTAAATGCAGCTGTATCTTCACCATCACAAGCATTCAAGACCCACAGTCATTAGGCAAAACAATGCAATGTGCTCAGAGAGCACAGACCCAATAAAACAAAAACTGTTGTTGGCAAACCTGCAAATAGGTTTGGTGTAAATGCACAACTTTTATCAACAATAGTGCACCAGTCAACTGCTCTGGATTCTGAACCATTGCAGTCAGTGAAGAACTTTTATGAAAATGATCTTGTTTCTTGACAGCTGCCAGAGAAAAGTGATTTTGTAACAATTAGACATTTATCTGGTGAAAAGGAAAGATACCAAAAAATGATGCTTCTGATGACTACCATGGAAGCATATAAACAGTTCAAGACAGAACATCCAGAGCTGAAAATTGGAAAAGCAAAATTTGCTGCAACAAATTCATTAACTTTGTCAGTCATGTGTGGATGGTGGAGGTGTTCTTTAAGAAGATTCTGTTTAAGCCCTTGGTCTGAAACACCAGAATGATATAATGTCTGCACACTGGCATAGAAGTAAAGTTACTATTTTCACAGCCCTCTTAACAAAAAGAAATCAACAAGCTGCCTCTGCAACTGTTACAAGTGAGCCACATCGTGATAAATTTTTGGTTTTCTCTTTTAACAAATTGATAATGAGTCACACCCAACAGTCTGATCCTATTCACAAACTTCACATTTTCTCTGATGGTGCAGGATGTCAATTCAAAAACCAATTTACACTGCTGTTTATTTTATCGCCTGAAGAAATTCATAATCAACTGAAGGAAATAGATTGGAGCTTTATTGCCACATCACATGGGAAAGGTCCAACAGATGGAATTGGTAGGACAGTTAAGAGAGCTGTATGGGGAAGAATTTTACAAGGATCAGCAGTCATTAACAATGCAGCAGATTTCATTTCTGCTGCAAAAGAGGCTTGCCCCAACATTACTGTTCTGCATCTATTAGAAGCTGACTTGGAGAGAGATCATCATGTCTTAGAGCAATGATGGAAGAATAACCCACCATTACCCATTCCAACTCACATCAAATGCATTATGTCCAGCACTTAAGTGAAATCACTGTTAAAACAACTTATGTAGTCCTTTTTGCAATCAGTGCACCTGTTAGCTTCATCAAAACTGAATTGTATACTTCTAATATTCCCTTAAGCATCAATTCTAGTACTTCAGTCTAACCAAATGATGAAAGGGTGAAAATTGATATCATAGAAAATAAGGTTCGTAATTTTGTAATTGTTCAGTATGGAGGTGAAAAATATCCTGGCATTATAAACGACACTCTTTCAGAAACTGGAGGTGTTCTTGTCACCATCTTGCACAAGTGTTGTGGTGGGTGGCACTGGACTACTCCTGATGATAAGACATGGTATTCCCTAAACAATGTAATTGCTTCCATTGATACACCAGAACCCGTCAATAATAGAGGTGTAGTGCAGATTTCATTTCCCCTGTGGTATGTTTGGACAGATAACGTTGCAAAAGTTGCATCAGTTACCATTTGTTTTTTGAATAAGTGATAAATCAATTAACATTAAAATTAAATAAGTTTATGTTCTCAATGTTTCTGATAACTTTGAATGTGTGTGAGAATCTAAAATCATAACAAATGTCGTATCTCAGAGCAAATGTGTCTGTAGTTTTTCATCATGAAACCAATGTTCTTTTTGTGTTGCAGCAGTTACCAAAACATTATCATTTTTATATTTTACTAAAAGAATTTATTTTGAAATCTTGGCAACTGCATAATTTCAGTTAGCACTTTGGTGATAGCAAGCAAAAATTCAAGGTTTCTAAATCAAACAATAGCATCAGATTAATTAACTAAAATCTAATATAGGCTTCCAGATGTTGCATCAGTTACTCTGGAATACACCTACACACTAAAAAGATAACCTGTTTTGGAGTATGTATCCAGTATCGCCAGCGACTGGCCAGGACAATGATGCTATATTCTTTTTCTTTCCAGATCTGCTCTGGGCATGTCACGCCAAAGCAAGCTCTAGCTCTTTCAATCAAACTCAAGGCGTCCATACCACTGTTTGAAAGCTTCTTCACACCCTCAGGTCTATGATTCCAGGGATACAACTCAGCCTACAAGGGCACCCACACCTACAGACAGAGACAATGACTCTGAGACACCTCATCCATTTGGACACTCCATCAACGCTGGGACCTCAATCTTCGAGATGGCATCGCCATCTCTTACCTTGTGGGGGAGGGCCCAGGATTTCTGCCCTACATAAAGATGGCTCCAACATCTTTCCCCACATTACAGGCATGGTACACAAGTTGCCCATGCTCTGGCTCTGCAGGAACACTCTCTCACCAGACCCAGATGGCGACAGGACAGCAGGTATTGGACTGTGCCCAAAACATGCCAGACTGTTTCCAAGTGGAAATCCAGCTGGCACCACAGAAACATGTGTCACTAGCTTTGCCAGAACAGGTGTCAGCCCTGAGACAGATGCGTGTGCATCCTGGACAACAGCCACAACTTTGCCTCTGCAAATCACATTCTATCGTAGCATCAAGCAGGTATCACTCTGCCCATTCAGTCCACTGATCTTCTGCAAACAATTCTGAAGCAGAGCGACCACCAGGATCTACACCATGCATTTCCAGCAACAGCCCAATCTGGAGGATACCACATCGCAGCCACTATGAGCAGCCAACTGCTGCCCATGGAAATTTGCCTCATTTGACTTGGCTGTCTGGAGAGGTGGTGCTCCAATTCTGGTATTCTTGTGTGAAGATTATACTGTTGCCATCACTATGCTACTGAAGGGATTCTGACATGGTCGCACTTCCTCCATAGGAACTAGCGCTAATTGAATGTAAGACTTGTTTTCCCCATTGTGCACTAGTTCGGTGTCTTCCACCATAATGATTTCTTAGTGGAACATACAATCTCTCAAGCACTTTCTTGGACAGGAAATGAATAGTTATTATTGTTAATCAATCATTAATTTGTAGTTAAGCAAACTAAATCAATGCTGAAAAAGCTTGTTTGTAGTTTTGCATTTTTATATTGAATGAAAATAAATGTTAATTGACTATGGCTTGGGACAATCAATTACTGAGTGTTTGCTACCATGTAAGACACTTTGGAGATAATGGGATGAAGCAGATCCAACAGGAAAAAGTGAACTGACGAATATTAACATATTATGAACCATTATAGATGTGTGTGTATGAACAAAACAGTTATCTTTTGAGTTATGAGGAAGTAAATTTGAATTACAACATATTGATTGCTAAAAATCTCATGATTGTGGATACAAATGACAGTTTATTCATTTAGTATATGATTGCAAAAAATTTCATTATTGTGGATACAAATGAGTTTATTACTTTAACTTATGATCTGAAAAGAACATTTTTGATAGAATACACAGTGAGTAACAACAGATGACTCCTACTGTATTGTTTATTATTTAATGTCACGTAATTCTGTGTGTTCAATTTTTAAAAAGCAGCATTGTTTAACAACCACACTGCACACAAATACAGCTGATTAAATGCACTGAAGTGACAAAAGTCATGGGATACCTCCTAATATCGTGTCAGACCTCCTTTTTCCTGGTTTAGTGCAGTGAATTGATGTGGTGTGGACACAACAAGTTGTTGGATGCCCCTGCAGAAATCCTGAGCTATGCTACCTTCACAGCTGCCCATAACTGTAAAAGTGCATGATTTTGTGCACAAACTGACCTCTTGATTATGTCCAATAACTGTTCGAAGGGATTCATGTTGGGTGATCTGGGTGGTCAAGCCACTTGCTTGAACTGTCCAGAATGTTCTACAAACCAATTGTGGAGAATTGGGGTCTGGTGACATAGCACACTGTCATCCATAAAAATTCCATTGTCGTCTGGGAATATGAAGTCAATGAATGGCTGCAAATGGTCTCCAAGTATCCGCACATAACCGTTTTCAATCAATGATCTGTTCAGTTGGATCAGATGACTCAGTCAATTCCAAGTAAAAACAGCCCACACCATTATGGAGCCACCACCAGCTTGCACAGTGCCTTGTTGACAACTTGTGTTCATCACTTCATGGAGCCTGTGATACTCTCGAATCCTACCATCAGCTCTTACCAACTGAAACTGGGACTCATCTGATCAGCTCACGGTTTTCCAGTCATCTCGGATCCAACCGATGTGGTCATGAGCCCAATAGCCCATTTACACCAAATTTTGCTGCACTGTTCTCATGGATATGTTCATCATATGTCCCACAACATTGATTTCTGTGGTTATTTCATGCAGTGTTGCTTGTTTGTTAGCACTGACAACCCTACACAACTGGAGCTGCTATCAGTCGTTAAAAGAAAGCTGTCAGCCACTACATTGTCTATGGTGAGAGGTAATGCCTCAAATTTGGTATTCTTGGCACATTCTTGACACTGCGCATCTCAGAATATTGAATTCCATAATGATGGAATCTCTCAGGTGTCTAGCTCCAACTACCATTCCGTGTTCAAAGACTGTTAATTCTAGTTGTGCAACCATAATCACATCAGAAACATTTTCATGTAAATCACTTGAGTACAAATGACAGCCCTGCTATGCACTGCCCTTTTATAGCTTGTGTACAAAATACAACTGCCATCTGTATATCACTATTCCATGACTTTTGTCACTTCAGTGTAAATACTGCATAAATGTAAGCAAATGTTGAGACTCAAGCCTCATGAAGAAATTAGTGATCAAAATGTGTAAAATTTGAAGTCAAGAAATTATGAATTATGGGTCATGTACTTTTCAAAATACAAATGAAATGTGAGAAATTCGAAAATTTTCTAACATAAATATACTTTGTAAAGTCACTCAAAGTTTTAGAATTTTTTTTTTTTTAAGATTTGAAACGACGAGAAAAATTGTTGTAATTCTTTTTATGATATACATTTGCATGCAGAAGAGGCTTAAGTGTCTAGAATGATTGAAAAACGGACTGTATAATTTAGTATTGTGCATTAACTGAATAAACAAAGATTCCAGTCTAAAGCTTTTCATATGTAAAATCCAGACCATTATTTCCTACTGTTGGGATAAATATTAAATTGGATTTGCAATTTTAGAATTTAACATGTTTTTACCATCACTAGTGTGTGGTGCTGTGCTAATAATACAAGGTGTACAACTTTGCTTCCACCATTTTTTCCCCAACATTTTAGGCTTTAATGAAACAAATTGGTTACACATGTATCATTCAAAGTATTTTCCATCGCTCGCAACTACTTTCTCCCATCTTTCGGACAATACCCCATCAAAAAAATTGATTATCTTTTGAAGCGATCCATGAATCAATCCAATTTGTGACTACTTCCTGAGTGGAAGTGTTGGTCAGCCAGGCCATATGCCATTAATCTAAACAGGTCTGGAGAATATGGCGGGTGGGGTAGGACTTCCCATTTTAATGTTTCCAAGAACATTTTGACATATTTTGCAACGTGGGGTTGAGCGTTGTTGTGCTGGAAAATCACTTTATCGAGCCTCTAACTGTATTGCAGCCGTTTGTCTTTTAATGCTCTGTTCAAAGGCATGAATTGTATTTGATAATGAGCACCTATGATTGTTTCACTTGGTTTTAACACCTCATAGTACATGACGCCGAATGGTTCCACCAAATGCAGAACATAATCTTGGAGCCGTGAATATTCGGTTTGGCTGTCGATGTGGAAACATGGCCGGGATATCCCCATGATATTTTGCATTTAGGGGTATCATAATGAACCCATTTTTCATCTCTGGTCACAATGCGATGCAGAAATCCCTACTGTTTTTGGCTCTGAAGCAACTGTTCACAAACACACAAACACCATTCAACGTCTCTTGGTTTCAGCTCACATGGGACCCAAGTTACTTCTTTCTGAATCATGCCCATAGCCTCGAGATGTTTTGAAATGGCTTGCTGTGTCACTCCCACTAACGTGCCAATTCTTCTTGAGTTTGACGTGAGTCTTCACTCAGAAATGTCTCCAATTATGCATCTTCGAAAACATTCTCTCTTCCACCACTATGCTTGTTACCACGTTAAAATCACTGTTCTTGAAGCGTTGAAACTATTCAAGACATGTTCTTTCACTAATAGTGTCCTTACCATACATACTTGAGAGCGTTCAATGAGACTCGGCTACTGTTTTCTTCATACCGAAACAAAACAGTAACAACTCCCGCAAATGACGAGAATTAGGCTCCTAAACTGACATTTTCAATCAAGGACAACTTTATGATGCAGACACAAATTGACTAATGTTTGAATGAGGTTATGTTGACTGAGGTCCAAGCTAACTGTCTGATGTCTGTGATGTGTTTCTTTTGAATGTTACTTACTGTTGTCACCACCTCTTAGCAAACGGCAGAAGCAAAGTTGTAAACCTTGTAAGAGACCATAAAACTACACTAGCATGTTATTATGAAGTTTGATTATTATTTTTTAATAGATAGCACAGGAACTGAATGTAAGAGAGGGAGCAACACAGCAGCCTATATGCCATTCGACATGGTGTAGTGTTTAAGAGTGGATGGTTGGGGACTGGTGTAACATGTCAATTCTAAAGAATAACGTGTTCCATTTCTAACTACTCTGGCCAATGAAAAATGTTTGTGGAAATTGGAAATGTTGTTTAGGTACTTGTTAAGTGTGAAACAGCCTACTGTGTGTGTTCTGGTTTTGCCATATGTGTAGAGGGGCGTAAAAGACGCTAGCCCACAACACTGACGAGGCACAGCAGCGAGTAACCATCTTCAATTGCTGGGGAGGGCCGTTTAAGCATTGGAGTCATGGCTTAGTGGTGTCTTCTTACAGGTCACAGAGGAAAGGATACGGACAATAACGTAAACACCAGAACAATTTAAGAATATACATGAGAAGTCAGTTTGAAATGTCAAATCAGTAAATCAACACATGGCGCAATCTACTGTGAGCAACAAGTTAAAAGAGGTCTGTATCACCCACAACTGTAAATGAAGTTGTACAGAAGAAACATATCAATTGTAGCACAGAAGAGTTATCATAAAAGTGACTGTGTCGTTTTAGTAGCTTGATTAGATTGGAGCTCTCTTTCAGCACCAGCTCCTGAGGAATGTGAAGAAGTCCATTGTCAAGAGGACACATAATGGTTTAGTGAGACTGCATAGGAGGTCTACTGAAGCAAATTACATCAAGAATGGAGACTGCAAGATATTTGTGAGCTAAAAGTTGGCATACATATCAGCCAGGTGGCAGATCATGTATGGGGTGGAACCCATCATACTAAACCACAACCTGTCCCACTCAGTTTGAGGCCCCAGTGCAGGCACGGATCTTAATAATAGAAAGATTTTTCAAGAATTTGAAAAAAGTAAAGGAAGAAGATAAAACATTGCCCACGTCAATCGAAGTCAATAACTGAGAAGATACATGTAGTTGTGTTGGCTGAATTAATTTTAATATTCAAGAGGAAATAAGTTTAGTTTGGTTACGACCAAAAAAGTTTAACTGACACTAAAAGTTGAAGGGAGGGTGTTATCTGACCACAGCAACAAGATCAACAATGAAAGATATTTCGCATGCTTAAGTAACATTGGGCACATGAGCAGAGAAGAATTCCATTAACATGGGAGAGTTCCAAGTTTTGATTTTGAGACTACAACTGTAGCAACGATCTCCAACAGCATCCCTGCAGCAGCTGACCAGCATGATAACAGTGCAGCCCTGTTTCACAGTGCAACAGTCAGTCAGCTGGCTATGCAGTAACCACATGGCAGCTCATCACTATGTCCCTTAGCCCACATGTGACATATTAGCAGTACAGTGCAGCTGGCTGTATGCCTGATTAGGTGAGCTGTGAACAGCACTGACCTGAGATTTCTTTTTAATTAGAAATTTATTCTTTGAACAGTTGTAAAAACATATTTCACTAAATTTGTACAGTGGTGTTCAAATGTAGCAAAATTATTTAGGTGCTAGTATATGTGTCATTTATAGTGTATGCATGGCAGGTGGTTTGCCAGAAATATTAATAAAGTTACAAGAGTTATCTACTAGCATTAAAATCCACCGAAAAAGAGTTATCTAATAATGATAAAAGTCACCAAAGAAGAGTTGTCTAATAGTTTTACAATACAAGGGGATGAATTAAAGAACTTAAATATGAATTTCTCAAATTTAAAAAGAGAAGTGGAGCACATAGCTACAAAAGTAGATAAAATGTATAATATAAAAGCAACTTTATTAAAGTTACCTGAGGAGTTGCATACAGAGATAGTTGAACTATGTGACTCAATTAGGACTGAAGTTCAAGAATAGTTTAAAGACATAAACAATAAGATGCAACAAATAGAGGAATTGTCAGCCCATGAATTTGAAAGTATACATAATCAGATATGCAAGGCTGAGTAGAGGCTTTAGAACAAAGTATTGGATTTGGTGAAGTGATTAGTGTCCCAAACACTCTGACTAGTTTGGAAGAGCATCTGCAGGAGCTATGTGAATAAAAAGTACAAGAGAAAGTTGAGTCTACTAGTGCTACCACCAATCCTTTGGGTGACACAGTAGGATATCAGCAGGAATTTCAGCAGTTGGGGGAAGCATTAGAAAATACCCAGCAAGAATTTAGTCAGAAAATGACTATTAGCAAGACAATGGTATCAAGTGATTTAATAGAGGAACTTCAACTAGGACATACTGTAAACTTAACAAAACAATTCCCAAAGTTCAAACCTGACTGAGGGAGGGTGTACACCCAACTTATTTTTTGTGAGTATTTTATAGGTCCTTACCCGAGATATGGGATGATTATAAGAAAATAGATTTTGCATCTAGTTTTCTGGCAAGAGATGTGGCAGAATGGGGAACTATTCATTTGGAAGATTTGAGTTCATGGGATGATATTCAGAAAAAATTCAAGAGGAAAAGTTGACTTTAGAATTATTAGACCCAAAATATTACAATAGTTCTTGGGGAAATTGTAAAAAATGCACTGAGCAACATCTAACTTGATCTCAGTATTTATATAATCCATTAGCAGAATGACATCTTCTCAAAGTATTGGTAATAAAGGAAATTTGGTAGAGAGTGGACAATGGTAAGTGATTTGCTGATCTTTGTTGAAAGGCTAGATATTTTAAATAAAGAATGCAGTGAGAATGCCCAAGGAGAAACCCGGGGAAATAGCAACACACAGTGTAAGAAGTTTCCAAACCAATTTTCAAAGAGAAGAGAAGCTGTGTTATGTCATGTTCCTAACCAAAATAACAATCAAAGTAATTTGAAAGAAACAACAAACAATGAGACACAGCTGCAAGTGTTTGTACCAAACACAGTTAACAATTGTATAAAAAGTACAATACCTACTAATGGATCTGTGTCAGAGAACAGTGTAATCAAGGGGAATTATCCAGTAATCATAAAGGAAAACATGGAATTAACTGGGACAGAGGCAAGGATCCAGGACATGACAATACAGTCATAGAGAAGTTTATTGCTTTCACACATAAGATACCTACACGAGAGTGGCTGCTGGATGAGAGGGGGTGGAAATAGAAGGAAATCAGACAAAACCCATAATAGCTGGGAAAATACACAGAGGGAAAGTGGATATTTGTATAGAGTGTTGTAGAGAAATTTCACTGATTTCATATGATTTACTGCAAACAAAGATAACTAAAGACCAATGTCCCTTACTACCTGTTACCAGTGTATATATCATAGATATTACAGGAAGCAAAGGAAAGTTAATCAAACAAGAAACACATGTAACTATAAGTATTGGAAATTTTCAATTTAGGCAGACTTTACTAACAGTACCTAATATTAATTCACAAGTATTATTTGGTGTAGACTGGTTGTCAAAATAGAGTGTGACTTTAGATATTGATGCAGAATTACTGTCTTGGAAAACTGATTATTATCCATGTTGTAGTACCTTTTAAAATGAGTCTGATAGTGGAGAAACAAAGAGTATTGGTGAACAGCTTACACTTAGTTGCTAATGCGCAACTGCTAAGCAAAGAAGAATCTGTAATTGATATGCAGATCTGTAACGATGAGGATATTAAGGAAAATATTTTGTCCCAAGAGAGATACCCAGTCACAGGAATGGAGGATATTAAAAAAAATCAGGAATTGGCAGACCTATACCTTCAAGTTGATATTGTCAGAAGGATGAAGACAGGAAGACTGATATGGACTGCACACGTATTTAGGATGGCAGATGAAAGACTATCATGAGTAGCATTCTCAGGATTTGAGGAAGGCAGAAGGGATTGAGGAAGGCCACGGACAAGATGGAAGGGTGATATCAACAGGGATATGGAGGTGATGGACCTGAGAATAGGAGAATGGACCACAAAAGCCAGGAACAGAAATGATTGGTGGTGGAATGTAGAGAATGCATATGGTCTCCCGGGCCAAAGCAATAATTCAGAAGAAGAAGAAGAAGAAAGTCAAATACAGGGTGATTCAAAAAGAATACCACAACTTTAAAAATGTGTATTTAATGAAAGAAACATAATATAACCTTCTGTTATACATCATTACAAAGAGTATTTAAAAAGGTTTTTTTTCACTCAAAAACAAGTTCAGAGATGTTCAATATGGCCCCCTCCAGACACTCGAGCAATATCAACCCGATACTCCAACTCATTCCACACTCTCTGTAGCATATCAGGCGTAACAGTTTGGATAGCTGCTGTTATTTCTCGTTTCAAATCATCAATGGTGGCTGGGAGAGGTGGCCGAAACACCATATCCTTAACATACCCCCATAAGAAAAAATCGCAGGGGGTAAGATCAGGGCTTCTTGGAGGCCAGTGATGAAGTGCTCTGTCACGGGCTGCCTGGCGGCCGATCCATCGCCTCGGGTAGTTGACGTTCAGGTAGTTACAGACAGATAAGTGCCAATGTGGTGGCGCTCCATCCTGCTGAAATATGAATTGTTGTGCTTCTTGTTCGAGCTGAGGGAACAGCCAATTCTCTAACATCTCCAGATACACACAAAAAGCTTTCTGTTGAGCGGTCGCCATCTTAGCATCAACTGACGCTGACGCCTAGTCAACAGCGCCTCAAGCGAACAAATGTACAACTAAATGAAACTTTATAGCTCCCTTAATTCGCCGACAGATAGTGCTTAGCTCTGCCTTTTGTCATTGCAGAGTTTTAAATTCCTAAAGTTGTGGTATTCTTTTTGAATCACCCTGTATATAGTAAAGCTCCTGAATCTATCCTCTTAGGGGATGATCAGAAGGAACAATAATACAATATTCCATGGAAATGTAAATCAGTATTCTCAGATAAACTGGAAGTAATAAGAGATTACATCAGCCAGTTTAAAGTAAAAGATCAAAATTCATTCTTTCGCATACATAATCAGTATCTTTAAGTTTAAGATCTATGGTACAAGAGGAAATAAATAAGATAACAGAAAACCAAATCACTGAATGTAGTTTACAACAATACATTGTTGGTTGTTAAGGAAGCTCACAGGCAAGTACACTTGGTCTTAGACATGCATCCTCTCTCAACAAACATATCAAAACTGAAAGAGCTAGGCCTATGTATGCTAATGAATTGCGAGTTAGGTTTCAACAAGCCAGACACTTCAGTTCAATGCATTTGACAGCTACATATTAGTAAGTAAAGTTACATGAAAATCTGAAACATTATACAGCCCTCTTGTTTGACAGAAAGTCATGTCAATTCAAAGTACTGCATTTGGGCTTAAATATTTTAGTTTCAGTATTTATTCATGTTTTAGATGAGACTTTGGGGAAGAAACTGTAACAAGGACTGATTATTTATGTAGATTATATTTTAATAGTGATCAAGACATGGAAAGAGCATTGTACCTTATTAACAAAAACTTTACAGAAGTTTTATGAGAAATATATTACTGTCCAGTCTTATTTTGGCAGAGAGGTGTTAAAGTTCTTAGGAAATCCTGCAGTGGTACATGTGATCAAACCTGATGCTGAAAGGTTAAGGGTTCTGAAAGATTGTCCAGAACCCCAGAACATGAAAGAGTTATGTTCTTTTCTCAGTCTAACAGGATTTTATCGTAGATATGTGCATGGACAAGAAATGAATGATCCTGGACTATTAACATTATTCAAACAAAGATCTATGGGACAAAGGGGCATCACAAGCTTTGAAGAATATTAAAGAAGCATTAGCGAATCCGCCTATGCTGAACCATCCTATGATGTATGAGCCATTTAAATTAGAATCGATACTTCAGAATAGTGAGTCACTTCGGAACTGTTTCAACGGGAATGGAATCCTGAAGTTAGGGACCACATAATACTATCACTTTTGCAAGTAGAAGCATTAATTGGCACAATTTAAATCACACATGTATGGAAAAGGAGTTACCAGCTATCGTCTGGAGTATTCGACAATTCCAAACACTGAATTGGGGGCAAAAAAATAATTATTTATACAGACCATCATGCATTAGCATTCTCAATGGAGAGCAGCTTACTACACAATGGTTTAATGAGGTTGGCCTTGCTTTTACAAGAATTCCAAATAGAAATTAATTACAAAAAGGATTCTCAGAACTGAGCTCCCAAAGTGTTGTCACAATTACCTCTACGTATGAATGATATGAGATGAACCGAGGGACCTGGAGTCATTTTTGCAATCAATTTCCTACCCTCAAGTTAAAACAATAATGAGGTTGGAATCCTATCCTTAAGAAGGAAAGCAGGAAATAGAAACAGATGAATTTTTAGCACTAAATTGCAGCAATGTGAGCAGACATTGTTGTCACCAGCTGAGGCAGCATTATGGATGACAGTTGATGGTAATTTGTTCTGCAGATTAAATACTACTGTATCTGGTTGGAAATCATGCATACCACAGAATGTTGCAGGAGATCTAATATGATTAATCCATAAAGGATTTGGACATTTTGGTATATGTAAGTGCACGAAGTATATAAATTTTATTACTTTAAAAACTTAAGTCAGAAAATAGTAAAGCTACTATGATTTTGTGAAGTATGCCAGAAGGTTAAAGATGATAATAGCCATCTACAATATAAGTTATATCCAATAATACAAAAGAATTGCACAATTTAAATGCTGCTGATTTTTTGGACAATTATCTACAGGTCAAGGAGGGGTCACTTACATCTTTGTACTGACAGAATGTTGGTTGAGGTATATAATAAGACTTTATCCTACCGACCAGGTCAACTTGAGAGAGTACATTAGAATAGCAGGTAAGCCTTCCCAACTGCTCACAGATAATGGGCCACAATTTATAGGCAATAAGTTAAAAGAATTTATAGTGTGGCAAGGAATAAAACATTTAATTATTTCAAAATACCACCCACAATGACCCTTGTGAATAAGTAATGAAAGAGATTGGATGCCTCTGTAGAACATATTTTTTCTAATAACCATATCACATGGGCTCAGCTGAGTCCCACCTTCCAAATTATTTTGAATGAGCTGCCCCATATGTCTGCAGGTTTACCACTGGCAGAGATTACGAATAAAACTTTCACTGATGATCACTATTAAAGTTATTTAAGTGGCCACCTTCAATAGAAATTAAAACAGAAAAATTACAGAATACGGTGAAGGAAAATTTACAAAAATAAGCAGAAAGTAGAATATGAAAATTCAGTAAAAAAGGAATTACACCTGTATTCCAGGTTGATGACTTAGTATTACTTTAGTTCTAATCTGAAGCAGGAAACCACCAAGATTTTTTCCATGTGACAGTGGACACTTCATGATGCTAGGCATACCTCGACCAAAAGCAATACTCTTTTAGACCTGGAGACTGATCAAGAAAAGGGATCATACAACACCAACACGTTAAAGAAATTAATATCCCCAGGAGAATCTGTGATCTTTGCAGGTTCGGCAGGTTGTCACCTGTCAGGTGTCCAAGATAACTTATTTCAGTACTCCACATTTCATTTTCTCTGGAGAAATTTCTTGTACTCATTCTTCCCTGTCGTCTTTAACCAAAATCCATTTAATGCTGTCCTATCCTAGAGGTAAATATAATGGATGAGGATTCTGTTTGGACCTATAAGGTGTACAATAACAGTAAAATTATGTTACTTAAGATCTAAGCATGTAAGAATAAATTAATCAACAGTGACTACAAGCAACATAATGATTTAAGATCTCTTTTAAAGTGTGATTATGTGTGCATGGTCACACACACGTGCTTTAAAACATAATAAACATCCTGCAAAAATTTCCTTCATTCATTGAAAGGTTAATTTGTATGTTTTCCATGAAGGATTTTTTACCTTTTCTTTACCTTCTATAAAAATAATGGTTGGGATTACATTACCTTTTATAGCAGAGGTTGAATACTGTAAGTGAACGAGTACAGGGTGTACATAAAGTCCGGGAACACTTTCAATTATTTATTGCACAAAAACTAAACATTGCACAGATGTCATACATTTTGCATTTTGAAAAGAAACTCTGGAAGTAGTGTTGTTGTTTTTTTTTTTTTTTTTTTTTTTTTTTTTTTTTTTTTTTTTTTTTTTTTTTATATATATATACAAACATTCAATATGCAAACCATGAGTGAACCGGCAGACATCAATATGTTAATTGAATTCTTGCCATACTTGTCCAAGCATCGCATCGTCAACTGTGGCAGTCGCTTCCCGTATTCCTTCATGGAGCTCTGCTACACCACATGGTAGAGGTGGTACATACACCATATCTCTAATGTGTCCCCACAGAAAAAGACACATGGAATAAGAACTGGTGATCGTGGAGGCCATTTCACGAAACAGCACACATAAAGCTTGCTCCACACCTCAACTCGCCATGTTTGCGACTACACTGACTATTGGCAAATTACCAAACTATGCTGTGGCATCATACATGAAAAAAACTTTCAGGTTTTCTCTTCAAAATGACATATGTATGATATGTGCATAATGTTTGGTTCTTGTGCAATAAATAACTGAAAGTGTTACCGGACTTTATACACCCTGTACATACAGAGCTCAGATTTAGTTCTTCTTACAACAATTTCTTTTAGGTGTGTTGTTATTTACTCACTACAACCTCAACACAGAGAGGTATTAGAATCAATTTTCTGGCCAGTGCTGATAAAGCAGGGAGAAGTACATTCTGTAAGGTACGCCGAACATTCTTCATCCTCTGGAATCTCAGTGAAGAATCTAGCAGGGAGATGATCCTGAGGTATGGGGTGGTACGACAGTCTGTCTTTGCAGTCTGTTTTCTGTCTTTCCTTGGCCCTAACACTCCTACTGTTAGTTTTCCTTTCTTTCTTTTCCAACATGAGTACTGACTCTATCTTCCCTCTTTCCACAATCAGTAATTTCTACAGCAGAACCCTTCTCAAAACCACATCACACAGTGATAGTAAAACTTGTTTTCTTGGAAAAGCCGAGGAGTAACAAAAACACCAAGACAGGATACAAATAGTATGATTATTATGTAATGGCAGCACTTTTTTAATGCAGTGTATTCACTACAATTATATATATTTATGTGTGTTAAATGTTAGCAATATTATGTATTAACAGGGGGAAAAGGAAGGGAAAGGAAACCTTACCCTACGTGGAGTAAGACATGCTAACATGCAAGCGAAAAAGTAATAGTTTGATGATTCAATTGTTTTGCTGTGATAGCTAAGTCTATTGATATCTCTGATAAAGGAGTGCCAACGAACTGTTTAACAACTGGTGCACAAACTAATACAAAAGATTTGCATTAACTTTGATGGGAGAGCGCTAATGAATAAATGACTTAAGAAAGTGAAATAAAAGGTCTATAGTTATTAATATATTACATTCTGTGGTATAACGCTGAAGGACTGATGATTCATTAAGCAGATAAGACTTATCTTATAAATATTGAGACAATTAAACAAAAATTAATGGTAAACTAAGAATTATCCCCAACAGAACTTGAGATGAGCATTTATCTATAGAAAGAAAGCAAAAAAAAAAAAAAAAGTTTCACAAAGGTAAACACTCAGTATTGTATTTTTGCATTGTTCTCTGATGTAGCAGAATGTGATCACTTTAATAATAAAGACTACAGATAAGTCTCATAATTTAGTAGCAATGAATAGATCCCTGGTGGAAAATCACTGACAAGTATTTACTGGAAGTCGATATGCTACGGAGAAACTTTGTCACTGAGATGCATAAATATAAGAACCAAAGGCTGTGCACACTGTTAAAGATTTAAGATAGGGCATACCCAATTTTACATAGGTATTGGAGAGGACAATGATAGGTGAACTCATGGAAGGGACAATATAATCCTTGGTCAGGTGACTCCATAGATGGAATGACCTGACCCATTTTTTGTATAGAGGAATTAATACAGATAGACTCATCCACAACGATAAAAAGGTATTTATGTGGTATCTGCCCACAGAGAAAGGGGTACGTGCAGCTCTTACAGAGGTAGAAACTTGTACGTTGACAGTTGATCATGTTGTAGAAGTGTTCTCCAAAACAGTCAATGGCTAATAGACTTACCTGAGCAGTGATGATACTTTGAATCACTGAAGTGTGACATGTAATTTCAAGTGAAATGATAGGTCACTCGTATGTCCTTCTAAACAAGAAAGATGATTGTGAAGTTTAGTCATCATTGTATTTTAGAATTAAGGCAAGAGCAACCCTGCATGTTCTCAACAACAGATTCGGTGACCGATGGATTGGTAGAGGCGGACCAATTCCATGGCCTCCACGCTCTCCTGATCTCAACCCTCTTGACTTTCATTTATGGGGGCATTTGAAAGCTCTTGTCTATGCAATGCCGGTACCAAATGTAGAGACTCTTCGTGGTCATATTGTGGACGGCTGTGATACAATACGCCATTTTCCAGGGCTGCATCAGCACATCAAGGATTCCATGCGACGGAGGGTGGATGCATGTATCCTCACTAATGGAGGACATTTTGAACATTTCGTGTAACAAAGTGTTTGAAGTCACGCTGGTACGTTCTGTTGCTGTGTGTTTCCATTCCATGATTAATATGATTTGAAGAGAAGTAATAAAATGAGCTCTAACATGGAAAGTAAGCGTTTCCGGACACATGTCCACATAACATATTTTCTTTCTTTGTGTGTGAGGAATGTTTCCTGAAAGTTTGGCCGTACCTTTTTGTAACACCCTGTATATTGACAGAGACAACAAGAAAAATATGTTCAACAAAAAGATGAAACTGACTTTTAAGAGAAATGCACCACTAGATAAATACCTAGATCTTCTGCAGGAACAACTTTGCTCACAAGGCCTGCTCTTAAAGCTTCTTCAGCTGAAAGAGGAAGACCTGTAAACAACATGTGTGCTGCTACTTTTTTTGGCACTGCACGACCAACAGCAATTCCAGGTGTAGAGCAGAATATTCCAAAGTTTGCTCTGTAAACAAGCACAGAAAATTCATTTATATACAGAGTTTTTGCAACATTTTTAATGATATGTTTCATTTCCCATTGCCATCATTGGTGAGAGCACAAAGTATAAGTACTAATCACCACTGGAAAAACAAAAAAAAAATGAATGAAAAGAAAAAGAAAAAGGATTCATTACGAAGGAATTGTCCAAATGGGATGGAAATCACTAGATGTGAAGAACATGTACACAAGCAAATGATTACAATTTCTGAAAAATTGGATGATTTATTCAAGAGACAGAGCTTCACAAATTGTGCAAGTCAATAATGTATTGGTCCATCTCTGGTCCTTATGCAAGCAGTTATTTGACTTGGCATTGTTGATATATTTATTGGATGTCCTCCTGAGATATTGTGTTGGAACTTATGCTGCTTCACCTACCAGGCTATATGTTTTATTTTTTCTGTCTACTTTTACCCGCTCATTTGCCTAATTAGTTTACGGCAAAGATTAAAATGCAGTATGCCCACACAGCAATCAAGTCTGTGGGGAAAGCGAGAAAAGATGAAGAACATTAATTTTCTCATGTTTGTAAATGTTGATCTTTCACCAGTCTTGTACTATCTGTCTTTTCCAGTGTATAATAGAGAGAAGACACGGATTTCTGTTTAGATCACTAATGATGTTAAATACACTAACTGTTATAGTACGACATCAGTTACATTTACCAATTCCTTGTTTCACCTGATCTATTTATCTGTGTTACTAGTATCTGTAATACTTTGGAGAAGGAAGAAATTTAGGCAGAGCAAGCTGGGGGCAGTAACATGTCTTCAAAGAAGAAGAGGAGATAAATAACTTCAAAAAGAAGACAAGGTAAATAGCTCCAAAGGAGGTAAATAACTTCAAGGCTTAAAGAACTATCATCTAATAATCTAATATTACATGTCACAGATTTTTCGTGCATGCAAGCGAATCTGGCACAATATACCTGAGGAGGACATACAACAACTCTTTTAATCAATACAAAGCCGAATAACTGCTCGCATGAGGGCCAAAGGTGGACCGACACATTACTGACTTCCTCAATTTGTGAAGCTCTTTTTCTTGAATAAGTCATTCAGTTTTACAGAAATTGTAATCATTTGTCTGTGTGTACACATAAATCTCATCTAGTGGTATCCATCCCATTTAAATAACTCCTTTGTGGTGTGCCCCTCATTTTTTTTTAGTAATTAATTTTACTATAGCAGGATGCGCATCATGATTATTCACAATAGACACAATAAATTCTGTATAATTATGAACTCAGCTTGTAATGGAAAGCTGTCTATTGTGGAGAGTGGGAAAGTAATGCAGGTAAGCACAGACGAAAAAATGACATCTTAAAAAATTAAACTGTGCCAAATTCCAGAATTAAAGAAAATCAAAGCATTTTCATATAGCTTAGTTGATACTATATTTATAACTAAGAGAATTTTTTCACAATATACCAGTTCCTTTTTTTGTTTTTATCTTTTTTCCTTTATTAGATGCTGGTATAAAATTTATATATATTACCCTGGAGTTGAGAAGGAGCTGTTATCAGAGCAAATTGCAATGTCACAGCTAGCAACAAGTTGGCAACCAGCAGCAGCAGCCAGTCCTTGAACAACAGCTATGACAGGCACAGGACACTGTAAGATGCCTAGCATCAGACGAGAACAGGTTGCAAAAACCTCATGGTGGAATTCAGACCCATCTTTGCTTGTCTGCAACAGTTATTGTCAGCTATTAATTGAAGGCACAAGCAAGTAATTAATCCATAAATTTCTGTTTTTGACATACCAGTTCTTTCAAATTGTGGCCAGCTGAGAACACCCGTCCTTCTCCATACAGTAAAATACACCTGAGAGAAGGGTCATTCTGATTGCAGGTGATGCCTGCAATCAAGTCTTCCATCATTTTCATGGACAGTGCATTCCTGAAAATCACACAAATGGAAATTAGGGTTCAGTTTTGACAATTCTTGCAATTCAAGTGCTTGAAAACAACAAACCTTGTTTTTTGACTTGACATGATTATTTTACGAACACCATCATATTGTACAGTCTTTGTCAATGGTTCATTTGCAATAATACATGAAGTACTAAGTGACATATTATGTTTTGGTTTCCCTCGGATTCTTGCCACCTGTCAAATATAAAAATAATGCATAGCTATTAAGAATTTAAATTCAAAGGACAGAATGAAAAGAAAGAAGATTTTAAACATTTCTGCTAGCAGAATGTGAAAGTTGATGCAAGCAATATCTGTACTACTGTGTAGAATGGGATGATAAATCTCAAAATGATTATTTAGTAAAAGTAAACCAAGTAAAAGATGGTGAAAAAGTTAACAGGAATATTATTATTACTATTACTATCATCATCATCATCATCATCATCATCATTATTATTATTATTAGTAGTAGTAGTAGTAGTAGTAGCAGTTGTTGTTGTTGTTGTTGTTGTTGTTGTTGTTGTTGTTGTTATTATTTCATTTCTTTCCTTTTCCCTGTCAAGAGGGAGAAGGAACTACACCTGAGTCTCTGCATACGGGTGCGTCGCTATGGATCGGAGGAAATCCTCTCTGGCTTCCGGCAGCTATCTGATTTGGTAAAGACTGCCAGTCTCGCTAGCGGGATGAAAGCAGAGCACACCATCTCCAGCGTCATTGACAGGACTAACTGCGGACCTTTGGTACAGAGCCGAGTGGAGAGTCTGAATCAGAGGCTGGAGACGGTTCTGCGACCGTGTGGGCTGCAGATCCCTCAACTTGCACCATAGGGCGGTGGGGTTTTGGGTTCCGCTGGATAGGTCAGGAGTCCACTACACACAGCAGGTGGCTGCACGGGTGGCAAGGGTTCTGTGGCGTGGACTAGGCAGTTTTTTAGGTTAGATGGCCTCGGGTAAGTACAGAAAGGGCAACAGCCTCAAAGGGTGCGGGGCAAAGTCAGGACATGCGGGGACCAAGCAGCAATCAGTATTGTAAGTGTAAACTGTCGAACTTGTATTGGTAAAGTACCAGAACTTCAAGTGCTGATAGAAAGCACCAAAGCTTGAATTGTTATAGGTACGGAAAGCTGGTTGAAGCCAGAGATAAATTCTGCTGAAATTTTTACAAAGGCACAGACGGTGTTTAGAAAGGATAGATTGCACGTGACCGGTGGTGGTGTGTTTGTCGCTGTTAGTAGTAGTTTATCCGGCAGTGAAATAGAAGTGGATAGTTCCTGCGAATTACTATGGGTGGAGGTTATACTCAACAACCAAGCTAGTTTAATAATTGGCTCCTTTTACTGACCTCCCGACTCAGCAGCATTAGTGGCAGAACAACTGAGAGAAAATCTGGAATACATTTCACAGAAATTTCCTCAGCATGTTATAGTCTTAGGTGGAGATTTCAATTTACCAGATATAGACTGGGACACTCAGATGTTTAGGACGGGTGGTAGGGACAGAGCATCGAGTGACATTATACTGAGTGCACTAGCCGAAAATTACCTCGAGCAATTAAACAGAGAACCGACTCATGGAGATAATCTCTTGGACCTACTGATAACAAACAGACCCGAACTTTTTGACTCTGTAAGTGCAGAACAGGGAATCAGTTATCATACACCTGTTGCAACATCCCTGCATATGGAAATAAATAGGAATATTAAAAAAAAATGGAGGAAGGTTTATCTGTTTAGCAAGAGTAATAGGAGGCAGATTTCAGACTACCTAAGAGATCAAAATTAAAATTTCTGTTCCAACACTGACAATGTTGAGTGTTTATGAAAAAAGTTCAAAGCAATCGGAAAATGCATTTTAGACAGGTACATGCCGAGTACAACTGTGAGGGACGGGAAAAACCCACCGTGGTTCAACAACAAAATTAGGAAACTACTGTGAAAGCAAAGAGAGCTTCACTGCAAATTTAAATGCAGCCAGAGCCTCTCAGACAAACAGAAGCTAAATGATGTCAAAGTTAGCATAAGGAGGGCTATGCATGAAGCGTTCAGTGAATTCGAAAGTAAAATTCTATGTACTGACTGGACAGAAAATCCTAGGAAGATCTTCTGGTCTTAACATTAAATCAGTAAGTGGATCGAAACAGCATATCCAGACACTCTGGGATGATAATGGCATTGAAACGGAAGATGACAAGTGTAAAACTGAAATACAAAACACCTTCTTCCAAAGCTGTTTTACAGAGGAAGACCGCACTGCAGTTCCTTCTCTAAATCCTCGCACAAACGGAAAAATGGCTGACATCGTAATAAGTGCCCAAAGAATAGAAAAGCAACTGAAATCACTCAACAGAGGAAAGTCCACTGGACGTGACAGGGTACCAATTCAATTCTACACAGCGTACGCGAAAGAACTGGCCCCCTTCTAACAGCCGTGTACCGCAAGTCGCTAGAGGAACGAAAGGTTCCAAATGATTGGAAAAGAGTACAGGCCTATACTCTGACATCGACCTGTTGTAGAAATTTTGGAACATGTTTTTTGCTCGAGTATCATGTCATTTCTGAAAACCCAGAATCTACTCTATAGAAATCAACATGGATTCCAGAAACAGCGATCGGGTGAGACCCAACTCACTTTATTTGTTCATGAGACCCACAAAATATTAGATACAGGTCCCAGGTAGATGACGTTTTCCTTGATTTCTGGAAGGCGTTTGATACAGTTCTGCACTGTCGCCTGATAAACAAAGTAAGAGCCTATGGAATATCAGACCAGCTGTGTGGCTGGATTGAAGAGGTTTTAGCAAACAGAACACAGCATGTTGTTCTCAATGGAGAGATGTCTAGAGACATTAAAGTAACCTCTGGCGTGCCACAGGGGAGTGTTATGGGACCATTGCTTTTCACAATATATATAAATGACCTTGTAGATAGTGTCAGAAGTTCCATGTGGCTTTTCGCGGATGATGCTGTAGTATACAGAGAAGTTGCAGCATTAGAAAATTGCAGCGAAATGCAGGAAGATCTGCAGCGGCTAGGCACTTGGTGAAGGGAGTGGCAACTGACCGTTAACATAGACTAATGTAATTATTGCGAATACATAGAAAGAAGGATCCTTTATTCTATGATTATATGATAGTGGAACAAACACTGGTAGCAGTTACTTCTGTAAAATATCTGGGAGTATGTGTACGGAACGATATGAAGTGGAATGATCATATAAAATTAATTGTTGGTAAGGCGGGTGCCAGGTTGATATTCATTGGGAGAGTCCTTAGAAAATGTAGTCCATCAACAAAGGAGGTGGCTTACAAAACACTCGTTCGACCTATACTTGAGTATTGCTCATCAGGGTGGGATCTGTACCAGGTCGGGTTAACAGAGGAGATAGAGAAGATCCAAAGACGAGCAGCGCGTTTTGTCAAAGGGTTATTTGGTAAGTGTGATAGCGTTACAGAGATGTTTAGCAAACTCAAATTTCAGGCTCTGCAAGAGAGGCGCTCTGCATCATGGTGTAGGTTGCTGTCCAGGTTTCGAGAGGGTGCGTTTCTGGATAAGGTATCGAATATATTGCTTCCCCCTACTTATACCTCCTGAAGAGATCACGAATGTAAAATTAGAGAGATTCGAGCGTGCATGGAGGCTTTCCGGCAGTCGTTCTTCCCACGAACCATACACGACTGGAACAGCAAAGGGAGGTAATGACAGTGGCACATAAAGTGCCCTCCGCCACACACCATTGGGTGGCTTGCGGAGTATAAATGTAGATGTAGATGTAGAAACCAGATTTACATGCAAATATGGGAGAAACTGTGATTTTTGCAAAGCAACCACCTAAAGCCAGTTACAGATCTAAATTACTGCTGATTTCTATATGTTTGGGATATATTTGTAATGTTTGACTATAGCAGCTGAAAAGCTATTGTTCTTCTTTAGTATATTTCATATTTTCATTACTGTATTTATATGCTATAGTAAATGTAATGTATTTTATACAAGAAATTTAAAAAAGTTTTGAAGTGACTTCTTCTCCCCAGCACCACATCGTTTCTTTTTCAAATGTGCTGTTCTCCACTGTCTGCCAATGAAGGAACTTTTAAAAAGTTTTACCAGCTACAGATTAACCCACAATTTTTAATTTGTGACCAATCTGCTCTGCTGTGTAGTTTCTCCACTATGAGAAGAAAAGAAGTAAGGCTCAAATTTGTTCCCATGTGAATAAGCTTTATTTATCTCATTTTACAACATGTTGAAGTACGAGGGTATTTCGGAAAGTAAAGATACATCGTACGCCAGAGGAACAGAAGAGGTTTGGCGAGCAAGTTGGCAATACTGGTGTTAACCTTGAACCATTAGCTTTCTCCTCGCATTTGGCAGTTGAACGTTGCTTCTGGTTGGAGTAGGTCGTGTTTAAAATGGCTGCGAATCCCACCAAATGTGAATCCTGCCAAATGCGAAGTGCACTCCATCATATGTCTTCTTCATGCAAACGGTCAGCCACCAGCGGATATTCATAAAGAAATTGTTTCTGTTTATGGGAACATCATGAATTGACAAAATGTAACCAAATGGTGTCGTCATTTCTCTGAAGGTAGGACCGCTGTTCATTATGAACAAAGAACAGGTCGGCCATCTGTGATCTCTGATGCCCTTCTTTGGAGAACGGAGGAAGCAATTCGCTCGCATAGATGTGTCACATTGAAAGAATTGCTTCAGATCATACTGGACATGTCAATGACAACTCTTTATGATGTTGTGACTGTCAAGTTAGGGTACAGGAAATTGTGTGCGTGCTGGGTTCCAAAACTGTTAACGGAAGAACACAAAAAGAAAAGGATGGGCTTTGCACTCGACTTCCTCACACGCTATGCTGAAGCAGGTGATGAGTTCCTTGATCACATTGTGACAGGTAACGAGATGTGGGTTTATCACCATACACCTGAATGCAAGCAACAATCAATGCAATGGCGCCATTCGAATTCACCAAAAGCCAAGAAATGCAAAACGCCGATTTCAGTGAAGAAAATCATGGCTTCTGTTTTTTAGGACAGACAAGGCATTCTTCTGTTGGAATTTATGCCTCCTGGAACAACAATTAATGCTGCTGCATATTGCCAGACTATGAAATGTCTTCAAAGGGCAATTCAAAACAAACGCAGGGGAATGCTGACAAGTGGAGTCCGCTTGCTTCATGACAACGCACGGCCTCACACGCGCTTGTAATCGAAGCACTACTCAAACAATTCAAATGGGACGTATTGGACCATCCGCCACACAGCCCGGACCTTGCGCCCACCGACTTCCATGTCTTCTGTTACATGAAGTCACATCTTAGTGGAAAATCATTCCACAATGATGAAGAGATCAAAGATGAAGTGGCAACAGGTGGCAACCTTCTATGTCTGTGGGATACAAAAGCTTGTGCACCGACTTAACAAATGTTTGGATAACAGGGGTGATTATGTTGAAAAATAACAAATACTCCAGTTAATAAGATGTAACTGACGTTTTCTAAATAAATGTTCTATTTAAGGACTTCGAGCCATTGTATCTTTACTTTTCGAAATGCCCTCGTATATTTTACATATCCTCACAACTTAACAGTTCATGATATTTAAAAAATGAAACTTATTTTCAATTTCAGACTCACACAAGCTGCAGTGTCTTCAAAGTTGTGGTGGAGACACACTGCCTGTCTCCATCACACTTGTAGTTATAATAACAAAATTGAAAGGACAAATTGCTGCTTTTCACACAGAGGAGGCATTGAGTCACAGAAAGACACAATGAAGAAGACTGCTAAAAAATTTTATATTTCACACAAAGTCCTTAGTCCTTCTTCTGAAACAGGAAACACACTATATTCATGCAAGTACAGCTCACACAGACATGGCCACTATCTCCGGGCAATAGGGTTCAACTGCGACCACTTCTGATGTGAGTAGTAACCTGCTGGGATGGATGGTGGGGTATGGAGGAGGCTTGGTGTGGGGAAGGGAGGAACATCAGGGTAGGGGTGATGGAGGGAAGATTCTGTACTGCCTGTGTGACCATGCAGAGACTTGGTGGAGACAGTACAGGGTGGCTTGGTGCAATATTGGTAAGCTGTGCAGGGAGGTTTTGGGGGGGGGGGGGGGGGGGGAGGGAGGGAGAATAGATAAGTATAGACAGGAATAAAATTAGTAAGTGTGTTTGTGGGATAGAAGGCATGTGTGGTGCTGGAATGGGACTGAGCAACGGAATAGGCAGGTGGAGAACAAGGACTAGCAGAGGTTGAGGTCAGAGGGATTATGGGAATGAAGGACATGTTGCAGGGACGATCCCCTCTTGTGCATTTCATTAAAGCTGGTGGTGGTAGGAAGAATCCAGATGAGTGCAATTATGAAAGTGAAGTACATTGTGTTGGGCACCATGCTTGGAAATAGTGTAGTCCAGCTGCCTCTTGGCCACAGTTTGGCTGTAGCCATTCATGCAGACAGATAAACCGTTAGCTGCCATACCCACTTAGAAAGCAGCACAATGTTTGCTGCTTACTTCATAGATCATATGGCTGCTTTCATAAGTAGCCCTGCCTTTGATGGAGTAGAATATGCCTTTGACAGCACCTGAGTAGGTGATAGTGTGAGGATGTACATATTCATGTGTATCATACATCTGTTGCCACACTATATGCCTGATGGTGAACCCTTTTGGATTTGGAATTTTTTTCAATTAGTGGATCTTCTGTGGTGCAAGATGATGCACATTAGTTACAATTTTTTATGTGAGATACAATTCATCATAAAAGGAGAGCTGGTCCTAGTGGACACTATGCTGCTGAGAATTTCAAACTGGATAAATCCTATGCACGTGCCTTAATTTTTCTTAAATCTTGCTTCCATTAGATTAGACTATGTTGGATCAGATACACTTTACATTCCTACAGATCCATAGTGAGGAAATCATTCAGGATGAAGAACAAGTCAGAAAACAAGAACACACAATAAATATTTACCAAGAAAAACAGACTTGTCAATGTAAGATACCTTTCACAGATCACAAGTGAAATTGTCCACATGGATGTGCAATTACAGCAAAAAAATTTTAAACATAATTTCATTTAAAAGATAATAACAACCTTGTCATGAACATATAAATTTTCAATGCAAAGAGTTGCTTATAATAATCTCAGGCTATTGTAGTCATGCGTCATCAAACAGAAGAATCATTTTTCAAAACATGTTTGCAGTGACCACATTATTGCACCATGTTTGTACAGATGTCACTCTGTACATAATATTCACATTATTTGATGCTATTAGTAACATATACACATCAGTCTGTTCCACTAAGAAATTCATCAGTTGAGTAGTAGAAGTTGGCCACCAATAAATTGTTTAGGGTCCTATTAAACTGAATTCCATTAGTAGTTTAACTTTTTATTGCTGCTGTCAAGTTACTGAACATGTGTCTTCCTGAATAACGGACACCTTTCTGGACCAAGGTAAGTGACTTTAAATCTTTGTGGAGATTATTCTAATTTCTAGTGCTGATTCCATGAACTGTTGGTTTGAAAATGTGATATATTTCTAACAACAAATTTCATTAAGGAGTATCACTAGTTCCCCAAACAGCGCTCAGCGGGACAGTCTTGAGTTCACACCACAGATAATTCTTATTACACATTTTTGGACACAGAAAGCTTTAGCTTGGCTTAATGAGTTACCCCAAAAAAAATCCCTTATGACATTATGGAATGAAAGTTAGCAAAGTATTCTAGCTTTTTTTTTAATTTTTATATCACCTAAGTCTGACAACATTAGCAATTTAAGTAGAATCCATTTAATTGGTTCAGCAATATTGTGGTATGCTGCTACCAGTCGATTTTATTAAAAAGCTTTAAGCCCAAGAAATTGTCATTGTGTTTTAGTCATATACTGGTGGGAACCTCTTATGAGCTCTGAACTGCATGTAGTTTTCTTTTCTTTCATTTTTTTCCAGAATTTATAGACAAAGAGTTGGCTAGGAAACATTTATTAATGTCTCTGAAAATTTCATAAACTGACCTTTCTAAGACTATACTTGGCATCTGGTAATGTTACTGATGAAAGGTCATTGATATAAACAAGAAAAAGGGCCCTAAGATAGAACCTTGCGTGACACCACATGTAATTAGTTCCCAGTTGGATGATGCCTGATAGCTTAATACATATCTCTTCCATATTGACACCCTTTGTTTCCTATCAGAGATATTGTATTTGAATCATTTTGCAACATTTCCTTCTACATTATAATATTATTATTTACTTAAACAGATATTATGATATACACAGTTTGAGACTTAACATGACATCCTGTAGTTGCATGAAAAGCATTATTCAACATGGTGGCATTGCTGTCAGGGTTCCTCCGAGCCATAATCCATAGGTAGCGGTCATCCACTGCAGTAGTAGCCCTTGGGCGGCCTGAGCGAGGCATGTCATTGACAGTTCCTGTCTCTCTGTATCTCCTCCATGTCTGAACAACATCACTTTGGTTCACTCCAAGATGCCTGGACACTTCCCTTGTTGAGAGTCCTTCCTGGCACAAAGTAACAATGCAGACATGATCGAACTGAGGTATTGGCCATCTAGGCATGGTTGAACTACAGACAACACGAGCTGTGTACATCCTTCCTGGTTGAATGACTGGAACTGATAGGCTGTCGGGCCCCCTCCGTCTAGTAGGCACTGTCCATGCATAGTTGTTTACATCTTTGGGTGGGTTTAGTGACATCTCTGAACAGTCAAAGGGACTGTGTCTGTGATACAATATCCACAGTCAACATCTGTCTTCAGGAGTTCTGGGAACTGGGGAGATGCAAAACTTTTTTGATGTGTGTATTTGTTGTCAGATGATTAAGGAGCTGATTGTATATTACTTTTTCAAAAATTTCTGAGAATACTGGCAAAAGTGAAACTGGATGGAAACTTGACAGTATTTCTGTATTTCCTTCCTTATGCGAAGGCTTAACGATAGCATACTTCAACCATTCAGAAAATGTTCCACTGATAAATCACTATCTACCAGTGGCCTACATAGGGCAGATATGATTGGGTCTGCTACTACTTATGCAGCACCCCACCGCTGGGCTTTATGTTGGGACACAGCATTGTGCGCTGCTTCTGGTCATCAAGGTCATCACATTGGATCTCTTGGGTATACCAGGTATATACGGGTCTCTGTGGGTACAAGTGGAGATCAAAATGATGAGGGTTATATTGTCCACCATGCTTGGTGGTGTGCACACTATTCGGCCATTCAGATATCTCAGGTATTTGCAGGTCTGAGTGAATCTGCAATCATCAAAAGAGCCATAGCGACCACTACCCCACAAAAGTACCTTTACGACACATTTTGCATGAGACTCCGCAACCAACAATTCTTACATTTGCAGTGCTTTCTTTATTATTTGCCGTGAACTGGTGTTATCAATCTTTGAACATTTTATTGTAGCTAAGCTATAGCTGAGTTATCCAGTTCACAAGTGGAGGATATAATAAAGCAGATTAAGAGCGAGGAGTTAACACCTCTTAAAAATCCAGGTCCAAGAGCAAAAAGCAAAGTTCAGGAAAATTTTTGTGTACTGAAAACTTAGACAATGCTATTATTCCTCAATTTGTTCAGTATGTAAAATGCAAGCTTGTATCATCACACAAGTCATCATCAGGGAACAGAAATTTCATTAGAAACATGGACTCAGAATTCTGCAAAGACAAGTGTGTATCAACAGAAGAAGAGTACCTTAAAAAACAACTAAAACAACATGAGTAATATTTATAAAAGCTATCTTAGATTTCATATTTTTTTCCATGATCTCATTGCATATCATTAGATGTCATCTTTTCTTCCATTATCCTGTACCATATCATTAGGGACTTTTATTTGTCTATGAATATTACTAATAGTAATTCTGAACTCTTTACTCTTTTTGCAGTTTTCAATCTGTGCCACTGGATGTGCACAATCATTTCAAGAAAGCCATTGTGCAATATGCAGTAGATGTGCATCCATTCCAACTTTCTGCATCATTATTGCATAATTTGTAATCTTTGAAAGAATTAAAATGAACATGAAAAACTAACCTTCAGACTTGCTCCTTTTCAGAATCTGTTGCCTTTTTAAGACATATCAAACACAAATGTGCCAGTAAAATTTTAAATAATGGCATAAACAACTGGTCTACTGGGCCTGAAAATTTTCTAATGGGCTTGTCCTTAATGTTAAGTTTCGAATAAGAGTCTGCTGCTCCAAGATATAAAAAATTCATCATACATTCTCATGTATAACATAATTCATCTTGCATAAAAGGAGATTTACTTTGAAAGTAACACTTCTGAAACCACCATTCACAATATTTTCCCACCTGTTAGAAATGAAAACAGCTGTGGTGTCACACTCATCGAAACGAATCCCATGATAAAGACACATCAAAAACAGTTTGCTGTTATGAAGTATTGCAGAGTCTCTGACACATTTCGCTGTCGGCCGGTGCCTGTATATGCACTGTGTTTTGTTGTTGCAAATAGCACATTTTCTTAGCAACTTAAGTTTTATTTTAGCATTACTCTCTCATTTACATTTTAATGCTGCAATGTTATTCTGCAGTAGTGGGCTAAAGTAAAATTCTTTGTTAAAGTATCAGTTCTTACCAGTGAAAATTACAAAAATTTAATTGAAAACTAAAACTATGAAAAAGTCCCATAATTCTAAAAAATTCCTGGATTTCTAAAAAATTCCTGAGCTTTTCCTGGATCTCTCCTAGATGCAAAAACTCCTGGGTTTTTCCTGGTTGCCCTGGGGCATATACACCCTGCCAACACTGCATAAATTGCAAGGATGCTTTCTTCTAAAAATTATTGCAGCAATCAGGCAAGATTGGTGCTCAGCCATCATAGATATGTGGACAGATGATTTTAAAAATCTCCACAACATTACACTGACCGGTCATTAAATTAATGAGAAATGATCTCTTATTAACAGATTACTTTTTACTCAAAAGTTCCAAACCGCTCAAAACAGGAGATGACATTTTACAGGAGTTGCTTCTTCACTTTTCCGTCCTGGGAGTAGTCAAAGAAGACTTTTCAAAGTTAGTGCAGTGAGAGATCAGGGATGTAATATAGTGAGTGTCTTAAAAGGGAACAAAAGGCACTCATAGCTTGCCTCATATTTTGACAACTGACATACACCATACATTTGACACAGACTACTGGTTGGCAGAAAACAGTTGTGAATTGATTAAATAAATATTGATTTGCAAACATTTAGTAGTATACATGAAACATGCATGACTGACATCAAAATTATAGCTGTCACTGGACCAAAAATTTGACACACATTGGAATTCAAAAGTAATCATGTTGTAGACAATCATGTCTGAGTTCAAACATATTAAAAAGATGTTGCAGCAAAACAACTGCATTCTAAATACATATGGAATAGACAAGGACCTCTTCCTTGATCTGGTACAACTTCTAAAACCATTTCACCATGAGAGAGACAAACTGCAGCAGAAATATTGTCCTACAACAGAGGATTGGCTCCAAAGCTACACGAGAATAATGTAATACTTGTATGACATTCTCAGTGACACGGAGGCATTTGAAATAAGAATAAAAATAGCAATGAGGACTTTGCAGTACATGCATCATACAATTAATGTTTCTCACTCCTCCTTTCCAACATATGAGAATGCTCTCTCTCCAGCAGAAAAAGAAGACGAGCACTCAGCTACTAGACATCTTTGCAGGAAAATTCCACAAACTGCAATTGAAAAGTGGATGAGGGAAGGCAGCGATAACTCAAGAGGACCAAAACTAATTACAATAATTGACATGACAATGTCAATGACGTCCAAAGCTACAACGATGTCTCTCTGTATCAAGTAATTGACACATTCAGTATGACAGATAACCTTATCACGAAAATAGTTTGCAAATACACTCATAATATGTTGTTGAACTTTTGTTCCTTAACAGTTATTATAAACATGCAAACAATAGATTTCATACTTGTGATAAATTTTAAAAAAAATGCAAAGGTGGAAAAAAATTAAACGTAAGCTGTGATGTCACATTTCTTTGTTAATTACAATCCTACAAATAATAAAAATTGCAAAAAATGCATGGCTGTTTTGATTTAATAAAAATCAGAAAAAATTGGAACACTAAAAAAATAATTAATGGAAAGTAATAAATTTTTGGAAATACATTTGTCTAGGTACCATATTTAAGTGATTAACATTGAAAAATCACAGGTTAATGTACATGTGAGATATGCCATTGCAAATGTGAGAGGCTGGTACATTAATAACTGGTAACCACCAGAATGTTGAACGCAATCATGCAGATATGCATGTATTGATTTGTATAGGTGCTGGATGTCAGTTTGTTAGATGGAGTTCCATGCCTGTTGCAATTGGTCAGTCAATACAGGGACAGTTAATGCTGGTTGTGGATAATGCTGGAGTTGTCATCTGATGATGAGACTTATGTGCTTGACTGGAGATAGACCTGGTTACTGAGCAGGCCACAGCAACATGTCGACACTTTGTAGAGGACGTTGGTTACAATGGCAGTATGTGGGTGAGCATTCTCCTGCAGGAAAACACCTCCTGGAATGCTGTTTATGAATGGCAGCACAACAGATTGAATCATAAGACTCGCAAATTCACAGTCAGGATGTGTAGGATGATGGGAAAAATGTTCCTGCTGTCATACAAAATCACACCGCACACATTAACTCCAGATGTAAGTACAGCACGTCTATTACTTGGACAGGTTGGCTGCAGGCCCTCAACTGGCCTCTTCTAGCCAACCCATGATCATGCACTGGCACTGTGGCAGAACCAGCTTCCAGCTTTCATCAGAAAACAACAGACTACTGAAACCGCAAATGGTGGTGGTTTGGGGATGGTGAAATGCACGATACAGGGCATCTGGCTCGAAGCTGCCCTAGAAGTAACTGATTTGTAACAGTTCGTTATACCACAATGGTGCCAACTGGTGCTAAAATTTTTGCTGCAGATGGAGTATGATGCGCCGGGGCCATACCCTGAACGTGATGGTCTTCCCCCTTTGTTGTGCCACATGGCTGTCCAGAGCCCAGTCGTCTTGAGAACATACATTCTTATGACCACTGCTGCCAGCAATCATGCAGAGTGGCTACATTCTTGCTAAGTCTGTCTGTAATATAGCAGAAGGAATATCCAGCTTCTTGTATCCTTTGTTCACACTCAGTGAGATGTTGATAATGATGTCTTTGTCACCTTAAAGGCATTCTTGACTAACATTAAGTCACCATGTCCAATCACAAAGGTAACTAATGCTCACAACCATTACAGAGTGTGCTTATAGCAAACCTGATTTGCATCCTCATAGTGGCACCACTAGTGCCACTCTCATGTGACTGATTCGAAATCTGAGCAGATATTGTTGTTCAGATGTAGAAAGGTGCCTACCAACTTTTGTTTTTGTCGCACAGCTCCTTCTCAGTGTTGTAATTTTTTTTCTGTCAGTATACACCGTGTGTAAACACAAATGAATTTATTTATTTTTAGTCTGCCACATAGTACACTGAAATTTGCTTATATCTGCTTCTGGGCGTAGTTATTTATTTGTTCATCATTCGTAAATGATATTTATGTTTATATTGCTATTTTAAATGATCTACATGCATTCTTGTGACTAGAGGGAAATGAATGCAACACAAAATAAAGAGAGTCTGACTTGGGTGTCAGGGATGAAATCAAGTGGATAAGGATGGGTATATGGTTTCAGGTACAAATCCAACTCTGTTGGTCACAGAACTGACCAAAATTTCCTGGCACCTGGCTATATCCATCTGTTTCAAATCTATACTAGTTATACAGATAACATAATATGTTACTAAACTTGGAAGCACACTATTTGATTGTCCTAATCAATATTTTTTTAAAATATTTTTATTTTTTTTATTTTAAAGATTTTATGATGAAGATTATTTCTATTTGTGTGGTGGTGGTCATATTCATATTACTGAAGTTATTTGTAACGACTGGTCTGATATATGGAATGTTAGTACTTACTGAACCTCACAATCCAGTCTTTTCAGCCAGTTATGAAATGTTTGCTAAAAAGTTTTGCAGCATGGCATGTATCTGTTACCAACATATAATTTCCTCTTAATGCTTTTTGCTCCTTTTAACCTCTGGTTCTATCAGTCTCCTCCTTCATCATTAACCAAACTGTGTTTGTTTTGTTATCTGATATGAAAATCTTTCTCTTATAATGCATTTGCTTTGACATCACTATTACTATCTTTAATATTTTGCAGTACGTCTTGTTATGAGTGACTCACAGGTGCAGTTCCCTTTTTTGTCTCACAACGTATCTTTATTTCTTGAGTAGTTCATGGCTTTTTTGTAGACTTTGATGTAAGCTGAGTTAGTTTTGGGGGAAACGGTTTTCAAATAAGGTAAGGACATTATCAATAAAAGTGTTGTATTTTCCATCAGATCAGTCCATGTCTTTAAAGAGAGTCCTAAAATTATCAAATCTGGGCTAAATGGCTACTACCTTGACTTCAGATTTAGCAGATATTATATCCTGTTCACCATTAAATGAAAGAAACTGCATGTCCTGGTCTGAGAAGACACTGACTATAAGTTTTGTAATATTATTTTGTTCATTGGACCTTTCTATAAAGATACTATCAGTGACTGTTTTTGAGCAATTAGCTAACCCAGTTGCGAAGTTTACATTTGAATTAAGTTGAATAACAGTGTTATTGACTGTAATAAATTATTACTGAAACAGTTTTTAAGGAAATTTACATTAAAATCAGCACCTTGATTTCTTTTTCTGTTAAACAGGTCAAAAGAGTTTCAATATGATTTATAAACAGATAAAGATTACCTGCAAGTGCTTGATATTATTATGAAGGATTTATTATGAAATTCTACTATTGCCGCACTTGCTCCCATTCGCTGCTCTAGGCAACATTTATGAATGTCAATGTTCTTAAATTTATAATAATTCCTAATGAACTCTCCTTTCTCCATTTTCTCTCTACAAAAATTAGATGCTAACCTAAATCTTGGAACACTTAATACATCTATACCACTGGTCACATCTTGTTCAGAGAGGAAGATTATGTCAACTGGGCTTGATCGCACTAATTCATCAATACAGATAAATTATCCATTAATTTTACTTCTTAGTCTCTAAATATTTTGAAGCAATAAAGATAGCTGGCATTTTCAAAATGATTCAGATAAAACTGGGTGGAAATAAAATGTATGCTGACTGCTGAAAATTTTTAACTGATGACTGTTTGTGCTGATGAAATATGCCATAATTATGTTGTTTAGTTTCTTTCTCAGACAGAAGGTTTGTTTCAATCCTAAACTTATAGTAACCTGCTGATTATTACACTTAACATCCACAGCAGACTTAAAGTCAGGCCACTACAGCTATCGTAGTGCACTCAACATTCAAATATAGTGCCCGCAACTACTGGAGGCGGCCAGAAAGGACAATCGGCCACCGTCTGCCATGTGAGCGTATAGCACTACACCACCAGCAACACCTGACATGGATACAGTCTTTATAAGAACATGCACAGGGCTCTTGGCCCTCAGTTGTTAAATGTGTTCGAGCGGGTAAACTACTTTTGGTGTTTCAATTGTAAACTGCCATTTGACCATGTATTATTATATTTAACTTCTGTACTACCTAGATTTCAGCCTTTATGCCATTATCAAGTATAATGCTAAAAGTTGTTAGTCCATTATTATGTCATATCTGTTAAGGCAGTTCAAAGCAAGTAAACAAAACCAACACATATCTTTAAGATGTTATTGTCAAGGACATGTGTTAGTTTTGTTTACCTGCTTTGGACTGACTTAACAGATATGATATAACAAAGGTCTAACAACTTTTAGCATTGTACTTATTAATGGCATAAAATCCAAAATATAGATAGTACAGAAAATAAATATAATATTACACAGTGAGATGGTGGTTTACTCTTTTAAACAGTACTGCATGACTGTGGCTCAACACCGACAAAAAAAAAAAAAAAAAAAAAAAGTACTTTCAGTGCGTTCTTGTTGATGTCACTCTGTGACCCAAGTAAATTATATATTTTTTAGAGAAATGTGTTTCCTTGTGTTCCTAGTCAGGACACATGTGGCGACAATGTGTATTTTCTATGGTATTTCTGCCATTTGGCTCTTTCATGGAGACTTTACTCCAGTCACCTCTGCAACAACAGATACATGTGACCATGGTGGAATGGTTGTTGGCTACACTGACCCACACTCAGCAGCCAATTATTAACCTCCCATCCCCACATAATAAATCCATGAATACACAAAATGTTAGGACCCTTACAATGACTGTCTTCGTCAATATTTTCTGGCATTCTGGATGGTCAACATGGTCTCTATTGCCCTTTTCTTATTGTGAGTACCCCTCATAAGTATCACTTACTATGCCAATTAGCTCCACTGCAAGAACCAGCAATGCTTTCTTTTGACGATCTGTGTAGTTTACCATTCTCCTCTCGCCACAAGCGTCCACATGTGGGCACTGCATATGTTGAAGTTTACCAGTGTCGCAAACAGCTCCAGCAATTCTATTGTGCATGGGAAACTGAGCTTCAAAGCCTCAGTTGAACATCTTGGTTCATCACAGCTGTCTCTGGAGTCGTATGTGGACTCCATGGTCACAGATGCAATCATCCATTCGGCTCCAGATACGGAGGCATGTCAACATGCCCTTTAGTTTTAGGACCCTACCATGGCAGAGGTTCTGAATATCGCACAGTCATTCGAGGTCTTCCATATCACAATCACAGCCTTGTACACAGAAGAAAGAGCAGGTTGCCACAGTAAGGACAAACCAACCACGCCGACACAGGCAAACATGTCATCAGCAGCTCACTTCCTTCACGCCTCTTTTGTTTCCTAAAGCACGAGTGGGTGGCATGCCTCAAGCACTGGTCTTCCTGTAAAAAAAATGTAGCAGAAATATGTTGATCTCTACCCACTACGAGTAACTGCAGGAATCAAAGAACACAAATATTCATACTGATTCATTGTTCTGTTCGCCACTGTCTGCAGGCCAAAACAAACTTTTCATTTAAGTGCAGGTGATGGATCAGTTATTAATGATACAAGTCAACAAGGGGCTGCTGTGTCCCTACTCAACTCAAATACGTACATCAGGCTAGGGTCCCCACTGTTGGTGCACATCGAGCATCGGTTGGTAAGCTATAACAAACTGCAGAATTCTATTCTTGGCCAGTTCAGGGTTGACATAATTTACATGTCAGCAGTCCATTCCGTTACACACATGGTGGTTAACGATGTGATTACTGAAAATTTGTATGGGTTAGATGCTGTTACTACTTTTGGTTTTTCTACTCCGAATGTTGTGCATCTGGTGTCAGTCCAAGTGCCTTATCAGGAATTGGATCACTTGTGCTCTGAGTTTTCAGATCTGCTTGCCCCAGGTTAGATTATGCAAACAGTTTCACGGCACACATCACCCTCAAACCCTAAACCTGCCCTCACTTTCTTCAGGTGGGGCCAGTACCAGTAGCTTTCCGTGACCAGGTTAAGACATAGCTGGATCGCTTAGTGTCATGGGAAGTGATTAAACTGATTTTCTCAAGTGAATGCCTTTAGTGATCATAAAGAAGTTGTCTTGCCAGCTTTGGATCTGTGGCAGCTTCAATGTCATTATTAATGGACAGGCAGTCAGAGACACTTATCCCTGCCTCGCCAGGAGGAGGTGCTCACAAAGCTGGCTGGGTCAAGCCTTTTTGGAAAATGATTTGGCTGAAGCTTACCTTCAGATTCCATTGCACAATGCATTAAACCAGAAGCTTATGGTTAATACATCTTTCAGCCTCTTTCAGTAACAATGGCTAATGTCTGGGGCTGCTAGCGTGCCTGCCATTTTGCAATGTCTTAGAACATATTAACGATCCTGTTGTGATATGTGCTACCACAATGTGTCAGCTATGTCAGTTCTGTTCTTTCTTTACTGCTTTACAGGCTGAGCGCCTCAAATGTAATCTCACCCTGTCTCACTTTCTGCATCCTTCCCTTCTTTATTTGGGTCATGGAATCCCCAAGCTGTACATGTGCCCCATGAACAACATGTCACCGCTGTTATGGCTCTACCTCATTTGTCTATTCTACCTGTTACTTCAGTTAGATTTCTTTGGTCTGCAGCCTATGAGCATGTTCTTGTGCAGGGTAAGGATACTCTTCACTTTGCACTTTGTCTTGCAACATATCAACTTGGTGAGCATCTGGTCCTCACCGCATATGCTTTCGAGTACAGGGTGGGGGGATATGGCCCAAATGCCATTTGGATGGTTCGCAACAGCTTATTGCCTATGCATCAAAAACAATCAATGTTTTGCTATTGTCCACACCTCATGTGCTCCTCCTCTACCCCAAGGGAAAGACCAGGCATCACGACCAACAATGCTGTGACTGAATAGACAACCATGGCAGTACCAGGGACAACAGCCAAAGAGGCGAGAAGTTCGTGATGCATCCAGACCAGTGCGTACGGAGGGGAGAGAGAGAGATGAGGGCACTCCCACTGCCAATGGACCCTGGGGCAACCAGTGGACAGCACCAGTGACAGGCAGGCAGAAGCCACCTGGACATCAGAAACCATGATGAGGGGTGCTGGTATAAGCAGTGACGAATGATGGACTGGAGAGAAGCAGTTCTGGCAATAGAAACCCAGATTCTGTCCTCGCTGATGGCACCATCTGTGCAATGCTGAGAGGCACCAGTACTGCCCTCAAGAAGCAAACATGCTGTCAGTGCTGATGGAGCCCCAACTGCTGCAGTACGTGGGCAAAACCAGGCCTGCTGAACCCCAGGTGAGGCCAGGGCACACAAAGAACAAGGAGTTAGGACCATGGACTGAGGAGGGGGCCCTGCACCCATCCTGGGATACAACTGGCACCAGTGGATGCCACGACTCAAATCTTTGGTGTGGACCATGAAGATGCAGTGACCATGTTGACTGTGGACAACATCCAGAATCCTGCGAGGGCACCACCTAATGCCCTGACTCAGATTGGTGTACCAGGCATGAACGTCAATTAAACTGACTAGCCTGTGGTTCCTGAAAAGGGACCACAGCCTTTCCAGTAGTTGTAGGGGCATCAGTCTAGATGATTGACTGATATGGCCTTGTAACATTGGCCAGATGGTCTTGCCATATTAATACTGTCAACAGTTAAAAGCAAGATGAAATTATAGTTATTATATCTCCTGAGCAAATGAAACTATAGCTATTATATTTCCTGAGTACTTGCAGCTTTACTCTATGGTTTAATGATGATGTCAATCTCTTGCATAAAATAATCCCTCCTCAAAGGGGGGGGGGGGGGGGGGGAGCTACTCAGCAGGTTGTCACTATCAGGAGATATAAAACTGGCTCTCTACTAACTGAAGCACAGAACGTTTGATCCTTTAATCGAGTAGGTAGGTAAGTCAGTTTAAAAAGGGAAATGGAGAGGAACAGGGACTGAGGGAGAGGAAGAGAAGGAAAGCTGTCTGATAGAATTTTGTACAGCATACTATTTAATCATTGCTAAAACTTGGTTTAAAAATCATGGAAGATTTTCTACATGGAAGATACCAGGAGTCACCCGAAGGTTTCAGATACTGTATATAATGGTAAGACAGATTTCAAAACCAGATTTTAGATTGCAAAACACATCTAGGGATAAATACCAACTCTGAACGTAATTGACTGATTATAAGCTGCAGATTAAAACTGAAAAAATTCCAGAAAGGTGGGAAATTAAGGAGATGGAACTTGGATAACTGAATGGACCAGAGGTTGCTAAGAGATTCAATGATTGGTTGAAAGAAAGGAAAGAAATACAACAGAAGATGAATGGATAATTTTGAGATAAAAATAGGGTAGGATACAATGCAGTAGGGACCAAACTGAGAAAAAAGACAAGACCCAGTAAAAATCATTGGATGACGCATGATATGTCGAATCTGACTGACAAAAGGGGGAAAAAATATAAAATGGAGCAAATGAAATGGGCAAAAGGGAATAAAATGTCTAAGAAATGGGAATTATAGAAGTGCACCATGGCAAAGCAGGAGTGGCTAGATGAGAAACGAAGGCTGTAGAAACCTGCTTGACTTGGGGAAAGATAGATGCCACCAACATAAAAACTAAAGATGCCCCTGGAGACAAGAGAGGCATCTGGTGGAACATTAAAAGCTCACATGGCAAGCCCATATCAAGCAAAGAAGGGAAGGTTGAACGATGGAAGGAGTTGACATAGGGTCTACACAAGGGAACCAAAGCAGAAGAGAAGAGGAAATAAATAAAGATGAGTTGGGAACTAGGATGCTGCAAGAAGAATTTGGCACAGCACAAAAAGACTTACATCAAAACCAGGTGCCTGGCTTTGGTGACGTTCCCTCAGAATCATTGGGAGTCTTGGGAGAGCGAGCCATGAGAAAACTATTCGACCTGGTATGCAAGACATGAGACTAGTGAAATACCCTGACTTCAAAAGGCATGTAATAGCTCCTATTTCAAAGAAGACAGGTGTGAATATTACTGAGCTATCAGTTTAAAAAGTCACGATTGCAAAATATCAATATGAAATAATTACAAATTAAATGTGAAAACTACTTGAAACCAATTACGAGAAAAATTGATTTGAGTTCCAGAGAAATGTAGGAACTCATGAGAAATTACTGTCTATGACTTATCTTAGAAAATTGTTTGAAGAAAGACAAACTTACAATAACAGCATTTGTAAATTTAGTGAAGGCTTTTAACAGTATTGACGGGAACACATTCTGAAATTATTAAGGTAGCAGAGATCAAATACAGGGAGAAAAGGAAGCATTAGCTGAAAAGGTAGTAAGATAGGGTTGTAGCTTTTCCGCTATCTTACTGAACTGTACTTTCAGCAAGCAGTAAATGAAAGCAGGGAGAAATTTGAAAAGGGAATTAAAGTTTTTAAAATGGAAGAAGTTGTATGTCTATGGAGGGGAACAAAGGTCTTAGTACAGTAAGCAAGATCAAACGGATGTAGGCTGCAGTAGTTACCCAGAGATGAAGAGGCATACAAAGAATAAACAATGTAAAACCCACAATGGAATAATGACAATATTATGGAAAGGATAGTTGCTTCTCACCATAGAGCAGAGATCCTGAGTCACAGATAGGCACAACAAAAAGACAGTGAGAAAGTAAGCTTTCGGCCAACAAGGCTTTCACCGGAAATAGACGACATAAACACATACACACTCACACAACATAAACACATACACACTCACGCAAATGCAACTCACACACACATGACCACAGTCTCTGGCTGCTGAGGGCAGATTGTCAGCAGCACATGATGGGAGAAGCAACTGGGTAGTGGGGGTAAGGAGGAGGCTGGGACAGGGAGGGAGAGGGACAGCAGAGTAGGGGTGGGGGACGGTAAAGTGCTACTTGTGGGAACATATAGGGTCAAGGTGGAGAGAGGGTAGGGCAGCTAGGTGCAGTTGGAAGGTTAAACAGTGGGTGGGGAGGGGGGGAGAGGGCAGCAGTAAGGGAGAGAAGTAAAGATTGTGGGTTCAGTGGTGGAACAGAGGGCTGTGTAGTGCTGGAATGAGAACAGGCAAATGGATAGGTGGGTAAAGGATAAGAACTTATTGGAGGTTGAGGCCATAAGCATTACAGGAATTTAGGATATTTTGCAGGGAGCGTTCCCCCCTGCACAGTTCAGAAAAGCTAGCGTTGGTACGAAGGATTCAGAGGATATAGGCTTTGAAGCAGTCATGGAAATGAAGAACGCCGTGTTGGCGAGTGTGCTCAGCAACTGGGTGGTCCAGCTGTTTCTTGGCCACAGTTTGTTGGTAGCCTTTTTATGCAGACAGAGAGCTTGTTGGTTGTCATACCCACGTAGGATGCAGCACAGTGGTTGCAGCTTAGCTTGTAGATCACATGACTGGTTTCACAGATAGTCCTGCCTTTGATGGGACAGGTGATGCTAGTGACCAGACTGGAGTAGATGGTGGTGGGAGGATGTATGGGACAGGTCTTGCATCTAGATCTATTACAGGGATATGAGCCATTAGGCAAGAGGTTGGGATGGATGAGGGTATTGTTTAGGTTCAGTGGGCAGCAGAATACTACTCTGAGAGGGCTGGGGAGGATAGTCTATAGGACATTCTTCATTTCAGGGCAAGACAAGAAGTAGTCAGAACCCTGGCAGAGAATGTGATCCAGTTTCCCCTGTCCTGGAGGTACTAAATCATGAGGGAATGCTCCTCTGTGGCCAGATGGTGGGGCTTTGGGAGGTGGTAGGTGACTGGAGAGATTTGTTTTTATGTAAGACTGGCAGTGTAATTACAGTCTGTGAAGGCCTCAGTGTGACCCTTGGTATGCTTCGAGAGGGGCTGCACATCCCTGCTGATGTGACAGCCAGGGGTGGCTGGGCTTTATGTAAGGGACTTCTTGGTATGGAACGGGTGGCAGCTGTCAAAGTGGAGGTATTGCTGATGGTTAGTAGGTTTGATATGGACAGAATCCATCTTTGAGGTGGAGGTCAACATTGAGGAAAGTGGCTTGTTGGCCTGAGGAGAACCAGATGAAGTGACTATGGGAGAAGGCATTGAGGTTCTGGAGGAATGTAGATAGGTTGTCCTTACTCTCAATCCATATCACAAAGATGTCATCAATGAATCTGATCCAGGGGAGTGGTTTGGGATTTTGGGAGTTTAGGATAGATTCCTCTAGACAGCCCATGAACAAACTGGCACAGGATGATGTCATGTGGGTGTCCATAGCTGTACACCAGATCTGTTTGTAGGTAATGGCTTCAAGGGAGAAATAATTGTGGTGAGGATATAGTTGGTCATGGTGACTAGGAAGGAGGTTGTACATTTAGAATTCATAGGGTAACGGGAAAGGTAGTGTTCAATAGTGGTAAGGCCATGGGCATTAGGGATGTTAGTGTAAATGGTAGTGGCATCGGTAGTGATGAGCAGGGCCATGTGGTAAAGGAACAGGAACTATGGAGAGTTGGTGAGGAAATGGTTGGTGTATTTTATATAGGAGAGTAGGTTGTGGGTAATAGGCTGAAGGTGTTGGTCTAAGAGAGCAGAGATTCTCTCAATGGGAGCACAGTAACCAGACACAATGGGGCATCCTGGCTGGTTGGGTCTATGGAGTTTAGAAAGCAAGTAGGAGTTAGGAGTGCTGGGAGTAGTACAGGTGGGGAGAGAGATGGACTCTGGGGAGAGATTCTGCGATGAGCCTAAGGATTTGAGGAGAGGCCGGAGAGCCTACTGGATTTCTGGAAAGAGTCACTGTGGCAAGTTTTGTATGTGGATCAATCTGGCAGCTGGCAGAGTGCTTCTGCCCAGTAGTCCTTGTGGTTCGGTTCAAAACAACAGTGGTGGAGCCTTTGCCACCAGGTAGGATTATAAGGTTGGGCTCAGGTTTTAGGTGGTGGACTATGATTGTTTCTGCAGATGTAAGGTTAGTTTGTACATTGAGACATTTGGGGAATGAGGGTGAGGCTCGGTTTGAGGTTAAGAAATACTGGAAAGTTAATGGGGTGATTTGGGGGTGGATCACAGTTTAATGGAGGAGTGAACTGAGTCAGGCAGGGTTCAACATTGGTCTTTGGTTAAGTCTGATTGGTTGGGTTGGTGGTGAAAAACATTTCTCCCTGATGCCACCGAGTCCATGAACTTATCTTAAATCAGGGAGTCATGCACTAATGAGGACATTACTCTGCTATGACTATAACTTAACAGAAGGACTTTCTCGGTCTCTGACTAACCCCAACCTCAGTGTGTACTCTTTTCACCTGTCCCATGATTGGTTCCTGAATTACTTGGTTGTCAGCACACTACTGGCCACAGTCTCCAGAGCAGTGAAGCTTTCAGAGATGTCTAGACTACAGCTAGCAGGGCCTCAGCATCTGGACACAACGGTGATGGGTGTGTCAGTTGTGTGTGTGTGTGTGTGTGTGTGTGTGTGTGTGTGTGTGTTTCTAGATCTGACTAAGCACTTTGCCTGAGATCTTAATAATATCAGACAGTGTTCCTTCAGAATGAGATTTTCACTCTGCAGCGAGGTGTGCGCTGATATGAAACTTCCTGGCAGATTAAAACTGTGTGCCGGACCAAGACTTGAACTCGGGATCTTTGGCTTTCATGGGCAAGTGCTCTACTAACTGAGCTATTCCAAGCACGACTCATGCCTCATCCTCAAAGCTTTACTTCTGCCAGTATCTTGTCTCCTACCTTTCAAATTTCACAGAAGCTCTCCTGTGAACCTTGCAGAACTAGCACTCCTCCAGAAAGGATATTGCACATATATGGCTTAGCCACAGCCTGGGGGATGTTTCCAGAATGATATTTTCACTCTGCAGCGAGGTGAGCGCTGATATGAAACTTCCTGGCAGATTAAAACTGTGTGCCGGACCGAGACTCAAACTCGGGACCTTTGCTTTTCACAGGCATGTGCTCTACCAACTGAACTATCCAAGCGTGACTCATGCCCCGTCCTTGCACTTGCCCGCAAAAGGTAAAGGTCTGAGATTGAGTTTCGGTCCAGCACACAGTTTTAATCTGCCAGGAAGTTTCAGTCTTCTTTTAATCTGCCGTTCTGCTGCTTAATGCCTCCTCTATGTGGTGAACAACAATCTATTTCATTTCATATTGTTGGTACTTTAATATGATGCTGGCAACAACCAGAGCAAAATGCCTCAGACCTTTGGAGGTGATGGAGTCCCACCTCTAATTGACAAACCAGGGACTCCTAAGATATGACTCAGCAAACGGATGGTAACGAGATAGGGAGCTATTAATATCAATGGGGGCTACTCTGGGAAGAAGGTAGAGCTGGCAGAGGCTGCAAGTAAGATGGGGTTGGACGGTTTAGCTATTAGTGACATTCGGGTAAGGGGTGAGAAAGAAGAGGAAGTGGGAGAATACAAGGTCTACCTGTCAGGAGTCAAAGCAGGAATAGCACAATGGGGTGTAGAGCTTTACATCAGGAAAGAAATGTAACCTAGCATAGTTGCAATAAGGTATGTAAATGAATGACTGATGTGGATAGATTTGACAGTGTCTAGCAAGAAAATTAGGATTGTGTCAGTATATTCGCATTGTGAAGGGACAGATCAAGATAAGATGGATAATTTTTATGACACACTCAGTGATGTAGTTGTTAGAGTAAAGGACAAGGACAGTGTTCAGCTCATGGGTGATTTTAATGCCAGGATTGGAAATCAAACAGAAGGGTATGAAAAGGTTATGGGTAAATTTGGAGAGGATATGGAGGCCAACAGGAACGGGAAACAACTCTTGGATTTCTGTGCCAGTATGGGCTTAGTAATCACAAGCTCCTTTTTTAAACATAAGAAAATTCACCGGTATACTTGGGAAGGCAGGGGAACCAGATCTGTCATTGACTATATAATAACAGATCAGGAATTCATGAAGGCTGTGAGGGACACACGTGTATTCAGGGGATTCCTTGATGACTCTGATCACTATTTGATATGCAGTGAAATTGGTATTGTGAGGCCGAAAGTGCAGGTCAGGTCCATATGTAGGAAGATAAGAGTGGAGAAACTTCAGAATAAGGAAATCAGGCACAAGTACATAACAGTGATCTCGGAAAGGTACCAGTTAGTTGAATGTAGTCAATTACAGTCATTGGAAAAAGAATGGACAAGGTACAGGGACACAGTGCTAGAAGTGGCTAAAGAATGTCTTGGAACAGTAGTGTGTGCAGATAGGATGAAGCAAACAGCTTGGTGGAATGACACAGTCACGGCAGCCTGTAAAAGGAAAAAAGTGTATCAAAAATGGCTACATACTAGAACTCAGGTAGACAGAGAAAGTTATGTTGAAGAAAGAAACAAAGCTAAACAGATAATTGCAGCATCCAAGAAGAAATCTTGAGAAGACTTTGGGTCAAGCTGCTGGAAAACCATTCTGGAGTGTAATTAGCAGTCTTTGAAAGGGAGGTAAGAAGGAAATGACAAGTATTTTGGACAGGTCAGAAAAACTGCTGGTGAATCCAGTTGATGCCTTGGGCAGATGGAGGGAATATTTTGAAGAGTTGCTCAATGTAGGTGAAAATACGATCAGTAATATTTCAGATTTCGATGTACAATGGGATATGAATGATGATGGAAATAGGATCACAGTTAAGGAAGTGGAGAAAATGGTCAATAGATTGCAGTGCAATAAAGGGGCTGGGGAGGATGAAATTAAGTTGGAACTCATCATATACAGTGGAATGTCAGGTCTTAAATGGCTACACAGGATAATTGAAATGGCGTGGGTGTCAGGACAGGTTCCATCAGACCGGACGAAAGCAGTAATCACACCAATCTTTAAACATAGAAACAGAAAAGATAGTAACAACTACAAAGGTACCTCTTTAATCAGCGTTGTGGGTAAAATCTTCTCAGGTATTGTTGAAAGGAAAGTGCGGGTATTAGTTGAGGACAAATTGGCTGAAAATAAGTGTGGGTTTAGGCCTCTTAGAGGTTGTCAGGACAAGATCTTTAGCTTACGGCAAATAATGTAGAAGTGTTACAAGTGGAACAGGGAATTGTATCTATGCTTTATAGAGCTAGAAAAGGCATATGACCGGGTTCATAGGAGGAAGTTATTGTCTGTTCTATGAGATTATGGAATAGGAGGCAAACTTTTGCAAGCAATTAAAAGTCTTTACATAGATAGTCAGGCAGCAGTTAACAGTTGACGGTAAATTGAGTTCATGGTTCAGAGTAGTTTCAGGGGTCAGACAAGGCTGCAACCTGTCTCCACTGTTGTTCATATTATTTATGGATCATACGTTGAAAACAATAGACTGGCTGGGTGAGATTAAGGTACGTGAACACAAAATAAGCAGTCTCGCATATGCGGATGACTTAGTTGTGATGGTAGATTTGATTGAAAGTTTGCAAAGTAATATTTCAGAGCTAGATCAGAAATGTAAGGACTATGGTATGAAGATTAGCATCTCCAAAACGAAAGTAATGTCAGTGAGAAAGAGATATAAATGGACTGAGTGCCAAATAGGAGGAACAAAGTTAGAACAGGTGGATGGTTTCAAGTACTTAGGATACATATTCTCACAGGATGACAACATAGTAAAAGAACTGGAAGCGAGGTGTAGCAAAGCTAATGCAGTGAGTGCTCAGCTACGATCTACTCTCTTCTGCAAGAAGGAAGTCAGTACCAAGACTAAGTTATCTGTGCACCGTTCAATCTTTCGACCTACTTTGTTGTATGGGAGCGAAAGCTGGGTGGATTCAGGTTACCTTATCAATAAGGTTGAGGTTACGGATATGAAAGTAGCTAGGATGATTGCAGGTACTAGTAGATGGGAACAATGGCAGGAGGGTGTCCACAATGAGGAAATCAAAGAAAAACTGGCAATGAACTCTATAGATGTAGCAGTCAGGGCGAACAGGCTTAGATGGTGGGGTCATGTTACATGCATGGGAGAAGCAAGGTTACCCAAGAGACTCATGGGTTCAGCAGTAGAGGGTAGTAGGAGTCGGGGTACACCAAGGAGAAGGTACCTGGATTTGGTTAAGAATGATTTTGAAGTAATAGACTTAACATCAGAAGAGGCACCAATGTTAGCACTGAATAGGGGATCAAGGAGGAATTTTATAAAGGGGACTATGCTCCAGACTGAACGCTGAAAGGCATAATCAGTCTTAAATATGATGATTGTTGTTGTTCCATGCCAGATTTTCCTCTGTTTCATTAATAAATAAATAAGATCACTTTACTTGGTACATAGGGGACCTCAATAGAATACAAAATTCAATGTATCCCATGATCTCCAATCTCAGTCTGAAGCACTGCATGCAAAACGTAACATGTCTGAGTGCATGTTAGTGAATGCTGTCTCAGTGGGAGTCCTTAATTAACATCACATCGGAATCTTGAGGTTTGTTGGAAACACTTCCAACTATGAATCATGTGTAGTAAGTTAGGGGATTTAAATCCAGGGCTGTTGGGAGGTCAAATTTCTTAGACCAAAACCTCTCGAAACTGTCTTACATTGATTTATGTACAAATGCCCCACGTAGGTCTTGTTCAGAATCATGTTTTTTCCAGATGGCAGTGTTTCAATCCACAGGTTCAGAATACTTGAAATAAATTTCAAATAAGCTTCTTTCATGGCAGTTTCCTTGCTTTAAAAAATAAAGTTGGGGCATGTATGGGGTCCTCACTGGACACACTGCAACACTTAGCAGCTGAAGACAAGTAGGAAATTCTGTTCTGGCAACAAATGGGAGATTCTCTTAATCATTTCCAAGCCAGCAGTCGTTTCTCCAGCTGTTTTTAGTGTCTACCATAAAACTGTTCCTTATTAACACTCCACCAAGGCTTTAACATAAACCAAAATTGGTCAGTTGCAAGTAGGACTAGCAGACTGAGGATTCTGTAGAAACTTAATTATGCATATTGTCCATTCCAAGAATCAAGAACCTTGACAGTTTTTACCTGTTATCAACATTGATGCTGGCCAGATATCAATCCCAGGCATTCCGAGACTTTCGAGAATGTCTTAATTTCAAGTTTGAAGTCAAATAACAAATGAGAAAGGAAATATTTTTTTATGTGATATAATTACAAATTAACAATTTCCTGTCCCCCCCCCCCCCCCCTTTACTTGTCATGTCAAACTTTTCTTCTTGAGAGATTTCATGATTCTACATCAAGGAGAAGTGCCCATAAGTTTTTAATGAGTGAGTTTGCTAGAAGCAAAATATGTGACATAAATGGCCAATCTTTTGACTGTATTGACTTAGAAGCTAATATTTATTACCCCACCAAGGGACCACAGACCTTAGTACGTGACTCAAATTTCAACTTGACATGTCAATCCGTTCCTGAGAAAATGGGTTTTGGAAAGTCGAACAGACAGGCACACAACACAGTGATAAGTGTTCTGTTTTTGCCGATTGAGGCACACAACCCTAAAATCATATATGGCATGAGATGCTGATTTGAAATGGTTTAGTTGTGACTGTCAGATCAAATTTGTGGAGGTTGGTTGGTCATACGCAAACTACCATTATGGTTAGTATTTTATCCATCCTCAGCTATTATAGTTGTACATAATGAAATAATAAGCACCTAGCTGCATATAAGAAATTTAATTTCTTTATCAGTTTCGTGCTCTTCCTCAAAAGGGCTGTACAGGAAAATACACCACAAATAAGCAGAAGTCAGATAAGAATATTTAAATCAGGAATGAAAAGCTTAAAGAGTTCAGGAGGGTGACACTCAATTCCATGCAGAATATCAATGGCCCTTCATGAGTAGCGCTCAAGAAAACAGATCTTTGCACATAAGCTGAGTCAAGAAATGGGCTTGCCTGCAGCAAAACAAGTAACTACGTAGTCATTGGGATTATATCAAGGGCACCATGGATTATCAGCACAGTGAACATCGATGCCGCTTCAACTGACACACCATCAGATATGGGTGTGTGTCCAATGACACTGGACGTAAGAGTCGCTCCACATTATTTTTTCTGATGTGTCCCAGTTCTGCATATAGCACCGCAATAGACATATCCATGTGTGCAGGCTCAAAGGAGAATGAACACTGACACACTGCATTCATAGTTGTGCCATTGGGTACGCAACATATTCACCTCTGTTTCACATAGCTGTAAATGTAAGACAATGGGCATTACATTTCTTGCATATTCAGTCCAGTGGCTGTGCCCTATCTTTGAGGTAGCAGTGACATTGTCATTTGACTAGATAACACACGACTGTATGTTGTCCATAATGTTCTAACCTACTTCAATACAGAGGGTGTTCAACTGTTGCCTCGAACAGCACATTCCCCAAATTTTTCACCCATTGAAAACATTTGGATAAGGACTGCTGAGAGGTTGACATTCTACCACTTACCATTCACCAAAACTGATGAGCTCTGGCATAGAGTTCAAGCAGCATGAAATATGTACCTGTATCTGTCATTCAAGCTCAGTTTGACTCAAAACCCAGCCAAGTTAGTGCCATTGTTGCTGACAGAGATAGCAGCACTGTGTATTATATTTTGCACTGTATACCCTCAAATCACCTATACTCATGATCACAGAGCAAGAAATGATCTTTTAAAATTGTCTTCTTCTTCTTCTTCTTCATCCAATTCATTGTTTCTTGACCACAGCACCCAGTCACAGGAAAAGTGCATGCCATTAGCAAGCCTAGTCCCCAACAATAAGCATGATCATCACCAGTGTCTGCACCTTTAACAATTATGTTACAGTTAAGTCAAAATAGATCTTGTGAGAACTGTTTTATGACACAAAAATGTGGTATTTGCCTTCTACATAATACAGTTTGCTTCCCCTGTGACAAATCTTGGCTTTCAGTCATGGTTTTCCAAAAACAGCTACGGAAAAAAAACACTTATTTCCATCATAGCAGTGTTCACAAGTCATCAGCATTGTCCCTGTGCACAAGCAGAAATGGCTGTGCCCATTAAGGTAATATTGGCCTTAACAGTACAGAATACAGGTGTATAACTTCAGTTCCTTATTTATTAACAATAAGGATACTTAGCAATCTATTTTATCACCAGTATTGCAACATACAAACCAAAGACTGCTCACCTATAGGTGGCAAGCTATTCCGGTAAAAGAAGAAAGTACTGTGATGACTGGTTACTTCCTCTTCATTCAGTTTTCGCAATACTGTCACATTAGGTTCAGGAATCAGTCTGTTTTTCACATTTTTAAACAGTGTTAGTGACGGCAGTTTTCAACCAACCCCCATGGGTAACATGACATTAGTGTAAATCTGTAAAGCATATTCCCAAATAGAGTGGTATAGGTAGGGGACAAAATGGATGGGTAACACTAGGACTTGACACTAAGACCTCCACTACAGGTCAGAACACTTCTGGAGGCAAGTGACTTATCCATCTCATAGTCCCTCAGTCTGGTTCTCACATTTTTAAAACAGTATTAGTGACAGCTGTTTTCAGCTAATCTCTGTGGATAAAATGGCATTAGTGTAAGTCTGTAATGCACATTCCCATATAGAGTGGCATGGGTAGTGGACAAAATGGATAGCTAACACCAGAACTTGACACTCAGACCTTCACTAGAGACTAGAAGACTTTCTTCTGTGGGCAAATGACTTATCCATATGATAGTCCCTCTGTAGAGAGGACTGCAAGTCAGTAGCTACAAATGATCACATTACTCAACTCTTTACCCGAAGATGATGAGCAGGAAATTTGTTAAAACATTGCTTCAAAATGGTGCTGCCGTTTGGTTGATAACCTGAGAACATTTCATCAAATCTTTATGATGTGAGGACATAATTAATAACTGCCCATAAACATTACAGCATTCTGAAACATTCATGTCCGTGTGTTAACAGTGGAAGTGGTAAGCTGCAGACTATTCACAACAAGGTAATTCTTCTTATTTCCCATCAAAATATTTTAAGTGTACTTACTTTGTTAAGTCGCTGACACAGTAAAATAGCATTGAAATTCTGTTTGTGTAAGAACACTTTAGATCTGTTTGTGTTGCATTGTATCTTAGATCTGCTTGCGTAACTGAAAAGTATTACAAAAGCATTAAAGTTACGAGGTTTTGCACATTTGCCAGATCTATTCATTCTCATTTCCATTGCTTTTCCAAACCATTACTACATTCATTCTCCATGAAGAATGTGCTTCAAGGGTATGTAACAAATCAAGGCAGCTGCTGAAAACTGCATTACTACATCAAAAAGAAACGCTACTACTTCAGGCAGCAAAAGACCCGCTGCTTTTTCAGTTACATTAAATAGCTGCTGTGTATCTCCTATCCACTTTCCATTGCCGGATTAAGTGGAAGGTGTACATGACTAAATTTATATTTATAATAAAATAATGGTTATCCCTTTGGCATATGAACGGAGTCCTGTTTACAACATATACTGCTACATTTTATGAAACCCACAGGATACCTCAAATCTGGAATGGATCATTTGTAGGGGTGGAGGAGGGGAAGGGTAACAAAAGGTTTTTTAAAATTTTCTCCTGAGTTTACAAGGATTCTCAATATCTCGATTTATAGCAAATAAGAGCCCATTAAGAACCTTTGTAACAGAATGGGCCATGTCTACAAGTCTTCTTATGTGGTTGATTAAGTTACGATTCCACTGAATCTGATTCGATTTTATTAATAATGAATGTGCTGGGAAGTGTGTGTAAGAATTCAGAGACTTTCACAGAGACCAGTTTAATAAGTTATCTTCCCATGGTCAGGATCAGCACAAATGTGCAACTGCTTTCATGTTACAGAACGGTATACTTCTTTACGAGAAGAGTTGCAAAAAACTGAGTTTGCATGTCATTGGTATTTGAATGTATGCCTAAGCTACCACATGCTCATCAAAAAGCATCACCAACTAGGCGAGGCAGCTGCTCTACAGGGTGTCAGCTACCCCTGATGGTTCCACAGTTCCAACTAGAACTACCACGGCAAAGCCACTCACTGGTAGCCACTGACTGACACTCAAGCCAGTCTCTCAGGGTCCTGGGTTTGACATGGGGTCTGCACACTTCATCCCAGCATCACAGAGTGGTGGTGGTATTTTACTGCCCCCTGGCTTTGCCTTACATCACCACGTTGAGAAGGTGACTTCCGTCAGAAAGGTTGTTGCACACTGCCTGCCACTGCTGTTTCCGTATACTGTTGGGGATGAAATTGACTGACACTCATGCCCTCTCTCAGGGTCCTAGAATTGCCATGAGGTCTGCACACTTCATCCCAGCATCACAGAGTGGTGGAGGTATTTTACTGCCACCTGGCTTTGCCTTACATCACCACGCTGAGAAGGTGACTTCCATCAGAAAGGTTGTTCCACACTGCCTGCCACTGCTGTTTCAGTATACTGTTTGGGATGACATTGACTGACACTCAAGCCAGTCTCTCAGGGTCCTAGGTTTGACATGGGGTCTGCACACTTCATCCCAGCATCACAGAGTGGTGGTGGTATTTTACTGGACCTGGCTTTGCCTTACATCACCACGCTGAGAAGGTGACTTCCGTCAGAAAGGTTGTTGCAAACTGCCTGCTGCTGCTGCTGTTTCAGTATACTGTTGGGGATGACATTGACTGACACTCAAGCCAGTCTCTCAGGGTCCTGGGTTTGACATAGGGTCTGCACACTTCATCCCAGCATCACAGAGTGGTGGTATTTTAGTGCACCTGGCTTTGCCTTACGTCACCACGCTGAGAAGGTGACTTCCATCAGAAAGGTTGTTGCCCACTGCCTGCCACTGCCGTTTCAGTATACTGCTGGGGATGACATTCGCTTGCCGCTAGCCTTGACTGGCACTGGGCCGCTACTGCTAATGAAATGAAGGATTTCCTATGGCGGAAGTATTCTTGACCCTGCACATGAGGTGGTACTGGAGAACCCACACTACAGCTTTCTACACAATTCTGCAGGCAATGACAGTAAGACAATAACATAAATGAAGATTGTATTGCATTGTATGTTAACTGGGGACCTAGAAACGATGGAGAGGCTCCATCCCCGCTGCAGTGGTCCACAACCCCATGACAACTAGTGCAGTCCACTTCACCCCTCCGCCACCCCCACACCGAACCCAGGGTTATTGTGCGGTTCAGCCCCCGGTGGACCCCCTAGGGAATGTCTCACACCAGACTCGTGTAACCCCTATGTTTGTATGGTAGAGTAATGGTGGTGTACGTGGACGTGGAGAACTTGTTTGCGCAGCAATCGCCGACATAGTGTAACTGAGGTGGAATAAGGGGATCCGGCCCGCATTCTCCGTGCCAGATGGAAAACCGCCTAAAAACCATCCACAGAATGGCTAATTGACTGGACCTCAACACAAATCTGCCGGGCAGATTCGTGCCAGGGACCAGGCGCTCCTTCCCCCTTGGAAAGCCGTGTGTTAGACCGCACAGCCAACCGGGAGGGCCTAAATGAAGATGGTAAGATGTTAATGGTTATCGACCCATTTTCTTGCTAACTTCATTCTCTAATGTTCTGGAAAAGGTAATGGCTTTAAAAAATGGTTAGGCATTTCTGAAAAATGATGATTCAGTCATAATTTGGATTTTTATAATGGCTCACCCACTAAATTTGTTGTCTACAGTACTATTTTACTAGTCATGTACAGGGTGAGCCACATGAACCTGAACTACTTCAATGGGTCATAACTTCCCTTCAAAAGCTCACTGAAATGGGAAAGTTGCTTTAACAGTGTCAACAGCTCTGGGAGAATCAGAAGTACTGTTCACTATTGGCAAGTTGATTGTAGTTTCTGCACATGAGGTCCTAAGTCTGGTATAATGCTGCACTTGCTCAAATTTTGTTAGTTTGTTCACAGGCTTTGTTGGTTGTGGTTTGCAGAAGTCAGTGAATGTGTAGTTTGGGCCATGTGGCAATAACAAGCAAGTCAGTGTTTTTATTTATTTATTTATTTATTTCAGTCTTTAGCTGGCAGAAACATGTAGTACACACTTAGAGAGTGGATTTTTATTGTGAAAACATATTGGATCGCAGACTCAATGGTTACAACACAATGGACATTCCGGAGAGAATGCAACATGCAGAATGTTCCAATGAAGTCTATTTGAAGGAAGCTGGAGACAACTAGTGGAATGAAATGTGCACAACGTTCCAACAAAGGAAATAATTTTATCGAGTTTAAGGAAGCTGGAGACAAATGGTGTACTAAACAGAGACAAATGGCGTACTAAACAGTGACAGTGTTAAACACAGAACATCACTGAGAACAGAGCTAATTGAAAATGTTCAAAGATACTTGGAGAACTTTCCACGGAAATCTTTGCATCAACTGAGAGCTGTGAAGAGTCTATGTCAGAGAGCTGTGAAGAAATTGGCACTGCAACCATGCAGACAACAAATGATGCAAGTATTGCAAGAAACATATAATGAGAAATGAATGCATTACTGTTGATGATTTCAGAGGCTTCTTATTCAATGTCCAGACATTCTCTCCACAACTTGGTTCATATATGAGGCAGGGTTTCACACAAAATAGTAGGTACTGGGTTGGTGTAAAGCCCACATCATCCCCGAAACACCACTGCATGATAAAAAGGTTGGAGTGTGGTGCACAGTGTCAGCTTCCAGAATTGTTTGCCCCATTTTCTTTGCTACAACTGTTGTTACTACAGTTTGCATGGGCCTCTTCAATACATTTGTGGAGCAGCTCGACGATGACAAACTTAAACTGTTATTGCCAACAAGATGGAGAAATGTGTCACATTTTTAACACTTCCATGCAACTTGTAAACAGTTTCTTTGGTGCCTCAATAATCTCAAAAATTTTGTGCCCCCCCAATAATGTGACCTAATGCCCCCTTCAGATTTTTTCTTGTGGGAGCATCATAATGGGCGAGTGTACAAGAGTAAACCATGGACAACAGCTGAAAACTCCATCAGGTCACTGCACAAGAAATAAGCAACATTGGTGAAGATACACTCCAAAGAACATTGCAGAATGTGGTGAAATGAGTACAGTTGTGGATCGATGCTAGTGGAAGGCACTCCCAACATTTGCTGAGAGCACTTCATATGTGTGTATGTATGTTATCATCTCACAACTGCTTACTATCATCTCCCAAAACTGCAAATGTGTGCAATTATTTGTTCAAATGTTATAACTCATGAAAATAGTTCAGGTTTATACAGATCCTATTAAAATATAGGACAACAATATTTTCTCTTTCAGAATTTTTTGTGATTTGTTTAAGATATTTGACTTGCAAATGTTAACAGTATCCGAAAGTGCTTCAAAAGATGAGTACATTGATATAATGCTTGTTAATGCTGAGGTTAAAACTATTTGCAAAAGAATTCAAGACATGTACTAAAATTAGAAAGCGCTGTGGCCATAGTCAGCTGTTGTGGTGTAAACACTGCCAAGCAGAGCTCTCATTCGAGGCTCTGACATTATATGCAACAAAACAGGCCTACGCTACTAAGATAAAATCTCATTTTCAATACAACATAGATACAGGAGTAGTTATGATTTTTGTATATGGAACTAAATCATATGCTAGCTTCTGGTGCATCAAATAGGACTTAGGAAAACTATTTCAAACGTGTGTTATGTTTCCAGGTTTTTGTGGAAACAACTACAGATTCATCAGCCAGTTTCACATTTAAACTGTACTCACTTCTGAGACTTCCTGGCAGATTAAAACTGTGTGCTGGACCGAGACTCGAACTCGGGACCCGAGTTCGAGTCTCGGTCCAGCACACAGTTTTAAACTGCCAGGAAGTAAAATATCAGTCCACACTCCACTGCAGAGTGAAAATCTCATTCTGTACTCACTTCTTCTTACTTGTCAAAGCCAAAACAGAAACATCCGTCATTCATATTTCATAATGATAAAAAGCCCTTTTCAAGTGGAAAGGGAAACTACTGTATTAACTTTCTTAGATCTGGAAAACAAAAGAAATAATACCTGAACTGTCTTTGACTGGAGACGCTTGAATGCTTCTTAAAGTAAACCACTTGGTGTTTGGACATAAGTGTCTATAAATACTATTCAAAATTATAACTAGATACACAATACTTTAAATAAACTAAGCAACTTATTCAGAATGACTAACAACATGTCACCCACAAAAGAAATACTTTTCTTTACAAGACATAGTTTTACTCTCTACTTATGTATGTGCTCAAATTGTTTACCACTGCCTGTAAAGCACATTTGTAATTACCATTCGAGAGATAGATGAAGGGATGAAAGTACAATGGATAATATGGAACTGCATGCTGTGGTGATTCAACGGTGCACATCACCTGGTGTACTTGGGTCTTCATGATAAACTGCATCCTCCAGTGCTCCTCATAGAATGAAATCAAGAGGAGTTGAATCAAGACACCTGACCAGCCATTGTACTGCAGTGTACCTGCCTATCCGACAGTCAGGAAACTTTTCATTTGGTTTTTTGGGTTGTGACAAGGGACGAGTGAACTGTGCCGCAGTCATGTTGTAACAACATACATTGTCACTTTTACAGTTGTACCTTTTCTAAAAGAACAAATACATTGTTTGTAAGAAACTGTGCACACATATTTCCATTTAACATCTCTGAGATGAAGTAAGGTCACACTATGGAATTTCCTATGATGGAGCATTATGGAGCATTATGCTTCACAATCATTATTGTTGTTGTTGTTGTTGTACCTGACAAAGCCGGTGTGAATTTTCAACTTACCAGTAGTGCATACTATACACATTTACATTACTGTGATTCATAAATGTTGTTTCATTGGTAAAGATTGTGCACTCGAAAAAATGTAGTATCAGCTCCCAAGCAATGCAGAGCAAGCCAACATAATTCTATATGGCTTTCGAAATCACGTCCTCAGTGTGCCTGATGTAGTAACAGATGGAAAGGGTGGAATTTACATCGATGTGAGCTGCAAATGACACTCCTCTAGTTGATCCCACTTTCCTTGGAAACAGACCACATGCCACCATTTTCCATATAAAAGTAGCATCTCTAACAACTCCTCATGACCTGGTAATGGATGACACAGTTCCTGCTAGGTCTGCATTGCAGGTAAGTAAACATTCAAAAAGCCTGACACAATGATGTAGCCTGGCATGAGCATATTTACAACATAACAGCTGATTCCAGCTGACTTGCCTTGAAACTTCAGAATATTTTTCATATTCTTTTGGAAAGACTTTCAGCCTCAACATGACCAAGCATTATATCACTGCAGTTGTCTTTTCAAGTGCTTATCGATGCCGTTAAAAAAGAGTATGACATTCTATTTAAAAATATTAAATCATACTTGCTGCAATATACCAACTGATAAAAGAGTTAAGACTCTTGATCGCATACAAAAGTATATACTCTTAGCATACTATCCTTTGCTGAAAATCTGATAAAAGAGTTAAGACTCTTGATCGCATACAAAAGTATATACTCTTAGCATACTATCCTTTGCTGAAAATCTCATTTCAATATCTGGAACTGTTCATGAAATAAAAGAGGTGTTATGTCTTGTGTGTGTATGTGTGTTTGTGTGACAATGGTAAAGCAGTAATGGTGTTCTTTGCTGGCAGTGCAAGCATCATAATCACACCTAACTGACCTTTGAAGAAAGGAGCAGCAATCTCCTGAAAGCCATGGATCAAAAAGCACTTGACTCAGTATGACATCAAAGTTTATTATCAAAAATAAGATCATATGGAGTATCAAGTGAAATTTGTGAGTGCACTGAGGGTTTTTTGGTAGGAAGGATGTATTATGTTATCTTGGATGGAGTCACCAAAAGATATAGAAGTAACCTCAAGTGTGTCCCTGGGAAAGGCATTGGGATCCTTGTTGTTCCTTTGACTACAGAATCAATAAATCACAGTTGGAATCATTCAACTCCTATAGATACTTGGGTATAACACTTTGTAGAGATATGAAATGTAATAATTGTGGAGGTTCAGTTGTAGATAAAGCAGGTGACAGACTGGTTTATTGGTAGAATACTAGGATAATGTAATCAGTCTACAAAGGAGATTGCTTACAAATCACTCATAAGTCCCATCCTAGAATACTGCTCAAGGACTAACAGGGGATACTGAATGTATACAGAGACAGGTAGCATAAATGGTCTCCAGATGGTCTGATGCGTGAAAGAGTTTCACAGAGATGCTGAAAAAACTTAACTGGCAGACATTTGAAGATAGACACAAACTATCCCAAGAAAGCCTACTTACTAAGTTTCAAGAACCAGCTTTGCATCTGCATCTATGCTCCACAAACCACTTTTCAGTGTGCAGTGGATGGTACTTTGTGTACCAGTGACCCTTCCCCCTTTTTCCTTAATCCCTGTCTTACCATTATATAATCTATCTGATACCTTCTAGTATCTCCAGGATTCTTCCATGTATACAACAATCTTTCATGATTCTTAAACCAAGTGTTAGCTATGATAAAGTTATGCTGTGTGCAAAATTCTACCAGATAGCTTCCTCTTTCATTTCTCAGCCCCAATCCGTATTCACCTACTACGTTTCCTTCTCTCCCTTTTCCTACTCTCGAATTCCAGTCACCCATGACTATTAAATTTTTTCATCTCCCTTCACTACCTGAATAATTTCTTTTATCTCATCATACATTTCATCAATTTCTTCATCATCTGCAGAGCTAGTTGGCATATAAACTTGTACTACTGTAGTAGGCATGGGCTTCGTGTCTATCCTGGCCACAATAATGCGTTCACTATGCTGTTTGTAGTAACTTACCCGCACGCCTATTTTTTTTTTTTTTTATTCATTATTAAACCTACTCCTGCATTACCCCTATATGATTTTGTATTTATAACCCTGTATTCACCTGGCCAAAAGTCTTGTTCCACCGAACTTCACTAATTCCCACTATATCTAACTTTAACCTATCCATTTCCCTTTTTTAAATTTTCTAACCTACCTGCCCGATTAAGGGATCTGACATTTCACACATTGATCTGCAGGACGCCAGTTTTCTTTCTCCTGATAATGATGTCCTCTTGAGTAAACGACGTCCTCTTGAGTAGTCCCCGCCCAGAGATCCGAATGGAGGACTATTTTACCTCTGAAATATTTTACCCAAGAGGATGCCACCATAATTTAACCATACAGTAAAGCTGCATGCCTTCGGGAAAAATTACGGCTGAAGTTTCCCCTTGCTTTCAGCCGTTCGCTAAATCATATGCTAGCTTCTGGTGCATCAAATAGGACTTAGGAAAACTATTTCAAACGTGTGTTATGTTTCCAGGTTTTTGTGGAAACAACTACAGATTCATCAGCCAGTTTCACATTTAAACTGTACTCACTTCTGAGACTTCCTGGCAGATTAACCATACAGTAAAGCTGCATGCCTTCGGGAAAAATTACGGCTGAAGTTTCCCCTTGCTTTCAGCCGTTCGCTAAATCATATGCTAGCTTCTGGTGCATCAAATAGGACTTAGGAAAACTATTTCAAACGTGTGTTATGTTTCCAGGTTTTTGTGGAAACAACTACAGATTCATCAGCCAGTTTCACATTTAAACTGTACTCACTTCTGAGACTTCCTGGCAGATTAACCATACAGTAAAGCTGCATGCCTTCGGGAAAAATTACGGCTGAAGTTTCCCCTTGCTTTCAGCCGTTCGCTAAATCATATGCTAGCTTCTGGTGCATCAAATAGGACTTAGGAAAACTATTTCAAACGTGTGTTATGTTTCCAGGTTTTTGTGGAAACAACTACAGATTCATCAGCCAGTTTCACATTTAAACTGTACTCACTTCTGAGACTTCCTGGCAGATTAACCATACAGTAAAGCTGCATGCCTTCGGGAAAAATTACGGCTGAAGTTTCCCCTTGCTTTCAGCCGTTCGCTAAATCATATGCTAGCTTCTGGTGCATCAAATAGGACTTAGGAAAACTATTTCAAACGTGTGTTATGTTTCCAGGTTTTTGTGGAAACAACTACAGATTCATCAGCCAGTTTCACATTTAAACTGTACTCACTTCTGAGACTTCCTGGCAGATTAACCATACAGTAAAGCTGCATGCCTTCGGGAAAAATTACGGCTGAAGTTTCCCCTTGCTTTCAGCCGTTCGCTAAATCATATGCTAGCTTCTGGTGCATCAAATAGGACTTAGGAAAACAGAAAAGCTGTTTTGGTTAGTGTTACAAGGCCAGATCAGTAAATCATCCAGACTGCTGCCCCTGCAACAACTGAAAAGGCTGCTGCGCCTCTTCAGGATCCACACGTTTGTCTGGCCTCTCAACAGATACCCCTCCGTTGTGGTTGCAACCAAGGTACGGCCATCTGTATTGCTGAGGCATGCAAGCCTCCCCACCAACAGCAAGGTCCATGGTTCATGTGGGGAAGGGGGGGGGGGGGTGGCAAACTGTATGGTGTATTTAAATCTCTAACTTCTTGAATTTTCATTTGTTTTATTGTTGCTTATTGCTTGAAGTTCATTTGTACACAATTACACTTGTATTTTTATGGACATAAAATCAGTTTTCACTTATTTTACTTTCTGTTTACTTATTAATGTCACAGTTGAGAATATACACTTTGTATGAAAAGTCATAACTTTCAGCTATGTTTTTCAGTCATAAGCAGGCATCAGTCAATTAAACTATATAGACTCTGAAGCTTGAAGACTAGTCTTTCTAGATATAAACAGTGTGAGGAAAAGATGACACATTAAGTTGCAGACAGGCACAATTTCTAGATATGGCAAGATAAAAAAAGATTAAAAGACATACAGTTGAGAGATGCAAAATTTGGCACCCAAAACATTTTCATCAAATTTGCTGGTGCATATATTTTGATAGAAAAGGACTGAGGCTACTGTACAAAATGCACAAGAAGACAGCATGGCTGTGTATCATATTAACAATTCTTGGATGAATCCATACATAAAATTTTGATTTATGACTGGTTAAAGATGAGCTGTTCAACTTATACAATGTATTTTCTGCCATTTTTGAAGAGGTATGGCTGTCACCAGATGCGTCATTTCTAAATCTGATCCAATTGACATGGAACGACCCATTGTGAGACTTAAACTCTGGTTTGTGCCAATCTTTAGTTATCATCAAAACATTACAATTTATGAAGTTTTTTAAGGTCACTGAAAATCTTATTTGTAGATAACAGATAGCAGTGGATCTAATACAGAGTCTTGTAGGGCACCATATATTATGTTCCCTTATTTTGGTTTTACTTTTATTCCTTGTTTTGTCGTCAGTCCTCTAGTCTGATGTGGTCTACCACAAATTCCTCTCTTGTGCCAACTCTTCATCTCAGAGTAGCAGTTGCACCATATACACTGTTATTTGTGGGACGTAGTACAACTGATGTCTCTTTCTACAGTTTTCACCATCTACAGCTCTTACTAGTACCACAGAAGTTGTTCCCTGATGTCTGAGCACATGTACTATCATCCTACCCCTCATGTTTGCCAATTTTTTCCACATTTTCCTTTCGTCACCAATTCTGAAAAGAATCATCTCAGTCCCTACAAGTCCACCAGTTTTAAATATCATTCTATAGCACGACATTTCAAATGCTTCCATTATCAATGTCAAAAACAGAACTGCCACTCCGGTGCCCTTACCTTTCTGAAAGCGAAACTGGCTAGCATCTAACAGATCCTCTCTTTTATTTCTTACTTTTGTGTATATCATTCTGGTTAGAAACTTGGATGCTTGACTTCTTACACTGATTGTGAAATAGTTCTACCATTTAGATGACCTTGCTATTTTCAGATTGTGTTGATGATATTTATCCAAAAGTCTGATGCTATACGTCATGTAGTCTACATACCAACTTGAATGGTCCCTTGGTTGCCATTTCTTCCAGTCAGCTTAGAAATTCCAAAGGAATGTTATCTATCCCTCCGGCATCTGTTCGCAAGTCTTCCAAACCTCTGTTAAACTCTTACACTAATACTGGATCCCCTAGCCTTCCACTGCACTTCAAATGCTATTTCTTCTTCTATCACATCATCAGGCAAATCCTCCACATCACAGAAGCCTTCAGTGTACTGTCTCCACCTAACTGTTCTCTCCTTCATGTTGGACAGTGGAATTCCCAAAATACTCCTGATGTAGATGCCCTTATGTTTGATGTTGCCAAAAGTTGTTTTGACTTTTCTGTATGCTGACTCAGTCCTTCCAATGACCATTTCTTTCCTAGTTTCTTCATATTCTTTCTGTAGCCATTTTTCCTTGGTTTTCCTGCACTTTCTATTTGTTGCGTTCCTAAGTGACTTAATCGTTGACATTTTTGTATTTCCTTCTTTTGTCGATCAACTGAAGTATTTATTGTGTTACCCAAGATGTCTTCATATTTACCTTCCTTGTGCCTATATTTGTCTGTCAAATTTATGTGCTTGCCCTTATTAGAGAAGTCCATTCCTCTCTAACTGTACTGCCTGCAGGGGTATTTATTATCATAGTATCCATAGCCTCAAAGAGCTTCAAACACATCTCATATTGCTCAATACTTCAGTATCCCACTTCCTGCCATACTGATTCTTCTGGACAGTTCTCTTCAACTTCAGCCTATTCTTCAACATTACTAAACTGTGATACCTGCTCCTAGGTATGCCATACAATCCAATATTAGAGTTTGTACTCTGTGTCTGACCAGTATGTAATACAGCTGAAGACCTCCCGTGTTTCCAGGCCTTTTCCAAGTATAACTCCCCCTCTTGTGATTTTTGGACAGCGTATTTTACTAGCCGAAATTTAATGAAGAACTCAATTAGTCTTTCTGCCTTCTCATTCCTACTACTGAGCACATATTTTCCCATCGCTCTGTCTTTTGTTACTTCCCCTACTATCACGTTCCAATCATCATGATTATTAGATTGCTAGATTGCTATGTCTCTTTACATCCTGATTTTCTCCTTCAGTATCCTCAAATACTTTCTCTGTATCTTCCTCTTCTACTTGTGATGTCTGCATATACCAACATATTCATAATGAATCCTACTCCCATCATACTGTTTTCTGCTGTCATTGATATTACATATATATGTATAACTAGAAATTCTTATCTTCTTTCCATTTCATCTCACTGATGCCTACTATATCTAAACTGAGTCTTTCCATTCTCCTTTCAGCTTTTCTAGCTTCTCTACCACTATAGGTTTCCACAGGAATTTCTTCAAGGGAGGACAAAGTTCAAAACTTTTTATCAAGAATCATAAGTTTTTGTTTTCCCTGTTTTGATTTAATGGCAGCCAGTGCTGGATTCCAGGCAGCACTTAACTGAAAACCTGCATCCCTGTTGATAAGATTTTCCACCATACAGATATGTATAGCCTCCTTAACAACACAGTCCCCGAAAGATGGCACTGGGGATAAAATTTCCGTATTTTCATAAAACACGCGATGCCCCATGTCTGGGCAATGCTCCACTACCACTGATTTATTTAGGTTGCCCCAGGCATGTATGATGATGGTGTTTGATGCAACATTTCTGCACAGTTCGGGATCTTATACACACCACACTTTCTGAGGTCATAATCATCTTTGACCAAGCACAATACATTCCTCAACTTTGCTGAAGGCTGAAAAACACACTTGATATAATGCCTTTTGAGGATTCTTTCTGTTCTTGAAGGCATGCCACCAAAATGCGGCAAGAACACTATTTCGATGGCTGCCTCCACATCTCCATTTACATCCCTGCTTTGAATTTGCTTAGAGCGGAATGTGTGGTGTGTCTGTCTATCGGAGTAGATATTCTGTTGGAAAATCATTCTTACATTTTGTAGCTCACCAGGTAGACTGTTGTCCTCAAAGACCATGTGTGCTCTATGCACCAAAGAGTCTAACAAACTACTGTACGGTGTAGGGTGATGATAGCTTGTGGCCTGTGTCGGTTGGTTTGTGATAGATACAATGTCCCAGAGCACTATCAGCTGTTCTTCTGACCATGACATCCATAAATGGTAAAATATCATCTTTTCCCACTTTCATTCTGAACTGTACATTGGGACGGAGCAGGTTCAAGTGCAGGACAAACACAGGTAATGTCTCTATTCCAAGAGGCCACAGCACAAATTTATCGTCTACATACCACCAGAAGCAGGAAGATTTGAGACTTTCTGACTGCAGTGAGTTTTCCTCAAAGTCTTCCATAAAATAGTTGGCTACCATGGGAGACAGAGGGTTTCCCATGGTGCACCGTCCACTTGCTCGAAATACTGGTTACTGAATAAGAAATATGTTGAGGTAAGCACATGTTTGCACAATGCCACAGTGTCTTTCTCAAAATGACTGCTGATAAGCTCTAACGAGTTTTGTAAATAACGATACAACATCAAAGGCAACCAAAATATCTGACGGTTATAGCTTTAAGTGTCTTCAGGCATCCTATGAAGCTCTCTGAATTCCAGATATTGTGGTCACACTAGAAAGGCCCCAACAGTGTGGTAAGATATTTGGCCAGAAAATAGGTGGGAGCATCCTTCTGTATCTTCAGCACGGCATCAGTCTTGGGAGGACATCAGCTTGTCAGTGTAGGCTCTTAATCACTTTAGATGGAAGAGAACTCTTCTCGAGAAGGTCTAGTGTTTTCCACAGGATCTTGCCAGTCGGATCCTCCTATAATCATACTAAGCAGGGTTGTCAAGCAGTGCCTCCATCTTGCTACTGTATTCAGCTCATGAGAGGAGGATGATGGCATTCCCTTGTCAGCAGGTAAAATGATGAGGTCTTTGTCTGCTTTGACATAGTATCTTTATTTACGAAAGTACCTCTGCAGGACTCATTAGAACTTATCAGCTGTCAGTTCCAGAAAGACGTTGTGGCATTGTGCAAACATGTGCTAAGCTCAGCTCAACTTATTTCTTATTCAGTGACCAGTATTTTGAACAAGTGAATGGTGTTTCCATGGGAAGTCCTCTGTTTCCCATGGAAGCCAACTATTTTATGGCTGACTCTGAGGAAAAAGCACTACTGTCAGGAAGACTCAAACCTTCCTGCTTCTAGTAGTACGTAGACGATACATTTGTGGTATGGCCCTATGGAATAGAGACATTACCTGTGTTTCTCCTGCATCTGTACTTGCTCCATCCCAATATATAGTTCACAATGGAAGTGGAAAATGATTGCATTTTACCATTCTTGGATGTCATGGTGAGAAGAAAAGCCTTGGCACACTGGGACATAGTGTCTATTGCAAACCATCTCCCATGGAGCTATATTTGCAGGTCATGAGTTGTCATCACCCTGCACAATGCTGTAGTGTCTTATACTCTTTGGTGCATAGAGCACATGTGTTCTTAGAGGCCAGCAGTCTGCCTGGTGAGCTACAACACCCAAGAACAGTATTCCAGCAGAATGGCTATTCCAATAGACAGATACACCATGCATTCCATGCCAAGTAAATTCAAAGCAGGAATGTAAAAAAATATGTGGAGGCAGCCACTGCAATGACATTCTTTCCCTATTTTATGGCATGCCTTCAAGAATAAAAAGAATCCTCAAAAGGCATGACATCAAGTATGTTTTTCGGCCACCAGCAAAATTGAGGAATTTATTGTGCTTGGTCAAAGATGACTTTGGCTTTAGGAAGTGTGGCGTGTATAAGATCTCATACCAATGTGGAAAACCTTATATTGGGAAGACATGCCAGACCATGAAGGAATGTTGCATTGAACATCATTGTCACACACCCCTGGGGCTGCCTGAAAAATCAGCGATAGTGGGGCATTGCCTGGACATGGGGCATTGCATGTTTCACAAAAAGATGGAAATTTTATCCCCAGCGCCATCTTTCTGGGACTGTCTCATTGATGAGGCCATACATATCCGTATGGCAGATAATCCTATCACAGGTATGCAGGTTTTCAATCAAATGCTGCCTGAAATCCAGTAATGGCTGCCATTAAATCAAAACAGGAAAAACAAGAACTTCCATGATTCTGTGCAGCACACTGCTGAGATTTAATTCAGCTTTTAACCACAGGAGCATCCAGCAGCACAGTCCTTGCTCACAGTGCACACGCGCAAGGCCTTTCTGTGTCTCCTAGCATGGGGCACTAGAAGTGCTGCTTTCCTCCACTTGCAAGTGTCTTCCCATGCATGCGTATTGCCTGCTCTTGGCCTGATAAATTTTGATGCCATCATCTGATTAACATGTCGCACCTTGCAGCAGTGACAGCAGCAATTACCACTACCTAAAGATGTCGAGCAGCTGCATCAATGAAATATTGTAGGATTTACACAATACAATCTGGCAGCAAACCCAAGAAGTATGTGTGTTCATTTTTTGTATAACTGATTCAGTAAGTTTGGAAACTAAATCTGACAAGAAGTATTGTATCTAAAAATACTGATAGTTATCTATTTTGCATTTTTAAAGTAGATTACTTTGGTACTTATACGGTAAATATATTTCCATAGCAATCGCAAAGTACATTTTTTGCATTACCAATATGAATATGGATGCCCCATTTCTGATTTAACAATCTGAAATTACATCCTTGTATGATTACAGCCAGGGAATCCAATGAATTATTAAGTAAAGCAAGAAAATGTTCACAAAAGTAATTTATTCCCACTCCCAAAATGTTAGATTGAAATTGAAAACTAAAAATCTGAAATGGAAAGACGTCAGACTGATTGACAAAATACTGCCGGGTATCAATAAAAATGCCATACAAATATCATTCGAGTTGGAAAAAATAGTGAATATACTTTTAAAAAAGGCTTATTGAATTTATATGCCATCTGTAGCACTTGATTCACTTATCAAACTTTGCCTCCCTTTAATGGATTTATTGCATTATTGTATCTATTTTTTTATTGTTGACTGGCATAACTGAAGTTGAGCAAAATGTATTTCGAAACTTACATTTCTTTATAGGTTGGTTAGGAAAAGTGTAGTCCAGGGCCAAAATACAACTAAATAAACGTGAAAAACCTCTCAAAATCATCCTCAAATTGGCCAGCAGAATAAACGTTTAGCAGCCTAGGATTGAACCAAGGTTATACTCATCCCTCCAGTTTGTCATGTTATTGTGCAGCTAATTCAGTTGGAATGCAGAATTTGTAGCTTGGTGACTGCCCATGGTGCTATGTTGCACTCATAGACTCGCGTAGGAGGAGAAGGTTAGTGTTTAACGTCCCATCGACAACAAGGTCATTAGAGACTGAGCGCAAGCTCGAGTTAGGGAAGGATGGGGAAGGAAATCGGCCATGCTCTTTCAAAGGAACCATCCCGACATTTGCCTGAAACGATTTAGGGAAATCACAGAAAACCTAAATCAGGATGGCTGGAGACAGGATTGAACCGTCGTCTCCCGAATGCGAGTCCAGTGTGCTAATCACTGCGCCACCTCGCTCGGTAGACTCGGGAAAAGTCTCATTTCTGGAAGAGGATGTTTTGATCTTAAAATTTCACTCTCTTTTCCCTCTCTTCTAGTGCAGAAAATGGTATCTGCTTTTTTTTACTGGCATTTGGATCAACAAATGGCTGTGTTCTTTCAAGTTCTTCTTTCAGCTATGTCATGAAAAACTGAACGTAGAATCAGCAAGCTATCATGGCTTTCCTTGGCCACAGACAAATTTTACACTGTTGTCGTGGCTCCCTTGTGCAGCAGGTAGTCCTTAGGAGAATAAGGAACAGACGGCTGATATGTATGATGCTGCCATATTTAAGATGTGTTGGTAACTGATGATAGAATCTCTATTCCAAGGTGTTGGAGTGGCTCTTTTCTGCAAAGCAGTAAGGGCAGAATAAGGAAGCAACAGAAAAGGATTGAAGACATTATTTTGACACAGTTCTGTAAAGGTACCCCTATATCCTTTCTATGCAGCATCTATGACTGTAATCCGTTGCTTTCCAATTTGAATGCTAAAATGCCTTATGAAGGGCACAAAATATATTAACAAGACAATTTTTGGTTTTCAAAAGTCACATTCTGTTACAGCAGCTGTATGTCACTTCTTTATTTCTTTAGCTGTTTTCGTTGAATAAAAGACCATCCTCAGGAAGCAAGAGGCTTGCGTGATTCAGCGATGCAGATAGCTGTACCGTACGTACAACCACAACGGAGAGATATCTGTTGAGAGGCCAGACAACAAATGTGTGGGCCAGCATCCTTTTCAGCAGTTGCAGGGGCAATTGTCTGGATGATTGACTGATCTGGCCTTGTAACATAAACCAAAATGGTCCTGCTGTGCTGGTACTGCAAACGGCTGAAAGCAAGGGGAAACTACAGCCGTAGTTTTTCCCGAGGGCATGCAGCTCTACTGTATGGTTAAATGATGATGGCGTCCTCTTGCGTAAAATATTTTGGAGGTAAAAGTGTCCCTCATTCGGATCTCCGGGCAGCGACTACTCACGAGGATGTTGTTATCAAGAGAAACAAAACTGGCATTCTACGGGTCGAAGCATCGAATGTCAGATCCCTTAATCGGGTAGGTAGGTTAGAAAATTTAAAAAAGTAAATGGATAGGTTAAAGTTAGATATAGTGGGAATAGTGAAGTTCAATGGCAGGAGGAACATGACTTCTTGTCAGGTGAATACAGTGTTATAAATACAAAATCAAATAACAGTAATGCAGGATAGGTTTTCTAATAAATAAAAAAATAGGAACATGAGTAAGCTACTGTGAACGGCATAGTGAATGCATTATTGTAGCCAAGATAGACACGAAGTCCACGCCTACCACAGTAGTACAAGTTTACATGCCAACTAACTCCACAGATGATGAATAGATTGAAGAAACATATGATGCAATAAAAGAAATTATTCAGACAGTTAAGGGAGACGAAAATTTAATAGTCACGGCAGACTGGAATTTGATTGTAGGAAAAGGAAGAGAAGTAAAAGTAGTAGGTGAATATGGAATGGGGGTGGGGAATGAAAGAGGAAGGTGCCTGGTAGAATTTTGCACAGAGCATAACTTAATCATACCTACACTTGGTTTAGGAATCATGGAATAAGGTTGTATACATGGAAGAGGCCTGGAGACACTGGAAGGTTTCAGATAGCTTATATAATGCTAAGACAGAGATTTAGGAACCATATTTTAAATTGTAAGATATTTCTGGGGGCAGATGTGGATTCTGACCACAATTTATTGGTTATGCACTGTAGATTAAAACTGAAGAAACTGCAAAAAGGTAGGAATTTAAGGAGATGGGACCTGGATAAATTGAAAGAACCAGAGGTTGTAGAGAGTTTCAGAGAGAGCATTACGGAACGGTTGACAAGAACAGAGGAAAGAAATGCAGTAGAAGGAGAATGGGTAGCTTTGAGAGATCATATAGTGAAGGCACTAGAGGATCAAGTAGGTATAAAGATGAGGGCTAGTAGAATTCCTTGGGTAACACAAGACATACTGCATTTAACCGATGAAAGGAGAAAAAATATAAAAATGCAGTAAATCAAGCAGGTGAAAAGTAATATAAATGTCTCAGAAATGAGACTGACAGGAAGTGAAAAATGGCTAAGCAGGGATGGCTAGAGGGAAAATGTAAGGATGTAGAAGCATGTATTACTAGGGGTAAGATAGACACTGTCTACAGTAAAATTAAAGAGACCTCTGGAGAAAAGAGAACCACCTGCATGAATATCAAGGGCTCAGATGGAAAACCAGTCCTAAGCAAAGAAGGGAAAGCAGAAAGGTGAACGGAGTATATAGAGGCCCTATATGAGGGCAATGTACTTGAGGACGATATTATGGAAATGGAAGAGGACGTACATGAAGATGAAGTGGGAGATAAGATACTGCATGAAGAATTTGACAGAGCACTGAAAGACATAAGTAGAAACAAGGCCCCAGCAGTAGACAACATTCCATTAGAACTACTGACAGCCTTGGGGGAGCCAGACGTGACAAAACTCTTCCATCTGGTGACGAAGACGTGAGACAAATTCAAAGATGCAGTACCAACAGCAATAGATAGATTCATACAGCATAAGTTAATAAGAGACAGGGCTGATTCACCATGGTACACAAAACATGTCAGAACACTGTTGCAGAAGCAACGAAAAAAGCATGCCAAATTCAGAAGAATGCAAAATCCCCAAGACTGGCTAAGTTTCACGGAAGCTCAAAATTTAGTGTGGACATCAATGCGAGATGCGGTCCAGATGGTATACTAATCAGGTTCCTTTCAGAGTATGCAGACACAATAGCACTTTTCTTAGCAATCATATAAAACGGCTCACTTGACAAAGGGTCTGTTCCTAAAGATTGGAAAGTAGCACAGGTCACACCAATATTCAAGAAAGGAAATAGGAGTAACCCATTGAATTACAGGCCCATATCACTGACCTCAATTTGCAGTCGGATTTTGGAGCATATACCATACTCGACTCCTCCATGAACCATGGACCTTGATGTTGTTGGGGAGGCTTGCATGCCTCAGCGATACAAATAGCCGTACCGTAGGTGCAACCACAATGGAGTGGTATCTGTTGAGAGGCCAGACAAACATGTGGTTCCTGAAGAGGGGCAGCAGCCTTTTCAGTAGTTGCAGGGGCAACAGTATGGACGATTTACTGATCTGGCTTGTAACATTGACCAAAACAGCCTTGCTGTGCTGGTACTGCGAATGGCTGAAAGCAAGAGGAAACTACAGCCATAATTTTTCCCGAGGGCATGCAGCTCTACTGTATGGTTAAATGATGATGGTGTCCTCTTGGGTAAAATATTCCGGAAGTAAAATAGTCCCCCATTTGGATCTCTGGGCAGGGACTACTCAGGAGGACATTGTTATCAGGAGAAAGAAAAATGGCATTCTATGGGTCGGAGCATGGAATGTCTAATCCCTAAATTGGGCAAGTAGGTTATAAAATTTAAAAAGAAAAATGGCTACATTAAAGTTAGATATAGTGGGAATAGTGAAGTTCAGTGGCAGGAGAAACAAGACTTCTGGTCAGGTGAATACAGGGTTATACATACAAAATCAAATAGGGGTAATGCAGGGGTAGGTTTGATAATGAATAACAAAATAGGAATGCGGGTAAGCTACTACAAACAGCATAGTGAACGCATTATTGTGGCCAAGATAGATACGAAGCCCATGCCTACCACAGTAGTACAAGTTTATATGCAAACTAGCTCTGCAGATGACAAAGATATTGATGAAATGTATGATGAGATAAAAGAAATTATTCAGATAGTGAAGGGAGATGAAAATTTAATAGTCATGGGAGACTGGAATTCGATAGTAGGAAAAGGGAGAGAAGGAAACGTAGTAGGTGAATATGGAATGGGGGTAAGGAATGAAAGAGGAAGACACCTGGTAAAATTTTGCACAGGGCATAACTTAATCATAGCTAAGACTTGGTTCAAGAATCATAAAAGAAGGTTGTATACATGGAAGAAGCCTGAAGATACTGAAAGGTTTCAGATAGATTATATAATGGTAAGAGAGAGATTTAGGAACCAGGTTTTAAATTTTAAGACATTTCCAGGGGTGGATGTGGACTCTGTCCACAATCTATTGGTAATGAACTGTAGATTAAAACTGAAGAAACTGCAAAAAGCTGGGACCTGGATAAACTGACAGAACCAGAGGTTGCAGAGAGTTTCAGGGAGAGCATTAGGGAACGACTGACAAGAATGGATAGCTTTGAGAGATGAAACAGTGAAGGCAGCAGAATATCAAGTAGCTAAAAAGATGAGGGCTAATAGAAATCCTTGGATAACAGAAGAGATATTGAATTTAATTGATGAAAGGAGAAAATACAAAAATGTAGTAAATGATGCAGGCAAAAAGGAATACAAACGTCTCAAAAATGAGATCGACAGGAAGTGCAAAATGGCAAAGCAGGGATGGCTAGAGGACAAATGTAAGGATGTAGAGGCGTATATCACTAGGGGTAAAATACACACTGCCTACAGAGACCTTTGGAGAAATGACAACCACTTGCATGAATATCAAGAGCTCAGATGGAAACCCAGTCCTAGGCAAAGAAGGGAAAGCTGAAAGGTGTAAGGAGTATATAGAGGGTCTATATAAGGGCGATGGTCTTGAGGACAATATTATAGAAATGGAAGAGGATGTAGATGAAGATGAAATGGGAGATATGATACTGTGTGAAGAGTTTGACAGAGCACTGAAAGACCTAAGTCAAAACAAGGCCCCAGGAGTAGACAACATTCCATTAGAACTACTGATAGCCTTGGGAGAGCCAGCCCTGACAAAACTCTACCATCTGATGAGTGAGCAAAATGTATGAGACAAGCAAAATACCCTCAGACTTCTAGAAGAATATAATAATTCCAATCCCAAAGAAAGAAGGTGCTGACAGATGTGAAAATCACCGAACTATCAGATTAATAAATCACAGCTGCAAAATACTAACGCGAATTCTTTACAGACGAATGGAAAAACTGGTAGAAGCCGACCTCGGGGAAGATCACTTTGGATTCCGTAGAAATGTTGGAACACGTGAGGCAATACTGATCCTACGGCTTATCTTAGAAAATAGATTAAGGAAAAGCAAACCTACATTTCTAGCATTTGTAGACTTAGAGAAAGCTTTTGACAATGTTGACTGGAATTCTCTTTTTCAAATTCTGAAGGTGGCAGGGGTAAAATACAGGGAGCAAAAGGCTATTTACAATTTGTACAGAAACCAAATGGCAGTTATAAGAGTCGAGGGGCATGAAAGGGAAGCAGTGGTTGGGAAGGGAGTGAGACAGGGTTGTAGCCTCTCCCCGATGTCATTCAATCTGTATACTGAGCAAGCAGTAAGGGAAACAAAAGAAAAATTCGGAGTAGGAATTAAAATCCATGCAGAAGAAATAAAAACTCTGAGGTTTGCCGATGACATTATAATTCTGTCAGAGACAGCAAAGGACCTGGAAGAGCAGCCGAACAGAATGGACAGTGTCTTGAAAGAAGGATATAAGATGAACCAAAAGCAAAATGAGGATAACAGAATGTAGTTGAATTAAATCAGGTGATGCTGAGGGAATTAGATTAGGAAATGAGATCCTTAAAGTAGTAAACGAGTTTTGCAATTTGGAGAGCAAAATAACCGCTAATGGTCGAAGTAGAGAGGATATAAAATGTAGACTGGCTGCAGCAAGGAAAGCATTTCTGAAGAAGAGAAACTTGTTATCGAGTATAGATTTAAGTGTCAAGGAAGTCTTTTCTGAAAGTATTTGTATGGAGTATAGCAATGTATGGAAGCGAAACATGGACGATAAACAGTGTAGACAAAAAGAGATTAAAAGCTTTTGAAATATGGTGCTACAGAAGAATATTGATTAGTATATGGTTAGATCATGTAACCAATCAGGTGGTACTGAATAGAATTGGGGAGAAGAGGAATTTGTGACACAACCTGACTAGAAGAAAGGACTGGTTGGCAGAACACTTTCTGAGGCATCAAGGGATCACCAATTTAGTACTTGAGGGTAGTGTGTGGAGTAAAAATCGTAGAGGGAGACCAAGAGATGAATACACTAAGCACATTCAGAAAGATGTAGGTTGCAGCAGTTATTCGCAGATGAAGAGGTTTGCACAGGATACAGTAGCGTGGAGAGCTGCAGCAAACCTGTCTCTGGTCTGAAGACCAAGACAATAACAACAACAACAAGACAGAAAAATCTTTACCTATGATCATGTTTGTTCCTTAATGCCTGATATTGGTCTGTTGTCTGACCAGAACTGGTAGTGTCCCAATAAAGATGTGACATATTCAGAAAAATAATACAGTTCAAAACGCATTTAAAAGCTGTAAATCGCTTTCCCCTAAAGATAATAGTGTTCTGGGGTTTAGCTCTACCAAGACTACATTTGCTTGATCATAAATGTTTCTTGCTGTTGACAGCATTTATGATAGCAAAACTGAGAGCCAGTTATTAAGTTACACTTCAAATAACCAATATAATGTTTCATGATGACCACTTTCTACAGTGAAAATGTTGAGACCTGAAAGAGTGAACAAGACCGATAACTAGAGGTGAAAGCTTATGCTTAATAATATAAATCTGATAGAAAATATCCCACAAATCAACTATAGGTGGTTTTATTAAGGCAGCACAATGTTTTAATACTCTGCTAGATATATTGTCAATCACAAGCATGGCAGTTTATAGTGACAATAATTTTTGTTAACTCATTAGAGGTGTATTTTTGAAGATAGTGTTTGGAAGAGTAAATCTAATGCATCTGTAATTGATTGTTTATTGGTAGGTGCAATGTCTGTCACCACTGTGAGGAAGTATTCATTGGCCATTAACTTTAAAGTATTATCATTTCTGAGAAGGCTACTACCAGCAAAATTCATTTAATTATTCAACCTTTTTTAACAATGTACAAGATTGTTTCCACTTTATTCTTGTAATGTTTCACTTCTTGTACATATTTGACCAAACTTGAGAAAACAATGTTGTAACTCTTGATTACAGCTCATGTGCTGAATTAGGTAGAAGTTTCTCTTCTTGGAACAAAATACTTTAACCTTCTCATTTGTTTATTTCTACTTATGTTTATTTTTATCCTTGTTTATTTCAGGGAAAGACAGGATACAATGCTCAGAACAAATATGATTAGAAAGTAATAGCAGTGTACATGGCTACAACACTAGGAGAAAGGATCATCTTCACTATTCAATGTTAAATCTAACCTTGGCTCAGAAGGGGGTGAATTATGCTGCCACAAAAGTCTTTGGTCACTTACCTAATAGCATCAAAAGTCTGACAGATAGCCATATAGCATTTAAAAGGAAATTAAAAGAATTTCTTAATGGCAACTCCTTCTACTCATTAGATGAATTTTTGGATATAGTAAGTGGGTAATTTCCTCAACCCCCACAAAAATAAAAAAAATTAAAAATATTAAGTGTCATGTAATATTTTGTGTAATGTAATAACTTGTATAGACACCTTTTATTAACCTGATACGTTCCACATCATTACAAAATATCGTATTCATGATCTATGGAACAAGTACTAATCTAATCTAATCTCTATTCTTAGAGTTCACTAACATTCTGCTATGCTACATTCTTCCCAAAAGTTTCCCGACATTTTCTACATGCATTGTAACTATATCATTGGTACTGGTATAGCTATGACATTGGTATTGATTACATTTTTGTTACACAATATTTTCTTTTATAATTATGAATCTAACTGCTCATCAAATGTGGCTGCTGGCATTTATCACAGAAAAATCATTTACTCCATCTAAGGGTAGTTGTGTTTAATAATAAATTTTCAGTGACACTTGGTCTATTACTTTCAGTTATAACTGAAAATTTTACTGTGGGAAGTAATAATTCTTCAACATATTCTTATTATTGAGCTTTATAAATGAAGTTGAATCAGTTGATAGTTGTTAATAATTATTATAATAATTTCATTTCTGTTATTATTATTTTCATTACAGCACACTATAACTCAATGTAATGAGATACTCCACATCTACATCTACACCTATACCTATACTCTGCAAACCACCACAAAGTGCATGGCAGACAGTATGTTACACTGTATCAGTTAATAGTTTCTATCTGTTCAATTCATACCTGGAGCATGGCAAGAATAATAGTCTGAATGCCTCTATGTGTGCCATAATTACTCTAATGTTATCCTCACTACCCCTATGTGAGCAATACATAGGGGGTTGTTGTTAAATTCCTAGAGTCATCATTTAAATATGGTTCTGGAAACTTCGTTAGTAGATTTTCTCAGGATAGTTTACTCCTATCTTCAAGAGTCTGAGGTTCAGTTTCTGCAGGATTACTGTAACACTCTCCCACGGGTCAAACAAACTTGTAACCATTTGCGCTGTCCTCCTCTGTATATGTTCAATATCCCCTGTTAGACCCATTTTGTAAGGGTCCTACACACTTGAATAATATTCTATAAAGGGGACACATGAGTGATTTGTAAGTAACCTCCTTTGTAGACTGATTGCACTTCCAGAGGATTCTACCAACAAACCAAAGTCTACTGTCAGCTTCACCCACAATTGAGACTGTCATCATTCAATTTCGTATCCCTATAAAGTGTTACACCCAGATATTTGTACGAGTTGGCTGATTCCAACTACAGCAAATTGATATTATAGTCATCTGCAAGTTGTCATTCTTTGCACCACTTTGAAATCTTATCAAGGTCTGAATGCGGGTCCTTCAAACTGTGCTTCATTACAGATAACTGCACCATCTGCAAAAAGTCTGAGGTTACTATCAATATTGTTCACGAGGTCATTAATATACAACCTGAACAGCAAGGGTCCCAATACACTTCCCTGGGGCACACCTGAAGTTACTTCTACACCTTATGGTGACTCTTCATCCATGATTATTATTATTATTATTTCCTTTTCCTTGGAGCTACAGCCTGCAACATACACATAATTCATACGCAAAGACGATCGAAGTAAGTTGGAAATTTTTTCTGTAACAAAGAGGAAATAATGATCTTGCAGTACTTTTGATAGTTCTTGTTCATAAGAGTTGCCAGCATCAGTTTGTTTAATAGTCGTTTAATTGACGCGGGGCTTTTAAAAAACCATGTAAAATCAAATCAAAAGAGAACTGTTTCCTTTATTACTTACATGTATCACTTTAATTAAGCTCATTTTTATAAAATAACTGTCGTTTTAAAACTGAATTTTAATAGATTACGACTGACCGATATGTGGAAACAAATAAATAGAACCAACAGTACATTGCAAATAGTATCGGAATACATTTAAAGCTGCTTTTATAGTAATATATACCAACTATACACGAGCATGTGGCGTTGTATTGAAAACTGCTATGTATTTGATTGGACAATGTTGAAGCTTCTGCCTGAAAAGAAGACTAAGAAAAGCCAGACGTTAGCCTTCACCCTATAATGTAGTTGGTGCAGTGCTCTTACTAAATTGGTGACACTACACGTTTATGAAACATAATGACAATGTGCACTTTATATCATTACTACATGCATAAGAAACAAACAGATGTAATAGTTTGACGTGGCAAAACACACATGACTCCAAAATGGTACATAGCGTCTGTGGAGATACACAAATTAATTGTTACAGTTTACTCCTCAGTGTCCTTACATGCTTTCCCATTGCCAAGGACATACGTGTGGTAACAGACATTATTAGTACGAACGATTCGTAAATATTATATTTTAAAATATACTTCACAACCAACAACTCTTCTATGTACTTGGTTTCACGCTTACAAGTCCTCAACTGTTTATACGCGTGACAACCGTTGCCATAGCAGCAGTTGCCACCTACGAAAGGTGACCAATCACCTGCTAGCTTTCAGTTGCTCGGAGCAACGAAAAATGGCAGATGCAGTAGGTAAGATAAACATTATTATCCTGCTGCTTTTCGAGAGAGTTAACCATTTACAAAAAGGAATAAGAAAATTTCTGCACCTTAAGAAATTCAGTTTCATAGTGGACCACAGTTGTCATCTTTATGCTTGTCAGTACGTGGTTGACTAGCAAAGTTGGTCGATACATGGATGAAATAGGCGTGACACTGCCAATCGTCTGCTAGTATCATTATTTATTTTTCCCTAAACGATAATTGTTGCAAGAAGTGTAGCGGAAAATTATGAAGTTGTAAATGTAAAATGCCATTTTTGACGCAGTAATTTGTTCCGAGTTTTTAGCTTCATACCAATAACGTCATTCAGATGAATTCTAGATATGGCTAAATATGGAATGTTGACATTGACTCAGGGACGATGTAGGTAGTTGATGGCTATTAAAAGTATAATGTTGAAAATGCCTTGATTGGTGACTCGAGTGACACGCTAAATTTATATTCCCCACAAAAAAAAAAACTTTTGAAAATTAGGGACAACGAACGCCTTGCTGTTAATAAAAAACACTATACTCACTTTACACTAGCTTCCGTTCATTTTTTATTTTATTTTTTTACAGAAATTGCGGGATGGAAGTATAAGAAAATGAATTAATTTGTAGGCAGTTATTTTATTGATTATATCATCATTATGTGAAAGAAGTGTGTAGTTTTCGGGAATATATATGCAGAATACGGGATAAGGGCGCGAATGTCACTCTTTGTGACATATTATGTAGGCCTACATAGATAAGCGGTATCTTACAACATTTATGCTAATTCATTCTCCCATAATATGGTACATAAAATTTATTGTTTAGAGGGTGATCAATTAACTTAAGCTCGCTGTCTGCTCATATACGCCACCACATTATAGAAATATTTTTGTATCACACATTTTTAGGGTTGCAGAGAAATTCCTCACGGTTTTGTAATTCCCTTTGCAATGCTTATATTAATTCGATACTTGAGTATTGAGGTTCGATTTTAAATCTGAAGTGAATGTTAAAGTCATAACAATTGCTTTGTGTTCCTTGTGTTATGGCAATGAACAGCCTCATTGGTGTCCAGTTTTGTGGAGTCTCGTAATGGGTTCACAGTTGCCCTGGATATATACAGATGTGGGGATGTTAAAATATTAATATCTTTTAAACAATTTCTATGAGATACTTTTTACTCCTTCGTCACTATAATGCCAATGGCTTCTTTCTGTGTTGTATTTGTTTGATTCTAATGATGGTATAATTCCCCCATACTTTGAGTCCATTTTGCATAAATGGCGTAAAAAAATCGTGGTAGTGCACAAGAGGTCATGATATGCATGCTGAGGAAATTGTATCTACATCTACATCCATACTCTGCAGACTACTATGAAGTGCATGGCAGAGGGTGTGTGCCATTGTACCAGTTATTAGGGGTTTTTCCCAGATGGAGTGCAGGAAGAATGATTGTTTAAATACCTCTGTGCATGCATTAATTAGTCTGATGTTCTCCTCATGATACTTTTGGTAGCGATATGTAGGCGGTTGTTGTACAGTATATTCCCAGAGTCGTCAGTCAAAGCTGATTGCTGAAACTTTGTAAGTAGGTGTTGTCGAGATTATCTTCAAGAGAGTGCCAGTACATTTCTTTCAACATCTCTGGGGAAGTCTCTCGTAGGTCAGACAAACCTGTGACCTTTTGTGCTGTGTTTCTCTGCATTTGTTCAGTATCCCCTTGAGTCCTATCTGGTAAGGGTCCCACAAGCATGAGCAGTCTTCTCAGATGGGTCACATGAGTGATTTGTATGTGATCTCCTTTGTAGACTTATTGCATTTCCTCTAGTATTCTATCAATAAACAGAAGTCTGCTAGCTGCCTCACCCAAGGCAGCCTGTGAGATCATTCACTTTCATGTCACTACAAAAGGGATTGTTATTTGTATGTGTGTACCAATTCCAATTGTGACTCACTGATAGTCATAGCCATAGAATATTACTTTTTTTGTTTGTTTTGTTTTGTGATGTGCACAATTTTAAATTTCTGAACATTTAAAGCAAGTTCCCAATCGTTGTATCACTTTGAAATCTTATCAAGACACGATTGAATATTTGTGCAATTTCTATGTGATTGTACTTCATTATAGATAACTGTATCATCTAAGAAAAGCCTGAGACTACTGTTAATACAGGGTGTATGTAAAATCCGGGAACATTTCAATTACTTATTGGACAAGAATTAAGCATTGTACAGATGTCATACATATTGCATTTTGAAGAGAAACTCTGAAAGTTTTTTAAAAACGTTTGATGTGTGAACCATAAGTGACCCGGCAGATGTCAATATGGTAATTGAATTCTTGCCATGCCCGTCCCAGCATGGCATCGTCGACTGTGGCAGTCACTTCCTGTATTCTTTCCCGGAGCTCTGCTACATTACATGGTAGAGGTGGTACATACACCAGATTTTTAATTTGTTGCCACAAAAAAAGTCACGTGGAGAGAGTGCTGGTGATCGGGAAGGCCCTTTTCATGAAACCACTGTCCCCTTCTGTGGAACGACCGATCCATCGATGCAGCAGCTCTGTGTTCAGGTACCCACGAAATTCACAATGAAAATGGGGTGGAGCCCCATCCTGCTGAAAGATGAAGGGAGAGTCCGATTGCATTTGAGGCATCAGCCATTGTTGCAGCATGTCCAAGTAGGAATATCCAGTGACAGTACTCTTGGATAAGAAGTGTGGCCCATACAGTTTTCAACGTGACGAGGCACTCAAATTCAATGCATTCGTGTGGTTGCTTTGTACCCCAGATTCAACAATTACGCCTGTTCACTTTCCCATTAGTGTGGAAAGTGGCTTCGTCACTAAAAATTAAGTGATCAAAAATGCCATCCCCATCCTCATTCAATTGTTGCAATTGCGAACAAAACTGAAAATGCTTGTCTTTGTCATCGTCATTGAGCTTCTGCACTAGTTCCTATTTGAATGGTTTCATAGACAGCTTCTGTCGCAAGATTTTCCAAACTGTCATTGGAACCATTTCGAGTTCACAGGATACACAACACGCCAATTTCTTTGGACTCCTTATGAATGTCTCTCTTATGCACTCCACATTCTCTTCACTCACACTGGGACGTCTGTTTCTCATTGCTGGGCCCAAGCAACCCGTTGTAACGAATTTGTTGTGCCAGTGGTAAGTGGCCTTCATTGTTTGTGGCTTCTTACCGTACTTGGTTCTAAACATCCATTGAACAGCTGTAGCACATTTGTTTTTGTTGAACTCCAACACACAGAAAGCTCGCTCTGCATCTGAACTCGCCGTGTTTGCAACTAGCGCTGACAATCGGCAAATTACCAAACTATGCTGTGGCGGTACACACACACACACACACACACACACACACACACACAAAAAAAAAAACACTTTTAGGGTTTCTCTTCAAAATGACATATGTATGATATCTGAACAATCTTTGGTCCTTGTGCAATAAATAATAGAAAGTGTTCCCAGACTTTATGCACAGCCTGTACTGTCTGCAAGGTCATTAAAATATGACATGAATTACAAGGGATCCAGCACACTTACCTGGAGTACACCTGAAGTTAGCTCTTCATCTGTTTATGATGATCCATCCAAGATAACTTGCTGCATCTTACCTACCAAGAAATCCTCAATCCAGTCACAAATTTCGTTTGATTCACCAAGCAACAGTCATTCAGTAGTACTTTTGAGAATAAGTGTATGTATGGTACTGAGTCAAATGCTTTAAAGAAATTGAGTAGCACTGTATCTACCAGACGACTGCCTTGATCCATGGCTTTCAATATGTCATGTGAAAAGATATGAGCTGGGTTGCAAATGATTGATGTTTTTGAAATTGCGCTGTATGGTATTGAGGAGTCATTCTGTTCGAGATGCCTCATTATGTTTGAGCCCAGAATATGTTCTAAGATTCTACAACAGATGGATGTCAAGGATACTAAATGGTAGTTCTGAGGAGCATTTCTGCCATCCTTCTTCTATATGGCTATGACCTGTACTTTCTTCCAAGTACTGGGCACAGATTTTTGTTCAAGGTACCTTATGATAGATCATTGTTAATGCAGGGGCTAACTTATCTGCAGATTGGGTATAGAATCTAATAGAAACTCCATCAGGCCCAGGAACTTTGTTCAGTTTTTATGATTTAAACTGTTTCTCAACACCACTGAGACTAGAATCTGTATCACTCATCGTTTCATTGGTACAAGGATTAAATTGGGGCAATAGGTTGGTTTGTTGGATTAAAGGGACCAGACTGCTACAGTCATCGGTCCCTTAATTGGGGCAATACTTCTGGGCTTTCTTTTGTAAAGGGACATTTGAAATCTGAATTAACAATTTCTGCTTTTGTTTTGCTATCCACAATTTCAGTTTATGTCTCATCCATAAGTGTGTGGACACTTGCAGCATTCACATATAACCAGAATTTCTTTGGGTTTTGTGGAAGATTATTCAACAATATTCATGTATGGTAGTCATTGAAGGCTTCAGGCATTGCTATCTTGACAGTCAAACACATCTCTTTTAGCATCTTTCTAGACAGTCCAGGCTTTGTTTGATACCTGTTATGCAATACCATCTGGTTCTTTAAAAGTTTCTCTACAATGGCTGTATACCATGGAGGGTTCTTCCCATCATGAACTGTTCTACTGAGTTCATATATCTTTCTCTCTCTCTCTCTCTCTCTCTCTCTCTATCTCTCTCTCTCTATCTGTCCATCTATCCAGAGCACGGTCAACTATTCTTTTAAACTTGAGATATGGTACTAAGCATCTTTGTCTAGTTTATTGAAAATACAGATTTTTCTACTTGTAAAATTTGGGTTTTTGGTTACTGATACCACTTTGATGTGTACATCCTCAAAGAGGTCAGCTGTATTTGTTGCCATTAGATCTAATATATTCCCATCAAGATTGGGGTTCCTAACTATCTATTCTAAGTAGTTTTCAAAGAAGGCATTTATTAAATTTTCGCAGGCTATCTTATCATACCCAACACTAAAAAAAACTGTAATTATCCCAGTTGATTGTTGGATGGTTAAATTCTCCTTCAGTGCTTACAGTTGGTAGGGAACTTTCATACAAATGAACTGAGGTTTCCTCTAAAATTTTGGTTACATAAAGAGGTGAGTCTGTTGGTTGATAGAAGGATCCAATTAACTTCCTCAACAATCTCATATGCAGTTTCTGTCTTGGTGGATTTGAGTTTCTTGTCTACTATGACAAATACACCACCTCCATTTCCATTAGTCCATCCTTTTGGTACACACTTAAATTTCCCCCAAAAATCCCACTGCTGTCAACTCCTGCCTTTAGAAGTGCTTCAAACTCTAGCACTTTGTTGCAAATGCTTCACCAGTTAACAACTAGGATTTTAATACACTAATTTGTGCTGCGCATTTCTTTGGATTTACACTGACGCTTCTGGGTTTCCTGCAACTAATGTTGTGTGGATGGGATGGAGAGTTGCCTAATAATTCAAGAAACCCTCTTGTGCACCCCACACAATGTCAGCTACCTGCCTTTGATGTGTAGTGAACACCTGAATCACTTTCATTATAAATATCACTGAACTTAAATTATTGCAAACAGTGCTGTATCTGCTGTTTCCAGTGTAGCTCACACTCTATCACTATACTTAAAAAATTTAGATGAAGTTATTTTTTCCAGCCTCTTCTCAACCAAAAAATACACATCCATGTGTCCCGCTTTTTGTTTATTGTTGTAAACCATGCATGTAGATTTTTCTTCAGATTAATAATTAAGTCATTTTCATTTAGCCTTTGTGATGTTTTAATGACATATGAAAGTGTTTTTCTCAGGTGGCACAGAATTGCTAGCCATATTCAGCATGGTCATACTGTATCGTCTACATATGGTACCTTATTTCACTCTCATGTATGTAAATTATTTACAAATAAATGGAGGAGTATAGGCCCCATTTTTGTCAGTTATCCTGTTGAACATTAGCATATCTAATATTTTTGAGAAACCTGTTACTAAAGCTGTTTGTCTTTAATTATTAGGATCATCTTTTTTGTGCACAAGTACCACTCAATTTATGTTGACCAGGAACTACTTCTTTTGGAATGGGTAGTTGACAAATTTCAGTAGTGATGTAATTATTTCTGCTGTCACCTGCATGAGTTTATTATGTCCAGCAGTCTTTTTTGCCTTTAGCTTTTTCGTAATATTTGTTAGTTTTTCTTCAGTTACCAGTTTCAAGAACATTGAGTGACCTGGATTATTAATTATGATGAGTATCCATAATAGAAAGTTTCCAGGGGGAGAGGATTCGGGGGGGGGGGGGGGGGTGAGTCAAATACAGAGGCATTACATTTACTTTATACCTCTCAGTTTGGTTTTCATAAAGAATTTTCCATAAAGAAGGCAATACAAGACCACATAAATGAAGTCTTAGAAGAGCTATACAAAAAAAATGGTCCTTTTTGGCATACTCTGTAACTTTGCCAAAGCCCTTGATTTCGTGTATCATAGAAGTCTACTTAGCAAAGTTAAGTGATACAGCATCCTATCTCAGGCATGAAAATGACCTCAGAATGGGGGAGCATAATATGGGGAGTACCGCTAGGATCTGTACTGGGTCTGATCTTGTCTCTAACCTACATAGAAGAATTTCTGTTTCTGTAACGTGTAAATGTGGTGGGGAGGAATTACTTTTGTCTTTTTGTAGTAATAATAAAAAACTTAGAAATGTTCTGAATGTAAACATGTACAAATTAATTTGTGATATGAATGTAAAATGACACATTCCATATCGTTATGATCTGTGGAATGTGTATCTAACTTATATTATCTTCAAATGACTTAAAAATTCAGTTCAAAGACAGTAATGTTTGTTGATAACACAAGCATTCTAATCAAATGTCACAACTCAAGCTTAGCAGCATAGCTCAGATGATAGCTGAATAGGCTTACAATTGGTCCACAGCTAACAATTTAAAACTACACAAATACTTATATCATGTAAGTTTAAACACGTTTTATAACCTTTTGGTACTAGAAGCAGACGTTAGTGGTCATACATGAAATGAAATACACTGTGTAAAATTCCTTGAGGTCCAGCTGCATAACAAGTTAAAAGGGAATCAACACATGGACAAAGTTTCAAGGTTATAAAAAAATCAAGGAACATGCACCTAACGTTGGAAGTCAGTAATTCTGATAACATGTGGAATGTAGTGAAAATGGCTGTAGCTGATGAATAACAGGTAGCAGATATATTTAATAATAATTTCTTGAATATAGTAGAAAGTATATCACAGTTCAAGAGAAAAATCACAGCAGTATGTTGAGAAAGTAACACTCATAAAATTCAATCATATGAATGTATCACCAACTTCTTCTTCTTCTTCTCAAATTAAAAAAAATTATACATTCTCACAAAAATAAAAGCTCATCTGGTTTTGATGGGTTTTCTAATAGAGTACTAAAGATTGTTTCACATATAATAAGCTCAGTCTTATCAGAAATATATAGAGTATCACTAACTTAAGGTGGTTTTTCAGAGAGACTGAAATATGCTTAGCAACAATAATATCCTCAGCAAATCGCAGTTTGGGTTTCAGAAGAGTAACTCTACTGAGAATGCCATTTACATGTTCAATCACCAAATTTTACAAGTGTTAAATAATAAAATAGCACCAGTTGGTATTTTTTGCGACTTATGTAAGGCATTTGATTGTGTGAATCACGGCATTCTCCTAGATAAATTGAAGTTTTATGGAATTGATGGTATAGCCAATCGATGGATAATGTCATATCTAACCAAAAGAATGCAGAAAGGTGTACTTAGTAATCCAACCAGTGTAATCCAGAGCCGTAATTCTGACTGTGGAGAGATCATATGTGGGGTTCCTCAAGGCTCAATCTTTGGTCCACTATTGTTCATCGTATATGCATATGATCTTCTGTCTAATACACAACAAGTAGAATTAGTTCTTTTTGCAGATGGCACTAATATTGTAATTAGTTCAAGCATATACACAGAAACAGAAGAAATGCTAAACAATCTTCTTAAAAGTATCATTGTCTGGTTTTCTGTGAATGGTCCTACACTCAGTTCTAAAAAGAAACAAAATCTTTAGTCCTGCACATCTAGGGGTACTACACCAATGATAATCATAACATGTCATGAGGAAATAATAAATAGGGTGGAATCTTCAAAATTTTAAGATGTCTCAATTTATGAGAACTTAGTTCAGCCACATTTGCACTCAGAATAATTTCAAATCTTGGTGAGAGACACATCAGTAAGTTGACATATTTTCATTCAGTAATGTCTTATGGAAAGGTGCTCTGAGCCTATCATCAACACTCCACTTTCATAGCTGAAAGTTGGTGATCCATCACACAATCCTGTCTCCATTTTTCCCAGTCTTCTGCTTCACTAAGTAGATGGTTCCACGTTTGGTATGTCATCTCCTTTATCTGGTATATCCGTCATCTTGGCAGTTTTCCTTGCAATCTTTTCTCTTCAACTTTGCCTTGGATGATTATCTTTTCCAAGTTATCCTCCTGTCATTGAATTATGTGACCAAAGAACTGCAGGATTCACTGGAAAAAGTTGGCTTATTTGTGTATTTTCACCGACTATTGTCTTATATGAAATTATCTCCTGGCAGTGCACCTAAAGCAAGCATTTAAGGTCCCCCCCCTCCCTCCCCCTGATATTAAAACCATTTTTAGCTCAACTGTGTTAGACACAGTCATAATACAGGACACAAAAATAATTTTCATATAGATTTTGCCCCCTTGTCCAGGATTCAGAATGGAGCTATGTACTCTAGTAGCAAGATATTCAACACACACTCAGCTACCATAAAGCGAAACATTGGGAATCCCTACCAGTTCAAAACAAAATTAAAATTGTACCACATTACCCACCCTCTTTACAAATTATCTAGATTCAAGGATTGAAAAGTTCTGCTGGCGACATGGCAAGTAGCAATGTATGCTATAAAGCTGGACAACAAGCAGTAGTGTACTGTACATAGGACGCATTATTTAATTATGTAAAAATATTTTCTTTGAAAAATAGCGATGTAATAAAGTAAATATTTAGCTACTAATATTAGCAGATAGACACCAGCAATATAGTGAAACTGAGGAGGCAGCAGGTAACTCCACCCCCCCCCCCCCCAAAAAAAAAAAAAAAAAGTGGCAGCTTTATGAGTAATTTACTCCATTAAAAGTACATGGCAGAATTGTGAATAGCATTAAGCAGCATAGTGATAGTTTGCTATATATATATGTAGACTGAAGTGACAAATGAAAATTTGTTCAAAGGCTGAGATTTGAGTCTGGGTCTCCTGCTCAGTAGGCAGATGTCCTAACCACTACAGCACTCTGGCACAGTGACTTTGCACAACTGCACAGACTATTCTTGCACGCCTCCCCTCTCAGTCCAAATTCCCATTCGCACCTCAGCCCACTTGGTATTCCCTCTAAACTCCAACAGCATTGCAGAGCCGCTTCAGCTGTATTGGAATGGCACCTCAGCATCAAATGAAACTGGGGATCATGAAACCCAGGCATAGGTGTTTTAATCAAATGAGACTACATGGTTCCAGAGACATATTTAAGTCTCAAACATCTATGATGTGTGGGTGAAGACTGAAGTGACAAATGAAAATTTATACTGAGGCAAAGCCGCGCGGGATTAGCCGAGCGGTCTAAGGCGCTGCAGTCATGGACTGTGCGGCTGGTCCCGGTGGAGGTTCGAGTCCTCCCTCGGACATGGGTGTGTGTGTTTGTCCTTAGGATACTTTAGGTTAAGTAGTGTGTAAGATTAGGGACTGATGACCTTAGCAGTTGAGTCCCATAAGATTTCACACACATTTGAACATTTTTTACTAAGGCAAGTATTCAAACCTGGGTCTCCTGCTCACTTGGCAGATATGCTAACCACTATGCCAACCTGGCACAGTGGCTTTGTTCAACTGCACAGACTACCCTAGCATGCATCCCTCCTCACTGGAGGGTGAACGGGAATTTGGATTGTCATTGTCAGCAAGATGTCAAACCCACCTCTTGCTTCCTTCTTCCTTGTTACTTCTTGTCTTTTAACATATAGGTTACCTGTTGCATGTTAATATTACTGTAGCATCTTTCAGCTAATCTCTTTCAGTACATTCCTTTGTCATTTCCAACAGCTTATCTACCTCTTTCTTGTTCCTTATTACATGAAAGGCTTAATGATTTCAATTCCCTGTTGACTACTGGTACATCATTTAGTAAAATTTTCCTTCCTTTCCAGAGAAGAGGCAAAGATTAGGATTTCATTTTCTTTCACCTTCATATCCAGTTTCTATTTCCAGCTATTTGTAAGGGTAAATGGAATGTATTCACAGTTTCAAATATGGACAACCATCAGCTGTATAATGGAATGATGATAATGAAAATTTGCACTGGAGCAGGACTCAAACCCGGATGTCCTGCTTATTGTGAGTGGTCGCCTTACCATTGGGCTATCAAGAATGCTTCATAGCCATACCCAAACCTCCATATGTTGTTCACCATGTGTGCACAACCTGCACTCACACATCTGTTATGTATATTCCTGTGTAGAGGAGACATTTTAATTGAAAGTCACTTGCTTGTTTCGGAGATAAATATGATAATGCAGTGCCTGTTCCGTTCAGAAATATGATGCACGCATTCTGAGGGAAAATGGGGTGACAACAGATGCTACAAAATACATGAAATGTATTTGCAGTTGCAAATATCGGCAACTATCAACCGTATAATGGAATGACAACTATGAAAATTTGTGCTAGTCTAAGATTGGAACCCGGACTGGCTGCTTATCACAAGTGGTCACCTTACCATTAATCTAGCTGAGCATGCTTCACAGTTGATGACATGTCAGGTGCAAATTTTCAGTGTCATCATTCCATTATACAGCTGACTGTTGTCCATATTTGTAGCTGCAAATATATTTCATGTATTTCGTGGCAGCTGAAGTCCCTGCATTGCCTTAAGATGAATACTGCATTCTACTTCTTTACAAGACAAGACTTGGTAAGGGGGTGAGATAGGATTATAGCCTCTCCCCGATGTTATTCAATCTGTATACTGAGCAAGCAGTGAAGGAAACAAAACAAAAATTCAGAGTAGGTATTAAAATCCATGGAGAAGAAATAAAAACTTTGAGGTTCGTCATGGAATTGTAATTCTGTCAGAGACAGCAAAGGACTTAGAAGAGCAGTTGAACGAAATGGATACTGTCTTGAAAGGAGGATATAAGATGAACATCAACGAAAGCAAAACGAGGATAATCGAATGTAGTCAAATTAAGTCAGGTGATGCTGAAGGAATTACACTAGGAAATGAGACTTTTACAGTAGTAAAGGAGTTTTGCTATTTGGGGAGCAAAATAACTGATGATGGTCGAAGTAGAGAGGATATAAAATGTAGACTGGCAATGACAAGGAAAGCGTTTCTGAAGAAGAGAAATTTGTTAACATCGAGTATAGATTTAAGTGTCAGGAAGTCGTTTCTGAAAGTATTTGTATGGAGTGTAGTCATGTATGGAAGTGAAACATGGATGATAACTAGTTTGGACAAGAAGAGAATAGAAGCTTTTGAAATGTGGTGCTACAGGAGAATGCTGAAGATTAGATGGGTATATCACATAACTAATGAGGAGGTATTGAATAGAATTGGAGAGAAGAGAAATTTGTGGCACAACTTGACTAGAAGAAGGGATCGGTTGGTAGGACATGTTCGGCGGCATCAAGGGATCACCAATTTGGTATTGGAGGGCTGCGTGGAGGGTAAAAATCGTAGAGGTAGACCAAGAGGTGAATACACTAAACAGATACAGAAGGATGTAGGTTGCTGTATGTACTGGGAGATGAAAAAGCTTCCACAGGATAGAGTATCATGGAGAGCTGCATCAAACCAGTCTCAGGACTGAAGACCACAGCAATAAGAACAACAACAACAACTTCTTTACAACACTTGCACTATAATATCATTTCTAAGAATTATTGATATAGATTTTGGAAAGCCTGGGCACAACGAAAAGACTGCTGAACATTTAAATTTTCCAACAGAGGAGTTGTTCTTCTGAAATAGAAAATGCACACACATTCACACTAGCACAACTCCCACACACATTGCCACTGTCTCTGGGCATTACAGCTCAACTGCATCTGCATCTGAAGCCAGATGGTAATGGGCTTTAGCCACCAGAGGCAGTGGTCATATGTGGGTGAGTTGTGCATGTGTGATTGTGTGTGTATTTGTGTGTTTTCTACTTCACAAGGAGGACTTTTGTGTTGAAAGCTTAAATACTTGATAGTCTTTTTCATTGTGTCTGTCTGTGACTCAACGCCTCCTCTATGTGGTGAGTCTCGGTCTATCTTTTTCGTATTGTTGTAAAACAATCACCTATTAAAGCTGTCAGTAATGCAAAAAGCAGTTTTCAATCAACTATTGGTGACTTGGAACCCATATATATTGACAAAAGAAATGAAAGCCTACACAAAACCAACTGAGCTATCAAGCCATTTGGTCAGTGAAAAGAAACATAGACGAGTGTATAAATATAAATATTAATGACGTATATTGTTAATAAGACAATCTTTATAAAAAAAATTTAAGCAAGGATAGTTTACCATTCACCACATAAATGAAGCAATGCATTTTTCTTTTTTTTTTTTTTTTAAGTTAAAAATGTACGTTGACAGGACTGTTACCCAGCTATTGAACTGACACTCTGCTTCACACACACTGTTTTACTCCTTTCTCTCCATTGTTGTTTGACTGCTAAATCAACCCATTAATCTTTATGTTATCGCACAAGACACGAATGAAGCTAAAAATTATTTCTGTTTAAAAGGTAGTTTTATTCAATTGCGCTAGAAAGACCAAAATACAAGGGAAAGCTTAGAAAGTTGTTGGAGTGCCAGGGTGACAGGTTAACATCACTGATTTCCCAAAGGAAGGATATTACTAGTGGATGCGGAAAAACAATGTGGAGGGGGAGTTAGAGAAATTGTAAAAAAGTGGGCATACAGGATGCACTAAATAACAGCTGCCACATACAGAGCTGTTATTCTGGGTATTCTATACTAGGCAGCAGAGAAAGTCATGGCTGGAGGGGTAAGTGTAGAAAGCACCCAAATAACAGTTGCCACATACAGAGCTGTTATTCTGGGTATTCTATACTAGGCAGCAGAGAAAGTCATGGCTGGAGGGGTAAGTGTAGAAAGCACCCCCTAAACATTTTCTGCGCCCTTTCTCCCTCTTGTGTTCTTATCTTGCACATTAGTAACTTCAAGATGAAAGCCTTTGGTCTGCATGTGTAAAGCAAAAGCTGGCAAACGGTGCCAACAGACAAAGCTGTTTGCCACACATACCCTCAGTGCATTACAAGGTGCTCACTTGAAAATGATATGTTGCCTGAAATCAGTAGACAGCACATTGCAATAAATATTTTATAATCGGAGCTGGACAGTCATTATTCTAAACAATTTACTATGGCTGCAAAACCATACATCAAGAAAATGTTTGGAAAATGCTATAGTGAAATAGCAGCCCCTCCAGGGTGGCTATAATTAAATTTTCATCACTTCAGCCAGCGTGTATGGAAAGCTATTTACCATATGAGTACCCAAATTTATAGGAATGATGCTGAGACTGTGTGCTGCGGGATTGGCATTGTTAATAGTGTTAGTGTCATGGCTAACCGTTACGATCAGTACTGGTATGGCAGTGTAGGGGTGAAACACAAGCATTGGAGTGCATTACAGTTGCAGATAGTCAAAATGGGTCTGGATGGGGTGAGCAGGGTTTTACTCATGAACCTGTGTTATCGAAACAACAGCAGTAGTGCTGCTGCTCTTCTCAAGTAGTGATGCATTAAAGGAATATGGAGAGGTCCTCTTTCCACACTGGGGTTGAAGAACATGATTCGGAAGTTAAATTAACTGGCAATTTGGGTATTGCTCCTGAGAGAGGCTGACTGCCAATTGCATGACAAACTGTGAAGAAGTTACTGTTGCCATGGCTGAGGGTGCTCAGCACACTGTGCAGTCTTCTAGCAGTGCATGAGCAGTGTCACAACAGCTGAACATTCCATAGGCCACCATTCAAAAAGTGCTGTGAACAAATGTAAAATGGTGCCTCTAGTGCAGTTCCAGGCTGTCTTGGATGCAGATAGTGCTCACATTGAGCAATGCTTGTAACCTGGAATGTAAACATGGTACACAATTAACAGATGTTACCCATTCATGTGGAAATTAAAGTGTGTTTCTTTCAATGGTTTGTTCATTATTTTTCTTCCCCAACTCCTCACAAATATTTCCATGAAGTTTCGTTGCCCTACAATCACTCATTTTTCAGGGGTCCCCTATCAAATAGTGGAAGTTTAAATATAAACACACTGTGTTTTTGAAAGTATATTGCAGCCAAATGCATTAACAATGCTTATCTGTTAAATTATAAAGCTATTTCAGTTTTGATTAGGTGAACATTTAAGCATTCCTTACCTTTGCATGTTAGTTTCAACCTCAGTACAAAGCAGAGGACACTGGTCTTCTGCTGCCCACAAGTAACATTACAAATATGGTGGCACAGGCTATATACACCCAGCAGCTGTTCTACCTCATACTGATAATTTTTTTAGGGAGAGAGAAAGAGGAAAGCGAAGGGAGCAGAGTGAGGGGACATGTTTACAGCTTTGGGGAAGGAACAACAAAGATATCATTTATTGCAAATTATTGCTGTTTACAAGACTTGTTCAAAAAATTCTTGAACTCTGCCCACAAAATTTTTATGTGCTTATCTTTTAATTATTGTGCATCATCTCCTTCAAAATATTCTCCTCTACAATTGATACACCACTCCAAATGTCATTTCCATTTCTGAAAACAGTCTTTTGTATGCCTCTTACTGGATTGCATGAAGTGCCATCTGCGAATTTTCTTGTATCTGGTCTATCATTGCACATTTTTGACAGTTCAGTGGGGTTTTCAACTTTGGAAATAAAAAAGTCCACAGGGGCCAGGTATGGAGAGTATGGAGGATGAGGCAGCACAGTGATTTCATTTTTTGTGCAATAATCATGCACCGACTGGGATGAATGTGTGGGTGCATTATGTTGATGCAAGAGCCATGAATTGTCTCACCATATTTCAAGCCATTTCCTTCTCACACCGTAACATGTCCCGATAGTACCATTGATTAACAGTTTGTCTCTGTAGCATGAATTCATGGTGAACTAATTCTTCAAAATCGAAGAAAACTATCAGCATGGCTTTGACATTTGACCTGACCTATTTTTGGTCCTGGAGAACCTTTCCCAAGCCATTGTGAAGACTGAACCTTGGTCTGAACAGCATAAGTGTAGACCTGTGTCTCGTCACCAGTTATGATTCTCTTAAGGAACATCTCATTCTCATTTGCATGATCCAAAAGCTCTTCACAGACTATGAGGGGAAGGTCTTTCTGTGGGACGAAGTTGGTGGCAACACGATGCATCCCAAGATGCTGCGTCAGGATTTCATGACATTATCCAACTGCAATGTACATTCTTCTGCAATCTCTTGGACAGACAGTCTTTGATTCGCATGCATAGTTTCGTGCACATTCCTAACATGAGTGTTATTGGCACACGTTGAAGGGAGCCCTGAATGAGGATCATCCTTAACTTCCATCTGGCCATTTTTAAACCATGCGAACCAATCGTAACCCCGATTACATCTTAAGCACTCATCACCCTAGGCTTCTTCCATCATTTGTTGTGTCTCTCTAAAGGTTTTCTCACACAAATTTTAATGCAGATGCATTGCTCCTCTAACTCTGCCATTTCAAAATCTGCAAACTGTGTGATACAATGTTCTACTCAATACAGCACTGAACAATAATTAACAGACATACAACAGTGAAAGTCCCAGCAGTTACACATTAAACACAGATGTGTGTAGGGATGCCAACCACATTTCGCTCCAACACACCATTGGTGTGAAATTAAGAATGTTCTGGAATTTTTTGAACAGACCTACTAATTGTTCTCTTCTGAATATTCACTATCTGGGGACTCATTTGAAGCAATGATAATGCTTTAAACAAACTTTTCTTGGCTGCCTTCCTTCAAAAAGTTGTTTTCTTGAAGATTTTCAGCATGGTATATGTGCTTAATCCATTCTTTCACTGTGACATCATCAATTGCTTCCCAAAGCAAATTCTGCACATCTTTCATTCTGAATGTGCAATTTATGGATGTGACCTTTCCTCTGTGGCCCACACTTTTTTTTTGGTGTGTGTTGTATTGGCAGTGGTAAGAGGACAACCTCACAACCTTGTGCCCCGTTTCTCTGCTAAGCTGTAAAGTTCATATTGATTATAAAGCTGCTTGTGGCAGAACCTCCTGCAGCATCTCCATTTTTCTGCTGTGGCCTGCAATTAAAATACTTTTCTCTTCTAGCCACTGTACAATTTCTTTTTCTTGTACGTGAATTAACAGTTTTCTCCTTTTTTCTGTTGTGATTCATAAAGATCACACAACACTCTTCTAAATACGTCATTATTCATTCTTCATGTGATAATCACTGGATTTGCATACTGTAAATATTAACTCTGCACTTCTGATAAAGTTATAGTCAGATGATACTGCATTACAGACAATAAGTAGGTTTCCTTTGCCAATCGGTACTTTCTACCAACCATTGAGTTTCAAGTACTGCTAGCTGTGCTTCCTACCATGATTTTGATTGGACCAGATCTCATCCTCATCAAGATAAATAATAGGGTGATGATGACTTTCTTTCCTGATATACCCATTTTTCTTAGAAAAATAGCTCTGACTTACCTGTTATTTGGCCTCTCTATCACAGCCCAATCTTGACAATCTTCTGCTCATTTCTCTCATGTTCCTACTCCCATCTTTTTTGCCAACTCCATATCAACCAGCCATCACCATCTTCCACCTGGATTTCCTCTGTAGACCTCTTTGACATATCTGCCCTCTGACATTTGCTCTATATGGCCCAACTTTCTTTATTTGTTGCTTTTGTTCCTGAAACTAGGTCAGCATAACAATACAGTTCTTCCAGTTCCTTGTTTTTCCTTATACCCCTTTGCCCTGACTTACTCGTTGCTCCAAAAATCTTTCTTAATATTTTCATCTCTTATCTTCTCAGGAATTCTTGCCACAGTCATTGTCCATGTTGATGAGCCATACATTACCACTGGCCTTATAACCGTTCAGTAGATGGTCAACTTTGATTTTCTGCTGAGGCTACATGTCTGAACAATCTTAATCATGGCCCATTAAGAACTATTTCCTACAGCAATCTTTGCTTTTATTTTTTCACTTATGTTGTTGTCATCGGTTACCATTGTTCTCAAGTACTGAAACTTCTCATATCTCTCATACTGATTTCTCTTTAACAGCAGCATTTTTCCTGGAAGCAAAACAATACTTTGTTTTGGTGTCATTTACTCAAATCCACAATTCTTCTCCTTCCTTTTCTGGTACGCCAAATCCTTCTTCCAGCTCTTTTAGTCTTCTAGATAGCATACAAACATCATCAGCATGTGCTAGGTTTGGCTTCATACAGTTTGGTAGAGTGCCATCTGGTTTATTGATCTCCTCCCTTCCTATCACTCTTTCCAATACGGTGTTAAAAAGCAGTGTGGATCACACATTCCCCTGTCCTGAACCATGGATAACTTCAAATTCTTTAGTTGTGAGGTTTCCTTTTATTCATTTTCGTGTCCGGTCAGCATTTCCAAAAATTAGCAGCTGCGATAGCTTTGTTATTTCCTTTGTAAACATCTTTTATTGTGCACGGGTTGTCCAGGAGAGGGCATACAAGTAGCTGGCTTGGATCTGCTTCACCCCTGCAGTTGCAAAAGGTGCCAGCACTTGCTGGAAGGATTCCCCATTTCTTCAGTTTGGTCTTGCATCGGGGGACACCCACTCTTAGGCAGTTGAGGGACCTCCGTGCAGGGTCTTGTAGGTTTGCACCAGGAGCTAGTTCTTCTTCCGGTGAGATGTCTATGGGCAGTGAGCACTTCCATGTTGCAAGACGAATTGCCTCTGGTGCTCCCTCCAGTGGCGCGGTCCTAGCAAGGAAACTCTTGCGGGATTTAAGGCAGGATCTTGCTGCCTGATGACCATACAGAGGATGTCGGCCGTCATTCTCCTGCTTTGTTCTGTTTTTGTCTGCAGCAATGGCCATCCAGATGTTGGGTGGGGTTAGTGCAACAATCAGGTACAATTTCTGCACTGGTGTTGGCTTCAAGCATCCTGAGATGATCCTTGTAGTATCAAAAAAATGGCTCTGAGCGCTATGGGACTTAACTTCTGAGGTCATCAGTCCCCTAGAACTTAGAACTACTTAAACCTAACTAACCTAAGGACATCACACACATCCATGCCCGAGGCAGGATTCGAACCTGCGACCATAGCGGTCACGCGGTTCTAGACTGTGGTGCCTAGAACCGCTCAGCCACTATGGCCGGCTTGTAGTATCGTTGACCACAATATCGACTTGCTTAGCATGGGCTGAAGCATTCCACACAGGAGCAGCATACTCAGCAGCTGACACACAAAGTGAAGGTGCAGAAGTCCTTAGGAGGTGCGGATTGGTTCCCCAGCTGCTGCCAATCAGTTTCTTAAGTATCCTATTGCGAGCAATGGCTTTCTGTTTCACGTTTAGACATTGCTGCCTGTATGTTAGAGCCCTGTCGAGTGTGACACCTAGGTAGACTGGTATTGGGAAATGTTTCAGTTGCTCTCCTTGCCATGTGATGTCCAGCTTTCGCTGTGCTTCCCTGTTTCATAAGTGGAAGGCTCTCACTTGAGTTTTACTGGGATTGGGCTTCAGGTGGTTGGCATCATAGTACTTGGAGAGTTCATCCATTGCTAGAGACAGATTTCCCTCTACTTCTTTAAAGGTTGGTCCCTGGACAGCTACTGCTGTGTCATCGGCATAGATGAAGAGCCTAGTTCGTGCTGGTATTGGCTGATCATTTGTGTAGATATTGTACAGTGCTGGAGCAAGCACACTGCCTTTGGGGAGACCGTTCTTCTGCACTTGCAATCTACTCCTCTTACCCTGCAATGAAACTTGGAATCTTCTTTTCTGAAGGAAGGTGCTAATAAGGGATGTTAGTTGGTAGCCATTAGCAAGGTCATACACTTTCTTTAACAGTTTCTTATGATTCACAGTGTCGTATGCAGCTATTAGATCAACAAAAGCGACTCCAGTAACAGGCTTAAGTATTGCAATGACTCGAAACTTCCACCAAATTTTGGCGATGTGTAGCTTTGCGACACGTGTTCATTAGGCTTAGTAGCCATTCTGTCAATATACAGCTGAAGTTCTTTATCTGTTCAACTCTAAGGTCATTGACACCTGCAGCCTTATGCATCTTCGAGCTGGAGATGGCAGCTTCGCGAGTTCAGCCAAGGAGAAGGGATCCCTAAGAAAATAATACTCTGTTTCTGGGTCACAATGAAGAGCTTCTTTGGACATCTTTCCTTTTATTTTGCTGTTCTGCAGGAACTGGGTTGCCACTTTATCAGGAGTCACACTTGTAAAATTGTCTTGTGATTTTACAGGGTCACCACTCAGATTTTTAAGCAGTTTCCAGGCTTGTCTACTGTTCAGCTTCGTGTCTAGGTTCTCTACCAGGTTACTCCACTTGGCCTTGCGAGTTGTTGAAATGGCTTGCAGCAATATTTCACCAGCTTGGATTGTTTCTTCTGAAAATGGATCCTCTTCAAACAGAGTTTGGTATCTTTCTAACAACAGTTTGTTGTCACTGAATATGCCTGGAACATACTGAGCTCTGCATCCTCTTGGAAAAGTTTTCCTCAAAACTTGTTGGACACATTTGATGAAGGTTTCGTACATTTCAGGTTGCGGTGGAATGTTTATCACTTTTGAGTCAAGCTCTTCACTGAACTTCTGCCAGTCAGCTTTCTTGAAGTTAAACCTCCTCTTGAATGGTACCTCTTCAGGCACTATTACAGGATTCACAGTGCAGGTGACAGGTATATGTTGGGTCTGGGGGATGGGCTCTCCTACTGTCTTCATACATTGTACAGCTACTGTTGAAGAAACAAAGATGTTGTCTGGGTTGCATCCTCTTTTCCACATGCTGCTGTTAAAAGAAGGTGAGAGCTTTGGATCATGGATCAGATGTAGGTCGTAAGCTGCAACCCTTGTTTCTAGACTCGTTCTGTTTATGTCAGTAGCTGGGTATCCCCATGATGTGCTTCTGCAATTGAAACTGCATATTTCAAAGTTCACATCCTGATCATTGAAGTTGGCTGGTGCTTTAATGGTGAAATTGGCATCGGGTGGTTTGTAGACTGATGTTACACAGAAGAATGGAGTTCGCACTGTGAGGAGCTCGAGGTTGTTTTCTTCGGTCAGTGAGACTGATGTGATATTCACGTTAGATCTGGCGAAGATGGCACTGCCGAATTTGTTGTGAGGCCTTTCCAGTATTAATTCCATACCAGCAATTCTTGGACGGTTTTTAGTACTTCCCCTGTGTGATTCCTGGACTAACAGAATGTCACATGTATATTTTTGGCATAAATTTGCTACTGGAACTTCTTTCTCTCGTGAAAATCCCTTGATGTTTATGGAAATAAAAACAAATGGTCTTGAGAAAGACCAGTCGGAATGCAGTCCATTTGAATGGAGACCGGTTGTGAAAGAATCTGCTGTCAGTGTGCTTCGTAGTGTCTTCTAACGTTGCCCAGGGTACACCCAGTTGCTACTCATTTCTTGTTCTTTTCTTTTTGCAATCTTTATGGAGGTTCCTTTCATGTACCCCTTTTATTGTCACTTGGCATTTCATGCTGGTGAGGAGCTTTCATACCAATCTGATTAGTTTATATGGAAATCTTGTATCCATTAGTTGATGATACAGATATTTTCTTTTAGTGTTATCATAAACTTGTTTGAAAGGTACAAAGAGTTGATGTACATCCACATTATATTCATATCATTTCTCCATTATTTGTCTTACAATGAAGATATGGTCACTCATTGGTCTGCCTATCAAAAACCAAACTGGCAGTCTCAAAGTATTGAGCTAATCTCGTAACAATGACTTTGGGTAAGATTTTGTAACACTACTGAGTAGATAGGTGTCGGGGTGATTTTCACAGTTTGCTTTGTCCTTATTCTTATAAATCAGATAAATAATGGCCAAATTCCATTGGTCCTCTGTCACTTCTTTTCCCATATTTCAGCAATCAGCTGGTGGGCTAGATGTCATATGTTCATCTCCACCTTTGATCATCTCTGCTGGAAAGTTATCATTCCCTGAAGTCTTCAGGGTGTTGATTTGCAACGTTTCTTTCCCTATTGTTGGTCTGGGTACAGTTATTTCTTCCTTGCTAACATTGTGCTGTGGTTAGTCACTCTCCATTTCATTTTCGTCTTGTATTACTATCTCTGCAGTGACATTCTACATCTACATACATACTCTGCAAGCTACCATATGGTGTATGGCAGAGGATACTCTGTACCACTACTAGTCATTTCCTCTCCTGTTCCACTCACAAATAGAATGTGGAAAAGATGATTGTCCATATGCCTCCATATGAGCCCTAATCTCTCTAATTCTATCTTTGTGGCCCTTATGCAAAATGTCTGTTGGCGGCAGCAGAGCCATTATGCAGTCAGCCTCAGTGCCAGTTTTCGGAATTTTCTCACTAGTGCTCCTTGAAAAGAACATTATCTTCCCACCAGTGATTCCCATTTGTGTTCCTGAAGCATCTCTGTAATACTTGCATGTTGTTTGAACCTACCAGTAACGAATCTAGCAGCATGCCTCTGAATTCCTTCTGTGTCTCCCTTTAATCCAACCTGGTTTGGATCCAAAAAGTCAAACATTATTCAACAATGGGCTGCACAAGTGCCCTACATATGGAACCTCCTTTACAGGTGAACCACACTTTCCTAAAATTGTTGCAGTAAACTGAAGTTGACCATTTGCCTTTCCTACTACAATCCTTACGTGCTGATTCCATTACATATTGCTGTCCAGTATTTTTCCTATATATTTAATCGACATGACTGTATCAAGCAGCACGCTACTAATGCTGGGATCAAACATTATCAGTTTGTTTTTCCTACTCATTCACATTAACTTACATTTTTCTACATTTAGAGTTAGCCGTCATTCACCACACCAACTAGAAATTTTGTCCAAATCATCTTGTATCCTCTTACAGTCATTCAGTGATGACACCTTCCCGCACATCACAGCATCATCAGCAAACAGCCGTAGGTTACTGCTCACCATGTCTGTCAGATCATTTATGTATACAGGGTGTATTGTAATTAATGGCATAAATGCATACAGTTGAAAGTACATGATACTAGAAGTAAAAAAGTCTCAGTAAACACAGGATCAAAAATGCATACCTTAAGAGCTATGAGCAATTTTTCATCTTTGGTACTATGAAACAAATCTCTTCTACTGCAAGTTAAGTGAAATATTCAGTCTTCTCCTCCTATAAAATTTCCTACTTTATCTCTGCTGAAAACAGTATTGGCTGGAAGCCTCTCTTCAGTTCCTGAATTCTTGTGCAGAATTTCCTAACTTCTTGGTCATTATATTTTCCCTCTAGCTCCATCAGAGAGGTTCCGAAATCATATATCAGATTGTAAGGTTTACCCACAAGCAGGTATTGACTCAGATCACAATTTAGTAATGATGAAGAGTAGGCCAAAGTTTAAGAAACTATTCAGAAAAAATCATGGGTGAGGAAATACTGAGTGAAGAGACATGCTTGGCGTTTCCTGAGGCTATAGATCAAAGAAGGTTATTGTGAAGAAACCTTGGATAATGGAAGAAGTACTTCAACTGATCAATGGAAGAAGGAAGTTCAAAAATGTTCAGGGCAATTCAGGAATAGAGAAATAAAAGTCACATTGAACAAAATAAATAGGAAGTGCAGGGAAGGTAGGGCAAAATAGCTGCATGAAAACTATGAACTCAAAAAAGAAATTATTCTCAGAAGAAATGACTCACCTTATATAATAGTCAAGACAATCTCTGGTGAAAAGAAAAGCAAGGGCAGTTATATTAAGAGTGCAACAGGAATTCCACTGTTAAATGCAGAGAAGAAGAGAGAGCGGGTAAGTGGAAAGAGTACAGTGAAGCCCCTCTACAAGGGGGAAAACTAGTGTAGTGACGTGACAGAAGAAGAAACAGGAGTTGACAGTGAAGAGATAGGGGATCCAGTATTAGATTCAGAATATACCATCAAACTTTCAGAAAAACATCGTTCCCACACTTCCTAAGGTAGCAAGAGCCTACAAGTGTGAGAATCATCATGCAATCTTCTTAACAGTCCATGCATGCAAATTTCTGGTGAGAATAATATCCAGAATAACAGAAAAGAAAATTGAGGATATGTTAGATGGCAATCTTTTGATTTTCAGGAAAAGTACAGACACCAGAGGGGCAATTCTGATGATGTGGTTGATAATGGCACCAAAACTGAAGAAAAATCGAGACATATTCATTGGATTTGTCGACCTGGAAAAAGTGTTCAACAATTAAAATGTCAGAAGATGTTTGAAATACTGAGAAAAATAGGGGTAAGCTGTAGGGACAGATGGGTAATATACAATGTGTACAAAAACTAAGAAGGAACAATAATACCGGATGACTTACAATGAAGTACTCACATTGAAAAGGGTTAAGGCATGGGTGTAGTGTTTCACCCCTACTGTTCAATCTATACATCGAAGATGCAATGAGGAAAATAAAAGAAAGGTTCAAGAGTGGGATTAAGGATATCAATGACAAGATTTGTTGATGACATTGCTATCTCGAGTGAAACTGAAGAATAATTACAGGACGTGTTGAATGGAATGAGTACATAGTCTAATGAGTACAGAATATGGGCTGAGAGTAAATTAAAGAAAGACAAAATAATGAGAAGTAACTCAAAAGAGAACAGCAAGAAACCAACATCGGACTTGTGGATCACAAAGTAAACGAAGTTAAGGAATTCTGCTATGGAGGCAGCAAAATAATGCATGATGGCAGAGCAAAGAGGACATAAAAAGCAGACTAGCACTGGCAAAAATGGCATTCCTGGCCAAGCGATGTCTACTAGTATCAAACATAGGCCTTAATTTAAGGAAATAATTTCTGAGAATGTATGTTCATAGCACAGCATTGTATGCTAGTGAGACGTGACTGGGGGGAAACTGGAACAGAAGAGAATCAAACCATTTGAGATGTGGTGCTACAGAAGAATGTTGAAAGTTAAGTGGACTGAAAGATAAGAAATGAAGAGGTTCTCTGCAGAATCAGTGAGGATTTGAATATATGGAAAACACTGACAAAATGAAGGGATAGAATGATAGGACATCTAGTAAGACATAGGGGAACAACTTCCATGGTACTAGAGGAAGCTTTAGAGGGTAAAAACCGTAGAGGAAGACAGAAATTGGAATACATCCAGCAAATAATTGAGTATTATGTTGCAGTTGCAGCTCTGAGATGGAAAGGTTGGCATAGGAGAGGCAATTGTCAGTCAGAAGACTGAAGACTCAAAAACATAAAATAAAATAAAAAAGAGCTGCATAATCCATTTCTTTTTTGATTCTCATTTCTTTCTTCTACAGATTCTGCCTGCCATTTTCCTTTTCTTCCTGAATTCTTGTTTATTACATCTTGTTGTTTATCGTTTTCTTTCTTACCTCATTTCACTCTGTCATTGCCTTTTAGACTTAAAGAAAGCTTTTGACAATGTTGCCTGGAATATGCTCTTTCAAATTCTGAAGGTGGCAGGGATCAAATACAGGGAATGAAAGGCTATTTAGAATTTGTACGGAAACCAGATGGCAGTTATAAGAGTTGAGGGGCACGAAAGGGAAGCAGCATTTGGGAAGGCAGTGAGACAGGGTTGTAGCCTATGCCCGATGTTATTCAATCTGTATATTGAGCAAGCAGTAAAGGAAACAAAAGAAAAATTTGGAGTAGGAATTAAAATCCATGGAGAAGAAATAAAAACTGTGAGATTTGCCGATGACATTGTAATTCTATCAGAGACAGCAAAGGACCTGGAAGAGCAGTTGAACAGAATGGACAGTGTCTTGAAAGGAGGATATAAGATGAACATCAACAAAAGCAAAACAAGGATAATGGAATGTAGTGTAATTAAATCAGGTGATGCTGAGGGAATTAGATTTGGAAATGAGACACTTAAAGTAATAGTTGAGTTCTGCTATCTGGGGAGCAAAATAACTGATGATGGTCGAAGTAGAGAAGATATAAAATGTAGACTGGCAATGGCAAGAAAAGCATTTCTGAAGAAGAGAAATTTGTTAACATCGAGTATAGATTTAAGTGTCAGGAAGTCTTTTCTAAAAGTATTTGTATGGAGTGTAGCCATGTATGGATGTGAACTATGGATGATAAATAGTTTAGGCAAGAAGAGGATAGAAGCTTTAGAAATATGGTGCAACAGAAGAATGCTGAAAATTAGATGGATACATCACGTAAGTAATGAGGAGGCACTGAATAGAATTGGGAAGAAGAGGAATTTGTGGCACAACTTGACTAGAAGAAAGGACTGGTTGGTAGAACACTTTCTGAGGCATCAAGGGATCACCAATTTAGGGTTGGAGGGAAGTGTGGAGGGTAAAAATTGTAGAAGGAGACCAAGGAATGAATACACTAAGCAGATTCAGAATGATGTAGGGTGCAGTAGTTACTTGGAGATGAAGAAGCTTGCCAAGGATAGAGTAGCATGGAGAGCTGCATCAAACTAGTCTCTGGACTGAAGACAACAACAACATTGCCTTTTTTACAGTTTTCATCAAACTTCTTGTCCTTTCCACCTTTTCTTTTGTGTCCAAAGCTATTATTGCAGTTTCTTGTAGAACATCTTTCATATGCTCCACATCCCTCCAATATTATCCCATGTCCAGTTTTGTGTAGTGTCAAATTTCTGCTGCAATTGTACTTTATACTTTTTGGATATTCCCCTCTCTTTTAATCAGGAAACACTGTATCATCTTAGGACTTTTCTTCTCACCCTGGTTCTACGAGGTGCATTCAAGTTCTAAGGCCTCCGATTTTTTTTCTCCGGACTGGAAAGAGATAGAAACATGCGCATTGTTTTAAAATGAGGCCGCGTTCATTGTCAATACGTCCCAGAGATGGCAGCACCGTATGGCAGATGGAATTTTACCGCCAGCGGTGAGAATGAGAACTGTTTTAAATACTTAAAATGGCAACGTTTTCCTTACTTGAACAGCGTGCAATCATTCGTTTTCTGAATTTGCGTGGTGTGAAACCAATTGAAATTCATCGACAGTTGAAGGAGACATGTGGTGATGGAGTTATGGATGTGTCGAAAGTGCGTTCGTGGGTGCGACAGTTTAATGAAGGCAGAACATCATGTGACATCAAACCGAAACAACCTCGGGCTCGCACTAGCTGGTCTGTCGACATGATCGAGAAAGTGGAGAGAATTGTTTTGGGGGATCGCCGAATGGCTGTTGAACAGATCGCCTCCAGAGTTGGCATTTCTGTGGGTTCTGTGCACACAATCCTGCATGACGACCTGAAAATGCGAAAAGTGTCATCCAGGTGGGTGCCACAAATGCTGACGGACGACCACATGGCTGCCCGTGTGGCATGTTGCCAAGCAATGTTGACTCGCAACGACAGCATGAATGGGACTTTCTTTTTGTCGGTTGTGTCAAAGGATGAGACGTGGATGCCATTTTTCAATCCAGAAACAAAGTCAGCTCAATGGAAGCACACAGATTCACCGCCACCAAAAAAATGTCGGATAACCGCCAGTGCTGAAAAAATGATGGTGTCCATGTTCTGGGACAGCGAGGGTGTAATCCTTACCCATTGCGTTCCAAAAGGCACTACGATAACAGGTGCATCCTACGAAAATGTTTTGAAGAACAAATTCCTTCCTGCACTGCAACAAAAACGTCTGGGAAGGGCTGCGCGTGTGCTGTTTCACCAAGACAACACACCCGCACATCGAGCTAACGTTAGGCAACAGTTTCTTCGTGATAACAACTTTGAAGTGATTCCTCATGCTCCCTACTCACCTGACCTGGCTCCTAGTGACTTTTGGCTTTTTCCGACAATGAAAGACACTCTCTGTGGCCGCACATTCACCAGCCGTGCTGCTATTGCCTCAGCGATTTTCCAGTGGTCAAAACTGACTCCTAAAGAAGCCTTCGCCGCTGCCATTGTGAAAGATGTGTACGTCTGCAGGGCGATTACGTCGAGAAGTAACGCCAGTTTCATCGATTTCAGGTGAGTAGTTAATTAGAAAAAAAATCGGAGGCCTTAGAACTTGAATGCACCTCGTAAAGACCACAATGCATTGTCTGTATTTCACTCTAACGATTCAATGATGTGAGTCGCAGACAGCTGTGCAACAACTATGAACCTCTGAAGATGTCAGATGCACACCTCCTGCAGTACATTGTTGATGGTATTGTATGGCAAGCACCATGTGTCTTTTCTTATCTTCTTTTCCTTGAGCCACGTTGCCTTCACTACCATTACACTGCCCATGGCAAAGTCAGTAAGTCTTTGCCCATTATTTTTATTCAACATATCATGCAGGGACTCCTTTTCTATTATCTGTCTAAAGCCTTCTTGTTTTCCCTCTTTTGCAATAAAGTCCCCCACCACTGTTTTCACATCTTGCCTCGGTATATTGTTTAATTCCTGTTCTAGTCGTCCATAAAATTCACCTTTCACTTCATCCTCATTAACTATGTAGAATTGTGTGGTTGCCACTGCTTAGGATATCTCCTCCTTTCCATCTGACCTCTCGAATTACTGCTTCTCCTATGCTGTATTTCTCCATATTTAATCTGAATCTGTGTATTCAAAATTCTCTCATTCCAAGTAAAGAAGTATCTATATTTTCCTGTTTGCATTGTTCTTTTGCTTGCATGGGTCATGCATCAGTATCTTAAATTTGGCTGTTACTGTCTTTGAGTTTCATAACAATTTTTTTCCCCAATATGATCTACCCCCAACCTGCAGGACCAGGAATTGTATCAGGTTTACTGCTTTAGGGAAGCTGGCTTTACCACACCTTCAGAGCCACCCCTGCTCTATCTTGTGGGACACATTTTGTGTGGCTCCTCCATGAAGACCATTCTGCCTTAGTGACCCTGTCATTAGCTATGCTACCGCCAGCACAAACAACCCTTGACTTCACCAGAGCACGCAAATCCTCCCTCCTCCCTCCTCCCTCCCCTCCCCCTGGTATTAATGTATCTTCAATAAAGTCCTGTCCCATGGGAGAGGAAAAGTAGCCCTAGCTGCTACAATTTTGAATGTCTTCATCAGAATGTGTCTTCCCATCATTGCGTTTTCTGAATCTAAATCCCAAAGATTTCAGAATTTTTCCACTCAAATGGTGGCCCCAACTGAAAGCAGTCTTGTCATCTAAAACATCTGCTACCTTCCGTCTTGTAGGATATTCACCATGATTGTAAAATTCCAATACATCATGATGAACAGCGTCTTTCTGGAAATTGTCCAACTCAGTGACAGTTCTTTTTCCACTAATGTCTTTTCTCTTATTTTTGAGGCATTTAAGAGTAGTAAATCTTTCTTCACTTTATATTCCCTTTGGGCAAAAGTACCTGAAGTTGCTGCCTAGAATAAGTCAATGGTTTTCACATTTTCATTGTTGTCCATCCAAGCAAAAGTGCCATCAGTTCAGGAGAAGGCACAAACTGTGCTTTGGTACACAGAATTTAAATCCATTCTTATGGTGCAAAGGCAGTCTCATTCTGTTTAAAACAAAGTAGCACTAGGTGCCAAGAGAACAAAAGCATGCAGTTTCTGTACAGTGGCAGCATTCCGAAGTGATGTGCAGGAGGTCATTGTGTCTCTGAAGAACAAGTTAAGAATGTCTGCCATCTGTTGCAATGAATTCAACACAAATCAATTCACCAAGTTTCACAGGAACTTCATATGCCACATGCAACTATTTGAAATTTCCTCATAAAGTGGTTGCATCTGTATTCATACAAGGTGCAGATTCTACAAACCAGACAGCCCCGATGACAAGCAGTGGCAATATGGATTCACATGTGCAATGCTTAACCAAATCAACAGATATCCTTCTTTCCTGTCAAATATAATATTTTCCAATGAGACCACTCTCCACATCTCTGGATCTGTTAGTAAACACAACATTCACATTTTGTGGTCACAGAATCCACACAGTCTCAGGGAAAAGTTGTAAAGTAGGCTGAAAGTAAGATTTTAAACTCGGTCATCTTAACTCCCGAATGAAAATATTGCACACTTAACCAATACTGGATAGTGGGTGGCATCAAAGGTGCAATTCAATGCTAGCAGCAGCATGAATGAAGCACAGTCTTGTCACATTAAGCCTTGTTAACAAAAGGTCTTTATTTATTAGCCATTGTTTCTTACTGTGCCACCTGGACGGCACCTGTAGTGGAAATGACAGTGTGGCAACAGTGTGAGCTTAGAGTCGGGAACCAAGCTGGACTATGCCAAAGATATCTCATTGGCAGTTACAAATGGAAGGAAGGCAAAGAATTGGAGAACTGACCTACCCTCATAACTGTCACTTTCATTGCGTTCTAGTATAGCTGTCTGTCAGTGCACCAGAGGCAGCCATGCAAGATGCAATGCATATAAGTGCAAGTGGGGTCTATGCGACTCACCAGCCAGTGACTGTGGAGCACCAGAACAGAACGTCTGCCATATTATTGAGGAATGCCCATTAAGAAGATATGCCAGACCTGTCTCTGAGGTTATATATGTGAAACCCTCTGCTTTTGATTGGCTGTGCGATCTAGATATTGAGCTTTAAATATATGAATGAGTTTCTAGCCAGGCTTGCCAAGCTTTTAACATGTAGTTATTTTGTCTTGAGTGTTTGTACTTTATCTTTTTGTGCTATTGCTTGTTTTTTACACATGTGCTATTTACACATTGTTTTGTTTTATACATTTCGTTTACATATTGTTGTACTTATATAAAATATTGTCGCTGTCTTGCCGTATGCAAAATAAATAAATAGAGGCAGTTTAATATCCAAACCGCTAACTTTGTCTTCTGCTGGTCATACATGGCTGGTAATGGATATTCCCTAATGTCAAGAGTGAAAGGGAAGAATGCAAATCATATCTTCATACCTCACAGCTGCCTAAGACCATTCAAAGGCTATCTACAAGTAGATTTCCTAGTATTATTTAGATGCATCTTGCAAGCACCTTTGCTTACTTTGAATAATTGTCCTAGTGCATAAAGTTGCTGGTTTTCCTGGTCCAGGTCCTGGTATGCCCAGACCATTAGGAAATAACTAACATCTTACTTATGCCTGATGATTGGGTGCATCAGTTATTGTGGGGGCCTGTGATATTGTTCAAGATGGTTAATTGCCCTCCCATATATATTTTGGAATTTAGAATGGCTTTGTTTCTGGTGCTGCAACTCCTGGACCATTACACTCTCATCTCTATGGTTGTGACTACCAATAAAATACAAAAGAGTTAATCAGCATGTACAGTACATGGAATTATAAGTTGAATATTAGTTCATTTTCAAAAGGACTACAGACTTAAAATTTGAATTGTGTGTAAGACAAAAGTTAGTCAGCTTTTCTTATTAGTTTCTTGTTTCTGCCCTTATCTTCCTTTTTATTTCACAAGTCACCTTACTATTTGCTGTGAGGGATACTTCTGGAACCACCATTATTTTGCCTCTTTCCTGTTCCATTCATGAATAATGCATGGAAAGAATGACTGTTGGTAAGCTTCCATATGAACTCTTTAATTTCTACAATTTTCCTGGTGTGCTCACTTCATTAGGTGTATGACTGAGGAAATACTATGTTGCATGAATCTTTGTGGAACACACATTCTCAGAATTTTTATCCTTCCCAACATGTAGAATGCCACTCTTGTAACATCTGCTGCTGGAGTTCAGCGAACTTCTGTGTAATGCTCTTGTACTTTGTAAGCTATCCCATGATGAAACACACCACTCTTCTTCGAATCTTGCTATCAAATTTATTAATGACTGTATTGTAAGACACTTTCTATGTGGATGCATTACATTTTCTTGCAATTGTTCCACTGAGTCTCATCAAGCTAACTGCATTTCCTACACTAGTTTCATGTGGTCATTGTTCATTAGCTCTCTCTGACAGATACACTGCCTGAAAAAGTGAGCACTTTGAAGACATGGTGAGATGTCAATGAAACTTCACACACATACGTACAATTGGTGGTTATGTAAATGATTAAGAGTTGCAATTCATTATTTGTGTTTTGTGTTGTTAAAGGGATCAAATGGCTCTGAGCACTATGGGACTTAAGTTCTGAGGTCATCAGTCCCTTGTTAAAGGGCTGTTAGGCTATATGAGCGAGGTGGCCTGCGTGATATGTTGAGTAATCACTATGAAGGGCACTGATATGCTGCATACTCATGTGAGGCAGCATTATCAGCACCTAACAGAATTTGAAATGGCCTCATTGTAGGTCTCCATTTGGCTGGCTGGTCAAATCATGCAGTATCCAGATTTGTGGTGCATTCGTATGCCAAGTGGCCCCATGTTGGACTACAAGGGATTGTGAGGACAGGCCTACTCCACATCTGACCACCATAAGAGAAGATCGCCCTATTGTGCAGCAAGCACATCGTGAGCTCATGACATCTGTGTGTCTCCAAGAACTAGTAATGGACATCCTGCAAGATTCTGTATCTTCTCACACCATTGGTTGGAGACTAGCAGCAGCTGGGCTTGGGAATTACCATCCCATTCACAGGCTGCCATAAACACCACAAAACAAATGGTCGTTGGGTTGTTTTGGGGAAGGAGACCAGACAGCGAGGTCATCGGTCTCATCAGATTAGGGAAGGACGGGGAAGGAAGTCAGCCGTGCCCTTTGAAAGGAACCATCTCGACATTTGCCTGGAGCGATTTAGGGAAATCACGGAAAACCTAAATCAGGATGGCCGGACACGGGATTGAACCGTCGTCCTCCCGAATGCGAGTCCAGTGTTTAACCACTGCGCCACCTCGCTCGGTCACAAATGGTTGTGTTTGGAGTGATGTCGTGATTGGGAAGCAGGGACTGCTGATGACTGGCATTGAATTCTATTCAGTGATGAATCAAAGTTCTGCACAATCCTGGATAACCATAATCAGCAGGTATGCTAGTGACATAGGGAGAAGGCCCATTCTTCCAATGTTTCTGAGAGACACAAGATTGTTGCTCCTGTTGTCATAGTGTGGAGAATCATCAGGTAAGACTTCAGGTGATGGCTGGTAGTGGTTGAAGAAACACTCTGACGGCACAGTGGTACATCACAGACATCTTGTTCCCTAATGTGTTAGCTCTCATGCAACAGTATCACAATACCTTTCTTCAACAAGTCAATGCTTTTCCACACACATCTCTATGAACTATGTCTGTGATGCTGAGGTACTCCCATGGCCAGCAAGATCACCAGATTTTAGGATATCAAGGGCCAGTTACAAGATTATGGACGCCCTTGCCTCAGGAGAGGATATAATGGCTTTATGACACCCTTCCCAGCAGAATCGTGCATTCATCCTGGTCAATTTGAATTAGTTGTTCAAATAAAAATTCCCAGAAATTGCCATGAACAGGAGGGTAAGAACTCCATTAAACTTAAGAATGAGAAGATGTGCTTGTATTTAGTTCGGAGATCTGTGTTAACTATGTTAGAAAAAACATACCCCCCCCCCCCCCCCCCCGCTCTCTCTCTCTCTCTCTCTCTCTCTCTCTCTCTCTCTCTCTCTCTCTCTCTGTGTGTGTGTGTGTGTGTGTGTGTGTGTGTGTGTGTGTGTGTGTGTGTTTTTCTCTTCAGATAGAAACTAAGTTCAATTTCAAATCCCATCATTTCATTTTGTACTCTTGAAGTTGAAGTAAGTGCACTAAGCACAGGCATAATAAAATTATCACTTGTGACAAGAGAACTCTTGGCATAACGGAGAAAGGTAACATGTCTCAGAATGTGACAGAGTTATTTCTGCTGTACAAATTTTTGTTTGGTTTTTAGTTTCAATGCACATAAAAAAGAATACTTACTTAATTACAAGGAAACTTGCGAAACTTTGTGAAGTAGAACCTAAGGTGAGAGACGCCTCCAGGCTTCTTTCAGTTTTGTGTATGTGATGCAGTTATATATAAGTAAGTGCTGCTTGAGAAAAGCTGCATTGATATTTGGTGATATTGTGATAAGTTTTCAAAGTGATGTGAAGACTGGAAACTTTAAATGTTCAGATATATTGCGCATGTCAAAAAACTGAGTCACAGTTGAAATCATTAAACTCGTGCAAATAACTAGATGTAGAAATTGTAAATACTGTAGGAGAAAGGAGAACACTCATCAAAAGGCAGAAGTGCTGAGTCATTGACAGGCACACATAAAAAAGATAGAAAACTTGCTAGCTTTCGAAGTAATCATGCACAAACCTATGCCCGTACGTGGCAATGGATGGACAAACAACACCGTATCCCTCTGACAAATTAACTATCAGTTTTGAAAGCTAGGAATAATTTCTTTTTTTCTACATTATCTACCTGCTGTAGATAGGTGTAGATGTAGATGAGACAAATATCAGTTGTGTAAAAATGAGATTAGCCTTATAGAACATTGGAATTTACTGCTGACAAATAAGGAAAATGTAGAAATTCTTTTGTGATCTCTTAAGGAAAACACATAAGGACAAGAATAATTAGTGGTGGTGGAACTAGATTGATAATAGCAAGTTTTTCCAATCACTACATTCTAAGACGTCAGTTGTATTTATTAAAAACAGCCTAAGGTCAATATTACAGCAATGGAGTTGGAGAAGTGTGATTTAAGTTGGCCTGTTGTTGTCGTTGGTGGTGATGGTGGTGGTGGTCGTGGTGGTGGTCATGGTCGTGGTTGTGATCTTCATAGAAACTGGCTGGCTGAAGCTCTCCATGGTAGTCCATTCTGTACAGGTCTCTTCATTTCTGCATAACTACTTCAGCCTACATCCATTTGAAGATGTTTACTGTATTCAACAAGCTTTGGCATCCCTCTACAATTTGTACCTCCCCAATTCCTTCCATTAGCGAATTGACAACAACTTGATGCCTCAGGATATGGCTTATCAAACAAAGCTTTCTTTTAGTCAAGTTGTGCTCTAAATTTCTTTTTTCCTCAATTTGATTCAGTACCTCATTTATTATTCAATCTAAACATCTAATCCTCAGCATCCTTTTATGACACCACATTTCAAATGCTTCTATTCCCTTATTGCCTGAACTGCTTATCACCATGTTTCACTTCCATGCAAAGCTAGCTGCCAGAAAAATACCTTTAGAAAAAAAATCCTAACACTTAAGTTGATATCGGATGTTAACTAATTTCTTTTTTGCAGACCTGCTTCTTTTGCTGTTGCCGTCTCTGTTTTATCTCTTCTCTACTTCTGTCCTAATAGCAGAAATTATCCCCATTACCAAATTGACAACTCATTGATGCATAATGATCCAATTCCCTCAGCATTGCCTCCTTTAACTCAGCTACATCTCATTACCCTTATTTTATTGTTGTTAATGTTCATCTTATAATCTCTTGTCAAGATCCTAAGTTCCTCTAAGTTCTTTGTTGTCTCTGACAGAGTTACAAAGTCATCAGTAAACTTCAGAGTTTTTATTTGTTCTCTCTGAAATTTAATTCCTTTTCAAAATTTGTCTTTGTTTCCTTCACAGCTTGCTCAATGCACAGATTGAATAACATGGGGACAGGCTACAATCAGTCTCACTCCCTTTTCAATTACTGTTTCCCTTTCATGTCTTTGACCCTTGTAAATGCAGTCTCATTTCAGTAAGGTTTGTAAATAACCTTTGGTCCCTGTATTTCATTCCTGTTACCTTCAAAATTTCGAAGAATGTAGACTAGTCAACATTGCCAGAAGCTTTCTTTCAATGTACAAATGTTAGAAGTATTGGTTTGTCTTTCTTCAACCTATCTTCTAGGATAAGACGTAGGGTCAGTATTGCATTACATGTTCCTACATTTCTCCACAACCCAAACAAGGTCAACTTCTATCTTTTTTTCCATTCTTCTGTAAATATCTCAAGGATATCCATAACTATGAAGGAATATCTTCTCTCCCAGGGATCCTGTTTCCACTTATGTCTTGGAGTGCTTTGTCAAATTCTTCTCTCAGTGCCATATCTCCCATCTCATCTTCACCTTTTTTCTGTTCTCTTTCTATGATATTGTCCACCAGTTTGCTTCCCATATGTAAACACTTTATGTACTCCTTCCACTTTTCATCCTTCCCCTCCTTTCTTAGTAAAGACTATCTGTTGATATTCATACAGCTGCTTCTCTTTTCTCCGAAGGTCTCTTTAATTTTTATGCAGGTGGCATCTATCTTTGCCCTACTTAAGCACACTTCTATAGCCTTGCATTTGTTATCTAGCCATTCCTGCTTTGGCATTTTGCATTTTCTCTCAATTGCATTTTTAGGTGTTTGTATTCCCTTTCTCCAGCTTTATTTGCTGCATTTTTATACTTACTCCTTTCATCAGTTTAATTCAGTATCTCCTGTGTTATGCAGGGATTTCTGGTAGACACTGTCTTTTTATCTCTGTGATCCTGTGCTGCCTTCCCTACTTCACTTCCAAAAACCACCCATTTTTCATCTATTGTTATTCTGTCTCCTGTTTCTGCTCAAGGTTTGCCTAATACTTCCTCCAAAACTCTCAACACCCTATGAGTCTTTAAGTTAATCCAAGTCTCATCTCCTTAGTATCCTACCTTCTTGCAATTTCTTCAGCTTTAATCTGCATTTTGTAATCCATCAGTTATAGCCAGAGTCCACTTGTGCCTTTTAATGTCTTACAGTTCAAAATTTGCTTTATAAACGTGTGCCCTGCCATTTTATAACCAATCTGAATTCTCCTTGTCTCCCCAGGTCTTTTCCATGGATACAACTTTCTTTCATGATTCTTAAACCAAGTATTACCAGTGACTGAACTATACTCTGTACAACATTTAGCAGGCAGCTTCTTCTTTCATTCCGTTCCCCCAATTCATGTTCTCCTATTACTTTCCTTCTCTTCCTTCTCCCACAACTAAATTCCAGTCACCCAATACTATAAAATTTTTGGCTCCAGTAACTACTTGAGTAATTTTCTTTTTCTCATTACATGTTGTTTCAATCCCTTGATCATCTGAGGAGCTAGTTGGAATATAAACTTGTAGTACTGTAGTGAGTGTTAGCTTCATGTCTATCTTGGCTACTATAATGCATTCTGTGTACTGTTCATAGTATCTGACACACATTGCTATTTTCTCATTCATTATTAGACCATCTGCTGCTTTTTCCCTATTTGATTTAGTGTTGATAAACCAATACTGAACTGAACAGAAGTCGTGTTCTTCTGGCCACTGCACTCCACTAATTCCCACTGTATCTATCATCAAACTCTCCAGTTCCCTCTTACATACCTGCCAGATCAATGGATACAACATTCCACACTCTGACCTATACAGTGCCATTCGTTTTTCTTGATGGCGATATCCTCCTGAATAATCCCTGCCCAGAGAGCTGCCGAATGAGGGGCTATTTTATTTCTGGAACTTTTAACTCAAGAAGTTCCCAGCATCATTAAACCATACAGTAGAGCTGCTTGCTCTTGGAGAAAAAAAGCGCTGTAGTTTCACCTTGCTTTCAGCTATTTGCGTTAGCAGCACAGCAAGGCCATGTTGACTTATGTTGAAACACCAGACTGCTGCCCTTGCAACTAATGAAAAGGCTCTTCCCCTCTTCAGGAACCATGAGCTAGTTTGGCTTCTCAACAGATCCTACTCCATTGTGATTGCACCTACAGGATGGCTGGCTATACCATTGAGGCACCCAAGTCACCCCATCTTGGCAAGGTCTACAGTTCATAGGGTATAAATGAGAAATTTTCACTCTAGCCCGTTTATACTGACTCACAGAACTTTATTGCTGAAATCTTAAAAGCAAGTTTTATGAGCATGCAGCTGTATCCAATTTAATTCATATTTTATAATTTAACTTTGAATCTTTGTAATTTTAAAGACTATCTGTCATTTTATAAATATGACCTGGAGAAAAAAAATAATAAATAAATTGGACAAATGAAGGCAATGCCCCACACTAGTGCCACCTCTCAGCTAGCGCCAGTAACTATGAAAATTTTTTGAGCTGAGTTAAAAGTACCTGTAGTTTCCCATTGCTTTCAAGCATTTGCAGTATGAGCACAGCAAAACCATGTCCCCCCACTTAGGCAAAAGTTTTATTGATACTGACAATGATAGTTGCTTTATAAGTTCTAAGTTTTGGTGTGAACTTCTTAAAATGTTTTAACTTTCTAATTTTTCATCTTTTGTAGTCTCATAATGTATTCATATGATACTTTAATATTAATTACAGATCTGTTGTTGGCAGTAGCCAGAATTAAATTATAAATACAGAAATATATTGAGCAATCTAAATGACATTATTTGCAGAATGTAGTTGGTATAGTTTTGACAGCGAAAACTACACACGAGCCTGGGAGTAAAGAAAAATAGGATGCAAATCAATAGCGAGTCCATCATCAGGCAATTGCTTGAGCAGCTAATCTGACAGTTCATAAGTGAGATAAATATTTTTATGCCTCTTGGCTACAGATGAATCAATCTCCTCAAAAATTTCATGAAAAGGAAATGGCTTAGCAACTATGATATCATAGTGGTCACAAAACAAACACACACAAAAATTCAGTAATAAATCTAGGAGAGTATTTGTATTTGATACAACTGCAGCTATTAACATCATTTTTCACGACAAACTCCGAACAGTGAGTTGAAATTCAACAAATGCATAACAATGGTGGTTTAAGGTCACACACATCAATTAACAGGATTGGTATGTATACAGGGCGTTACAAAAAGGTATGGCCAAACTTTCAGGAAACATTCCTCACACACAAAGAAAGAAAATATGTTATGTGGACATGTGTCCAGAAATACTTACTTTCCATGTTAGAGATCATTTTATTACTTCTCTTCAAACCACATTAATCATGGAATGGAAACACACAGCAACAGAACGTACCAGTGTGACTTCAAACACTTTGTTACAGGAAATGTTCAAAATGTCCTCCGTTAGCGAGGATATGTGCATCCACCCTCCATCGCATGGAATCCCTGATGCGCTGATGCAGCCCTGGAAAATGGCATATTGTATCACAGCTGTCCACAATACGAGCACGAAGAGTCTCTACATTTGGTACCGGGGTTGCGTAGACAAGAGCTTTCAAATGCCCCCATAAATGAAAGTCAAGAGGGTTGAGGTCAGGAGAGAGTGGAGGCCATGGAATTGATCCGCCTCTACCAATCCATCGGTCACCGAATCTGTTGTTGAGAAGCGTACGAACACTTCGACTGAAATGTGCAGGAGCTCCATCATGCATGAACCACATGTTGTGTCCTACTTGTAAAGGCACATGCTCTAGCAACACAGGTAGAGTCTCCCGTATGAAATCATGATAACGTGCTCCATTGAGCGTAGGTGGAAGAACATGGGGCCCAGTCAAGAGATCATCAACAATGCCTGCCCAAACGTTCACAGAAAATCTGTGTTGATGACGTGATTGCACAATTGCATGTGGATTCTCATCAGCCCACACATGTTGATTGTGAAAATTTACAATTTGATCACGTTGGAATGAAGCCTCATCCGTAAAGAGAACATTTGCACTGAAATGAGGATTGACACATTGTTGGATGAACCATTCGCAGAAGTGTATCCGTGGAGGCCAATCAGCTGCTGACAGTGCCTGCACACGTTGTACATGGTACAGAAACAACTGGTTCTCCCGTAGCACTCACCATACAGTGATATGGTCAATGGTACCTTGTACAGCAGCAACTTCTCTGATGCTGACATTAGGGTTATCGTCAACTGCACAAAGAATTGCCTCATCCATTGCACGTGTCCTCATCATTCTAGGTCTTCCCCAGTTGCGAGTCATAGGCTGGAATGTTCCGTGCTCCCTAAGATGCCGATCAATTGCTTCGAACGTCTTCCTGTTGGGACACCTTCATTCTGGAAATCTGTCTCGATACAAACGTACCATGCCACGGCTGTTGCCCCGCACTAATCCATACATCAAATGGGCATCTGCCAACTCCGCATTTGTAAACATTGCACTGACTGCAAAACCACGTTCGTGATGAACACTAACCTGTTGATGCTATGTACTGATGTGCTTGATGCTAGTACTGTAGAGCAATGAGTCGCATGTCAACACAAGCACCGAAGTCAACATTACCTTCCTTCAATTGGGCCAACTGGTGGTGAATCGAGGAAGTACAATACATACTGACAAAACTAAAATGAGCCCTAACATGGAAATTAAGCGTTTCCGGACACATGTCCACATAACATCTTTCCTTTATTTGTGTGTGAGGAATGTTTCCTGAAAGTTTGGCTGTACCTTTTTGTAACACCCTGTATGTCCAAGTTTAAGATAATAGAAGACAACAAAGGCCCACATTGGTTTAATATCGTCATTTGAGAATGTTGTCAAAACAGAAGTTCTCACTAAAAAGTAATTGTAATTTAAGTGAGGGAGAAATCTTAACAGCAACTCTTGCATGCTTAAGAAGTACTATAAGTATGTGTAAGTGCTACAAAAATGTCCTCTATCAGGTCTTGGCAAAAGATCTACCATAAAATCTCATGAAGCCTCATCATATGTAAAGTCAATGAAACACACCTAATGCATCCATCCTGTTCCTGGAATCAGTATGCTTAAGGTAATAGATAGAAAGTCAAAATATTAAATTATCCATTTAAGTATGCAGTCATGTGCAAGGATACTGCTGCACTTTCTCACCAATGAATAACATTTAAATAAACAAGCAAAGTATCATAAAACATTAAAAACTAGTCAAGATGAAAAAGGCACCAGGCTATAAAGGAAATGATATTAGATTTTACAATGAATATGCTGGGGAATTTTCCCCCTTCCTAGTTTCTGGTTATCAAGAATATCTCGAGCAGTGAATAGTCTCTCGTGATGAAAAGAGCAATGAACTACAATCAGTACCCTTAACATTCATATGTTTTCAAATCATAGGAAAGAAAAGGAAAGAAGATTAAGGTTTAACATCCCACCAGAGACAAGTCATTAGAATTGAAGCACAACCTAACATTGGGCCTTTCAAAGGAACCATCCCAGCTTTAATCAATTTAGGGAAATCACAGGACGTCCACATGTGGATGGCTAGTCAGGGATGTAAACTGCTGTCCTCCATAAATACACTCCTGGAAATGGAAAAAAGAACACATTGACACCGGTGTGTCAGACCCACCATACTTGCTCCGGACACTGCGAGAGGGCTGTACAAGCAATGATCACACGCACGGCACAGCGGACACACCAGGAACCGCGGTGTTGGCCGTCAAATGGCGCTAGCTGCGCAGCATTTGTGCACCGCCGCCGTCAGTGTCAGCCAGTTTGCCGTGGCATACGGAGCTCCATCGCAGTCTTTAACACTGGTAGCATGCCGCGACAGCGTGGACGTGAACCGTATGTGCAGTTGACGGACTTTGAGCGAGGGCGTATAGTGGGCATGCGGGAGGCCGGGTGGACGTACCGCCGAATTGCTCAACATGTGGGGCGTGAGGTCTCCACAGTACATCGATGTTGTCGCCAGTGGTCGGCGGAAGGTGCATGTGCCCGTCGACCTGGGACCGGACCGCAGCGACGCACGGATGCATGCCAAGACCGTAGGATCCTACGCAGTGCCGTAGGGGACCGCACCGCCACTTCCCAGCAAATTAGGGACACTGTTGCTCCTGGGGTATCGGCGAGGACCATTCGCAACCGTCTCCATGAAGCTGGGCTACGGTCCCGCACACCGTTAGGCCGTCTTCCGCTCACGCCCCAACATTGTGCAGCCCGCCTCCAGTGGTGTCGCGACAGGCGTGAATGGAGGGACGAATGGAGACGTGTCGTCTTCAGCGATGAGAGTCGCTTCTGCCTTGGTGCCAATGATGGTCGTATGCGTGTTTGGCGCCGTGCAGGTGAGCGCCACAATCAGGACTGCATACGACCGAGGCACACAGGGCCAACACCCGGCATCATGGTGTGGGGAGCGATCTCCTACACTGGCCGTACACCACTGGTGATCGTCGAGGGGACACTGAATAGTGCACGGTACATCCAAACCGTCATCGAACCCATCGTTCTACCATTCCTAGACCGGCAAGGGAACTTGCTGTTCCAACAGGACAATGCACGTCCGCATGTATCCCGTGCCACCCAACGTGCTCTAGAAGGTGTAAGTCAACTACCCTGGCCAGCAAGATCTCCGGATCTGTCCCCCATTGAGCATGTTTGGGACTGGATGCAGCGTCGTCTCACGCGGTCTGCACGTCCAGCACGAACGCTGGTCCAACTGAGGCGCCAGGTGGAAATGGCATGGCAAGCCGTTCCACAGGACTACATCCAGCATCTCTACGATCGTCTCCATGGGAGAATAGCAGCCTGCATTGCTGCGAAAGGTGGATATACACTGTACTAGTGCCGACATTGTGCATGCTCTGTTGCCTGTGTCTATGTGCCTGTGGTTCTGTCAGTGTGATCATGTGATGTATCTGACCCCAGGAATGTGTCAATAAAGTTTCCCCTTCCTGGGACAATGAATTCACGGTGTTCTTATTTCAATTTCCAGGAGTGTATGTAATGATTGATTTATGGTATTTTTTTACTAGTAGATTCCAGTACATTACACTGGAAGGTGAATGTTTGACTCAAGGGAAAGCAACATTAGGTGTGCTTCTCCAAACAATTGCTAATTTTCTCAATAACCTATTTATTAGCTAAATCAAGTCTCACAACCCAAAAGCAAAAGGTAGAAATAACATCCCTGAATGTAAAAAAATCCTCTTCAGTCTGACTCAGCTCTGCAATTGAAATACAAGATTAAGGGCATAATTGAAAAACTCCTCTCCAAAATGCAAACAAGGCAGCACATACACTCAACCATCCTGCCTGTAGGGAAGCCTTACAAATTGATAGAAATAAACTGGACAAGTAGCAGAGGCGAGGTTTTTGGGAATGTCGATTGACAGTTCACTCCCGATGGCCCATCACAGAGAGAATCTGTGACAAAAGCTACACAGTCTCTGTTACATATTCAGAATCCTCAGGCAATCTTGTGATATCAACACTATAAAAACTGTGTATTGTGGGCTTGCACAGTCAATAATAGCATATTACACTCCTTTTTTTTATAGGGGTTTACAGAAAAATTTTGCCGGCCGGTGTGGCCGTGCGGTTCTAGGCGCTTCAGTCTGGAACTGCGTGACCGCTACGGTTGCAGGTTCGAATCCTGCCTCGGGTATGGATGTGTGTGATGTCCTTAGGTTAGTTAGGTTTAAGTAGTTCTAAGTTCTAGGGGACTGATGACCACAGATATTAAGTCCCATAGTGCTCAGAGCCATTTGAACCATTTTTTTTAGAAAAATTTTCATTGTCCAAAAAAGAATAATAAAAATAATGAAGAGACTTCCAGTGCAATCAGCCATCAAACCTATTTACAAAGCACATCTGTATTACCAGTCCCCTGTATTTATATTCTAGAAACTGTCTCTCTTGTCACAAAAAATCTTAATCTGTTTGCAAAAATTAGAGAACTCCACAACAGTGACACACAATCCAAGACAAACACACATGTAGTGAGCCAACTATTGAGTAGATGTCAAGATAAGATGACAAATACATGCAACTTATGAACAAATTACCCTTATCTTCTTCTTCCTGAAACAATTCTGCTTATGCAGGCCGTTCACTATCCCTATCAATTAGAAATGAAAGTAATACGTTTGGGGCAAAAGTAAAGGAATCGCTAATGCAACATTTTATTCTGTTGATGAGTGCCTGAAGGCAAACTTTTATTAACTATGTGACATCATCCTCTCTCTCGTATAATTTAAATCTTAAAAAGATCTGTCTCCTAAATACACTCTAAGACAAAGAAAAAGACACGCCAGAAGGGCATTATCTGAATGGAACAGAAATCAGTAGCTGTGGTGTACATGTGCAGATAAACAAATGATAACAATTTCAGAAAAATTAGATGATTTATTCAAGAGAAAGAGCTTCACAAATTGAGCAAGTCAGTAATGTTTTTGTCCACCTCTGGCCCTTATGCAAGCAGTTATTTAGCTTGGCATTGACTGATAGAGTTCGTGAATGTCATTCTGAGGGGTATTGAATCAAATTCTGTCCAACTGGTGTGTTGGTGGGGGGGCCCTGCCTGTAATGCTCCAAACATTCTCAGTTGGGGAGAGGTCTGGTGACCCACTGGCCTTGGACATTTTTTGCAGATGATGTATCATTATGACATAATTTTTTACTCTGTATTTAATATTTTGTTATTATCAACCACACATCTTTATGGAAATACAATATAAGATTTTTGGGCTTCAGTAAATCGATAGAAATGTCAACAGCCATCTGAGTTTACTTACTGAGAATTCTGTTGTCTACAGGCAGTAGAAACACTCGTCATATGCAGTCAGACATTATCTTGCTTAGGTGTAAGATCCAGATTTCTTGCCATGAGGGGCAGCAAAACGGGTCGTAGAGTATCATCAACATACGCCTGTGCTGTAAATGTTCTGCTATGAAAGGAGATGGCATCCCAGACCATCACTCCTGGTTGTCAGGCCATACGGCAAGCGACAGTCAGGTTGGTATCCCACCACTATTTGGTGTGTCCCCAGAAACGTCTTCGCTGGTCATCGGGGCTCAGCCCATAGTGGGACTCATCATTGAAGACAGCCGTACTCCAGTCAATGAGGATTCCAGGCCAAATGTCCCCAACCACTGCAAATGGGGTTCTTGGTGTACATAAGTCAATGATAGTAGGTGTAAGAGGCACCGTTAGCTCAGCCCCCTCTCTGTGAGCCACCTACAAATGGTCCTAGTGGTCACTGAAGCACCAGTTGCCTGCTGGATTGTGATAATGATGAATCCAGGGCTCTGAGCCCCTCTGAGGACTGCTCGGTCCTCACGCTCTGTTGTCTTTCTAGATCAACTGCTGCCTTTTTGACACTGTTTTCAGCCATGTTCACTCATTCCTGCCAACATTGTCGAATAGTGGCATTGCTCCTATTCAAATGTAGAGCAATTCACGAATTACTTCAACCAGTTTCTTTGAGCCCAATTACACATTCTCTCTCAAATGTCTGTCTGCGAGGCATAGTTACTGTCCAACTGTGTACATGGAATGAAATTTGCAAAGCTTTTAAGCCCTTGTATCGACATATCACCTTTTACTATCCTTCCCAGTTGCATGATGAAATTGTGCTGCAGTGTCGCACATTTATTCAATGTCCATCAAAATTTATAAATTTGCATTTTCCCTTGTCCATCAATACCTGTATAAGTATAAATTTGTGACCAATTTGCATAACTCTTCCATGGTGCATCTCTCTCTCTCTCTCTCTCTCTCTCTCTCTCTCTCTCTCTCTCTCGTTTTGCAGTGTACATTGTGGCAAAGTGGCCAATAGAGCATATAATTTATTTTATTTTATTTTTTGATCTTGCTCTAAGCATGATATTCTAGTTGCCCTATATCCTGTACAGCTTTTTCACTATAAAATGGTCCAAAAAAAGAAATAATATGCATGTATTTCATATTTAGTATAGTCTGTTAATGTGTTAGCAGATATTGTTTCTACGAAGGTATTTTGGAAAGTAAAGATACACCGTACGCCAGAGGAAAAGAAGAGTTTTGGCGAGCAAGTTGGCAACACTGGTGTTAACCTTGAACCGTTAGCTTTCTCCTCATGGTCATTCAGCAGTTGAACGTTGCTTCTGGTTGGAGTAGGTCATGTTTAAAATGGCTGCGCTGATTCAGAATCCCGCCAAATGCAAAGTGCGCTCCATCATGCATTTTCTTCATACAAAAGGTCAGCGACCAGTGGATATTCACAAAGGAATTGTTTCGGTTTATGGGAACATTATGAATCGACAAAATGTAACCAAATGGTGTCGTCATTTCTCTGAAGGTAGGACTGATGTTCATGACCAACAAAGAACAGGTCGGCCATCTGTGGTCTCTGATGCTCTTCTTCGGAGAACGGAGGAACGGAGGAAGCAATTCATGCAAATAGACATCTCACATTGAAAGAATTGCTTCAGATCATACCGTACGTGTGACTGACAACTCTTTATGACGTTGTGACTGTCAAGTTAGGGTACAGGAAATTGTGTGCGTGCTGGGTTCCAAAACTGTTAACGGAAGAACACAAAAAGAAAAGGATGGGCTTTGCACTCGACTTCCTCACACGCTATGCTGAAGCAGGTGATGAGTTCCTTGATCACATTGTGACAGGTGACAAGACGTGGGTTTATCGCCATACACCTGAATCCAAGCAACAGTCAATGCAATGGCACCATTCGAATTCACCAAAAGCCAAGAAAACAAAACGTCAATTTCAGCGAAGAAAATCATGGCTTCTGTTTTTTGGGACAGACAAGGCATTCTTCTGTTGGAATTTATGCCTCCTGGAACGACAATTAATGCTGCTGCATATTGTCAGACTTTGAAACGTCTTCGAAGGGCAGTTCGAAACAAACGCAGGGGAATGCTGACAAGTGGAGTCTGCTTGCTTCATGACAACACTCGGCCTCACACAGTGCTTGTAACTGAAGCACTACTCAAACAATTCAAACGGGACATATTGGACCATCCACCACACAGCCCGGACCTTGTGCCCACCGACTTCCATGTCTTCCGTGTTTAAAATGGCTGCACTGATTCAGAATCCCACCAAACACGAAGTGCGTTCCATCATGCGTTTTCTTCATACAAAAGGTCAGCGAACAGTGGATATTCACAAAGGAATTGTTTCTGTTTATGGGAACATTATGAATCGACAAAATGTAACCAAATGGTGTCGTCATTTCTCTGAAGGTAGGACCGATGTCATTCCACGACGATGAAGAGATCAAATATGAAGTTGAAATGTGGTTCCGACAACAGGCGGCAACCTTCTATGACTGTGGGGGGTACAAAAGCTTGTAGACTGACTTAACAAATGTTTGTATAACGGGGATGATTATGTCGAAAAATAACAAATAATCCAGTTAATAAGATGTAACTGATGTTTTCTAAATAAATGTTCTATTTAAGGACTACGAGCCATTGTATCTTTACTTTTCAAAATGCCCTCGTATTTTTGTATATGAATGTATCCACTGTGGTGTTTTCTCCCCCTCATAGCCTCTGATGTATGGAACAATGTGTGTGCAGAATTCTGATGTCTGTTTATATTTTTAGCTGCATAAGGTAAATGGTACTTTATTATTGTAAGCACTAAAATTTTTTTGTAGATGGTGTAACTTTGTAACATAATTTTTTACTCTGTATTTAATATTTTGTTACCTTCGACCCATATATTTGTGGAAACACAATATAAGATTTTTAGGCTTCAGTAAATTGATAGGTATGTCAACGTAGCTCTGAGTTTATATACTGAGAGTTCTGCTATCTTCAAGCAGATATCATCATTGAACATTGTAAGAAAATACACAATGACGTGGACGAAATTTCCACATGGTGTATTGAATGACAACCCTATTTAAATGTGAGTAAACGCAGGCTAATGCCCACATCCAAGGGAAAGAACCCAGTAGTTTGTTATAGCAAGATAAATGGTAAACATCTGGACTATGTCACATTCTTGAAACAGCTAGAGAACTACGTAAAATGGATAAAATTTATGACATGCCAACTAAGTGACATGGTACAGTGATTAGCACACTGGACTTGGATTTGGAAGGACAATAGTTCAAATCCCTCTCTGACCATCCAGATTTAGGTTTTGCGTGACTTCCCTAAATTGCTTAAGGTAAATGATGGGATGGTTTCTTTTTAAGGCACAGCCTGTTTTCATCCTCATCATTTCCAAATCCGATCTTGTGCTCCATATCCAATGGCTTTGCTGTCAACTGGACATTAACCACTAATCTTCCTTCATGACATCTATACTAGAGAAAATGAATGGATGACTTAAATTTGTTATCATTTTATCTCATCTTGTTTTGACTCAATCCTGTGTACTTGTAAAATATAATTCTGTTAGCCATATGCTAAATAAATAAATTAGGTTTGTTGGGAACATTGTAGGAAAGTATGGTGTGTTGCCAAAGGAAGCTGCATATAAGATGGTAATGTGCTCAATTCTAGAATTCTGCTAGGCATTTGGAGCTGTAATCAAATAGACATGAAAGTAGACATCAAAATAATTCAGAGAATCACTGCTAGGATCACAACAGATCTGTACAGTTCATATGAAAGTGAATCAGAGGTGTGCAATGAATTTTAATGGTAATCTTTGAAAGTAAGGTGATATTGTTCTCACAAATCCCTATTGGGGAGAATTGGAGAGGAAGAATACACAACAATTTTTGCTGACTCCATCATGTATTACATGTAGGAACTGTAGGGAGAAGATAAGTGAGATCAAGGCATATATCAGTCCACATAGAAAGCCATTTTTCCATCACTCTCTAAGCAAATGGAATATGGCAGTAAATTGTCAATATTGGTACAATGTGCACTCCACCATGGACTATACAGTGGTTTGCAAAGTATGTATGTAGATGTAAAATAGATCTCTGAAGAACTGTGGATATAATTATTCACTTGACTTCTGTCAGCTTAATTAATTTTCATATAAGTTCTGTTTGTCTGATTTCTTGTGATTTCTGCCTGCAGTGGACGAATGACGATTCATTGGGTTGCTTGCGCAATGAGTGAATTTAATGGAAATTATATTTTGACAGAATAAATCTCCTTGTACTTTGAAGTACTACTAAGATAAGAGGAACCATGGGTGCCCTTCTATAACAAAAGTTTTTAGTTTGTTTCTTAGGCCCTCTTGTGTGAGTGCAACAGTAGGGGACTGATTTGATTTGTACAGGGAGACAAAAACAACAGCAGTCCTAGCCCACTATTGTACACACTGAAGCAGGGTTTATTGTCCGGTTTCACTCCCTGTGATTCTAGTAAAGCCAACCAGTGGCCTTAAAGAGTAGCAGAAGGCCCTTTACTTGTTCTTTATTAGACACAATTTCTTCAATGCTTGATCATCCTATTCAAGCTCAATATTACAGAATTTCTTTTAAAACGTGGCTTTGACATCATTAGTTTGCCATGTTTTTGTATTTGGATCACAGTCTTTAGTAATGGTTACGATGGGTTTCCAGTCCAGTAAATGAAGTTGTCGCAGCTGGCCTGGCCAAGCTATCATCTTGTTCATTGCCAATGATTCCTGAGTGATCAGGGACCCACAGTAGGTTTACTCTGTTGCTTTCCCCAAGTCTCATAAGAACTTTGTGGCTTTCTGCAACAATCTTTCATCTCGTTGCAGGGGCTGATAGAGATTTCAGAGTTGCTTGGCTGTCTGAATAAATGTAGATGCTACGATCTCCTCGCTGCATGCCCTGATGGCAGATATTTCTGCCTGGAATACACAGGCCAGCTTCTCTGAAGAGATTGTGCTCTCTAGTGTAGGGTGCACCATGTATACCGCAGACCCAGTTCCTTCATCTGTTTTAGGCCCACCAATAAACCAGAATATGTCTCCTGAATGTTGTTGTGGTTCATTCTTCCATCGCTTCCTACTTCCAATTGTTACAATGCCAGGTTTATTGAAGCAGCTGGAAGTTATTGTATAGTCAGCCAGCATTTCCTTTGTCCCACCTACTGTAGCTCCATAAATTATTGTAGGTATTACTACAATTGTGTATGTCCAGTACATACTTTTGGGGTTTAGTTCCCAGTTTTTTCCACAGACTTTTGTAGTGCTTGTAAGAGTACCTTTCACCTTGGGACACACATTCCTTATGTGAGGGGTCCATGATAGTTTCGCCTCCAGAGCTACCCCCTCAACAGGCAGAGTTTCATTGAAAAGCTTAAGGTTCCAGTATGTGTGCTGGATATGCTTTCTCGTAAATAGTACTGCAACAGTTTTCTTGTTTCCTGCACCAATTTTGCACAATTTTCAATGCACATTGTGCCACTGTTCTAGCTAATTTGCCAAGTTTTACTATGACTGATTCAACAGCATATCCTTGGCAAAAATACCGATGCCCTCTAATATTTAGCTCTTCAATGAGTTCATTGACCATTGGGCTCTGCAGCAGTGGGAGCAAAATCCCCTCCTTGCAGACACCATCTGGTAGTGTTGATCAGCATTTTTTCATTCATATTGGTGGCATGGACCTTTCTTCTGCTCAGCAGGGTCTTAATCCCCCTACACAGTGGTCTCTGTGCCAAGCTTTTCTGCAGCTCTAGCCATGGATTCAAAGCTCATATTGCTATATCTAGTAAGATGCAGAGAGCTATTTTTTGAAAGTGTCCGCCATCCCAACAAGTTGGTGAAGTGCTGTTTCAAGTGATTTGCCACATTGATATGTGTGTTGGTTTATATGTAGAGGGACCTTAGTTAGCCTTCTTTCCCTAACATGCAGATGAAACAGTTTTCCTAATGTTTTTGAAAAAAAAAAAAAAAGGAGGACAGACTGATCGGTTTTATGTCCTTGGCCATGGTATGATCAATTGTCCCTGGTTTCGGAATGAAAACAGCATCACTTTCAAGCTCTGGGAATGATTCCTGCTGCTAGGCTAATCCTGAGCAGGTTAAGTATGAGTCTAATTAAACTCTCTCCTGATTGTTGTTGTACTGCTGCCAGGATTCCATCTGGGCCTGGTGACTTGAACAGTTGAACCATTCCCACTACCCACAGACCTATTTTTTTCCATTTTAATTGATGCATTGTCTGACAGATTCCCAGGTTTCTTTTTTATTACATGAAAACCTGTGCACCTCAGGGACTGACTTGTAGTGTATTCTCTCTGCTAGAACTGATTGAGGGCACTTTGGGTCTACACGAGGCCTGATCGGATGGTGTTTGTTTGTTTGTTTTCAGTATTGAGGAGCACATCCAATGTTTCATTCACTGTCCTTGTATAATCACCATCCTCCTTTCTTAGAGTACCCCCTGCATTAGTTGGTATTCTGGTGAGGATTTTCTGAAGTCTGGCACAAGCAGCTGTACATTCCACTTCATCTCAGATTACCTTCCAGGATCATAGTTTTGCTTGCTTAATCACAAGGTTGTATTTGGCAAGGGCCTGCCAATATTTTGCTCATTGTCCTTTTCTTCTTGGAAGGTTGACCATCTTCTTACCTGCTTCCTTTTGAATTCCAAGCTATTGTCACATCAAGGTACATTCCTGTTTGTGTACTTCTTAGTGTTTGGACAGTTTTCTAAATATGAGGTTGTAATAGCAGATAGCAGTGCATCTGACAATTCCTGAAAGCCTGCTGGATTCCTTATCAAAGTTCTGGCTTGTATTGAGGTGTCTCCTACATGAGTCCCGGTCTCTTTTCTTAGGATTCCTATAGGACATGATCTGTATATCACCCATTTCAATCTTAAACTTAATATATATGTGGATGATAAGGATGGCTCCAAGGCCACATGTCATTGTTTCACATAGCTGCCCATTAAAGTCGACCCAAAACTTACATCAATTACTTCCTCCCTTCTTATGTTCCTATTCCCTATTCAGGATCTCCAGATTGCTTTCGAGTAAAAATTCAAGGTGTTCACCTCTACTGTAGGTGTCACTGTTACCCCAGATCAGGTTGTGTGCACTGGTATCACAACCGACTAGCACTTGTTCATTCTGCTGTGAGAAACCGTCTACCAGTCTCCTTACTTCCTGGGAAGGGGAAGGGGAAGGGGAAGGGGAGGGGGGGTACTACCCTTGTAAGGAAGGTAAACTGAGGTCATTACAATTTTCATCATGCTTCCTTCCTCTCACTTTTCGTCCCTGGAACAAGAGTCCACCATCAGAATGAATGAAATTTCATTTCTGACATAAATGTATATTTGGAGTTCCTTCGAGTTCTGGTCTAGTTCCTCCTGAGGCCTGAAATGGCCCCTTTATTACACACAGAGTCTCTGGATAGGGCCATGTCCAGCTCTGTCTTCAGGGAAGGGTGGAGTTGCCCATTTACTGTGTTGCAGGTTTAACTGCAACACTTGCAGTTTCTATCTTGCAGCCATGGTTGCTTCTGATATCTTTGATTACTCTCACAGTAACCGATGATAACCCTAGGTACACGACTGTTCCCGCGTTACCCTCAGTGCACATTTTTGGGACACACACTGTCTCAGTACATTTCTAATTATGATGTCTTAGAAGCTTCTGGAAATCTCAGAAAAGATTGTTTATCATAAAGCAACAGTTTTCTCTCAGTTTTGCTTTCACATGCTTGACAAAGTCATATGCTTCTCATAAACATCTGAATATCTTTCCTTAAACTCACAGTGTCATTGCTTCAATTTTCTTTACCAATGCAGAAGGTCCATATTTCAAACAATTGACAGTAAATTTTGACAGCAATTTATCCTCTTGCATATGTAAATCTAATCACTGACTGAGTTCCATAATTAGTATAATTTATTAGTGCTTCACTCATTCAACAAATTGTTTTGGAAAGGCAGACAAGAGTGAAATGACAGCAATACGGAAATTGCATTCTCAACACATCAGTGAATGCTACTATGTACACGCAAAATAATCAACATATTTTAGCCCTTATTTTAAATTGCCTCTCAGTAGTGTGTTTACATTTTGTGGCGTGCACTGCAGCTGTAGCGGTTATAAGCTAAGTACTGACAAACTTATATGTGCTCTGTAATACAGTTATTAAATTTAATAGATTTCAGTGGGGTTGCGTGCCGTTTGTGGTGAAATAACGACTTAATAAACTTTTGTAATCGTTCGCTCGCTGTGTTTTAGAGAGTTTTCAGTGTGTTGAAGTCGTTAGTAATTTTCAAGCTTTAGTTTTCAACTGACGTTTATTATTCTTTCTAGTGAAATATTTCAGTAAAATTTTCATATAGTGTTTTAACCTCACTTAGTGTTACAGTGGTAGTTTTAATTTATTGGTTGTAGCTAATAATTTTGTGAAGTTTTGCTGGTATTGGTATCGGCTGTGTTGTAGTAGTATTAATACGAGTAGCTGCTTTCTTACTAGGCAGAGAATTTCGAGACCATTATTGTTAGTTCTTAAATAGTTCTACTGGTGTAACTGAACTTTGGTAACATAGACGTATAGTTTTTTTTTCAGTAACTGTAAAATTTACCATGAGTGAAAAGTGTGGGCTCTGTCGTAGGTTTGTGAGTTGTGGATTACGGTGTGGGATTTGTTCAAAGTATTTTCATTGGGGGGAATGCAGTGGGGAACCCAGTGGTCATTTTAGGGAGATCCTCTCCTGGGAATGTAGAATCTGTAGTAGAAACAAGTTAATAGAGGAGCAGGAGTGTAAGATCTGTGCCCTTTAGGTGCAGTTACAATGGGCAAAGGAGGAACTAGATAGATTGAGGAGGGTGAAGGGTGGTGGGTAATGGGAACTGGCAGTTGGCAAGAAGGCAGCCAGGAAGAGGAGGTACTCAGACAGTTTTACTTTGCATACATGCAATAGATATGACCAACTGTCAGAGGTGAGTGGAGAGGAGCCTCGTGTAGCCGTAGATGTAGGTAACTTGCAGCAGTCCTCAGCAATTAGGAGTCCTAGGTTAGTTGCAAAGTCTAGCAGAAAGAAGGTTCTGCTGCTAGGTAGTTCCCATGGTAGAGGTGTGGGCCAGCAGTTGCAGGAAGTGTTGGGGAGTGAGTACCAGGTCACCAGCATTGTGAAGCCTAGTGCAGGGTTGGCTCAGGTGACTGAAAGCATAGGGGAGTTATGTAAGAATTTTACGAAAGAGGATCAGGTAGTGATAGTAGGTGGAGCAGGGAACAGTCTCAATAGGGACGGGGAATATGATGTCAGTGGTGACTTGGTTAAGATAGCTACTCAAACTGGTGGTACTAATGTGCATTTCGTGCAACTGTTTCAGCGTCATGATCGGCCTCACCTTAATGCGGCTGTTAGGTGCGTTAATGTGGGGCTGGGGAGGGCACTGATGGCAGAGGGCATGGATCACATCTCAGTGGTGCCAGTTGGGTCTATCAATAGATGGGGTTTCACTAGGCATGGCCTGCGCCTCAATAGGTATGGGAAGGGGAGGCTGGCTAAGCTTATAGGTGACAGTGTAGTGGGTGGTGGTGGTGGTAGTGGTATCACTCATGGAAAAATTCCTATAGTAGTTGGTGTTAGAGCTGCACCTTTTTTAGACTGAAGTCAGCTGATAGGTATACCTGCTTAAAGGAAGTGCCCCTAACTAAGGGCTCACCTCCAGAGGATGTAATGTTTCCAAGTAGAGAAGGAATTAGCACACTTCATCAAAATATAGGAGGTATTAGAGATAAAGTTAGTGAACTGCTAATAGATGCTAACTCTAAAATTATTGGTATATCTGAGCACCGCTTAAATAATTTGATAATTCAGAGGCCTCCTTTACCAGGCTACAGATTAGCTGGCTGTTTCTCAAGGAGTTCCTTGCGGGGTGGGGGAGTGGCTCTGTACGTAAAAAACAGTATTTCATTTGAGACCATAGACGTATCACGACACTCCACTGAACAGATACTTGAAAGTTTTGCAGCATTAGTTGAATTTAGTGAAACTAAACTTCTAATTGCTGTTGTTTATAGGTCCCCTAACTCTGACTTCAGAGCATTTTTGCTGAAGCTAGAGAGGGTTCTTGATTCACTTTGTATGAAGTACCAGAAAGTAGTTCTATGTGGTGACTTCAATATTAATTTTGTACATGATTGTGCAAGAAAAAGGATGTTGGTAGATCTCCTAAATTCATATGATCTGATGCAAACTGTGTTTTTTCCAACTAGGGTGCAGGGGAACAGTAGCACAGTCATAGACAATATTTTTATTCATTCTTCATTACTAGATGGGCATTCTGTTAGTAAAAGGGTGAATGGCCTTTCAGACCAAGATGCACAAATTTTAACACTAAAAGGTTTTTGTACTCTAACCAATGTCGTATTTAATTACAAACTACGTAGGAAAGTTAATCCAACAGCAATAGAGAGTTTTTCAAAACTTGTCAAGGAACAAGAGTGGCAAGATGTTTATAGTGCCGATAATATAGATGATAAATACAATGCTTTCCATAACACATTTCTCATGCTCTTTGAGAGTTGCTTTCCATTAGAACATTCTAAATGGGGTACTAGCAGTAACGGACAGCCCGGTTGGATGACTAGTGGGATAAGGATATCATGTAGAACAAAGCAGGAATTATATCAAAATGTTAGAAGTAGTCACAATCAAGCTACAGTAGCCCATTACAAACAGTATTGTAAGGTGCTTAAAAATGTTATTAACAAGGCAAAAAGTATGTGGTATGCAAATAGAATAGCTAATTCACAGGATAAAAGCCATATGGTCAGTTGTGAAGGAAGTGTCTGGTCAGCAGCACAAGGTCGATGGTATAAAGTCAGTTTGCAGTAATAATATTTCAGTTACTGATAAATCAGATATATGTACAGTATTTAACAACCATTTTCTGAGCATTGCTGGTGAATTAAATAAAAATTTAGTATCTACAGGAAATCATATAAATTTCTTAGCAAATGCCTTTCTGAGATTGACGTCTGAAATACTCCTCTGTGATACAGACAAGAGGGAGATTGAGACAATAATCAAATCACTGAAGACTAAGGACTCTCATGGTTATGATGGAGTGTCTAGTAGAATATTAAAGTACTGTGCTGCACATGTTAGCCCTGTATTTAGCCATATTTGTAATTTTTCCTTTAGGAATGGTCAGTTTCCTGAGCGATTAAAGTACTCAGTAGTAAAGCCGCTTTACAAAAAGGGAGGAAGGGATAATGTGGATAATTTTAGACCTTTTTCTATGCCATCAGTGTTTGCAAAAGTTATCGAAAAGGCTGTGTATGTAAGGTTAATTGATCATTTTATATCACACGATTTGCTATCAAATGTACAGTTCGGCTTTAGAAGTAGTTTGACAACTGAAAATGCTATATTCTCTTTTCTCTGTGAGGTACTGGATGGGCTAAACAAAAAGTTTCGAACGCTTGGCATATTTTTTGATTTAACAAAGGCATTTGACTGTGTTGATCACACAACTCCAGAAGTTGGACCATTACGGAATAAGGGGAGTAGCTCACAATTGGTTCGCCTCTTACTTTAGCAACAGGCAGCAAAAGTTCATTATTCACAATTTTGATAACGGCTGTGATGTGGGATCTGAGTGGGTTACTGTCAAGTGGGGGGGGGGGGGGGGGTGCCCCAGGGATCAGTGTTGGGGCCGCTCCTGTTCCTTATTTATATAAATGATATACCCTCTAGTATTATGGCTAATCCTAAAATATTTCTGTTTGCTGATGACACTAGCTTGGTAGTGAAGGATGTTGTGTGCAACATTGACTCGGTTTCAAGTAGAGCAGTACATGACCTCAGTTCATGGCTTGTAGAAAATAAACTAACGTTAAATCACAGTAAAACTCAGTTTTTACAGTTCCTAACACACAATTCAAATTCCTAGGTGTTGAAATAGATAGTAAGCTGTCGTGGAAAGCCCACATTCAGGATCTTGTTCAAAGACTTAATACTGTAGTCTGGTCCCTTTAATCCCCCAAACCAACCAACCAACTTAATACTGCCATTTTCACTATTCGAACGGTATCGAAAGTGAGTGATATTTCGACATGTAAATTAGTCTACTTTGCTTATTTCTATTCACTTATGTCGTATGGTATTATGTTTTGGGGTAACTCTTCCCATTCTAGAAGCATATTTTTGGCTCAGAAATGGGCGGTTCGGGCAATAAGTGGTGTGAGTTAATGAACCTCTTGTCGACCTCTTTTCACGAGTCTGGGTATTTTGACATTGGCCTCTCAATATGTATATTCCTTACTGTCGTTTCTTGTTACCAATATTAGTTTTATTTCCAAGAATAAGCAGCTTTCACTCAGTTAATACTCGGCAGAAATCAAACCTCCATTTGGATCGGACTTCCTTAACTCTTGTGCAAAAAGGTGTGCAATATACTGCTGCATCCATTTTCAATAAGCTGCCACTCGAATTCAAAAATCTTAGCAGTAATCCACGCACTTTCAAATCTAAACTGAAGAGTTTCCTCATGGGTCACTCCTTCTATTCTGTCAAGGAGTTCCTTGAAAAATTAAGATGATTCTCATTGTATTGCTGATAGCATTTGCTTAAACTTATGGACTGATTTTCTTTCAGGTTCATGAACATTTATTTTTATCTGTTATTACTTTTTATGTTGTAAGTTAATGTACTGACACGTTCCATGACCTTGGAGATTTGCTCCTCAATTTGGTCCTACGGAACTTGACATTTAAATAAATAAATAAATAAAAAATAGAATACCGTATACAAGAAGCATTGAGAAGAGACAGAGGCACTAGTGACAAATACTGTACAGGATGTACACTGGTTGATCATCTGAAACGTAGGATGTGGCTCCACTTCCTGAAATGGAACACAAATTGTATGCACCAAATATTACCCATGCGTTACAACTTCTGTGCACTTGAGGATCGCAATGACAAGGAACACTTTTAAAATACACTAGACTCCCGCTAACCCGGCCCTCAGTAGTCCAGCCTCTCAGTAATTCGGTGCACATCCTAAAACACATGCACAATGAATTATCATGTGCAACAATGCTTAGTTAAGAAATGCTTTATATACTGTATTTGAAATTGTAGCTTTATTTACAGTTCGGAATCGTGTCTTCTAAAAGGAAACACATTACGCTAGACGTCAAGCAGAAACTTGAAATTTTAGGTAAGTTTAACCGAGATTCTTCGCAGAAAGCCATTCCTGCTGAGTTCAGGGTTGGAGAAGCAACTATTTATGACATCAAAAAGAAATAAGACAGTACTCAAGACAAATGGATAGTGAGTTGGGAAACTGGAAGGTTATGCGAAAGAGTGAGAATGAAGAACTGGATGTAACCATTTGTTGATGGGTCATACAATGCAGTAAAGAAATTCTAGTCAGTGGCCCAATTATAAAGGAAAAAGCAGCAGCATTTAACAGACAACATGATGGTAGTAACTTGTTTGTAGCAAGCGAAGGTTGGCTATCAAACTGGGTGCAGGAGGGGGGGGGGGGGGGGGGGGGGGGAAGGAGAGAGAGACATGGCATTTGGCAGCTGAAAGTCACCAGGGAAAGTTGCTCAGCTAACGATAAGGATGCTAATGAGTTTATATGGAAGATAAAAGAGGAAGAAGATGTAACTGCTGACGCCTTGTATAATGCTGATGAAACAGGACTCTTTTACATGATGCTTCCTTCAAAACCATTGGTTGCCAAGAACGAGGAGGAAGCTCATGGTTGCAAGCAACAGAAACAGCGTGTAACATTAATCGTGTGTTGTAATGCAGATGGGAGTCATAAACTACCGCTTATGGTGACTGGAAAATCCCAACATCCATGTTGTTTTCAGCACACTGACGTAAATGCTCTACCAGTGCAGTATTGAGCTCAGAAGAAAGTGTTCATGGACAGACAAATATTCTCTTGGTGGTTCCATGAAACATTTGTACCGGCAGTGAGAAAAGAGCTAAAGAAGGAAAAGCTTCCGCTGAAAGCTATCCTGATAATTGACAGTGGTCCCAGTCATCCTTCAGATATTTCTCTTAAGTCCAATGATATGCAAGCACTCTTTCTCCTACCCAATGTGACAGCCCTAATTCAGCCCATGGACCAGGAAATTTTAGAATCAATTAAACGTCATTATTGACATTCACTTCTCATCTCCTTGCTGAACAAAATTGAAAATGACCCTCTTGAGACTATACTGAAGGCGTGGAAAGCAATTATGTGATGTTGTTTTCCAAGCAGCAGAAGCATGGGATAAAGTGGAGAGCGCTGTCATATTGAAGAGCTGGAGAAAATTGTGGCCATCCATTGATGCCAAGTTGAATCTAGTAGTGAGTGACAGCAATGTGCCAGTTAATTCGGAATTATCAATTACTCTGTACACTGACATGTTCCACAATCTTCCAAGAGGAGAAAAAATTGATGAGGAAGATGTTACTAAGTGGCTGAATGAGGAAAACTGTGATACGGACCAAACTTTTAACAGATGAAGAAATAATCAAAAGCGTGCAAAAAAGTAATGATGAAAGTAGTGAAGAAGAGAATACAGGAAGAGAGAGCATGAAAATTTCTCACACTACTGGTGCTGAAGATGCCGAGGTCTTCCTGGAATACATTATGCAACAACCAGATACATGTAGTACCGATGTCATGCTTGTAAAGCGGTTGCATGATAAAGCATGCCACCATTGCGTATCATCATTGCGACAGTTAAAAATTAGGTACATGTTTCATAGTGAGTGATACGACTGTATAATTTTGTCCAATATACACTCAAGAACTAAGTTTTCTTTGAAAATTAATGTATTTTTGGATTTAATAAAGTATATCCTCTGTGTTTTAAAATTGTATCCTTCGGTTTAATAAAGTACAGTACACTATGTTTTCAAAATAAATGAATAAAATAAATTCCAGACACTCAATAATCCAGCACTTCCGCTAATTCGGCACCCGTGTGTGCCAGGAATGGCCGGATTAGCGAGAGTCTAGTGTACGTAGTATCAGTATTTGATACAATTTTAATTTTATGTTGTTAGCATGAACCACTGACAGAAAATATGGAAATTTTTGCTTTACAGATATCACATCCATTCTACCTAATTTGCGTATACACTACGAGAAAATTCATTTTTTTAGAAAAAGGGCATAAATACAGTTTATATGAACAAGAGTATAAATGTTTTAATTCTGACAGGGAACATACTGTATACAATATATTTAACACAGATTAAAATAAAGAGGTGTATACTTAAACTGTTCATTTGTGAGTTCATGAGAAAGAAGAGGGAAACTATAAAGCCCTTGCCTTTTTCTGACTTGTGAAATGACCTACTTAGCCGTTTATGGAAGAACCTGCAGTTATATACAGTGCCTTACAGCATTTCTATCATACATGAAGCATTGCTGGAGGTAGATCCCAGAATCAAATGCATGTCAAACCCTAAGTAATTACATTTAGTCTGACACTTATCTACTCGGCCACCAAACCATGCATAGTATCTAATGTTAGCAAATAAACATGTTAGTGATGTTCCATCAGTTCTCGTCAGTGGTTGTATCGGTGGAATCTCAATAACTAGATATGTATTTACCTTGTTTTTACCATATGTGGCAGTTTGTAGTAGACGACAAAACAGTTTATTTATCACAATACAAAGTATAAGATGTTTCTGAATACCTTTACTGGCATTCAATGTAACCACCAATAGCTACAACATACAACTCACATTGGTTGTAAAGCCATTGGAAACTGTTATCAAATGTTTCTTTTGGAACTGCTTGAAGCACCATGGCCACATTTTGTTTGATATCCTCAACATCTGTCAATGTTTATGAACTATAATGATTATGCTGTCTTCCCTTATTTTCAACTCTTCTGCTCTCATTCTTACAAGTATTTGCAGATGTTGTGGATATCCAACAACACGACTGCGGTGCTTTGAGCAATTCCACAAGAAGTGTTTGCTGACATTTTCCAGCAGCTTTATAAGTAATGCCAGAAATGTATTGTAGCAAATGGTGATTACTCTGAAGGCCAGTAAAGGTATTTCGTTTGTAATTTTCGTTTCCTGTATTTTCTGAGACCATTCATGAAACTTCACAGTTGCATGTACAATTCGTATTTCACACTGAGGACCCCTTGGGAGTCTAAAAACATTATTTGAAAAATGTGATGTTACTACCTTGAGCTGATGGTAAAATACTTTATTTATACAAGCAGTATCAACAATCTGACCATCATCAGGTTCTTATATAACAAATAAAACAATACATAAGTAACATTACAGGCTCAAACTATCACAGACTGTTAACTATAGCAACACACACACACACACACACACACACACACACACACACACACACACACATAATGGAATGTCACATGCTCACATAAAAGTATTTACAGATTTGTGTTAGGTGAAAGTCAAATCATTATTGTCAGATCATAAAACCATGAATAATGCCCTGGAAATAAAAGTACACCAGTAATTTGACCCATTACAAAAATCCCATGCCGTAAGGACGTAAATGGTTCATATCTGTAGAGAATTACCTGTCATGTCATAATATGAATTATGTTGTCAGCCTATAAATTGTGCTAGGGAGTGTACAGATTCATGTTAATATTATAATCAGCATCAAAGCCGTGAAGAGATTCATATCACGCAAAGGTGACTGAACAGCTGATCACTGTCTACTGATAAGAGCCAAAGATGTTCATAGAAGTCTAAAAATTTCAATAGTGACTAGAATCTTATGACGACTAAGCTATGTGTCATCTGCTGTTATAAGTAAATGTGACAGTAATAACAGGTGTTATTTATGGATTGCGAAAGTAATTCTATTATGATATGATGACAGATAACTTTGTACAAATGTGAACCACTTGCATCTTTATGGTATATAGTTTTCATTATGAATCAGACCACTGTGTTATGGTATACTTTCAGTTTTTGTGTGTTATTGATGGTGTTATCATCTGACAATAAGGATATTATATTTGCAATAAGGATATTGTATTTCAGCCATCATGATGCTGCGAATACTTTTATGCATGTGACATTCCATTAAATGTGTGTTGGTGTTAACATTTACTTCAGTTAACAGATTTGTGGCAGTTTAAGCCTGTAGTGTTACTTACGTATTATTTTATTTGTTATATAGGAACCTGCAATGGTCAGATGACTGAAACTGGTTGTGTAAATAAATTATCTTACAGAATAAAACAATGGAAAATCCAGGATGGACTAAAGACAATACTGTGAAAAGGATAGATCACCACTCACCATATAGCGGAGATGCTGAATCTCAGATATGCCCAACAGAAAGACTGTCAACCAGTGATGGGAAAAGCAGTCTGGATCATGGAGGTAAGGAGGATGTTGGGCAGGGAAGGAAGGGATAGCAGGGTAGAGGTGGAGGACAGTAAAGTACTGCTTTTGGGAGCATGCAGGGATGAAGTGGAGAGAGAGTAGGGCAGCTAGGTACATCTACATCTACATCCATACTCCGCAAGCCACCCGACGGCGTGTGGCGGAGGGTACCTTCAGTACCTCTACCGGTTCTCCCTTCTATTCCAGTCTCGTATTGTTCGTGGAAAGAAGGATTGTCGGTATGCCTCTGTGTGGGCTCTAATCTCTCTGATTTTATCCTCATGGTCTCTTCGCGAGATATACGTAGGAGGGAGCAATATACTGCTTGACTCTTTGGTGAAGGTATGTTCTCGAAACTTTGACAAAAGCCCGTACCGAGCTACTGAGCGTCTCTCCTGCAGAGTCTTCCACTGGAGTTTATCTATCATCTAAGTAACGCTTTCGCGATTACTAAATGATCCTGTAACGAAGCGCGCTGCTCTCCGTTGGATCTTCTCTATGTCTTGTATCAACCCTATCTGGTACGGATCCCACACTGCTGAGCAGTATTCAAGCAGTGGGCGAACAAGCGTACTGTAACCTACTTCCTTTGTTTTCGGATTGCATTTCCTTAGGATTCTTCCAATGAATCTCAGTCTGGCATCTGCTTTACCGACAATCAACATTATATGATCATTCCATTTTAAATCACTCCTAATGCGTACTCCCAGATAATTTATGGTATTAACTGCTTCCAGTTGCTGACCTGCTATTTTGTAGCTAAATGATAAAGGATCTATCTTTCTGTGTATTCGCAGCACATTACACTTGTCTACATTGAGATTCAGTTGCCATTCTCTGCACCATGCGTCAATTCGCTGCAGATCCTCCTGCATTTCAGTACAATTTTCCATTGTTACAACCTCTCGATACACCACAGCATCATCTGCAAAAAGCCTCAGTGAACTTCCGATGTCATCCACCAGGTCATTTATGTATATTGTGAATAGCAACGGTCCTATGACACTCCCCTGCGGCACACCTGTAATTACTCTTACTTCGGAAGACTTCTCTCCATTGAGAATAACATGCTGCATCCTGTTATCTAGGAACTCCTCAATCCAATCACACAATTGGTCTGATAGTCCATATGCTCTTACTTTGTTCAATAAACGACTGTGGTGAACTGTATCGAACGCCTTGCGGAAGTCAAGAAACACGGCATCTACCTGTGAACCCGTGTCTATGGCCCTCTGAGTCTCGTGGACGAATAGCGCGAGCTGGGTTTCACATGACCGTCTTTTTCGAAACCCATGCTGATTCCTACAGAGTAGATTTCTAGTCTCCAGAAAAGTCATTATACTCGAACACAATACGTGTTCCAAAATTCTACAACTGATCGACGTTAGAGATATAGGTCTATAGTTCTGCACATCTGTTCGACGTCCCTTCTTGAAAACGGGGATGACCTGTGCCCTTTTCCAATCCTTTGGAACGCTACGCTCTTCTAGAGACCTACGGTACACCGCTGCAAGAAGGGGGGCAAGTTCCTTCGCGTACTCTGTGTAAAATTGAACTGGTATCCCATCAGGTCCAGAGGCCTTTCCTCTTTTGAGCGATTTTAATTGTTTCTCTATCCCTCTGTCATCTATTTCGATATCTACCATTTTGTCATCTGTGCGACAATCTAGAGAAGGAACTACAGTGCAATCTTCCTCTGTGAAACAACTTTGGAAAAAGACATTTAGTATTTCGGCCTTTAGTCTGTCATCCTCTGTTTCAGTACCATTTTGGTCACAGAGTGTCTGGACATTTTGTTTTGATCCACCTACCGCTTTGACATAAGACCAAAATTTCTTAGGATTTTCTGCCAAGTCAGTACATAGAACTTTACTTTCGAATTCATTGAACGCCTCTCGCATAGCTCTCTTCACACTACATTTCGCTTCGCGTAATTTTTGTTTGTCTGCAAGGCTTTGGCTATGTTTATGTTTGCTGTGAAGTTCCCTTTGCTTCCGCAGCAGTTTTCTAACTCGGATGTTGAACCACGGTGGCTCTTTTCCATCTCTTACGATCTTGCTTGGCACATACTCATCTAACGCATATTGTACGATGGTTTTGAACTTTGTCCACTGATCCTCAACACTATCTGTACTTGAGACAAAACTTTTGTGTTGAGCCAACAGGTACTCTGAAATCTGCTTTTTGTCACTTTTTCTAAACAGAAAAATCTTCCTACCATTTTTAATATTCCTATTTACGGCTGAAATCATCGATGCCGTAACCGCTTTATGATCACTGATTCCCTGTTCTGCGTTAACTTTTTCAAATAGTTCGGGTCTGTTTGTCACCAGAAGGTCTAATATGTTATCGCCACGAGTCGGCTCTCTGTTTAACTGCTCAAGGTAGTTTTCAGATAAAGCACTTAAAAAAATTTCACTGGATTCTTTGTCCCTGCCACCCGTTATGAGCGTCTGAGTCTCCCAGTCTATATCCGGCAAATTAAAATCTCCACCCAGAACTATAACATGGTGGGGAAATCTACTCGAAATATTTTCCAAATTATCCTTCAGGTGCTCAGCCACAACAGCTGCCGAGCCAGGGGGCCTATAGAGACATCCAATTACCATGTCTGAGCCTGCTTTAACCGCGACCTTCACCCAAATCATTTCACATTTCGGATCTCCGTCAATTTCCTTCGATACTATTGCACTTCTTACCGCTATAAACACGCCTCCCCCTTCACTGTTCAGCCTGTCTCTGCGGTATACATTCCAATCTGAGTTTAGGATTTCGTTACTGTTTACGTCTGGTTTCAGCCAACTTTCTGTCCCTAGTACTATATGGGCGTTGTGATCGTTTATTAATGAGAGCAGTTCTGGGACCTTTCTATAGACGCTCCTGCAGTTTACTATTAGCACATTAATATTGTTATTCCCTGTTGCATTTTGCCTACTCCTATCTTGCCGCGTCTCAGGAGGCGTCTTGTCGGGCCTAGGGAGGGGATTCTCTAACCTAAAAAACCCCCATGTGCACTCCACACGTACTCCGCTACCCTTGTAGCCGCTTCCGGCGTGTAGTGCACGCCTGACCTATTCAGGGGGACCCTACATTTCTCCACCCGATAGCGGAGGTCGAGAAATTTGCACCCCAGATCTCCGCAGAATCGTCTGAGCCTCTGGTTTAAGCCTTCCACTCGGCTCCAAACCAGAGGACCGCGATCGGTTCTGGGAACGATACTACAAATAGTTAGCTCTGATTCCACCCCGCGAGCGAGGCTTTCCGCCTTCACCAATTCCGCCCGCCTGTACGAACTGAGGATGACCTCTGAACCCAGACGGCAGGAGTCATTGGTGCCGACATGAGCAACAATTTGCAGTCGGGTGCACCCAGTGCTCTCTATCGCCGCCGGTAGGGCCTCCTCCACATCTCGGATGAGACCCCCCGGCAAGCAGACAGAGTGAACACTGGCCTTCTTCCCCGACCTTCTCGCTATTTCCCTAAGGGGCTCCATCACCCGCCTAACGTTGGAGCTCCCAATAACTAATAAACCCCTGCCCCCGTGTGCCTGCTCGGACCTTGCTGAAGGAGCAGCCACATGTCCCCTCACAGGCAGAGCGGGCGATGCCACATGGCCAGCCTACACATTGACCTTCAGTCGTTGGGTGGTGAGATGGAGGGCAGGGGGAAAGGGGGAGGCGGGCCGAAAAAGAGAGAGGTAAAGATTGTGGGTTTGTTGGTGGAATAGAGCACTGTGTAGTGCTGGAATGGGAACAGGGAAGTAGATATGTAGGTAGAGGGTAGGACTTAATGAAGGTTGAGGTCAGGAGCTTTACATGAACAGAGGATATATTGCAGAGAGAGTTCTCATCTACCCAATTCTGAAAAGCTAGTATTGATAGGAAGGATCCAGGGGAGACACAGGCTATGAAGCAGTCATAGAAATGAAAAACGTTATGTTGGGCAGTGTGCTCAGCAACTGGGCTAGCTGTTTTGGGCCACAGCTTGTTGGTACCCATTCATGCATACAGACAGCTTGTTGGTTGTTATACCCAGCAGAACGCAACGCAGTGGTTGCAGCTTAGCGTGTAGGTCACCTGACTGGTTTCACAGGTAGCGTTGTCTTTGATGGGATAGGTGATGCTTGTGATCAGACTGTAGTAGGTGGTGGTGGGAGAATGTATTGGACAAGTCTTGCATCTATCTCTGTTACAAGGATATGAGCCAAAGGTTTGATATGGACAGAGGTATTGATGAAGCCATCTTTGAAGTGGAGATCATCATCGAGGAAGATGGCTTGTTGGCTTGAGAAGGACCAGGTGAAGCAAATGGGGGAGAAGGACCAGGTGAAGCCATTGCAACATCCCTGAATATGGAAGTTAATAGGAATATAAAAAAAGGGAGGAAGGTTTATCTATTTAGCAAGAGTAATAGAAGGCAGATTTCAGACTACCTAACAGATCAAAACGAAAATTTCTGTTCCGACACTGACAATGTTGAGTGTTTATGGAAAAAGTTCAAGGCAATCGCAAAATGCGTTTTAGACAGATACGTGCCGAGTAAAACTGTGAGGGATGGGAAAAACCCACCGTGGTACAACAACAAAGTTAGGAAACTACTGCGAAAGCAAAGAGAGTTTCACTCCAAGTTTAAACGCAGCCAAAACCTCTCAGACAAACAGAAGCTAAACGATGTCAAAGTTAGCGTAAGGAGGGCTATGCGTGAAGCGTTCAGTGAATTCGAAAGTAAAATTCTATGTACCGACTTGACAGAAAATCCTAGGACGTTCTGGTCTTACGTTAAATCAGTAAGTGGCTCAAAACAGCATATCCAGACACTCCGGGATGATGAAGGCATTGAAACAGAGGATGACACGCGTAAAGCTGAAATACTAAACACCTTTTTCCAAAGCTGTTTCACAGAGGAAGACCGCACTGCAGTTCCTTCTCTAAATCCTCGCACAAACGAAAAAATGGCTGACATCGAAATAAGTGTCCAAGGAATAGAAAAGCAACTGGAATCACTCAACAGAGGAAAGTCCACTGGACCTGACGGGATACCAATTCGATTCTACACAGAGTACGCGAAAGAACTTCCCCCTTCTAACAGCCGTGTACCGCAAGTCTCTAGAGGAACGGAAGGTTCCAAATGATTGGAAAAGAGCACAGGTAGTCCCAGTCTTCAAGAAGGGTCGTCGAGCAGATGCGCAAAACTATAGACCTATATCTCTGACGTCGATCTGTTGTAGAATTTTGGAACATGTTTTTTGCTCGAGTATCATGTCGTTTTTGGAAACCCAGAATCTACTATGTAGGAATCAACATGGATTCCGGAAACAGCGATCGTGTGAGACCCAACTCGCTTTATTTGTTCATGAGACCCAGAAAATATTAGATACAGGCTCCCAGGTAGATGCTATTTTTCTTGACTTCCGGAAGGCGTTCGATACAGTACCGCACTGTCGCCTGATAAACAATGTAAGAGCCTACGGAATATCAGACCAGCTGTGTGGCTGGATTGAAGAGTTTTTAGCAAACAGAAGACAGCATGTTGTTATCAATGGAGAGACGTCTACAGACATTAAAGTAACCTCTGGCGTACCACAGGGGAGTGTTATGGGACCATTGCTTTTCACAATATATATAAATGACCTAGTAGATAGTGTCGGAAGTTCCATGCGGCTTTTCGCGGATGATGCTGTAGTATACAGAGAAGTTGCAGCATTAGAAAATTGTAGCAAAATGCAGGAAGATCTGCAGTGGATAGGCACTTGGTGCAGGGAGTGGCAACTGACCCTTAACATAGACAAATGTAATGTATTGCGAATACATCGAAAGAAGGCTCCTTTATTGTATGAATATATGATAGCAGAACAAACACTGGTAGCAGTTACTTCTGTAAAATATCTGGGAGTATGCGTGCGAAACGATTTGAAGTGGAATGATCATATAAAATTAATTGTTGGTAAGGCGGGTACCAGGTTGAGATTCATTGGGAGAGTCCTTAGAAAATGTAGTCCATCAACAAAGGAGGTGGCTTACAAAACACTCGTTCGACCTATACTTGAGTATTGCGCATCAGTGTGGGATCCGTACCAGATCGGGTTGACGGAGGAGATAGATAAGATCCAAAGAAGAGAGGCGCGTTTCGTCACAGGGTTATTTGGTAACCGTGATAGCGTTACGGAGATGTTTAACAAACTCAAGTGGCAGACTCTGCAAGAGAGGCGCTCTGCATTGCGGTGTAGCTTGCTGTCCAGTTTTCGAGAGGGTGCGTTTCTGGATGAGGTATCGAATATATTGCTTCCCCCTACTTATACCTCCCGAGGAGATCACGAATATAAAATTAGAGAGATTAGAGCGCGCACGGAGGCTTTCAGACAGTCGTTCTTCCCGCGAACCATACGCGACTGGAACAGGAAAGGAAGGTAATGGCAGTGGCACGTAAAGTGCCCTCCGCCACACACCATTGGGTGGTTTGCGGAGTATAAATGTAGATGTAGATGTAGAAGTGAATTCTCTAGAGGGCTCATGAATAGGTTGGCATATGATGGTGCCATATGGATGCTCATTGCCATAGCCCAGATTTGTTTGTGTAGGTAATGCCTTCAAAGGAGAAGTAACTATGGGTGCGGGTATAATTGGTTGTGGTGGTTAGGAAGGAGATTGTAGGTTTGGAATCCGTCAGGTGTTGGGAAAGGTAGTGTTCAATAGCAGCAAGGCCATGGATGTTAGGGTAAAGGGAGGTGGCATTAATAACGATGAGCAGGGCACCATGTTGTGGAGAAACAGGAACTGTGGAGAGTTGGAGGATTTGGTATCTTTTATACAGGAGGACAAGTTGTGGATATTAGGCTGAAGGTGTTAGTCTATCAGAGCAAAGTTTCTCTAAGTGGGGGCACAGTAACTGGTCCCAATGGGGTGTCCTGGGTGGTTGGGTTTATGAACTTTAGGAAGCATGTAGAAGGTAGGGTGCGGGGAGTGGTAAGGGTAAGGAGAGAGAGAAATGGACTCCAGGGCAAGGTTCTGGGATTGCCCTAAGGATTTGAGGAGAGAGTGGAGATCCTGCTGGATTTCTGAAATGGGATCACTGTGACAGGGTTTGTAGGTGGATGAATTTGACAACTGGCAGAGTCTTCCTGTCAGGTAACCCTTTCAGTTCAAAACAACAGTGGTGGAACCTTTGTCAGCAGATAGAATTATAAGGTCAGGATCACTTTTTAGGTGGTGGATTCTGGTTCTTTCTGCAGATGTAAGGTTAACTTGAATGTTGAGGGATTTGGGGAATGATGGTGAGACAAAGTTTGGGATTAAGAAATGGAAAGTTAACAGAGCGTGATTTGGGGGCTGTGGGGGTGGATAACTGTTGGGTGGAGGAATGAACTGAGTCAGGCAGGGTTCAACATTGGTTTCTGGTTGAGTCTGATTGGTAGGATTGATGGCAAAAAAGTGTTTCCACTGTAGGGAGTGGGAGAAGGAGAGAATGTCTTTAACAAGTCTTGCATGATTGAGTGTGGGAGTGGGGCAAATGGCGAGGCCTTTCGAAAGGACTGATACTTCTGTGGGGCTAAGGTTTTGAAGGAAAGATTCTTGACTGTGTTTTGGGTCTGTTCTGGATTTTGTATGGTGGGGGGGGGGGGGGGGGGGGGAGTTTTTGAGGGTGCGGTAAATGTAATAGTTCTGCGGGGTTTGTCAACTATGAAAGAATATGGGGGAGTTTTGAAGTTTGTTATGAAGGTGGTGGATAGTTGTATTCTGAAGTGAGAGTAGGAAGTGACAGGGTGGAGAGATATTTGAGGTGATGTTGTGTGTGGTGCTCTTGTTCCTGGAGGTCAAGAGTATCAGTGTGTGATATCAGAACCAGGAATTTGTGAATCCACAGCAGGAGAATTTTACATATGGAGAGGAGGTGTTGCAAGGAGGTTTGGGCCTGATTGACATGGTTTTGCAGGAGTACATTGGTGAGGGTTAAGGACTGGCGGAATCTAAACAGCTGGAGGTATTGTGGAAGGAGGGGTTGCAGCCAGAGATGGGTAATTTGACAGTAAGGCCATCTGGGGAGGGTGGGATTCCATGAACCAAGCAACAATGCAGGAAAAGAATGTGGTACTGGGTTCTGGCTAGTAATAAGGAAACTTTCCTGTATTGACACAGATGTAAGGAGCAATGATCCATAGTGAAGGATAAAATACATAAATAATGTCTAAATACATGTAAAAAATACACCAAAATCATGGGAAAAATCATGAAAAGGATGGAACAGATGAAGAATGGGGAAACAAAATAAAATGTTAGGGAGTAAGCTGATAGTGAAAAGTGAAAACCAATTGAAATCAATGTGAAAACACAATGAAATCAAAGGAAAAATAAGTTAAAAGATTGTAATGTGGGTTGCAGATCTGTGGGTGGATAAGTCTGAAGAAGGGGACAGCAGATGTGGCTGGATTAGGTGAAGTTAGTATGCACGAAATGGAATAAGAGAGGAGAAGGAGCGGGAGATGGAGAGGGATTGGTAGGATGACGTTCAAGTTCATGTGGCACAGGAAGATACAGAAAATAATGTGTGAAAATACACAAGAGTGATGTGCAGGAAGAGTGAGCAATTTAAAGGTCTCGCAGTCTGGCCTCAGCATCCAGAGACTGTGGTCATTTGTGTGAGAGTAGTATTTGCATGTGTGTGTGTGTGTGTGTGTGTGTGTGTGTGTGTGTGTGCGTGTGCATGCGTGCTTCATGGCCTTTTCAACCAAAAGCTTAATTGTATGACAGTCTTGTTGTTGTGCCTATCTGTGACTCAGCATCTCCACTTATTTTACCAACAGCTCAAGATGGTAATATGACACTTTTCAAATATGTATGAGCTGTCGGACACCACCACTGGAAAATACTTCACAGTCATTATGTCATTACATGTGTGGCATGTCATGGTTAATACTCATGAGCAATGCCTACTGCTTCATTAAAGATTAATTAAGAGTACAAAACATGTTATGTAAAGTAATCTTCATTTAGTGGTACTTGAAGGAAGTTCTGTGAATTATGCAAAGAAAGAATGAAGCCATTCATGAAAGAATGAAGCCATTCGCAATTGTGTCAGTGTTTTGTATGTCTACTTACAACTTAAAAAAGAAAAGTGAAAGCAATCAACCTTCTGTCTATTTCACTACAACCAATTGTGAATTTCTCTCCTGTGCTAATCTCTTCATGACAGAGTACTAACAAACATTTACATCCAAAATCCTCAATTATTTGTCCTATAAATCGAGTAAATTAATTTCACATCTTCATAATAATTGGAAGTGTGTTTCAGCAAGTTTCTTTTCCAAAGATATGATCAGGATGTTTATTACTATGAGTTTCATGACATATCCACAGACAATAATTTTTACCAAAAAGGCAGGCAATTTATTGTTTCAGGAATATAAACATACAGTTTACACAACCAACTAGATGATATGTGGATTATTTTGCACATTTAAATTATGCTTCATCTTAAGCAGTGGCGTTAGTTCAAATATACACCCCTGAGTAAACTGTTTTTTGATTTAGTGCCAAATGTATATATATATACATTATATTGTCTGCATAAATATGCAAGCAACATTATTACTGTTTATACTTGCAACACACATAATAAACTTACATTAATTACAGAAAAATTTATGAAAATGTACCAGATCAAATTTCTGGCTTTAGAAATATGGTTTCAATCCTTACATCAGGTTTCACTGTTACATGTACCAACAAACACCACACTGTATTTTTTTATTAATTATTGGTTAAAAGCAAGGTTCTGAGTTAAAAATGTACAAGCCAGACATAGTCAGCTGCACGTATCTTCACGAAGTTTCATGCCAAGTAATTATATGTATCCTTCTCTGTCTCAGACCGCTCCAGATATTCTTTCTCAATCAGTATATCAATGCATTTTTTAATTGTATGTACATCAGGGTGGAACTGAGAGGAAAAAAATTCCAGCACTTCAGCTACCAACTGGTGATGTTTTATAGTGCGCCTTGTCTTAACAATACGCACAATCGCTGCTTGAATCAGTACTCTGCGGTCTTCATCAATGTTGCAGTGTGTTTTTTCTTGTTCTGCCTTAGTCAGCTGCCCTTTTGTTGGTAGATTTATATTAACTACGACTTTGCGGTTATGATAAACAGAGGACAGATTGACTGTTGTTTCTAATTCAATGCTATCATCAGTATCATCTAGAGCAAGCAGCTTTGCCTTGATTAAACTTCTTATAACCTGTATCAATACATCCTGAGAGATTCCAGTTGACTCCATTAACTGAGTTACAGTCCATGACAACTGGTCATTAAATTGTAATAAAACACCCATCTGAAATGTCGAAGTTTGTAATGTATAGCGCATGCTGAAACAGTTAGTTACAAGCTCACCACGTGATAATGAATGCATCCAGATAAGTTTACGACCACTGTGTTGTGTAGTGTAAAACTGAGTAAAGCGCTGTATTGGGTTTTGTAATTCTGGTGGAACAATAAATTCCTGGACTGAAATCTGATATGGCCAGCAGCCAGAGGATAATACCAGAATACTGAAATCCACTCCATTACTTTTTTCTTCGTCTCTGGTGTTCCATTCCCTAAAGCCTTCATTAAGACTCTTTGATAAGTCCATATCCTGGAACATACGTTGCAGCTTTGAAGTATACTCAAAACCACATGCTTGCTTCAATTTGGATATCATTGCTGCTTCAGCATCATCATTGGTTAATAATCCTGCTACAAGTCTACGTGCCAACATGTTAGCATAAAATTTCTGAAAAACATCCTTATCTTCTACATAGGCAAAAATAATCATAACGTCATTGAGCATATCCTCAATGTCATCGTCTTCTGAACTTTTTGGCCCTTTCCGCAAAATGACATCACAGTAACGAGCAAGCAGTTCAGGTGATTTTGACTGATGTGTAGGTGCAGCACGAGTGACTGCATTATCATTAACAAATTGTTTGCAAGCTTTATCAAGTGATGCAGCAAATGCACCATTACTTAAAAATGCTTCTGCTATCGTAGTACTGAATCTTTTGTAAACCCTCAAAAGTGCTTGAACATAGGTAATTGGAGAAACATCAGCATCCTGTTTCTCAATTTCTGCATTACCTTCCTGAATTACCTGTTCCTCTAACAGATCTGTAAAAAGTTTAATGTGTTTTGGAACACGTACTACAAGCTGATAGATTCTTCGAAGTTCCTCAGTTACATCATTACTGGATGTCTTTTGCAAAAGTGCCTGGAATTCTAAACGCAACTGCTCAATATACCTAGAGATCATTATCTTCTCACAGCATTCAATTAATGGTATCTCTGTAGAAGGATGTAAATACAGATTTACACGCTTCTTTTCTTCTTGGATACGCTGCTCCACTCTGCGAACATACCTTAAAACCAAGATGATGATGATAATAGCTTTTATTTTAAAATTCAACACACAGAGACATAATACAAAGATATAAAGACTTATCAGGAAAAATGTAGATTGATTTTAAATGTGGTAAGGAAGTTCTTGTAGAATGTAAATGCTTTAGGATTAAAGGAGACCACTCACCGAAAAGCAAAAGTGTTGAGTTGTTCATAGGCACACTCAAAAGAAAGAAAGAAAACTTGCTGGCTTTCAGAGTTATCCTTTGATGAAATAAGAAAATAAGAAAAACAACACACACACACACACACACACACACACACACACACACCGGTGCCCCTTCATTTATTTTTCGGCATGTGGACTGGTTGAGTTGGGGTAGTAGCAGTTGGGGTGGGGCAGGTAGAGGGAAGGGTGGAGGTAGCCTAGGGGTGGGTGTCTAGCAGCGTGGAGTGTGGCAGCCAGTTTGCTAGCTAGGAATGCAAGTGGGATAGGTGGCAGGTATATGGACTGGCACAACTGTAGTAGCCAGTAGGAAGCAGCACATGCTGAAGGTGTTGTGGGTATGTGAATTGGGACGGGGTGCCAGGTGGAAAAAGGAGAAACTGTTGGGTGGAGGGTGCAGGGACAGTGGGTTACCTGAGACTGACGCCAGCCACTACAATCATGCCATTCCATATACAGGACACCCATCCCTGCTGCACTCCTAGCCAGCAAACCGGCTGCCTCCCTCTGAGCTAGCCACTATCCACCCATACCCAATCCTTCTCCTGGCCTCCCTCTCCCTCTTCCACTTCCTCTCCTTCTACACTCCCTCCTCCCCCCCCCCCCCCACCCGTCTACCCCACCATCCACTCGACACTATTCTCACCACAACCAGTCCACCTACTGAAAGATAACAATGGCACTGCTAGTCTAGCCAGCACCATGTAGTGGCACAGGTGCACATGTTTGTTTGTGTGTGTGTGTGTGTGTATGTGTGTGTGTGTGTGTGTGTGTGTGTGTGTGTGTGTATGTGTATGTGTTTTATTTTATTTTATTTTACTCTAGCTTGTCAAAATATAACTCCGAAAGCGAGCAAGTTTTCTTTCTTTTGTGTGGGCCTATTGATAACTTAACACTTCTGCTTTTTGGTGAGTGGTCTCAGTTAAACCTAAAGTTGATTGCTATTACATGAACAATAACTAAGTCAATGGACTATGAACATATTTTGTCACAGTTCAGGCAAAAAGGTAAGGTATGAACAAATATTTATAGTGTTGGAATGGTTCAATACCAATAGAAAGAGGAGAAAGTATTAATGACTCAAAAAGGTTTGCAGCTTACTTCTATGTATAGTTCAACAATTCAGTCTCTATTTTTTACAGGCTAAATATGATTTTATACTATTCCTTAAAGGCAAAATGTTGTTATGATTCACTGGAATGTGAGGTTTACTATAAATTAACAGAAAAATCAGTCCAAATAAATGTGTGCCATTCTGAAGCAATTTTTTAACATTTAGAAGTAAAGTTGAAGGATTCACTACTAAAATAAAGAGAGAGGTGGGTTCACTCCGCGGAGAGTAGTAACTTCAAAATAGGTATGGCGTGAAGACTCCCAACAAGTGCATATTTTGTTGTGCATCTAGCACGGGATTGCAGAAAAAGTTGTCCTTGACGATAATACTGTATCTGCATGTTCTTCAAAAGTAAAGAAATTTTGCAAACTTAAAGTGAAACACATTATATTATTTCTCTTAGATAAGGGACAACATTTCTGGACAGCTACTCCTTCACTTAGGCTTGGTTAATGTCTTACCCAAAATAGAATGATTCAATGCTGTTTCCATGGATTGCCATATATGGGATTTATGATGAGCATTTGTTCCACATTCTGAAACAGTTCACTATTATGTGATTATAGTAATGATGAAAAATGCAGCTCCAGTTACAAAAGTGATTCATGTAACATTACTTGAGTACCTAACATAACCCTGTTATTTGTATCTTCTACTAGACATAATAAAGAATCAGATGTATCTATTGCATAAAATCAAAGGTATTTTTTAACACGTCTTCAAAACTATAGCTACGGTATATAAATTATAAAATAAAATGTTTAGCGTATTTACTCCAGTATTAATATAAAACTTTATTACTTTCAACATTTGTAATTTCCCCAGCAGCAACAAAAATAAATTCTTGGGTGAACAAAAAAACTAATTACGCCATTGGATTATAACCTCCACTCCCCCCCTTCCTCCTCCCTCCATTCACCCCCCCCCTCTCTCTCTCTCTCTTTCTCTCACTCACTCACTCACTCACACACACACTCACACACACACACACACACACACACACTTGTCACCATTGTTCCATCCTTTTAAGTGATGTCATACCCCATGATGATTTTTTTTCCACAATAAATATAATAAATCATATCTGTAGCAAGTTTGGTTGAAATTGCTCTAGGCATTCTATACACCCATTTGTACATGTCACACCTTTCCACACTCACCTCGTCTCAGAAAGTTGTCTCCTGCTGGCAATTTATTTATTTATTATGTAAGTTATATGTATATCAAGTATGGTTGGAATCACCCCAGGCATTCCAGAGTTGCTATCCCTCACCCCATGCCACACTCCTATCCTTAGTGATAGGAAAGAGGTTTCTTACCTACACAGTATTAAATCATATGTGTACCAAGACAGACTGAAATTGTTCTATGCATTCCATAGCTACAGTGGCATAAACCCATGTTACACCCACATCCATCCATTTATACATGCATACAGAAATGGTTGTCGACCTAGTCTGGATCATTATCAAGTAACAATACTGGAAAGCAGAATGTTCCAATGGCCAGGACTGTAACAGTTATATACATTCCTGTAGTATGTGTGATCATCACCAACTTGCCGCATTCAACTGTTGTAACTTTATAACAGTCCTGACCAGGGTCATAACAAGTCATATCAAGCAAACAAATTCTGCGAATGGAACTGTTTTTCATCACTGTAATTATCATTCAGGTACCAGAATATCAAGGATGTGAGTGAAGTATAAAAGTAACAGAAACTATAATCCACAGTAAGGAACTATACCAATAGAAATGTAATTTAATGTATCTTAACAGTGAAGCCTTAGTATGAAACTAACCTGAATAATTATTCCAAAATGGCCCCTGATCTATAACATTTCTATTTGAGTGTAGTGTGTGAAATGAGAGACACTACATGGATTTCTGAATATGACCAAACCTAAAATCTTTGAAGCAGTAAAGAAAAGAAACAAAAGTAAAAGCTTCATGTGATCATGATGGACTAGTGACTTCTGGTAGTTCAAAAAAAGTTATTTGTCTGGTGTATGTGTCAATAAGAAATGGTTATGACAAACAGAAAATCAAAAGCAAATTTTCAAACTGAAGTAAGCAGACACATAGGATTCAAAACTTACATCCAGTATGCCTTGGATATTATTACTTGTTTCTGGTTTCTATGATTGAAGTTTGTGTCAATGTGGTGATAGAAACCTGTCATTGGAATTTAAATAGTTTAAGGAGTAAAAGTGACAAGTCACTGAATAGTTGAGGTGCTGACCCATAGATAGGTACATAAACAAGATTGAGAATTTTGCTAGCTTTCAGAGTAATTCTTCTTCAGAACTATAGTATACATATACACAAACACATACATGCTCCTGGCCTCAATTTCTGGTAGCCCCTGCTCCAAACAACCATTTTCACCTGCCTCATGACCCTAACTTCACACATCCACCAACCACACCTTCTCCGCAGTTGCCTCTTTCCTCGTTCTATCTTTAGCTTTGAAGAAGGATTTGTCCAAAAGCTAACAAAGTTCTCAGTCTTTTTTATCTGCCTGCAGATGACTCGGCATCTCAAGTATTCAGTGAGTTGTTACCATTACTTAAACTATTTAAAGCTATTGTCATATATCTTTAAAGATAGACACAAAACAGGTGTTAGTTGAGGGAAAGAAAAAATGTAATCATACTGAAAGACCTAGCTCGAAGGATAAGTGGTTCAAGTATATACAAAGTGAAAAAGGTAAATTGTCATAAAATATTATACATATGGTGCAAAGTCTCCAAGATGCCTGCTTCTGTTCACATCAAAGGTTGCTGCCTTGTAAATAATCAGTAAACCCCGGATTCTTTAAAGAATTGAACTCCTGTATACAAAACTGCTTCAGACTTTTGATTACTTCACACATGAGTTAATGTGTTGACTATTTGATGTAAGCAAGAAAAAGTTTAGAAAAGTTTGAAAGTATGTTTAAAGTTTGTTGGAAGTTGCTAATTGTTCTGTCAAACAATGGGCAAATATAGTCTGTTCTAATGACATCAATGTCAGCAGGATGCATCTCCTGAACTATATGTCATACAGTGACATAATTTTGCAGGTACATTCAATGATATATGTGGTTACTGCCTGCTCAATGTGCTGCAAACAGAGTTAGTAGTAAAGAAGTAATAGAGTAAAACATTGTGGCTGAAGTGGTAGTTTTATTGAAGGATCAGCAAAAATGTAATAAGTAATAAACTTTTCCCATTTCATAATTTTTTGTGGTCATCAGCGAGAAAAGATTTGTAAAAGTTTGAAATAACTTTTATAGTTCATAGCAAGTCACTAGGTACTCTCATTCTCAAATACCGGATGAATATAGTCTGGATATTTCCGTGTGGTGAGTAACTTTACCTCAAGACATATACACAATTTCTAACTGCAATACTTACCTCACTGTGTTAAATCTTTAACATAAGATTACACATCTTAATGAGTAGATTATGAGAGCATTTTACATTTTCAAATTTGTCCAATAATTATATCAAATATTATAATTCAAATTTTTGTTGCCCCTGGAAGCCGTTTGCTAGGCAACCTGCAACTGGTATTATGCACTGTGAACCAAGAACTGGATTAGTCATTTAGTAGTATAGATGGAGTGTACAAAATTCTTTAGCTAAAATACAGTAGTTAATTTTCAGGAAAGGTTTGTTGTGAATTCTGATATCGTGAAGGCAGAATTTGTTTGCATTCTTCTTGAATCATGGTGAAGAATTGTTGCCATAATATTAGGCAAATTCATTTAGCACATACATGATAGCACATTTATTCCAAGGTGTTAAGTGGAGATGAGGTCAGGGCACTGAGCATGTCTTTCGATAAAATCTGTTTTATTGTCTTCAAACCATGATGCAGTGGCCCCTCAGAAGTAGTGTTGACCTAATACAGAACAGATCCAAATCCACACCTTTGTCACCATGTAGAAAATTTGATGCCTTCTAAAATGTTTCCATATGTTATGTTTTTTTTCACCCAAACTTTCTGGTCCAGCACTATACCATGACCCCACCTGCATCAAACTTTACTGTAGCTGTAGTGCACTATCATAAATACTAGTCACTAAGCATTTTCCAGGGCCACCTTGTGTACTATGACCTGCCAGTACATGAAATCATCATCGCTATTTTACAGGCCAATAACAGTAACATTGTAAGTAACACCATGCATGGAAACTGAGTCCTCTTATATTTCAATGGAATGCCTTGTTATCCATCTCTCTGTTTAAGTTGCAGTGAAAAAACACAAAACTTCAAAACGTGTGCTTCACTCATCAAATGTTAACAAGTCTATAGTTAATTATGCGAATGTTTTCTCATTAGCAAAGGAAATGCTGTACAATAAATTAAAATAAAGCGTAGCAAGAGAGGTACACCACAATGACAGCATGCTGTAGGACCTTTTTGCTGGAGGAGAAACGTGTGGATCAGCATTGTTGTGCCTTACAGTAAAATCTTCTACCAGTCACTTCCAGCCACTTATACTCTGAATGACATGTAACACATTGACTCAACAGTGACACCATAGTGTATAGTGGGATGGCAGAGTACATTACACTTTTTCGGGCTCAAGCCTCCGAGGCTGCTGTATCTCAGAATAAAACAACATTTCCCTGTCTTTGCAATAAGTAATGGGTTTTCGGCTGTCTTCTTTGCTGGGTAAAGCTGCTAAATGTTCTGTAAACCACTCAGGGAATCAGGGCATAAGCAAAATTTTTGTACATGATCACATCTCACACATTTAAATGCCATCAAGACTACATCAATTCAACATTAAACTTTTACATTCATTTGACTGGTGTGTCCAGAGGACACAGTTGAGAGCACTAATAGAGCAGCCAACCAAGTCCACTAGTCATGTCTTTCAGAAAGAGTTCATTCAGATTATATCTGCTTTGCAAATGGGCTTGATGCTTGTGGGTAGTTTTTATGAATGCTGCATGTGTCACAGTCAATCTGCATAAGTAGGTAACTGCAAATGTCCTGAGAAGTGTAGGTGTTTGGCACCATGAGTATAGCTGCCCCTGAATGGCTAGTGGCAGTTCTACAGCCTGTTCATTTAGTCAAGATATGGAGCTGATCCTATAGGACCTCTAACTGATATGGGGCCCTCCTTGTGCACTCAGTTGAGCATTTTAAGGTTTGAGGTTTGCACTGACCAATATGAAACACAAGCATAATGAGACCAGGACAGAAAAAACTTTCCCCTAAGCTTTGAAATGAGGTCTCATCATTTCAAATACACTCCTGGAAATGGAAAAAAGAACACATTGACACCAGTGTGTCAGACCCACCATACTTGCTCCGGACACTGCGAGAGGGCTGTACAAGCAATGATCACACACACGGCACAGCGGACACACCAGGAACCGTGGTGTTGGCCGTCGAATGGCGCTAGCTGCGCAGCATTTGTGCAACGCCGCCGTCAGTGTCAGCCAGTTTGCCGTGGCATACGGAGCTCCATCGCAGTCTTTAACACTGGTAGCATGCCGCGACAGCGTGGACGTGAACCGTATGTGCAGTTGACGGACTTTGAGCGAGGGCGTATAGTGGGCATGCGGGAGGCCGGGTGGACGTACCACCGAATTGCTCAACACGTGGGGCGTGAGGTCTCCACAGTACATCGATGTTGTCGCCAGTGGTCGGCGGAAGGTGCATGTGCCCGTCGACCTGGGACCGGACCACAGCGACGCACGGATGCATGCCAAGACCGTAGGATCCTACGCAGTGCCGTAGGGGACCGCACCGCCACTTCCCAGCAAATTAGGGACACTGTTGCTCCTGGGGTATCGGCGAGGACCATTCGCAACCGTCTCCATGAAGCTGGGCTACGGTCCCGCACACCGTTAGGCCGTCTTCCGCTCACGCCCCAACATTGTGCAGCCCGCCTCCAGTGGTGTCGCGACAGGCGTGAATGGAGGGACGAATGGAGACGTGTCGTCTTCAGCTATGAGAGTCGCTTCTGCCTTAGTGCCAATGATGGTCGCATGCGTGTTGGCGCCGTGCAGGTGAGCGCCACAATCAGGACTGCATACGACCGAGGCACACAGGGCCAACACCCGGCATCATGGTGTGGGGAGCGATCTCCTACACTGGCCGTACACCACTGGTGATCGTCGAGGGGACACTGAATAGTGCACGGTACATCCAAACCGTCATCGAACCCATCGTTCTACCATTCCTAGACCGGCAAGGGAACTTGCTGTTCCAACAGGACAATGCACGTCCGCATGTATCCCGTGCCACCCAACGTGCTCTAGAAGGTGTAAGTCAACTACCCTGGCCAGCAAGATCTCCGGATCTGTCCCCCATTGAGCATGTTTGGGACTGGATGAAGCGTCGTCTCACGCGGTCTGCACGTCCAGCATGAACGCTGGTCCAACTGAGGCGCCAGGTGGAAATGGCATGGCAAGCCGTTCCACAGGACTACATCCAGCATCTCTACGATCGTCTCCATGGGAGAATAGCAGCCTGCATTGCTGCGAAAGGTGGATATACACTGTACTAGTGCCGACATTGTGCATGCTCTGTTGCCTGTGTCTATGTGCCTGTGGTTCTGTCAGTGTGATCATGTGATGTATCTGACCCCAGGAATGTGTCAATAAAGTTTCCCCTTCCTGGGACAATGAATTCATGGTGTTCTTATTTCAATTTCCAGGAGTGTATTTTGGAATATTGAATGCACTGAGAGCTCTTACCTTCAGATAAGGCAACAACAATAATTTCCCATTGAATATAAGGCTCATGGATCTCACACTCATTAAAATTGAGCATGGCATCTCACACCCATAGCTCTGGTTGGTTAAAAGCAGGAAAATGTTAATGAAAACTCATAAAAAAGCTAAAACCAGTTTTTTTCTTGTCCTGTTCTAGATCTTTTAAGTGTCAATTGCAATTTATGGGCTGTAGTTGCGAGAATAGAGACTTAAACAAGAAAAAGGAAGGAAGGAAAAAAAAATTGTTTTGAGAAAAGATCTAAGCATGGGAGGTGTTCAAAGAAGCTCCAACTATGCATCTAATGGATGTCTTGTGTGTACATTAACTACAGTTGACTTGTGCTCATTAAATGCCTGCTGGCAGTAGTGTGTACGATTTCTTGTTTCCAAAATACATATTAAACAATTATTAAAATTTGCTTAGGGGCTTTAAGAGGCAGTTCATAAAGTCTATTGTGCAAAATTCATTTGGATATAGATAGCACTTTTCCTTTTTTACTGAAAAATCAGAATATTCTCTTTCCAATGGGAGTAGGTGTATTATGCCCTAATTTTGCTAAAAATTATGAGAATTTTCCTAAAAGCCAGGCACAGTTGTTATGCCATAATGAATGACCCCTGTCTTGGATCAGTGGAGTGATATGTAGTCAGTGCAGCCGTAAGTCGTACACACAGAAAGGCTGATTGGAGTGCGAAAATCAAAGCTACAGCTTTCAGAAACTGTGCCATTATGTGGGATGTCTCTTCTGGTATCCTCGTGAGCACTCCACTGTTTGTTATGACTGTCAAGCAAACTGTCCTGTGGCTATTGGAAATTTTCTGACTCTCATTGATCTGGAGCAGTGAAAACCATTCAGGAACTCAGCCCACAACATCTTTTACTGGGCATTAGGAATTCAACCCACAACTTCTTTTACTGGGCATTAGGAACTCAACAAGACACCTTTTTTTGGGCAATAACACTTATTATTTAAGATTCAGTGTATTTCCACCTGAAATGACTGTTATTGAATCTTCATATTGCCAATCACCTGTCACTTATTGGAGAGATGCATTGCTGATTCCACCTCTTCTAATGCGTTCCACCCATTCTGGAGACTGTTATATCCCTCAGAGATGCAATGATGTCTGTGAAATAGCTAGTATGCCTCATCAAAGATGAACTGTGTTTCACGCTCTCCTCTGACATGGAGATGCAGCTAGACTGGGAGGGGGTTACTCAAAGGAAGGTCCCTCATCACTTACCACTTAAGAGTATCAGTGAGAACTGGGCTGGGCTAAAAGCTAGCTGTCATACAGCCATTATTCAAAAGGCAAATATCTTCTGATAGCAAGAGACTCTCAGCCAATTGCCTCTAAGAATATGTGCTAATAGAGCTCCATAGCAGATGTTTTGCATTGTAATCTCAGAAAGTAAGAAATGTTCAGGAAAGTTGGCTGGCAAGCATCTGAGAGCCTCACTGTCAAGGGATTCATGAAGTGAAAGTGTAGTATAAATACTGAAGTAGAATTGATGCATTTGTGGTGGAAGCAACAGATTTGGCACCTTGTGGTTAAGGTTATTGGCACTGAGTGGTTGGAGTTGCATCTCTGCCTTCATCCTTTCTCCAGTAGAGTTTTGTTTTGTGTCAAGACTATAGCCTAATAGTGCAAGTGTATGAAAAGATTTAAGAACAATCTTTTGGAGACATACATAGAAAGGATTTCGTGTAACAGGAACTTCAATCCTTCCATGTCAGTCCTGAGACCATTTACATGCCATTTAAGATTGGCATTTCTGTTTCTCCTTTCTCTTTTTTTATGTTCTCCTCTCAGGGAGGAAAGATACATTGAGAATGATTCTGTCTTTTTTATTATTTTTGTTGTGTTTTCCTTCTGTTTGTTTTTCAGAAGATGATCTGTTGGATGCTTCTGAGGACACAGTTTTTGTGTATTTTCTGTTTTGCAAGGACTGACCTTTTGCTGGAGCAACACTCTTCACCTTGGCAATGTCTGCAGATTCAGTGGTTGCTCTCCTTTTACAGATACACTTACGGATACAAGGAGGACTTGTGACTTCATAGGCTTTCCCAGTGTAATAATTCTTGGCATTCTCCTCGGGTTTGCTGCCAGATCCTAAATCAACACGACTCGATATTTCAGTGATCCATCTGCCTGCCTTCTTCAGGAGAACGCAGCTGCCGAGTACTGCTGAAAACTGATGCCAAGGCTGCAAGTCATCATTATATATGCCTCCATACTGTACACAGTGCATGAACTGCCCACCACGCAATTGCTGTCCCCAAGGCTGGGCTAGTGCTGCCACCCCTCGTGGAACACTGGCAACAACAATATATCGCACTCAGACGCTACCTTCAAACACTGGGACAGCCATACCGAAGAACACTGGGGCAACCATACCAAAGAACACTGCATTTTGATGCAAGATAGTACAGTGTTCTATGCCTTCTGAGAGGGGTTTCCTCGTAGCAGGACTTGGAACCCAGTAATACACTACACTGGTGCAAGTGATAATGAAAGTGTGGATTCTAATACGTCACAGTGTACTGTGGAATCACATGTAAAGTGGAAATTCTGCTGACGTGCTGCCCTAAGCCCAAGGAATCCAACAGACAATGGCTGCTGACTGGGGTAGTGCAAGGGGGATCCAGCAGCAGAGAAAAAGCATCACTGAGATGCATCCTAATAAATGAAAATAAACAGACCAGAATCTGTAGCACTAACAGTAATATTAATAATTGGGAAATTGGTTAAGAGGTTTTAATTGAAGTTTTGCAGGGGTAAAAAGTAATAGTTGTAGCAGCATTTTTGCAGAATTACCATTTTTTTCTAAATGTTTATAGGTATGAGGAAAAAATAATTAAGACATACATTTATTACTAGCTACAAAAATGTGACTGCATGGCCTCTGTTAGCTTTCTATAAGATGGGCTATAATATGAAGAATAAAGTGGTCTATTGGCGCCACCAATCCAGTCTAGGGACAGCAACTGAGGTGGGCAGTGTGTGTGCCATGTATGGTATGGAGGCCCATATAGGATGACAATTTGCAGGCTACATCAGTTTTCATTGGGATTCAGCAGCAGCAGCATTCTCTTGAAAATGATGGACAGATGGATTGCTGAAAATATTGAGTTATACTGATCTTAGTAACCGACGTCAAGCCATGGAGACTACCAACAAGCAGTACATACTTCCTTTAATGGTTGGATATGAATTGTGGCAGTTACCTTTATCATTGGAGTTTTCAGAGCTGCAAAGAACAACAATTTAAAAGTGGGAGACTGTATTGTCTTGAATTGCTAATTCACTTCCGTTGGGTATATATTTTGTAACCTTAATTTCTTGGACTCTTCTTTCTGCAGAAAAGACTGGGCATTGTTTGCTGAAAGATAGGTGATTAACTGAGCATTTGACATGTGTATCAGGGGACATATCTGCAGCACCAGGATAATGAATAAGAATGCTACAGTTCCCACAAGCTGCTTCACCCTATATCCCAAAGTATGAGACCAAACTTGTGGCACTTGTAATATCTCATTGTGCTTGGAATTTGCTGTCAGATCTTGAGACATAGGGAACCTGCTTTAATATGTTCAGGCCACTAGAAATTCAAAAGTCAATATGAAATTGGTGATTGATTCTAGTATTCTATTTACCAGCATCATTATCTTTTTCACTTCTATGTCTCCCTCCTGTTTCCGTTGCTTCGGCAGTTCAAAGGTACTTATGCACATTATATCACTACAAGCTATAAGACACTTGCAATAATGACACTGAAGATCAAAATGCAACAAGCCTCACTTTTTGAATGAATTATTTATTTCATCGTGATTAGTTTTGGCCTGAGTCCATCATCAAATGGCAGTGAGGATTTCTTATACAAATTTCACTTTTTTGTCTTGAGAAATGGTTTTTCTTTATGCATTACAGCATAGGGCTCTACATCATCATCATTAATGTGGAACATGTTGAACATGAGCTTGACTAAAGATAAAATCTTGTCTTTAATCATGCTCGTGTTCATGTTGCAGACTCTTATGCTGTAATATATAGAAAAAAACCTTCCTTAAGACAAAAATGTGAAATTTGTACAAGAAATTCTCACTGCCATTTCAGCTTCCCCTTTTCTCACATTATACCCTGCCAACCATGTATGAAGGGCTACAGGCAGATTCCATATTTCTAGATTTTTTTCTAGTAAGCATTTTGATGGGTATCTCACTGCTGGATGTTAACGAAGCAAACAGATTATACTTTTTAAGTAATAAAACCCATTATGTTGTCCTCTATGGTTAGTGTTCATCAAAGACAAGGGTCTATCATGAGAGCCTCAGGGAAGTGTGATAGGACTGCTCATATTCTTTATACACACAAATAATCTGATGGGCAGGATAAGCAGCAATATGTGGCTGGTTGCTGAGGATGCTTTGGTGCACGATAAGGTGATATCATTCAGTGACTGCAGGATGACACATGGTGATTTAGACAAAATTTCTTGTTCGTGTGATGAATGGCTGCTTGCTCTAACTGTAGAAAAATGTAAGTTAATGTAGATGAGTAGGAAAAACAATCCTGAAATGTTTGAATAGAGCATTACTAATGCACTGCTTGACACAGTTTCACATGAATTAAATACCTATGCGTAACGTTGCAAAGCGATATGAAATGGAATGAGCACATAAGGACGATATTAGGCGAATGGTCGATTGCAGCATATTGGGAAAACTTTAGGCCAGTGTAGATCATTTATAAAGGAAACCACATATAGAACACTAGTGCAACCCATTCCTGAGTACTACTCAAGGATTTGGGATCCTTACCAGGTCAGATTAAAGAAAAACATCAAAGGAAGAGGTGTGCTGATAGACTTGTTACCGTTACCGGTAGGTTCTGTCAACATGCAAGTATTACAGAGGTGCTGTGTGAACTCAAATGGGAATCTCTAGATGTAAATCAATGTTCCCTGCATGAAATGCTGTTGATTTAATTTAGAGAACAGGCATCTGAAACTGACTGTATAATTATTCTACTGCTACCAATGCATATTTGATGTAAGGACCACAAAGATAAGAGAAAATAGGTCTTTTACGGAGGTGTCTTTTTTCTTCGCTCTGTTTGTGAGTGGAACAGGAAAGGAAATCACTAATAATGGTACAAGTGACCCTCCATCATGCAGCATACTGTGGATTGCAAAATATGTATGTAGATGTAGATGATGGGATCAGGCCTGAAATTAGTTACGGTGAAATAATTCTTTTATTCAAAAATTGTGGCTGGTTGCAGTTTTTTCTGCACTGATATTTACAAGAATGGCAATGGTATTCCCAAGCCATCATGGATAAAATAATAACATTTGCAATAATTCAGAGTATCATGCAGTTCTGCTGTTATCACAATCATATTTTATTGTAATGTAACCTCGTGTGAAAAACACACAAACTACGTTTACAAAGCATTATGTTAATATTTCAATATCATGAAAAGAAGGAAGAAAATGCAAATGTTAAGAAAAAATATTTGACTAATTTTTTGTTTTATGTAATATCCTAAATGTGCGCTTTCTGTAGTTGGCTGTGGAAACACCTGAAGCAGTAAAAAGCAGTGAAAAAAACTTGGTAATCTTCATAGTGACTGGTTGCTGCAACTCCTTCTTCAGTAACACAATCATAATGTTCCTAAATCCATTATACAAAAAAAGTATCATGATATATGTAAAAGTATTTTGACAATGTGTGTCACCCACTGCTTGTTGTGACTCTCTCATTTAACAGGTGTGTGATCCACCTCGCTGCTCTCCCAAGTCCTCTTAATAGGATGTTGTATGTTTATAATGACCAAAGGCCCACATGAATTGCCAAATATTTAAAATCTGATAAAGAGTTTTATTTTGGTCCCATGACAATCTTTAGAAATATACAGATACCAATTCAGAACACCATATAACCACGTGAGTTTAATTTATCAGGAGTGCTGGCCAGTGTGTCAAAAGTTAGCCACTAATGATGGTTTTATCTTAGCAGTCATCTACCCCATCGATAAGCAGCATCCCTTTATGATCATTGCAGGCAAGATACACATTCTTTGTGGCAAACTCAGTTCAACTCCTGTATGTACGATGACTTTTAAAGCAAACAGAGTTTACTATTGTGTAGGACTGGTGGCACCCACCGACCTCCACCTAAAAAGCATCAGGTTTCCGAAACTTGTATTCAGTCACCACTGACTGACTTTTCCTGGATGCTTGCAATTTGACATGGCCTGGAGCTCAAATATGGTTCATATCATGTCATGAAAGCAGCAAACATTACCCATCGAAAAGAAAATAAATTCTGCCCTCTCCATGCAACTCTTGTAAAGCTCCAAGTGAAAGAAACTGGAAAAATTTCCAAACTAATGAGATGTACTGTAAATGACAAATTTATCAGCATTTAAGATACCATTAAACAAAAGTTTGTATTTTTTTTAAATTTGAATTGTGGGAAATATTTGGACAATATGAAAGCTGCATCAACTGAACAATTAGGACACTGGCACTTTAGCTCAATCTGTGCTGCTTTTTATAAATAATAAAGCTTCATTTTCTAGGGTTACAATGAAGGCTCTGACTAATCTTGAAAAACAAAAAGATTTCACTATAGCAATCTTCTCAGTTCTGCAAGACACTCCTATGTAATGTAGAACTGGCCACCAGATGTAAAAAGAGGCAGATCCACCAGAGTAGAAGAAGGTAGGAAGTACTGCATTGTCAATGAGAAGCAGTAACAGCAAAATGGGTTGGTCAGGAAAGCTCAGTAACTTCAATGTTTGATTGTCATTAAATGTCACTTGAGTAACTAATCCATCAGGGGCATTTCAGTCCTCCTAAACACCAAGTTTACTGTTGATGATGTTACTGTAAAGTGGAAATGTGAAGGAACAACCACAGCTAAACCAACACTAGGTAGAGGTAATGTACTGACGGATAAGGACCATTGAGTGTTGTGCAGGGTGGTTGTAAAAAATTGCATAAAATCAACATAAGGGATTACTTGTGATTTCTGAAGTGCTGCCAGAAGTCTAGCTAACACAATGACTGTGCATAGAGTTAAAATGCATGGGGTACAACAGTCAAACAGCTCCTCATAAGCCACACATTTCTGTAGTCAATATTAAGCAACGTTTTAGGTAGTATAAAGAGCAATGCCACCTGGACAGTAGATGACTGGAAATTAATGATTTGGAGTGAAGCATCATGCTATACCCTGTTGCAATCTGATGGAAGAGTCTGGGTTTGGAAATGCCTGGAAAACATTACCTGCCATCAGGTGTAGTGCCAACAGTGATGTACAAAGGAGGAGGTGTCACAGTACGGGAGTGTTTATCGGTGTTAGGGAGTGATTCCCTAATGTGGTTAAGAAAATGCTAAATAAAGATGAATATGAACACATGTTACAGCATTGTTTACTGCATACAGTAGAGGAACAGTTTGAAGGCAATGTATATTTGTATCTGAGTGGTTTGTGGAAAATAACATTCCTGATGAAATGGTCTGGCCTGTCCATACTCTGTACATGAACCTCATAGAACACCTTTGGGATCAACTTCACTCTAGAACACTGTGTCCGTCACTATCCTTTCTGTTATCAGCACTTGAGAAAAAATGGGCTGCTCTTCCTATACAGACTTTCAGACACCTCATTGAAAATGTCCCCCAGAAGAGTTCAAGCCACCATATAGGCGAAGTGTGGACACACAACATATTACTGTCCACTAATAGGTGTCTGGATACTTTTGATCAGATAGTATGTATGAGGCATGTTTGAAAAGTAAAGTCGCTTGTAGTTAGATGTTGGCAGCTCAGAACAAAGTAGCAAGAGTGCAGTGCTATGTGTTGGTTGTTAAGTAACCACAGGAATCATTGTTTTTATTCAGTAGACATGGGACTGTGTGTGGAAGAAAACAGTAATGGCTTTATAAAATGTTGCTCATGACAGCTGCAAAGTGTATGCTGTAATTTAGTTTTAGTACAGAAAAGGTCCAAGAGCTGCTCAAATTCACCATTAGTAGCACCTCTTTGAGGGCCTACAGTAATGAGTACAGAAAAGGCTAGACAATGGTGCTAAGACTTTTTTGATGTGATTGATTTACACAGGGAAGCAAAACAAATGTGTTCTTAGCTCATTGTTGCCTGCACCGAAACTGAGTTTATTGTGCAGTTTCTGTTCCTGTAATTCTAATAAAGCCAGCCAGTACCTTTGAGGAGTAACAGGAGGTCTTTTACTACTTCATTTGTCAAGACTTTAAAAGTGGCAGTACAAATGTGAACAATGAAGATCACAGTGAAAGGCCTAGTATCCAGACTGATGAAATCTTGGAACAAGTGTGCCAAAAACTGTGATCTGACAGATGATTAGTGCTCTGGCTGATGAATTTCCTCATATTAAACCTGCGATATCACTAATTATGTGCAAAGTGGGTGCTAATAAATACTTACTGACAACACAAAAAGTAAAAAATGTCAAGTTGATAGATGTTTTTGTACCACTGTCAATAAAATGAAAATGATTTGCTATTCCACACTACTTATGGGCAATGTGTGTATAGGCCCTTTTCTACATCACATAGAATCAAAACGTCAATGCAGTGTTGCTACAATTGTGACAAAAAAAAACAAAGATTCAAGTAATCTCTTTACTTGTGTATAAAATGACGGTATAAAATGACGGCTAGTATTTTCTGAAATTAAAAGGGCATTCTTTTAATTGATCATATGGAATATGGGTCACCAATTACAGCTGATGTGTACTGTGAAGCTCCCATAATACAAAATCGGAAATGTGAGAATCTGTCTTTCAGTGTAGTTCTCCTCTGTACCCTGCATCTGCACCCACCGATGTTTGTACCAAGAATAAGATTCAGCGTTTCTGTTAAATCTTTTCAACTTCCCACCTTACAACCCTGACCTTCCATATTGTGACTATTTTGTGTGTGTGTGTGTGTGTGTGTGTGTGTGTGTGTGTGTGTGTGTGTGAAACAAGGCTTGGAGGACAAAAATTTGAAGATGAAAAGAAATCAAGACAGCCATTGTCAGCTGGCTGAATTATTAGGTCAATAATGCCTTGGCAGAAGGGTGCACATTGTAAAAAGTGCTTAAAAGAGAAAGGTGATTGCATGGAAAAGTGAATTACTTTTGTATAAAACTAAAACCATCAGTAGACAGTCTATACTTTTCAAAAACATCTTATAGTAAAGTAAACTGGTTTTCTCGATGTATTTTCTCTATTTCCTCCTGTTTCTGCCTGTATGGCTGGCTAAATCACTTAGTTAAGAAAGAGTACTGGAACCATATTTAGTTCTACTATTTGTAAAGATTCCAATGTACTAACAGACAGAACATTTCATACAGGAACTGTGGCAACTGTATTCAACTAGACTTATAGTACCCTCAAATGACTTCATGAATTATGTAGAAATTTATTAAAGTATACATAAGTTAAATGGAAATTACCTGGATACAGGATTGTGAAACAAGAAATCAGCGCATTCCAAGTTATAGAATTGTTGAGTTTCTGCAATGAAATAAAGTTCAAAATATCGACGATAAAAATACAGATGGCACTGCTCTGTGCCCTGAGTATCAGCATCTCTGTCAAAGCTCTTGATACTACCAATTTCTACCATGCAACGTACTAGAAGTGGGACCAGATGAATATTCTTCACTGTTTCTCCATGGCGCTCCCGAGCAATTAATGATAATGCTGCTTCTGTCAACTGAAACAGATTATAAGATATATTATAACTCTGTTAATTGTAATCAGTTTACAGTTAAAAATGCTTGTACAGCATGGGCTTCAGACTCACTTTCAAACAAACAAGCCTTGTCAGTTTAAAATGGCAAAACTTTTATCAGGAGAACCTGAAAGAATTTTTAAAAAACCTTAGTTATTACCATTAGCAGCAAGTAACAAAAATAAGTTTTCAGTGCAATCAGTGTTTTCCCTTTGTTACTCATTCACTTATTTTGTCTGGCTTGTAATCATGAGTGGTTACATTTATATTACCAATGAAAACAATTCAGCGTTATGGTTTGAAATAGGAAATACATGATATACAATATGTTCATAATAATGCACCCTTGTTTACATGAAACCTGCATGCTACTGTCATTGCTACAGGAAACAGATCGTCATCCTACTAGAAAGAGAAATAATTTACATTAAACAACAGCCAGCCTTAATGTGGCACAGAAAGGAGTGGAATCAAACATGGAAAGTCCACAGTGTATTAGCAACAGTTTGAAAAGGATAGACGGCCACTCACCACACACAGATAGGCACAACAAATGAAGAATACTAGAAATATTTAAGCTTTTGGACAGATTTGTTCCTCAGAAGTAGAACTTCCACACATTCACACAACAACAACTCACACACTACTTCTCCCAGCACTTAGGCCCAACTTTGACTGTGTCTGGTGTGTGCAGCAATCTGCTGGAGTGGGCAGTGGGAATAAGGAGGCGGCATGTAATGGGGAGGGGGAGGGATAACAAACTAGGATTGAGCAAAGTGCTAGTAGCGTATGTGGCAGCAGCGTGCAGGGATGTGATGGGGACAGGATAGGGCTGCTAGGTGCAACTTCGGAAGGCTGTGCTGGGGAGATATGGGGAGGGGGGAGGGGAGAGGAGAGAAGTAGATAAGAAGAAAGGATGTGTAGATGCACTGGTGGGATGGAAGGTATGTGCACTGCACTGGAAGGAAGGAAGGGGATAGACAGGAGGAGGACAGGGACTGCTGAGAGTGGTTCTGAGTCACAAGAGGAGTGCTCCTTTGTAACAGGACTGTGAATATGTGGGGGATGGTAAGTGGCTGGTGAGACAAGGCATGAGAGATTGGTTTCTGGACAAGGTTGGGATGGTAATTTTGGTCTGTGAAGGCCTCAGTGAGAGCCTTGGTGTATATGGAGAGGAACTGGTCATTACTACAGATGCAGAAACCCAAATGGCTAGGCTGTGTAAGGGACTTCTTGATGTAGAATGGGTGGTAGCTGTCAAAATGGAAGTTTTATTGGTGGTTGGTAGGTTTCATGTGGACAGAGGTACTGATGTAGCCATTCCCAAGGTTGAGGTTGACATTGAGGAAGGTGGCTAGTTGTGCTCAGAAAGACCAGGCGAAGTGAATAGGGAGGAGATGTTGAGTTTCTGGAGGAATGTGGATTAGGTATTCTCACCATTGGTCCAGATCACAAAGATATCATCAGTGAATCTGAACCAGGTGAGAGAGTTTAGATTCTGGTTGGCATAGAATGGTGCTTTGCGGATGCACCCATTGCTGTATGATGGATTGTTTGTAGGTGATGTCTTCAAAGGAGAGTTAATTATGGGTGAGGATATAGCTTGTCATGTTGACCAGGAAGGAGGTTGTTGATTTGGAGTTAATTAGGTATTGGGAAGGGTAATGTTCAATAGCAGCAAGACCAAGGACATTGGGAGACTTTGTCTGAAAAATTAGGTATTTCTAGTATTCTTTCTCGTTGTGCATGTCTGCATCTTCAACATCCCCTCTGTGTGGTGAGTAGCAGTCTGTCCTTTTCCATATTGTTGTTATTCCATCCTGGGCTTTTCATTGTTTGATTTGGTCTGAATACATCAGATGTAGTCAAGACTCTATAATAGACAAATTGCAGTATGAAATTAAACACCCTTACTCTTTTGCCTCATTTGTAAATATTTAACACTGAGATTGTATCTTAGCAACATAAATGCCAGTATGTTACACTTTGTGCTCCATTCCTCTACTGGGATATTCATTTCTAGTTAACCCACATTTAAAAAAAAAAAAAAAAAAAAAAAAAAAAAAATGCTGTTACATCTAAGGTATCAGCAACTACTGAATTGGTTGTACCTCCTCTAGTTGATCAATTTTCTCCTGGTTTTCAAGTCCTGATGAAAATTATACACCAAAAAGCTATGAATCTTGTAGCATAGGCCAGAAATCTGAAAATATTAGACTAAGATACATTTGTTATTTCAACAGTTCTTCTCGTAGTAGCAATGAATAATGATGTACTATTTTATTCTATAAAAGATCAATTTATGACACTTTGAGTTCTTATTTCAACATCTTTACATGTGTAACTTATCTTCTTTCATAACTGTTTGGATTTCCTCTTCCCACTATTTCATCTGTACAATGTTTTTGTTCACATATTTATATCATTAACTGTTGCAAAACCACTCCATGAAACTGGATATCCAGTGCACATAAAGTTGACAAAAAACTAGCCTCATTTAATTTAGCTGTGCAGACACTTTATGTAATGTGACTACATGTTCTGATGATGATACATGTTTCATGTACATTCGAGGTAGACACCAGGTGTGCAGAATAGAATGTGGGAGGGAGGCACAGCAGGTGCAGGGGATGGGTGCACTAGCAGTGTGTCACATTTCCATTCCATGCACCTGCTGCCTCCCTCAAAATCGTCAGCCACCCATCCCCAACTCCTCCACCCATTTCACACTTCTTTTCTCCCTCTACTCACCCCATCTGACACCTCTCACTCCAGTCTACCTGCCAAACTGCAATCCTGATATTTTCTGTCAAGTTATTTACATATGTGAAATTTATTGAGATATATCAAACCAAATTCTTTCTGCAGATCTACAAGAAGTTTGTAGAGTCTTAAAGTCTGAAAAAGAAGAAGGAATATACTTGAACAATCCTCCAAATTGTGCTGTTTATCTCTAGTGCCAATAAAGACCACTAACTAATAGAATAACTTGGTAGAACAAGTTTGAAATTAAGCCTGAAAACCAATTCTTATAATATGTACAACAACTAAGCAGATAGCAGAAAGAGAGTGAAAATAATGTGGACTGCTTTGGGTAAACTAAATACTTTTTAAGGCTAAGTTTCCAATGCTTCTGAAAAGGAAAGTTTACAATAACTGTTTATTACCAGTTTTCACTTATGGTAGTGAAACTTGGACTTCAACATTAAAATCATTAACGAAAACTGAGAGAAAGGAAAGAAAATAGAAGAAAGATTGTAGTTTAGTGTCTCATTGATAACAAGAGCACTTGGAGATGGATCACTTATTCAAACTGAGAAAAGATGGGGAAGGAAAGCAGCCATGCCATTTTCAAAGAAACTATCCCAACTATGGTGAAAGCAATTTATGGAAACCACATAAAACCTAAATCTGGATGGTTGGATGGGGATTTGAACAACTGTCCTCCCAAATGAATGTATCTTAACCATTGCACCATCTCATTTGATGTGAACAGCGGAGATATGCATGATGGTAGTTACTATGAAAGGCTAGAAAACAAACAGATTGTGCAACAAACTTGAATGGAAGAAATAATTATGCCTGCAACTAAAACAAGTAGTAGCTGGGAAAGATACATAGCTCAGCAGATGATAATGGATATGAAAAGACTGAAGCAATAACGTAATGAAAGATGGGCAGATGACTTAAGAATATATATTGGAAACATGAATGTATATAGCTAAAGAATGTAATATATTGAGAAGTTTGCAGGAGAATCCAGGACTGCATGCTAGATTGATGACGATGATGATGATGATAACAGAAAAACTTCTGTTTGTATTATTTCATAACATTAGCTTCATTTGGTGAAATTTGTCTCCCATCAGAATAATCTGAAATACACTCCTGGAAATGGAAAAAAGAACACATTGACACCGGTGTGTCAGACCCACCATACTTGCTCTGGACACTGCGAGAGGGCTGTACAAGCAATGATCACACGCACGGCACAGTGGACACACCAGGAACCGCGGTGTTGGCCGTCGAATGGCGCTAGCTGTGCAGCATTTGTGCACCGCCGCCATCAGTGTCAGCCAGTTTGCCGTGGCATACGGAGCTCCATCGCAGTCTTTAACACTGGTAGCATGCCGCGACAGCGTGGACGTGAACCGTATGTGCAGTTGACGGACTTTGAGCGAGGGCGTATAGTGGGCATGCGGGAGGCCGGGTGGACGTACCGCCAAATTGCTCAACACGTGGGGCGTGAGGTCTCCACAGTACATCGATGTTGTCGCCAGTGGTCGGCGGAAGGTGCACGTGCCCGTCGACCTGGGACCGGACCACAGCGACGCACGGATGCACGCCAAGACCGTAGGATCCTACGCAGTGCCGTAGGGGACCGCACCGCCACTTCCCAGCAAATTAGGGACACTGTTGCTCCTGGGGTATCGGCGAGGACCATTCGCAACCGTCTCCATGAAGCTGGGCTACGGTCCCGCACACCGTTAGGCCGTCTTCCGCTCACGCCCCAACATTGTGCAGCCCGCCTCCAGTGGTGTCGCGACAGGCGTGAATGGAGGGACGAATGGAGACGTGTCGTCTTCAGCGATGAGAGTCGCTTCTGCCTTGGTGCCAATGATGGTCGTATGCGTGTTTGGCGCCGTGCAGGTGAGCGCCACAATCAGGACTGCATACGACCGAGGCACACAGGGCCAACACCCGGCATCATGGTGTGGGGAGCGATCTCCTACACTGGCCGTACACCACTGGTGATCGTCGAGGGGACACTGAATAGTGCACGGTACATCCAAACCGTCATCGAACCCATCGTTCTACCATTCCTAGACCGGCAAGGGAACTTGCTGTTCCAACAGGACAATGCACATCCGCATGTATCCCGTGCCACCCAACGTGCTCTAGAAGGTGTAAGTCAACTACCCTGGCCAGCAAGATCTCCGGATCTGTCCCCCATTGAGCATGTTTGGGACTGGATGAAGCGTCACCTCACGCGGCCTGCACGTCCAGCACGAACGCTGGTCCAACTGAGGTGCCAGGTGGAAATGGCATGGCAAGCCGTTCCACAGGACTACATCCAGCATCTCTACGATCGTCTCCATGGGAGAATAGCAGCCTGCATTGCTGCGAAAGGTGGATATACACTGTACTAGTGCCGACATTGTGCATGCTCTGTTGCCTGTGTCTATGTGCCTGTGGTTCTGTCAGTGTGATCATGTGATGTATCTGACCCCAGGAATGTGTCAATAAAGTTTCCCCTTCCTGGGACAATGAATTCACGGTGTTCTTATTTCAATTTCCAGGAGTGTAGTTAATTATGAAGAAATCATATTTTACACGTAATCTTACCTGAACACTTAGTGGACAGAACATGCCACAAACCCATGCATAGAGGCCAGTGTGATAAATATCAAAGATATCCCTGTGGCCTTCTTCAACTTCACGTTTTATCCAGTGTCTGTTTAGATAACCACAAATACCATCTAATACGTGTATCCTCAAACGATATGTTTCCCAACACTGTGTGTAATGCAGCAACAGATCTTCAGCTAAAAGATCTTTCATCCCAGATAGGAGATTAGCCATGTGATTTTCTAGAAAATGACGCAAACACAAATATAGTTCAGAAGCAGCACTGGCCATGCTGCCTCTTGATCCAGCTGCCAAAGTATCTTGGTTATCTGCAGTATTAGTACAAAAATTGTATACACAAGTGTATAGTTCCATATAATGTGTTTTACTAAGTCCAGCACTTGCATCTTGGCTGAAAAAGGCATTTATGCCTGTCATAAGATCTTCTTTGATTCTTGACTTTGGCATTTTTCGTGGCATTTTCTGTAACAAGATAATATTGTCATCTATATGAACTGAAATTTCTGGTGCGCTTTAAACTAGGCTATCTGCTCTACTTTCTCTATATTTATTTCTTAGCTATGTGAAGAGAAAGTCTCTCTATTGTTTCAAGCAAGAGAGATACAACTGCACATGAGGTTGATGTTGTTTGCCACAGAAAATCTAAATCTGGATGCCAGCCATAAAATTTCAAACTCCATCCTCCTGAATGTGAGTCCAAAATCTTAAGCATGATGTGAGCAATGGAGAGATTTATGTTGGAATTGCTGGAAGAGACTGTATGACAACAAAATGGTTACGGAACAAACTGCAGTGGAAGGCATAGTTGTGATTGTAACTGAAATGTATTGGAAATGGTTGGTGCAAGTAACAAGGAGGATGGTCCAAGGAAGTTCTCCACTGGATGCCAAGAGATGTAAAAATTGAAATAAAATCTAAATGATGGTAGGGAGGTGAAGGGGTGACATGGCTACATATAGCTGATGCCACTAATACACGGAGAAGTCACATGATGATAATGAAGATGATGATGATGTAGGTGGTGGTAGAACTCAAAAGTGCGGCTAACAGTGCCCTTATTGAGTAAGAGTATGTTCATTTTGTACACTGTATCAAGAATAATTTCCTCTCAAGCGTGTTTTTAATATTGTTGTTGACGTGGTATTCTAATTGAAGACCAGTTTGATCCAGCTCATTTCATCTCTTTTTTTAATGAATTTTATATTTTATTTCTGTAATTTGTATAACCCTATCATCTAGTTTCATATAACGTCCACAATATGTCATATTTGGACACAGTATCAAATAAACAACACTTGGTTAATAATCATTACTTAATGCAGATTTCTGTTCAACTCGAAGAGAACTTTTACTTACGTCCTTAATGATATATTATTATTATTATTATTATTATTATTAGTAGTAGTAGTAGTAGTAGTAGTAGTATTAGTAATTATATCAGCAATAATACCATTAAAGAAACTGCAGACATAGCAAATAGTTACTCTGTTTTAAAATCTATGCATAATCCACTAGTTTAGTCAATGTCTTTCAGAAGACTCTCTGAACTGGCCCTGGTCCACCACACTGCACAAGGCAAAATTCTGGTACAATTATCTGTGAACTGTCTTGAATTTTATCTTTGCATATCTTGCAAGAGCAATACATAAGGGTCTGAAGAATATTAAAAACTTGACCCTGAAAATTTGCTCTTTGAATTTCCAATGCAAGTTCTCATGAGATGTCTCTCCCTCTTGGAGTCAAACAGCCTTTTACTAATTGCACAGACTCCCTTTCTTTATATTTGTATATCTCTTTTTGATCCAGTCAGATATGTATCCCAGATATCTGAGTTGTATTGCAGTGTAGGTCATATTAGCATGCATCTGAACATTTTTTAAAATAATTATGTTCTGTTTCTTGTCATACTCCAAAGACACCTCAGGATAGCATTATCCAATGTAATCCATTTTTTCATGTTTCAACAATGTGCAAGCACATAGAAGCAATGGAGTAGTTTGTATCATTTTTAGTAGTCAGTTCCATAGACCAAACAACAGACACTTTCTTTTGGTGTCTCATGTAATAATAATTTAAACATGTCATCTTCTAACTTACCAACAGATTCCTAGTACACTCTGGAAAGTTTGGGTTCATCATCTACTTGACGATACAGTCATTGGAGACAGAGTGCAAGTCAAGATTGGAGAAGAATAGGGAAAAAATCAATCTTGCCCTTTTCAAACAAATAATCCCAGCATTTTCCTTAAAAAGTGTAGGAAAACCATAGAAAACTAAAAACTGGATTACCAGGCAGGGAACTCAACCCCAGTCTTCTGAAGTTCAAATTCAGTGACTTATCATTATGCCATATCAGTCAGTAGCATTCCTTGTGTTGGATTGGAGAGATTAATTCATAGATTGCTGTTCTCTCCACAAATGCTTGGTAGATATAAGTGTGGCATGCCAGCATTTTACCTGATCACAAATGTAGCTATATCTAGATACAAAGCTGCCATCATTCATCAAAATGTTCCCCAGTTGTTTCAGTGTATAAGTTGCAATGGGGTCCACAGACATGATAAATTTCTTGAATGATTGCAATGGGGTCCACAACCATGACAATTTTCTTGAATGTTATCAGTTTGCCACACTAGCTGTTATTGTCAGGATTAAACTATATTTTTATTTTAATTTGTTCACTACTACATAATTTCAGCTATGTAGCCATTGTCAAGTGTAAAATATAAATCATTAAACACATATTCTTGGGTTACACTTAGCATACTTGTCTGCATCACACAGTTATAGAAGCAGTGTGTGTTCAGCATGACAATAGGTGTTATTGTCATACTTCAGTTGTTCTTTATGCTTGTAAGTGACAGTGCAGACTAATCACTGTTTTTGTAACACTTCGTGTCATGCCTAACTGTAAAGCCTAGCCAACCACACTTTGGTTCCACAATTGTTTGGCATAGACAAGTATGTTGATTTTAACCCAAACACTTGAGAATGGCCACATAGTCAGATCTGTATAGAACTGAACAATATAAAATAATATTATGATTTAAACCTAATAATCTGCAGTGCTGCAAACCTACAAACAGGCCCATTACCAGAATCACATCTGAGAAGAATAGTATAATAAGTGAGTATTAGGATGTTGTCAGCCTCTGTAGCACAGCGGTAGCGTTACTGCCTACCAAGCAAGGGGGCCCAGGTTCAGTTCCCAGCAGGGAACTGGGTGTTGGGTGTCCTTCATCACCATTTTCATCATCATTGACACTCAACTCAACGAAGTGGCATCAACTAAAAAGACTTGCAAATTGGCAGCCGAATCCCGAAGGGGATATTCCGGCCAATAAATGCCACAAAATCATTTCATCAGGATGTAAAACAGTGCCTTTGTAATGACAATTGTGATCAAAGGAGGACCCTTGCAGAATATTTTTGCATAATGATAAAATCTTCAGTTAATAGGACACCCAAGAACATTTCTTGAGGATTAAAATTCAGACAATATTGCATGAATCTTACCAGTCATAAGGGAGCCTAAAACAAACTTGCATGGGCATCATTTGTTGACAGTGTGGCTGTTACATCCTTTGAATCATTTCTTAATAACCTCTCTGAGGAATTGTGTTGTGGAGCCTCCACTAAGTGACTGGAGACATATCAGTATACATAACTTGTAGAAGAGTATCTCAAGAATATCTGTCGACCTTTTGGGAAAGCAATTATTTGTATTACTTTCTTGAAGTTTTAAAATGATAATTTTATGTTCTAGATTAATTATCAATATGTATGTTCAGGGTCGGCCTTAGCCATCCAGGTGCCCCGGGCGAGTCGTCCAGTTGGCGCCCTTTATTGTATAAATAGCGAACCTGGCAGTGCTTTGCAACACGGTATTTGACTGTTTTCTAGAAATCGTCTTAAGTGGTTAATGGCGTCATCTTATGATCATAACATGGTTTTTTCCATCATAAATTTGAGTATTTTATTTTTTTAAATGGAAATGAAATCCAAATAATCTGAAAGCCCGCTAAGACGCTCCATGTGAGTCTTGTGTAGCCTGTGACGTCAGTCCAGCATGCTGCTGTCGCTGCCGTAACAGTCAGTATAGCAGCGATATATTGTTTGGGCATTCACGTTTTGGGAAATTGTCTAAAAATATTGCTTAGTACTGCACTGTACATCTACAAAAACTCCAGAAAATTGTTTTTGCGTGTTCGCGAAATGGGTGATTGTAAATTGTAATTTTTTTTTTTTACATGCGTTTAGTACGTGGCGCCCCTTGGGCCCCGGCGCCCTGGGCGACCGCCCGGGTCGCCCCACCCTAGAGCCGGCGCTGTGTATGTTATGACATGGGAACTCCATCAACTTTCACAGAAAATAAGCTTGCAGAGTCACACTGTGCAGAGAAATTTATCTGTGATGCACAAAGCTAGTGAAAACTCATCACCCATTTTACAAACTGGTATGAACAAAGGCAATGAACATTAGAGTATAAATTCCTCACATGTAAAAGAATAACACAAATGAAAAAGGTTTCCAGCAGACAGATTTAACTGAAATGAGACTAGATACTTTCAGCACCAGTACTGTGGTACCAGCAAAAAGTCGAACTCTGAGGATAGAAAGCCAAAGTATTAGAAAATATGACACAAATCAAACTTGGAACTTCCAAGTGAGGTGTTTAAAAATATATAAAATACATTATTATTTTTTAAAGAGAAGACATGTAACAGAAAATCCATAATAGTTAAAACTTTTCAAGAATATACTTTCTGATAAATTTATGACTCCAAAGACAGAAATCTGTTAAGTAGTGTGCCAGTTAGTGTCTGTACTGTTTCTCAAATTGGATGAAGTTCTTTAGTTCAAGTTTGAAGAAGTATCTTAAAATAAAAAGAGAAAATTATCTTTTCCTTTTGGTTTTTTATCAGTCGTGCCACTTTTTTTCACCGCTCTTCATTACTTGTGTTCTACCATGTTTTCCCCCACAATTTCTTTCACATGTATCACTGCCAGTGCCCTTAGTTTAAATCTACCTAACTAATTAGGTCTTTGTTAGACTACTTTGTATTAACTATCATAAACTGCCCTCATCTTCTATTATAACTACTACTGTTTTCCATTATTTATTTTCTACTATAACTACTACTGTTTTCCATTATTTTTCTTACACTTATTTCTAAGTGTTGTATCCCACATTGAGTGTCAGTTTTTTCACTTTTTATATCACTGTGAAAACAAAGTAAATTTGTAGCATCCCTAGATAATAATAATAATAACAATAATAATAATAATAAAGCCAAATTTTTAAAAAATGTGTCTCCAAGCACACAAAACTACAACATTACAATACCATCATAAAACCAGAATACCTATATGGATCAGAGACACTATTTTTAAAGAGGAAAACAGACATAGAAAACGTTCAGAAAAAGGAGCGGAAGATCATAAGAAAAATTTTAGGCCCAAAACTTGTAGATGAACAGTATCAGCTCAGAGGCAAACAGGAAATCAAACAATATTCTAATATTCACAGTGACATTAGAAAACACAGATTAAGATTCTATGGACACATCAAAAGAATGAATCCAGACAGACTTACAAAGCAAGTAGTTGAATTCTATGAAAACAGGAGTAAATCTAAAACAGACCCAGTGAAATGGATTGGCGAAATCAAAACAGATCTGAAACTAGCAGGAATTACACCAGAGGATATCCATAACAGGAATATCTTCAGATCCAAAATTCTTGACCAAGAGGAGAAACCAAAGAAGAAGACTGGAACAACGTGGTCTCAAGAAATAAAAGAAGAGTCCACAGCAAAAGTATGAAAGAAGTATGGGCACAAAAAAAGGCAAATGCACACCACTAAGTACTTTGTGTAGTCATAATGGGCTCATTCGCAAGCAAATATATATAATGAAGCCAAATTTTGATTCAAAAGTGTATGTTTAATAAAAGCTAAAATCCTGCAAAAACTCCAGACTTTGTTACTAATAATCTCTTATGCATTTAAATAGTCACAAACTGCTGCATATTTTGTGGTAGTATCAACGTAGAAGTGCTCAAACACTGTTTCTACAATCACATTGAAATTTCTCTATGGGAGTAAAGTGTTGAAAACAAAATTACCGACTTAGAACCATGGAAAAAAACTGAATTGACAGTAAAAATAACTCAAGGAAGGAAGGAAGAATAGAGTTTCATGTCCCACTCCAGCAAGGTCATAGAGGGAAAGCACAATCTGAGATCAGGGATGGATAGAGAGGAATGCTGGTTATGTACTTTTCAAAGGAAAGCAATTAGGGAAACAATTTGGAACCTAAATCTGGTTGGCTGTTCAGGGATTTGAACTGTCATGCTTGTGAATGCAAGTCCAGTGTCTTACCAGTGAACCACCTCACCTTATTAGATGACTCAGGTAAGTGTATCACATACAGACATAAGTAAAATCACAAATCAAATCCAGATGCTGATTGGTCTCTATGTAATTTTCAGTACTGTAAGGCAGGTTGGTAAAGTACTTATAAGACGTAATAGGTTGTTCTGAATGACAGTAAACAATTCATTTAGTTTTAATTAAAATGTTCATCATAGTCTACAGTTGATGACCATAACTAATAACAGAAAAAGTGCAATAAATAACACTTAGAAAAGATACAAAGTAAATCTGGCCATAACCTGAAGGTTGGTTTGAGCACCAGTCATTTGCTAGACATGGTTCTATTCAGTATTTTATACCCTTGCTTTCCTCTAACTACCGAACTGTCTTACCCAGCAAATGGAGTAATCTGCAGTTCATTGTGAAACCAAAACCACAGTGTAACTTGACAGTCTTCACATTAACAAATCATTACCAGAGATGAAAGAAGTAATAAGCTCCAGGAAAAGTCTTGGGATCAACAGGATATCAAACAGACATTTGAACCCTCAGTGTTTGTATTTGATGCCTGTCATTTATCCACTTAGCCCTGGATGCTAGTTTGGGAGCCCATAAGCAATGAAAATATCTTAGACCTTGTAGCTACAAATGGGCTGGATCTTATCGGTGGTGTTAGTATGGAGATGGGGATTAGTGATCATGATGTCTTCATAGTGAGTGACTGGCATGAAAGTTAATAAATCAGTCAGGAAGGCTAGCAGAGTTTTACTGCTAGAAAAATAAGCAGTTGTTAGCATCTCACTTAGACACTGAAATGGCTTCATTTTGTTCCAGTATGAGGGGCACAGAGCAATTATGGGCGAAGTTTAAACAGATGTTAAATCATGATCTAGGCATATATGTGGCTAGGAAATGGATTAAGGACCCACCATGGCTTAAAAACGTAATTCGGAAAATGCTGAGGAAGCAAAGGCCACTGCCCTCTCAGTTCAAAAGAGAATGTGCAAATGATGACAGGCAAAGGTTAGTAGAGATTTGCGTGTCTGTGAAAAGATCTATGTACAAGGCATACAACACTACTACCATCATATCTTAACAAGAGATCTAGCTGAGAACCCGAGGAAATTCTGGTCCTATGTAAAATTGCTAAGTGGGTCTGTGGTTTCCATCCAGTCATTCAGTGACCATTCTGGCATGGCAGTTAAAGATAGCAAACCAAAAGCTGAAGTTTTATATTTCGTGTTTAAAAAATCGTGAATGCAGGAGAATCATACCAATATGCTGTCGTTTGACCATCGAATAGATTGCAGTATGGACAGCATAATAATAAGTATCCCTGGCAAAGAGAAACAACCAAAAGAGTTGTAAACAAATAAGCCACCAGGTCCAGATTCCCTGTTCAATTTTGCAAAGAGTATATGGCAGTGGCCCATTAGGTATTTATCACAAATATCTCACCCAGTGCAAAGTCCCATGTGACCAGTAAAAAGCATAGATGATGTCTGTGTATAAAAATCAAATAAAAATCAAGAACATCAGTAAGTAGCATCAACAGGTTAGTGTTCATCACGAACGTGGTTTTGCAGTCAGTGCAATGTTTACAAATACGGGCCGAGTTGGCAGATGCCCTTTTGATGTATGGATTAGCACGGGGCAATAGCCGTGGCGCGGTACGTTTGTATCGAGACGGATTTCCAGAACGAAGGTGTCCCAACAGGAAGACATTCGAAGCAATTGATCGGCGTCTTAAGGAGCACGGAACATTCCAGCCTATGACTCGTGACTGGGGAAGACCTAGAACGACGAGGACACCTGCAATGGACGAGGCAATTCTTTGTGCAGTTGATGATAACCCTAATGTCAGCATCAGAGAAGTTGCTGCTGTACAAGGTACCGTTGACCACGTCACTGTATGGAGAGTGCTACGGTAGAACCAGTTGTTTCCGTACCATGTACAGCGTGTGCAGGCACTATCAGCAGCTGATTGGCCTCCACAAATACACTTCTGCGAATGGTTCATCCAACAATGTGTCAATCCTCATTTCAGTGCAAATGTTCTCTTTACGGATGAGGCTTCATTCCAACGTGATCAAATTGTAAATTTTCACGATCAACATGTGTGGGCTGATGACAATTCGCATGCAATTGTGCAATCACGTCATCAACACAGATTTTCTGTGAACGTTTGGGCAGGCATTGTTGGTGATGTCTTGGTTGGGCCCCATGTTCTTCCACCTATGCTCAATGGAGCACGTTATCATGATTTCATACGGGATACTCTACCTGTGTTGCTAGAACATGTGCCTCTACAAGTACGACACAACATGTGGTTCATGCACGATGGAGCTCCTGCACATTCCAGTCGAAGTGTTCGTACGCTCCTCAACAACAGATTCGGTGACCGATGGATTGGTAGAGGCGGACCAATTTCATAGCCTCCACGCTCTCCTGACCTCAACCCTCTTGACTTTCATTTATGGGGGCATTTGAAAGCTCTTGTCTACGCAACCCCGGTACCAAATGTAGAGACTCTTCGTGCTCGTATTGTGGACAGCTGTGATACAATACGCCATTCTCCAGGGCTGCATCAGTGCATCAGGGATTCCCTGCAACGGAGGGTGGATGCATATATCCTCGCTAACGGAGGACATTTTGAACATTTCCTGTAACAAAGTGTTTGAAGTCACACTGGTACGTTCTGTTGCTGTGTGTTTCCATTCCATGATTAATGTGGTTTGAAGAGAAGTAATAAAATGATCTCTAACATGGAAAGTAAGTATTTCTGGACACATGTCCACATAACATATTTTCTTTCTTTGTGTTTCCATTCCATGATTAATGTGATTTGAAGAGAAGTAATAAAATGAGCTCTAACATGGAAAGTAAGCATTTCCGGACACATGTCCACATAACATATTTTCTTTCTTTGTGTGTGAGGAATGTTTCCTGAAAGTTTGGCTGTACCTTTTTGTAACACCCTGTATGTGATTGCCTCAAAGACTTCTTAAGTGGTAGAACCCAGTATGTAGTGGTCAGTGGTGAGTGTTCTCGGAGACAAGGGTATAGTCAGGAGTGTCCCAGGGAAGTGTGATAGAACTGCTGTTATTTTCTGTATCCATAAATGATCTGGCGGGCAGTGTGGCCCGCAACCTACAGTTGTTTGCTGATGATGCTGTAGTTCATGGGAAGTTGTTGAAGTTTAGTGACTGTAGGAGGATAAAAGCTGACTTGGTCAAAATTTCTGGTTGGAGTGATGAATGGCAGCTAGCTCTAAATGTAGAAAAATGTAAGTCTGTGTGAATGAGTAAGAAAAACGAACTCGTAATGTTTGGATACAGCATTAGCAGCCACATTGTTTAAATATCCCGAATGGTAATGTGGTTCATCTGTAAAGGAGATATACATGACACTAATGTGACCTACACTATGTGATCAAAAGTATCTGGACACCCCCAAAAACATACGTTTTTCATATTAGGTGCATTGTGCTGCCACCTTCTGCCAGGTACTCCATATCAGTGACCTCAGTCATCAGTGGACATCGTGAGAGAACAGAATGGGGCGCTCCGCGGAACTCACGGTCTTCGAACCTAGTCAGGTGATCAGGTGTCACTTCTGTCATACATCTGTATGTGAGATTTCCACGCTCTTAAAATATCACTAGGTCCACTGTTTCTGATGTGGTAGTGAAGTGGAAACATGAAGGGACACGTACAGCACAGGCCAACCTTATCTGTTGACTGACAGAGACCGCCAACAGTTGAAGAGGGTTGCATTGTGTAATGTATAATGTGTGCAGACATCTATCCAGACCATCACAGAGGAATTCCAAACTGCATCAGGATCCACTGCAAGTACTATGACAGTTAGGCGGCAGGTGAGAAAACTTGGATTTCACGGTCGAGTGGCTGCTCCTAACCCAAACAACGCCTCGCTTGGTGTAAGGAGCATAAGCATTGGATGATTGAACAGTGGAAAAACATGTGGAGACATAAATCATGGTACGCAATGTGCTGATACGATGGCAGGTTTCGGCAAATGCCCGGTGAACGTCATCTGCCAGCGTGTGCAAACAGTAAAATTCGGAGGTGGTGGTGTTACGGTGTGGTTGTGTTTTTCATGGAGGGGGCTTGCACCTCTTGTTGTTTCCCATGGCACTATCACAACACAGGCCTAAATTGGTGTTTTAAGCACCTTCTTGCTTCCCCTTTTGAAGAGAAATTCGGGGATGGTGATTGCGTCTTTCAACATGATCGAGCACCTGTTCATAATGCATGGCCTGTGGCGGTGTGGTTACACAACAATAAAATCCCCTGTAATGGACTGGCCTGCACAGAGTCCTAACCTAGTCCTATAAAATACCTTTGGGATGTTTTCCAACGTTGACTTCGTGCCAGGCCTCACCGACTGACGTCAGTACCTCTCCTCAATGCAGCACTCTATGAAGAATGGGCTGCCATTCCCCCACGAAACCTTCCAGCACCTGATTGAAGAGTGTAAGCTGTCATCAAGGCTAAGGGTGGGCCAACACCATACTGAATTCCAGCATTACGGATGGAGAGCGCTATGAACTTGTAAGTCATTTTCAGCCAGGTGTCCAGATACTTTTGATCACATAGTGGATTCTTCTACATTTACATCTACATCTACATACATACTCTGCAATCCACCATATGGTGCATGGCGGAGGGTACCTTGTACCACAACTAGCATCTTCTCTCCCTGATCCACTCCCAAACAGAACGAGGGAAAAATGACTGCCTATATGCCTCTGAACGAGCCCTAATCTCTCTTATCTTATCTTTGTGGTCTTTCCGCGAAATGTAAGTTGGCGGTAGTAAAATTGTACTGCAGTCAGCCTCAAATGCTGGTTCTCTAAATTTCCTCAGTAACGATTCACGAAAAGAACGCCTCCTTTCCTCCAGAGACTCCCACCCGAGTTCCTGAAGTATTTCCGTAACACTCGCATGATGATCAAACCTACTAGTAACAAATCTAGCAGCCCGCCTCTGAATTGCTTCTATGTCCTCCCTCAATCCGACCTGATAGGGGTCCCAAACGCTGGAACAGTACTCAAGAGTAGGTCGTATTACATCTACATCTACATCCATACTCTGCAAGCTACCTGACGGTGTGTGGCGGAGGGTACCTTGAGTACCTCTATCGGTTCTCCCTTCTATTCCAGTCTCGTATTGTTCGTGGAAAGAAGGATTGTTGGTATGCCTCTGTGTGGGCTCTAATCTCTCTGATTTTATCCTCATGGTCTCTTCGCGAGATATACGTAGGAGGGAGCAATATACTGCTTGACTCTTCGGTGAAGGTATGTTCTCGAAACTTTGACAAAAGCCCGTACCGAGCTACTGAGCGTCTCTCCTGCAGAGTCTTCCACTGGAGTTTATCTATCATCTCCGTAACGCTTTCGCGATTACTAAATGATCCTGTAACGAAGCGCGCTGCTCTCCGTTGGATCTTCTCTATATCTTCTATCAACCCTATCTGGTTCGGATCCCACACTGCTGAGCAGTATTCAAGCAGTGGGCGAACAAGCGTACTGTAACCTACTTCCTTTGTTTTCGGATTGCATTTCCTTAGGATTCTTCCAATGAATCTCAGTCTGGAATGTGCTTTACCAACGATCAACATTATATGATCATTCCATTTTAAATCACTCCTAATGCGTACTCCCAGATAATTTTTGGTATTAACTGCTTCCAGTTGCTGACCTGCTATTTTGTAGCTAAATGATAAAGGATCTATCTTTCTGTGTATTCTCAGCACATTACACTTGTCTACATTGAGATTCAATTGCCATTCCAACGTTGACTTCGTGCCAGGCCTCACCGACTGTCAGTACCTCTCCTCAATGCAGCACTCTATGAAGAATGGGCTGCCATTCCCCCACGAAACCTTCCAGCACCTGATTGAAGAGTGTAAGCTGTCATCAAGGCTAAGGTATTAGTGTTTTATAAGTGGTCTCCTTTACAGATGAACCACATATTCCTAAAATTCTACCAATGAACCGAAGACAACTATCTGCCTTCCCCACAACTGCCATTACATGCTTGTCCTACTTCATATCACACTGCAATGTTATGCCCACATATTTAATTGACGTGACTGTGTCAAGCGCTAGACTACTAATGGAGTATTCAAACATTACAGGATTCTTTTTTCTATTCATCTGCATTAATTTACATTTATCTACATTTAGAGTTAGCTGTCTTTCTTTACACCAATCACAAATCCTGTCCAAGTCATCTTGTATCCTCCTACAGTCACTCAACGGTGACACCTTCCCGTACACCACAGCATCATCAGCAAACAGTCGCACATTGCTATCCACCCTATCCAAAAGATCATTTATGTAGATAGAAAACAACAGCGGACCTACCACACTTTCCTGGGGCACTCCAGATGATACCCTCACCTCCGATGAACACTCACCTTCGAGGACAACATACTGGGTTCTATTACTTAAGAAGTCTTCGAGCCACTCACATATTTGGGAACCAATCCCATATGCTCGTACCTTAGTTAGGAGTCTGCAGCGGGGCACCGAGTCAAATGCTTTCCAGAAGTCAAGGAATATGGCATCTGACTGATACCCTTCCCCCATGGTTCGCAAGATATCATCTGAAAAAAAGGTGAGTTGCATTTCACAGGAGCGATGCTCTCTAAAGCTGTGCTGATGCATGGACAGCAACTTCTCTGTCTCAAGGAAATTCATTATATTCGAACTGAGAATATGTTCGAGAATCCTGCAACAAACCGATGTTAAGGATATTGGTCTGTAATTTTGAGAATCCGTCCTTCTACCCTTCTTATATACAGACCCCGTCACCTGCGCTTTTTTCCAGTCGCTCGGGACTTTATGTTGGGCAAGAGATTCGCGATAAATGCAAGCTAAATAAGGAAGCAATGCAGTAGAGTACTCTCTGTAAAACTGAATTGGAATCCCATCAGGACCTGGCGATTTATTTATTTTCAACCCGTTCAGCTGCTTCACAACCCCAGAGATGTCTATCACTATGTCCTCCATACGGGAATCTGTACGAGACTCAAACGGCAGTATGTTTGTACGATCCTCCTGCGTGAAAGATTTCTCAAATGCTAAATTTAAAATTTCAGCTTTCGTTTTGCTGTCTTCCGTTGCCAGGTCAGACTGATCAGTGAGTGACTGGATGGAAGCCTTCGACTCGCTTACCGATTTTACGTAAGACCAGAATTTCCTTGGGTTTTCAGCAAGATCTTTTGCTAAGGTATGACGGTGGTAGTGGTTGTATGCTTCACACATCGCTCTTTTTACAGCAGCATGAATCTCTACTAACTTTTGCCTGTCCTCATTCTCCCGATCTTTCTTGTACTGCGAGTGTGACTGTCTTTGCTTCCTGAGCATTCTCCGAATTGCGCTGTTAAACCACGGTGTGTCTTTTCCGTCCGTAACCCACTTTTTCCTCACATACTTCTCCAGTGAGTGATTTACAATGTGTTTAAAATTTGCCCATAATTCTTCCATGTCCATCATACCGGAAGTAAATGAAGTCGATTCATTTACTAAGTGGGATGCTAACAACTGCTTATCTGCTCTTTCTAGTAAGAATACTCTCCTAGCCTTCTTGACCAACTTTTTAACTTTCGTAACCATAGTCATAATGACAACATCATGATCACTAATCCCTGTCTCAACACTGACACCGTTGATGAGGTCTGGTCTGTTCGTGGCTACCAGATCTAAAATATTTCCGTTACGCATTGGCTGTCGATTTAGCTGCTCAAGACCGTTTTTGGATAATGTGTTCAAAAGTAATTCACACTTGTCTGTACCACCTGTAATGAATCCATAGACATCCCAGTCTATACTAGGTAGGTTGAAGTCACCTCCAACTAATATGGCGTGATCTGGGTACTTCTGTGATACAGAGTGTAGACTCCCTTTGAATGATTCTAGAACTGTCATGGTGGAACCTGGTGGCCGGTAATAACACCCAACAATTAACTTTATTTCTCCTAGCCCTGTTAAACGTGTCCAGATAACTTCACAATCACACTCTACTTCGACCTCAGTAGACACAATATTTTTGTCAACTGCAATGAATAAACCTCCTCCTACGGTGCCTAATCTGTCTTTCCGATACATGTTCCAACCCTCACTAAATATTTCAGAACTTCCTATCTCAGGGTTCAACCAGGTCTCAGTCCCGAGAATAATTTGCGCACCACATGCTTCCTGGAGGGCAGTAAATTCAGGAACTTTATTCCGAATATTCTGAAAATTTACTGCTAATATCTTGATAGCTGAAGAGTCTTTACACTGAGCATGTCCTGATTTCCCTGCCTGCACGTCGACTGGTGAGTGTTCATCAGGACACCTCGCACTACTGCCTAGCCTAAAAAAACCCCATGTGCACGCCATAAGTACTCTGCTACCCGAGTAGCCGCTTCCTTTGTGTAGTGCACCCCTGACCTATCTAGGGGCATCCTACAATTCCCCACCCAATAGCACAAGTTTAGAAATCTGCAGCCAAGACCATCACAGAGTCGACGAAGCCTCTGGTTGAGACCCTCCACTCGCATCCAAACCGAAGGACCCCGATCCACTCTGGGAACGATGCTGCAAATAGAGAGCTCTGCTTGCACCCCGCGTGCGAGGCCAGCGTTCTTCACCAAATCCACCAGCCACCCTACTAAGGATCACCTCAGAACCCAAGCGACAGGCATCATTGGTGCCGACGTGAGCAACTACTTGAAGATGACTGCACCCCGTATGCTCGATAGCCACAGGCAAGGCCACCTCCACATCTTGGATGAGGCCCCCCGGCAGACAAACCGAGTGCACATTGGAATTCTATTCTTGAGTACTGCTGGAGTGTTTGGGATCCATATCAAATCACCATGAGCTTTTCACATGATATTCACTGGACTGTTGGCTGTAAACACATGCCATGTCAGTGCTCTTGGAAGAGAGCTGTGGCGGTGATATGGCTCTGTTGTTGTTTCCGCATAGTGATTTGAGAAGGTGGAAAAAATCAAGATTCGAGCAGTGATTAAGTACTTCATAAAGAAAGATATGAAAGCAAAGGATATTCGTGCTGATTTCAAGAATACACTAGAGGGCTCTGCTCCGTCATATTCAACTGTTACCAAGTGGACAAATGCATTTAAATTTGGTCGGGAGAGCATAGATGATCCACGCAATGGGCGGTGAAGATGTGTCACTACTACAGAAATCATTGCAAAAGTGCACAAAATGGTCATGGAGGATAGCCAATTGAAAGTGCGTGAAATTGCTCACGCTTTCCAGATGTCATCTGAAAGGGTGTATCACATTTTAACTGAAGAATTAGAAATTAAAAAATTATCTGCAAGATGGGTGCCGCGGCTCTTGACACAGGATCAAAAATGCATGAGAATGGCCATATTGGAGCAATGTTTGGCACGAACAAGATATTTGCACCAGTTTGTGACCACACATGAAACTTGGGTGCACTACTCCACCCCAGAGACAAAACAACAGTCAAAGCAGTGGAAACATGCTGAATCTCCACCACCAATGAAACCAAAGACAATTCCTTCAGCAGGAAAGGTCATGGCATCAGTGTTCTGGGATGCAAAGGGGATTCTGTTTGGTGATTATCTCCCAAAAAAGGCCAGATTTAGCAAGGAAGAAAGTCATCTTCCATCAAGACAATGTGTGCTCATACACATGTGCCATCACCATGGCAAAATTACATGAACCAAGGTATGAATATTCGCCACACCTGCCTAATTGACCTGATGTGGCTCCGTCAGACTTCCATCTCTTCCCAAAACTGAAAATTTTTCTTGGTGGACGAAGATTCACTTCAGACGAAGAATTGATAGCCGGAGTTGATAGCAATTTTGCAGGCCTGGAGGAAACTCATTTTTGAGATGAGATCAAGGCACTGGAACATCATTGGGCCAAGTGCATTAATCTACAAGGAAACTACATTCAAAAATAAAAAAAGTTTCAGTGATGTAAGTAATTTTTTTCTATTCCGTTCCGAGAACTATCCAAACCACGCTCAAGTTGGTACACTAGCGATGTGACACAGCATCTCTGAGGTAACAATGAAGTGGGGATTTTCCCAAACAACCATACGAGTGTATCGTGAATTTCAGGAATCCGGTAAAACACCAAATCTCCAACATTGCTGTGGCCAGAAAAAGATCCTGCAAGAACTGGACAAATGACGACTGAAGAAAATCATCCAAAGTGACAGAAGTGCAACCCTTCTCAAAATTGCTGCAGATTTCAATGCTGGGCCATCAACAAATGTCAGCATGTGAAGCATTCAATGAAACATCATCAGCATGGGTTTTTGGAGCCAAAGGCCCACTCTGATGGCTGCATGACACAAACTTTACACTTCGCCTGGGCCCGTCAACACCAACATTGGACTGTTGATGACTGGCAACATGTTGCCTGGTCAGACAAGTCTCGTTTCAAATTGTATCAAGCAGATGGACATGTACGGGTATGGAGACAACTTCATGAATCCATGGACCTTGCATTTAGAAAGAGGACCCTTAAGCTGGTGGAGGCTCTGCAGTGGTGTGGGGCGTGTGCGGTTGGAGTGATATAGGACCCCTGATACATCTAGATATGACACTGACATGTGGCACGTCTATAAGCATCCTGCCTGATCACCTGCATCTATCCATGTCCATTGTGCATTCTGACGGACTTGGGAAATTCCAGCAGAACAATGTGACACCCCACATGTCCAAAATTGCTACAGAGTGGCTCCAGAAACACTTTTCTCATTTTAAACACTTCCGCTGGCTACCAAACTCCCCAGACATGAACATCATTGAACATCTCTGGAATGCCTTGCAACGTATTGTTCAGAAGAGATCTCCACACCCTCATACTCTTACAGATTTACAGACAGCCCTGCAGGATTCATGGTGTCAGTTCCCTTCAGGACTTCTTCAGAACATTAATCAAGTCCATGCTACATCGTGTTGCAGCACATCTGCATGCTTGTGGGGGGCCTACACTATATTAGGCAGATGTACCAGTTTGTTTGCAATTATTTTTCAAAGGTACAGCTGCATCATCATGTCATGTACCAACAGAGGGCCAGCAGGACACAACCAGATTGCGACATGGATTGGAATAAAATGATGCGTGTTGTCTGGATAGGGTGAAACCTGGAGCCTCTCAAAAGAGTACCAAGCCCACCAACATTTCCCTAAGTTTAATGGTATCCAGTTTATATTTCCAAGATGTAATCTATTTCAAAATGAAGATTTCACAGCTGCTTGTACCTGGCCTTAACTAGCTTTTCATTCCTAACATTATATGTGTGTTGTGACTATTAACAACAGAGGATGATTTAGGAAGTCTTATTGTACATCATAGTAATTGACTAATGATTCTTTTTAGTTTCATTGGTACCTTCTCTCTACAACCAGTACTTCTCACCCAAGTTTTCATATTTTTTGCCTTTATTTTTTCTTTTCTCTCTCCCGTCCTTATTATTAAAATCCTGGAAGCTATAAACTGCATCAAATTTCTTTGTGTAGATCTTGTGAACCAGTTGTAGTTGTTCCCAATTCAGCAATTTATAGTTACTGTCACACTATTGTTTCAAATTATCAGTAAGATTGTAGCTACTTCATAAAATCAAATGCCATTTTTGCACTAGAATTTTTTGCAAGCTCAAAATCACAGCACTGGATCTGTTTCTTCTGCTCTTGGTTGCACTGCTGAACAGTTCTTCTCCCTCATACAGGACTTTGATGTATTTTGTTCATTTATCTGTTCATCTCTATACTTAACAGTGCTTTTCCACCTGTTCTTATAGTACTGCTGCTCCTACGAGGGTTGTTTTTTAAGTAAGGGTCGTTTTTATTTTTTAAAAAAGATACAAATACTTTTGTAAAAAAAAAATTTATTTTCTGATTCTACACACTTTTACCTATTTTTCTACATAGTTGCCTTGTTTATTTAAGCACTTTTCATACCATACAACTAAGTTTTTAATTCCTCCTTCAAAGAATTCGGCCGCCTGCTCCGACAGCCAAGAGTTCACGGCCGGTTTCACTTCATTGTCGTCATTGAAGTGCTGCCCACCAAGATGGTGTTTCAGGTACCGGAAAAGGTGAAAATCGCTAGGAGCAAGGTCGGGGCTGTATGGTGCATGGTCCAAAACTTCCCAGCCAAAAGAATCAATCAAATCCCGAGTCTTTTGAGAGGTGTGAGGCCTAGCGGTATCATGCAGGAGCAAAACTCCTTTTGACAGCATGCCGCGCCTTTTGTTTTGAATTGCTCTGCGGAGCTTCTTTAGAGTTGCACAGTAGGCATCTGAGATGATTGTCATTCCTCGTGCCATAAAGTCCACTAGCAAAACACCACGCCGGTCCCAGAACACAGTTGCCATAATCTTGCACTTTGAAAGCGTCTGTTTAGCTTTGACCTTGATGGATGAGGTTGTGTGTCGCCATTCCATCGATTGTCACTTGCTTTCGGGAGTGATATGGGATATCCATGTTTCATCTCCAGTGACAATTTGACTCAACATGTCATCCCCTTCTTCCTTGTAATGAATCAAAAAGTCCAATGAAGTGGCAAATCTCTTCCCTTTGTGGTCCTCTGTGAGGAGTCTGGGTACCCACCGAGAACACAGTTTCTTAAAGTTTAGAATTTCAGACACGATTTTGTACAAAACCAATCTTGGAACTTGTGGAAATTCCAAAGAAAAAGTGGAAATTGTGAATCTTCTGTCCTCACGAATCTTTGTTTCGACTGCAGCCACCAAATCATCAGTGATCACAGAGGGCCCGCCTGAGCGTTCTTCGTCATGGACGTTTTGACGGCCATTTTTAAACTCACTAACCCACTGACGCACTTTATCTTCACTCATTGCATTCAAGCCATAAACTTCTGTTAACTGACGATGAATTTCTGCAGCTGATAGGCTTCTCGCAGTCAAAAAACGTATCACTGACTGTATCTCACACGCGGCGGGCGATTCAATAATCGTAAACATTATAAAGTAGCGTAGCGATGCGTACACATCAGCTACAGAGCTGTAACTTGCATCAGTGTGAACGGGAAGGATGCCGGCAAGTGGCGCGGTGGCTTGTTGCGGCGTCCGCGCGAACTACGGGACTATACACACGAACGGCCCTTACTTAAAAAACAACCCTCGTATTTACACTTCTCTGAAACTGCAGTTTTTCATTACTCTACCCCCCACCCCACCCCAACTACTCACACACGAATTGTGGTTTCATTTCAGTTCTGAGAGGAATAATCTTATCACTGCTAGTCAGTCGTCTTTTAGACCAGTGGCTATTGAGGTGGTCATTTACAGTATCTCTAACCTTAGTTTTCGTGCACCCCAGTCTAATAAAATCCTGTTATAAAATAAATGACAGAACATTTTATTGAATTATGTCACACAGATATGATTACTAAAGACTTCATCCCTGGCACTTTCTACTGCCAGTAAAAAGATGTGAGGAAGGATAGGTTCCATGTACATACTGATAAGAGGAGCTGTGGTAACTAGAGTGCAACTGATTATGCAGACGTAGCATTAAAAATAGAGTTGTTAAGACAGACACATGGAGCTGACTCTAAAAGTAATTTAATTAAAGCAACACTGTAGTAATAACTTTAGTAAGGTACCAATACTTTTGCACCAAATCTCATTCATTACCATTTTTATTTCCACGCGAAGTTTTGGCCTGTAATGAAATATAACAATAAAAATCAGTATTGAGATTTTAAGTACAAACATCTGAATGTTTAAAAACATGTTTCTCACAAAAATAAACTATTAGTTATTTGCTATTGTCTTGCACATTTATAACAGCTACCACATTGGTAAAGACAGAGCTTAACTTCACTTAAAAGACATTGATCAAACCAGTTATATGATAGCTGTGCTCCCTCTTCATGTCCAGTAGCTTAAAGGATTAATTCTAATTTATATTTTTTTATTTTTATAGAAACAAATAATTTCATCAATGTTTTAATCAGATTCTCTTTTTTTCCTGCAAGGAATTTTGGGGCAGATCTTCTGATGTGTGACAAAATTATCAAGCTGTCATTCAGTGGAAATTTTGTCAGATACTTTTGATCACCATTACTAACATAGTTGGCATTGTCAGTGACGTATTTATCTGTGTTTGACACAGAATGAAAATACATAATCTAATAACAGTGGCCTACGGAAGTTGGCATTATCACTGTTTATCCTATTAAGATTAACTGGCCAAATAATTTAAACTTAAAGTGTATAGAAAAAGACAACAATATTAGGAAAAGGAGAGATTACAATCAGTGTAAAGGTGACACATTGAGTTGCAAACAGGCACACGTTACAGCTCTCAGCCAAAGCCTTCTCCAGCAAAGAAAATGCACACACACATTCACACAAGCAAGCACACCTCATGCACATATGACTGCTACTACTGGCTCCTCCAACCGAAATATGTGCATGTTTTGCAGTTTGCGGGCATTGTACAGCAAGGTTATTAGTCCTATATGAAAATTAGTAGGAACAAATGTGGTTAAAATGGCTAAAAATTTCATCATACATGAGGAGTAAACTTAGAGAACTACATTCACTCTCTCCTGGCCCTCACTCACAGTCAGTATAACAAGAACGAACATACTATCTCACATCCTTTAAGATAACGTAGTGAAATGTGCTGAAGCTGTAATGTGTAACGGTAACTAGACAAGGAAATGTGACTGGGTGATCACTCTTAAAACACATATCACATTTATTTGATTGTCAATTAAAATAGAGAGCTAATCTGTTGGCAAATGAGTCACTGCCCTCAGGTCTGAAAGTAAAACAAAATCTAGCAAAAATAGTGATCCATACACCACAAGCACCACACACTGAAGGGTCCTCTGACTGGAGCAAGAAGCCATACATCATAGGGCTATGTCCAATGTGAAGATGAGTGGAAAGGACCTTATCCTATTTGTATGGCTGGAAGGAGGTACACCATGGCCGTTTTGTGGACTTTACTAGATGCAGCTTATTATCTGTCACTTCCAGACACTCTTCTTCCCATCGACACATGACTCTTTACCTCAACAGTGAAGCAATAGCATGTAGGCCGAGGGCACACTGAAATATCTGAGGATCGCAACATGTCTCCTTCACTGCTACATCTGCCCTTTAATTCCCTGTAATACCGTCAGTCACATGACTAAATTTTATGAGAATCATTATGCCAGATACCCAAAAATTAGACCAACTGGTACAGTGCAAGTGAATGTACTTATTTGTTTATTTCCTCAATCAGCAGAACTTCATATATTAAGATAAAATGTATCCTTTCATGAGTTTGCTTGTGACATACTTACATTATTATTTGTGCAGCCATTCTCAGTACAAATAAAGACAGAACACAAAGGTATTTTATCGTGTGAATATCACAAAAAATTAGAAACAGATAATTTGTCTGGTGACCTTAGTTTCTTATGGTCCTCAAAACTCCTTAGAAATGGTCAACATGTATTCAGAAAATATTGTTCTTATGAAAGACAATTAGCTCATTATTCTCATGAAGTAATGAGTACTGTGACAAGGGATGTCAAATTGATTCCATGTTCTTGGATTTCCATTGATTCCATAATTTTAGATTTCCACAAGGCATTTGACACCATTGCTCATAAGAGACTGCTTTCCTACGGAGTATCATCTCAGTTGTGTGACACGATTCATGATCTCCTGTCAGAAAGGTCACAGTTTGTATTAATTGATGAAAAGTCATCAAGCACAACAGAAGAAATATCTGATGTTCTCCAGGGAAATGTTATATGCCCACTGTTGTTCTTGATCTACACAACAGATTTTTGAGACAATCTGAGCAGCCCTCTAAGTTTGTTTGCATTTTGTGAAGTCGTAAGATAATCAAAACCAAATGCAAAATGATTTACACAAGGTATCTGTACGGTGCAAAAGGTGGTCATTGACTCTAAATAATGGAAGGTGCGAAATCATCCACATGAGCAGTAAAAGGAATCTGCTAGATGTAAAGGCTGTGAATTCAACTAAATACTTGTTGTTTTTGTTGTTGTGGCCTTTAGTCTAAAGACTGGTTTGATGCAGCTCTCCATGTTACTCTGTCCTGTGAAAGGCTCATCATCTCTGAAGAACTACTGCAACCTACATCTTCTGAATCTGTGTACTGTATTCATCTCCCTGTCTCCCTCTATGCTTTTAACCCCTCCTCCCCCCCCCCCCCCCCCAATCGCCACCCAGTACCAATCCCTTGATGTCTCAGAATATGTTCTATCAAACAATCCCTTCTTTTAGTCAATTTTTGCCACAAATTTCTTTTCTCCTCAATTATATTAAGTACCACCTCATTAGTTATGTGTCTACCCATCCAACCTTCAGCATTCTTCTGTAGCACCACATTTCAAAAGCTTCTGTTCTCTTCTTGTCTACAGTCTGACTTTCACTTCCATAAATGGCCACACCCTATACAAATATCTTCAGAAAAGACTTCATGACGCTTAAATCTATATTCAGTGTTAACTAAATTCTCTTCTTTAGAAATGCTTTTCTCGCCATTGCCAGTCTACATTTTATACCCTCTCTACTTTGGCCACCATTAGTCATTTTGCTGCCCAAATACTAAAACTCATCAGCTACTTTAAGTGTCTCATTTTGTAATCAAATTCCCTCAGCATCACCTGATTTAATTCCACTACATTCCATTATAAATGCCATCTAGATTCTGCACAAGTTGTATATAGCCTTCTACTCCTTGTATTTTACCCCTGCTACCTTCAGAATTTCAAAGAGAGTGTTCAAGTCTACAATTACAATTTTGAATAACTCAAATTGAAACTGTCATATAGTTAATGTTGTAGGGGAAGAGAAACAAAGACTGATTTATTGACAGAACACTTAAAAATGCAACAGGCCGAATAAAGAGACTGCCTACACTATGCTTATTCTTCCTTTTCTGGTGTATTGATGGAGGACATTGAAAAAGTTCAATGTATTATCATGGAACAGGGCAGAGGGTGCCACAGATATGTTAAGTGAATGGGTGGCAATCATTAAACAAATCTCCTCATGAACATCCAGTCACCAATTTTCTCCTCTGAATGCAAAAATATTTTGTTGGCGCCCACCTACACAGGGAGGAATGATGATCGTAATAAAACAAGATAAATAAGAAGTGTTCATTTTCCCACATGCTGTCCAAGAATGGAATAGTAGAGAAATATCTTGAAGGTGATTTGATGAAACCTGTGCCAGGCACTTAATTGTGAATCGTGAAGTGAAGAGTAATCGTGTAGCTGTAGATGTTCACATATGCAAATTCTGATCCTGTGATCACTTAGAGGTGAACAGTATGCAGGAAAGAGCGAGACATCATCTCGTACAGTTCAAATCTGTTTACAGCTGTAACTGCATTTTCTTTAAAGGAAAAGAGTGCACTGCACGAATTTATCTAAAGAAAAGTTGGGTGGAAGTGGAAAAAGTGAACAGTTCACTTTGACAGAAGACTCAAACTTATTAAGAATGAATGTATTATATAAAGCACAACTGAGACATTGGTTGAGGTAACACATGTGAAGAATACATATCTAATTATTTTGACAAAAAAGGAAATGTATATGTTATATTTTGGGCCCCCTTCTGCAGTCACAGTTTTCAAGTAATATGGGATTTATTCGGACTCTGTGACAGTAATAAAATCTTTTTAGATAAATCTGTTGGCGAACATGGTTTTCAGAACTTGAAAACAATAATATATTCCTTGTCAGTAAAATGCAGCATGATATAAATAGAACACTTGTATGTAGAAGAATATTAGGAAATTAAGTAGGAACAATAAACATGAGTAATAATAGTAATTTAATATGTGTGAACTGCTTATGATTTCACCAAATGTGTAAGAAAAACCGCAATTGCTGCGTGACCATTGAAGATGCTTTAAAATAATATATTTCATACCTCCAAACTTCTAGCTTATTTATTTAGAAACAATTCTATTTATTTTCTTTCTTTTCATATGGTAAGAACGTTATCCACCGTATGTATGCTGTATGAGCTGCTTTCATTTCTTTCTGTGGTGTGCATTGTTTGTCCATTTGTTGTTGATATTCATCCTAGCTGTGTGCTCCCAGAAGTTACAGAATGCTATTCTAGGTAGACAATTCTGTGCCATTCTTGCCTTCTTTAGCACTTCAACACTCTTACACTGTTTGTATACCTCTCACAATTCTTCATTGTTTCCTTCCCCTCCACTCCAAGTCATTTTCATCAATAAAGGTCCAAAAATGTTCTTTACTAGTTCTTTTTCAAATATTTTCAGTTTCTCTTCAGCTTTCTTTCTAAATTTTAAGGCTTCACGTCCATATAGTCTTATTAGTATAATACACACCTGATACAAGAGAATTTTGAAGTAAATAGTAAGTAATCTTTTCTTTAAGATATTGCTAGATGAGCATCTATTTCTATATCTACTTATTTCTACATCTGTTTTATTGTTGTTATTAAATGGTTTCCTAAGTACTGTCTCGAAAGTCAATCCATCTTGAGCAAAAGTTGCATCACTTCAGATTTTCAGACCAGAGATGCTGGTTCATTAACACATAATCCTGTTTTCTCCGTGATGTAGTAATTTTAGCCATTCTGATTAATTATGTTTTGAAACTACTTACTAATGCTATATAATTTGCACGGGTAAGTCTACTACTGTTCACCTTCTGCAATTGGATTCCTTGTGGACTAGTTTTAGTAAGTTCTCTACTGATCTACTTGAAGATGAGATTGAATAAAATAGGTGGAATGGCATCCCCTTGCCTCAGTCCAGTGTATACGTTAAAATTTTCAGTTTCTCCTACAGGAGTGCCTATATGACATAAAGTTCCTTCCATACACATTTTAATATATCTGATTAACTTTGAGAGTATAGTCGGATTTCCTCATTATATTAAGGAATGTGTTTTGGTGTATGCTGTCATAGCCATTTTTGAAACCTGGAATTAATATGTTGACACTTACAATTGAATGCCCATGCCTTCTCAGTTATGTAAATAAGTTATACAAATCTGCAACCAGTCACTTTTTTGAATAATTATGTTTTATTCCATGAACCAGTTTTCGAACCTTTTCAGGTTCATCTTCAGATGGTTTTAGGCAGTTACATATTTATAGCATAATGCTGGGTGCTGGCTTGCAACAGTATAAGCGGCTTTTTTCGGTTAGTGTCCATCTGTCTGCCTCCATTTTGATGTCCAGTTGTTGTATCACTACACACACTTCCACACAAACTATATTAATTACACCCTGACAGCGAGACTTTTCCTTCATGGATGCTGGAAAAGTCTCTCTGTCAAAGTGTAATTAACATAGTTTGTGTGGAAGTGTATGTAGTGATACAACAATTGGACATCAAAATGGAGGCAGACAGATGAACACTAACCAAAAAAAGCCGCCTATACTGTCGCAAGCCAGCACCCAGCATTATGCTTGCAATAATGATGTAACTTCCTGAAACCATCTGAAGATGAACCTGAAAAGATTCAAAAACCGGTTCATCGAATAAAACATAATTATTCAAAAAAGTGACTGGTTGCAGTTTTGCATAACTTATTTACATTCTATATACAGTCACGGTTCTAAAATATCTGTAATGGATAAGCATAACCTTCTCAGTTATTTGTCTTAGAGTGAATGAATGATCTAATGTGCGAACAATGGAAAATCCAGGTATGAATTTCAACAATGTAGGAAAAGAGATTTGCTATGTACCATAAAGAGGACATGTTATGTTGCAGACAGGCACAATTAAAAGACATATGTATCATTGTGCCAGTACCAATTTAGTTGTGCCTGTCTGCAATTTAACATGTCATCTTTAAGGCAAGTAACACACTGTCTTTTCCTGCATGTTGATTTAATGTGCATCTATTTCTGCAGAAACACATTGGTAGTCCCCAATCAGTTCCTTAGTTATCAGGATCAGCCTGCTTAATAGGCCAATCAATGTAAGTGTCATCCAGTAAGGCAATATCATACACATTGTGAACACTTTTCTTAATTATGGGACTTATAAATGTGATTTCCAGTCTGCAGGTATGGTTTCTATCTTCTAAATTGTTTCTACACTGAAGCGCCAAAGAAACTGGTATAGGCATGCATATTCAAATACAGAGATATGTAAACAGGCAGAATACGGCACTTGGGTCGGCAGTGTCTTTATAAGACAAAAAGTGTCTGGTGCATTTGTTATATTGGTTACTGCTGCTACAATGGCAGGTTATCAAGATTTAAGCGAGTTTGAACATGGTGTTGCAGTTGGCACAAAAGCGAAGGGATACAGCATCTCCGAGGTAGCGATCAAGTGGGGATTTCGTGTACAACCATTACATGAGTGTACTATGAATATCAGGAATCCAGTAAAACATCAAATCTCTGACATTGCTGCCGACAGGGAAAGATCCTGCTAAAGAGAATCGTTCAGTGTGACAGAAGTGCAACCCTTCTGGAAATTGCTGCAGATTTCAATGCTGGGCCAGTAACTGTCAGCATGTGAAGCATTCAATGAAACAACATCGATATGGACTTTCAGAGCCAAAGGCCCACTCGTGTACCCTTGATGACTGCACAACACAAAGCTTCTCGGCTAGGCCCGTCAACACTGACATTGGATTGTTGATGAAGGGAAATATGTTGTCAGGTCAGATGAGTCTCGTTTCAAATCGCATCGAGCGGATGGACACGTGTACGGTATGGAGACAACTTCATGAATCCATGGTCCATGCATGTCGACAGGGGACTCTTAAAGCTGGTGGAGGGTCTGTACTGGTATGGGACGTGTGCAGTTGGAGTGATATGGGACCACTTATACATCTAGGTATGACCCTGACATGTGGCATGTACGTAAGCATCCTGTCTGATCACCTGGATCCTTTCATGTCCATTGTGCATTCCAACTGACTTGGGCAATTCCAGCAGGACAATGTGACACCCCACACATCCAGAATTTCTACAGAGTGGCTCCAGGAAAATTCTTATGAGTTTAAACACTTCCGCTGGCCACCAAACTCCCCAGATACGAACATTATTGAGCATTTCTGGATTCCTTGCAACATGCTGTTCAGAAGAGATCTCCACCCCCTCGTACTCTTACAGATTTATGGACAGTCCTGCAGGATTCATGGTGTCAGTTCTCTCCAGCACTGCTTCAGACATTGGTCAAGTCCATGCCACGTCGTGTTGTGGCACTTCTGTTTGCTCATAGGGGCCCTACATGATATTAGGTAGATGTCCCAGTTTCTTTGGCTCTTCAGTGTATTAAAGACTGTAGACTGTAGTTCTAATTCCAGTTGTAGTCCTCCTATTTTAATAACTCAGCATACATCTGCTCTTTGCCACAAGCCTTGTTCTTCCTGTGTGTCTTTATAGCTTGCTGTAGCTCATTCCCTTGGGATGGTGACGTGTACATCAACTGTATCAGGTTCTTCAAATTCAAAGAAAGATTGGGTCATTGCAGTTGTGAAAAGTATGCCTTCCATTTTTCTGTCACTCTTGTAGATCATTTTTATAGGAAAGTTTTGGTAAAATGTAAAGTCTGCAGCAATAAGGGAGACCAGTCACAAAGAAGCAGAAGTGTTGGATCATCAGCAACCACACACAAAAAAGCCACTCCCCCCCCCCCCCCGCTCTCTCTCTCTCTCTCTCACACACACACACACACACACACACACACACACACACACACACCTGAGCCTCTACATGGCGCCACGCTAGCTGGACAAATAATGCTTGTGCTGCATTTCAGCAGCTTGACTAGGTTGGAGAGGGGGTTGTGTAGGGTGGGATGAGTATAGTGAGAGAGGTGTAAGAGGGAGGGAGAGTGGTTGGCTGTGGGTGGCTAGTGGCTTGGAGAGAGGCAGCTGGTTTGTTGGCTAGTAATGCAGGCAGAAGTGGTGGCAAATGCAAGTGGGGAGCAGCACGTACTGAAGGTGTGAACTGGGAGGGAGTTATGGGACAAAGGGAGAGGAAATTGTTGGGTGGAGAGTGTGTGGACGTGTGGGTTACCCAAAATTGAGGCCAGGACAATTACGGGAGCAAACACATCCTTCTCACACATACATCAATGTCTAGCCCAGGCACCTGTCACTCCTCCCTCCTGCATTCCTAGCTGACAAACCAGCTGCCTTGCTCTTAGCTGCTAGCCACCCACCCTCAAATTCTCTCCCATTTTCCCACCTCTTTTTGTTTCTACCCACTCCACCCAACACAATCCCCACCCCAACCTAGTGTACCTGCCGAAATGTAGCACTAGCATTATACATCCAGCTTGCGCCATGTAGGAGCATAGGCATGTGTAGGCATACATTCATGCATGTGTGTTTTCTGTTTGCATTTGTACTGTAGCTCAAAAAAGGATTACTCTTCTTGTCAGTATTTTCCCATGCTGATCCTATAAAAACTGTTCCCTTTTTGTGAATTACCTAAAGATTTTTTTATGTTTTGATACATCTGCCATATCCTCTGCTTCTCTTATCATATTGTTGTGATATTCCCTTTTCTCTCATCCTGGGATTCATTGTGTTCCCTGGTGGATTTAACAGTATTTCCGTCAGGTAGTGTTGTTGCTTTCTGGAATCCAAAATTTCTTTGCGTTTCTTCACTCTATCAATTTTTCTTGGCAGTTTACATTAAAGCAAATTTTGTTATTTCTTTTCCTGTAACTATGGAAGTTACTTCATGAATACTGTTCTTCAGACATTTCAATCTACTTATCACATCTTGTTTTTCCCTTTGGGCCAGTCTAGTTTTCATTATGTTACTTTCAGTTTCTTTTCTTCCACCAAATTTCCTACATTCTAACTAGTAACTTCCTCTCTATTTCCATTTAGTTTCCTTTTGAGTTTTATTTTAATTTTTTGATATGATTAACATAAGGTATGTGTCATAATCTGCATCTCTAATGTTCTAATATATTCAGTGCTGTTCTGGACTATTGTTTTTGGATAGCTACTTGCTCAGTCTGATTCACTATTTCTCCATCTGGTGAAATCCATGTCCCTACATGAATGTGTTTGTGTTGTAATTTTGTGCTGCTTAGTTATGCTTACCATATATTTTTGGATCCGACACAGGGCATTTTTTTTAATTGGTTGAAACAGTTACTGAAACATTAACTTTATTTACACAGTTATATTTTTCACTAGACATGATTTCTTTTCAGAAGGGGTGTTTATGTCTAGCAGTGTGGTAATAAAATGTAGCCTATTTAGCAGCACACTCCAGATCACTGTTATTTCCCATCTTTGGCTTTAAGAAAAAATCTCTTATGTTTGGTGAAGCAGTAACATTAAATTGGTGTGTTCCTTCTTAGGTGAGCTCTTAGTATGTTGATGTTGCAGTCTTCAGACAGAAGGTTGGTATGATGCAACTCCCTGCAGGTCCACATCTACAACTTTTACTCCCCCCCCCCCCCCCCCCCCCACACACACTTCCTTCCATTATGAAAGTGACTATTTTTTAATGCTTTAGGATGTGTTCTATCAAATGGTCCTTTCTTTTAGTCAAAATGTTTATAACATTTTCCCCCCAACTCAGTTCAGTATCACCTCATTGGTTATTCTGTGTACCCGTCTAATCTTCATTATTCTTATGCAGCACCGTGTTTCAAAAGCTTCTGGTCTATTTTTGTCTTATGCCTAAATACTTATCATCCAAATTTCACTTTGTGTAAAGCTACACTCCAGACACTTTCAGAAAAGACTTTCTAACAGTTAAATTTATATCAGATTTTCCTCTTTTCCAGAAATACTATCTTGCTTTTGCCAGTCTGCATTTTATATCCTCTTTAATTCTGGCATCATCAGGTGCTTTGTTGCCCAAAGAATGAAACCCAACTACTACTTTTAATGTCTCATTTCCTAATCAAATTCCCTCAGCATAACCTGATTTCATTTGACTACATGCCATTACTCTTACTTTACTTTTGTTGGTGCTCATCATATAATCTCTTTTCAACACACTAATCATTCCATTCAGCTATTCTTCCAAGTCCTTTGCTCTCTCTGACTGAATTACATTGTCATTGGCAAATGACATAGTTTTTATTTCTTCTTCCTGAACTTAAATTCCCTTTTCAAATTTCTCCTACAGGTTCTTCACTATTTGCTCAATGTACAGGTTGAATAACATGGAGGTTAGGCTACAACCCTGTCACACTCACTTCTTAACTACTACCCTTACAAATGCAGTCTGGTTTCTGTGCAAGTTGTAGAAAACCTTTCGCTCTTTGTATTTTATCCCTACTGCCTTCAAAATTTCAAATAGTGTAGTCCAGTCAACATTGTCAAAATCTTTCTCTAAATCTACAAAAGTGGGCTTACCTTTCTTCAGCCTATCTACTTATGCAAGACATACAGTCAGTATTGCCTCGCATGTTCATGCATTTTTCTAGAACCCAAGTTGATCTTCCCCAAGGTCAACTTCTACCAGTTTTTCCATTCTTCTGTAAATGATTCATGGCAGTATTATGTGACCATGACTTATTAAACTGATGATTTGGTAGTGTTCACACATGTCAGCACCTGCATTCTTTGGAAATGGGTTTTATTATATTCTCCGGCATCTAAGTCTCTGATGAATCACCAATTCTCATGTCCCAGAAACAGTGTATAACACTTTAGATCTTTTTATATACCATACATGTTCCTACACTTTCCTGGACCCAAATTGATCTTCCCCAAGGTCAACTTCTACCAGTTTTTCCATTCTTTTGAAAATACTTATTGCAGCACTTCAACATTCCACCATCTTTAACAATTTGGTGTTCTTTGAGCTCTCTCTAAACTGATATGATAAGAGTGCCATGTAAATGGTTCAAATGGCTCTGAGAACTATGGGACTTAACATCTATGGTCATCAGTCCCCTAGAACTTAGAACTACTTAAACCTAACTAACCTAAGGACATCACACAACACCCAGTCATCACGAGGCAGAGAAAATCCCTGACCCCACCGGGAATCGAACCCGGGAACCCGGGCATGGGAAGCGAGAACGCTACTGCACGACCACGAGCTGCGGACAGAGTGCCATGTAAGATTTATCATTAGGACATCAATGGTTGTCATCTGGAGGAGATGACTAAGGCAGCCATTGAAGTACTGAGTGTCATAAAATGATGATGAAGTCTAGTAAGATACCTATAAGTTTGTTATTATAAGTTATACTTCAAAAGTTTGAAAGTCCATATTCCTAAAAACACTAAATGTTGACTGTATTTCAGTGTTTACCAAAATGTTTAGACCATAATTTCCATTTAAGACAAAAAATAAGTATGTAAAAGGTACTTGAACTCAAAATTCATTAGTTGAGAGTGTTTTAATTTTGTCAGATATGTTTACAAAGGAAATTATTAATTGTTAGCTGTGTACTCAAGAATGGACACCTGTGGTTTGCTGTTACAGAAGCAGAACCCCCAGCACAAGTATTTTTGTTGCCATGTGCAGTATGTGGACGAACATTCCGTCCAGAATCACTACAAAAACACTCAAAAGTTTGTGAACGCAATGCCACAAAGAAACGAAAAATTTTTGACTCTTCAAAGCAGCGTATTCAGGGCACTGAATTGGCAGAGTTCTTGCCAGCACTACACATGCAGCAAGCTAAAAAAATAGAAAAATGCAGAACGGCAGCACGGCAGAAGTCACAATGGAAGGAAAAGCATCTTGAATTTATGCGTGCCATACGCGCAGCGCGGCAAGTTGAGAAACCTCTTTCACCAAGGTAAGCATATTTTAATATCCACCACTGTAAAGTTCAATGAATTCATGTACTGTTGATCAGTACTGACTTTCGACAAATAAATTTTTGTAGAGCCAGCGCTGTACTTACAAGGCCGCCTGAAAGTGAAAGATGTCCGCATTGTGACAGACAATTTGGTCCAAAAGCTTTCGATCGACATATTGAGTGGTGTCGTGAGCAGAAGGCCCGTGTGCCAAAGTCACCAGCAAGTATTAAGGCAAAGGAGAGACTAGAAGCAAGGCTAAAGGTGAATTATAGTTTTTAGAAAAGGCTAACTGGAAAAGCTTTCTTCTATTTGCAATTGTCTGCTATAATTTATAAAAATGTTTTGAGATTCACATTAAATAAAATATGCATACAGTCTGCTTTTGACTCCATCGGTAAAATCTTCAGTAAAGAAGTTTTGGTTTAATTTCTGGTTGAAAATAAATAATAAGTTTTAGTAACATGTACAGTAGGTACTTGGTATTAACTAACACTAGATTAAAAATGGAAAAAATCAGTTTACTAGAAAATAAAAGTATGGATGAGATTATATAAATACAATATCAAAAACTAATTATGCCTTTGTTACTGTGCATTCCTCTCAGCATGAATGGCAACTCTTTTGTTGCTGAGAGCAGCTCATTTATTAGATTTAGTTATCATTTTCCTATCTGCCAAACTGTACTTGTAAATTTTGGAGTCTTGGTTACAAACTTCATACAGTGAAATGGCCGTGAGACAAGTATTATGCTTATTGTCAAGCAAGAAAATAATCTGTGCATAGAGCTTGGAAAAGTTGTAAAGAGGAACTGCCACACTGAATCGGCTATCCAGGCTGTGAGGAATGCATAGATGGTTTCATTGGTAAAGCAAAATGCCAACATGCGCCTCAGCACTTACTGAGTGACTGTCAGTTCTTTTATTTTATTTTATCCCCCCTCCCCCGTTAAGAGACTATTTCTGAGTGCCAGAAGTCAAGACTGTTAATACATCCATTCTACGAACACATCAGAAACTTAATTTTGAAAACCCATTTAATTTACCAAAAGCACCATAGGGTAAGTGCTACTCTTCTGTGTATTTATTTTGTTGTTCATCCACTTGTCTTCAACCACCTTAAGTTCAAAAACTTGTTATCTGCTTCTGTGACTTCATTGCAAATTTTCACTATTTTCATGTGACTGTATTATTTACACATAATTTAGTCATGTAATAATTGATTTCCATCCCACTTTTAATCTTACTGCATTATGTTCTTCATTTCATTCTTGAATTTTATTTGTGCTAAATGCAAAGAGAACAATGTGGTCAGCAAAGATGGTTTAGATCTGTTCCACTAATGTGCATTCCTTCTTCATATTCTCTGTTTAATGATCTGAATACTTCCTATAGGATTGCTGAGATTAGTGTTAATGATATGGAATGCTTGTCTGGTTACTATTTCAATTCTGTATTTTCCTCTAACTTGATGAACTCTTATGTAAATTGTAACATTGACGTCTATATGCTTCTGTAGATTAATGTAGGTTGAGTAAATTCCTTGTTCCTCAAAAACTTTTAGCATAAATTTTGTTGAAACTGAGTCAAAAACACTCTCAAAATCCGTGAATCCAAGGTAAAGCATTATACTTATTGTTCGGAACTACAGTTTTGTTCATGACTTGTAAATGGTCCAGCTGTCATGTTTCTATTATTGTTTGCTTGAAACTCAAACATTCTCTTTAATAACTGTCTAGTTCCACCTGAAATTTTCTTGACTTTTCAGTTTCCTTGTACAACAACTTACCCACTCCTCTCCCTGTTTTTCCATTTACATAAGTTGTTTTGTCAAGCAGTTCCTCCTTTCATCTATGTCTATATATATCTTCATTTTCTACTATGCTGAGCTACTATAACTAGATACCAATTTTTAAATGAATTTCTGTAATGTACATTTCTGAGTAGTTTCTCTTGTTCTAGCTTTGGAGCTATTTGTACTCTGCACATATTCACAGACAGATCACTTGCAGTTATAAGTGGTTAAGGATCATCACATCCTGTATAACTTATTTTTTGTTTGATAAAATGTTGCAGTTTCAGTTTTAGTTCTACATGGCCCTTGTGGCATCCATTTTTTGTTTGTTTTCATTTGTTTTCTGTTGAACACAAATTTGTTGTTATTCATGGAAAATTCTATGTCTATCTGACATTTCCATCATCATATCTTTAGTTTCCTAGTAAAGACTTATTCCATACTTTTTGTTTATTTAATAAATTGCAGCCAAGTAGCCATATACAGTAACTTTGCTTAACATTTTACATTTACATTTTACTTTTTGTCCCACTTTTAAAAGCAAAACCTTCTATTGTCATTTATGTTTCTGTAGAGGTCTTCTACCTTCCCATCAAAATATGAGAATGCTGGTGCTAAGACTTGAATGATTTTCATGAAATATGTATCCTTTTTTTTCAACGAGTCCTGTTATTTTGCCTTTATTCTTTCAGTATCTGGAATTTTGTGTCTAATTTTCTCGTCTGCAATAAAGCCCATACCCTAATTGCCTCATTGCTATGTTCTCCTGTAGTGAAACACATCCTGACTTTCTTTGCCGCACTTCAACAATGCTATACAGTATGTGCTATCACCTGAGATATTCATTGTTATGGACTTCCCTATGGGGTTTTCTGTGTGCACTGTCCTCTCTCACCTCTTGACACCAGCTGTCCCCCCCACCCCCACCCCCCCCACCCCTCCCCTTTCCACGGCTTCCAGCAGTACACCAGAGTTCACTCTTCTGCCTGCCTTCCTCTTCATATCCACATACGTAGCCCATCCCACAAGATTCACAATCCATTGCATCTATGACATCCTTGGTCAGCTCTGGTGACTCCTTTCCTCAATAGCTTATTCTGCTATTGTTCTAAGGATCTGCACTGATCGAAATTTAAAGATGTGTTATTCACTGTCAGAGCAGTGCCCCTGAAAGACAAGGTTCTAGGATAGGTCTCCTTTCAGATATGTAGTTGTAATTTGTCAGGACAATTTTTTTTCTTTTTTCTGTTATATCAGTATCGTAAAAGACCTTTACCTTCTACTTGTTTTGTTGTGATACATGCTAAGCAATCCAGTCACAGTGTAGCTGAAAGGGTACTGCTAATATTTCATTAAGCTGTCTACCTTTTCACCAGTCTTGTTTGGTATTGCTGCCTTATTCAGTTCTGTATACATCAGTATGAATTTTCCATCCTTCTATCACTTGTCTACCATTATAACATTCATTGTGCATGTAAATATGTGCAGATGCAGAGATTAGGGCCAGAATAATTTGGATATGCTAAGATACCTGACAAACAAATTTATATTTTCATTATCATGAGACAGAAATATTGTTCTTAAATATTTGTATTTTAGCAGTCTCCAACATTCACTTGAATAAGAAGCTGCAATTTGTACTAAAGCTAAAGCTGTCTACATTCCAGTAATAAATTTGGTGACAGACAAGTTCTTTCATTGCATCTGAGTGTAAGATGTTGGTAAATATTTAAATGCTTTACAATGCAATGGATGTCTGTAGTTTCAGTTCAGAGGCGAAAACTGTGTTTTATAAGTAAATTTGAAGGTAACTGCAGGCTACATTGATTTTCTCGATTTCTGTATAAGACACTGCATGTGTACCAGTAGATAATTTCCAAGAAGCCTTGGAAAATGCCCGACTGTCAATGTGCACTGAGTAAGTGGATCATTGTTTCATAATTACATCATGGGAGAAGGTAAATGGAAGATTTGCATGTTCAGTATATTAATAAACATTGATCCACCTACTTTCTCCCATGATTTAATGAAATAACATTGATCCACTGACCTTATCCCATGATCTCATTAAAAAATTGACTATTAATATTGTTATATCACATTCCCTTGTCAATGCACAAAACAGTATCCAGACTCTCTGCCTCTACAATTGAGCATTCAATATATATCGCCCACTGTAAGGGTGTGACTTTGATACTCAAGGCTTCTTGGAAATTACCAACTGGTATTATTTTGCTTCTTTCAACTTTGTTTCTGGATGGCACACAGCAAGAATGACTCTACTATTGGTACTTCTTTGTATAAAGCTGTCTTTCTCGCACATTGTCATCATGGTCATATTGTGATAAATATGTGCTTCAAAGTATCATGTTTCTTGACTATTAGAACATATGGTACCAATAAGGCAATAACATAAAAATGTTACACACTGTAACAACAATTCTTAACAATCAAGTTACATTAAAAATGGAGGATGGCTCCCCTATCTTATTTAATAAGAAGCTCTAAAACTAATAGGTTGTCTGTATGTTCTTGCTCAGACATTACAAATAAGGTACAGAGTATAATGTAAGAATACATAACCCTGTGTGTTTAAAGTATTTTTTGCCAGTTGAATACCTTACTTCTCATACAATGTTATTACTGATACGCAACGATCAGTCATACATTTACTGAATAGTTACATTCAAGCCAATGTAGAACCAGCAATAACAAAAAATTAAACATGAAATACGCCCAGCATCTTCCAAGTTGGGGCAACATGTGCTTATTTTTAATATTATAGGCTGAAGACAGAAGTTTGATAGACAGTCGCTGAAAAGACAAGACACCACAACTACAGAGTGAAGGAAAAACGATGCATGTGTGTAATGGCACGATTACTACAACACTAATTATTTAACATAGTACTACTATATAAAACAGGAATTGTGGTGTAAAGATTGGCTTCTTGGGAACATATTCTTAACACTGGGGGGGGGGGGGGGGGGCTGTTTCACAGTATCAAAGAACTTGGTTGTCCAAATGTAGTTTGCTTTGACTTTTTAGAATTTCCCATAATGATCGTTCAAATGATGAGGAATGACTGCATCGGTATTGAAAGCTGAATTTATACTTGTGTCAGAAAATAATAGTCACTACCACGATAGTAATAGCGCAAGGAAATACATCCTTCGCCCTCCCAACCAACTACTTAATGTAACATAACTGCGTCATATTTGACGAAACAAGCACGTAATCTACACGAAAAGATATAACACATACCCTTGCGATGTCCTATTGGTTCTGCCAGCAAGATTTCAGATACATCTACGCTCGTTTTAAAATCGAAAATCCTGATGCCTGAACGTAACAGGAATTTTGCGTCGCATAAAACTGTTGCCAGGAGATCTAGCCTGTTGAAGACGAATGTTAGCACACATAGTAACAACCTTGATGTGGTAATTTATTAACGCATAATTGGCTAATGTGAATTCCAACTATAATCTTTTGGTGTTTTGCAGTTTATTGTACACGCTTGCATTGCACTTTGTTTTTCGCTGCCTGTATGAATCTTCAGTCGTTCTCTGACTTCACTACAATTTTCTGTGATGGACGATTTCAATTGCTACGAACAGGTCGTCCAAAACAATCGCATTATTTATTTGAACTGTTGCATCTATTTTCTACCCGCCATAATATTCAAAGACTACGGAATACTATGCAGCTCAAAAATCTCTGATGTGAGCATTGCGTGGACAAGCACAACAGCCACTAAAATTCGTGTTTGGGATTGGCGTCTTTTTTGTGATCTGGATGAATTATGGAAAATCTGAAGATTTTTCGCTACCATAACTTCCAAATTATACTCTATGTTCGGAACTTCTATAATACTTTTTGTAATTACGTAGACAGGCATATGGAGAAAGTTTGTACACCAAATATCTCAATTGCGAGTGTGGGTTCGTTAGTGCGTGATGGGAAAGCAAGAGCATGTTTTCCATTGTAGGAGGTGAATGAATCTTATTTCAACGTATTGCTGACGCCAGCACTCATCTTACATACGAACAATAACTAGTAAGAGCTTTGCTGAGTTAATGAACATTATTCCTTCCTGTATTGCGCCACCTGTGAAGCAAGAGCAACTTGTGCTGTGAACTCTCTCGTTCTAATGTAAAAAACAAAATAAATTACAACAGTGAGTCTCGCACAATGCAGTGTATTGTTATACAGTTTGCTTGCAATGGTAAGTTCATATTAGTGTTTGATTCCAAATGTGTCGTGTGCAAAATTGTGCATTTCGCTGGGGTTTCGCTATGGGACCTAATCCTAAATACGGACAACATTATAGACAAGTTAGGGAGGCCTGCCCTTACTTTAAAGGGTGGTTACGTTCTGTTCAAAATGACACTACAAGAGCGTACCACTTTACTTACTGCAAGTGCGAAATTAATGCAAAATTAACAGACGTTAAAAAGCATATTAAAACACAGAAAAACAGCAAATTTTCGAATCCTTTCGAAAGTTCTCGACAACAGTGGGTTCTGTTTTAATGAGAGACTAAAACAAAGGCCAAATGTGTGTGAATGCCTAAGGGTCCAAATTGCTGAGGTTATCGGTCGCTAGACTTACACATTATTTAAACTAACTTATGCTAAGAGCAACACACACACCCATGCCCGAGGGAGGACTCGAATCTCCGGCGGGAGCGGCCGCGCAATCCCTGACATGACGCCTCAAACCGCGTTTTATTAATCTCATTTTGTTCTGTATTGTTCGTTGAATTTTTTGTGGGGCGGACGTCCGATGACACCCGTTTATGTTCTTCGTTGATCTGTTCACTCAGTTTTTTATTGCAGAGGGTTGCTAACCCTCTGATCGAACATGCTGAGTTAGCGTGCTGGCGAACCGCTCGGCCACTCTGCGCGGCAAACAAACGAAAATAAATTATCAGAAGCGGAAATCTGCATGTTCATTGCTGAACGCAGTTCACTTCTGTCGTGTGGTTATTTGTCAGAATTATGTTAAAAAAATTCTGATAGCAAATGGGCGAGAGAAACTCCAGTTACACAGAACTAGTGCAGAGAAATTGTCATAAACGTGTTAGTTCCACACTTTTCGGAAATGTTACCTTAAGATTTTGCTGAGAATCGATTCAGCTCAATTTTAGATAATTAACAGATATATCCGTTACAAAATAACTTGGCATTTGTATATGCTATTTCAGCGTCTCAATGTAAAAAATAGAACGCACGTTCTTGGGTTTGGTGAAATTAGAATCTGGCACAGCTGAAGCCACTGTAAATCCAATAAAAGCTTTGTTGAAGTGTCATTAACACAGAAAATACGTATGATACAGTGGCCCATGCACAGTGACAAGTTTTCATGTAAAGAGCTGGGCGACTTCATTCGTTTGTTTAGAAGGGGAGGGTGACAACAAGCCCTTGCCACCTTTCGGCCGGTCGGCGATGACAGAAACGACGCGCATGCCCTGCAATCTTTCTCAAACGATTTTACAGAAGTTATTCGGTAAAAAAAATCATTTTTGCCTTACATTATCTGTCAGGTTCATTATGATGTGCCCATTATTTCCTTAATAGTCGCAGCTATTGTGATATTTACTTGGAAATAAGATAATGCGCGAAATTCGAAAACGTTTGCAATGAAAAATATCTGTCGCTATGATTTTGCATCTGGTGCATATTACATAACATGTTGCTGTGCATGAAATGTAACTAACATTGAATTTTTCTTTAGATTGGTTGGAGGTCTCCATCTGTAACCAATCTCGAGAAAATTGATCTGACGTAGCACACTTATTTGCGATTGCACCACGCCAGTGGTAAAGCCAGAGTGAAATATCCACAACATACCTCATATTTCGTAAACGGTTTGAGATATCGAAATGAGATTTTCGCAGATGATAGCATAAGAGAAGAGGAGGGCATTTTGCCGTATGGTTATTATGCAAAACTACATTATCTTACCGTGTCATTCCAATAACTACAAACTTTTCCGATGAAAGAATGTAATTTTTAAGGTCCATCGATATAGCTGGTGAAACGAGAAGTGGTATGGGTTTTGAAACAACATATGTAAAATCATTGAACGTTTAATTTGTACCTAGGATGTACCATTTCATAAGTTGCCGACTTTACTTTTTCTCAGTTCCTCAGAATTCTCTCACAATGGCACTGAATGTCAGTGAAATGCGACTGTGTAAACTCCGCTGAGTTTTGGCAAAAGAAGCAAATTTTAACATGACAGCAAGAGAAATGTGTAGATTTTACTCAAAATTCCCCACTCGTGACTTCTCTGAAAGCTGCAAATTGTTAACAAACCAGACGAAAATAAATCCCTGCGTTTTCAGTGGAATTCTTTTTAGATACTAACCAAAGAAGAGGTGTCAGATCTTCTTCCATGGTCACAATGGAAGTTTGGGCGTGGAGGGGCCCCGCTTAATTTTACTAAAAGTGTGTGTGGGATTCATTATCGAACGGCTCCCCTACAGCGCTCTGAGCGACCCCCCCCCCCCCTCTCTCCGACCCCTCTCCCCCCTCCCACCATCCATACGCTTCTTCCAGCGACTGCGCATCCAGTGGCCTGCTGGCTGCTGGCATTTTTCACGCACTATACTATTGGGATCGCGATTGACAATGCTGCCGAATAAGCATCAGGTTACCTTCCATTCAGAAAGCTCACTCAGCGACTGTTATATTGACTTGTAAATTATAGATTGCAGCGATCAGTCGTCCTTTTTCAATTTTATTGTGCATATCTAGATCCACAGTTCACTGTGGATGAAGCCCGACCAATAGGCATTACATGCATTGAGCGAAAATAATAGTGCATTGAGAATGGCTAGCTTCTAGCCGAAATCTAGATCTGCACAATAAAATTTAAAAAGGATGACTGATCGCTGCAATCAATAATTTACTAGACAAGAATAAGCAATTGTGTATATGGGAGGCTGAAACAAGATCTAAACTTACCACACATGATTATAATGCATTCACTGCAGTTAGCAATTTCTCATGCAACAGAAAAGACATTGCTGACAAATATTAACTTTTTGGTTTGAGAAATGTACGACTGGTTTTAGCATGCAACTGCCAACCAATGTACAGGTACAATAAAACATTTTATGAAAGGGGGAAACCTTCGGAAATTCGAGCTGCATGTGAGATGGTAAGGCTTTCTGTTGAGCCGGTTGTTACAAGAATATTATCACAGTGGGAAGAAATGAAATTTCGCTTTCTGAACAAAGAAAACTGCTACACAGTAGAAATACTGCAATCCTGTGAATAAGTTATATTTGGGTTATTTAAAAACAATAGCACAGGAAATGCAAAAGACAACCAAGAACATTGACTCTACAAAATTACTTCAGTATTTGACAAATCTCACCCAATCAGTGAGTGGGAGAATTATAATACGTACAGTGAAACTAGATATCCTGACAAGTGAAGTTGATTCTTATGTAGATTCTAAACCATATATGGGATATGAATTTGAGAAAATGGTTTCAGAAATTAAACTCAGTTGTGAAACTGAAAATCTCCTTCATAAATGGTGCATAGATGTCACAATAAAAGCCAGAAGGAACTAAGAAATAGGCTTCCTAATAACATTCACATCCTGGAAAAAATACATAGAAGGAGAAAAAGTGTGTGTTACATGAGTACTTTGATGTTCTGTTCTGTTGTGGTTACATTTTGAAGAAATATTTTAAATCTATTATTGCCTGTGCAAAATGTGTCTTTTTCTTGTTAGTAATACCCACAACAGACTGTTTAAATCCACAGCTCGAAATATGGCCATTTCTTTTGACAGTGGCGAACCTCAGAAAAAATGTAGAAGTCAGGCTTCTTTCCTCTTTATATATTTGTGATAGATTACAGGTGCCTAACTTGTGGCCACTTTGTTTGTCAAAACCTGAAATACACTTTCCATGCAGTACTGTGTAACATGGAGAAACTGTTTCGTATTTTATGCAGAAGCAAAATGTTCCACTCTTGGTCAGATAGGATGTTTTGGAAAATACAGAAGAAAAACTGAAAGCCAAAGTATACAGGAAGTTTCATATATGTGAAATGAAGATATGTGAAGTACAAATGCTGGAAAATATGGAGTGAAATTTCAGCATTTACCTTAAATACATTTTCTGCATAAGTCTGGTACAGAATAACTGATTTGTTTATTTTTATCACAACACTGGCATCCTCACACCTAGGTTGTATATTCTGCTGTGGAATTAAGTCAATAAGAAATCAACAGAATGAATATGGATCATAATAATGGGGAACAAATATCATAAAAAACAAACATTGTAACCAAAGTACAAAACCATCTGCTTTGTTCAATTATATTGTTTTTGCCATTTGATTAACAAATGTAAAACATTGTTACATAAGATGCCATCCATGTGTGTCGCCCACTTCCCTTGATACTGTTCAGTGGTCCGACAATGAAGAGCTAAATTAAATGTTATGGGGAGCAACAGTAGTACAGGTTCATGCAATTTACTGTTTGACTAGGTGGGGAGGGGGGAGGGGGTGCATAGCAGTGGCAAGGTATTATAGAAATTTGTAATATGTGGGTATACTGTGTGACTCATGGGAGGGGAAGGGGTTTAGCGGCGGTGAGTGGCGAGAGCAGGTTATCTTATTAGTACAGGTTCATGCAATTTACTGTTTGACTAGGTGGGGAGGGGGGAGGGGGTGCATAGCAGTGGCAAGGTATTATAGAAATTTGTAATATGTGGGTATACTGTGTGACTCATGGGAAGGGAAGGGGTTTAGCGGTGGTGAGTGGAGAGAGCAAGTTATCTTATACATTTGTAATATGAGGGGTACATATTGCTTCGTAATGCATTTAACCACTGATAGGATTTCTCATTCACATTCTGCTTAATCTGCAATGTAATGAGGGTAAATGCACTAAATATACACATCAAAGTGTTACCTGTAAGCAAAACTATTCGCTAGCCTACAAGAAAGAGGGAAATATATCCACAAAAACTGCAAAAAATTGAAGCAGGTATATAATCACTAAAATGCAGCAAATTCGGTGGTTTTTGGATTCTTCCAAAGACACGTACTTCCTATGAAGTTGTTATGCAATACTATAACAGCAGAAATTTACTACATCAGACATGGTAATACAGTTAAAGTGCCGTGTAATACCAAAAAATGGGAGCATCTGAGCTGTGACATTTCTTGCAAAGAAGCTCTTGAAAGTTTCAGCTTCTTGGTTCTCTTCATTTTTCTTCAAACCTGTTTATTCCAGGTACCAAATAGAAATTGTCATGATGTTTATGAACCGTCTATGCCAAATCCACAGCACCTACAAAGAGAATCTCTCTGTATTAGTGGCATAATGCAATTCTAAATGTACAGGGCACTTGGCGAACATACCTACAACATTCCGAGATCATGTGACGAGGCTGTCAGTGTATGTTGACAAACAAAATCTGTTCTGTGCATCAGAATGCTCGTACCAGCGATATTTCTGTTCTATGCGGAATACCAAAGTTAATGGTTGGAAGAGAAAAGCAACTATTTGATTTATTTGGAGAACTTTCAACTCACAGATTCAGCAAGTGCACTCACAGATTATATGCAACAAAATACTTACAAATTTGGAACATGTAATACAAGAAGTTAAAATTATAATTAGTGATAGAGGTACGTGTATTATATATTGGCCAGTCCATATGTAATGATCTGCCTTAGAGCTCCTGTACAATAGGAGTCTTAATCTGTCTGTGCAGGTATCTTTGTGAATGGATACACATTGTTGCATGCTGTAAGTTACCACAAAACTTAATCATCCACAAGACACAGTTTCAATCCACAGCTGGTCTGCCACCTGTCGCCAAGAAAAGACATATCAGTACCAAGTAGATGCAACCTCACAAAGGATATTTCTTTCAGTGCACTAACACTTAGCAGCAGAGGTGGAGCGACATTTGTAAAGCACACTTTTGAGTGAGGCACCGCACACTGCATACAGCCAAGGCTGGAAGACAGAGTAGTACAAGTCACCACTGTAAAAGGAAGTGGCACACTTGGAACTCACCCATGACACCCCTCTGTTAGTGAGAGATGATGGGGAGAAATCAGCAAAGCCAAGTGGGGAGCAGCAGTCAGCACTGAACCACAGAGAAGGCATCATCATAGCTGTGACAAAAGAAGGTGCACCAATTCATGACAACAAGACAAGAAGAATATCACTGAATAATGAAGTCAAAGTGCTCATCAATACAGCTGTGGAGAGGCTGTACCAACAGCTGGAATACAGAATTCTTGAGAATGTGGTGTCCACTATAGGTGTGGCAAAATAGGGAACATCACCATCAACTCCAGCTGGGTTGTTTGGAGGTTTTTCTGTGGCCATAAGGTGACTGCCAAAGCTGGCTCAAATCCCTCCAGACCTGAAGAGGAAAAAAATAATAATTCCAAGGGCCAACATGGACAGTGAAAGAAAGTTAGATCCCGAAAAAAACAGCTTTGCACAGTTTGCAAGAAATAAAGAAAATAAACCATGATGTAATCCCTATGGCTGAAAAGGATATTTAGCAGGTCCTCAACCAGTCTGCCCTTCCCCTTCAGGGAAGAGATCAGAAAATGAAAAATAAATAAATAAATAAAGATGCTGTGGCAGCCCCCTGTCCCATTGCTTGAGTTGCATAGTTTTCCTCTGCCTGCACCCATCTGTAGAGCCTGCTCAAGACTTGTTGATTCAGTACAGTGGCTAGCAGGCTCGATTGACTCCATGATGATATGAATTTGCATTTGGTGTATGTTAATTCATATGTTGCTGAATATGAAATATAGCTAACATAGTGAATTATTCTTTAAACTTGGAAGGAACTCGCTATCTGTTTCCAATATTGAGAAACTAGATTGTATGTAAAGCTCTCCATCCTGAACACAAGTGCCAACAAAAAAGCTGAAATGAAATGTTCCCTCATATCCTATAAATGGTTTGAGGTATTGAAACAAAAGTTTGACAAATGATAGCATACAAAGAGGAGAGTATTTTGCTACATGGTTAAAATACAAATCTTCTATATCTACAGCGACATTCAAGCAACTACAGATTTTTTTCAGTGAAATAATGAAGGATGAAATATGACAGAAGGTTGCAGTTATTTATTTTATATGCATTTTCACAATAAACATTTAATATTAGTGTCATTAAGTTCTCCACATTGGTAAATCTTACATGAGAAAGAAAAGCTTTGCTCATGTTTCAGCAGCTACTTGAAGCCGGTGAGTAGTCAGTGGTCCCATGTCCTCCTCCTCGGTGAGATCACTTGATGTGATGTTTCAGTCCTCAAGAATTATGCAGTACACATATAGCCTTAACATATTTACAGTCTCCACTTTACGCTCAAAAGACCATTTACACACACAATCTGGAACTCAATATACCAAATGCACACTACATTTTGACAAGCACAAGAAAGTCTGTAGTTAAAAACTTTATGTTTGTCATTTGCGGTAATTCTGCATTTAGGATAGAGTTGCATTAAGTTTTCTTTTTAACAATGGATGTGCCTCACAACCTATGAAAATGCAAAGTGTTCCAGAGTTCCCAATCAGAGTCAGAGTCTAACTGCATAGACAGACTCACTGTGGACATTGCAGGGCACTATGTGCTTCACGAGCACTGGGCCACTACTGGGTCCTCCCATGTCTCTGCTGTGGGCAGTATGCATTAACCTGCAAAACCTCTATTGCTCTGCCAGGCCTCTGCTCTGTCTCTGCTGCATGCGGGCAATTCTTGTGTTCTCAGTGTCTCTAGGGGGAAAAAAAGGCAAAGTGTCAGATACAGGAAAAAATCTAAAGGTTCAAGGCAGAAGCTCCTTAACCAAAGGCAGTTTGCACATATTAATTTACTTTGTAAGCTACAGAGTGAACATCATGACTTTCAAAATTATTTGCAAATGATTTTTTCTCTACACACATCTATATTCTGCAAATCACTGTGAAGTACATTACAGACCATACACTCCATTGTATCAGACTTGTCTTGCCATAGACTAGATACACTATGTGATCAAAAGTATTCAGACACCTGGCTGAAAATGACTTAAAAGTTTGTGGCACCCTCCATCGATAATGCTGGGATTCGATATGGTGTTGGCCCACCCTTAGCCTTGATGACAGCTTCCACTCTCACAGGCATACGTTCAATCAGATGCTGGAAGGTTTCTTGGGGAATGACAGCACATTCTTCATGGAATGCTGCACTGAGGAGAGGTACCGATGTCGGCCGGTGAGGCCTGGCACGAAGTCGGCATCCCAAAACATCCCAAAGGTGTTTTATAGGATTCAGGTCAGGACTCTGTGCAGGCCAGTCCATTACAGGGATGTTATTGTCATGTAACCACTCCGCCACAGGCCATGCATTATGAACATGTGCTTGATAGTGTTGATAGATGCAATCACTCTCCCCGAATTGTTCTTCAACAGTGGGAAGCAAGAAGGTGCTTAAAACATCAGTTAGGCCTGTGCTGTTATAGTGCCATGCAAAACAACAAGGGGTGCAAGTCCCCTCCATGAAATGCATGACCACATCATAACACTACCGCCTCCGAATTTTACTGTTGGCACTACCCACGCTGGCAGATGACGTTCACCGGGCATTCACCATACCCACATTCTGCCATTGGATCGCCACGCTGTGTACCGTGATTCATCACACCACACAACATTTTTCCACTTTTCAATCATCCAATGTTTACGCTGCTTACACCAAGCAAGGTGTCAATTGGCATTTACTGGCACGATGTGTGGCTTACAAGCAGCTGCTCGACCATGAAATCCAAGTTTTCTCACCTCCCTCCTAACTGTAATAGTACTTGCAGTGGATCCTGATGCAGTTTGGAATTCCTGTGTGATGGTTTGGATAGATGTCTGCCTATTACACATTATGACCCTCTTCAACTGTTGGTGGTCTCTGTCAGTCAGCAGAAGAGATCGTCATGTAAGCTTTTGCGCTTTATGTGTCCCTTCATGTTTCCACTTCACTATCACATTGGAAACAGTGGACCTAGGGATGTTTAGGAGTGTGGAAATCTCACGTACAGACATACAACACAAGAGACACTCAATTACCTTACTATTTTTTAAGTCCGTGAGTTCCGCGGAGTGCCCCATTCTGCTCTCTCACAATATCTAATGACTACTGAGGTCACTGATATGGAGTACCTGGAAGTAGGTGGCAGCACAATGCACCTAATATTAGAAACATATTTTTCTGGGGGTGTTCAGATACGTTTGATTACATAGTGTGTGTCTGAAAGAATAGACATGAAAATATAAATACATGTGTCTTGATGGCAAATCTTGCAGATTGCGCTCTTTGTTTGACCTATTGCAGGAATCAGGTGAGGGCGGGACCAGTGAGGATAACGTACAAGGAACACTATGTATGTAGTGTGTTACATATGGGAGTTTGGGTTGTCTGGGAAGTATGCTTGGATAGCTGAAGAAGTTAAGGTGTCCACTCATAATAAGTGAGAACTCTGGGTTTGAGTCTACATCTACATCTACATTTATACTCCGCAAGCCACCCAACGGTGTGTGGCGGAGGGCACTTTACGTGCCACTGTCATTATCTCCGTTTTCTGTTCCAGTCGCGTATGGTTCATGGGAAGAACAACTGTCTGATAGCCTCCGTGTGCGCTCGAATCTCTCTAATTTTACATTCATGATCTCCTCGGGAGGTATAAGTAGGGGGAAGCAATATATTCGATACCTCATCCAGAAACGCACCCTCTCGAAACCTGGCGAGCAAGCTACACCGCGATGCAGAGCGCCTCTCTTGCAGAGTCTGCCACTTGAGTTTGCTAAACATCTCCGTAACGCTATCACGGTTACCAAATAACCCTGTGACGAAACACGCCGCTCTTCTTTGGATCTTCTCTATCCCCTTTGTCAACCCGATCTGGTACGGATCCCACACTGATGAGCAATACTCAAGTATAGGTCATACGAGTGTTTTGTAAGCCACCTCCTTTGTTGATGGACTACATTTTCTGATCCTGATCCGGTACAAATTTTCACCTATAGCCATTGGATTTATTTCAGTACCCAATAGCAGCTCATGTCAGAATTTCATTTTTGCCATGCATGTTAGGGTTAATTTTGCTCTTGGTTCTGTATCTGTAACAGTACACCCAGAACCTGGTGTTTTTACAATAATGTTCTTGGAGATACAACCAAGATAAAGCTATAATGAGATCTGAAATCAGTTGCTTCAGTGTTAAATGACACATCTGCTCAAAAGGGCTTCTTGCATCAAACTCTTCTCTTGCTTATAAGTTTCAGTTTAATTCCTTAAATTGATTTTAGTAGCATACTTATATTTTTTCACCATGTCTTTTCATTGTGCCATGAACAATACAGTCTTCTTACAGGTTCTTCCATCTGCAAAAGCTAAGCATTATAGCATATTTTTCGTACTTCAATCTTTATTTCATTAAAAAATAATGATAGCACCTCTTGATCAGACCTGCTTGAAATAAGAGTCATGCAGTTAGAGTCACCATGTCAGTGACTGCGCGGCCCTTTCTACCTGAGGTTCGAGTCCTCCCTCGGGCATGGGTTTGTGTGTTGTTCTTAGTGTAAGTCAGTTTAAGCAGTTTGTATGTCTAGGGCCGATGACCTCAGCAGTTTGATCCCTTAGAAATTCACACACATTTGAACATTTTGAAATAAGAAAAGCACAAGGAAAACATTGTGTCATGTTGTCAAACACAAGAAGTGTAATTAACTCAAAAATATAACCATTTGTTCCATGAATTTAATTGATGTTCACACAGTAATTATCAATACTATTTTTTATGTAAATGTACTCACACAGTGTAGTTAAAACACCCAGTGTTTTCAACAGATCTTGAAAATGAGCTCAGTTGCTTTGTTTGGTTATTACTCTTATACTCCTTTTCTGTAATTTTAAAACTGCATTCCTATTTAGTGCCTTTGTTTTCCAGAAAAGAATTCCATAGTTAAGAACTGAGTGTATGTATGAAGAGTATATAAACAAAAGACACTAGCTGTTATCACTGATGACAGGACTGGAATCCCCTCCAGGTAGGCCACTTCCATATGTTTAGCTGTCTACCTTAATAAGGCAACTCCCATCCCCGTATCTCCTCATTGGGGACTCCAGTGCTTACTGCCCCCTGTGGGGGAGTGCCACTTCAATGGGTAGGGGTCTTCCAAATCACCAACTTATTACAGGCTTTGATTTGTGTCTCCTCAATGACAGTTCCCCTACCTGTTTCAGTGCTGCTCATGGTACCTTTACTGCTATTGATCTCACAATCTCCTCTCCTGCTCTTGCCGCTTCCCTGTATTAGTCACCTCGTGATGATCTTTGTGACAGTGACCAATTTCCACTGATTCTGTCGCTCCCATGCCGCCACCAGGCAGACAGGTCCTCACATTAGGCATTCCAGAGGACCAGTTGGTCTTTACACATGTGTATGGTGCACTTCGATACCTCTCTTTCATATTACATTGATACAGTCATGGAGGGCATCTTTGTCACTATTCTTCATGCTGCTAGCACTGCTATCCCCCTATCCACAGGTCCCCCTGGTACCGTGATGGACCAACGACATAGCACTTGCTATCCAGGACTGCCAATGGGTGCTGCTTTTAAGCACCTCCGTACTAAAGCTTGCTACTACCTTATTAATCAAAGTAAAAAAGTATGCTGGGAGCACTGTTTCATCCCTGGGGCATAAGCCTCTTCATCGCAGGTTTGATCCAAGCTCGATAGCCTTCTGGGCCACCAGTGGCAATCACCTTTCCAGATATTATCCTCCAAGGTGATCCATTGGTCCCTGCAATGTACTTTGCAACAGCATCAGCATCCTCTTCCTATCCTGCTACCTTTCTTCAGCAGAAACGCCAAGTTGAACAGACACCCCTCTGTTTCAACCCCCACCGAGCTGAATCCAATAATGGCACTTCACTGAATGTGAATTCTTACAGGCTCTTACCTCTTCACATGACACGGCCCCAGGCATGGATTCCATTCACATCCAGATGATCCAGCAGTTGGACATTACCCAGAGGCAACATCTACTCAGGGTCTTCAACTGTATTTGGCTCACAGGTGCCTTCCCCTCACAATGGCGAGACAGTATAGTTATTTCATTGTTAAGCCTGCAAAGAACCCAACAGCTACCGCCTGATTCTACCGCCTGATTAGCCTGACCATCGTATTTTATAAACTGCTCGAGAGGATGGTTAGCTTCCTATTATGTTGGGTACTCAAATCTCTGGGCCTTTTGTCCCCATATTAGTGTGGCTTCCAGTATGGATGATCTACAATTGACTGTCTACTCAGATAGGATACAGCAATCTGACAGGCTTTTACTCACCACCGGCACCTTGTCGCAGTCCTCTTTGACCTACATTAGGCATACGACATGGTTTGGTGCCATTGCATTTTAGTTACCCTCCAAGACTGGGGCCTTTGCAGCCCCCATCTGATTTTTATCTGTGAGATTTTATCCCACTGGCTCTTCTGGGTTGGAGTTGGCACTTCGTTCAGCACCCTTCAGATTCATGAGAACATTATCCCACAGGATTCTGTGTTAAGTGTCACACTCTGCCTCATAGCCATCAGTGGGCTTGTAACCTCTGTTGAGCCTCTGATTAACCCGGCATTGTATGTTGACAATTTTTGCATCTGGTGCAGCTGTCACTCGAGAGCATCTGCTGAGTGCCACCTCCAAAGTGCCATCCGACAGGCCTCTGCAAGGATCATCTCCCGTGGCTTCCAGTTTTCTCCCTCTAAAATGCAGGTTATGCATTTTTGCCGTTGACCCACAGTACACCCCAATCAAGAACTTTTTCCAGTTTTTCCCCTCCAAAACCCAGGTTAAGCATTTTTGCTGTTGGCCGACAGCACACCCCAATCAAGAACTTTCTTTAGGTGACCAGCATCTATATGTTGTAGCACAGTCCCATTACTTTGGCCAAATTTTTGACAATAAGCTGAAGTGGGTGCCCCATATTCACCACCTGTAAACTACATGCATGCTCTTCACCTCCTGGCCCCACACCTTGAGGTGCAGACCATGCTATTTTTCTCCATCTTTACCATGCTGTGGTTTCATCCAGAATATCGTACGGTAGTCAGCCTTTTGGCTCATTGGCTCCTTCCACTCTGAAAATACTTGATACTTTTCACCAGTGTGGGGTATGTCTGGATATTGGTGCCTTTCGCACTAGTCCTGTTGACAGTCTCCTCGCAGAAGTGGGGATTCCCCTCTACAAATATGATGAAGCCAACTCCTGGTTTCTTACCCAATCACCATTTTCCGATTCCCTAACCATCCCGTGTACCCTGTCATCTTTGCAAATGAGGGATATCTCTGTCCTGATACCTGCCCCTAGATGGGATTGCCGGTTGGCATGCGTCTTACTTCCCTCTTTTGAGATCTCCATCTCCACTCACTGAAATGTGCCCTGTATGTTTTCTCTCACCCCTCCCTTCCTTGGAGGGTGCCTAGACCACAGATTAGGATTGAGCTATTGCGGGGTCCTAAGGTCACTGTTGCCCCTATGGACTTCCAGCGTCATTTACATTCCATCCTTGCAAAGTTCCAGGAGGCTATCACTTCTGCACTGATGGTTCTAAGATGATTGATAAGGTGGGATATGCTTTCACATCTCCTACTGGCTTAGAACACCATTTATTGCCAGGATCGTGTAGTATGTTCACAGCAGAGCTGCTGACCATTAACAGGTTCCTCAATTTTGTCACTCAGGCCTCCCTCTACAATATTTTAATATGTACCGACATAATGAGCAGTATGCATGCTATAAACTGGTACTACTCTCATCACCCTTTGGTCTCTGCTATCCATGACCTTCTCTTTGCCCTTGGCCATGACACCTACTCAGTTGTCTTTCTCTGGGTCCCAAGTAATGTGATCATTCCAGGGAATGAACTGGCTGGCCACTTGGCAAGAGAAGCAGATACTTACCCCCCATTCTGTTTCATTGTTCCAGCTGCAGATATGTGGATCTACATAAAATCTCTCTTTGCCCAAAGGCACTCTTTCTAATGCTCCTCTCGGAAGGAGTCCATTGTCTTATGTCGTCTACGCATTGGTCAAACCAGGCTCACCCATTTTTTTCTCCTGTGTAATGAGCCACCCCGACAATGTGGCTGTGGAACCAGACTGTTGGTATCACATACATTGGTGGAATGTCCCCTTCTTTTGACCCTTCATATTAAGTATAGTCTTCCAGATTCATTATCTTTGACATTAGCAGATTCATGGATGGTTGAGCTGGTCCTGTTTCCCTAAATTTGTTTGCCCAAATGTTTGCCCATTCTCTAAAGCAGGATAGGTGTCAATCTGTGGCAGCTCTGATGACAGAGTATGCTGCGTGTGCAGGCACAAGTGTTTTAGAGCACACCATGCAGCACAAAGTGTTGAACATGTTGTTCCACAGCAGAGGACCTCTACGTGTTTCCATGTTGACCTAACAGCATCATAAATTATGATTGTAGTGGGCATGAGATCATCAAGATTGGATGGCAGATCAATGAAATCATGCCACCTGGTCGGATGAATCCCTTTTTTGTTAAACCAAGTTGATGGTCTTGTCCAGATATGCCATCATCCAGGTGAATGGCTACTCGAAACATGCAATGTGCCACAAGTGCAGGCCGGTGGGAGCAGTATTATGTTACAGGGGACATTCACTTGGCCTTCCATGGGACCTGTGGTCATAATCAAAGGCACCATGACAGCTGTGGACTACCCGAACATTATTAGGGACCACCTGTAACTCCTTATGCTTGATGCATTTTCTAACAGTGATGGCATATTCCAGCAGGATAACTGTCCATGTCACAAGGCCCAACCATGCTGCAATGCTTTGAGGAGCATGATAGTGAACTCATGTTGATGTCTTGGCCATCAAATTCGGCTTATTTGATTTCAATGAAACCCGACTGGGACACTTGTCGGGCGGCAGCTCCACGTTCACAAATCAACCGCCCATAAATTCTAGGAGTGTGTGACCTGTGTGTAGGTGCCACAAACCTCTGGAAACCTATGAAGTACTTGTCAAATCTATTGCAAGCAGAATCACTGCTTAATTGTGTTCCAGAGGGGGGACCAACACACTTTTAATTAGGTGGTCATAATGTTTTGGCTCAGTGTATTTATGGTGATATGGAATCTCGTCTCTCACTTCAGATTTCCCACTATCTTATGAAATGTAATATAATATGTTGCACTGAAAAAAATTTTCAATACAACATTTAAGTTGAATTATACCATTTTTTACAAGGGCAGTTAATACAAATTAGATGAAAGCAAGTCAGAAACTATCACAAAATCCATGAATCCAAAACAAGTGGTTGTTCATTCTTTTTTTAAGTAATTGATCAGTTATGCTTTGTACATGTTTATAGCCAGCTTGTACCTTTATTAAAATTCAGTATTTTTACCCTGCATTTGATGATAATTTTAGTGAACATCATTTTCATTGTCAAGAGGAGACTGTTAGATCTATAGTTTGATAGTTTTTTATGTCGTGTCAGTCTCCACAAACAGAAGGCATTGTGTTGCAGACAGGCTAAAATATTAAGCTTTTGGACAAAGTCCTTCTGAAATAGAAAACACACAGGAATTCACTCAAGCACAACTCACACACACGTGGCCACTGTCTCTGGGCACTGGTGGCTGACTAATGTGTGCAGCAATCTGGCGGGGTGGGTGGTGGATGTAAGGAGGAGTCAGGGGTGGGAAGGGGAAGATGCTGTGCTTCCTGTGGGAGAAATGTGGTGGGGACAGAATAGGGCTGCTAGGAGCAGTGTCAGGATGCTGTACTGGGGGGGGGGGGGGGGGGGTTAGGATGAGGGGAAAGGGAGGGGGAGAGATGAGCAGTAGAGAAGGGGAAAATACTAGTAGGAGGATTGGTGGGATAGAAGGATTGTGTAGTGTAGAAGTGGGAGCAGGAAAGGGTATACTGGGAATATGTGGGTGGAGGACACGGACTAGCAAAGGTTGAGGCCGTGGGGTTATGGGAATGAGATATGGAATTCCAAGCTGTGGTTCAGAAAAGTTGTTGTTGGTGGGAAGAACACAGATGGTACAGGCTGTGAATCAGTCATTAAAGTGAAGCACATTATATTGGGCAGCATGTTTAGCAACTTTGTGGTCCAGCTGTTTTTTGACTACAGTTTGGCAGTGGCTATTCTTTCGGACAGACAGCTTGTTGTCATTCCCATATAGAAAGCGGCAAAGTTCTTGCAGCTTAGTTTGTGGATCAGATGACTGCTTTTACAGGTAGCTCTGTCTTTGATTGGGTAGGAGATGCCAGTGACAGGGCTCAAGTAGGTGGTAGTGGGAGGATGTGTGAGGCAGGTTTTGGATCTAGGTCTGTTGCAGGGATATGAGTCATGAGGAAAGGGATTAGGAGCAGGAGAGGAGTAAGGTTGGACAAAAGAACATTTTCATAGGTTTTGTGGACAGCAGAATATCACTGTGGGAGGGATGTGGAGGATATTCCTTGTTTCAGAACAGAGGTAGTTGAAACTGGTGGAGAATGTGATTCAGTTGCTCCACTTCTGGCTGGTGCTGAGTCACAAGAGGATTACTCCTTTGTAATCAGACAGTGGGTATGTGGGAGGTGGTAGGTGACTGGAGAGACAAGGCACAGGAGAGCTGTTTGTGGACAAGGCTGGGTGGGTAATTTCCATCTGTGAAGGCCTCAGTGAGATCTTTGATGTGTTTGGAGAGGTACTGTTCATCAGTACAGGCAGTTAGGCTGTAGAGAAAGGGCTATGTGGTATGGAATGGGTGGCAACTGTTGGAATGGAGGTATTATCGGTGGTTGGTAGGTTTAATGTGGACAGAGGTAGTGATGTAGCCATCCTTGAGGAGGAGATCAAAATTGAGGAAGGTGGTTTTTTGGGTTGAAGAGGACCAGGTGAACTGAATGGCGGAGAAGGTGTCCAGATACTGAAAGAATGTGGATAGGATGTCCTCCCCCCTCAGTCTGTGAGGGGACATCAGGGAGGTTTGGTGATGGCTCTTGTAGAGTCTGTGGATAGTGGTAGTCAAAAGTGGGGGTAGGAGGTGAAGAGGTTGGAGAGTTTTTTGAAGTGGCAATGTGCATGCAGCTCTAGTTCCTTGAGGACAAGAGTTTCAGACTGGGGCATGGGATACAGGATATTGGGACTGAAGAGAAGGAGAATTTTATGGTTGAAGAAGAGGTACTGCAAGGAGGTTTGGGCATGCTCTATATGTTTTTGTGGGATTAAGGTGATGAGGGCTATGGACTGATGAAGCCTGAGTAGAATGAGGTCATTGTCAAAGGATGCATTGTAGCTAGAGATAGGTAATTTGATGGTCAGGCCATTTGGAGGAATTCCATGAGCTAGGGAACAGTTCAGGAACAGCATGCAGTACTGGGTTCTGGCTAGGGATAGGGAAACTCCTGTGTACTGGCACAGATGGAAGGATCAAAGATCCATAGGGAAGAACAAGAAATTTAAAAATGGATGGAAAAATCATAAAATTGGTGAAGTGGATGAAGTACAGAAGAAAAGTGGGGTGTATAGCGAAAGACAAAAACAGGCTAATAAAATCTACATGAAAACATAATGGGGCCAAAGAGAAAAATAAGTAAAAAGGTGACAATAGTGGTGGGGATGCAGGTGACTGGGTGGATATTTGTGAAGAGAGAGGGCAGCAGGTGTAACTGGATTAGGTGAGGTCAGTATGTACATACTGGAGTAAGGGAAGAGAGAAGGGGGTGGAGGCTGTTAATTATGGGGTCCAACAAAGTACATGTGACTGGAGTAAGGGAAGAGAGAAGGGGGTGGAGGCTGTTAATTATGGGGTCCAACAAAGTACATGTGACACGAGAAAGGTAGAGAAAAACATGCAAAAATATGTCAGGATGAGGGAGGAAAAGTGATCAGTTTGAAGGTTCAGGAATAATTGCACCAGTGGGAAGAATGTGGGACATGAGATGCTACACCTACAGTCCTTGCAGTCGCATAACCACGTGTTGTGTGCAGATGAGATTGTTGATACAGGGTAGCTTGGAAATAAGAGTATGTGCAGTTTGGAAGGTGGCAATAAAACACTGGAAAGAAGAGGAAGAAACTGAGTAAAGTAATGCCCTATAGAATAGTAACAAAGGAAAATACTTTGTTGTGGGATGGAAAGAACCACATTAGGCAAAATCCGTCAATGGAAAGTCCTGATAGGAATAACAACAATTCACCATAAAGAAAAGGCTTTACACCGCAGACAGGCATGGCAAAAAAGGCTGCGAAGTATTAAACTTCTGGAGAAAACCCTTCTTCCAAAATAAAAAAAAACACCCACACACACACACACACACACACATGCGCACAGTCATGGAAGCACAGTTTATATGCATATGGACACTGTCTGCAGATGCTGGAGCCTAACTGCAACTACATCTGACTTAAGCAGCAATCTGCTGGGGTGGGTGATGAAAGCAAGGAGGTGGTATGGGGCAGGAAGAGGACGGGAAGGATGGCAGGATAGGTGTGGGGGAGGATGCTGTGCTACCTCCTGTGGGAGCATGTAGGTGCATGGTGGAAACAGACTAGAGCTGCTGGTTTCAGTGGCATGAGGCTGTGCGGGGGGTGTTGAAGAAGAGGGAAAAGAGAGAGGGGGAGGAGAGAATATGAGAAAGGGAAAAGACTAGTAGGAGTTTTGGTGGGATAGAAGGTGTACGTAATGCTGGACTGGGAGCAGGGAAGGGGATAGGTGGGTGCAGGACAGGGAAATGGGGTGGGAGTGGGGGGATGTTACAGGAATGAAGGACAGGGTTCAGGCCTGCACAGTTCAGAAAAGTTGTTGTTCATAGGAAGGATCCAAATGGTTCAGGCTTTGGATCAATCATTAAAGTGAAGCACATCTGTTGGGCAGCATTTTCAGCAACTGGGTGGTCCAGCTCTTTCTTATCAACAGGTTGGCGGTGGTCTGTCATGCGGACAGGCAGCTTGTTAGCTGTCATGCCCACGAAGAAAGTGTCACAGTGGTTGCAACTTTGTGGATCACATGGCTGTTTCTACAGGCATCCCTGCCTCTGCTGTGGTAGGAGATGCCTGTGGCAGGACTGAAGTAGGTGGTAGTGGGTGAATGTGTGGGACAGAAATTGTACATCACCCTATTAATGGAATGTTTCTCTTTCAGACCGCCTAAAATTCCCATCTTGATTTTCAGTAGCATACATAAAAGTTTGATGATGTTTATCAATTTTCAACTAATTTCATAGTGAAATTTCTATTATGTAAAATATACTGGTGAGTTATCTACACATCTCATAGTATAAAATACTTAAAATAACTGATGTTTCAGTAGTGTGGCAGTGCCCTTATCCAGGACATAAACTAATTATCTGGGGTGGGGGGGGCACTTCAATGTATTTCATTTATAATGATGTCATAAGACCACTGTTGGTGAATTTATCAGGTTTTGTTGGCCCTAAAATATGACTGGTGGATGTTAGGAGAGAGGGAGAGGCTATACAGCAGACTGTTTAAGGGTTACTTCTTGCTGGTAAGTGGTAAGCTTGTGGGGAGCTGTTGGTTGCAGAGAAATGATGCCAGTTCTGCACACAGTGTTTGTTTAGCTGGTTGTCACACTGCTTATTGGGGCCACTGCACACTGATGTCATACTGGGATCATCACCAGCCAGAAAGTTGAGAGCCTATAAGCACTTCTCCTTATTGTTGTTGTGAGGCTGCTTCTGGATTTCAGTTGCCTCTCTTATTTTGTGTTTGTAAATCCATGGCTGAATTGCAAGTATGCATGCTTCCTGAGACTTAATAGGCTGCCAACTATCGTGATGGTGCTGCACTAGTGCTGGTCTGTTGTGGTGCCCTAATCAATCATAATGCTCATGTTGTACTATGCAGGTGCTACCAGGCTTTCCAGTTTCCACAGTGTAGACAGCACTGCACTGACAGTGTATCTTGTAGACACCTGTGGTGTTGAGGGCTTTTAGCACATCCTTAGTGGAACCTACCTATTCTGGCTCCTGCTGTCACTCCAGAAGACTTATTTGATGCCTCCTCAGCAAAGCACACTGCACTTTCAATGTATCTTGGAGACACCTGTGGTGTCAAGGACTGTTACTACATCCTTAGTGGAACCTTCCAAATTCTGGATCCTGGTGCCACTCCAAAAAACTGATTTGTTGCTTCCTCAGCAAAGCACCTTGCCCAATTGATCTCTGATGCACTTGATGTAAGATAAGTGGACAACCAAGAGCTGTGTTTTTATTTCATTTTCCACATCCAGCTTCCTATTGAAATTTGTTGTTCTGCTTATGGTTTTACTGCTGTATTAATTGATTCTGAAGATGTTATTCAGCTCTTTCTTTTCATATTTGATATTGCTTGTGTTACTGGTGTGGTGGGCTTCAACATTCAATGTTTGTATACAGAAAACCTTTGAGCTGAATGATGGTAGGATTCAGCACATAGGTATTAGTTGGTGTGGTTCTACAGAGATGCCAACTTAAGGGTGCAAGGTACTGTGTGCCCGCCAACCCACTGTTCAAACATGCATTCCTCACTGTCCCCTCCCCCTGCCTCTCCATTGCCCCCCTTTTATTGGGAATCTGTTAAACTTGCATGTACATTGTTGCATAAGAGTATGTGTGATTAGGTACCAGGATAATGGCAGTTTGATTAATATGGCACACAGTCGTCTGCTGGTCTTATTGTGAATCAGTCAAATTATTAATCAGTCTTTTGTCCCTCAGTGGCCAGTTCAAAATGGATAGGTTTGTGACTAAGAAGAAAAGTGTTAATGCACCAGATGTTAGTGATGGTGAACCTAGTCTTATTGTTAGTGAAAAATCTTTCCAGAAAAAGATTGCAGTTATCAACCCTCTAGGAACCAACAATATACGCAAATCAATTGCAATGAGGTAAAATGTATCATTTTTTGAAAAATTTTTGGACCAATATTTGAAGAAAATCATTTTCAGGTTTCTCACGAAAGGAAGAAACTTTTGTGGAAACTGTTTTTTTTTTTTTTTTTGGACTGGAAGAAAGGGGTAGAAAAGTGCACCAGGCTGCCATAGAGAAGCTGTACTGAAATCAAATCCGTAAAATCAAACATCAATGTATTTACAACATACAACATTTTTTGTGACGTCTGGAGTATCAGGACAAACAGATACAGTAATTTTCTAAGAAGAGCTGGAAGTTTTGCATTGCAATATCAGTGACAGGACATACCCCAAAATGAAGGGGCAAGCATTATTGATAAATGTTGCAATCCTCTTTGTATAACTGACACGGTAATGAAGGTGGATTTTGCACAGCCTGCTATAGGATCTGTTGTAGAACTTCCTCTGGTATAGTGAAACCTGATGTGCTGTAAGTTAGTGTTTGTGTTGCCCTAAGCTGAGAATTTTAGGATTTATTGTGTATTGCTCAATGACAGTCCACTGTCTTTGTGGCTGTAAGCCTCTTCATCACTACAGTATCCAGAAATATCAGTCCTATGTGCAACAGTACACAGAGTTCATAGGAACTGCACAAAAACTACCACGAAGCAAACAACACTGCTCACATCCTGTTATGGCTGAGTACTTTTAAGTAATATAAACTAACTGCCAGTTTGAGTTGCTAGAGAATCTGCGAATATTTTCTTTTTCATACTTTATTTTGTAGGACCACCATAATCTTGTTCACTGTTATGGAACATAGCATCACATAATAATAATAATAATAATAATAATAATAACAACAATAACAGTAGTTACAATGTGCAGGAAATGGAGGAGGTGGTGGTGGTCAGGGTCTCCTAGAAACCATCCCAGCACTCACCTAGAATTTGTTGGGAAAATAATGGAAAACCCTGATCAGCAATTGAGTAAGAAGTTAATTTGCGTCCCTATAAGAATAAATTGAGTATACTGGTACCACAGATACATAGCATAAACCCCTGTCATTAAGATAAATTGTTATTGCTTCTTCTCTGTAAAGATGACAATATTGGCTAGTTACTCAGCTTAGTCTTTCTCCCATGTTGTTTATATAGAATGATATGTGCAAGCATATTGATATGATCATTTATTCATTCATTCATTGTTTTTCATGGTTTTCTTTCTGGTAAAGGACCTTCAGGATTGTGAAATAAGCCAAAGTTTATAATATAGAAACTAATTCCATTTGCTGTAGTATATATTAACTCTGATGAAATTGATATATTTTATTTGGGCTTATGAGGTATATAAGTGAGTGAAAGAGAGCATCATTCTAAATCATAAGCTGTGAGTTGGACATTTCAAAGATTGCGTCCAAACTGTTAATAAAGTCAAATAATTTGACAGTAGTTTTTGTATAAAAATATATTTTATTCATATTTCTTTTTCCCTTTGCAAAAAATGTGTGATGAACTTTAATTTCTGCTATTCAAATATGTGTCTTGGCAGCTCAGTCAGTAAGGTAATTGCTCATGGATGGTGAGGGTATGTGTTTGAGTTCCAGTCCAGGAAATAGTTTCCATCTGTTAGGAAGTTTCAGTCACAACTGGTTTGTTAACTTGGAAATATTGTAGTGATGATTATGTGGCATTTTACAGTACCGAGCACCAGTAATTCGCAGAATATCCATCCGAGAAAAATATTCTCCACAGGCACAACGTAAAGCGTCTGATACTTCAGTACATAACTCTACAGATGTAATACAGTCTAAGAGTCAGACACCTAGCACAATGCCATCAAATTCAGGTGAGTTACACATACCAAACTTTATTAAACATCTTCTGTAGGGTTTGCTCTAAAACTTTCATAGAAGATGTTTTACATATAGTCCTATCATTAACAAACAACTATAAAATTATGTTGTGCTGCAACTAGCTTCAGCTGTTTTGTCATCATGTGGCAGACCGGAACATAATACACAATAATAGCATACAACTTCTTTCTAAAGGAAAAGACACATTTCATACTGTAATTTTATTATATCATTATGTGCTTACTTTAAAGGTTAAGATTTTATACATCACATGCCCATTATTGCAAAATACGTTGATTATCCTAGCATTGGAACTTAAATAGTGGAAACTGTTTATTCACAACTGATACAAAAGAGTTACATGTTTGCACCTGTTACTGTCCCTCAAAGTAGTCACCGGCATTGTGTAGAACCCGTTACCAGCAATGTGGAAGATGTAGTATACCTTTAGCAGAGCCTGTTCTGTTGATGGTGGGAATGGAGTGGTCTACTGCCCGTCGAATCTCTGGAACAGTTCTGAAGTGAATGCCACCATCAATGCACAGTATTACTGTTTGTTTTTGGAGCATAGCCTGTGACCATCTTTACGAAAGGAGCGGCGACACTTTCTGTACAACCCACCCATCATTTTGTACAACAATGCACAGGTGCATACATCGCAAGCTGTGGCTGCTCCATTTGGTCGATGGGGCTGGGAAATACTGTACCATCCGCCATACTCCGTGGTCTTAAGTCCTCAAGACTTTGATTTGATTCAAAAGATGAAGGAACTACTTCGTGGCATTCACATCAGAACTGTTCCAGAGATTCAATTGGCAGTAGACCGCTCCATTCGCATCACCAGCAGAACAAGCTCTGATAATGCTATACTACGCCTTCAACATTGCTGGCAACAGGTTCTACACAACGCTGGTGACTACTTTGAAGGACAGTAACAGGTGCAAACATGTAACTCTTTTGTATCAGTTGTGAATAAATAGTTGCCACTATTTAAGTTCCAATCGTCACATAATTCACACTTTGGAAGTTGGAGCTATAAACACAAATATAATACACATCAAGATCATGGTGCCACTTATCAATACAAGTTACTTTATACATCCAGTCACAAACTATCTAGGTTAGGACAGGACACCATTTGCTCCCCAAGCACAACTGAATTGGAGTGCAGTAGTTCATCTATTTGTACACTAAACAGGATATATTGAATGACCAATATGTAGATGACTGAAGCAGTAAAGTTCGTATTTCAGTACCAATCTATTTCATTACATATATTTCACATAGTTTTAAGGTATAATATACGAGGGTGGTTTGAAAGGTTCTCGGAACAGAATAGAAAAAAGTACTTACATCATTGGAACTTTTTTTATTTTTCAATGTAGTCTCCTTTTAGATTAATGCACTTGGTCCAATGATGTTCCAGTGCCCTGATCTCATCTTGAAAATGAGTTTCCTCCAGGCCTGCAAAATAGTTGTCAACTCTGGCTATCAGTTCTATGTTTGAAGTGAATCTTTGTTCACCAAGAAAAATTTTCAGTTCTGGGAAGAGATGGAAGTCTGATGGAGCCATATCAGGTGAATAAGGTGGGTGTGGCAACAATTCATACTTTAGTTCGTGTAATTTTGCGATGGTGATGGCATGCATTTTTGAACCAGCATCAATAGTCATGGCACCCATCTTGCAGATAATTTTTTAATTTCTAATTTTTCAGTTAAAATTTGATATACCCTTTCAGATGACATCTGGCAACAATGAGCAATTTCACGCACTTTCAATCGGCGATCCTCCATGACCATTTTGTGCACTTTTGCAATGATTTGTGGAGTAGTGACACATCTTGGCTGACCACTGCATGTATCAATTTCTAACCTCTCCTGGCCGAATTTAAATTCAATTGTCCACTTGGCAACAGTTGAATATGAAGGAGCAGAGTCCCCCAGTGTATTCTGGGAATTGACATGAATGTCCTTTGCTTTCATACCTTTCTTTACGAAGTACTTAATCACTTCTCAAATCTCGATTTTTTCCATCTTCGCAAATCACTATGCAAGAACAACAACAGTGCCACATCACCACCACAGCTCTCTTCCAAGAGCACTGACGTGGCACGTGTTTACAGCCAACAGTCCAATGAATATCACGTGAACAACGTGTTGCACTAGCACTGACCTTGTGTGGTGATTCCGAGAACTTTTCAAACCAGAACAGGAAAACAGACCTTAATAACACATCACATAATTTTAATGAAAACAAATAAATAAAGTAAAATGTAAACACAACTTGTGGATTAAACCTATTCAGACTGGCCAGCTTCTGTCTACAAGGCATAAGTGATCTATGTACACTGTAAAACTAGTATATCATAGAATATGAAAATATTTAGGCTGTAAAAACGTATTAGCCTATTAAAAAAACAGCTGCACAATCATTATAGTAAATGATTAGATTTAAGAGGAATAGTTTCTAGAATTCTCATCTAGAGTTGCATTGTGATGCATGGTTGTTACAAAGTCTTTTGCTCCTAGCATTAACAATTCCGTGAGTACTATCTGAGTGTGCTGAACTGTCTGAGAGCAAAAAAACTCTTGTGTATCCCAACCCTTAGTATATGCGGTGCACAGTGTGTAAACGTATTTCATAAGTGCACCTGTGAACATGAGCATAATGTGTTGGTTTATGGTGATATTTTTCATGTTATATCTACACCAGCAGATAAATAAAGAAATAACAATGTTTATTTTTTTAATGAAATTAACAATAGACACTGAATTTCAGAGCACTTATCATCATCATCATCATCTTGAAATCATTCCATATTGGAGAATGCAGTTTAGGAGTAAGTGAGACAGCTCACCTGTAGTAGTGGTGCTGAGTCATAGATAGTGCTTGTCTGTAAAGGTGTTAGTGAGAGCTTCAGCACAGTGGGCAAGGGAATTCTCATCACTGCAGATAATGCCATCCACAGGTGGCCAGACTGTGTGGGAGCGATTTTTTGATGTGGAAGGGGTGACAGCTGTCAAACTTGTTTGAGTTCTATGGCTTCTTCCATAGGGATAGGACACATGTGGCAAGGGGTTGTGAGGAGGAGTGGCATAGGTTTGCACCAGGATGTCGTGTAGGTTAAGTGGGTGACAGAATATTATTTCAGAAGAGGCTGCAAGGATCATGGGTAGGATATCCCTCACTTTCGGCATGATGATAGATAATCAAAGCCCTTCTCTCTCTCTCTCTCTCTCTCTCTCTCTCTTTCCCCCATCCTTTCACCCCCCTCCTCTTCCTACATCTCTTTTGTTCTGCCCTCTGTAATCTCTTTCTCTTGTTGTGTGGCCATGGGATCATTTGTCCAAAGACCTGCCTTTTTCCATCTACCTCATCCTTGTGCTCTTTCCTACCTCCTCCACACCTCCATCAGCTCAGGCAACTGCTTTGAGTAATCGAGTACCAGTAATCTTATAATCATCTTGCCGTGGCCAAGGGAGTGTGCATTTGGGTATCTGTGCAGTTGTGTGTGTGAATGTGTGTTCTTTTCTGGAAAAAGAGTTAGTGCTCAAAAGCTAGTGTGAATGCTGCATTCTGTCATGTTTTTCTTTGCTCCATGCATCAGTCCACTATAGTTGAGTGGTCACATTTCCTTAATTTTACATACTGCTCCATCCAGGATTTTCCATTATTCTTTTTGCTACTACTCTGTGCATCGTACTGTGTTTTACACAGCTGTTGTCACAACCTTTGCAGTTATTTATCCATGCAGATACAGTATCATTTTATTGACACAATTTGCAGGTATGTGACTCATACCTTTGCGCACTTCTCTGTTTTTGCCTGCTGGTCCACATAACTAACTTTTGTAAAATGTTCACTTTAAATAAAAATATTGGAACATTCATTTGTCCCATTTGTGGCATCACAAGAAGTCTCACTTGTGACAACAGCCTGAATAACATGCAGGATGTGAGCCTAATTATGCAACATTGCTACAAGATTTAGCTACAGAAATTGAAGTTTGTTCATGGAATTCAACTGTATTAGGTGTAGATGTACTACCTAAAGCAACATATGAAAATCTGTGCCAGACCGGTACTCAAATCTGGATTTCCTGCTTATCACGACCAGTTTCCTTACCATTCAGGCTATCCGAGCATGCTCCCAGGATGGACTCAAACTTCCATGTGTCACACACCAATCGATTACCTCTCATAGATTATTAATTCACATTTAAGTTGAATTTCAAGAATAAATTTCAATATTTGGAACTGTATTTTGTCATCAAATATAAGCATAAAAAATTTGTTGGCAGATCCGAACCAATTTTTTGCACTACTTCATGATTAAAAACCATGTAAATAAGGCTCATCAGCTAATGTTTACCCATAAGAGAGGGCTAAATTTGTTGGTACTCCAAAATCAGTAATTGCTCTATATCACCCTAACTGCGTCCAGAAAGATTCTTAGATCTACCATTGTTCTGCAATACATACACTGTTGTCAGCCACTACATTGTCTCCAGCTACCTTGTAACAATTTGTGCAAGTAATGTCAACAAAATACAAAATATGATAACAGTTCAAAGCAGAAGGTAAAAAGTCAAGTGAAAACATCACACTTCAATTTTGCACAGAAAAAAATTGTACTTTACGAATTTCATTTACACCTCAGCAAGTCCGTTACTTTCATTAAGTAACAACTCCAACCACTTGATTGTTCAGAAAACTTATAGGCTTACAACTGAGTGACACCTTCAATGTTGTTTATGTGGTTTTCAGTCAAATATTGGTTTGATGCAGCACTCCATGTTACTCTGTCCTGTGCAAGCCATTTCATCTCTGAGTAACTATTGGAAAACTACTGCAGCCTATATCCTTCTGAATCTGCTTACTGTATTCTCGTGCCGGTCTTTGTATTGAACAGGCAATATTCTTTTTCAGCAACCAAGTTTTGGAAGCCATTAACAAAAAAATGTCTCCAGTGGGTATTTTTTGTGATCTTACGAAAGCCTTTGACTGTGTAAACCACCAAATTCTTTGGAAAAAGGCAGAATACTATGGTTTAGGTGGTACTGTTGGCTTGTGGCTACAATCATATCTACAGGATCGGAAGCAGACTGTAATGCTAAATGGCTCTTCTGGAGAACCTGCCTTGTCTGAATGGGGCACGATAACGTGTGGTGTGCCTCAAGGCTCCGTTTTGGGCCCACTGCTTTTCCTCATCTTTATTAATGATCTTCCTCTTTGTTCTGAGACAAACAGCAAATTTACCCTGTTTGCCGATGACACCACAATTCTAATTGACGATTTGACTGATCATGATCTTGAAAAAACTACAAATACTGTTTTTAATGACATCTTAAATTGGTTCTCCTCAAATGGTCTCTCGCTCAATGCAGATAAAACTCATTATATGAGGTTCCAAACATCACAAAGTAATCCCGATGAAATTAACATAAAATGTAGAGATCAACCAATACAGAAAGTTGAAGACACAAAATTCCTGGGTGCTTACATAGACAGTAAATGTAATTGGTCAGTTCACATTCTTCATCTATGTAAAAAACTTAGCTCGGCAACATTTGCATTACGGGTAATTTCTTCAGTGGCTGAAGTTGACACTATTAAGGTTGCCTACTTTGGCTACTTCCACTCATTGATGTGATATGCTATCATATTCTGGGGGAACCAACCACTTGCAAAAAAAGTTTTCACCATCCAAAAAAAAGCAATCAGAATAATGTGTGGGGTCCATCAAAGACACTCTTGCAGGCACTTGTTTCGGAAGATAGGTATCCTAACAACTGCCTCACAGTATATTTTTTCCTTGCTCACCTTTGTGTGCAAAAATTATTCCATCTACCAAGACAACAGTAAATTCCATGGTTATAACACGAGAAACAAAAACAATCTACATTTAGAAATGAAACGTCTCACTCTGGTACAAAAAGGAGTTTACTACTCCAGCATTAAGCTGTTCAATGCTCTACCACTACATATCAAATGTGTTCATACAGAACTGCCAAAATTTAAACAAGTTCTCAAAGATTACCTGACAGAGAAATCTTATTATACTGTGGATGAATACCTGAAAGAAAATGTATACCATCACTAAACTTATTGTGTCTAGAAGTAGTTCAATTGATTTTATTGTGCATTTGGGCATTAGCGCACATTTTGTAACAACAGATTGGCTGTACATGTATTTACTTTTGTAGGCCTAATATCTGATTTAACTTTGTGCTCTTATCTCGAACCTTTATTTGAAACTACTTTTTCTGTCAAATGGTAATTATGTTATCTAGCTGACATTGTATCTATTACTGTATTTATAGTATGTCTTACTTAAACTATGTACAATTTGCCATTGAATTGCCCTTGTATTTATTGTAAGTTTAAATTGAAACCTGTACGATTTGACACGTTCCATATCCTTGTGATTGACTCACTAACTGGATCTATGGAACAAGAAATAAATAAATAAATAAATAAATAAATCTTGGTCTCCCTCTATGATTTTTACCCCCCACACTTCCCTCCAGTACTAAATTGGTGATTCCTTGATGCCTCAGAATGTGTCCTACCAACCAATCCCTTCTTCTAGTCAGGTTGTACCACAAATTTCTCTTTACCTCTGTAGCACCACATCTCAAAAGCTTCTATTCTCTTCTTGTCTAAACTGTTTATCGTCCATGTTTCACTTCTGTACATGGCTACACTCCATACAAGTACTGTATTCAATGTTTACAAATTTCTCTTCTTCAGGAACTCTTTTCTTGCCATTGCCAGTCTATATTTTAGATCCTCTCTACTTCGACTGCCATCAGTTATTTTGCTTCCCAAATTACAAAACTCATCTGTTACCTTAAGTGCCTCATTTCCTAATCTAATTCTCTCAGCATCACCTGATTTAATTCAACTACATTCCATTATCTTCATTTCGCTTTTGTTAATTTTTGTCTTATATTGTCCTTTCAAGACACTGTCCATTCCATTCAACTGCTGTTCCAAGTCTTTGCTGTCTCTGACAGAATGACAATGTCATTGGTGAACCTCAAAGTTTTTTTTTCTTCTCTCTGGACTTTAATTCCTACTCCAAATTTTTCTTTTGTTTCCTTTACTGCTTGCTCAGTATACAGATGGAACAACATCGGGAATGGGCTACAACCCTGTCTCACTCCCCTCTCAACGACTGCATCCCTTTCATCCCCTTGATTCTTGTAACTGCCATCTGATTTCTGAAAAAATTGTAAATAGCCTTTCGCTCCGTGTATTTTACCACTGCCACCTTTAGAATTTGAGAGTATTCCAGTCAGCATTGTCAAACACTTCTTCTTAAGTGTTTCCACAGTTCTCTGGAATCCAAACTAATCTTCCCAGAGGTCAGGTTCTACCAGTTTTTCCATTCTTCTGTAAAGGATTCATGTTAATATTTTGCAACCATGACTTATTAAACTGATAGTTCAGTAATTTTCACACCTGCAGCACCTGCTTTCTTTGTCTACATCTACATCTACATCTACATCCATACTCCGCAAGCCACCTGACGGTGTGTGGCGGAGGGTACCTTCAGTACCTCTATCGGTTCTCCCTTCTATTCCAGTCTCGTATTGTTCGTGGAAAGAAGGATTGTCGGTATGCCTCCGTGTGGGCTCTAATCTCTCTGATTTTATCCTCATGGTCTCTTCGCGAGATATACGTAGGAGGGAGCAATATACTGCTTGACTCTTCGGTGAAGGTATGTTCTCGAAACTTTGACAAAAGCCCGTACCGAGCTACTGAGCGTCTCTCCTGCAGAGTCTTCCACTGGAGTTTATCTATCATCTCCGTAACGCTTTCGCGATTACTAAATGATCCTGTAACGAAGCGCGCTGCTCTCCGTTGGATCTTCTCTATGTCTTGTATCAACCCTATCTGGTACGGATCCCACACTGCTGAGCAGTATTCAAGCAGTGGGCGAACAAGCGTACTGTAACCTACTTCCTTTGTTTTCGGATTGCATTTCCTTAGGATTCTTCCAATGAATCTCAGTCTGGCATCTGCTTTACCGACAATCAACATTATATGATCATTCCATTTTAAATCACTCCTAATGCGTACTCCCAGATAATTTATGGTATTAACTGCTTCCAGTTGCTGACCTGCTATTTTGTAGCTAAATGATAAAGGATCTATCTTTCTGTGTATTCGCAGCACATTACACTTGTCTACATTGAGATTCAGTTGCCATTCTCTGCATCATGCGTCAATTCGCTGCAGATCCTCCTGCATTTCAGTACAATTTTCCATTGTTACAACCTCTCGATACACCACAGCATCATCTGCAAAAAGCCTCAGTGAACTTCCGATGTCATCCACCAGGTCATTTATGTATATTGTGAATAGCAACGGTCCTATGACACTCCCCTGCGGCACACCTGAAATTACTCTTACTTCGGAAGACTTCTCTCCATTGAGAATAACATGCTGCGTCCTGTTATCTAGGAACTCCTCAATCCAATCACACAATTGGTCTGATAGTCCATATGCTCTTACTTTGTTCAATAAACGACTGTGGGGAACTGTATCGAACGCCTTGCGGAAGTCAAGAAACACGGCATCTACCTGTGAACCCGTGTCTATGGCCCTCTGAGTCTCGTGGACGAATAGCGCGAGCTGGGTTTCACATGACCGTCTTTTTCGAAACCCATGCTGATTCCTACAGAGTAGATTTCTAGTCTCCAGAAAAGTCATTATACTCGAACACAATACGTGTTCCAAAATTCTACAACTGATCGACGTTAGAGATATAGGTCTATAGTTCTGCACATCTGTTCGACGTCCCTTCTTGAAAACGGGGATGACCTGTGCCCTTTTCCAATCCTTTGGAACGCTACGCTCCTCTAGAGACCTACGGTACACCGCTGCAAGAAGGAGGGCAAGTTCCTTCGCGTACTCTGTGTAAAATTGAACTGGTATCCCATCAGGTCCAGAGGCCTTTCCTCTTTTGAGCGATTTTAATTGTTTCTCTATCCCTCTGTTGTCTATTTCGATATCTACCATTTTGTCATCTGTGCGACAATCTAGAGAAGGAACTACAGTGCAATCTTCCTCTGTGAAACAACTTTGGAAAAAGACATTTAGTATCTCGGCCTGTAGTCTGTCATCCTCTGTTTCAGTATCATTTTGGTCACAGAGTGTCTGGACATTTTGTTTTGATCCACCTACCGCTTTGACATAAGACCAAAATTTCTTAGGATTTTCTGCCAAGTCAGTACATAGAACTTTACTTTCGAATTCATTGAACGCCTCTCGCATAGCTCTCTTCACACTACATTTCGCTTCGCGTAATTTTTGTTTGTCTGCAAGGCTTTGGCTATGTTTATGTTTGCTGTGAAGTTCCCTTTGCTTCCGCAGCAGTTTTCTAACTCGGTTGTTGAACCACGGTGGCTATTTTCCATCTCTTACGATCTTGCTTGGCACATACTCATCTAACGCATATTGTACGATGGTTTTGAACTTTGTCCACTGATCCTCAACACTATCAGTACTTGAGACAAAACTTTTGTGTTGAGCCAACAGGTACTCTTGTTGTCACTTTTTCTAAACAGAAAAATCTTCCTACCCTTTTTAATATTCCTATTTACGGCTGAAATCATCGATGCCGTAACCGCTTTATGATCACTGATTCCCTGTTCTGCGTTAACTTTTTCAAATAGTTCGGGTCTGTTTGTCACCAGAAGGTCTAATATGTTATCGCCACGAGTCGGTTCTCTGTTTAACTGCTCAAGGTAGTTTTCATATAAAGCACTTAAAAAAATTTCACTGGACTCTTTGTCCCTGCCACCCATTATGAACGTCTGAGTCTCCCAGTCTATATCCGGCAAATTAAAATCTCCACCCAGAACTATAACATGGTGGGGAAATCTACTCGAAATATTTTCCAAATTATCCTTCAGGTGCTCAGCCACAACAGCTGCTGAGCCAGGGGGCCTATAGAGACATCCAATTACCATGTCTGAACCTGCTTTAACCGCGACCTTCACCCAAATCATTTCACATTTCGGATCTCCGTCAATTTCCTTCGATACTATTGCACTTCTTACCGCTATAAACACGCCTCCCCCTTCACTGTTCAGCCTGTCTCTGCGGTATACATTCCAATCTGAGTTTAGGATTTCGTTACTGTTTACGTCTGGTTTCAGCCAACTTTCTGTCCCTAGTACCATATGGGCGTTGTGATCGTTTATTAATGAGAGCAGTTCTGGGACCTTTCTATAGACGCTCCTGCAGTTTACTATTAGCACATTAATATTGTTATTCCCTGTTGCATTTTGCCTACTCCTATCTTGCCGCGTCTCAGGAGGCGTCTTGTCGGGCCTAGGGAGGGGATTCTCTAACCTAAAAAACCCCCATGTGCACTCCACACGTACTCCGCTACCCTTGTAGCCGCTTCCGGCGTGTAGTGCACGCCTGACCTATTCAGGGGGACCCTACATTTCTCCACCCGATAGCGGAGGTCGAGAAATTTGCACCCCAGATCTCCGCAGAATCGTCTGAGCCTCTGGTTTAAGCCTTCCACTCGGCTCCAAACCAGAGGACCGCGATCGGTTCTGGGAACGATACTACAAATCGTTAGCTCTGATTCCACCCCGCGAGCGAGGCTTTCCGCCTTCACCAATTCCGCCAACCGCCTGTACGAACTGAGGATGACCTCTGAACCCAGACGGCAGGAGTCATTGGTGCCGACATGAGCAACAATTTGCAGTCGGGTGCACCCAGTGCTCTCTATCGCCGCCGGTAGGGCCTCCTCCACATCTCGGATGAGACTCCCCGGCAAGCAGACAGAGTGAACACTGGCCTTCTTCCCCGACCTTCTCACTATTTCCCTAAGGGGCTCCATCACCCGCCTAACGTTGGAGCTCCCAATAACTAATAAACCCCTCCCCCCATGTGCCTGCTCGGACCTTGCTGAAGGAGCAGCCACATGTCCCCTCACAGGCAGAGCGGGCGATGCCACACGGCCAGCCTCCACATTGACCTTCCGCCTCGTGCGCCGTGAACGCCGCTGAACCCGCCACTCCCCTTGGGGAGAGGGTGGCCCAACCGCGCCCGGTACCCGTGAAGATGTCTCGACAGCAGGGACAGTGGGTGAAGCATGTAACACCTAGGGTGTACCTTGCGACGCACCAGACTCCCCATTGCCGCTACACTCCGAGGCAGCAGCCTGAAGACGGCTGACCGCGGCCATCAACACGCTCAGCTGTTCGCGAACAGTGGCCAGCTCCTCCTGCGTCCGTACACAGCAGTCACACATCCTATCCATCCTAAGGAAACAATTTACTGAAGGGAGTTAATCAACCTTTAACTAGACTGCTAATTCACTAAAGGCGGCTGCTTATTCACTAAACTGTGGTTGCTAGCCACTTCTTGTAGAAAACAATGAAAATAGCACTACCTGTCTCTGGACTGTATTGAAAACAAACTAGCACTACTGGCACTATGGTTGACTACAGGGATTCTCTCTGACTGTATTCAAAACAAACATGAAATCTATGGAACACTATTAAGAGCACTCGAAAATTAAAGCTTCCTAAAAGCAAATACACACGGAAGAAGAAGTGACAAGTAAGAAAAATACAGTTAATACTTATATTAAGGTAGCTCGCTGCACAGCAGACGTGAAGCAGGCGGCAGTTACGATGACACTGACACTACTGGCACTATGGCTGACTAAATGGACTCTCTCTGACTGTATTCAAAACAAACACGAAATCTATGGAACACTATTAAGAGCACCCGACAATTAAAGCTTCCTAAAAGCAAATACACACGGAAGAAGAAGTGACAAGTAAGAAAAATACAGTTAATACTTAAATTAAGGTAGCTCGCTGCACAGCAGACGTGAAGCAGGCGGCAGTTACGACGACACTCACACTACTGGCACTATGGCTGACTAAAGGGACTCTCTCTGACTGTATTCAAAACAAACACGAAATCTATGGAACACTATTAAGAGCACCCGACAATTAAAGCTTCCTAAAAGCAAATACACACGGAAGAAGAAGTGACAAGTAAGAAAAATACAGTTAATACTTAAATTAAGGTAGCTCGCTGCACAGCAGACGTGAAGCAGGCGGCAGTTACGACGACACTCACACTACTGGCACTATGGCTGACTAAAGGGACTCTCTCTGACTGTATTCAAAACAAACACGAAATCTATGGAACACTATTAAGAGCACCCGACAATTAAAGCTTCCTAAAAGCAAATACACACGGAAGAAGAAGTGACAAGTAAGAAAAATACAGTTAATACTTAAATTAAGGTAGGTCGCTGCACAGCAGACGTGAAGCAGGTGGCAGTTACGACGACACTGACACTAATGGCACTATGGCTGACTAAAGGGACTCTCTCTGACTGTATTCAAAACAAACACAAAATCTATGGAACACTATTAAGAGCACCCGACAATTAAAGCTTCCTAAAAGCAAATACACACGGAAGAAGAAGTGACAAGTAAGAAAAATACAGTTAATACTTAAATTAAGGTAGCTCGCTGCACAGCAGACGTGAAGCATGCGGCAGTTACGACGACACTCACACTACTGGCACTATGGCTGACTAAAGGGACTCTCTCTGACTGTATTCAAAACAAACACGAAATCTATGGAGCACTATTAAGAGCACCCGACAATTAAAGCTTCCTAAAAGCAAATACACACGGAAGAAGAAGTGACAAGTAAGAAAAATACAGTTAATACTTAAATTAAGGTAGCTCGCTGCACAGCAGACGTGAAGCAGGCGGCAGTTACGACGACACTTTGTAATTGGAATTACTGTATTCTTCTTGAAGTCTGCAGGTATTTTGCCTGTCTCATATATCTTGCTCCCCAGGTGGAAGAGTTTTGTCATGGCTGGCTGTCCCAAGGCTATCAGTAGCTCTAACGGAATGTTGTCTACTACTGGGGCCATGTTTCGATCTAAGTCTTTCAGTGCTTTGTCAAGTGCTTCATGCAGTGTCATATATCCCTTCTCATCTTCATCTACGTTCTCTTCCATTTCCATAACATTGCCCACAGGTACATCTACCTTGTACAGACCCCGTATATACTCCTTCCACCTTTCTGTTTTCCATTCTTTGCTTAGGACTGGTTTTCCATTTGAGCTCTTGATATTCATACAAGTGGTTCTCTTTGCTCCAAAGGCTCTTTAATTTTCCTGTAGGCAGTATCTATCTTACCCCTGCTGATATGCGTCTACATCCTCACATTTGTCCTCTAGCCATTTCAGCTTAGCCATTTTGCACTTCCTGTCGATCTCACTTTTTAGACATTTGTATTTGCTTTCAATTGCATCATTTAATCAATTTTTATACTTTCTTCTTACTTTAATTAAATGCAATATCCCTTGTGTTACCCAAGAATTTCTACTTGCCCTTTTCTTTTTACCTACTTGGCCCTCTGCTACCTTCACTGTTTTGTCTCTCAAAGCTACGCATTCTTCTTCTACTGTATTCCCTTCCCCCTGAAACACTCTACAACCTCTGGTTCTTTCAGTTTATCCAGGTTTCATGTCCTTAAATTCCCACCCATTTGCGGTTTCTTCAGTTTTAATCTGCAGTTAATAGCCAATAAATTGTGTCCAGAGTCCACATCTGCCACTGGAAATGTCTTACAGTTTACAACATGGTTCCTAAATCTCTGTATTGACATTATATAATCAATCTGAAACCTTCCGGTGTCTGCACTTCTCTTCTATGAATACAACCTTCTTTCATGATTCTTAAACCAGGTGTTAGCTATGATTAAATTATGTTCTGTGCAAAATTGTACCAGACTGTTTCCTTTTTCATTCCTTTCTTCCAGTCCATATTCACCGAAAACTTTTCCCTCACTCCCTTTTCCTACTATACAATTCCAGTCCCCCATGACTATTAAATTTTCATCTCCCTTAAATACTGAAAAATTTCTTTTATCATACATTTCTTCAATCTCCTCATCTGCGGAGCCAGTTGGCATATAAGCGTGTACTACTGTGATGGGTGTGGGCTTTGTGTCTGTTTGGCTGCAATAATGCATTCACTATGCTTTTCATAGTAGCTTACCCGTGTGCCTATTTTGTTATTCATTATTAAACCTACTTCTGTGTTACTCGTATTTGATTTTGTATTTCCAACCCTGTATTCACCTTACCAGAAGTCCTGTTCCTCCTACCACTGAACTTCACTAATTCCCACTATATCTAACTTCAACCTATCCATTCCACTTTTAAATTTTCTAACCTAGGGGCCTGGTTAAGGGAATTGACATTCCATACTCCGATCCGTAGAATGCCAGTTTTGTTTCTCGTGTTAACGACATCGTCCTGAGTAGTCCCCGCCCAGAGATCCTAAAGGGGGACTATTTTACCTCGAGAATATTTTATCCAAGAGGGTGGCATCATCATTTAACAATGCAGTAGAGCTGCACACCCTCGTGAAAAATTACAGCTGTAGTTTTCCCTTGCTTTCAGCCATTTGCAGTACCAGCACAGCAAGGCCATTTGGTTGATGTCACAGGGCCAGATCAGTCAATCATCCAGAATGTTGCCCCTGCAACTACTGGAAAGGCTGCTGTCTCTCTTCAGGAATGACTGTTTGTCTGGCCTCTCAACAGATACCCCTCCATTGTGGTTGCACCTGCAGTACGGCTATCTGTATCGCTAAGGCATGCAACAATCTCACTCAGCGGCAAGGTCCATGGTTCATGTGGAGGGGACATCTTCAATAACTGCCAATATTTTGACAGGTGAACATCCCTTGTCACAAATTAATCATGAGGGCGCTATTCCATATTCAGGAAGACAACACACACACACACACACACAGGTAAACAACTAGGGCCACTACACAACCAAAGATGACCAATGTCAGAAGTTTCGATAGTGAATTTTAATTACAAACAATGTGACTTGGCCTCCTATAAACAGCATTAACTCTCTCTCTCCATTGTTTGACCAGGAACGGAGCAAGATTCCAAGCATAATCTAAGGAAAAACCTCTGTCTCTATTTAGAAGGTTAGTTCTAATTTAATCTCAACTGCTTACTTAATAATACTACCCCAATAGATGAAAATTCATGCTAGAATATTGTTACATTCATCAGAGTGACCATTGCCAAGGCAATGTTCTATGACACCAGATTTACTCACTTGTTGTAAGTGTGTGTGTGACATTTATATTCTATACACCAGTCCTCCACGGTCCTGATGGTCTAATTGATCTATAGCATGCCACAACTTCAATGGATGTGATAAACAGACTCTAAAAGAGTCCTAACCTTAGGTGGTTTTCGAGAAACATACTTTTCGCTCTGTTTTTGCGGGATATGACCAATACTGTTGGAAATATTATCTACATAAAGCAAAAAAGGCAGTAGACTTAGGTCCAGTCAATCAACTCATGGTTGATCAGTAGCACAACAAGTGTACGATCTATCATTCACTCTAACCATTCTGGCGAAAAGTAACTTCAGTGTGAGCTTACTCAGCTAACAAACTGTCAGGGTCTGGGATGTAGGCCTTTGAATCAAGGTAGGAAGTACCCCTTCACACAGTTCTGAATGGGGACAACTGTCAGCCTAAAGAAACAAATGAGTTTGACTTGGCTTTCTATAAATGGTATGTGCCAACATCCATCAGCTTTCCTCCTGACCAACAAGTCAAGAAAGGAAAGGCAGCCAGCCTTTTTCCTGCTCCATAGTGGAGAGATTATGTGGACAGATTGATTTCAGATATTCTAAAAATCTGTTTAAGTTCTCACTTACATGTGGCCAAACAAGACTATTATTTACATGTATACAAAGCATACTCATTTCTGTGCTACCAACTCCAGGGCATCTTCCTCAAAATCCTCCATAAACAGGTTGGTAGTAACAGATGACAAAGGGCTCCCCTTCCTGAAATCCACCTGTCTGTTAATGGAACAGGTCATCAAATAAAAAGTAAGTGTAAAGCATCACATGTCAAAATAGGTCACTTAATTGAACATCAAACATAACCTCAGTTAACCATAACAAATCACTCAGAGGAATGCATGTGAAGAGAACACATCAGAACTTACTAACATTTCAGAATTGATTCAAGAAATCTGCCAAGTTCTCAGTGTGATGCACACATAACTCTACTAGTGAGCTCAACACAGTAGCAAGGTATTTTTCTATATAGCATGTCAGTGGACCAGTGCTACTGACAGTAGACCTAAGAAGAATGCCTTCCTTGCAGATCTCCAGAAGACCGTAAAACCTAAGGGGAGTGATGCAATAAGAGTTGAGACTCTTGATAGTGTCTTGTGACAAGGAACTTTGTTTCAGGAGGTTGTTGGTCTTCCTCTCAATCCTTTTTGTCAGGATGGTCTGCAGTATCTTGGATAAGATGGTGACACCGCATCTTTTGAACATAATCCTCTTTATCCAACACAGCCATAACAATATAAGGAACCACTCTGTGTAAATGCAAAGCTGTCTTCTTATCTGCTGTAAAATTACTCTTGGGCAAACATGCCCCAGTTAACAAATAATATGCTTCTCTCCTATCAGTTTAAAAACAGCTTGTTTGACAGAACATATAAAAATGAAAATGGTAAATGCTTGGGTGTTCATGCAAAGTTGAAATATTTCCCTAGAATGTTGACTGGCACACTTTCGCCGGATACCACTGCACATAAGCATCACATAATGAATGAGAACACTACTGACAGCTGGTAAAACCTGGTTTTAATTGACCACACTGTTGGTTTCACAGCTTACAACCACATTTTTAGGTGCAACCTACATGTTTAACAAGTGAAATGTAAACTGTGTTGGAAATTTGTGTGCTTACATAAAGATTGTTTCAAGACTTGTACTCACAAAAATTCTCACAAAAATTATTAAATTAATAATCCATCATAAGTGAATCCAACATCCTTAGTCAAAGTACTTCCATTCAGAGAATAATGTCAATATTTTCAGTTCTTCTAACCAGGGTAGAAAACTTAGATGTAAAGAATGTGTTTCCTGTGACAAGTATAATGCAGTTGGTGTTTACTGTAACAAACACAATGATTGCCCCTACAAAATACACAGGGCAAACTGGTAGGTCCTTCAGTGGAAGGAACATCTTAATTTAAAAAATTCCAAATCAGCATTATCTCACGCATGTGGCAAGCGGGCATGGTATCACAAGTCATGGTAATAATAATAATGTCGTGTGACTAGGGCCTCCCATCAGGTAGACCGTTCGCCGAGTGCAAGTCTTTCGATTTGACGCCACTTCGGTGACCTGCGCATCGATGGGGATGAAATGATGATGATTAGGACAACACAACATCCAATCCCTGAGTGGAGAAAATCTCTGACACAGCCGGGAATCGAACCCGGGCCCTTAGGAATGACATTCTGTTATGCTGACCACTCAGCTACTGGGGTCGGACACAAGTCTTGGTGAAAATCTTGTAATCCTCCATAGAAAAGGAAAAGGCCAGGAATTGAATCTATTGGAAGAACTGAAAATTTTTAGACAAAGAAAGAGAGTGTACAAAACATATTGAATAGTCAGTTGAATTTAAGACACCATCATTTTCTGGCAAACTGTGACTGATGTACAGTTAACTGTTTTGCAAGGGAGTGAACCAGTGCTCCTAGTGACATGTACATTGCTGCAGTGTCCGAGTGATAGATATTATTGACCTGCATAGTCAGTGTTTCCTGGTGGCTGGTAAAGACAGGACCTACTCTTGCAAGCTGTGCCTTCCAGGTGTGGTTTGAGATGATAAGAAAGCGGCATTGTTTCTTTCTCTCACAGTGGCAATGAATGGCCAGTATATTGGTAAGATCTACCTGGCAACATTAGTGGAGGCTGTTACAGGGGCCAGCTTTCCGAGTAGCTTTTGTTTGTCTAGTTTTTAAAAAAAGTATTGACAATATTCTCTGAACGGCAATACTTTGACGAAGACTGTTGGGTTCATCTATGGTAGATTAATGTAATAATTTCTGTGAGTACAAGTCTTCAAATAATTTTCATATAATAGCACAGAGTTCCAATATAGTTTATAATTGTATCTCAATTCTCAAATATGTGAGGTGCACCTGAAGATGCAGCTGTAAACCATGAAACCAGTAGTGTGGTCAATTAAAATCAAGTTTTACCAGTTGTCGGTAGTGTTCTGATTCATCATGACTTTCAGCAACTATGGGTGACTTGCATAAAAATTGTTTGTGATAAGCATCTCACATGCTTACAGCAGGTGAGCAAATTGCTGTTGCAAAGTTGAAATCTTTCCCTAGCATGTTGACTGGCTGACCAGATACCGCTGTACAGAACATAAGCATCACATGATGAATGAAACCACCACTGACAGCTGGTAAAACTTGGTGAATATAATCCTCTTTATCCAACACAACCACAGCATTGTTCTTGTTGCAGGGTAAGATAACAATATAAGGAACCACTCTGTGTAAATGCAAAGCAGTCATCTTATCTGCTATAAATACAAACACAGAGACTCTGGCATGTCCTTCCAGCAATTATTTAGGAAGCCATTGAGATTAAATCAGCAAGTGACCTTTTTGCTTAATTCAGCTTGGAATCCTGCTCTCTCACCGTTCAATCAGCAGAGAGACATAATTAAAGATAATTGCTCATACATTGCTTAAAATGAAATGAATGTATGGTATTATTGGCCAGACGACCCTGTTTGGGGTTGTTGGGCCACCTGTGCAATTCTTTCCCTGTAACAGTACTTCGGTGACTTGTGCTTCAGTGACAATGATATGAAATTATTAGACCAGTACAAACCCTCAGTCTCAAGTGAAGAAAATCTGTGACCATGCCAGCAATCAAACCCGGGGCTCCATGATCGAGAGACAGTGACACTAATGAATAGACAGAGAGCTGTGGATGCCTGGTGGTAATTAACATTCACTATTGATAACTTCTGATGTTAGTCATCTTTGGGTGTGTGGTGGCACTGGTTGTTTATGGTCGCTGTTGTGTATTCTGCATATGCCATGTTATGGTTCTCAGTTGGCATAGCCCCACCTACCATGAGTTTAAATTTCCTTGCACAGTCCTCTCTTGTTGCATTTGTGCCTTGAAATGGATGGTGTGTTCATGTCACCAGGCAGCATTCCTGTAAGTTATTTGAACATTTTATATGTGGGAGAAACTCAAGTTTCAGATACCTGGTTATTCATACTCTAATTTGAGGCCTCTTCCTACTGAGTGTGAGCATACTTAGTGAACTGCATTGCTTACCTGGAAAACCAGAAAATAATTGATCAGAATTCCATCACCACACACAGTAATGTACGAGTATGTTGAAAGTCTTTTAGACTTTCCATATTGAAAAGGCACCTCCATTGATCACAAAGTTTTACTAATTCATTGTACACTCTGGCCACATACCACTTAGATGGATTACAGGAAGCTCAACTCATAATCTCAAGGCTGGACAAAACCCACTTCCACTGCATGCCAGAAACTTGCTCTGATGACCCCAATAACTGTGAGAAAGATCACACAGTGATACCAGGAATACCACAAAACTGTCTGACAATTCTCAATGTTTTACCCAACCTCTTTTGCCTGTTTTTCTCTGCTTCAGTCTTGTGTGTTCCAATTTTCAGTGTATATAGATATTCTAGTTCTGTTGAGGGGTCAGTTTTTCATTGCCAGGTAATTCGTTGGCAACTACCCAAAAGCTGTATATGGTGTATTACAGCATGCTAACACAAACTAAAGAAAATCCATGGAAGACATCATCAGTGACTACTTTCTCTCTTGAGTCATCAATCAGCCTTCTGTCTGGATTGAATCCATCACCTGCACCAGCTTCTTCATCTCAGTGTATCACTTGCACCCTACATCCACAATTATTTACTGGATGTATTCCAGTCTCGGTCTTCTTCTGCATTTTTTACCATCTGTAGCTCCCTCTAGTGCCGTGGAGATTATTACCTGATGTCTTAACACATGTACTATTATCCTGTTTCTTGTTCTTGTCAGTGTTTCCCCTATTTTCCTTTCTTCACCAATTCTGTGGAGAATCTCCTCATACCTTATTTTATCAGTCCACTAATTTCCAGCATTCTTCTGTTGCAGTACATCTCAAATGCATCAATTCTATTCTGCTCCAGTTTTCCCACTGTCCACGATTCACTACCATACAATGCTATGATCCAAATGTACATTCTCAGAAATTTCCTCTTCAGATTAAAGCCTATATTTGATACCAGTAGACTTCTCTTGGCCAGGAATGCCCATTTTGCCTGTGATAGTCTGCTTCTGATGTCCTCCTTATTTGACCCATTGTGTGTTATTTTGCTTACAAGGCAGCAGAATTTCTTAACTTCATCTACCTCGTGATCACCAGTTTTTATGCTAAGTTTCTTGCTACTCTCATTTCTGCTGCTTCTCATTACTTTGATATTTTTCCAGTTTATTCTTAATCCTTACTCTGTACTCATTAGATGGTTCATTCCATTCAACAGATCCTGTAATTCTTCCTCAGTTTCACTGAGGAATGTTATCAGTGAATCTTGTCATTGACATAATTTCACACTGAATTTTAATCCCTCCCTTGAACCTGTGTTTTATTTCTGTCATTGCATCTTTGATGTATAAATTGAACAGGAGGAATGAAAGGCTGCATCTCTGTCTTACATCATTTTTAATCCAAGTACTTCACTTTTGGTCATCTGATCTTATTGTTCCTTCTTGGTTCTTTCTATACACACACAGACAGACAGACAGACACAGACAGACACACACACACACACACACAGATATCCTGTCTTTTCTTGTAGGCTATAACTTACTCCTATTTTTTTCTTTTTTTTCAGAATTTCTAACATCTTGCCTCATGTTACATTGTCAAGTGCTTTTTCTAGATGACAAATCGTATGAGTGTGTCTTAATTTTTCTTCAGTCATGCTTCCATTATCAAATGCAAAGTCAGAACTGCCTCATTAGTGCATTTACGTCTCCCAAAGTCAAACTGATCATCATAAAACAGATCCCCAATTTTCTTTTCCATTCTTCTGTATATTATTCTTGACAGCATCTTGGATGTGTGAGCGGTTAGTCTGATTGTGCAGTAGTTCTCACACTTATCAGCCTTTGCTATCCTCAGAATTGTGTGTATTATATTTTACCAATACTCTAATGGTATACCATCAGTCTCCATAAATTCTACACACCAACTTGAGTAGTTGTTTGATTGCCACTTCCCGCAATGATTGTAAGACTTCCAATGGAATGTTGTATATCCCCTCTGCTTTATTTGATCCCAAGTCTTCAGGAGCTATTTTAAATTCTGTCTAATACGATATCCTCAATGTCTTCCAAACTGACTCCAGTTTCTTTTTCTATCACATCATCAGACAAGTCCTCCCCTTCACAGAGGTCTTCACTATACTCTTTTCACCAAACCGCTCTCTCCTCTGCATTTAGCAGTCGAATTGCTGTTGCTCTCTACAACCCTTGGGGCTACATTATGTAATGGATGATATTGATGTTCCCTACTTACAGTTGAGAGGAGATTCTCATAGAATATTGGTGCCATTCACTTCCTTCCAGAGATTATCTAAGGAGTCTAAAATTGTGTGTGCACTTAGGATCATTCTGTCACTGACTGGAACACTGACTCTAAATACTGATTGAAATATAGCCTCATCAAATACCTGTATTCATCAATTAGCAGAATGTGTTAACCTTTTATTAATGAAATATAATACATTTATGATGAACACTAATCCATTTTTACACATATGCTAAAACAGTAATTTTCTTTAGTACCCTCCACTCATTTTAGAATTACCTTCTTTCACTGATAATGCTGTGACAAATGTACAAAATTAATTTGGCCATCAATAGATGTAATACAAAATGTTAAGCTGTTCGCACAGAGTTCACACCATACCTAATGTGCTTTGATGCACTTTGCTCCAACCATGCTTATTGTTATTGGTTCCTGTTTTAGTAATTCTTACCATATCTAAGATAATTATTTGTAACTTTTCTGAAGGTCAGCAGGATACATTAGTTCCAAGACAGAAATCACCGTCCAATAACACTCAGTGCAATAGAAGTAATGTTACCAGTACCAGAAGCAAATCAAGTGCAAAGAAAATATCACAGCGATCTGAGCCAGATGTGAAGAAATCTCCCAACACTGGGTATGTATCAATATATTCATGTATACCATTACATTTTTTACATTTATATGCTTACATATTTGAAACAATGTTTATGAAGAGTAATAGTGAATGTTATATTTTGACTGACTAAAAGAGTGTCTATGAATTCATTCTGAAAACAATCATCTAGGCTGTGGCTAAGTTATTTTTTCATGGTGTGTTAGTCCCAAAAGGTGTGCAGGAGAACTTCTATGAAGTTTTTTAAAGTAGTAGAGAGGTATTGGCGAAAGTAGAGCTGTGAGGTCAGCTCGTGAGTTGTGCCTGGATAGTTCAGTCAGTTGAGAAATTACCCATGAAGGGAAAAGTGTCAGAGTTTGAGTCTCAGTATAGCACATAGTTTTCATGTTCCTGTAAGTTTCATATATACATGTGTTTAATGAGAAGAAGCCAGATAGTTGGTGGTGTCCTTGTTGAGGAAACCATACCAGATATTGTCTGAAGTGATTTAAATAAACTACACTTATACATATGAAATGTACCATTTTGGTGTTTCAAATCATAAATATCCTATAGCTCCTCTATTATTATTTTATGTCTGTTTTTCCAGCTTTTGGATGAGATTTATGAAAGTGTAAGGTTGCTTTGTGGAGAATACGCAGAAAAATTTTACTATGGAAAGTAGCTGAAGGTGTTATTGTTATTTGCGCCAACAACTTTTTAATTGCGTGAGACTCTGGTCATAATACCTGCGCATTTTTTTTTTTTTTTTTTCTTTTCTCTTTCCATACTGGGCATCACATGGCAAGAAACAAAAGTAACTTAAGTTCTGTTAAAGAAAGTCATGGGCCTTAGATGTGTACTTTTATACACAGGAGTCTCAGATGCTGAAGGTAACATATTATTTGTCTTACAGGGTTTCTCACTTTGATGTTCATTGACCATTCAACACATTTACTTTATTATTGCACTGTGGCATGGATCTTTGAGTGACATAGACTAAATAGTTTCGTAGACATAGGGATGGAATCAGTGACATCCACATTTTTTAATGGTTTGCTTTAACAGGCCTCCTTTCACATCACAGTGGAAGGTAGAGTTGTTTGCTGAGATAACACTGATAGTTACTTGTTTTGCAACAACTGATGGCATTTATTCTGAGAGATTTCTTTTGCAAATTCTGTGGTAAAATCACCTTTATCATAGAATCTGTTAGTCCCCATCTGATTATCTGTCCCTTACTCTTAGTCCCATCATTTTCCATGACATTCCTCCTTTAATCAAAACTTGTACACACATTACCCAAACCTTTCACCTCCTTGTATCTCTGCTGCCCCCCCCCCCCCCCCATTTACCCTCTGACTCCTTTCTCTATGCAAGATTAAAAGCAATAGATAGCCAAGGAATCGATACTTTAGTGCATAATATTCCATTCTAAAAATAATGATGGGATTTTCTGCTTCTCTTGTAGTAGCCTGTGTAGGACCATGGGTAGCTCTGTTTAGGATTGCATTTTCTTCTTATTTTCCCACAATTTTTTTGTCATCAACTTTCTCAGATCTGCAATATCTTCCTCTCTTGTCTGTGATGTACTGGTCAGTGTGTACTCTCCAGTTTTTCTTACATTCCACTTTAATCCTCAATTTGGACCAATCCTTCTTGTGTTCAGCAACTCACTTGTTTCCTGTATTTATTCTTGTCTTTTGGGTAGTGTATCAATATTAATTTTGATCACATGTCCCACAAATTTTGTTTTTCTCAGTCTAATTTCTCATGATAATATTCTCAGGCTCTTGTTAAGTTTTTCCCTAGGTCTTCACATCCATCTCTCTTATGGTCTCAGTATTTTTGTCTGTCTTTCCTGTAGTAGTTTTGCACCATGTCTTCCTAGTGTTTTTGTCTCAGCTGCATAGTACCACAATTCTCACTGTTGCTTTGTAGTGTCTAATCTTTGCATATGTAGATATATTAATTTTATTGTTTGTATCTCTTCTAATGCTATTTGGTAGATGACCAAAGATTTATTTGGCAGTATAATTCACCCCTTTCTGTTCCAAAGTCAGATTTAACCCAGAATAGTGAAGATAATCTTTTCTTGTGGTGTTGTAGCTATGCACTTTGCTATTATTTTTGAATTTGAATGGGTTATTAATAAAAAAATTCCTAAGTGACAATATGTATTGCCAAGGTACTGTGATTATCCCAAACTCCTTAAATAAATGTCTGCAAGATGATCTTGGTTGGGCTCCAGCTATTATTCTGATTACACACTTTTGTGCAATGACTACTGTTTCTCTTAATGGTAAATTACTCAAAATATGATGCCATATGAAAATAGGCATAGTAGACTAATTTGCTGATACGTTTATCACCAAAATTTACAATAACCATTATAACATAAGTAGCTGAACCTAAACATTTCAGCAAGTCATCAATATGTTTCTTCCTGTTCAATTTCTCATTAATGCATAACACCCAGAAATTTTGAATAGTCTGTCTTAGCAACAGACTTCTGTTCAGAGTCTATATTTATCAATGGTGTTATGCCATTTAATGTATATACTGTGTTTTATCAAAATTTAGTGAGAGTCCATTTGCAAAGAAACCCTTAATAATTTTCTGAAAGACATTATTTACAATTTCCTCAACTGATTCTTGTTTTTTGGGCATGATTACTATACTTGTATCATCATCAAAAAGAACTACCTTGGCATTTTCATGAATATGGAGTGGCAAATCATTAATATATATTAAGAGCAATAGGGACCCAAGACTCAACCCTCTGTAACACCATTCTTGTGACCTTCCCAGTTAGAGAACTCTGCTGATTTTTACAGACTGTTTGTACTGTTAATTTCAACCTTCAGCATTCTTCCAGTTAATTATGAATTAAACCATTTGTGCACTGTCTCACTCATGCCTCAATACTTAACTTATCTATAAGAATTTCATGATTCATACTGTCAAAGGCCTGTGAGAAAACACCAAAAATCCCAATGTGTGATTTTCATTTATCCAGAGCATTTAATATTTGATCAGTAAAGCATATTTAGCATTTTCTGTTGAAAAGCCTTTTTCAAAACCAAATCACATTTTGTTAGTACTTCATTTTTACAAATTTGTGAAGCTACTTTTGAATACGTTACTTCTCAAGAATTTTGGATAAAGTTGTCAGAAGTGAGATTGGGTGGTAGTTGTTAGCATCAGACCTATCCCATTTTTTATGCAATGGTTTAACAATAGCATATCTCAGTCTCTCCAGAAAAATGCCTGTTTGTTTGAGCTACTAGTATGTGTCTGAGAATCCTGCTCACCTGTTGGGAACAAGCTTTTAGTGCTCTGTTGGAAATGACATGAATTTCATGCGAGATTTTTCTTTTGAGTGACTTATTATTTTCCTAATTTCAAGGGGAGAGGTGGACTGAATTTCAATTTTATCAAATTGCTTAGGTACTGCCTCTTCCATGTATAGCCTTGCAGATTCTAAGGAACATCTGGATCCTATTTTCCCTACAACACTTAAAAAATTATTATTAAAAATATTTTCTACTTCTGACTTTTTGTTAACAAATTTTTCATTGAGTTTGATAGATGTACAGTCTTTCTGTGCTCTCAGTTGCCCCATTTCCCTTTTAACAGTATTCCAAAATGCTTTAATTTATTATCAGAGGTACTAATATTAGGCATAATGCACATATTTCTGGATTTTAATAACTTTTTTTTTAATACAGTGCAGTAATTTTATAATTTGTGACTGGTTCTGGATTATTACTCCTTCTAACTATAAGATAAATTTCCCTTTTCTGTTTACAAGATATTTTTACCCTTTAGTAAGCCATGGCTTGTTAGAAAGTTTCTTTAAATTAGGATCATGTTCCCTGTACACCTCATCCCAGTCTAACTGTTGCAAGATTTCCATAAAATTTGCAGTTAACTGAACACACTGTTTTGAAGGACTGTTTCACATTACTGTATGGACCTATGTCACATACTGTCACTAGCTGTGCATCATTCTTAACAGGAAAAGTTTCTGTTTGATTAAATTTATCTTGGTCCATAAAAATATTATTTATCTATGTGCTGCTTTCCTATACTACCCGAGTAGGAAAATCAAGAACTGTGTTAAATTGAAAGGACAAAGTGATACTTCAAGATCATGCTTTCTGTCAGACTCTATCACAAAATCTACATTGAAATCCCCACAAAAAATAATCATCTTCCCGCTGTCTGACACATAGCAAGTTTTTCAGAAATGATTGAAAATTTCCCAATGGAGACATATGCACAGCTACAGTTTGTAAAAGTACCATTATTTGGTTTAAGCTCACAGACACTTACTTCTGTATGTCGCTCTACATAAAATTTTTTAGTTTCTAAATTTTCCACATTGTGATAACTTTAACATATATGGCAACCCTCTCTCCATAATGTCTCACTTACACTTACTGAAATCTTACATCGACCTACATTTACCTTTTCTGTATATGTGACTATATGATGTTCAGACAGGCATAGTACATCTGTTCCACTGCCACTTTCTAAATCTTCTAAACCAACAAGAATCTCAGCCAATTTGTTTTTTGATCCACTGATATTCTGATGCTATATACAGACATTTTTTTCACTGTACTTCTATGAGAATCTCGTGATATACTACTATTACGTTAAAACTGTACTTTTATGAGAATTGTGTGATACTTTAACATCTCTAGTACATGGATGTCTGAGCTTCTCATTAAGTGTAATTTCATTCAGTGCAGAATCATTGGACACTGATCTTAGCCTAAAAAAGAGGTACTCCCATGAGTTTCAGTGCCCCCCCCCCCCCTTCCATTAAAGATTTTGCTATCTTCTCAGCCAGTTTACCCTTCTCTTTCCTACTGAGATGCAGGCCATGCCTTGTGGAGTCCCAATTACCAATAGCATCAACAGGAACCAAACCTATGCCTGACAAAGTAGCTGCCCAAAGCAGCTGATCTGATTCCATATTGACCCTCCTGGTAGAGTTGCTTATTTGGGGCTGATTGTACCGAAAGTAAGCAGTGACCAAGCCAAATTTGTATGGTTCATTGCATATGCTGTTTTTACCAGGTCATGCTCAGTGTTGTAGCTCTGATCCCTATACATACTGTTTCCTGCTCCACCCCAAACCATGACATGATCTTGCTTTGTAAAACCCTTGCACAATGATCCTACACCCTATATCAATTGACTAAAAAATGCTCTGTGCTTGAAAAAACTTGTGACCTGGTATCTGTCACCTAATTTTTCCTGTAAGGTCTGGCCCACACCTCTTCCCTGGCCCCTTCCTAACAACAGAACTTTCCTAAATGGTTTGAAACAGTCAGTTTCCTGGTGACAGTCTGTTGAGTATTAACTACACTTACGTCTACCTGAGCCTGTTCCCTGTTAACAGAGATAGCAAGGCAAATGTGTTGTTTGTGCCAATGATGAAAATTTCAGATACTCTTCCGGTGGCTCCTGTCTTCACCCTTCTCCCTCCATAACCTCATCAGTTCCTCCCTAGCACTATCAAGTTCAGTCTTAAGGGCCCTAATCTTCCCTTACTGTTCAGCTACTTTCCTATCCCTTGAACATACTTTGCAATACCATGCAACAGACCCAGTTACTTCCCAGATTCCCATGCCACTAAATTCATCCCAATGTAACTATCTGTCACAACAGCTGCATAGAACCCCAGAACTAATTTTCCTATAACAGCTCAAACACTTCTCCCTCGCCGGCCGGTGTGGCCATACGGTTCTAGGTGCTTCAGTTTGGAACCGCGCGGCCGCTACGGTCGCAGGTTCGAATCCTGCCTCGGGCATGGATGTGTGTGATGTCCTTAAGTTAGTTAGGTTTAAGTAGTTCTAAGTTCTAGGGGACTGATGACCTCAGATGTTAAGTCCCATAGTGCTCAGAGCCATTTGAACTTCTCCCTCATGATTGTTTGCAATCTTTTTAAAAAATTTATCTACACAATAACAGAAATATTCTATTAACTACAAATCGCAAGAGTCACTAAGATTGTGTGGAACACTTAGTATATGTCTATACTATTAATATGGTAACGTAATGCACTGAAAATAACATTAAAATTTAGAACTTGTGTACCTGAAAAAGTAGGCTTAAGATTGCGTATGCACAATACGGAAATTCCTGTAGTAGGTATGGCACTACTAAATGTGCATGTAATGAAAATTACCTAAGTTCTTCACTTAATACTTATGCAAATGTCTTTAGTTTATATGAAAATTATGTCTAAAGCACATGGAAACTGGCCCGTGAGATTTATTTATGTATTTATTTTTGAGAAATACATTGAAACAAGTGAAGCCTTCAAAAGATAAGATGAAATAGGCACTAATTAACATTCTTATTAACTTAATTGACTGCTATTACAGAATTTAATTACTTATCTTCATATATTGTTGAGTTGTTTCCTTGCAGTTCCTTCACTGATTGTCACTATGTCTGCAGTGGCTAGGTCTGTCATCCTTTTTGTCTCCATGCACATTTTTGGTATTCATGCTCTCGACTGTGTGTTCACTTGTTCCAGTGCTATGTTGAACAAAATTTTGGTGATGTTCTGCCTCCCTGTTTGACATCACTCTTGGTTTCAAACTCTCCTGATAGTGCTCCTCTGAACCTTACCCTTGCCTTTGTGTCTGTCATAATTTCAGTTATTAGTTATCATATAGTGCCATCTAATCCTCAGTTCTTCAGAATTTTTTCAAGAGGCTGCCTGTCAGTGGAGTCATATGCCTTAGTGAAGTCCATCAAGGTTGCCATCATCTCTTTGTTCTTTAATGTCGTGTTACTATTGGTTCTTTAGGGTATAGGTCTGTTCTACACATCCTTTTACCTTTGCAGAGCTCATCTAATAGTCTCCAACTTTGCAGTCTATCTGTTCTTCTACTCTCTTCAAGGTGAGATGCAACAACACCTTGTAGCTGACCTCTAGTAGCAATATTCCTCCATAATTGTTTTCATCCCTTTTATCCCTATTCTTATGTTTTTGCACTATGATCACATTCTTCCCTTCAAATAAAACACTTGAGCTTTCAATAGCTGTCTCTGCTGTTGCCATCAGGAGTTAAAATCACTGACTGCTGGGTCTGGCATGGTGTCCTGCTTATACAGAAGTAATGGTAGTGTCTGGAACTTTCCAGAAAGGGCCAGAGTGACACATGCATGGAATTCGAGTTGCACAGCACCTAGCAGCTCCATCCTGCAGTAGGACCAGCATGGCATGAGGGGCCTGCATCATGTTTAAAACTGCTGCTCCTGCCTCCCCACAAACGTCAAGCCCACACAGGTGCCGACTCCATGGGACCTGAGGGGGTTTGAGCCCCCTCAAAAATTTGTTTGAAGGGGTGGTGCCCCCCCCAATAATTTAAGAAAATTATTAATTATATTATACTTTGTAAAATCACAAAATTATGTTGGAATTCTTTATTTTCCTTGTTTAACAATAGTTACCTTTTAAAATACATTCAGTAATGAGTTAAAACAAATAATTATTATGGTAGTAAGCAGGTTAACTGAAAACAAGTAATGTGAGAGCACCAACGACCAAGCTGGTCTACGACCCCTTTGCTCAACTCGATGGACTATGCGAGCTTCTAGTATCTCGAGAATATTGAAAAACTTTGAAGAAAATGTCGAGTTTTTTGAAAAATTTTCTGCAGAGGGTAAAATAGAGGCAGGTTACAAATGTGCAGGCTACCATGAGTGAATGTTGCAATTCAAGACTTATTTCTTTTTATGTCTTCATTACCATGCTATGAACCAAGTAGAGGATGTCAATGAAAAAATTCAATGCCCTCATCTAAGTGTTGCTGATACAGAAAAAATATATGAGGGCTTGATTTGTATATTGAATGGAAGGTGTGATAGTTTTGAACACTTTTGGGAATTATGTTTAGAAATAAAACCTCCACAAGTTGATGATCCTTCACTTCCTCGGAATTGAAGTGTACCAAAGAAGTATGAAAACAATGAAGCCAGCTCACCACACATTTTCAAAACCCCAAAGGAATACTACAAAGCTATATACATTGAAGTTTGTGAAATGTTGTAATCATGCTTTACTTTGCTTCAACTGGACTCACACAGATCATTGCAGTTGAACAAGAGTGCTTTTTTTTACTAAACAGAGGTGAAACAAATTTGGAAAAATCAACTGAGTTTTTAAAAAATGACCTAGACATTGAGAGACTGTGCTTACGCTTGAATATGTTAGCCAATGTTGCTAATAAAAAAACAACTGCTCTTAAAAAAAAATGCATGATGTAAGAAAGTATATTACACAAGAGCCTGCAGTTGGAGAAACGTTGTGTGAAGTAATGAAGTGCATTGAGCTTCTCCAAGTAGTTCCAATCACAACAGCAACAGCACAACGGTCATTTAGCGCCTTTAGACATATGAAGTCATATCTCCAATTAACAGTGGGACAACTTGGCTGTTCTTCATGCCCACCAAGATGTTTTGGATGAATTGGATATCTGACCAGTCATCAATGACCCCATATTCAGTAATCCAGTCAGATGGTTGACATTTGCACCTTTCTAAAGACACTCTAGCCCTAATAATGGCATTTAGAGCAATATTAAAAATCTTTATGAAATAGAGAATTAAATACATACATAATGTTAAATTTTCAGTTTTGAAATATTACTACTAATTTAGTACTGTATTACTATATTACTATAGTACTGTATTGGTATTTTCAAATACTTAAATATTTTTAGGGTGTAAGACCAAATTAAAACCCGCTATTTACATACTTTTTGGCTGAAAGTATTAGGCACACTGTATTAACTTTATGAACTGTATTAAAGCATTAAGTTTGAGATATTGTTTTTATTTAATGAACCCTGAGCCTTATTCAGAGTAAGCTTAAATGAACTATTTCACTTATTAATCAAAGTGCTATTACTGTGCGACAGCAATATTTTATGTTTTCTTCTTTTAATGACAGTTTAGGGTTTATTTAAATGTAATTTCAGGCTTTTCAGAGCTATATATTCACTGCTCTGCAATAAAGATGATTATTACTGTAAATTAAATTAACTTTTTACAAAAATACCATGCATGTTTACGTTTTGCTTCTTTTTTCAAAGCCAAAAAATGTGCCATGCTTGTTGAGTTTCCCAGAGTGTCGGGCTATTAAGAGTCCAGTTTTTGGGGTTCTAATGTTGATCATATGTCTCTAAAATGCATAAAAAACTTTAAAACTCACTATTTTTCATCTAAAATTTAGAAAATAACCCAGGCAAGACCCCTAGTATGGTCCCCCCCCCCCCCCCCCCCCAATATTTCTTATAAGTCAGCACCCCTACAAGCCCATGTCTTTGCTTTCGCTTGATGTCCAAAGCCCAAGCCCAACCCCATGCCCTAATAAATGTGTATACCTGATCTCTGTTAAAATTGTTGCTATTTATTCTAATTTTGACCACTTCTTTGATGACAGAATGGTGGGACACAGCTGCTCAACATGCCTTCCATGCATGCATCACTCTGGCACTCTCTGGAAGGTTCCAGATTTCCAGATGCTGCACTATGATCACATTCTTCCATCCCTGAGAAGATTTCATTGAAGTTTTCCACTGTGAAAGGCTCCGTGGACACATTCTTTCATCCTTGTGCTGACTTTTTTGTACTCAAAATCTGGCAGATAACCTTGGTCACATTGTCTGCCACCTTGTCCTGTACCACTTTTATCACCTTGGCTGCAACACCACCTTCTTTCAAAGCCATAATATTCTTTAGGCCACTTATGGTCTATGCAATGTTGTCCCTGGTTGGAAGTCAAGACTCTTGTGTATTCAGCTAACATACTGGGCACGGTGGTGCTTTGGTTATGACACTTGTCATTCCATTAGGGAAAACCAGTGTTCAAATTGTCTTCCATCATCCATATTTAATTTTTCTGTAGTTTCTCCAAATTGCTTATGGCAAATTTCAGGATGTTTTCTCTGTATTGAAAGTCTTCCCTATCACACACCATAACTATTTTTATTTTGTTCAAGAGCTTCCTTGGGGTAATTTAGAACTTTTCACTGTGATGTAGTATTCATATGTATATAAGGCATATCAAAAGTAGTTTTAAAAACTTTACTGGTGGGCTCATCACACCAAAACAAGAAAAATCATCCAAATAAATGTATGTTGGAAAATCTTTCAATTCGATCTGTTAATGATAGTTTATATTCAGTTGCATTTTGAGATAAATTCCAAATTCATGACCAGCAATTAAAATTTGTATTGTTCAATATTGACTGATATTATTCATACAAGTATATTTGCTGTTTCTCCCATTACATTATTGATGGGATGTTTCGCTGTGGACACATTCATGTATGTTTGAGTTCAGTCTACTTTCAACATTTCAATGTATGGAACAGTAGTGAATCACCCAATAAATGTTCTTTTTGAGTTTAGGTGGTATTTTCATTTTTCGAGCACATAGATAATATTTTTATCTCTGATGATGTGAGTGGTAATGAAAGCAAAGCTGCACAGGTGTATCAAAGGACCTGAATATCCAACCTTTGCTTTGTGTTGTTGTATTTCAGAGACAGGATTGATAACACCACAAATAATCAATCAAGGTAGAACAGGATTCTAGAGCATCCATACGATATTTCTATGGGGAAGTGGGGAGGGGGGTGGGGCAAGACATGGGAGTATGGAGTATGTTTAATATTTTTGATGATGAATGCCCACTTGTAAGTAACCAAAAAAAAGATCCAGTTCTGACCCTGTTAAAAACCTATGTATTACCAACTTTTAAATCAGTTTCCTGAAGGAAAACACCTGACTACACTGTGTTGTTGTTCCCCCCTCCCCGCAAGAGCTAATGGGATAGTGGTTGGGGAGCCACCCTTATGAGGATTTGCTTCTATTCTTGACCAATAATTAATGCAATACTGCAAGATATTTCATGTATCCATATCATCTTCAGTGTTTGCAGGATTTTAGTTTGTCAGTCACCAACCACAAGGTAACATTTGTTGGTAGTTAGTTGCACAAACTGCCTGTCTATTATTCCAGTGTCTCTTGGGCATACATCCAGGACAATATTTTTCTTCTTCTGGCATTTCAGCTCATAATCATACAGCCATTTTGGAGGTGAGTTGATGACAGGATTAAAAACCACTTGACTTCAAGAAACACGTTGGTAGATTATCTTACAGTTGATTTGTAGTCAGCACTCAGTGTCCCACTGGAGAAAGTTCTTTGAAACATGGTAAAACTGGATTTATGGGAAATGCTCCAATAATTTTCTCTACACAACTTTTAATTATTACCTTGATGCACAAGTTCATAGCATTTTTCCATAAGTTTAATAAACGCAACAGATACACATAACAGAGACTTTAGTCATCAATAATATATTCTCCCTCACTATTTACAACAGTCAGTCAATGCTGGGATAACTTTTTGATTCAGCAACTGTGGAAATCACATGGTTTTGAGGCGAGGAACTCGTCGATCTATGTTGGCAGCACATTTTTATCTGGAAATTAAGTTCCTTAAAGGTTGTTTGACAGAGAGCAGAAAAGGTGAAAATCTGAAGGTGCAAAATCAGGTGAAAAAGGTGGATGTGGAATGACTTCCAAGTTGCTCTCTGTATAGAGTTTTTTGTCATTCTAGCAAAATGTGGGCAGGCATTATCATGGGCATAATTTCATGTAGTCCTTCTGGTCACTGTTCTTGGATTTCATCTGCAAGACCTCTCAGTTGTTAACAACAAATGTCAGCAGTGATGTTTACACCTCAGGAAAGAAATTCGCAGTGAAAGCTCCATGAGCTCTGGTATTTGAGGCCCCACCAGCACATGTGTGGCGGATTCACTTGGCGCTGCGCATGCACTACTTGAGCGCGTTCAATTCTGCTACACCACACGCCCTCCATGGTGAAAACTCGCCACATCAATATCAATTTAATTGTCTTGTCGCAATTCCATCACAGAACTACGCCAGCTGTGGAGGACATCCACAATAATATGGAAAATCTCTGAAATAATTTTAATTGGCAATGTATGAACTTTATAAGCAGTGACCCAATCCATAACCCAGTAGTTTTGGCTCAGATGTTGCCTTGAAAATTTACACACACGTTTCATCTTGAATACAAAATGCTTTTACTGAAACATACCACTTTACCTCTTACAGTATGTGTAATAGTGTACCCAACACTGAATGTTCACTAATGAACCACAAGACATACTGAATATATCATCCACTTTTTATGATTCTGTCTTTAGAATTTTATACACTTGTAGGCAATTACATACAATTGTTATTATGTATTATATATAAACTAATGATTTTTTTATAATTACATAGATGTACTTTTTAAATTGGATTTCATCTTATTTAAATAATTTACATTTATTTATTCTTGCTTTTCTCATTAAATATGTAATTGATTTTTCGGCACATGTAGTGCAGCAATCAGTTTAATAGATTCCAAAAATTTCTCTATTACACACATTTATGTCCTTGTAGGTCAGAGAAAGAACAGACTGAAATGTATGTTAATCCATTTCCCTTTCCTTACAGGGTTAAAAGTGCCATCAGTGAAAGAAAACAAATTTCATCACAGACAAACAAAACTAAAGCAAAGAAGGAGGAGAAAACAATAATTAATAACCAACATGGAATTTCAAGAGGGAAAAGGCCAGCAACATTAGATAACAAGCCAGCAGAAAATTCAAAATCTGCTCCACAGCCAAATAAGACTGAAAATGATAATGCACATTCCCACAGGTAAGAGTCTGATTGTTCCTCCTGTTATTTTTAAAAATTGATGTATATCTGAATCTTTTCTGTTTTATTCTTGCTAGTTTGATACTCACTTTCATTTTACTCTCTCCTCCAATAGACTTTTCTTTCTAGTATCTTCTGCATGGATAATCTTCATAAGACTTTTGCATATTCTTAAACCAAATTTTATCTTATGTTTGATCCTGTGGCTGTACCAGAAGTGAAATTAGCTACGGGCATACCATTGTTATTATGCTTCCCAATTTTGATCTCCTAGTCAGTGTAAAAATAAACACATTTGAGATAAGAATGAGTTGCTTGTAAATGTGTGTATATTTAAAGCAGCGGGTAATTTATGACACGTGCATCCTAATTTGGGCATGGGCTATGAAGTGATGAAAACAAGTTCTGGTGTTCTAAAAAGTAATTATAACTTTCCATCATAGGTGGTTCAGTGTTTACAACCATTACTAAAGAAGTCTATGTCCAAAGTGGCTCATTGTTTACAAGCACCTCTGTCCAAGCTTTATCGAAATGTGCAGATTCAGTTCTCTTGCCTGCTGAGAGGAGGTGGTGACTGAATGTGTAGTATAAGGAATTGGATCTAGCTTAACTGATGGAACAGATATTGGTGTGGTAGAAAATAACAACTCAAAGTTTGAAGTGAGAAATGTATTATACTGTTACAAAAAAGTATTGATGGTGAATAGAATCTTTAATACCTGTGAGTCTTGTTTATTACTATGCCTTCCAAAGATTCACAGCACCCTCATTTTGGTGTCATTGATCACCTCTTTAACAGATATCAATGAACACATTCATCCACTGAGGCTCTAGTAAGTTGTTCAGAGAACTTAGTAATCCGAGTATGGTGAGAGGAAACATCCTATAAAAGGCCTGGAACTTCCAATGAGATTGATAGTCATTAGACTGTCATGTTCATTGTTCTTTCCTTCGTATAGCTGTGATAGGTTGACAGCCATATACTAATGATCAGTATCATCAGTTACTACTGACAAACTGTTACCTCCTGAACCTTGAGAGAACTCACTGTCATCTGGTATCACTCAGTGTGGCAGTTCTTAACACTGTTGCAATTATATTTTCATCAGTTACTACTGAGAACTTACAAAAAATAATGAACAGAATAGAAAATTGTGATCTTGGATGGAAATATAACCTAGAAAAACCATTTAGGCTACCTCTGCCATATGAATTATTACCAGTTTTGGAAACTGTACATATACACTTATCTGCCAAAACGTTATGACCACCAGTCTACATCAATATAAACCTGTCCAGGCAATAGCAGCATCAACTGGTGAGGAATGACTGCTAGGCAGACGCATGCACGGTGTACAATCTGAGTTTGACTGAGGGTAGACCATGATGGCCTGGAGGCTTGGCACGAGCATTTTGGAAGCTGCATGACTTGTCAGGTGTTTGATGAGTGCTGTGGTGAGTGCCTTCAATACATTGTGAAATCAAGGTGAAACCATGTCCAGACATGGTGAGGTTGGGCAAGCCACCCCTCATTACGGTTGTCAGACGTCATAGGCTGGGCAGACAGGTGTAACAGGGCAGGCAGAAAACTGTGGTGGAACTAACATCAGACTTTAATTCTGGGCAGAGTACAAGTTTGTCTGAACACACACTACACCGAACACTCCTAACAATGGACCTCCGCAGCCAACGACCCATGCATGTGCCAATGTTATCACCACAGTGTCAGCAAATATGACTGAAATGGGCATGTGACCACTGGCACTGGATGTTGGTACAGTGGGAGGGCAATGTATGGTTTGGTGAATGCCGATACCTTTTTCATTGTGCTGGTGGGAGAGCGCAATTCCTTGTCTTCCAGGGGAACAGCTCCTTGACTTCTGTACTCCGGTTCAGAGACAAGCCTGTGGTGGCTCCATAATGCTCTCAGGAACACTCGTGGGCATCTATGGGACCAAGCAGTACTGTACACTAGTTTCAGATCATGTACACCCCTTCATGACAATCATGTTTCCCGATGTCAGTGACATTTTTCAACAAGATAATGCACCATGTCACAGGACAGAAGTGTTATAGAGTGTTTTGAGGAACACAGTTGCATTTCCAGGTGATGTGCTGGCCCCCAACTCACTAGATTTGAATGTGATCAAAAACATTTGGGATGTGATTGAACGCGGCTTCAGAGCTCATCACCCCCGTTCGTTGAATTTGTGGGAATTAGGTGACTTGTGTGTGCAGGTGTGGTGCTAATTCCCTCCAGAAACCTCTCAAAGCCTCATTGCTTCCCTGCCATGATGCCATTGATATCCATTCCAAAGGTAAACATACTGGCTGTCAGGTAGGTGGTCAAAACGTCTAGGCTGATCAGTGTATTTGCATTCACTGAAGTCTTACATGATAGATTTTGGTGTAACAGTGACTTTGAACTCTGTTGATCATTTTAATTAATGATTCTTTATTTGTCTGGCAGACACCTTTTGTTTCTCTAATTTTGCTGTCTTGTTTTGTATTCTGCTTCTACAAATTTGTTGTTCTTTCTTTGCACCAGATATTGTATTCTACAAGTTTCTTTTTTAGCCCTTGAAACTTGTTCTTGTTTTCCATTAATTTTTTCTCAAAGTTCTTAGTTATTATTCTTAAGAACTTCCATTAGTGAACCCCTGACTTTTTATCACTTGCTGCAAAAAAATCTCTTAATTTGTGATGTCTGTCTTTAATAGAGCTGAGCGTGTTGATGGCCGCGGTCAGCCGTCTTCAGGCTGCTGCCTCAGAGTGTAGCGGCAGTGGGGAGTGTGGTGTGTTGCATGGGTCTCATCTGAGATGTGGAGGAGGCCCTGCCGACAGCGATAGAGAGCACTGGGTGCACCCAACTGCAAATTGGTGCTCATGTTGGCACCAATGACTCCTGCCGTCTGGGTTCAGAGGTCATCCTCAGTTCGTACAGGCGGTTGGCGGAATTGGTGAAGGCGGAAAGCCTCGCTCTTGGGGTGGAATCAGAGCTAACTATTTGTAGTATCGTTCCCAGAACTGATCGCGGTCCTCTGGTTTGGAGCCGAGTGGAAGGCTTAAACCAGAGGCTCAGACGATTCTGCGGAGATCTGGGGTGCAAATTTCTCGACCTCTGCTATCGGGTGGAGAAATGTAGGGTCCCCCTGAATAGGTCAGGCATGCACTACATGCCAGAAGCGGCTACAAGGGTAGCAGAGTACGTGTGGAGTGCACATGGGGGTTTTTTAGGTTAGAGAATTCCCCCCCTAGGCTCGACAAGACACCTCCTGAGACGCGGCAAGGTAGGAGTAGGCAAAATGCAACAGTGTGCTAATAGTAAACTGCAGGAGCGTCTATAGAAAGGTCCCAGAACTGCTCTCATTAATAGACGGTCACAATGCCCATATAGCACTAGGGACAGAACGTTGGCTGAAACCAGACGTAAACAGTAATGAAATCCTAAACTCAGATTGGAATGTCTACCACAGAGACAGGCTGTACAGTGAAGGGGAAGGCATGTTTATAACGATAAGAAGTGCAATAGTATCGAAGGAAATTGACGGAGATCCGAAATGTGAAATAATTTGGGTGAAGGTCACGGTTAAAGCAGGCTCAGACATGGTAATTGGATGTCTCTATAGGCCCCCTGGCTCAGCAGCTGTTGTGGCTGAGCACCTGAAGGATAATTTGGATAATATTTCGAGTAGATTTCCCCACCATGTTATAGTTCTGGGTGGAGATTTTAATTTGCCGGATATAGACTGGGAGGCTCAAACGTTCATAACGGGTGGCAGGGACAAAGAATCCAGTGAAATTTTTTTAAGTGCTTTATCTGAAAACTACCTTGAGCAGTTAAACAGAGAACCGACTCGTGGCGATAACATATTAGACCTTCTGATGACAAACAGACCCGAACTATTTGAAACGGTTAACGCAGAACAGGGAATCAGCAATCATAAAGCGGTTACTGCATCGATTATTTCAGCCGTAAATAGAAATATTAAAAACGGTAGGAAGATTTTTCTGTTTAGCAAAAGTGGCAAAAAGCAGATTACAGAGTACCTGATGGCTCAACACAAAAGTTTTGTCTCAAGTACTGATAGTGTTGAGGATCAGTGGACAAAGTTCAAAACCATCGTACAATATGCGTTAGATGAGTATGTGCAAAGCAAGATCATAAGAGATGGAAAAGAGCCACCGTGGTACAACAACCGAGTTAGGAAACTGCTGCGGAAGCAAAGGGAACTTCACAGCAAACATAAACATAGCCAAAGCTTTGCAGACAAACAAAAATTACGCAAAGCGAAATGTAGTGTGAGGAGGGCTATGCGAGAGGCGTTCAATTAATTTGAAAGTAAAGTTCTATGTACTGACTTGGCAGAAAATCCTAAGAAATTTTGGTCTTATGTCAAAGAGGTAGGTGGATCAAAACAAAATGTCCAGACACTCTGTGACCAAAATGATACTGAAACAGAGGATGACAGACTACAGGCCGAAATACTAAATGTCTTTTTTTCAAAGCTGTTTCACAGAGGAAGACTGCACTGTAGGTCCTTCTCTAGATTGTCGCACAGATGACAAAATGGTAGGTATCGAAATAAACGACAGTGGGATAGAGAAACAATTAAAATCGCTCAAAAGAGGAAAGGCCGCTGGACCAGATGGGATACCAGTTCGATTTTACACAGAGTACGCGAAGGAACTTGCCCCCCTTCTTGCAGCGGTGTACCGTAGGTCTCTAGAAGAGCGTAGCATTCCAAAGGATTGGAAAAGGGCACAGGTCATCCCCGATTTCAAGAAGGGATGTCGAACAGATGTGCAGAACTATAGACCTAAATCTCTAACGTTGATCAGTTGTAGAATTTTGGAACACGTATTATGTTAGAGTATAATGACTTTTCTGGAGACTAGAAATCTACTCTGTAGGAATCAGCATGGGTTTCGAAAAAGACGGTCATGTGAAACCCAGTTCGCGCTATTCGTCCACGAGACTCAGAGGGCCATAGACACGGGTTCACAGGTAGATGCCGTGTTTCTTGACTTCCGCAAGGCGTTCGATACAGTTCTCCACAGTCGTTTAATGAACAAAGTAAGAGCATATGGACTATCAGACCAATTGTGTGATTGGATTGAAGAGTTCCTAGATAACAGAATGCAGCATGTCATTCTCAATGGAGATAAGTCTTCCGAAGTAAGAGTGATTTCAGGTGTGCCACAGGGGAGTGTCATAGGACCATTGCTATTCACAATATACATAAATGACCTTGTGGATGACATCGGAAGTTCACTGAGGCTTTTTGCAGATGATGCTGTGGTGTATTGAGAGATTGAAACAATGGAAAATTGTACTGAAATGCAGGAGGATCTGCAGCGAATTGACGCAGGGTGCAGGGAATGGCAATTGAATCTCACTGTAGACAAGTGTAATGTGCTGCAAATACATAGAAAGATAGTTCCCTTATCATTTAGCTACAAAATAGCAGGTCAGCAACTGGAAGCAGTTAATTCCATAAATTATCTGGGAGTATGCATTAGGAGTGATTTAAAATGGAATGATGATATAAAGTTGATTGTCGGTAAAGCAGATGCCAGACTGAGATTCATTGGAAGAATCCTAAGGAAATGCAATCCAAAAACAAAGGAAGTAGGTTACAGTACGCTTGTTCGCCCACTACCTGAATACTGCTCAACAGTGTGGGATCCGTACCAGATAGGGTTGATAGAAGAGATAGAGAAGATCCAACGGAGAGCAGTGCGCTTCGTTACAGGATCATTAGTAATCGCGAAAGCATTACGGAGATGATAGATAAACTCCAGTGGAAGACTCTGCAGGAGAGACGCTTAGTAGCTCGGTACAGGCTTTTGTCAAAGTTTCGAGAACATACCTTCACCGAAGAGTCAAGCAGTATATTGCTCCCTCCTACGTATATCTCGCGAAGAGACCATTAGGATAAAATCAGAGAGATTAGAGCCCACACAGAAGCATACCGACAATCCTTCTTTCCACGAACAATACGAGACTGGAATAGAAGGGAGAACCGATAGAGGTACTCAGGGTACCCTCCGCCACACACCGTCAGGTGGCTTGCGGAGCATGGATGTAGATGTAGATGTAGAATAGTCTGCAGAATTTTCATTAGGCATTCATTACCACCATTATCTACTGTTAGTTTGCAATGAGTAGTGAAGTCAAGGATTGCATCTTTGGTTGCTCACTAATTACACTATCACTTCCAATTCCAGAATCTTACTCTTGTCCAGAAAATTTAGAATTTATTAGGATGTTTTCAGTTGCTTGTACTTCCCAATTCTTTTCCGACATGTTAACCATTCCATCTTCACTGATTCTTAACTCCACCATATCATATCTACCAAACAGGAATCAGGATGTTGTGTTCAATGCCCAAACATACAAACTGATTTGAAACTCACTAGAATGCTGCAAGAGTGGTGTGCCATGAGTTTCTATTCTGTGTCTATTGCTGTTCATAATATACCCCAATGATCTGTCACTAAATAGGACAAATGATTCAGAATTGTTCTTTTTACAGATATCACAAGTGTCATTGCTAATGGTATGAAACGTAATGTGATTTATGTAGCAAATAGAGAAGTGGGTAACATCAACTTTCAGCTTACATAGAACTAATTGTCACTTAACTGCAAGGAAACACAATGTTATAGATGTTGAGAGAAGCAAAGGAAAAGTAGTTCATTCACACTGGGCTCACAGAGAAATATGCATGCATATCTTTCATTCTTTTTGTTTTCATCAAATAATGTGAAGTGAAAAGCTAACAAATTCTTTATTATATTCAGTTTTTCATGAAGTTTATAAGCAAATTAATTATTGGAGAAAATGAAGAATTAAGTCCCACACAAACAGAAGCAGTCTATTCTCTCCCCCCCCCCCCCCAGTCTCTCTCTCTCTCTCTCTCTCTCTCTCTCTCTCCGTCTCTATCTGTTCTCTGTCTCTCCGTCTCTCTCTCTCTCTCTCTCTTTCTCTTTCTCTTTCTCTTTCTCTTTTATCTATCTTTAGTTGCTATTATTGAGATGACAACTATTTTTTTTTTTTTTTGCTTTATTCATTTTCGGATTGCTATGATTAGTTTCGATAAGAAGAAAAAAGTATTAATTTATTTTTGTTGTAAAGCATTTTTTCTATTTTATTTGTGCTTTAGATGATTCTTTTTACTATGAACCTTTTAACTGAAGTGCTGTAGCTTTTGGTAGGCACTGCTTTATCCCAAAAATGATAAGCAATTATGGTTAGCTGCAACTCCTCTGAACTAATGTTATATACTCTCCTTGCTGGAAAACTGTCTACACATCATGTTGTTGTTGTTGTTGTGGTCTTCAGTCCTGAGACTGGTTTGATGCAGCTCTCCATGCTACTCTATCCTGTGCAAGCTTCTTCATCTCCCAGTACCTACTGCAACCTACATCCTTCTGAATCTGCTTAGTGTATTCATCTCTTGGTCTCCCTCTACGATTTTTACCCTCCACGCTGCCTTCCAATACTAAATTGGTGATCCCTTGATGCCTCAGAACGTGTCCTACCAACCGATCCCTTCTTCTGGTCAAGTTGTGCCACAAACTTCTCTTCTCCCCAATCCTATTCAATACTTCCTCATTAGATATGTGATCTACCCATCTAATCTTCAGCATTCTTCTGTAGCACCACATTTCGAAAGCTTCTATTCTCTTCTTGTCCAAACTATTTATCGTCCATGTTTCACTTCCATACATGGCTACGCTCCATACAAATACTTTCAGAAATGACTTCCTGACACTTAAATCTATACTCGATGTTAACAAATTTCTCTTCTTCAGAAACGCTTTCCTTGCCATTGCCAGTCTACATTTTATAGCCTCTCTACTTCGACCACCATCGGTTATTTTGCTCCCCAAATAGCAAAACTCCTTCACTACTTTAAGTGTCTCATTTCCTAATCTAATTCCCTCAGCATCACCTGACTTAATTTGACTACATTCCATTACCCTCGTTTTGCTTTTGTTGATGTTCATCTTATATCCTCCTTTCAAGACACTGTCCATTCCATTCAACTGCTCTTCCAAGTCCTTTGCTGTCTCTGACAGAATTACAATGCCATTGGCAAACCTCAAAGTTTTTATTTCTTCTCCATGGATTTTAATACCTACTCCGAATTTTTCTTTTGTTTCCTTTACTGCTTGCTCAATATACAGATTGAATAACATCAGGGAGAGGCTACAGCCCTGTCTTACTCCCTTCCCAACCACTGCTTCCCTTTCATGTCCCTCGACTCTTATAACTGCCATCTGGTTTCTGTACAAATTGTAAATAGCCTTTCGCTCCCTGTATTTTACCCCTGCCACCTTTAGAATTTGAAAGAGAGTATTCCAGTCAACATTGTCAAAAGCTTTCTCCTTGTCTACAAATGCTAGAAACGTAGGTTTGCCTTTCCTTAATCTTTCTTCTAAGATAAGTCGTAAGGTCAGTATTGCCTCACGTGTTCCAGTATTTCTACGGAATCCAAACTGATCTTCCCCGAGGTCGGCTTCTACTTGTTTCGACTCAGGTCTTTCAGTGCTCTGTCAAACTCTTCACGCAGTATTGTATCTCCCATTTCATCTTCATCTACATCCTCTTCCATTTCCATAATATTGTCCTGGCAGATGACAAAAATTACAAAATGCCTGTGTGCATTAATCAGCTAGAGTTGGAATATGTGAACAATGATAGCTTATTAGAAAGTGGCAACAAAAGGTTTGGAAGACTGCAATATTCTTTATACCAAGGGGACTCATCCAGCATATTTACTGATCCTTCCACTAACTATTAACTTTACTGGGTGAAATAAACTGGCCTATATAACTGTCTATACCACTAAAATACTTACTCTAAATTATGGACTTACATATACAAGTGACCTTTGTATAGAATTTTTTTTTAGCTGCAGTGCAATGTTTCCAAAAGTAAAAATCATTAGGAGAACTTGAGGGACTGACAGCATTGTGGGTCAAAAATAAAAATTGCAGAGTGGTTGTATCTGGTGACATCAATATTAGTGAAATGTGTTCTCCATTGGTGGCAGCAGGAACTCATGGAAGGGCCTAGCACCCGGTGCAACATCACTTGTGGTTGACAGTGTCTACATTTATTTCATGAAAGCATTTAAAATTTTCCTTTACAATGGAATGAAGCAAAAAGCCAGTTAACAACAACCAATAATCGCAGAGCACCAGAAGGACTTAAAAATTTGTTTTGAAATTAATCCCATTTTTTAAAAGAAAAATTACATTAAGATCAACATCAATAGTCACAGAGTGCCAGAAGGCTTAGAATTTACTTTAAAATTGTCTCTTAAAAATTTTTTTTAAGAAGATCAAAATCAATAACCACCAGGTGCCAGAAGGCTTAGAAATTGCCTTGAAATTTTAAGTATCACGACAAGGTCAAATATATCTCTGTGGAAAATTAAACTTGCAATGAGTTTAACGTGGTGAAATTTAGTAACTGTCTGACGGTTTCCAACCTTCCTATTTGCACAACTTTGAGGCTTGATTCTGGAAGGGGAAGGCAGGAAAGGGCAAAGTTAATGAGGAATGGAATATTAAGAAGATTACCAGGACAGAGTGACACAGTAAGCATAAGAACTCAGGTGACTGACAACCTGCAACTGCAACTTGGCACGGGATAGTGATCCCAGTGAGCTTCTAGTACTGGCTTCCACCCAGATCCATGTCCACATCCTCTCCCGTTGTCAGGTTGTCCAGCTGGTGAAACAAACTGGAACAGTTTGTTGACTGGTCAGACAGGAGCTGGGTCAACATACAATACAGATAATTATCCCAGCGTACAGAACTGACAATCTGGTATTAATGTTAGGTCAACTTAGACAGTAATCACATAAAACACAGGAATAATTCCCCACTTGAATCTTCTGAAAATTTGTTCCCCTTCCTCCTTTTTTTTAAAAGAAAAAAAGGAAAGAAAGAAAAAGAAAAGAAAAGAAGAAGAAGGAAACACACTCTTAAATATGATTATAAAACTTAAGACCAAGGAATAATTAAAGGTAACTGCAATAAAACTATTATTTGTCCCCAGAACTCTGAATACAAGCTGACCAATATTTAAACAGGAGGGTAATATTTAAACACAAGATTAATCCAAGGTAATTACAACAACTTGCCTCACAAATCCAGTAGTCCTACAGCACTAAGATTGACTGCTCATTCAAAAATTTCACTAGACAGAAATACTGCACCTTACCAATACAGGGCATTCATCAATAGTCCAGAGTGTCCACTATATGACAGCCATCTCCCTGTGCAGCTAGAACTAACATACACCCCATTTGATGGCCAACTTAATTCTAAAACACAGTAAAAAAAAGGGTTTAACAACTTGGTGCAATAATTGTCCTGTCTACCCTATTAAGACTCCTATAAGTAGGACCTGTTCACAGATCCACCAAAACACAATGCCACAAGCAACTCAAACAAAACTAAAACCAGTCACTGTGCAGCAACAGGGATGAATTGGAAGTAATGAGGGGCACGCAGAACCTAGAAGTGGCCAAAAGACCTAATACATGATGTCTGCTAAGATGACTGAACAACCAACCAATGGCTGTTCCCGATGAAATCACAGGAAAGGGAAAAAGTTGCAAGTGAATCACCAGCTTGTTACCAAGAGGTCACTTTGATGAATGGGAACACAGTAGTGGCAACACAACAGACAGCAGCAGAAACACAGTTTCGATGGAAAACCAATAGCCTTCAGCCTCTTGTGGACCAGAGCCTTTGGTCACTTCCCACACAATTGACCAACCATTGTCCTGACTGTGTCAGCTCAGAGCCCCAACTTCCTCCCAGCACTGTCGAAAAGGGACTCACATGCTGCAAAAATTCATCCCACTGGCCATTGCATGGCAGCAGTTCAACTGGACGGCCAGAGGAGAGACCAAACAGAGGGAGTTGCCCAGAAGAGAAATTGACACAAGCCAACATGGCTCAAGCTGCCCCACTGAAACAATAACCCCCCCACAGTTTATTCCTGACAGGGCAGTGGGAAACTGGAGTGGCTCTACTTGGCTTGTTTAATTTGACTGATGTGTACTCGAGAGGTCCTACTGCTATCTGGATTATGGACGAAAAGGTTAACAGAACCTTTACACCTGGAGGACCTGATAAGATCCTAGAAAATGTGGTGCAAGCTTCCTAGAAATACTGCCATTGCTACTACCCCCAGAGATGAATTTGTGGACAAAAATTTGATCCCCAGCTATCACACGAGTGGGCTGCCTCCCTCTATTATGACTGTTGGCATGGCAGCAGTGAGTCTATTGGGTATTTTGCCTGCCTGTCACAAGGCAGAGGTGTGGTCTTAGTCAAATCTGATCCCATCCTCTGAAACCAGGAAGGAGCTCTGATGTCTAGCTGGGGTGACTTCAGATGGTGTAAATGTTGACCTAGCTGCCCAAAGCTGTGGTAACACCCCCTGAATGTGACACATTTGCTGGTGAAAAGAACAACTATAGATGGAAACGTCATCTAGAAAGTTAAACACACAGCTAAACTTGAGATCACCAAACACATGGTCCAATGGATGAGACAAGACCGCTGCCTCAGTAGATAAGCCCAATTGAACTCATACATGTTCCAGTCGGTACATAATGCTGTCACCTACCTGGAATCCTCAGTAAGTGGTATCTGAGAATAGGCTTGGGTAAGAGCAAGCACAGTAAAATAGCTGGCCCCAGAGAACCAAGTGAAATAATTGTGTAAGTCAGGCAGTGGTATAGATTCAAGGATGACCGGCCCTGTAATACCACTGGACTAAAATCATTGCCTTGTCCCTTAGGAACAAAAAAATGGGTGGTGCTTAAGGCGAAGTGGATGACCTGATAACCCCAGCCTTCAACATTTGGTTCACCTTCTGCTGCAATATCCTCATTTTGTTGGGTGACAAATGATAGGGAGGTTGCCGCTCAGGACATCATCCAATAAATGAATTTTATACTGCATTTTGTCCATTATCCATATATAGTAAGTGACAACTGCAGGTAGTCTCCCAAGATCTTAACAGCTGGTGAGCCTGACCTTGTTCATTATGGTTAACGACAAACTCAGTGTGGCATGAGTGAAGTAGTTTGACCTTGCCACTGCTATGACAAGGACAAAGGACGATATTTAGAGGAAAAGATCTTACTGGCAAAATCAAGCACCAACCAATTTAATTGGCCATGAAAAATCACAAATGGATAGTTTCCCGTGCACCTCACCTATCAAAGATAACACTTGGTCATTAAGTGCCCAAAATCTCTGAAGGGCTACATAACCCACTGTATTCCAAATACCAATGGTAATCTAACAAAGAAATTGAACTGATTGAGTCTAACAGGCCACAGACTGGTTCCTGGTTAAGTTGAGCATAAACATATGGCAAGGTACCACCATTAATGCTGCAGACATGAGTGCATCAGCTAGGAGTTTTACACTGACCGGTCTCAGTTTGGCGCATATGGCATCATCTGTTAGGTCTTCAGCCTCACTCAACTGAACAGTCATGCACCAGATGATCCCATTTTCCACACCGGAAACATGCTTTACAACCAGAAGGTTTAAATGGTAACCAATGGGGTTTGCTACCTTGCACTTGGAATTCCGACTCTGGCCCATTTTTCTGGTTGCACTGCTCATCTGCAAACCACAAAGACTCCATGGAAGACAACAATTAGTTTAGTTCAGAAAATGTATTGGGCTTCTGGGTGAATGCAGATCATGACCAATCTTCCGGTCTCATGCCTTAGGAATGTTGAACACACTGTCATGTTCTGTGACTGTCATCTGCAAAGCAACAATTGCTATGCACTCACGCTCTATGTATTGGAGTAAATTCTCAGTAGGCCATTATACCTCCCAATAATAGTCATGCTGTAATTTATTACGAATGTGTGGTGATAACTTTAATTGTATCACATGATGCCTCAGATCTCTTAGAGTGCCCCATTCCTTAAGTATTTCTGAAAGTACAGTGCTCAGTTAATCTCTGGTCAAAAGATATAATACATGCAATATAACTGAGTGGGGAACCTGCAAGGCATCAGCAAGAATCTCAAAATGGACACTTAGCATAGTAGCTCTTCAACCAGGAGCAGTTGACCAATGGTCGATCAGAAATTCCCTGAAATAAATACATAATTGGGTTAGACAAGTTAGCAAATGTTTCTACAGCTGATCTATCACAAAGGTAAGCATCAGTATACTGGTCCGCCTTACCTGACAAGTCCCTGTTGGCACCACCCCTCTCTGTGCCACTTGCCTCTCCTTCTAAGCCAGTGGTTCCCAATCTGGGGATAATTTCCCCCTGAGAAATAAAATGAAAATTTTTGGCAGTAAAAACTAAACAATCTGATGGGGTTTCAGTCACAAAACTAAATTATTTTCAGAAGACCTTTACTGTTATGACAATTTTGTAATACCCTGATATTGATTATATGAGCTGTCAATAATTATTTGATCTCAATTAGTAGCATTAATGCAGTGGATTTTGCAGGTTCCTCACATATTCCACCCAGTACACACATGTTCTACTTTGTCCCATACATTGCTGATGAATAAAGTGAGACACAAACATAAAAAATGCTAAATATCTAAAGAAAATGCCCTCTCCAAGTTTTTAGATACTCACTTCGACACAGATAAATGAATTAACTGACAGCATGACACATCAACAACTACATACAGGCTATTATAGTGCTGTGCGCATTATTATTATTATTGTTATTATTATTATTACTATTACTGCTACTACTACTACTACTTTTACTATTAGTGGCTGGGGTAAAACACAAAGCATTAACAATCTGAAGTATTCCAGTTTTGCCAGTTCAGAAGTAAGGCGTGCAGAAATCAAGTGCGCAAGTATAGTGTGCAGATTTTAACTTTTACTGTGGATAGTTAGCTTTCTTATCTGAGGAGGATTTGTGACTAGCACTTGCAGCACACGCACGCACACACACACACACACACACACACACACACACACACACACACACTTGCACAAACTAAATATCATTCATCTTTCATCATTTTAAAAATAAAATGTTCCAGGAAAAGTCTTTCATTCTACTGTTTAGTTAGGTGCTGAAATTGGTGAAAATGTTCATGGGGGGGGGGGGCAGGGGGGAGGGAGGGGGGAGCAAGAGAAGGTGGGGGGGGGGGCGGTACTAGCCAATGTCTAATTCCGTTGAGGGGTAATGATCCAAGGAAGGTTCCAAACCACTGTTCTAAAGTCAATGCACTAGTGGTTACTTGTAAATTCTTGATGTGAGTAAGCAGTTGACTAACCATGTCATCTTACACCTCAGTAAGAGGGAAGTGTTAAATCAGAGATATGGTTCCCCCAATGGAAAAGTTTAACCTGAACTCTTGCTACCTGCTTGCTAATCGGCTGATTCCCATTAAGAAATTTAATTTTATGACTAAGCTCACTGAGAGCACTAGAACTAATAGAGAGCACTGCACCTACTTGCCAATCAGGTTGGAAGAAATATGAATCACGTTGTTAGTTGCCACCATAACTTAAGCTCATATTCAAGCTGGTCCCTTTTTAAATAGGCCAGGCCAATGCTACTGCTGGGATCTGTCTCTCATATTACACCCCTACAAAACCTCGACAAATATTAGACAAAAGTATTAACCAGTAATACGATTCAGTCTCCTCCTCCCCCCCCTTTCATACAATAGAAAATCCACAGTCTGCTGCCATTGAAATGTGTTTTTGATTGCTGAGAGCAGGAATTCGTGGAAGGGCCAAGCCTCAGGTTCAATATCACTTGTGGTTGACAATGTCTAGATCCATTTCATGAAAATGTTTAAAATTGTCCTTTACAATGTAATGAAGCGAATAGCCAGTTAACTACAACCAATAATCACAGAGCTCCAGAAGGGCTTAAAACTTTGCTTTGAAATTAGCCCCTTAAAAATAAATAAATAAATAGAAAACAGGATCAACATCAATAACCACAGAGGGCTAGAGTTCTTAGAATTTTCTTTAAAATTCTCTCTTAAAAAAGTATACAATAAGATTAAATTCAGTAATCACAAAGTGCCAGATGCTTTGAAATTGACTTGAAATTTTTAAGTAGACCACAAGGTCAATATCAATACAGAGCCCCAGAAGGCTTAAAAATATTCCCATTTAAGAAAATGTAAAATAGATAAATATATTTTACAATTATTATAGAACAATTTAAGAGCGTAATTGCCCTGCTTCCTAATGACTAGGCCACGGTGGTGGCCACCAGGAATACAACAAATGTAAAAACAGACCTTTAGGGGCTTAAACGGGCCAGGACATAGCATCACAGTAAGCATAAGAACTTAATTGACTGACAATCTGTAGCCGCAACTTGGCATGGAATAGCGATTGCAGTGAGCTCCTAGTACCACTCTCCGCCCAGAACCAAACCCGCTCCCTCTACTGTCATCAAGTTAGCCAGCTGGTGAAGGACACTGGAACAATTTGTTGGCTGGTCGGAGAGCCAGGAGCTAGGTCAGCATACAATATGCCTAACTTTCCCAGCCTGCAAAACTGACAATCTGATATTAGTGATGAATCAACTTTGATGTAACCGTGTGAAATACAAGACTAATTCACCACTTAAACCTTCTGCAAATTCGTTCCACTTAATTTTTTTTTAAATACATTTAAATAAGATTACAAAACGTAAGCCCAAGAAAAAGTCAAAAATAACTACAGTAAAACTATTATTTGTTCCCAGAACTCTGAATACACACTGACAAATGTTTAAACAAGAGGGAAATATTCAAACACAAGATTAATCCAAGTTAATTATAACAAGTTGCCTCCACATGTCCGGTACTCAGACAGCCTTAAAATTGACCACTCATTCAAAACATTTCGCTAGATAGAATTACTGCACCTTACCAACATAGGGCATTCATCAACAGTCCATAGTGTCCACTACATGTCAGCCATCTCCCTGTGCAGCTAGGACTAACAGACACCCCATTGGTTGGCCACTGTTATTCTAAAACACAATTTTAAAAATGTTTTTAACAACTTGGCGCAATAATTGCCCTGTCTATCCCAGCAGGATGCCTGTTAGTTGGATCCCTTCACAGATCCATCAAAAAACAATACAACAATACCACAAGCAACTCAAACAATAATGAAACCGCTCACAGTGCAGCTATGGGGATAAATTGTAGGTAATGAGGGGTCCACAGAACCCAGAAATGGCCAAAAGACCCAAACACATCCGCTAAGACAACCAGTCATTCCCAATGAAATCACAGGCAAGGGAAAATTTTGCAAGTGAATGGCCAACTGATGCTTGTTACCAAGAGGTCACTTTGACGGCAGCAACACAGTGGGTGGCAGCAACACACTTTCGATGGAAAACCAATAGCCATCAGTCTCTCGCAGAATGGAGCCTTTGGTCATTTCCCGCACAATCAACCAACCATCATCCCAATTACTTCAGCTCGGATCCCCAACTTCCTCCCAGTGCTTTTCAGACAAGACTCCTGCACTGCGAAAATTTGGCCTACCATCCACAGTATAGCAGTATTGCCACCAGGTGAACAAAGGAGGATCCAATCAGAGGAAGTCGCACAGAAGAGAAATCAGTACAAGCCAACAAGGCTCAATTAGGTTTAAAACTAGAAGTATAAGCTATTTACTTAATATACGAGGGCAGTTCAATAAGTAATGCAACACATTTTTTTTTCTGAAACAGGGGTTGTTTTATTCAGCATTGAAATACACCAGGTTATTCCCCAATCTTTTAGCTACACAACACTATTTTTCAACGTAATCTCCATTCAATGCTACGGCCTTACGCCACCTTGAAATGAGGGCCTGTATGCCTGCACGGTACCATTCCACTGGTCGATGTCGGAGCCAACGTCGTACTGCATCAATAACTTCTTCATCATCCGCGTAGTGCCTCCCACGGATTGCGTCCTTCATTGGGCCAAACATATGGAAATCCGACAGTGCGAGATCGGGGCTGTAGGGTGCATGAGGAAGCACTACCAACAGAGATGAGAAGTTTTGTGAGCTCCTCTCGGGTGCGAAGACTTGTGTGAGGTCTTGCGTTGTCATGAAGAAGGAGAAGTTCGTTCAGATTTTTGTGCCTACAAACACGCTGAAGTCATTTCTTCAATTTCTGAAGAGTAGCACAATACACTTCAGAGTTGATCGTTTGACCATGGGGAAGGACATCAAACAGAATAACCCCTTCAGCGTCCCAGAAGACTGTAACCATGACTTTACCGGCTGAGGGTATGGCTTGAAACTTTTTCTTGGTAGGGGAGTGGGTGTGGCGCCATTCCATTGATTGCCGTTTTGTTTCAGGTTCGAAGTGATGAACCCATGTTTCATCGCCTGTAACAATCTTTGACAAGAAATTGTCACCCTCAGCCACATGACGAGCAAGCAATTCCGCACAGATGGTTCTCGTTTGCTCTTTATGGTGTTCGGTTAGACAACGAGGGACCCAGCGGGAACAAACCTTTGAATATCCCAACTGGTGAACAATTGTGACAGCACTACCAACAGAGATGTCAAGTTGAGCACTGAGTTGTTTGATGGTGATCCGTCGATCATCTCGAATGAGTGTGTTCGCACGCTCCGCCATTGCAGGAGTCACAGCTGTGCACGGCCGGCCCGCACGCGGGAGATCAGACAGTGTTGCTTGACCTTGCGGCGATGATGACACACGCTTTGCCCAACGACTCACCGTGCTTTTGTCCACTGCCAGATCACCGTAGACATTCTGCAAGCGCCTATGAATATCTGAGATGCCCTGGTTTTCCGCCAAAAGAAACTTGATCACTGCCCGTTGTTTGCAATGCACATCCGTTACAGACGCCATTTTAACAGCTCTGTACAGCGCTGCCACCTGTCGGAAGTCAATGAAACTTTACGAGACGAAGCGGGAATGTTTGAAAATATTCCACAAGAAATTTCCGGTTTTTTCAACCAAAATTGGCCGAGAAAAAAAATGTGTTGCATTACTTATTGAACTGCCCTCGTATAATGGTCACTAAGCTTTTACTGTATAAATGACAAGCCCCCTAGTTTTACCACAAGTCTGGGTAATATCTGTATTTTCAGTTAAGCAGAAAGCAATATAATACAATTAAACTAGTTATTTCTGGCCATGAAGGGGTCTAGCTCAGAATTGCTGTATGTAATAAAACAGATACCTATCATGAAGGGTAATCAGATCCATTAATGAACGGAAGCTGAACAAACTAAAATCCCAATTTATATAGTAAGGAAATGATATAAATAATTTAGAAGTAAAGGAGATCCCTCACGAAACAGCAGAAGCATTGAATCGTTGACAGGCACATACAAAAAGGAAAGAAAACATGTTAATTTTCAGAATAAATCCTTTGACAAACTACACACACACACACACACACACACACACACACACACACACAAAACCAACGTGCCCCTGCATTGTGTTATTGTGTTGGCTGGACACACAATGCTGGGACTGCATTTCAACAGGTGGACTAGGTTGGAATGGAGGTTGTGTCAGATGGGGTTGGTATAGGGCAACAGAGGCAGGAGGAGGGTTTAGGAGTGGGTAGTTAGCAGCTCAGAGAGAAGCAGCAAGTTTGCTGGCTAGGATGTGGTAGGGAAAGATAGCAGGTGCACAGGCTAGGCATATGATACATGAGTACCGGAGCTGGTAAGCTGCAGTGCATGATGAAAATGATATGGATTAGCAGGGGCGACAGAGTAGAGGAGGAGAAAACTCTTTGGTAGAGTCTTTGGGGACAGTGGGTTAATGGAGATGGAGGCCAGGAAGGTTACAGGAGTGAAGGATTGTTGCAAGAATAACTCTATTCCGGTCACAGGCTTATTCTATCATATCAAAGGCAGGGCCACCTTTGAAAGCAGCCATATCATATACCAACTCTGCTGAAATCACTGGACAGCTTTTTATGTAAGTATGACAACCAGTCAGCTGTCTAGCAGAATCAGTGGACACTACCAAACTGTGACAAAGAATAAAGTTGATTACTCAGTGGCACAATATGCACCTGAGACCAACACGCTCAAGTTCAAAGGCTGCTTCACAACCCAAGCCATCAGGATCCTTCCCTGAACACCAGTTTTTCTGAACTAGGCAGATGGAGGTTATCCTTTAATACATCCTTCACTCCTGTAACCATCCTCTCCTCAATATCCACTTACGCACTCACCCCACACTATCTATCCAACAGTCCCCCCCCCCCCCCCCCTTTCCTTTGTCCTGCCGCCCCATTCAAATTCACACCTCCATGTCACCTTCATCATGCACCACACCTCACCAGCTACGGTACTCACGCATCACATGCCTAGCATATGCCACCCCTCCCTCCCACGTTCCTAGTCATCAAACTTGCTGCCTCCCTCTGAGCCACTAACTACTCATTCCTAGCCCCTCTTCCTGCCTCCTGGCTCTGTCTCCCTCTATCTGTTACACCCAACATGATGCCTACCCCAGTCAAGTCCACATGCCAAATTGCAGTCTTGGTATTGTGTGTCAAGCTGGCATAATGCAGGAGCACAGAGGTGTGTGTGTGTGTGTGTGTGTGTGTGTGTGTGTGTGTGTGTGTGTGTGTGCATATGCGCACATGCATGTGTTTTGTGCGTGTGTATGTGCTCTAGTTCATCAAAGGATTTATTCCAAATGCTAGCAAGTTTTCTTTCCCTTTTGTGTGTACATGTTGATGACTCAATTCCTTTTGCCATTCAATAAGTGATCTCTGCCACTCATAAATTGTTTAGAATATCAATTAAACTTAATTACACATGATATGGGAGCTAATGAGTCAACCAAAAGATAATTAAGATATTGCTGTTGTGGTCTTTAATCCTAAGACTGGTTTGATGCAACTGTTGTGCTAGTCTGTACTGTGCAGGCCTCTTCATCTCTTTGTAGCTTTTGCAACCTACATTCATTTGAACCTGCTTACTGTATTCATGCCTTGGTCTCCTACAGATTTTACCCCCACATATCTCTCCATTACAAAATTAACTATTCCTTGATGCTTCATGATGTGTTCTATCAGCTGACCCTTTCTTTAAATCAAGTTGTGCCATAAATCTCTTTTTTCCCTAGTTAGATTCACTATCTCATTATTTGTTATTCTATCTATCTCCCTAATCTTCAACATTCTTCTATAGCACCACATTACGAAAGCTTGTACTCTCTTCTTGTCTGAACTGCTTAGTGTCCACACTTAACTTCTGTACGAGGCAACACTCCAGAAAAGACTTTCTGGCAGTTATATTGATGTTAGCTGTTAATAAATTCCTCTTTTTCACTATTACTTCTCTTGCTATTGCCAGTAAGTATTTTATGGCCTATCTACAGTTACTTTACTATCCAATAGATTCCTAATCTAATGCCCTCAACATTGCCTGTTTTAATTTGATTACACTCCATTACCTTTGTTTTACTTTTCGGAATGGGCTATGACCTTGTGTCACTTGCTCCACATCTACAGCTTCCCATTCATGTCCTGCAACTCTTATTACTGCAGTCTGGTTTCTGTAAAAGTTGTGAATATACCTGTCTGCATATTAATATGTCATCATTATGGTAAGTAGCAATTTATTTTTTCCATATGTAGTTGACATTCCAACCTGGTGTTTCCATTGTTTGATTTTCTCTTATCTTACCTTGTTTCCTGATATATTTATAATATCAAAAATATTTCAATTTATTTTGATTTTTCTTATTTTTTCACTCAACCTTTAAAATCAAAAACCTGTTTCCTTTCCTAGGAATATTCCATGCCAGAAACCTCCTGTACCTACAGGAGATATAACATCAGCCATGCAAGTCCTTGCTCTTGACATTCATGGAGAATATATAGAATCTCCAAATATAGAAAGGTTCAATTCTGTTAACTGTAAGTCTCATTTTCATATAAAATCTGTAAATGTAGTTGACTATAATGAGAGAAAATTAAATGAAGATGTAATATCAGGTGAAACTGCTATACAGCCAAAGGCTGGTGGAATTAAAAAGGAGCACTGTGATCTGAATTCGTCACATTTAGAAAACACAACTGAAGTCGAAAGGGATGTGGACACAGATAATTTATATTTTGGCATTCATGAAAAATTTTCAGAGCATCCAAAACTACAGTTGCCTTGTTCTGTCGCCTGTGAATCTCTTTTAGAAATACAGTGTGACTCTCCAGTTGACTGTAATGGGAGTAAAGTAAATGATTGCACAGTGTTACCCATGACTTCTGTAGAATCCAGTGCTAATGTGGACACACATGACTTACATTTGGACATTCATGAAAACATTTCAGAGCACCCAAATTTCTTATCACCCTGCTCCATCAATAATAAATCTGATGTAAAAATAAAATGCAGAACTCCAGTTGATGGTGATGGTAGTAAGGTAAATGATTCTGCAATATTACCTATGACTACTGTAGAGGCCAAGGCTAATGTAGACACAGCTTCCTTACATTTGGACTTTAATGAACGATTTTCAAAGAATCAAAACCTACAATCACTCTGTTCTGTCAACTGTGAGTCTGATGTGCAAATAAAATGTGATATCCCAGTTGATTGTAACAGGAGTGAAGTACTGGTAACTGATTCTATTATGCCATGTATGACTGATGTGCAGTATAAGGCTAATATAACTGGTGCACAGTGTTCAGGTTTACATTCATGCTCATTTGAATGTGATACTAAAGCACAGAGGATTGTAAACACTGACAGCTTAAATGTTGACATTCATGAGGTACTTTCAACACCCCCATCCATAGAATTATGCCAGTCATTTAACAGTGAAACCAATGTGCATTTAGAGTATGAAACCCCATTGTATTGTTGTGAGAAAAAATTAAACAGTTCTGTGCTGTTAACCGTGACTCATATACAGGCCAAAGCTAATGCAGCAGAAACACAGCCTTTGGACTCATATTCATTCTTTTCAGAATTTGAAAAGGAAGTACAGACAAATGATGGCTCACATAGAGTTAATGAAGGAAGCGTGGCTAAGCCAAGTGAAAAAATGTTTATAACAGAAGAACTGCCAGATACAGAGTTGGAGTTGGGTACTTTCTCTGTCACATCAGCAGACATACTTGATTCACAAGAGATGCTTAACATTTGTAATGAAATAGGGGAATATTTAAATACTAACACTGAAAATTATGTGGAGCAAAACACTTATTCAGCTGACCATGAAGTTAACAGTACAAGCTTTGTTGTGTCCGCCATTGCTGCCGAAAGTAAATGTGAAAACAAAGATAAGGACATTCTATCTGATGATTTTTCTGAAGATGAGAATTCTCAGGAAAAGGTACTTTGTGGGGTTTCTGTTGATGACCAACACCATTATATATTGAATACAATATCTGTGGAAAATCCATCCAGTGAGGTAAGAGAATGTGACATGAATACACCATTAATTGCTGTGCTGCAGAAGGAAGAAGTGGACAACACAATTGCAGAAATTCCTTTCTGTCATTACACAGATTCTCTGTCTTTCAGTCATGTAGCAGCACCTGCCTGTAATGAGAGTTTAACCCATGATGAATTAAATGAAATTAAATCACCTAAGTATCAACTAATTAAACACAGATCTGTACCTGATTTATCACTAAAATTATCCACACCACATTTCAATAAAAGTAAATCATTTTCAAATTTCAATTCTGTGAGAGAATTAATAGACATCACACCAGATAAATTGAAATACAACAGTCACTGTGTGAAGAATGATGACCACGTATTTTCGGGTATTTCTAAAATTAATCGATTTAACTGTATCCATGCTGATAATAGTGGATTTAATACGAGCAACACATCCAATATGAGAAAGTGTTTGATATATATAAAAAACAAACATATATTTAATAGACCTGCTAAAAAGAATACAGGATTATTAAAGAAAAAGTATGGACTTCCAACATCATCCCTTAATACTGTGAAAAAAAGCATGAAAAAAATTGTCAAAGTAATGCATGGGAAACAGAACATTACTATTAGTAAAGAAAGAAATGTTCAGTTATTTAATGTAAATAAAATTAAATACTTGCACAAAATGTTTCCAGATTGGAATGTTGTACTTAAAATTAGTACCAAGGAAGACAAAGACATAGACTGCAATCAAGAAAGTTCCCTAAACCTGTATAAGTCCAGTGATGTACATTCTGAAAATAACACTACTGTAGATATGGATAAACAGCAGATTTTAAGAGTACAACAAAGAAAAGAAAAGCGTACTATTAAGGAAGCAAGTGCCAGCTTGTCTTTGTCTTGTCTTAAAAATAGTCACTTCAGCGATGAAAAAGAAACAGTAAGTAACAGAAAGTATTCTGAAGTATTTTATGCATCAGAAAGCAACAAAGATAGTGAAAAAATGAATGATAAAAACTTAATTGCATTAGGGGAGGAAAAGTTAGAAATCGACACAACTTACCAAGATGACAGAAACCAAAATGATAACAACGATGATGACATGGAAAGTAATGATCAGGAAATTTGTTTTCAGTCTGTTTCTCAGAATGATGACATACCTTATGCAGTTACTGCATCCAGAGATGTGTATGAAGATAACTTGTCCATTGTCACCTCTCCTGGCAACAAAATGGTGATGAACCAAAATCAGTCTAACTTGTTCATGGGAGACAATGTTGAACAGGAGTTGAAGTATTCATCAATTGTGAAAAATGCTCAAGTAACTCAAACTAAAATTTGTGATAATACTATAATTAGAAGCAAAGTATATGAAGTTGCTGAGCAAAACAAAAATTTTGTCCTAAGTCCCAGAGATGACAAAATTCCCATTGGGAATGATAGATATAATAGCACTACTAAGGTTATACACAAAAGTAATGATGTGGAATCAGAATTACAGCAATTGTACACTGTGCAGTCTCATGTTGACCTACATGTTCATGCAGAAGACAGTAGTTTTCATGAAAATTCTGGCTTTTTAGAAACAGCTAAAAGATGTTCGACATCAGAACAGCACAATGAAGCACATATACGTAATGCAAAAAACAACAGTGAAGTTTTTACCGACAATTCAAACACTCCTCAGATGCAGAGTCTATCTTTTGTCACTGACTTTATAAATGCTAATGTAGTGACAGACTACCCTGAAAAGCCATGTGCTGAGGAGAGTGATTGCAAAATATCTTTCAGCCCACCATCCCACAATGTAAATGCTCAAGAAAGTGAGCATAGAATATGCCTAGAATGGGTTAATCAAGAGGAACCCATCCCAAAACAATTGTGTAATGGCCCCATTGAAAACTGTTTAACAGATAAGCATCAGCTAATGGCCAATAAGAATGTTAACAATACTTCTAAAACAAGCCAACATAATTTTGAAAGTCCTGGGAAAATATCTGATTGGAAAAGTGTAGATGATGGAGCGGTATTGCATGATGACGAAAACTGTGGCAATAAACATACAAAAAATCTTCCTATCTCATTGCCTCATCTTCATCCAAGACAAACTGAACATATGAAGTGCAAAAATTCTCAGAGTGTTCATCGTGAAAAAAATAAAGTCAAGCAGAAACATGCTGACAGCCGTATACATCAAGATTTAGAATACAGTGGCTCTGTGTATCAAGATCATCACAATGAAAGTACTCAGAACAATGAACATAGTGATCCTAAAGTGAGAGCTAACGCAGAAATAGATAGTCATTGTGGAAATGAGGTGTTGTACAGTACATCTGAACCTGCTGAACTGCAGCTTCCAAAAATAATCACAACAGGATATAGGACAAACAGCAACAAAAATGTGAAAGAACTGACAATTATGGAAATTTCTAAAAAACATGACAAATTGAAGTATCATAGAAATGTATTTACTTCAAAGATACCTCGTCATGTGCCAAACATTCTGTGTTCGAGTACTACAGTTATGCAGCAGTGCTTCACTCAAGATAGAAACATGAAGCTAAGCAAACTTCCTCCTTTGAAGAGATGTTCTGAGGAGAAATCAAGGTTAGCAAAAAGAATCTCATTAAAACAATAACGAAAATTTCTGGATGGAGTAATAACTTAAATAATGGAAAGGCAACATATGGAGCACAGTGACACATAACAGGAAACTATTCACACTAGTTTTTCCAGCAGTAGTGCACACATAACCACAGAGATACCCAAACACACACTCCCATGTCCACAGCAAGATGAATTATTCATACTTGATTATTTAAAGCAGTTGCCTGAGCTGATGGTGGTGAGTATGGGGTAGGAAAGAATGCAAGGAAGGGGTAGCAGAAAAGAGGCAGGTCTTTGGACAAATGACTTCATGACTGACTAACAAGTCAAAAAAAGTGCAGAGGGCACTATGAAGAGAGATGTAGGAAGAGGGAGAGGGGAGGAACTGGGGAGAAAAGTTGAAAAGCTGGAGAGGGAAAAAAGGTGAGAAAGGTGAAGATGAAGAGGGAGAAAGGGACGGGAGGGTGCAGGGACAGGAATTGAAATGGGAGAAGGAGATTAGAGAGGGAGAAAGCCTGCAGGGAGCAATGGGAGAGGAAGAGTAGCGAGAGAAGTCAGTGCACGATCTGGATGGAGAAGGAGTGGTGTGGACAGAAAAGAAGCAATATGAGACAATGGAAACAATTTAACAGAGCTTCAGGCCAGGGGGATTGCAAGAATGCGGGATGTGTTGTAGAGAGAATTCTGATTTGTGTAGTTGCCATCCTGTGTTCTCGCAATCCCCCTGGCCTAAACCTCCACTAACCTGTTCCAACTGCCTCGCCTTACCTTTATTCTGTTCTCTTCTGTCCATACCATGCCACTTCTTCTCTATCCAGACAATGCACTGCCTTCTTCCACTATTCTTTCTCTCCCCACCTCCACATTTTCCCTCCCCCCCCCCCCCCTCTCTTTCTCTGTGTCCTCCTCTCCCTTTTCAACCCCTCTCTCTTCTCCCTCCCTTCCCTTTGTCCCTTTTCATCTTCAAATTTCTCACCTTCTTCCCCCTCAGTTCCCCCTATCCCATCTCTACATTTTTTTTGTTGTACTCTCTGTACAGCTGCGATGTTATTTGTCCAAAGACAAACCCTACCCCTTCCTTGTGACCTTCCCTATGCCCTCCCCACCCCCACAAGCTCAGGTAACTGCTTTCAATAATCAAGTACCAATAATAAGTCTTGCTGTGTAGATGGGAGTGTGCATTTGGGTGTCTGTGTGATTCTGTGTATGAATGTGTACTATTGCTGGAAAAAGAGCTAGTGCCCAAAAGCTAGTGTGAATGCTATTTTCTGTTATGTGTTACAGTGCTCCATACATCAATCCACTATAGGTGTGTGATAGCCTTTCCCTTATATTCAGACTCCTTTAGGTGCAGATGTCCAGGTTCCCATATATGTGCAATTAAAACTGCTTCTCTGTCTGTAATGATCGTATCATTTGTTGGACATATAATAATAATATATCTAAAAACAAAGATGATGTGACTTACCAAATGAAAGTGCTTGCAGGTCGATAGACACACAAACAAACACAAACATACACACAAAATTCAAGCTTTCGCAACAAACGGTTGCTTCATCAGGAAAGAGGGAAGGAGAGGGAAAGACGAAAGGATGTGGGTTTTAAGGGAGAGGGTAAGGAGTCATTCCAATCCCAGGAGCAGACATTTGTCTGCTTGTGTCTGTGTATGTACGGATGGATATGTGTGTGTGTGTGCGAGTGTATATCTGTCCTTTTTTCCCCCTAAGGTAAGTCTTTCCGCTCCTGGGATTGGAATGACTCCTTACCCTCTCCCTTAAAACCCACATCCTTTCGTCTTTCCCTCTCCTTCCCTCTTTCCTGATGAAGCAACCGTTTGTTGCGAAAGCTTGAATTTTGTGTGTATGTTTGTGTTTGTTTGTGTGTCTATCGACCTGCAAGCACTTTCGTTTGGTAAGTCACATCATCTTTGTTTTTAGATATATTTTTCCCACGTGGAATGTTTCCCTGTATTATATACAGGGTGTTTCAGAAATGACCGGTATATTTGAAACGGCAATAAAAACTAAACGAGCAGCGATAGAAATACACCGTTGTTGCAATATGCTTGGGACAACAGTACATTTTCAGGCAGACAAACTTTCGAAATTACAGTAGCTACAATTGTCAACAACAGATGGTGCTGCGGTCTGGGAAACTCTATAGTACGATATTTTCCACATATCCACCATGCGTAGCAATAATATGGCGTAGTCTCTGAATGAAATTACCCGAAACCTTTGACAACGTGTCTGGCGGAATGGCTTCACATGCAGATGAGATGTACTGCTTCAGCTGTTCAATTGTTTCTGGATTCTGGTGGTACACCTGGTCTTTCAAGTGTCCCCACAGACAGAAGTCACAACGGTTCATGTCTGGCGAATAGGGAGGCCAATCCACGCCGCCTCCTGTATGTTTTGGATAGCCCAAAGCAATCACACGATCATCGAAATATTCATTCAGGAAATTAAAGATGTCGGCCGTGCGATGTGGCCGGGCACCATCTTGCATAAAGCACGAGGTGTTCGCAGTGTCGTCTAAGGCAGTTTGTACCACCACAAATTCACGAAGAATGTCCAGATAGCGTGATGCAGTAATCGTTTCGGATCTGAAAAATGGGCCAATGATTCCTTTGGAAGAAATGGCGGCCCAGACCAGTACTTTTTGAGGATGCAGGGACGATGGGACTGCAACATGGGGCTTTTCGGTTCCCCATATGCGCTAGTTCTGTTTATTGACGAAGCCGTCCAGGTAAAAATAAGCTTCGTCAGTAAACCAAATGCTGCCCACAAGCATATCGCCGTCATCAATCCTGTGCACTATATCGTTAGTGAATGTCTCTCGTGCAGCAATGGTAGCGGCGCTGAGGGGTTGCCGCGTTTGAATTTTGTATGGATAGAGGTGTAAACTCTGGCGCATGAGACGATACGTGGACGTTGGCGTCATTTGGACCGCAGCTGCAACACGGCGAACGGAAACCCGAGGCCGCTGTTGGATCACCTGCTGCACTAGCTGCGCATTGCCCTCTGTGGTTGCCGTACGCGGTCGCCCTACCTTTCCAGCACGTTCATCCGTCACGTTCCCAGTCCGTTGAAATTTTTCAAACAGATCCTTTATTGTATCGCTTTTCGGTCCTTTGGTTACATTAAACCTCCGTTGAAAACTTCGTCTTGTTGCAACAACACTGTGTTCTAGGCGGTGGAATTCCAACACCAGAAAAATCCTCTGTTCTAAGGAATAAACCATGTTGTCCACAGCACACTTGCACGTTGTGAACAGCACACGCTTACAGCAGAAAGACGACGTACAGAATGGCACACCCACAGACTGTGTTGTCTTCTATATCTTTCACATCACTTGCAGCGCCATCTGTTGTTGAAAATTGTAACTACTGTAATTTCAAAAGTTTGTCCGCCTGAAAATGTACTGTTGTCCCAAGCATATTGCAACAAACGGTGTATTTCTATCGCTGCTCGTTTAGTTTTTATTGCCGTTTCAAATATACCGGTCATTTTTGAAACACCCTGTACATATAATAATAAGGTTGACTAGAGATATGACCCAATAGATATAAATATAAATTCTAATCACATTATAATTTTCAAGTAACACTTCAAAGAGAACACTATTTATGTTCTAGGAAATAATACATCTACATTACACTTACTAATATTGCCCTCTGTTATTTGTTTCATTTTACTATTTATAAGTCATTTCTTGCAATACAGTGTTTATTTGCTTTGCATATCCATACTTGTGTGTATCAAGACTTCTATATCTACATTTACATGATTACTCTGCAATTCACAATTAAGTGCCTGGCAGAGGGTTCATTAAACCACCTTCAAGCTATACCTCTATCATTCCACTTTCAAACAGTGCACAGGAAAAATGAACACTGAAATCTTTCTACGGAAGTTCTGATTGCTTATAATTTCTTATGATTGTCATTCCTCTCTTTGTATATGGCCACCAGCAAAATATTTTCACACTCTGAAGAGAAAGTAGGTGATTGAAATTTCATGAGGAGATTCTGCTGTAGTGAAAAAGGCCTTTATTTTAATGATTGCCTTTCCAATTTGTGTATCATAACTGTGACACTCTCTCTCCTGTTTCCTTATAATACAAATGAGTATTTTTCAAACTTTTTTGATTCCTCCATCAATCCTATCTGGTGCAGATCCCACATCGCGTAACAAACATAGTGTAATCAGTCTCTTTAGGAGACCTGTTGCATTTTCTAAGTGTTCTGCCAGTATATCACATTCTTTGGTTTGTTTTTCCCACAATATTATTTATGTAATAATTCTAATTTAAGTTATTCATTATTGTAATTTCTAAGTATTTAGTTGAATTTAGAGCCTTTAGATCCTATAACCAAAATTTAATCGATTCCATTTAGTGCTCATGTGAATGACTTCATACTTATTTAAGAGTCAGTTACCATTTACCATGCTGTACAGATATCTTGACTAAATTGTTTTATATTTGTTTTGTTTTGATCATCTGATGAATTTATAAGATGGTAAATGACAGCATCATCTGCAAACAATCTAAGAGGGCTGCTGAGACTGTCTCCTAAATGGTTTACCTAGATCAGGAACAGCAGAGTTCGTATAATGTTTCCCCCATTGATAGTACTCATTACTTTGTGAGAATAAAGAGCTAGTTGTGTTTCACAAGAATGATATTTTCTGAATTGATTTTGGCTTTTTGTCAATGAATCATTTTCTTCAAGGTAACCCATATGCTCGAACACAGTGTATGTTCAAAATCCTACTGCAAACAAATGTTAGCAATACAGGTCTGTAATTCAGTTGATTACTCCCATTTCCTTCTTTAGGTATTGATATAACTTGTGTAATTTCCCAGTCTTTAGATATGGATATTTCGATGAGAAATTGGTTGTCTATGATTGATAAGTATTGAGTTATTGTATCAGCATAGTCTGAAAGGAACCTGACTGGTATATAATTTGGACAGGAGGCCTTACCTTTATTAAGTGATTTAAGCTGCTTTGCTACATCAAGAATACCTACTTCTAAGTTACTGTTCTTCTAGATTCGAATTGTGTAATATTTGCTTTGTATTCTTTGGTAAAGAAATTTCAGAAAATTGCATTTAGTAAGTCTGCTTTAGTGGCGCTGTTAAACATGACATCACTACTGTTATCACACAGTGAAGGTATTGATTGTGTCTTTCTGCTTGTATACTTTGCATATGACAAGAATCTCTTCAGATTATGTACCAGGTTTCGAGATAGTTTCATTGCGGAAACTGTTAAAAGCATCTTGCATTAAAGTTCACGCTTAATTTCGAGCTCTGTATGACTTTGCCAATCTTGTGGGTTTTGCATTCTTTGAAATTTGTCATACTTTTTTGTTGTTTCTGTCACAGTGTTCTGACTTGTTTTGTGTTCCATGGAGGACACTACCATCTCTTATTAGTTTATTTGGTATCAATAATACTGTTTCTTTGAATTTAAACCACATCTGATTTTTCAATGTCTTTTCAATCTGGTTTTCACTTACATAGATTGGAATGAGTTGAGACTGTCTTTTATAAAGGTGTCAAATAAATTTTTATCTGCTTTTTTAAATGAATGTATTTTGTGTTTATTTTTGGTTGGTTCTGATATTATGGTATTCAGTTAGGCTAAAACAACCTTGTTGTCTCTAGTCGCTGTATCTGTCATGATGCTCCCTATTTGTTCAGGATTATTTGTTGCAAAGAAGTCAAGTACATTTTTGCAACCATTTACACTTTGAGGGGCTCATGAACTAATTCTTCAAAATAATTTTGAGAATTTATTCAGATTGATTCCAGAAAAATTTTTATGCCTGCCACTGACTCTAAACATGTATTTTCACTGTAATATCAGGGGTAGATTGAAGGCACCACCAACTATAATTGTTTGAGTGGGGTACCTATTTGAAATGAGACTCAATTTTCCTGTGAACTGTTCAGCAACCAAATCATATGAGTTGGAGGGGGGGGGGCAGTAAAAGGAACCAGTTATTAATTTATTCAATTTATTCCAGTTGTCAAGTATAACCTCTACCCATGCTAACTCACTGTTACTATCTATTTCAATTTCATTAGAAGTCAAACTATGTCAGAGAGCAATAAACATTCCACCACTAACTGTACTTAATCCATCCTTTCTTAATGTGCTGAACTTATTTTCAGCTTTAACCATCCTTCCATACCTGTAACAATTTGAGCTTCAGTGCTTTCTATTAGCACTTGGAGCTCTGGTTCTTTTCCAACATAGCTACAACAATTTACTACTACAATACTGGTTGTTGCTAGGTCTATCTTCCTGTTTGTGTTCTGCACCCTTTTAAGTGACACCCTTCCTGTAGTTTCCCAAGACCCTCTAACCTAAAAAACTGCACAGTCCCCTCCACACAGCCTCTGCTCCCTGTGTAGCCACTTCGTATATGTAGTAGATCCCAGACCTGTTAAGCAGCAAGTGGAAACCTACCATCCTGTGGCACAAGTCAAGGAATCTGCAGTCTATACAGTCACAAAACCATCTAAGCCTCTTGATATGTATCTTTTAACTGTGCAAGATATTTATATTATCATCTATAAATAAACTGCATATTATCTGGAGTGAATTATAGATAGTAACTATAATACGTTGAATGAATGTGGTAAAGCTGGACAGGAAGCATCTGAGTATAGCACTCGCAGGGTTCAAATAGCCAAGCCCAGGGCTTAAATAAAGATGTTATCAGTATCACCAGTCCTTCATAATTTAAAACTTTATGCATGTTTTTGCAGTCAGCATTGGGAATAATGGTAGAACATTGTCTGTTTTAAGGAATGTAGAAAATAAAGATCTTAATGTTACTGTCTGGTTCTTGACAATTTTCTTTTAGTCAGAATCAAAGTGAGTTTACAGCATTATTTACTAGCAGTTATATATATTTGCCTCGACTTGTCTAACATATATAAAGTTTCTAATTAATAATAATGTCTGCACAACATAGCAAATTAGTAATGATTCATAATTTTGTCTTCTTCAGTAGAAAATATTTGTGTAAATGGTTTCAATGGTGGCAACCATTTATTGATTGTGGTTTTTTTTATTGATACTTTTCTTCTGAAATGAAAACTTTGATATATATACTCCATTCCATGAATTCATTTGTGTGCAGATCAAGCAACAAAAAACTGTAAAAATTGCTGAAGGGGAAAAGGGCCTTCATCTGACTGAATCTCTGTCAGATGGAATTCTAAATTTACAGATGAAATAATTACTTCATGATTAAAATTGTCAAAGATTTTGGAAACAGAGATTATTAACAATGTCGCAACTATTTCTAATAAAACTAGCCAAATTAATCCATATAATTGGAATATTGACTTATATGTATTTGTGTGTTGCGTAGCTACAGAGATGTCTTGTGTTCAGAGACAGTTATTCCAGACTAAGAAATGTAATTGCCATATAAGTTAAGTTCAAACATAAGATAAATTTCATAGCCTAATGTTGTGTTAGATAGTTAAATAAAATGGTCTTAGAAAGTTGTCTCCTAAGTTTATTTCTTGTTCTTTGTTCAAGATCACTGATGCTACTTTATAATTGTTGTTTGTTGTTGTTGTGGTCTTCAGTCCTGAGACTGGTTTGATGTAGCTCTCCATGCTACTCTATCCTGTGCAAGTTTCTTCATCTCCCAGTACCTACTGCAACCTACATCCTTCTGAATCTGCTTAGTGTATTCATCTCTTGGTCTCCCCCTACGATTTTTACCCTCCACAAGTGAAAAGTGTTGGGTCATAAAATATTAATGGTATTACAGAACTACTGCTCAAAGAAATGTATTGTTAATTAAAACCTTGTTGCTTCAATAGTTTGAGAAATGTCTTAGAGAGTTTCATCGTCAGAAGTTACAATCTGATGGGAAATGTTAAAGGGTGAAACAGAGAATTTGAGATCAATCAAAAAAGTGAGTGTGCTTACATTCCTAAGTAACTAGATATTTCTCATGGCATATGAGATTATTTTCTGGATTCAGTTGTGTTATTACACTTTGATAAGCTTCAAAAAAGTTGATCGATTCAGTGACTATAGACAAGCAATTTACTATATATCTGTCTTGAACACCAGTGGAAAATCTTGCATATAAGATCTGACAAAATAAATGAGACTTGTGCAAATTCGTGTACTTATGAAATATATTCACTTGGTGATGGCTGCTATAAATGTAAAAACCATGCGAGTCCACAGCTATCTTCATTCGTTTCTCATGTTGCTTAAACCATTTTTGCATCTTTTTCTCTGAGGCCGTGGAGTAGTTTTGCTGCTTTAACCTTCCAGCAAAGTGCAAGAACATGACTGAGGGAAATAGCTCATACACTTCCACTACATTGATCAGCACTGGTGCAACTTATAGGAGCATAAGCATACAGTTCATTTCTGTGTCACAACAAATAGTTCTGTAGTAAAGTTACTAGTTTCATTCTTTTTCTGTGAAGAAATGTTAGCAATAGGAAAAACACACCATCCCAGAATCAGGAATGACACAAGGTGCAGGAAGTGCATGGAATGTAACACTTGGCTGTAACATGTGAAATTGAACACACCGCAGCACAGAAAATGTTTTGTGGCTCACTGCTATTTAAAAGTCTTTTCTTATGACACCACACTGACAATTTTCATGGCACTAAATTGGCCTCAACTGACATCAATAGTCTGAGTGTAATCTCTTTGAGACCTTCCCAGCCTATAAAAATCCAAGAAATCATTAGACTGTGGACACAATGCTGGTTATGAGCACTTTGGATACCAGGCTGAAAATGGAAACAAGGGATGAAAAATACTTAAAGTGAGGAAAGAATGGCTGGGGTAGAGAGAAAATGTAAAGATGGTCAAAAATGTTGTTTACCCCAACATTATGTGCTTCTGCTGCTACAGGATTTATATGAACTTTCTTTTCCTCTCATTAAAAAAGAAATAAAAGTGAAAGTTTCAGTGCTTCATTGCTGCATTTTTTCTGTCAGCTTACTGTGGTTGATCCTGTTTCAGCAATGGGAAACATATGTGCAGCATGTTATATGGGAGATTCAAATGAGACCTGGTCACTAGTGTAAAGTAACGGTAACGATTTTATTAAGTCAAAACTGTAGTTATACACATTACACATATTCAAAAATAGTTGCCAAAACTGTTGGCGCATTTATCCCATTGTGACACTAGCTGGTTGATTCAATCCTTGAAGAAGAAGCTTACTACACCAAGCACAACTGACGGTCGGTCTCAACCTGCCATGTGGAGTCAACGATGTGTCTACAAGCTATATTTGTACGTCCATTACGCATATTCCCGTACAGAAGAGTCATTTTAATTGAAAGTCGTTGTCCGATGTCGGCGGATAAATACGATAGTGCAGTCCGACCTTCCATGTGGAGTCAACGATGTGTCTTGTGATCAAAAAAGGAGGACATCATGACTGTACCAGAACTGGTGCGCACAGCCTTTGATTTCTTTGGAGGTGGTGAAGTCACATGTTTCCACTGTTTGCTCTGATGCTTGCTTTCCGGTTCAAAATGATGACACCACATTTTGTCACCTGTGGCAATACATGACATAAATTCGTATTCCTTCTCATCATAACATTACAGATGACTCAAAGACAGCACCATTCGAATATTGCACTGTTCAGCGGGTAGTTGGTGGAGAAGCCACTTATCAGTTGACTGCTAGTCTCTGTGCTACCACAGGCAAAAATTAATGTGATAAAATCAGCAGCAGAACTGTGGCTTTGAAAAAGTAGTTTCTTTGTCTATTATACTACACTGAGGTGCCAAATAAGTCATGGGCTAGTGATATTCATGTGTACAAATGGCGGTGGTATTGCATACGCAAGGTATAAAAGGGCAATACATTGGTGGAGCTGGTATTTGTAATCAGGTGATTCACGTGAAAAGGTTTCTAATGTGATTATGGCCACATGATGGGAATTAACAAACTTTGAATGGGGAATGGTAGTTGGAGCTAATGCATGGGACACTCCATTTTGGAAATTGTGAGAGAATTTTATATTCCACAACCTATAGTGTCTCACCACAGATAAAGCAGTGGCTAATGACTGCCCTTAATGACCAAGAACAGCACCATTTGTCTAGAGTTGTCAGTGCTAACAGACAAGCAATACCGTGTGAAATAAGAGCAGAAATTAATGTGGGGCTTACGATGAACAGCATCCATTAGGACAGTGTGGCAAAATTTGGCTTAAAGAGCTATGACAGCAGACGACCAATCTGAGTGTCTTTTCCAACAGCATGAAATTGCCTACAGTGCCTCTCCTGGGCATGTGACCGTATTGATTGGACTCTGGACAATTGTAAAACCATGGGTTGGTCAGTTGAGTCCCAATTTCAGTTGGTAAGACCTGACGGTAGGGTTCGTGCGTGGTGCAGATCCCACTGAACCATCACCCCGAAATGTCGAAGAGGCCCTGTGCAAGCTGGTGGTGATTCCATAATGGTGTGGGGTGTTTTTACATGGAATGGACTGGGTCCTCTGGACATTTGTCTACTTGGAGGGCATTTCGAGCCGTTCGTGGACATCATGTTCCCAATCAATAATGGAATTTTTATGGATGACAATGCGCCATGTCACCAGGCCACAATTGTTCACAGTTCGTTTGAAGAACATTCTGGGACAATTCAGGTGAATGGTTTAACCACTCAGGTCAGCTGACATGAACCCCATAGAATATTAATGGGACAAAATCGAGAGGTCGGTTCATGCATAAAATCCTGCACAAGCAACACTTTCGCAATTATGGGTGGCTATAGGAGCAGCATGGTTCAGTTTTTCTGCAGGGAACTTCCAACAACTTTTTGCGTTCATGCCATACTGAATTTCTGCACCATGCCAGGCATAAGCAGGTCAGACATGATATTAGGAGGTGTCCCATGACTTTTTTGATCTCAGAGTAATTACTATTTATCTATTACTGCTTTCTTAATATTCACTTGGTTGCTCTGATAATTATCAGAGTTTAATTACCTACCAAATGAAAATGAAAGCTCTAAAAGTAGCTGCTAAATGGATGTATATATTTTAAATATTTTGTGCAACAAGCCTGTTTTGACTTATTGCCATTATCAAATGACCTGTGAAAATAATGTTGGTAAGATTATCTGTACATAATTCATGACTGTTTTATGTTTACATTTGCATTGGTACTTATGTTCGAAATGATGACCTATTGCATCAATAGTAAATTTTTTCTGTCATGTTTTGGTAAGTACAATACTTCATGTAGTTATGAAATGCAAAAATATTTTGTTCTCAGATGCTTTTTAACAGGCCAACTTTGACAGTTCTTTACTATGATGGTATATGTTTCCAAAGTATATACAACTTCCCAGAGATGATATTAGATTTTATTGTTCTTTTTTTCCTTTAAATTTTATCTACAGCCTGTGTGAGTTTTGTGTATCATATGATTATCTCTTTTTATATTTGTTATGTCAATAAAAGTTTTCAAGGTAGTGTTTATGTTTAAAATCTCTGTGTTCATTTAGAATTTCACATGGATATTTCGTCATATAAGTATGAATTTCCAGTTCTTCAAGAATATTCATGGTAAGCCCTTTCGGTATTTTGTGTAATATTGCTAATGCAGATAACCATAGCCAAATTATAAAGGAAAATAAGAACAACAAAATGTAGCATCATCTCTGGTAATCTGTATATGCTTTGCAAACTTATATCATCATAATAAGGAACTGTCAAAATATCTTACTTAAACATATTTTTGTGTTTTGTAAATACAAAAAAGTATTATACTTAACAAGCCATTGCAGAAAAAAAATGTACGGTACATGCAATATGGTCATCACTTCCAACTAGGTATAAGTACCAACGCAAATGTAAACATAAAACAACCATGGATTACTTATAGATAATATTACTAACATTATTTTCACACACCACTTGTAATGGCAGTAAGCCGAAACAGGCCTGTCATGTAAAATATTTAAAAATATATTAGTTTATTGCAGCTAGTTTAGGAGCATTCAATTTCATTATGTCTTACAGTGATGTGTATTATGCTGAGGGCCCAGTGAAATGTAGAACAGGGATCTGCATGCACTTTACCTCCAGAGCACCAGGCCCAACTGATAAACATGGTAGACAGAGCTCTGTTTAGCATGTTTATCAATTGTGCCTGGTACTCTGGTGGTAAAGTGCATGCCTGGAAGCCTAGAGCTCAAAGGATTGAATCCCATTTGAACCACATAAATTTTCACTCTACCTTTAATCTGTTTAATCTAGCCTTCACCTCTCAGTGATGTGAGGAATCATCAGGAACAACACATTCTTTTGGTTCCACATTAAGCTGTAAGTCCCCTTTCCCCAGTTGGATAGTGAGGATAGATTAAGAACACACAAGTTTCTAAAGTGGTATGCAATTGAAGGACTTGCACCCAGCCATTGAGCCACATAAATTAAATGGGCAAGAGAAAAAAATAGAAATGAAGTAGAAGAGAAGGCAAGAGGAAGAGGAAAATGCAGCTAATCTAAGGAATTGGATTTGAAACTGAAATTGGTTGAGCTTCAATACTGCACAAAATCAGTAATAGTCAGAGGAACTATAAAAATAAGAGTCTGTATATTCTACAGTCTCCCATGAATCCAGATAGTTGCAGGTTAAACATAAATGTCAAAGAGTGTGCATGACACTCACTTTTATAACTACACTCCTGGAAATTGAAATAAGAACACCGTGAATTCATTGTCCCAGGAAGGGGAAACTTTATTGACACATTCCTGGGGTCAGATACATCACATGATCACACTGACAGAACCACAGGCACATAGACACAGGCAACAGAGCATGCACAATGTCGGCACTAGTACAGTGTATATCCACTTTTCGCAGCAATGCAGGCTGCTATTCTCCCATGGAGACGATCGTAGAGATGCTGGATGTAGTCCTGTGGAACGACTTGCCATGCCATTTCCACCTGGCGCCTCAGTTGGACCAGCGTTCGTGCTGGACGTGCAGACCGCGTGAGACGATGCTTCATCCAGTCCCAAACATGCTCAATGGGGGACAGATCTGGAGATCTTGCTGGCCAGGGTAGTTGACTTACACCTTGTAGAGCACGTTGGGTGGCACGGGATACATGCGGACGTGCATTGTCCTGTTGGAACAGCAAGTTCCCTTGCCGGTCTAGGAATGGTAGAACGATGGGTTCGATGACGGTTTGGATGTACCGTGCACTATTCAGTGTCCCCTCGACGATCACCAGTGGTGTACGGCCAGTGTAGGAGATCGCTCCCCACACCATGATGCCGGGTGTTGGCCCTGTGTGCCTCGGTCGTATGCAGTCCTGATTGTGGCGCTCACCTGCATGGCGCCAAACACGCATACGACCATCATTGGCACCAAGGCAGAAGCGACTCTCATCGCTGAAGACGACACGTCTCCATTCGTCCCTCCATTCACGCCTGTCGCGACACCACTGGAGGCGGGCTGCACGATGTTGGGGCGTGAGCGGAAGACGGCCTAACGGTGTGCGGGACCGTAGCCCAGCTTCATGGAGACGGTTGCGAATGGTCCTCGCCGATACCCCAGGAGCAACAGTGTCCCTAATTTGCTGGGAAGTGGCGGTGCGGTCCCCTACGGCACTGCGTAGGATCCTACGGTCTTGGCGTGCATCCATGCGTCGCTGAGGTCCGGTCCCAGGTCGACGGGCACGTGCACCTCCCGCCGACCACTGGCGACAACATCGATGTACTGTGGAGACCTCACGCCCCACGTGTTGAGCAATTCGGCGGTACGTCCACCCGGCCTCCCGCATGCCCACTATACGCCCTCGCTCAAAGTCCGTCAACTGCACATACGGTTCACGTCCACGCTGTCGCGGCATGCTACCAGTGTTAAAGACTGCGATGGAGCTCCGTATGCCACGGCAAACTGGCTGACACTGACGGCGGCGGTGCACAAATGCTGCGCAGCTAGCGCCATTCGACGGCCAACACCGCGGTTCCTGGTGTGTCCGCTGTGCCGTGCGTGTGATCATTGCTTGTACAGCCCTCTCGCAGTGTCCGCAGCAAGTATGGTGGTTCTGACACACCGGTGTCAATGTGTTCTTTTTTCCATTTCCAGGAGTGTATTATGAGACTGAGAAGGTGAGGTGGGATACAGTGTGCTGGTGGATATGTTACATTTGTTCAAATCCCAGACATACATTGGAGAAATTTTACTGTCATAACATAATACTGTCATAAAGTCATTTGCAAGGAATATCAAAGCTTCCAGAGAGAAGATGAATGAAATTTTCGCTCTGCAGTGGAGTGTGCATTCATATGAAACTTACTGAGAGATTAAAACTATGTGTTGGACCGAGATTTGAACTTCTGCCTTTCACGGACAAGGATAAATTGCTATTACCATGTAGAGGAGCCACTAAGGCCCAGAGATGTTGGTGGCCATGTTTGTGTGTGAGTTATGCATGTGTGAATATGTGTGTTTTATTTTGTCTGCATGTAATGAAGGACTTAGTCTGGTAGCTAATAACATCTAGCAGTCTTTTTTTTTCATTGTGCCCTTGTGCCACTCAATACCTTTTCATGGTGATGACTAGCAATCTGTCCTAGACATGTTGTTGCTATTCCATACCAGATTTTTCCATTATTTTTACATATTTACCTGACTATAAGAAGAGTTTTTTTCTCCAGATTCATCACTCTAAAAATACTAGATCATTTTAAATTCACAGATTAAACTATTGTTCCTGAATTAAAGGCTTTTATGTTGTGTAATAGCTTACATTTACAGATGAATTTTTGGCAATCAATGTCATGCACAGACAAAATTTCAACAATTCAGAAGGGTGGGAGGGGAAACAGCAGCACCAGCTTGGCAAAGCACTACAATGAATGTGAGAAGGGGAGTAATGAGTGAGCAGCAAATTTCTTTCAGCTGCCATCCATGGGACTGTGTGTACTGCATATCTTGGTTTTTTATGAACATCTACCATGCTTAAACTGCAGTTCACCAGAATCCAATTTTGGCAGGAATTGAACTGCCTTTAAAATTGGACTAACACTAAGCAACAGTATACATTTCTAGAGGAGATAAATGAATGCTAATAAAAATATATTTGCATAGACCACTTGAAATGTGGCACAACAAGTGGGACATGAGTGTGAATAGCACTGCTAAAGCTGCTTCTGCTTTATAATCCTAGTGATTTTCAAGGTCGCCAACAGAGCTAACTCAGTGTGGTACAATTTCTGCCAATTCAGCTGTAGGAAGCCAGAGAAGACAACATTATGCTGTTATTCAGTTTACTTAAGGGCCCTAGACATGCACCAATTTATTGGTGACCAGGCAACAGATCATATACGTGTAGGTTTGTTTGCTGATCAACAAACTGATTTTCTTTGTTGGATGGTCAGTTGGGTATGACCACCCAGTAGTCAGCCCTCCCACCAATTCACCCAAGAAATTGTGGAGTGTTCTCATGCCAGCCACCCTAGAAAGCCTATAATGCCTCTGTAATTCACCCAGCAGAATTTTGTCTTCTGCCACTGCACATGGGAATAAGCACTTCAAATATTTGTTAACATGGCAGAGTATGAGGCTGACAAAACTTTGATGACAAAGTTTTTGGAGGAATTTATAGAAGATTCATGATTCTGGGAGACAACGTCCAGGGAGTATAGCAATAGAGATGCAAGAAAAGGAACACTTGTTCATTTTTTGACAAATCCATGATGGTGTAATGTGGCACAAAGAGGCAGTAAAGGATTAATATTTGATATCGAAAGTCTGTTGACAGTCTGTATTTCAGATTTTAGATTTTATTTACAATACTTTTTGGAAATTAAATCTAAATAACAAAACACAGACAGATTAGTTTTTTTATTTCATTTCCAATATGTATTGGAAGTAAAAGCTAAAAACTTAAATAGAGACAATTAACAGATTGTTATTCATAAAATATACTTACTTCATTCTCATAAGTGGTAAAAATATCCAGCTGATCACCATGCTTTCTGCTATGAAGAGTAAAATGTAGACATTTTTACTGTTGTAACAGTTACTAAATGCTGTATTTCTGTTATTGCTGTGTTTATTACTTACATCCACACCACCACCTACTTCGAATTTGAAATGAGCTTCTTAAACTTATGCAGGACATCCTTCATGCTACTTACATGAATAAATGTTGCTGTGGCGGTCTCCCTGTTAAAGGACTAAATTCCAGCATTGGAGGTCCTGTGCTGAATCCCAGATGGGGGCAGAGAATTTTCCTAGTTTCAGTTTCTTAAGGATGATCCCAGATTCACTCATCCCGCTATCAAATGAGTACCTGGGATCTTTTCCAGGGGTAAAAAGATGCGAGGGCAATGGGCTCACCATCCTCATCCTCCTCAAAGAGTGACAAAGAAAGGCTGCACTCTACCTGCAGTTCGACCAGTGGTTTCTGCCACAAACATTACCTTTTTACATAAATAAATACATAAAATTTACAGGGACATCATTTGTTTTATTGATTTACTTTACCATGATGTATGCTTACACCAAGAACCAAACGCGGCCGCCGGGGGCGACCGCTATCCCCACCACCGCGCGCACGCCGCTGGTCCACCGCAGCCACCCGAGGTCTAGTGGAGGGGGGTGATCGCGCATATAAATAGCCCGCTCTCCGCGAATCTCGACACTTCGCCAGAAGATGGGTAGTATGACACTTCCCGAAACGTTGCAAGATATCAACGCTACCACCCAGCTGGAGACCCGAGAAACCTTCATCAATAGTTTACGCCGGGAAAGCCTACAGTCACATAAAGTTATAGAACTTGATAATGGGTGCAGATCGTAACTGTGACTGTCAAGAAATGCGGATCTACGAGTTTGCAGTTTACAGTTGACTCAGACGGATGATAAGATGCTAAATCTAAGTTAATAGTAATTTTATGAAGAATATATTAAAGAATGCCAGTTCTGCATGTTAGACTTTCATGGGATTGAAGCAGGGAAGTTTTCATGAATTGGAGTAGGAAGTTGCTCAGTGCATGCGAGAGAAATGCAGTGAAGGCTTACAGATTACCGTAGATCCCCACCCCCCGATGAGTCGATGTTCCATATAACCCGAGCTGGTCTTGAGAAAATTAAAATTTTATATAAAACTAGAGTGGAAACCCATTTCCATATAGTGTCCACTTGAATATTTTATGCACTTTGTAATGTGTTACATTTTGAATTTTCTTTCAATTTTCCATCTACAACACAGGTAAAATTGTACCACGTCGGGTCTTTGTTCATAATGCACAGGAATAACCATGACCCCAAGCTTTTCTATTGCAGATGGACTGGTTTCGAGGAGTACACTTACTCATTCTTTGCCAACCCTTCACTAATTGCGACCACCAGACACTCAATTGTACAGTGCATACCACCCTTTTGTCACTCCTATTGTTGCACATACTCAGCAACAGAAGTCATTAAAATACAGTACACCTAAGTAACAATACAGTACACATTGCACAACATTGGCTGGCCATTGTTCTGTGTACTGTAGTTGGTCGAGTAGTAACATCTGCACTGAAGTGAGCCCACCTGTGTAATGATGATTTTAAACTATTGTATGTAAATACAGTGTTTCTTGATGTTTTAATTCATACATTACAATGAGTGGTAGGAGTATGAGAAAATTTGTGCCATTGAATGTGAAACTGGAGGCTTTGAAAAGACTAGACAAAGAAGAAATGTTAAAAAAGACTAGCTGGTGAGAGTGGAGTCGGTGAAGTGACAGCTTGAGAGTGGTGTAGAAATAGAGGCAAAATTGGGAAGTTTCATGAAGCAGGTGTTGTATTTCACACTTGATCACATGTAAAGGTGTGAAACAAGGCTAAATTATAAACTGCTTCCATCTAAAACCCTAGCCTCAAAAAGGCTGCCCCAGACTACAAAACACATGAAGAGAGGTTAACAGTTCTTGCTGCATTGAATGCAACTGCTTATAATTGGGAAGTCTGCTAATCCTGTAAGTTTAAAATGTCATTGTTTCTGCATCACCTGTTATATATGTCCACCAAAAATCTGCTTGGATGGACAAAAGTATTTTTAAGAAGTGGTTTTCTGAAAATTTTGTTCCAGAGATCAAAAGATACCTAAAGAAAAAGAGATCACCCTCCAAAGCAATTTTAATACTTGACAATGCTGGTTCACACCTTATGAGGAAGAATTAAAATGTGATGGTATTTGCACATTGTTCTTATCCCCTAACAAGACGAGTATAACTACAGCCTATCCACCAAGGCATTTTACAATGCTTGGGAGGAGGGGGGGAGGGGGGGGGGGGGTAGTAGGTATTGTTGTCGTTCACTTCAAACGCTTCTACAAACAACCTCCGATTAAAGATGTAGTTTAAGGACAGATGATTCATGGTCTGAAATAAACGCAGAAGACAGTGATGACAAGGAATTGCCTAAAAAAGTTGTACCAGTGATCACTCACACTGAGGGTTTGGTGGCGATAGATGTGACTGAAAGATGAAGTTCCATTTAAAAACAAAGAACTATGGACGATTTCTTTAAAATGTAACTTATATTTTTGCAATTTGGGAATGTGTGTCCATATATGTACATATAACACAGGTATGTACTATATTGCTTTTTATATGTTTAATCATTGTTGTGCTAATTAAACATTTATTCATGATTTACCCATTGATTTAGTGATATTTCTGTATTACCCAATTTTTTTGTAATTTGAGGTAGCCTCAGCCCCAATTAGCTCTATTTATTGGGGCTCTACTGTACTTCAGAAATTATCTGAGTGAAGTTGCTGGATGTAAACAGGAATTTTCCAACTGCAAATGTTGTAGAATTTAAAGCAAGTACTGGCTGGTGATTGTGGATGATGAAGAGGATGAGGCTTATGTAATGACACAGAAAAATGCTAACCCAGAAACTCACCATGACATCTGATAAAAAACTGTTTGTGTACCAGCATCATATTGCTGCAAACTGTGGTGCATGCAGTACCATGTAGTGCTTAACATCACTGGCTGAAATGCTGTGGGTCACCAGTTCAAACCTGATGACCAACAATTATTGTTATTTAGAATTTATCATTTCTGTAAGTGTCTGGAAATATCTAATGTTTGTAAAGTTTGTATATTCTGGAATATTTGGTGTTTGTATAAATACTAGCAGTTTGAAACATTCGTGTTTGTGTAAATAGCTGTGCTCTCAGTCCAGGAAGTAAGTTGTGTTCTGGCTGTATGTTGGCTCAGTAATAAACTTGCTTTCTGTACTAAGTGCTGAATTTCATTGATGACCCTGTCTTTGGATTTGAACTTGATTGTGATTTAGACATGACATTGTTTGTTGGAGACACATGGTACTTCGAACTATATGCATCACTGTCAGTCCAATTAGACAGTGTAAGAACCATTGCCTGCATGGACAGGAACCAGAATACAAACAGCACATAATTTCTAATATCCATATATTCAGGAGAGAAAAATTGCAAAATAGCACTAAGGCAGCTGCACATCTGGCAGCCATCAGTGTTTTTCAGAGATGCTGGTCAGAAACCACTGCAATGCCTGAAGGGATTTAGCTGAGTTACCAAATACTACAGATGGGATGATGTGTGTGAAGCAACAAAGAGGAACTCAGTAGCTGCAACAAAATCCAGCATGAGCTAAAGAAAGTGTTTGGCAGCAATCAGCAGCAATTCCACTCAGTGGAGGACAGTTGAAGAACAGGATCTGGAAAAGACTGTCATACATACAGAATGTTTTGGCCCTATGCCCCATAATTAATCCTAACATGACAGAAGTCAACAGAAGTATGAGCCACAGAAGACATGTATGAAGCTCTTCTAGTGAAGGATGTCACAATGACTGAGAACTTTCTCAAGTGGTGCCAGCAAATCAAGAAAATGCAACACAAAAAGAGTCGTACCAAACATGTATCATTGATTGACAAATGTGGCCGCTTTGACAGTTGTGGGAGATTACCATGAGCTTGCCTCTCACTTACACCACGTAGTAGCAGAAGGGATACAGTAGTGTATGGCAACCATAAATGTCAGACTGAGTACACAGAAGAGAGCAGCCTTGAATGTTGACCCGATGCATAAGGAGGTAATAGAGAATGTTTGAAGAAGAGATGTATTAGTGTTTAGCACTAATCTCCACCACCAGGCAAATGTGGCCAGAAGAAATGGCTCACCCAACTTGGACTTACGCAACAGCTGTGAAGTGACACTTCGGCACCAGGACAGTGCAAATACATTTAACTGCTATACAGAGTACAATGATCTCAAGAACAACACATATTTTGAGGACTAGAAACACCATGCCAGTGTGTTTCCTCTGTGGATGCCCTGGAGACATTGCATGTTGCTGTAGAGATAGAAAGCAGGATACTGACGACTACTATGCCACCAGACATCAGCTACACTATATGATCAAAAGTATCTGGACACCCCAAAATATACGTTTTTTCATGTTAGGTGCATTGTACTGCCACCTACTGACAGGTACTCCATATCAGCGACCTCAGTAGTCATTAGACATTGTGAGAGAGCAGAATGGGGTGCTCCACAGAACTCACGGACTTCGAACGTGGTCAGATGATTGGGTGTCACTTGTGTCATATGTCTGTACATGAGATTTCCACACTCCTAAACGAACCTACGAACCTAGGTCCACTGTTCCCCATGTGATAGTGAAGTGGAAACGTGAAGAGACACATACAGCAAAAAAGCGTGCAGGCCGACCTCGTCTGTTGACTGACAGAGACCGCTGACAGTCGAAGAGGTCTGTAATGTGTAATAGGCAGACATCTATCCAGACCATCAGACAGGAATTCCAAACTGCATCAGGATCCACTGCAAGTACTATGATAGTTAGGTGGGAGGTGAGAAAACATGGATTTCATGGTCGAGCAGCTGCTTATAAGCCACACATCATGCCAGTAAATGCCAAATGATGCCTCACTTGGTGTAAGGAGGTGATTGGATGATTGAACAGTGGAAAAATGTTGTGTGGTGTGACAAATCATGGTACACTCTGATGTGGCGATCAAATGGCAGGGTGTGGGTATGGCGAATGCTCGGTGAATGTCATCTGCCAGCATGTGTAGTGACAACAATAAAATTCAGAGGTGTGTTGTTACGGTGTGGTCATGTTTCTCACGGAGGGGGCTTGCACCCCTTGATGTTTTGCATGGCACTATCACAGCACAGGCTTACATTTATGTTTTAAGCACCTTTTTGCTTCCCACTATTGAGGAGCAATTCAGGGATGACAACTGCATCTTGTAATGTAATGTAATGTAATGTAATGCATTGTGTGTGGCAGAATGGTTACATGACAATAACATCCCTGTAGTAGACTGGCCTGCACAGAGTCATGACTGGAAACCTGTAGAACACCTTTGGGATGTTTTGGAATGCCAACTTCATGCCAGGCCTCACCGGCCAACATCAATATCTCTCCTCAGTGCAGCACTCTGTGAAGAATAGGTTGCCATTCCCCATCAAACCTTCCAGCACCTGATTGAACATAGGCCTGTGAGAGTGGAAGCTGTTATCAAGGCTAAGGGTGGGCCAACACAATAATGAATTCCAGCATTACCAATGGAGGGCGCCACGAACTTGTAAGTCATTTCCAGCCAGGTGTCCGGATACTTTTGATCACATAGTGTATAATAGCAGTTCTGTTCATACCTGTCAGCTGCAGGGGATTATAGTGGATCTTTGAAATGAAGCCCATCATCATACTCTGGACTAGGTTGCTCCCCAACAAGCTGTAGCCATTCCCTGTCACCATGCAGAGGTACCAGCACTTCAGGAGAACTAAGTGAGCTGACCATCTATGGAGGTGAGGCTGCCACAGATGCAAATCCTCCATGGCACCAAGATATCTGGAAATCTTACTGGTGTCATCATCAGTGGCCAACCTGTCTAGGTGTAAGTCAACTGGCTTCCTTTTCTGGCATGGTGCATGCTTGCCATCATCACCTAAAGAAGACTACACTTCCATGATACAAAAGCAGTTGACCTGAAAGTCACAATAGGATCAGGCCTGACCAAGGAACAGCATCGGTGAGCGATAGCCATTCTGTGTCAATTTTTTGATGCTTTCAAATCAGAAGTGGAGACCAAGCAACTGATAGTAAAACACCATATCAACACTGGGAATCATCCATCAGTTAGCCAGCACTCATATAGTGTGTCACTGGCTGAATGGCGGATAATTTGGGAGGAAGTGGAGAAGATGCTGCAACATGACATCATTGAACCTTCAGAGTTCCCTTGGTTCTCTCCTGTTGTCCTTGTGAAGAAGAAGGATGACATAAGGTGTTTCTGCATTATTTACTGACAACTGAACAAAATAATGAAGAAAGATGTCTTTCCATTGCTGTGTGTTGATAACACCCTAGATTACTTGAAAGGAGATAAGTGTTTCTCAGCAATGGACATGCAATAAGGATACTGGCAAATTAAGGCCAACAAGGTTGAGTGGGAAAAAGATTGCCTTTATAACTCCTGTTGGCCTCAAGTTATGCTATGTGGATTGTGTAATGCTTCATCCACTTTCGAACGTAAGATGGCTGGATGATAATGTAATTTTTTAAGACATTTGATGAATACCTAAGCTGTCTGACAACCATGTTGAAATGTGTCCACTCTGCAGGTCTCTGCCTCAGTCCAAAAAAAGAGCCTCTTCATTGCCAAAGAAATAAAATTATTGGAGCACCTAGTGAATGGTGATGGAGTCTGTTGCAACCCAGAAAAAAATAAGAGCAGTCACAGATTTTATGACTCCTCTGCACATTTGTGATGTGTGAAGTTTTCTTAGAATGTGCTTCTACTACTGACAGTCAATAAAGGGCTTCTGTACTGGGGCACATCCCTTGCAAGATATACTGCAAGGAGATGCCAAATTTTCTTGGTAGGTGCAAAAAGGTCTTTCCTTGCCCTTAAGGAAGCACTAACATCTTCTCTAGTCCTAGCATTATATGAAAAGAATGCAAAGACAGGACTTCACACTGATGGTTTCTGTTTTGGAATAGGGACAGTTATAATACAAATTAAGGAAGTATTTTATCCGTCCTCACCAACTGTAGTTGTATATATGGAAATAATCAGTAATAGTTGTATAAAAGAAATTTAATTTCTTTACCAGTTTTGGGCACTTAGTGTCCTTATTTACAAGGCTATACATATTGCTTCACCAGCAAGTGTCAACCATAACATGCATACAGCAAAATGATGTGGTCATGTGGTTCATTGTACCTGTACAAAATTGGTATAAAGAAGCCAAACAACTAGTGCAAACATCATGCCACACCTGGATGTTGTCTGCACTTGTTATTTGGCTTCCTTATACCATTTTTGTACAGGCATTATGAACCACATGACCATGGAATTTTCTTTTATGCAGCTGGTTGCTGATTATTTTGATATGTAAATTCAGGACGGTACCGAAAAGGTCATACATTTTGCTTTCTGAATAGTCTCCAAGTCTGAGATGAACTACTCTGTAACCAAGAAAGAGTGCCTTATAGTTATTTGGGCTATCCATGAGTTCCAGCCATATTTATTTGGCAATTCATTCACCATTGTAATGGATCACCTTTATCTCTGATGGCGATTAGCTTAAATGATCTGTCTGGTCAACTAGAGAGATGGGCACTGAGGCTTCAGGAATACAATATCACAGTGGATGCAAACAAAAGGGTACTGATTGCCAGTTAAGGCAAAATATGGAAGGATGGATGAAATTGCAGTCATCGCTGCATTAAATGACATGAGATGTTGGACAGAGGGAAGATCCAGTACCACTGAATGCCAAACAAGCCTTGAAGAATGAGGAACTGACTAAAAAAGAATTCCAATTAATTAATGAATTCCAATTAATTAACGAAGCAGGGTGTAAGAGGAACTGTGATGCACTGGGGCAGAAATGGTTGTGTGTCAATTCAGCTCATCTATGGCTAACTGTCCTGAAGTTTTTCCACAATGCTACAACATCTGGTCACCTGGGTTCATGAAGACTCATATCACTGATGAGGTCTCTACTGATGTGTTAGATTTTATATGAGCTACTGTAACGAATGCCAACAATGGGAGCACATGTCACAATTACCTCTAGGGCATCTGGTATCAATCCCACATGCAGCAGCGCCATTCCACCAAACTGGAATTGATCTCCTGGAGAATTTATGAGTAATAGTCTACACTGACTATTTCACTCATTATGTTGTCACCAAAGGTGTGATGAAAGCCGAAGCTCCAGAAACTGCAAAGTTCCTTGCAGAAGATATCATTTTGAATCATGGAGAGGCCCATGTGATGATATCTTATAATGGAAAATTTTTCCAGAAGAGACTAATGTCAGAGGTAATTCCATGTCATGGCATCACCCACAGGATGACAACTGCCTACCATATACAGACGAATGACCTCAAAAAATGCTTTAATAACATATTGACAGATATGTCCTTGATGTACATTAATATCAAACAGAGAGGTTGGGATACAATACTGCCCGTCATGACATTTGCATACAACACAGAGAACTAAGACACTACTGGGATCACACCATTCTTTCTGTTCCACAGTCACAGACCAAAAAAAACAAAGGATACACTATTCCCATTTGAACCAGATAATAATCAGGATGATTGTATGAAACATATCATTATGAGATCCAAAGAAGCAAGGCAGCTGACTCGCATGCAGACTTTGGACACCTAGGAGAAAGACCAGAAGTGCTATAATTTCAAGTGCCAGCCTGTGAGATACAGCCCAGGAGACTTGGTATGGATTTTTAGGTCCATGTGGAAAGTAATACTACAGGAAAAGTTATTAAAGTGCTACTTTAGGCTGTATCGTATCCTTAATTGATTATCAGATGTCATATGTGATGTTGAGGACTGTGGCTCTTAATCAAAAAGACAGAAGTGCAAATACATCATTCATGTCCCCCATATGGATCCCTACTACAGTTCAGAGGTGCAGATTGGTAGTGGGAGGTTGAAGGAAGCTGAAGACCACTCACCAATTGCAAAATTTCTACATGAGTGGCTACCTTCAATGCTCATTGTAGTGAAGGTTATGTAACATAACCAGACAACAAAGATCTACCGTTGCCGCCATATACAGAACCACTGACAAGATCTAGACCCATAGTGTTATAGTTCGCTCTGATGAGAACTTCTGAAACAGCAGATCACTTTTTCTACAGAAGAGGGAGCAATGCCATGAGCTATGGTGCATACTGTGTAACACAGTGGTTAGCATCACTGGCATGCTGTTGGTCTCCAGTTCAAACCTGATCACCAGCAGTTGTTGGTTATTTAGAATTTATCATTTCTGGAATGTTCTTGAAATATTATGTTTGTAATTTTTGTATGTTTTGAATATTTAATATTTTTATAAATACTAGCATTCTGAAATATTTCGTGTTTGTATAAATAGCTGCATACTTTGTCCAGGATGTCAGTTCTGTTCTGGCTGTGCATTGGTGTCAGTAGTAAATGTGCTTTAGGCACTAAGTATTGAACTTCATTGATCTGGACGTGATTGTGGTTTAGAAATGAGAGTGTAATCAATGTAAGAAAATGATAGGACTATTTTCTATGTTATTTAGGCAATGCCTGTTTATTTTGATATTCCGGCAAACATTACTGTTGACATGAAGGGCATTAACAGCGTTCCTATAAGAAGTTCTGACAGTGAAAAGGTCAGAATCATAGTAAAGCTGAGTGCACTAACAGATGGGAGGAAGCTAACCCCCACTCGCCCACCCTATGTGATTGATACCAGGAAAATGATATCGAAAGAAAAACTGCCTGCAGGGCTTATCTTTAGATGCCAAGAAAAGAGACGGATGACAAATGATCTGATGCTGGATTAGCTGAAGATTCTCTGAAGCAGAATATGAGACACTTTGCTTAACAGATGGAAAATGTTGGTGCTGTATTCTTTCATGGCACACCTCAACCAGGAAGTTAAGGTCCTTATACCAAAGAACAACACAGGCTTGACAATAATTCTTGGTGGCATGATCTCACAAGTTCAATTAATGGATGTTGTTGTGAATAGACCTTTTAAGGCTCACCTGCAACAGCTTTACGATGAGTGACTTTTTCAAGGAGACCTTGCCCTGACTCCAGGGGAAGTTCAAGAAACCCTCAATATCTATGCTGGGCCAGGGATCCCTATTGCTTCTGGCAGGATCTCAACTGAATCTATAGTGAAAGTATTCAAAAAGTGTTACATATAGAATGCTATGCATAGTCGGAAGATGACATAATATGGAAGGACTGCAAGGAAGGAAAAAAATGGCATTAGGTTTACAAATGAAGATGATGATACAAGTTGTTGTTATGATGATGATGGTGATGATGAGGATGATGATGATGATGATGATGATTAAAAATAGTAGTACCACAGACTACTTACTTAGATAATATGCAAAGCAGAAAGTGAGGACAATAATTAATTAAGACTGTTTCTTTTTGTTTATTTTGTTTCTCCTTGTATTACCAAATGTAGACAATCATTAAATGGCTTAAGATGCTAACGCTTTTAGTGGGACACTTTATATCAGTAAAACTTCCTGGTTGAGGTGTGCCATGAAATAATACAGCACCAACATTTTCCTTCTGTTAAGAAAACTGTCTCATAATCTGCTTCAGAGAATCTTCAGCTAGTCAGAATATGTTAAAAAAGTTTTTCGATGGATTTTCTTCAAAAAAAGGGGGGATGTCTTATATTTAGGGTCATATTATAGTCAGATAAATATGGCTTTTGTGTGTGTGTGTGTGTGTGTGTGTGTGTGTGTGTGTGTGTGTGTGTGTGTGTGTGTGTGTACACATACTAATTCATTATCTATCAAACATTGACAGAATCTTGTCTATCATTCTTCTGTACTGATTTTAAAGGAAACATCCACCGATGATTATAAAAGGACAGTTCCTGGAAAAAGCACCTAACTTCATGTTGATTATAAATGGTGCATTGTGAGTACAAGAAAAATACTACCCCTTTTGTTTCACTGTCACAACTTGTATTAATTACTACTGCTCATAGCTTATTCACTCCCCTGCACACAAATGGCTCAGTCTTGGTACAGATATATACAGCTTTAATTTTTGTGTGTGTTTGCAATTCTGTGAGATTGCCAATGTTTGTTTTCTTAAAATTATAGATTGCATGCATTTGTACTAAGATACTTGATTTATTTAGTTTATGCCAAGTATTGCATGTATGGCTGCACATTACTTCCTATAAATGTAATTTTATCAAAAAATAAAATTAAAAAAATAAAAATAGATAGTAGCAAAAATTTTTTTTCTCATAGGAAGACTTCATAATATTGTTGTGGCACATTGTTAACTAAAAGTAGTTAACTGCTCAGACATCAGTGAATATCTGATTTTAAATTCAAATTTTTTGAGTAGAAGAGGACCATCTGATTATCAATAACCAAAATAGGAACATGTGAAGCAGTGCTGAGAAACACACAGCATTTTTCAGTACGAAATGTCTGGAATTTTTACAGCCTTAGGTTCTGCAAGTAAATGACCTCCTCTGATGCATGTTCACTCACTATTTATATTATACATGTTTTGAATGTATATGCTTGTTAAAACTGGCCCTATGACTTAGTGCAAGCAAGTATCTTGGGTCATCTTCGTACATCGGAAGGCAAAATTAAAAAAAAAAAGAGAAAGATTATTCGCTTTGCTACATAATAGTAGGTTTCTCACAATATTCGCCATTCTGCCCACCCCTTTCTTTTCCTTTTTCTTTCTCTCCACACACACACACACACACACACACACACACCACACACATTCTGCTGCAATGTTTATCTTGATTTTCTGTCTGCTGCAATGTTTTCTTGATTTTCTGTCTTTTCCACAGTTATTTATTTCCTGACCTTTGTGACAGTTGTTTTCAGTTTTTCTTTTCCCAAGTGAGCCATATGGTTTCACTGTGTACTGTGTCTAGAATATGCATCAGACCATTTGGTACCAGTTGTTCGTTTCTCATATGGAAAAAAGTCACAATTGCTGCTCTGAAGGTGTCTCAGTTTTGCATGTCTTCTGGTTGTATATCCATTTCCTCTGAATCATTTTTGTTATTTATGTATCAGTGTGTTCTTATATATTGTTTTGATTTTTAAGATATATTTCATCAATTTTGAATCAATTATTCTTCTTATATTGCCACAAAACTTAATTCTATGTTTGTGTATCGTATCCTTTTTTTCCTCTCTTACTGATTGACTAGGTTGATGTAACAACTTCAGTTCAGATAAACACACTGCTTTATTGACTGTTTTCCTTTAGCCCCTTTTTCATAAATAGTCTGTGTTATTCAGAAAGCTGTGTCCATTTTTCTGCCTCTTGCTTTAAGGGCTTCTTTATCTAGCCCATTGGCTGTTGTCCATCTGCTCATACATTTTAAAGCTATTCACATGTTTCATTCTTCCATGTCTACTACTAAACTGGTTTGTAGTGTCTGTGATATTTGACATTACTTCTAGTTTTTTTTTCTTTTTTTTTAAAAAAAACCTGCCAGCTTGTCTTGTTCATCTACTTCTTTCAGTACATTAATTTGTTGTTATTGTTGTACCATTTCCAAAAGCTAAACTGTCTATACTTACACTATTCTTAATAGTAAATAGTTTCTGAAGTTTCGTTCTTTGTGCCATCCTTGTATTATTTTTTCCAATACACATTTGAACAAGAAACTGGTGTCCATCTCCATGTCAAATTCCTGTTATACTTCTAGAGGCCCTGTTCTTCCTTCTCACTACCTCTTTGATTCTTTTTTCCCACAAAGGATCATCTCCTGCCATTTTCTGCCACTCTTAGAGAAACATCCTCAGAATTTTAAGCTCTTCGGGCAGAATATTAGTCCCTCCTTAAAAGAGTAATTGATCCCCGTGGAACACTGAAGGCGGTGTAGAACTGATACCAGGTGATTATGTGACCCTCCACTGCTGATGTAAACCATGGCAGTGTAGTGGTGTGTATGTACCAGTCAGTTGTATGAAATCAAAGCAGTGATATGAGTCAACGTCTCTTTGTTATTAACCTCTTTCTCATTTTTATCCATCGTTGTTGCGTCCTCTGTCAAACCTCTCCTCTTACTTTTGACCACTCCATACAATACTTTCTTACTCCTTCTGCTATCTTTCTCCATTCTCTTTCTCCATTCTTTTGTCTACTTTCTTCTCTCCCAAGCCACTGTCTTATCTGCCTCTTTATTATACTTGTCTCTTGCTAATTCAGTTCTTTCTTGGAGCCATAGTCTGAAGGCCTTGTTCTTCCTTCCCACTACCTCTTTGACTCTTTCATTCCACAAAGGTCATCTCCTGCCATTTTCTGCCACTTGTCCTTCCACATACAGCTACTGCAACTTCTACTATAACACTTTTCATTGTTCTCCTCTTCTCATGTTTTTTGTTCATCATTTGGTAATCTTTTCCTTATGACCTCCTGGTAGTCTTCCATGACTTCCTTTTCCTTCAGTTTCTATACTCTTGATTTCTCTTTCCAGGTTCTCTATCTTCTTCCAGTCCTTAAAGAGTCTCATGCTCATTGCCTGTAGCTGGTGGTCACTATCCAATGCCCCCCTGCAGGTCCAGGGGTAAGAATAGGCTCACGGTATTCCTGCCTTTTGTAAGAGGTGACTGAAAGGTTCGGCCCTTATATGAAGGTCCCCTCTCAGATTTCACCTCCATCTTTCAAACTTGTTCCAAAGAGCGAACCAATTGGGGGGTGGGGGGGGGGGGGGGCACTTTACTTGGTGCATTGTGTCCATCGTGCATTGAGATATTAGGCCCCTTCCTCATCGTCACATTGCAGTCCCACCCATTCTCTATCTCTTAGGTGAGGATAAGCTGTGCACTATGCAGTGTTGCTTTCTGCGCTGATGACGACCATGGACTTCTTTACGCTTGATATTCAGCATGGTAGCCAGTCTGTTGTGGTGGGGCCGCCATGTACCCTGTTGGGTGTAGCCCCCTGACAACACAGGGATCACTCTGCTGATGCCTGTGCCGTTAACTCCCCATTCCAAGGAGTAGATGCCTATCTCCCTGGGGCTTTGGGACTCCCAGCAATGGCCATCCTGCCAGGTGGCCCTTGCTGTGCCAGGGTAGCACCTGTGGTGAGGGCCCTTGGTTGGAGTGGGTGGCATCAGGGCGGATGACACGCAATGAAGTGTGGTACACCATTTCTTGCTGGTGGCCAGCCACCAGCAGTCTCTTAGTGTTTGAGGGCTCAATTTAATGCAAACACGTATAACCCCAAATCCTTCCCCTCCCTGGCCACACCATGGAAGGAATGAAAGACTAAGTTTGGCAGTGGAACTTATTCACCCCAGTACCTAGTATGTATGAGAGCTGATTGGGAGTCTTTCACGACTATGAAGCCTCAGTTCTTTCTCGAACATTTAGAGGACAAGTTTGGGGAGGTGGAAGGCTTGTCCAAAATGCACTCTGGGTCAGTCTTAATAAAAACAGCATCATCCTCTGCCCAGTCATGGGCATTACTCGCCTGTGACAAGTTGGGGGATATTTCTGTTACCATCACGACCCATAAGAGTTTAAATATGGTCCAGGGTATTATATTCTACAGGGACCTTGTTTTGCAGTCTGATGATGAGCTGAGTGCTAATTTGGAGCAGCGAGGCATTCATTTCGTCCGGCGCATTCATCAGGTCCGAGGGGTAATCAGGTTGCCACCGGTGCCTTCATCTTTGCCTTTGGTGGTGATACATTGCCTGAGAGGGTCAAGGTGATGGTCTACCGCTGTGACGTCAAGCCCTACATCCCTCCCCTGACATGGAGCTTTAAGCACTGGAAGTTTGGCCATGTGTCTTCCCACTGTACTTCCAGCCCCAAGTGTCGAAATTTGCAGACGCCCATCACATCCCAATACTCCATGTGCCCCACTGTGTCAACTGCAGAGAACATCATTCACCTTGTTCACCAGACTTAAGGATTTTACAGAAAGAGTGGAAAATAATGGAATATAAGACCCTGGACCGACTGAGCTACACTGAGGCTAAGCGGAAGTTTGAATGCCTCCATCCTGTTCGCATGACCTCCTCTTATGCAGCTGTTACCACTGTTCTAGCCCCATCAGCTCCACCTACAACATTCACCTCTCAGAGCTGGAAGACTACACCTGCCCCCTTGCTCATGGGGGGCCACTACCCTCCCAGTTGCTCCTGCACCACCTACTTTGGGAGCAACACCCCCTCCCCCCCCCCCCCCCCCCCCCCGCACACACACACACACCCATCGGGGACATCCATCCCCACTTCTAAGCTGGAGAAGTGTCCAACTTCTTTGGCTCCTCTCACTTGCAAGGGGTCCCTTGGGTCCCTCCCTTCCCAGGTTTCCACCAGTGGCAAAGATTACGCCCGCCAGTGGCTGAAGTGCCCACCAACAGCTGGTTGTAGGGCTTCATGATCCTCCTCCATCCTAGAGACTGAATCAGTGAAGCCCTCCCAGCCAGTGAAACCCAAGGAGCAGCGACAGAAGTCCGAGAAGAAGACCTCTAAGACCAAAGAACTTGCGGTGGCACCCACCCCACCGCTACCTACAGCTCTGCATCTGAGGATGAGGTGGAGATTCTGGCATCCGATGAAGACCTAGATCTTGCCGGACCCTCAGACACAATGGATGTCGATCGCACATGTCCTCAGTCTGTGGCAGCAGGTGACCCAGTGGCATAATCTGCCTCCTCGTCCCTTCACGCCTTTTTGGGCCATGGACAATGTCATTCTCCAGTGGAATTGCAGTGGTTTTTTCCACCGCCTTGCTGAGATCCGACAACTTCTAAGCCTTCACCCTTTTTTCTGCATTGCTCTCCATGAAACTTGGTTTCCGGCGATGCAAACCCCTGCCCTCTATGGCTATCGTGGTTATTATAAGAACTGGGCAGCTTATGAGAGGTTATCTGATGGCGTCTGCATCTACATCCTTAACTCTCTTTACAGTGAGTATATACCTCTTCAAACACCTTTTGGGGCTGTCACTATTCGGGTGTGGGCGCCTTAGGCTGTTACTGTCTGCAGTATCTGTCTTCCACCGGATGGTGATATCCCGCAGCATGTATTGGCTGTGCTGATAGACCAACTGCCGCCACCTTTTCTGTTATTGGGTGATTTTAACGCCCATAACCCTTTGTGGGGTGGCTTGGTGACAACAGGCCGAGGCACTGTCATTGAGCAAGTGTTGGCACAGCTTGGCCTGGAACTCTTAAATAATGGTGCCTCCACACATTTCAGTGTGGCACATGGCACATACTCAGCCATCGACCTTTCGGTCTGCAGCCCTAGCTTTCTACCATCTGTCCAATGGAGTGTACATGATGACTTGTGCAGTAGTGACCACTTTACGATCTTTCTGTCATCCAGATAGGCTATGAATAAGGCTGACTGGGACTTGTTTACATCCATTGCAGTATTGAGCCTCTTTCTAATTGCCATTGATGTGGTGGTTCACTCGATCACCACCGGCATCGTTTCTGCTGCAAAATCTGCAATTCCCTGTGCTTCTGGGTCCCCTTGACAGAGGACTGTACCTTGGTGGTCACCCGAGATCGCTGAGGTGATTAAAGATCGCAGGCAGACCCTCCAACGTCATTAGCAGTACCTATAATTGGAACACCTCATCACCTTTAAATGGCTCGGTGCCCAAGCCCGCCATCTTATTCGCCGACGTAAGCAGGAGTACTGGGAAAGGTATGTCTCCACCATTGGCCTCCGTACCTCTCCATCGCAGGTTTGGGCCAAGATTAGGCGCCTCTATGGCTACCAGACCCCCATCAGCGTACCTGGGCTCTCCCTGAATGGAGCAGTCTGTACTGACTCTGACACAATTGAAAAACTCGTAGCGGAGCATTATGGTCAGAGTTCCACTTATACGAATTACCCGCTGGCCGTCCACTCCCTGAAAGAGCGGTTGGAACGTCAGAGCCTTTCATTCCACGCACACCACCCTGAATCGTACAATGCTCCATTCAGTGAGTGGGAATTCCAAAGTGCCCTAGCCTCTTGTCCTGATATGGCTCCCGGGCCAGATTGCATCCTCTATCAGATGCTCAAATACCTCTCGGTGAACAGCCAGCGATGCCCCCTAGACCTTTTCAATTGTATCTGGGTTGCAGGTGAGTTCCTGTCTTAATGGCGGGAAAACATTATTATACCAGTGTTGAAGCCTGGCAAGAACCCACTGGAGGTGGACAGCTACCACCCCATTAGCATCACCAACGTTCTGTGAAAGTTGCTCAAACGCATGGTGAGCCAGAGGTTGAGTTGGCTACTTGATTCTTAGGGCCTTCTGGCTCCGTCTTAGGGTGGATTCTGTAAGGGCCGCTCTGCCACTGATAATCTGGTCTGCCATCCGTACGGCATTTGCCCGTTGTCGGTATCTGGTTGCTGTCTTTTTTGACATGCGGAAGGCATACGATACCACGTGGCGATATCACATCCTCACCACACATCATGGGTGGGGTCTTAGGGGCCCGCTCCTGATTTTTATTCAAAATTTTCTGTCGCTTTGTTCCTTCCGCATGCAAGTTGGTTCCTCCTATAGTTACTCCCAAGTCCAGGAGAATGGGGTCCCGTAAGGCTCTGTCGTGAGTGTCTGCCTCTTTTTAGTTGCTATCAGTGGGATAACTGCAGCTGTGGGAATGTCTGTATTGGCTTCTTTGTATGCTGATGACTTTTGCTTGTTCTATAGCTCCACTGGCATTGCAGTTGCTGAACGGCAACTACAGGGCGCTATCCATAGGATGCAGTCTTGGGCCGTCATGTATGCCTTCCAGTTCTCGGCTGCCAAGACCTGCGTCATGCATTTTTGCCAGCGTCACACTGTTCACTCTGAGCCACAGCTTTATCTTGACAGTGAACCTCTTACTGTGGTGGAGATGCACCATTTTTTGGGCTTGCTTTTTGATACCTGGTTGACTTGGCTCCCTCATATTCGGCAGCTTAAACAAACTTGCTGGCACCCTCTTAACACTCTTTGTTGCTTGAGTCACAGCAGCTGAGGTGCCGATTGGTCTATCCTTCTATGACTGTATCAGGCGTTGATTTAGTCCCATCTCGATTATGGAAGCCTGGCTTTGGTTCGGCATCACAGTTGCCTGACCCCATACTTCACTGCAAGATCCGACTCACAACTGGAGCTTTCCGCACAAGCCCTGTAAACAGCATACTTGTGGAGGCTGGTGTCCCTTCATTGCAGATCCAGTGCCTAAGTTTACTGGCCGCTTATGCTGCACATGTTTGTAGCTTCCCCAGGCATCCAAATTACTGTCTCCTGTTCCCCAACTCAGTCGTCCATCTTCCAGAACAGCGGCACAGGTCAGGGTGTACAATCACAGTTCGTGTCCGGGCTCTTCTCTCTGGGCTTGAGCTTTTCGCTCTCCTGTTACCCAACTCAGTCGTCCATCTTCCAGAATGGTGGCCCAGGTCAGGGTGTACGATCACAGTTCGCATCCGGGCTCTTCTCTCTGCACTTGAGCTTTTCCCTCTCCCACCTCTTTTCCAGGCCCATATACGTATACCCCCATGGTGTGTGCCCTGACCATGCCTTCGGCTGGATTTGGCACAAGGCCTGAAGGACTCAGTCCCTCCTGAGGCCCTCTGCTGCCGCTTTCTTTCCATCCTTGCCTCATTTCACTGCTCTGACGTGGCCTATAGTGATAGTTCATTGGTTGCTGGTTGAGTTGGTTATGCTATTACTCTTGGGGACCATTTTGAACAATGCTCATTGCCGACTGGCTGCAGTGTTTTCGCTGCAGAGCTTGTCACCATCTTTCTCACCCTATAGTATATCTGCTCCTGCTCAGGTGAGTCCTTCATTATCTGTACTGACTCCCTGAGTGTTTACGAGGTATCAACCAGTGTTTCCCTCACTCTCGTCTGTTGATGGCTATCCAGGAGTCCCTCCATACTCTTTCCCATTGCAGCTGCTCTGCGGTCTTTATGTGGACACCGGGTCAAGTCAGCATCCCGAGTAATGAACGCGTTGACACATTGGCGAAACAGGCTTTTGGTGAACTGGCATTGGAGATTGACCTTTCAGAGTGTGATCCACAATCAATTTTGCAACAGAAGGTCTTCGGCACCTGGGGTGATAAATGGTGCACCCTGCCTTCACCCAACAAACTTCGGGACGTCAAGGAGACAACAAGTGTGTGGAGCTCCCTTGCAAACCTCTCGCAAGGACTCAGTTGTTCTCTGCTGGCTACGCATTGGCCACACCTGGCAGCTGCACAGTCATCTCTTGCGCCATGAGGACCCACCTCTCTTTTCTGTGGATTAGTGTTGACAGTGGTCCACATCTTGTTGGCCTGTCCGCTTTTAATTGTGCTCAGGTAGATGTTTGTGCTGCCTTATAACTTCCCTGCGCTTTTAATGGATGATGCTGCAATGGCAGATTTAGTTTTGAGTTTTATTCGTGCCTGGGGCTTTTATCGCTCGATCTAAGGGTTTGTCTTTTTTTTGTGTTGAGTCTGGCCTTTGGCGAATGGTTTTAGATTGGGGTTTTTAGTGTGTCTCTTGTTGGTTGGCTTTTCCTTTTTTGTTTCCATGGTCGGCCAACCGCTGTCATACTCTGTGTGCTTTTAATTCCTTTTTTCTGATCTTTGTCTATGTCTTTCCTGTTCTGTGTCATCCCTTGCCATCTCTGTTGCTTGTTTTTTATCCCTCATGGGTGCTTCATGGGCATGGAAAAAGGGACTAATGACCTTTGCAAACCAACCAACCACTATCCAATGCCTTTATATCCACTACAGTCCTCTTAATTTCCCAGTCATAGAGCTTGTAATTTGTCAAAGATTTCTGAAGCAGATTCCTGCTGCACCACATTACTTTGTGGCTCTCTTTCTTCTGAAACCAGGAGTTACCTATCACTGATCACTAAACCATTGCTCTTGCAGAATTCCAGCAATCACTTTCTTTCTTTATTTCTACTTCCCCATCCTTCAGCTCTCAGTGCGTTTTCATACCCTTATCTTTCACTCCCTACATGTGCATTCAAGTCTCCCATGACTATTACTCTTCGTCCATTCAACTGCTCTTGTAATTCTTCCTCAGTGTCCATCTTTTCTTGAGATGTACAGCCACTTGAAGGGCATACACCTGAACCACCTCCATATTTCTTTCCTTTGTCATTATTCTTTACTTATCCTCTGTACCTTTACTTTTAACTATCCCTCACAACATCTCCCATTCTATTTTTGTCTTCTTTTTTCATTTCCACTCCAGTACGTTCTGCAAACTTTCCCCAGTTTCCTACTGCATTCTCCTTTCCATCTTGTCTCCCTCATGCCTAATGTATCCAGTTTTCTCCTTTCCATCATATTCACTATCTCCTCTACCTTTCCTGTCCGTGTCCCAATGTTCAAAGTTCCTATTCGTAGTCCGTTTTTCTTGTCAGGTCATTGTTTCTTATATCCAGCCTTTCCAAGGCTAGTTCCTAGGTTGAAAGCTGATTGTTGATCCACAGTTGGCTTGCTAGACCTATCACAGCTTCACTAGAGCCCCATTAGCCACCACTTTTTGAAGTTCCTGGTGTCCCAGTTTTAAAATTGATGTAATATGTGTGGGGCTCATTTCATTGATAGTTTTGTTCTGTCTTTTTCAATAGTTTCTTTTTACACTTCCATTTCTCAATGTGTACTTGCATTGCTGTTTATGCTCATTGGGTTTGGTAAGTGTCCCAGTCTTCTTTGTTCGGAGATGCATGGCATTCTTTCCAAACAGTTAACCAACCCTTCAGTGCCTGTTATCATTCCATCACATGTATTTCTTTCTCATTTTGGATCCCTGCTATTTCTTTAGCAGCCTAAACTCACTGTCATTTTGTATTTTCCAAGTCTTTCTCTACTGCTCAAACCAAAGCTTTGAATTAATTTTTTTTTAAGTTCTTTGGTACTGAGGCAGAACACAACTGTGGTGTTGTTCTTTCTGTTAGGAGCTATGGGTCTGCACTTTATTATTGAAATGTAGTGATCAGATTGTATATTTATTCCCTTTTTAAGTCTGACTTTCATTATTGCTTTGCCCTTGAGATATAACAATGTGGACTATAATTATGCAATTCTGTAGCTATGAGTGCCGTGCTGTTTACTTCTTGCACAGATGCCAAAAATGTGTGGTCATTAGTTAAATATTGTGGTTCTCACATAATTCAATGAGCCATTCTCCATTTCGTTTGGCTTTTTTATGTGCCAGTTAGTCCCCAGTAATATTCCTGTACTTTGTTTCCCATCCAAGTTGTGCATTGATCTCCCAATGACATCTTCATGTGGTTGTTTGTGATCTCTGCCTTCCAGATATCCACCATATCCACCATATTCCAGAATTTATCTGCTTTTATTGTTTGTAGGGCATGGACATGAAACAAAGTATATGTTTTTTTTTTTTTTTTCCACCCCGCATTGTCAGCAAAAAGACTTCGTCACTTATAGATTTGAAGTATGAGACAGGTGCAATAATTTTGCAATTGGCACTAAAGGGAGTACTGAAATGGATGTCAAAGCATGCTGTTAGCTTACTGTAATCACACCACATTATTTTAAAGAATGCAGATACCTGAAAACAACAGAGATTGGAATCCAAATAAAAATTGCAGAAAATTGCAAAAAAGGTCGCTGTAAGTGTCAGAACATTTTTATTTTTTCAAGATGCATTTTGAGGACTCAATCCTCAGTGATGTATTTTACATCCAAAACAAGTAGTAAATAGATATGCCATCTCAATAGCTTTCTGACAGAGGTTTCATTGGGTATTTCAGATCTATGTTAAAAATATAAAATGAGATTTACCACAAGCACTTAACCCCATATAGGATGAGGCACCTAACTTTTTCACCTCAAATTACTTTTGACTCATTAGAGACATTTATAATTTATTTTCATCTAGACCAGTGGTCATCAAACTGCAGTCCACAGCCCACATGCAGTCCAAATCAAGTATTCATGTGGTCTCCAATTCTTGGTCATATTTTATAACACTATGCATCTAGCAACAAATAGCCAAATCCAAAAATGTCAGCTAATGTTAAGAGCTTCTTAAGAGTGTAGTTTTCTGCTCACAGTCAGTAACAAATAAAAATACTTACAGAGACAGTAATATCTGAAGATGTGCTTAGTTTTAACTGTGTGTTGGTGACTTTGGTTGTGAGCTAAGTAAATTTGGCCACTTGCCACAGGCGCTGTAGGTAAGTAGCATAACCACTAAGGGGTTCGAGGATGTGAGAGGGGGGGATGTTTTATTGTTTATCTTCCATTAGTGATAATTCATGGCGCTCTGTGGCTTGTACTGGTCAGCTGCTATAGTGTAAATTTCAGATGTAAGTAACATGCCATCATGAGATGGTCATCTGCAGATGTGGTACATATTTGTAGCATGGAATATGAAATTAAATTAAGGCTGTTGTAATCCAGTGCAATGAACAGAAGAAAAATGACATTCGAAACATTTAGTAAATATTTGTAATTGTGTCACACACTGCATAATGCATTTAAATATAAGTACAATTACTGTTGTTAATTGATTAATCATTGCTCATACAACACAACAACACTTCATCTGGCAATTGCAGTGTCATGGCTCTGGGGTCTCTAAGGGTGGCAGCATTCTGAAACAGGAAATAGTTGACACAAAATGTTCTGAATGGTGTCAACTTCTAACGATCAGTACTTGGAGGCCGGCAGCCGACTTACTATGACCTTACTATAGCTAGTCTATTAGGGGCTCATACCATGCTAATTTATGAGGGTTACGAATCAATAACTAGATCGGTACATATGCGGCCCCATATGCCACTCCACAATGTCAGTGTTGGTTCTTTAATGAAAGAGTTTGACAACCGTTGACCTGGACAAGCAGTAATCGGGGGCTCAAGAAACAAACAATGACGCATTCTTACAACTTCAATAATAACTGAGGTACAGACATCAATCTAGTATTTTTAAATGGAACTTTGCTATTTTTTGCCGCCATAACAACAGGTAGCAATGAGACAAATGCAGTAGTATAACTCTTTTGTAGATCTAACAATATGTTATGCAGTAAAAATACAATGAATATAGGGATTTTTGTGCTTTTGTTGCTGTCATAAATATATGCTGCTCTCCAATGTGGCTTGGACTGGTGAGTTAAGAGGCGTTATTGTGCTTGTACTTTAGATTTGATTTAAACATGTTTCATATCGAAGAAAATGTTGTATTACTGGAAAGTCATTCAGCCAGCATTAAGAAGAGACAATTAACTTTTTTATTCCCCACATTGTGCAACAAATTATATAAGAACAATTGGAATTGAAAAGGTATGATTGTCAGTAACAAACTTAGAATTTGTAAATAATATATTTCAGCTATCAGTCATCCTTTTTAAATTTCTTATTGGCAGATCTAGATTTCAGCTAGAAACTGAGTATTCAATGAACTGTGGATGAAGCTCGACCAACAGGCATAACATGCATTGATCAAAAATGATAGTGCATTGAGAATGGCTAGTTTCTAGCTGAAATCTAGATCTGCCAATAGAAAATTTAAAAAATTTAAAAAGGTTGACAGATAGCTGAAATCTTTTATTTACAAGTTAAAATAACAGTCACTGCATGCAACAGCCTTCTGAATGGAAGGTAACCCGATGAAAACTTAGAATTGTCTGGATAATATTTGCACCTTGCTATAAAAAAAAAGGGTAATTATATATTAAGTAAATGAAACCATAGACTGTGAACAGAGAACAATGAAACAATGAAGACATTATTATGTGCCATCACATTTTTGTTGGTGAATTGTTTAAAGAGTTTGTTCAAAGTGAGAATCATTTGCCTCACAACATTTTTATACATACTGCAACACTGATGAACTCCCTGCCATCAACATATCTGGAGCAATCACTTTACATGCAGGAGTAATTTGCTCTCACATGTCCTCCACAGTCATTGGAACCTTCCTGTATGCCACTGAATAGGACTGCCTCTTCCCAACCACTGGTTTGAAACAATGTTGTTCAATGCGTTTCTTGCTAATGAAGAATTATGGACAGGAAATCAATCATGTTGGAACTATATCATTTGACAAGGTATCAAGAGCTTATTTATAATAGCAAGGGTGAACTATTTGTCAAAAAAATGTGTGTACTTTTCCTCATTCAACATGCCGTCAATGAAATTAGGGCCGATCAAGTGCTACCTGATTATGCTATACCAGATGTTCATGCTCAACTCTTATTGACTGAACAACTGTTGTAGCCAGTGTGGGTTTTCCATTGACCACTAGTGCATGTTTCCCAAATTGATCTTGGGAACATGGCATTACCTGTAAACAATACTTTCTCCACAAAATTACTTATGTATTGGAGAACCCAATGGCTGTTTCAAAAAAATAATAAAATCACTGCCATGTAGTTCTTGATGTAAAGTAATAAGGAACAGTGATGTTGATGTCCATAAAGGATATGCAGAATGCATCATTGTATGATACCAATGTCTCTCTGTTTTCGATGAGGATTGGCTGCTGATTCATTGCAGAAGCAAAAACCACTACTGTGTAGCAATCTTCCTTCATATATATTTTTGCGAGGCAATAAATATAAAAATAATGCCAACCTTGTGAAGTCTTAATGAAGGTGCGACAAGTTGGACATCCTCCACCTGGGGACTTTCTGCATACAATTTTGCTGTTCTTTATGCATATTGATGACATTGACCATAAATTAAGAGCACATCAACCACTCTTCATTAGTAAATAGCATTGTACTGTTGAAAATGGTTTGTACAGTACTAAAAGTTTGACTGTACGTGTTTTGCAAGCAATAAATTGTAAATGAACTGTGGCATTCCTCATAACAAACCTTACCTTCAGAGGTAGTGGTGGCACTGCAGATAACTGCTCCAAAGGGCAACACACAACTGGTGTATCTCTTGTCTTGATGACACATGTTTCCATTGAGAATAGTATAAGCATCATGTACACATTGCCTCAGCAGCATGAGTTTCCTTGGAGAGCAGCATAAACTTCCAGGAGCGGACCTTTCAATGGTTGCCACAACAGCACAAAAATTCCTATATTACACGCATTTTCACTATGTGATTTCTTGTTATATCTACAAAAGAATTGTTGTTCGTCTTATGGTTTCATCACTAGGGAAAGCTTCAAATCTGTTACCAATTGGTCAAATTTTTTAGTGCTGTGAAGTCCTACCAATTTCATTGTCCCTTTCAGTTGACTCAGAATATGTTTCTATGTAATGTACTTATTGCTAACACTGTCAGAATGCACCTAAAGTAATAAGAAAGAACTTGTGAATAAATCACTTGATCAAGCAAATGCCATTATCCAGCAAAGGAATTCGCTAGCAACTGAAGGCAATGTCACATGTATTGTGTATTTATTTCATCTGCAGAGGGTGAGGATATGGCTGGTGGAGGTTAGTGGGTGGGGGGGGGGGGGGGGGGGGAGTCAAGAACCAGTTGGAAGCTGTATAATCCCTTTGTTACACATAGAACCCTGCAACTCAAGACAGCGTCAGGTGATGCTGGAAGCTGAGCCTCAATCCACTGACGATGGCAGAGATACGCTGGTGTGACCTTGCATAGTCAATGCTCCCGGCCCAGGCTGAGAGATGTTAGGCCTGATGCAGCAGGCGGACACGGCCTGCTGAGTGCAAGAAGCTATAACACACACAGACTTCCAGGAAACAACTCCAGACTGGCAGCTGGCTACTGGTGCTGGTAACCGCCCCAGTGACTTAGTGACGGTAGGGCCTCATTTCAACTCCCCTGGCTGTTAGTCCTGTAAGGAAGGCATCAAAGAGACAGTGACCTCATGGCAGAAGCCGACATTATAACAGTTGACTAGTCAATGACTGCCTGTTTCAGTGCATGCCCCGCCTGGCTGAACAACCAGTATTTCTTTGTGGCAGAATGAGTTTGTTGTTAATTGCAGCTGCAGAAGTCCAATAGCTGCATGCCCAAGAGCCCCTGGTTATGGTAACATTGTGGGCACTGACCAGTAGGTGGACGGTGACAAATAATGTGCACCATGATGCAACACTGGGTCAGCTTATGACCATAAGTGGCTCCCTTTACAGTATTGATATCATCTACTTATGCTCATGTCATTACACTCCTTTTCCCTTTTTGAAAAAAATTGGCCCATAAAATTATCCCGGTTGCTGTACCTGGAACTTGTTAATTCTATGCAGTTCTTTGTAGACACATTGGGTTAATCTTTAGCCCATATCATCTATAAGAGTCCATCTGTGAAACTTGGCTTAGGCAGATACCCAGACACATTTGAAATCTCTCCACCAATCAAATGGTTTCAGTCACTGGTTGTCCCTTAAAAGTAGCACTAGTCGTGAAACAAATACCAGAGATGTGTTATCATTCTTACACTATACATGCTTATGTTACCTTTAATGATGCAGTCATTGCTCTCTGCAGCACTGTCCAAACTGTCTCACTAAAGAGTCCATAACTCTCTTTAAGTCTATGTCGGTGGCTGTGTCAAAGTGTCTCATAGGAATATGCGTGTGAGAATCTGGACATAATCTTACTGCAGTACTCTCACTAATACACTCCTGGAAATTGAAATAAGAACACCGTGAATTCATTGTCCCAGGAAGGGGAAACTTTATTGACACATTCCTGGGGTCAGATACATCACATGATCACACTGACAGAACCACAGGCACATAGACACAGGCAACAGAGCATGCACAATGTCAGCACTAGTACAGTGTATATCCACCTTTCACAGCAATGCAGGCTGCTATTCTCCCATGGAGACGATCGTAGAGATGCTGGATGTAGTCCTGTGGAACGGCTTGCCATGCCATTTCCACATGGCGCCTTAGTTGGACCAGCGTTCGTGCTGGACGTGCAGACCGCGTGAGACGACGCTTCATCCAGTCCCAAACATGCTCAATGGGGGACAGATCCGGAGATCTTGCTGGCCAGGGTAGTTGACTTACACCTTGTAGAGCACGTTGGGTGGCACAGGATACATGCGGATGTGCATTGTCCTGTTGGAACAGCAAGTTCCCTTGCCGGTCTAGGAATGGTAGAACGATGGTTTCGATGACGGTTTGGATGTACCGTGCACTATTCAGTGTCCCCTCGACGATCACCAGTGGTGTACGGCCAGTGTAGGAGATCGCTCCCCACACCATGATGTCGGGTGTTGGCCCTGTGTGCCTCGGTCGTATGCAGTCCTGATTGTGGCGCTCACCTGCACGGCGCCAAACACGCATACGACCATCATTGGCACCAAGGCAGAAGCGACTCTCATCGCTGAAGACGACACGTCTCCATTCGTCCCTCCATTCACGCCTGTCGCGACACCACTGGAGGCGGGCTGCACGATGTTGGGGCGTGAGCGGAAGACGGCCTAACGGTGTGCAGGACCGTAGCCCAGCTTCATGGAGACGGTTGCGAATGGTCCTCGCCGATACCCCAGGAGCAACAGTGTCCCTAATTTGCTGGGAAGTGGCGGTGCGGTCCCCTACGGCACTGCGTAGGATCCTACGGTCTTGGCCTGCATCCGTGCGTCGCTGCAGTCCAGTCCCAGGTCGACGGGCACGTGCACCTTCCGCCGACCACTGGCGACAACATCGATGTACTGTGGAGACCTCATGCCCCACGTGTTGAGCAATTCAGCGGTACGTCTACCCGGCCTCCCGCATGCCCACTATACGCCCTCGCTCAAAGTCCGTCAATTGCACATACGGTTCACGTCCATGCTGTCGCAGCATGCTACCAGTGTTAAAGACTGCGATGGAGCTCCGTATGCCACGGCAAACTGGCTGACACTGACGGCGACGGTGCACAAATGCTGTGCAGCTAGCGCCATTCGATGGCCAACATCGCGGTTCCTGGTGTGTCCGCTGTGCCGTGCGTGTGATCATTGCTTGTACAGCCCTCTCGCAGTTTCCGGAGCAAGTATGGTGGGTCTGACACACCGGTGTCAATGTGTTCTTTTTTCCATTTCCAGGAGTGTATTATGAATCCTCTTCCAGTATCACCCTCCTCAGCTCTGTACTTAGCCATAATAATGTACCACCTTCTGTTTTTCACGTGACCCACTATACTAATGGCCTGTTACATGTTATCACTACAGTGTGAAAAATAAGCACACAAATTCAGAAACAAGAGCTTATCACAAACTATTGACAAAAAGAAATTTCTGACAAAGTCACTAAACTTGCTTTTCTGATCATAATTTCTGGATAACAGATGCTTAAACTTTGAACATCATCTCTCATCCCTGAGAGACCCATCCAACATATCGTGCTTCTTGAGTTCATTAAAGAATAGGAGAAGGAGTGCAACACAGAAACAGAAGGAAGAGAAAAACTCCTCACATGACTCAGGCATTCTGTGGACATCAAACCACATGTCTACAAACACAAAGCCTCAGAGAACTATTAAATACATAATTCACACATCAAAACTATTCACAACACTTATTCCCTTGATTGCACACTGCCTACAATGGCCTAAGCTTCCCTTCTACTCACAGCCTTCCACATCTCAACCAAGCATTCTCATGGCACTGCCACGCTTAATGCCTTCTTTGCCAATATACTCAGCATACCTCATTATGTAATTCCGTGCATGGGGCTATGTGGCCTGGTAGGTACTGTGTCACACGACTGATGTCATTGGTTCATCCCTTGGGCCCTTCCCAGGTACCACAACTGGATCTATACCTGACATAATAAAAAATAGGACAGGTGTAAAAGAACAAATCCACAGACAACGGGACCCCATGAGTGGTTGAAGAATGCACATGTTGCTATTTTCTGGTATTGCCCCTTGCTACTGCAAATGTTGAACCACCATTGCACTCTCCATTGAAGTTGTATAGGGTAAGCTTATACTATGGTGGAGTATGGTGAGTGGCGGTGAGTCAAAAGCTGCTTGGAACCTGTGTAATCCCTTTATTACAACCACAAGTCCATAATACAACTTGGGCATATATCAGGTAGTGCTGCAAGGCAGGATTGACCCACAGACCTCGGAAGTGAAGTACTGTAATTGGACTCCAGTTGCTGCTATGCTTAGCATGGTTAAAACATGACACAGCCTCAGGTAGTTAAAGTCCTGGCCAAGGGTAAGCTTCAGTATTCCATTGCAGGCAATGCACGTAACAATAAGAGAGTTGTGTTAGGGTATAACCGAGAACAATAAAACTTATTACTGACACAGAGAAGATACAGGAACATTAGCTTCTGAATAACAAGTGAACAGTTTCTGAATGAATGCAACTGAAGGATCATCTGTTCCGGTGAGAAACTGGACTACTTGATAACAATTCTTGAAGGTACGGTTGAGTACAGTCTGTCACAGTAAGGAAACAGTGCCTTAGGCAAAGTCTGTATCTGCTACACTATCAATGTATCAATGTCTTGGTTCTGACTAGCACTTGCTGCACCTTGATGAATAGAATTCATAGAATGTTGATGTCAAACTTGTGAACTGGAAATGGAACTTGCAGATTGACTTGTGAGCTGCTGGATGGCATCTAAAAAAGCTGTCCAGTGGAGGAATACTGGGAAATTGTGCTCATATCACATGCATCATGGAACTGAGCTAGTGTCAATAACAGCAGTGCTGCATTTGGCAAATGTTGTACCACCAGATACAGGAGTGTTTGCTGAAGGCATGATGAGCTGCAGTTGAGTTGGTTGTGCCTTGGTGGGGTGGCAATCCCTGCATCTCTGCTGTGTGGTGGTGGCTGGATTGTAAGGTACCAGCCAGGGATACTCCTCTTTCCTAAGGAGGAGATGGCAAAGCAATCTCACTGTGCAGTCTGTGGCTATGACATAGGTGACAGCTGAGGATACAGCATTCCTTTTCCTTTTGGAGGAGATGGTGGAGCCATTGCTCAGGATTTGATGGCTGTGACAGATGACAGCATCGGATGTGGCATGAGCAACAACGGAGCTGATGTGGCAGACTGTTATGGCCAGCTGAGTTGCAAGACACTGAGTTCTGCCCTGTAGTGACATGCAACTGGCGCAGATATCTAGGGAACAAACCTCAGGCTAGGACTGGTTGGCAAGCATCCCATTGGCCTCAGTTCAATCCTCGGCCCGTCAGATGGTGGCTGTATGCCCTTGGCATGTGGTTCTGCCAGGATAATGGCAGAGCAGTGGTGACATCTTGGAAAGGGTGACACTATGATGGATGACTACTTAATGACTGACTGCTTGGATGCATTCCCAACGTAGACAGCCAGTGTTTATTCACCCTAAAGTGGGCTTGTTGTGATACTGCTGCTGCAGAAGTCACATATGCAATGTGACAAAGTGCCCCAGGTTATAATAACCATCTGGGTGCTGACTGGCAGGTGGACAGCGATACCTTGTGAGCACCGTTATGCAACACTGGGACAGGATATGGCCGTAAGTGGCCCACTTTACAGTAATGAGCCCATCTGTTAGGCTTGAGGTTATGACTCTTCTATTATTTTAGTCTACTGCACTGTTGTGAAATAATGACATATTTTATATGCTGTTATTACAATGGCAAGAATTGACAATGCCAGAAACAAACAGATATCTTTAACACTATCAAAACATTATTAGTAAACAGTGATTAATGACAGATCAAAGTGTGATAGAGAAATACATAGAAGGGGATTTGAGAGTGAAGGTTCTGCCACTTTGTTGATTCCCCATCATTGTAAGCAGTGGACTGTGAAAATTATGTGGAGGTTGGTATGATTCCCTTAGGCTCAGATAACTGAGTCTTCCAGAGACCGTAAGAGTTGTACTGTGTGTAAACCACACTTTAAAACCTCTGGTACATGGAGCTAGCTAACATTTCAAGGAAAAGCCATTATGAACAGTTCTAAAAAATGTTGACTCTTATTATTTAAATTTGTGTGGAGAAAACTATAAATGCTTCCTGATAGTTTAAATTCTTTAATAAATTATTGAAATGTATATTTTATTTTATCTTTTGGTGCAGCTTGACCTCAGAACCAGTAACTATGAAGCACAACTGATATACAGTATATAAATTATTGACATTGACGAGTCTGTCATTTTGTTCAAGAATATGTGTGATGTGTGTGTGTTGCTTTTCATGTAAATCATATGCTGCTGTTGCTTCTCCATTTTGATTGTTTCATTGCAGTTCAGTACACAAGAAGCTTTCAAAGTGAGCTTTGTAAAGGAAAATAATGATTGTGTGAGTGAAATTAAGAGTGTTAAACAATTTAACATCACTCACACAACCACTGTTGCTCGATGCCAGGCTCTCTTTGACAGCTTTTTGCGTATGCAGCTGAACTGAAAAATTCAAAACAGAGAAGAAGCAGGAATATTATTTATGTGAAAGGCAACTATTTTCCTTAAAGCACCCAAATGTTTTTATTTCTCCATTTCTAGAGGCAACAAGTTGAAGATCAGTTTGAATTTGTACAGCTTACTTTTCTGAATAGGGCCTTGCTATGTATTTCTTTATATTTTCTATGAGAATTATTCCTACTTCTAGTATCTGTGAATTCAGTCCTATGTGATTTCAAATAACACATGCATTCTAAACACTGGAGGAGTCACGTTTTAAATTTGTTAAAAAATGCTCCTGTAGTTTCTCTGTTGGTGTCTCTTTGATATTTTTTGTTATTTTTTAATTTTAAATGATTGGTATGAAATCTTGCATTTTCCCAGAATATTAAACCACACTGCAACAATTTAGATAGATTTGCATAGTAAACATGTAGCACTGTTTCAGTTTTGTTTTTATTAGTATTTAGTTTTTAATAGATGGTTTCATAAAATACACAGTTTTGTTGTATGGAGCATAGTCACTCTCATTGTAAATGAATTTGCATGAAAGTTAAACACATTCCAGATTAACTGCTGTAGAGTATTCTTTCATCACAGCATTTCTTTTTCCTTATTAGAGTTCTCATAGAAATAGCGTAACACTAGCATTCTGTAGAAAGCCAACTGTTGTATCTCACTGTGCTTTGCTTTTTAGTGTGTGTGTATGTTTTTGTGGAAAGGAGGGGGAAGGGTTAATGTTAATCGTTGACACTGGTTGGTACTTGTTTTGAGTATACATACACTCCTGGAAATGGAAAAAAGAACACATTGACACCGGTGTGTCAGACCCACCATACTTGCTCCGGACACTACGAGAGGGCTGTACAAGCAATGATCACACGCACGGCACAGCGGACACACCAGGAACCGCGGTGTTGGCTGTCGAATGGCGCTAGCTGCGCAGCATTTGTGCACCGCCGCCGTCAGTGTCAGCCAGTTTGCCATGGCATACGGAGCTCCATCGCAGTCTTTAACACTGGTAGCATGCCGCGACAGCGTGGACGTGAACCGTATGTGCAGTTGACGGACTTTGAGCGAGGGCGTATAGTGGGCATGCGGGAGGCCGGGTGGACGTACCGCCGAATTGCTCAACACGTGGGGCATTAGGTCTCCACAGTACATCGATGTTGTCGCCAGTGGTCGGCGGAAGGTGCACGTGCCCGTCGACCTGGGACCGGACCGCAGCGACGCACGGATGCACGCCAAGACCGTAGGATCCTACGCAGTGCCGTAGGGGACCGCACCGCCACTTCCCAGCAAATTAGGGACACTGTTGCTCCTGGGGTATCGGCGAGGACCATTCGCAACCGTCTCCATGAAGCTGGGCTACGGTCCCGCACACCGTTAGGCCGTCTTCCACTCACGCCCCAACATCGTGCAGCCCGCCTCCAGTGGTGTCGCGACAGGCGTGAATGGAGGGACGAATGGAGACGTGTCGTCTTCAGCGATGAGAGTCGCTTCTGCCTTGGTGCCAATGATGGTCGTATGCGTGTTTGGCGCCGTGCAGGTGAGCGCCACAATCAGGACTGCATACGACCGAGGCACACAGGGCCAACACCCGGCATCATGGTGTGGGGAGCGATCTCCTACACTGGCCGTACACCACTGGTGATCGTCGAGGGGACACTGAATAGTGCACGGTACATCCAAACCGTCATCGAACCCATCGTTCTACCATTCCTAGACCGGCAAGGGAACTTGCTGTTCCAACGGGACAATGCACGTCCGCATGTATCCCGTGCCACCCAACGTACTCTACAAGGTGTAAGTCAACTACCCTGGCCAGCAAGATCTCCGGATCTGTCCCCCATTGAGCATGTTTGGGACTGGATGAAGCATCGTCTCACGCGGTCTGCACGTCCAGCACGAACGCTGGTCCAACTGAGGCGCCATGTGGAAATGGCATGGCAAGCCATTCCACAGGACTACATCCAGCATCTCTACGATCGTCTCCATGGGAGAATAGCAGCCTGCATTGCTGCGTAAGGTGGATATACACTGTACTAGTGCCGACATTGTGCATGCTCTGTTGCCTGTGTCTATGTGCCTGTGGTTCTGTCAGTGTGATCATGTGATGTATCTGACCCCAGGAATGTGTCAATAAAGTTTCCCCTTCCTGGGACAATGAATTCACGGTGTTCTTATTTCAATTTCCAGGAGTGTATTTTCCATCTTTCATTGAGTTTGTGTCATGGGCATAAAGTTCAATTTGGCATAAATGTTGTGGAGATACACAGTATATGATTGTAATGGCCACATTTGGTGAAGCTTCTGTGTCCATTAACTGTCATCTTCCTATGTGGGGCATTTTTCTTCAACTACACTAACAGGCTTTGATTTAGTAACAGGTTATTGTAGACCAACACACAACTATGGGGGAGCCTCTTTATATGTTAGTAGTGGTATAGACTTGGATTACAGTGCCCTTAGTGTTAATGATTACTGTATAGAAAACCGAGCGAGGTGGCGCAGTGGTTAGACACTGGACTCGCATTCGGGAGGACGATGGTTCAATCCCACGTCCGGCCATCCTGATTTAGGTTTTCCGCGATTTCCCTAAATCGCTCCAGGCAAATGCCGGGATGGTTCCTTTGAAAGGGCACGGCCGACTTCCTTCCCAGTCTTTCCCTAATCCGATGAGACCGATGAGCTCGCTGTCTGGTCTCCTTCCCCGAAACAACCAACCGACCAACTGTATAGAAAATGTACTGGAAATAGCAGCAATGTTCCTGCCCATGTTAAAACTCAGAATTGTGTCTGTATACCGCACACTTGATAATGATGTTGAAGTATTTGCACAGGCCTTACAGAAACTGATACTACACCTCGATAAGTGGCCTAAATATAGGATTTTAATTTTTGGTGACGTAAATATTGATATAAGGCAGAACACACCTAAACAACTTAATCTTCTGAATATGCTAAGATCGCATGACCTGCACTGCATTAATGAAAACCCAACAAGACAGTCTGCCTGTCTTGATAATGTAACCACAAATGTTGAGACAAATCGGTATGAACTAGGGCTATTCAATACTCATTTTTTATCAGACCATAAAGGTATTTGGTTAAAATTGATAACAAAAGAGCCAGCATCTGTCTCCAATAAAATTAAGTACATTAGGCTTTTGAATGGAGAGAACATTGATAACTACAGAACACAAATAAAGATGACAAATTGGAATTACATTCTGCTGGAAAGTAATCATATTGAAAAAGCGTTTACATTATTCATTAGTGCATTGTCCGATACATTTAAAACTTGCTGCCCTAAAGTAATGAGAAAAAATAAGGGAACTATGAGGAAACATGGTCTCACGTCTGTGCATAACTGGTTCAGACCTGATCTACAAAGGCTCAAACTCTGTTAATGATTTGCTATGACAAATCAAAAAATAGTGAAGCCAAAAAAGCAAACTACTTAAGTTTTAGGAACAAATACGAGGCAGAAATTAGGTTAAGCAAGTGCAAGGCAAATGATGATTATATTAATAAGTCCCAAAATAAATGCAAAGCAGCCTGGACTGTTATCAAGACTCATCTGGGTAGAAATGAAGATGTTAACAAAAATAATTCATGTGGTGCTTGTATCACACTGGATGATTTCAACACCTTCTTCATTAATGCTGCCAGTATGAATAACAGTGCTGCAAATGAACATATCCATAAATGTGACAACAACCATACCTCAAATAATAGAAATTCATTTCTACAAAATTTTGAGGATATGGTTCCTGTGTTTAGATGGAAAGAAGTAAAAGTAACAGATGTTAAAACTGCAATAGCAAAATTAAGTTACTCAAAATCAGAAGACATTTATGGTCTCTCCAATTTTGTAATAAAAAAAGTAGCAGATGTAATAGCACATCCATTCTGTTCTCTTATGAACCAGATGTTTGCAGTGGCTGTTTCCCTTCATCCTTAAAAATAGCAGTCGTTACTCCACTGCACAAGAAAGGTGACAAGTCTTGTCCTAATAATTACCATCCAATCTCCCTTGTACCCATCATATCAAAAGTAGTGGAATATTGCATACAGCTCCAAATCAGTCAACATCTGTCTGTGAATAATATTCTTAGTGACTCTCAGTATGGCTTCAGATCCGGCCTGCAATGGCAAAAGCAGCTAAAGATGTTGTTTCATATATATTGTCATCATTCGAATCAGGATTATCAGTTAATGCCACTCTTGTGGACCTCAGCAAGGCATTTGACTCTGTCAGTCACAGGATACTACTAGAAAAACTGCACTGCTATGCTATTAGAGGCTCAGAACTATCTCTGATCAGATCTTATCTGAGTGACAGAAAATAAATTGTGCATTTTAACAATATGAGGTCAAATGTCTTGGATATCATGCAGGGTGTACCACAAGGCTCTGTGTTTGGACCTTTACTTTTTATAATATATGTAAATGACTTGCCCAGCACCATGTTATGTAAATCCACACTCTATGCAGATGATACAACTTTTGTTACAGCAGGGAAAGATTTAGGAAAATTAAACAAGGAAAATGAGGCTCATCACAGAGCAGCCATCAAGTGGTTCCAACTCAATGACTTGTATATAAATCATGATAAAACTGTAAATATTCTCTTTAGCTTGTGTGTTAAGAGTGATAAGATTGATTGTGTCTCAGCTAAACTACTTGGGATCCATCTTGACTCAAAATTAACGTGGAAGAGTCATACCGATTATATTTGTACTAAGTTAGCACGTGTGACATATTTGTTAGGTAAACTAATGTCATGTGTTAGTGGTAAGTTATTACTCAATGCATACTATGCCTTTTTCCACACCCATTTAACATATGCCACTTTGTTGTTGGGAAACTCCCCCGGAGCGAAACAAGTTTTCATTTGGCAAAGGAAGGCAGTCAGATGCATCCATGGAGTCAGAAATAACGAGTCTTGTAGACCATATTTAAAAAATCTAAAAATACTAACAGTTGCAGCCCTCTTTATACTAAGTTGTCTGATACACACAAAATAAAACCAACACAGTCACAAACTACGACAATCTATCCATCACCATGACACACATGTAAAACAGCAAATTGACATCCCAGTTGCTAGACTAAAGAAAACTCAAGACAGTTATACGTACATGGGAGTAAAACTATTTAACATGTTGGCAATAGAGGCACATAATGTTTCACTGAATGAGTTTAAAAGTGTCACAAAGAAATGGCTTAGAGAAAAAGCTTTGTATACAATAGAAGAGTTTATAACGTGCACTAAAGATTATCTTAAGTACTGGTACTAATATAGTTTCATTTAGATTAAACTTATACATGTATATATAATGCAAATACCTTGTGCAGCATCAAGGACAAATTTTTGTATCTTATTAGACAATAATGATCTACAATATATTACACCATTTCTGTTAGTTATGTAAACTGTCTATGTACACAAATGACGACATCAATTGCATTTTTAATGCCTAAAGATGGATAATAAAATAAATAAATAAAAAAGCTCAGTGAACAATTTGGTATTAGCATTTATGATCTTTTACAAGTTCAGCCTGTTAGATCACAGCTACCTAGTATTAACTTTTAACAGAACTCCCATGTCTTCGCTTTTCATATGAGAGTCAAAAAATGAAAAAAAATTGAACAGAAACTTTTTATTGGGAACAATATTGAAAGTAACATTATTTTATACATAATTTCCCGCAAGTACTGTGCACTTGGTCCACCTCTTGTCAAGCTTCTTAATTCAATTCTGCAAGAACCTTTGTGGCATCATGCATACCCATTTTATGCCACTTGCAAAACCTCATCATCCGATGTAAAGTCGTATTACATCAGATGCTCCTTCATTCCCCCAAAAAGCTAAAAATCAGGTGGAACTAGGTTAGGATGGCACAGTGGGTGTTCTAACTGCTCAAAAACAATATTTTAAGTGCAATGAATTGTTTTTCACAAATGTTTTAGTGCAAGCACTATCCTCAAGCAAAACCACATGTTTTGAAATCTTACCTTCTTTCTTCATTTTAATTTTGGTTTCAGATCTCACAGTAAGTTACAGTAGCTATTACTATTCACAGTTTGACATTTATAAGTGTAACAAATCATGATGTAGCTCACATATTGCAAAACACGGTCGTCAGCAACCTCCCTGCAGAAAATCATGCAACTTTTGAACTTTTTTGTTGTAGGTGTAGATGGATGTTTGAACATTGTGCTCTACCACTTACTCTGTGATTCATAGTGATGGAACCACATCTCACCTGTGATTGCTTTGTAACTGTCTAGTCTTCACCTTCCTCTTCAAAATGCCTCAAATGTAATTTTCAAAAATCCCACGTGATAGTTGCACTGCGGCCTGAGATGCTGCAGTTGGCAGTTGTGTATGCATGAGGTGTGCTTACTTATGTATTTTAATGGTGTGTGTCTCTTTTACTGATGAAGGCTGTGACCAAAAGCTGTGTAAGTGTCTTTTAATTGTGCCTGTCTGCAACTTGACGTGTCTTCTTTACAGTAAGTAGCAATGTGTCTTTTCCTACACTGTTCACGGGTAATTTGACATTTCAAAAATTTTCTGTTTCTGTTTGTCTGTTAGTTGATATGGTATCCAGCAAGTACAAACTTTGTGATATTTTAGATATTTTAGAAATTCTCAGGTGGACACAGACACTAAATTGTGTCTGATATTATTCTCAATTTTAGTACAGTGATCATTTTGAATTGTTATCTCAACATCTTGATGTTACTGTCTGTTTCTGAAGTGGATGGCCTTGGTGCAGACAGAAACATGTCCACTTTTTAAGTGATTTATCGACTCACAAACTTTTTCTTCACTGAAACAGCTGCATTCTGTGAGTAATCTCCACAGTCTGTTTAGAGTACAGAGTACTCCTCTCATTTTTTCTTTGGTGCATATGGCCATTGGGAAGGAAGGAAGGAAGATTAGAGTTTAACATCCCTTCAGCAGCACAACCATTAGAAACGGAACACAAGCTTAGTTTTTGAAAAGATGGGAAAGGAGATCGGGTGTGCCCTTTGCAAGGCAACTATCCTGGCATTTGGCTCTGGTGATATATTTGTCCCTGGTGAAGGGAAAAAAAACTTTTATCTTTATATGGAGACTATGCTTTAATTTGGCCCAATTGAAAACTTTTACATCACATTGTTTCAGGAATATCAAAATGCATGGAATTTAAAAATGAGAAAATTCCAAGCTAAATTAATATTATTTAAATTCTTTTACTTGTCCTCACTGAACTATGAGACAATTTCTTTACAAGTTCAGATTAGTTATACTTAAAAAAGTTATAACTTTCCTGAATCTATTATTTTAACTGAGTCACTATTTGTTGCATTTCTCTTTAAGATTCAGAATTATTATGATCTAACAGACATAAAGCAGTTTACTTGAAATCAACAAATTTGAGATCTTTAATGCAGTATTCTTTACACTTCATTAAGTATCTAGCTGAATACCTAGAGTTTCCTCAGTACTTATTGATCCCCTCACCCTCCTGCTTCTTTGCAAAATGTCTCTCTTCCACCTGCCTTTCACACCCTCTTTCTTTTTACCTACCCTCTAATCTTCTCCATCTTCCGCATGCTTAGTACACATCTTCCTCCTCCCCATTCCCTCTCTCCATCTCCTCCCCCCTCCTCTCTCTGTCTATCTGCTTTCTTCCCCTATCTCCTCTTCCCCCTCTCACTGCCCTTATCCTCCTCTTCCTTCTCTCCATCGATCTCCTCCTCCCACCATCTACATCCATCTCATTTCTCTTCCCAGTCTGTCCGTCTGTCCCTCTTCCCTCTGTCTGTCCATCTCATTGTCTCTCTTTGCTTTGTCCATTTCCTCCTACCCCCACTGGCAGTCCATCTCTTCCCCATACTTCTTTCTGTCCATCTCCTAAGTCACCTCATTTTCACCTTCACCCCCACCCTTATAGGAAGCGGTTCTTTCATCCATAGTATTTATTTCCAGAAAATAAATAGTATGTATACCAAATTTGGTTGAAATTTATTCTGTGGTTTAGGATCACACACACACACACACACACACACACACACACACACACACACACACAGATTTTCCCCTCCTCTCTGTGTCCATCTCCTCCTTCCCCTATCTCTTTCCATCTCCTCCTGCCCTCTCTATCTGTACAACTCATTCTGCCCCTCCCCCCTCCTCTGTCCATCACTTCCTCCACTCTCTCACTGTCCTTCTCCTCCTCTCACTTTTCTTTGTCCATCACCTCCACCTCTCTAGGTCCATCTCCTCCTCCCCAGCCCCTGCATCTGTCCAACTCCTCCTGTCCATCTGTCTGTCCATCTCCTCTTGCCTCTCTCTCTGTCCATCTAGCCTTCATTGTTCCCCTCTCTCTGTCCATCCCCTCCACCCACCTATCTCTGACAATCTTCTCCTTCCCCCTATCAGTGACCATCTCCTCTTCCCTGTTTCTCTGTCATATGTACCTCCCCCTCTTTCTGTCCATCTCATCATCCCGTCTCTTGCCCATCTTCTTCTCCCCCATTGCCTATCCCTCCCTCTCCCTATCTGTCTCATCCTGCCCCTCTTTCTGTCTGCCTCTTCCCCACCATCCCCTTTCTGACCATATTCTCCTCCCCCTCTTTCTTGTCCATTCTGCCCCCCACTGTGTCCATCCCCTCCTCCCCATCTGTCTGACCATCTCCTCCTTCCCTTCTCTTTATCCATGTCCCTCCCCTACTCCATCTGACCATCTCCTGCTCACCTTATCTCTGTCCATCTCCTCCATGCCCCTCTGTCTGTCCATCACCTTCCCCCTCTCTTTGTCCATCTCCTTCCCACTCTCTCTGCCTATCTTCTTCCTCCCCACTCTTCTCCCCACCTCCTGTCTTCCCCATCACATTGTCCCTCTCTTCCTCACCATATCTCCACTCTATGTCCATCAGCTCTTTCCCCTCTCTTTCAATATCCTTCTCCCCTCAGGCCATCTCATCCCTCTCTCTGACCATCTTCTCCTCCCCCTGCCTTTGTCCATCTCCCTACCCCCTCTCTCAGATGATCTCGCCCTTCCCCTCTCACTGTCTTCCTCTTTCTCCCCCCCCCCCTCTCTCTCCAGTTCCTTCCCCCATATGTGTCCATCTCCTCCACACCTTTCTCTCACAATCTCCTTTTCCCACTGCCTGTGTTCATCTTTTTCTCCACCACTCTCTATCCATCATCTCCACCCCACTCTCTCTACACATCTCATCCTCTCTCTCTTTCTATTTTCTCCTCCCTTGTCTGTCTCCTCTTCCCCCTTTCTCTGTCCATCTCAACCCCCTCCTATCACTATCCATCTCTTCAATCCCTCTCTACCCCTCTCCTCTTTCCCTCTTGCTCTGCCCATCTCATCCTCGTCCCTCTCACTATCCATCCCTTTTTTTCTTCTTTCTCTGCTCAGCCCTGCTCATCCACACTTATAACCACTGGAACACATTCTGATACTACCTGCACATCGTGCCAGTTATGCAGGGCAGCCTAGCTTGCAAGCATTACCAACCCGTTTCCTAAATGCTAAGGTCCTTATGTAAATTCTCGTAAATTCCTTTTTCAAATTAAGGCCTAAGATACCAGTCGCCTTATTTTGGTGAAGAATGCTTCTTTTCTTTGCCTTTTCTTGTATACGTCTTATGACCTTCTCATTGTATGTACCATACTACATTTTTCTTCCAAAGCAGCAGAATTCCTTCATTTAATCTATTAAGTGACTTTCAATTTTGCTACTAAAGATGTTGCTAGTCTTATGTCTGGTACTCCTCAAAATGTTTGACTGCCTTTGGTTGACTTAGAATCCATGTTCTGCACTCTTTAGGCTGTTCATTTCATTCAATAGGTCCTTCAAATTTTCTTGACTTTTACGAACGGTTTCATCAGGGAACCTAATCATTTCTATCTTTCATTTGAAATTTTAATCCTGCTTATGAGCTTTTATTTTATTTTCTTCATTGTCTCTTTGATATAGGCCTACAAATGTAAAAGTAGAGGAGATGATGACATCTCCGCCTTACAGCTTTTTTTATATTTTATTTTATTTTTTATTCAAGTTTCTTCCATTCTTATTATTCCCTCTCGGTTCTTGTAAATTTCCTACATTTTCAGTATTTCTCTATTGTGTATACTTATTTTTCTCAGGAGCTCAAACATCTTTCGTCACTTTACATTGACAAACACTTTTTCTTAGTCATCAAGCCCCATGTAAGGTGTTTTTTTTTTTTTTTTATATAAGTCTGCTGTCCATTATCAAGTGTGATCTTAGAACTGCCGCTTTGATCCCCTTTCCCTTCCTAAAGCCAGAGTGGTCATCATGTAACAGATCTTCTGATTTTCTTTTCCATTCTATTTTGTATTATTCTGGCCAGCCATTTGTGTGTGAGAGCTATCAGACTGATTGTACAGTAATTTTCTCATTTCTCCACTTTGGGATGTTGTGGAAGAAATCTGATAGCATGTCTCCATTCCACAGATTCTACACATTAATTTGAATAATAATTTTAGAAATTCTCAATTAATTTTATCTGTCCCTTCTGTCTTCTGATATTGAAACTAATTTTCTATTCCATTAGATTAGCAGATTGTTCCTCACCCTCATAGAGGTTGCCATTGTACTAACAGCTCTCTCCTTTGCATTCAACAGTGATATTTATTTTGCATTTGTAATGTTGATGCTTCTTCTTTCAGATATTCTGAAAGTTATTTGCACTGTTTTGTATGCTGAACCTGTCCTGATGACCATTCTTTTCCAATTTCTTCACCTTTTTCCTTCAGTCATATCACCTTAGCTTCATACATTTTATATGGATTTTATTTCTAAGTGACTTATATTGCCATATTCCTGTCTTTTCCTCAAAATTTTTGCACTTCCTTCATTAGTTGATCAATTTTAGTATTTGTTGTGTTATCTACATTTTCTTTGTAGCTACCTTTCTTGTACTTACAGGTATCTTTCAAACTTTTATGTGACATGCCTTCTGAGATCTATCCACTCCTCTTTGACTAAACTACCTAAATTTTCAATCTTCTCTTCATCATTACTAAATTATGATCTGAATCTGTGTACTCCTGAGTAATCTATGCTAACCAATATCGTAATATGGAGTCTCTGTCTCACAATGGACTAATGAAACTGTGTCTCTCAGCGTTTTCTGAGTATACCTCCTCCTCTTGTAATGTTTGAATCATGAACTAGCTGAACTTAATTTCAAAATTCAAAGAGTCTTTCACCTCTTATTCTTGCTGCTGAGCCCATATTCTCTTACAATCCTTCCTTTTATTCCTTCCCCTAATATAGCAATCCAATCCCTCATGATTATTAGGTTTTCCTCTCTGTTTAAATATTGAATTACCTGTTCAGTTCTCTCTCTGTTTATAACAGAGGCATGTAAACCTGAGATATATCTGTTGGTGTTGGCTTTGTGTAAGTCCTGATAAGAATAGTCAAGTTGCTGAAATGTAACTGTAACTATCTTCCTGTTCATATTGATTCCTATTACCATTTAACAATTTTCTGGTGCTTTAGATAAGTGGTTGCTCATGCAATTTGTACATAGGGTGGGAGGAGGCTGTACAGATATTTATATACCTTTTCTGCTTGTAGGTGAACTCCATATGGTTATCCCTCCTCACAGCATATTTGGTAACATCTGTTTTGTTACAGGCTGGAATTAGCTTTTTTCTTTTGTTGCCATAATTAGCACACTTAATTGTTGAACAATGTAAAAATCCAGGATATAATAATTGCAATATTATGAAAAAAAAAATAGATTACTACTCACCATATAGAAGAGATACAGAGTTGCACACAGGCACAACAAAAATTGCTACAAATTTCAGTTTTCAGCCTAATTGCCTTCTTCTAAAGTAAAAAACATGCACACAGTCACAAAAGCACAACTGACATGCACATGACCACTGTCTTCGGCTGCTAAAGCCATACGGAGTACAGCAACTTCGCCTGATGGGAGAAGCAATCTATGGGTGGTGGGGGTAAGGGCTGGTGCAGGGAAAAAGAGGGATGGCAGCGTAGGGGTGGGGGAAGGTTTACTCTGATTTTGGGACATGGAGGACATGGTGGGGAAAGAGTACGGCCGCTGGGTGCAGTCATGAGGTTGGGGGGGGGGGGGGGGGGGGAATAGAAAAGGAGAGAAGTAGAGGAGAAAAAGACTAGTGGTTGCATTGGTGGAATATAAGACTATGTAGTGCTGGAGTGGAAACAGGGGAGGGGATAGATAGCTGAAGGACAAGGAGTAGCAAGGTTGAATCACAAAGTTGGGAACTCTTCCTACAATACATAATCCTACTTTCCTATAATCTCCCTGGCCTCAACCATCACTAATCCCTGTCCCTCACTTACCTATCCCCTTCCCTGCTCCCACTGAAGCACTACACAGCCTTCTATTCCACGAAAGCACGTGCTAGTCTTTTAGTCTTTTTCCCTTCCTGTACTTTTGTCTTCCCCCCCACCCCCCACGCACACCTTACGACTGCACCTAACAGAGACACAGAGTTTAGGTCCACTTATTGTTAAAGGAAATGTTGTAGATATTTTCCATACTTTTAGTACATCATAAAAAGTGGAAGCAAGATTATTTTTTTGAAGACAATGAATTCAATTGACAGCTTCACCAAGCTTTATGCGGTCTTCCCTCACATACAGTACCGAAACCTCTGTCTGCAGAAGTCCTCATTAAAATATGGCATTAAATTTATCAAAATTGGATTCTCTCATCAGTGAAGAGAGATACTGCATGAAGTGAAAGTGTTGGTTCACTTGAGTGAGAGATATATTGCAGGCTGTCTTGGGTATAGCTGCTGTTGACTGTGTTCTGAAATCAATCAGTTTACTCTTGTCTTTCAATAATTTATTAAGCTCATGTATTATACATTTGACAGTAGATTGTCATTTGGCCACTAGATAAAAGAAATCCCTAAAATCCTTCAAAAGGGCAGCTTTCTGTGTTGCAGTATGTCAGTATTGTTACATGTTTAACTCATCTACCTAGTCAGTAGTGCCATCAGGCATAACTGGTATAAACAAACCTATTTTAATTTCCTGTAAAATTCTCTATCTTCTAACTTCTATCAGAAATTGATGTTATTACTTTTATGTTGTCTTGGAGGTCCATTTAAGAAATGAAGCTGGTTTAGATTTTAGTAGTGTTTTCATTTCAGGGAAGTATTTTATTGGACCTATGAAAACCTCTGTTTTATCTGAACTATCAGTTTCATCATGCCTCCTTAAAGCCCATTAATGGAAGTCACAGTATTTAAGACAGTTAAAGATCTTAGAAAGTGAGTCCCAGTTTTTATTACAGTTGATTATTATCCAACCCTATCGAATCTGTATATGCTTGGCTTAAAGATATTTTTTAATTCATGGCTTCAAATGTGGCTCAACTGAACATGCTATTTACATGCTTGTGACATTTTTCGTGAAGCCACTGTAAATCAGGCACACACTCTTCAACCTATGCAATATTGTTGCATCATCTCAGATTCCAAATAGGATGTGCGAGTAACAGAAAAAGTGAGCTCCTTAATTCACATTCACAAATGCACACTTTTTTTTTTTAACATACAGTATGCCTATTTGAAGTCCCTTTTATACTGGTTCTGTCAGTTCTTTGCATCCTGTGTAAAGTTTAGTATTGGTGATGATCCCTCACAGGCCTTAATTTCATATTTTTGTGCAATGTTAGATATTCAGAATTAACAGATTTTAAATATGGCACTGCACTATTCATTTTCTCTTTCTGGTTACAATAGTTTAAACGGTACAGGAGGAAATAATGATATGAGCATGTCTGTTTGCACATATCACTTGTACAAGACACCTCAAGCAAATACTGAACCAAGGAGGACTGTAGCTACTGCAGTCTGGTGTCTGCCATTACAGGTGGCTTTTCAGTGGTGAAAATGGAGGAAATGGGGCAAGATGAAATTGCACAGCATGGGTTGGCAATCTGAGGGTCAGAAGTGGTAGTGTCTGCTATGGCAGAATGGCACAGTGTTTAAGCTGACACATGGATGTTCAAACAGTGCAGATGGTTTGCAATCATTACTACACAGTTAATTTTGAGAGTAACCAAACTGAAATATTATTACTTAAAAAATTGCAGGTTTGAATTTTAGGAGTAATATCATAATGTGCTGGGACAGAGAGGAGGAGGGAAAGGACTACAGAAATTCAGCCCACCCCCACAAGCCACTCCTGCTGCTGATAATACCCTATATTCTTCCAACCAGTTACCTTCATCTTTTTACTATTTCATTTCATTGCCCCTTACAATGTCAAGTTCCAGTCTTTGCATTTCCCTTTTCAGATTCTCTGGCTACCTCCCACACTCAGACTTCTAACATTACACATTCCAACTCATAGAATGTTACTGCTTTTCAGTCTTCTTCTTCTTCTTCATCTTTTTTTCACCTCCCCTTGGCAGTTGCCACCCAGAAACCAGAATGCAAAACTAATGTGAAGTCATAATAATGAATTAAGGATGGGTCCATCTTCTTGCAAGTACACAATTTATTGTTCTCTTTTAAAACCCAAACATGTTTCACCACAGTTATGGCATTCTCAGTGACCTTTTTTTTTATAGTTTTCCTTTTATTTTATGTTATGCGTGTCCTGTGACTGCCAACCAAAATCAGGAAGAGGTTAAATTAGTACACTATGTCATCATTGTAATATTTTGCTGGTCATTAGATATGACAAATTTGTTTTTATGTACCAAACATGTTTTTGTGTAGTTGAGCTGAATGTTTTCTGCTGCTCATTTGTAAACACTGTGTCCTGCTCTGTTGCACTGCACAAATGTATGTCTCTTTGGTTGGAAGTCACAGGACACACACAATGTAAAATAAAAGTAAAATAATAATAAAAACTGAGTATCCATAAGTGTGGTGAAACATGTTTCGATGATGAAGCAGAACAATAATTTCTCTGTTTGCAAAAAGGTGGACCCATCCTTAATTCATTATTATTTTTCTGCAAGCACGGTAATGAGCTCAAAACTCCAATATGGTAATCTGAAATCTTTTGCTGGTGGAGGTCACATCTCATGGATGCCATTTTCCATGTCTGTAACGTACAATTTTCCGTGGTTGCTTTTTGCAACCCAATCATGACAGTACAAATATGAATATCTTGTATAAATCAACACCCCCTACTTTCATGTCCTACCATACACATTAGGGGCACAATTGGTACTTCATGTATTATCTTCTAAGTTAACTTTCAACTGTATCAAGTTTGTAGTGCACTTGTGAATGCTACCCCACCTCTAGAAATTTATTGAAGTGGTAGCACTTCTCTCTCCAGTTTTTGACTGAAAATTTTGATTTTCAGTTCTCTATTACTACATCCCTGCCTACACTATAGTGTTGCAGTAATTCCATGCTACCATAGTAGCTTAATACAAATGAAATTGTTGTTCACTGTCCAAGCCTGCTCTGTTTCACCATTCCTCCACCATCTTCTTTCTCTTGCTGCCTGTGTCCACATCTGGAAACTGCCACTTTCAGCCTGTGGTTCAAGTACCTCTTTATTCTCTCTATAGTTTTCCCCCACCCTTGTGTAATTATTTCTTTCTCACTCCCTACCACAAAACCACTAACTTAGCTGCCTCAGAATTGTTTATAACACTCATCTTGGATTGATGTAGAAGTTCTCCTTCTCTGCAAAACTGTAAAGACACCAACCCTTGCCTGTATCCTGGTCATTCCTGTGTTTCATTTCTCTTGACCTTGTTAATTTTGCAGTGGTTGGAAATTTCACAATTCCTGGCTTTCATCTTGTGACAGTTCCCAGAACTCACTAAACCTTTACACTAAACTGGCTGGGAAAACCATCTTATTGGTGAGTACCTTGGACACTCCCGCACTGGTGGCCACCTGCAGAAAATATCAATGGAACGTCATTTCCATTGCCAGTTGATTGCTTCCTTCAAAATTCCGAAGGTAGCAGAAGCTTTGTCTCTCATATAGTAAAGTACGAGGTATTTCAGTTAGACTATCATCCAAGTACATCGTAGAATGTTGACAGTAGTTTGTCCCATATTATTGTAAACAGAAGCTGTTGTCTCTGAAAAGATCTTGTGCAGTAGACAAAGTTAATGATTAAAGCATTATGATGAAGAATATTCCAATGAAACTGTTGACAGACATCACTACCCATTTACTGGTATAGATTCACTTCCCAGTCCACTTGAATGTGTGTTTCATAGGAGACCATTACATGCACTTTTGGCAGTTAAAGTATCATTCCCTTTGCATTAAGCCTTTTCTAATCAGATATTTTTCTCTATAAAACTCAATTCTCACCGACCATGCTTTCAAATCACGCATAATATTAAACGCTCCATTTGAGGTCTTTCTTGATCATAGCATGCAGTAGTCTTAAAATATAGGATGCACTTTCTACTTACCCCACATTCACATATAAACTGATTCATGGATTAAGCAGCAGTCATGTAAAGTGTATTATGTAACAGGACATTGTGCAGGATTCATACACTTTTGTTGAATGTACGTTTTGACTATGAATTACAAAAGCACAGTGCATGAATGAATGAGTGGTAGCGGTATGAATGCAGAGCCAACAGAGAAACTTAATGATAGATTTCCTGTATAGACGTCTAAATTACAAGTGATATATATTTTCATAGATTTTATAAAACTGGTATGTAAGAAAAAGTACATAATTTCAGATTTTGCTCCATTTCAGTTTTGTTGGAATTTTCACTGAACTTCATTTAAGTTGTATTTCGTTTACACTAAAACTAATATTTTACCTTGTATTGTATGTGAATAAAATGTGCAGTTAAGAATTACCATTATACCACAAAAAATTTTGAGTAGCTATAGTACACAACCACATATTTATAGATGAATGTGTCTATTAGTACAGTAAGCTTATTTACTGATGTTCAAAATTTGGTGAATGAAGAGTGTCCAAGTGTGAAATTCTGTGTTTAACACTGCATTTTTTTCCTTTGTTTTGATGCAGCACTGAAGAAGTCTACAATCCATTTGTGTCTGCTGAACGTCAGATGATGGAACTCCTAGCAGATGATGGACCAGTGACTCCAAAAGTAACGTCGCGAGTAGAAGTTCATTCAGCGCCACCTTATCCTAAGCAAAATCCTACTTCCTTGCCCACAAATAATGCTCGTGCAGGACTGCATTCTGCACCTGTTGCTCATAAAGCAGTGGAAAGTAATAATTTTACACCTACTAGCTCCTCTGGACCTTCTGAAAGTTCGCTCCTTAATTCGAGTACAGAAGATGTTAATTCCTCAGTGACACCACCAATGGGTATTGACTGCACATATGATACATTACAGTCACCACCTGTTTGGTCAGGTTCTCTTCAAGAACTAGATGACATGCTGAACCATGGTATTATTCCATACGATATTGCTGAAAGTTTATATGCTGGGTCTGATGAAAGGGGGTCCTCTCTTAGTTTATGTAGTTTGCAATTCCTTGATCATATGTCTAGTCAGGAAAACAGTTCAACAAGAAAAATTTCAAAAATACGTGCGAAGATGGAGGAAGCATCTTTGCAGTTACAGAAATCAGTGGCATTACATGACAGCTTTACAGAGTTAACAGAGGAACCTAATGATAGAGTTAAAGGATTTTCTGATAATGATAACCTGCCTTGTTCTTTTCCCCAAACATCCTTCTTCCTTTCCAGACCTGATCCCAACATCAGCACTGACACTGTCTCATTGTCTGGCTCAGACAGCCATGTATCAAGGAAATTGTATGGTGAGCTAGACTGCAAGAGTGAATCTGGTGAGAAGGAGAAAGCAGATGAAGTTATTCACCATAATTCGCAAATAATGAAAATGAATCTTGAAGATGATATATATTGCAAGGAGAATGTAACCATTAAGCAGTATTCAGCTACTGGAAAACATAGTGTTGACTCTGCATACAGTAGGTAAGTAATTTACTGAACAGCATTCTATTATTCACTATACAAAAGAGACATTTAGCAGAGGATAGCTTCAAAAATGTTAAGTTGCACATTCTATCTGAGCTTTCAGACTTACAGTCATGTTTGTGTTTATTCTCAGTGCATTATTTTGTATGAATTAGCTTCCATGGATCCCATGGAAATGGGGCCCTTGGATATGGAGTGAAGTAAAGAATGTGCTTTGTATTTGCTTGCAGTGTAGCAAATTGACTTAAAACTTTATAGTATTAAAGTGCTAATACTTATTATAAGATAATACATTAATATCAAGAATTTCTGATGTGATATGCTTAAGGTGAGAAGAGAAGCACACAACAGAAAATTATTTACATTTAAATCAAAATAACTATTTGACTGCCCTTTCAGTGAGTTCAGTGGCAAGGACCAGTCACCAGCTAATCATGGTTCTATCTAGTGTATGACACACTTGCTGTGTTACTATTTTGTAATTACATGCAGAGCCTTGCCAAGTGTAGCTGTCTGCACACCTCCAGTTCAGTCTGTCAATCACAAAGTTTTATGCTGAAGTTATAATCAGCCTTAAACTCCACCATGTTATCCACAAGATATTTACTCATAATATACACGGGCGCACTATTAAATACATATGTTTCCGTGTGTCTGACTTGTATCTGTTCTAATGTTAACATCTTTGAGACTGATCTCAAACACGCTGGATGAAGATAGCTGGCCTGCCGTTTCAAAACTCTTAGGTCTGTAGCAGTGAATGCAATTCATTTGAACAATGTACCAAGTGGAATAGACATATTTGGTGTACTTATTCATGCGAATATTGTAGTACTTTGATGAGAGAAAGCATTATGACTAACTGCTTAGTAGGGGGTTGGTCTACCTATGAAATGCAATATAGCAGCAGTTCTGCATGGCATGGATTTGACAAGTGTTTGCTAGGTTTCCAGAGGTATGTGACACCAGGTGTCTATGCACAAATCATGCAATTCCCATAAATCTCACTTTGATAGTTTGTGGGCAAGGAGCTGGCACTCGATAGTGTCCCAGAAGTGTTCCAGCAGGTTCAAATCACATAAATTTGGTGGACAATACATCAGCATTAGTTCACTATCATGCTCCTCAAACCACTGTAGCATGATTCTAGCCATGTGACATGGACAGTTAACCTACTGGAAGATGCCATTGCCGTTGGGGAAGACATCAAGCATGAAAGGATTCAGATCATCTGTAGTAATGTTCACACAGCCCATCGCTGTTATCCATCGCTGTTATTGTGTCTTTGATTAATAATGCAGGTCCAACGGAAGCTTAGGTGAATGTCCCCACAGTATAAAACTGCATCCAGTGGGCTGGGTCTGTGGCAGGGTGCATGTTTTGAGTAGCCATTCATCTGGACAACGGTGCATCTGGACATGGCCACCAACCTAGTGAAAGAAGAAACGGATTTATCCAACCAGGCAATATTTTTCCACTGATCCATGGTCCCATCTTGATGATACTGTGCCCACTGCAATAATAATGGATGTTGTTGTTGGGTTAACAAGTGAACACCTAGGGGTCATCTGTTGTAGAACTCCATGTTCAGTTGTGTGCTCTGAATGGTATGCTCCAAAATTCTTGTATCTGCTCCAGTGTAGATCTACCACAGTTCATCATCTATATTGTGTTACATGTTGAGAAAGTCTCCGACCTCCACGTTCAGTGACGAGGTCGAGACTGCCAACACATTTTCATCTACTCATGGTTTCACTGTCCTTCAGCTACTTTCCATAGATGCTCACAACAGTGGCATGCAAAAAGCCAACCAGCTTCATTGTTTCTTGTATGTTTGTTTCTAGGCAACAGCCATAATAATCTGCCCTTTGTCAAACTCACTTATTTCAGTGGATTTCGCAATTTGTACGTCTACATCTATACTCTGCAAACCACTATGAAGTGCATGGCAGAACCTCCCATTGTACCATTATTAGAGTTTCTTTCCATTCCATTCATGTGTGGAGCACAGGAAAAATGATAGTTTGAATTTTTCTATGCATGCAGAAAGTATTCTGATCTTATCCTTATGATTCCTATGTGAGCAGCATGTCAGGGGTTTTAGTATATTCCCAGAGTCATCATTTCAAGTTGGTTCTTGAAACTTCGTTAACAGACTTTCTCATGATTGTTCACATCTGTCTTCAAGAGTCTTCCAGTTCAGTTCCTTCAGTATCTCTGTGACACTGTCCCATGGATCAGACAAACCTGAGACCATTCATGCTGCCCTTCTCTGCATACATTCAGTATCCTCTGTTAGTCCTATTTGGCACTGGACCCACACACTTGAGCAATATTCCAAGACCAATCACATGAGTGATTTGCAGGTGATATCACCACTAGAATGATTCCTCATTTGTCTCTACTGCACTTATATACTTTTCTTAACACACCACTTGCCTGCTATGCAACCAGACAGCAGTCATTCTCAGTGTGGACAGTCTTGTAGAAACTATTTTACACATAGTTTGCTTCAGTGTAATATTTTTGAAACTCACAGATACAAAGGGCAGTATTACAATTCAGACACCCCAAAGACATTGCTTTTGAATGCACTATTCCTTCTAGCTCTTACTGACATGAACACACTCTTTGCAGGCATAGGACAGTGCTCTTTTTTTCTGAGTAGGTGATATCTTTTCATCAAAAGTCTGTCACAAAGCTTGAACAGTTGTAACCTCCCCCTCACTTATCGACCTTAATGACAGTGAAAAATTAAACTGCATGTACCTAATGGAAATTTGGGAAAAGCAATCGTCACCGAAGTTAATTTGTTGTTAAAGAGGGAGGAAAGGGTTACATCTAAATGAAAGGAAAAATGCAAATGAAACTGGTGGAAATTAATTTTGAAAAGGGGTAAAGTTAATAAAGAAAGTAAATGTGCGGCCATTACGTTAACAATTAACTAGCGGTAATTAGATATTTGAGATTTGGGGGAAATTATGGTCACCAGTCCTAAGGACAGTTACTATAGTAACTGAAAAAGAAAGGTTATTACACATATAATTAGCACTAGAAGTGTGGCAACTGAAGGTTGACACGGGTAGTGTGAAAACTGAATGTTTGTCAGAAGTAATAAATTTCGCTACACTCTGACTTAATTTAGCAAAAGAATTAATAAAACCGGAAAATTGAAAGTTAATTTAGTGACTGAAATTAATAGTGAGCTTTGTTTCTGAAGCACATCGAAATTCAGGAAAATACGGTTAGTCTTGGACTACCTCAACAATCATTTCAAAAGCTACTTGAATCTACGCAATTTAGAAATAAGAGATTTAACTTTGAACTTGAATTAAATGATTCTGAACAATTAACAATAGTAAAATTTAGTACGTACCAAGCTGAGCTGCAGTCACAGGTAAGCTAAAATACGGTAACAAAACTCGCACTCTTAATTTGTGCTTGTGTAATCTAAATATTGTAGCCAGCTATGAATACCTTAACTGAACTTTGAAATTAAAGCAGTGAAATCGAATGATGCTGGCGTTTGAATTTCAACGACACTCGGGTTCATTCCGGAAAAGGAAGGGACCCTGCTTGGTAATGCAATTGGAACAATGAGCAACAAACGTTCATGCTAAGTTGCTGTAATTTTGTGATGCAACAATTTTAAAAGTTTGAAAAGCTGATGTCTGCCATACAGTTCTAAAACTTTACGTGCTTCCAGTCTTCCTTGTTGGTTGATTGAAGGTGTGAAGCCGTCGATCGAGGAGGTGGCGACAGTCACTCATTGTCGGCCGTCGCTGTTGCAGAAGCTGGATGTTGGCGCGCCTTCTTCTCGACACGGTCACCAGGCGAAACGGGCTCTTGATGTGCACCAGCTAATGCTTCCCGTCCGCGACACCATGTCAGAAACTATCATCGCAAGTCGAGCGCAATTACATGCTGCCAAACCCCGAAAGTGCGGCAACTCGTGGGAGCTTCACACAACACACCTGCTCCACTGCACCACCCCAGCCAGACTCTCCCTCTGCCCGCACTCCACGCGACCGAGTTCACACTACCAAAGATCCTAAACACTTAGGTTCTCCACACGACCTATCGATGTAATCGTTCGATAGCATAGTTTTCCCTAGGCCAGACCCAGTGTAAAAGTACAAATAATATTTACAAAACAAACCAATTATACATCGACATAAATGCATAAACATATACAAATAGTAAAACAATTACAATATACAAAGACACAGAACTGTTATTTCTTCAGGTAACAAAATAAGGATGCAGTGCAATAGATGGAAATAGGAGGATATGCATTTCCGGTGTTACACAGTCCAAGACATAGTGAAGAAACAATTTAGCAAGCACATCGACGCTACGACAGATTCTGACGCCCACATCTTCGCGACTGCTGGCGCGGGGGCACGGAGTGCAAAGAGAGCGGCCCAAGGGGGGAGGGAATTTAAATCGCCCGCCCGCCCTCAGGAGCTCAGTTCGTCAGCGCACCTGACGATGGCAACATGTCTGATCGCCAAAATATTGTGCTCGTTGGACACAATGAACTGGCAGTATACCTGTAGACTGTTCGAGCAAGATAAATGAAAATTTTAATATCAAAATTGGGAACACATAGCAGATGAAGTCAAGGAATTGTCCTGCCTTGGAAGCAAAATATAATATGATGGAGAAAACAAGAAGAATATTAGAGGCAAACTAGCACAGACAAAGACAATATTTCTTACCAAAAGAAGGTTACTAGTGTCAAAAAGAGGGCTTAATGTGGAGAGTAAATTTGCTAAGCACCAAATACTACACTAGCCTTCAAGGTCCGGGCAATCGCAGAGGGTGGGCTTATTGGTAGTTGGGAGCTCAAATGTCAGGCGTGTAATGGGGCACCTTAGGGATATGGCGGCTAAGGAGGGAAGAAATCCAGTGTGCACTCCGTGTGCATTCCGGATGGAGTCATTCCTGATGTGGAAAGGGTCCTTCCAGATGCCATGAAGAGCGCAGGGTGCAGCCAGCTGTAGGTGGTGGCACATGTCGTCACTAATGACATGTGTCGCTTTGGATCTGAGGAAATTCTCTCTGGATTCCAGCGGCTATCTGATTTGGTGAAGGCTGCCGGTCTTGCTTACGAGATGAAGGCAGAGCTCACCACCTGCAGCATCGTTGACAGAACCGACTGCGGACCTTTGGTGCAGAGCCAGGCGGAGGGTCTGAATCAGAGGCTTAGATGGTTTTGCGACCGTGTTGGCTGCAGATTCCTTGACTTGCGCCACAGGGTGGTGGGGTTTCGGGTTCCGCTGAATAGGTCAGGAGTTCACTACACTCAGCTGGCGGCTACACGGGTAGCGGAGGCTGTGTGGCGTGGACTGGGCGGTTTTTTAGGTTAGAAGGCCTCGGGAAAGTATGGGGTGGGCTGCAATCTCAAAGGGTGCATGGCAAATACAGGACGTGCTTGGGTCAAGGAACAGTCGTAATTGTAGTTGTAAATTGCCGTAATTGTGCTGGGAAAGACCCTGAGCTTCAAGCGCTAATAGAAAGCACAGAAGCTGAAATCGTTGTAGGTACAGAAAGCTGGCTAAAGCCTGAAATAAGTTCTGCAGAAATTTTTACAAAGTCTCAGACGGTGATCAGGAAAGATAGATTAGGCAGAATTGGTGGTGGAGTGTTTCTGTCAGTAGTGGTTTATCTTGTAGTGAAGTCGAAGTAGATACTCCGTGCGAATTGGTATGGGTGGAGGTTATACTTAACAGCCGAACTAAGTTAATAATTGGCTCCTTCTACTGACCCCCAGACTCCGATGATATAGTTGCTGAACAGTTCAGAGAAAATTTGAGTCTCGTAACAAATAAATACCCCACTCATACGGTTATAGTTGGTGGGGACTTCAACCTTCATTCGATATGTTGGCAAAAATACTTGTTCAAAACCGGTGGTAGGTAGAAAACATCTTCCAAGATTGGCCTAAATGCTTTCTCCGAAAATTATTTCGAGCAGTTAGTCCACAAACCCACACGAATTGTAAATGGTTGCGAAAACACACTTGACCTCTTAGCCACAAACAATCCAGAGCTAATAGAGAGCATCATGACTGATACAGGGATTAGTGATCACAAGGTCGTTATAGCTAGGCTCAATACCGTTTCTTCCAAATCCACCAGAAACAAATGCAAAATAATTTTATTTAAAAAAGTGGATAAAGTGTCACTTGAAGCCTTCCTAAGAGACAATCTCCATTCCTTCCGAACTGACTATGCAAATGTATACGAGATGTGGTTCAAATTCAAAGATATAGTAGCAACAGCAATTGAGAGATTCATACCTCATAAATTGGTAAGAGATGGAACTGATCCCCCATGGTGCACAAAACAGGTCCAAACGCTATTGCAGAGGCAACAGAAAGTTCAGAAGAACGCGAAATCCCGAAGATTGGCTAAAATTTACAGACGCGCGAAATTTGGCACGGACTTCAATGCGAGATGCCTTTAATAGGTTCCACAACGAAACATTGTCTCGAAATTTGGTAGAAAATCCGAAGAAATTCTGGTCGTATGTAAAGTACACAAGCGGCAAGACGCAGTCAATACCTTCGCTGCGCAGTGCCGATGGTACTGTTACCGACGACTGTGCCGCTAAAGCGAAGTTATTGAATGCAGTTTTCCGAAATTCCTTCACCAGAGAAGACGAATGGAATATTTCAGAATTTGAAACACAAACAGCTGCTAGCATGAGTTTCTTAGAAGTAGATACCTTAGGGGTTGCCAAGCAACTCAAATCACTTGATATGGGCATTCAGGTTCAGATTGTATACCGATTAGGTTCCTTTCAGATTATGCTGATACAATAGCTCCCTACTTAGCAATCATATACAACCGCTCGCTCACCGATAGATCTGTACTTGCAGATTGGAAAATTGCGCAGGTCGCACCAGTGTTTAAGAAGGGTAGTAGGAGTAATCCATCAAACTACAGACCTACATCATTGACGTAGCAAATCATCGAGTAAAACTGAAGTGATATCAGGTGTTCCCCAGGGAAGCGTCCTGGGACCTCTGTTGTTCCTTATGTATATAAATGACCTGGGTGACAATCTGAGCAGTTCTCTTAGTTTGTTCGCAGATGATGCTGTAATTTACCATCTTGTAAGGTCATCCGAAGACCAGTATCAGTTGCAAAGCGACTTAGAAAAGATTGCTGTATGAGGTGGCAGGTGGCAGTTGACGCTAAATAACGAAAAGTGTGAGGTGATCCACATGAGTTCCAAAAGAAATCCATTGGAATTCGATTACTCAATAAATAGTACAATTCTGAAGGCTGTCAATTCACCTAAGTACCTGGGTGTTAAAATTACGAACAACTTCAGTTGGAAAGACCACTTAGATAATATTGTGGGGAAGGCGAGCCAAAGGTTGCATTTCATTGGCAGGACACTTAGAAGATGCAACAAGTCCACTAAAGAGACAGCTTACACTACACTCGTTCGTCCTCTGTTAGAATATTGCTGCGCGGTGTGGGATCCTTACCAGGTGGGATTGATGGAGGACAACGAAAGGGTGCAAAAAAGGGCAGCTCGTTTTGTATTATCACGTAATAGGGGAGAGAGTGTGGCAGATATGATACGCAAGTTGGGATGGAAGTCATTAAAGCAAAGACGTTTTTCGTCGTGGCTAGATCTATTTACGAAATTTCAGTCACCAACTTTCTCTTCCGAATGCAAAAATATTTTGTTGAGCCCAACCTACATAGGTAGGAATGATCATCAAAATAAAATAAGAGAAATCAGAGCTCGAACAGAAAGGTTTAGGTGTTCGTTTTTCCCGCGCGCTGTTCGGGAGTGGAATGGTAGGGAGATAGTATGATTGTGGTTCGATGAACCCTCTGCCAAGCACTTAAATGTGAATTGCAGAGTAATCATGTAGATGTAGATGTAGTACCATTATTGTCCTGCTGGCAGATGACATCCTACCGAGGAAAAGCAAAGTGCACGTAGTGTGGACATGGCCCCAAGCATAGATGGATACTTGTGTTGATCCATTGTGCCTTCCAGAATGATGAGATCACCCACAAAATGTCACAAAAACATTCCCCAGATAATAATGCATGCAGGATGTTTGCTTTCAGATATTTCTTGCTGTACATGCCAATGGCTATCTGTCTGATAGAGCATAAAACTTGATTCATCTGAAAAGGCCACATGTCACCACTCAGTGGACATCCGGTTGCGGTACTGACATACAAATTCCATCCTTCATTGCCAGTAACCAGCAGTCAGCATGGGTGCATGAACCTGGCAGTAATGTTCACTGGACAGTCATTGAAGAGACACATTGTTGCTGGCACCTGGGCAGTCAGTTGCACACCAGTTGGGGGTCTTTTCAACCATTTACATCTCTGCAGTTATCATTTAGACCTGTTGGCCTGTGGTGCACCACATTTGCCTTGAGGCTGATTTTGGATAGTGCCATTTTGCCATGCACAGTATACTTTAACCAAAGCATCATGTGAACAGGTCACAAACTTAGCCATTTTGGAAATGCTTCCATCCTTAGCCTGAAAGCCAATGATCACCCCTTTTAGATGTTGGATAAATCACTCCATTTCCACATTAAAACAACGACTGTACTGTTTTCCATGTCCTCTGATACGGTTCATTTACCCTCCAATGCAAGTGCTGTCACCTACCGCCTGTGAGTTATTATTGCACAGTGACGTCAAACATAGGCAGGAAAATATTAATGTTACCAGGCCGTGTAACTGACAATGGCCGAAGTAAATAGGAGTAAAATGCAGATTGGCAGTAGGAAGAAAAACATTTTTGAAAAAGAGAAATACTTAACACTGAATACAAGTTAAAAGTGTTAGAAAGTGTTTTCTGAAAGTATTTGTCTGGATTGTAGCCTTATATGGAAATTAGATGTGGGCAATAAATATTTCAGACAGAAGGGAATAGAGGCTTTAGAGAAGTATTGCTACAGAAGAGTACTGACTATTGGTGGGTAAATCAACTGACTAATGAGAAGGTACTCAGTTGAATTGTAGAGAAAAGAATGTATGACATAAGGTGGTAACAGAAGAGATTGGAAATGTCCTGAGGCATGAAAGATTGTCAATTTGATAATGGAGGGAAGTGAAGGAGGTAAATACTGTAGAAGCAGACTGAGACTTGACTATAGTAAGCAAGTTCAAATGGATGTCGGTTATAGTAGTTATGCAGAGATGAAGAGGCTTGTGTATGATAGATAACATGGAGAGATGACCCAGTCTTTTGACTAAACTCACCAACGATACATTTACAGCACAGCATTGTATGAAAGTGATTCTTGGACTGTGACAAAACCAAAACGGAAGACAATCGAAGCATTTGAGATGTAGTGTTAGAGAAGGCTGTTGAAAATTAAACGGATTGGTAAGATAAGAAATGAGGAGGCTCTCCCCAGAATTGATGAGGAAAGGAATATTTGGCAAACAGTGACTGTAGGAAGGGGCTGGATGATAGAAAATGTTTGAAAACATCAGGAAATAGCTTTCATAGTACTAGAAAGAGCTGTAGAGGGAAAAAACTGTAGAGGAAGACAGATTGGAATGCATGCAACAATTATTTTGGGACATTGAATGTGACTGTTACTCTGAGATTGAAAGGTTGGCACAAGAGGGAATGTCGTGGCAGGTTGTATGAAACCACTCAGACTGATCATCCCCCAGAAGCAGTAGGCAACTTCTTATGTACTACTTTTTTTCTCAGTAATGTCATGTTGTGTATTTCATTTATTTATATGTACTGAATGTTTTGAGAGAAAAGCAGAGAAAAGAGAATGACTTCGTAAAACCATTTTTAATAATTTTTTTTATGGGAGAGAGATAAAATCCCTATTCCCTTTCAATGGTACATTGGCCAGAAAATGCCAGGTACGTAGGACGGAACTTAAATAGTGGCAACACTGCTGTGGAGGCACTATGCAGTGGAATCTATTATTGTTGCTGATAGCACACATTGTTGACATACCTACCTTACCTCCGAGCAATTGGACTCGCCTGACCCACGTCACCAGCATGCACACAATCGAGGGAAACACAGTCACTTGTGAGCAAGCAGTCTAACATAATGGTGTCACTATGTTTTAAAAACAGTAAGAATGAAGTGGGATCAAGATTGAATGTGTCAGAGGTTGTTCTGCCTGACAGTGTCACCAAGGTCTTCAAGAGGTGTCCGGGGGATCAGCATTGCCATATAGAGCAGTGGCATGTTGGGTAGAAGCCTTCCATGAAGGTCAGCAGACTGTGGCAGACATGCATCGGGCAGGTCGCCCTAGCATCTCTGAAGAAGAAGTGCATGCTGTTGCCGCATAAGTGGACAGTGATCGACACTATACGATTCGTGAGCTCATCCACAAAACTGGATTACCACAACGACTGTGCTTCACGTCCTGGCCATGCTAAAAATTGCATCACAATGGGTTCCGCATGAATTCATGGGAATCCAGAAATGCTTGCATTACAACACTGCTCAGACGCACTTGGAGTGCTATGTGCGTAAAGGAGAGGCTTCCTTATGCCATATCGTAACACTGAATAAGACATGGGCCATTTCGTATGAGCCAAAACTGAAATGCCAATCCAACGAATGGCATCATTATGGGTCGCAATGAAAGTCAAAAGTGCGTCAGAGCCCCAGTTTGGTGAAAGTTATGGTGATTCTCATATACGACTGTGATGGTGTTATCCTAACGAATTACATTCCTCCACGGCAGACCGTCAATGCACAGTATTACTGTTTGTTTTTGGAGAATCACCTGTGACCAGCTTTGCGAAAGAAGCGGCGACACTTTCTGCCCAACCCACCCATCATTTTGCAAGACAATTTGTGGACGCATACAGCACACACTGTGGCTGCTCTGTTTGGTCAATGGACCTGGGAAGTACTGCACCATCCACCATACTCCCCAGACTTAAGTCCTTGAGACTTTGATTCGATTCCAAAGACGAAGGAACCACTTCATGGCATTCGCTTCAGAACTGTTCCAGAGATTCAACAGGCAGTAGACAGTTCCATTTAACCATCAACAGAACAGGCTCTGCTAACGGTATACTACACCTTCCACATCGCTGGCAACAGGTTCTACACAACGCTGGTGACTACTTTGAAGGACAGTAACAGGTGCAAACATGTAACACTTTTGTATCGGTTGTGAATAAATAGTTGCCACTATTTAAGTTCCAACCCTCGTATATGCTTACACCAGCAGTGTAAGGATTTCACCATTGATTTTCCCCTTCTCCATAGTTATGAGAAACAACTAGCTGTTTTGCAACTGCTTAAATGTACAAGTCTGAAGCACTCCTGGAATGCAGCATGATTCACATTATAGTTTGCAGAAAGATTGGCTTAAACCAAATATTGATAGTTGAGAGATTTTATGTAAAACATAGTCATTCACCGAAAAGACTGAATACATGGAATGAGTGGAGATATATTTGTTGATTCAGTTAGTTAATGTTCCTTGCACAGACCTCAACAGAAATGGTCTCCATGAGTATAAATAAGTCAAAACATCTGAAACATGTATTTATTTAAGAGGCAATAACACACTTGCCACAAACATGCGTGTGTATATACTGTAGTGCGGCCACCCAGTTTTAGTGAAATTAATAAGAAGTGATAAGAAAGCCACCATGGAGTATTGCAATAGCATCTGCAGGCTGGAAGCTGCAGTGTGGTTACCTGTGGTTCAGAAAAACTTAAATGCAGAAGGATTGCAAAATGTGCTAAACACAGCCAGAGGAAAACTGCACCATGCAGCAGTATTAGTCAGAGTGGGCGGATTGTGGTTACCACACCATGGCAAGACTCTTCTTATGGGCTACATGACTGGGTGACAGGTTCTGATGCAACAAATGCATGCCAGACCCATATAAATAAGCCTAAAGTTTGAGACATGGGTAATTCTTTCTCAGAGTTCAGCAGCACCACCACAATGCTAGGACTGCATAAGATCAGGAAATCACTGGACGTCACAGGTAGCAACTATGAGTTTGAATCCAGTTTGGGCCAGTCACTGTGACCCCTGAGTTACTTCCAGGACTTGATGTCTCACTGAGCCATTGATGCAATGTGTAATTAAACTTGAATAAAAGCATTTCTTTTGGCCAGCCCATTGTCACCACCACTCAACCTACCAAGTGCAACCACTTCACAGAGTGATGTCAGGAGGGTTGACTCACCATAGTGGGCAGCAAAGGGTGTACTAACTCCCACTGCTTGATGTCTGAACTGCAGCTGACAATATCATCATTGTGGCATTCATGAAATTATTCTGTTCCTTTCATGACAAACATGGGAGCTATAGTTATATGGCAGCACAACTGTAGAGTTACTTTTGTGAGATCGCAAGAGCTGGTGGATATCTCTCAGTTTAACAGTAATCATAGGGATGAATGACTAATACCTGTGAAAAGTACACAGTCCAATTTAATTCAGCATTCTGCCCCTTGCACCAACTCTGTGGCAGTTTGTTTTACATGTAATCATTTGGGCCACATGGCAAAGCAGTGTAGGGGCCTACATGGCTCATGATCAAGAAAAGAAGTGATTGTGGTAGTATAAATAGCTCTAGAGTTTTCTATCTATGTTATTGCTGAATTGTTAGTACTAGGTTCATAAAAATGAGTAGAGGTGATGCAATAACAAAATCAGAGGCACAAGCAGTCACCAGGGAGGAACCTAAGCAATAATTGGTTTATCAGGTGGTGGAGTTGAGGGCAGAGAATATGTTTGTAAATAATAATCTAGCAGAGAAGGAAAGGAAGACAGAATTATCGACTTCACAGAATCCAGGAATAGATCCAGTGGTTGTGAACCTGGGTTCTCCATTTTTGGTAGCTTGTTAAGGATCTGTTGAAATTTGTAGAGGATCTCTTGTCATCAGCTGACATAGGGGTTTGGTCAGATAATCAGCTGTTACAGATAGCAGTGCATCTGACATGAGAGGCAAAGTCATTTGTATGGGGCACAGAGGCACTGTGCAAGACAAAGACTCTTGAACTATTCAGGCAAGGATTAGAATAGAAATATAGGAAGCAGAAAAGTGCACAGTTTTTACATGAACAATTTTGAAAAGGCATAATGAAGCCATAGAGGATTTTGCAAGTAGGGTTAGGAAACTTAATGTGCATATAATGAGGAGATGAGCAAGATGTTGTACAGGAAGATGAGCAGTGCGTGCTTGATACTTTCCTGAATGGTTTAGTACCAGAGGTGTCTAGGAGTGTGCGTACTGGAGTGCCTAGTGATCTTCATGCAGCAGTTAGGTTGGCATTGGAGTAGGAGGAAATTGTTTGATTAGGGGTATGGATCAGAGAAATGAGTTTGCATCAAGTGTAATATGTTTTAATTGTGGGTGTACAGACATGTGCAGGGGCAAAGCCAGCAGCCACTGAATAGTAGGGATGGTAGGAACTCCTGGCGATGTAATGAGAATATTAATAGAGGTAGCATGGATCAGCTGCAAGGGTATGGGTGGTAATAAGTAACTGTTAAACTCAAGAGGGAACCCCAGACACATTGAAAGGCATTCCCAGAAAAAGTGAATGCAGTGAAAATCAATGCCAAGGTGGAATGTGCCATAGTGGATGTAATATACTGCCACCTCCAAATTTTACTGTTGGCATTACACACCCTGGTAGATGATGTTCACCGGGCATTCGCCATACCTACACCCTTCCATCTCACCACATTGTGCTCTGTGATTCGTCACTCCACAAAACTTTTTTCCACTGTTCAATCGTCCAATGTTTATGCTCTTTACACCAAGCGAGACGTTGTTTGACATTTACCGTCATGATGTGTGGCTTATGAGCAGCCACTTGACCATGAAATTCAAGTTTTCTCACCTCCCATCTAACTGTCATAGCACTTGCAGTGGATCCTGATGCAGTTTGGAATTCCTGTGTGATGGTCTGACTATTACACATTACGAACTTCTTCAATTGTCAGCGGTCTCTGTCAGTCAACAGACAAAGTTGGTGTGTAAGCTTTTATTGCTTTACATGTCCCTTCATGTTTCCAATTCACTATCACATTGGAAACAGTGGACCTAGGTATGTTTAGGAGTGTGGAAATCTCGCGTACAGATGTATGACACAAGTGATCCCCAATCACCTGACTACGTTCAAAGTCCACCGCATTCTGCTCTCTCACAATGTCTAATGATTACTGAGGTCACTGTCATGGAGTACCTGGGAATAGGTGGCAGTACAATGCACCTAATATGAAAAATGTATATTTTTGGGGGTGTCCAGATACTTTTGGTCACATCATATGTTTTCAGCATATCTACAGGATCATAGTCAACGACTAAGGGAAGGACTCACTTATTTATGCCATGTAATTAGTAAGATTGTTTCGGGCATTGTAAGATTTTCTGGTTCCAGGAACAAGGAAATACTTACACTTTTTTCTATGTCTTGCAAACTGTTATAGAAAATTCGTGAAAGCATTTAAGGACCAAGCGTGGCTACTTACACAGTTGTTACAGAAAGGTATTAAGTTTGTTTGGTCTGAAGAGTGTCAAAGAGCATTTGTCAGACTGAAGGCGGTGTTAACATCAAGGCCAATGTTGGTGTTTCTAGACTTTCAGAACGAATTTACATTGCCGTGCGATGCATCAAACCATGCTCTTTGGTGCATTTTGAGTCAGGAGGTCATCGGGCAAGAACATCCTACCAAGACAGTTGAATGGAGTGGAGAAAAACTATTCAATGATTGAAAGGTAGATGCTTAGCCTAGTGTATGGTGTGACATACTTCCAGTGTCACATGTAAGGAAGGACTTTTGAGGTGGTGATGGACCATACTGCTTTGAAGTGGTTGTTAGGTTTCAAGGACCCATCCAGTAGACTGACGAGATTGGCATTAAAACTCAGTGAATTTGAGTGTGAAGTAATCCACAAAACAGGGAGTAAGCACAGAAATGCAGGAAAATAGCAGTGATAAAAGCACTAGGTCAAGACCTAGCTAAGTAGCAAACAGCACATAGAACCAATGTGGTGTGTAAACAGTACAGCAAGAAGCAATAGTTTACATGTATGATGGATTATTGTGTAGGGAGTCAAAGTTAGGGACATAGATAGTTTTGCCAACAAAGTTGAGGGAAGAAGTCCTGAGAGAAATGCATAACAACATCTTATCAGGCAGAAACATACTAGTGAAGAGGACAGAAAAATGAGGTTGATGAGTATGTCAGGAACTGTGAATAGTGTACACACTGTGAAGATTTGTGTTGAAAAAAGGTGCTATAGCACACCTGTTCAGTGGTCACACAATGTACAGAAGGGCCAACTGACTTGGCCAATACTCAATGCAGATAACTACCAATAGTTCAGTCCTTGAATATTCTGAAGCAATAATGGTAGCCAGTTTTGTACACTGACAAAAATACAATTAACCCTTTAACTGCTCTGGACATGTTAACGCGCATGCCTTTGTACCTGTCCCTATGTGCTCTGACCATGTTTACACACATCACCAGTCCTCCTACCTAGTACTCTGAATGTGTCTATGCATAGACATGTTCAGAGTACCAGTTAGAACGTCTGGTGGCACGCGTAAACACATTACAAAGGCGCGAGCGTTAACATGTCCAGAGCAGTTAAAGGGTTAAGTAGAAATAAAATCTTTGGTGATCCCCAAAGATTTTCAGATAATAACTTTTGTATAGTTGTGGTATGCTAGAATGTACTTTTCAGTTTCTTTGTCAAACTGAAAATTTGTTTCAGTCTCTTAAAACTTGTTTTCTCTCTGTCCTCTCTAGCCTAAATAGGTGCTGCCCTGACCCCTAAAACCACTAGTATTGTACCACTTATGTCAGTGCCTCCCCATTATGTTTCCTGCTGTTAGTATTGCCAGTTTACCCTTCCCTTTCTTGTTAAGATGAGGACCACATCTAGTATAATCCAGTTGCGGAAGTAAATAAAATGTTAATGAATTGAGCTAAGAACTGTGTTTGTGTATGAAACAGTTTGGGCAAAAATTATGTCAAGAAACAGGATGTGTTGCATAATAAATGAAAAGTAAAGCACAGAACAATATGAAGGCAGACATCAATCAAAATGTATTTTCCTACCAGAAAGCAAAAGGACAGCAAATTTGTATTGCAGAGAGAAATTTTGGGCATATGAAATGGTTACCAGTTGTCCAGAACTCAGTGTCCAGATACTTGTTATTGGCCCAAGAAATAAAATAGTTTCTAGCAGAACAAAAATTGTAAGGCTGAATTCTTTCTTCAAATTATCATTCCCAAAGGGAAGTCAAGTAATATTGCCAGCACTGAATTGTGCTGTTACAGAAATGACTAATGTAATAGTCACTACTAGTTGTGTTGAAAAGCAGTTCATCTATGTGCTGGGGTATTTATGAGCATGTATCACAACTATCAATAAAAAAGTCACTGGCCCCAAAAAACTACTGTTCTCAAGCACTCACTTCCGATTGTAGCAGATTTCATCATATTGTGAGTTCAAACACAATCATCTATCTGAAACAAAATTCCCTACTCCAAGATAATCAGCATAGATCAAAAGCACCAATAATGAGAAAGACACCTTGTGCACACTTGATATTCAAAGATTCATGGATAGATGTAAGTAGGTAGATTCAGCATTTCTAGACTGTAGAAAAGTTTTTGTTTCGTTGTCACACTAACATTTGTCACACTAACATCAACTACAATAAATATGTTTCTTTGAAATGTTTAACCAGGTCTGTAAAGTGATTGCAGACTTCTTGATAGGCTGAAGCACCAAGTGATGGCACAGTTGCTGTTATATATTGGTGGGTGATATTAATTGTACTGCAAAACTTCTCACAGATGATGTGGGTGGACGCTGTGGCTGCACGGTTCTAGGTGCTTCAGTCCAGAACTGCGCTGCTGCTATGGTCACGGGTTCGAATCCTGCCTTGGGCATGGATGTGTATGATGTCATTAGGTTAGTTAGGTTTAAGTAGTTCTAAGTCTGGGGGACTGATGACCTCAGATGTTAAGTCGCATAGTGATTAGAGCCATTTGAACAGATGATCTGGTTATCTATGAGGGTGGATTATCCAACCAAAAATATGGAAATACTACTGTAAAGAGACTACTGGATTATTGAGTCACATCTACCGTCAGTCTTGTCACACAAATATCTTGGAATAATAATGTGTGGGATAAAAAGTGGAGCAACTACATAGGTTCAGTTGTGTATGTGGCAAATGGCAGATGTTGATTAGTTGTTATGATATAAGAAAGCTGCAGTTTTTCTATGAAAGATATCACTTAAAAATTACTGATATGGAGGGGCACAATATCAAGTTGAATCATCATGTAATAAGCCCAGTCTTATCTGAAATATGTAATGCATCACTAACTCAAGGCATTTTTCCAGAGAGACTGAAATATGCTGTTGTTAAACCCATCTTTAAGAAAGCTGATAAGAGAGATGTCAATAATTACTGACCTGTTTCACTGCTGACATCATTCTCCAAAATTTTTGAGAAGGTGATGTATTCTAGAATGGTATCCCACCTTAGCAACAATAGTATCCCTAGCAAGTCACTGTTTGGGTTTCAGATATTCCGCTCTACTGAGAATGCCGTTTATATATTCACTCACCAGATTTTGCAAGCATTAAATAATAAAAAAGCACTAGTTGACATTTTCTGCAACCTCTCTAAGGCATTTGAGTGTGTGAACCACAATATTCTCCTAGATAACATTTTATGAGATTGATGGTATAACCAACCAATGGACAATGTCATATCTAACGAAAAGAATGCAGAAAGGTGTACTTAGTAATCCAACCAAAATAGTCCAGAGACGTAATTCTGACTGGGGGAGAAATCACATATGGGGTTCCCCAAGGTTCAGTCTTAGGTCCATTACTATTCCTCATATATGTAAATGATCTTCTGTCTGGTAAACAGCAGAATTAGTTCTTTTTGCAGAGGACACTAGTATTGTAATCAATCCAAGCACACACACAGAAACAGAAGAAATGGTAAACAGAGTTCTTAAAAGTAACATTGATTGGTTTTCTGTGAATGGTATGACCCTCAATTTTAAAAATCCTCAACATATCCAGTTCTGTACATCTAGAGGTACTACATAAATGGTAGGAGTAACACATGATGAGGAAATAATAAATAGGGTGGAAAATTCAAAATTCTTAGAGGTCTATTTTGATGAGAATTTAAACAGAAAAAAAAACGCATTTTGGAACTCCTAAATTAACTTAATTCGGCCACATTTGCACTTAGAATCATTCCAAATCTTGGAGAGAGACAAATCAGTAAGTTGACAGATTTTGCATATTTTCATTCAATTACGTCATATTGAATAATGTTCTGCGGTAACTAATCGTTAAGAAAGAAAATCTTCATCGCATAAAAATGTGCTGTGAAAATAATTTGTGATGCTCTCCCATGACCATGTTGTAGACATCTGTTTAAGGAGTTTGGCATTCTGATTAGTGTTTCATGAAGTTTGTTGTAAATAATCCACTACAGTTCAACAGGAGCAATGGAATATACAAAAACAATACCAGAAGGAAAAATGGCATTCATTACTCCACCTTAAGGTTGCCTTTAGTACAAAAAGGCATGCACAATGCTGCAACAAAAATTTTTGATCATTTACCCAGTGATGTAAAATGTCAGGCAGGCAGCAAAGTGAAATTTGATAACATACCAAGAAAGTTTCTCCCTGACAACTCCTTCTATTCCATAGAAGAATTTCTATTATTGTAATGTGTAAAAGGTGGTGAGTACGCATTCCACATAATTATGACCTATCGTGCAAAATGATCCACGCATTTTGTTACTATCTAACTGACAGGGAATATCAAGCTTGTACAAAGGAGAACAGTAAATAGTAGTTACAGTTTTTTTTGCATGTGAAGATGTTGGAAAGTCTCATGTGGCTGATGATCAGTTAATAAAAGATAGTACCTCACAAAACCCTTTTTAATAATTTTCAAGAACCAATTTTAGATTCAGACAAGCAGTCACTGTTTCCATATTCCATACCTGAATGGAAAGGGAAGAAATTCTAAAACATGCTGTAATAAAAAGTTTCTGCCTTCATAAAGTGTGTGCATAGTATAAATTTGATACCCATTGCAAAAAGACAAAAACCAGAAGGAAAAAAGAATAGAAATGTAAACAAGAATTATGGACACATGAGAGAATGCAGAAAGGAAAAGCATAATGCAGGAGGAAAATGGTAGTGAAATAGTTGCGGAATTAAAAACAAAATTAGAGTATAGTGAGTATAAAAAGAGGCAGAATACAGATAAGAAAAAAAGACAAAAAACAGAAGAAAAAATAGAAATGTTAACAAAAGTTAAAAAAGATTAATGAGAGAACAGAGAAAGGAAAAACATGTAATGGAGGAGGAAAATGGTAGGGGAATTAAAAACAAAATTAGAGTACTGTGGTTGTGAAGTGGACAGAATTCTGATAGGGGATGTGGAAATAATTGCTCAGAGACATCAAAGTATCTTTAAATGCTATGAGAAAGGGTGTGAGAGTATAGTCACTTCAAATATGATGAATCTAATTGTTAAAAGATACTTAGATATTTATTAGTGATTTATTTGTTGAAGTACCCTCCAGTGTATATACTGAGTGAGCTATTGTGGCCTATGCTCCAAGGCAAGTATTATTCACATGAAACAGGTGACATTATGACATTACAGATTGTATAGATGCATTTGTTGCAGGTAATAGCATATGAATCAGAAACAATATTGATATATGTTAATAAATCAGATTTCTGCCAGGAAAACTTGAAGAATATTGATAGATATAGAAGTAGATGAAGTGTAAATTGAATGCACATATTTTGTTATTAGGTATACTCATAAGTATGTGCATTAAAATGAATCATTTTGTTTTCAAGAAGGGTATCACATTTGGGCTTAGTCACAATAGTTTGAAAAATGTACTTATGGTTCATACTTTGTTGTGGAGATTTTTCCTGTAACTTGTATACCTCTTTGCCAATGTGGATGAAGAGTTCAGTAGCAGATGGACTCAAGATGTCTGCTTGAGAATTGCGTACATTCTCTGTCATAAGTAATATATTTCTTGATAAATATTTTAAAAATCATTTAAGAAGTTGACAGAACTTCTTATGGTCAACATTCTCAAATAAAATCCATTTAATTGCAAAAATAATGTTGCTATAATTATTAACATGTGTTTTAAGTGATTGATTAGTGAAACATTCTATATTATATTAACTAACTGAAATATTTTTTGCTGTGTTTCACAATCATTTATTATTTCTGGGAGACCTAGGTTTCAGGCCATGAGATTAGCGATCATAACTTGAAACCAGGTTGCACAGAAATAACAAAATTTTGTGAAACAAGGCAAAAAAGTGTTTCATTTAGTTGATACAATTACTAGTCATTAACATGTATTATTATAATATGATTGCATAGGAAAAAAAGTCTACTCACCAAGCAGCAGCAGGAGAAAACACATAAAGAAGTTAAGAAAATGTTCAAAGCTATTGGAGCCAATGGCTGTTTTTGGCAGAAGGGTTGAAGGGGAAAGAAGAGTGGTGAAAGAAAAGGAGTGGCAAGATTTACAAAATGGGGATGGTTACAAAAAAGTCATCCAGAACTCATTGTCAGGGGAAACTTACTGGGCAGGATGAGAAGGAAAGACTGATTGTTGTGGACTGCGCCAGACAATATCTGAAAATCTGAGAGTTTAAAGTTAGAAGACAGGGTAATAAGAAAGACATAAATTAGTGACAAAACATCATGCAAGAGTTTATAAGAGTGGAAAGCTAACTGCATTATACGTGGTAGACAAGTGGAGATGAAGGGATGGGAGATACACAGGTCAGAAAATATTAGATATCGAAAACTAAACAAGAATGAAGAAAGAAATAGTTACTGAAAAGAAATGCTGAGCCTGAAGAAATTAACATAAATTAATGCAAGAACCAAGGACATGTAATGCCAGTTCCCACGTGTGTACTTCTGAAAAACTGCTGTCGGGGGTGGGGATAGAATCCAGATGCAACAGGATATTGTGTGTTGCCAGTATACATTATCTGTGCATACCCATTCACAATGACTGATAACTTTTCGTTGATGTGGTGTGTGTTATTATGTAGACAAAGTAAAAATCCTTGATACAGGTCAGAAGAAATTGACCATTTAATTAGTTATCAGCAAATACCAATGCAAGATGTGTGGAAAGCAATGCAGTCCTTAAAAAAATAGCAGTGCTGTAGGATAGGATGGGCTATGTAACAAATTAATAAAAGAGCTTCTAAGAAAATAGCTGTAACTCCAAATCAATCATTAGATAAAGGCTGCTCCTTAGAAATTCTGCAGAGGTGATGCCTCTATATACTAGACTCAAAAGATCACATGGAAAATTACAACCCAATTTACTTTCTTCATTTCTTCAAAAAAGTTATTGCTGAACAAACACAAAATTTCATGCAAAACTTCAGATTCATTGTAAAAAAAACAATTTGTCACTCACAAAACCAAACATGACTATACACTCAATAAGTGACTACTTAGAACATTCAGTAAGGTGAAACACACACTACTGCTCTATAACTTGAAAGGCATGGCATTAGGGAAAATGCTTTCAGTTGTTACCAGGCTATATGTCTCAAACAGAAAACAGTGTTGTTCTAATGTGGAATTCTCACAGAGGAAAACAGTTTTCCAGGTAGTCTCATAAGGTTCAGTTTTGGGTTAAATTCTTTTCTTCTTCTATGACTTATCTATAAATTTCAATTCACATGCAGTGCTATTACAGATGATGCCACTGTGATTATCAAAACAAACAGCATGGAACAAATTTCATAAAATGTCATAAACCTTCTAAATCATTTTGATACTTGCCTGGTTTTATCTAAATGGCTTAAAATTAAACTTTGAAAAATCAAAATATACAATTTAAAACTAATCAAGCAAGAGCAAATAAATTGCCAAACTGTTCATAATGAAAGAGGAGCTGTAGAAAGCAGATCACAGCAAACTCCTCAGTATGCATCTGGATAAAAATTTGTTCTGGCTCATAGATAAACTGTTTAGCCATTAAAGTAAGTAGTTTAGTATTTGCAATGTCTGTATTGTCCTTTTCAACGAATATGAGTTCAATAAAGTTAGCATGCCAGTCATATTTTGAATCAGTTGTAAGATACGTAATTATTTTTTAGGGAATGCATGTTAATACTATAACTATAAATGTATGTAATGCAAAACCTAGAGACTCATATTGTCCATTATTGATAATTATAGAATGTTAAGTATTCCTTCTCTGTTCAATTTTTGTGCTAATTTGCTTCATGCACCAAACCCAGCAACTTTTGAAGAAATACATTTCCACCTTACATATAAATACAAGAATAACACAAATTCCATGCTCCCTCCTCTGAAGTTAAACGTACATACCCAAGATTTTTCCCTCCTGATATTGCAAAACTGTTTAAATATTGCCTCACGACCACCTATTTCTTGGAATTATAAGTTCTATGAACAAACAGATGGTGTCACTATGGAGGGCCACTTAATCCCAGTTACAATGAACTTCTTTATTGAAAAATTCAAGGAACAGGCACTGGACATGGCAAAGAAGAAACTAAATACTTGGTTATGGTATGTGGATGATATGTTTGTTTTATGGCACCATGTCTGGAAGGAACTTAATGGATTTCACAAACATCTCAATGGAATCAATCCAAAGACTCAGTTTACCATGGAGGAGGAGACAGGGGAAGATTGAATTTTCTTGATGTGCTAGTTTTCAAGGAAGAAAATAGTAACTTGGGCCACATCCTGCCCGCTTAGCTGTGCAGTCTAACGCACTGCTTTCCGGCCGGGAAGGTGTGCCGTTCCCCGGCACAAGTCTGCCTGATGGATTAGTGTGGAGGTCCGGTGTGCCGGCCAGTCTGTGGATGGTTTTTAATGCGGATTTCCATCTGCCTCGGCAAATGTGGGCTTGTTCCCCTTATTCCACCTCAGTTACACTATGTCGGCGATTGCTGCGCAAACACTTTCTCCGTGTACACGTACTCCATAATTACTCTACCACGCAAACAATGGGGTTACACTCGTCTGCTGCAAGACATTCCCGGGGCAGGGGGGGGAGACGGTTCCGGGGTTCCAATGGGGGCCGAACCCTTAACCCTGGGTTTGGCGTGGGGTGGCAGTAGGGTGAGTGGACTGCTGTAGCCTGTTGTGGGCTTGTGTAGTACTGTGAGCTATGGCGGGGATGAAGCCTCTCTGTCATTTCTAGGTTTCCCAGTTCCATACAATACAATACAATACAACTTGGACCACAAGGTTTACCAAAAACCCTGCACACAGACTGTTACCTATGCCAGGATTTGAACCACTACCCACAACAAAATGAGGCATCATAAAAACATTGGCAGATACCCTAAGGAAAATCTGTGAACCAGAGCTGCTTGACACAGAATTAAAACCCACCAAAGCATTGCTCGGGAATGGTTATTCTTCTGCCGAGGTGGAAAGAGTGTTAAGACCACCATGTAGAAATCATAGCTATGCTCAAGGGTCAGTGAAACTGGAAGTTTTCCTGTCTTTCATTATGGGCACTTGACTGCATAGGAAAAATCTTGAAACAGCGTAACATCATGATACTCTACAAACCCACCCATAAATAATGAGAGCACCTAAAATTGGTCAAAAATGCTCACCAGCCACTGGGAAAAGCAGGAATGTATAGGATTCTGTGTAGTTGTGTGGAAGTGTATGTGGGTACTACAAAAAGAATGGACAAAAAATGAATTGAAGTACACGAGCAACTGCAGGGGAGGGGAAACTGGCACATCAGCTGTTGCACAACATGCTTTGCAGCAGGAGACCATGGCATTTATTTTGAAAGGACTCATGTACTGATAGCCACAAGTAGATACCATGAAAGGTTGTACAGAAAGGCCATAGAGAATTGTAAAACGCCCCAGGAATTTCAGTAGGAAGGGGAAAGCATGAAACTGAATGACATCTGGATTCCGGTGCTGAAGAAGATGTGTGCCAGTCTCCCACCACGAGATGATAGCAACAACAGACGATGGCAGTCAGCAATGGCTAATTGTGCTCACGCATACAAAGCATGTGATGTCATGCCACTGCATGGAAGGATGTGGAAGCAGAATTTTGCTGTAGTCAGTAGTGAGCCATGGTGTGAAATGGACATTAAAAGCAGCTATGATCCCTCTTGAAAATGTTCTCTGCTGAAGGGGACGAAACATTGGATTTTAAGGTGAAATCCATTCAGCTATGGCATAATAGCCTGGAACATTATGTTCATTGAGTTCTTCTTCAGCCTTCCTAATTCCATACTGTGGATACTTCTGCCGTCTTATTTATTATAGGTTTTCATGTACATGTACTGTGCAGTCTTGGGCATGCAGGTTTAACTTGAGAGGAAGGAGCATGGAATTTGTGTTATTCTTCCTCTTATATGTATGGCGGAAATGTATTTCTTCAAATGATGCTGGTTTTTGGTGCATGAAGCAAATTAGCTCAAAAATGAATGGAGAATGAATACTTAATATGCTATGATTTATCAGTAATATGTAAAATGAGTCTCTAGGTTTTGCATTATATATATTTATAGTTATGTTTCCTGTGGAATTAACATGCATTTCCCTAACAAATAATTACATATCTTACAACTGATTCAAAATATGAATGGTACGCTAACTATATTATACTCATCTTCATTGAAAAGGACAATACAGACATTGCAAATACTAAAATACTTACTGTAATGTCTAATAGTTTATCTACGACCCAGAACAGATTTTTATCCAGATGCATACCAAGGAGTTTGCTGTTATCTTGAAGAAGATTTTGGCAATTTATTTGTTCATGATTGATTAGTTTTAAATTATATAATTGGATTTTCAAAGTTTAATTTTAAGCCGTTTAGATGAAACCATGCGGGTATCAAAATGATTTAGAGAGCCTTTGACATTTGATGACATTTGTTCCATGCTGTCTGTTTTGATCATCACAGTGGTATCATGTATGAAAAGCATTGAAAGAGAATTGAAATTTTGTAGATAAGTAATAGATGGATGAAGGAGAGCATGAAATTGAATGACATTTGGTTCCGGTGACAAAAAAGTTGTGTACCAGTCTTCTACGATGGGGTGATAGCAACCGCAGACAATGGCAGTCGACAACAGCCAATTGTGCTCATGCGTTCAAAATATGTGACATCACACCACTGTGAGAAATAATGTGGAAGCAAACTTTTACTATAGTCTGCAGGGAGCCAGAGTGTGAATCAGATATTTAAAGCAGCTACCAACCCCCTCAAAAATGTCCTCCACAGATGGGAAAGTAGCATTGGGTTTTAAGGCAAAATCAATTTGACCACAGCATAATATCCCAGAACACTTTATTAACTGTAACTTTTCTGACCATGATAGTTTACATTTTACAGTGAAGAGGAATTGTACAATTCAGTAACAGAAAAATGCCATTATGCATTGCAGGAATTTCTATGTGGTGATATAACAAGTGTGGTAGCATATGGTACATTAACTACAAATTGTATTCTATGAATCATTTTTTCATATTCATCCGTAACAAATGTTTCAAATATGTTTAATACCAAATACAACAGTAATAAATTTTGACAAGTCTCTGCTGCAAATCTGTTCTATATGTAGTGAGACAATAAAATTCTCATTCTCATTCTGAACTTCGATGTAATTATGGTATTTGTATACAGAAATCACCTAGAATGACATGATGCAAATATATCTTATTTAAAAGAATTTCATCATTTTATAATATCTGTCATACATTCTGCTGCTGATTCTTTTACATATGTACATTCCAGAAATTGTGTGAAGAGCAGCATTTAAACAGAATTTCTTTTCTTCTTCTGATTGTAAAGACTTAATATACTGATGGACTTTATTTAGGTGTAAGCTTATAAAAAATTTTGTTTCAGTCTTAACCGTCAGTCACCCAAGCAGTATGCACAAGAACAAGAGCATTGCAATGCCATAAGTTCCAGTGGGTCAGAATCTTCTTTACCAACACTATGCAAGGAAGAGGTGAGCTTTAGTTTTCAATTTTAGTAACCTCTGAAATTTTGGTATTAATGTTAGCACCAAGAAAACTTAGCTGTCTGAAAATTAATAAATCCAAATTTAAAGAAGAAAACCAAGGCTCCAAAAGTAAAAATCCAATTTATTTATTAATGAAGCATGCAGGAGTAAGTGATATATGCTTAATTTTTGCTATAATTTAGTGTTATTTTCTGTTCTTCATTCTTGTTTATGTGTGCTAAGCAATAGAGCCCATTAGCATAAATGAAACTAATGTCAGAAAATTAAAATATCTGGTAAAATTCTTTCTATCTTGTATTTATTTATTTATTTTTTAGATTCTTTTCTGGTAACATACTTTGTTCTTTGGCACACACACACACACACACACACACACACACACACACAGGAATGAAAGGAAGAAAATAATATCTAATGAGAGTGATAACTACGAGTTGCTTGTACAATCAGTTACATTGCAGCTGAATTCATGTAACAACACACAATTGCTGACCTAAAATATTTCAGGTGTACTTGTTCCTCTCTACTGCTCAACACCCCCACTTTTGGGTGGATGGTTACTGTATCTTCATTTATCCCATTATTTAAGTAGTGGTAAATATATAAGATGACAATGAATACTTTACCTTATAAGCAAAAATGCTTGTAATTGTGGGGGAAAGTGCTTCTTTTTTAATTACATTATCCATTTTGCTGGCCATTTTTACAGTGTAGCTCATTTATGTACATGTAAGTTTTCAGTTATAGAAGAAAATCTAAAAAAATAAATTAAAGACATTATTATGAGAATGAATCTCAGACAGGCACAACAAAAAGACTGCTAAACAAGTAAGCTTTCAGCCAAAAGGCCTTCTTCTGAATTAGATAACATACGCACATACACATTCGTGCAAATGGAACACACACACACACACACACACACACACACACACACACACACACACACACATGACCACTGTCTTTGGCCCCCCTCCCAACCCTAGTCTTCTTATGTCACCACCCAGATTGCTTCTCTCATCATGCGCTGTTACTCACAGTCTGACCTCATCAGCCAGAGACAGTGGTCATGTGTGTGTGAGTAGCGTTTGTGTGAATGTGTGCGTGAGTTTGTTGTTTAATTCAGAAGTAGGCCTTTTTGCTGAAAGCTTACTTGTTTAGCAGTTTTTTTGCTGTGCCTGTCTGCAACTCAAACATTTCCACTATATGGTGATAGCAATCTATCCTTTTCATAATATTAATGTACGAAAGGTTCTGGTCAAAAATAATGAATTATTTAGGAATAAATGAAATGACTCGCCTTTAGGCAGAAGCGCTGCATCGTCGACAGGTAGACACGTAAAAGGTACAGAGCTCCACTTTGCTACCTTTCAGAATGGAATTCCTTTCTCAAGCTGTAGGTGAAACATTTACAAGCACGCACGCACGCGCGCGCGCCCACACACACACACACACACACACACACACACGTGTGTGTGTCTTCATACATTGTGCTCATTCAACTGCCAGCTCATTCCTGGCACATGGTGAGTGTACTGGGATGAGGCGGGGGTGCAGTATGGGGTCGGGTGAGGGATGGAGAGATGCAGGAAGGGTGTTGGGGGAAAGCATCTAGCAGCTCATGGGAGAGTGGGGAGCTGTCGATGGGCTAGCTAGGGGCACATGGTAGATGGCTGAGCACTCGATTTCACAGACAGGGGCATGAGATGGCAGCACACAACTAGCTGACACGTATTGGGTGGGTGGAATGGGAAAGGGGTGGTGTAAACACACACACACACACTATTTGGTGGGGTGGTGGGGGAAAGCATCTCTCTCCCGCGCGTGTGTGCATGTGCGTGCGTGTGCGTCCGCCACCCCTTTCCCATTCCCCTCACACAATACTTGTCAGGTAGTTGTGTGCTGCCATCTCATGCCCCAGTCTGTGAAATCGACTGCTCATCCGTTTGTCACATGCCTCCTAACCTGCACCCCCAGCTAACCCACATATGGCTCCCCACTCTCTCACAAGCTGCTAGATGCTTCCCCTCAACCCCTTCCCTGCCTCCCACCTCTCTCCATCACTCATCCCACCTCACACTGTACTCCCACCTTACCTCAGTACACACACCGTTGGCCAGGAAAGAGCTGGCAGTCAAATGAGCACAGCGTAGGGAGACAGACATGTGCATGTGAATATGTGTGTGTGCGTGATTGTTTGTGTGCATGTTTCTCCTACAGCTTGAGAAAGGATTTCCATTCCAGAATCTAGCAAAGTAAAGCTCTGGCCTTTTGTGTGCATTGATTGTCGATTATGCAGCACTTCTGCCTTTAGGTGAGTCATCAGCTTTTCATAATATTGTCGGTATTCTATACTGGATTTTAAGTTATTTAAAAAAATAAATTTATGTACACCAGAATCTCTTTTCTTTTTATTTTTTATAAATGTAGTGATTTATAGAAATAGTAAAGTTTATGACAACAGTATGGTCTTTTCTTCCATAAACTTCCTGCTTTAGGTGTTGGTGGCAGCCTTCTGCTTATCTGAGATTAAAAATTAGGAGGGTGCTTTAGTGACTGGACCACAAATTATGCTGAAATGATTTGTTGCTAGAATTCTTCCAAATATTTGTTGAATATTCTGTAACTGCTAGTTGTGCCACATTTTAACTTGTCTCTTCTAATGAGCCTAATCTTTTTTTAAAAAAAAAGATTAAACGATGAATGTACTTAGGGACTGTTGTTCTTCCATGCAACTGTAAAATTTATTTCTTTGTATTGTTTATTGTGCCTTAATTTCCCTGTGTTCTTCATCAACTTCATTCCTATGTGGTCTCAACTATTCCCTGTACATTTTCTTTTAATTTGTTTGCAGTTCTTCCTATTCACCTCATTTGTTGACATGACTGTCTGACTCTTGCAGCACCTCTGTTCCAGTTACCATTACATGTTTCACTCTGCCTGAAATTATATGAGCTTCTTGTTGTAACAGTGTGTCATGAGTTTTTATCAAATACAATTTCATAGTTCCTGTTTTGCCTCCAGTGGTATGTGATCTATTTGACTTAATCAGTTCTCTATGTATTTAAATTTATTAGCAGCAATTTTCCATATGGTGTTGCTACATATGTTTCTAAATGAAGCCTGTGTTCAGTACATTTTTCCCGTAGAATATTTGTCGTTTAGGCCAGCCGGGGTGGCCGTGCGGTTCTAGGCGCTACAGTCTGGAACCGAGCGACCGCTACGGTCGCAGGTTCGAATCCTGCCTCGGGCATGGATGTGTGTGATGTCCTTAGGTTAGTTGGGTTTAATTAGTTCTAAGTTCTAGGCGACTGATGACCTCAGAAGTTAAGTCGCATAGTGCTCAGAGCCATTTTGTCGTTTAATTGTAACCACAGTTTTCCAAAGATTTTGTTTTTACTTTTGCATCTGTTTTATCTTTACACGTTCTTGCAGTATAAACATAAAAAATGAAGCAATTTATTTCATATCATTCTCATCTTTGCCCAAAATGGATAACTCCAGCATTCTTCTCTGATGATGCTCATTTATGCTCCTTCCTCTTCTTTCCAGTACTCATCAATTTTATTCAACAGTGTAATTCTTGAAATTGCATCTGTTATCATTTGTTAAATTATTGTTTTCATGAATTTTTCCATTTATAATATTTAGCATTATTATCAGAAGAGAATAAGAATAGAATAGCATATTTGTATTTGTCATTAGTCAATTCTTACTTAAATTTGAACAAGTAGTGTGGGGAGGAGGGGGGGCAGAGGAAGAGGAATTTAAATGCAATGAAATATTGATGAAATATAACAGTCATTCTCAAGAAATTGACTTACTGGCAGTTTTTATGCATGAATGTTTCTTCCTAAATACTAATCTTCAGGTAATAGCACAGTCTTTTTGGAAACTTCCTCAATATTGCTTATCATAATCTGAAATTACAGTTTATCGTCAGCCATGAATGACAATAAATTGTAAATGCACTGCTTTTTTATTTCTTTTCTCTGTAATGTTACAGTTCACTTTTATAGACTAATGCCAAGATTAAAATCAAACAATGAAAAATCCAGGATGGAGTAATGATAATATTAAGAAAAAGATAGATTACTACTCATCATGTAGAGGAGATACTGAGTTGCAGACAGGCACAACAAAAAGCCTGCTGTACGTTTGAGCTTTCAGCTAAAAGGTCTCCTCCTAACGTAGAAAACACACACACATTCACACAAGAACAATCACAGTTCGTACACACATGACCACTGTCTCTGGCTGTGGAGGCTAGACAGTAAACAGCAGCTGCGCCTGATGTGAGAAGTAGTCTGTGGGTGCTGGGGGGCTGGGAAAGGGGGAGGGGTAGCAGGAGCAGGGTAGAAGTAGGGGAAAATGTAGCATCACATGTGGGAGCATGCAAGGTCATGGTGGGGACAGGGTACAGCTGCTAGATGCAGTGGGTAAGTTTGATGGTGGGGGAGGAGAGCTTTTATGTCTGACACCACAAGGGGAGAACACTTGTTGAAGTGACATTGATAATGATGAACAACATTTTATTTAGTCAGTAAACAGGGGACATGAGTAATAGAGAGAAAAAAGAAGAGTTACTGCTTGATGACAAGAGAGAGCCATCTCTAGGAAGCGAGGCTTGGAGGCAAGGGTGTGAAAGGTGACAGCATGGTGGAGAGCACAGAATATTATTGGTGTGCTGTTTGGCATGCAGGAAGAGAATGTGGAAAAGGAAAATAGTGGTGCAGCATGACATAGAAAAAGAGCAAGAAGAGCCTTGAGAGATGAGAAATGGCAAAGGAATGAAGGAGGCCATGGGAGAAGTCAACAGGACAGCGACATCAACAGGTAGAGGACCATTGTATGATGAAGCGAGCCTGAAGAGTCTCAGCAGTGAGAGTAGGAGACAGCTGAGGTGCTGGCTGCACTGAAATAGGTGGCTCCAGATGAGATGGTGATGCAAAAACATGAACATGTTGGGTCTGAGATGCAGGATACCCCATGAATAGTTGAGGAGAAAATAGAGGAGACTATGTGCAGGTAATTTGGCCACGTAGGAATGCAATGGTGTGTCGATTTGTGCATCGATGCAGTTATGTGCATGGAGGTAACAACACCAATGGACCGGCAATGTGTGGGCCAGTGGCACAGGGACCGGGAGCAGGTGGGCTGGTGGCATGCCGGCCAGCAATGGGCAGGTGGACAATGTACAGACTGGCAGTGTGCAGGCCAGCGTCAGGCTGGCCGTTCATGGAAGGGGTGGCACTGCTCTAGGCAGTAGATGTTTTGGTGCAGTGACAGCCAGTTGTGAAGACACAGTTGATGTAGGAGGAGAAATAGAGCCAGGTCCGGGCAGCAGGGGCAGTGGAGCAAGAGGAGTCTTCACAGGTACTTGACCTGATACCAGAGTGTCTTGAAAGTCTGAGGTCATCCTGCTCAATGTCTGCAGCAGCTCGTTTTGCAAGACCCATAGTTGTTTCCAGTTTTGCAGGGGATCTGAAGCCTTGGAAATCATGAAGGAGATCCCCACAAACTATGAGTGTTGCACATCACAAAACTTTTGTCCTCATCACCAATTTTACATCTGTGACCAAAGGGGCAGAAAACTTACTGATGTGCCACTGGTAATGATGAACAATGGTTTATTAAGTCAATAAACATGGAATATTATTAATAGGAAAACATAAATTTACTACTTGATGACAAGAATAAAATAGCCACTACTAGACAACAAGAAATAAGGTTACACTATATCTACCAGTAAGAATGTTCAGAGTCCCTGTTTAATTACTTAAATTGGATTGTCCCCTAGCATTTGTAACTGTCGAGTCCCACAAGACAGTGGCCCATGGTGAGCAATGGCATCACCTGGTGACAGCTGAGCAAGTTGAGGATGTAAAGCAGGTGGCATCCAGCAAGGCTGTCGCCAGCGTGCGAGCAGCGGCCGTGCAATGACAGCACAATGGCTATTGTAGCGTAGGGTGCTGGACTCAGTGTGTAGTACTGTGGTCGGTGGCAGGTGACACCCAACTCACAGTCCATGGTTCACTTCATATAATGCTGTGTTCCAGACATCAATTCTCAAAAATTTCTTTTTCAAATTAAGGCTGATGTTTGTTACTAGTATGCTTCTTTTGATCAGGGATGCATGCCTTGATTTTTTTTTTATTTTTATGTATATTATTCTCAACAACAATGTGGCTACATTATATGTTAAAATGATTGTGTGATAGTTCTCACATTTATCTGTCCATGCTATTGCAAGCCCATCACCCCAGGCCTTTTACCCCTGGGGAAGTTCCCCACTACTCACTTGGTAGCAGGCCAAGTGGGCCTGAGCCATTCTGGAGGGACTGGAAACAGGGAAAATGCACACCCCTATCTGAGACTAAACCCAGGGCTTCCAGAGCCAGAGTATAGATTATGACTTCTAGTTCAACTCCTATTTCTTCTTCTATTACATCATCAGACGGTTCCTTACCCTCATTGAGGCCTTCAGGGTAGTCTTTCCACCTATCCACACTCCTCTACATATAAACATGAAATCCTCTTGTGTTCTTAATGTTGGTGCTTTTGTGTTTCATTTCATTGAAGGCTGTTTTGACTTTTCAAAGTGCTGAATTAATCTTCCAACAACCATTTCTTTTTCAGTTTCTTCACATTTACTTGCAGCCATTTCACCTTGTGACTACATTGTTGTATTCCTGTCTTTTGCTGACTGTTTATGTACTTGCTCATTTTGTCAGTCAATCAAAGTATTTCTTTTCTTACTGAAGGTTTCTTTGCAGTTATCTTCCATGTATCTATCTTTGTCTATCCAACCTCTGATACTATTATTTTCTGGAGATCTCCATTCCTCTTCTATCAAACTACATACACTGGTATTCATTATCTCAGTAACTATGGTCTCAGACAACTTTAGACAGCTCTCATCAGTCCACAGCAATATCATATTTCTGTCCACAATGATTCTTCCAGATGATATTCTTGAACTTCTGTTTACTCTTTGTCATTACTAAATTATGATGTAAGTCCATATCTGCTTCTGGATATGTGTTATAATCCAATATCTGATTTTGGAATCCCTCTCCTACCATGAATTAATCCAGCTGGAATCCTTCTGTGTCTCCACATCTTTTCCAAGTATACCTCTTCCTCTTATGATTTTTAACAGTGTATTCACTATTACTATGTGTAATATATTGCAGAACTCAATTAGTCTTTTTCCTCTCTCATTCCTACTACCAAACCAGAAGGTTTTCTAACCTGTCAGTTGCACTTCGGTATGGGGAACCATCTGGCAGTTTAATTTATTTTTAAAACAGTGGGATTCTGTGCTACCACACTAACCTAGGAGAAACAAGGATCTTGTAGTAATTGTAGATTTTAATGTAGGTTTCATTACAAATGATGTATATTTATTATCTTGTTTCCGTTGTTGATTTCCCTACCAGAATTATTATCACCTTTAACTCCCTAATTGATAATATTTTTGTAGAACAGAGTAAAGCCAAATATATCAATGCTAATCTGTTATACCCCCCCCCCCCATGAACCATGGACATTGCCGTTGGTGGGGAGGCTTGCGTGCCTCAGCGATACAGATAGCCGTACAGTGGGTACAACCACAACGGAGGGGTATCTATTGAGAGGCCAGACAAATGTGTGGTTCCTGAATTACTATCACCTTTAACTCCCTAATTGATAATATTTTTGTAGAACAGAGTAAAGCCAAATATATCAATGCTAATCTGTTATACCCCCCCATGAACCATGGACCTTGCCGTTGGTGGGGAGGCTTGCGTGCCTCAGCGATACAGATAGCCATATCGTAGGTACAACCACAACTGAGGGGTATCTGTTGAGAGGCCAGACAAACGTGTGGTTCCTGAAGAGGGGCAGCAGCCTTTTCAGTAGTTGCAAGGGCAACAGTCTGGATGATCGACTGATCTGGCCTTGTAACAATAACCAAATCGGCCTTGCTGTGCTGGTACTGCGAACGGCTGAAAGCAAGGGGAAACTACGGCCGTAATTTTTCCCAAGGGCATGCAGCTTTACTGTATGATTAAATGATGATGGCGTCCTATTGGGTAAAATATTCCGGAGGTAAAATAGTCCCCCATTCGGATCTCCGGGCAGGGACTACTCAAGAGGCTGTCGTTATCAGGAGAAAGAAAACTGGCGTTCTACGGATCGGAGCGTGGAATGTCAGATCCCTTAATCGGGCAGGTAGGTTAGAAAATTTAAAAAGGGAAATGGATAGGTTAAAGTTAGATATAGTGGGAATTAGTGAAGTTCGGTGGCAGGAGGAACAAGACTTCTGGTCAGGTGACTACAGGGTTATAAACACAAAGTCAAATAGGGGTAATGCAGGAGTAGGTTTAATAATGAATAGGAAAATAGGAATGCGGGTAAGCTACTACAAATAGCATAGTGAACGCATTATTGTGGCCAAGATAGATATGAAGCCCACACCTACTACAGTAGTACAAGTTTATATGCCAACTAGCTCTGCAGATGACGAAGAAATTGAAGAAATGTATGATGAAATAAAAGAAATTACTCAGATAGTGAAGGGAGACAAAAATTTAATAGTCATGCGTGAATGGAATTCGAGTGTAGGAAAAGGGAGAGAAGGAAACGTAGTAGGTGAATATGGATTGGGGGTAAGAAATGAAAGAGGAAGCCGGCTGGTAGAATTTTCCACAGAGCACAACTTAATCATAGCTAACACTTAGTTTAAGAATCATGATAGAAGGTTGTATACATGGAAGAACCCTGGAGATACTAAAAGGTATCAGATAGATTAAATAATGGTAAGACAGAGATTTAGGAACCAGGTTTTAAATTGTAAGACATTTCCAGGGGCAGATGTGGACTCTGACCACAATCTATTGGTTATGACCTGTAGATTAAAACTGAAGAAACTGCAAAAAGGTGGGAATTTAAGGAGATGGGACCTGGATAAACTGAAAGAACCAGAGGTTGTACAGAGTTTCAGGGAGAGCATAAGGGAACAATTGACAGGAATGAGGGAAAGAAATACAGTAGAAGAAGAATGGGTAGCTCTGAGGGATGAAGTAGTGAAGCCAGCAGAGGATCAAGTAGGTAAAAAGACGAGGGCTAGTAGGAATCCTTGGGTAACAGAAGAAATATTGAATTTAATTGATGAAAGGAGAAAATATAAAAATGCAGTAAATGAAGCAGGCAAAAAGGAATACAAACATCTCAAAAATGAGATAGACAGGAAGTGCAAAATGGCTAAGCAGGGATGGATAGAGGACAAATGTAAGGATGTAGAGGCTTATCTCACTAGGGGTAAGATAGATACTGCCTACAGGAAAATTAAAGAGACCTTTGGAGGTAAGAGAACCACTTGTATGAACATCAAGAGCTCAGATGGAAACCCAGTTCTAAGCAAAGAAGGGAAAGCAGAAAGGTGGAAGGAGTATATAGAGGGTCTATACAAGGACGATGTACTTGAGGACAATATTATGGAAATGGAAGAGGATGTAGATGAAGATGAAATGGGAGATACGATACTGCGTGAAGAGTTTGACAGAGCACTGAAAGACCTGAGTCGAAACAAGGCCCCTGGAGTAGACAACATTCCATTGGAACTACTGACGGCCTTGGGAGAGCCAGTCCTGACAAAACTCTACCATCTGGTGAGCAAGATGTATGAAACAGGCGAAATACCCTCAGACTTAAAGAAGAATATAATAATTCCAATCCCAAAGAAAGCAGTGTTGACAGATGTGAAAATTACCGAACAATCAGTTTAATAAGCCTCAGCTGCAAAATACTAACACAAATTCTTTGCAGACGAATGGAAAAACTAGTAGAAGCCGACCTCGGGGAAGATCAGTTTGGATTCCGTAGAAATACTGGAACACGTGAGGCAATACTGACCTTACGACTTATCTTAGAAGAAAGATTAAGGAAAGGCAAACCTACGTTTCTAGCATTTGTAGACAAGGAGAAAGCTTTTGACAATGTTGACTGGAATACTCTCTTTCAAATTCTAAAGGTGGCAGGGGTAAAATACAGGGAGCGAAAGGCTATTTACAATTTGTACAGAAACCAGATGGCAGTTATAAGAGTCGAGGGACATGAAAGGGAAGCTGTGGTTGGGAAAGGAGTAAGACAGGGTTGTAGCCTCTCCCCGATGTTATTCAATCTGTATATTGAGCAAGCAGTAAAGGAAACAAAAGAAAAATTCGGAGTAGGTATTAACATCCATGGAGAAGAAATAAAAACTTTGAGGTTCGCCGATGACATTGTAATTCTGTCAGAGACAGCAAAGGACTTGGAAGAGTAGTTGAACGGAATGGATGGTGTCTTGAAGGGAGGATATAAGATGAACATCAACAAAAGCAAAACAAGGATAATGGAATGTAGTCGAATTAAGTTGGGTGATGTTGAGGGTATTAGATTAGGAAATGAGACACTTAAAGTAGTAAAGGAGTTTTGCTATTTGGGAAGCAAAATAACTGATGATGGTCGAAGTAGAGAGGATATAAAATGTAGACTGGCAATGGCAAGGAAAGCGTTTCTGAAGAAGAGAAATTTGTTAACATCGAGTATAGATTTAAGTGTCAGGAAGTCATTTCTGAAAGTATTTGTATGGAGCGTAGCCATGTATGGAAGTGAAACATGGACGGTAAATAGTTTGGACAAGAAGAGAATAGAAGCTTTTGAAATGTGGTGCTACAGAAGAATGCTGAAGATTAGATGGGTAGATCACATAACTAATGAGGAGGTACTGAACAGGATTGTGGAGAAGAGGAGTTTGTGGCACAACTTGACTAGAAGAAGGGATTGGTTGGTAGGACATGTTCTGAGGCATCAAGGGATCACAAATTTAGTATTGGAGGGCAGTGTGGAGGGTAAAAATCGTAGAGGGAGGCCAAGAGATGAATACACTAAGCAGAGTCAGAAGGATGTAGGCTGCAGTACGTACTGGGAGATGAAAAAGCTTGCACAGAATAGAGTAGCGTGGAGAGCTGCATCAAAGCAGTCTCAGGACTGAAGACCACAACAATAACAACAACAAGAAAAATCTGATTTCTTTAACAACCAAATTGGTTGCAGTGGTTCCTTAGTTGCATCTACAAGCATATTAAAACATGTTTCCCTATACTCTTTAATCTGATAGGTGCAACTGTTATCACCATTAAAGAAATCAAAAAGCTGTAGGTTCTCTGTAGAGTAAAAATTCTTCACATGTAGCTGATATTTTTAGTAATCAATTGAAAAACCTGCTGTAATGAAATAAACAAGGTACTGCCAAGGAGTGTTTCCAGAGAGCATGAAGTATCCTGTGGTCAGACCACTTTACACCTATGGAGATGAAATGAGTATCATTAACTATTGCCAAATCCCTCTCAAGACTGCATTTTCAAAAGTTCTGGAAAAAGTATTGTACAACAGAATTGTGGAGCGTCTTGTGAATCTAAACATTATTAACACAAGACAGTTTAATTTAAAGAAAATAGTCTCTATACAGAGAGACATCTATACATACAGGAAACCATTTGCTCCTTCACAAATTATATTTTTGAGTCTCTATGCAGCAATAAATTACTGACTGACATCTTCTGTGATCTGTCCAAGGCATTCAGCTGTGTAGATCACAAGATACTCATAAAGAAGCCCCACTATTTTGTAACCTTTGGCTCAATAGGTAATGTGGGGACAGCACTCACCAAAATCTAGCAAACTCTGAATGGAGCATATGAGGGGGTACCTAAAAAAAGAACTTGAATAACATTGCTAGGGCTGAGCTTGTGCAGTATGCATTTCTGCCGCTAGGCGTGTATAGTGCAACTCATTACCAGTTCAGTGCCACCTGTGTTGTTGACCTGGGTTGTTCTGTTCATCTCCAGTGATCATTTTTGCTAGTACTGTTTTGTTTGTGTTTCATTTTTTACAATGTCAATTTTAAGTGACCAATGCACAACTGTGAAATTTAGTTTTCTACTCAGTAAAAATGCTGCCAAAACTGTTTTAATGTTGAGAACAGCTTACCGAGATGACTCTGTGGAAAAAACTCAAGTGTACAAGTAGTTTGCTGGATTTAAAAATGGCAACATGTCAATTGATGACAAACTTCATTCTGAACATCCATGAACTGCCTGAATTGATGAAAATGTTGAAAAAATTTGAGAGCTTGTGCTAACAGCCCCTCGACAGGCAATTGATCAACTTTCAGAGATTAGTGGGTTACCTTGGAGCTCGGTTCAGTAAATTTTGATGGATGGTTTGGGAATGAAACGGATTGCTGCCAAGTTTATTCCTCAGGTTCTGACTGACAATCAAAAGGAATGTCAAGTTGAAACATGTCATGCTTTAAATCAACAGCTTGAATCTGATCCAGATTTTTTCTTAAAGGTCATTGCTAGCGATGAGTCATGGTGCTATGGTTTTGACCCAGAAACCAAGTAACAGTCAAACCAATGGAAGACTTCATTGTCACCCCATCCAAAAAAAATATCATCAATTCAAACCAATGCTCATTTGCTTTCTTGATGCCAAGAGTGTAGTTCATTCTGAGTTTGTTCCCCCAGATCAGACCATCAATCAGACCTTATATTTGGAAGTTTTAAGAAGCTTGTGCAACAGTGTTAGTCAAAAAAGATCTGATGTGAGGCAGAGAGGAGACTGGTTCTTTCACTGTGACAACCAACCTGCACACACAGGCATCTGCTAAGACAGCTTTTGGCTGAAAATGGCATGGTTCCACTGCCCCACGCACCTTACTCACCTGACCTTGCCCCGTGTGACATTTTCTTGTTCCCATGCATGAAAATTGCATAAAAGGACACTGAACTGACAACATTTAAGAAGTCAAGGGAAAAACAAGAGAGAGAGAGAGAGAGAGAGAAAGAAACTGTCAGCCATTTCTAAAGATGACTACAAAAAATGTTTCAAACAATGGAAACACCCATGCTACAAATGTATTAATTTTAATGGAGAATATTTTGAAGGGGATAACATTTTTTTGTAAACAATTTGAAAATATATAGCTTTAAAAGAATAATTCCAGTTTTTTTTTTTTTTTTTGGGGGGGGGGGGGGGGGTACCCCTCGTATTACATCACAGATTTCATCAAGGATCTATTCTTGGTTTTTCTTGTATACTGGGTGTTCCTCCTAAGAATTGTGAGATATCTTTTCCTCTGATATTTCTTCAGATATTTGTAGTTCCATTTTTGCAATGTGTAGATGTAGTCAGTCCAAACAAATACTGCTCACCACATCTTTTAAATTACGCCCATTGTTGACGGAAAGAATTGGTTTGTTTCCCATCATAAACAAAATGTTTTTTAAAAGTGGAATTTTATGTGCCCATTAAATAGAGAGGTATAACATGATATTTTTTTATTGATGTGTATTAACAAGGAAAGTAAAACATAAAGAATAAACAGTGCTTCAGCAGCAATATCACCAACCTGGCCTGCACTGACTGTTACCAGCATGCAGCAGTGCTTCTTAGTCCAGTACAGGCTATTCTTTGTGTTTTACTGTTCCCATAATACATATTGATAAAATGAATATTGCACTGGAATGATGTGGGACTGCTGTATGGAATAGGTGTGTAAAATTCCACTTCAAAAATCATTTTGTTTGTAATGGGAAATAAACTGGCAGTTTCCATTAACACTTTGTGTCCTATGAAAGATGTATTCGTTTGGGCTGACTACAGCTATACATTGGAAAAACTAAACTGCAAATATCTGCCAAAACACCAGAAAAAATGTGCTTGACAACTCTTAAGAGAGACATCTGTATATTAATGACCAGCCTTCATCTATAAACAAAACAAAACAAAAAATGCAATGCCACAATATTTGCTGACGATACAAGCATTGTGATACATAGTGTTTCTACAAGTGACATCGAATCTGACATCAACAACATGATGTAAGAAGTTATGGTGTGGTGCATTATTTACTCTTGATAAACTTAAGTAAAACTAGTTTCATTAAGTTCCTCAAAAACAATGAGAATGCAGAGGAAGTTCAGACTATGCATAACAAACAATGTATAAAGCAAACGTAGTCCATCAAATTTTTAGTCATTCACATATAGAGTAAGCTTAATTTGAAACATCACATTCTTCAGACACTAAATTATCACAGACATTTGCCTTTGTTTATTATATATCCTGTCTTGTAGATATTACTGTCTGAAAATGAGCATACTTTGATATTTCCATTTCTTCATGTGTCATAGTGTAATCTTCTGGAGCAACATGCCAATTTCAAAGAATATCTTTATAGCACAAAAAAAGAGTAATATCTTGTCCAAATATGTCATACCACAGCACTTTCAAAAGCTTGAAATTATGACCACAACATCACAGTACATATATTCCTTTCCTTTCACTACCAAAGAATTAGTTTACACCATAGCCATAACACTAGACAAAAGAATTATTTCCATTATGAACTAAAGCATCTATCTCTATCACAGAGGGAGATGAAGTATACTAATACTTAAAAATTCAGTTCTCTGCCAAACAAAACAAACAATGTGAAATGTATGAGCAATAATACCGTATTTACTCGAATCCAAGCCGCACTTTTTTTCCGGTTTTTGTAATCCAAAAAACCGCCTGCGGCTTAGAATCGAGTGCAAAGTAAGTGGAAATTCTGAAAAATGTTGGTAGGTGCCGCCACAACTAACTTCTGCCGTCGAATATATGTAGCGCTACACAGGCGTCTTTGCAGGCACAAAGATAAATACTGGCACCAAAACCTCTGCGTCAGTAAATAAATAAATTTAAAAAAAAAGTGGAAGATGAGCTTTTTTCTCCGTCCCGACTTTCGACCACTGCATTTTCATACGTTATCCAACGAAGTAAATACAAATTCCGTATTGTTGTTCTTCGAATGTAGCAGAATTTCAATGTACTACGAAAATCCGACTTGCAAGACTGTTTGGGATGCTTGTCAAAATGGCCAACTCTACGTTCTGAATTTTTTTCCCTACCTGTGAGAAGAGATGGTTGCTAATAGGAACTTTTATGAATTGTGAATCACATGCAGTATTCTCTTCACCATAAGAATAATACGAATACAAACATTTTGCCATGTATTCTTTCGTGTTTGCTGCTATCTCATTTAAAACCTGTCTGCCTAATAAACTACGAAACTAGAGTGAGACTACAGCAAACGCAGAAAAATATACATATCATGTCATGTTTATATTCGTATTATTCTTATACCTAATAGTATTACAGTCAGAAATGAAGCACGGCAATTGACTAGATTTTTAAATCTAAGATGACTAATTTCTGTGCAGTATGTTATGTACTAAAGAGTCGTCTGCAAGGATTTTCAAACGGAGAAAAACTTTCGCTAAACTCCGGTTCAGAACATCTTCTATCATATGCATTCTATTATTTGGTTCTTGTTGATCATTATCAAAGAAAGCAGCAGTGTAAGTAACAACAAATAGCAGTCTCTTGCCATTGTTTCGCTAATGAGACGATTCCTCTTTTTTTTTAAATAGTAAGCGGTGGTAGCGCGCACTAAAGCAAGCCAAGCCGCGAGCGGCGACAGACGATAAACACTCATATCAGAATGCGACAAACAATGCATGACACACTACAGTAATGCATTTTTAGCTTAGAGTGACGTAAACACATATAACAAAGAGAACGGCACTTATCATATCAAAGAAAAATAAGCAATCAATTCAAACCAGTCGAAGCACACGAAAAAGGAAGGGTACCGGTAGCCGTATAAATACGGATTAAGCGCCTGACGCATAGCAATGGCTACCTGGTGTAGATTAACTGTTAAGCTTACGGCTGTAGCTGTATCGTAATTCATTCGACCTAAATTGTGTCTCATATTACAATAGACCAACCTTGTTTCGATTTGGAGGTGCGGCCTAAAACTTTTCTCTCCCCTTAAATTTCGAGTCTCAAATTTCAGGTGCGGCTTCGATTCCGGATTTTTTTTTTTTCCTTGATTTCGACTGTAATTTTTAAGGTGCGGCTTAGATTCGAGTGCGGTTTAGATTCGAGTAAATACGGTAAATCTTTATTTAAAACATAATTTAAGGAAGTATCTGATTGATGTGTCTCTCTGCTCTGTACATGAACAAGTTATAATCTTGTCATGTGTGTATTGTAGTAATAAACAAGATTATTTTGTAATTATCAAGTTGATCTCATAGCTTAAATTTTTTCTATTATAATTATTTTTAATTCTTATAAGTGGAAAATATGGTACAATTGTATGTCAGCAATATCTAGACTTTTTTTTTTTCAAATACTGTATTTAGATTATTATTAGCTGTACGAAAATGTATCAACTCATTCAACGTCCAAACTACTCTCAAGCACTTTTGATCCATGGCACGAATACACAAATAAAATGAAACAAGTACTCCTTTACCTATGTCTGTGGAAATTTTGAAGCAGTTTCTGGCCTTATTCACACACGGTTGAACTTCACACTTCTTGCACTGGGCAAAGGATCTACCCTTGCATTGTGGAAATATGCATCATTGTCAATCTTCTCATATTGGTAAATATCCAACATTGTCCAATTGAAAGTGAGCATCAGGAACAGCTGCAGAGGATCCAGTTCATTTCTTCTCATTCAGTTCCTGCTCAGCTTCATTGTGCTGGAGCATCCTGTATAGCATCTGACAGGCTTGTATAGTTTTCAGAGGCCACTGGCAACTTCTGTTTTGAAATTAACTAATGGCATGGACAAACCTGTCTTGCAGTGCCTCGATAGCCAAGCGTTAAGTATAGCCAGGTCTCATTTTTGTTGCGTACAAGTTCATTTGCTGAATTGCATGGTTTATTAGGTTGTCTGACAACAGGTACTTCAAACAGTCAAAGGTCTCGTTCAGTTCGTGAACCGATACAGGCAAACTTGTGTCACATTTGAACTCAGCATCACATTCATGGCCAAGAGGATACCTTCCTTCCTTCCACACAACATGCTTAGCTCTCATGCCATGTGTGTTCTTATTTTTTGTTGGAGGACCCACCTTATGACTGGCTCCTAGAAGTTTATGAGATAGGTGTTGTTTCTCCTGAATTCTTATAGGGCATTTGCACATGATGTTGACATCAAGTTTCTATGACACAGCTTTCATGTTGGACAAGAGTTCTCCCTCAGAATCAGGAGCTAAAACCATAGAGGCTTACTGGATCCACTTTCAGCCTGGAGAGATGAAAAAAAAATTGCTTAGAACAGCAAAAATGCCTAGCACTATAAACATGCAATAAACAAAGAAAACTTTAGATTTGAAGGGGCCTCACATTTTACATAAGAGTACAACAGCTGTTTCAAACCTGAGTAGTGCAATGGCCAATGTAACTCAGTTACATTGTAGTCAAGAGATGTTTATTCATGTCTTCGATCCTATTCCACCTCTAGTTATTTACAAAACCATTTGTTTGTCACATGCCCCTTGGCCCAATTAACTCAATTTATCTCAATTCTATTGTGTACCAGTACTTGTCTAAACTTGTAAGTACTGGCAAGTGTTAATAAGCCTCCCATCTAATGTTTGAAAAGCAATCCATTTATACAGTCTTTATATATGTGTGTATGCAAAGTAGCAAATAAAACACCAACTCCATAAAAGGACAGATATGGAGCACACTGTTTGCCCTATGTTGTAGTATGCACATATAGAATGCCATTACTGTACCACAGGGTTTTTCGTACATACAAAAAATAGAGCAGTTGATTTCAAAACTAATTTATCATTCTCATTCCACATATTTTCAACACCCATGCCATATTTTTCGTTTTGGCTAACTCAAAGTATTTCTTGGAAAAATAACAAAGAAACCTCACCTTTGTTTCTTACAGTCACGTTCTCATCACGTACTCCCTCCAAACTGCACAAACAGCTGGGAAATGGCAGCACATGTCTAACGTGAATCATACACATCAAAAATAGTTTTGCATCACCCTGGTTCCCAGAACTGAATATAGATGTTGACTGTGGATATTGTATCACAACACAGTCCCTTTGACTCTTCAGAAATATCACTAAACCCACCCAAAGACATAAACAGCTATATATGAGCAGCACGTATTGAGATGGAGGGTGTCCAACAGCGATCAGTTTCAGTCATTCCACCAGGAAGGAGGTACACAGCTCGAGTTGTATGTAGTTCAGCCATGCCTAGATGGTAAATGCCATGGTTCGATCGTATCTGCATTGTTACTTTGTGCCAGGAAGGGCTCTCAACAATGGAAGTATCCAGGCGTCTCGGTGTGAACCAAGGTGATGTTGTTTAGACATAGAGGAGATACAGAGAGACAGGAACTGTTGATGACATGCCTCGCCCAGGCCACACAAGGCCTACTACTGCAGTGGATGACTGCTACCAATAGATTATGGCTCGGAGGAACCCTGACAGCAATTCCATCTGTTGAATAATGCTTTTTGTGCAGCCACAGGTCGTTGTGTTATGACTCACACTGTGTGCAATACGCTGCATGGTGCACAACTTCACTCCCGACATCCATGGCAAGGTCCATTGTTGCAACCACAACACCATGCAGTGTGGTACAGATAGGCGCAACAACAAGGACTGCTCAGGAATGGTATCACATTCTCTTCATCAATGAGTGTCACATATGCCTTCAACCAGACAATCATTGGAGACATGTTTGGAGGCAACCCAGTCAGGCTGAATCTTCATCAATGAGTGTTGCATATGCCTTCAACCAGACAATGGTTGGAGATGTGTTTGGAGGCAACCCAGTCAGGCTGAACGCCTTAGACACACTGTCCAGCGAGTGCAGCAAGGTGGAGGTTCCTGCTGTTTTGGGGTGGCATTATGTGGGGCCAATGTACACTCTTTGACATAAAACTCGACCGGCGGCCAGCCGCTTCAGAGGCTAAGTCCGCGCCGATCGCGACATGGGACAAAAAAACTGGCCAACTCGCTAATTCTCTAAGTCCGGTTATCTGCACAATCTGGCAACACTGTAGACTGCGGCACTTCCTGGAGGAAAACTTGTCCCAAGATAGAGAGACTCTAGGCTGATTACGCCTGTGGTCTAGCGGTAGCGTGCGTTGTTTCTGTTCATAATGTCAGTGGATCGAGAGCAGCTGGCATAAAATATTTTTATAGCCTCTTCTGTCTGAATGCTGAAGACGTGAATGTAATGGTAGCGCAGATTCAATCTATTTCGCTTTGTGACACACCGATACCAAAATTTTATCTAGTAACGATTTTGCGGCAGATTTCCTGCAGACTGTCCTCCTCTGGACGCCGTATGCGGCAAAGCTCCGGGATCCATTTGCTGGCTACTGGCAGCGGCCGTGGCGACAGCAGCGGCGCTGCACTCCCCCATTCTTTATCGAAAGCACTTGCTACCGCTCATCGCTTTTGATGATTTAAAACGCTTTATTATTAAATGTTGCTCCACAGAAAATTTCTACAATTTCCATTCACGCTCAAAAGCAACGGAGACAGACGCCCTGATTAGTAGGCGGGTAATCGGCAAGAGCTGAGTATGGCCCAAAATTAATTTTATAGACTGGGACGAAATTAAACCACCTCACTACATTCGATGAATTTATAAATGCTTCATACCTCATTTCTTTTCCTTTCAAACTTAATTATTTGTGCAACTTTTGGACAATGTTTGGATGTTTTCGTCAAGCCAGAGTGAGCGTCTGTGGTGTAAAGTGTATTACAGTTCTTATTTCATTCCTTATGGTAAGTCTATGCGATAAACTGTGTGAATACCTTGCAATGCATGCTCTGTAGCAGTGCAGGCACACTGCACATTTGGAGTTCCATGTATGGGTTCATGAAGTATTTATTGTTGATCGGAAGTGATAGTTAAGGTCATCAGATTTAAACCAGAAAAATTTGTCGTTTTGAAGGTTTCAGAGAACGGAAAGGAATTGCTAACGCCGAGAATGAAGAAATATGTTGGTAAGGATGGAAGCAAGAAGAGACGCAGTCAACAAATATTCTATTCCTCATGACATTCATTTCATTTGACACGTAAGAAGAGGTAAAGCGGGAATTTACTTTCGTTAACACGAAAGATATGCCGCACATATTGATAACGAGGAAGTCTGCGTCTTCATACGTTTCCTCCTTGAAATCTGTATGCTCTATTATATACTAAGTAGCCCGACCATTGTGTCAGTAATGTTACCCTCTTGTTTTACCCCGTAACGATGAACAGATTCCAAATGCATGTCTCTGCGTGAAAGTAGCTGTTCGAACCCTTCCTGGGTTGTTTTTTGTGTTTAATTGCTTGGAATTCCTGAAGCAGACCACTGTGCCTTCCCCCCTCGTGGGTTAGGTCTCAAAACTAAACCGCTTTGTATCCAATGGCATAATTTATTCATACTGCATCAGCATAAGACTCTTGCGAGTGAGAGAATGACAATAACAATCGTAACAAGAACAAGCAAATAATGAATGATGTTTATTCCAACGCAGAACGAGAATGGCTTTAAATATAAAAATCTATATCCATATCTATTGATCTTTGAGTTGGCACAATGCAAATATATTCTTAGCATTTAGTTACTGAATTTAGTTCTGGATGTTTGCAGAGAAAAGGAAAAGTCGGTACTTCTTGCTAGTGTAATATAATGTGAACCAGCAACTACCCTTTCCTTAGAACACGACTCAAGCAGGTCCTCAAGTAGGCACTGCTGCAGTCTGTTCCCTGACATTGCTCTGATGACGGTTAATGCAGATAGTTCCGATTATGAAATACAAAACGTATTGCAGGTTAGTTCCTAGGATAGTAACATTAAATTTGCGTTGTAGACGGCACATGAACGTGACGACTATCCATATTACTCATCAATATAAAAAGACAATATTTTGGGAATTTAGCAGGATTACTCAAAATGAATTCTGAAATTGGGTGACTGACCGCACAGGTGCTAAACGTCGTCAAGAGTATACGATGTCCTAATCGCATTAGGAATATGAAGATCGTCTTCGACAGCTCGCAACTTTCACATTGCTATCTCCACCCTACTCCAGACAGCTCTCGGTGGAGTTGCACTACGGTGCCGATGTTATGGAAGGCCTTCAAACCGACAACAGACCACATATTGAAAAATACAAGCGAATTCTCTTGCAGCGTAAGCTTATTGTAACTAATCTAAAAATTATTGGAGAGGAACATTGTCCTATTCAAAAAAAGTAAAATGTTACACACTGTTGACGTCAAATGGACATTATCTATGTCCTGTCTTGTGTGCTACTCATCTATAATATCAAGTGTACTATGAAAATGATTATATATAATGGATTATAAGGTAATGCATTGATACCAGATGGTGGGGCCGGCCGATGTGGCCGTGCGGTTCTAGGCGCTTCAGTCTGGCACCGCGTGACCGCTACGGTCGCAGGTTCGAATCCTGCCTCGGGCATGGATGTGTGTGATGTCCTTAGGTTAGTTAGGTTTAAGTAGTTCTAAGTTCTAGGGGACTGATGACCTTAGAAGTTAAGTCCCATAGTGCTCAGAGCCATTTGAACCATTTGAACTATTTAACACAAAATGACATTAAAAATTTAAGTTATTCACGAGCAGCTAGTTGAGAATATGTATGAACATTAAATGACACGACGAACCGTCTTGTTCTGCATATGGATTCAAACCCAGCTCATGCAGACTAAGCAAAGATTTCGTGACTGACGGAAACTAACAGTCATTCCTGATTAGGCATACAGAGAGTGATATACCTCGATTTTAGACAGTATCAGTTAGCAAATATCAACTTTAAATTGCATAACGCAAACATTTTTAACAGACGCGAATTCCTACCCAGCATCTATTGTCCCTGTTAACGAACTACGAGAGATGTTAAATATTGCTTCTTCACAAGTAACTTACTTGAAATGCCGTGAGGTAAAGCTGTGTGTTGGACACGGATTCGAACCCGGAACCTAATCGGCTTGCTATCGAAGCACAGTCAAATGTGACATACCGGAATTTCGCGGCAGTAACTAGATGTTTTAACTGAAATGACGAGACGAAACATAAATTTTTTCCTTCCCAGGACTCCAACCCGGCACCTATCGCTGTTATATTCTAGAGAAAACTAACGTTAAATATGGGTTTGTTGCACCAGCAGTGACATGTGAGCATGTTCGAACTGAAATAATATGACGAAGAGTTCAGCGCTCACTGGGAATAGAGCCCAACACATATCGTTGTTGACTACACACAAAGAGACGTCAGCTACCGAATTTTTCTCCACCAGCTGCTCAGAATAGCATCTTGAACTCACAGTCATCTCGCAAATAGTTCTGTGTCTCACTGGGAGTTAAAAACGTCAGATATCGTTAGTGTTGACAGCGAATGAAAATACATTAAAAATCAAAATTATTATCCACCAGCAGATAGGTGTTCTCATGCTAGAGCTTGATAATACATAATTAAATCTTTAGTGCCGGGCCAGGATTCGATCCCATTCACGAATAATATGTGAAGGTGTTGAGGAATCTGCAGTTTTGAACAAACAACAAATTGTAGCCGAGCTGTATTGCCACGAAGGGATCAAATTCCGCGTTAAGGGCGGTCTGAGGTGCATTCCCAGTTCAGAACCAATTTTATCGACATACAGAAGCTCAAATAAAAGATGGAATAAGTGTCCTGTGACCATACATAGCGTTTGTGTCGTCACTTGAAATAAATAACTAGTATAAGAAAGGTTACTGGTGATAAGAGTTTCTACATGTCGCCACTCCAGACTTTATTGTGGTTCAACCTACCGTCTACTTGGTAAAGAAGGAATATCATCTTTAATGTGAATTTTCAGACCACGCAGCCATTATATCTCCTTCACTTGGTGTAGCCAGGAGAGAATGGAATCTGTCTCTCCCTATCTAAAATCATTGACAGAAGTGGGAATCGAACCCAGACCATAGGTATAACAACCTACCATCCGTCCAACAGACCACGAAATCCTCTTCTCTGCGAGTCATTTTTCTATCGTAACGCAGTTGCGCCACACTGGATGAGAATTCTGACACACAGGCTCCCTGTAGTAATTTGCAGCATGTTCAGTAAATTCATTTACTTGGTTGACCGAATCACCATGAACTAGCTGCCTCGGCTACCCAGTGCATACATTCGACTATTTTGTAATCACAGAAATAAAATCACGTTACTGCCACCTACACACAACTGCCAACATTGTAGGATGCAGAAGTTTAAATAGGAAGTGTTCCTTTCCACTTGAGCTATTCTATTGCGCTATCTGTTACTAGAGAATGTCGTTCAGTCCAAAAGAAAAGCTGTAACTGTTTGTCTCTCAGAAGTCAAGACCTGGCCATATGCATAATCTCACAGTGCTGTGGAATCCAAAAGTTCTGGAGGAATAGTTGCCGAGCTCTGGAGCTGTTGTAGCTACGTGTCAGCTTGTAGCATAGATAAGATATCGCGAGTTCGAATACATTCAGTGCTACATTTTTTGAAACGCAATTCTGCTCTCTGCTGAAGTTATCAGTCTAATGGAACTTGGAACATAATTCCCTTCACTTCTCAACCCAAAGTAGTCGCATGTGGAAAAAGGACTAACTACTGTGACATTTTGTTCTATTCAGGTTTAATAGACAGCAGGCAGCAGATGCATCTCGAAGATGTGCAGGGAGAGCGCATCGTGCCATAATATGTCAGAAAAGTATTTTCTACATTAGCCGTCGTGTGGTAGTGATATTTTATTCTTCTTCAAACTTTGATTGACAGCTTTAACTCAGAACAAATTTTCTACATGCATGTAATCAATAAATTGCATGTGCATTGTCAGGCTGTCATAGGTAACATCAGAGAATTCGCATATATCGTTGATGATTAATTTCTCTCTCATGTTTACTATTGTTTTAACAACACTAAAGGAAACCTTATGAAAATTGTGCACTGTATTATAAGAAATGAAATAAAACTAACCATGATAACCTTACGACGAAAGTATCTGTACACAAGCATGCCTCTATCGACACGAATTAGTAAAATACTACTCACTTAGATTTTGATTGGGTCTGTGTTTAATTGGTATGCTGTGTCATACTCAAGAGGTATGCAAATGTGGCATTTCATAAATATAGTTACATATTCCTAGAAACCCAAAATTCGCTTGTCAGCAGCGGAAAGAGGCGTTACCTGTTGTGCAGCATTGTAAGTTTTTCAACATTGCACTATGAGCTGAAAGCATTTTCTTGCGATTTCCTTATTGATGTTTGATCTGACTGCTTGTAGCTCTTTCACAGAACTGGAACTGCGAACCGTAACAGACGCTGTTTCACAGGTCAGCACGTTACCACAGAGCTGGCGAGGAGGTATGGGCCTCAGCTTCCTATTACGACGGCAATAGTAACTAGAACTCGTAAACCGCTGTTTAAAGGTCGAGATTAGTTGCGATTTCCACCTGCAAAGACTTTCCTGGGCTGAAAACCGTAAATTTTCAATCTTTTGTTACCCTTCAAGCTATAATAACTCAGATTATTCAATGGAAATGACAGGTAAAATCAAGTGAACTTTGAGGCTTAATTCCGTGCACACCAGGAAGTAACTCGTCGATCACAGAGTTGCCAAACATACGTTGCCTTGTTGCCATATCTCAGTTACAGTACCAGCAGGTAGAAGACGAACCGATGTGATCCTACAGCGGTCTGGGAAGTGACCATAGCTGGTGTCTCCAAGTCGCGGCTGCTACGGCCTGGAATACGTAATGCGTCTGATTCGCTTTCTGTAACTAGGTTTAGGGACTGGAGCGTAGTTACTAATAATACTCAGAACTGACTGCAAACTGAGCATCATAAATCAGTAACTCTCATTGTTGTTTTTATATTTCTTTCGTAAGTGCACTCAAAACTAAGAAAGTCATTCACAGGCGTTTTCGTGCCTCGCCGATAGTCGAGCACAACATACAAATAAAAATAAAAAAGAATGTGTGTGTGTGTGTGTGTGTGTGTGTGTGTGTGTGTGTGTGTGAGAGAGAGAGAGAGAGAGAGAGAGAGAGAGAGAGAGAGAGAGAAATAAAAAGCAATGAGAGAGAGTGTAAAAAATTGTTGTAAAGAAATTGAATCATGGTATTTAAAGAAATCTTTCATTAAAATGACACGTTCCACATCATTACGAAATGTCGTATTCATGATCTATGGAACAAGAGTTAATCTAATGTAATCTAATCACATCGTATTGATGATTAGCCATGAAGAGTCATGAATTACCGAATTTTTGCCAATACCAGTAACCAAATCTAAACTTGAAAATAAAAGCTATCACAGGTGCAATACGTGGGTTCAGGCATTTACTTTTAAGAGGCACAAACAGATTTATTTTACCTCTGGTAACCTCAAGAGAAAGATGTTATAATCCAGAATCCGCATTAAACATCACGTTCCTTCATTACCAACTGGGCAGAGCCAGTTTACGTTGGGAAATGACACAGCGGAAGTCATGGTAAAAAGAAATACAGTCGCCAGTAAGCTTACTTACATTAGAAAATTTTATTTTATTTGATGAACCGATAGCCATTTAAAGGGACAGGGCTCTTATTTTACTTGTACTTGATTGAACTAGAGACGTTTAAAAATTTGGTGCTGGACTGTGATTCGAATTCGTATCTCCTCTTTCGAGGATCTGAATCTCTCGGAACAGTATAGTTCAGTCATTTCGTTCCTTTTCCCAAGACTGCAATCTTCTCTAGGTCTCCTCCAAAGGTAAGTATGTGGGTCTGAAACCTGATCCAGAACAAAAATATTCATAATTTCATTTCTAGCTTTATCAAGTGCACAACCACCTGCTAGTGAAAATTAACGCGCAATTTCAATGTCTGTTCATGTGTTGCCAACAATCGCAACAGGTGTCGTTATTTCTGGTCAAACACGCACACATCTTACTGTTCATGAGTAAGCAACTGATACTTAAGCTATATTCGTGGATGCACGGTAGGTGTGCAGTTCGATTGTCGCTTAGGCACAAAAGTTTGTATCCTTATTTTAGATTCAGACACCTAGCGGCTTGTAAGAAAAACCGATACGTAACATTTGATTTTTCTTAGTTAACAATCGGATTACGTGTTGGGTTCGTATCTCCGTCACAGAACTTCACATCATGCACTTCATCTTTAATTGCATGCACACTTTGTTACTTCAGAATGGAGGTATATCAGATATCTTTCGTGGTTAGATAACAGGGATGAAAGGGTCTTGATAGGAGTCACGGTTTATTACAAAAATTGTCCTCTTTTATTTTCAAGTTTAGATTTGGTTACTGGTATTGGCAAAAATTCGGTAATTCGTGACACTTCATGGCTAATCATCAATACGATGTGATTAGATTAGATTAGATTACATTAGATTAACTCTTGTTCCATAGATCATGAATACGACATTTCGTAATGATGTGGAACGTGTCATTTTAATGAAAGATTTCTTTAAATACCATGATTCAATTTCTTTACAACAATTTTTTACACTCTCTCTCATTGCTTTTTATTTCTCTCTCTCTCTCTCTCTCTCTCTCTCTCTCTCACACACACACACACACACACACACACACACACACATTCTTTTTTATTTTTATTTGTATGTTGTGCTCGACTATCGGCGAGGCACGAAAACGCCTGTGAATGACTTTCTTAGTTTTGAGTGCACTTACGAAAGAAATATAAAAACAACAATGAGAGTTACTGATTTATGATGCTCAGTTTGCAGTCAGTTCTGAGTATTATTAGTAACTACGCTCCAGTCCCTAAACCTAGTTACAGAAAGCGAATCAGACGCATTACGTATTCCAGGCCGTAGCAGCCGCGACTTGGAGACACCAGCTATGGTCACTTCCCAGACCGCTGTAGGATCACATCGGTTCGTCTTCTACCTGCTGGTACTGTAACTGAGATTTGGCAACAAGGCAACATATGAAACTTCCTGGCAGATTAAAACTGTGTGCCCGACCGAGACTCGAACTCGGGACCTTTGCCTTTCGCGGGCAAGCGCTCTACCATCTGAGCTACCGAAGCACGACTCACGCCCGGTACTCACAGCTTTACTTCTGCCAGTACCTCGTCTCCTACCTTCCAAACTTTACAGAAGCTCTCCTGCGAACCTTGCAGAACTAGCACTCCTGAAAGAAAGGATATTGCGGAGACATGGCTTAGCCACAGCCTGGGGGATGTTTCCAGAATGAGATTTTCACTCTGCAGCGGAGTGTGCGCTGATATGAAACTTCCTGGCAGATTAAAACTGTGTGCCCGACCGAGACTCGAACTCGGGACCTTTGCCTTTCGCGGGCAAGCGCTCTACCATCTGAGCTACCGAAGCACGACTCACGCCCGGTACTCACAGCTTTACTTCTGCCAGTACCTCGTCTCCTACCTTCCAAACTTTACAGAAGCTCTCCTGCGAACCTTGCAGAACTAGCACTCCTGAAAGAAAGGATATTGCGGAGACATGGCGTAGCCACAGCCTGGGGGATGTTTCCAGAATGAGATTTTCACTCTGCAGCGGAGTGTGCGCTGATATGAAACTTCCTGGCAGATTAAAACTGTGTGCCCGACCGAGACTCGAACTCGGGACCTTTGCCTTTCGCGGGCAAGCGCTCTACCATCTGAGCTACCGAAGCACGACTCACACTGCAGATTTTCACTCCGCTGCAGAGTGAAAATCTCATTCTGGAAACATCCCCCAGGCTGTGGCTAAGCCATGTCTCCGCAATATCCTTTCTTTCAGGAGTGCTAGTTCTGCAAGGTTCGCAGGAGAGCTTCTGTAAAGTTTGGAAGGTAGGAGACGAGGTACTGGCAGAAGTAAAGCTGTGAGTACCGGGCGTGAGTCGTGCTTCGGTAGCTCAGATGGTAGAGCGCTTGCCCGCGAAAGGCAAAGGTCCCGAGTTCGAGTCTCGGTTGGGCACACAGTTTTAATCTGCCAGGAAGTTTCATATCAGCGCACACTCCGCTGCAGAGTGAAAATCTCATTCTGGAAACATCCCCCAGGCTGTGGCTAAGCCATGTCTCCGCAATATCCTTTCTTTCAGGAGTGCTAGTTCTGCAAGGTTCGCAGGAGAGCTTCTGTAAAGTTTGGAAGGTAGGAGACGAGGTACTGGCAGAAGTAAAGCTGTGAGTACCGGGCGTGAGTCGTGCTTCGGTAGCTCAGATGGTAGAGCGCTTGCCCGCGAAAGGCAAAGGTCCCGAGTTCGAGTCTCGGTCGGGCACACAGTTTTAATCTGCCAGGAAGTTTCATATCAGCGCACACTCCGCTGCAGAGTGAAAATCTCATTCTGGAAGGCAACGTATGTTTGGCAACTCTGTGATCGACGAGTTACTTCCTGGTGTGCACGGAATTAAGCCTCAAAGTTCACTTGATTTTACCTGTCATTTCCATTGAATAATCTGAGTTATTATAGCTTGAAGGGTAACAAAAGATTGAAAATTTACTGTTTTCAGCCCAGCAAAGTCATTGCAGGTGGAAATCGCAACTAATCTCGACCTTTAAACAGCGGTTTACAAGTTCTAGTTACTATTGCCGTCGTAATAGGAAGCTGAGACCCATACCTCCTCGCCAGCTCTGTGGTAACGTGCTGACCTGTGAAACAGCGTCTGTTACGGTTCGCAGTTCCAGTCTCACTGACTGAAACGTTTTTATCCCTTCTGTGAAAGAGCTACAAGCAGTCAGATCAAACATCAATAAGGAAATCGCAAGAAAATGCTTTCAGCTCATAGTGCAATGTTGAAAAACTTACAATGCTGCACAACAGGTAACGCCTCTTTCCGCTGCTGACAAGCGAATTTTGGGTTTCTAGGAATACGTAACTATATTTATGAAATGCCACATTTGCATACCTCTTGAGTATGACACAGCATACCAATTAAACACAGACCCAATCAAAATCTAAGTGAGTAGTATTTTACTAATTCGTGTCGATAGAGGCATGCTTGTGTACAGATACTTTCGTCGTAAGGTTATCATGGTTAGTTTTATTTCATTTCTTATAATACAGTGCACAATTTTCGTAAGGTTACCTTTAGTGTTGTTAAAACAATAGTAAACATGAGAGAGAAATTAATCATCAACGATATATGCGAATTCTCTGATGTTACCTATGACAGCCTGACAATGCACATGCAATTTATTGATTACATGCATGTAGAAAATTTGTTCTGAGTTAAAGCTGTCAATCAAAGTTTGAAGAAGAATAAAATATCACTACCACACGACGGCTAATGTAGAAAATACTTTTCTGACATATTATGGCACGATGCGCTCTCCCTGCACATCTTCGAGATGCATCTGCTGCCTGCTGTCTATTAAACCTGAATAGAACAAAATGTCACAGTAGTTAGTCCTTTTTCCACATGCGACTACTTTGGGTTGAGAAGTGAAGGGAATTATTTTCCAAGTTCCATTAGATTGATAACTTCAGCAGAGAGCAGAATTGCGTTTTAAAAAATGTAGCACTGAATGTATTCGAACTCGCGACATCTTATCTATGCTACAAGCTGACACGTAGCTACAACAGCTCCAGAGCTCAGCAACTATTCCTCCAGAACTTTTGGATTCCACAGCACTGTAAGATTATGCATATGGCCAGGTCTTGACTTCTGAGAGACAAACAGTTACAGCTTTTCTTTTGGACTGAACGACGTTTTCTAGTAACAGATAGCGCAATAGAATAGCTCAAGTGGAAAGGAACACTTCCTATTTAAACTTCTGCATCCTACAATGTTGGCAGTTGTGTGTAGGTGGCAGTAACGTGATTTTATTTCTGTGATTACAAAATAGTCGAATGTATGCACTGGGTAGCCGAGGCAGCTAGTTCATGGTGATTCGGTCAACCAAGTAAATGAATTTACTGAACATGCTGCAAATTACTACAGGGAGCCTGTGTGTCAGAATTCTCATCCAGTGTGGCGCAACTGCGTTACGATAGAAAAATGACTCGCAGAGAAGAGGATTTCGTGGTCTGTTGGACGGATGGTAGGTTGTTATACCTATGGTCTGGGTTCGATTCCCACTTCTGTCAATGTTTTTAGATAGGGAGAGACAGATTCCATTCTCTCCTGGCTACACCAAGTGAAGGAGATATAATGGCTGCGTGGTCTGAAAATTCACATTAAAGATGATATTCCTTCTTTACCAAGTAGACGGTAGGTTGAACCACAATAAAGTCTGGAGTGGCGACATGTAGAAACTCTTATCACCAGTAACCTTTCTTATACTAGTTATTTATTTCAAGTGACGACACAAACGCTATGTATGGTCACAGGACACTTATTCCATCTTTTATTTGAGCTTCTGTATGTCGATAAAATTGGTTCTGAACTGGGAATGCAACTCAGACCGCCCTTAACGCGGAATTTGATCCCTTCATGGCAATACAGCTCGGCTACAATTTGTTGTTTGTTCAAAACTGCAGATTCCTCAACACCTTCACATATTATGCGTGAATGGGATCGAATCCTGGCCCGGCACTAAAGATTTAATTATGTATTATCAAGCTCTAGCATGAGAACACCTATCTGCTGGTGGATAATAATTTTGATTTTTAATGTATTTTCATTCGCTGTCAACACTAACGATATCTGACGTTTTTAACTCCCAGTGAGACACAGAACTATTTGCGAGATGACTGTGAGTTCAAGATGCTATTCTGAGCAGCTGGTGGAGAAAAATTCGGTAGCTGACGTCTCTTTGTGTGTAGTCAACAACGATATGTGTTGGGCTCTATTCCCAGTGAGCGCTGAACTCTTCGTCATATTATTTCAGTTCGAACATGCTCACATGTCACTGCTGGTGCAACAAACCCATATTTAACGTTAGTTTTCTCTAGAATATAACAGCGATAGGTGCCGGGTTGGAGTCCTGGGAAGGAAAAAATTTATGTTTCGTCTCGTCATTTCAGTTAAAACATCTAGTTACTGCCGCGAAATTCCGGTATGTCACATTTGACTGTGCTTCGATAGCAAGCCGATTAGGTTCCGGGTTCGAATCCGTGTCCAACACACAGCTTTACCTCACGGCATTTCAAGTAAGTTACTTGTGAAGAAGCAATATTTAACATCTCTCGTAGTTCGTTAACAGGGACAATAGATGCTGGGTAGGAATTCGCGTCTGTTAAAAATGTTTGCGTTATGCAATTTAAAGTTGATATTTGCTAACTGATACTGTCTAAAATCGAGGTATATCACTCTCTGTATGCCTAATCAGGAATGACTGTTAGTTTCCGTCAGTCACGAAATCTTTGCTTAGTCTGCATGAGCTGGGTTTGAATCCATATGCAGAACAAGACGGTTCGTCGTGTCATTTAATGTTCACACATATTCTCAACTAGCTGCTCGTGAATAACTTAAATTTTTAATGTCATTTTGTGTTAAATAGTTCAAATGGTTCAAATGGCTCTGAGCACTATGGGACTTAACTTCTAAGGTCATCAGTCCCCTAGAACTTAGAACTACTTAAACCTAACTAACCTAAGGACATCACACACATCCATGCCCGAGGCAGGATTCGAACCTGCGACCGTAGCGGTCACGCGGTTCCAGACTGAAGCGCCTAGAACCGCACGGCCACATCGGCCGGCCCCCACCATCTGGTATCAATGCATTACCTTATAATCCATTATATATAATCATTTTCATAGTACACTTGATATTATAGATGAGTAGCACACAAGACAGGACATAGATAATGTCCGTTTGACGTCAACAGTGTGTAACATTTTACTTTTTTTGAATAGGACAATGTTCCTCTCCAATAATTTTTAGATTAGTTACAATAAGCTTACGCTGCAAGAGAATTCGCTTGTATTTTTCAATATGTGGTCTGTTGTCGGTTTGAAGGCCTTCCATAACATCGGCACCGTAGTGCAACTCCACCGAGAGCTGTCTGGAGTAGGGTGGAGATAGCAATGTGAAAGTTGCGAGCTGTCGAAGACGATCTTCATATTCCTAATGCGATTAGGACATCGTATACTCTTGACGACGTTTAGCACCTGTGCGGTCAGTCACCCAATTTCAGAATTCATTTTGAGTAATCCTGCTAAATTCCCAAAATATTGTCTTTTTATATTGATGAGTAATATGGATAGTCGTCACATTCATGTGCCGTCTACAACGCAAATTTAATGTTACTATCCTAGGAACTAACCTGCAATACGTTTTGTATTTCATAATCGGAACTATCTGCATTAACCGTCATCAGAGCAATGTCAGGGAACAGACTGCAGCAGTGCCTACTTGAGGACCTGCTTGAGTCGTGTTCTAAGGAAAGGGTAGTTGCTGGTTCACATTATATTACACTAGCGAGAAGTACCGACTTTTCCTTTTCTCTGCAAACATCCAGAACTAAATTCAGTAACTAAATGCTAAGAATATATTTGCATTGTGCCAACTCAAAGATCAATAGATATGGATATAGATTTTTATATTTAAAGCCATTCTCGTTCTGCGTTGGAATAAACATCATTCATTATTTGCTTGTTCTTGTTACGATTGTTATTGTCATTCTCTCACTCGCAAGAGTCTTATGCTGATGCAGTATGAATAAATTATGCCATTGGATACAAAGCGGTTTAGTTTTGAGACCTAACCCACGAGGGGGGAAGGCACAGTGGTCTGCTTCAGGAATTCCAAGCAATTAAACACAAAAAACAACCCAGGAAGGGTTCGAACAGCTACTTTCACGCAGAGACATGCATTTGGAATCTGTTCATCGTTACGGGGTCAAACAAGAGGGTAACATTACTGAAACAATGGTCGGGCTACTTAGTATATAATAGAGCATACAGATTTCAAGGAGGAAACGTATGAAGACGAAGACTTCCTCGTTATCAATATGTGCGGCATATCTTTCGTGTTAACGAAAGTAAATTCCCGCTTTACCTCTTCTTACGTGTCAAATGAAATGAATGTCATGAGGAATAGAATATTTGTTGACTGCGTCTCTTCTTGCTTCCATCCTTACCAACATATTTCTTCATTCTCGTGGTAATCATGACATTCTATGTGCATGCTGCAAACGATTGCAAGTGGACAAATTCGACATCGAGGTGCAAAGCGTTTGGTATCTTACATTATATTCAATTCGAATAAGCTTCCGGTGTATTTTTACTTTGTTTGTATTTTTAGATGATTATGAACGTTACGGAAATTTATCTCACATGCTTTATGTTGAATGAGAAACATTGAATGATCCGTTTTGCTTTCCCTACGTTGAAATGATATAATGTCGGCGTCAACAGCCTTCTTCCACGCCGGAAGCTGAAACTTGTATCATTCTGGATTAATGATAATTGAATGTCTCATATGTACACATAGCCCACAAGGCGACGTCAGAAACCATCAGGGGAGAACGCCGCATAAAAACCAAACGTGCGCGCGCGTCTCCACTCTGAAGAACCGTATCGGAGAATCACGGCAAGCATTTCGCTGAAGAGCTGCCTCGTCAGAGAGCCGAGAAATGGCAGCGTCGTAGCAAGTATTTGTCAACACTCTGATAGTGCATTTACTTCCGGGTGTAGGTCGGCGTTACCTCGCTAAATTCAGTTGACATTCGTTTTCCACATCGAAGACTCGTACGATATAATCCACTGCAAGATGACACAATTAGAAAGTATATTTAATTTCTGGACTCCAAGAACGGCGTTCTTCACATAAGTAACACCTGTTTGTGTGTGCATTCGGGAGGACGACGGTGCAATCCCGCGCCCGGCCATCCTGATTTAGGTTTTCAATGATTTCCCTAAATCGCTTCAGGCAAATGCCGGGATGGTTCCTTAGGAAGGGCACGGCCGATTTCCTTCCCCATCCTTCCCTAATCCGAGCTTGTGCTCCGTCTCTAATGACATCGTTGTCGACGGGACGTTAAAACAGTAATCTCCACCTCCTCTGTTTGTGTGTTTAAGGTTGCGTTTTGAGGCTCAGGCAACATCGCAGTGACTATAGTCCGCCTCTGGCCGCCAGTGTGTCGTTAGCTCAGAGGTTCCCTTGTGCGTTGCAGTGCTTGTACTGTAAGTTCGAATCACGGTAGAAGCCGCTGACTACAACCTTTTGTTTTCCGTTTTAATTAATGGAGTTGCAAACTGCTAGTAAAAATTTCTTATGCGAAATCTGAAGAATGCCTTTAAACATCAATCTTCGGCCGATTTCGACTTAGTAAATTAAGTTAATATCATGGATTTCTGCTTTGCAAATTCCAAGGTGCTTCACTGTAAAATAGGTCCTGAAAAGATTCAAACCGACTGTCAACGATATAAATTTGAGCTTTGTTCGTCATATGGGTCTAACATGTCAGAAGGTTGTTTATGAAGTGCACATGTTCATTAATATAGTTCCCATCTTCTAAATTTTTGCAATAGCATTTAACTGTAGACGTTTTCTAACACCGGCGTTAGCAATTCCTTTCCGTTCTCTGAAACCTTCAAAACGACAAATTTTTCTGGTTTAAATCTGATGACCTTAACTATCACTTCCGATCAACAATAAATACTTCATGAACCCATACATGGAACTCCAAATGTGCAGTGTGCCTGCACTGCTACAGAGCATGCATTGCAAGGTATTCACACAGTTTATCGCATAGACTTACCATAAGGAATGAAATAAGAACTGTAATACACTTTACACCACAGACGCTCACTCTGGCTTGACGAAAACATCCAAACATTGACCAAAAGTTGCACAAATAATTAAGTTTGAAAGGAAAAGAAATGAGGTATGAAGCATTTATAAATTCATCGAATGTAGTGAGGTGGTTTAATTTCGTCCCAGTCTATAAAATTAATTTTGGGCCATACTCAGCTCTTGCCGATTACCCGCCTACTAATCAGGGCGTCTGTCTCCGTTGCTTTTGAGCGTGAATGGAAATTGTAGAAATTTTCTGTGGAGCAACATTTAATAATAAAGCGTTTTAAATCATCAAAAGCGATGAGCGGTAGCAAGTGCTTTCGATAAAGAATGGGGGAGTGCAGCGCCGCTGCTGTCGCCACGGCCGCTGCCAGTAGCCAGCAAATGGATCCCGGAGCTTTGCCGCATACGGCGTCCAGAGGAGGACAGTCTGCAGGAAATCTGCCGCAAAATCGTTACTCGATAAAATTTTGATATCGGTGTGTCACAAAGCGAAATAGATTGAATCTGCGCTACCATTACATTCACGTCTTCAGCATTCAGACAGAAGAGGCTATAAAAATATTTTATGCCAGCTGCTCTCGATCCACTGACATTATGAACAGAAACAACGCACGCTACCGCTAGACCACAGGCGTAATCAGCCTAGAGTCTCTCTATCTTGGGACAAGTTTTCCTCCAGGAAGTGCCGCAGTCTACAGTGTTGCCAGATTGTGCAGATAACCGGACTTAGAGAATTAGCGAGTTGGCCAGTTTCTTTGTCCCATGACGCGATCGGCGCGGACTTAGCCTCTGAAGCGGCCGGCCGCCGGTCGAGTTTTATGTCAAAGAGTGTACATCACTGGTGGTCATGGAAGGTGCCGTAACGGCTGTACGATACGTGAATGCCATCCTCCAACCTATAGAGCAACCACATTGGGAGCATATTGGCGAGGCATTTGTCTTTATGGATGACAATTTGTGCACTCATTGTGCACATCTTGTGAATGACTTCCTTCAGGATAATGACGTTGCTCATCTAGAATGGCCAGCATTTTCTCCAGACATGAACCCTGTCGAAAATGCCTGGGAGAGATTGAAAAGGGCTGTTTATGGACGACGTGACCTACTGACCCCACTGAGGGATCTATTCCGAAGCACTGTTGAGGAGTGGGACAATGTGGACCAACAGTGCCTTGATGAACTTCTGGATAGTATGCCATGGCAAATACAAGCATGCATCAATGCAAGAAGATATGCTACTGGGTATTACAGGTACCGGTGTGTACAGCACTCAGGACACCACCTCTGAAGATCTCACTGTATGATTTTACAACATGCAATGTGTGGTTTTCATGAGCAATAAAAATGAAGCAAATAATGTTTATGTTGATCTCTATTCCAATTTTCTGTACAGGCTCCAGAACTCTCGGAGCCGAGTTGATGCAAAACTTTTTTTGATATGTGTATTAGTGGCCTATATCTGATCCAGCCTGCATGTAAGGAAAATACACTTACCAGCATCTGAATTATACAGCAGTTTGCTGGTTTGGCTTATATATAGACTGCTATGCAATGGAGGATTAAGTCTTTTAGAAATCCACACTCCAACTCATAGAATGTTACACATCCATTGGTTATTTAATAAGTTTCTCGTGGTTACATCCACTATGGTAATCATTTCCCAATGAAGAGATCATCATTACATTTTCAATTACAGGCCATATGCCCTGTGGATACACGTTATTTGTCCTTCAAGCAGTTGTGTCCATTTCTTTTGCATCCCTATATCACTAATCATTGCTGATTCACCCACCTTTTAGGGCCATTTTCCAATTCCAAGAACAAGATGGTGCCCCAATCTTCTGTCTGCTCGACCACCCACTTTGAGGTAATTTTCAGAATAAGGGTGACTCATATTGGAAGTCTTTATGTGCCATTGCTGATGATTTTTATTCAGAATTTAAGCAGTGGCTGGAATCAAACATGGGACCCAGGAGAATTTGATTACTAGTCAAAGGCATTACCCAAAGACCACAGTTACTCATGGTCTTTTTTAGATATTTTTATGAGATCTGTGGAGTATGAGTAGTACTACTTCACAAGAAACAAAATATTATAATATTTGTCTCTATTAATGAGCTACCAAACTCTTATAACGATCACTGGATTATTCTACCTCTCCAGCCAATAACTGACATAGCAGTTGAAGTATTGACTACAATTAAGACATCTAATTGTTAGAGAATTGATGGTAGCATTGTAATAAAGTTGCTCCATTGAAGTTGGTCTTAAGTAGTCATTTTTAGATTAGTAACTTCCATTCTTTAAAGTTACATTTATTAAAGTAGACTGATTTGTAGTGCACCAGGGTATAAAACATTGCTGAAACAGGATCTTTGACAACTGACACTGATCCCAAAGTTGCACTGGTTGCCTTCTTTGGTATATTGTTCCTAACATTGATCTTTGACTTATGGTGCAACAGTGTTTCTCAAATGTTAAGAAGTTGGTCTGGAATAATGTCCAAGTTATCATCGCAGGTTGCTGTTCTGTTATCATTCTCAGTCTATCAGCTCCCTCAAGGGTTGCCTCAACTGAAGACAAAAATTGCAAACCTTCATTTGGTAGGGTTTTGTTTTAAGTCATTTTTCTATGTAGTGTTGATCCAAGCTTTTAAGTGCTTAAGAACATTTTATTTTTGTTCCACCTCCACAAATATATCTGTGTGTGTGTGTGTGTGTGTGTGTGTGTTTTGTCATATTATTTGCATTTGTTTGGTTATCACTGGGCTTAGTGTGGTTGTTAATGTTCGCGCTAAATGATGTAGAACTGACTACACTACCTTGCTGTAAACAGCAAGGATAGATTAGAATGTTTCCTCTCGCATGAAATTCAGCATGGAACTTGTAACTTCAGAGAATATCTCTCACAGCCTGCTTTAGTTTAAGATCCATGGTCATATTATAGACCTTCATCAATTTCTTGTGATGGATGACATCGTATGCAGCTTGGTTGATTGATAAATGTCACACGACAATCATTTTTTAATTCATCTGCAGTATGTTGAGGTAACTGATGACCTGTGACATGACACATTTTTATAGTGAAAGCTGAGCTGCTGAAGCATTAGGATTGATTCAGTCATTCTTGTAAGTCAGTTTAATATCAGGCTCTCAAAAATTTTGTGTAAGTGCCAAAGTCAAGAGGACTGAGCAATAATTTTTAAGATCTTCAGGTTCTGTCCACATTTTAAAATAGCAATGACCACTTTCACTTTTTTCCAGTCATTAGGGATATCACAGGCTGCCATGCAGTTGTTGAATGATTTTAGCAACTATTTTTCTCATGTAAGTGTTAGATTTGTTCTACTGCAATATCATCTATTGCCAGAGCTTTGAGTTTGTTAAACATCTTAACTGATTTGTCACCTCAACAATGATAACTATTTCATGTAAAAGCATAGTAAATTATTAATTGTTTATCTTCCATGTTGTATTAAATCTCTCAGTCAGACTTACAATTTTTTCACAAGTTGGGTCCTGTACAATTGTTGTTTAAGTACCTTAGAACTGCTTTAAATTTGCTTCTGCTCATTTCAAGTTCCTGCATGGTATCAGTCGCTCTTTGGCATTTGGTTTCTGATTTTGAAGCTGTTAATGGTTTTCTGGTTTTAACTGTTTCATCTCTTTGTGCCCCAGTTTCTGGAATTAGATTTTGAATATAGTTGGTTGTTCTCAGCATTGGTATCAATAGGATGGAGCAGCTCTGTACTTCACAGATACAAATGTCAGGTTATTAGATTAGATTAGATTAATACTAGTTCCATGGATCATGAATACGATATTTCGTAATGATGTGGAACGAGTCAAATTTTCCAAAAAATGACATAATTAAGTTAATTTAACAACATACTTAAGTTAATATAACAACATTTTCATTTTTTGTGTTTTTTTATTTTTTGTTTATTTTTATTTTTTAAATATTTTTTTAAATTTATATCTAAAAATTCCTCTATGGAGTAGAAGGAGTTGTCATTCAGAAATTCTTTTAATTTCTTCTTAAATGCTTGTAGGTTATCTGTCAGACTTTTGATACTATTTGGTAAGTGATCAAAGACTTTAGTGCCAGTATAATTCACCCCTTTCTGTGCCACAGTTAGATTTAATCTTGAATAGTGAAGATCATCCTTTCTCCTAGTATTGTAGTTATGCACACTGCTATTACTTTTGAATTGGGTTTGGTTGTTAATAACAAATTTCATAAGAGAGTATATATACTGAGAAGCTACTGTGAATATCCCTAGATCCTTAAATAAATGTCTGCAGGATGATCTTGGGTGGACTCCAGCTATTATTCTGATTACACGCTTTTGTGCAATAAATACTTTATTCCTCAGTGATGAATTACCCCAAAATATGATGCCATATGAAAGCAACGAGTGAAAATAGGCGTAGTAAGCTAATTTACTAAGATGTTTATCACCAAAATTTGCAATGACCCTTATTGCATAAGTAGCTGAACTCAAACGTTTCAGCAGATCATCAATGTGTTTCTTCCAGTTTAATCTCTCATCAATGGACACACCTAAAAATTTTGAATATTCTACCTTAGCTATATGCTTCTGATTAAGGTCTATATTTATTAATGGTGTCATACCATTCACTGTACGGAACTGTATGTACTGTGTCTTATCAAAATTCAGTGAGAGTCCGTTTACAAGGAACCACTTAGTAATTTTCTGAAAGACAGTATTGACAATTTCATCAGTTAATTCTTGTTTGTCAGGTGTGATTACTATACTTGTATCATCAGCAAAGAGAACTAACTTTGCCTCTTCATGAATATAGAATGGCAAGTCATTAATATATATTAAGAACAACAAAGGACCCAAGACTGACCCTTGTGGAACCCCATTCTTGATAGTTCCCCAGTTTGAGGAATGTGCTGATCTTCGCATATTATGAGAACTACTTATTTCAACTTTCTGCACTCTTCCAGTTAGGTACGAATTAAACCATTTGTGCACTGTCCCACTCATGCCACAATACTTGAGCTTGTCTAGCAGAATTTCATGATTTACACAATCAAAAGCCTTTGAGAGATCACAAAAAATCCCAATGGGTGGTGTTCGGTTATTCAGATCATTCAAAATTTGATTAGTGATAGCATATATGGCATTTTCTGTTGAAAAACCTTTCTGGAAACCAAACTGACATTTTGTTAGTACTTCATTGTTACAGATATGTGAAGCTACTCTTGAATACATCACTGTCTCAAAAATTTTGGATAAAGCTGTTAGAAGGGAGATTGGACGGTAATTGTTGACATCAGATCTATCCCCCTTTTTATGCAAAGGTATAACAATAGCATATTTCAGTCTATCAGGGAAAATGCCCTGTTCCAGAGAGCTATTACACAGGTGGCTGAGAATCTTACTTATCTGTTGAGAACAAGCTTTTAGTATTTTGCTGGAAATGCCATCAATTCCATGTGAGTTTTTGCTTTTAAGCAAGTTTATTATTTTCCTAATTTCAGAGGGAGAAGTGGGTGAGATTTCTATTGTATCAAATTGCATAGGTATGGCCTCTTCCATTAACAGCCTAGCATCTTCTAGTGAACACCTGGATCCTACTATATCCACAACATTTAGAAAATGATTATTAAAAATATTTTCAACTTCTGACTTCTTGTTCGTAAAGTTTTCATTCAATTTGATGGTAATACTGTCTTCCTGTGCTCTTCGTTGACCTGTTTCTCTTTTAATAATATTCCAAATTGTTTTAATTTTATTATCAGAGTTGCTGATTTCAGACATCATACACATACTTCTGGATTTTTTAATAACTTTTCTTAATATAACACAGTAGTTTTTATAATGTTTGATAGTTTCTGGGTCACTACTCTTTCTTGCTGTCAGATACATTTCCCTTTTCCGGTTACAAGATATTTTTATACCCTTAGTAAGCCATGGTTTGTTACAAGGTTTCTTACGAGTATATTTAACTATTTTCTTGGGGAAGCAGTTTTCAAATACATTTACAAAAATGTCATGAAATAAATTATATTTTAAATTGGCATCAGGTTCACGGTACACCTCATCCCAGTCTAACAGCTGTAGGCTTTCCCTGAAATTTGCAATTGTTAAATCGTTGACTGAACATACTACTTTGGAGGACTGTTTAGTATTGCTGAATGGAGCTATGTCATATATTGTAACTAGCTGTGCACCATGATCAGAAAGACCATTCTCAACAGGCTGAGCATTTATCTGGTTAAACTTATCTTGGTCTATAAAGAAGTTATCTATCAGTGAGCTGCTATCCTTTACCACCCGAGTAGGAAAATCAATAACGGGTGTCAAATTGAAAGAACCGAGTAATACTTCAAGATCATTTTTCCTATTACCCTCTTTCAGAGAATCTACTTGAAGTCCCCACAAATAATAATTTGCTTCCCCCTGTCTGACAGATAGCACAACAAGGAGTCCAAATTTTTCAGAAATAGATGAAAATTTCCTGATGGGGACCTATATACAGTTACAATTATAAATGTGCCTTTATTTAATTTAAGCTCACAGGCACATGCTACTATATGTTTCTCTACACAAAACTTTTTTGTTTCTATACTTTTTGCACAATGATAACTTTTGACATATATGGCAACTCCTCCTTTCTCCATATTTTCTCTCATTACATGTGCAGAGAGCTTATATCCACTTACATTTACCTTATCCATATCAGTAACAATGTGATGCTCAGACAGGCATAGTATATCTATTTGATCCTCAGCTTCTAAATCTTCTAAACAAACCAGAAGCTCATCTATTTTATTCTTTAAACTCCCAATATTTTGATGAAATATACTTACATTATTTTTAATTATACTTTTATGAGAACCTTTCCTTATTCTAACATTTTCAGTACTCTCCTGTCTGAGTTTCTCATCGTGCTTAGGCCTAGTTGCTATACCAGTGGTCACATGGTGTTCAGAGAGGCAGATTATGTCAACTGGGTTGGGTGGCTTTAATTCATCAATGCAATTACCTAGGACTGAGATACAACTTCGTAGAGATAAAATTTCTGGTGATTGGTGAAAATTTATGATCGACAGCTGTGATTGGTGATCCAATGTGCTAGAATTGTGCTGTTTAATTTTTTTCCTAAACTGAAGATTTGTTTCAATCCTGACCTCTTGTAGAACTTGACATCTTTCTGTCTTATCTATCCTAAAAAAGGTGCTGCTCCAACACCTGTAACCACTGGTATTTTACCATTCATGGCAGTGCCTCCCCCCCTTAAATTTCCTGCTATTACCCCAGCCAGTTTCCCCTTCCCTTTCCTGTTGAGATGTAGGCCGTGCCTGGTATAGTCCCACCTACTGAGAGAATCAACAGGAACCACACCAATATGAGCCCCCGCACCCGACCCAAGCAGCCGTTCCAACTCCAAATTAACTCTCCCAACAGAAGAGTTCAAATGAGGCTGGTCATGGCGTCTCAAGACAGATACAAATTCAACATTGGTGTGTCTCGATGCCGACGCAATCTTTACCAGGTCACACTCTATACTGTACCCAGGATCTCTGTTGATGCTGTTCCCTGGCCCTCCCACAATAACCACGGTGTCTTCCCTGGTAAATCCTTTACAGAGTGAACCTAAATCCTCTGTCACCTGATCCAGACTAGCACTTGGTTTGAAAAAATTTGTGACCTGGTATTCTGGTCCTAATTCCTCCTGCAGAAGTTGGCCTACACCTCTGGCATGAGAACTGCCTAACAACAAAACTTTCTTCCTTTTCGATGGTTTTCCTACATTCTTTTTCAATTTCCTATTGAAAGTTTGTTGTGTCCTGTCTACACCTACCTCTGCTTGAGGCTCATCAGTTTCTAACTGAAGCAACAGGTCAAACTTATTTTTGACATTCACCACAAAACTGTCAGACTCAGTTCTAGGCCTGTTCCTTCTGCTACCTGTTGCCACTTCCCACCTCTCTTTGCCCTTCTCCCTCCTTAACCTGTCCAGATCTTCCCTAGCCTGATCTAGCTCAGCCTGAAGGGCAGCAGTTTTCCCCTCCTGTTCCACTATCTTCCTATCTCTGCTGCAAATCCTACATAACCACTGATGAGCCTGATCCACTTTCCCGACACCCACGCCACTGCAGTCCCCCCAGTGAAAAAAACTACTGCACCCATCACACCAAACCCCGGAACTAACAATTCTACGGCAAGTCAGGCACTTCTCACTCATGGCAAAAATAATACTTTAGCTAGAATAAATCAATTAAATTACCGAAAATCAAAAAAGACGTTACAAGAATTAAGCCTATTCACAAATGTATATAAGCAAGTTTCTGATTTAAAATTCCGCTGTTTTTCTGAGATCTGTATTAAAACAATGAAGGTATACGCTATTTATTTTATATTTCACTCGATGGAATGAAAAAAGGACAATTAAGCGAGATACTTTAACTTTGATTCTCCAAAAACGTTACGAGAATTAGGCCTATAAACAAATGTATATAAGCAAGTTTCTGATATAAAGTTACGCTGTTTTTCTGAAATCTGTATTAAAACAATGAAGTTATACGCTATTTACGGTAGTTTACTTGTTTGTTACCGAGAAATTAGTTAAATTACCGTGAAACAAGAAACAAACACGTTTACAAAATTTAAGCCTAAGCGCGACTTCGCGAAGTTACTATCTTTTCGTGTTTTCTGAAAAAATACGCAAAGAAAAGTCAAACCTTTAATGGCAAGACTAAATGATACACTAATGCATGTATTTAATTTGTTGTCGGCGTTAAACTAAATTATATTCCTGTCTAAATCACTTAACTTTCTGGAAATGGTTTCTGGCGTCTCTTACTCGGCGGCCATCTTGGGAAGATTTGTGAGTGCCACCTGTAACAGTTTTTCAAATTTTCTACTAATAAGCTTTTTTGAAATTTACTGTCACTGGAAAAAAGGTGTCCTTAGTTAAACAGCTGATGTGATGCTGTGCCTCATAAAGCTGTGATTATAATTGGACAAGAGTGTGTATTTCTTTGGTGCACTGTTGAGATATATGATGACTCAAGATGATCACATCAGTATTCAACACCACCACTGATATGCAATTGTACAGGCTTGTTTGCTATGGATCATAACTGTTTTACTTGAACCAACATAGAATATGATTTTTTCTCCATTTTCATCAACCAGTAGTGGGACCACAGACTGATGTGACTTAGAATAATCAATAACATAGGTCTTTTGGGTCTCATCATTCACTTGAAGTATTCATTTGTAATGGGGACCAAATGTGTATTGTGTGCAGAAATATTTTGCGATCACTTAATTCAGTGCTAATTGTCTCCTTATTGACTTTGTTCTTAATTTCAATAGAGATGACCTATAATCATCAGTTTTTGCAAAGACAGCACTCTTTATTACCAATGTCTTGAATTATTGTTGTTTAATAGTGGTGGCCTGTGTGTGTCTTGTATATGTATGCTGTCATGTTTGTGATCTGATGAAAGGGAGAGGAGGGATACAATTCATATTAGTTTTGTGGTGAATGGTGGAATAGTTTTGAGAGTTCATGAAAGTAAGTTCTGTGTACACTTGCTACTAGTGCGTTCATATTACATAATCCACCTTTCTTCAAACTGATGCTGAATTTATATGTCTGTATGGTGGGGCAGGTTTTGAGTTGGATTTGTAAAGATCTTTTTTTTTTTTTTTTTTTCGTAGTCTAGGATCCTTCCCCCCTCACCCCATGTGCTGGGTAGTGTGTAACAGTGTGTAGTGAATCAGAATCATTTTTTACCCTTTCACACCCTGTTAACAGATAGTCTGCGGGAAGAAAAATTATAGACACCCTTACACCTATGCATCAAATCCATGATAAAGTGTGGAGAACTTTTGTGAATTTTGTCTTTTTCATCTCTTGATACAAATTGGTTTCAAATCCACAAACAATATTCAAGAATTGGCCAAACAAGAGTTTTGGAAGGACCTCTTACATGGCTAAATTACAGTTCCTCATTTAAATAGTGCCACATTACTTCAGTCAGTACCCTTATATTTAACTTCTAGTGGAAGATACGTAATCCACACATGTTACTGTTCATTTACCACAATATTAACTGGCTAATGCATTTGTAAAATTCTTTAAGCATATATGACTATCATAGACAAAAATATGGATTGCAGAAGACATGAAACTGAATGGTGTTTTGTCTTGTCACATGGTGTAGCATCAGATAGCAGTCTTATCTGCAATAAGATCACACAATTGAAACAGATGGACTATCAGTTCTTTTTTCATTTTTAATTTGGAACTGGGTTTCATGTAAGTGTAAGTGGCTTCTGGGACAGTTATAGTTTTGTAGTGTTGAATCTTACTATCTATTGTCAAGTGTTTTTTACTATAGGTTTACCAGGTTAGAAATCAAGCTTTCTTCATTTTGTTGATTTGATGTATTCATGTTTCTTTCTCACCAAGGGAAGCTTGATGAGTTCTCCGGGATATTTAAACTGTAGAACTAGGTAACCTTTTTTAAAAATTTTATGAAGACTTTACATATACACAAGGGTTAACTGTGCATTAATCAGAGTTTTCTTGAACAATATTTCCAGTCCTGCTTTTAAGGATATTTTTTGGATGCTAGTGACCTGGGGTTGAGGGGTTTACTCCAATTTTGATTTCAAGTGCCCTCTCTCTCTCTCTCTCTCTCTCTCTCTCTCTCTCTCTCTCTCTCTCTCTCTCTCTCTCTCTGTGTGTGTGTGTGTGTGTGTGTGTGTGTGTGTGTGTGTGTGTGTGTGATGGAATAACTACAGTATTATGAAAAGGATGGATTGCTACTCACAATATAGAGAAGATATTGAGTCACAGACAGGCACAACCAAAAGACTGCTATACATTCAATCTTTCAGACTAATGGCCTTCTTGTAAAGTAGAAACACATGCAAGCATAACTCACACACACACGCCGACTGAGTCTGGCCTCAGTGGTCGTGTGCGTGTGCATGTGAGTTGTGCTTGCATGAATGTATGTGTGTTTTCTACTTTAAAAGAAGGCCTTTTAGCTTAATCTAGCCACAGCTCTGGCAAGAATATTATCAGTTGATAAGGCAGGAATGTTTCATAGTCATGTCATCTAAAAACCAAAATTTAACAACATATTTTGGTCACGTTAATAGAGAAGAAAATTCTTAATAGGGCTTTCTAGCCATATATGCCAGTTGTTTGAAATATTTCTCATTTTGAGTTTTCTATAGTATTTTGTAACCCATACGTAACTAAGTAGCTTAAAAGTATGCTTGGCAAAGTATAAATTTTTGGAATGAATTTCATAGTGTAAACAGTTTTGAATGAAGAGGAACCATGACACACAAATCACTTTCTTCAAATTATCAGTGGCCTTTAGCAGTTCCAGAATTTGCTCCTTCCTTTTTACATTTTCTCTAATCATTCATTTGGAACTGTGTTCTGGAGGTAATTTTCTAAGTATCTAGTATTAAAAATTCAGCCTCTGGACAACTACAAGGCAAAGTCCTAATGATCACTAATTTATTCTCTCTCGAGGAATAGGGCTATTAATGTTGTTGGTGTTATTGTTGGAGATAAGGTGTTGCTGGCACCAATTATTTTCTCATTTATATTGTTACAAATGGTTCATTGTAATATCAGTTACTATTTTTCTCCATGTATAAAGTGCTGCATCATCCAACCTTATGTTGTGCTTTTGTTATATTTCCTTAATAGTCTTCTTTCTTGCAATTCCATTCCTCTGTTATCGTCTTTTGTCATCCTTGTTCAGCTTTGCTTGTAAAAACATGGTAAGTGAAAACAATTCATACATCATGATCAAGCAGGGAACCAAAAATAAAGTGAGGAAGGTAAAAGAAAACTGAACAGGCTGAACTTAGATAAAAGCATGCAGACATGCAACATTTAAGCAGACAACTATGAAAACATATTGATGGAACTGGGTAAATCAGTTTTAGATTTCCAGTGACAAGTTTCAACAACAACAACAAAAAATCTTCAGAGTTAATGAAAAAAAGTAGCGAGTGACAACCATGTTATTATGAATGGAGTTTTATAGTGAACTGCATAAATCCTCTCACATCACCACTGTTTAGTTTTTGCATTTCATTTTACTTATTAGCTGTTATATGTAAATCTTTTAAGATTATAAATTCATCCATAAAGTTTGTTTGTTCACATTTAAATAGTAGTTGTAACGAACATACTTAAGTTTGCAGACAACATATCCAGTAATTCTATGTGCATCAATATCACAAACATCTTGAAACTGGAAGTAACCCTTATTCATACATTTTATTTTAATACTTTTTTTTTCTTCTTAGGTACCCAGGCCAGGTACTGGAGACACAGTCATTCTGTCTCATAATCGTGATTGCAAAAAAGAACATCAACAAGGAGCAGTAATACCCCACCTGCCCAAATTTTGTCATGAGTGTGGAGCTCAGTATCCTGTGAGCGTAGCAAAGTTTTGCTGTGAATGTGGTGTTCGAAGACTTTTAATATGAATCAATGCATTCAGTATTGTATTATGTAAGGTGCCTTAGCCTTTGTGATGATTGTGCTGTAAAAAGCACTAATTAACCAAAATTGTGTGCTAGTCCTAATTGACTTACATGACTGGAATGTAATATGTACAATTCTAATATTTATAGCAGAATCTCCCTAATATGGTGGCAGTTACTTATTTGTAAGAATAATGATGTGAACCGTTGTATGAGACCTTTGTAATTTTGTTGTTCAAAATGTCTATTTATATGGTGTTACGCATATATTTTTTCTGAGTTCAAAAGAAATTAAGTAGGTGGTCCCATGGAAAATGATATATTTGATCAGTTCTTCTATATGCATGTGAGAAACATTAATTGATTTGCTACATATTAAAGTCATTACTATCTACCAGCAAATGAAATATATATGTTATCATTGGGCATAACAGAAACGAAGATACGCAAGGGACCATTCCAGAATAAAAAGACAATTGAACACTGAGGGACCAGAGTTTTGAAAGGTGCTAACATACTTTTAGTGTCCGTTACTTATACATGTATATATGTATTGATAATACTCATATTTTTAGAAGTGTATTTGATATTCAGTCCATATAATTTCTATGTGAAATGTAATGCTTAAACAGATTTTTCTGTTATTTTAGTTTTGTATTAAATTTGTCTTGTGGGCCCTTTCAGTTTTCATCAGATTTATGCTATAAACCAGATTAATGTATCTATAATTTCAAGTTTCTGTAGTTGAAGTTCTTTCAACAGGGCAAGACTATCAGCCAGTTTTTTTTTTGTTTCAACTGGAGAATGAAAGAAGGGTAATTGTGCCCTTATGGAAGGAACCGTACAAGCATACTAGTGACGAGATTTTTGGAAAATATTGAAAAGTAAGCTGGATGTGTAGGAATTGGGTCCCTGCTTCTCCATAATACAAGTCATATTCCCTAAGTCCACTGCAGTATCTCTCTTCATGGATAGAGAAAGTGAGCCAACGTAACTGACTGCCTAAAACTATTAAAGTCCTTCAGATGTAGAAATGTGTTATGATAATAGTTGTTTGAAGCCTCTTCATCAAATATGCAACTAACTGACTACTATGAGATAATGTAGTCACTTTGTAAACAATTTGACAAATTGTTTATAAAATTTGATTTTATAGGGCTAGCTTAAATTTTTTACCTCTGCAATATATTTGACCAGAAATAATATTTTATCTCACTTAACTATGACTATCCATTAGCCATTTCTCAAAAAGCAAATTTTGTGTTGTGCTCAAGTGTATGTTACAAAGTGTTATAACAATGTCACCATAGTTTTCTCATGACACTGTAACAAAACAGAAAGTAAGTTCCATTGATTATATAATTTCTTATTTGTTATGGTCCTTGTTCTGGAACATTTGTGTTAAGAGTTCTTTTTGCCATCACAGGTTCATTCCATTCAGCTCTGTTTCCTTATTATGATGATTAAGTCTTTTACTTTGCTCCTCTGGATGTGAAATGTAAATAGTGAAAATTTACACTTGTGTTTTACATCACTGTATCAGTAATGATAATGCATTCACCATTTCACTGCTGGTTTTTTTTTCTGGATACACTACTGCAGTTTCAGATTTGTAGCCAAATTCCAGTGATTCATTATTGTTGTTATAAAAGTAATTACTTTGCCTGGCATAGTACATCTCAAGAATATAGGTTTCATTATTTGACCATAGAGAGATTGTAATTTTAATCCAATTTTTGTGGTATGTGAGAGTTTGAAGTGAAAATGTCATGTTGGTTGTCAACATTTTTACACAAGACTGTGACTCCTAATAATGTCGTTGAATAATTTTCTTGTTTTTTGGATCTCATTTTTCTCTTCTAAAGCTTTTGTAAAAGATCTGAATGAGGTCTATGTCCTTCTTTCATTTATCGTTTTCTGAAACTGTTTATTTATATATTTTATAAGCAACATGTTTGTGAAGATGGAAACAGTAACTTTTTAAAAATCAAGAAGTTCTTATGAAAAATACTTATAATGCTCAGCACAAAATTTCTATGATATGACCAACTCTGCATAAAACAGCTCCTTCTCTCTGCCTTTTTTTCCATTTGTCCACCTCAATAGCTGAGCAGTCAGCATGGCCGAATGCTGTGTGAGGCCTAGGTTTGATTTCCAGCTGGGTCGGTGATTTTGTTTGCTCAGGGCTGGGTGGCGTGTTGTCTTCATTATATCATCCTCACTGACATGCAAGTCACCAAAATGATGTCAACTAAAAAGCCAGTCTGCCTGATGTGAGGCCCTCACCATATAATATTTCATTTTTCTTTTGTTTGCATAGAAGGCAAAGTTTGTTTTTGTTTTCAGCAGTATATGCTTATAATTTTGAAGCCGTCATATACAGACATTTTATGTTACTCACACTGATATATTGCTAACACCCAGTTATTGTTTTTGTGCTTTTTGAATGCGCTGCAGGAAGGGCTTCTTGATAGAGTCCACTGCATGGCAGTATTCACTTTGAGAATCTCTTTTAGTTAGTTAATAAAAAGTGTCTAAGTTTTCTACCTCTTACTACGGCAATGAAAAACTGTTCTTCTTACACATTCACTGAAAATCCACTCTTGGAGAGTAAATCCCATAATTTTTGAGCTGTTCAGAGTTCCAGGATGACTCATATACACTTGATGAGCAGTGCCATACCACTGTTTTAGGTAACATAATGTGCATTACTGCATCTTGGAATTTACACCTCAACACTTCAACCTGTGTTCTGTATCATCTCTGGGTACTTTACATTGAGTTATTATTTTCAGCCAGTCCCTTTTGTGTACAATGTATAGTAATTTATACTGATACTGTTATGTAATTTCTGTTTCAGGTGATTGTTGTTATCTCCTCATTACTTCTTCCTGCATTTAGTTAATTCATATTTAATAAATCTCCTTTAGCCAACCTGTAGATAGTGTTTGGGAATAATGCATGAATATTCTGTCCTTAAAAATAACAATGCTGTAGCCTTCCTACCTCACAAATAACAGTTGAGGAGAACGATTTTTAAATCAATAGAAGAGCATTAACTTGTTTATGTTATAGCCATTGACCAAGGATCCATTCAACAAAACTAAGACAAATAGCCGTACTTCTTTGTGTAATACTCAGAATGTGTTACTGGTTACTAAATTTTATTGCTTTCATGTCTGTTATCAAATAAGTCAACAAATTCTTTTGACAAAATTAGAATTCATTTGAGATAATTTACTTGAGTTCACAGTACTTTTATGACACAAAATCTTGTTCATATCGGTAGATATAATTTGTTACAAAGTATGTTATACTTTCAATATAATTACTGCAATGATATTTATCTCCACCAGAAGAAAAAGTGTAAGCCAGTCATAGCCATGTGAAATCATCTGTTTCGTATTCACCATCAGTCTTACTGCTAGTTTTCACTTTCAAATCAACATTATCATCTTTTTTTCTCTTAGAAAAAGGAAAACAGAACTGTAACTGCTTGTTCCTTAGAAATTATAACACCATGTCCACAAACATAGAAGGATGCACAAGAATTGTCCACACTTTCGTTTGCAAACATTGTAAAATTACTGCTAGAATGAAATAATCATAACAAACAAAACTGTAAGAACAGTTGTGAAAATAGATTAGCTGGATATACATAAGAATTCCAGTATTATATACAGAGTTAGAAACAGAGTTCAAAGCTTATTGGTCTATAGTCCCAAAATGTTTACTTCCTCTCAGTATATATTATCATATCTGTGGTAAATATTTCAGTCAAATTCATAATAATTTAAGAGTAACAGTAACAAGGCAGAATAATGGTTTTGGATGCACTTAAAACCCATGCACTTAATCATTGCAGTGTGCACTACGTTTCAATGTGAGAAATTTCATTTAATAATTGCTGAGTCAAGTTTTAATAATTGCTGAGTCAAGTCATATTCCTCCTTGCACATAATACATGTTGCTCCAGTTTCATAAATCTCTTGATCTTATTACGTCCATATCATTATTAAAAAAAATTGCAAAGGCCACTGCTGATATCTTAACACGAGAAATGAATTCATATTCATGACATTCATGACCACAGATATTTTTCTGTTTAAAATTTTCTCATAACTTTCTAAGTATTGAATTTACAACTTTGTTTCCACCATTTTTTCTCAAAGTTCTGGGGTTCATTATTAAAAACATACAAAAAAAATTGTGATCCAAAGTTTTGGCCTTCACTGGCCACTGCTGTGTCCCATGTTTTGGTCAGCATCAAATCTCACAACAGAAGAAGTGTGTTTATTTTTTGAGGAGATCCATGATTTGATTTAGTTTTGCACTTGTTCATATGACCAGAAGTGCCATCAATGCCATTAATCGCAAAAGGTGGTACTCAGAGGGAGCAGTGTGTGAATATGGTGGGTGAAGTAGGACTTCCTATCTCAACATTTCAAAATATGTTCTGACGGTTTTTGTGACATAGGGTCAAGCACTGTCATGCTGCAAAATCACCTTTTCATGTCTATTGCAGTATTGTGGCCATTTGTCTTACTGTGCTCAGCTCAAACACATCAATTGCTTTTGATAATGATCTCCTGTGATTGTTTCTGTCCATTTCAGTAGCTTCAAAAATATTCTCTCTTCCATGGCCAAGTGGGTCTTTGGCACCAAAACCACCATTCTTGAAGGGTTAAAAGCATTCTCTGCATGTTCTTTCACTAATAGGTGCTTCACCATAGGTCTTACCCAGCATTTTATGAACTTAGCCACAGATTTCTTCATGTTAAAGCAGAAAATTAAAACTTCTCATGAATGATAAGGTCTGTACTCATAAGTTGACATATTCAGTTGAGAATAACTTTATGATGCAATCACAAATTGACCACTATTTTGATGATGTTATGTTTACAAATGTCTTAGTTTCTTGCATGGTGCTTAAGACATATCATCTGTACCACCACTTACTGCTATTGCCATCTGTTGCAAAATGGGGGAAGCAAAATTGTAGATTTAATACTATAAAGATGACTGCTTTAGGGAAAAAAGAAACTGTTCTGTTCCTGGAAGATACTTTCTGACCTTTATTATGGATTATGGCTTTGGCTTTTTAATGATTAGGCTTACATTTATTTTTACCTCACTTCCGCTGCATAGGAAAAGGGTACGTTCTCATAACTGGTGAGTCTTCTTGTCAGCAGTGCACTCATTACATCAATATTTCTTTTTACTTATTGTAGAATGACTGGACAGGTGTGTAACATACAGGCAGGAAAAAAATCATTCAATTCATACAGTGCTCCGTAGTTAGTTCGTTAGTTTTAGGGGATCTGTGTGCGGAGCACCGAAACACGTAACAGAAAACAGCATTCACACTGCCTTTCCAGCTCTAGCTCTTTTTCTAGCAAAAGTACACACATTCACACACAAGGACAGAATATCCTTCTCCAGCCCTATTACAATCCTACTCCCAATCCTGCACCCCATGCATCATACCCTTGCATGTGCAAGATTTGTCACACAGAGCCACCCCCACTACGTCCTACCGCAGCCCAGTCATAGACATTTCCTACCCAATTAAAGGTAGTATCACATGTGAAAGCAGCCGTGTTATAAATCAACTATGCTGCAATTACTGTACAGCATTCTATGTGGGCATTACAAGTAACTAACTGCACACTCTAATCAATGGCCGTCACCAGACTGTGGCAAACTGCAAACTTGACTATCCAGTTGCCAAGCATGCTACACACCACAACACAAATGACATCAACCACTGTTTCATTACATGTGCCATTTGGATACTCCCTTCCAGCACAAGTTTCTGTGAACTATGCACCTTACCTTTTCCCTTCTCTCTTCTGTCCACACCACTCCTCCTTCCAGATTGTGCACTGCCTTCTCTCACTTCTCTCCCCCCTTCCATATATTCATATTCTCTCTCTCTCTCTCTCTCTCTCTCTCTCTCTCTCTCTCTCTCTCTCTCACTCACTTCCCCATCCTCCCCCCTCACTTTACAACCCCTCTCACTTCTCTCTCCTGTCCTTTCTCCCTCTTCATCTTCACCTTTCTCTCTTTTTCCCACCTCCATATTTTTCGCTCCCTTTCCTTCCCTGTCTCTTTCCCACATCTCTTTTTGCTCTACCCTCTGTGTGCTTCTCATCACGTTGTGTGGCCACGGGGTCATCTGTCCAAAGACCTGCATGTTTCTCGCTACTCCCTCCTTGCATCCTTCTGTACCCCATTCCCAACTCAGGCAACTGCTTTCAATAAACGAATATCAATAATCAGTCCTGCCATGCCCATGGGAGTGTATATTTGGATGTCTATGCAGTAGTGTGTGTGTGAATAACATTGTCAAAAGGTATTATCTTGTTATTTAATGCTTGTAAAATTTGATGAATGAACATGCAAATGGCATTCTCAACTGAGCAACACTTCTGAAATAGAAACTGTTATTTACTGAGGATATTATTGTTGCTATTCTAAAATACATCATCTCCTTGAAAATTTTGAAAAATAATGACAAATAGTGAAACAGGTTGGTAGTAGTTGATACCCCTTCTTTTCACCTTACTTACCTTTAACAATGGCATATTTCAATCTCTCTGTAAAAATGCTCTTAGTTAGTGGTGCGTCACATATTTCAGAGAAACAGCACTTATGTGGGAACAAGTCTTTAGTACTCTGTGTATTGATTTTATTTCATTTTCTGCATTGCCCCTTTCTGTCTTACTTCCTTCTGAATTCTCCTACAAATATTTACCACACCCATGTATCTAAGTTAATTTATAATGTATGAAAAACTAACTGCCAGATCAAATCTTTTGTGTTTTATTCATAGTTTCCTTTGTTTAAATTACTTACAAAAATATGAAGATAGTAGCCAAGTTAACAATGACAGTTACAATAATTATAAGAATGAAAATAACCAATTTTTGAAAATTTAATGTAGTTGGATTGATAAAAATGTACTCACTAAGTGGCAGCAGGAGAATACACATATAGAAAAAGGTTTTATGTACACAAGGTTTCAGAGCCAGCAGCTCTTTCTTCTGGCAGAAGGGTTGAAAGGGAAGGATGAGGCAGCAGCTCTTTCTTCTGGCAGAAGGGTTGAAGAGGAAGAAAGAAGGGTGAAGGAAACGGACTGTAGAGGTTTGGGAAAAGGGGTAGAGTTCAGAAAAGTTAGACTTATTGGACAGTAAGTCTCTCCTGACCTGAAGTTCTGTGTGACTTCCCTGAACTCTAACCCTTTTCCTTCACCCCTCTTCCTTCCCTTTCAACCCTTCTCCCAGGAGGAAAAGCCACTGGCTCTGAAACCTTGCATACATAAAACCTTTTTTTATGTGTGTGTTTTCTCCTGACATTGCTTGGTGAGTCAATTTTTTATCTATCTGATTACAGTTACAATAATAAGGTGAAATGGATATATTTATTGAAGAGATTTTGGTATAACTGTAACAGTTAATGATAATATCTTCTTGAGATTTTGGCATGTCTAATAATGATAATGTGGTAATGCTCTTTTGTGGTTTATATAATCCTGTCTGTCAGTATAAAATATGAAGTATGTGTACCTGGATCGATTAATATAACACAAACAAAAACCAAAATACCAAGTCATTTGAATGTATTGAGGCCTGTGTATGCAAATGATGAATGGCCGTTCCCAAATAGAGTTATTTGTAAATGTGGAAGTATCATAAATATTGGATGCGAACAGAGAGCAAGCTAACTCAGGACACACAGACTAGTGGCAGCTTATGATGTTTGTGACCATACTTTCTGGGAGGATTCTTTCTGTCAGTATTATAATTTTTAGTTTTTCATGGCTTTTCTGGTCATCCTCATATTTAATTATGCCATTTTCCTATATGTTGTGTAATGAAGTGTTTTATATCAGAATTTAATTCCTTTTCTCAATATTCATCAGAAATTTTTAGTTTTCTCTTTAAAAAGCAATAACTTTTACTAATACATAACTTTTTTTAACTTTTATATTTGTTTTTTGTATGACACGTAACAAATTACATTTTCAGTTCAGTAACTTTGTTATACGTCTTTACCATCTGGTACATTCTAATATCTTTCCCAATAAATTATGTTTCTCTTGTAAATATTTTCTTGCACCATATAGTAATGCTTCTTTGTCCCTTTCTTCGGAAAGCAAGTTGTCATACTCAACAATCCTTGACATTGATGGTTTAGTATTTTATTTTTCTTAATTTTTGTATACTTTTGAAGAATCAGATTCCAGGCATGAGAGAATTTTACTTTTTTTTTCCTTCCAGTATCATGACATTATGCTTTGATAAATACCTCTGTATGCTTGAAGTAACATTATGTTTCACATTTAAGGTCATTATGAGCAGTGAGTTAGAAAATGATATTTTGTTTCATTGTCTGTGGAGAATTACCAGCTATTAATTTTAATTCTATTGCAACACAAAGCTAGCTTTTCCTCAGAAATGATTTGAAGCCAGAATAGAGATGCTAGGGTTAAGTGTAACAAAGATATTAAAGCTTTTGTGCGGCCATACTTGTTTATTTTGGGTCTGTCTATCGTATTGCTTCATTTTTTTGGTACATATGAAATCAAATAGTTCATTAATATAAAAGCATTATACCAGAAAGATGACTAAGAAGTTGCCATACCTGGAAAAAAATTTTATATTTAGTTTAAATGCATAATAATTCACAAAGGTGAAGAAACATTCATAAATTGAAAATGCACATTATTTTCTTATTTATTTGCTATGTAAAATTTTGTTAAGGGTAGCAGTCAGGTGTGGGTCATCACCATGTCTTTAAATAAATTTAAGAAAGAACCATGTGTTGGATAGTTGTAAAAAATTGTTTTTTCTGATGAAAGTGTTTGCAGCAAATTATTAAAATCCTTAATGAAAAAATTTTATCTCTCTCAGAATAAGAAAATAAAGGCTGATTGCTATGAAGTCTTAAACAGACACATTGACATTAAATTTAAGGAATTAAAGTCTGAGTAGTTAACAAGATAGTATTTCTAAACTGTTTCTTGCCTGTATTCTGTCACAAATATATTTCAAGGTGGAAAGTTTTTGTGCTCTCATGGTTTTGAGAAATAATTGCACCACTCTTCCCTGCACATTGTAGGTGTTTACTTTGTATTTGTTATGTCAATTTATGACAATGTAAAAAGGCATGCTTACACAATTATCACTGAAAAAAAATATTTTTACTTTTTTATATGTACTGTAAAGAAGTTTTATGATTCCTCTACTGTATTATTACTCATAAGGACCTTTATGATTGATCATTCCTGGTTATTCAAGACTGTATACTGCATTTAGACTCAAATATATATATGAAGATATATATGAAACACGGATATTTTCTGTAATACTGCTTTGGACATAGATGATTGTTCTACTTAATATAAACAAAACATAATAATAAATATTAATGGAATAAACAGTTTACTTTAATGTAATTGTGTTCCTATCATTGTCTCCCTTGGCTGCACACTGAGGATAAATATCTGCTGTATTCATTTTTTCTGTTGTCTCTTTTACATAATAGTGTAAATACTCATCTTGTTTTGATGAAAATTGGAATGGTGAGACCATGGCCATGTGCACTTTATTGTAAGAATTAATTTGTACAAATATTTGTGTATCATACTCTTATTAATTTCTCCAAGGCACATTTTTTACATATGCGTATGCCAGAAAAATCCACTACTGCTTGTGTCTGTGTATATGCGAATGGATATGTGTGTGTGTGCGAGTGTATACCCGTCCTTTTTCCCCCTAAGGTAAGTCTTTCCGCTCCCGGGATTGGAATGACTCCTTACCCTCTCCATTAAAACCCAAATCCTTTCGTCTTTCCCTCTCCTTCCCTCTTTCCTGATGAGGCAACCGTTGGTTGCGAAAGCTTGAATTTTGTGTGTATGTTTGTGTGTCTATCTACCTGCCAGCGCTTTTGTTTGGTAAGTCTCATCATCTTTCTTTTTATATATATATATATATAGACACACACACACACACACACACACACACCTAAAAACAAAGATGATGTGACTTACCAAATGAAAGTGCTGGCAGGTCGACAGACACACAAACGAACACAAACATACACACAAAATTCAAGCTTTCGCAACCAACGGTTACCTCATCAGGAAAGAGGGAAGGAGAGGGAAAGACGAAAGGATGTGGGTTTTAAGGGAGAGGGTAAGGAGTCATTCCAGTCCCGGGAGCGGAAAGACTTACCTTAGGGGGAAAAAAGGACGGGTATACACTCGCATACACACACATATCCATCCACACATATACAGACACAAGCAGACATATTTAAAGAGCAGCAGAGTTTGACTTACATGGCCTCTCAACATACACAGCAGATAAATCACACGTGTGAGTCTGGAACATAACTTATCTGTATGTTTATCCCAGCTTAAACTTTGATCAATAAGGAATCTGAGAAGTTTCACTGATTTATTTTTCTTCTTGGGGGCATTCAGATTAAATACAATGTTCTCTGTTTTTCTATTATTTATGTGTAGTGTATTAGCCTGAAACCAGGAGGTACGCACATCTACTGGCAATTGGAAGGCAGATCAGAAAGAGCCCAAGAACGGAGCCCTGCAGCACTCCTTTTTTAACAGATAAATAATCTAATTTTTGATTATTCACTCATGCTAACTGTTTTCTATTACTTCGGTATGACTGCAGTAGGAGGAGGGCCTTCTCCCCAGTTCCATAGTACTGTAGCTTTCTTATTAGGAAAACATGGGGCAATGTATCAAAGGCTTTCCTTAAGTCCAGTAGTGTTGCACAACTTACTAACTTATTTTCGAAACAGTCATATACTTTTGTTATAATGCTGTCAACTGCTTTCACAGTAGACAGGGTAGATCTGAAGCCATACTGTGCAGGACAGATTAGGTTATTATGTTCAAAATATTGGTTCATCTGCTGGTGCATACAGTGCTCTGTTATTTTGGAAATAATTGGGGACTAGTGAAATGGGTCAGTAATGGTGGCAGCAGTGCTTCGGCCTTGCTTACATCCCCCTTGATGTCAGTTTCTGGTATAGGATTGGCAAAGTATTTATTTAGTGTATCAGGAGGAACTGGAATGCTGCAATCTTTCTTTTGACAATTTATTTAAGTTTTGATAACTTCCCATGTCACTTTACATTTATTTGAAGAGTTAACAATGTATCCATCATTGGCCTTGCATTGTGCTGTCTTGACTGCAGTTCTGCAGTGCTTTTTATGATCTTTTTTTAATCCCTATCTGCTTTATTGTGTTGTGATCTATCATAATACAGAGGCATCAAGATTTTTAAGTTATTTAGTTGTGGTGTATACCACTGTTTTAAACTTCCTGGCTTAGAATGGGGGTTATGCTTGTAATCTTTCTTTTAATATTTAGGGCATACTTCTTCAAAGATCTCAGTTACCACTTCTAAAAATTTTCTGATGACTCATTAACATCCATATCATGAGTAAGTGTTTCATTCCAATCTGTTAATGTTTATCTAGATTTTAGATTGTTTAGCTTCTGTTCATTATTAGGTCTGGTTATTCTTTCCTAGCAACTATCTTTTTCATCATCTAGGGGAATTCTTAGCCACAATCCTTCGTGGTCAGAAATACCTAATTTGATTGCATTGAATTGACATCCGCTCATGTGAAAAATAAAGATAATGTTATCCAAACATGCATTCAGTCTGGTGGGCTTGTCATTTATACAGTAAAATTTTAATGACCTTAGTGTATTGAGTAAATTGCTTACAGTTCTACTCCTAATACTAATGTCTATATTAATGTCACCAAATATTAAAACTCTGAAACTTTTATACTTAAGGGCGTAACATGATTATAAATTTCTGAAGACTTTCTATAAACAAATCATCACTGTGACTGGGAGGGCAATATACAGACACTGTTACAGTTTCCAATTTTGACAACAGCACTGCTGCAACTTCAAAGTTAGATTATACACAGTGTACACTTACATCTACAATTTCATAATTTAGTTTTAGAGTTTTATTAATATAGACAGACGTGCCACCATATTTCGTATTTGTCCTTCTGTAGCTTGTAACTAATTCATAGCCATTTGATACACTTAACTCTAGTTCTCTATGTGATAACCAGTGTTCATTTATCATGAGCATGCTACAGTTTAACTTTTCCAGCCAGTATTGGAGTTCCAGAAGTTTATTTAAGGACTGTACTTTTACATGACGGAACATTAGGCTTCTTTCCTTGTAAGCTGTTAATAAGTCTACTTCAGAATTATCCAGTGCATTTACTCTACTTGTCAGTTCTAGTTGTTCTACACAATTTTCTTTTAACACAGATGAATACCTATTTGTAGATGTCACCTTATCGCTTATGATATATACTTCTTGGGGAAAATGTGTAATAGACAGGTAAACCTTCTTTACAAGAAGATTGAAATGTATGAAATGAGATATCTATTTTTATACAGGCAGAAGCATGTCCTACACAATACAGTAAATACCATCAGTCTGTATTGTTTCAGTCATGGGTTATGAATCTGTACTCTTTATGTGGTTGATGATACACACACACACACACCCGTGTTCTGTGGAGTAAAAATCATGAAGGGCAAATTAATATGCCAATGCTTTCTCCAGTCATCAGCCATCCAGTTGATACAGTCATAACACCAAGCAATTCCTGCTGTCATTTGTAGTTGCGTAAATCATTTATATTTCCAAAACACCTCATAATAGAAGCCACTTACCTTTGGAACCTGGCTCTCATGATTTATACTTTAATAATTGATTGAGGAGCACAGGCCCAACTCATAGGCTGAGTAAAGGAATTGGAAGTCATACATTATTTCATCTGCCATAGATTAACCATATGCAGCATGGGAAGTTGTGAAGCTGAGATAAGAAGACAGACCACACTAAGGTGAGTGGCTAGGAAGAAACTGTCACAGACCTGGCAGAACAGAGTGATAACAACCTATTCAATAATCTAGCATATGTGTTTTCTATCTTCTTTTAGGGTTGTGAAACATGGATGCTCAAGACCAGGGCAAGCTGTGTACTGACATATCTTAGCTTTGGTGCTGGTGCACGATACTGTGTGTAAAACAGCCAAACAAGAACTAATGAGTCCATTAATAAGCAACTTAATATCTCCAGGAGTCTTTCTTCTCATTTTATCCAAAAAATTCTCCAGTTTTTTCACATTGTGAAAAGAAATGGAGAAAACTTAATAATAGTAATAGTAATAATAATCGTGGAAGGAAAGATCAAGGGCATGAGAACAAGGGGTAGAGCAATGAGCAGTTGGATAGATCAGCTCAACAAGATCTGGAGTCTACCTCTTCAGCAAGAGCTAACAGAAACTGGTTACCATCCAGGATAGCTATGCTTGGTTCACAGGGCGATGACACTCAGAAATGAGTATGACAACTTGTTATGATGATGTACCACTAAATGCTTACCTAAAGAGAGAGGGATGTTGGTACAAACTTACTTAAAAAACAATGTTTCAGTTTTTGTTGAGAAAAAAATGAATTACTATCTTGCCGAAACTGTCTCATGGAACTTTCCCAGAATATTCTCCAGGCTAGAAATTTATGGTTGCAAAACCATAAATATTCTAAAAAATAAACATAGTCCTGCTAAAAAGTCTTTCATTAGGTTATGGTGCAACACAGACAAATGTATATAATTTCAACATAAAGAACCTGGATTAGAAATAAAAGCAAGCTATTTAAGCATATCAGTTACTATTACAACCAAAAGCCCTAACTTTACTCCCTCAGCACCACCTGATTTAATTCGATTGAATTCCATTATCTTTGTTTAACTTTTGTTGACATTCATCTTACAACCTCTCTTCAAGACACTATTCATTCCAGTCAACTAATATCCCAGGTCCTTTAGTATCTCTGAAAGGATTATAATCTCATTGGCAAACCTCAAAGCTTTTATTTCTTCTTCCAGAAGTTTGATTCCTATTATTTTTCTCTTTAATTCCCTTTACTGCTTGCTCACTGTACAGATTGAATAACTCCCTTCTCAGTCACTGCCTCCCTTTCACATGCTTAGATTCTTAGAACTGCAGTCAGGTTTGGAGATAACTTCTCATTTCCTGTATTTTATTCCTGATACCATTAGGATTTCAAAAGTGTATTCCAGTCATCATTCAGCCTGTCTTCTAAGATAAGTCATAGGGTCAGTATTGCCCCATGTGTTCCTATGTTTCCCCAGAACCCAAACTGATCTTCCTGAGGTTGGCTTCTAACAGTTTTTCCATTCGTCTGTAAATAATTCATGTCAATATACTGCAGCGAGACTTACTAGAATGGTGGTTCAGTAGTATTCACACCTGTCAGCTACTGCCTTCTTTGGAATTTGGATTATTAGATTCTTCCTGAAGTCTGAGGACGTTTTGTATGCCTCGTATATCTTGTATATCAGGTGGAATAGTTTTGTCACTGCTGGCTCTCAAAGGATCTCAATAGTGTTGTCTCCTCCAGTTGCCTCGTTTCAACTTACATCTTTGTCTACTTCCTCTTCTCTTTCTATAATATTCTCTTCAACTCTGGTTCCCTTGTTTAGCCTTTCTACGTATATCTTCCATGTTTCAGCCTTCTCACCCTCCAGAAACAATGCAAATAGTCAAATGTACATCTTTCATGATAGGAAAACTGGGTTGGAAATAATGTAAACTATTTAAGATTATATGGTTATCACTCAGATTAATTATTACCACAGCTAATAAACCCCCTGACATTTTATACGTTCACTTTCATACAGGATTTACAACAATGAGATTTCATATTCACATTATTGGCATCGTAACAGTGATTTTGGAACTTCACTTTTCATACCCTAAACCAAGTTTCATTTTTGACAAGGGCTTGATATTTTCACAAATAGAGTGATACCAGAATTAATTTAACTTCCAGTTTAATTGCAGCTCAGAGTTCTTATACTAGGCTACTTTATCAGATTTTATAACTTGACATTTAGAACAAGAGTGAAGAGTGCCTCACTAGTCTTCTAAACAGGAACTTGTGCCACAAATTATAGTTACACTGTCCTCACAAATGGCAGCAGCAAATCATAAATAAGCAAGTATTCATGATATTTCTTGTACAACAGAGCTATTTTCTTAGTTCAAATTAAAAAATTCTAGGTAGTTATCTATATAATAATGAGAAAATAAATAATAGAAGTTTCTGACTGTAATTATTCATTATTAGCTTAGTGCCCAATGCTTCACTCGCATAGATTGTATGATCTGCAGATCTTTTTTCTTTAATTGAATTTTTATATTCTTGACAAATTGCAACACTTTCTAAAATTTTAACACTAATTAAGGCCATAGAAGCACGGTCTTTTCCAAATGTACTTCTGACCAATAAGCGATTCTGGTAGCTGGAGGTTTTTGTTAATCATCCCTTTTGTGTTCTTGTACTGATATTTCCACAGAAACTTTCTTCCTCTGACACACATTTCTTTGTATCTAACAGAAAAGTGTAATACCAGTTTTCATAGCTTTAGCTTTAAATTTTCACTGAATAAATTTTCTCAAAAATTTTCATCCCTTATTTCACACCCTTATGGGGTAAATTTTCATCCCTTATTTCACACCCTTAGGGGGTAAGTTTCCAAAAATGCTAACGCATGATTTCTTTTTTCTGACCGAGAAACAAAATATCTATTTTCACAGGTCTAGCTTCAAAACTGCCTTAATAGCGATATAGTTTCAAAAAATCCTTTCACACGCTGTTTGACCCCTCAGAGCCAAAAAATCCCTTCTTAATGATGCTTGCAGTATAAGATCAACATGCTCTCCATATTTCAAGTTTCTATCCGAGTGATACAGGCTGGGTGATGATGAGTCGGTCAGTCAGGGCATTGCCTTTTATAGATACACATTTCACATTATAGTATCAAACTTGTGCCAAGAACATCCATACTGTAAACTACATTTTGCATTAGTAAATTACTGTACAGCCACAGATTGAGGCTGTGGGGATCCCACAATTGGTGATGCAAAATGTCACATAAATAAACCCCTTTGGCAGTGATATTAGTTCAGCCTTCCCACAGGGGGAATATCTTTGTGTCAATCTCACTCACTACCATCTAGCTTCTTTCCACAAGCCTGCTACACCAGATTTTCTGCAGTGGTGACCCTGCAATGAGCAGCAGCATCTATTTCGACATGACATGTATTATTTGATATAATAGTTGCTTTAACAATGGATCGTTCCACGATTGCCATCTTTTTGAACAAATTGTACAGAATGGTGACTTTGAGAGTGACCTGCATAATATTCTCTTCCACCCTGATCACACTATGATTGGTGTGAAACATGGAAGTGGCATACTACCACATCTTACTGTCAACAACAACAATGGTGAACATGTGCGTGAACATGGTTCAACATATTTTGACCTCCTCAGCGATTTTGATGATGAGAGGCAAATCTCGCCTCACATCCACAAGACAGTATTCAGGCAATTAATTCAAGTCTGCACAATAATATGTTGTGTGATTTTACCAGCCCATCCAAATCTGAGAATGAACCAGATGAATCCGTTCATAACTCAACCTGGGTCCCGGACAACTGAACCATGTGAAAAGACTTTCAGTTTTCCTCCCACACTCTGCACAGTCCACGGGATCTCATTAGCTGTTGACCTCGGACTGAACATTTCAACACACCAGGACCTATGTGGAGCACATATACAACTGGGTTCTCAACCTAAACTACCGAACTTCCAGGCAGAATGCATTGCAACACAATTCCTAATCACTGAATTCATACTATACAGTTATGGAACCATCAATAATACTTCCAAATTTGTGAGCCTACTAAGCAACATACGGAACTATGCTCACAGTATTGTAAAGGCAGCGTTGCTCCACCAACTCGCCAAGACACTAGAGCAACAGCTACGACAAGTAATTTTATGAGTAAAGATTGGGCAGCAGGACACAGATCTCAGCTGTGGAGACATCTCTGTGAATCAGTCAACCCAACTGTCACACCAGATAGCATGCCGTGGGTGCTCTGGTTAATTAAATTACCACCTCAGACACAAGTCATTGATAATTTTGCCCACATATGATTAGAAACAAAACAAATTATTTCTGGCTAGCAGACTTTCCACAACCCCACAGCAATGACAATGCTTGGATATGACTATACAATAATGAATGCCACCAGTACATTTGTGACGTGACATGCCAGCTGCAGCCAAAACAAGACATTGAGACTTGAATGATTACATACATTTACCAGAGTGACATCATGAGCGAGTGCCCCGGGAGTGGTAACCTTCAGCCAGCCACAATTTACTCACCTACGGCCAATAACAACATACCTCACGGCAGTGAAGGTGCATGACTGCAGCTGTGTTGGTTTCACTCATGTTTCGGCAATCAGGCATGCAACTACTCCATGCTATGCAATCACCCAAATGCAAGATATGATCCACAAAAACTGCTCTGATAGCAACCAACAAAAAAGCCACCTACAGCTCAAGCAAATGGGCCAAATGAGGTTTGTCCCATCTATAAGCAATAGTGGTAGACTGTATGTGTTAGACAGTGCAACAGATCAATATGTCCATATAGACTTGTAGACACTGGCTCTGAAGTGACTATCTGCCTGGGGAATCACCACAAATGGAACATACAATATCTGTCATCTAACTGCATGCTGCAAACAACACTCATTTCAGGCTATTTGCAACCTTCAAGTACACTGTGGACCTTGGTTTGCACAAGAAATTTACATGGCAGTTTGTGATCACAGACATTCACAAACTGATCTTGGGCATGGAGTTTTTCCACTGATTTCACCTATCTCCTGACCTAACACCAAGGATCCTCAGGCAAACCAGCAGTGGAGAGTCAGTACTCAGTATTACTGGCAGCCTGCCAGCACATTCCAGTCCAACATTGGGGGGGACTATTCCAGTACAACCCCTTTCAAGCCTTACATATTATATCTGCCTAGACTACTGCTTAATGACTACTGGGCTTCCGAGTCTGAACTACAAGCAGCGACAAAGATTTAGAGAAGAAAAAAGGAAGGACTCGGGCTAAACAACACGAATTTCAGGTTGCCAGCTCCAGAATGTTTGTAAATAAGGGTACTGGATGCTAAGCAATCTTATCTGAGGCATTTAAAGTGGGAATAGCACCACCATCTTCAAATTTCTGGCACAAACAAAACAGCACCTGCCAAGCTATCAACACACTGCACCTAAGGATAGTAAGTGCTTGCTGCAGTGCAAGCCAAACCAAAAATGCAGGTCACTCCAGTTAACAGTTCTAATAGAGTACAGGCACCACCATGTGCACGTCCTATGTTCCCCACACAATGTGTATGCCATACAAATGGAAAGGCATAAACACAACACAGTGCAGAAAATTAATACCATGCCAGGCCCACCAGTCTATCATAAAGCACTCAGGCTGGCACCAGGCAGACTACATGTGACTAAAACCACTACCGACAAATTGCTGCACGCAGGTGTAGTCAGGCCATCAGACAGTCCAGGACTTTACCCATACATTTAGTTCCTACGAAAGATGGAATGTACAGACTGTGTGGCAATTACTGAGACCTGAATGCCCACAAAGAACCTGATCGTTACATCTACATCTACATGACTACTCTGCAATTCACACTTAAGTGCCTGGCAGAGAGTTTATTGAACCAGTTTCACACCATTTCCACTATTGAATAGCGCGCAGGCTGAAATCTTTCCCTGTGAACTCTGATTTCTCTTATTTTATGATGATGATCAATTCTCCCTATGTAGGTGAGCGTCAACAAAATATTTTTTCATTCGTGAGAGAAAGTTGGAGATTGAAATTTTGTGAAAATATCTCACCACAATAAAGAATGCCATTGTTTTAATTATTGCAAATACGCCTCACATATCATATCCATAACACTCTATCCCCTATTTTGTGATAACATAAAACAAGAAGGAGTTCTTTGAATTTTCTCAATATCCTCAGTCGATCCTATCTCATAAGGATCCCGTATGGCACAGCTATACTCTAACAGAGGACAGACAAGCATAGTGTAGGCAGTTTAGTGGATTTGTTGCACCTTCTAAGTGTTCAACCAATAAAACACAAGTCTTTCACTTACCATTCCCACAACATTATCTATGTGATTGTTCCAATTCGAGTTGTTTTAACTGTTATCCAATTTGAGTTGTAATTGAGTCTTAAAATTTGTGTGATTTACCGTGCAATCAGAATTCAATGTACTCCTTTTAGTATTCACATGGATGACCTCACACTTTCCATTATTTAGGGTCAGTTGCCACTTTTCTCACCATGCAAATATTTTGTCTAAATCATTTTGCAACTGGGTGTGATCTTCTGATGACTTAAATGATGGCATCATCTGGAAGCAATTGAAGATGGCTCTTCAGATGGTCTCCCGAGTCCTTTACCTATATTAGTAATAGCAGAGAAATAATTTTCAATAAAAACTCTGTCAATAGGGCCCCTGGAGATGGAAGTTTTTTAGTGGATAAAATTTTCCATATTAAGCATTGCTACATGGATGTTTACAGCACATAAATTTTGTGGTACAATGGCAAAATTTACATTTATGTCTATAGTGACCTGTGGAGTCCACACCCAGGATCTGCGTGCACAGCTGTACAGTGTGCCACAGAAGTTGCAAGATGCCAGCACAGGGGATATTGCCATAGCCACTTTGCACTTTTGTGGCCCTAATGAGACAAGCCTGCAGATGCTATAAAAAGAAGTACAAACTGTTGTGACTGTCCACAGAATTTTCAAACTATGAAAATGCAAGAGCCTATGGACACAGAAGGTCTGACAGTGTCACAACTTGTCATGTGAGTACTACCGTTCTGGCCTCACAGTCTGGCACTTTGGTATGTGCAATATAAAGGCAGTTTCCATTACACAGGAATAATCACAGTTTCTATAAAGTTTACTCTAGCAGTAAATAAGGTCGACCATCACTATAAGACTGAAGTTGAAGACACAATCACACATCTCTTGTTTAAGATTCATATGGTACACTGAAGACAGAGTTGATTTGCCATATATCCCTATCACAAGTGTGTATCCCTATGCCAAGTGTTAACATAAGACAGCATTGGAGACACAAAGCCCTCACGGTACCTTGGGCACCTGCGTAGTATGGCTGATGTGGGATCTGTGCCCAACACACAACATTGCATGCCCTGGAGTAGCTGTATTTCAGCTCAAGTTAAAGCCATAACAGCATCTCAGAAAGAGCCGCTCTTGGACACTGCCACAGATCTGGCTGACAGGATTCAGGATGCAATAATGCCGCCAATGTAGTGGAGCCGTCCAACAGTGTGCCATCGGCAGTGACGCAGGCAATATGAATCCTCTGGTTAGTCAAGCATGTGAATTGCTGGCTCATTGCAGTCATGACAAGGATACAGGTCATTGCTGCAGAAAATCCTGCAGTCATTCCACAATGGTTCCATCACTTCTAAATGGCACAGGGCAGTCATCTACAATGTGCTGGTTTCACCGGAAGTTTGGTGATCAAATGCATTAGTGCAGCTCACCTTGCAACTACCCAATCAGAAGCAGCAGTCGGACATAGGCACATCTGACTGCCAAACAATCTCTAATAGCATCTCTATATTAGTGACTGGAAGACCAGACAGAAATTCCTTTTGGACACGGGCTCAAATTTGTCATTTTCCCAACAAGTTTCCTGTATAATTGCCAGCCACCAAATTTACTCTGCCTTTCTGCCACTAACAACTCCCCCCTGCGGGTTCGGGGGTTAGAATAGGCCCGCGGTATTCCTGCCTGTCGTAAGAGGCGACTAAAAGGAGTCTCAAATGTTTCGGCCTTATGTGATGGTCCCCTGTCGGGTTTGATCTCCATATCTCAAAATTTTTCCGAAGAGCGAGCCGATTGGGGAAGGGCGCCTTACTTGGTGCATTGTGTCCATGTTGTGTTGAGAACTTTCGCCATCTTATTCGTCGTTGCATTGCAGTCCTGCCCGCTCTCCATCGCTTGGGCATGGATACGCTCCTGCGTGCACTTTCTGCCAAGCACTGTGCAGGGCCATTTTCTGCACTGACGACGCCCATGGACCACATGTCACCTAACATCCAGCACGGTAGCCAGTCCGTTGTGGTGGGGCCGCCATGTACCCTCTTGGTTGTAGCCCCCTGACAACACAGGGATCGCTCTACTGATGCCTGCGCCGTTAACTCCCCACGTATGCCAAGGAGTAGGTGCCCATCTCCCTGGGGCATCGGGACTCCCGGCAATGGCCATCCTGCCAGGTGGCCTTTGCTGTGGCTGGGTGGCGCCCGTGGGGAGGGCCCTTGGTCGGAGTAGGTGGCATCAGGGCGGATGACCCGCAATGAAGCGTGGTACATCATCTCTTGCTGGCGGCCAGCCGTCAGCAGTCTCTAAGCGTTCCAAAGCTCACTTTAAGGCTAATGTGTATGACCCCAAATCGTTCCCCTCCCTCGCCACACCATGGGAGGAACGAAAGGCATTGCATGAAAGTGAGACGTATTCGCCCAGATATCTTGTCTGTACCAGAGCTGATGGGGAATCTTTTATGTCCGTGAAGCCTCAGTTCTTTGTAGAACATTTAGAGGACAAGTTTGGGGAGGTGGAGGGCTTGTCCAAGATGCGGTCCGGATCGGTGTTGATAAAAACGGCATCCTCAGCCCAGTCGCGGGCCTTGCTCGCTTGTACTAAGCTGGGGGATGTCTCCGTCACTATCACGCCCCATAAAAGTCTGAATATGGTCCAGGGCATTATCTTCCACAGGGATCTCCTTTTACAGTCCAATGACGAGCTGCGCGCCAACTTGGAGCGCCGCGGTGTCCATTTCGTCCGGCGCGTCCACCGGGGTCCGAGGGATCGTCAAGTTGCCACCGGTGCCTTCATCTTGGCCGTCGAGGGTGACACGTTACCTGAGAAGGTCAAGGTGATGGTGTACCGTTGTGATGTCAAGCCTTATATCCCTCCCCCGATGCGGTGCTTCAAGTGTTGGAAGTTCGGCCATATGTCTTCACGCTGTGCTTCCGACCTCGTCTGTCGCGATTGCGGTCGACCATCCCATCCTGATCATCCCTGTGCCTCGCCTCCAATCTGTGTGAACTGTGGTGCGCACCATCCGCCTTGCTCGCCAGACTGTCCGATTCTGCAGAGGGAGCGGAAGATCATGGAAATTAAGACTCTCGACCGCCTGACGTACACTGAGGCGAAGCGGAAATATGATCGGCTTCATCCAGTGCGCATGACAGCTTCTTATGCCGCAACTGTCACTCCTGCTACAGTTCCATCCGCTCCAGTCAGCTCTCAGAGTCGAAGTCCCACACCTGCCCCCTTGATGGTGGGGGGCACTAAACCCACTGTTGCTCCTGCTCCATCTACTTCAGGAGCAACACCCCCCCCCCCCCACCCATCGGGGACATCAGTTCCCCCTTCCCCGCCAGAGAAGTGTAAGACTTCTTCGGCTACTCTCGTAAGGAAGGGGTCCCTTGGGGACCTCCCTTCCCAAGTTCCGACCGGTACCAAGGCCGAAAGCCGCAAGTGGCTTAAACAACCGCCGGTCCCTGGTCGTCAGGACACACGGTCGTCGTCTGTCCCTGAGACTGACCCAGTGACACCCTCCCAGCCTGAACCACCACAGGCACAGCGTGAGAAGCAGAAGAAGAAGAAACTCCCCAACAAGGCTACCGACATTGCGGTGGCACCCATTCCACCGCTTCCTACAAGCTCTGCGTCTGAGGACGAGGTGGAGATTCTGGCGTCCGCTGAGGACATGGATCTCGCCAGTCCCTCGGATGCAATAGATAGCTGTTGTCCAGGTGGTGACTCAGTAGCAGCAGGGGCCCCGGAGGCGTAATCTGCCTCCCCAGTCCCTTCACGCCTTTCCCATCCATGGCTAATACCATCCTCCAGTGGAACTGCAGCGGTTTCTTCCACCATCTAGCTGAGCTCCGCCAACTTCTCAGCCGTCATCCTTTCCTTTGCATTGCTCTGAAGGAAACTTGGTTTCCAGCAATGCGAACCCCCGCCCTCCGTGGCTATCGGGGTTATTTTAAGAACCGGGCAGCTTATGCACGGGTGTCTGGTGGCGTCTGCATATATGTCCTTAACTCTCTTCACAGCGAGTTCGTACCTCTACATACAGCTTTAGAGGCTGTCGCTGTTCGGGTGTGGACGCCACAGGCTATTACCGTCTGCAGTATTTACCTTCCACCTGATGGTGCTGTCGCGCAGCATGTCCTGGCTGCTCTGATAGCCCAACTGCCGCCACCTTTTTTGCTGCTGGGCGATTTCAATGCCCACAACCCTCTATGGGGTGGGACTGTTTCCGATGACCGCGGTCGGGCCGTGGAGCATGTGTTGGCTCAGCTCGACCTTAGCCTCTTGAACACCGGTGCTCCGACGCATTTCAGTGTGGCCCATGGCTCGTTCTCGGCCATCGATCTCTCTATTTGCAGCCCTGGACTTGTCCCTCCCTCCACTGGAGAGTGCATCCTGACCTGTGTGGTAGTGACCATTTTCCCATCTATTTGTCACTGCCCCAGTGTCATTCTTCTGGGCGCCTGCCCCGCTGGGCTCTCCACAGGGCTGACTGGCCGGCTTTTACTTCCGCTGCAACCATTGAGTCTCCCCCACAGGGTGACATTGACGAGGTGGTCCGTGTTTTAACCACGTCCATCATTTCAGCGGCCGAGGCTTCCATCCCCCGTTCTTCTGGCCTCCCTCGGAGGAAGGCTGTCCCCTGGTGGTCGCCGGAGATTGCTGAGGCTATTCGCGACCGTAGGCGGGCTCTTCAGCGTCATAGGCGGCACCTGTCTCTGGAGACCCTCATCGCCTTTAAGAGGCTCCGTGCCTTCGCCCGTCGTCTTATTGCACGGCGTAAGCAGGAGTGCTGGGAGAGGTACGTCTCATCCCTGGGCTCCCATGTCTCCCCCTCGCTCGTGTGGTCCCGGATCCGGCGGATTTATGGATCCCAGACCCCTACGGGTGTCCCTGGGATCTCCCTGGCCGGCGCTGTCTGCACGGACGCTGCCGCCATTGCTGAACACCTTGCTGCGCACTTCGCTAAGAGCTCTGCGACTGCAACTTATCCCCGCACCTTTCGCTCTCTCAAGGAGCGTGCCGAGCAGACGCCGTTATCGTTCCGCACGTGTCGTTCTGAAGAATACAATGCTCCTTTCAGCGAGAGGGAATTCCTCGCTGCCCTCGCCGATTGCCGTGATACAGCACCAGGCCCAGACTGCATCCACGCACAGATGCTGAAGCATCTCTCCAGGGACTGCCAGAGACACATCCTCACCATCTTTAACCGCATTTGGAGCGAGGGCGTGTTCCCGTCGCAATGGCGAGAGGGTGTTATTGTCCCCATCTTGAAGCCCGGTGCGGACCCACAGGCGGTGGACAGCTATCGTCCCATTACCCTCACCAACGTTTTGTGCAAATTGCTCGAACGTATGGTGGGGCGGCGTTTGTGTTGGGTCCTTGAGTCGCGCGGTCTCCTCGCTCCATCCCAGGGTGGCTTCCGTTGGGGCCGGTCTGCCACGGACAATTTGGTGCAGCTGGAATCTGCTATCCGTATGGCCTTTGCCCGACGTCAGCATCTCGTTGCTGTATTTTTCGATCTGCGGAAGGCGTATGACACCACATGGAGGCATCACATCCTCGCCACGTTGTATGAGTGGGGTCTTCGTGGTCGGCTCCCAGCTTTTCTTCAAACCTTTTTATTGCGCCGCTCTTTCCGGGTGCAAGTCGGTGCCGCCTCTAGTTCATCTTATATACAGGAAAATGGGGTCCCGCAGGGCTCGGTGTTGAGCGTCTCCTTATTTCTAGTGGCCATTAATGGTCTGGCTGCAGCCGTGGGGTCGTCGGTGTCTCCTTCTTTGTATGCCGACGACTTCTGCATCTCATTTAGCTCCACAACTACGGGAGTTGCCGAACGCAGGCTGCAAGTCGCCGTTCGCAAGGCAGCATCATGGACTCTGACTCATGGTTTTCAGTTCTCTGCAGCCAAGACTCTAGTTATGCACTTCTGCAGGCGTCGGACGGTCCACCCTCATCCTGAACTTTACCTCGACGGCCACCTGCTTGAAGTGGTGGACACTTGCCGCTTCTTGGGACTCGTGTTTGATGCCCGGCTCACATGGGTTCCTCATATTACTCAGCTGAAGCAAAAATGCTGGCGGCACCTCAACGCCCTCCGCTGCCTTAGCCATACGTCTTGGGGTGCAGATCGCTGCACGCTGCTGTGATTGTACAGAGCCCTTGTGCAGTCCCGGCTTGATTATGGGAGCCCGGCCTATGGGTCTGCATCACCCTCAGTGTTGAAGTTGTTAGACCCCATACACCACTGTGGGGTTCGGCTTGCAACTGGCGCTTTTCGTATCAGCCCCGTGGATAGTCTACTGGTGGAGGCCGGGGTTCCCCCGCTGCGGATTCACCGCCATCGACTGCTCGCCGACTATGCTGTCCACGTGCATTGCTTGCCAGGCCATCCCAATCGTCGCCTGCTTTTCCCTGCCATGGTCCTCCATCTGCCCGAACGGCGACCTAGGTCTGGGCTTTCCGTAGCTGTCCGTGTCCAGTCCCTGCTGTCAGAACTGGGGTCGTTCCCTCTTCTGCCTCCCTTCCGGGTCCGTACACCTACGCCTCCCTGGTGTTTGTCCCGGCCGTCCGTCCGTCTGGATTTGGCACAGGGACCTAAGGACTCGGTTCCGCCTGTGGCCCTCCGTCGCCGTTTTCTTGCGCTCCTCAAATCATTTCCGGGCTGTGAGCCTGTCTACACTGATGGTTCCCTGGTTGATAGTCGCACTGCCTACGCTTTTGCTCACGCTGCCCATGTTGAGCAACGCTCCTTGCCGGCTGGCTGCAGTATTTTTACTGCAGAGCTGGTGGCCATCTTGCGCGCTCTTGAGCATATGCGTTTCTGCTCAGGTAGGTCCGTCGTCATCTGCAGTGACTCCCTGAGCAGCCTTCAGGCCATCGACCGCTGCTATCCCTCTTCTCCTCTGGTGTCCTCTATTCAGGAGTCTGTTTCCGCCATTGCCCGCTCTGGTCGTTCGGTGGTCTTGGTTTGGACGCCAGGTCACGTTGGCATCCCAGGGAACGAACGTGTTGACAGGCTGGCCAAAGGGGCGATCGACGCCCCAGCTTTGGAGATCGGCCTCACAGCTCGCGACCTGCAGCTGGTGTTGTGCCGTAAGGTGCTTGGGGTGTGGTCTGTTGAGTGGCATGGCATGACAGCCCAGAATAAACTGCGGGCTGTCAAGGAGACGACCGATGTGTGGCGCTCCTCCCTGCAGTCTTCTCGCAGGGACTCTGTCATCCTGTGTCGGCTCCGCATCGGTCATACATACCTGACGCACGACCATCTTTTACGTCAGGAGGATCCCCCCGTGTCGGTGTGGGTCCCGGCTGACGGTCGCCCACGTTTTATTGGAGTGTCCCCGACTGCGCACCCTTCGGCAGTCTTTTAATCTCCCGGGCACCTTGCCTTTGATTTTATGCGACGATGCCTCCATGGCTGACAGTGTTTTACATTTTATCCGTGCTAGTCCTTTTTATGGTTCCATTTAGAGTGGTCCTGCACCTTTCCTTTTGTGTGTCTCTTGTCCTCGAGTCTCTCATATTTGGTTGCAGCTTTTAGTGTGTAGTCGGTTGGTTGACTCTTTCCATTTTTTGTTGTCGTGGTCAGTCAACCAGTCTCCGGCCATCTTCTTTTCTTCTGTTTCTTTCTGTCTGGTGTTCATCTGTCCTCTTCGTGTCTGTCGTATTCGTTACCGCATTTGTGTTCTTTTAGGGCCTGGGGGGGGAGTATCCTTCCCCTAGGGGTTTTATGTGCTCCGCGCCTTAATGTCTCGCCTGTTTTTGGAATGGGGGACTGATGACCTTAGCTGTTTAGTCCCCCTTAAACATCCTAACAACCACCACCACCACTAACAACTCATCAATAGCTACTTATGATACACAATGTATTGAGCTGAGCCTGGAGCTGCATCATGCCTTCATCTGAAATTTTGCTGTAGACGATGTCATGGAGCCTATAATTGGTGCCAACTTTCTCGGGTATTACCAACTGTTACAGTTCATCAATGGTGAAATGCACTGCAGCCAAGGAAATGTGTGTTTGGGTGTGTGAATGTTTGTACTTCTGTTAGAGAAAGAGCTCAAATGCTAGTGTGAATACTGCTTTTTATTGCATGCTTCCAAGCATCACACAAACAGTCCACTGTGAATGAGTGGTTGCCTTTCTATTAATTTATACATATTTATTAATGGTTATCTTTATATATGGAAGCGAAACATGGACGATAAATAGTTTGGACAAGAAGAGAATAGAAGCTTTCGAAATGTGGTGCTACAGAAGAATGCTGAAGATTAGATGGGTAGATCACGTAACTAATGAAGAAGTATTGAATAGGATTGGGGAGAAGAGAAGTTGGCGGCACAACTTGACCAGAAGAAGGGATCGGTTGGTAGGACATGTTCTGAGGCATCAAGGGATCACCAATTTAGTATTGGAGGGCAGCGTGGAGGGTAAAAATCGTAGGGGGAGACCAAGAGATGAATACACTAAGCAGATTCAGAAGGATGTAGGATGCAGTAGCTACTGGGAGATGAAGAAGCTTGCACAGGATAGAGTAGCATGGAGAGCTGCATCAAACCAGTCTCAGGACTGAAGACCACAACAACAACATCTTTACTCATTCAATTGTGAGCATACATAAAGATATATAGTCATGAATTCTTGCATGAATACTGGACACCAACCAAAGCAAAATAAATGCAGTTTACTTGATGAATATTCAACAAATTTTCTTGTCAATGTACTCATGTCAGGATACACATTTAGACGTGCTCTTATGCCATCTTGCATTGTACTTAAAAGTTCCAGTGGAATCAGCTTTCATATATTGAACATTGTTTCCAAAGCTGCTATTTTATACATTTACTTTTTACAGTGATAAATCTGAAAATATCTGTAGTGCTTCTTGCTAATAAAAAATAGTGAATGTAGGCACAGTTAGAATCAATGTTGTTTCTAATGGCTTAGTTTTGGGTACTTGGTGAAAGATTGTGATACACAGGCACATACTTTTCCTAGGCTGTATGCTGTGTAAATTATATTATGATCTTAATTCCAGTTTATTACTACCTCCAAAACTAGCTAAGAACTGAAAGCATGCAACATATAAAAACAAAAATTTTGTGTCACCTAACAACTTGTAGTAGTGTAATCAAAACACATTATGTTTGAAAATGACGTTATTTCACAACTACATCTCAGAGAGGATTGCAGCCTGCACCAGTGAAATGTGTAAAATGTGTACGTGTTTGGAATGCTTATAATGTTACTGAAAAACAGTAGCCTCGAATAGTTAAAAATATTTATTACATATAAAGTAATATTACAAAACATTTACACACAAATAATAATTTTTTTAAAAGTTTATTTTCTCAAAGCTGTGGAAATGTATATAATATAAATATTTTTTTTCTATTTACAAAGTATAACTACAGAGGTATTCATTTCAAATAGGTTTTATCACAGTTATTCCTCAATGACAAACTGGCTAGAGGACAGCCTTGCATTGAAATCAAAAATACGTTCCATTACAGTCATATTTGAAAAATTAATAGACAGTCCTAATAATATACAGTACAGTGTACTACTTTGCTTCTGTACAACAGAAAACTACTTTTCTTTTTCTTCTGTAGTATCACCACAGGTGAGAACATGTTTTGTAGTTAACACTGCTTAGCATAACAGCACAAGAATTTCATTAATACAAAATTATATTTTTCTGGTAGTATATAATTAGTTGGCAGCATTTTAAACAATCATACTTCAAAATTGTACAGGGAAAAAATGACTTTCATTTGTGTGATAGAAAATAAATATGGACATTCTGAAAAGTAAGAACATCACTCTACAATAAAAACTTTTTTGAAAATAAAATGTAATTATAAAACATGAGCTCAGCATTGGCAGAATGGTTTAATTAGTATGGTAAGAGGAGATAGTCATAAAGTTCTGTCACCTCAAAAAATGTGGTGTTAGGTAAATCCAATGTTTATATAACTAAGCAACTGTCAACCGAAAGAAAAAAAGAAAGGCATGATTTTATCACCAACTGCAAAATCATTTTAACATTGCTTCAAACTAGCCACCCATCCATCCATCCATCAAACTAGTTGTAACAGTTGCCCTGGCAGAAATTTTTTGTTGTAATGCAGACAACAGAACTTCATATTTTCTAAATTGTGAAGAAAAAGAGGAGGTATGGATTATATGTACCCAAGTCAGTATAATATAAATATATGAGGACAAGGGCAGTACAAACTTAACATTCTCTCCAACATAATTCTTTGCAGTAACAGATAAAAACTCAGTATAATGAATCTCGAAATTTGGGAACCAATAGTTCATTTCTCAGGAGTTAAAGATAAACTAAGGATAAAACAAAAAGCTTTAGAAGGTGGTACAAATAACAAATTATCAGAAAAAAGTCAATACTGCCCTTAACTTCTAAGAGCTATATGGTTAGGGGCTTGCACGACAGGAATGCAAAATAACCATGACCCATAAAAGGGAGGAAAAGATAAAGAAAAGCACACAGGAAACTTTAAGTTTCACAAGACCCCAAGCAAAAAACTTGGAGCTTCATGGCTTTAAATCCATTTATAATGTTTTACACATCCTGTTTTTTTTTAGGTCTCTTTTCTACAAAGACAGAAGAGTTCAGTGTCCTGCCAGTGATGATGTCACAATGTTCAACAAGGATGGAGATGAAATCACCTGTGTCCTCTACAAAGGAGCCATCCTAATATTTGCACCCTCCTCAGTAAAAATGGAAGCTCTTCACCCTCAAATTCTTAAGAAGAAATTCAAACTTTTTCCTTGGTTTTGTTGGTCTACTACATTTAAACTATATGTACTCTTTACCTTACTTTCTGACTATGATATTCCAATTTTGTACCAGAATGAAATCAACTGAAAATAGACAAGCTATACATTCTAAGCTATGAAACAACTGATAATACAGTTTTACAGAATTTTTTTTTGCCTACACTTTCTTATTTTCAGAACATGATTAAATTCGACTGATTCCTTTCTGTGACATGTAATGACAACCAAATGCTAATGTTCCATGGGCTTAGAATCAACTTTTTAATTCCTTTAATGCAACATAGCTTTGGTGCACTTTTAGGAACTCATGTTTCACACCCATAAGGCAGATGGCTTTTCATCCCATCTCAATCACATTCTTTAACATTATTTTAGTGTAACTGGTTCTTCTGAGATTATTTCTCTCTAGCAATGCTGAATCACACAAAGATAATCTTATCTTGAGTGTCTTCAGTGTTTCACAAACAAATTTACATATATAAATCCACTGTTTTTGTAAAAATACATAAAAAAGTAATTCAAATGCCAAGCTTGTGGTATGATATATGTGACTATATAGTGACACTGCCATTTTAATTACATGATTCTTTATTTGATCTGTACCCAAACAGCAATTTGGTCAGAGTTCTTCACTTTTGGTTACATCCAGTCTTCTTCATGAGACCACAGACATCAAGGAACATACTTATGTTTCACTTTAAAAACAACTCAAAAGTACAAAACTGTTTCTGCAAATAATTGCATATCAAACAACACAGGAACACAGCATCCCATAGGAATACATTTTGCATGAAGAGAAATAAAGTGTGACTATACAATATTTGTCATCAATTAGCTTTGGTGCATAGCTTTAAGATTTTTTTTTTTTAATGGCAACCTCATGTTGTGTGTAGAGCACAAATAAAAAGCAACAGCATCATTATAGACAATGGGATATGTTGCGCAGCAATTCCTCTAGGTTGCTCTGACTGCAAGGGATGTCTGGTACTCCCATGACATAGTGTTAGCGACCTCGCAGATGCAGATGGAAGATCCGTCAGGTTAGGAAACGAAAACACATCAGCTGGCTGTCAAAAAATTTGAAGTTATAATTCATATAGCAGTTATTTAATACATAACAATACTTGCAAAATGAAGGTACTAAGTATAAAAAAATAAACAAACAAACTTTAATTTATTATTATTTAATAACAAATATCTTCTATGTCCTAAGAAAACAAGAAGAACAGGAGAGGAGGATCTGTATACTGATCGCTGGATGGCGAGCAGTCAGAAGCAGGCAAAGATCCAAAAACTGAGGAAAAACAGATGATGCATTTCAGGATTTTGGAATTTTAAGCATAATTCTTTTGTTGAAGGAAATAATAGACAGAAAAGCGATGAGGTAATGAAAGTACTGTATTTACCTGATTGTAAGATGAGGTTTTTTCCCATTTGAAAAATACGGGCTGATTTATACTACTGTTGGTGAGGTCAATGTTTTTACATTGTTTATTAGATTAATACAGAGGTTACCTTATTAGAGAAGGAAAGTTGCTGCTCACCATATAGCGGAGATGCTGAGTCGCGATAGGCACAACAAAAAGATTCACACAATTATAGCTTTCGGCCATTGAGACCTTTGTCAACAATAGACACACATATGCACACGCACACAAACACTCACGCAAACGCAACTTGCACACCCATCTGCAGTCTCAGGCAACTGAAACCACACTGTGAGCAGCAGCACCAGTGCATGGTGGGAGTGGCGACCGGGTGGGGGTAAGGAAGAGGCTGGCGCGGGGAGAGGGGGGGGATAGTGTGGTGGGGTTAGTGGACAGTGAAGTACTGCAGTTTAGACGGAGGGCAGAAGAGAAGGTGGAGAGGGAGGGGGGGTAAGTAGGGGAAAGGAGAGAAATAAAAAGAAATCAAAAGACTGGGTGTGGCAGTGAAATGACAGCTGTGTAGTGTTGGATTCCTCCAGATGTCCCATGAATAGGTTGGCATAGGATGGTGCCATGAGGGAGCTCGAAACTGTACCCTGGATTTGTTAGTAGGTAATGCCTTCAAAGGAGAAGTAATTCTGGGTGAGGATATAATTGGTCATGGCAATTAATTCTCCTTTGAAGACATACCTCCACTTCGACAGCTGCCACCCCTTCCATGCAAAGAAGCCTAGCCACCCGTGGTCATCGCAGCTGCAGTGATGAGCAGTCCCTCTCAGAATATACCGAGGGTCTCACTGAAGCCTTCACTGACTGTAATTATCCTCCCAACCTTGTACAAAAACAAATCTGCCATGCCTTATCTTTCCAGCCTACCACCACCTCCCAAGTCCCACATTCCAGCCACAGAGCAGCATTCCCCTCGTAACTCAGTACCATCCAGGACTGGAGCAACTGAATTACATTCACCGCCAGGGTTTTGATTACCTCTCGTCATGCCCTGAAATGAGAAATGTCCTGCCCACTACTCTTCCCATCCCTCTTACAGTGATATTCCACCATCCACCAAACCTACACAACATACTCATCCATCCTTACAGAACCCATGCTCCCAATCCCTTAGACCTGTCCCATACATCCTCCTACCACCATCTACTCCAGTCCAGTCACTAACGTCACCTGTCCCCTCAAAGGCAGGGCTATCTGTGAAACCAGTCATGTGATTTACAAACTAAGCTGCAACCACTGTGCTGCATTCTACGTAGACATGACAACCAACAAGCTGTCTGTCCGTATGAATGGCCACCGACAAACTGTGTCCAAGAAACAAGAGGACCACCCTGTTGCTGAACATGCTGCTAAACATGATATCCCTCATTTCAATGACTGCTTCACAGCCTGTGCCATATGGATCCTTCCCACCAATAACAGCTTTACTGAACTGCACAGGCGGGAACTTTCCCTGTAATACATCCTATGTTCCCATAACCCTCCTGACCTCAATCTTCATTAGTCACTGTCCTCACCCATCCAGCCCCTCCCTGTTTCTATTCCAGTACTACACAGCCGTCATTTCACCGCCACACCCACTCTTTTAATTTCTCTCCTTTCCACTACTGACCCCCCGCCACCTTCTCTCCTGCCCTCCATCTAAACTGCAACACTTCACAGTCTGCCACCTCCACCATACTATCCCCCCCCCCTCCCCGCCCCATCCTTCTCCTTACCCCCATCCAGTTGCCAGTCCCATCATGCACTGGTGCTGCTGCTCGCAGTGTGGTTTCAGGTGCCTCAGACTGCAGACGTGTGTGCAAGTTGCGTTTGCATTTGCGCGCGCGCGCGTGTGTGTGTGTGTGTGTGTGTGTGTGTTTGTGTGTGTGTGTGTGTGTGGTTATTGTTGACAAAGGCTTTAATGGCCAAAAGCTATAATTGTGTGAATCTTTTTGTTGTGCCTATCGTGACTCAGTGTCTCTGCTATAAGGTGAGTAGCAACTTCCCTTCTCTAATATTGTTAGAGGTTACCTTACATTTACAAATGATACTTTGGCTATTGAGATTCCGTACAAATTTATTTTGAAGAATTTCAAAGATTAGGGCATAGTAATGCTTTCGTTTGAATAGACAAGAGATTTCCCAATACACTGAAGCACTTGATACAGTACTGATCTTGCACGAACAATCACACAATTGACTCATGGCACTAGTGCAAGGGATATGCAAGAAGCAATGAACTAGCCCCTACAACAATCTAATGCTCTGCTTAAAAATTGACAATTCTGTGAAATCAAGGAGTAAATAGCATTAAATTCCACCAACTTACAAATGTTTCTTGCACTTGAACAGCAGAAAGATCCATTGTGGAGTTAGTACCAACAGACATCACTACATTACAAGAAGAGCAAAAGCTCAAGAATTGGACTGAATTGTGATTGTGATATTTTATTTATGTATTATGGTAGTTACCATTGATACATATGACCAGCACCTAGAAGATATTGTCATCCATGTTTCACTACCATTCAAGCACAGCAGTACAGAAGAGTTGGAGTAGTAACAGTGACACCATCTGGCCTGAAAGTACAATGAGTGCAGTGAAGAATCCATTTGTAATAGGAATTGGACAAATATTCAATAATACCATACATTTTTGTAGGAGATACTAAAAGTCTAGATTGGGGCCAGTGCTGTAATTACATATTTTTGCAGCAATACTGTCAGCACTCATTGTGAGATATGATGGGACAGATAAGAGGTGTGGGGGTTGCTGGTTTTATGCAGCTAATATGTTTGGAAGCAAAAGAAATTTTAACATTCTCACATTAGTACAGAAACAAAAACAGTTATGCGTTCATGAAAAAAAAAAAACCTCAGAAATGTCAATATATTCAGAAGACAGCTGTCCTGTTAGGATGATGACGACGAATATAGTGACAGCACAGAGGACAGCGAATAATAAAGACAGTGAGAATAAAATTTAATGTAAACCATTTCTTTTTGTTTATTTTATTTCTCCTTGTATTATCAAAATGGAGCCAATTAATAAATGGTGTAAGTTGAAAATAGATGCATTTTTATTTTTTTTAGGCAGACACCTTACACCCATAAAAGTTGGTAATTCTGATTAGTGATAATACATTAAAAATAAATTTTTCTCATGGAGCCTCTTAAAAAAAGGGGGTGGATGGGAGGGGCACCTTATTTTAGGGCTGTCTTATACTCGGGTTAATTCTCTCCAATCGTCACCCTCAATTGTCACACAACTGCAGATAAAGAATTTGAAAATGGTAGTGGACCATAACAGTTTTGCTTTAAATACCAGTGCCATAAGTCGACTTAATGGTGAATGGTTAGAATTTTAAAACTGGAAGTACATTATACATTGAAAATAGGAGCAAAAGATAAATATTGCAAATAAAAGATGAAAATGAAGTCATCGACAGCAGATGCAAATGTAACATTTTAAAAATAATTCCCTCTTTACTTCCTTTCAGTTTTTAGCTCTACTCTTTGACCTACTTGTTGTCTGTGGCTTATTAATAGTACATCATAAATTTAATCCTGACGTCATACTGTCATTTGGTCTCTTTACTTGCTTCATTTTTTCTCTTGATCCAAGATTGTAACTGACCTCCCCCCCCCCCCCCCCCCCCCAAACCTTCACATTTTTCTTATTCTTATTTTTATTTTCATCAACTACTCACATAACAACTTCAATTTCACTTCTTTATTTGTTGTTTGCTATTTTTCCACTACTCCTTCACCTTCTCCCAGTTTCTTTTCTTCTGACACATTGTTTCTAATAATTATTTCTTCTGCCTTGAAAGCCTTCTGAATAGAGCATTTTTTGCTGAAAAAAGGTTTCTTTATGCTTTCTCTGACTCTTATATGTTCTTTCTTTTTAGTTCATATTAACTGATTCTTCTCTCACTTCTTGGCAGAATAACATAATAATAAATGAAAAGCACTATATCGCCTATGTTCTACATGATTAATTAAATGCGGTTAACTGGCTTTTGTCTCCTACACCATCATCAGACTTGAACTGACTATCAGTTTTGAAGAAGTTACAATGTTTGTAAACATCATTTATTTCTTTCCTTATTTCTATTTCCAAGCTACGGTTGATTTCTTTTTCCAAAAATACAAGAATATTTGGTTTGTTAGCCTGTTCTCATTGATTTGGTAGAGATGTCTACAGAATTTGATCTTGATCTTGGTTCTGCCTTTACTTCTGATATTTTCTCTATATTTTGTAGATGGACAGATATAAAATCTACTCACCAATAAGTGTCACGAGAAAACACATATATCAGTATTAAAATTTGCAAGCTCCTCCTCCTGGCAGCAGTGGTGAATGGAAGGAAGAGGGGTAACGGAAAAGGACTGGTGAGGTTTAGGAAATCGCAAGATTTCAAAGAAGTCACCCCAAACCACAGACAGGGAAGATTTACTGGACAGGATGAGAAGGAAAGACTGATCGTTGCAGACTGCACCAGATGAGATTTGGAAACCTGAGACCTTAAAGGTAGAAGATAGGGTAATACACAAAACAGAGATTACTGAAAAAAACTGTGCACCAGTATGTGTTAGCGATTTGGAGGGGGGGAGGGGGGGGGGCAGAAAAGAGAGACATATCAGAAAATAAATACATCTATTTCCCCCCACCTTTACCACACACCATGCATTTAGCTTTCCACTCTTACTGACTCATGCACAATGTTTTGTCAATATTATCTGTCTTGCATATTATCCTATCTTCCACCTTTAAGCTCTCAGGTTTTCAAATCATGTCTGGTGCAGTCCCCAACAATCAGTCTTTCCTTCTCATCCAGTCCTGTAAGTCTCCCCTGACCTGTAGTTCTGGGTGGCTTTTCTGAAATCTTGCCATTTCCTAAACCTCACCAGCCTTTTTCCTTCACCCCTTCTCCTTCCCCTTCAACCCTTATGCCAGATCAAGGAGCCACTGACTCCAAAAGCTATGTGTGTGTGTGTGTGTGTGTGTGTGTGTGTGTGTGTGTGTGTGTGTGTGTGTGTGTTTTCTCCAGTTTCTCTTGTCATTGCTTGGTGAGTCGATTTTTATCTATCCAGTTACATCATATTTTCGAAAACTGATTATAATTTTTCTATCGGCCCTTTCTCTTCACTTATGAGAGTTTCCCTCCACCTTTCTTTCCCCCCAAAAAAGTAAGCACCTCCCCCCCCCCCCCCCACACACACACAAAATGTTTAGCTCTAGTTAGTACGTTACTGCTCTTTTCTTTTGTTGTATTCAGACAAAGTCTTCTCTTACACTACATATTTATTACACATCTTCTGTATCTATTGTGAAATATTTCTCATATTTGAAAAGGTCTACTGTAATGTGCTTTCATGTTATGGCTATGAGAGACAGGTAGCCTAAGAGATTGGATTTGGTCTGTAGTCTATTCTTACCTTCATGACATTTAATATGAGGCTGTTGTTTATTCCCAGATTCCTCACATTATACTGACTCTTCAAACTTTGTAACAAGGCTTTTGTGGAATGGCTGACACCTAATCTCAAGCATCTGATCATTCAGGTTTTCCAGCGTCTCTGTGATACTCTGCTATGGGTCAAACAAATCTGTGATCATTCGTGCCTCTCTTTTGTTCATGACTCTCCATTCAAGATAATGTGCTCTCCAGTCAAGTTATTTTGATTCTCCCACATCATCATACATCAATTAATATGTGCTGCTGTGTCAGATGCCTTACGGAAGTCAAAAAATACTACATCTTCCTGACTGGCTTGACTCATGGCTTTCAGGATGTCACACAAGAAGAGCAGAAGTAGAGTTTCACAAGATATGTTTTTGAAATCCTTGCTGGTTGGCATGGGAGAGGTCATTTTGTTCAAGACTAATTAGATATGAACTCAGAATTTGTCCTGAGATTCTGCAACAGATGTGTGTCAGTGATATTGGGGTCACTTCAGATATCCTTCTTATAGATGCTTAAGACCTGTACTTTTTTCAATCTCTGGCCAGATTTTCTATCTGATGGAACTATGGTATATTATTGATTTGGTGAGGTGCTAAGTAAGGTGAATATAGTGTATACAACCTAACAGGGATTCCATCAGGACCTGATGCATAATTCATTATTAGCTATTTTAGTTTTTTCTCAATGCCACTGACTTTAAAATCTGTGGCACTAATCTCTGCAGGGGCGTGAGAATTAAACAGGGACAGTACTCCTGGCTCTTTGTAATGGAACACCTGAAAGCAGAATTGGGGATTTCTGCTTCTGCTTTGCTATACTCAATTCTGGTTCCTGTGGCTCCCATCACTTATGAGACTATTTTTAATGCTTCAAAAGCAGCCCTTACATATGAACATAATTGTTTTGGTTTTCATGAAAGGTATTTTGATAAGATTCTGGTATGGTACTTGTTGAAGGCTCTATGCTTTACTCTGCTGAAGGCTCTATGCTTTGCTCTTTTGATAGACAAATGCATTTTATTTATCATCTTTCTATCCATATTCCTACACTGTTTTCTGTACACTGTGTAAAAGTTGCTGTTTCTTTCCAGAGACTGTACATCATGGAGAATCCTCCCCTCAAAAATGGTTCCACTGGGTACATATCTATCCAAGTTTTGGATAGTTATTACAATTAAAGGCTAAACATTTAATTCAAGCAGCCAGTTTTGGTACTATATTTTTGTATGGTATTTACTTCAAATAGGACATAATCTCATTAATACTTACAATGGCAAGATCATCTTCTCTGGTGCGACAAAAGACCATGTGTTTACCAGCATACAGCCGCTGCTCAACAGGACTGGCTAAAAGTGGATCAGACCATGGCAAATCTTGAAGATGTGCAACAAGTGACCGATTGCGAAACTCTTCAGGTTCACGGATAACGAGCTCTCCAAAAAGTCCACCTGTACCTTCATCTGCACCCTCTGTAACACCTTCTTCTGTAAAGCCACGCATACGTTTCAGTACAGATATTGCTTGAGCATTAGCTTCATCATCCAGCTCAACATCAGATTCCAAGACAGGGAATGTTGGTGCTGTAGTAGTGGTAGTTGTTGTAGTTGAAGCCCTCATTCGGAGTTGTGACACACTGTAAAAATAGACATGTTTTTAAACAATGGGAAGTCCTGGTTGGAATGTCAACAATTACAAAAAGGATAGACTGCTACACCCCATAAAGATGATACATTGAGTTACAGACAGGCATAAAAATGACTATTAAACCCTGAGCTTTCAGTCAAAGTTTCCTTCAGACAAGAAAGGAAAACACACACTCATTCAACCAGGCACACCTCACACACACATGATAGCTATCTCTGGCCACTCTGACCAAACTGGCCCGAGTGGCCAAAGACAGTGGTCATGTGTGCATGAGGCATGCCAGTTTGAGTCAATTTGTGTGTGTTTTCCTTTCTTTTCTGAAGAAGTCTTTGTTTGGTTGAAACCTCAGTGTGTAACAGTCTTTTCATTGGGCCTATCTGCAACTGAACGGGGGTCTTTATGGTAACTAGTGACATATTTTTAAACATAGTTAAAAATCTTTCATCTAAATTAGAGGGACTACAGTATGCTGTAACTGTCAGTGCAACTTTAAAATTGTTATCCAATTCCCACTGTTTTCAGTATGATGGTGGAAGTAAAACAGTAAAGGAGAGCAATCTGGCCCATACAGTAGTTGATTAGACAGATAGTATACATGAGAACTTTTAACATTGCAGTGCTTCAGTAATCGTGAATAATTTAATGATTATAAAGAATCCACCTTGACTGCAAATAGAAACCAGATGTTGACCTACGTTTCGGCGCAGATAACCACGCATTCTTTGGAACACACTAAAACTACAAACTGCCTAAAGAGGCAACATTAATACAGAATGTCCAAAAGGGCAAAGGACTTGCATAAAATGTAAAATAAACGGTATGTGAGTACCATGTCAATAGCCGTACTTAGCTCAAACGTCAGAAGCATGCTTCCGCACCCCAGCCAACGTTCGGTGGGCTGCAGGCTCTCAAGTAAACTGATGTGGCGCCAGCAGATAGGCTGTGAGAATGTCAGAAAGGAATGCGCATGCGCAAATTGAGAAATCATCTTCTTCCATGTGATTGGCATAAAATGTGTTACGAAAGTGATCCGATGACCGGGTCAAAGGTCTCTAAATCCATAAAATCCTAAAGGACTCTAAATCCATATGGATTTAGAGTAGCCTTCTCCACTAATAATAATTTGAAAAAGAACCTAATCCACTCTTTACAATTTGCTGGTGATAAACTTTCTCAGTCTGGGGTTTACAAAATTACCTGCAGTGACTGTCCGAAATATTATATCGGTCAAACAGGTCAAGCTCTAGCTATTAGATATATGGAACATAATCCCACCAGAAGTGGTGACAGTACGCGAGGTTCCACCTTCGCTGAACATCTTGTACGAATGGCTCACGCGCCTAATCCCCCGGCCAGTACTGAGCTGCTTCATTCTAAAATAAAGGGTATGAAATTGTACACATTAGAAGAAACGGAGATTTTTAAACATCTATGGTATGATAAAGACTGCATCCTCAACAACCAAGTCCAGTTAAAAAACAAAAATTTGAAGGTTTTATCCCCTGGCTCAGTGCTTCACATTCTACCATACGATGTAGAAGATAGCTGATGCATTCATGCGATCGCTTGGCGTCATGGATGGTCAATTCGTTCAGTCATGCTCTAGTTCCCTTAATTTTAGTTATGACAGCTGCCCTTACAAACGTGGGCACACTAATTACAATACACATGCTTTTTTCTTTCATTGAACGCCTTATAATGAATGAGTCTTGTACATGTTCACAGTATTCGCACTTCTTGCAAGCTCCAACATTGCTAATATGGTCCAAATAGCCATTCCCATTTAGTTACAATTATCCAAGTTGAATATGGTGTTGCAAGGATGTTTTTAGTCATATTCATTCCAAGTCCGAGCTCTGGCATAAAATTAGGAAATAAATCCATAACCTTTTTTAAAAAACGTTGAAGTGACATTGTGCGTCTCTTCACACATTTACACATAACTTTGCATACCATTTTGGTAACACCTGATAGCACTAATCACTTTGACCTCTGTCAGTCAATGGATAATAAGAGCAATGAAAGTGACGTTGTACATCCTTTCACACATGTATATTAAGCCTGTTACATTATTTGACCTTTCATGTCAACAGCTATTAGAACATAAAGGTAGTCTGTCTGTTCCACACTATAAGCGTTCACAGACCTCACCTGATTAAGCTTCATGGTTCAGTACCTCAAGTACCTGATTTTAAGAAACTAGTTTAGCTTTAGGTTCTTTTTACACTATTTCGGTACATATCTGATAGCACTATTCAAAATGACCTCTGTCGGTCATTAGATATTAAGGGCGATGAAGGCGACATTGTACGTCCTTTCACGCAATTACATTAAGCCTGTCATACTAATTTGACCCTTTTCTGGTCAATAGTGCTTAGAATTTAATAAGGGAACTTTACACACTTCTCCAAGCATCATCAAATACTATCACCGACCCCAAGTAATTGAAAAATGGGTTATTCATCCCCCATATTTTTAGCCTGCTTCTAGCTGATGGTATTTTGTCTGTCCTGCGTGCATGCATTTTGACCATCCATGGAATTTGCTATCCCACATATATAGTTTTAGCCTAACTTCCTGCGCCTTTGACCCAGTCATCGGATCACTTTCATAACACGTTTTATGTCAGTCACATGGAAGAAGACGATTTCTCAATTTGCGCATGCATGTCCCTTTCTGATATTCTCACAGCCTAGCTGCCAGCACCACCTCAGTTTACCTGAGAGCCCGCGGCCCACCGAACATTGGCTGGGGTGAGGAAGCACACTTCTGATGTTTGAGCTAAGTACAGCTATCGACATGGTACTCTCGTACCATTTATTTTACATTTTATGCAAGTATTTTGCCCTTTTGGACATTCTGTATTAATGTTCGACCATGCCTCTTTAGGCAGTTTGTAGTTTAGTGTGTTCTGAAGAAGGCATGGTTATCTGGGCCAAAATCTAGGTCAACATCTGGTTTCTATTTGCAATCGAGGCAGATTCTTTATAATCATTAAGATAGCATACAAGTATAGCCTGTCTGTAAACTGAAGAGTAAGCAGCACTTTTGGTGGGGGAAGTGGTCTTTCCTGGAAGGAAACCACACCTACCATACAAGATGACTAAGAATCAGTTTCCCACCTAGCAGTGCAGTGTGTGGTGATTTACAGAGACTCTGATATGCATTTCTTGTATTAACAGTATTAGTTACTAATTTCTGTGTTTTGCATACTGTTAACAGATTTATTGTAAAATAAACACTCCCAGGTGTGTTTGAGCTCCATGTTGCTATTCATGTGAAAGGCACACTTTGGAAGGACCATTATAACACTGGAAAACAGACTGTATTTGCTCCATGTGACGTGGTTGGATAGAGAGAGAGGGGATTCGCCTGCTCACTTTCAGTTCACAGACAGACAATAGCGTTTGACTGACAGATTAGATGATACAACCTGTTGATTTTCTTTCTCATGGCGTGAGAAATGCAAGAGAAAGACAAAAACAGGCACAGTTTCTCTTTTTTTTTTCTTTTTACCGCATACAAGTCATTCGAGTCAGCCCCCCTTATCTAGTATTCCTTTCTATGTAAAACCACTTGTAGGTTTCAAAATCTTCAATGCCTTTGATGTCTACTGCAGTCACTCAGCTGCTGAAGTCACATTTGAAGTTTTAGTGCTGTGTGGTAAGAAGGTTGGACTACGATATTCTGCTGACAGTGTGTGTGTCCATGCAAGGGTAAATGTCTTGAGTACCTCTCTCAACAGGCCTTGTAACACATAACTCACCCATGTACACAAACCTATCAGTTACGTGTGTGACGATTATACCCAGTCTCCGAGAGATAAATCAGAGAGTGGACACATGGCAGCTCTCAAACACAGCCACACAACAGAACTAGCACAGTTTCAAACTGTGAAAGTAATGCTCATGATTTGTACCTCATTTCTAACAGCAATGCCTTCAATAATTTTGTTTGTAGATTAAATGACATAAATGATTGACTGAACAAACACTGTTTTTTTTCCACAGTTTTATTACTGCACAGGTTTCAGGAGAAAAAAACAGTGTTTTTTTTTAGTTAATTTACAATGTTTCATCAAGAACTCACAGTTAATTCAGTTAAAATGATAAATGAGATAAATGATTGACTGAACAAACACTCCTTTAATCAGAATGGGCAAAAGTCAAGGAATGGATTGTCCCATTTGTATATGTACTAAACAAGAGGTTTAAATGTTGGGGCTATATACTGCATATTGTGCAAGTGTGTAGTCATAGTACATGACAGGCATTTAACGAACACAGAAACATGTCAGGAGTTACCATCTTTGGTGCAAAATGTGTGAGATAGCACATAGAAAATTATACAAGAAATCATGCTGCAAGGTAAACAGGACCAAGAGTAAATCTTTTAAATTGCAGAGGCAATGTTTCCACATGCAAAACCACCACACAGGACAACCACAAGTATTTATGATGGTCTACTGAGAGTCAGATTGCTGCTAGTTTGTATGTGGGAAGTCAGAAACATGTCCATTATAATTATCCGTGCTGTTATGCCGTGGTCAGTTGATGAATTCTGTGGTGATTCCCAACGTTTCGTCTCCAACTGCGGGAGACATCTTCAAGGGGGTCCGTAGCTTGATGGAAGGTCCAACACACACACTGGCTTGCTACTGATTGCCGCTAAATTCCGTGTCCGCGCGCCCCCGCGCCGCAGCGTGATGTCACGTGTTTTGAAAACGTCAGTGCAATTGGCCGCTGTCCGTCGCCGTCGATCGCCATTGCCATCACCCAGTAGTGGACGAGTGGTACACATCTTCTTTAACACCGGCATCCATATACCGTTTAATTTGACGCCCTCCTCCTTTCGGTTGAAATTACTTGGGTGATTCATAAAAGTGTAAGCAGTGCATTTGCGAATTTCCATAGTAATTGTTCATATTTTAGTGCATTTAGATTTTCAACCGAAAGGAGGGAGGCGTCAAATTAAACGGTATATGGATGCCGGTGTTAAAGAAGATGTGTACCACTCGTCCACTTCTGGGTGATGGCAATGGCGATCGACGGCGACGGACAGCGGCCAATTGCACTGACGTTTTCAAAACACGTGACATCACGCCGCGGCGCGGGGGCACGCGGACACGGAATTTAGCGGCAATCAGTAGCAAGCCAGTGTGTGTGTTGGACCTTCCATTAAGCTACGGACCCCCTTGAAGATGTCTCCCACAGTTGGAGACGAAACGTTGGGAATCACCACAGAATTCATCAACCGACCACGGCATAACAGCCCGGATAATTATAATGGACATTATATTTCCGGCCGTGAAAGTTTACATTTTAGAAGTCTGAAACCCATTACTACCACTATAGTACAGAGACATATGCACTGCATATGGTTCAAAGTCAATGACCAGTTCGTACCACAGTGCTTTCCCACAGTTCACAGTACGAAGCAAGGTAAATGTTGTGGGTTACTGGGAGAAGAAAAAAGTAGACACTGGTGTGTGTGTGTGTGTGTGTGTGTGTGTGTGTGTGTGTGTGTGTGTGTGTAGGAGGAGAATCAAATGTGATTTTACAATGTAAGAATAAAGTAAGGAGAATAACCATTACACTTTCATTCTGAGGTGTTAGACTGACTTAATTTGAAAATTTGTAATATACACCCTACTTCTTTGTACTGATTCATAAAAGTGTAAGCAGTGCATTTGCGAATTTCCATAGTAATTGTTCATATTTTAGTGCATTTAGATTTGCAATTCCCGGACTACCTATATAAGTACAACTTAAAATAATTTTGTAAAGTTATCTCGACAGCCAGGCTGTGATATGTTAATCTTCCCATGTCCCTTCTCCTCCAGTAGTCACTAAATAATCTTTATACTCATACCTCACATCTTTGCATGATACTGCAGTGTTATTCTTTTCACCTCATTCAGGTGGAAATAATAAATTCAGTTTGCTCTTTTATTCACTTCATAAACCAGGGTCCAGGTATTGGTTTATGGCACAAACTGCTTAAGTAACTATATTACTTACTATCCCGTGGTACCATCTGGTGTGCAAGATGTATGAGACAGGCGAAATACCCTCAGACTTCAAGAAGAACATAATAATTCCAATCCCAAAGAAAGCAGCTGTTGACAGATGTGAAAATTACCGAACTATCAGTTTAATAAGCCACAGCTGCAAAATACTAATGCGAATTGTTTACAGACAAATGGAAAAACTGGTAGAAGCCGACCTCGGGGAAGATCAGTTTGGATTCCGTAGAAATGTTGGAACACGTGACGCAATACTGACCTTATGACTTATCTTAGAAGAAAGATTAAGGAAAGGCAAACCTACGTTTCTAGCATTTGTAGACAAGGAGAAAGCTTTTGACAATGTTGACTGGAATACTCTCTTTCAAATTCTAAAGGTGGCAGGGGTAAAATACAGGGAGCGAAAGGCTATTTACAATTTGTACAGAAACCAGATGGCAGTTATAAGAGTCGAGGGGCATGAAAGGGAATCAGTGGTTGGGAAGGGAGTGAGACAGGGTTGTAGCCTCTCTCCGATGTTATTCAATCTGTATATTGAGCAAGCAATAAAGGAAACAAAAGAAAAATTTGGAGTAGGTATTAAAATCCAGGGAGAAGAAATAAAAACTTTGAGGTTCGCCGATGACATTGTAATTCTGTCAGAGACAGCAAAGGACTTGGAAGAGCAGTTGAATGGAATGGACAGTGTCTTGAAAGGAGGATATAAGATGAACATCAACAAAAGTAAAACGAGGATAATGGAATGTAGTCGAATTAAGTCGGGTGATGCTGCGGGAATTAGATTAGGAAATGAGACGCTTAAAGTAGTAAAGGAGTTTTGCTATTTGGGGAGCAAAATAATTGATGATGGTCGAAGTAGAGAGGATAGAAAATGTAGACTGGCAATGGCAAGGAAAGCGTTTCTGAAGAAGAGAAATTTGTTAACATCTAGTATAGATTTAAGTAAGTGTCAGGAAGTTGTTCCTGAAAGTATTTGTATGGAGTGTAGCCATGTATGGAAGTGAAACGTGGACGACAAATAGTTTAGACAAGAAGAGAACAGAAGCTTTCGAAATGTGGTGCTACAGAAGAATGTTGAAGATTAGGTGGGTAGATCACGTAACTAATGAGGAGGTGTTGAATAGGATTGGGGAGAAGAGAAGTTTGTGGCACAACTTGACTAGAAGAAGGGATTGGTTGGTAGGACATGTCCTGAGGCATCAAGGGATCACAAATTTAGCATTGGAGGGCAGCGTGGAGGGTAAAAATCGTAGAGGGAGACCAAGAGATGAATACACTAAACAGATTCAGAAGGATGTAGGTTGCAGTGGGTACTGGGAGATGAAGGAGCTTGCACAGGATAGATTAGCATGGAGAGCTGCATCAAACCAGTCTCAGGACTGAAGACAACAACAACAACAACAACAACAACAACACCCCTTTGTAACAATACCCGGGCCGGTGAAACATGTCACTTGACAGCTCACGTGTGGTTGGCTACACAGCAATTGCAAGGTTGCAACAGCTGCCACCACACACGCCCACAACTCCAAAGTACATTTTGCAAATGTAAGCTACAATCAATGTTTAAACATAAGTGCAACAAAGTACGAATGACGACGGAGACTAAGCATTTGATAGTATATTAAACCGGACAATAAAAACACCCGAAGTTAATGACAATATCTATGAAAAGTTGTTCCAATTTATTACAGTAATATCTGCATGTAAAACGTCATATAATAATGCAATCTAAGCATACCAAAAACACGCTATCCAAACTCATAGAAAGAAATAAAGCAAAACATGCATAGCCTACCCGATTGCAGAGAGAAAAAGAATTAATTCAGTATACACTTACACTCAGCAATTTACGATGTCAATCGCACAATTCCATCCAGTTCTCCTTCACTGTCATCGGAATCGGCGCCAAAACTGTTGTCTTCATCATCATCATCATCATCATCATCATCATCATCATCATCAAGAGAAATCATTAACTGTTCATTTTCATTTATAATGACATCTATAGCCTGTGCTTCTCTTATTAGTTTAGCAACATGGTCTACTTTTTTCCTCCACGACACAACGTCTACAGTAGCAAGACCTTCACGTAGCCGTCTTTCCACTTCTGTTATAATAAAAGTCTTGTTGTTACTTCTAATGTATGCCTTGACTTCACTCCAAACTAATTCAAATGGATTAAAATAACAGTGATAAGGTGGTAGCCTAATTACCAAGTGACCCTTTTCGCTTGCAATTTCATCTAAAATGTATTTAGGTAGCACAGGCTTATTTTATTTCACGAGCGAGTATAACAGCAACTTTGTCATGCTCATGTCTGCAGCAATGTGTCTTGCCTGCTACCTCTGCATCATAGTTTCTTTATGGTCACTAGTGGTGGGAGTTTTATCTAAAATCACAGAATGGTATGGTGCATTGTCCATCACAAAAACTGTCGGAACACTAAATTGGAGCAACAAATTTTTAAACCACTGTAGAAACCATGGATGGTCCATATCCTCATGACAGTCACCCCCCCCCCCCCCCCCCCCCGATCGAAAAACTAGAAGTCCTTCAGGCACAAAGCCGTTTGATGATCCTGCATTGGCCACAATTAATCGGGATCCTCTTCCTGTTGGTTGATGACCGCTGCTTTTCACAGTATCATCTGTGCAGCATTTCTCGACTGATTCTCCAGCGTTGACCAAGGTTTCGTCTAACCATATGACTGAGTGTATGTCCTTTCCTATAATTTTGTGTAAGAAAATGGTACAAGCTGCAATGACATGAGCTTTTTCAAGGAACAGTTTCTGTCCATCTAACTTTTTAAAAAGGAAGCCCATATTTTTTAATATCATTTTAAGTGACTTTTCCCCCCTAAGAAAAGTTCACTTTCTTTTGAAGAAATTAGCAACTTCACTATTGTGGGGCATTCTTTCTTTATATAGTATCCGTATATGTGCTGACAAATTGCATCAGATTGGAAAGAATCAATACCTGTAACAGGACGAGGCTGCTTTTTTTTTTTTTTTTTTTTTTTTTTTGCCCGGAGTACTTAAAAACACAGTTTCTTCCACAGGGGCTTTCTTCCACACTGTTTACTTCACTGTCTTGTAAGTCTTGAAGTAGCACCCCTTTCCTTATAACTGTTCTTTCACTGAGTCCTAGAGTTTCCGGGGTACGCTCTAAAACTTTATCGACAGGAATCAATGCATACACATGAACAGAAACAAATTCTTTTTCTTGCTCGTAAAACTCACATGTTCTCTGTAGCAATTCCAAAGCCTGACTATTTAATGGCACTCCACGGTGCAACGGATTGTCGCTTGGTGAACAACATTGTTTTGGTGACATCGTTCAACAAACAAAAACTGTAGTCAAGGCGTTAGCACAACAGGATCACAGGCGTTCACGTACTAACATACAATGTTTACATGGAAGCCGGCAATGTGATGGCGTCGACACTGGAATCTGCTTTTGTTCGGTGCTGTTATTGGTTAAGAAGACACGGCACCTCCCGTTCCTCACTTGTTTGTTAGTTATACTACCAACTCTACGGCACTTGGGGAGTGGCCTTGAAGTGACATGTTTCAGCGGCCCGGGTATAGATCTGCATCATTCATGTCATGACTGGATAGAATGCATCAAGATTACATACATAGAAACAAACAGACATATGAACAATGCAGGTTCAAAATGGCTCTGAGCACGATGGGACTTAACATCTGCAGTCATCAGTCACTTAGAACTACTTAAACCTAACCAATCTAAGGACCTCACACACATCCATGCCCAAGGCAGGAGTCAAACCTGCGACCGTAGCGGTCGTGCAGTTCCAGACTAAAGCACCCAGAACCACTCAACAATGTAGGAAAAGATACACTGCTAATTACTGTAGAGAAGACACATTAAGCTGCAGACAAATACAATTAGAAGATACTTACACACAGCTTTCAGTCACAGCCTTCATAAGCAAAAGAGAAACCCATACCATTCACACACAAGCAAGCACACCTCACGCAAACATGACTGCCAACTCCAGCAGCTCAGGAAGATAAATACATATGAACAATGTAGGAAAAGATAGACTGCTGCTTAATTTATGGTAAGTAGCAATCTATCTTTCCCTACATTGTTGATAATCTAACCTGGAGTTTCCAAAGTTTGATACGTACATTTGAATTGTTTACAGTTTTTGCATATACATAAAGAAAAATATTCACAATATGTGCATAAAAGACAAAACAGTACTATTCTGCCCATTTACTTTGGTCACTATTGAAGAATTCGAGTATGATGAGTACTCTTTTAGGTCCTGTGCAGTTTTCCTTTTGAATGGTCCTGATGGCAGTCATTCATGGCAACATTTTTAAGGCAACAATTGGAAAACTATCTAGTGTTGCAGACAGATGACAGTTTGGTATAACAATGATCCTCTTGTTGCTGGTGTCATGATTATGTATGTCTTGCCTCATGGTGAAAACCCGTTGGTTTTCATTTTCACTGATGAGGCATAAAAACATGTACTGGCTGAATTCTGTCATTATTTCTATCTGGGTGAATATAAGCTTGCAGTGCTCCTATCTTTTGCTTGATGCAATGGTATAGACTGCTTTCTTTTGTAGCATTAATAGGTACTGCAATCTGCAAAGTGTCCCCATAACAGTAGTCCATAATTTACGTGGCTACTCTCTGTGTGCTCATTCATTAACATTTTTCAGTCACTCATGGATCCCAGCAGTTTGACAGCCTCCATATTATCATGGTATCCAATGCTGTTAAGGCTGGATATCAGATGATGTGTTTTTTCTTCATTGATTTTCATTTTATTGTCAAGGTAACCACTCTTTCATGTTTTCAAAGAGCACATTTGTTGCTTGCAGAGCTTATGCAGCAACTCTACCTTTCGCGAAAAGTGTGGTGTCATCAGCAAATTGTAATTTGTTGTTGTTACAACTGAGATTGTTGATGTAAATAAGGAACACGAGAGGTCCTATGATGGACCCCTGCAGTATGCCATGCTCCAGTTTTTGTTCTTGGGAGATTGCACCCTGAACTGATACTACTAGCTTTCAGTTTTCAAGATAGGATTGAAGAGTAGCCAGAACAACACCTCCAATACCATAACACTTTAATTTACTATGCAATATTTTGTGCGAGACACAGTCAAATGCCTTGCTGAGGTCACAGAATGTCAGTGCCACATTTGCTCTGTCTTCATACCTTTGCCGTATCTTCCTTCAAGTCCATTGCTTATTTCATTATCCTGCTAACAGTGCATACAGTGAGGTGAAAGAGGTACTGAAGTTGGCTGTATGAATCACTTGAAAATATGTTAGTTGAGTAAAAGTGAGAAGTAGCTTACATAAAGCATAAATTGCTGTTAGGTGGAAAAAATAATTCATTTGAATGCCAAAATGGATCACCTACTACAAAGAATCTTGACATTGCTTTCACTCATTCATCAAAAAATGGTTCAAATGGCTCTGAGCACTATGCAACTTAACATCTGAGGTCATCAGTCCCCTAGAACGTAGAACTACTTAAACCTAACTAACCTAAGGACATCACACACAACCATGCCCGAGGCAGGATTCGAACCTGCGACCGTAGCAGTCGGATGGTTCCACACTGAAGCGCCTAGAACCGCTCGGCCACATAGGCCCATTCATCCACTGATTCTGATTTTCTCATTTCAGTATTCTCTACAATGATTGCTCATGCAACATATTTCGCAGCAAATTGCAAATCATATTGAAAATTGCTGCATATTTTCAATTTTTCAGTTCTCAGTTTAATCTATGGGCATCCTCTAATTCAATTCTCTAAGCAGTCCACAGTTCAACACAGAATTCATTTTCGTCAATCTATTTCCTTTTGTTGCAAATAGTTTCAATCTCTACAGCAGCAGCAAATTTCCACTTGCACAAAGTCATGCTACGCATTTTCCAATGGCAACTGTGGAAACTGCCTATCAGACAATATGTGAATAACCCTCACATTGGCCTTCCTAGGAGCAACTCATAAGCCACTCTCAATGGTAAATCTCACTGTCATTCACTACCTTGTGGAGAAGTGCTTAAGAGTCCCTCTTAAGAGCTACTGTCAAGAATTCTCTTGAATGGACATGTGCCTGCATTCATTTGAGATGGAGTAAACTCTTAATGGTCAGGGGTGAGGGAAGAACTCTGATAGAATTTGTTGAAAGAACCATTCTGGCAGTTTCTGAAAGTTATTTAAGGAGACTATACAAACATGTCAGGAGATTATACTAGATTATACTAGTTTAATATTATTTTGGAAACATCCAAATTGTTTGTACAGTATTTAATTCCTAATATGATGTGTTTTTAATGTACTTCATTTATATACTCCATTTGTCACTTTCTACTTATCATTTAAGTTCTTAGGTTGTCTCTCTCCTATGATATTTATCATTCTGAATTATACTACTGTCTAAAATTTTACTCACCTATTTTCAGGTTGGTCAATTTTAAGAAACATCCTTTCCACAGTATCCATATCCACATCATAGAATTCCTTCACATTGAAGGTCTCAAAAAAATATTTTACTGGTGTCATACTGTAACAGGCAGCCAAATTTGTTTTTGGATAATAGAGAACAAATGCTAGACACATTTCTTGTTTTGTTGAGAATCCACCCTGCAATCACGAAAATCACATTCACATTATAAACTGAAGCACTGACATTCTGCAGAATGCATTTCTAGAACAAAATCATTATTGTGTGGATCATGTGGAAAAGTAAAGGTATCACTATTCAGTGAGAAACACACACAAACTGCCTGTATATATTAACATTTTACCAGACATGTTACAAGTCAGTAGTTTTACATATACAACCTGTACATGTTTCAAAATTAACTGCAGCTGTTTACTGATCACTTATATCATAATAACCCAACAATACAAATACTTCCAACATACAGAGTAAAATTAACCAGTGACCATGTAGTTGAGCCATTGTGTAGTTGAGTTAAGACTCTATTCATTGCTAGTCTTGCGAGCATAGTTCTTCCTTGGAGATAACTAGCAGGGAAAGAGAGAGAGAGAGAGAGAGAGAGAGAGAGAGAGAGAGATCCATCTGGATGCCATACCTGCTCCACCCCTCACCTCATCAGTCACCTGTGAAGACCCAAGAACAAGACCTAGCCTACGGACCCAATCAGCACAACTATTCCTGCCCACATCACTGCGATGCATTACCCTATCAGTCTGCCTCCACTGCATAGTGGTAGCGTTTCCACCTACCACACAAGGGGCTAGGATTTGATTCCTGGCAGGGGACTGGGTGTTTTGTGTCCTTCATCATTGTTGACCCGCAAGTCGCCAAAGTGGCATCAACTAAAACGGACTTGCAATACGACAGCCGAACTCTCCCGCATGGGCCTCCCGGTCAACAATGCCATATGATCATTTCCATTTCCATTACCATATCAGAGGCAAGGCAACCTGTGAAAGAGTATGTTACATTTCAACTCTGTTTTAATTTCTGCACAGCCTTTTATATGGGAAATACCATCAACCTGCTGTCCACCTGATGAATGGCCACCACCACAGTTCCCCAAAATTAAGTGACTAACTAATGACAGAACATGCCACTGAGCACAACATGATCAACTTCAATAGCTCTTTCACAGCCTGTGCCATCTATATCCTATCTCACAATACCTCCGTATCTTAATTATGTAGATGGGAACTGTCCTTCCAACGTATCCTTTGATAGCACAATCCCCCTGGCCTTAATCTCTGCTACCCCTGTCCCACAATCATCTCTATACTGTGTACACTCCACTCCACTCCACACCACAATCTACATTCACACACTGTTCCATCAGTCAACCTCCCCCCCCCCCTTCTCTCTCTCTCTCTCTCTCTCTCTCTCTCTCTCTCTCTCTCTCTCTCTCTCTCTCTCTCTCCCCCCCCCCCCTCACCACTTCCTCATGTACCACATGCAACTCCCCCGTCTGAGACAGGGCAGCCTCACCAATGCCACATTGCTATCTCATTCCCTTGCTGTGTCTCTCTCCCCCGGCTGTCAGCCTTCTTTTCCTCCTACTTATTTCTTTCATCCACGCGGCCCGACAAAGCCTGCAGCAGCAGGACAATATAGCTAGCCAGTACAATCTACTCATACTTTTTTCCATCTAAAGTTTGTTCTGAGGAAGAATATTATCTGAGCACTAGCTGTGATTTCAATCTTGTTTATGTACCTGTTGACTGCTCTACATCTCAACTCTTTGATTAACTATATTCTATTCAGAACTTCCCAGAACCATGTTGCTAAATGTAATCAGCTCCAGTTATCATTCTATTTGTGGTCTCATTCATTAATACACACTGTAGCACATATACACAAGTACATGAAAATTAATGTTTGGAACAAAATGAGCTGATCAAATTTTCTGTTAGTACCACAATTTGCATGGTTGAAATCTTATACAAGCTACAGAAAGTAGGCTATTTTTACAGATAGGAGTATATATACATTCAAACTGGAGGAACACCAAATGTTAAGTTCCTCAGGTGTCTTATGCTAGCCACCGAGTGGGGTGGCACAGTGGTTAGCACACTGGACTTGCATTCCAGCCATCCTGATTTAGGTTTTCTGTGATTTTTCTAAATCATTTCAGGCAATTGCCAGGATGGTTCCTTTGAATGTGTACAGCCCATTTCCTTCCCAATCCTTCCCTTATCCGAGCTTGTGCTCCGTCTCTAATGAACTCGTTGTCAACGGGTCGTTAAAACACTAATCTCCTCCTCCTCTTATGTTAAGCCACCTGACCTTAATTCACAAAAATTATATACCAAAGATGTGATGGACTGCCAAATCTTCAATACCTCTTGATGACATGTATACTGCAGTGAAGAATCTAAACAATCACTCGAAACACTGGTCTGCATTATTATAAAGCACTGTATCGCAGCAGTCTCATATGAAATCTTCATGATTCTACTGTCCCCATCAAATCTGAATAAAGCTTCACACTTGCTAAGAAAGCAGAATTCCTTGGTCAATGTCACTGCTTATCATATGAATAATTATGTCCATATTCTTTAGAAGTTTCCTACTCATAATTTTTTGACAGACTACACTTTGGTTGCTGATGATTATGAATTTTTTCAAGATGATTCAGTTATCCAGCCAATAAACCTAGAAGCTGGCATAATGTTAAGCTTTTGAAAAACACAAAACAAATTACTTTGTCAGCATCACAAACCAGAAGTTATTTTAAAGCAAGAAATGTTTATCTATAAACCGACGGAGAGAGAAAAGAAAAACCACTACCTTATGTACCACAGCAGTGTGGTCAGAGCTGCCTTGACAAAACCAGCACACATATAAACTTGAAGAATAGTTTAACAGTAAGACAATAACTCCTTAGCTGATTAGAACAGAGTAGTGACACAAGGGATAACATAGATGAGAAATTCTAGATTTCTATGAGATACAAGAATATCTGTTAAGATGAAGATAATAATCTGTATGAACGGTGCCTGGTCTACAATAATGTAGACAAGAGGAGATGCAGTACAAAAAAAGAATTTGCATGTTACTGATATAAAAATATTAATATGGATGTATGCCATTAAAAGTTTATCTGTGATCAGTGAAGAACATGTCAAAACAATAGCAACCATCATCAAACTACCAGAAAAAAGGGGGAAGAACTAAAATAGAAGCCTCAAAAATTAAGAGAACAAAGATAGCCAGTCATAAATAAATAATTTCTCAACAAGTAATGAGAAATATTAGTTGAAAGAGACAGAAATTATGAAGCACTCGACCATAACAGATATAACATCAAGGCTACATATGGTAAAGAAGCAGAAGAAGAAGAAGAAGAAGATTCGATGAGATTCATCATCTCGTCCATGGGCAATATATTACTGCACAAGTAATAAATAATACAGAGTAGTAATCACTAACGTTTACTACAGTGTCACTAATATTTACTGGCTGGAGCAGCTGGAGATAGCAGTCATGTGTGCATGAGGTATGCTTGCTTGGATGAATTCTCTTTTTTTTTCTGAAGAAGGCTTTGGCTGAAAGCTCAATGTGCAACAACAGTCTTACAGTGTACCTCTCTGCAACTCAATGTTTCAACTTTATGATGAGTCTATCCTCATAATATTGTTAATATTTACAATGTAATATATAACAGATCAAAGGAACTGAGGATCCCAGATAGTGGTTAAGCCTATAGAATGATAACTGTAATAGCTGTGTGATTTTCCCACTGTGCTTATAATTTCATTTCTTGTAGATATCTAACATGACTATACTTCATAACAGAATTCAATAATGTCAATACAGTCACTACTTTCCTGTGTGTCTAAAAGTAGAACATGGTATTTATGAGATGACACTTTGTGTTGATAATGATATTTTCATTATAGCTGTACTCACATAAGTTGGTTGCTTCCTTTTGGACGTCTGGTACACACATTCAGTGACAAGCTCATCTCCAGGAAGGAATTCAACTTCCTCCTGAAGTCTGCGAGCCTGCTGGTAGTTGAAGTCATAACTATCATCTCTAACAATTGGTTTTAGCTCCTTCTTGTCACGTACATGTCTGAGACGTAAGGCCTTCCCAGCCAAATGAGAGTGCAGGAGTACCGAAACTAATTTCACACCTGATTGCGGCAGCAGCTGTAACATTTAATAGTGCAAAGTGCTGCTTTTATATACTCCTTTGCTATTGAAGACATTGTTTTTTTTTTTTTCATTTATTTTCACCTACAAAAGGAAAGAGTAAGCATTCTTATAGGCTATACAGAACAGTCTTTTTTTTTCTTTTTTAAGAACAATCAAACTGAAGTTCATGTAAGACCACATGTACAAAGCCGCGTGATGAAATATTTCAGAAAGAACTCCAGATATGTGACCTTTTAAATAAACTTCATTTCACTTCTCAAAATCCTTTTCTATCTGTCAGATGCAAAGTAACAGACATGAATGAAGTAAGGGCACTTAAGGCTGTTCATGGATCTATGGTGCAAAAAATTTTTATACACTGCCTTACAAAACAAGTGATGCATCCAGAAGATGCAGTCAAACATAAATATAACCTTATATAACATTCATCATAATTATCAGTAGTGCTATGCTCTCTGACAAGTAGAATGGCCTGCAGGGTGCATACACTGGTAGAATATATGAGGGGTGTGAACAGTGTAAGGTGTTGAGCGATTACCATGAAGGACACAGAGATGCCGTACTGTCATGTGAGACAAGATTATCAGCACCTGACAGAGTTTGAAAGGGGCCTCATTGTGGGTCTCCACTTGACCAGCTGGTCAAATCATGCAATACCATGATTTGTGGGACATTTGGATTTTACAGTGGCTCTACTTTGGACTGCATGGGAAAGCGATGGCGGGCATACTTGTTGTCAAGTTTCTTTCCATATAAACGAAAAGAGTCCATATTTGAAAATATAATTTGGCAGATAAAAAAATCTTCTCACCTACTGGTGGCATGAGAAAACGGATATAAAAGATATGGAAATGTGCAAGCTTTTGGAGCTATTGGCTCCTTCTTTTGGCAGAACAAATGAAGGGAAAGGAAGAGGGATGAAGGAAAAAGACTGCACTGGATGGAATAAGAAGGAAGATCCCTGCACCAGATGAGATTTGAAAAGCTTAGAACTTTAAGGTGGGTGATGGGTTATAACCAAGACAGGCTTACCGGAAAAACAAGTGCAACAGTCAATAAGAACACAAAGTTAAGTGCACTATACGTGATACACATGTGAGGGGGAAGTGGAGAAAAATAGACTGGTTAGAAAATAAAAAAAATATATAGAAAAATTAAAGTCAACAAAGAAAAGAACAGTTACTGAAAACAAATGTGGGGATCACAGAAATTAATGTAAATTTTGGACAGTTAGGTGGCAAGAACCAAGCAGATGTTGAAATGCCAGTTTCATCCTGCAGAGTTCTGAGAAACTGTAATCAGGACAGAGAATCCAGATGACGTGTGGGATGAAACAGGCACTGAGGTACAATTGTCATGCTGTAGAGCATACTCTGTAACAGGATACTGTGTGTTTACACAACTGCCAGTACACAACATGTGCCAATTTACTGGTGGCTCTCCCTTTGATACTATCTGTTTAGTCAGTTTTTAGGTTTAACGTGAAAGGGGTGTGTAGCTGGCCCTTGTGAGACTTAGGTAACATCTCGCGAAATGGCATAAGATTTGGAACAGTACAATGTGAAATTTAATCAGGAGAATGTATTTAGACATTCCAAAAATTTCAGCAAGTCTGCCTCGCCAACAGTCCATTTGGCAAAGATGTCATCAATGTATCTAAACCAAACCAAGGGCTGAAGCCTGTTGCATCCCGGGGAAACCCCCTCCTAGTGGCCCATGGAAAGCTTGGCACAGGAAGGAGCCGTCCAGGTTCCCATGGGATTACTCCTGATCTGTTTATATGTCTGCCCCTTAAAGGTAGAGTAGCTGTTTATAAGTGAAGTTGATTAAGTTGAGCAGGAAGTATGTCACAGGTTTGGGGTCAAGTGGGTGCTGGTTGTGCCAATACCCAGCAACAGATGGACCATCTGAGTGGAATGGTGGTACACAGGGAGCTGGCATCAATGGTGACAAGAAACATGTATGGTGGGAGTGCGATGGGAGATTTCAGATGATCTAGGTAATAGGCAGGTGTCGATCAATCAAGGCAGAGGTCCAGTTAGTGAGTGCCTTCAGCCCCTGGTTTGGTTTAAAAGCATTAATGACACCCTTTCCATATAGACCCATGGTGAAGTTGACCTCTTGAAATTTTTGGAATCTCTTAATACATTACCCAAGTTAAATTTCACCTGGCTCTACTTCAAATCTCATGCCACCTTCCTTGATGTTGACCTAATCCTCACTGAATGTCAGCTAAACATTTCTGTTCACATTAAACCCACAAACAACAGAAATTACATTTTGACAGTTGACATTCTTTCAAATCAAACATTCACTCATGTACAGATTTGACATTCAAGGCGGACTCTTTAGAACAATACACCATCATTCTCACCTCAACCTTCCCTGCACATAAATATCCCATCAGCCGAGTTCAAAAGCATATTTTCCACTCCATCACATCCAATTCTGGTAATGCTGATCCCTCCAAAAAACAATTTAGTACTACACTCTTGATATTCAGTACAATCCTATTCTTGAATGTAATAATTAGCTACTTGCCACAAGGCTTTGACTTCCTAAAATCATGCTTTGAAATTAGGTCCATTCTGTCTGACATTTTGCCCGCCACATTTAGAATAGCTTATCTCCCCCCCCCCCCCCCCCCCCAAACCCAAAAAAGAGAATCTCTTTAATAACCAGTCAGACCCTAGGCTCTTTCTGCACTTATTTTCCTACCCTATGGCTTCCCCCTGTATGCCCCTGTGATCGTTCCCTCTGTTAAGATGTGCCTGTGACAACTTCCTACTACCTATATCAGCCCTGTAACTGACAAAACATATCAAAAGGAGAGCCACCTGTGAAATGGCATGCCGTGTACCAGGTGTTCTGTAAATACGTTTGTACTTTTCATTAGTATGATCACCACTAAGTTATCAGTTAGGATGAATGGACATACACATAGTGGGTATGCTTCATAACAGTATCCTGTTGCAGAGCATGTTCTACAACAAGACAGTTGTGACCTCAGTGCCTGTTCCATCCCACATATCACCTGCATACCACTTTATCAGAACTCTGCAGAGTGGAACTGCTTGGTTTTCATCATCCACTTGGCCCAAATTTACATTAACTTCTGTGGTCTCTGCATTACTTTTTAGTAATAGTTTCTTTTCTTTGTTCCCTTTTATTCTTCTGGATCTTTTATTTTCTGACATGTCTAATTTTCCCCATCTCCCCCTCACCTGTCTGTCATAAATAATGCACTTGTCTTTCTGCTCTTATTGACTTAGTGTGTGATGTTTCTTTCATAATGCTCGTCTTGCATAATATCCTATCTTCCACCTTCAAGTTCCCAAGTTTTCAAATGTCATCCAGTGCAGCACCTACAATCACGGTTCTGGACAACTTTCCCATAACTCTACCCATTTCTTAAATGTTGGCAGTCCTTTTCTTTCACCCTTCTTTCTTTCCTTTCAGCCTCTCTCTCAGGTAAGTACATTTTTTATTCAAGCTCACACACTAACAAAATGTGTACCTCTCACATTGCACTGAGTCCACCCAGACATCAGCACTGAGAAGGATATTACAGGGGTATGCACATAAGCAAACAGCTGGTGGGAAGATGTGGAGTGATAATGGACAGTGTACCAAATGACACTCCAGGCAGCACTGGCATTCTTTCTCATCTGACTGTAGTAAACACTTTGAGGTGAGGATTGAACATTTATCATTGATTTTCATTTTAGAGTAGGTATGGTGAAGATACTTAGCCACTTTGGTGTTCATTATGGTTGGCATAATGCAACCATAACAAATATTATGTTAGAAGTGACAGTGACAGTTTTCTAAGAGCACAAATGTATCTAGGCAGAGTCATAAGTTATACAGTAGCCCATTGTGGTGCTTACAACAGTGCTGTCAGTTACCAGGGTAGGCTACAGCTGAAGAGTGTGTCATGGGACAGCCACAGAGAGCACAATGATGATGCTGTAAAGTATGCTCTGTTCCTCTCAGCACAGAATACATATGCATTCACCATTTTACCGACACACCACTATAACGGTGCATGCTTAAATTATGCTTTTGTCCTAACTTTCAGCTATATGTCTATTTCATTTTACTTTTATAAATTTAGATTCCTACTTCTTTACAATGATGCACTTAGAGTTTCTCTATACTATACATACTTTGTCAACATTGCTGTTTTTGTTTAAAGCTTTCCTTACACGCCATACTTCATATGCTCACCAATGCTAAAGTGTTATTTTAGGCTTCATAAGAGAATGAGATGTGAAAAAATGAGTTTACTTCCACAGATGACATTACAAGCTTATTAGAAGTTGGCTCAGTGAATTTCTGTACACTGTGTAAAACATAAATATGAAAGAAAGCTCAGGTACTACAGTTTTGCTTCATGCCCTCTATCAATGTTGCCAATCTTCACGATTTACAGTGCATGGTGTGTGCGGTGCAAAGTATATACAAGAGTAATGTATGTAGTTGTTGCAACTATATCATGTCAGATTTGAAAATGAAAGGCTTTATTTGAAATGTGCTACTGCAAAACCCTAATTCTATTTTTGTGTGACATCTCTGTCACAGTACATCATCTGCATGAAAAGTACATTTCCAGCATTTCACAAAATGCTTTCACCTCTACTTCCACTCCCGTCATTGAAGAGCCTCTCTCACTCTCCACACATCCAGTAGACGAGCTCATTTTACATGCGTTAGAGTGGTTTGCTGGATGAGCTGGCTATTGAGTGACTTAACAAGTCGCCAGCCAATAAGAGTTCACTAGCCGGAAATAGGTGACGTTTCCTCGAGTATCTTTTAGGCTCAATGTTTGAATTTAAAAGGTTGACAATTGATATTGTTGCTGAACATAGTACATTGAAAATACTTACAAAAAGATGAGACTGAGTTACAAGTGGCACAAGAAAATGTGGTGGCTGGGCCCCTTCATCACATATTGGCTCAGTCTGGAAAACTTCATGTCGACTGTCTTGTTTTTTTTCCATTACTGCTGCAACCTAGCAGTAGTTTTATCACAATTGCGCAGTGAAGCTAATTGTTGCAAGTTGTGTTGGCAATAACAGTCATGGATCCTCTCTCACACATCCCCTCTCCACAATGGCCTAAAATATTCCCTTAACTCCCCGTGGTGTGAACCATCTGTCTTTTGTGCCACTTGTAACTTGCTCAGTCACATCAAATATCAATAGCAAGAAAATGCAACAAAGTCAAGCGAGACATTGAGTAACAACTTAGAATTGAGGTAAACCCTACTAGGAAGAAATGTAAAATCAGGGAATTTTTAGCATTGATCTTATTTGGCTCTTTCACAGGGGCTATGAATTTATGGTGTAGAACTGTGAAAAACGTAATATCGCAGAACGTAAAATTGAAGTTCCACTGCATTCTCGTACTATACATACAATTTTAATGTTTTTTAGCAGCACAAATGAGTGTTAAGTTAACCAAATCATGTTTACTGTGTTTATACAAGATTATTACTAGCTCTGAATGAGAATAATTAACTGACATAAATGAAAAGCTAAGGGTTAAACTTTATTATCAGGCATGTCAATGATGAACCGCCAGTCAGGTGAGCAATACCAGTTTATTCATTATTTATTTTTTGCGGAATCTCATTGATTATTATCTTATTCTCCAGATATCATATATGTCAAACATCAATTCAAAATGCTTCAAACCTTTCTGGAGATTCACTGCTGAAAAAGATGAGTTACGGTGGCACCAACATTTTAAACAATTATTCACTGAGGAAAGTCATTTGTTCTTTTAATATCAAATGTCTTGTGAATGGATATGAACAGAAACAGTGCAACAGTGCAATGATATTTTCAAATTGTGAACGGTAAGACAAGAAGCATCTTCTCAAACGAAAATTATGTAGACAGGTGCACATTGTACTCACCTTGTTGGTGCATGCTCCACTGCAGTAACCAGCTGTTCTATACGCTGGCTGTCCAGGTGGTATAACATGAAGTGGTGTTATTGTAATACCACTTACAAGAATTCCACCATCATAATGGCGTAACTGGTCAGTGTGGAAAACACGAACTCCAGAACTGTCACGACCTGCAGTTCAGAACCAGTGATTGCAATTAACTTTGTGGTGTATTTCTTGTTTTTCCAAAATGTCAAATTACACATAGAAACAAATAAGAAAAATGTTCAGTCACTGGTCAACCACCACATTAATACTACAAGCCTAATGGCATGTATGCACCTTCAGCACAGTTATAATTATGACACATCTTCGATATGAGACCAAAAGTATATGTTATATGAATGCCCATGGCTAAGCACAAGTTACAAATCCCTTTGTATATGGGGAAGTGCCTGTAATCAATGCAAGCAATCAGTAATAACAGTAACAGGTCATTCTAGGAAAAATATTGTGATCATTAGGCTGTAAAAATACTGAACAACCATCTTCTTGTAAGGTAGAGTAGCTTGACCACTAATGGCAAGAGGGAACAGAAAGTGTGAATCATTTCCACTGTCCACGATTCAATCATAATGTTTCTGTGAATATAGTTGATGATGTGTCTAAATCTGTGACAATACATATACAGGTCATTATGTTGCACTGTTACTTTCGCAATAACATGAAATGAATTGCCAATTCTAAAATACTTTGAGCTTTCACAGAACTCTACTCCAGTGTCAGTCTCACCATACATTGCCATCCATTCAGTCTTATAGAGCAGGCATGCCTCCAACATGTGTATTCTTGGATGATGGGTGTGTCCTTTAATGGTCCCACCATCATTTGTGCACTATCAATAGGAATTTCTGAGCATTGGTATTAAATAAATAGCACTTTATCTGGGCACTCTTTTACATCTACTGGTCCAAACCAATACCTCTTTGTCGAAGTCACTTAAATCAGAAGGTTTCACCACTCTTTGCACACTGAATAAGCAAATGATTCTGTTCTATCCATAACAACTAGTATTTGCTTCATATCATGTCGCATACCTTTTATATGACCTGTATGGGTCATCTCACAGGAGGAAGCTAATCACTGTGCCCTTGTTAGAATGCAGTGGCAGCTGCTGTGCAAGAGCACAAGAGCATGTGAACACCCTAACTTCGGACACGTGCAGATTTATTCATTATTTTTCTCTGAATGCTGTTAAACGTAACGTAGATGCAGTAATCTGAAATATAGGGCACTTAAATCTACCATGCTGTGCTGCACTGTTACTCCTCTAGACTACATGAAACTTGGCATCAGGATCGCAAGCACACCTTCAGTTGTGCATGTTTTAAGACACTTTTGCGCATGCGCTACTGGCATAATGTAATTGGCTTATGGATCAAATATATATGGATTTGATAAACTATGTGCACAGTTCGCAAGACGTATATCCCCGTTTGATTGGCATAAATGCCACTAGATGATAGCACATTCTTCAGGTACACCAATTCACTCACTATATCATAAAATTAGATCAGACATCAGTGTACATCATAGATGGAAAAACCAACACCTATTTTGTGGATTTCTGAATGTGTTATAGTATATTTAACTAGTGGATTTTATTATATATTGTTTCTCAACAATGAAAAGGATAAAAACCTTTCTTTGAAATACAATTATGTAGAATAGGCTCTTGGCATTGTCAATGATTGCAGTTGAGAGAGAGATTGGAATGATACTACATACTTCAATCATAGTATGATCGCAACATTTGCACAATTTAAAAATAGATGAATGGCTTTTCTTTATAAATGTGCAGTGTTAATCATGCTGCAGTATAGTTTCCTCTATTTAAGGTGTACCTACAGTGCAGTGTAACATTATTAACATTAACTTTTATGTGGACTACAGGGAAGGACAGAATATTTCATAAGGGGAAATTACGTTACTTTCCCGCCTCAGAAAATGAGAGTTGGTGAGAGATAATACTTTAGCAATACTCCACAAAACCAATTCTTTCTTTTGTCAGAGAAGTTACACTATTATTATTATTATAATTATTATTCTTTCTTTCTTTCTTTTCTCAGACATTATGTCTGGACAAAAATGGAAGGTGACGCGGACCTTGATCAAGCGTGACTTCCTTTTAACTGTACGGTATATGTTATATTGCATTTAGGAACATCCGCTTGTGATGTGATCTACTGTTTCTATTTGTTGTTTGCAAAGTCTGCATTTATCTGTTGTGGTATTGGGATCTTTAATAATATGCTTGCTGTAATATCTGGTGTTTATTGTTTGATCCTGTATTGCAATCATGAATTCTGTTTTCAGTATTTTTGTTAGTCTTTGTCTATATTTTTCTTTTAGTTCTTCTTTAATATTTGTATTATCTATTCCTATTTTTTGTCTGTATCGTAGATATTTATAGGCATCTGTTTTTTCCATCGCTTCTATGCAGTCGCTGTGGTTATCCAATATGTAATCTTCTTGTTTAATGTGTTTTCCCTTGACTATGCTATTTTTCTTACATTTGTCTGTTCCAAAAGCCATATTTATATCATTGCTGAATACTTCTGTTATCTTTAGTAATTGGTTGAGTTGTTGATTGGTTGCTGCCAGTAGTTTTAGATCATCCATGTATAGCAAATGTGTGATTTTGTGTGGATATGTTCCAGTAATATTATATCCATAATTTGTATTATTTAGCATGTTGGATAGTGGGTTCAGAGCAAGACAGAACCAGAATATTATTATTATTATTATTATTATTATTATTATTATTATTATTTGAAGTAGCTGCAGTTGTATAAAATTGTTCAAATCATACCTGTTATACTGCATATGATATTTCACACTTCCATCCCAATTTTAATGTAAAAATTTGTGAACGCCAAAAATGTATACTAACGAGCTGCCATAGTCAGAATGTTTGGCAGAAGTACAATTAATGATACATAGAAGAGGGGAATAAACGAGTTCATACCAACAGCAGGAAACAATAAGACAAATTCTGCTGAATGATTAAAGAGAGTACTGTTCCAAAAGGTTATTGCTGCAAAGGTTATGTTAAAGTAACTCAGAAATGAAAATGTATTATTACTTTTCCTATCCATGGCTAACAGCATTTCTACGAAAATACTTTTCTCCCTTCACCTTTTCTTTTCCTTCACCCTTCTTCCTTCCCCTTCAACCCTTCTGGCAGAAGAAGGAACCACTGGCTCCAAAAACGTACCCATTACAACAGTCTTTTATGTGCATCATCAAATTAAATAATTTTGTCAATAATTGATTGTTTTCTTTGTTGTACCAAAATATAAAGATATACAAGGTGAGTTATGTAAGATACGACACCCCTATTATTTCTTAAATGGTTCCAAACACTGAAATGAGGTCTTCCACAATTGATAGTATGCTGAAACACACCATTATATGCAGCAAGAGATGACTTTGCTACTAAGATAAAAACTCATCTCCTTTATGACACAGATACAGGGTCAGCCACAATTTTTTTATGTGGAACTATGACATATGCTAGCTTCTTGTGTATCAGATGGGGCTTCTGAAAATTGTTTCAAATGTATGTACATCTCCAGGTTTCTGTGGAAACAACTACAGTTTTGTCAGGCAGTTTTCCATTTAACCCTCCCCGTCACTACTTACTTGTCAAAGCCCAAACAGAAACATTCACAATGATAAACAGTCCTATTCATAGAAAAATAGAAACTACAGTATTCACTTTCATAGATTTGAAAATAATAATAATAATAATAATAATAATACCTGATGTGTCTTTGCCTGAAGGCTTCTTAAAGGTAAAACACCTGCTGTTGAAAAAATGCATCTATAGATACAACTCAACATTGTAATTAGATGGAATACACTTCAAATAAACTAAACATCTTAAACAGAATGACTGACAACAGGGCATCCACAAAATATATACTTTTTTTAAATGAATTGTAGTTTCACACTTTACTTAAGCATTTGCTCAAATTGTTTACCATTATCTGCAATGCACATTAGCAATCACCATTCGGGAGATAGATGAAAGTACTTTGGATTATATACCACTGCATGCTGTAGCAAAACGACAGCACATATCATCTGGCGTGGTGGGGGTCTCATGATAGACTACATCTTTCAGTACTCCCCACAGAAGGAAATCATGAGGAGTCTAATTAGGGGACATGGTTAGCCACTGTAGTGCACCATTCCTTCCTATCCAATGGCCAGGAAACTTTTCATTTGATATTTGTGGTACAACACTGGAAGAGTGAGGTGGGCAACAATCATGTAGGAACCACATACACCATAGCTTATCCAGTGGTACTTCTTCTAGAAGAAGAGGTGGAATGCTAATAAGAAAGTGCATATGGGTTTCCATTAATTCCCCTGGGATGAAGTAAGGCCCACAATGGAATTTCCTCTGATGCCACAACATATATTTACACTTCACACAATGAAAGGAGTCACATGTTCCATTGGAACAATAAACTTGGTAGTGCATCTAAGAATTACAACTCAATGTACAAACTAACATAATGTAATTGAGACAGTATTTGGAACAATACATGTAAGAAACTTTTTTTATGTAATGCTAGTATCTTCTGTTTCTGTGTTTCCCATGATTAATGTGATTACGAAGCAAAATTGAAAAAATTATCTCTAACATGAAAATAAGGCATTTCTGGACCTGTGTTCATATAACACATTTTATTCCTCTACGTGTGAGGAATGTTTCCTGAGAGTATGGCCATACCTTTTTGTTACACCCTTTCTAGGCATCATTTGTTATTCATTATAATCTAAACCATGAAGAATAAAATTTAATTTTATCCATTACACAAGTTACGCCAAACTCTTGTGACTGAATAAACTGAAATGGTAAAAGTCATCACTAGCAAATGATAAATTTATAGTTTTATTTGTTTTATATACTAACCTGTATGGAATGACGGGTTGTCATAGTGGACCTCAAGCATAAAATAAGAAGAATCAGAAAGTGGCAAACCAACATGTTGTGGTAGTAGCTCTCCTAAAAAAAATAAAGGTGTTTAATTGTAATTTTGAAACAAAGTAACAACAGAAAAATAAGGCATGTAATCAGGAAACATCACTAACACTGATTTTGGAAAATACTTCATGCTTGATGAAAAGCTTTCAGGTTAGCAACCAAGTGATAATGTTGAAAAACCATGATGTTTCAACATATATCACACTCATCATCTTCTGACAAAAGTGTCAGGACACTGTGAATATAATCTTCCCACATCATTTAGGGTAAATGCCAGAAAGATTCTTAAACAATGTCATAGCTGGTCATCTGTTCTATCCTCATTAAACACATATTTAAGTATTTATATCTTTTTAAATATGACCAAGCTCTTCCATACATTGAACTGACAAGTCCAGTTTCATAATAAAAGACGTAAGTGGAAAAATAAATTAATTTTGTAATTACTAACAGTCTCATATAAAACTAACAGACTCAAATACATCGAAAGATAAACCCTGCTATATTTTTCTTTAGAAGTACTTGAGGCTCAAATTCAGGCAGGCCATTTTTAAAGTTATTATTTTCTGCTGTCTGTTTTATGTGTAATGCTCTGTCATATTGAATTTGCCTATAGCTTGAGGTTGAAGCAGAATATCAGTCGAAGTACAAAATGTGTGCCAGTCAACTATTTTAAACTGAAAACCATTTGAAATGGGTATCTTCTCCAACAGAATATTGCATGAATGTACCTTATTTACCTGAGTATATGATGATCCTGGATATAGATGACACCCTTTTTTTTAATAATCTCCTTGAGAAAAATGTATTTTTAAATATACTCTAACTAATTAAAATTACAAACTTTTATTGAAATAACTTGTCTACCTAAGAAGTTACCATTACACCTATCCTAAACTCATCTCTTTTACTTGATGTCTATGGTTGAAACTACAAGAAGAAATAATATAAACAAAAAGAAATTGTTTACATTAATTTTTATCTTCACTGCCTCTTTTGCCTAGCCTGTCCTCTGTGGCACCATTACTTATTATCATCATTGTCATCATCCTAACAGGGCAGCTGTGAAACTTATATCTTCATTGTCATAAATATTAGGCTATTTCTTTTGAAAATATTACGATTTAGTTTTTTTACCACATAGAGGATTTTGCTTCTACTCTGGAGTGAGAATGTTATGTCCTTTGCTACCAAAACATATCAACTGTCCACTGCTCTCTCATCGGCGGTGTAGGACCAGCAGCTGACACACTCCCTATCATTTGTATCACCCCTTACAGTGGGCATCGACAATGTTACTTCATGAAACACACAAGTATGCCACCGTCCCCAGTCTAGACTTTTAGCATCTCCTGAAGGAATGTATGCTATTGTTGAATATTTGGCCCATTTGAAAGACATTTCAATTCCAAGTACAAATGGATTCAGGCAAATTGCAGTTTAAACTTAGTACACAGAATACATTTTTGGGTTCAGGCAGTTTGCAGTCTAAACTTGGTGCATGTTTGTAAAAAGCCAAAGTACACAGTATACATTTCCACAGTTGGTTGCATGACAAAATATGTATGGCAATATCTTCTTGGGTGCAGGTCATACGTAACAGCAGCAGCTAATATGTAAATAAAGGATCACAATGATGATGTAGTCCAATTTTCAAACTTTTGCTCATCCCACACTCGGTAGTGCCGTCTGTTAGTACTATCTCCACAATGGGTCTTTCTGGTATAATCTATTCTTGCAATATCAATTGCAGTCAGTTTAATGTGATATGTTTCATTTTTTAGACACTTAGTTCTGGATTAATAGTCTTTTTTGTTTCAACTGAATGTCACCTTTTTGTTCTAAAGCTGATTAAAAGCTGGTAACACTTTCTTTCATTATTCTAAATCGTGAACAGCTACCAAATTTTCATTTGCAACACACTTCTTAAATCATTAGTTTCTCATAACCAAATAAAATACTGACTTAAGAATTGAGTAACAGTTTTTGAAGAACAAGATTTTCACCTTTGAATTGTACCTTTACTTAAAAAGCAGCATAAATGTATATATACAGTAGCCACACATGTATGAGAAATTCTACTACAAACCTATTCAAACGCAACAAAATCTGTAAGTTGATAGAATTTAATGCTATTTCCTCCTGTGTTCCACAAAACTGTCAATGTTTTGAGTAGAGTATTAGATTGTTGTAATGCCTAGTTCACAGTTTCTTACATATCCATCCACTGCACTAGTGCTGTGAGTCAAATGTCACATGACTGATCAAACAAGATCGACACAGTATCAAGCACTTCTGCGTATCAGGAAATCTCAGGCCTATTCAAACAGAAGTATTGTCTGCTAAGCTCTACCCTTCAGAAATCTTCAAAATAAATTTTTATGAAACCTCAATAGACAAGGCTTCATCTTTCAATGTAAGACGACCCTATATTAAACTATTAAACAGTGTAAAAACATTTACTTCAGCAACAACAGTTTTATATGCGAATATAGATTGACCCTGTATTTTTCAGTTGATGAATTTGGGAAAAACCCTTATAATCAGGTAGATAAGGTATTTGATTTATATGCTACAATGGTAGTCCCAAAGGAACGCTGTCTCCATAGTGTTGCCACATCCTTGGTAGTATTGTCTTTCTCATGATGACATCACAATAATTTGTTATCAAAACCACAATGACACACAAATCACATTATGTTAGAAGGCACCTCTGCGCGGACAGAGAGGATGAAAGAGAAGTGTGGAGGGGATGCAGTTGGCTTGCACATAACAGGACTAAGGAGGTAAACACTTTCTACACTGCCAAGTATTACAAAGTATAGACAGTACTGAATGAAACTGCTTTGGCACTGAAGTACGACCACCGAGATCTGGAGGAGAACATTTATCACTGTCCATTGGTGTTCACAGCTTCACAGCAAGGCATGCCCAGGAAGAATTAATGTTATTTTCTGCCAGGTGTTGGTAGTGGGGAATCTCCAGAATGGTTTAAAAGTGGGCCACATTCCGATGTGATATGCTTTATTACTACTGGTGGAATGTAATTACAAATCGGTAGTAGTTGGTTCAGCATGATTAAGTATAATTACAAATATAGAAAAATGAAAAGTTTTACTGCAGCTTAATCAACACCATCTGTACCTGTTGATCCTATTGCCCATGTTACAATTGGTGTAAGGCAGTGTTCCCACGGACGAGGCATTTCAGGTCCATAACATGGAGCACCCTTCTGGTGGACATATGCATCCAAATTTCCAGCCTTAACTCCACACTCATATAAAAGCATATGATGCACCAAATGCTCAGTACCAGGAGTCAGAATAGGTTCATACTGAAACAGTAATTGTAAATCAGTTAGACACATTTGAAAAATCTCAGGCACACAATATTTCTTACTTGAGAACAAAGTGTTTACATATTAATGCAGTCAGTACACTAAAGTTTTTGTTCACATTTTAGATGCTGTCTGAATCTTAATTAACTCCCACATCTTTTCCCAGAACTTATATTTCTTGCAAACTACTTACCAGGGAACTACATCTGTATTTGGTTTCCTATACTAGCACTTATTGTGTGCTACAGCATATCAGATGGGATATATATCTGTACATACTATGCATACCCTTTGATATCTTGAGACAATGAAGGACAGAAATACAAAAAAAAAGCTGACATATTCAAACAGATACATGTACTGCAGAATGTTTTTATCCCCCATATTATTCAATATGTACATTAAGTGAGCAGTAAAGGAAACCGAGGAGATATTTGGGAAGTGAACTAAAGCTCTAGAAGAAGAAATAAAAATGTACCGTTTGTCAAAAACAGTTAAGTTACATCAGACAGCAAAAGACTTCTAGGAAGATCAGTTGAAGAAAATGGGTAATGTCTTAAAAAGAGGTTATAAAAATAGCAACAAAAGTAAAACAATGTTAATGGAGTGTAGTTGGATTAAATCAGGTGATTCTGACAGAATTAGATTAAGAAATGAGACAATAAATTAGCTTTCCTATTTGGGGAGAAAAATGAACTGCATGACAAAACAAGTTAAGCACACAGAAGAGGAAGAGGAAACAAAATGAAATTTCAGGGGTTGAGAGGTTAGGTGATGCTATTTCAGTGATTGCAAAATTAAGTGAAATTTACAAAGAACTTGGCAGTATGAGCCCACTGTCTGCATGAAGTGACAACCCCTCTGGTCTGGATGCAAGCACGGATTTGGTTGGTAACACAGTAACGCAGTGTCATAACGCCATTGTATCCTCTACTGAGGCAAGCTGGTCCATAACCATTGATATTGTGGATACCGTAATTTATGGACAATAAGATGCACTATTTTCTTTGAAAAATTGCACCCAAAATTCAGGTGATTCTTGTAGTCAAAACTGATATAAAAATGTCCAGTGCTTGATTTAAAATTCCTGTTAGTGTTAAAAATGGCTATATATTCAATGCCATGTGAAACCTATCCATATCTGTCAACAATGAATTCAACTGGCAGCATCAGTGCACTGATGTGACAAACATGAGTTGCTAACATTGCCTGCCTCCCACTCCGTCATCACAAATCCAGAACACTGTCTAGCCTATCATGTGTCACTGCAGTCTACGGTACCAGTGAACTTGAACTGAAAGTGATTTGAGTTATTGGTAAAATTACAATATTTCTGTTAGCAGGTAGTTTCGTAGAGGAAAAAATAAAAGGTATTCATATGGTGTGAGCTGTAAATTGAAAGTAACAGCATATGCAGCAGAACATGGAAACAGAGCAGATGAATGGCATTTTGGCCCCCCACCAACTGAAAAAACCATTTGTGATTCGTGGGTCAGCAAAGAAGAACTGAAAAAAATGAAGACTAAATGTACAAATAGAGAACTGAAGGCAAAGTGGCCAAAACTAGATGATTTTCCGGGGTTTTAAGAGTCACTTTGCTTTTATAAACTAAGAGTTTTTTAGCCTGGCTTTGTAATTGAATAATAAAAATGGTAAAAATGTTAATTAAAAAACTGTTTAGAAATTAAGGTGAATCTTATACTCCGTAGGATCCTAGTCTGTAAAATACAGACTGGCACTGAGATGGAGTTCATGTCCGAGCTGGCCCCACACGTTCTATCAAGGACAGATGTGGGGCATTTGCTGGTCACAAGACTACTTCAGCATCATGCAAGTAGTTCATAGAGGCTTGTGCCATGAGCAGACATGGACTGTACTGTTGGAAAGTGGCACAACCATATGGTTGCACAAATGGTAACACATTAAGATGCAGCATGTCCCTGACTTACTGTCAGGAGTTCCTTCAATCACTACGAGCCATGTAACCGATGGGTCTCGTACCGTGGAACCAAGACTAACACTGCTGGGCGTCTCTAAAACAACGGAAGAATATGCTCCCTCACCAAATCACCACCATACTCTCTGACGAAGATCATCTGGTGTAGTGCAAACTGCAGTTCGTCGTTGAACACACTGTAACATCATCAGTAGTCCATTTTTCCAGTCATAGCACCACTCCAAACCCAGATATTTGTATTGTTGTGTTAACACAGCCTACGCATAGGACAGTAATTCCATAGTCTGGCTGCTCCTAGTTTCTGACCAGTGTGGTGGGATGACACAGAATGCTGCAGGGAACACTGTTCTTAGATGGCAGGTTCATAAGCAATGGGGATACAATGTACTTGGTGCATAATGGGTGATCTTCCCTTGTGGTGGTCAGACATCGTCAACTGTAACCTTGATTATGAGTACACCTGCCATCACTTTCCCATGCAATCTAACATCGATCAACTCTCACCTCTGAATACTCCACAAATCTGGATATTGCATGATTCAACAACCCACAAAATGGAAACTCCTTTCAAACTCTGCCACTGATGATAATGCTGTCTCAAATGTGTATGCAGCATATTCATGTCCTTTATTGTAGCCATTCAACATCTGATGCTGTTTATGCCACTTATGTACCCTTACATACCTAGTAACAACACCAATAATGAACAACACTAATGCTCGGTGGTGGTCACTATCTGTCACAGATAATTGTAACTCTAATCATTTACATATCTGTCAATGAGGTGTATGTGTATGAAGTTACATTGACATCCGACCAAGTCTTCTGCATACTTAACTTTTTTGTCAGGCAGTGTAACCAACACTGGCTGAAGTACAGAGGGAGATTGGCAATAGAAAGAAAAGCAATGCTGAAAGAGAGAGTATTTTAACACCTAATTTAAATTTAAGTGTTAAGAAATATTTTCGGAAAGCATTTGTCTGTAATATAGAGTTACGTGGCAGTGAAACACGCATAAAAAAGAGTATGAATTGGATTGGTAAGAAAAGAAGTTCACTGCACAATTTGAATAAAAAAAGGACTGGTTGACAGAACACATTCTGAGGTATCAAGACCAGATGATCTGATAACGGAGGTCTGTTTTGGGGGGTAAAAATAATGGATGTAGCCTAAGGCTTGACTACAGCAAGCAGGTTCAAGTGTCACTAGTCCTTGTACTGAAGATAACAGCAGCAGCAGCAGCAGCAGCAGCAGCAACAACAACAACAGTAAAATTAAAATTTTTGAGATCTGGTAATAAGGCTTTTGAAAATGCTAATTCTGAAATATTTATGTTATTACTAATAATTCAGTCATGTATAACACAGCTTTCAATTTTAAGTGTTTTAAGTGTTATTGCTCATTAACACTAATGGTTTTATTTGTGTATGGTTATTGCATATATTTCTCGGTTTATTCTGGCCGTTTAAACACATGCATATCTAAGTTTTTTCATACTGAAATTCCAAATATCTATTTCCACTAAAAAGTGTGGTGTCCATTTCTGTGATGATACACAGCTTTCTTCATATATACCATTTCTTTAATAAGTTACTGGGAGATGAAGGAGATATCTTTGTAAGTGACTGGCTGTTGTAGAATCAAATCTTATACAACATTTCATTTATTTTGTCTTTCTACATACCAGTATTACACTGGATCCAGGTATCTGAGATAGGGCAAATTAATTTTATTGCCTAATAAATAAACTAAAGTTGAATATGATGCCCCATGATTTTGGAAGAAATGTCAGATTCAGAAGTACTGGGATGGACATTCAAAAAAGAATTAAAACTTATTTTGGAAGTTTATGTAACTGATGGCCAAGCAAAAATTGTCTGCATGAGGTATCAATGTGATTATTTTGCTTAGTGTCATAAACATGTTTTCATCAACATTATCTATAACAATAATTTGCAGATTTTGGTTTTCCCACATAGATGAAACAATGATAGTAGAGTACCCAGCTGTGGGAATTAGCTATGACTTATTGGCTACAAACTCAAAGAAATCCATTGGTTAAAAAAAAGATTTCATGAAATTTTTACCACTGCAATGCGTCAAAACTCCACAAGTATTTTGATCTGATAACATTGGAGCATATGTATACCTCCCACTTATAACCATAAAGGATCATAGAATATCTGTTGTGTGAAGTTCAGTCCATGACAATGGCAAAAAAAAATTAATAATATAGCCCTGTAAATGAATTTAATCTATTCTGACTTAAAGATGTAACTCTTATACAACGCATATTATCTCACAATATTCTTCTAACTATGGATGGCAGAAGGTAGATAGAAATACACCAAAAAGTTGTAAATATTGTGGCATAATCAGCAGCTAGGGTCTGAAGAATATAGACAGTTATTTGCTTAGTACAATGGAAAAAAAATGGTAGACACACACTGAAAACAGCTGCATACTCACTCCAATAATATGATGCTTAGTTCTGACTGGTGGAGCTTTAAATATCTTGCACTGGTATATGGTATCCATGTTGTCTGGTATAATGAACTGAAAAACAGTTTCATATTATCATTACCATTAGGCATTAAATACAAACATATTAATGGAGCCAATACTGTTTTAAAAATAATTATGAAGACATGCAGACTAATTTTTTACTCTATGTTAATAAATGCAACTTTTTGTAATGTTAGTGAAAAAATGCTTTCAAAATATTTAAGTACCAGAAAGGAAAGCAACAAACATTTTCTTCAAATTATGGAAACATGTTGCCCCTAAAAATTTCTTACATCTTTGAGAGTGACATCCCACTGTTGTGCATTAGGTCGTGGCAGCTCTGGTGGTACAATGAGATGCAAGCTACGAGTACCTCTGTTGGCTTTGTGACCTTGCAATCTGATTAACTTTCCTTCCACCATTTGGGGAGCCTCTTCATGCAGTGACCATATTACTCTTACTGTGTCACTCTACAATAAAAGATACATTAGTCAATATCAATAAAGTAATTTATACTGTAATTATAGTAAGTACAATTTAATGTAAGAAGGATATAAGGAACTTCGCAGTATCAAACAAACAACATTATGTTGTAGAAAGCATACAGAACTTTAAATAACCTCTTCAGTATTTGTCTAGCAAAAATAACTTTTGACTCAGTAAAGATGTGTAGTTTGCATTATTATTTGTATGAAAGAGGACATGACAGTCATATCCAGTAGCTGTCGAATATAACAAAATACAAATTGTATATTGCAGTCCTCTTTGACCCTGATGTTTAAGGTTACGAATAATAATGCCACTGATTAATACTCTGCATGTTGTTTATCAGTCCTGTACAACGCCTTCACAACACACATACACTGTACAAATAACTTATTTCAACTAGATCATGCTGGAAATTTATGTCACTAGAATCTCAGTAAAATTATGAAAATACAATAAAATTTTCTGTTTACACTGGCTCACGTATAAGAAAAAAATGCTGCGCCACGACACCCTTTGCATTTGCGAAGCATAAGCTTCATGATGTCTGTGACTATAGGGGAAAAAAACAGTAGTTTTCAGGCCAACACAGCCACACTGTCAGAACAATGAGTGAATAGATGTTTAACTGTCCTCTTAGTTGTGTCCAGTCTAGTTAATATTGACACTGTGAGGATCACACAGGTCCTCTACTGTCAATATTCAAACATTGCAGTCATGTACTCTCAAATTGTAGGCCTTTAAAGCTAGTTAATAAATCTGTCTTTTAAATAGTGGTAAATTAACTTCTTGTCTCCCCTTTCTTATTAGAAAATAAAATCTGATGCATGGTAAATAAATAGTACGACCTGATTTCTCCATTGAGTTCCTGTTTAAAGAACATACAGGAAAATTGAGGTTATCTCCAGGTTCCTCTCATCTAAGTCGAAATCAGGAAGTTTCTGTTATCTAGTGATCATAGCTTATATTAGGGGCAAACAATTACCCATCTTCACATCCATATAAAATCCAAAGTGATAAACTTAAGAACACTCTCTCAAGAAATTTACAAAATGAAATTCAGAATCAATTTTTCCTCTCTGTGGCAGAATAATAAGTAAAGGAGTAAAACTACATTCATCTTCAGTCTTTAATAGATTTTAAATATGAAATTAAGTATTTTTAGCTTTTAATGATTTTCCCAGATATATTTTGCATTTGAATCCCTTTCCTTACAGTCCTCTCAGCTCAGTTAAATTGTTGTCTTGCTTTTAACCCATAGTATCTTTGGACTCTCTCTGTAACTTTATAATGTTTCTTGTTCAAGCAGAAATCATTTCTACTTTACATTATCAAGCACATATCCATATTCTCATATTCCGGATTTACAGTGAAACAGTAAGGGTCCCTCGCTACACTCAGCAATATGTATACTAATACCACATACATAAACTGCTCATTTAAAATAAAATACAAATATAATTCAAAGCTAAATCTGGAATCTAGGTGTTTCCTCTAATGTAGAGGATCTAAAAACAAGCCTGTGTATCTTCAGATATGAAGGTGATGAGTAGTCCTATCCCCAGACAAGTACAATAATTTGATATAGGCAACCTGTCACTATTATCTAATTTTCTGCATTATACTTAAGAATGTATTGAACACTTTGTATGAAGATTCCTAACGGCCAATGCCTATGCCATATGAAAACCATTAAGAAGAAATACATACCCCCAGGATCATATCATCCTTATCACAAGTGTCAAGCCTGCGGCGATAGCGGACTGTGGAGTGCGTGTCATTTCTGCTGCCACCCACCAAATAGTAGTCCTGTGAAGAGTCCAGATCTGGTGCAGTGTTGCGAGATGTCCCGTGTAGATCCTAGAAGAGAAAACAAGTACACAAATAAATAACAGCACTTAATCTAGAGTTATATGGCTTTTGAAGGGACTTCCAGTGAAGTTACACAAGTTGTCCCTCCATGAGATAACTGTGCAACTAGAATGGTACATTTTATGAAGAGATTACATGGACTGGGTTTCCCATAGACATTGTTCTGCTGTGGTGTGGATAGCAGGTGCATTGCAGTGTGGGAGTGAAATGGTGCAACAACTGGAAACATACTCCAAAGTTGAAGTAAGCAGAACAATGTAATTCTTAGGGGCAAAACTAAACTGCACAAAGATTCACAGAGAAATTTTGGCAGCATTTGGGCCAAACACTTTTTGAAGTCTCCACATAGACATATACAGAAATACATGTTACAATATGCCCCTTTTGACTACATTTATAACAAGAATAAAGATATACTCTATCAGCACAGAGCAGTATCATGTAATTAGATTGACTTCACTCTAAAGCAAAGAGAATAGAGAATAATGGTTCTTTCTTCTGTTACTATAGACAGAAACCCACCTCTGCAGAAGAGTTTTTTAACACACACTGCACAGAGGCCCTTGACTCAAGAGGTAGCTGGTTCGAATCCTAGGGGTGGAAAATTTTCACTACCACTAGTTGTCCAGCAAGGGGAAGGTGAGATGGTGACAAAAGTTCCTGATCGCCAGATTTTTTGCCAACATCCTGCACTAAATTCCAGGCTTCTTTACAGCATGTCATGAAGCAAAGTCATGTGACACTGTTGACAGGAGTCCATCTGATGGATAAGGATGTTAAGATCAGCAGAAACCCCTTTATCCATCACTGTCATCATCATTACCATGATAAAATCCAAACATGACAACACCACACAATACACACATCCATCACAGTACCTATACTTAGAACACAACTCATACACGCTGCAAGGAAAGGGGCCATTCTATATAGGGGGAGAAACCCCTTTTCGATTTGGTGAGTGAATCGATCTCTCTTGGTCTCTCAGCCAATAATGCCATAAGACTCCAGAGGTAAAACTTAAGTTTTCACACAATCTTTTTGCCACCAACATCAAATATATTTTCTTATAAGTGTTAAGAGCACTGTCACATGCAGCAGTTCTCTTCTTGTAGTTAAACACTAAGCGACTTAATGGATTTGCATTCCAGGGAAACATGATCCAATTCACCTTTTGTACCAGGACATGTCAGCGTATGGGGAAATGATGCAGCTGTTAGGGCAGCCAAAGAGTGTACAGAACACATTCTGATTTTGTGTGTAGTCCCTCTGTATACTATCATCTCGTTGTCGAAGACAAGTGGTAGGAGAGTATGAAGTATAAATTGCAGTCAGTGAGAGAACACCATGTAAGCCATACTGATGGAAGTAAGTAACACTCACTAGGTTATGTTATTGACATTGTGTGCTGACACGTGGTTTCCTACTGGAGATGTATGATCCACCAATGTGTGTAACTTGTTGAATAACACTTTCAGTACACCTAAATGTGTTTCTTATACTGACACAAGAGCTACTGTCATCTTGGCTGAGACCTTCCCACCATCCTAGCTGACAACAGCAACAATGTAACATGAATTTAAAATTTTGTTAACTGTCCAGCCTAAAGCTTAAGGTGTCAGCAGAGAAAGGCAATGAGCTCAGAGTGGATAATTTGTCCCCTATTTTTTTATTAGGTAGTCAGATATCTATGTAACAAAAAGCGTGTCATAAAGAAATATTGGTGGAGTTTAATACATATGAATCACACATTTGTGTCAACATAGCTAGGCATTATATCAGGAAACGGGACATCCAAAACAGTAGATTAGTTGCATTACTTGTGCAGAAAAACTGATGATGTCTGAAGTAGGTTATAAAATGCAGACTGATTATATCCTGAAAATCTTTTTTGAAAGAAAAAAAATCTGATAACATCTAAGTTTAAATGTTAGGAAGTCTTTTCTGAAGTTATTTACCTGAAGTGTAACCTTGTACAGAAGTGAAACATGGACAATAAACAGTTCAGACAAGAAACGAATAGAAGCTTTTGAAATGTAATGATATAGAAGAATGCTGAAGATTAAATGGTAAGCTTGTGTAACTAATGAGGAGGTACTGAATCAAACTGGGGAAAATTTTGTGGCACAACTTCACTAAAAGAAGGAATTGGTCGATAGGACACATTCTTGAGGGCTATGGAAGTAAACAAACATATGAACATGTTTTTGTTGCTGCTTTGGTAAATGTAAAGTGCCTGTTTCGTCATAATGTATTCTCTTCGGAAAGCAACGGGTGCCGCAAACACCCCCCTCCCCTCTCAGAAAAAGAAATTAGTGCATTCAGGTGTTGTTCTTTCAAGGAAATGATTGAAAAGTCAGGTTCTTAACGTGGTCGGATCTGAAAATTTCTTATGGCTACTTGAGAGTCGCCATTCGTTTTCCAAAATATTAAAAATACACCATACCCCCAGGTAATCCCCCTCCCCGTGCAAAACTATCGTATGGATATCCTTGCTGGCAAGGATCTATTTACGCGAATCCGTCATTAAAATCGCTCCCTCCTTGTTGGTGGGAGTATGCACGGCGAGGCGACACACACACAGAGAGAGAGAGAGAGAGAGAGAGAGAGAGAGAGAGAGAATTTCCCATCAGTCCATTCAGTGATTTTACCGAAGAAAAGAAGGTAGGAAAGGGAACCGGTAGATGGGATAGTTTGGGGCTCGCCCTTCCTGCAGGCAGCGGAGGCATCGTCGCTATCATCCACCCCTAGGTAACTGACAAAAGGGCGCCGGGGTGCAAACAGCTCGGGTCCCACGACCGTGTTCTCCGGGGAAGCATGCGTGAGCCGCGGGACAATGGACGCTGTCCGGCGGGACCACTTGGCTCCGCGCCATTCTCACGATCGCCGCACCCTGCCTACCAATACAGCCGCGACGATCTGCACGCCCGGGGTGGCTGCTGCCTCCGCAATGTCTTTGGACTCGTACTCGTGAACTCCACTTGCCTCTTAGCGTACTGGTTGCCGCAGAGTACTGAGACAGCTTGCGCCAAAGCAAAGCGATGCACTGGACCCGAAGGAATCGTTTTAAACATTGGTCCTACAAAGGCGTGTGACACCTAGCACGTAAACTTCTGCAAATCGCTTGCAGTAGCTAGTACGTGCTGAACTTACCAGTTGCTGGAAGTTTTTCTGAAACTTGCGAACGTTTTTTGTATTGAATATTGGTACGAATATAACAGTGTCTATAAAGGAGAATGGCGCATGACAGACGGGGACGAAACAAATGTACCGTTGGAATCGGCCACAGCACCCAAGGAAATGCGAAATGAATTTACCGATTACTTAGCACCAGTTTTTTTATTGTAAGCAGAAATATAAATGCATTACATTTATAGTAAAAGTAATAAATGGGCCTACTGTTTGCAAAAATTGAAGAGTAATCAAAATGTCAAAAAAATGGCTCTAAGCACTATGGGACTTAACGTCATCAGTCCCGTAGACTTAGGTTTAATTAGTTATAACTAACCTACGGACATCACCCATATCCATGCCCGAGGCAAGATTCGAACCTGCGACCGTAGTAGTAGCGTGGTTCCGGGCGGAAGCGCCTAGAACCGCTCGGCCACAACGGCCGGCTCAAAATGTCATCTCTCGTTGATTTGGCTTGGTTCACTTTTACAACATGTTTTTGAATGTTTGACTGTAAAACATGAAACTGATGTACGAAACTAGCACACGACATTGTCATAACGTTTTTAATCGGGGCGAAGTTCTCTGATTTTACTTTATTCACCATGGCACTGTAAACTTCCACAACCTCACGACGCACGTCTATGTTTACTGTGCTCTTCATAAAAATGAACCTAATGTAAACAAACACAAACGGGATGATTGGCCACAAGCATACAATGGTGGTGTTACGCTCTTGGAAGTAGGTCCTACTTAAATGAAACTTTAAGATAATGTAATATATTAACAGCCGTCAACGTTTTACTTAATCACACTTTCGCTGCGTAGTTTTAATTTCTAAAATCGTGTATAGTCAGATTTCTGTACTATAGTGCTCTGATTGTCGTGCTGTTAATACGCACTATGAAAATGGATGAGGATGCTTCGTGCGACGTAGTGGAACACGTGGGTGAAACACCGATAAAAAGTGCCGACACATAGGTTGATCTTAATGTTTTTCATAAGTTTACAAGAAAGAATCGGCTTTGGAGTTTTCCGAGGTACTCTTCTATTTAACACAGCGGACATACAAATGCACCCTCGATATATAGCGGAATCAGTTGCGTTGTGGATTGATATTCCGGTCCAGTTCATGGATTACTAGTTCCAAGTCTCTCCTTGGCCAATCTTTTGTTTTTCGTTCAATTTGAAACATCCAGATCCCGTAATTTTAAAACTCATCATTATTTTTTTGATGAATAATACACGTCTTCTTGTTTTTAATTACAGACTTCACGCGAAGTCCTGTTTTCATTTCAAATATAAATTCTTAATTATAGATATTTTATGAAAGATTAATAACAAAGGGTGCTTAAATTTAAAAAAAAAAACATAGCAATTTAATTTTCAGAGCAAAAATGTAAAACTAAATACTCTTTATTTGGACTACGTCCATTGTTAAACCACAGATGCAGTCTCACACGAACCAGAGAGCTAAAACTGCCCTGACGACGACCATGGAGGTAGTGGTCGAAAGCTCGGAGATTTATCCTGATTTGACGCGGCATGTACACCGAGAAATTTTTACTCAGGAAATACGTCGCGAAAGACTTCGCAGCCACAGAGAGATAAGTGTCGTAGAAATATGAAAAACAATCTTTTTACAGCATCGAGCACACCACATAAATGCTGCATCTTTACATTTGCCACTGTACCATTACAATATGAACTCAACAGAACTGATCTGGGGCTACGTTAAGGGATTTGTCGCGAGAGAAAAAACAAGGCTGTTAAGCTGCCTGACGTACTGGAATTAACGTCCGTTGCTTTTTCACCGGCACGTCACAAAAGAGGAGAAAATGCGGCGCATGGGTGGCTTTGTGGATTCTGTTGTTGATCGACTCCAAATCAAGGTAGCAGATGATAGTTCCAGAACCGAAATGTATTTCTCGGATTTGGATAAGGAAGGAGCTAAGAGATTACCCTCAGTGGCTTCACACTACGGTGAAATCGCTGCAGTATGGTTTTGCATCACACACAACTCGCTCAGAAAAATTACCCTGTGTTTAAGTTTGGAATTTTCAAAGAAAGAAAAAAATGCAAATGGCTCTGAGCACTATGGGACTTAACCGCTGAGGTCATCAGTCCCCTAACACTTAGAACTACTTAAGCCTAACTAACCCAAGGACATCACACACATCCATGCCCGAGGCAGGATTCGAACCTGCGACCTAGCGGTCGCGCAGTTCCAGACTGTAGCGCCTAGAACCGCTCGGCCATCCTAGCGCTATCTGTTGGGACGGCTTACGCACTCGTTTTTGGTTTCAATGTAACCCCATGTTGTTTCAGGCACGAGTCAATTTTCTTTCACCTCTCTACCTATATTATTCCACGAATTAGTGAATTTTCAAATGTTAACGGACTTTTGGGTCACTCTGTACTTCAAGTATATGAAACAGCTCGGCGTGTTCACGTGGCTAGCTTTTACTGCGCAGGTCGTGTACCAGGTAACGGCTCCTGCAGGAAGCCATTCGCAGAATGCCTCGTTCCCTAGGGACCCTACTCAGAGGGGTGCACCGCATCCTCTGTCAGTGCTTCAGGGGACGCAGCAGGCAACTGGGAAGGGACTAGAAAGGGTCACAGCCCGTGTACGTAGAATCTCGCGGCACAACGGAGGACAAGACTGCCTGAATAAACACAAAAGGCAACGTTTCTGGTTATGGTGGTGGGGAAGGTCTGAGGGGGGAGGGGGAGTGTAAGGAGTCGAATAACGTCGCTAGGCAATGAAAACCTCGTAACTCAAACTGGTCAAATTTTGCAGGAGAAACAAAAAACTAATTATAGAAATCACATGGGAACCTGATTAGCCAAATGTAGTGGTTTCTGCTACACAATATGGATCGGGTCATTGGTACATAAGACTTTATTATGCACTTCAAATTGTCTGCCGGTTTTTGGAGTTACGAGGTTTTCACAGTTATTCTTTTGGTAGTGATGGAGATAAGAGGCATGTAACGAGTGTACAGTTAAGAATTAAAATGAATGAATGTTTAATTTGTTTTAAAAAATAATTACTTAAACTTTGCATTATTTTTGTATTATGAAACATCTGTAATGATACTTCTTACAGATATAAAGTGGAATGAACAATTTCACATTGAGCAAAATATTGGAATCTGGATGTTAATAAAGTACAGTGTTTAAAAAACATGGAAACAATGTTGTTAGCTTTAATTAAACTTTCATTACTGCATTACTGTAAACGTTTGTGCAATTTATCAACATTTATTATTGTCACTATTACTGCTACTATCACAATCACAGTCATAGGTGGCTGTAAATAAGTTTATTTTCGGCAGCATTTTTTTAGGCACGGACATGTTCTCTCATTACAAATGTGAGGCAGTGTGTCATAAAATGAATGCACATCCTTAGGAAGGACCAGCTTTAGTTGTTTGCAAATGCGTAAACTTTTCTGCACTGATCTTTAGTGGCGAACTGTAGAGAGGCGGCATTGTAAATGAGCTGGGTATGTTTGACATCCTTCTTTGAAGTGGTTCCTATGTATCGCTGAATTTCAATGTATATTCCATTTTTCCGGAGGGATCATACTTTAGACACCGGATATCAGTCACTGTTGGATCCCCAATTTTGGATCCTGGTCGAATAGACGAATACAACGACAGTTTATCATAGGACTTGAAAAACGTGTGGAATGACAACATAAGGTCTAGGAGTTTGTCTTGCAGTAGTGCAAACTTCTACATATCCAGAGAGGAGTATAAATGTGTCTGTTATTAACTTCCTTTCTATGGTGGAGCGCATAGAATCACACTCCATTTGAGTGTGACCTTTCTCCAGAAATTTTTGCACTATTGTAACGCCTTTCTGATTGGTGAGATGAGCCAGTGCATTACTCATGACTGAGTTTCGATTCTGGTAAGTGCATCCGTCGCTATAGAAAATAGCTTCTGAATCATTTTGGACGTACGTTTCTATAAAATGCACGAGTATACTGGCAAATTCCGAAGCTGTTAGTCCACCTTCACTCTCGTGCCAAAGGCAACAATAGCCATCGTTACTTTTTAAATCATAGATGGTAAAGTTGTGGACCTTTAGTTTGCTGTTATAGTACAGTGCAGATGCTTTTAGTCTGGGTGAAAGCAGAAGTGCTTGAAGGTCCATAGTAAACACTCTAGCTGGTCCTAATTTATCACTATTTTTCGCTTCCTTTGCCTCAGTTTTTCGGGGCCATATGCAAAGAGTATTCATTGTCTGAGATATTGCCTGTCTGGTGAGAACAATAAAGATCGCACTGGTCCTTTTTAGGCGAAAATAAGTTAAGATTATTTTCATCGAATACCTCGCAGATCTGTTTGTAAGCAGATGGGATTTCTCCTCTTTTCTTGCAAAATTCTATATATTTCCTATGTAGTTCTGATTTACTCTGCCAGTTAGGTTCCAAGTAGAGTTTTGTGGAAGAACGACGGCAGTAATGCGATTCCAGATTCGGCAACTCTGCAAAAAAATCTGATGCTGATTGTCGTCCACCTGAAACTTTCGTTGGTCTCTCCTGCATTTGAGGGCCTTCTGCAAGCGTTCTTCCTGATGCACTAGATGCAATATATTGTAATATAGTGTGTTAGAACGGTGAGATTTATTAGATTCTGAATTATTTCGGCGTCTTTTAACTGGAACGTAGTAGACATGGCTTCTAACAAAAAATTTTCTTTCACCCCAAGACATGTTGTTGTTGTTGTTGTGGTCTTCAGTCCTGAGACTGGTTTGATGCAGCTCTCCATGCTACTCTATCCTGTGCAAGCTTCATCTCCCAGTACCTACAGCAACATACATCCTTCTGAATCTGTTTAATGTATTCATCTCTTGGTCTCCCTCTCTACGATTTTTACCCTCGACGCTGCCCTCCAATGCTAAATTTGTGATCCCTCGGTGTCTCAGAACATGTCCTACCAACCGATCCCTTCTTCTAGTCAAGTTATGCCACAAGCTCCTCTTCTCCCCAATTCTACTCAATACCTCCTCATTAGTTATGTGATCAACCCATCTAATCTTCAGCATTCTTCTGTAGCACCACATTTCGAAAGCTTCTATTCTCTTCTTGTCTAAGCTATTGGAGTGTAGCCCTAAGACATATCCTGCCAGAAATGATTAAATTTTAGCTGTCTCTGCTCTTTTGTAATATCCTTTCAATTCCTGTTCCGATTTAAGGAAGAATGTTTACAAGTACATCATGGTTTTATTTCCCTCCTACTTCTGCTCATTGTTGGCCTCTTTTTGCCAAACTCATCTTTTTGCATTCCTAAATAATACTGTCCGCTCATATGTTTTTCTTTCTGCAAACTTTGAAGTGATTGATTGCTTTTCCTTTTACGGCGCTGCTTAGTACTTTTTACTCCCACATCAACTTCGTCATCGTCGTCTTCCGTGCTGTTGTTACTGCTATGGTCATTTTTGTTTTTATCAAGATCATACACATCACTACTGCCACTGGAGATATCATCCTCGCTGCTGTGTTCGAAAAGACTTTCACACTCAGAAGTAGAATTCGCCTCTGTATTGGCTTCTTTTTCCGCATTATCTGTAGTGTAAACAATAATGTAATCAATAATATTTAAATAATTTAATCACCTCAACTTTCAAACAACGATCTTACTCGAAGTTACAACAATATAAACTACGGTTTACCTTCATTTTGTGGCATTTTGTAGGCCTACTCTTTCTTTTGGTGCAGGACAAGAAGGAACCTAACTAGAATCTTCTTCCGGTGATTTTATGCGATATGACCCGTTGTCGGCTTGTTTCACAAGGTGAAGAGTGAATTTACTGTTTTTACCCATAGCTGAAAACGTAGTAGTTACTGTAGAATGTATAGGATTCTGTTAAGTTCTAAAATTAAAAGCTCGTATGTACCGAGTGCAGTCTGCCTCACGCACGATGAAAAACTCGTAAATCAACATTGTATTTAATGAGGTCATTATTAATTCTGTATATTAAAATACAATACATAAATACCCAGAAATACTAACAAGCACCTGTAGCAATAAAGCAGCGTCGGGTCTGTCAGTCAAAAAGGTTACTATCACATCAAAAATCGTTTTAATCTGGCAGCATGCGTTCGCCCTGCACACTAACAATGGCGATTACCGGAGATGCGAGGTTTACAGCACAAACTACATATCGCTGGAGATGTGAGTTTTTCATTATTGCCCCTAGATGGCGACACCGTACAACTCGGATAAGGAAGGTTTCAACAGGCTATGTGGCATAATTGTCTACATTTGGTAATGGAGTTACGTGGATTTCATTGTCAGATGGATTACGAGGTTTTCATTGCCTAGCGACGATAAGAGGAAGAGGAGAAGTAAATCCGACGTTCTGTGAAAATTAGTCTTGTTGCGCTTCTATTTTCGTAGTTTATATTGCTGTTATATAACACATTGTAATTCTAATACTGTGATCTGTTACTGTGGAAGGCTTCCCGAACGACAGTGTCTGGCATTCTATAGGAAGATAGGATGACACCAAAATGTAATGTTATTTCCGTGTACCATTTTCAATACGCGGCGGCAATAAGTGTTCTGAAAACTGTGTGCATTCTGAACGTCACAAATCCTCTTGGGCACTGGTATTTTCGTTATCCCCTCCTCATTTGCAAACTACTTGTTATGTTACATCGGTGGGAATGGCTCCGTTCTGTATAGGTATATCGGAATTAAAACTTCCACGAAATAGAGACCGATTGGTCCTGCCAGTTAACGCTTCTCCAAACTATGAGGCGCTGATATGTCAACCGAGAAAGCGTGACAAACTCACTGCACTGATATTCACAGCTGGCTATCCTGGAACCAAAGTGCCATATCCTACGAACAACAATAAAGCAGATAAGAACTTTAAGAATATATATTAATTCTAAGGTGATATCTTCATATTTGAAGCAATTGCGGAGATAAGCGTCACGACCACTACTTCGCAATGCACAAAAATCGTTACGAAAGCAACGAGAGATTCATCACACATTTACGCAGAGTCAAAGAGCTGTTGACAAAGAAATACTGAACGACGCCAGAATATGCCTACAGAAAGCATTGAGAGAAGCGTTCAACGAATTCGAAAATATTTGTCTACTGATCTAACGGAACTGTTGAAAAGTTTTGGTATTATGTAAAACCAGTAAACGCATCAAAATCATCTATTCAGTCGCTCAGTGACCATATTGGCACCAAAACGGAAAATGACAGAAAGCCTAAACAGCGAAGACAGTCTTATGGAATTGCTCCACTATGAAAGTTCATAATGCGGTTTCTCTATCAGGTCACTAAACGAACATTAAAATGAAAAATACTGAGCTATTCGCTTTAGAATTACGGAACTTGTTTTATGCTCACTTATTGCGAATTCGTTCGCTAGCAGAAATCTCATTTGCAGGAATCAATACGGATTCTGCACATATAAGTCTTGTAAAAATCAGGTCGCTCTATTCGTTTCCATGATATCTAGAACGCCGCCTGCAACAGCACTGAGTTTGATGTGGTTGTTCAAATGTGATAATTCCTAAGGGACCAAACTGCTGATGTCATCGGTCCCTAGACTTACACACTACTTAAACTAACTTATGCTAATAACAACACACACACACACACACACACACACACACACATACACACACAGACAGAATTCTCCTCCTGATGTGTTCAGATGGTATAACGATGGTATTATAGAGCGACACATGCAACAAGAAGTTAGTTTTCCGAAATAGTCACTAGAACAAAACGAATCTCCAGTGTTAATTGTCTCGCTGCAACTGCACCCGTGGCATGAAAATTTTTTCTGAGTCGGGAATTTACAGTCCAGCTTAGGAGTGCAATGAAGAAGTTGCCTCACGCAGATGGCGGAACCAAGAGAAACGATTAAAAAGAGCCCGCTATACTGTAAATTCCTCAACAGTATTTGTTCGGCAATTCGCCTGCAAAAATAAACGGTAGCATAGCTCCAAGAGGAAAGTGTAACGTTCATGCCTCATCCAAACAAAAGAGCAGGTATCCTGCAGGCGTATTAATCAGATCCGTGAGAGTTTTCAGTACATAAAACGAAGTTTTTACTTGAAAGACCCTACTCTGAAACAAGCTGGACAAGACTTCGACAATGCTGGAATTTGCAAGCCTTCCGACCAAAAGGGAGCTAACGGCCTTTCGGAAACAAAGAATGTGAGAAAGAGGAGAAAAACCTGAACTGATAAAAGGTGCTGACCATTAACACTACAAAAAGAAGAGCTTTCTTACGTGAAAACTCTCCACAAATATTCTTTACTGAAGTCAACACTGTGAAAAAGCTAATGCACCGCTATTGCTTACTTTAGTTTGCAAGTGGTTCATTGGTTTCTGCGTCTTTCGGCCGTTTGTGTGTCCGCCGTCTAGCTGTGTTGTGTCAATGACTATGAGTTCGCATAATATGCAGTTTGATCTTCAAGTTGCTTTTGAGAAAAGGTATTATTGAATATCGAAAGCGGGCTGGATTAGACACCACATTCGAAGGACTTGTGTCGGAACGTAATAACAATTTCCGAGACCTGTCAACCACCCAATGATACGCTACGCCGTGAATTTCACTTGGCTTCAATCTGTAAGTTGCACAGCATTTGTGTTTCCGTCAGCGATTGCTGTCAAAATACGAAAAGCTCTGCTCGTGAAAATTTAACGTCTTCAGATGTTCTTAGCGCACGGTTCTTGCGTTGTCTTTTTGAATGATTCGCTACCCAGATGGCCACAGCAAGCTAAGCTGCTGACATAAACACTACTATCGGCTTCTTCTGGTAATGCGGCACTATTAAAGCACTGACTGGGCCACAATCTTCTACATCGTTTCATGCAAAGGTGATGTACCACGCCTTATAAGGAACGATATCATTATCCTGGTGTGACCTTAAACCAGATCTCTTCAAGAGTCTGTGGCCGATCGCGTACTTTGCGCATCACAGACGATTTGAAGGTAAAAAAAAAATGTTTATGTGCTTTGAAACAGCATGAGTAAGTACCGCTGTGGACTTTTGGAAGCACTTGAAACCAATGGAAGCGTCTATGCTTTTAACAAGTGCTAGACAATAACGTAGCAGCGATGACGTCACGTGGTTTACGAAGCGGACTGGTACCGAATAAATTATGCTTAGTGTGGAGCGCTGTTCATTTTTGGCACACAACCTACGACAGCTTAGAGACAGAAGTGATGACACTTTCTGCAGGACCTGACCATCATTTTGCAGGACAATGCTCAAGCACGTACAGTGCAAGCTGTTACTGATTTGTTTGGCCGAGGAGCTGCTAGGTGCTGCACCACCTGCTGCGCTCCCCTGACGTAAGTCCTCATGAGTTCAACTCGATTTCTAAACTGACACTTCACGGCATTAGCTTCAGAAATGCTACACATTCGTCAGGCAATAGACCGTGCCGCTCGAACTGTAAACACAACTGGCACTGCTAAGAGTATCCTACGACTTCCACATCACTGGCAACGTGTTATATGCAATGCTGGTGACTACTTTGAAGGTCAGTAAAACTTTGAAACACGTATCTATTTTGTACGAGCTGTAAGTAAATACACTCCTGGAAACAGAAATAAGAACACCGTGAATTCATTGTCCCAGGAAGGGGAAACTTTATTGACACATTCCTGGGGTCAGATACATCACATGATCACACTGACAGAACCACAGGCACATAGACACAGGCAACAGAGCATGCACAATGTCGGCACTAGTACAGTGTATATCCAACTTTCGCAGCAATGCAGGCTGCTATTCTCCCATGGAGACGATCGTAGAGATGTTGGATGTAGTCCTGTGGAACGGCTTGCCATGCCATTTCCACCTGGCGCCTCAGTTGGACCAGCGTTCGTGCTGGACGTGCAGACCGCGTGAGACGACGCTTCATCCAGTCCCAAACATGCTCAATGGGGGACAGATCCGGAGATCTTGCTGGCCAGGGTAGTTGACTTACACCTTCTAGAGCACGTTGGGTGGCACGGGATACATGCGGACGTGCATTGTCCTGTTGGAACAGCAAGTTCCCTTGCCGGTCTAGGAATGGTAGAACGATGGGTTCGATGACGGTTTGGATGTACCGTGCACTATTCAGTGTCCCCTCGACGATCACCAGTGGTGTACGGCCAGTGTAGGAGATCGCTCCCCACACCATGATGCCGGGTGTTGGCCCTGTGTGCCTCGGTCGTATGAAGTCCTGATTGTGGCGCTCACCTGCACGGCGCCAAACACGCATACGACCATCATTGGCACCAAGGCAGAAGCGACTCTCATCGCTGAAGACGACACGTCTCCATTCGTCCCTCCATTCACGCCTGTCGCGACACCACTGGAGGCGGGCTGCACGATGTTGGGGCGTGAGCGGAAGACGGCCTAACGGTGTGCGGGACCGTAGCCCAGCTTCATGGAGACGGTTGCGAATGGTCCTCGCCGATACCCCAGGAGCAACAGTGTCCCTAATTTGCTGGGAAGTGGCGGTGCGGTCCCCTACGGCACTGCGTAGGATCCGACGGTCTTGGCGTGCATCCGTGCGTCGCTGCGGTCCGGTCCCAGGTCGACGGGCACGTGCACCTTCCGCCGACCACTGGCGACAACATCGATGTACTGTGGAGACCTCACGCCCCACGTGTTGAGCAATTCGGCGGTACGTCCACCCGGCCTCCCGCATGCCCACTATACGCCCTCGCTCAAAGTCCGTCAACTGCACATACGGTTCACGTCCACGCTGTCGCGGCATGCTACCAGTGTTAAAGACTGCGATGGCTCCGTATGCCACGGCAAACTGGCTGACACTGACGGCGGCGGTGCACAAATGCTGCGCAGCTAGCGCCATTCGACGGCCAACACCGCGGTTCCTGGTGTGTCCGCTGTGCCGTGCGTGTGATCATTGCTTGTACAGCCCTCTCGCAGTGTCCGGAGCAAGTATGGTGAGTCTGACACACCGGTGTCAATGTGTTCTTTTTTCCATTTCCAGGAGTGTAGTTGCCATTCTTAAAGTTCCAACCCTCGTATGAGCGTATCAGACAACTAATAAAAAGATATTGAATCGAATTGAGGAAAAAAGAATTTTATGACACGCCTTGGTTATAAGAAGGGATCATTGTCATGGACACACCATGAAGCGTCAATGGCGCGTCTATTTGGCAATGGAAGGAGGTGAGAGGGGATACAATCCCCAAGCGTGCGGCCAATGTTTGGTTACAGTAAGCAGACCAAATCTGTGTTAAGTTGCAGTAGTTATGAAGAGATGAAGAAGCTTGCACAAAAGATACTAGCGCGGAGAGTTGCATCAAGCCATCTTCAGACTAAAGACAACAACATGTCACACAACAAAAATGTAGTGAAGACGAATAATTCTCGGAGAATGAAGTCTTCTGTCAACAGGTAATATGTCGTAACGTTGTGCGTGGCCTGGGCATTGTGCAAGGGCTGACGAGCTGAGGAAGTACATGTTTGGGAAAGTCATATTTTGAAAAGAATTACTCTCGTTAATGATCTAATATCATATGTATAAATCGTTCCTAATCGTTAGATAAACCGAATGGGGTACCGTTATTTTAGAAGATATACTCGAAGAATATTGCCTCACGTTTACAACCTCATTTGTAACATTGCTTTATCGGCTTCAGAGTTATTTCAGGTATCCATCTCAAACTGATTAGTTTGCCAACGTCCCGTCCACGGCGCATCAGCACATCTCGAGAATCGAGCCTACGATAAGGTGTAATCGTGAAGCCCGTTTCTGTCGTCATCCGTTGTAAATTTTACAGTTACCTAACAATATCGGATATCATGAAACAATTTATAATTTTTGAAGTTTTTTATTTTCTTCTGATTCATAAGCTACACACAAACTACCTTTCCTATTTCTATGAACAATAGAAAAGGCCCAGACTCCCGATTACATACCTACGAACAGTAAAGCTATGAGATCGCACCCGCAAGTATCTTCAAGGTCGTCATTTTGTTGTCAGCTCGAAGGCCGGTCTGATACAGCTCTCCACCCTAGCGTATCTTGCGCGAGTCTCTTCATATATGCCTAACTACCATTACCTTCATACACTTGAACCTCCTTACTGTAGTTCACACTTCCTTCCATTACCTAACTCAATATGCCTTGATGCTCCCTCATTAGTTAATCGATCTATCCATCCACTCTTCAACGTTATTGTGTAGCATTAAATTTCAAAATCTTCTGTTCTTTTCTTGGCTGAACTGTTATGCTTCACGTTTCACTTTCGCACAAGGATACCTTCAGAAAAGGATATACTTGATGTTAAAACTTTATTTTTTCCAGAAGATTCTTTTTGTTTGTCAGGCTGGATTTTATATCCTCTCTACTTCAGTTATCGACAATTGTTTTGCTGGCCAAATGGCAACAATGTCTCATTTTCTAAACCAATTTCCTCAGCATCGCCTTATTTACTGTTTCTAATTTCATAAACTAAGCAACAGAGCAGATAATTTGCGGCTGAATAGTCATTCTTAACCCTAGAACCACAACGTGAGATTGCCCGAGACCCTGCCATTTTATTTTCTAACTGCGCTTTCACCACTTGCTGTTACATGTTTTTTTTCTGTCTACTCTCAGTGTTTGTGTATCTAACGGAGCCAGCATCTGTCAAGCGTGTTCTACGTTTTTCTGTGTACCTTTTCTGTGTTTGGGTACATGCGATCGTGCAAAGTGGTTCGTGCAACCGTATCGTATACAAGGTATCTTGCCTTCTTTTAAAATATATGTCATGTATAGCTGTTAAAAATACTGATATTCTATAGACCATTTACTACTAATTTTATAATATTTTTAGAAATCAAAATGGCGTACTGGCGCCGCAGTATTTTTGTAGAACAAATTAGGAAAATTTTGGATGATTACGCAGACACTGACAATACAAACTACAGCGGGTTCAATGATTTAGAAGAAACTAATGTCGTTGAAGAAGATGATAGCATAATTGAAGATGATGATGTCGAAGACAAGTTTGAAGCAGAGTCCGATGGTAAAAGTGAAGATGAGGGAGCCTAGCCGGCCGCGGTGGCCGAACGGTTCTAGGCGCTGCAGTCCGGAACCGCGCGACTGCTACGGTCGCAGGTTCGAATCCTGCATGGATATGTGTGATGTCCTTAGGTAAGTTAGGTTTAAGTAGTTCTAAGTTCTAGGGGACTCATGACCTCAGCTGTTAAGTCCCATAGTGCTCAGGGCCATCTGAACCATTTTTGACGGAGCCTAGTCTACCACAAAAGATTAAATGAATGTAAGTAACTGGTTTGCGTCAATTCATTTCCAAATTTGAAAATATGTACCAAAATGCATGAAGATAGTTCTGATTTACGAGAAGGAAAGCTTAAAAGCATGGGTTCAGTTTATTGTAATTTCTAGCAAAGGTACTATATTAAATTGATTACAGGTGTATAAGCTCATAGATGATAAAAATGTTAAAATTTTGAACATGGCTGCTTGGTCAGCGACCGTTCGCAAAGTAGAATTAAAGCAATAGCAGCCCTCTGTCACAAAAAAGTAGTCTTTTGACCTAGGTTTCCGCAGTGCTATGAGTGCCTTGATCAGAAGTATAGCACTCAATGTTCACCTGCCCGCAACTGCTTACGCGGCCGCCTCAGTCTGATGCTACATTAGCTCGACACGTGTGAGCAGCCCACAGTGGCTTGCCTTCTATGTATACTATTTCAAAAATTTTATGAGTAAAGTTTTATGGCTTGATATTTATTTTTATACGTGACGTGTAAGTACTGTTTCTTTTTTGTAGTCCTAGTCAGTAATTACACTTCAAAAAATCCTATAATTTCGTAATTATGTTATACGCCAGCTTGAGTGTTGTACTTCTTCTGAAGGCACTCATAGCAGTGCCGAAATCAAGCTCAAAAGACTTCTTTTTTGCTATTGTGGGCTGCTATTGCTTAAATTTTTTTGATAAAATTGTATTTATATAACGCTCTAGATTAATGAAAATAAAAATAAAATAAAAAAACATTAATTTAATACATCCTTACACAAGCCATCAACGACCCCACAGTGTCATTCATGTCTGAAAGTCTCAGAATGTGTTATTAGTGTTAATATTTTCTAACGCAGTAAATTAGCCGATGCTGATTAAAAACCTACATCTTTCTTTGCATTATAGTATGCATTGGAGGCTGCCGATGTTTCTGAGAACTTGTAGCCCATGCAGGATCTACACACGCTTGCACGCTGTGTCCCTCTTCCTTACGGGCCCCGAGAGTACAAGGCGCGTGCCTTGAGGCCTGGCAGCGTCTTTTAAGACTGGCTCCGTCTTATAAGGCGTTCCGGTGACAATGCGCGCGGCATCTTCGGCACAAAGCGGCAGCTGCCGTGGCAAGCAGCTGCGCGGCACGCGACCCTCGCCTCCCCACCGCTGCCTTGTTCCTCTGGCGCCAGGTGTGCGCCCGCGCTTCGTGCGTTTCTTGAAGGTTAAAGGAACGGGCAGCCGACAGAACATCTTCACGGGATATCTGCGTTTCAACAGGGAGTGCACAGATACATTACTGGCCATTACAATTGCTACATCAAGAAGAAATGCAGATGATAAACGGGTATTCGTTGGACAAATACATTACACTAAAACTGACATGTGATTACAGTTTCACGCAATTAGGGTGCATAGATCCTGAGAAACCAGTACCCAGAACAACCACCTCTCGCCGTAATAACGGCCTTGATACGCCCGGGCATTGAGTCAAACAGAGCTTGCATGGCGTGTACAGGTACAGGTGCCCATGTAGCTTCAACACGACACCCAGTTCATCAAGAGTAGTGACTGGCGTATTGTGACGAGCCAGTTGCTCGGCCACCATTGACCAGACGTTTTCAGTTGGTCAGAGATCTGGAGAATGTGCTGGCCAGGGCAGCAGTCGAACATTTTTTGTAACCAGAAAGGCCCGTGTAGGGCCGGCACATGCGGTCGTGCATTATTCTGCTGAAATGTAGGGTTTCGCAGGGATCGAATGAAGGGTAGAGCCACGGGTCGTAACACATCTGAAATGTAACGTCCACTGTTCAAAGTGACGTCAATGCGAACAAGAGGTGACCGAGACGTGTAACCAATGGCACCCCATACCATCACGCCGGGTGATACGCCAGTATGGCGATGACGAATACACCTTCCAATGTGTGTTCACCGCGATGTCGCCAAACACGGATGCGACTATCATGATGCTGTAAACAGAACCTGGATTCATCCGAAAAATTGAAGTTTTGCCATTCGTGCACCCAGGTTCGTCGTTGAGTACATCATCGCAGGCGCTCCTGTCTGTGATACAGTGTCAAGGGTAAACGCAGCCATGGTCTCCGAGCTGATAGTCCATGCTGCTGCAAACGTCGTCTAACTGTTCGTGCAGACAGTAGTTGTCTCGCAAACATCCCCATCTGTTGACTCAGGGATCGAGACGTGGCTGCACGATCCGTTACAGCCATGCGGATAAGATGCCTGTCGTCTCGACTGCTAGTGATAGGAGGTCGTTGGGATCCAGCATGGCGTTCCGTATTACGCTCCTGAACCCACCGATTCCATATTCTGCTAACAGTCATTGGATCACGATCAACGCGAGCAGCAATGTCGCGATATGATAAACCGCAATCGCGATAGGCTACAATCCGACCTTTATAAAAGTCGGAAACGTGATGGTACCCATTTCTCCTCCTTACACGAGGCATCACCACAACGTTTTACCAGGCAACGCCGGTCAACTGCTGTTTGTGTATGAGAAATCGGTTGGAAACTTTCCTCGTGTCAGCACGTTGTAGGTGTCGCCACCGGCGCCAACCTTGTGTGAATGCTCTGAAAAGCTAATCATTCGCATATCACAGCATCTTCTTCCTGTCGGTTAAATTTCGCGTCTGTAGCACGTCATCTTCGAGGTGTAGCAATTTTAATGGCCAGTAGTGTATATTCCTACGAGAATAGTGGCGGGATGTATGGCTTGCATTGTGCAATTATGCATAATACACCAACGTTATGCGCTAGTTACGATACTGTGCAAGAGATAGTGATAAAATTCTAATCGTCATCTCGAAAACTTAAGTTACATGATTAATTTTTGTTATTTTCAGGTGTATGTCTCATGGTATATATTAATCACCATGCTAGAGTAACGTAACGCGTCACTTGAGGACTAAAACAATATAGCGCAGCTCATTCATAATGTGGAAAAATTCAATGCTGGACGTACCCTCATATGGCGAGAGGTGGGATCAAATGATGCACCCAGGAACACTTCGAACATGATCGTTTTGGTTGTTCCAGCTGTTGTGGTGTGGGAGATCAATGTTAGATGGGCGTACTGACCTCCAAAGCTTTGAACATGGTACCGTCACCGGTCACCGTTATTGTGACGATGTACTCCTTCCCCATGGGCGTCTTTTCAGGGGTGCATTCGGTCCTGACTTCATTTTTATGGATGACAACGCGCGGCCGCATCGAACAGTGCAGATGAAGGAGCTCATGCAACGAGAGGATATTCTGTGAATGGACTGGCCTGTCCGTCTCCATGACTTAAACGGGCACGACAAAATTCTGTGCGCCGATGCCATGCCTGCATGACGCTGGGTGACGGCGCCATTTTAAACACATATTCTAATGTACCGGTAGCATTAGGTACTTCTGCAGGTAAATGGAATTAATTATTACTATATTGTATACTTAGGATTTTCGATCTCTCTGATCACTTTACCATCGCCGTTACCAGGCCATCAGCAGAGAAAAATGTCTGAGGGCACTGAGGAGAATTCAGTGGAAATTATGTACGTTAAGGTTCGCAAGTTGGAGCCCTTAGCCTGTGCGAGTAGATTTTCACTTATACCTTCGGACTCGATCGTTCCTGTACTCCGTCATGCCTTAAAGTTTGTTAGTATCATCATGTAATCACCCTGTATATTAATGGAGTCATGTCATCGTAATACACACACAAAAAAATGCCGCACCACGAAGCAATTATCCGAATGGGACGAAATCGGTAGATGTGAATTACATGTACAGACAAACAAATGATAACAATCGCAGAAAAATTGAACGATTTATCCAAGAGAAAGAGTTCCAAAAAACTAAGCAAGTCAATAACGTGTTGTCCACCTCTGGCCCTTATGCGGGAAGTTATTCAGCTTGTCATAAATTGACGGAGTTGTTGGATGTCCTCCTGAAGGATGTCGTGCCAAATTCTGTCCAATTGGCGGGTTAGATTGCCAAAACCCCGAGCTGTTTCGAGGGCCCTGCCCACAATGCTCCGAACGTTCTCAATTGCGGATAGATCCGGGGACCTTGCTGGTCACAGTAGGGCCTTCGCTGGCCATCGGAACTCGCGAGACTCATCTCTGAAGGCAGTTCTACTCCAGGCGGAAGACTTGCTTGGAGACGACACAACAGTTGTGGGATAATAACCTGACCTTCGCCCACCATATGGCCCAAAAACCAGGAGTCATGGTTTGGGGTACCAATTCTTTTCACAGCATGATCCCTTTGGTAGTCATCCAGGGCACCCTTACAGCGCAGCGGTACGTCGTCAATGTTCTACGCCTCATTTTGTTGTCCTTCATGGCAAGCCATCTTGGGCTTATATTTCAGCAAGATATTACCCGGCCGCACAGGGCGACAATTTTTACTACTTGTCTTCGTGCTTTCCAAAAATTCTAGTGTACAATACCTTAATTGTGAACAGTTGTAGGATGCTACAATAGCTTTTAAACTGGCTATACTTCTTTCGTTTCATATTATGATTTTAGGTAGAGTACAGATGAAAGTAACACAGGGTTATATCAATCGCATGACTTTGAGCTCTGCTTCTGATAATCGCCTGCAGCAGCTTGTTAGTTAATCAGTTAGTTGCAAGTTCCATGGATCGTTTTTCACGATAAATCGTAATGTTTCGGAACGACTCATTTTAAAGTCACATCCAAAATTAATTTGTAAACGTGGTTACATGCTGCTGTGTATTTTTTCTTTTCTTTTAATACAGATGTAATTCCTGCCCAACACCTTTACACGCTATTTTATTTTCTTTTATTTCATGGCCTATATTGGACCGCTTTAGTCAATATTATGAACTCTACGCTCCATCTAATGCCGCTCTTACCATTCCATAACTTTTCAATTATTCTCCTGCTAATTCTATTTTCTATTGTCTTCATCAAATGTCCTAGGAAAGAGATCCGTTTTGTATTTTTTATTTATACATATTCTAACTATCTTGCTTTCTATTTTGAATGATCTGTCTATTGCTACAGTGTTGCTTGTTCCAAATATAGTTTCGCTGGCATACGTTATTTGCGGCTGTGTGACTATTTTGCAGGGTTTCTGCCTTGTGACTATTGAGAGGCATTTTTTGTTATATCTGTTCTTGGTAACATGATGTATTTTAATCAATTTGTTTAGTCTACTCTGCTGTGATTGTTTCTCATTCAGGTTGTGTGTTATTACTTCTCCAAAGTATTTAAACTTTTCAACAATTCTTATTTTGTTTGTCAGCGGCTGTTCTGTTAGCATTATTTCTGGTTTTTTTCCCAGAAGATCTTTTAAGGCCAATACTCTGAGGTATTTCCTGTAACGATCGTATTGTTGCTTGGTTTTTTGAATGTTGTTGAGGAGAAGAGCGAGGTCATCTGCAAACTCTTAAACAGTTCAACTTTATATCATCTTTTTGTTTTCCAATTTTACTGTTCTTTGGATTGTACTTATACCTTTCCCCCATTATGTAATCAAGGGCGCAATTAAAAAGATGTAGTAACATGCCATCTCCCTGCCTTAAACCAGTTTTGACCAGGAATGATTCAGAAAGTTTCCCTCTGAACTTAATTTTAGAATTTGTATTTGTTAAGATAATCTCCATCAGTTTAATTAATTTTGGTTGTAGTTCGAAATGTCTCAAAATTGTTAACAGGAAGGTCTATTGACAGAATTACATGCTCTCTTAAAACCCATGAATGAAGTTGAGAGAGGCCTGTTTCGTTTGCGGTAGTAAGCTACGATTAATTTCAGAGTAATTATTTTTTCGGCTCAGCTTCTCGAAGGTTTGAAGCCTCCTTGGTATTCCCCCAGTTCTTTATCCAGCTATTCTTGATCCTTGCTTTCCAGAACCCCCCAGCAAGGCCTATCAACCAACGAGAAGCCGAATAGCTGCTTGCGTTAAGGGCCAAATGTGGAGGAACGTGTTATTGACTTGCTTAATTTGTGAAGCTCCTTCTCGTGAATAAATCATCCAACTTTTCTGAAATTGTAATCGTTTGTTTGTTTGTCTGTTCATGTACATCCCAGCTACCGATTTCCGCGCCATCCGGATAAATTCTCCGTGGTGTGTCGTTTTTTTAGAGTGTAACAATCACTCCAACAAATCCATTTCACCAGCGAAGCCAAAGAGCGCGGGACAATCTCGGCGAGTATCTGTAACAGCGCAGGGCCGCTAACGAGAGCAGAAGCCGGACAACGAAGCGGGCAGACGCGCCGGAAGCAGGCCGCCGGGCTGGGGCGCGCGCGGTTTCCGGTGCGACTCGGGTTCAACGTCTGCCGCCTCTGTGCGTTCTCACCACCCAAACACAGGCTGCCCTGCCGTCTCAGCTCCCAGCCGCACATTAAACCGTGTTCTCTTGCGGCGAAGTGGGACCCCGCGCATCGTCTCACTCTCGCCACGAAAGCGCGTGATTTCTTTCTTGCTGTCTAACGCCCTTTCAAGTAAACGTCCTGAGAAAAAAGATTGCAATGTAAAGTGGATTATAAAGTCGAAATTCTGGAAAGAACGGGGAAGAAAAAAAAAACAGCACCAGGTGAATAATTCACAATACCTACAAAATAAAGTGTGGTCGAACATTAAGCAAAACAAGTTCGTATTATTTGGGGTAGTCAAAGTTTTAGTTATGACTTCGAAAAAACAAAGTTACGTAACTTTTTTTTGTATGCTGGTGGATGATTGCAGTCCGGGTACTCATTGAAAAACCCATGTCATAATACCGCTGCATGCCGCTAGAGGAAAGAAAACAAAATCGCCTTAAATGATCATTTATTTATCCAAGCCTCGGGGAAAAAAATTAGAACTGAATGGCAGGAATCAACAAGGACAACAATGCCTCAGCCACTGCAACAACTTCTGTTGTGTATAATTGGAAGGAGAAACAGCATTGGTCGTATTTTTTTTTGTTTTATTATCCGCAAAATCGATTTTCGGTCACTTAGTGGCCATCCTCAGTGCTGTAATATACAATTAAAATTGGTAGGCACTGGTATCAACAAGCTTAGACCGATCACATAAACTTGTTGATACCAGCTATTTCAAACGTCATTTTGTAAATAAAACACAGTACACTTTCGACAGAGTTAATTTAGGTAAAAGTGTTGCTATTACGAGGTGCATTCAAGTTCTAAGGCCTCCGATTTTTTTTCTCCGGACTGGAAAGAGATAGAAACATGCGCATTGTTTTAAAATGAGGCCGCGTTCATTGTCAATACGTCCCAGAGATGGCAGCACCGTACGGCAGATGGAATTTTACCGCCAGCGGCGAGAATGAGAACTGTTTTAAATACTTAAAATGGCGACGTTTTCCTTACTTGAACAGCGTGCAATCATTCGTTTTCTGAATTCGCGTGGTGTGAAACCAATTGAAATTCATCGACAGTTGAAGGAGACACGTGGTGATGGAGTTATGGATGTGTGGAAAGTGCGTTTGTGGGTGCGACAGTTTAATGAAGGCAGAACATCGTGTGACAACAAACCGAAACAACTTCGGGCTCGCACAAGCCGATCTGACGACATGATCGAGAAAGTGGAGAGAATTGTTTTGGGGGATCGCCGAATGAGTGTTGAACAGATCGCCTCTAGAGTTGGCATTTCTGTGGGTTCTGTGCACGCAATCCTGCATGACGACCTGAAAATACGAAAAGTGTCATCCAGGTGGGTGCCACGAATGCTGACGGACGACCACATGGCTGCCCGTGTGGCATGTTGCCAAGCAATGTTGACGCGCAACGACAGCATGAATGGGACTTTCTTTTCGTCGGTTGTGACAATGGATGAGACGTGGATGCCATTTTTCAATCCACAAACAAAGCGCCAGTCAGCTCAATGGAAGCACACAGATTCACCGCCACCAAAAAAATTTCGGGTAACCGACAGTGCTGAAAAAATGATGGTGTCCATGTTCTGGGACAGCGAGGGCGTAATCCTTACCCATTGCGTTCCAAAGGGCATTATGGTAACAGGTGCATCCTAGGAAAATGTTTTGAAGAACAAATTCCTTCCTGCACTGCAAAACGTCCGGGAAGGGTTGCGCGTGTGCTGTTCCACCAAGACAACGCACCCGCACATCGAGCTAACGTTAGGCAACAGTTTCTTCGTGATAACAACTTTGAAGTGATTCCTCATGCTCCCTACTCACCTGACCTGGCTCCTAGTGACTTTTGGCTTTTTCCAACAATGAAAGACACTCTCCGTGGCCGCACATTCACCAGCCGTGCTGCTATTGGTTGGTTGGTTGGTTTGGGGAAGGAGACCAGACAGCGTGGTCATCGGTCTCATCGGATTAGGGAAGGATTGGGAAGGAAGTCGGCCGTGCCCTTTCAGAGGCACCATCCCGGCATTTGCCTGGAGTGATTTAGGGAAATCACGGAAAACCTAAATCAGGATGGCCGGACGCGGGATTGAACCGTCGTCCTCCCGAATGCGAGTCCAGTGTCTAACCACTGCGCCACCCCGCTCGGTGTGCTGCTATTGGCTCAGTGATTTTCCAGTGGTCAAAACAGACTCCTAAAGAAGCCTTCGCCGCTGCTATGGAATCATGGCGTCAGCGTTGTGAAAAATGTGTACGTCTCCAGGGCGATTACGTCGAGAAGTAACGCCAGTTTCACCGATTTCGGATGAGTAGTTAATTAGAAATAAAATCGGAGGCCTTAGAACTTGAATGCACCTCGTACAACCCCAGATTGGTATTTGTTAGTGAACTTAACGACTTTCAAAAGTGACAGAATTTGTTCGGGTTGTTTGCAGAGTATATATGTGCATATTTAATAGTAAACGGATTCACTGTAGTAACAAATTTGGAGACACAGAGTCGACACGTCTTTCCCGGAAACTCGCTATCAGTCCCACCTATCTCGAGCACAGTGAGACACTCATCAGCTCCAGATGTTCCAGACAGCCGGCCGTTGTGACCGAGAGGTTGTAGGCGCTGCAGTCAGGAACCGCGTTGCTGCCACGGTCGCAGGTTCGAATCCTGCCTCGGGCATGGATGTGTGTGATGCCCCTAGGTTAGTTAGGTTTAGGTAGTTCTAAGTCTTGGGAGCTGATGGCCTCAGATGTTAAGTCCCATAGTGCTTAGAGCCACTTGGACAATTTTTTTGTTCCAGACAGGCAGCCCCCTGTGGCCCTGAGATGACGACTGCCACGGGCTAATTCCAGCGGGCCCGCCCGCCAGACGTCACACCCGATTCGGAAAGCACACAAAAAAGCGCCAGCGAGCGCAGCCGTTCGAGAGCGCATAATGCAACACGTCTCGCTGACCTGTGCCTGCTGGACCATGCCCTCCGCCTCCTCTCACCGGAGGTCGCGACGACCAGAGTCTCGCCACGGCAAGGCGGCAATAGCCAACTGAGCGTGATGCCGGCTTGAAGATAATGGAGACTATAAACGCGCGCGTAAGCAAGCTATCTAAATAGTGCGGAAGTCGCTCGCACAGAGGGAACGAAGGCAAATTTGCAGGCAAAGGCGCCCCGAAAGTAGACTGACACGCCGGCTTCAGAAATAGGAACAGGGAACAAATGTAATTTTCGAGACCTAGAAATAACAGACAGAGGTGGCCCGTGATGCGATACCATACACATCAAATCTCCGTCAGTGTACTTGGTAACACTATTACTTTGGTTCCTCGGCTTGTTACAGTACTGTCTAGGTGACGCCATTTAGCGGCTTAAATGTCGTAGCTGTTTTAGTGTGGGTAACTGTGGTGAAAAAGTATAATGTAGTGTGCCGGTATGTGTTGTTTCATTGTTGTTGTTGGTGGTACTGCTGCGGCTGCAACCGCTACTTCTGTTGATTACAGTGACGACTGATGAGAGAGAAAGGAGAAACTGAAACCTCGCGCCGACACAACAGAACTAGGGAAACTGAAAATTTGTGCTGGGTCTCCTGCTTACTAATCAGATGCGCTGACCACTACGCCATCCGGACACAGTGGTCACCACAACTGCACAGACTACTCTAGCACGCCTCCCGTCAGACCCAAGTTCTCAACATACACCACAAACTACTGATGTAGTGCCCTTAAACATTAGCCTCATTACTCCCGGCATCTCAGCAACTGCCGTAAGAGTTCGAGCTTAGTGTGCATCTGCAATGAGAAGATCACTGGTCTTCAACGCCCTAATTCCCTCTTACGGAAATAGGCGAGTTGCCGCGAGTAACGAGGCTAACGAGCAGGAACATTACATCAATAGAGCGTGGTGTAGGTCGAAAATTCGGGTTTAACTAGAGTAGTCCGTGCAGTTGTGGTGGCCACTGTGTCCGGATGGCGTAGTGGTCAACGCATCTGGTTAGTAAGCGGGAGAACTGGGTTCGAAACCCAGTCTGGAACAAGTTTTCAAGTTGCCTCATTGATACAAATTATGCCACTGGCATTAATTCCTTTGTGTCTTGTTTCGTAGGGACCGCAGAATGGAAATAGTATCCGTTCTTTTGGACATGTCCGAAAAACAGACATCACATATACTCAAAGCGTTCTGCCATAGTACTAGCATTTCCATCCAGCGCATGGACTATTATCTTAATGTCAGTACGCTCAGTCCATGTTCGATATCTAGAGTTTTGGCCAATAGTCCACCGTTTAGCGACCAGGAACTGAACCTCTCGCCATCTCGTTCTCAATCTAATGTTGGTGACGAAAATTTGTTCCGTCATCACAGTCGCAGCATAGTCCGGACTACAGCGCCGTCGCGCAACTGTGGCCACATGATTTCGCTACAGAATCGGGTTATCACCTAATGTACGATTCGTAGCTGGACTAACTGTTGGAAGGGGCCTGTCTTAACTTTAATATTTGGGATTGAAAATCCTCGAAGTTAAGATTACAAATAAATTTTTTATTTTGATTACTAGTTTCAGGCACACACGAGCCATTTTCAGACCATAAAAAATTCTTGAAGGTAATTACACTAATCGAGAATGTTACTATGATCTGAAGGTCGCTCGAGCGTACCTGAAACTAGTAATCAAACTAAAAATTTATTTGAGATCTCGACTTCGAGGATTCTCAATCCGTGGTATAAAAAATAATAATAATAATTAATAGCAATCGCGACCAATAATGAACGTCACTCATGCGGCAAGAAACTGCATAAGAGTCCCGAAATTTAAAGATTTCCACGCACTGGCATGGTAATAATTATTTTCTTACCCAACAAGTGCAGACATGGTTCTGAACAGTAATGGAACTCACACCAGTACCTTTCGCTGACGTAACAGAAGAAACATGTGGAACATTTCTTGTTTACTCGTAGCTTTCTGGTGGCGACTTCGATAGACAGAATTCTATTCAGAGAATTAAGTGCAAGAACAAGCATATAGGACAACAAGATTCTTACATACCAAGTTTGGAAGGGTAGCCAAAGTTTCAATTCGTCCGAACAGGGCTCGAGAGGCCCAACGGTACCGATCGACCGCCGTGTCAGCCTCAGCCTGCCGGCTTCATCGGATGTGGATACGGAGGGGTGGGGGGTCATCAAACCGCTCTTCCGACCGTTGTCAGTTTTCGTGAACTAGAGCTGCTACTTCTCAGTAAAGTAGCTCCTCAATTGGCATCACTACGCAAGCTGTACCAACGGAGGTGAACAGCACATGGAGACCCAGATGGCCACTCATCCAAGTACGTATCACGCCCGCCGGTGCTTAACTTCGCTGATCTGACGGGAACCACGTATCCGTCGAGGCACTGGCGTTGACAAACTTTTAATTCTCACTTCGAAAGAACTAAAGTTATCCATTAATTTTTGTTTGTTTGTGGGTACATATCTGCAGTCCTGTGCAGAATGAAGTCCCAGCATCACGGTACATCATCATCACGCCGCTAGAGAATCCGAAATAAAATCCCCATGGATACAGCAGCAATGAACTGCGCCACGGCTCCTCAAAAGGCGTGCTACCGTACAGTGGCGCTGGGATTTCGGTCTCTACGAAGACTGCAGACATGTACGTGCAAAAGAATTAGAACTTTACGACTACCCCTTCGTAATGAGGGCGTAGAAAGACAATTGTGACGGACAGGTCGCCAAGTGAACGGCGCAGATGACTAACCAAGCAGGAGTTGGTGGGCTTTGTTCCGTCGCTGCCAAGGCCGCCTCCCAGACTTGCCCGTCGTGAGTGGTGAGTGGTGACGGCACTGGCAAGCTTCCCGCGGCGCGTCACCGCGGCAGCACCTGCGCGCCCTCATGCATTATTCGGCGGCCCTGGCGCGCTCCCCCGTGATCGCCACATCACGGTGCCACTGCGCTCCAGCGTTATACCCAAATTTTATTTACCCTTATTTCGAACGATTATGTGGGACACGCCGAGGTAACGCATGTAGTCTAGCAGTCGCTCATTCCTTGACGAGCGCTCGGCTGGATCACGTCGTCTACTTTTATGTTGGGAATGTTTGTTTCTATGTACGACATCGTGAGAATGGCTACTTTATTTTGATCAACAGGGACAGGTGTCAGGGTTCAAGTCCCTGAATTCCCTGTCTAGCATTCGATTTTATTTGATCACAATCAATTCCCCCTCCCACTCCGCCACACAACATTAACACGTGTTACGCCAGCTAGGTCCTCAAGGATTAAGTAGTTCTGCAGTTGCTTCTCGCTTGATTTCATAGTAAAGCCAAAATACGACCTTGTACATCGAGAATCATTCTCAGGAGTAAAACCACATGTAATCTGTCAGACAGCTACTGAGACTTTACAGACTTACAATATATGGATGCAACACAGGACTTATTACCATACTCCTTTGAGTACAACCCAGGACATATTTATGAAATTACTTAAAAAAGATTTACAGAAACATGAACTTTGTTTATAAGGTTGTATTTTCACTACACATGAGTGTTATCGCGATTGCCACGCGGGATTAGCCGAGCGGTCTCAGGCGCTGCAGTCATGGACTGTGCGGCTGGTCCCGGCGGAGGTTCGAGTCCTCCCTCGGGCATGGGTGTGTGTGTTTGTCCTTAGGATAATTTATGTTAAGTAGTGTGTCAGCTTAGGGGCTAATGACCTAGCAGTTAAGTCCCATAAGATTTCACACACATTTGAACATTTTGAACATAACGGACAGAAGCCTACTCAGAAGAGAGAAGAGCAGCTCTCGCCCTCTTGGTTATAGATCATCGTCCTGGGCTGACTTAGACAGGGAACGTCGTTTAGTGAAATTTTAGCTGACCAGGCCAGGCCATCCCATGCTACAATGTCTGTTCCGTTGGGTAATGCTGTGCTCCGAAACAACGGCGTCCCTGCTCACATAGATCCTTTCGTACAGGAGCAGTTTTGTGGGCACGAGGATGCAGTGTCACATCTCCCATGGCCATCAGAGTCACCGGGTCTCAATATTATTTAACCTACGCTGCGGTCGCAGATTCGAATCCTGCCTCGGGCATGGATGTGTGTGATGTCCTTAGGTTAGTTAGGTTGAAGTAGTTCTAAGTTCTAGGGGACTGATGACCTCAGAAGTTAAGTCCCATAGTGCTCAGAGCCATCTGAACCATTTGAATACCTACAAAATAAAATAGGGTCGAACATTAAGCAAAACAAGTTCGTATTATTTGGGGTAGTCAAAGTTTTGGTTATCACTTCAGCTGTTAAGTCCCATAATGCTTGGAGCTATTTTTTATTTTATTTATTTATTTATTTTGTAGCCCTCTCTCTACACTGATGGCTAACTTTTAGGGAAAGCACTGGGATCAAAGGCCCTTAAACCAGCTGTATTTTGGAGGTATGTAGACGACAGTTTCACACTGAGGTCCCATTGGGAAGATAAATTAACAGAGTTTTTGTAGCAGTTTGAAATTATGTGTAAAGTTTGCTACAAGTCACTAAGTACTCTCATTCTCAAATACTGTATGAACTTAGTCTGGGTATTTGCATGTGGTGAGTTACACTGCCACAAGACGTATACATAATCTCTACCTATAATACTGGTCTTTAAAATAAAATTATACCTCATAATGCATAGATGACAAAATTTTAAGTTTTTAAATTCGGTCAATAATTATGCGAAATAATAAAAATTAAACTTCTGTTGCTCCAGGAACAAGATAGGCAACCTACAAATGGGACAGTGCACCATTACCCATGAACCGGGATAACCGTTTAGTAATGTAGATAACAGTGTGGTCAGGTTTCGCTGCTTTCTACAGTTAAAGCGGCTGTTTACTGCTTTACCGCCAGATACCGCCTGCTCCTTAACTGATCAGCACGTAGCGCCCACGATTGCGATAAGATTCACTCCGAATAAAGAAAGGCAACAATACATACATTACACACTCATTACTACAATTAAAATTATATACCAAGCCTTCCTCGTCTTAAGTCAGTCCTACTGAAAACCATATCAAAACTCTTAGAGCAGTTCCTGAGATTATCTTCCACAGAAAAAAGCTGCAGAGGACTTTAATTTAAAACACGAATAGATAAAAATTCTATGTCAAGAATGAAAATTTTCTTTAGTCATTTCCGGTTTCGGCTCACTACCGAGCCATCTTCAGGTCAACCTAAACTGTTGTTCAGAGTGTGTCACTCATTACACACCGTTGTACTTTTTAGATCCAAGTCGCCATATTTCAATAAAACATCCTAAAGTGTAACTTAGTTGGTTACGTAAATTCATCAGTGATTAATGTTGACAGTTTACATAACCAAGATTTTAGAATGCTTTGTTTAAATAGGGCGACTTAGCTCTAAAAAATACAACGACGAGTAATGAGTGTCACACACTGAACAACATTTTAGAGCGATCTGAAAATGGTTCGGTAATGAGCCGAGACCAGTAGTCAGTAAAGGAAATTTGAGTTCTTGATGTAGGACTTTTAGCCACAAGTTTTAAATCGAGATATCGCATATCACCTGCCCATTCACAATGCCAAAGAATAATTTAGTAGTCCGTATAGCTGTAGAATTGTCATCGGAAAAGACCTGCAGTGAGTGCTTGTTGCGCTGCTGAGGCCCGCGGCCGGTTCGCAGTACTGGCGCCGGATGGCCTGGCGCGGCCTCGCTGCACAGGAAACGCCGGGCAGCTGCCTTCCTGGACACACAGGTTCCCCGGCCTGCGGTCGCGCTTCACTCGCTGCATTCCGCCATTCCACTCGCCAGCATACACCCCGCAGCATTCGAAGCTGGAGAGCTTATGTAGTATGAAGTAGCCAATATTCCGGCGGCTATGTTTTTCGCCACCCAGTGAGAGGGATCTATTAAATTAAGTATTTTGGAAGTCACATCCCGTCAATAATACGCAATTTACAAACTACGCCAAAGCATCATGTCAAATTTATTATTTGATAAAAGTTTAAAATAAACGCCTTTCCTATATGAACATACACTTAATAGCCAAAGAAACAGGTACACCACAGCCTAATATCGTGTGGAGCCTCCGCGAGCACGCGGAAGTGCCGCAGTAGGACATGGCATGGAGTCGACTCACGTCTGAAGTAATGCTGGAGGGAACTGACACCATGAATCCTGCAGGGCTGTTCATAAATCCATAAGAGTACGAGGGGCTGGAGATTTCTTCTGAAAGCCACGTTGCAAAGCATCCCAGATATGCTCAATAATGTTGATGCCTGGGGAGTTTGGTGGCCAGTGGAAGTGTTTAAACTCAGAAGTGTGTTCCTGGAGCCACTCTGTAGCAATTCTAGACGTGTGGGGTGTCGCACTGTCCTGCTGTAATTGCCCAAGTCCGTTTGAATGCACAATGGACATGAATGGATGCAGGTGATCAGACAGGATGCTTACGAACAGTCCCCTGCTGACATGCAGGGTCCATGGATTCATGAGGTTGTCTCCGTACCCATACAAGTCCAGCTGCTCGATAGAATTTGAAACGAGACTCGTCCGACCAGGCAACATGTTTCCAGTCATCAGCAGTCCAATATCGGTGTTGACGGGCCCAGGCGAGGCGTGCAGTCATCAAGGGTACACGTGTGAGCCTTCGGCTCCGAAGGTCCATATCTATTATGTTCCGTTGAATGGTTCGCACGCTGACACTTGTTGACAGCCCAGCATTGAAATCTGCTGGAATTTACGGAAGGATTGCACTTCCGTCACGCTGAATGATTCTCGTCAGTCGTCGTTGGTCCCGTTCTTGCAGGATCGTTTTCCGGCCGCAGCGATGTCGGTGATTTGATGTTTTACCGGATTCCTGATATTCACGGTACACTAGTGAAATGGTCGTACGGGAAAGCCCTACTTCATGGATACCTACGTTCACACTCACTTAAATCTTGATAACCTGCCATTGTAGCAGCAGTAACCCATCTAACAACTGCGCCGGACACTGGTTGTCTTATATAGACGTTGCCGACCGCAGCGCCGTAATCTGCCTGTTTACATATCTCTGTATTTGAATATGCATGCCTATAACAGTTTCTTTGGCGCTTCAGTGTAACATATTTAACAGCGCACACCGACAGATGTGAAAGTATATGAAGCAAAACCGTATGATTAAATATAGCACCGCAAATGAGCTGTTCGTGAAGCTTTGAGCACTATGGGGCCGCGAGGGATTAGCCGAGCGGTCTCAGGCGCTGCAGTCATGGACTGTGCGGCTGGTCCCGGCGGAGCTTCGAGTCCTCCCTCGGGCAAGGGTGTGTGTGTTGTCCATAGCCTAAGTTAGTTTTTAGTTACATTAAACAGTGTGTAGGCTTAGGGACCGATGACCTCAGCAGTTTGGTCCCGTAAGACCTTACCAAAAATTTCCAAAATTTTGCACTCAAATGTTTTCTTTAGCAACTGTGGAGTGTCATTATGTCACGAAGCGAAACTGTGTGCTCACACGTCACCAGTTATATGTCCACGACGGTAGAGAATGTTATTTCCACATCGGTGGGAGAAGAAGGGGATATTATAATTTCATAACAGAGACAAAGTGGTCGTCAGTGGATCGTATTGACATTGGCAGGCGTCAATTTTAATTTTACTCCCAACAGACGCGAGAAGAAGACAGCGACATACACGGTGTTACAAATTGCTTTTTACAACTTTGGTCACGTGTATGTGAGAAATGGGGACAGGTAGGGAAGTGCCATTTGTGGTATAATGTTCACGGACACCTTTAGTTCTAGCGGCCGTTTTGCAGACTTCAATGTTTGCACCATCTCTAATACGCAAGATATCTGAGCTATAATCCAGTTTCTCTCATATCTGGCCTACTATATCCTCATTAACGTATGGAATGTAAGAAAGCAAAGAAAAAATCTAATGTGGTTATGTTTGGAGCCCTTGGTGCGAGGAAGAGAATTCTCCTCTACCAGTCCAGGAAACTGGAAATGTGTCGTAACATCCTTAAACATCGAGACCGCCTGTGGAGGGGCACCATCCTGCTGCAGAATGATTTCAGGTTGATGTCCTACGATCTGTGGAAATACAAATTGTTCGAACAGGACCAAATAAACAACCCAGGTTATTGACGCCTAGGCAGAGAAAACCAGTCCCACCACATGGTGATAAAGCAGTCATCGCCACACTTTTACCTTTCGACTGTTGCATACAATTTTCATGCTAAAGTGGGTGTTCTCAGAGCCCCAGATCCTCACATTGTGTCGGTTTACCTTCCGGAAACATGAAACCAACTTGGTCCATAAACATTTGTCATGTCGCTGAGACTGAGATTCTCAATCGCAAATGCTCTCCGCTTATGGTCTGTCATCACGCTGAAGCACATGCATCTACTGTAATTTCTACGCGTGAAGCTACAGTCTCTTGTGAAGCACCCTGTGCACTGTTGTTGGTGGTAGCTGCAAATGTCGAGACGCTTGATGGATTGATTTGGTAAGGCTCCGAATAAATGCCTGTTGTACCTCTGTATCACCCGTGCTCGGACGCTCAGAACTCGTTCTACTCACGACACTTGCGGATTCCTCGAATCTCTTTTACATCTGTCTGGCAGTTGGGCGTGATGTGATGTGCTTCCGTAACGCGGGCAGAAGCTCCACTGGACCTGGGTGTCAGATTTGATCTTTATAACTCATTCCACTCATGTGGCATCTAGTAGGGGGGGGGGGGGAAGGGGGGCGGATGAACATTATGCCGAAAACCGCACCTTTCTACCTGTCCCCCTTTTCGAAATTTACGTGATCAATGTTGTAAAGATCGTCTTATTCTACGATGTCACTGGGGGGAATCTTCGCTCTTCATTTGAATTTTGTAGCGTTTGCGGGCGTTTTCTTATAGCATCGTGAAAACGGGCTATGAATTAAACACTCGCGAACGCTGCCGCCTGCCAGCCACGTCAAGAGCAATAAATGACAGAAGCGGGTGTCTGCGGCTGTGAGACTTCCTCGGCCAACAGAAGAACGAGGCGCGCATGCTGACGGCGCTGGCGGCCGGCCACGGAGGAGGGGGCGTGCGTGCGCCAGTCCGGCGCGAGGCGAGTCTCCTGGCAGCGGCGGGGCGCTTCCCAGAAGCGGCGCCGCGTGGCGGAATGCGGCGTCGCCGCGGCCGCGACCGTGGCCGCAGCCTTGGCGGGCGACACTTCGCTCTGTACTCAGCTTAATGAGCTGCGGAGCGAGTCTGCGGCAAGTAGCCATGTGCGTGCAGGGTTTGACACCTACCTAAAAAAAATTACACAACTGATTTTTTGTTTGTTTTCATGTACGTGTCTGCGGTCCTAATACATATTAATATTCACATGCCACAAGCAAAGAAGGGAAAGCAGAAAGGTGGAAGGAGTATATAGAGGGTCTATACAAGGGCGATGTACTTGAGGACAATATTATGGAAATGGAAGAGGATGTAGATGAAGATGAAATGGGAGATATGATACTGCGTGAAGAGTTCGACAGAGCACTGAAAGACCTAAGTCGAAACAAAGCCCCAGGAGTAGACAACATTCCATTAGAACTACTGATAGCCTTGGGAGAGCCAGCCCTGACAAAACTCTACCATCTGATGAGTGAGCAAAATGTATGAGACAACCCTCAGACTTCTAGAAGAATATAATAATTCCAATCCCAAAGAAAGAAGGTGCTGACAGATGTGAAAATCACTGAACTATCAGATTAATAAATCACAGCTGCAAAATACTAACGCGAATTCTTTACAGACCAATGGAAAAACTGGTAGAAGCCGACCTCGGGGAAGATCACTTTGGATTCCGTAGAAATGTTGGAACACGTGAGGCAATACTGATCCTACGGCTTATCTTAGAAAATAGATTAAGGAAAAGCAAACCTACATTTCTAGCATTTGTAGACTTAGAGAAAGCTTTTGGAAATGTTGACTGGAATACTCTTTTTCAAATTCTGAAGGTGGCAGGGGTAAAATACAGGGAGCGAAAGGCTATTTACAATTTGTACAGAAACCAAATGGCAGTTATAAGAGTCGAGGGGCATGAAAGGGAAGCAGTGGTTGGGAAGGGAGTGAGACAGGGTTGTAGCCTCTCCCCGATGTCATTCAATCTGTATACTGAGCAAGCAGTAAGGGAAACAAAAGAAAAATTCGGAGTAGGAATTAAAATCCATGCAGAAGAAATAAAAACTCTGAGGTTTGCCGATGACATTATAATTCTGTCAGAGACAGCAAAGGACCTGGAAGAGCAGCCGAACAGAATGGACAGTGTCTTGAAAGAAGTAGCCAACATTCCTTTAGAACTACTGACGGCCTTGGGAGAGCCTGTCCTGACAAAACTCTACCATCTGGTGAGCAAGATGTATGAGACAGGCGAAATACCATTAGACTTCAAGAAGAATATAATAATTTCAATCCCAAAGAAAGCAGGTGTTGACAGATGTGAAAATTAACAAACTATCAGTCTAATAAGTCACGGCTGCAAAATACTAACGCGAATTCTTTACAGACGAATGGAAAAACTAGTAGAAGCCGACCTTGGGGAAGATCAGTTTGGATTCCGTAGAAATACTGGAACACGTGAGGCAATACTGACCCTACGGCTTATCTTAGAAGCTAGATTAAGTAAGGGGAAACCTACGTTTCTAGCATTTGTACACATAGAGAAAGCTTTTGACAATGTTGACTGGAATACTCTTTCAAATTCTGAAGGTGGCAGGGGTAAAATATAGGGAGCGAAAGGCTATTTACAATTTGAATAGAAACCAAATGGCAGTTATAAGAGTTGAGGGGCATGAAAGGGAAGCAGTGGTTGGAAAGGGAGTGAGACAGGGTTGTCGCCTATCCCCGATGTTATTCAATCTGTATATTGAGACAGCAGTAAAGGAAACAAAAGAAAATTTCGGAGTAGGTATTAAAATCCATGGAGAAGAAATAAAAACTTTGAGGTTCGCCGATGACATTGTAATTCTGTCAGAGACAGCAAAGGACTTGGAAGAGCAGTTGAACGGAATGGATGGTGTCTTGAAGGGAGGATATTAGATGAACATCAACAAAAGCAAAACGAGGATAATGGAATGTAGTCGAATTAAGTCGGGTGATGTTGAGGGTATTAGATTAGGAAATGAAACACTTTAAGTAGTAAAGGAGTTTTGCTATTTGGGGAGCAAAATAACTGATGACGGTCGAAGTAGAGAGGATAGAAAATGTAGACTGGCAATGACAAGGAAAGCGTTTCTGAAGAAGGGAAATTTGTTAACATAGAGTATAGTTTTAAGTGTCAGGAAGTCGTTTCTGAAAGTATTTGTATGGAGTGTAGCCATGTATGGAAGTGAAACATGGACGATAAATAGTTTAGACAAGAAGAGAATAGAAGCTTGTGCTGCTACAGAAGAATGCTGAAGATTAGATGGGTAGATCACATAACTAATGAGGAGGTGTTGAATAGGATTGCGGAGAAGAGAAGTTTGTGGCACAACTTGACTAGAAGAAGGGATCGGTTGGTAGGACATGTTCTGAGGCATCAAGGGATCACCAATTTAGTATTGGAGGGCAGCGTGGAGGGCAAAAACCGTAGAGGGAGACCAAGAGATGAACACACCAAGCAGATTCAGAAGGATGTAGGTTGCAGTAGGTACTGGGAGATGAAGAAGCTTGCACAGGATAGAGTAGCATGGAGAGCTGCATCAAACCAGTCTCAGGACTGAAGACCACAACAACAACAACAACAGTATCGTAGCCCGTCGCTAGAGGAGCCAAGACAAAAAGGCGGACCCATTCTTCACTTGATCAATGGACTGCGTCCTTTCTCTCTCTCTCTCTTTTTTTCCCCTCCTCTAACCGCGTCATCCGGTACTGTGGCGTGCACCAGGAACGCAAAAACATTCCTGCAAACAAACAAAAAATCAGCTACGTAACTATTTTTTCCATGTACCAATTAAACGTTTATATCCCACCCCTCGTTTTAGCCGACGATCTTAGAGTGCTCGCCATCAACACACAAGATAAACACAGTGAATAAACAGGTAAGAACGACAGTCAGGAGCGGAAATAACAGTGCTAATGCCTATAGATAGGAAACCAACTGAAATCGCTCAAAAGAGGAAAGGCCGGCCACTGAAACTAACGAGGTACCAAATCGATTCTACATAGAGTGTGCGAAGGAACTTGCACCTCTTCCAGCAGCAGGGTGCCGAAGGTCTCTTGAGGAGCGAAGAGCTCCTAATGATTGCAAAACATCACAGGTAGTTCCCGTTTTCAGGAAAGGCCGTCGAACAGACGCACAAAACTATAGGCCTACATCTCTAACGTCGGACTGTTGTAGAATACTGGAACATGTTTTACGATCGACTATTCTGGTTCTAGGCGCTACAGTCTGCAACCGTGCGACCGCTACGGTCGCGGGTTCAAATCCTGCCTCAGGCATTGTTGTGTGTGATGTCCTTAGGTTAGTTAGGTTTAAGTAGTTCTAAGTTCTAGGGGACTTATGACCTCAGAAGTGGAGTCCCATCGTGCTCAGGAGACGGAACATCTCATCTGTAGGAACCATCATAGGTCCCGAAAACAACGATCTTGTGAAACCCAGCTCGGACCACGTTCCTTGCCCCTCGAAAGGCATTCGATACAGTTCCGTACTGCCGGCCAACGAGCAAAATCCGCGCGTTTGGATACCGGATCAACAAAGTAAGGGATCCGTACCAGAGGAAATAGAGGAGATACAAAGAAGAGCAACACGTCTCGTTACAGGTTCATTTAGTAAGGCGAAAGCGTCACGGAGATACTCAGCTAAAGCCTGTGGCAAACGCTGCAAGTGAGACCTTCCGCAGCACGTTACGGTCTATTGTTAAAGTTCCAAAAGAGTGCATTGCTAAAAGAGTCGACCAATACACTGCTTTCTCCTACATATACCTCGTGAGAAGACCGTGAAGATAAAATTAGAGAGATTCGAGCCCACACGGAGGCTTGCGGGCAATCGTTCTTCCGGTGAACCAGACGCGACTGGAACACGAAACGGGGAAAGTGGTATTGTTACATAAAATAACTCCACCACGTACCGTATGGTGGCTTGCGATGTATGTATGTAGATGGAGATGTATGCAGATCTGGTGAGCACACCGAGCAATAAAATAGTCAGCCCCAATGGTATCACGTACATACCGCGTAACACTGCCTCTAACTTTGACAGTGGCCTTCATTCGGCGAGGAAGAGAGTCGACAACTTTCTGCGGGTAAGCCATATCCAGCTGTAGCCCACTCATTGATGATTAGATCCTGAAGAGTTACCATATTGCGGGGCTGTTGATTGCTGTGTCTCATCCGCTTTTCCAAATGATAGCAAGTATTTCCTGCGGGATTAGAGTCGGGTGATTTGGTGGGCAAGTCGTGGTGCATTCCTGGTCAAACCAGGAATGTAAGTGTGCAGTCCTGTGAACAAGGATGTTTTCATGTTCAAAGATGGGCAAGTCACCATCACACTCGTCATGTAAATGTAGAAGAAAGGGCAAAAATCGTTATGAGTGTTGAAAGAAACATCGGTTCATGTTGACGATAACATGAATGAGTGAGGTCAGGACTCGGCGCAAAAAAGCTCCAAATCATCTCTAGCTGAACTACACTCTCCACGCACTGCAGGTTAAGCGCCTCAGTGGACCGTTGGTGCAATCGACTCGTAGCATCATTTGAGAGGCAAAACAGTGACTCGTCGGACATCACACGCCTATAGCGGCTACTGCAATATTTCTTTGTTCTGTGGCCTAACGAAGACGTGCAGTTTTACGTGTCGCTGTGACAAATGGTCATTTGCTAGGTCCCCGACTCCAACTTTCCATTGCATGCGAACTGTTTCCGATGAACGTGCCTTCATTGACAGCAGTAATTTTCCCATCGGTTTTCAAACCGATTCTCATTGACATGGCGTGACACTCTTCTGTCGGTCAGGATCTTTTTCCAACCACTGTCTCGTGCATGCGAGATAGTAGCAAGTAGTACACCATTCCTTGTCCACACGCTGGACAGTCCATGTGGATACACCAACATGTTTAACATATTTCACACATGTTTGTAAACGTATTTCACCTGTATCTCATACCGAATTTCGCCCTGCAGTTCGTTTTAACGCAGCTTAATGTTTATGATGTCGTATCTTCTGAAATATGTGTCGTACAATAACATATTTTTGCAATTACAATTAGTCATATATGTGAATGCTGTCCGCAAAATGTGTTGCAAATAGAGTTCATAGTAAAAAAGTCATAAATTACAAGATTATGCCTGATGCGGTAGTTTTATGGTACGAACACCGAAAATATAGTTATGCGTTAAACTTTTTTCCTTTCATCGTTTTAGGGAGGGGGGGGGGGGAGTGTCATCGAGAAAAGGTCTCGTAAAAGTTTCAAATTATGTGTAAAGTTGGTTGCAAATCACGAAGTGGATTCGTTTTCAAATATTGGATAATTATAATCTACCTATCTGCGCGTCGTGAGTTACGCTGCTTTTTCACTTTCCACCCCTTTGAGAGGTAGGTGGTTCTTACACACACTGTCGTTCTTTCCAGGTAGTAAGTGAAAGCTTACGAAGTTTGGTTGATATCAATGGCGTGGTTTAGGAAGCGATGTGGAACATACATATACAAATCCTCTTTTATAATACGTGTGGATACAGTTCTGTTTTTGGTTAATTTTTTAAGAGACTGGAGCGTGGTTGAACAACTTTGCACAGGAGGAAATAGAGCCAATGCCCGGGGACAGGTGAGTCACGAGGAAGCGGGCTACGGAGTGTTTACTTCCAGGTGAGAGCAAGTTCCGCTCCAGATGCTCACCAAACTAACTGGCGGCCTTTGGGGCAAGAGTCAAAAGCAGCCTGAAGGCACGATGCAGCCGACATCGCCCGTTGATACGAGTGTTTCCCGCGTGTTGAGCGGACTCGGCAGAATTTGCTCACATTAGTTTACTGCTACAATAAGCTATGTGAAAATCATCTCCGTTACCATCATGTCTTGGCAACATCAAACTTAGTTAACTGTCGATTAAACAAAATCTTAAATGAGAAAGTTCAAAATTCCTACTAAATAAACAGTCAGTTGCAACTCAAAAAAGACAACAAAGATGTGGTTAGAGAAGCTGAGAAGGAAACAGGTTGGGTCGTAACGACAGCAGTTCAGCTGTTGTAAATCTAAGAGGTCGGTGTTGGGGCGAGGGGTGGGGGGAAAAGGATGCAACACCCGTTCCTCAACTGTAAGGAACGGAAACATCCATTACCTCTATGGGACTCATTTAAGCTCTCCGAAATGTGACTACCATTATCTTTGTTTATGAACGGAGGCGGCAACTCACTGCAAACTTCTCTCTCCAAGCACCGTGACACCTCATTATCCCATCTTGTCTCAGATGGGAACTAGAAATGAATCAAGCTAGCCTTCACGAAATCCAGTAAAAGTCGTAAAGTACGAAGAACAGCAAAAGCACTTAGCAATGCCTGTTTCTTCTCGGCTTCTGCTGAGAACACTGGTGACGTTGTAAGTTAGTGACGTACGATAAGGAGACTGTAGTTCCGATAATAAGCTGCAGAACGTTACAGTTCACAAATTTATCACTGAATGGCATACACATTATCTTAAATTTCATTTCAGATGACTTCCCGTCCACGAAAGTTCAGATCAAGTGTCGACATCATTTACTGGACCTTTTGGGCACTATTCTCATATTCAGATATGGTCCCCAGCTTACAACTTACAATTTCAAACATGAAATAGATTAACAGCTACAACGAATGCAGTCAGAGTTTCCAAGAACTGTACCAGGCCACCTCTTGGGATTAAGTTGTAATGTCACCTGAGAGAGACATGCCCTAAGAGTGCAAGTGAACGGATGGTGGCCGTATTTTCAGTACCCTGTACTACAGGTGAACAGCACTCCTCGCCATTTCCGTCACTGGACACTGAGATAACTGACAGAAAGCCATAACTAAAGAAATTTGTTGAATTCTTCGCACGATTATTGTTAACGCAGAGGTAACTACATATACAGTAAAAGAAAGCACTAATTACTTAATGCAGATTGTTAAATACGTAAGGAAAGGTATAAGAAATGACACTATTATTTGAGTACCAGACAAAAGAAATTAAGCAAGATTACAGAAAGTATTCGCTTTGCATCGGCTTGTGTTGTTATACCTCACCTGCCCACCGCTTCAGCTAACAAAATAGCACCCAATGAAAGTGATGCAATACCGTGTTGCCTTAGAAGCGTGTGATTCGATCCTACTTTCAGGTATGAGTCAGTTACTTGGAATGAGAGAGAGAGAGAGACTGGAAAATATCCAACGAATAACTAAGTAGGCAGGGTGCAAGTGCTACACCGACCGTTGTGACCGAGCGGTTCTAGGCGCTTCAGTCTGGAACAGCGCGACCGCTACAGTCACAGGTTCGAATCCTGCCTCGGGCATGGATGTGTGTGATGTTCTTAGGTTAGTTAGGTTTAAGTAGTTCTAAGTTCTAGGGGACTGATGCCCTCATATGTTAAGTCCCATAGTACCCAGAGCCATGTGAACCATTTTGCAAGTGCTACTCTCAGATTAAGAGGTTAGTGTAAGAGAAGAATTCGTGGCGGGCCACACCAGTCAGTCAACAAACTGATGTGGTTTTTAAGCGATATATTCTGCATTCACGATTTACAAGGCAACAGAATGCAATTTTTAAGCTCTGAAGTCAGGGGTAGGGGGTGAGGGCGCGGGGGAAGAGTGCACTGGTATTCATTATCAAGTTTACATGCTATCAAGCATCAATTAAAATTACAAAAATGTGATCAAATGAAAGCCCTATAACACTGACACGAGCGAGAGAGAGAGAAACACTAGTAATGAGGAGCAACAGTGGAGCAAGATGGGCCGGGCGTTTAGGCCGTAGCATTTCGCTGTATTGAGCCGATGGCGGCTGGCGGTGTTGCCTAGCAGGTCCTCCGTGATGGACACGAACGCAAAGTGTTTACTGCTGCAGGACACCAACAAACATGAAAATCACTCATCCTACTTGGCCCTGTTTAAAAAATTGGCCACAGCAACAAAACAGCAGATTTCAGGGTAGCTACTATTTTCTACTACCACCCTCAACGGCCATTCCTACAAAAAGCATGTCTTAACAGCGAGTTCTCAGGGATCCCTCCAGAACTTTTAGGTCGCATATTACTAGGTTGGTCCTAACTGACAACTTAACTCCCAACGCCACCCCCTACGAACGCAACCCTGCGCTCCTAGCGCCCTTCGAGCCAACAATCTCGTCTACCCGTCTCCGCCATAGTAATAGTTTGAAAGGTTTCACCTTAAAATTAACCAGGACCAACATTACCCCTGTACAGAGGGAATGATGTTCAGTAATTTCCGTCTCACTCTCGTCTTGGGGACATGCAAAAAACAGAGATGCAGTTGTTTTTTGTTTTAATTCATAGCTTCATTCCCTAATAAAATAAATGTCACAGAAAGACACATTCGCTTGAGGATGCCTAGCATTCAGACGCTTTTATGACTCGCGTGACAGTACCACCACGCGTTCCTAACGCGATAATAAGTGGCAGCTTAATGTTTTTAACTCTGTTGGAGGGAAATATATGATTAGTGGCTTCTGATGTAAGATTCGTGAATTTCCTTTCGCTGGGGCAGGCCTGAGAGGGTACAGTGACGGACTTGGGTGGTCCCGGCGCTATGAATACGGGGACGGCTCGACCTCTCCCCTGCTGGGCACCTGCTTCGCAGAAATGTGGCCACACGCTGGCCGGTTTCCGGCGCTCGCGGGGCGGCGCGTTGTTAGAAGACAGCAGGGCGACTACAGGTGCCCTGCACATTTCTGGTGTGACGGATCTCCCATTTCGTGTCGGTGGACCGTACTGTGGGAAAAGTCAAGAATCCAAATTTCCGGAACGATGCCAGCCGATCAGAAGCGTCATTAGCATAGGCGCTGTAGTGGAAATGTCTGAACCAATACAGAATGTACCAATCTCTGGGCAGTTAATAGGCATACTGGAAGCGATAGTTGAGAAATTTTAGCAGACTTCCGTTGCGTTTCACTGTGTTGAGAGGAATTCTTCGTTGTCGCTATGGCGAAAACTGTAAATCCTCACCTCCAGGCATGAGTTTTCTGGGAGCAGAGAGAAACGTTAATCAACCGTGGAGTCGGTGCGGTGACGCGTTGTCGAAAGGTCGCACGTACGCACACGCACGCACGCACGCACGCACGCACACACACACACACACACACACACACACACGGGGAGGGAGGGAAGGGGGGGGGGAGAGAGAGAGAGAGAGAGAGAGAGAGAGAGAGAGAGAGAGAGAGAGAGAGAGGCACCGATTTTGGAAAGCCAACTGCGCTTCCAAAGCAATCTTCTGTTCAATTAGAGGTATCCACCACTTGTTAGCAGAATAATCTGAATCAAAGTGACATTCGCTCAAACGATCATTTGGCTCTGAGCACTATGGGACTTAACATCTGAGGTCATCAGTCCCATTTCTCTGCCTCGTGATGACTGGGTGTTGTGTGATGTCCTTAGGTTTAGGTAGTTCTAACTTCTAGGGGACTGATGACCATAGATGTTAAGTCCCATAGTGCTCAGACCCAATTGAACCATTTTTTTCATCAGTCCCCAAGAACTTAGAACTACTTAAAGCTAACTAACCTAAGGACATCACACACATCCATGCCCGAAGCAGGATTCGAACCTGCGACCGTAGCAGTCGCGCGGTTCCGGACTGAAGTGCCTAGAACCGCTCGGCCACCGCGGCCGGCCAAAAGATCATTTACTGCATTTTTGGGGACATAAAATGTGCATTCTATCGTGGAAATTGATTTTTTCGGTATTTTTGAAGACTTTTTTTTCATTTTAACATCAGATGAATACTTGATCATAGATTCAGTTTTAGAGAATATCCATTCTACTGTTAAAGCAATTTAGAAAGCATAAATTGAGTGTTTAAAAGAACTGACTTGTTTTCCCTCTTTCCTGTAGTCGTCCGCAGCTCGTGGTCAAGTGGCTAGCGTTGCTGCCTCTGGATCACGGGGTCCTGGGTTCAATTCCCGTCCGGGTTGGAGATTTTCTCTGCCGGGGACTGGGTGTTTGTGTTGTCCTTATCATTTCATCATCATCAGTCGTGACAGTGGCTAGATTGGACTAAGTAAAAAATTGGACTGTGAAAAAAAAAGGGGGGGGGGGACTTTGTACGGCCGCTGATGACCGCGCCCCACAAACCAAACAAAGCATCATCCTTCAGTCCTACAACAACTACTGAATACGAGTACAGCGTCTTTAGAACTGCATCGCCACACTCATTAAGGGTCCACAGAGCCGTTGGACATTGATTCCTGTTCTCAGTGACTCCAAGCACCCTCTAGAATACCTGGCGGTCTTTCACTGTCATTCCGAAACATGCCCGGGTAAGCGCAGGCGTCATTACGTCGCTTCTGGGATTCGGGGAGGCGTGCCGCCTGTAATGATACTTGAATTACGTAACCATTACGACACCTCAACTCAACCTCTCGATACCAGCGATATTCTACTGTGTTTCTGTTAACTACTTAACATATTTCTGAGACAACATTCAGATTTGATTTCATTTGTGATACATCGATATGTTTATATTGCAATGATATTATTCTTATGTGTATTCTTTCTTTTGTCACTACGATCTTTGACGTACTTGTAACTCTGATTTTTGGGTGCGTAAGCGATTATTAGTTAGTTGTTAGAGAGTCGGACCTCGAAAAAGTCAAGTCTTGGACGTCATGTTGGAAAGACGCATATTGTAGTCAACTTATAAAATGTGAACGTTAACAGTGACTGTGAGGAAGATGTTTTCAAGTATGTTTTGTATTGTGAAGTGATGTTTTGTGTGTTACGTGATATTGCAATAAAAGCAATTAAAAGGAAGTGTAACTTAAATTCGGAGTGCTGATTATTTTTTTTACCTCACCATTGTGCTAACTTTGAAAGGTTTAATCTTCAAGAATGGTTTGTGAAGCGCATCTACAAAACTTTTGAATATAGCAGAATAAAACCTAGGCCTCTTTGCATCCGAGCTTGGAATCATCACCACCTAGATTTTCGACGATTGAACCATGATTTTACAACGAGACTAGCGTGGGAAACAAGAAAAGATGAGAGCCTAGTTTATTCATTATTACATGAAAGGACTTTATTAACTGTGCTCTAATGACACCTGCCACATAATAACTTTGTTGTTGCCCGAAAATGCAGTATTTAGCAGCGTAAGCAACACCACAATCATTATTAAATTTTGACCTATGTTGTGGTAGGGTTGTTAGACGCCCCACGACCGAGTCCGCCCTGTGGTGCGGATTTTAGGCGGCGTCTCAGATCAAGGTGGGTGATTACTGGGGTTGTAACCGCATCCTGCCTAACACACGGTTCGCAAACATTTCGAAAACGTCCGCTCACTTTCACATGGGATAATCAAAGACATAGACATTTGGGATACACCAATATCCGTCACGTAGGGGAAAATGGGCGGCGACAGAAGGACATACGGCCACTCACTTCGACTAACATTTCCGAATCCGAACGTTACCGTGCTGACGCCATGAAGACACTGAACAAAGGCCAGGACAGTCGTAGTACTTGAAATCATCTTGAGCGACAGTAGAAAATCATTAAGCCCAAACAGTGTTTGGACCACAGACCGTCGCCCACTATTGTTCGTACTTAACAAACTGCGGACCCAGCTATTGCACAGCAATACTCGCCCACAATGGGCCACTCGGGCTACCGTGAAGGAGAGCGGAGCTGTGGCGGAGAGTGCAACAGGAATGCGAGGAGCAGCCTGCAGCGGGAGATGCTCGCCGGGCGCCTTTTTGCTGGAGCCGTCGTCCTTGGGCCTGGAGCTGGAGAGCTGGACCTGGAGCCGCAGCCCGCGGCCACTACCCGTGGGCCTCGCGTGCCAGACAGCCCCTCCCCTGCCCCCGCTGCTGGTTTTAATTGGGCGCTCGCCGCCCATTACAGCGCCGCCCAACCCGCATTAATCCTTTTATCCGGACATCTCTATCTAGCAATCAATTTCGGTCTGGTCCGCCTTGAGAAAAACTGGCATACGTTCCTGTCCCCTTATAAAAAGAAACAATTAACGTTCCATTGTGATATTTGTAAGCAGATCACCGCTGTGGCGGCTTATGTATGGCTGTGCTGCTCGTAACACGTGCTAGCACAAATAAATGGATATAATAACAGTTGATGAGAATTTCTCTCATTTATGTTTAACGGTCCTGGAATCAGCGTGATTAGCAATGAGATGGGTTAACACAACATAAGGTTTATACCAGTTTGCATATCGTTTGCGCGTTGAGCACGTAAGTGTGGCAGACATCTACAAAGAAAAAGTTGGCCTGTGGAAAGCAGTCCCGGGGGCTGGATACCAGCTACAACTTATGTAGATGTTTAAGTGTAGAATTTGAAAAGCACCTGCGACAACCTGCGCAATTCTATCAGATAGCGAGGATGTCTTGTTTGGCATTTGGTGCATTTTTGCACGGACCACACGGTTTCTCGTACCACACACAGTTTCAGTCCTATGAATCTTATCCTCAGTATACGGGGCTGCGTTGGGAATTTTCAGGCGAACAAGGAATGTAAATATCGGTCGAGGTCGTTCAGTAACTCGCTGTTGGCGTACCAGGTCAAATGGAGTGTCACCAAGGCCACTGCTTCATTTCTGGATACCTAACATTTCAAATAGAGTGTCACTTGAACCAGTGCTCCATTTCTACATACCTGAAATTTGAAACGGAATGTCACCTGACCTAATCGCATGTTTCTGCATACCTGAAATACCAATCGAGCATCGGGATAGACAATGCAACTTTATTCTGTAGCGTCTCTTATTTTCATCGAAGAACGGAGGAAGAAAAAAGCTATGAGGCTTTAACTTCGCGTCGACTAACATAATTCGAAAATTAGATTGGAGACGTAAGATATAGAAAAGCTATCATGGACGTTTGAAAGGAAAGAACCTAAGTGTCGCCTTAGGTGAGTATGAAAACCAAGTAATACATAACTCTCGATGGCCAAGACAGTGATGTTAATCCTGCTTTCCCCCCGAACGCGTCCAGCACTTTAACTATTGCACAACCTACATCGGTGTGAATCTCAGAGGCAAGATTAAGGTGTTAATCTTCCACCGCCTAATCTCACTCAGAGGAACGATAATATCGCACAAAAATACCAAATGTCAGTGGATGTGTACTGGGTAACTAATTTTTTTCCAGACTTTTGCACTATCAGGCATCATCCTCCACACAGGATGAGAGTTAAGGTCCCTCAGCGGCTGCTTCGATTGTATTTGGCTGCATTCAAAGCGGCACTGATAACTGTCGCCATACGCCGCTGCCATTGGTCGCCCGATGACATCGGCCTGCAGCTTGCTCAAAGTGCATCCGATTTCATTCGCCACTTTTTGGGGAGATAACTGCAGCGACTGTGAGTTTGTGGTACTAAAACGACGGCGAGTGCGTGTGACCGGTTTGTATTAGTCTCGAAATGCACCGTACAACTACCGTACATTCTTTCCTCAGTTACTGAAATAATAAGGCAAGTTCTACGAATGCATGAGATGAAGAGAGAAACATTCTACTATGATTCGTGATCACATTCAAAAGCAAGATTACAAACACATTGCAGAGATCCACATAAATTCGGTAAAACAGGCATATGCCGATTAACCTCCAATGTTGTGCAATGTGAATGACGAACATAAATTTTCTACTCTGAACGCTTACAGCAGTGGAAAAGTGAAAATACATCGACAACATTTGCGAGCCATATCATATAACAGTCGCCACCCCACTAGCATAGAAACGCCAGTAAGCAGTAATAACACCTACTACAGTCCAAAAAAGATCCACTACAATAACTTTAAGCATCGAAACTGACACGCGGTACGTTTTATCACTTGAACATGTAATTTTTCCAGGCCTAAAACTCCCAATACAGATTTTACGTGAATTGCAGATGATATGCTGCATTAAATACAGACATTAGGCCTAAATGGCTGCACAGGTACGGAACGAGCATATCCTATAACAAGGTAACGTCCAATAAATTATTATTAAATTTGTAAGTTGTTCGAAATTAATGACCTACAATAAATAACGACTTCAGACCACAGATTCCGAGATATATATGTGTCATACATTAGCCGGCCGTAGTGGCCGAGCGGTTCTAGGCCCTTCAGTCTGGAACCGCGTGACTGCTGCGGTCACAGGTTCGAATCCTGCCTCGGGCATGGATGTGTGTGATGTCCTTAGGTTAGTTAGGTTTAAGTAGTTCTAAGTTCTAGGGGACTGATGACCTTAGATGTTAAGTCCCATAGTGCTCAGAGCCATTTGAACTTTTATTTTATTTTATTTTTTGGTCATACATTGAGGTGACAAAACTCATGGGATAACGATGTGTATATATATACAGGAGGTGACAGTAGCGCGTACACAAGGTATAAAAGGGCAGTTCTTTGGCGGAGCTCTCATTCGTACTCACGTGGTTCACGTGCAAAAGTTACCGACGTGACTATGACCGCCCGACGTGAATTAACAGGCTTTGAACGCAAAATGGTTGGAGCTAGACGCAAGGGACATTCCATTTCGGAAATCGTTAGGGAATTCAATATTTCGAGATCCACAGTGTGAAATTTCAGGCATTACCTCTCATCACGATCAAAGCAGAGGTCGACGGCGTTCACTTAACGACCGAGAGCAGCGCAGTTTCCGCAGAGTTTTCAGTGCTAACAGACAAACAGCTCTCCGTGAAATAACTGCAGAAAACAAAGTGGAACGTTCGACAAATTAGGACAGTGCGGCGAAATTTGGCCTTAACGGACTAGGCAGCTGACGACATCGTCTGCAGTGCCTCTTCTGGGCTCGTGACCGTATCGGTTGGACCCTAGACGACTGGAAAAGCGTGGCATGGTCACATGAGTTCAGTTCGTTAAGGGGTAGCGGCTTTGGTTAGTAGTCAAAAAGTCCTCGTTCCCAAGTTCGAACCACCAATACTGACAAGAAGAAGGGACAGGATGGTAGGAAATTCTTTACGAGATCAAGGAATAACTTCCATCGTTCTAGACGGAGCTGTAAGGGTAAAAACTGAGACAGAGATTGGAATACATCCAGCAAATAAAAAAGACTGTGGACTAAAAAAAAAGTGGCGGTTTTGATACTGATGTGGGCTGTGCTTACGTAGAATGGATTGGGTCCTCCGGCCCAACCGAACCTGACGAATGACTGAAAATTTTTGTGTTCGGCTACTTGGAAATCATTTGCACCCGCTGATGGACTTCATCCTCCCGAAACAATGTTGAAATTTTTATGAATGACAATGCGCCATGTCATCGGGCCACAACTGTTTGCGACTGGTTTGAGGGACATTTTGGACAATTCGAGCGAACGATCCGATCACCCACATCGCCCGACATGAATACCATCGGACATTTAACGGACATAATTGACAAGTATATCGTGTACAAAAACCTGCACCGGCAATTATGGACGGCGGTAGAGGCAGTCCGACACGATATTAGGAGGTATTCCACGATTTTTGTCACCTCATACGATAAAAATCATCGTCGTCCGACACGGCAAAAAAAAACTGTTTGATCTTTGTCGACCATCATCCGAAGTTTTTGAATTCGGGCGTAGAGATCTGTTGCACTGAGACATTGCACATTCTGACGTACTGCTTTGAAAAGATCGTCCGTCTTCGGCCGATACTGGTCGTTGGCGGAATCCCCTGATGTCGGTGCCACTGTGACCGGAGCTTTACGTGCATTTGCGATCTATGAATAAAGAAACGTTACAGCCGCATTCCCCAAAATAACTACAGATGAATGCCTGGGCATTTCTTTCAACAAGACCACCCCGTGCTCGTACCACTGAGCTGCCTCCAGAGATGCAGACTAGAGATGGGTAGTTCGCGAACGAACGGGTGCAAACGGAACGGTTCACCAAGATGAACGAAAGGACCGAGGAACGAATTCCAAGGAACGATCGGTTCATAGTTCACTTCGGTCGCGGCGGTCTACTTACAGTTCCCAGGAACGAGGAACGATGGGTTCATAGTTCACTAGTTCACTTCGGTCGCGGCGGTCACTTCGGCAGTTCTCGTTCCAGCCTCGGTCGCTTGCTCGTCTCAAGTCTCGGTCTCCCTCGGCCGCACCCTTCGTTCTTCGCATGACTACCTGTCTCAGTTCCTCTGCCGACGGCTCCTAGTTAGTTTAATATCCAGTTGTTCGTTTCGTTCACTGCGCTCGCCTATTTTACATGTCTTCCAAACTGTTCTTGCACTTGGTTCTGGCTATTCAGCGTCCACGACCGGTAATCAAAAAGTATTTTATAGTTACGTGAATTACATAAAAATTACGTTGTATGTAATAGGTGCGTCTTTTCCGGTAACAAAAGGGCATATCAGCTCACTTCATTATATCGATGAACAGCAGAAGACATACTTATAACAAGGCAAGTTTTTTTTTTTTTGGTTATTCATAATTTTTTTGGTTTCATCTACTTGATTTAGCAGCTAACTTTCAATAATTTGGTTAATTTTTAGTGTAAGAAAATTCATACAAAACTATTTTCGTGTATCTTTCATATACAAAACATTACATTTAGGAAGGTTCTAATTATTTTTAAGTTTGGTTGTTTCCAATTTGCTTTACTTGCTAGTTTGGTTTCTTTGGAGAAAAAAAAGAAAAATAAAAAAAATAAAAAAACGTGGGTTGTGGGTCATTTTGGCTCAGTAGGAAAAGCGGTGCCTCTCCATTTGAAAAGACATAGATTGGCATAAAATCGTATTTACTTATTATCTCAAAAACATTTGTTCAGAAGGAGCTTTCAAACCAAAAACTTTATTACTGCGAACTTAATTATTATTATTATTGCTGCATTAACTTTAATAATGCAACATAAAAACCTAATTTTTACTAAGAAAACAACATTTTATTTTATGCTTCCATAATGTCTCTACTTCGCCTAGGAACTCAGAGACAACGTGAAGTATATATAGGGTGTAAACGATTATTGTTTACAACGTAGCATAGCTATGTAGTGGAAGTTGAAACGAAGAATTTTATATAAGACACTTGTGGTCTATTAAGTTGGGAAACAGCCACCAACAGGTTTACAAGACTACATGAGCTATAGCCCATGCGCGTCGCGTGAGATTTTCATGTTCTCTTCTCTAGCTCTCTACACATCGTCATCGATTGTTTCGCAATTGTTGCTTGCATTAGCTTGTTATTTCTTCACTGCTTAATTATTACATGTTTGTTTGTTGTATCTGCTCGTACGGGCAACACATCGTCCGTAATTGGCGAGCAGTCTGTACTCGGGGCCGGTTTTCCGTGCGCCACCCTATATTATTTCCCTGCGATCAGCCGCACAAGACTACGGTTGGTTAAACGAGAGGTTCTGCAGAATCACAGAAATTACACCTAAAAGTGTATAAGAATTCTGTAATGAATAAACACTCTATACTTCAGGGGGAGGCAAGTGCCCCCTCTTGGTGCCCTCCACCCTTCAGTCACCTACACTACTAGTTTTCAGTTTTTCATATACTAAGCACAAATGAACGGTGAACAAGTAAAAATGAACGTTTCCCAAAAAAGAACGATCAGCAGTGAACTAGTTCCCAAGGATGAACGAGTTTGCCCATCTCTAATGCAGGCGTCGAAGACACGGCGCCCTCTGAGGCTGCTTTTTCTGTGTGGGAGAGGAGCTGCAAGGAGGGAAGGCCGTCCCCATCAAGCGCGCGGCCGACAACAGCTGTGCGAGCGGTGCATCCGGGAAGCAGCGGCGCGCCGCCATTGTCCGCAGGTAAGCTGGGGCAGAGGCGGAGGCAGAACCAGGAGGGACCCGCAGGCACGGCCACGACATCCGGCCCAGATAAGCAGCTGCCGCCTGTGTTCAAGACGCTGTGCTCCACCAAATTTTATCATACGGTGGCAGTCAATCGAGCGTGCGCCGCGCCCCTGAGAGTTCATAGAGCACACAGAAAAGTCGTCTCACGCTGGTGCTCCAAGTACGGACAAGAAGCAGAGAGGGCTGATTATTATCTCACAAAGACATTGTGGCAGACGGACGTTGTTAACCGTGGGAAACTGCTCTTGTCTGCATTTAATCTGATAGTCATCCCTCCCAACTAGTGTAGAGGGCATGAAGATTTAAGAGTAATTTTTAACATTCTCTCCTGTTCATACTACAAACAACCCCGGTCGAAAAATGTTTGCTTCCGCCATTTAGACATTAGAGTGCATTGACTTTGTGGCAAAAACACGAATCTGTAGGCAGTGATTGCCGTAAATATCAACTACAGACACAAAGCAGCACAAGAACGGATCCAACACTGATAAACACATTGAAACAACACGATTCTGTTCACGAGAAATCAACAACTGTTATTCACTGTGAATGATAAAATCTACTACAGTTGTAAAAATTAATTATTTCTAAAAAGGAAAGGACTACCCGTTTCAGTACAGATCCTTATTAAAATGTGAGTCCGCAAGGATGCATAACTAAGGTTAAAATATTGCATGTTATACCAGGGATGCACTATTTTAACATAAACCTATTTTAATATTAATTATGCATCCTTGTGGCCCCACATTTTAATATGCACCTGAAGATGGGAACATGACCTGAAACCGGGTAGTGATTTACTTTTGAGAAATAAATAATTTTTACAACCGTGGCGGATTTTATCGTAGTGACATAAGTCTAAAATGCTCATCTACAGTCTGTCTCTCCTAAGAGTCGCTGGGCTTATTTTTTCTGGTGTTTCAGGAGATACGTGCAATTTTGTTTTTGCAATGAGTAGCTGGAATCAGTCCAAACAAATAATTCATACGACTCCAAAAGAAATGCACACTATTTTTTGTAAAAATACAGTTTTCATTCTGCAAGTGTGAAAGTTTTACAGTGTAGATACATCCTTCCCGCTTGTTTTCAAACTTAGTTCAACCTGTTCCCGAGAGTGGCGCCGTCACAGCATGTCTTCGAGACGACTGCTACACTTGACGTTCGTCAGAAGCACCGTGCTGTCATAGAATTGCTGTGCTGTGAGAACCGAGACAGTGGGAAACATCCACAAGAGGTTGAAAAAGGTGTATGGAGATGCTGCTGTCGATCACAGTACAGTTAGTCGGTGGGCAAGCAGGTTACGTTATGAAAGCGGGCACGGCAATATTGAGGATTGTCCTCGCAGTGGCAGGTAACGTACTGCACACACTCCATATAATGTGCAGAGAGTTAACGAATTGGTGACTGCTGACAGACGCATCACAGTGAACGAATTGTCACGCTACGATGGGATAGGGGAAGGGAGTGTATGCAGAATACTGAAAGTGTTGGCGTTAAAAAAGGTTTGTGCCAGGTGGGTTCCCAAGATGTTGACAGTGGCTCACAAAGAAACAAGAAAAACGGTATACAGCGAACTTTTGGAACAGTATGAGAATGGTGGAGATGAACTTCTTGGAAGAATTGTGACAGGTGATGAAACATGGCTCCATAACCAGAGACGAAGAGGCAATCAATGGAGTGGCATCATGCAAATTCACCCAAGAAAAAAAAAAAATCAAAACCACACCTTCTGCTGGAAAAGTTATGGCTACGGTGTTTCTCGATTCCGAAGGACTCTTGCTTGTGGACATCAGGCCAAGGGGAACCACCATAAATTCTGATGCATGTGACGACACTGAAGAAACTTCAAGCTTGACTGAGTCGTGTTCGACCACATCGGCAAAAGCAGGATGTTTTGCTGTTGCACGACAATGCACGGCCACATGTCAGTCAAAAAACCATGGAAGCGATCACAAAACTCGGATGGACAACACTGAAACATCCGCCTTACAGTCCTGACCTGGCTCCATGTGACCATCATCTCTTTGGGAAACTGAAAGACTCTCTTCGTGGAACAAGATTTGAAGATGATAATTCCCTTGTGCACGCTGCCAAACAGTGGCTCCATCAGGTTGGTCCAGAATTTTACCGTGCGGGTATACAGGCGCTGGTTCCAAGATGGCGTAAGGCAGTTGAGACGGATGGAAATTGTGTGGAGAAATGAAAATATTGTTCCTAAAGGATATATCTACACACTGTAAAACTTTCAAACATGTAGAATAAAAGATGGAGTTTATAAAACAGTGTGCATTTCTTTTGGAGTGACCCTCGTAGATGGAAAGTGTCAGTATGCAACCTGGCACAAAAAAAATCAATTTTAAAGCAGAATTTTACGTGCCCATTCGATAGGGCGCTACCAAATTAGTCTAGTGCGATCTAAATATTAACGAGGACAGTAAGAACAACCAGTACTCGAGTAGTGACAGCTCCGCCTTGACACGGGCTCTGTGCTACCACGATTCAAAAGCGCTGCTGTCGCTTCTGTAGAACTGCTTCTTCTTCATCTCTTCCTGTTACTGTTAACACATATCGACACAACGAATATAATAACTAATGAGGAGGTATTGAATAGGATTGGGGAGAAGAGAAATTTGTGGCACAACTTGACTAGAAGAAGGGATCGGTTCTGAGGCATCAAGGGATCACCAATTTAGAATTGGAGAGCAGCGTGGAGGGTAAAAATCGTAGAGGGAGACCAAGAGATGAATACACTAAGCAGATTCAGAAGGATGTAGGTTGCAATAGTTACTGGGAGATGAAGAAGCTTGCACAGGATAGAGTATCATGGAGAGCTGCATCAAACTAGTCTCAGGACTGAAGACCACAAGAACAGTACAAATTAAATTGGGATCGCTCTGCCGAACGAGCACGTGAAATCCCGTTTCAAAAATAATTTTGTTTTTAACAAGGAACAAAATGATTTTCAGTGCGAAATGAGCAGTATTTGACTGGCTGACTCCACTACACATTGCAAAAATATGCCGAAAACATGAGAGGAAAATGCACCTGACGGCTCTTAGCAGGGACACCCGGTATATAAAACTGATCAGTGAATTCAGTAATATTCACTAAAAGCCATATTTTATCCCTACACAGGAAGTGTCACACAATCCTTAACAAACGCCACAGAAACAGTTTCATTTCCAGGTACCATGTCTCCCCCCCCCCCCCCCTCGCCCCTCCGTTTGCCATCATCAATATCACAAACACGACATTATACTTACTTATCATCGCTACGACCACAGTTATAAGCTACAGTCTCACAGCTGACACATCGATCATTTGAGGCACCCCAAGATGGCGATTACCACGCAATGATCCAAATGAAAAAGCAGCACGTTTCTTAGAATTATTCGCGACTCACGGCATGTTGGGGAAGAAGAAAAGCCAACAGCTTTCGGTAAACAAAGCCATACAGCCAAGTTATCATTTTTTTTTAGGGGGGGGGGCGAGGGGTAGCTTTACTATAAGTAAAGCTGTTCTCGACCCCCAAAAGCTGAACACCACCCTGCTGTAATAGCTATAGGCATATCGGACGTGGTACGCTCCTGTCTTGTTCTGATCTTTAAAACTGATCTAATCAGCCTGTTACAAGGAGAGTTACAGTTTATCGATGACTCAAACACAGTGTGATTTGGCAAATCACTGTCGGGGGAGAAAGAACCGACAAGGGACAGAAAGATACCTAAGACAGAGCGAGGATCGAACCCGGACCTCTGTAGTTTTATTCTTACATACTACGTCACCCATAGTAAGATCTAGAGATAGCTCAAAACAACCATTTTGGCAGTGACGTCGTCTTCAGAGATTAAGGGAAATCAATGTGATTACTCGAGTGTGTTGAAATGCGTATGCGACACTGTGTGTTTAGTGTTTTAAGACATCCGCGCTTATCCCGAGGGTCGCGTCGCTCGCCTGTGCAGCACCCTGCGCCTCACTCTCGTGCCAGGCGGCGGGCGACCTCTGCTCCGGGTCCCACGCCTGCGTCGCTCTATCGGACATCGCGGCTAGGCGGCTGTGCTCTAGTGGGCAACTTTCTCTCCCGCGGAGGCGCGGACTGCTGCAGGCCGCGGGTTCGGTCAGGCAACCTCACGACGAAGTCTGGAGAGCTGCTACGGCGGAAGGCTGTAGCCCACGAGAGTACTCGTCTCATACGCGCGCAAAATACAGTTCATCACCAGGTGCGACTATAAACGCGTTAAATACCTCGTTACCTAGCTAGACAGTTATTATGTATTTTATTGAACATCGGCAAAATAGATTATTACCATTTGTAACGTGTCACCTGTTACCGTAACAAAAATTTTCTGATGTTCTTGTGTCCATCAATTTTTGTACGACTGACTTGTACATACAATGAGTTGGTACTGAAGATAAACTACAACAGTTCCAAGTTGAAAACGAATCACATATAAATACAATACAGCAGTTAGTATTAAGAATTTTCTCTGCGACCCAGAAGAAACTAACATTCAAAATGCTTTCACTTGTATTACGAAATATTAATTTTGTAGTTACGCCCAATTATGACTACTTTGATCGAGAATGATGTAGCGTTGTAGGCTGCTACGAAAACCTATATTATTGGTACCAATCTCGACTGCTACTACTACTACATCATCATCATCATCATCATCAACTACTACTACTACTACTACTACTACTACTACTATTACTACTACTACTACTACTACTAATAATAATAATAATAATAATAATAATTGTAATCATGATAATATAGCACAAGACTTTTTCAGTTATAGTATCTGCGTGGACACACACATGACATTCCATCCGACATTCTATTTTTGGCACAAGCAAAAAAAACCTCTGAAATCCTCTCAAAGAGATGAAGCATAATTATCGTAAGGCTGAGAGGCCCAGTGACTATAATTACGCCATTCCTAAAGTACGATTCTAAAAGTTTTGTATAACATCCACGGTTTCCGAGCTATCGTGATCAGAGAATGTATCAAAAGGTAGAAATCAAATGATTTTAAGTGTCCCATACTGTTAGTTCTGCAACTTTCGCAGGAGAGCTTCTGTGAAGTTTTGAAGGTAGGAGACGTGGTACTGACGGAAGTGAAGCTGTAAGGACGCGTTGTGAGTCGTGCTTGGGTAGCTCAGATGGTAGAGCACTTGCCCGCGAAAGGCAAAGGGCCGAGTTTGTGTCTGGGTGTGCTGCTATCGAAATGCCGGCGGTTGCCGACGACGTCACCCGGCTCCAATCTCGTATCTGAACATCGCCTACGCCGGAAGAAACCCAGGTCCACTGGTCCACCCGCCCCTCCCAAACAAATCAATAACAGCTTCGCTTGCCCCCTCCCCCACCCCAGACACACACTAATGAAATAGTTTGTTCGCCATTGGTCTTAATTTTCCTTTCTAGCTGACGGTTTGTAATGAACTCATTGTCGCAACTAAACTGTACCTCGCAGTCTATCAGCCGTGCACGGAGGGCAGAGTGTAGGGAATACTAAGACTACGGCGCAGAAACTACATCGATGAACAAAAAAATCGCAAGAAGGAATCATGCGACATAAACTAAAGTTTTTAGGCGTATTTCTACATCTGAGACACGATTTCTATTCAAATTTCGCGCCAGTCGCATAAGAGTGGCGCTAGTAACGCCACTATGAGAATTCAAAACAAACGTGCTTTAAATACACGCTATAAAGATCGTGTGCATTAGTTACCTTTCAGATTGGCCGTGATGAATTGATGTTAGTCAAAATGCCTTTAATGCGACAACGACGACACTATCATCAGGTCACTCAGTTTGGCCGAGGTCGTGTAATACGGCTACGAGAAGCTGGATGTTACTTCCGCGATACTGCAGGAAGTCTTAGAAGGAATTTAGCACTGCACACGTTTCCTGGCAGCGGTGGTCTCGACAATGTACGATCGGAAGAAAACCGGGCTCGGGACGGCCTCGTAGCACTACCGAGAAGGTCGACCATCGTGTTCGGCACATGGCTCCGGGCATCGTACTGCATCTGCAGCAGCAATTTGAGCTACATTTGGCACCGCAGTGGCACAACGAACTGTTACAGATCTGTTACTTCAGGACAGCTCCGAGCCAGGCGCGCTGTACCTTGCATTCGTCTAACCCCAAAACATCGTCATCTGCGACTTCAGTGATGTCAAGCGGTAACTCATGGAGGACTGAGTGAAGGTCTCTTCTGTTTTCTAGTGAAAACCATTTCTGCCTCGGTACCGTTTGCGATTTCGTATGGCAGCAGGAGCACTCTCGTGTTTATCCCATGCACACTGACTGCAAATCTGGTGATTCGGCTTGTTGTGCTGTCATTCATGAACAGCATTCCATGGGGTGTTTTCCAACTGGATAACGCTCGCCCAAAAAAAAAATTGTTCAAATGGCTCTGAGCACTATGGGACTTAACTACTGAGGTCATCAGTTCCCTAGAACTTAGAACTACTTAAACCTAACTAACCTAAGGACATCACACACATCCATGCCCGAGGCAGGATTCGAACCTGCGACCGTAGCGGTCACGCGGTTCCAAACTGAAGCGCTTAGAACCGCACGGCCACACCGGTCGGCTACGCTCGCCCACATGCCGCTGTTGTAACCCAACATGCTCTACAGACTGTCGACTTGTTGCTTTGGCCTGCTCGATCACCAACTCCATCTCAAATCAAGCACACATGAGCCATCATGCGACAACCACCCCGTTCCTGTACTGACCGACCAACAGCAGCAGGCATGTAACTCTATCCCATAAACTGACATCGTGTACCTGTACAACACAATGCATGGACGTTTTCATGCTTGTATTCAACATTCTCGCCGTTACACCGGTTGTTAATGTACCACCATTTCACATTTGCAATGTCTTATCTCGCGCTTACATTAACGTGTGGTATCAACCATTTAAATATGTTACCACGACAAATGTATTCCCGAAATTGCATTACTCTACGTTAATTACTTCTTGTGTTGCTATTTTTTTTTTTTTTGTCAGTGTATAAGAGGCGTGAGAGCGGCAGTGGCGGCGGAGGCGGCGGCAGCAGCGGTGCCCCGCCCCCGCCGTGTGCCGTGTCCGGATGGGAGCGCCTGCCTAGCTGCCACTAGCTGGCTGCCTGCCCGCCTATTCCCTCGCCCGAGCCTGCGGCGGTCCCACGCCGCGAACAAAGGCCGCGCCGCTCGGCTGGGCGCGCGTCACGCTGTGACGTCACAAGGGCGGGGCGCCCCACAGCGCTGGCACCCGCGACCTTGCCGGGAGTCGAACTGGTGCAGCCGCGCCTGCCTTCTTTCTCGTGTTACACCGCAGGCCTGCTCCGATGTCACTCCGTGGTTACAGCGTTGCAGGAGACGCTGCTCCTGGAACTGCTACCATTACAATTAAGACATGGCAGTAGTATATCGATGTACATGAAATATTTATACTTTGTAGACATAAATTTGACATTCATACAGCAATGTTATGTCCGCCTGCTTTGCTGAGTGGTAACGTGCTTGCTCCCCAAACACTGGGCGCGGGTTAGATTTCCGGCCGGGTCGGAGATCGCTCCTGGACTGGGTGTTACGTTGTTCTCATCGTCCTTTTATCCTCATCATCGGCCCCAAGTTGCCCAATGTGGCGCCGAATGAAATAAGACTTGCATTTGGCGGCAGAACCCGAATGGGACAGCCGGCCAGTATGGCAGAGCGGTTCTAGGCGCTTCAGTCTGGAACCGCTCGACCGCTACGGTCGCAGGTTCGAATCCTGCCTCGGGCATGGATGTGAGTGATGTCCTTAGTTTAGTTAGATTTAAGTAGTTCTAAGTCTAAGGGAATTGATGACAAAAAAATGTTCAAAATATGTGTGAAATCTTATGGGACTTAACTGCTAAGGTCATCAGTCCCTAAGCTTACACACTAATTAACCTAAATTATCCTAAGGACAAACACACACACCCACGCCCGAGGGAGGATTCGAACCTCCGCCGGGATCAGCTGCACAGTCCATGACTGCAGCCCCTTAGACCGCTCGACTAATCCCGCGCGCCGAACTGATGACCTCAGATGTCAAGTCCCATAGTGCTTAGAGCCATTTGAACCGAATGGGACACCCCGGCCAACAATGCTATACGATCATTTCATTTCATCAATGTTATACAGTTCGCATATCGGCGATACTGATGAATTCCTATCGCTAAAACGGGATTTAATGATTCCAGTTCCCACATACAGGGCGTGGAAACAGCAGAAACACAACTACTACCATGCCAATACGGCGTAGAAAACCCGTTGCCATTCAAAACAGCTTCCAGTCGTCTCGAAATGGGTGTGGTGGCTGTGGCGCGCAGGGGAGATGCGACAAGATAATACAACAATAAAAGCATCAATATGGGGAGCCTTTAACTACCGATACGTAGTTTTGCTTTCGTTTGATTGTAAGTCATACCTAGAATGACGCTGATACTTTTGTATGCCTTAACACAAGATAACGTCTCCTACGTTCTGCTTGTGACGAAAAACCGATGCTGCATCTGGGATCTCCGACGTTCCTCTCCACGAAGCAAAACCGTGACATGGTACACTCTTTCTTTCACGCTTCCCGCAATAGTGGAACGTGGTATTTCACGCTGTGACGTTACCTTCTCCCCGTCCACGAACGTTTTCACGCCTCGTGAGATGATGTCTCCAGCAGTTCGCCCGTTTCCAAGGCGGATGTTGCTGTCTACTTGGCGTATATGGACTGGAATGTCCACTAATTACGTGAGTTCAAAACGGGGGGCTGCGGTAAAATAGCGCCAAATCACATTTAAAGAGGGACAATGAAAATCTTCCGTCAGCTTTTCAAGTCGGAGGATATACACTGTTACAACGGACAATATTAAACTGCCCATCAGTCTTGTAGCCTCTCCGAACTGAACTGATTATTTAACAAGTGTGCATGCCGAGATTTCCTGATTTGAAACAAGCGCCGTACGAGCGTCGGATTTCATTCGAGACGTTCTCTGCCGCGCCGGTGGATTTCACCGGGTGTCAATCCGAGAGTCACGCGTGATAATCTGCAACACATAAAACGCCGATGTTAATGTGTTCAACATGAATCAAAACTTTTGCAACGCGTGTCTAAAGCGGCATGCCGACAAGTCGAAACACACGTCCGATTAAGAACTTAATCGTTTACGGAAGGAAACTTAAGCTAAAGCTAACCGACAAGAATTCACTTTGTGATTGTAAAAGTCAAGAGACTTTAAACTACGAAATTATCCAGTTCAAAGGAAGGTACAAACAATGTAAAGATTCAATGACATTTAATGTATATAATATTCCAATAAAAGGACAGTTTTTTAGGGATCTGTCGAAACACACTATGTTCGTGGAGTCTGTCTCTGTCTGTCCGTCCGTCCGTCCGAATACTACTCAACGTTGGCACGTTTGAAACAGTGTTTTAAAAATGGCTCTAAGCACTATGGGACTTAACATCTGAGGTCATCAGTCCCCTAGACATAGAACTACTTAAACCTACCTAACCTAAGGACATCATACACAGCCATGCCCGAAACAGGATGCGAACCTGCGACCGTAGCGGTCGCGCGGTTCCTGACTGAAGCGCCTAGAACCGCACAGCCACTGCGGCCGGCAAACAGTGTTTTAATCTAGTGTTAAAAACACTGTTTAATACACTTTCTAAATGAAACGTGATTTTGTCAAATTTTTTAATGTTTAAAACAAATTTTTAAAAATCTCATATAGACTTTATTTTACGAGACTACGAAGTAAATCTCACGTGTGTGTGGGGGGGGGGGGGGGGTCGGATTTCACCAAATCTCACCCCGGGAGGAGGGGTGACAAAATTTTAAAAGAAAACACTGACGTAATTAATGGACGATCCCCAAGAAGAGACTGCATACCAGTGCGTGGAGACGTCAGCTGGCTCGACGAGGCCATGTCCAACCCAGTGGTCGGATTTGGGAGTATTTTGAAAGTAGCTGGGTTGCTGCAGGGCACTGATCAGCTGTACAGAAGACGTGACTGTGTCACGAGTCAAAGCGAGGCTGGTATCCCTCATTTAGAGTGATGGTTCATGTGCAGCAGGGCACAGAATTAATCCAAATCCGCAAAAAGTTTCGGATGAAATCTTCGCGGGGCATTCGGTCGTTTGATTTGTCTAGCGCACCACACGGCGGTAAAATGGATCACGGCTGCGAATGAGGTTTTAGCCGGATTCTACAGAAGCTGCGAGTCGACAGACAGGAAGGAACGTTTCAGTAAGTCTAGGATTCGATACCAGGTCATTCGTAACATTTTGATCAGTAACCTGTCACTTTTACCTCTAGCAATGTTTTTTCAACTTAAAAATGCCAATTTGATTCGGAGTTCACTTTAAACTGTACGGCGCCCTATGGCTATTCAATCGTCGAAGAAAGGCAGCGGCCCACCACCTCAAATAGGACTATACCAGGTAAGGCGATGTGTTGTTCAAAGCAACCTTCGGGATGATGAGAGCTGCACCTTTAGCTCTGTGGTCCGGGCCGCGCGCTGTTGACATTCTGAGGTGGTGGTCTTTGTCTGAGTGCGCAGCCAGCCGTGGGAGTCGCCTCCAGCCACTGGGACAAGACAGGAGAGGACCGTGGCCGCCGGCGTTCCGGGAAGCTGCGCCCGCCGCCAGTGCACCTGCTCTGGACCCGCGACACCTGCTGCTCCCGTTCTGGCGCGCTGCCCTAAAAACCGCCGGCAGCGTACCTGCTATAGATCCCAGCTCCAAACACCCTATAATGTCACAGTAGACGGCAACGCGACCTCCCCGTATAGCGTAACAAGTTAAGGGCTAGTGTACGTTACATACAGGCCACACAGACCCGGATCAAATCCGCGTTACACTGGCCACACAAGACGTATTTTACAAAGCACGGCAGTATTTTTATATCGTATGGAAACGGCAGTACTCGCTAAAATAGTTAAAATGGTTGTTTATTTTCGACCGACACACACACACACACACACACACACACACACACACTCTGCATGGTTCTCCTAAGCAGCAACTGGACCTGAAGATGGCCATCTGAGACAGTCGAAACCGACCACCCGTAAAGATACCCGCGTTTCTACTATTAAAAAAAAAAAATGAAATACAAGCCATAGTTCTTAGATGATTTCCTGCACCCTATTAGGTGAATTCTGGGGAAAGTCCCTATCGCACTTCAGAAACGCAAAGTACAGGGTGAGGCAGAAAAACTGGCTCTTTTAATTGGTCTTTAAAAGGGGAATGGTATTAGCGACAACACTGAATATTTGTAATGTTTCAGGTAGATACGCCATTTGCTGAAATGGAGCACTGGAGCCGACTGAAGGTGCTGTGGCTGTGAAAGCATTTTACAAAAACGGTGACTCTGTTGCTGCTGCTAGACGGGAGAATACCGTCATCTGGTGGGATTATTCTGTACCATCGGCACATGCACTCAGGCTATGGGTCGAAAGCTATGAAGAAATAGGAAGTGTACTAAAGCTGAAATCGTCAGTAAAGCCCAGAAGATGACGCTCGCAGGGACGAACTGAGGTGGTGCGAAAAGTAACCAACAGCCTGGAGCCACTCTTCCGTAGTATAGTCATTGAAATATTTATTTTTATTTAATTTGAATTATTTAGGTGAGTTATGTCAATTTTTGTTTGAAATATATATGTTTATTAATATAATACATTAATTTAATTTTTTTTAAAAGAAAGCTAAAGGCTTCAGAATAACAAGTAGGTGTTATAGTGTTCAGTCTCGCGTTTTTAGTAGTATATGTTTTAGGCCGTAGCGATATCTTCTGTTAAATCTCTCTCATTTAGAATCTCGGTTACATTTATGTTTGTTGTTGAAAAGTGTTATTTGTGAAAGTTTCGTTTCGTTAGAGTTACGAATAAAACACAACCAAAGGTAATCTCTGGTTCAGATTCGTTATTTATAGATTTTAAAATGTGCAGTTATTGAAGTGTTACGAATTTAAATATGAGGCTGACTGGTTTAAAAATACTGGATGCACCTACTATAATTTTGAAGTCAGTCTCAATTCAACAGCAGTTAAACAATGTTCAAGAAAAAGTTAACTTTCAATTGCAGCACAGACCGATCGGCTGACTGTCATTTATTTGAAGAATTTCACCGACTACACTGCAGCAACCTCTCCGACTTTCAGCGTATAATCTGACATGAAAACTTAATTACGATGAATATAATGTGTCAAGGCATTGATTTTCAATTCTGAGTGATTGAAATTAATTCTAATTAAAAACAAATAGTGTTTGTTCACCGAATTAGACTGAGCTTCCTTAATAACAGGGCTTGTGAATAAAAAAAATTACGACGATGTTAAGCTACATTACGTCAGCTATTACTGTTTCAAGAGATTTTAAAGGAGTTTGTCACTCGTCCCCCCAGCTTTAAATAAAAATAAAACTGAACACGACCCTAGAGATCGAAGATATCCTCACCCGCCAACTTAACAAACTAAAATTTAGCACCCGCGAAAGACAACAAAAAGAAGGAGCCACAGGCGCAAAGCATTCTGTGAGGCAAATTACGGAAGTAGTGGGAATGTCCAGTCGTAGTATGCAAAGAATTGCACGGAATGATTTTGAACCGCACAAAATACAGATTGTGCAATAGTTAAATGAAGGTGATCACAAAAAGCGAATGACTGTCTGCTGAACTGTTGGGTAAAATCAGGAATAATGAAGGCTTCTTAGCATTGCTATGGATGAGTGACGAGGCAATTTTTCGTCTCTGTGGTTGTGTCAACAAACAAATCTGCCGTTACTGTTGCGAGAATAATGATCACAAATTCAATAAACGCCCCTTAGACACCCGGAAAGTCAGTGGGCATAACCAGCCCTTTCGTTTTTGAGGATGAACATGGACGAGCAACCACAGTCACATTTCAGCGGTATACTGTCATCGTGGAAATATTCCTCGCAACTGAACTTGGACAGTTTCCTACAAATGACTATTCGTTTCAGCAAAGATGGTGCTACATGTTATTGTGCTCAAATTTCAATGTCAGAAGTACGCACAGTGTTTCGTAACCACGTCATTTCAGATCAGATGTCAACAATATTTACTCGTAATTTAAAGAAAACTTATACTATTCCAAAGTAAGTTTTATACAATTAATTCTTTGAGTTAAGTTTTCTCAAGTATTACATTTTTTAATTGTGTCAAGGTTCTTGCCGGGGTGCGATATACTCTATCTACATATGAATGAAATGCGCGTGCATGTTCTACACAAACCCAGCAAAGTGTTGTCACGAAATGAGGGACGTGTCGAAGACATCGAGCCGGGACACAGATCGTACGTCATCCAAAATAGAAAATCTGTTGGCTAAAATTCAAGTAAAACCTAAAATCTGTTAACGAAAAATCAATGTATAAACAGCCTAAAAACTGCACTTCATATATACATATAAACTCCAGTCATGTATTTTCATTAACATCTTATTTTTTATTCTGACTCGTAACGACGGATATTATACATAAAGAAAATTCGAAACTGATTTTAGCGACCGAGGAATCGACTGCAGAAACAAAACATAATACGAGAAAAAATTATTTTTTATCCGTTTATAGGCCTACTTTGCGCAAATCGCGCGATAATTTAAATTGAGTTAACAAACAACATCAGGATGTATATGTATATTCGGTAAAAGTAAGTGAGAATCAATTGTTCTAACTGCGACATCGATGTAACGCAAAGTGATTACATTTAAATATTGGTAATGAAAACAAAATTCCCATCCCTTAATGCTCACCATCTTCTAAAAGAGGGGGGCGGATAAGGATAACGGTATCTTAAAAGCTCATATATATTCAGAAAGGGAGATCCGATATGTGAATACAATAGAGGGCCCCCCGCTGTCACAGTGAACTGTGCCGTAAATACAAACATGAGCACACAGGTTGACCGTTAGCTTGTCAGTAAATGTATGCACGGGCTGCGTTTCCCACAGTAGTACTGACGGTTTAGACTAGCTCGTTAGAGGACAATTTTACCACCAGTCACTTTACCATGGGGGATTTTAAGACTGGTGATTACGTTCGTCTGAGAACGTATATGCTCTGGAGACCGTTCGAATTACAGGGAAGTATTAAGACTGATTCTATTTACAAAAGGTTTAGTTAGAATGCATTCGAAGTGGGAACACCTCCGTCACTGACGGCCTGGTTTAAACCTTTTCTCTCGAATGATGTCAATAAATTCTGTGTAGCTCTCCCTCTCAGTGGTTACAAAGACACATGTGTGACGCACAAGCTAATAGCACACAAAATTGCTACACACGCTAGTGTGCGATCAAAGGGAATTACATTGTTCACAAAAATGTTTCTGAGGTTTGCATAAAGTGAAATGTACGTCAGTCATCGATGCATGCACAAGATTCTTAGCAGTCTTCTAAAACCTGTTGACTACTACAAAAAACAGTAACTACTAACTACGCATGCTAGTTTCTCTGAGCAAATCGTCCAGCGGAAAACAAATTTCAGCATGATGTAGACGACATCCGTCCCTTCTAATAAAGCGAACGTCCATGTAGCAATTGTGCCATTCTTGATTGTTTGGCAGGTCAGTACGGTAACTTGCTTTTAGTCGTTACGCTGCAACCATATGTAGCGCGTACAGCAAAAGCAGGTCGCACAGCCGACACATCGTATAAGAGGATAACGTACTTAAAAAAGGCTAACGTTTACCCGTAGAATGAATCTGCTTTCGATATTCAACTGAAACTGAATGTAGTATCATGACCGCAGCCGACACAAGTGTCTATGATGCGGCAGTCATGGAATTCCACTTTACTTTGCAGCTGTGCACCGCCAGTCGGTCTGTTCTATTAAAAGGGCTCGGGTAAGTGGACAGGTGCTGCCTGAGTGATGGCTGGGGACAAAACAAGTGTCAGTCGGGGCTGTGTCCCAAAGCAACAGTCCACATGAAGATACAAAGACAAGCTTAGTGACTAATTTTTTATTATTTACTTTTTTTTGCGAGAAATGTCATTCTGTCAGAGGAATGAAGGTCTGTGGGACAGAAAGGTCACGCACGTCGTCACGTTTTCTCTGTCAGGGTATGGATGAACGGCAGCGTTCCCGATAAAAGAACATCAGAGGACTAACACACTTCAAGCAGTGCTGGTAGAGCATAAGGTGGCGGTTAGTATTATAAAGCCTGTCTTCTTGGCGTCAAACCAAGTGATTGTATTCCTAATGAATTTCGAGCGCTGAGATGGCACTTTTAGCTGATGTTGCAAGGCGCCAACGGTAGCTTACTGCTGGTTGCCCAGTTGCTTATAAGTGGCATCGCTTCGAACTGTCTCGGAAGACAGACACCGCCGCAGCAGCCCCTAAACTGATTAGTATTTAGCTTTGGCGCTGATCAAAGGGTCGCCACCAAGTGGAATGTGTTGCTGGAGAACTGCTGACAAATCGTTGCCTGACTGCGTCATTCGCATACAAGAATTACCGCGCACCCAAATCTGGTGGAACGTTTATGCGGGCGTACAAGAATGGATGGCAACACAAGGTACGAAAAAATGGGATGTCACAGTTCGTTCAGAGTTCAAGAACTTCACGTCACCTAACCCACAGCCAGCAATGACAATACAGCAATCTGTTCTCCGCACATTTCTGTCGCCGCTCACGAAAATACAAAACCTACATTGTTTACCTTCTCGAAAGCTACCTGACTCCAGTTGACACAAAAGTTTTCTGAGTATCGTACAGCGCCATAATGTAAAAAACTCTACTGGAGAAACCCTTCTTCTCGGTCCAATGATGAGATTCTGTCTCATTCTGTAAGAGCGCTACCAACGCCTTATAACTTCTGTTCGTCAGTTACGATAGGGAAAACGCCACTGCACATTTTATTCTTTGTTGATGTATGAAAACTGATTCCTTGCTGCCAATTCTTTTTTTCATAGTGAACCAAACGGAGGTCTTCCTCACGCTTTGGAAGCGACGAGGCGGCCCTTCTTTGTGCAGACTGCGGTGCAAGGTGACTCTCCAGCAATCAGCAACTGGAAATGCTCAGAGAAATGCTGATAACTACAACACCTTTAGCCTCAGACCCCACCACAAAACCAGCAATGTTCCCGGGTTAGGATCATCCCAGCTTACAAATGTTGATGATACTGCTCTTCTACGGGAAATGAGATATTCTCGAATGACAATAATCCTTCAACGGCCCCAGTAAACCCCAAAGTTGTTTTTCGAAGTTCAAGTCCCCATGATGTTAAATCAACAGATTTATGCTACCATCATGGTAGTCGAGTTCGCAAAATGTATCCTCATAGGTGCCCCACAGGACGACTGTAGCGGCAACATATTTGCAGGTACGCATGGAGAACTAACAGCACAATTACCAACGCTGGTTCCTCTGACTGCTGAGCGCTGTAAATAGCGTTTGCTCTCCATACTTACACTAGTCGCAATAACGTGACTCGACAGCGTAGAACAAGCACTCCAGGTCTACATTTAACAATTAAGTGAACAGCTTTTCAAATATACTACCGCCTTCTACACCGAGACTTTCCTTCGAACGAGGCAGGTGCAAAGAAAAAAAGTCAAAAGAGAGATGAGGGCAGGACAGGAAGGCACGTGTCACTGACCTGACTGCCTCTACGACCGGGCTGTGCAAAGCACCACGTCGACCAGACGACATATTGGTGCAGAGATGCTTGTAAACTGCCGCATCACGACTTATTTGGAAGAGCCAGTCTTCGAGTGCAAGCAACCGTCGCTTTCGCATAAAAACGGGAGGCCACGCGAAGGAACGCTCGGCGCACGTGCGCCCGGAACGGCCACGTGTGTGTCTGCAGCTATGCGGGAGGCGCCGCGGCACGCGCCACCACAGCGCAGGCGCCGTCCAGTCGCAGGGCCAGCTACAGCCACTGCTACCACTCCTCTGCCGCAACACGTGTGCTGCTCGCAGCTGGCCGCCACCCGTGGCCTGATCTCCACTGGAGGCTGTCTGTCTGCTCTGTGGCGTGCGAGTAAAAAGGCAGCTGTTTTCTGGCTTAATTACATTCTATAAGTGACGATCAAAAAGGTTTCCGTCTGAGGGCGTTGCTGCTACGTATATGGAGCTTACGACTACGATGCGTGTATACAGCTTGGTCCATTGATCGTGACCGGGCCAAATATCTCACGAAATAAGCGTCAAACGAAAAACTACAAAGAACGAAACTTGTCTAGGGGGAAACCAGATAGCGCTATGGTTGGCCCGCTAGATGGCGCTGCCACAGGTCAAATGGATATCAACTGCGTTTTTTAAAAATAAGAACCCCCATTATTTATTACATATTCGTGTAGTACGTAAAGAAATATGAATGTTTTAGTTGGACCACTTGTTTCGCTTTGTGATAGATGGCGCTCTAATAGTCACAAACATATGGCTCACAATTTTACACGATCAGGTTTTTTAAATTAAAATAAAGAACGTAGATGCGTTTGAAGATTTTATTTCGGTTGTTCCAATGTGATACATGCACCTTTGTGAACTTATCATTTCTGAGAACGCATGCTGTTATAGCGTGATTACCTGTAAATACCACATTAATGCAATAAATGCTCAAAATGATGTCCGTTAACCTCAATGCAGTTAGCAATACGTGTAACGACATTCCTCTCAACAGCGAGTAGCTCGCCTTCCGTAATGTTCGCATATGCATTGACAATGCGCTGACGCATGTTGTCAGGCGTTGTCGGTGGATCACGATAGCAAATATCCTTCAACTTACCCCACAGAAAGAAACCCGGGGACGTCAGATCCGGAGAACGTGCGGGCCATGGTATGGTGCTTCGACGACAAATCCACCTGTCATGAAATACGCTATTCAATACCGCTTCAACCGCACGCGAGCTATGTGCCGGACATCCATCATGTTGGAAGTACATCGCCATTCTGTCATGCAGTGAAACATCTTGTAGTAACATCGGTAGAACATTACGTAGGAAATCAGCATACACTGCACCATTTAGATTGCCATCGATAAAATGGGGGCCAATTATCCTTCCTCCCATAATGGCGCACCATACGTTAACCCGCCAAGGTCGCTGATGTTCCACTTGTCGCAGCCATCGTGGATTTTCAGTTGTCCAATATTATGCCGGTTTACGTTACCGCTGTTGGCGAATGATGCTTCGTCGCTAAATAGAACGCGTGCAAAAAATCTGTCATCGTCCCGTAATTTCTCTTGTGCCCAGTGGTAGAACTGTACACGACGTTCAAAGTCGTCGCCATGCAATTCCTGGTGCATAGAAATATGGTACGGGTGCGATCGATGTTGATGTAGCATTCTCAACACCGACTTTTTTGAGATTCCCGATTCAAATGGTTCAAATGGCTCTGAGCACTATGGGTCTTAACGTCTAAGGTCATCAGTCCCCTAGAACTTAGAACTACTTAAACCTAACTAACCTAAGGACATCACACACATCCATGCCCGAGGCAGGATTCGAACCTGCGACCGTAGCGGTCACGCGGTTCCAGACTGTAGCGCCTTTAACCGCTTGGCCACCCCGGCCGGCGAGATTCCCGATTCTCGCGCAATTTGTCTGCTACTGATGTGCGAATTAGCCGCGACAGCAGCTAAAACACCTACTTGGCCATCATCATTTGTTGCAGGCCGTGGTTGACGTTTCGCAAGTGACTGAACACTTCCTGTTTCCTTAAATAACATAACTATCCGGCGAACGGTCCGGACACTTGGATAATGTCGTCCAGGATACCGAGCAGCATACATAGCACACACCCGTTGGGCATTTTGATCACAGAAGTCATCTATCAACACGATATCGACCTTTTCCGCGATTGGTAAACGGTCCATTTTAACACGGGTAATGTATCACGAAGCAACTACCGTCCGCACTAGCGGAATGTTATGTGATACCACGTACTTACACGTTTGTGACTATTACAGTGCCATCTATCACAAAGCGAAAAAAGTGGTCCAACTAAAACATTCATATTTCTTTACGTACAACAGGAATATGTAATAAAAATGGGGGTTCCTATTTAAAAAACACGCAGTTGATGTCCGTTTGGCCTATGGCAGCGCCATCTAGCGGGCCAACCATAGCGCCATCTGGTTTCCCCCTTCAAGCTAGACGAGTTTCGTTCTTTGTAGTTTTTTCGTTTGACGCTTATTTCGTGAGATATTTGGCCCGGTCACTATCATTGGACCATCCTGTATAAGCACCGACATATACCCAAGGCATTAGTGTGGCATTCGTGCCTTTCCGACGTTCGTGCGGTAAATGCGGAGACGTGAACTACGGCGATATTATTATCAAACGCGTCCAAACAGGAATAACATGCTGTTATTCTTTTCTTGGCTGCCGAGGGGCAAACAACGGTGGTCACCCACCGGATAGTAAACAAAGTGTACGGGCCAGCATGTCTGTCGAAAATCGCAGTTGTGGTATGGTACGCGACAAGCCATGCTGCTGGTTCTTGATAACGCTCGTCTCCATAGCGCGTATTTCGTAACGCAGAAGTTGCGCCAACACATGTGGGAGACACTCGAGCACCCGCCCACCTCCCCATGAGATTATCACGCCTTCCTTAATAAAAAGGTCTTCAAGAGTCAACGATTCTTATCCGACGAGGATCCGCAGCATGGTGTTATACGCTTATTCGCGCAGGAGCACGCGAAGTTTTAGCAAACGGATATCTTCAGCCTCATGCGTCGGTGGAATGATTGCCTCGATGGTCACGGCGATTTTGCCCGATTGACATACCGACTCTGCCTGCACTGATTCAGTTGAGAAGGGTGTCATACGGCCGTTGTGTCATCTCCTGAGACAAGCTGGCCCATAACTTTTGTAACGATCCTTTATACTGGCGCTGGGACGTAGGTGACGACCGAGCTGGTTCCATACGTTTTATCGGGGACAAATCTTGCTGGTCAAGGCAGTACCTCAACATTATAAAGAGAGTTGATAGAGACATGCCTCGTGTGGACTACTGTCCTGTTGAAAATTGGCACAGCGATTCTGTCGCATGGGAGGTAACTCTTGAGGACGCACAATGTCAGTGATGTACCGCTGTGCCGTCACAGCTCCCGCAATCACTACCAGCCTTAACCCGACGGAATACCCGATTGTTTCCCACACCATGACACCAGAAGCCTGGACTCGCATTCGGGAGGACGACGGTTCAATCCCGCGTCCGGCCATCCTGATTTAGGTTTTCCGTGATTTCCCTACATCGCTCCAGGCAAATGCCGGGGTGGTTCCTTTCAAAGGGCACGGCCGACGTCCTTCCCCGTCCTTCCCTAATCCGATGAGACCGATGACCTCGCTGTCTGGTCTCCTTCCCCACACAACCCAACCCAACCAACACCAGAAGCAAAATCGCTGTGCCTATACAGAACATTCCTAGAATGTAACCTCCGCCCAGGTGGCTGCCATAATCGCCGGCGATGTTCATCCGGGTAGTGCAGATCTGCGAGTCATCTCTGAACACGATGCGACGCCAATCATCAGCAGTCCATGCTTCCCGCCCATGGCATTCCAAATGCAGCCGTTTGTGTTGTGGCATTAAAGACAGCCTAGATGTGGGACTGCAATTCCCTAGTCCGACCACAGTGCTGATAATGCTGTCTCCGCGTCATTCACAGTCATCACTCCACCTCTGACGCTGTTCACGCCCCTTATATACCCTACCATGCCGGGTAACAACAGTAAACGCGAACAACAGTAATGCCTTCTACTGACCGTTCTACGTGTCACAGAGTCTTCTCGTGATTATTTATATACCCGCCGATGATGTGTACATGTGCAAAGGAAGTTACAACGTCATCCGACCATGTCTGATAGGTCCTGCGGACACCGCACAAATTGGCCACCTTAGATTCATACGCTCTGCTTCGACGGTTCCATATATTGGGTCCACAACAAGTAATCTTAGTGACACCTGGGAGTCGGATGTGTACTCTCTAACTAGTTATATCTCAATAAATCGTAAAATCTTAGCTGTTTTTAAATTTAAGCAGCCGCGTTGTGGTCCTAGTGTTTCAGAACTTTGTACTGTAGTCTATAACATTTCCTGTTGGGAGCAACAGTACGGAATCCGACGAAGTCTAACGCCAAGGGAAACGGTCCGTGTGGACTGCGCACAGTGTTAACGACGCGCGAGCCGACCACAATGAGAAGAGCTGAGGCACCTGTTGCGGGCGCTGACTGCCAGTGTGGTCAGAGCCGCCGCCGCCGCCGCCGCCCACACGACCTTGGCCGCACTGCGCTTGTCTGGACGCCTGCCGCCTCAGATACTGATAAACGACCAGGTGGCCGGCCGCCGCGGGAGGGCCGAGCAGCTACGGGCACCCCTAGCAACCTCTACCTCTCTCCTCACCAGCCACCACCATAGCTACAAATACTGCTGGAAACGTTATTACTTAATCGAGAGAGATCAACATGCTGTTTTTACCACTGCCCAATAGAAAACAGGTTTTCTAGGCCACACTTTCAAGCAGGTAACTGTGGCGAAGTGTCGCGACAAATTCCACCAGACTCCAAAACAGTTCGGGAGCCACGCTGATCCGCGACCATTCAATTGCCGTCCATGACTCACGGTTATCGATCGCAGATGGCTAAAAGACACCCAAAACTATCTCCATGGCGTCCCTAGTGTTCTCACTAGGACTGTCAGGTGACAAAGTTGGGTGCACATACATCTTTATTTCTAAATGATAACATCTACAAAACTTGAACTTTTATTTTCTCTTGGAGACCAATTCAAATGGCGAAACTGTTTATTATTCAGAGAATTCTAAGTAACTGCCTCTTCCAAAAATTGGAAAATTTTGCCGGCCGAGTTGGCTGAGCGGTTCTAGGCGCTACAGTCTGGACCGGGCGACCGCTAGGTCGCAGGTTCGAATCCTGCCTCGGGCATAGATGTGTGTGATTTCTTTAGGTTAGTTGGGTTTAAGTAGTTCTAAGTTCTAGGGGACTGATGATCTCAGAAGTTAAGTCCCATAGTGTTCAGAGCCATTTGATTCGGAAAATTTTCATTTCTATGGAGTCTTCTTCAAACTCATGATTCGAGGGTGGTGTACTGTCTTCCTGGAAATACATGTACAATGTGGGATGCTTTTGGTGAGGAACTGGATGCAAATGATCAGGCAGGAGGTTGCTGTGCCGTGAGAGACAATGGAGGACACGTAAGAGGCCCCTTTCTATTTCATGTAAATATCCCCTCACAAGACAATATTTCTACCACTGCTGGCAAAACCGATGCATCGCCAAATGTCGTTTTCGACTTATTCGTCAAATACTGAGCTGGCATGCATTTTGCAGCATTGTGGTCCGTCTAATCGCATACAGTTTTACAATGCATGATCGTCAACGTCCAGGTCTGTCAACAATACGTTGTTGCCTATGGCAGATGACACTGACGACAGCGGTTTTCCCCGAATCGACACATTTACGGTACAGAGCAACAAAATATGGGAGATTGAGAGTCTCACGAAAAAGCTGCCAGTTAAAAGTGCAGATACTGTGCTAGCTGCATGCCTCAAGCTCGACAACACTCGACAAGCAACAGAAGGTTCGACAATATCCCAGTCTACTGACACCTTGAAATATTCAATCTTCAGTTTAATAAGAAGACTCGATGCATCTGTCAAGGAATACGGAAAACTGCTTGTTGAGATGAAATGTATGTGAATTTCTAAGGGACCAAACTGCTGAGGGCCCGTGTCTTAGACACTACTTAAACTAACTTATGCTAAGAATAACACACACACCCATGCACAAAGGAGGACTCGAACCTCCGGCGGGAGGGGCCGCGGAATCCGTGACATGGTGCCTCAAACCGCGCGGCCACTAAACTGCATGTCTTCCATCAGAGCTGCACATATTTATTGTTCAGTTTCTACCGGTTTCGGTCGTAGCGACTACATTCAGAGGAAGAAGAAGTATATACATCTAATGCACAGCTTTCTTTTCTTCGTGTCAAGAAAATAAGCAATAAATTCGTACAGCTGATGGCCGAAATACAATACTTGACATTCCATCCTAATGGCGACAAAAGCGTGCTCTTTTCAACCCAAGTTATCCTTAACTAAATCGCTCATAGTCTTCCATTATATTTTTGAACTAAAGAGTCTCGATGTTCTAACAGCCTCAATGGTGATCTGAAGATTACCACTGTCTGCACTATTTTAAGAAATACAGTTCTTTGATGCAGAAACACGGACTGACACTTTAAATATGATTGGAAATTATAGTCCCTAAATGAAAATATAGCAAGTTGCAACTCGTACCGTATAACACCGGGATCGTATAACACCGACAGATAACAGTACAGTGTAATTGTGTGCCATTTGTCTCGTCTAGGGTTATTTGACAATGTAAACCGGTCTAACCACAGCACGACACCTTCAATTCACGCAGAATCTGTTGCAGGACTGCTCGGATAACACGTTCTTTGTGCTGCAATACGGAGTATCAGCCGATTCCTTATTACGGAAGTGCTATATGTTTGGCAAGATTATTGCAAACACTACCTTCGACAAACATTTGTCTATACAAGCTGCAAAATACATTGAAGTTAACGTGAGATTTATTTAACATAAGCCGAAAAGATAAATCGATAATAAAGCTGAGCAAGCAACGAGCTTTTAACTTACTACCGCTTACATCATTCCAATCCCCGGCAGTTTCATATGATTGTATCTCGGAAAAACTTAAACTGTGTGTTGTTTGCACTTTGTAACAGTCAACACCCATTAATATACGGGGGAACTTAAAAATGTAGCTAAGTTACACATTATTACGACAGTCCAATTCCTTTCGAAGAGGCCTCTGGAGGTCCAACGGTACCGACCGACCGCTGCGTCATCCTCAACCGCTAAGCGACACGTGGGGCACGTGGAGGGGCACGTGGTCAGTACACAGCTCTTCTGGCCGTTGTCAGTTATCGCGAGCGGGGCGCTACTTCTCAGTCCAGTAGCTCCTCAATTCGCCTCACAAGTGCTGAGTGCACTGTCTCTTGACAGCGCTCGACAGACTCAGACGGTAACTCAAGTGCTAGCCAAGCCCTACAGCGCTTAACTTCGGTGATCTGACAGGAATCAGTGTTACTATTGCGGCAAGGCCGTCGACTAAATTTTACTGAAAGCTACACTATGAAGTGAGAGATACGAGACACCAATTTACAAGATGGTGACGAAGTCTCTGTAACCACCTGTCGGAACGTTCTAATCCTCAACCATAGAAGTCCGCTCCTTGGTGACGGAGCCATTCGAGAAACGTTGTATGAAAGTTCTTGTCGTTGTAAAAACTGTGATGCTGCGAATCAGTTCCTCGACTACATGGACAATGTCGTTTGTCGTCGATGTTCATACCCAATCAGCATCACTCTCGTCTGTGTAATCTCGGTCAAATTATTGGCACCATTTCACTACGCCTAGATGCGAAATCGTATCTGGCCCATACACCTAATGAATTTCACTTTTGAATGGTTGTGCAATTTAGACATTTTGCCTACAAGAATCGTTCTGTACCGCGTGCGCCATTTCACTCGCACACTGCGATGGCCTTTTTATTCTTACCACAGCAAAACTGTCTTTGCAGGAGCCCCTATGTTCCACTCTTCTTGAGCAATGCCCTTAGCGTGGGTCGACACGCGTAACTTACTTTTGGTAGCCCCCCAGTATATCCGTCTGCTCCCGCACACCCGGTAGGAAGGAAGCCAAAGAAGAAGCTGACTCGGCTCTTAAGACACAATGACCGTGGAGTTCGTTCAGTATTAACAAAAAGCAGTTGATGGGTTAATATGGGTGATCACAGCCGGTAGGCATGAACCCAGCGTTCGTGTGCGTTATCGCCGTTCCCTCTGCAACGAGAGACGCCACGCAGAGGCCTAAAATTTGTCATGCCCAAACAGCTATCAGAAGCTGCACGGGATCTTGTAGGTCCACCTGCTTAAGGTACCGGCAACGGCGCTGCAACGAATGGAGCACGGAAATAATGAGCGCTCACCTTGCGAGCAGAACACGGGATTCGATAAAAAGGGGCGCTGTGCGGTCGCGTGTAATGGGATCCGAGGTCGGGTGAACAGCCTAATTCGTCGGATGAAAGGTTCCGACCGTCCTCCTCGTCTCGTCGGCGGAGCGCTGGTCCACAGTTTGCGGCGCCAGCTGAACACTCTCGGGGAAAATAAAGTTTAATGGCCTGCGGTGGGACGCCATGTAACGCTGGAAGACAAGCGTAAGGGCATACAGTCATGGTAGCCGTACAAGCGGTCGGCTGCGAAGGTCAACGTCAAGGACACATTAAACTGGAGACTACAGGATTAGGCCACGAGAGGAAGCTTAGGTATTGTAAGTACGGGCCTGGATAGCCGCGCACTAGCATGACGCTTACGGGATTCGGGTAGATGGGCCGGACCCGGATAGAATGCGACGAGAACCGCCGTGCCGGAGAGACTGTATTTTATTTTTAAGCGGCGACGTGAACAGTCTCACCTCAGTTACACGATCCGCAAACATTTTGAAAATGCTCGCACAATTTCACATGGATAACATTACACGCAGACAGTTTGAGATACATGTAAACCCCCTCGGGGTGGGGAATTGAGCCATCGCTTATCGTAACAGGTCCAATAGTAACCGTGCCGACCCGCGTACATGCATGAAAAAGGCCACAAAAAATATGATATTTGAGTCATCTGTCTAGTTTCATGAGGCCCCCCACGAATTCCTCTCTTGTACAAACCTCTTCATCTCACTACGTCTCAGGGCAGCGCTTGCAACCTATGTTCTCAGTTATGAGCTGGATGTATTCCAATCTCTGTCTTCCTCTACAGATTTTGCTCTCAACAGATCCCTTTGGTACCACGGACGTTATTCCCGTATGTCCCTTCTTCTTGTCAGTGTTTTCCATGTATTCCTTTCCTTGACAATACTGCAGAGAACCTTTCACTCTTTGCCTTATCAGTCCACCTAATTTTCAACATTCTGCTGCATCACAGCATCTCAAATACTTCGATTCTCTTCTGTTCCGGTTTTTTCAAAGAGCATGTTTCACTACTACACAGTACTGTGGACCAGAAGTTCTTTCCTCAAATTAAGGCCTATGTTTGAAACTACTAGACTTCTCGTGTCCAGGAATGCCCCTTCTGCCAGTGCTAGTCTGCTTTTTATGTCCTCTTTGCTCCGCCTAGGTAGCAGAATTCCTTTACTTTATCTACTTCGTGATCACCAAGCCTGGTGCTTAATTTCTCACACTTCTCATTTCTGCCGCTTCTCGTTACTTTCGTCTTTATTCGGTTTATTCTTAATCCACATTCTGTACTCGTTTGACTGTTCATTCCACTCACATAACTTGTTATCCTTCTTCACTTCCAATGAGGATAGCAACATCATCAGCGAATCCTATCATTGATACCCTTTCACCTTGAATTTTAATTCCACTCTTGAACCTTTCTTTTATTTCCGACAATGCTTCTTCGATGTATAGACTGAATAGTAGGGACATCCCTGTGATACAGCCTTCTAAATTAGAGTACTTCCTTCTCCGTATTCCACTCTTTTTCTTCCCGCTTGGTTCTTGTACATACTATATATTACCTCCTTTCCCTATAGCTGACTCCTGTTTTTCTCAGAATGTCGAACATCTTGCACTTGTCGGACGCTTTTTCCAAGTCGACAAAATCTATGAACGTCTTGTTTTTTTCTTCCGTCTTGCTTCCATTATCAACCGCAATGTCAGAACTGCCTCTCTGGTGCCTTTACCTCTCCTAACGCCAAACTGATCGTCATCTAACACATCCTCAATTTTCTTTTCCATTTCTCCGTATATTATTCTTGTCAATGATGATAGAAATTCTGATGGAATGTTATCTGTCTCTTCTGCCTGCCGGCCGGTGTGGCCGAGCGGTTCTAGGCGCTTCAGTCTGGAAACGCGCGACCGCTACGGTCGCAGGTTCGAATCCTGCCTCGGGCATGGATGTGTGTGACGTCCTTAGGTTAGTTAGGTTTAAGTAGTTCTAAGTTATAGGGAACTGATGACCACAGCAGTTAAGTCCCATAGTACTCAGAGCCATTTGAACCATTTGAGCCAGTCGTGTAAGGCAAACAGTCTATAAAACCATTGAGAACATAGAATTCTCAACGTCCGCCGCAGACAAGAAGAAGAATGCTGTGAAGAACATTGCTTCGGCTGCACTTCTCGACGGACCTGCTGTTTTCTGTGGCTGTAGACTGAACTTTAGTATAGATCTAAATGATTCCTTTTCACATGATAATGGTTGGCTTACAGTAGCCATTGTACGTGGAGGTACTGGAGTTCCCAATGTTCCCGGCCTGGAAAGTTTCGTCGACAGAGACATCATCGCCTACCGCACCTATCACATCGCAGAATTAGCCAATACAGATTTTGGAAAATCCGCATATATGTCTACCTCTGCCCTATCCCTGTATACACGTAATAAAAGAAAAATTTCTGTAAATGAATCTGTATTTGTCTGGATGAAAGGGAAAGGTGTTTGTGAGTATGTTAAATTTGTAGCTGATATCCATCCCATAAGATTTCACACACATTTGAACATATTTTTGCAAGGAGGATGGCATAAGATTGCCCTGAAAACAATACAGAACCTGTATTTATCCATTCCGAGTCGACTGGAAGCTAAAGGGTTTACTCCACGGTATGACGCATGCTCCTGTGTTGTGATTTCGGTGTTTCCGTATTTTTGTCTAATCCCTGGCACGTGTGGGATGTGCTCTTACGCGACGTAAACGCCGACGCCTGATAAGACATGCAGCTGTCAAGCGTTGGATGCAACGGCAGACAGGGGCGCGCGGCGTGACTCGTGCGAATGGCCCCTGTGGGGGAGACGGGCAGGCCCGCACGCCGCGCCGTGCCACACCGTGTTATTTCGGGAGCGCCGAGCACCTGTCCGGGCTTAACGCGCTCTCTAATTACGTGTCCCCGCGGCTCGTCAGCCGACCGCCTCGGCTAATGATAAATAATCGCGCAGACCGCCGTCCTGAATGAAATACTGTTAACTAGTCGCGGAGCAGGTTTCACCGTGATAAATGAGCGCGTCATTCTCTCTAACGCGCGCGGCCGCTGCGTCGCTCTCTCATTACGACCTTACGCTGGACCTCCGTCCTATCCCGCTGCGGGGTCCCCGGTTATAGCAGCAACTTATTACTCAGAAATCTTCTCGGCGCTGGCGGAGACCAGTTTTGCCGCTTACATTTCCATTCAGGCGTGAGACTTGAGAGCACGTCGTATTTTTGATACCTTCCTGTCACGGTGGACAAACCAGTTTCGCTACACCCTTTTTCTTCTTATTCACTGACGACACTACGGCTACGTTGAAGAGAGGATATTTCTGTCACCGCATCACAGCTCAGACGGATTTCTGTTCGTCATTCAGTCTTGGAGTCTTTTTTTGTGGAATGGTCAACATTCCCACGGGATTGTGTTCTATCTTCTGTGATAGATACTCCTGAAGTAGTCGTCTACCACCATAAAAATGGGTACACTTAATACATAAACGCTTAAGGACTAACAAACACTCCGTGACTTTGCTCTTCATTACATGTCTAGTGATTTGTCTACCACTGTTTCGTATTCCGTTACTAGACTAAAAACGGGATGTTATTGTTACCACGTTAGGGTAAGAAACGAGACGCAAATTTTTGTTTCGTCGGTGTTGATAAAACAGAATTCATGGCAGGGAGTGAACCTACGTGTCCGTATCTCCAAGCCCTCTTATGGTGTGCGGCTATTATTTTCACAAGAAGTTTACCCTCAATTGTGAATGGGCCAAAAGGGGAGTGATCATGTTCGTATGTGACATATGGTGATTCACAACAGTAGCAGCATGGGTCAATCACAGTAACAACTGAGATTTTAAATTTTTTGCATTTGACTCTTGTAAAGGAGTATGTTTTTTTTTCTTCCACTTAGGGAGTAGCCAGTGCTATTATACTGATAATTGATAATGCAATACAATCAAATAAAATTGCAATTTCTTTGTTTCTCTTAGAATTCCATTTAGGGAGAACCACATTTCGTGAGACGTAGCACCAGTCTCCTCTCGCTTCCGAAAATTTCTCCAGATTTTCTGGCCTTTTTTCTGTTCAAATTATTGGCTGTTTTTTATTTAAAAATGTGCCCACACGAAAATATTTTTATTTTTTTGAAGTTATCATGTGGCTGATTGCCTTTGGAGCATGGCGAGTTCTGACTATAAAAATAGCATTAATGAATCACTCTCGATTCACTGACTGCAAAGCACAGCGTGAAATAGACAAACTTGGGAAAAACAGTACATAACTAAAAACATCTTATGTATCCGGGAGCACAAGGTTCAAAATTGTTCAAATGGCTCTGAGCACTACGGGACTCAACATATGAGGTCATCAGTCCCCTAGAACTTAGAACTACTTAAACTTAACTAACCTAAGGACATCACACACATCCACGCCCGAGGCAGGATTCGATTCTGCGACCGTAGCGGTCGCGCGGTTCCAGACTGTAGCGCCTAGAACCGTTCGGCCACCCCGGCCGGCCAGGAGCGCAAGGAAATGTGACCTATGAGTAACATCACTCTTGTCTTACTCGCTTGGTGAAATCCACGGCATGCTAGCTTGCGAGTCGGGGAAATACGCCAAGACGGGTCGAATCCTCGTGGCGGATTAACGACCGTGGGCTTGTATACCGGACTGCCTGAGTGTGCTTTTTAGTGGTTTCTCACGGTCGTATAGGCAAATGCTGCGCTGGTTCCATATTGAGCCTGAGAGAATACGACAAGGAAACAGTTGAAATATCATACACAGAACGATGCAGCTGCGCAGTCAGCGCGGCGAACTGCTAACCAAAGGGACCCGGGTTCGATTCCTGGTCGTGTCGGAGCTTTTCTCCGATCGGGGCCGGCCTCGGTATTGTGTTGTCCTTATGCTCGTATCGTCAGACATGACATTTTACTGTTCAAACAGCTGTATGAGTACGTCCCGAAAGCCAATAAAATATGTCAAATCCTGAGGAAGCGGACCTTGTAGTAGGCTAAAAAGGATAAACTCTAGAAAAAGGAGGCAGTAGTCCCTTTCTTAAACAGCGAAATTGGTGTACTTTCAGTTATCTATTGTTCATGTTACAAGCCAGTGAATCACAGTCGAGCCGTAACACAGACCGTGATGATGCCACAGAATGGTTTGCCTCAATCATGTATTTTGCTTCTAGATCAGTTTTCCCATCATCATAAAAACGCGTCACTCGGGAGAAATACTGAAAACCCATGACGTCTTCCAGTCTTGTGCGCAGGGTCGACCTGACAGACAATATTGAATACGGAGAAATCACACAACACACGACACTGTGTACTAAACTTAAGAGAGACTGCCGTCCGCAGAGCATAAGACAATACTTTCTTGACGGCATTTAATACTTCGACCTCCGTCGCGGTTTCTTCCAGGTTGAGCACCGGTAGCCGGAGCGTCAAAATACGAGCAGTTTATGGAAGAAGTAGGCATTTCCACTCCTGCTGCACACTATATCTTCTTGAACCAGACCCTACTTACAACAACTGTAAAATATAGTGCTTCCGTATAGATTTCACACTGAAAATGTCCACTGAGACTTCAGAAAGTTACACATGTCGTCCCACAATAAGATCATTGAGCCACAAGAGTGCCACATAGTCACTAGACAGTGCGTGTTGCGGGCGTCCTGCTGCGGTACCGATAACACCAATTTAGCATTGGAGGAAAGTCTAGGGGGTAAAAATCATAGAGGGAGACCAAGAGATGAATACAGTAAGCACAGTGAGAAGGATGTCGGTTGCAGTAGTTATTCGGGGATGAGGTGGCTTGTACACGATAGAGTAGCATGGTGAGTTGCATCAAACCAGTTTTCGGACTGAAGACAACCACCACAACAACAAAAATTTGGAGTTGTATCTAAGGCCGTCGTGTGTGTCTGTCTGCCTGTCTGTTTGTTTCAAAACGCCAATCTCCAAAATTACTAGACGAATTTTTATGGGGTTTTCACAGGTAATTCCAGCATACCTTGGGGCAACATACTGGCTTTATTTTATCAAGATCGAATCACGGAAAATATGATATCGTAATTTAAAGTTTTATCTCCTTTGAAGCAAATGGGAAACATATTTACTGTTTGAAAAAGTCGTTTTCAGTTCTTGACACGTGTACAGTATCATACTGTTATTGTTGTGTCCTACGCAATGTGATTCAATGTAATGAATATAATGCTTATACAATCCTCAAAATGTTTAATGCCTATTCCCATAATGATATTATGAAATGCTAAAGCAGCTCTGCGTATTACGTTTGTACGGCTAAACTGCTGAACCTTCTGTGGTGACATTTAGTATGGAGATGGCTTGAACTTTAAGGGAGAACATGTTGAAAAATTATTAAATTCGTTGCATAATGACCACGTTGTGTTGTGTATAGTCACTTCAGGAACGCCATGCATGGATGCGCTCTCTTGCCCGTGTCCCTTCGCAGGCACTGCTCGGCAGCAACGCTGAGGCATGCCACTCGTCGTGCATTCGGGCAGTGGAATGGAAGGGGGAGGGGGCGGGGGCGAGGAGTAGGGGAGCGCGCACATCACTAGCTATGCTTATCTACAGGGGCAGATACGTTAAGATAGCCGACATTGTTGCAATACAACATTTTATTTATCATCATTCATCATAACAAAACTACTGGTATGCGAGCGCGACCTCGGGTAACAGCTAGTAAAACAACAAAAGGAAACTCAGAACATTGCAGAATGCACGAAAAACGAAATCGTTTGTTGTTCATGTACAATGATTGATGCAGATTTGACTATTTATAAAGACAGTAATAAGGACTACAGGACACTTTGAAGACTGGTTAGCACACCCACTTTCACAACTATGCCATTCTAACAGTGTCAGACATTAGAAACATGAAGGTTTGTGGTTTCTTCTCAGGTACATCATTTCTCTCTGGCGAATTTCACTCGCCGAGCGGTTCTAGGCGCTTCAGTCTGGAACCGCGGGACCACTAAGGTCGCAGGTTTGAATCCTGCCTCGGGCATGGATGTGTGTGATGTCCTTAGGTTAGTTAGGTTTTAGTAGTTCTACGTTCTAGGGGACTGATGACCTCAGATGTTAAGTCCCATAGTGCTCTGAGCCATTTGAATCATTTTTTGAATTTCACTTCTGATGGTGGTGTGTGTACGTGATAAATACAAAACTTCATTGCTTTTCGATCTTACCCTGAAATGTACATCTCACCGTAACTATCAGAGAAACACCTTACAATACGACAAAGCCTGCAGAAGAAATTCGGTGTTTAAATCAACGATACTGTTGATTTCTTCACAGTTCTGTCGACAAATACTGTAGTGAATCGCATTCTGTTAAGTTCCAACACATGGAGATTATTCAAATGGTTCAAATGGCTCGGAGCACTATGGGACTTAACTTCTGAGGTCATCAGTCCCCTAGAACTTAGAACTACTTAAACCTAACTAACCTAAGGACATCACACACATCCATGCCCGAGGCAGGATTCGAACCTGCGACCGTAGCGGTCGCGCGGTTCCAGACTGTAGCGCCTAGAACCGCTCGGCCACTCTGGCCGGCCATGAACATTATTGAAAGACGTTCCGCACCAAACAAAATGTTTACATTTCACCACAAGAAAACCGATAGCGCCACGTAGTTTCATAACTCTGTCAGTCTTTAAAATGGAAGAAAAATTAGGCTATAGACGTCGACGAAGTTTTAATAGTTCCGTCGACGGAGGATATCGACAGTGGATTTGAGGCCTTATATTTTGGCAAGTGTCCGGCGCCCGATCATAGAGTCACGTGGGTTCAAATGGCTCTGAGCACTATGGGACTTAACAGCTGTGGTCATCAGTCCCCTAGAACTTAGAACTACTTAAACCGAACTAACCTAAGGACATCACACACATCCATGCCCGAGGCAGGATTCGAACCTGCGACCGTAGCAGTCGCACGGTTCCGGACTGCGCGCCTAGAACCGCGAGACCACCGCGGCCGGCTCAAGAGTCACGTGGGCCAACCCAATAACAGCACGGGGCTAAGCGAACGACCACAGGCCAGCCTTGTTTTGTATGCCGCATCATATAATCTAAATCTTTCCTAGCTGCTATTCGAATATCGACCCTGCTTTGGATGCTGATTTTCTGGCTTATGTTCGAGTTTACACAATGCTCCGCTCACGAAAGCCTTGGTCTTGTGTCCCACACTACGCGTTCGCGCCAGGTGTGGGCACTTTAGAAGCCTTCAGAGAAGAACCACAGGCTTGAGACTGAAGAAAGAAATACCTCTCGTCCTTTTAAAGGAACCATTCTAGCAATCGCCGTAAGTGATTCAGAAAAATCACGGAAAACCTAAACAGAGCGAACTGATTGCATTACCAGAACAAACTAAGTAAAATGCGTAGTGTGCTAAAAGAGAATCTAAACTGCCTAACGTAGGGAAACACTCCGTCAATTATCAGTTGTCCAATCACCCTGCTCAGAGGTTAGTCTCTAACAAAACAGTGTCTGTCACATTATAGACAGATCAGTATCTTAAGGAATAGTTCCAGATTAAGGTGGAAGATCAGCCTATATACGGTGACGGCATTGTTCTTCACAAATGTATTACTTTGTTTGATTTAGTTAGCGACAGAAGACAAGCTGATACGATTTTTTTTTTTTTTAATACTGATATTCGGTGTAGCCTGAGGTCGTTTCTAGCGAATCTTGCTTGCTTGATAAGATGTACTGAAGAAGGTTATACAAAGTGCAAATGCAGATTCCTCGCTAATGCCCCATTGCAGTCTGATTAAAATTACTTGATAGTTCATATCTGTCACTTGCCGCTACAGTGCTGCCACATCGGCTGCCGGGTACCGCTCGGTTACAGGTAACACACAAACACGGCGCCTCACTTCACAAATGCTGTTAATGTCTAACGCGGAGCGATGGTGGAAGTGGCTGCCGCGAGGTATGTCACAAATACGAGACGCTCTGTCAACAGCTGATTTTATGTGACCAGTTACCGAACTGTCGACACGTTTTGTAGCCCTGCACTTAAACTCATGTCCTAAGGTAACCCCAACATCTTGGCGTGCAATATATCCGAGAAAACGGCGATCAACGATCTGCGGCAGAACTAAAATCACTAACACTTTGTTCACGGCGATTAAAGTTAACCTCTAAGAGCTACGGCGATTAAAGTTAACCTCTAAGAGCTATCTCAAGACAAAATTGAGTTTCAGCGCCAAAAGCAAACTGCAATTTCTCGTTATCACTGGTTTCCTGAAAGTATCCTCACACTGGCTGAACTTGCTTCCGTGTTACCAATCGATGAGCAATCCTACTTCACACTTGGTTGCTGATTAAATGTGACACTGGCAGATTCCAAACAAAAAAAAAAAAAAAAAGGATCGCAGGAAGAAAAATAAGAACAAATAATGTTGATACGATGATGAAAATGACGCGACAGAGTATTAGAAATAAAAAATACATTTAACCCAATTAACTGAATATAAATGTCCTTTGATTACATTTAGAAATAAAAAATAATTCGTCGAACCTACGACTTTCTACACGTCAGGTTTATTATGGTGACCCAGTCGCAACGATGAATTGCAACCTTCTCAAAGTCAGCTTCACGCATATCGTGCGAAGCTTATCTCACGTAAGCCGATCTCTGTGATTATGATAACTGTATATATGACGCTGAGTCGCGTCTTGTCTGGAAATATCCAGTAGTGTTTGGTTAGTGCTGTGTATGAAACGAGTGTATTCCATTACCATTGTTGTGTGTACGTATGAGTTGTTTTTGGAGTGTTTATCATATGTGATAAAATATGAAATAAAAGAGCCAGGCCCATGATGCGGGATCCATACACTTTAAGAAAGAAAGCCAGAGAAGGAATTGAAAGTGAACTGACCACTTGCGGCAGTTTGGCGAAGGCGAACGGTTCAGGCGTGACGTTGAGCGCTTTGATTGGAGGGAACCAGCTCCAACGTGTGAAGAAGTGTCAACTATCCATCAATTTTAAGCGAACGTCTAGTCAGTAAGAGCACTGCTCATCCCATGTCCAACCACGCGCCGTGCCTCAGCCGAATCGGGAACGTGCTCGGCTGACCACCTGTCGGTTTCCGCTCGTGCGCTCGAGAGAACGGCCCAGCTGTCATCAGCGTTTCCAGAGCGGGCCAGCCCTGCTGTGCAGCGGGAGATGCTGCGTCACCTCACCTGATGGACACGGCTGGCTTGGCGCTGGCGAATACGGCACACCTCTATAGAGACACCAGCACTCTTTTGCAGTCACGGCCATGTGTTCGCTGAGCTCACACAAAAGCAGTCCCGCCGCTCTAACGATCTCTTTTTTCTACAGAGAACGTTAAACTTCTCTTTTCAAAGGACGTTAAACCCTCGGAAGAAAAACACACATATTTTCAATGCTTTATTTGAAACAAACGGCCCTCCGATGGAAAATCCTATTTAGCTACAGTCTGTGCACTTTTTTTTTTTAATTACCGCTGTTGTTTTCGTCACTAGTAGCGGCCAACACGTAGCACCGACTGTTTTAACAAAGAAACCTTTTTTGTTGCGGAGTCGGCGCCAATGGACTAGTTGCTGATATGTCAGCCTTTTGTATCTAATTCGCGGCAACAATCCCAAATACGGTTAGCGAATTTTTAGAAAGCAAAGACAGCCATTTCATATACGAGAGACACGCACATGAAAATTGCATTCGTACAGAAATTTGTGCTTCATGTGACATCATAACTGAAGGTGTATCGTGTTTGTGTGTGTGTGTGTGTGTGTGTGTGTGTGTGTGTGTGTGTGTGAAGAAGAGAGAGAGAGGGAGAGAGAGAGAGAGAGAGAGAGAGAGATGATGATGATGATGAGGATGTTGGTGTGTGGGGCGCTCAACATCGTGGTCATCAGCACCCGTACAATTTCCAATCTTTCCATTTCCAGTTTCGCTACTACCCGAATGATGATGAGATGATGAAGACAACACAAAGACCCAGTCCCCCGGCGGAGCAAAACCCCGACCGGCCGGGAATCGAACCCGGGACCCTGTGATCTACAGGCAGCAACGCTAGCCACTAGACCACAAGAGAGAGAGAGAGAGAGAGAGAGAGAGAGACTGGAAAGACGGATGCTCATGACAATAAGAGGTCGCAACCTGCAGTCAGAACTTACACGTACAGAAAACTGACGTATATAAAAAAAAAAAAAAAAAAAAAAAAAAAAAAAAAAAAAAAAAAAAAAAAAAAAAAGGAAAAACCACCGTTTCGGGATGTTTCTACTGTGTTGGACAACTTTCTGCTGACACCTCGTAGTTTTTCTGTATGCGATCGTGACTAAACTATTACAGTACCATAAGTTACGTGCGCAGTGGTTTCCAAAACTCTCAAGTGTCACGTTTGTGCACAGGAATTCGTCATCTCGTAAATCTAAATTATTATTATTATTATTATTATGCGGTGGTTTTTATACAAAAAATTGTTTTAACTGTTACAGTAGAGGAGATCGGGGCTACGTTTTACATGGGGCAACTTGTTACATGAGAACTCTAAATTAATTGCTCGTGGTAACGCACTTTCCTTCCAATAGTTGGTGGCACCTGGTAGAACAGTTCGCCGGCAGATCTTTGGAGGGCGCACTGTCAGTATTAAGAGAGGAAACGTAGTTTCTCCATCTGCTCGTTCATTTTTAGTTTGCGAGTGTTTTTACATGGCATCTCATCAGCATTTCTCTATATCAGTGTCAGTCCCGTATCATGCGAAAGTCTTACCTTCAGGTGAGTGATTAAAAGTTTAAAAATTCTCTACACACGAAAATGTGTGCGTATCTATTCCCGAATACAGCCTAAAAGGGCGACCTATGGAGCAATTTGTTACAATTACGTTGGGAATAGTTGTTGCAGTATAACAATCTGCACCCTATCACGTGTAGTTTAATGTTATGTATTTTCTTTGTGGAGACCATATGAGTAACTACAAAAGCAATACAGACGCACAACGCCAAAAGAAACATGTAGCGAAGGGGCAAATGAAGTAATGAAAGGTAATTGACTGAGTAAGGCCGCTAATAAATATGGTATAAATGTCATAACGCCACAGCGGTTCTATCGAACAACGAAAACTGTGTTGGCTGGTAATAATACGCTCCTGGAAATGGAAAAAAGAACACATTGACACCGGTGTGTCAGACCCACCATACTTGCTCCGGACACTGCGAGAGGGCTGCACGAGCAATGATCACACGCACAGCACAGCGGACACACCAGGAACCGCGGTGTTGGCCGTCGAATGGCGCTAGCTGCGCAGCATTTGTGCACCGCCGCCGTCAGTGTCAGCCAGTTTGCCGTGGCATACGGAGCTCCATCGCAGTCTTTAACACTGGTAGCATGCCGCGACAGCGTGGACGTGAACCGTATGTGCAGTTGACGGACTTTGAGCGAGGGCGTATAGTGGGCATGCGGGAGGCCAGGTGGACGTACCGCCGAATTGCTCAACACGTGGGGCGTGAGGTCTCCACAGTACATCGATGTTGTCGCCAGTGGTCGGCGGAAGGTGCACGTGCCCGTCGACCTGGGACCAGACCGCAGCGACGCACGGATACACGCCAAGACCGTAGGATCCTACGCAGTGCCGTAGGGGACCGCACCGCCACTTCCCAGCAAATTAGGGACACTGTTGCTCCTGGGGTATCGGCGAGGACCATTCGCAACCGTCTCCATGAAGCTGGGCTACGGTCCCGCACACCGTTAGGCCGTCTTCCGCTCACGCCCCAACATCGTGCAGCCCACCTCCAGTGGTGTCGCGACAGGCGTGAATGGAGGGACGAATGGAGACGTGTCGTCTTCAGCGATGAGAGTCGCTTCTGCCTTGGTGCCAATGATGGTCGTATGCGTGTTTGGCGCCGTGCAGGTGAGCGCCACAATCAGGATTGCATACGACCGAGGCACACAGGGCCACCACCCGGCATCATGGTGTGGGGAGCGATCTCCTACACTGGCCGTACACCACTGGTGATCGTCGAGGGGACACTGAATAGTGCACGGTACATCCAAACCGTCATCGAACCCATCGTTCTACCATTCCTAGACCGGCAAGGGAACTTGCTGTTCCAACAGGACAATGCACGTCCGCATGTAACCCGTGCCACCCAACGTGCTCTAGAAGGTGTAAGTCAACTACCCTGGCCAGCAAGATCTCCGGATCTGTCCCCCATTGAGCATGTTTGGGACTGGATGAAGCGTCGTCTCACGCGGTCTGCACGTCCAGCACGAACGCTGGTCCAACTGAGGCGCCAGGTGGAAATAGCATGGCAAGCCGTTCCACAGGACTACATCCAGCATCTCTACGATCGTCTCCATGGGAGAATAGCAGCCTGCATTGCTGCGAAAGGTGGATATACACTGTACTAGTGCCGACATTGTGCATGCTCTGTTGCCTGTGTCTATGTACCTGTGGTTCTGTCAGTGTGATCATGTGATGTATCTGACCCCAGGAATGTGTCAATTAATTTTGCCCTTCCTGGGACAATGAATTCACGGTGTTCTTATTTCAATTTCCAGGAGTGTATTTATAAACGAGCTGCTCTCCACGCCGTGAAGACCCAAGGGTTGTCTAACGGTCGCCGTATTATCGTCTGCCTTTGGGCGTCATGCGGATACGCTACGGAGGCACATAGCTCTCCCGGCCATTTTGCAGAATTTCTACACCGTGGAAGCGCTACTGTTCGGCCATGTGCAGTCCTCCCGTCAAGGAAGAATCCTTGGCAGGGGTCCTCCACATGGCAGCCATCTACGATGACCACTCAACTACAGAGGTAGACAATAACATTTATACTTATATATAATATTACAGTTTAATTGGCTAATCAACATCTAAAAGAACATTAAATACAATATTTATGTAGCCTCTTAATGTCACACAATGGAGATGTTATGAGGTACCATGTTATTCTCAATATCAAATCCTTAACCAGTTGTGCCTCATATTGGATAAAATGGTCGTTGGGTTGTCAGATGAAGCGCAATCTCAGCTTCAGCATGATATCCATCAGTGTACAAACTCGTGAGATGTAAGCAAATTGGCCTATCAGTATGTAATCAAAAACCAAATAAAAATTGCAGGTGGTTGGAACGCAACGCAAAGTGCATCACGTGACTTGCTATCAGCATTCGTAATGCATAGTAAGTCACTGTCCATACATACAACATAATCTATTTTACGAGCGATTCAAATTCCGAAGTCAAGATGTCTACAATATTCATAAGACTGCTGTGACAGCGTTTCAAAAGCCGACGAAGATTATTGCAAGTAAAGGCACTGATCAGGTGCTGAGACAGGCACATTACAAGGGAACCTCCCCATCGCACCCCCCTCAGATTTAGATGTACGTTGGCACAGTGGATAGGCCTTGAAAAACTGAACACAGATCAATCGAGAAAATAGGAAGAAGTTGTGTGGAACTATGAAAAAATAAGCAAAATATACAAACTGAGTAGTCCATGCGCAAGATAAGGAACTTCAAGGACAGTGTCAGCTCAGGAGCGCCGTGGTCCCGTGGTTAGCGTGAGCAGCTGCAGAACGAGAGGTCCTTGGTTCAAGTCTCCCCTCAAGTGAAGAATTTTTCTTTATTTTCGCAAAGTTATTATCTGTCCGTTCGTTCATTGACGTCTCTGTTCACTGTAATAAGTTTAGTGTCTATGTTTTGTGATCGTACCGCAAAACCGTGCGATTAGTAGACGAAAGGACGTGCCTCTCCAATGGGAACCGATAACATTTGATCGCAAAGTCATAGGTCAACCGATTCCTCCACAGGAAAACACGTCTGATATATTCTATATGACACTGGTGACGGCATGTGCGTCACATAATGGTCTGAAAATAAAAAATTAAAATTTTCACTCGAGGGAAGATTTGAACCAAGCACCTTTCGTTCCGCAGCTGCTCACTCTAACCACGAGACCATGGCGCTCCTAATCTTAGAATGTCCTTGATGTTACTTATCTTGCACATGGATTACTCAGTTTGTATATTTTGCTTATTTTTTTCATAGTTCCACACAACTTCTTCCTGTTTTCTCGATTGATCTGTGTTCAGTTTTTCAAGGCCTATCCACTGTGCCAACTTATAACTAAATCTGAGGGGGGTGCGATGGGGAGGTTCCCTTGTTAGTAACTTCGGCTCTTTCTTTTTGGGCAAGTATTAATTCGCTGCTAAAATTCTTCTTTTTTTGTTTTTCCCAGCCGGCCGAAGTGGCCGAGCGGTTAAAGGCGCTACAGTCTGGAACCGCACGACCGCTACGGTCGCAGGTTCGAATCCTGCCTCGGGCATGGATGTGTGTGATGTCCTTAGGTTAGTTAGGTTTAAGTAGTTCTAAGTTCTAGGGGACTTATGACCACAGCAGTTGAGTCCCATAGTGCTCAGAGCCATTTGAACCATTTTTGTTTTTCCCAAGAAGAAACCGCGGGGTCTAGGGCGCCTTGCACGGTCTAGGGCGCCTTGCACGGTCCACGCGACTCCCGCCGTTAGACGTTCGACTCCTCCCTCGGGCATGGGTCGAGTGTGTATTGTCCTTAGTGTAAGTTAGTTTAAGTTAGATTAAGTAGTGTGTAAGCTTAGGAACCGATGACCTCAGCAGTTTGGTCCCATAGATCTGACCAAAAATTTCCAATTTTTCCCAAGAAGAACATTAAAAGAGCGCTTCCTTTCAAATGCATCGCTAGGGGGCGGAGTAATAGATCTGATTAGAAGACTGGATGGGGTTGTAAGTGCTTCATGAAACATAAAATGAACTACATGAGGGGCACCAAACATAGACCAGGTTTGCTTCTTTTGGACAATTAACTGTCTCTTCTGGACGTAGAAGCATTTGACATGGCCAACAAAAATTTTAATGTTTATGCCTATAAATAATAGCCTTTGGGAAGAACTGTGGTTGGATCTTTCAAGTTTCGAGAACATACCTTCACCGAAGAGTCAAGCAGTATATTGCTCCCTCCTACGTATATCTCGCGAAGAGACCATGAGGATAAAATCAGAGAGATTAGAGCCCACACAGAGGCATACCGACAATCCTTCTTTCCACGAACAATACGAGACTGGAATAGAAGGGAGAACCGATAGAGGTACTGAAGGTACCCTCCGCCACACACCGTCAGGTGGCTTGCGGAGTATGGATGTAGATGTAGATGTAGCTTCATCAATAGTTCATGTAATGCATAGATGAAGGAAAGCCCTGAGAAAACTGTTACTATTTACGGCATTCCTATAGTGCGCAAAACTGCCAAATACAGTGGTAAAACTGCCGAATACATGAACATCAATAGTTCATGTAATGCATAGATGAAGGAAAGCCCTGAGAAAACCGTTACTATTTACGGCATTCCTATAGTGCGCAAAACTTCCAAATACAGTGGTAAAACTGACGAATACAGTAACGTCAAAGAACATCATGGATGGATTCATGGCAACTGGTATCTGGGCATTAAATGAAGACAGTTGACAATATAGGCTTTTTGCCGTCAGCCGTGACCAATCGTCTAAAACCGACTGAAAGCGCAGGTGACGTCCTTCAGAGGGAGAACAATGTTATTGATAGGCCTCTTTGTGGCACTGTTTTTCAGCTTCATCTGCAAAATCGGGTCCTTCCACATCGAAGCCAGAAATTCATATTAGCCGCAACAGATCCCACCTTTTGCCAAAGATGGCTTCCTTAAGCGGAAGCAAATTACGAGTGCTGGTACAACAGTACAGGGTGATTTACATGCTCAAGCAGAAAAAAGTGCAACTGTGAAAATGCAGTTCGCTCTCAGAGTAACGGAGAAAATAAGGGCAGAAACAAAAGACATAACAAAAATGAGCTACGAGTGAGGTCACGCGTCAAGGAAGATGACTGGTTTTGAATGTGCTAAGCTCAATTCCAAATCAGGGCAACCAATAAAATGGTTTCGATGTATTGCTGGTAGAGAATGGGTTCATTACTGCGATGAACATTTCAGGAAATTTATTTTTTTACAGGCTAACAGTTTTTAAATGAAAAATTCTGTCTACGCAATATAAGGAGTTGTACAGAAAAATGATTTTACGTTAGATTTAAAACTTGCTTTAATACCTGTCAGATATTTTGTGTTATTCGCCAGATTCTCAAAATCTTTTGTTGATGCCCACCGAACTCCTTTCTGAACCACTAACGAGTAATAAAGGCCATTTTTCTTCTAGCGCTGTAATTATGGCCATCACTATTCTTCTCAAATTATAATGGATTTCTGATTACGAATTTAATCAGCGAATATATCTGCACCTTTTGTGTAACCATCACTTCATTTCTGAGTGATGAGTTACCCACAAAGTTATCCCATACGACATTAATGAGTGGACATGTGCAAAGAATGTTAGGAGGTTGATTCGTTTGTTTTCAAGACCAGTAATCACACACAGAGCAAAAGTAGTTGAACTTAACTGTTTGAGTACTTTAGTAACAATGTTTCCTCAAGCTTTTATCAACATTTAAGCCCAAAAACTTGGAGCATTCTATCGTGTTTACTGATTCCATGATCTACATCAATTGTATGTGTGTGGGGGCTGGTGGTGGTGTGGTAAAGTGCGTGAGTGGAAACCAAGGGGGCGTGGGATCGAATGTCGATCAGAGCACGGGATTTTCAGTCTGTCTTAAACCCACCCTTCGCCTCTCAATGAGGTGAAGGTTTACTAAGAACGAACAGTTTGTTGTACAGAACTAAATATAGTGTGTTTTCTCAAAATTAATTTTCAGACAATCATAAGTGTCTGAAAAATTGCATCAACAATTTTTTCAGTTTGCTTTCTCTCTTATGGGATTTGTTACAACACTAGTGTCACGCGCAAAAATACTAATTATGCTTGATTGATGCTAGATGAAAGGTCATTCACATATATAACGAATGGAGTAGGAGCGGACCCAATATTGAGCCCTGTGGGATATCCCTCGTGATTTCTCCGTAGTCACTAAAACTTTATCTCCTTCTGAGATTGGATTCCTGGTCACAACTTTCTGCATTATGTTTAAGTATGGTTACATAAGTGATGACTACATGGTTACTTCATGAGGCGGTGGCTGAAATTTTCCGATGTGCAGAAATCTTCGAAGCGTAACTGGCTGCTCTTAGCTCTGGCCTAGCCCCGCTGGGGCGGACGGAAGCTGCGGCGGAGTTTTGGGACCGTTAGCGTGAATTGCAGGAAATAACGAGTCCGGCGGCTACTGGAGCGGGCCGGAGTTCGGCCTCAGGGGCACAAACCGGTCCACCGGGCAGCGACGCCCGCCTGCGTGCGGCCGACACAGGAGCGTTTCCCGGCCGCGCCAAACCCTCCTCTCGCACAGCCTGTCTCCCCTCAAACGTAGTCCCAGGTATCGGTTCTCGTTATGCACACAACATTCGAGTGAAATGTGTCGGAATACTTGTTTCGCACCGCTCATGGTTGTCTCCATACTCTCTGTCGAATATCATTATTTACTACTCGTAATAATGAATTAAAGAGGGTCCTCCTTAAGGTAAGGAAGCAAATTTATTTTGTTTAATCCCCAAACCTGAATCACGACAATTTTGGCATTTCCAGTAGTTTTTTTCTTTGACTGTTCCTTTTTTTCATTAGGTGTTCCCTGTTGTTACCAACAGAAGTAAGCCATAAGCCCCTATTAATACATCGCCGAATTCTTGATGTTATCACGTTGCACCAGCTTATATGAGCTTTTCACTGCACTTTTTGCGTTGGCAGCAGAGCACACTTACCGTAGAGAAGAAACAATCAATGAGAAGGTCCAATGAAGATGCCACAACTGTGGCGAAACATATCTGGGGATTGAACAAAAATTGAGTTTTTGCAAGATGGTGGATTCATTATTTATTATTATTTTCTGCAGGTGCGGAAAAAGAGCTTACAATTCCATTATAATTATTAATTACTACGTTTACATTGATTCCCGAATCGCATTATCCTTAAAGGGATTTTCCAGTATCGCTTCTGCTTGGTCATGTGAACACCCCGATGTCGATTCTGAAAAATGCGAGTATGGCTGCGGTATTTCCGCTTTCTAAATCGATTTTCGCTGCGTGTAACAGTGCCTGACTTGTCAGGTTGGTGCTTTCTTTTAAAAATGTCACTTAAAGTGGACGAAATCTTCTAGGGGAGACTGAAAGAAAATTAAACACACAGGTCTGACCAAGTAGGTATGCATTTCCTTTATTTAACTGAAGAAAAGCACACCTTATCTTTATTAGGCAGAGAGATATAACTGCTTATAAATCAACTCAGTTAGCAAAATAGTCTAGTTTTGTAACAACTCTACAGCCTGCTTGGCTGGCTAATATGAGGAATGTTGTACCACTCCTCCTTTTGGTGGCAAAGGCTCTCGTACACAATGGATGGCTATCGACAGAACTTTCGCTAATTCTGTACTTTAGGAGCGCGCAAAAAAAACATTTTCGCATGCATTATTTGCAAGGATAATACTTTTAAACATAACTTCTTGAACAATTTCCGCCTCGTAATGCGTACTAATATCCATAATGAAATCGTACTTTTTACGAAGGTACTGATAACCTACCTTCACTGTGCTGACGGAATCATAACAGTTTTACACGCGATTCGTGTAAACAAATGAGGCTTGGGAAACCGTGATTTGATAGGACTAGAAAAGTCGACTCTGGCCTATCATGTAAAGACGACAACGAAACTCTGTTTCAGATATCAGCGTGCCTGGCGACAATCACCGGTGAATAAATATTGGGGTATCATTGTAGAAATTTTAGGGATGCGAATATTTTGATTCGTTGCCACAAAGTTGTATTTAAGATAGTGAGTCAATGTTGTTAATGGTGTGGACGAAGGAGATGGCACACAAACAACATGTCAAACGTTGGCGACACATGGCTCTTGGTAGCGTATTGGGAGGAATTCTGTGCAACAGCGTCCGCAGCTCGTGGTCTAGGGGCTAGCGTTGCTGCCTTTGGATCATGGGGTCCCGGTTTCGATTCCCGGCCGGGTTGGGGATTTTGTCTGCCCGGGGACCGGGTGTTTGTGTCATCATCGTTATCATCATTCGTGACAGTGGCTAGACGGGATTTTGTAAAAATTGAGACTCTCTACGGGCGCTGATGACCGAGCAGTTGAGCGCCCCACAAACCAATCATCATCATCATCATCATCATCATCATCATCATCATGTGGTATGGCCGCTTCTTGCGACGGGAAGTGAGAGGCAGCTAAGTTCAGACTCGGCGTAGACGGCAGAGATACTGTCCGTCTCAGACCTCGTAAAAAGTCAATCTCCCCACGAAAGTGCCAATTGGGCAACCTGAACCCAACAATTATTGGGGTGGTAAAAGAGAATATTTTTTTCTTCCAATACATGTGCATCATTCCATTTTTCTCGGTCTCATTCTTACTTCATATGTAAGTAATAATGCTACAAAAGCCCGCATCTCGTGGTCGTGCGGTAGCGTTCTCGCTTCCCACGCCCGGGTTCCCGGGTTCGATTCCCGGCGGGGTCAGGGATTTTCTCTGCCTCGTGATGGCTGGGTGTTGTGTGATGTCCTTAGGTTAGTTAGGTTTAAGTAGTTCTAAGTTCTAGGGGACTGATGACCATCGATGTTAAGTCCCATAGTCCTCAGAGCCATTTGAACCATTTTTAATGATACAAAAATAAAGTCAGCAACTAGAAACAAACTTATTTTTAAAATCAAACAGTTATCTGATCTCCAGACTACAAAGCATCTGTCTTTCTCAATTTACTCAAGTCCACTTCTTTACAAATACAGCAATACTACTAACGGAAAATAACTTCGAACACGGCTGTTGGCAAGCCCACCCAATCAGCAGCCGCCGTCGTCTAACGATTTCTCGCAATTGTTTTGGCTGCAATAGCCCTGCTTCTCCCTCCTTATCCATTGCGTAACAGTAATTCCTGACGTGACAATGACTACAATCTGTGAGACAGAGCATCCTGTAAATGTCTACATCACCTGTCAAAAAAATGGCTCTGAGCACTATGGGACTTAACTTCTGTTATCAGTCCCCTAGAATTTAGAACTACTTAAACCTAACTAACCTAAGGACAACACACACATCTCGATGCCCGAGGCAGGATTCGAACCTGCGACCGTAGCGGTCGGGTGGTTCCATACTGGAGCGCCTAGAACCGCTCGGCCACCCCAGCCGGCCATCACCTGTCGATAGACGCTTTTAGAAAAGCTCATCTGCAAATTTCACATCTGGGGACCGATCTTCTGTGGAAGTGGATACAAACACTTGGATTTTCTCTCGTTTCTCGTCTTCTACTTCCCTGCTCTTTGTTTCTTTCCTTTTTCGTTTTTTTCTGCATCACTGAGCTTCGAATTCAAAATATCTGATGTGAAATCCCGCAGCTATGGTCAACTATATTTTGCAGTGGTCTTACATTAGAATGTCACCTCTGTTGTCTTCACGTGCAATGGTCGCTCGTTTTGTATAATCATCAGACTCCGAATGCACATTTCCGCTGTCACTTCCTCTCTTGATATCTAGCATATCATCGAGAGTTTCGATCATGTTTTTAAGAATCTGTGAGGACGAATGCTTCACTTCCGCTGTCTAAGTGCATAGTTGTTTTATTTCTAGTGCAGTCTTGTTTACGGAATCGTCTTTCAAAAACGTATTTTCCATTTATTCTAGCCTGTAGCGACAGCTTTCCTGTTCACATGAAACACATATTTCACAGCCCACTCACAGACGGACAGTGCTAAGAGATCAGACGTGCCGTGCAGCCGTCTTCCTGAGGGATGGGGCTCTGATCCCTACGCCGGTTTCGTGCGTCATTGGTGTCGCTGTCGCCGCAGAAAACCATATTGCAATACGCAGGTAAACTCCATGATCACAGCAAAACACTGGAGCAAATGTTGCACTGCTTTCTCCCACGCTCGTCGGATTACTGTGCGTTTTTATCATTAATATGTTTGGCGTTGAAATGCAGTAACGTTCCTGCGTCTGGAAATTCCTTTACATCGTCAGACAAATAATAGGTTATGGGTTGCCATCCGGACTCATTTTGCAGCTTTGGAATTTATCCATGGTCACAATATTGCTGGCCAATGCTGCAATTAGGATCGAACCGATGCTTTTTCATCCGTGCATTTCTGCTTCGATTTGTGTGCGCGGTTACTCTTTCAGAGCAATACTATCACCAGTACATTTCTGCTTCGGTTGATATGCGCGGGTGCTCTTTCAGAGGAATCGTAGAGCTGCCTTAATCTGACGACCGTATATTATTCAATTATTTCAACTAGCCATATAGGCACGGGTGGTAGTAACTGATCTCAGTCAGACCGTCGGAGACATACGAGTAGGAGGCGGAGGCTGGGTGGTGGAGTGGTTGGGGGGAGGGGTGGAGGGGCGTTGTACTACCACAGACTATACGTGGAAATCACTCTCGTCCGATCGGCCAACTTGTTTACGAATCCTTCATCATATGTTACATCCATTTGCACCTGATAATTGTGCTCCCTGCACAGAATAATGAGCAATGAAATCAAGTAAATCATTATTCTTTATGTTAACAGAATCTCCCGATGGTTCTTGGTAGAACAACATTATAATAAATGAAAAGCACCAGTTTGCTTTTGATACTGTAGAACAAAAGCAAACTGGTGCTTTCCATTTATTAATTATTCTTTAGCGTATATGTATTGTAAGTAGGCTGTTTAGGTTTTTATGTTGGTAACGCCACGTAGCGCTCTGTATGAAAATCACTGACTATGCTGTGTGCAGTGGCTGGTTGGCATTGTTGAAATATTCGCTATTGTAGTGTTGGGCAGTTGGATGTGAACAGCCCGTAGCGTTGCGCAGTTCGAGGTGAGCCGCCAGCAGTGGTGGATGTGGGGAGAGAGATGGCAGAGTTTTTGAGAGCGGATGATCTGGACGTGCGTCCATCAGAGACAGTAAATTTGTAAGACTGGATTTCATGAACATACATACATATATATATATATATATATATATATATATATATATATATATATATATATATATAAAATGACTTTTGAACATTATTAAAGTAAATACGTTGTTTGTTCTCTATCAAAATCTTTCATTTGCTAACTATGCCTATCAGTAGTTAGTGACTTCAGTAGTTAGAATCTTTTATTTAGCTGGCAGTATTGGCGCTCGCTGTATTGCAGTAGTTCGAGTAACGAAGATTTTGGTGAGGTAAGTGACTCATGAAAAGTATAGGTTATTGTTAGTCAGGGCCATTATTTTGTAGGGGTTATTGGAAGTCAGATTGCGTTGCGCTAAAAGTATTGTGTGTCAGTTTAGTGATGATCAGAATAAGTAAAGAGCGAAATGTCTGAGTACGTTCAGTTTTGCTCATCTGTTTGAAAATCAAATAACGTAAGGGGTTTATCAGTACAATCATTCATAAATTTTTCTAAGGGGAGGTTTCAGTATTATCACATCTCTCTGCCGCCGCCCCCCTCCCCATACACGCACACACATTGTAGAAGTACTAGCCTGAATCGAAAATTGTAGGAAAAAAGTTTCCTCTGGAACGTTTTCGCGGTGAGCTAAACTGACTTCTATTTCTAAAAGTTTGAAATGGCCCAGATTTGTGCACATTTGACCATGTGAAGCGAAGAAGTCCGTGTTGTTTGGAAATGCAATTCCCCTAGAACGGCGCTTGAAAAATAAATAAATAAATAAAACTTTAAACAGGATTCTCACTTATTTTCACAGCACCAGAGACAGCGCTGTTAGTACGTGCTTGCTTGTCTGCTTGCAAGAGAGAGAGACCAGAAGTTCGTGCTGAACAAAGCGGTATTCTGACTCTTCGTCTTCCGGGGTAAAGAAGCGTTCTTTGGAGTCCAGCGGGCCTGATTTGGTATCTATCCAAGCTTGACCAAGCACGCTAAGAATTTACTTCGGCACAGCATATTTCGCAACGACGGTTACCTCGGCTCCTCCGTCACTGGCCGTTGGCTAATGAAAGGGCAGAAAGGCGGAGGGAGAAAAACGCTGATTTGGCTTCTCGTTTCTTTTCGCTGGAAAGAACAAGGGGCAAGAGCGGTAGGAGGATTCCGCGGCCGTGTTCTTCTGTTTTGGGGCGGGCACGACCCCGCCTCCAGTGGGCAGTCTGTTCGCTTCTCTTCTCTTCTGTTAATGGCCGACAGCCAACAGGTTCGTGAATAGAGCGGCGGGCGTCCCGCAGAGCGGGAGGTAGGAGTAATTTATCAGGCACCCCGTGCGTCGCTATCCGAAGGCCATCGGCTGCAGGCGCGGGCGAGCCACATAGCCGGCGCGTCGTCGCTCCACGACACGGCACGCCACATCCACATCCAGCCATCCACATCCGCTTGAGCGTCCAGGCACGTGCGGGGGCGCGCGCCGAGGCACCGGTCGGCCCGCAGCATCTCCTCACCTCGGCACGCTATGGGCGTCAGGCGTAAGCGCGCTGTTACAAGGCGGACATATCCTTGGGGACACGGACAAAGGAGAAAGAACGGATCTTTTGTATCCGACAGTGATTCTGATTTCCCTCCATACCAGAGTCTGAGATACTGCGGTTAGCATGTAATAGTAGTGCCTCGCTGATCTGTGGACGGCGCAAGCAGAGGATACAATGGATGCACTCTCCAGCGGAGTTCTGCTCTTAAGTACGTGGGCACAATCACGTACAGCCATTTGTCTGAAGTCTCTTGAAGCCTTCGGTCCGAGCCATTTGGTACAGTGTTTACCTACTGCTCGTTGCACGGCTTCACTAAAATGTAAATGTCGTGTGACTAGGGCCTCCCGTCGGGTAGACCGTTCGCCGGGTGCAAGTTTCTCGATTCGAATTCACTTCGGCGACTTGCGCGTCGATGGGGATGAAATGATAATGATGATGATGATGACAACACAACACCCAGTTCCTGAGCGGAGAAAATATCCGACCCAGCCGGGAATCGAACCAGGGCCCGTAGGATTGACATTCTGTCGCGCTGACCACTGATTGCCGGCCGGTGTGGCCGAGCGGTTCTAGGCGCTACAGACTGGAACCGCGCGACCACTACGGTCGCAGGTTCGAATCCTGCCTCGGGCATGGATGTGTGTGATGTCCTTATGTTAGTTAGGTTTAAATAGTTCTCACTGACTCTGTACGCTTACGACGATGTAGCTGTTTTAGTCTGTTTCTAGCCAGCCATTCACTCGGAAATGTCATTTGTTGTACTGCTCACTGAGTCACTACGTGCCGTGCGATAGCGAACGTCTGATACCAACGTCGAGTATGAAAGTAAAATATGCTCTCTGTCGCTTCGTTGGAGCGAAGAACCCGTTGACAAACGAGACACTGAAAGAAGAGGGTATGACAGCTTCCATGACGGGCTTTGGTTAAGAGGTGTTTATGATGTAAATATAACTGTTTAAGTTATCAGTGCTAGTGTCTTTAATTCTCTTCCACGACTAGTTGCGAGGGCCTACTCGTTCATCTTCAAGTGGATGTTTCTAGCTCTACGCTGCTTTTGTTTCTATTAGGTGTTGATGTGTGACATTCAGTAATTCGAAAGTGTATACATAACGTTCTGCAGTGTCGTTTTAGCAGGATCGTGTTCGAAATGAAGTGTAACGCACACAACTGATCACACCCAGGTAAAGAAACACATGGAAAGTACTGGCAGTTGCGAATGCGAACAACCATGAGCTCTATAATGGAATTGTGCCGGACCTAGACTCGAACCCGGTTTTCCCGCTTAATACGGACAGCTTACCATTAGGCTATCCGAGCACACCGCACGGCCAGGCCCAACCTTGTGTATATTCCTGCACAGAGAAGACATTTTAAGCATGCGTGTCCGAAGAAACACTGCACCGTACTAATGAACAACACGGGCACTGCAGTATCGTATCGTATAGGGAAAGAAACTTTCGCTGACCACCTGAAGATGAGATAAAAGCCCTCGAATCCCATCGTGCAAGAAAATAAAAGTGACTGACAAACAACTGTTTAGGTTTTTCTTCAAAGCTAAAATCCAGCCACTTTTTTCTGTCTCTCTCTGGTTCTTCCTCCAATGCATGACATTCTTGCTACAAACACCGTCCACTTTATTCCTTCCATTTCACTCATGCTTTACGGTCCAGTGCCTACGTTGTTCCAGTAACTGGAGAGTGTCTGATGTCCTAACTGGAGTTCCGTACTGGTGTTTTATACCTTTCCGAATTGCATTCATCTTGGCTGAGTGAGTATGCCATATTCGTTTCCCCCATGGTGCCAATCTTAAGTACGTAACATTGTTAAAGTATTTAGTGATATTACTAAGCTGCGGTATGAAATTGGAAGATCATGCTAAAACAGTACTGGGAAAGGCGCACGGAACACTTAGCTTTGGTGGTAGGGTCTGAGAAATTTCTACGTATCCAAGGAAATAGCGAACACGATTCTAGTGCGACCATTTCCGAGATACTGTTTCATTCTTTGGAGTTCTCATCGATTATACATGACAACAGGCATCAAGCCTTTCCGAAAAACTCTAAAAGCAAATGCTGGGATGGTTACTTAACATCAGCACAGCCGACTTCGTCTCCAATCCCAGCTCATGCTCCGGCTCTAATGATTTCGCTCCGCTAGAATCTAATATTTTTCTTTTTCGAGAAAGACTGTCGGATAATTCTGCTGCCACCATTGTATACCACGCATAGGGATAGTAAAAAACAGATAAGACAGATTAGAGGGATACACAGCCATACAGTCATTCTTCCCTTGCTCGATACGAGAATAGAATATAGCAGGCAACCGCTAATGTTGGCACGAAGTACTCTGCCGTACACTTTACAGTGACTTATAGAGTACAGGCACGTATTTAAATGTATATAGCTGTCGTGATGCTCTCTATTCGACTATGGAATTATTGATCAGCGGAACTGAAATTGTGCACGTTGACTCTTTTGAGCCCATTACGATTTTTGTTTTCTAGCTATTCACCCAGTTTCTTATTTGTAGCTGTGCGATTGTGTTATTCATCTTTCTTTCCTTAAAATTATTTTAGAATTTGCCTCAAATCGTTGTATTATGAATTGCGACTGGCTGAGATGCATTATGTCAAGTATCAGCCATAGTATGAAGAAATAAAACGAAACTGGTAGCAGCTGCTTTATTATCTTTGGTCTCTGCACTTTTTGCGTTATTCGCGCACTTAATTCCAGTGAAACATTTCACCATTTAGACAAATGATTTCAATTGCAGGGTTCATGAGGCTATCAGCTGAACTTGGACAGGGTAAAAGGATACTTTTAACAAGAGAAAACTGTGAAGTCAATATTGTTTTAGAATGAGTTGATGTTCTACTCGTGCACTGAAATCACCACGATTTAATGGCGAAGTGACTTCAAATTATTAGTCTGGAACGATTGCTGAGCTATTTCAGTCTCACTTGCCTCTATTTTGTTCCTGTCAGATGTGTCATGAACCTTTTTTTTTTTAATTACGACTCATCTATGTTGCTTTTCTTTAAAGAAAGCGGAATATAACATTGCCAACTGTCCAGAAAAAAGAGTCTCTCTCTCTCTCCATAGCAATGAATTTCAGAGGTGTCGTAATTGTTTAGTTACTGTGTAACGAGCATACATTCTTAACGTAAGAGCTTTCGGAGAAATCAGCTATGAAAATATGTTACCTATCATCAAACGGACGAAGGAGGTCGGTTTTAATTGCCGGGCTTGCCTGGATCTGGACGTTACTTCACGACTGTATGAGATTACTGATAGAGACCCCTGCAATTTGTCTTCCATTTAGCAACTGCATTGACGGCGAAACACCAGAATTATGCGGGCAGATATCTAGCTAGATAACGCATATATTTACTTATTGGATTATTTAGCTAGATTAGTTTCATTCTCTTACATCATGCAACGAACTACACATGTCAAACTTTTACAAGATAAAGTTTTTCAAGCTTCTATCAAGTGTACTGATTACGTAAAATTTAAGACAGTATGACAACAATCGAATTAAAATTTTAATAGTAATAATAATAATAAATAGCAATAGCGACGGCGATAAAAATAATCAGAAGCAATAATAATTTTACTTATGGTAGTAATATTCACGATATACCACGGGATAGTGAGATCATAAAGATAAAGGAGATGACGATAGTTGAGAAAGAGAAGGCAGAGTTTAATACAAAACTCTATGAATATACGGACACAGACGAGTTTAAGGCCGGAATAGTTTTCCAATGAGAAGAAGACATCAGGAAATGAAGATTGGTTATAACACACCGACGACAATGTTGTTATCGGATACGGAAAAAAGGCATCAACATCGGTCACGGTCATAGACATAACAATGCTGCAACGTACAATTTACGAAAATTTGTTACTGAAAGTGTCGGTGTCCATTAAATGCACCACAGATTATTAACTAATTACCGTCTGCTATAGTTTATGCGACTACTGTGTGATCAGTATGAGGGCTGGGGATGAACTACTGCGGGACGACAAAGCAATAAGTTTTCTATTGAAGGCCAGTTAAACGAAGCATGCAACTGTCTTACAGTTAAATCTTCCAACATCTAGCGTATAAACGATTCGGTAAAGGAAGCATCAGTCATTGTGTGGGACTATAAAAAGGGAAGCCTGAAGTGAATGAAATTTGTTTCCCGTGAGATGAAGGCCGCGGGGAAGGCGGCAAAAAGCTGTAAGCTATTTGTGGAAGGGAGGCGGCGGTCAGCGCCACTTCTTGCCCTGCAAGATGGATGTGTGGCGGGAGCGCCGCCGAGGCATCCCGTAACGAACGTCGCCTCACCTCGCTGCGCGTCTCATTAGGGCGGGGCTCAGCCAACCGAGGTGCACGCCACACGCACAAAAAACTAACGTTGTGACTGCTTATCGAACGAAAGGGTCCTCCGTCGCGACCCAGGTGACCAACCGATGCTGGCGCCCAGCCCGGAAGTAACTGGCACAATACGCGTAGCTAGCGAAAAATCTAAAATAAAAATCGCCATCTGAATTGACTGATAACGAAAAGGCTATTACCGCTCACCAGACTGTGCAACATAGTCCGAGGTAATCTTACTGCAGTTCCATACACGGTGAACCAAAACTCACCGACAAAATTTCAGATTTTCGCAGGAGAGCTTCTGTAAAGTTTGGAAGGTAGGAGACGAGGTACTGGAAGAAGTAAAGCTGTGAGAACGGGGCGTGAGTCGTGCTTTGATAGCTCAGTTGGTAAAGCACTTGCCCGCGAAAGGCAAAGGTCCCGAGTTCGAGTCTCGGTCCGGCACACAGTTTTAATCTGTCAGGATGTTTCAAAATTGCAGATGGTGTTTCCGTATAAGAGAACCATGGTCTCCGGTGCCTCGTTAATGAGCATTTTCGTTTCATTTCTTACCCCAGTTTATCTTTGTATCTTTACTGTACTGAAAATAACCACAAAGCGTTACAAATTCGACGGTATGCGTTGTGTGTGTCTTGTTTGGAAACAAAACTGGTAGTATTCACTCGCAGTACTTGCTGTTGAGAACAGTAATACCCAATTTATTCTTAGGCCTGTACTGCCTCGAGTTTTTCCGGTCCTGTTCTGAAAATTCAAAATCTTGATTGCCTCTTTCCCATTCGCACAATATATTCAAAAAAAGTTCAAATGAGTGTGAAATCTTATGCGACTTAACTGCTAAGGTCATCAGTTCCTAAGCTTACACACTGCTTAACCTAAATTATCCTAAGGACAAGCACACACACACCCATGCCCGGGGGAGGCCTCGAACCTCCGCCTGGACCAGCCGCACAGTCCATGACTGCAGCGCCCGAGACCGCTCGGCTAATCCCGCGCGGCACAATATATTCCAAGCTGCTCCAGTACATCTATATATCTTCTCTATTTGTCTTTGTAGAGAATCTCCATACTTGTCTCCATGTCGAAAGTCGTCGTATGGTTGTATGTTAAGACAGCACCGCGCCAAGAAAAGTGACACAATTCGAAAAACGGCATTTTAAGTTTATGTCACTGAAAAATACGTGTGAAGTGCCCCGACGTGTACGAAAAATATAATGGAATGTATTGCTAACAACACTTACTTGAAATTTAAAGGAAGCTAATACTACTTCAATATAAGTCTTATACCGGATGATTTAAAAAGAAAGGGTAAATTTCAGTCGTTTACTTCAAACTGTGGAAGATATAAACACGTTGCGCATGCCAATGGACAGAGGGAGGTTCAAATTTTTTGACAAAACTGCACTGTTGTTTGTTTGTAGCAACATAGCGACTACACCAAAAGAGAAATCATGACGGGTGTTGGTACTCGCGCGAAGTCAATGCATTGGACAAGTGCAACGTGCATTCCGCCTTCGATTCAGTTTTGTAACATCACCATAGGGGTCGTTGTTAATCACGATATTATGTACTTACCCCCCTCTACAAGTCGTCGGCGTTTGCAACGGGAATTTCTGAACACCCTGTAGACAAAATTATGCATGTGAAGAAATTTTTACGTCGCCTGCTGCGGTACCGTAAACAGTCTCTCAGCACATTAAGACTTCCACAAAACGCATTCGGCAGTAGATCAAATGATAATCTGATACACACTGATCACCTTTTTTCGAATTCCATTTCGTCCAATGCATTTACAGGATGCTAATCTGATGTGACAGTAAAGAAAAGCCGTCTCCCTGTGTCCATCAAAGTCTTCTCAGCGCCTATCAGACGATAATGGTAACCTACCGTTTACGATGCTGTTGGTAATTCGTTTGTTGAGTGCCATTCAACAGGACATCCTACATATCAGTATGTTTAACAATCTCTCTTTTCACATCCCAACCGCTGATATTGTAAAATCACTAAACAGTGCCGTCATTACTACACTATGAAACGTTCAGTGACACTTTCATTATTATGAACTTACACCTGCTTGATCGTGGACGAAATCGTTAACAAACGTTAGAGTTGTTTAAAGACACACACTGAACTTCGGAACATGAAAATCACTGAGATGATGTGAAATCGGCATTTACACCGGCAAGTCGCCACGTGGTCCCAACAGATCCGCGGCGGCACTTCAGAGTGTTTGCTTCCATGCGTGACTACCAAATGACTGCCGAACAAAGACGCGCATTCATAGCCTGGGAGAAACCAGACAGACGCCGACCATTAACAGGTAGCCGGTAACCGTCCTGCAGGATGTTGAACTCAAGTAGTAAAGCAAGAAACTGTCGTAATTATCTATGCACACCGTCTTCACGACACAATTTATGAACCTCACGATCAGACTGTTCATCGCTCTCTAACTCGGTAGTGGTGATAAGCGTTTGGGAAGAGTAAGAAAACAAAAATTACAAACTCAAAATCTATGCAACTGACACGCATTGGCGCAAGACGAACGTCTCTGACGGTGCTATAAAACAACACAGAAAGTTGGAGCTCAAAAGCGCGGGAGAGGATTAACTCAAAGCGGTCGATACAACAAGACGTACTTTAAAATTTGGATGTGACTGAAAAAATTGCTCGCTAGCCGATAGAATCGAGCAGTAGCGCAGATGCTGAAACACTTGCTGATCCTTAACGTAACAGGCCTACTTCATGTCTAGCTGAAGTCTGTGTAGTGCAGGCAGGCCGGTGGTCTAGCGGTTCTAGGCGCTCAGTCCGGAACCGCGCGACTGCTACGGTCGCAGGTTCGAATCCTGCCTCGGGCATGGATGTGTGTGATGTCCTTAGGTTAGTTAGGTTTAAGTAGTTCTAAGTTCTAGGGGACTGATGACCACAGATGTTTAGTCCCATAGTGCTCAGAGCCTGTGTAGTGCAGGATGCACCACGATGCGGTAGGCCCCTTCAGCTTCCTCATTTCCGACAAGACCAGTTGGGTAAGCTTTTTAAGAGGTTGGAGTAAGACCAACGTTAATAAAAATACTACCAGATCCTTAAAAAAATTGAGACCCTAACACAGTCTTAAAGCTTAAAATTAACTTTCCACCGATATCTATTTTACATTATCGCTCTGTTAATCAGTTTGTTATGTTGTCCACTACATCCCATTTTTGGTTCGGTTCATGAAACGAAATAGGTTTCTTAATCATTACGGTATACTGATAAGTTTTACTTATGGACCGTCTGACAGCAACTGAATAAAACACGGTTTTAGTGCCATACGAATTTCGCCTTTATTTTCTGCAATGCATCATCAGTGGCAGGTTGCCTGGACAATTTCTTACATATTACACTCCTTTTGCATTTTTGGTGTTGTTCTTCTTCTTATGAATGCCAATTTGCGGCTTTTTCCCCACATTCCACAGCACTATGAAATGAACGCTTTTTTCAATGCAATGTTTTGGTTTCTGTTCTTAATCATTCCTTAGCTGAACTGAAAAATAAAAAAAACTTTGAAGAATCCTTACCAAAGGACAAGTTGCGGACCATATGCAAATGCACTGGATACTATTTAATATTCCGACTCAAAATCAAGTGTACCTAAACTGATCCGCCGGAATATTATGACCTCCAACCTAATTGCGGGTATGTCCACATTTGGCAGGAATAACAGCGGCTACGCGTTGTGGCATGGAAGCAAGGTGCCTTTGGGGCAGAAGGGTGGTAGCACCACGCCTGCACGCACAATTAACATAATTTCCGTAAATTCCGGCGACAAGAACGATCTGACGCCACTTTCAATCACATCTCAGATGTGTTCGATAGGGTTCAGATTCGGCGAGATGCGGGGCCAGCACATCAACTGGAACTCGCCACTCGCCTCGGGCCACTCCATCCACCGCCTGGCCTTGTGACATGGCGCTCTGTTGTTGTTGTGGTCTTCAGTCCTGAGACTGGTTTGATGCAGCTCTCCATGCTAATCTATCCTGTGCAAGCTTCTTCATCTCCCAGTACCTACTGCAACCTACATCCTTCTGAATCTGCTTAGTGTATTCATCTCTTGGTCTCCCTCTACGATTTTTACCTTCCACGCTGCCCTCCAATACTAAATTGGTGATCCCTTGATGCCTCAGGACATGTCCTACCAGCCGATCCCTTCTTCTAGTCAAGTTGTGCCACAAACTTCTCTTCTCCCCAATCCTATTCAATACCTCCTCACTAGTTACGTGATCTACCCACCTAATCTTCAACATTCTTCTGTAGCACCACATTTCGAAAGCTTATATTCCCTTCTTGTCCAAACTATTTATTGTCCATGTTTCACTTCCATACATGGCTACACTCCATACAAATACTTTCAGAAACGACTTCCTGACACTTAAAACTATACTCGATGTTAACAAATTTCTCTTCTTCAGAAACGCTTTCCTTGCCATTGCCAGTCTACATTTTATATCCTCTCTACTTCGACCATCATCAGTTATTTTGCTCCCCAAATAGCAAAACTCCTTTGCTACTTTAAGTGTCTCATTTCCTAATCTCATCCCCTCAGTATCACCTGACTTAATTCGACTACATTCCATTATCCTCGTTTTGCATTTGTTGATGTTCATCTTATATCCTCCTTTCAAGATACTGTCCATTCCGTTCAACTGCTCTTCCAAGTCCTTTGCTGTCTCTGACAGAATTACAATGTCATCGGCGAACTTCAAAGTTTTTATTTCTTCTCCCTGGATTTTAATACCTACTCCGAATTTTTCTTTTGTTTCCTTTACTGCTTGCTCAATATACAGATTGAATAACATCGGGGACAGGCTACAACCCTGTCTCACTCCCTTCCCAACCACTGCTTCCCTTTCATGTCCCTCGACTCTTATTACTGCCATATGGTTTCTGTACAAATTGTAAATAGCCTTTCGCGCCCTGTATTTTACCCCCGCCACCTTTAGAATTTGAAAGAGAGTATTCCAGTCAACATTGTCAAAAGCTTTCTCTAAGTCTACAAACGCTAGAAACGTAGGTTTGCCTTTCCTTAATCTTTCTTCTAAGATAAGTCGTAAGGTCAGTATTGTCTCACGTGTTCCAACATTTCTACGGAATCCAAACTGATCTTCCCCGAGGTCGGCTTCTACCAGTTTTTCCATTCCTCTGTAAAGAATTCGCGTTAGTATTTTGCAGCCGTGACTCATTAAACTGATAGTTCGGTAATTTTCACATCTGTCAACACCTGCTTTCTTTGGGATTGGAATTATTATATTCTTCTAGAAGTCTGAGGGTATTTCGCCTGTCTCATACATCTTGCTCACCAGATGGTAGAGTTTTGTCAGGACTGGCTCTCCCAAGGCCGTCAGTAGTTCTAATGGAATGTTGTCTACTCCCGGGGCCTTGTTTCGACTCAGGTCTTTCAGTGCTCTGTCAAACTCTTCACGCAGTATCGTATCTCCCTTTTCATCTTCATCTACATCCTCTTCCATTTCCATAATATTGTCCTCAAGTACGTCGCCCTTGTATAGACCCTCTATATACTCCTTCCACCTTTCTGCTTTCCCCTCTTTGCTTAGAACTGGGTTTCCATCTGAGCTCTTGATATTCATACAAGTGGCTCTCTTTTCTCCAAAGGTCTCTCTAATTTTCCTGTAGGCTGTATCTATCTTACCCCTACTGAGATAAGCCTCTACATCCTTACATTTGTCCTGTAGCCATGCTTGCTTAGCCATTTTGCACTTCCTGTCGATCTCATTTTTGAGACGTTTGTATTCCTTTTTGCCTGCTTCATTTACTGAATTTTTATATTTTCTCCTTTCATCAATTAAATTCATTTCTTCTGTTACCCAAGGATTTCTAATAACCCTCGTCTTTCTACCTACTTGATCCTCTGCTGCCTTCACTACTTCATCCCTCAGAGCTACCCATTCGTCTTCTACTGTATTTCTTTCCTCCTTTCCTGTCAATTGTTCCCTTATGCTGTCCCTGAAACTCTGTACAACCTCTGGTTTAGTCAGTTTATCCAGGTCCCATCTCCTTAAATTCCCACCTTTTTGCTATTTCTTCAGTTTTAATCTACAGTTCATAACCAATAGATTATGATTAGAGTCCACATCTGCCCCTGGAAATGTCCTAAAATTTAAAACGTGGTTCCTAAATCTCTGTCTTACCAGTATATAATCTAGTATACAACCTTCTTTTGGCGCTATATCTTGTTGAAAAATGCAACTGCCGCCGGGTAAAACGATTGTCATGAAGGGGTGTACGTGGTCTCCAACCAGTGTACGTTACTCTTTGGCCGCCATGATGCCTTGCACGACCGCCACCTGACCCATGGATGCCGACATTAGTGTTCCCCAAAGCATAATGGAGCTGCCGCCAGCTTGTCTTCGTCCCGCCGTACTGGTCTCAAGGAGCTGTTCCCCTGGAAGACGACGGATTCCCGCCCTCCCATCGGCATGATGAAGAAGGTATCGGGATTCATCAGATCGTGCAACACTCTGCCACTGCGACAACGCCCAGTGCCGATGGTCACGTGCCCATTTCAGTGATGGTTGCCGATGTAGTAGTGTTAACAATGGCACATGCATGGATCGTCGGCTGCGAAGGCCCATTGTTAGGAGTGTTCGGTACACTGTGTATTCAGACCCACAGGCACTCTTGCCCAGAATTAAAGTCTGATGTTAATTTCGCCACAGTTCGCCTCGTGTCACGTTTTGCCAGTCTGCCCAGCCTACCGTCTGACATCTGTAATGAGGGGTAATGGGCCAGTCTCATGACGTCTCGACTTCGTTTCACCCTGGTTTAGTCTCCTTGTTGAAGACACTCGTCACAATAATCCTCAAACACCGAAAAGTCGTGCAGTTTCCGAAATGCTTGTGCCGAGCCTCTGGGCCATCACAGTCTGCCCACGTTAAAACTCAGATAGCGCGCCTTCGCATTCTAATGTTCTGGATGATCAGTGTAGAAGAATGTCACGATCTCCGTTTATTCAAAACCAGTATTTATAACGATTATCTTAAAACAAGGGCAATGGAGTGTAGTCGAATGAAGTCACGTGGTAATGATGAAATTAGATTAGGAAATGAGTTACTAAACGTAGTAGAACGGTTTTGCTGTTTGGGCAGCTTTTCTGATAAAGGAATATGTGCTTACGTCTAATAGGAACTTATGATACGAAGACTTTTCTGAAATGTGGACGAGAAAGACAAGAAAAGAATAGAAGCTTATGAAATGTGGAGTAACAGTAGAGTGGCGGAGATGAGAAGGGTAGATTGGATAAGTAATGACGAGGTAGTGAATAGAATAGGGGGAGAAAAGAGCTCCATGCCACATATTGACTAATAGAAGTGATAAATTGATAGGATATATTGATAAGTACTGAATTTGATAATGGATGGCAGCGTGGGGGAGATAAAAATTTTAGAAGGAGACCAATGCTTGAATACATTACGCACACTGTAATGCATATAGGCTGCAACAGCTATGCGGAGATGTAATATTCCGTCTGAAGACTGGTTTGATGCAGCTCTCCACGCTAGTCTATTCATAGCACAACAACAACAACATCATCATCATCATCTTAGTATCCACAGTATTCATTATTTGTCAGGACGATGATAAATAAAGAGCTTTCCTACGATTGCTAATTTCAATTTAAAAAATCAGATCTTCCAAGCCTACAGTTTTTGTGGAAGATCTAAATATGAGTTTTAAATACGCCAATCGGTAAACCCTAAAATTAGTCTGTTCTTGGAGTCTTCCTGATGGATAACAAAGATTGTTGGAATAAAGATGGGCTCAGACAGTGTCAAATTTGTCTGACAAAATTAGTTTCCTATCCCTAAAAAACTTCAACATGTGATGGACTCAAAAACGTTTCTGAAAATTTTTTGTAAATTCTCTGTAAAATACTGACCTCTGCAGAATAGCAAGGCAAGTTGTCTAGGTAAGATGAATAGCATTACGCTTCAATTAACAATGAATCTCATGTCAATGAGGTGATACGTTGCTCCATTAACAATCCCCATTTACAAGTAGCTTAGTATTAATGCGACACTTTACATCGCATATTGTATGAATTTTATGCGTTGAAGGTTCTTCCATGATCATTACAAACAGAATAATTTACAGTCTTCATAATTATAAGATAATGGGAATGGTTGGTCTGCAAGAAGAAAATAGTAGTTAACTTACAATTTGGAGCCACTTATGACAAATGAGTAAGCGCTTCCTCAAAATGTGGCGTACTTTCATGTTCAAATGCGTTCCTTATTTATCCGGTGGTCCAAAAAGTTTAAGGTCACAATAAAACACATGGCATTTTCATTCCGAAGAGGAACATCTGCATGGGTAGCCGAGGTGGCCAGTGCGTTTCCCTCGACCCGTCGCATGTTCGGAATACTGGAGTTGGAAGGAGGTTTCGTACAGCGGAAGCAGAAGGCGCTGTTGATGGCAATCGATGGTTGTCCGTCAGTCGGATGGTGACACGGAGGTCATAGATTAGGTGCCGGTTCTAGGCGCTTCAGTCTGGAGCCGCGCGACCGCTACGGTCACAGGTTCGAATCCTGCCTCGGGCATGGATGTGTGTGATGTCCTTAGGTTAGTTAGGTTTAAGTAGTTTTAAGTTCTAGGGGACTGATGACCTCAGATGTTGAGTTCCATAGTGCTAAGAGCCATATTCTAAAGACAGTCATCACCTCAGCTACGCCAAATAATTACGTCTGAGACAAAAAAAAAACACACGCTTCACAATGAAAAGGTGCCTACTGGGCGTGAAAGAGAAAAACGTTTCCGATTTCGGTGGGTCATGTCAAGGGGACAACCAGCCATCATTGCAAAATCATATTTGTATCTCACTTGACTAAATAAAAAAAAACCGGGTGTGTAAGGTCCAGCTGTACAACATATTGGTTAAAAAAGTTAAAAAAGGATACAATGTACAAAATTGATTTTATCGATTGTTTTAAAATCATGTTAGTCAGTTGAGGATTGATTGGCGAACACAATCGGCCACGAATACTGGCACAGAATATTTTAGTGCCATATGCTCATATGGAATAGAAGCTTTTGAAATGTGGTGCAACAGAAGAATGCTGAACATTATATGGGTAGATAACGTAACTAATGAGGAGGTATTGAATAGAATTGGGGACAAGAGGAGTTTGTGGCACAACTTGACAAGAAGAAGGGACCGTTTGGTAGGACATGTTCTGAGGCATCGAGGGATCACAAATTTAGCATTGGAGGGCAGCGTGGCGGGTAAAAATCGTAGAGGGAGACCAAGAGATGAATACACTAAGCAGATTCAGAAGGATGTAGGTTGCAGTAAGTACTGGGAGATGAAGAAGCTTGCACAGGATAGAGTAGCATGGAGAGCTGCATCAAACCAGTCTCAGGACTGAAGACAACAACAACAACAACATGCTCATATGGCTATACTTGACACAGTATCAGAATCGTTAGTAGAGTGTATTCCGCTCTTGCAGTTGTTAAAGAGGACGAAGTTTTGTCTCATTTCGGTCCTCGTGCATTTCTGGGAGGAAGCGTAAAAGAGCACGTAAGGGTAAACAGCACACACATATTACACAATCAACAGTGGCATATTAACGTTTCACACCATTCTACACAACACTTGCAGCTTCCGACATGTACTTTACAAGTAATGTTTGTGTTTCACACGTGCTTTTTCACATAATGTTTTTGTGTATGCATGTTCGAAGATGCAACTGTCAAGAAGAATTCTGTGATGCATTTGAGTGCCGCGGCTAACTGTGTAAAATATATGCGCGGTGTTAGTACTATTTCCATTAATGCGGTAGGATCGAAAAGAGACAAAACACCGTTCAGTAGAATAAATTGTAGGAGCAGACGTCGTGCTATTGACGACTGTGATACTACTACAATACACGTGTAGCCAGCTGAAAATGGGCGTAATAGCACCGGGCACAGCTGTAAAGTTTCTTGTAAGTGCAGTTCCCACATTTCGTATGTGCAATTCTAGAACTGCGTTGACATACTTCTTACAAATACAGTGCAGCTACCCACGGAGATTCAACATGGGCTGCAATTATCTTATGGCAGTGAAACTTAGTAGATATGCTAAACGTTAATACGGGCCGGCCGGTGTGGCCGTGCGGTTAAAGGCGCTTAAGTCTGGAACCGCGTGATCGCTACGGTCGCAGGTTCGAATCCTGCCTCGGGCATGAATGTGTGTGATGTCCTTAGGTTAGTTAGGTTTAATTAGTTCTAAGCTCTAGGCGACTGATGACCTCAGAAATTGAGCCGCATAGTGCTCAGAGCCATTTGAACCATTTGAACGTTAATACGGAACCGGTTTACGTTGAGGAAAAAAAAAAAAAAAAAACAACTCTGGCCACCAGGTGCAAATCTTCCGCAGTACAGCATCTCGTCGACGTCTCCAGTGTTCATATTGAGCAAATGTGTAAGCGATGCCTTTCTCACTTGTTTGACCTTTTCTGCACACGTCCCGTTCCCTATCCATCACATATGGTAACATTTCTATTCGTCTTTCTTGGATTCACAGCGTCGGATTTGCACCTACATAGTTTCCCTGCCATACGACAATTACAGTCCACATTGGACCTCCATAAGCATCTGCACTTTAATTACAACCACCCAGTATTTGGAACTGGTTGCGTTCTCCATCAATAATCGTCGAGTCATTAAAAGTTAAGCGCGTGAGAGCTTTCTGCTGGACATGATCAGCTAACACTAACAAGCTTCCTACAACAGCAAATTTCAATCACCACAACAAATCTTATTAGGATTTACACACAGTAGCGAGAGTAGCCATCGCCTGCAGGGGGAACAGCGACTGTAAGAAATAAACCTGTGGGGCAGCCACACATTTCATGTCAGACACTGACGCTGTACATTAGCTAGACACATTTAACGTCTGGCCGGTGGCTGCTAACAGTTTCTGAAGATGTTCGCGTCTGACGAGCGAAACCGGTAATAAAACAAAATTGTATGCGTCTTGTGGTGGCTCTATAATTTTTTCTTTGAGAAGAAGATCGCTTATGGATGTGTGTAAAGCCGACGTCAAGCGCGCTTTGGATCTTTGAATTGCCCAGCTATGGAGTCCAGAGAAGCCGCCCGTCTAACGTCAGAAGTAAGTGATGAATGGGTCTGCCATCTGTACCCGACGACACAAAACAAAGTCGACATCCGTAGCGAAACGGAAGACAGGTGCCTGAGAAGCCAGTTAGCTGATCCGCCAGCTTACGGTGATTTACGGCAGCGTCGACTCGTTTCATGGCGTGTCAGGTATTTAAACGACACAGTGTTCTGTCCCTCGCAAGTACTGACGAATCGTTTAACGACTGACGACAAAGAGAGGACGAGCGACTGGACTTATCCCGCACTCTACGTGCAACCACGACAGAAGTGTGGGTGCAGCCGATGGGTGTGGTTCGTACCACCACCACAGTGCCTCTGCCACTGCAAATCTGGCTCGCGAAGCAGTTGGCAACCACACTTCTTGAGGAATCTCGAGCTGCTCTCGCCGGAGGCTGTGCACACCGTGGGAAGCCTACGGCCGACTGACCCCAGTGAGCATCGAACTACACGTCTCTCAGGTCGGAGCACGCCATGCTGCTAAAACATTAAGCTTATCCATTATGGATACTGCAGAACGCAGTACGTTAATTTAATACTATTATAACTAACTGCTAGCCGTCGCTTGTATAATAGGTGATTTTTTTTCCTTCACAGACCTGTTTTCGAGCCTTTTCAGGCGTATCTCCAGACGGTGCACGCAAAAGAACTGGCCAATTCTTCCTTTTCCGTATGAGATAACTTAAATATATTTTAACGAACAATTTTGATAATAATAAAAGTTAAAACAGGCTACTGTAAAATATAAAGAAGACTGCCGGTGGAAACAAAACTTCTTTATCGCTAACTGAAGAAATCAGTACAAAATAGAGTAGAGTGGTTAGGGAGATAAGAAACTGACTATAGAAGACGAGGAGGAGGAGAAGGAGGAGTAGGGGAAGAAGAAGAAGAAAACAGAATAGCTACCGAGACAAGACATGTGGAAAAGAGGAAGAGGAAGAAGAAATGGAAGAGGAGAAGAAAAGGACGAGGAAAAAGATAAAATGTTTAAATATGCTTATCAGTACTTTCTCAGCATATTCAAAACAGATAGATAGAGATTGATAGATAGATAGAGTGGCGGCGCTATACTGCAATCTTAGGCCGCAAGAAACTCGTGAAAGTTTTATTGCAACGTGTAAAGAGATCGTACGGCATATTTCATATGAAAAGTGTATAGACGTATTTATGACTGAGGTCAGTGTGAAAGTAATCAGAAAACCCAGTTTTTCAATACACAGATTTTAGTTATGCAAGTAAAAGAGAGGAAAGGGAAATTCTATCGACTGAAATACCCCTTCCAAAGAGAATTCTGGATAATCATTGTTGCACAGGAAAGTAATGGTTGATGACGAGCTCTAACACACATGGTCACTTCCTACCAAAATAAGAAGCAGCTGAAAATTTGAACATTTTAAAATAGGCCGCATAGCTGTAGATTACGAGTTGCTACGATTTATGATCCAAAAAGGGATGTGGGGAGAACTGACCTTCTGGACAGACTTTGCCCTGGTCCAATCCCTTAACAAACTGGAAGTATGTACGTTTACACTTAAAGTTTAGCGCAAGTACTGATCACACAATCTATATGTTCACGCCCAACAACAGATTTCCGTTGATTGCTGTTCTTTAGTACACACGAAAGCATTTATTCGTCACATTTACGTCACAATGCATCTTTTACACGTCAGATTGTAGAAAGAGTATTTTATTCGACTCAGAGTTCGGGTTGTGCATTAACTTTGACGAGAGATATCGCCTTAGTCATCAGAACGAGTGAGAGCATAATCAGTATTTCGGAGGACGTTGCAAACTGCGAGGGACTGCGTATGATCACATATGGCAGCTTTAGAGGATAAGGCGAACTTTCCCTAGATCCTGCGTGTCGTAAGGCACTTGGACTTACATTCCGGAGGACGCCAGTTCAATTCTCCGTCCCATCATACAGTTGTAGGATTCTGTGGCCACTCTGAATCACTCGGGCAAATCTGGAATGGCTGATTTGACAAGGATACGTTCAATTTCCTTCCCCCATCCTTCCCCAATGTTTGAACTCCGTCCTTAACGATCTCGTCGTCGACTGGACGTTAAGTTCGCCGACTGGACGTTAAGTCCCTCTTTCCTTTATATTTCCGTACACATCTTTAAGGTGTTGTACTTCGTCGTAAATATGGCCTATCATAAATGCATTTCGGAAAATATGAATTTGTTATCCAAAGTCAGTTTAAATGTTATGGAGTATTTTCTGAAAATAGTTCTCTGTAGAGTTAATGAGAGAAGTGTGCTGTGGTCTGGACACGTCATGAGAAAGGATGACTCCTATGTTGACAAGAGAATGGGAGAAATGATAGCGAAAGGTGACTGGTGAGGAAAATGGATGGACTGTGTACGCGAGGTTAAGGGATAAATCTAAGGGAAGGAATGTATCGGACCAAGGAGGTCGACCACACATGAGTACGAAAAAACGGAAGGAAAGTGGCAGTCTTGTACGGAAGTGGAACTTCGACGACAGACAGTCCAAGCAAAACGAGAAGTTTCTGAAGCGCTATTCTACGGAAAACTGCTGAAGATTAAATGAATACATGGAATAACTAATGAGGACGAACTGAATCTAATTGGGGAAAAAATACATCCGTGGCACAACCTGAATATAAGAATGGACTGGATGACAAGACACATCCTGAGACATCAAATGATCACCAGTTTGATGATGGATGGAAGTGCTGCAGTGAAAAATTGTAGAAAACAGTAAAAAGGTTCAGATGGATGTAAGTAGCAGCAGTTTTTCGAAGGAGAGGCTTGGATAGGATAGACTAGCGTGAAGAGTGGCATCAAACCAGCCTTCCGACTGAAGATCACAACAAAAACAATAATAAGTTAACAAGACACTTTATTATTTACATTCACTCAACAATTTCCTTGCCTTTTGCGAAACATTTACGGTAGTAAAATGGTAAACCATCGACAAAGCTACTTATACTCGCACATCAGGTTACGAAAACAAAATGACAATTATACCGATACATAAAAAGTCAGTGAATTCATAGATCAGACTACTGATGAACAAGTACTGAACAGAATCACATGGAGCTCAGGCATCAAGGAATAGTCAGTTCTGTACGGCAGGGATTAAGTGGACTGAAGATCACAACAACCATAGTTCTAACCACCTCTTTCGTGTAGAAGAACAGCTTCGCACGAGAAAAATGTATGAAAATCTACTCTCCCGCCAGCGCCACTGCAAGTGCAGTCTAGCTGCTACACTCACTGCCGCAACAGGACACCAAGTGCAGGAGGCAACCGGCGTAGCCAGCTAGTCAGCGTTCCCGTGACTCGGCCACCCTTTCTGCTGATTCATCTGCAAGCACCGTCTCTCTCATCTTTTCATTGAAATTTACGGTACATTACTCCAGCGATCATTTCACGTAATAAGTATAGTCTGATATTCCAACATCAGCAGACTCTTTTTAACAATTACGCAGCAAGTGCACTACGTAGGTGAGAGACATCGATATTGTTCCTCTTTCGGAGAATACATCTGCATCACGGAGAAATAAAAATCGAACGTAAGCGTTGAACACTTTTACAGTTTTTTTTAACAAGCCAACTATTTGTTAAACAGTTGTATGAAAAGTAAGTTTAAGTCTTCGCTGCATTGCTGTCGGCGTACTTCACTATTCATTAGTCCGCCCCAGTAGCTGAGTGGTCAGCGTGACGGATTGCCGTCCTCCGGGCCCGGGTTCGATTCCCGGCTGGGTCGGAGATTTTCTCCGCTCAGGGACTGGGTGTTGTGTTGTGTTCATCATCATTTCATCCCCATCCGGCGTGCAGGTCGCCCAATGTGGCGCCGACTGTAATAAGACCTGCGCCAAGGCGGCCGGACCTGCCCCGCGAGGGGCCTCCCGGCCAATGACGCCAAACGCTCATTTCCATTTCCACTATTCATTAGTTCAGGGGTGTATCTTACAGGAAGCATCTGTTACGAATTATTCAATTGTTCACGAACTTTGAACGTCACAATAACTGAATTGCCCAGAAACAGCAATTCAGTTGAAATGAGGCTATATTACCTAAAAAATTAAAATTTTAATTATTATATTAAATTATTACGTTAAAACACATATTAACGCGAAGACGCGGATTAAAAGCCATTGTGGGTTAAAAGCTTAAGAAAAGAACAATTATTTTTCAATAAAAAATTCGTTTCCAATTGTTAAAGCAGTCTTGTTAAACTATTCATAACGAAGATCACCCAACACTTTCGTCAACATAACATCTGAGTATTACGTTGAGAGTCATTAACAGCAAATATTCAAAGACAATAATGTCTTCATGTTCCTGTCGCTGACGTGCTCTGATCATTAAAGTACACAAAAAGAATACCTATATTCGAGAGAATTGTTATTTGGAAGCTTTGCTGAAAACTGGTTGTTTATCTGCCCTAATCTCTCCGGACGACGGAGACCTCTTTCGCAATATCCCACTTCCATCGCTGTTTTCTCCCTGAATGTAATAACGAGACCATTCATTTATGCTTCCGATATATTTCATCTCCCACAATGCCTTTTACCAATGAATGGCTTTTTGCACGTTTGTTCCATAACAAATGGAAATATCCAAAATCTAATTATGAGCCTAGTTCCGGGAAGGTATCCAGAAAATGATTTTCGATGTCTCTTTATCCTTTACCAATATGTGTAAGTTACTCAGTGACCATGAAATCCTTTGTAGCAGCAAGAATTGTTATTGCATAAGACGCTCAGAAACTTACATGGAGTCCATTTCCTCAGTTTTATGTTTCAATAGCCATTTAGAACATTTTAATAAAAATAATCAAATGCTGTTCCTCAAACATTAAGAGTTGGGAAACAGGCCGGTACAAATTTAATTCCATAAAAAAATCCAGGCTATTAGGGGAGACAGAATGACGATGCCGCAACTATTGTTTACGTTTACTGTTACGTTCAATCGAACATATTTTGTGCAGGTGATGCCATAAAACGGAATTCAGAGCCCCAGAAGCTGTTAATAAATATGTACTTATTAATTACCGGGTTCGTTCATCTCAACATCTTCACTCCATTCGAACATACCTCTGAGGACCCAACGGTACCGACCGACTGCCGTGTCATCCTCAGACGGTGGGTATAATTGGAAACGGATATGGAGAGGGCATGAGGTCAGCACACTGCTCTCCCGGCCATTGTCAGTTTCCGCGACCAGAGCCGCTACTTTTCACTCAAGTTGCTCGTCAACTGGTCTCAATAGCTGAGAGCATCCGTACTGGCCAACAGTGCTCGGCAGACACGGACTGTCACCCGTCGAACTGCTAGGCAAGCCTGACAGCACTTTGGTGACGCAATGGGAATGGCGGTACGGCCATCATTGCCTGATCATATGTAGGTATTATAAAATTATTTACAATATTATTTGTTATTGATGGCACTCAGACAAGACAGCGCTTATTTTTTTTTATTTTGACACCACAGTGAGACCACTGCCATACAGGCAGTTATAAATAATTTTATGATACCTGAAGATATCAGCTGTTCGAAACTGGTAGCTAAAATTGTTTATTTATCAGTAGGTCCTGGCTGTTCTGAATTGAATTTTTACAATGTTCTTTCTTCTTTAATCGTTTGTATAACATTCTGGAAGGAATTCAAGTACATGTTATGTAAAACACTGCACAATGAAACACTGTAGCAGCAACACGATTTTAATAGAAAACCGTATGTTTACAATATCCAAAGAGTCCAGCTGAGATGTTGCGACCTTTGCTGTTCATGCTATTGTATGTTTCCTTAACAATAACATCAGACTTTTTGTAGAAGACGCAGTTATCTATAGCGAAATGCTATCTAATAGAAGCTGCATAAATAATCAGTCACTGTTTCTAAGTGGTGCAAAGACTGACAAATTTGCTTTAAATGTTCAGAAATGTAAAACCGTGCACTTCGCAAAACGAAAAATCGTAGTGTCCTGCGACTATAATATCATTGAGTGACAGCTGGAATCGGCCAACTCTTACAAATACGTGGGTGAAACATTTTGTATGGACTTAAAATCGAATGATCACATGGGCTCAGTTGTGGGTAAGGCAGGTGGTATACTACGTTATATGAGTAGAACACTAGGACAACGCAGTCAGTCTACAAAGGAGATTGCTTACAAATGACTCGTGCGATCCATTTGGGAATACTGCTCAGGTGAGTGGGGCCTATACCGAATTGGACTAACAGGAGACATTGAACGTATACGGACAAGGGCAGCACGAATGGTCACAGGTGTGTCTGACCCTTGGGAGAGTGTCAGAGAGATGCTGAAAAAACTGAACTGGCAAACTCTTGAGGACAGACAGACTATCCCGACAAAGTCTGCTTGCAAAGTTTCAAGAACCGGCTTTCAATGATGACTATCACACTGCGATTGTGAGGAGAAGTTTAGATTAACTACAGCTCTCACAGAGGCATCTAAACAACCATTCCTCCTGCGCCCTATACGTGAATGGGAAGGGAAGAAACCTTAATAGCTGGTACAACAGGCCGTACTCTCTGTCATGCACTTCGTAGCGGTTTGCAGGGTATCCATGTAAATGTACATGTTGCGAACCAGCGCCTGAAGATGCCGTCTTCCTGTTCCTGTCATTTATATTATCTACAAATCTATTTCTTACGTATTGCTTTAATATTAAAAGGATTACCATAAAAATTTGGCTAGCTGTCTGTTTCCCGAAACTTCAAAGCCTCCGGGCCTTCCAAAGCCCGTGACTTGGTTTACTTCGTTGTCACTCCAAAATTATTATTTCATTTTTTCCAATATAACCATATGGTGGTTATTTGAGTCATTGACGACAGGCGGCGAGGCACCGGTAAGTAGCCACTCACCGCAACGTAGGGCATCCCGCGGCTGTCGAACCAGACGAGGGCCATGTCGGCTCCTGCCATGCCGCCCTTGGGTGAGAAGCCCACCCCGGCGGCCTGGAAGTGCGCAGGGAAAGTGACTTCGAGCTCTACGGCGGCGGAGGCTGGCGCGTCGGCGGACAGGTGGAGCTCCCAGCTGAGCCAGAGGCGGCCGGCCGCCAGCCAGACGCTGTGCTGCGCCGCGCCCGCCGCCGGCCCGGCGAGCAGCGCCACAGACGCCAGCAGCAGCGGCAGCGCCAGAGACGTCGGTCGCGCGCACATGTTCCACACCAACTGAGCCCCCAGGGCGGCGTCGGCGGCGGCGGCAGCTGCCGAGCCGGTCTCTGGCGTCCCACCTGGCGGGTGCAACAGGCCGCCCGCTGCTACCCCCACTCCGCGCATGCGCACACCCAGCTACCGCGCACCTGCGCGTGCTCCGCGCAAGATTTGAAGCCCGGCGGGCGTTCCACGAAAGTTTCGACAGGACGTGATAGCAAACGACAGTTATGTAGTGTTTGTCCCTTGCATTGCTATGATGTTGTTTACGTTCTTCAGCAGTGCCGTTTCTACCAATAGGCAAGAGTAGCCGGCCGCCTAGGGCGGCAAACAGAGGAAAAAATTAATTTCAAATCAAACAGCGAAATAATGAGCAAATGAGGAGCAAAATGAAATACAGGAAAAATTAAAACACTGAATCTTTTTCAAAAGCATACCGAACAGTTACTTAATGAGTATTTAGTTACTTTGAGGAAAGCTGATGCTGAAAAAGATGAGATTTATTCCTCATTCTAAAAATATTTCAATTAAAACAGAAACTAAATAACGCTACTATTATCCAGGTGACGTAGTCTGAAGCTTCGGCATGTCTCCGATCAGTATTGCGTAATTTCTAAATTCAAGGAAAAATCCATTCGCAACAAAAAATAATTCCACATCTTTATTAGTCTACTTCCTTGCAATTAAATAAGTAACAGAATTGGTGGTGGAGTATTTGTGTCTGTCAGTAGTGGTTTATCTTTTAGTGAAGTCGAAGTAGATACTCCGTGCGAATTGGTATGGGTGGAGGTTATACTTAACAGCCGAACTAAGTTAATAATTGGCTCCTTCCACCGACCCCCAGACTCCGATGATATAGTTGCTGAACAGTTCAGAGAAAATTTGAGCCTCGTAACAAATAAATACCCCACTCATACGGTTATAGTTGGTGGGGACTTCAACCTTCCCTCGATATGTTGGCAAAAATACTTGTTCAAAACCGGCGGTAGGCAGAAAACATCTTCCGAGATTGTCCTAAAAGCTTTCTCCGAAAATTGTTTCGAACAGTTAGTCCACGAACCCACGCGAATTGTAAATGGTTGCGAAAACACACTTGACCTTTTAGCCACAAACAATCCAGAGCTAATAGAGAGCATCATGACTGATACAGGGATTAGTGATCACAAGGTCGTTGCAGCTAGGCTCAATACCGTTTCTTCCAAATCCACCAGAAACAAACGCAAAATAATTTTATTTAAAAAAGCGGATAAAGTGTCACTAGAAGCCTTCCTAAGAGACAATCTCCATTCCTTCCGAACTGACTATGCAAATGTAGATGAGATGTGGTTCAAATTCAAAGATACAGTAGCAACAGCAATTGAGAGATTCATACCTCATAAATTGGTAAGAGATGGATCACATCCCCCGTGGTACACAAAACAGGTCCGAACGCTGTTACAGAGGCAACGGAAAAAGCATACGAAGGTCAGAAGAACGCGAAATCCCGAAGATTGGCTAAAATTTACAGACGCGCGAAATTTGGCTCGGACTTCAATGCGAGATGCCTTTAATAGGTTCCACAACGAAACATTGTCTCGAAATTTGGTAGAAAATCCGAAAAAATTCTGGTCGTATGTAAAGTACACAAGCGACAAGACGCAGTCAATACCTTCGCTGCGCAGTGCCAATGGTACTGTTACCGACGACTGTGCCGCTAAAGCGGAGTTATTGAACGCAGTTTTCCGAAATTCCTTCACCAGGGAAGACGAATGGAATATTCCAGAATTTGAAACGAACAGCTGCTAGCATGTGTTTCTTAGAAGTATATACCTTAGGGGTTACGAAGCAACTCAAATCGCTTGATACGGGCAAGTCTTCAGGTCCAGATTGTATACCGATTAGGTTCCTTTCAGATTACGCTGATACAATAGCTCCCTACTTAGCAATCATATACAACCGCTCGCTCACCGATAGATCTGTACCTACAGATTGGAAAATTGCGCAGGTCGCACCAGTGTTTAAGAAGGGTAGTAGGAGTAATCCATCGAACTACAGACCTATATCATTGACGTCGGTTTGCAGTAGGGTTTTGGAGCATATATTGCATTCAAACATTATGAATCGCCTCGAAGGGAACGATCTATTGATACGTAATCAGTATGGTTTCGGAAAACATCGCTCTTGTGCAACGCAGCTAGCTCTTTATTCGCACGAAGTGATGGCCGCTATCGACAGGGGATCTCAAGTTGATTCCGTATTTCTAGATTCCCGGAAAGCTTTTGACACCGTTCCTCACAAGCGGCTTCTAATCTAGCTGCGGGCCTATGGGGTATCGTCTCAGTTGTGTTCCCCAGGGAAGCGTCCTGGGACCTCTGCTGTTCCTGATCTATATAAATGACCTGGGTGAAAATCTGAGCAGTTCTCTTAGGTTGTTCGCAGATGATGCTGTAATTTACCGTCTAGTACGGTCATCCGAAGACCAGTATCAGTTGCAAAGCGATTTAGAAAAGATTGCTGTATGGTGTGGCAGGTGGCAGTTGACGCTAAATAACGAAAAGTGTGAGGTGATCCACATGAGTTCCAAAAGAAATCCGTTGGAATTCGATTACTCGATAAATAGTACAACTCTCAAGGCTGTCAATTCAACTAAGTACCTGGGTGTAAAAATTACGAACAACTTCGGTTGGAAAGACCACATAGATAATATTGTGGGGAAGGCGAGCCAAAGGTTGTGTTTCATTGGCAGGACACTTAGAAGATGCAACAAGTCCACTGAAGAGACAGCTTACACTACACTCGTTCGTCCTCTGTTAGAATATTGCTGCGCGATGTGGGATCCTTACCAGGTGGGTGTGACGGAGGGCATCGAAAGGGTGCAAAAAAGGCCAGCTCGTTTTGTATTATCACGTAATAGGGGAGAGAGAGTGGCAGATATGATACGCGAGTTGGGATGGAAGTTATTAAAGCAAAGACCTTTTTCGTCGCGGCGAGATCTATTTACGAAATTTCAGTCACCAACTTTCTCTTCCGAATGCGAAAATATTTTTTTGAGCTCGAACAGAAAGGTTTAGGTGTTCGTTTTTCCCGCGCGCTGTTCGGGAGTGGAATGGTAGAGAGATAGTACGATTGTGGTTCGATGAACCCTCTGCCAAGCACTTAAATGTGAATTGCAGAGTAATCATGTAGATATAGATGTAGATGCCAAATTTGGTTGCGTTGGTATATTCACTTGAGTTCTAGAATGTTCAGCACAAATCCTCCTATTTCAGTTATTTTGGGAAATATCAAAAACTGAGGGCAAAAAATAGGAAACTGGGAACATTTGTTGTCGTCAATCAGTTTTAAAGCAAATGAAAAAGAAGTATTAAACTCAGGATTATACCCAGAAAATGAGGACGTCTGATCACCCTAGTTTAATGATTTAAAAGTATAATAGGAGATTTACACTTTTGAGCCATTGGATGTTGTTGATAGTGGAGGAGCGTACATCGGGGAGAGCGACGGTAGTAAAAAAAGAGGGAGCTTCATTTTTCATTTCTCGCCTAGGGCAGCAAAATACCTAGCAACGGCCCTGTTCTTCAATACGAAGAATTGCTTGATGCAGCTCTCCACGTTAGTCTGTCCTATGCAAAAGTATCATCTCTGCATAACTACCGCAATATTAACCTGTTTACTACAGTGGAAACGTAACCACCCTCTAAAATTTTTATCCCCCACACTTCCCTCCATTATCGTGTGATAAATTTCTTTTCTTCTATATTTGATTCAGCATCCCTTCTAAATTATACGATCTATCCATCTAATCTCTGGTATTCTCTGTTGCAACTCATCTTCTACTGTTAACAGCTGATTTCCTAATCTAATTCCCTCCGCACAGCCTGATTTAATTCAACTATGCTACATTAGCCTTCTTTTACGTTTGCTGATATCCATCTTATAGCCATTCCCTTTAACCGCTATTTCAACAAAATTGCAGCGACATAATAGCGTCACTGGTATACAAAGTTTTTATTTTTTCTGCCCGAATTTTAACTGTCTTTCCTTTCCAGGTTTCTACTTGGTTTCTTTTACTATTCCCAAAGAATAAACATTTGTGGCAGGCAATAAACCAATCTCACTCGTGTAATGATTATACAACACAGCTGTTCTGAAGTAACTACCACTTTCAGTCATTATTTACATGGAAAAGTGTATTAAATATGGGGCGAACACAGACCTCGTGCTGCGCTACAGATCATATTCTCACCACAACGCACATTTTAAAGTGGAACTTGTCACATTTTAACAGGCTTTCCGTTCTTATCTTGCTTACTATACATAAAAACAATGTAGCATTTGTGAACGTGGACTAAAGTGAAATACTAAGTTCAGCATGGGTTTAACAACATTATTAGGTTCATAAAAAAAATGGTTCAAATGGCACTGAGCACTATGCGACTTAACTTCTGAGGTCATCAGTCGCCTAGAACTTAGAACTAATTAAACATAACTAACCTAAGGACACCACACACATCCATGCCCGAGGCAGGATTCGAACCTGCGACCGTGGCGGTCACGCGGTTCCAGGCTGAAGCACCTAGAACCGCACGGCCACACCGGCCGATTTTAGTTGATAGTTACACGTATACTAGAACAGTTCAATATCTTAACTTCTTTCATACGTCACCGGACTGTTCCAGAAGGTCTTCTATGGTACAGGATGCCAACTGTAACAAGACTGTTTGTTGTGCTGATCGATGTTAATCAACATTACAAAGGTAGTAGAGTATTCAGGCGAAACTATTGTTTAATAAGTTGCATTACTCTGGTAGTTTGATTCGGATTTGAGGAAAGACACAGTGCTGAACTATACCAACTTATAATTAGCAAAAAACGTATCTATTTATTTTCGCTATGCACCTTCTGAATTTGCCGTGCTTCCGGAATTAAATGTAAGTAATGATGAAAAGAATTTTTTTTACATCTGTCCTCCATCAAGGCGGATCCCCAAATCCCACACTTCATCTTACATCGCAAGTGAGTCGATATAGGCGGACGGTCATTCTTCCTGTATCTTTACCTAGGGTGATTTTCGACTAATGTGATGCTGTCTGTTCTCTTTTCTGCGCCGTAGCTTCAGTTCATTAAACTAAATACATTCGACACTGCCAACAAATTATGTTTCGTATGTCATCCTTCCTGTATACATTTATTACCGTTCTCTCCATGAAATCACAAACCTAACTAATGACTTCTCAGCGGCATACCACCGGTCGTTCCTCCTGCGCCTCACCACGAACAGGACAGGGGAAAGCGATACTGGGGCTACCACACACCACACGGTGACTTTCGGAGTGCAGCTGCAAAATGGGCCAATCAGTACTGGATGATTTTAAGTATTTATCGACACAGTTAATAAAACTATACAGCCAGCTCTAAACGATTACTTTTATTTCAGTAATTAATGATAAATAATAAACAAACAAAATTGTCCACCACTTGCTGGGCATTTCTCCAGTGTAATCCGGTAAGAAACTTGAGGACCTGTTCAATCAGTTTGGGTTTAGCAAAGATAAAGCCACCAAAGAAACAGTTTTGACGTAGGGCTCGATAATAGAAGCGCCAGTTAAGAAAGACAAAATTAAGACATGCTTGTATGAACCGTCGGCCTTGAAAAGCGTTCGAAACGTAAATTGGTGCAAGATGCTCTAAATTCTAAGAAAAATAGGTGTAATCTAGATGGACAAACCATTAATATGCAAGAGATACGAGAACTAAGAGAGAATAAAGGAGGGAAGATCAAGAACGAAGTGCTTCGATTAGAAATGATGTAAGACAAGGAAGTAGTTTTTCACCCCTACTGCTCATTCCGTGCCTCGAGGAAACAATGAAATAAAAGAAAGGTCGACGAGTTGGATTAAAATTCATGGTGAAAGGACATCTATGATAAGATTCGCCGCTGACATTGTTATCCTTAGTAAAAAAAAGAAGAATAATTATAGGATGCGTTGAATGGAATGGTCTAATGGGTACAGAATAATGCGGATGAAAACAAATAGAAGAAAGGCGAAACTAATGAGATGTAGCAGAAACGGCAACTCCGATAAACTTAACACTGAAATTCAGAACCAAGAAGCATACGAAGCGACGGAATTTTGCTATCTTCGAAGCAAAATAACATAAGACGGACGAAGTGAGGAGGACATAAAAAGCAGACTAGCACATGCAAAGAAGTCATTCCTGGTAAAAGCAGTCTGCTAGCCTTCACTTGAGAAAGAAACTTCTGAGAATGTGCGCTTGGGGCACAGTACTGTATGGTAGTGAATGAAGGACCGTGGGGAAACTGGAAAAGAAGATACTCTTTGAGATATGGCGCTCTAGAAGGATGTTGAAACTCATGTGCACTGATGGGAATTGACGGGGTTCCCCGCAAAATCGGCGAGGAGAGGAATATGTGGAAACGCGAAGAAGGGAAAGGATGATTGTACGTCTGTTAAGATATCAGGGAATAACATTCGTGTCGCTCGAGGGAGTTACAGAGGGTAAAACCTGTACGGGAAGCCAGCGACAGGCATATATCCAATAAATAAATGAGGACGTTGTGTGGAAGTGTTACTCTTGAGATGAAGAGTTTGGCATAGGGCTGGAGTTTATGGCGGGACGCGTCAAACCAGTAAGACGACTGAGGACCCAAAGGTATAAAAATAAGGCAGCAATATGGCAGAGGGTAGTTTTTCGTCTCTCCTTACGCTGTTCACTCTTAGTTCGTCGACACAACTAAAGTATCGGTGGAACGATGATTTTGCAAGTGAGCTCTCCTTCCCATATTTTAAATGTATGATACAATACGTGACTACTTAACACACGAGACGTACAACAGACAAAACTTTCAGTCATAGCTATTCGTGCTTTATTGTGTTCTTGTGGATTCACCTTCATGTGCAATTTGTTTCCCACACTATCTTTTCGCCGTTGAGCTAAATAAAATCGTGAAAAGTGTGTTCGTTACACAAACTAAGTACGAACAGAATCTCATTCAAATGTTCGATGACAATAAGTTGGTTGTCCACGGATGCTATGACAGGTAGAGTGCAAAACACTTGGGGTTAGTCTGAGAACTGTGAGTTTGATTAGTTTGGTAGAGTTTCATAAACTCAATCTGCTTTTTTTAAAAATACGTTCGTTTTAGTAATCTCTAACTTTCATGGGCAGTTTACTGTTCAATTTTATGACTTGGTAAAAAATGACATTTCGAGTTGTATGTTTCTTTTATCTTCGTAAATTAAGTTCATTCTAGATGTTGTTGCATGGCCATGGGTTAATCTGTTTCTGTAGTAATAGGCGTAAGTCACTAGTAAATATACTCACATGGTGTAGGTAAAGTCCTCAGTGTTTTAAACAGAGTTTTACAGTGGGATGCATAGCTATTCTTGTTTATTATCCTTACCGCTCCTGAGCCGCGTTGCCAGGTTGGCATCGTGTAATAGGGATAATGGCGTCTCGATTTCTTCTCGTGTTTACTGGCACCAATACGTTTGCTAGCGTTGTCTGTCCGAGAGTGGCAACAGGAGCGGTTATCGATATCTAGTACCCTAGTACTATCTTTGGAAGGGCGTCAAATGTTTTCCAGATGGGAGTGTGTTAGGCAGTTCGGTTGGGACGGAGAAGCAGTGCAAGGACATGCCGGGACCACTGGCGGCATGGAGGCACTGTTGGATAGAGGGGCTGTAGTTGCGAGGCGACAACCTCGTTTCCCACCGGATCCAGGACGCTTGAGTTGAGTGGACATTAACCCAGTAGTGAAAACTCCACTATTTTGAGATCATGCCATTTGTTCGTGTGTTGCTGCTCGCAGGGTCACTGAGAAGAGGAGCAACGAGTTGAGTGTTTTGAGCTGGCGAAATTAATTAACCGTCGTCCACCTTTTATTATTAGTCATTGAATTCCTTGTGTTTAGTGATTAAGTTCAACCAGCGGTATTTTACTGTCAAGTGGGTGCTAACGCCCCAGTTACCTGCCCTGGAGGTTAGCGTATTTTCGTGGCAGTGTACCTTTCCTCACCATTCTGCTGCTGTCCGGTAAGGAGTGTAGTTCGACAGCATCCTTGATTGTGGTTCGGATATTTGTTTCTTTTGGACTACTTTGGTCGCAGTGGGTCCTTCTGCTTCAGGATGTTTTAAACACCGGATTCTGAAGTCGCAGTACTGTCCGCTGATTCCGCCTTTCCTGGGTTATTCCATCGTTGTGTTGGTTATCAGACGTTAGGTAGATTTTGCAAGAGCGTTGGCCTGTGTTTAAACTGTCACTAGTTTGAGTTGCCATCTGGTTAACTGAATACAACTCATGCTGCCTGCCTCATTGTTTACGAAGTTAAGCGAATTTCACATGTCGATCCTTGGAGCACTGTCTCTCTTGATTTAGTCAGATTGTGATGGCTGTCAATAAGGCCTTCAGCCGTGAATGCAATTCGCCTTAAGAATTTTTAATTACATAGTCTCTTAATAGTGAAAATTTGATGATTGTCCTTTTTTAATAATATTTTAGTATCTCTTGGAGAAGTTTCATTCGTTCTGAAGAATTTGCTATCCAGGCCTCCAGCTGTCAAATTGTTTTTTGAGTTATTACTATTGGGGCCTTCAGCCGACAAATAAGTTGAATTTCTGGTCAATAAGGCCTTCAGCCGTGAGTGCAACTTTCTTAAAAATATTTTTATTAGACATTGTGTCTTAGCAGTCAAATTTGATAACTGTTCCTTATTGTCAACCATATTGCAATTGTTTTCAAATAAAGTGTACGTGATTTTTTAAGAAATCTGAGCAACCAACTGTAACTGAGTACGGCCCAATCCTGCCTTTCCCTAAGTACCACGTCTCAGCTCCCTTCTGTAGTCGACAAACTGTTCATATTTTTTTGTATTTGTGGCCCAAGAAAGAATTCCATGGCTGAGAACTGAGAGTACATATTAACAGTAGGTAACTCAAAAACACTGGTTGTTATTTATTGATGACAGAGGTCTAACAGCATAACATGCTGATGATATTCTGTTTGCAAGTATCTTTGTGTATTCAGACCACTTCGACTGTGTATCAACGTCCATCTCAAAAATTCTGTTTGTTGCGCAGTCTGTACAGGTGTCACTCATATTTAATTTAAAGTATCATTTTACCTTTTCAAACTTTCGTGGGTTTTGTTTTCTGTATGTTCATGTGCTCGTACTTTACTGCATACTAATCAACTGTAAACTTCCTTCAGAGTTTTATTTGCTTTCTCTGCAAAGGAGTTCCCTGCTGTCATCAGCTAAAAGAAATTTTCCTGCGCAACTAACGCTACTCGGAAAGTCGTTGACGTATATCAGGAACAATATTAGTCTTAATATGCTAACCTGGAGAACTATTTTAATGTATTTTGGTTCTAATAAGTGTTTTAGTGAAAGGTCAGTATCATATAAGGTTTGTATTATCTTCATCTTTGTACCACATCTGCTAGATATGACCGGAACCAGTAACTGGCCAAGCCTGTAAGTCCTAACGATTCTACCCTATTTAGCAAAATCTTATACCTAAAAGTATCAAAAGCCTTGGAAATATTTAAAAATATGCCTGCCTCGTTATGAAGAGCATGCAGTAACACTTTTGTGAATTCTAGTATGTCTGATTCTGTACTTACACCACTATGGAACCCAAACTGTGATTATACTCACTCAAGTAATTAATAATTCGTCATACATTATTGATTCTATTAGTTTTGAGAATAATGACAGCACGAAAATGGGCCGGTAGTTTTCTGGGCCGGTAGTTTTCTATCTTTTGCATTGCCTACTTTAGCATTGGAACAACACTTGCCTGCTCTAAATACTTCGGAAAGTTTTCTGATGCGAATGACTCATTTGTTAAGGGAGCTATGTTTTGTATGCATTGTTTCAACACATGGATTGGTACTTCATCGAAGCTTGCTGTCTTTATATTTTAGGTTTTGTACGGTTTCACTGAGTTCATGCTCTGTGGTTGATAATATCATTGTATTTAGTGCATAATTATTTTCAGCCGTTACATTTGTTTGCGGGAATATTTGTTTTTAACTTCTCTGGAATACATGAAAAATTTCCATTTACATAATTTACTAGGTGGTGTGGATAACACAGGCCAAAGAAAATTTTTTTTGAAAACTGATCTTTATAGATTTTTATGAGCTGAATCCAAATCTAGCCTTAGTTTTTTTCGCATGACCCATATGTTTTGAGCAATATGCTTTTTATTATATAGTATAAAAATCCTATGCTATACAGTAAACGGGAATTTAATGGTTCAAATGGCTCTGAGCGCTATGGGACTTAACAGCTGTCATCAGTCCCCTAGACTTAGAACTACTTAAACCTAACTAACCTAAGGACATCACACACATCCATGTCCGAGGCAGGATACGAACCTGCGACCGTAGCGGTCGCGCGGTTCCAGACTGAAGCGCCTAGAACCGCTCGGCCACGGGGAATTAATGAAACGCTTTGTTATAACATAAGCATGGTTTATATTTACAATAAGCTACTTAAAACAATGATGTGTGTTATTAAATGTTTCACTTGTCAGCTGGAATTGGTTTGTATTTTCTTTCTCTTTTTTCACTGAAGCTTCTTGTGTAGCTTTTTCTACAATGAGTCACTTGCTAAACTTCTCGGTGAAGTGACCAACAGTAGTCCCCCCATCATGATGGTGTCCCAGCGGCCTTGGTAGCTTTTTCTCATCACTTTAATGCCCTGGTGGAAACTCTCTCCTTGCTCCTCACTAACGTCTCCCATACTGTCTGGGAAGTAATCAAGGTGACTGTTCAAAAAGTGAACTTTCATGCTCATTAAACATCTTAAAGTTTTAAACTTCTTTAACACTGTAGCTATAGTATAAACATATTCTGGGTCTTTTTCATGTCCTAAGAACTTTGTAACGACTTGCTTGAATGATACCCATGCTTTTTTCTCATTTAAAGTAATTGTGGATTCAAAGTTACCATCAATTTTCTAATGTCAGGTCCGACAAAGACGCCTTCTTTTAGTTTAGCTTCTGAAATGTGTGGAAACTTTTGGCAGAGATACTTAAAACATGGTCCAGCTTTAGAAAAAGCCTTTACAAACTGTTTCATTAGGCCTAACTTTATATGTAGAGGTGGTAGGAGTACGTTTTTTGGATCTACAAGGTTTTTGCGTAGAATGTTCTTCTCACCAGGTTTTAAAGACTCCCTCACAGGCCAGTTCTTTCTGCACCAGTGTTGATCCCTAGCCCTACTCTACCCTTCACACAAGAAACATGGAAATTTGATAAAGCCACCTTGCTGACCAAGGAGCATGCATGTTGCTTTTAGATTGCCACATATTATCCAACCATGAGCAGAATAGCCTATTTTATTTAGCACTATTTCTAAGTTTTCATAGCTTTCTTTCATATGTACAGAATATCCAACACTTATAGATGCATACATGTTACCATTGTGTAATAAAACCGCCATTAAACTAATTTTGGATGAATCAACAAACAGCCTCCAGTCTTCCTTTCTGTATTCAGTACCAAACTCATTCATCACACTGGGAATGTCTGAGCAGTACACTAAATCACCTGCTTGTCGAAAAAACTTGGAAAATTGCTGGTCTCTCTTTCTATACAAGTATATGGTGGTTCCAACCGCCAGTAAGTTCCTTCCTTTTAACCTAGAGCCAAGCAATTAAGATTTTTCTTTCGTTAAGCCCAGATCCCTAAACAAAGCGTTAAGCTCGGTCCGAGTAAACTATTTGGGCTCTTGACTTTCTGTAGTAGTACAGAATTCATCATCATCATCATCATCATCATCTGGTTCATCTAAATCACACTGTACATCAGAAAATACTTCTGTTGGAACAGAATTTAAATCATTTGGTGGTTCAGGAACCGGCTAATCTACACCATGCCCTTCTGGTCGGATGGCTGACAGAAGGTTAAGGTAGCTAATTACCTTCATATTTTTCGAATCATAACCAGTAATATCAACACTGCAAAAGTAGCAATCATCAGAGTGATTTCTTGGCTCCCTCCATATCATAGGAACAGCAAATATACAGGCTTTTTTCTCCTTTTTTGGACCATTTTCTCAGATCTTCAACACACACATAACATACCTTTTGCAGCGCCCAAGTTTAGATCCAAAGTATGATAGCTAAACCTTTTTTACGAAGTCTGTAATGTTTCTTTGGTGTTTTTTAATCACAAGCTCACCACAAATATAACAAAAACTGTCAGCAGAGCATTTACAACTACGATTAGGCATTGTACTGAGCACACGTACAGGAAACGGGACAGTGAGGTTAGGTTGACAGTAAACAAAACACCATCTATTACCACAAAAATAGAATCGACCTTCTTTTGCCAGCAATGCTGTCAACGTCATCTATATTCATTACACTCCCTTTTTAAATTATTTTAACTGCATAAAAGCTGTTAAAGTCTTTATAAAAACGCTTAATTTAATAAATTTAACGGTAAAATGTGAAGAAATGGTGGATGATAAAGTTTTTTAAGTATTATATTTGTATTTACCACCCTAAAAAACTTAAGAGTAAGTTTTTGCATCGTTGGTCTGTGTAATTTATTACTTTACCGCTTCTCTTATCAGTATGTCATTAAGCTTCTGTTTCTCTCTCGCTGCCTACTGTTTGATGGCATTACACACTGCTTTGCTTTTGTTCCCTACATTGTATACTACACTCCTGGAAATTGAAATAAGAACACCGTGAATTCATCGTCCCAGGAAGGGGAAACTTTATTGACACATTCCTGGGGTCAGATACATCACATGATCACACTGACAGAACCACAGGCACATAGACACAGGCAACAGAGCATGCACAATGTCGGCACTAGTACAGTGTATATCCACCTTTCGCAGCAATGCAGGCTGCTATTCTCCCATGGAGACGATCGTAGAGATGCTGGATGTAGTCCTGTGGAACGGCTTGCCATGCCATTTCCACCTGGCGCCTCAGTTGGACCAGCGTTCGTGCTGGACGTGCAGACCGCGTGAGACGACGCTTCATCCAGTCCCAAACATGCTCAATGGGGGACAGATCCGGAGATCTTGCTGGCCAGGGTAGTTGACTTACACCTTCTAGAGCACGTTGGGTGGCACGGGATACATGCGGACGTGCATTGTCCTGTTGGAACAGCAAGTTCCCTTGCCGGTCTAGGAATGGTAGAACAATGGGTTCGATGACGGTTTGGATGTACCGTGCACTATTCAGTGTCCCCTCGACGATCACCAGTGGTGTACGGCCAGTGTAGGAGATCGCTCCCCACACCATGATGCCGGGTGTTGGCCCTGTGTGCCTCGGTCGTATGCAGTCCTGATTGTGGCGCTCACCTGCACGGCGCCAAACACGCATACGACCATCATTGGCACCAAGGCAGAAGCGACTCTCATCGCTGAAGACGACACGTCTCCATTCGTCCCTCCATTCACGCCTGTCGCGACACCACTGGAGGCGGGCTGCACGATGTTGGGGCGTGAGCGGAAGACGGCCTAACGGTGTGCGGGACCGTAGCCCAGCTTCATGGAGACGGCTGCAAATGGTCCTCGCCGATACCCCACGAGCAACAGTGTCCCTAATTTGCTGGGAAGTGGCGGTGCGGTCCCCTACGGCACTGCGTAGGATCCTACGGTCTTGGCGTGCATCCGTGCGTCGCTGCGGTCCGGTCCCAGGTCGACGGGCACGTGCACCTTCCGCCGACCACTGGCGACAACATCGATGTACTGTGGAGACCTCACGCCCCACGTGTTGACCAATTCGGCGGTACGTCCACCCGGCCTCCCGCATGCCCACTATACGCCCTCGCTCAAAGTCCGTCAACTGCACATACGGTTCACGTCCACGCTGTCGCGGCATGCTACCAGTGTTAAAGACTGCGATGGAGCTCCGTATGCCACGGCAAACTGGCTGACACTGACGGCGGCGGTGCACAAATGCTGCGCAACTAGCGCCATTCGACGGCAAACACCGCGGTTCCTGGTGTGTCCGCTGTGCCGTGCATGTGATCATTGCTTGTACAGCCGTCTCGCAGTGTCCGGAGCAAGCAAGTATGGTGGGTCTGACACACCGGTGTCAATGTGTTCTTTTTTCCATTTCCAGGAGTGTATTTTGTCATTAAATTGCTTTTTTGCCGCAGTCAGTACCTACGCGGCGCCAGCCAGCGACTACAGCTGCTACGTGACACTAGCGACAAGTAGGTCGGTTTTAAATAGTCTCCGGTTTCCATGGTTTGTAGATTTGTCACTTCCTTTACAGGCTCTTACAGCTAATACTTTGTATTTCATTAATCAGCATTATGCTAACTACTTTATGCATTCAAATTAACACTTCTAAATGTACCTTTCCTCATAGAAAATGGAAATTCTTTCAGCAGGTATTAGTGTTTGCTTTAATGTTTTTTAATAACGATCATTTTTACGCCTATACTGAACTGTTATTTTACTCCTGTCAAGCCTCTGCCTGGGGAACAGTCGAGACTGGACCTAAAACAGGCACACACATTTCAGCTGAATCTCACGTACATTGCAAGAGTACGACCTTGTTCAAAAAGATCGCAGCCACGAGGTCGTGGGGAGCGGATGGACAGTTCTTACACATTGTGCTTACTGTACAGAACCACGGAGTACTATTACCTGTATTGCTCAACAGCATCCGTATCAATGAACTTTATGACCGTCACAATGTGAGTTGTAAGCGGCGGTAGATGATTAAAACTTTTTGATTTCCCAATGCTCTGCGAGTCTCGTACTCTCTCAGCTCTTCACAATACGATGGACTCAACAAACGAAAATGTCTGTATACGACATTTCGGATGATGCAGTTATCAATATAACGAAATACTGTATGACAGAAGCTCAAAAAGAGTTGTCTTATCTTGATTACATTCCAAAGTGATACAAACACTGACAACATTACTTTAAGTGTTCAGAAATGTAAAAATTGTACACCTCGAAAAAAAGTGGTATCGTATGACTATAATAGGCATGACTCACAACTAGAATCAGTCAACTTATCTGACCCACGGGAGAGCGTCGGTGGTGTGCTTAAATACCTGAACAGACGCTTGAAGACAGACGCCAACTACGCCGCAAAAGCCTACTTACAAAGTTTCTACAAGCAGCATTAAGGACTCTGGGAATCTTTTACAGCCACCTACTATTGCTGCCTTTAGGACCGCGAAGGTGAGATTAACTGAGCACCAAAGAAAGCAAAGTAGTCATTCTTTCGGCTCACCATAGGCGAATGGAATGAGACCTCAATATGTGATACAACGGCAAGTATCCTTTGTCATGCAGTCCACAATGGTTTGCAGAGTCTGGATGTAAATGTAGCGGATAATGGCTGCATGACCGGTCGGAAACCCGACTGAAATATGCGAAAGGTCCCTCTAGCACTATAGCCTGGCCCTGTACATAAAGGCAGGAACATAACGGGAAAAGAGGGGGGGTGTGGAGTCCCTACACAGAGAGATGACACAGATCCCTGTACGAGGGATTCAGCTTGCCCAAGCATCTGTGCGCAGGTCAACAGGTTCCGCACGGTGCATAGAGTGCGCAATGGCATCTTGCACAACGGAAGTTGCAGGACGACACATTGCGCATCTGCAAAGAGGTGCTTTGTAAATGCCATAGAACTGTAATGTTATAAGTCTGGCATCCGGTATAACTACTGTACACGAAACTGGATCGAAAGCCATCGCCTGGATCGAAGCCTTGGATGTTCATTTTTTATGTTTCCGGTTTACCTAGTTATAGTTAGCTGTGATAAGCTTCGTTTCACAATCAGTTCTATAGATGACATAGTTCAGCCTGCAGAACACGACTTGCTGTTCAAGTAACCTTCAGCATTGCCTCCTGTTAGGGCATTTCTAGTGCTGTCTCGTGCTACTGCTGCTGCTGTTGTTGCTGGTTAATGTCAATCTGTGATTTAATTACCTAAAGAGATCGCCAGTTAATGTTGGGTCCGAATATTGAACAGATAAAATAATGAAATCGTTTCCGCCAGTTGAGGGCACATTAACAGATCGATCTCTGTTCATGGGGGGAGAGGGTTGGTTTGATTTGGTGGAAGAGACCAAACAATGAGGTCATCGGTCTCATTGGATTAGTGAAGGGCGGGGAAGGACGTCGGCCGTGCCCTTTCAAAGGAACCATCCCGACATTTTCCTGAAGCGATTTAGGGAAATCACGGAAAATCTAAATCAGGATGGCCGGACGCGGGATTGAACCGTCGTCCTCCCGAATGCGAGCCCAGTGTGCTAATCACCATGGGGGGAGAGTTCTTGTCTACATGCATTAGTGGCGGTTTCTTGCTATGCGCTGCTTTTGTATTATAGTCTCCAGAATAAGCGAAGTATGAGCGTCTCGCTAATGTGTGGTTTCGGCGCTCGTCTCTCGCGGTTATTACCTGGATCCATTACTCGCCACATAACCTCCCCCCCCCCCCCAAATTTGCCACATACCACCTATAGGGGTCACATGGAAGCTTTACCCACGAACGTCTGGAGCAATTTCAAATTGTTATTAAAAGAAGTAACTGTTCCTCGTCACGAGCAGCTACGTTCAGGCTCAGCAACCAGAAACAGGTGTCTGAGACCCTGGTCAATTTCAAGGTCTTTCGCCTTCTTGATTCGATCATGACTTGCCTGCTGATCGCTGATGACTGTACTTCACTCCTGTTTCTAACAAATAAGAGCAAATACTCTCATCAAATTGCAAGCTCCCGCCTGGAAAAAGTCACCAGTTTAACAGCTTTCCTGGACTCACTACACAGTACTAACTAATGCTGCGTTTAAGAAGGAACCGTCCGAGCCGTCGTTAATTCACTCGCTGTCACAGTTTCTCGCTACGTGCAGGCGGCTATGCATAAAAACAAGTGAGAAAGTTGCTTTTTACTAGGAATGCGTGTAAACTTTTGTACGAAAGACGTATTCTTGTTTTAAAACGATGCACTTATTCGGCACTGTTCCTGTGTGAGTGCCCGTGAAAAGTTCAAACACTAGCAGGAAAATTCCGCAATCAAAAACATACTAATCACAACGAGTTCAAACATGCTAAGAGGACTGACACTGGCATGTATTTCAATAATAGTCCACAGACTCAGTGTCGCTCACTCACTTACACGTTACTATTAGACGAAATTCATCCCCAAGCGGCCATTTTGACATAATCATGTTCGAGCAGTGACTTGGTACAGTAATGTGTAAGGCCAGAAGCAACACTAAGTGCGTACACTAGTAATAAGTTAAACGTCAGTTCCAGCACTCCTAGTATTATTGAATTTGCTGTGATCAGAAAGTTCATGTTAACCGCAACTTCTCTCTGAGCCCTTATTTTACCTGGTATAATTTCTGCAGTGCAATTGGTGCAGAGATGCTGATGACGACAGTTCGTGACAGATATCAGTCAGTGTCATAATGTGGCTCAGCGCACTGGCTCCTCTCGTCATTTCGAGCCTTGATCGGAAGACGATTGTGGTTGCCAAACTGATTAACATTAGACTTAATACATAAAAACAGATATTTGTTTCTTCGTCTTCTGTGCGTTCCTGTACCATTTATCCAGTTACGACAAACTTTGGAGAATTGCTGTGCTCACGCCTGGGAAGGCTTCTATGGCGTTAAGAACCACGTACCACCTATAATGGTGGGTGTGAAAAGGGGGTACATGGAAGCTTTACCCACGAAGGTCTGGAGCAATTTAAATCTAATTTTGTGTTAATAGATACACGACTCATTATTTCTATAAAAATATTGTGAGGGTAAAATATTCAGACTCTCGTAAGGATGGGGGTGGGTGTGAGAAGACGTGAAATATAAAAATATTTGAAAACGGTCATATTAGCAAACAAGTCCATGGTTTTAGGGGTCACTATACTTACTGGTCATTAAGATTTTTCATCGCTTTGTGGGGGGCGAGGGGTGTTCTAAGACAGTGGCATACTGGAGCCATTGTATGTATTGTATTGCACTGTATGTTAACCGTGGACCTAGAAACGACGGAGAGGCTCCGTCCCCGCCGGTGCCGTAGTGGGCCACAACCCCACGACGACTACCGCAGTCAACTTCACCCCTCCACCGCCCCACACCGAACCCAGGTTTATTGTGCGGTTCGGCCCCCGGTGGACCCCCCAGGGAAAGTCTCACACCAGACGAGTGTAACCCCTATGTTTGCGTGGTAGAGTAATGGTGGTGTACTCGTACGTGGAGAACTTGTTTGCGCAGCAATCGCCGACATAGTGTAACTGAAGCGGAATAAGGGGAACCAGCCCGCATTCGCGAAGGCAGATGGAAAACCGCCTAAAAACCATCCACAGACTGGCCGGTTTACCGGACCTCCACACAGATCCGCCGGGTGGATTCGTGCCGGGAACCAGGCGCTCCTTCCCGCACCGGAAAGCCGTGCGTTAGACCGCACGGCCAACCGGGCGGGATTATTGGAGCCATAGTGAGATGACAGAAGAGAATACACCCGTCTACCGTTCCCAATTTGAAACCATCTATATATTATTAGGTTTGCTCCCAAAATGAAAGTCAGAGAGCGATACTATACATGTGTGTGACGAATGACCATTCATTCCGCATAGTAGTAGTAAGGCGTCAGAATTGGTTTCCTGGGTTAAAGGATGACGTAACCTCCGTGACGAACATACTGTGTAGTCTGGGTAACAGCACCACTTTCTTTCATTTTAGGAACACATCTGATGATATATAGGTGGTGTCCAAATGGGAGCGGTAGACACTGGTGTATTTTCTGTTGTCATCTCAACATTTCAGATGTTCAATAGTCTAGACGGTTGCACGTTACCACACGGACGACTGGCATTCTCCGATCGTAAATTATTAGTGACAAGTGGCTTTATTAAGTTTGACTTCCGTTATTGGTTGCGTCAGTACTGCTTCTTACTGCGCCTTGAAGCACATATTAAGCCATTTACTTAACATGGGACATTAGACCTTAAAATGCCTCAGGATGCACCTGCAAGGTTCAAAACTGATTGTATCAGTCTCTGTGCAACAACAACAAAAGAGCTAATCTATTCATCTACAATTATTTTGGCTGTGTGTGCCCGACTTATTTGTTTGCATACCTTAAGAGCTATGAGCACTAAATCTCTGATGCTGTGAAACAGGCACATTGCTTTCAGTATTTTGAGAGGTGGTAGTACGGTCCAAAACTAGAAAAACGTAAAGTAAAGCAGACTCCTTAAGAGCTATGAGCCCTTTTTCATCTTCGCAAATGTGACACACATCTCTTCTAGTGAACAAGTGGCCATAAGCTCCCAGAATATGGATACCAAAGAACATGTCGTGGAAGACACATGGTACCACTCTACTGGTCGACGTCGCCTTGCTGCATCAATAACCTGGAAGTCATAAGGTGAGAGATCGGAGTTTATGGTGGAAGAGGAAGAGCAGTCCGATGAAGCTTTGTGAGCTCCTCTTGGGTGTGCAGACTTGTGTGAGGTCTTGTGTTGTCACTGAGGATGAGAAGTTCGTTTGCGTTTTTGCGGCGACGAACACGCTGAAGTCGTTTCTTCAATTTCCTGAGTGTATCACAAAACACTTCAGGGATGACTATTGCACCATGAGGGATGCTACCAAATAGAATAACCCCTTCAGAGTCCCAGAAGAAAGTCGCCGTGACTTTACCGGCTGAGTGTGTGGCTTTGAACTTTTCCTTTGGAGGAGATCTGATGTGGCGCCACTCCACGGATTCCCATTTTATTTCCACTTCGAAATGACGAACCCATGTTTCATCGCCTGTAACGATGTTCGGCAAAAAAATTGTCACGATGAGCCTCGTGAAGTGAAAACAATTCCGCACAGATGGTCCTTCGTTGCTCTTTATGGTCCTAAGTTAGTGGTGAGGATCCTAGCAGGCTCACACCTTTTAATACCTCAACTGGTGGAAGCGTGTGTTAACACTACCAACAGACGTCCTGTTGTGCAGTGAAGTGTTTGACTGTGATCTGTCAGTCACCCCGAATGAGAATGTCTGCATCTTGCAACATAGCAGCAGTCGCAGATCGGACAGGTTTGCGAGACCTTCTTAGGATGATGACAGACGCCTCGTCCAACGACTCACCGTGCTTTTGTTCACTGTCAGGTCTCCATGTAGACGTTCTGCATGCGCCTATGGATATCTGCGATGCTCTGGTTTTCCGCCAAAAGAAACTGAAAGACAACTCCCACCTAGTAACGCACCTTTGTTCCAGATGGCATTTTGAAGGCTACATATTGCTCCGCTATCTATAGGAACTTCAAGAAACTAGGGGGGGAGGGGGGGGTGGCTGAAGCGGGAATATTCCAGCATGTCCCACAACAAATTCTGCATTTTTTTCAATTGACACTGGTCGAGAAAAAATGTGTTGCTCTACTTACTGAGCGCCCCCTGCATTTCTTTCACAGTATCGAAAATGAAGTAGTGATCATAGCTCGTAAGGTATTCGTTTAGAGCCCACGTTTACCATTCGTTCATGTTCCAGAGCACTTACCATTCCCCATGGGAAACCCGTTATGTGCGTCACGTATGTGACATGGGCGTACGCGTGTGTAACCTCGGGCAGAAAGCTAATCTCGATTCCTATTTGTTAATACTACATATATAAAAAAGAAACAAAATTAAGAGCTGATCTTTTACGTGCTTAGAGGCATTACAGATACCTATACGGTATGTGGTTTCAGACTTTTCACGTGATTTTTGTAGGAGATTTAGCCTTAGAGCGATTTTCTATCGCTGCGGAAAGAGGACTGCGGTTGCCTGCAGAAAGTACTTGTCGCGACACTGGCGCAACTTCGGACCTTAAACATCAGGTGCCAATTAATTTAAATGACTATAAACAAGTTGTGTCATCTAAATACTGAAGTTCGGTTTGAATGAGGGCTTGACCATGCCATTGCTGACGCCTGGTCGGAAGGTCAGAAAATCTGCACTGGACAGGTGGTTAGGTAGAGCAGGGAGGTGAAGCTGGCAGAACTGATGGCGGCCTGGCCACGTGCCGGCAAGACGCGTGCTTCCTCCAGAGGCCTGGCTTCTGCCAGGGGACGCGTGCCCCGGAAGCCGCGTACGCCCCGTGACCGTCTCGCTCTTTGATGTCTAGCGAGCGCCAGGAAGCGGACATACGATTGCTTCAACAGCATCGCCTCAAGGCCACCCCGCTACCCGCGTTCTGGGGCGGAGGGACGAGTGAGCTATAAACTGAGCGCCTTCCCCTGCGCGCCGCAAGCGGCTTCCGCTGGCCGATGAATGGTGTGTGTATTTCCGGCACCACCAAGCCGGGGCATAATGAACGGTCTCGCGGCGGCGCGCGCGCTGTGGACAGCCACTGACACCGGCGGGCCTTCACGGTCTGCGCTCTAGTTGGCGCTCTAATGGCGAGCCTTGCCGAGATGGAAGGAAGCCCTCAGGCGTTGAGAGCGGAGGCGCTTCTCTCCTGGCGGAACAGCTTCCTGTCGTAGAGGCAAGGTTTTCGGGTGAACGATGTATGTGGCTTTCTTCTTTGCCGCGTGGGGTAGCCGGATGTTCGAGTCCTCCCTCGGGCATGGGTGTGTGTGCTGTCCTTAGCGTAAGTTAGTTTAAGTTAGATTAAATAGTTTGTAACCTTAGGGACCGATGACCTCAGCAGTTTGGTCCCATAAGACCCTACCACAATTTTCCAAAATTTCTTCTTTGTCTGGATTTATTTTTTTCTGCACTTGTAAAGTTATCATTCACAATTTTTCGTTATTTGCGTTGTATTAGATAAGTTATGAACTATTCTCCTATTGATCTTTTGTTCAGTAAATGCTTAAGATTCCATCTACACAACGTAAAGCTTCTGAGGAACCCAGGAAGGGATGTACGAGAGTTCGTCATAAAGTTTTGATGATCACCTAGAAAAAATAAAGTTAAGTAATGAATGTTTTATTTGTTTAACGGAATCCCCGCACCACACTACGGTAGCACGCCGCTATAGAACAAAAAAAAAAAAAAAAATAGCCAAGGCCACTGATAAAGTGGTGCATTGGCGGTTATTTGTCTTCGGCACGGCAGCAGCGGGAATGTTGCAGCTGTCTCAGGAAAATCCAGACAGATAAAGAAGTGTTCTGGATTGGTCTCATACAGCTGCGGCAATCCTCCTGCTGCCGAAAACAAACTGCCGCGAGATACTCGATTTAATTAACTGGATGCGTCATTGTGTTTTCGCTCCTCTAGGGACGTACTGTGGTACTTATCCGTATGAATTTCTATGTGTAAACAAAATTTGGTCATAATTAATAGCGAAAACTATCAGGGATGAAAGTATGCGCTAATAGAAGCAAAAATAATCCAGTAAACATGGGTCCGCAAAGTGTCGTTTGCCAGATAATTCTTATTTTTCATTATGGGAACGCCGGCCACGGTGGTCTAGCGGTTCTAGGCGCTCAGTCCGGAACCGCGCGACTGCTACGGTCGCAGGTTCGAATCCTGCCTCGTGAATGGATGTGTGTGATGTCCTTAGGTTAGTTAGGTTTAAGTAGTTCTAAGTTCTAGGGGACTGATGACCACAGTTGTTAAGTCCCATAGTGCTCAGAGCCATTTGAACCCTTATGGGACCAAACTGCTGAGGTCATCGGGCCCTAGGCTCACACACTGCTTAATCTAACTTAAACTAAAACTGCTAAGGTCACACACTAGTTAATCTAACTTAAACTAACCTACATTAACGACAACACACACACCCATGCCCCAAAGAGGACTCAAACCTCCGACGGGGGGGGGGGGGGGGGGGGGGGGAGCTGCACGAACCGCGACAATGTGCCTTAAGCCACGCGAACCGTGGCAAGGCGCCTTGACCGCACGGCTACCCCGCGCGGCGAGATAATTCTGAATGCGTAGTTACAGACCACCACAGACTCCAGTTTGAAACATTTTTCTGGTGAGGACAAATGTATCAGAACTAGGGGATCTTGTTACGTTCCCTCTATCGGCCACTGTTTCTATCTCAAAAATGGTTCAAATGGCTCTGGGCACTATGGGACTTATTATCGGACGTTATCAGTCCCCTAGAACTTAGAACTACTTAAACCTAACGAACCTAAGGACATCACACACAACCATGCCCGAGGCAGGATTCGAACCTGCGAGCGTAGCAGTCGCGCGGTTCCGGAGTGAAGTGCCTAGAACCGCTCGGCCACGGCGGCCGGCTTCTATCTCAATCGACAACTTTAAGACACGACCAACGTTCTGCACTAACTCCTTAGCGAAACTTGGACTGATTTAGCAAAATGTGGACTGACTTACAACTTGCAAATGATAACTTCTGCTCACGCACAGTTACTTAAGCCCGCGTCTCTCTTCCTGCCGCAACAGGGGGTGTGATTATCGCGGGTAGCGTGATTGGTTTGCGAGCAGCTGGAGCCGGACGTCTACCGTACTTCTGGTACCAACTGTCACAAACTCTCTTTGCGTGGTATTTCAGTACACCACAAGATCTGGATCAGGGAGCTGTACCCCAGTGTCACGAATACGAGATGATACGGGGTTATTTGAAAGAATTCGTTACTCACTTGAGAGACAAATGCAGTATTACATCCAAATGAGATGACACGTGAACACTTCCTTTAACAGGCGTGAGTCTACAGTAAACAGTAACATGCAACGAAATTTCAACGCAGCTGGATGAGAACTTGATAGAAAAGCTTACATTTCAAATAGGTCTGTACTCACCAGGACAACAGAGACGTCATCACAAGCAGGCCAAAACTGCATTTAATTTGATAAGAACTTGCTCAGCATCAAGAATATCAGTCTGAAAAGAAGGAAACTGACCATGAAAGTATTTGTTTGGAACGTAGCCCTTTAGTGGCGTGAAACTTGGACAATAGGAAAACAAGAGACAAGATAGTTAGCGGCCCTCGAGCTTTGGTGCTACAGGAGGATAATGACTAGCTGAAGTGGCACAGTTACTAACAAAGAGCTGCTGAGAAGAGTACATGAAGCCAGATCTCTGTGGAAGCATATCGAAAAATGAAGAGGCAAACTCGTACGACATATTTTAAGACAACATCACTGAAACAACAGCAGAAGGAAGGAATGTCACACATGCAGCAGATCATAAATGATGTGAGATGTACTGCTTAGGCAGAGAGAAGAGGAGAATGGTGTACTGCTGCAAACGAACGTCATGTTTGAACACTAAAGAGAAGAAGAGACGTAAAAATCAGAAGCAATAAGTTTTTTCAATATGGATACAAAAGGAATGACAACAATCATTCCGATGGGTCGTTGCCGCACACCCTAAATTTGGAAACAACGAAAAACTAAACTTGATGAGCCCGAAGAGCAACATGTATCCCTTCAGTACGAAAGAAAGTACGAGTGCATTCTTGTTCGATTGTGTCACTTCATTTTATCAGTGAACTTGCCAATAGACATACTTCTTGCTTTGAAGAATTAACTTACGACGAGATGAATATTTCAGTCTGAAATTATTAGCGAAATATCATGATACACAGAAAGATCGTAGCATTATAATTCGCAACAAGATATTTCCTTTCCATAAACGATGCTCGGACATGTGAACCACAGTTCCTCTTTTGGCCTATCACGCAGTATTGCGCACCTTCTCAAGTTTCACGTTGGCCATGCAAGGGAAATATTTCGGTTTTCAGTCCTAGCCTGGACACAGTTATAATTTGTTAGCAAGTTTCGTAAGTAGTTATCAGAATTTTATCTACTTTCCGCATTTTATTCCCTTCTGCACTGACAGTATGTTATTGTACACTGCGAGACCCGTCTGACGAGTTTATACAAAAACGAGTTTTACTCAAACTATAAACGCGAACTGGAGGATAACTTGTTGCATGGATAACATTCTGTTGAGGTCTCTTGAGCAAAAGCGACTGCTTATCTACTTCTAGATTCTGTGTGTATCTAGTGAGGAGTATTTATTTTACCATTTATTACTTCCCACTCACTTCGCAGATATGGCGCAGTAATAATGGCGACTTAAATGATTCTGTGCGTGTATTTTTAGTACCCTTTAACTCGCAGACCCTATGGAAATAGTATGTGAAACTCAAAAGTATATTCATAGCCTTCACTGTGAAAATTGGTTCTTGTCATTTCCCAAGGGGATATTGGCGCTTTATTAAATATTTTTCCTTTAGAACTTGCCATACACGAACGTTACTGTTCAGCATTCATTAACTCACACGAACAGTTGTGGCCTCCTTTGTATACGATTGAAGTTAATATTGATAATGGTCTCACACAGCAGTCGGTTAATCCAGTTTTGGTCTAACAAAGATTTTATAATCAATCGATTTTTAGACATTGCAGTTTCACTGTACAGGGTGGGGCAAATAAAAAGGGATCGGACGACTGGAAAGGGTGCAGATAACCACGCCCTGTGAAGCGCACACCACGTATACGCCCGTCACGTGATCTACTGCAAATACTAGAGAACATTTACACAGTCTTTATGTCTGACAGAGTTGTTAGCAAAGATTTGTCGTCGTTCTAGCTGGCCACCCAGGCCACCAGGTCTGCCAGTGTGCGATTACTTTGTATGAGGAGCTCTCTAGTCTAAGGTGTATCGCAACGACCCTCGTAGCCTTCGAACTGCAGCACAACATTTCGGATGAGGCTGCAGTAATTCCAGCGTCGATCCACCTTCAGCAATTTGCTGACCAGGACCCAAAAGTTCCATCTGATACAGTCATCTTCTGTAGTCAGATTAGTACTGTATTTCCTTTCCTATGCTGTGTTTCTTTTTACCCTGGAACTCTGTTCTTCGGGCCACTTTTATTTGCCCAGCCTGTATAATGCCTATATAAGGATGACTGGGACTTACTGCACGTCTGTCATCGTTCTACTTCGTATATCCAGACACTGTTAGTTCCACGTATTTGTATGACAGGCCAGATTCTATTGTGGCTCATTAATTTTTGTTGTATTTTATTTGGGGAGAAATCACAAGCTAGTTCGACGTCTCAGCCTGAGGCTGACATTTGCACAAGATCTGACTGGACATTATTACATCTTTCATAGGACATATTTTCTCCGGTCACGAAACCACAGTTCCACGGGACATGTCGATGTCATTTCCACGGCTGTAGATGATTCTCCATGAACAATAAAATACTGTGTTCTGTCTATTTCCTTAGTTCTCAGTAAGACTTGCCTGGAGACGAGCGTGTACAGCATTGAATGAAAAGCTTTTGGAACGTCAAGAAACAGTGAATCCACACTTATCTGCATCCATGGCTCTCCAGATATCATGTGCGAAGGGCAGAAGTTGAGTTTCCCATAATCAATAGTTGGTAAGTTAGTTCGTTAGTCAGTTACATGTTTCGTAGATCATTTCAATGATTCTCTTATCGAAATGCTGTGGAACGCGACAGTTCACAGAACATGTATACGTTATTAGTGCTAACATTAATGAACACATGACTTTTTAGTATTACTCATGTAACTACATTTAAAAACATGATTTTTTCATGGTCCCAGTTTTTAAATTGAAATTCGTCCACGGAACAGAATGAATTTTCCGGGTGAAATGGTTTTAGGTTAGATTTAAAACCTGCTTCGCTACTTGTCACGCATTTTACGTTACTGTCAAATGATAAAAATTTTGTTGCTGCATATTAAATTCGTTTCTGAGCTATTGCCAGCTTTCGTAATGGGTAATAAAAGCAATTTTTCTTCTAGTGTTGTAGATATGGATATCACTGTTGTTCTTAAGTTATGATGGATTGTTTGTCATGAATTTCCTTAGAGAATATACACTCATAAATTAAGGACAACTGCAGAATGTGGTGCCTCACATCGTGGCATTACACAAAACTGGCGCTAATAGCTTAGGCACATAGGTAACACACACGACACAGATCTATAAGTCCACGGTATTGGTGATAAGTTGAGAAACCGTCCCGAAACACATGTGCTACCAAATGCACACTGTTTCCTGCGCATGTACCCCGACATCAATATGGGATATAATCACCATGCACACGTACACAGGCCGCACAAGGGGTTGGCATACTCTGGATGAGGTGGTCGAACAACTGCTGGGGTATAGCCCTCCCATTCTTGCACCAGTGCCTGTCGGAGCTCCTGAAGTGTCGTAGAGGTTTGAAGACGTGCAGCGATACGTCGACCGAGAGCATCCCAGACGTGCTCGAGGGGGTTTAGGTCTGGAGAACAGTCAGGCCACTCCATTAGCCTGATATCTTCTGTTTCAAGGTACTCCTCCCCGATGGCAGCTTGGTGTGGCCGAGCGTTATTATCTATCAGGAGGAAGGTGGGATCCACTGCACCCCTGAAAAAGCGGACATACTGGTGCAAAATGACGTCCCGATACACCTGACCTGTTATGGTTCCTCTGTCACAGACATGCAGGGGTTTACGTGCACCAGTCATAATCCCACCCCACACCACCAACCACGACCTCCGTAACAGGTCCATTTAAAGGACATTAAGGGGCTGATATCTGGTCCTCGTTTATGCCACATGAAAAAACGGCGAGAATCACTGTTCAGACTATACCTGGACTCGTCTGTGAACATAACCTGGGACCACTATTCCAGTGACCATGTAAGTGTTCTTGACACCAGGCTTTACGGGTTTTAATATGAGCAGGGATCAGTGGAATGCACCTTGCAGGTCTCCGGGCGAATAAATCATGTCTGTTCAGTAGTCTGTAGACTGTGTGTCTGCTGACACCTGTTCCAGTGGCTGCGGTAAGGTCCCGAACAAGGCGACCTGCAGTACTCCGTGGCCGTCTGCGGGCACTGATGCTGAGATATCGGTCTTCTTGTGGTGTTGCACACTGTGGACGTCCCGTACTGTAGCGCTTGGACACGTTTCCTGTCTATTGGAATCGTTGCCATTATCTTGAGATCACACTTTGAGGCACACGGAGGGCCCGTGCTACGACCTGCTGTGTTTGACCAGCCTCCAGTCGCCCTAGTGTTCTACCTCTCATGACGTCATCAGTATGTGTTCTCTGAGCCATTCTCAATACAGAGTCACCATTAGCAAGTCTTAAAACGTCTGCACACTTACTCGCTGCACCGTACTCTGACATGCACCAACACACCTCTGCGTATGTGGACTGTTGCCAGCGCCACCGTGCGACGACCGCGGGTCAAATGCACCGCATGGTCATACCACGAGGTAATTTAAACCCGCATACCGGCTACCAGAGCGTTGTTTCACCATATATCAGCATTATCCTTTTTTTTTTCTTTTTGCAGTATTACTGAGCGCCTCAAAAAATTAAGTTCAGCTACTTTTGTTCTTCGTATAATTGCTAATCTTGGAAACAGACGACTAAACCTCGTAACATATTTTGAATATTTCCACTCAGTAACATTTTTCTTCGGGTAAAAGTTTTAATCAACACGTACACCCAAAAATTTGGAGCGTCCTTCCCTATTTAATGAGTCCTGTTCATGTGCTACATCAATTGTTGGTATGCCTATTTGTTGTACACAACTGAATATAGTTTGTTTTCTCAAAATTTAGGGACAGTCCATTTTCAGGGAACAACGTTCAAAAAAATGGCTCTGAGCACTATGGGACTTAACATCTATGGTCATCAGTCCCCTAGAACTTATCACACAACACCCAGCCATCACGAGGCAGAGAAAATCCCTGACCCCGCCGGGAATCGAACCCGGGAACCCGGGCGTGGGAAGCGAGAACGCTACCGCACGACCACGAGATGCGGGCAGGGAACAACGTAATAATTCTTTGTAAAACATCATTCACAATCTCTTGCGTGTTTTTCTCTCAAATGGGGTTCATTATAACTTAAGTATCGGCTGCAAAAAGTACCAGCTGAATGTTAAGTGGAGGGCCATTCACATATACAGGGTGAACATTAATAAAACCGACAAACTGCAGGGGCGGATTCCTGACTGGAAATGGAGGAAAAAAAGTACTATCAACAAGTGTCCGGAAATGCATCGTTGCCACGGTAGATGGCGCCGATGAATTATACTCCCTCCGACCACGTGCCGTGTGTTCCCTGCATGTTATATGCAGTGTGATTGACGCAGCGTACTGTAAGCGGCAAAATGGTCCGGTATTCATGTTGGGTACAAATCGAGATAATGTTTGTGTTCGCCCAAGCTGATGGGAACGGTCGAGAGGCATCTCGGCTATAACAAAACAAGTATCCTCACAGACACCAACCGCATCACAAATTTCAATCCCTTTCTGGGCGTTCTGTCGTTATGTGTCCTTTCAGACAGACGAACGTGCAGGGAGGTGGTGGACTGTGCGCACACCAGATCTGTGGGACCGGGTTCTACAGGATATTAAGACGACACCTAGTACAAGCTCTAGGAAAATGGTCCAACAACATGATGTAAGCTAAAGTACGATTTTTTGTCATTGTCTACTGACTGGTTTGATGCGGCCCGCCACGAATTCCTTTCCTGTGCTAACCTCTTCATCTCAGAGTAGCACTTGCAACCTACGTCCTCAATTATTTGCTTGACGTATTCCAATCTCTGTCTTCCTCTACAGTTTTTGTCCTCTACAGCTCCCTCTAGTACCATGGAAGTCATTCCCTCATGTCTTAGCAGATGTCCTAACATCCTGTCCCTTCTCCTTATCAGTGTTTTCCACGTATTCCTTTCCTCCCCGATTCTGCGTAGTGCCTCCTCATTCCTTACCTTATCAGTCCACCTAATTTTCAACATTCGTCTATAGCACCACATCTCAAATGCTTCGATTCTCTTCTGTTCCGGTTTTCCCACAGTCCATGTTTCACTACCATACAATGCTGTGCTCCAGACGTACATCCTCAGAAATTTCTTCCTCAAATTAAGGCCGCTATTTGATATTAGTAGACTTCTCTTGGCCAGAAATGCCTTTTTTGCCATAGCGAGTCTGCTTTTGATGTCCTCCTTGCTCCGTCCGTGATTGGTTATTTTACTGCCTAGGTAGCAGAATTCCTTAACTTCATTGACTTCGTGACCATCAATCCTGATGTTAAGTTTCTCGCTGTTCTCATTTCTACCACTTCTCATTACCTTCGTCTTTCTCCGATTTACTCTCAAACCATACTGTGTACTCATTAGACTGTTCATTCCGTTCAGCAGATCATTTAATTCTTCTTCACTTTCACTCACGATAGCAATGTCATCAGCGAATCGTATCATTGATATCCTTTCACCTTGTATTTTAATTCCACTCCTGAACCTTTCTTTTATTTCCATCATTGCTTCCTCGATGTACAGATTGAAGAGTAGGGGCGAAAGGCTACAGCCTTGTCTTACAACCTTCTTAATACGAGCACTTCGTTCTTGATCGTCCACTCTTATTATTCCCTCTTGGTTGTTGTACATATTGTATATGACCCGTCTCTCCCTATAGCTTACTCCTACTTTTTTCAGAATCTCGAACAGCTTGCACCATTTTATATTGTCGAACGCTTTTTCCAGGTCGACAAATCCTATGAAAGTGTCTTGATTTTTCTTTAGCCTTGCTTCCATTATTAGCCGTAGCATCAGAATTGCCTCTCTCGTCCCTTTACTTTTCCTAAAGCCAAACTGATCGTCACCTAGCGCATTCTCAATTTTCTTTTCCATTCTTCTGTATATTATTCTTGTAAGCAGCTTCGATGCATGAGCTGTTAAGCTGATTGTGCGATAATTCTCGCACTTGTCAGCTCTTGCCGTCTTCGGAATTGTGTGGATGATGCTTTTCCGAAAGTCAGATGGTATATCGCCAGACTCATATATTCTACACACCAATGTGAATAGTCGTTTTGTTGCCACTTCCCCCAAAGATTTTAGAAATTCTGATGGAATGTTATCTATCCCTTCTGCCTTATTTGACCGTAAGTCCTCCAAAGCTCTTTTAAATTCCGATTCTAATACTGGATCCCCTATCTCTTCTAAATCGACTCCTGTTTCTTCTTCTATCACATCATACAAATCTTCACCCTCATAGAGGCTTTCAATGTATTCTTTCCACCTATCTGCTCTCTCCTCTGCATTTAACAGTGGAATTCCCGTTGCACTCATAATGTTGCCACCGTTGCTTTTAATGTCACTAAAGGTTGTTTTGACTTTCCTGTATGTTGAGTCTGTCCTTCCGACAATCATATCTTTTTCGATGTCTTCACATTTTTCCTGCAGCCATTTCGTCTTAGCTTCCCTGCACTTCCTATTTATTTCATTCCTCAGCGACTTGTATTTCTGTATTCCTGATTTTCCTCCTTTCATCAATCAACTGAAGTATTTCTTCTGTTACCCATGGTTTCTTCGCAGCTACCTTCTTTGTACCTATGTTTTCCTTCCCAACTTCTGTGATGGCCCTTTTTAGAGATGTCCATTCCTCTTCAACTGTACAGCCCACTGCGCTATTCCTTATTGCTGTATCTATAGCGTTAGAGAACTTCAAACGTATCTCGGCATTCCTTAGTACTTCCGTATCCCACTTCTTTGCGTATTGATTCTTCCTGACTAATGTTTTGAACTTCAGCCTACTCTTCATCACTACTATATTGTGGTCTGAGTCTATATCTGCTCCTGGGTACGCCTTACAATCCAGTATCTGATTTCGGAATCTCTGTCTGACCATGATGTAATCTAATTGAAATCTTCCCGTATGTCCCGGCCTTTTCCAAGTATACCGCCGCCTCTTGTGATTCTTGAACAGGGTATTCGCTATTACTAGCTGAAACTTGTTACAGAACTCAATTAGTCTTTCTCCTCTTTCATTCCTTGTCCCAAGCCCATATTCTCCTGTAACCTTTTCTTCTACTCCTTCCCCTACAACTGCATTCCAGTCGCCCATGACTATTAGATTTTCGTCCCCCTTTACATACTGCATTACCCTTTCAATATCCCCATACACTTTCTCTATCTGTTCATCTTCAGCTTGCGACGTCGGCATGTATACCTGAACTATCGTTGTCGGTGTTGGTCTGCTGTCGATTCTGATTAGAACAATCCGGTCACTGAACTGTTCACAGTAACACACCCTCTGCCCTACCTTCCTATTCATAACGAATCCTACACCTGTTATACCATTTTCTGCTGCTGTTGATATTACCCGATACTCATCTGACCAGAAATCCTTGTCTTCCTTCCACTTCACTTCACTGACCCCTACTATATCTAGATTGAGCCTTTGCATTTCCCTTTTCAGATTTTCTAGTTTCCCTACCCCGTTCAACCTTCTGACATTCGACGCCCCGACTCGTAGAACGTTATCCTTTCGTAGATTATTCAATCTTTTTCTCATGGTAACCTCCCCCTTGGCAGTCCCCTCCCGGAGACCCGAATGGGGGACTATTCCGGAATCTTTTGCCAATGGAGAGATCATCATGACACTTCTTCAATTACAGGCCACATGTCCTGTGCATACACGTTACGTGTCTTTAATGCAGTGGTTTCCATTGCCTTCTGCATCCTCATATCGTTGATCATTGCTGATTCTTCCGCCTTTAGGGGCAATTTCCCACCCCTAGGACAAGAGAGTGCCCTGAACCTCTATCCGCTCCTCCGCCCTCTTTGACAAGGCCGTTGGCAGAATGAGGCTGACTTCTTATGCCGGAAGTCTTCGGCCGCCAATGCTGACTATTCATCAAAATTTAGGCAGTGGCGGGGATCGAACCCAGGACCGAAGACATTTTGATTATGAATCAAAGACGCTACCCCTAGACCACGGGTACGATTATGTATATACACATAAACGTACTTTGGCTTACACCGTGTTGTGAGATGAGGCTGGTGTCTGTGAGGGTACTTGTTTAGCTACAGCCGTGCTTCCCTCTCGACCGTTTCCATCTGCTTGGCCGAACACAAACACCATCTCGGCTTGATGAATTCTTCTCGGGTTATCAGCCGAGTGGTGGCGTCGTCTTGTCGCAACGTTTCAATGAGTTTCGTACCGATCATATTCACCAGAAGATGATGGGTAAGAAACTCATTGAAACGTTGCGACAAGACGACGCCACCACTCGGCTCATAACCCGAGAATAATTCATCAGTGGAATACGCCGAGAAAGACTGCAATCGCATATACCATCTCGGCTTGTTCCCGAAGTGAATACCGGGCCACTGTGCTGCTTGCAGTACACTGCCGCAACCACACAGCCTGCATCACACAGGGAACACAGGGCACGTGGTCAGGAAACTTTCATTCGTCAGCACCATCCACAGTGGCAACGACGGTTTACAGGACACACGTTCATAGAACGTTTTGTCCTCCATTTCCAATCAGGGATCCGTCCCTGCAGTTGTCAATTTTACTAATGTTCACCCTGTTTAAGGAACAGGTGTCGATCCAAAATGGAATCCTGTGGGACTCCCTTTGTGATTTGTCTCCTATGCATTTCACCCTTTCAACATTGTTTGAATTATTCAGCGCAATTTTTTGCATTCTCTTTGTTACTCTTGAGTATATTACTTTTTTTAATATTTTGGGAAAATATGTCACTAAGGAAATTGGACGATAATTATTGAAGTCTTTCTGTGACCTTTCTTACAAATAGGTTTAACACTAGCATATTTTAATGTGTTTGGAAAAAATTCTCTGTGCCAGTGATGCATTACACGAACATTACTTAATAAGTCAGAACGATGTTTCTGAATTCTGTTTGAAATTCCATCAGTGCCATATGAGCTTTTGTTTTTTTAGAATTTTTGTAGTTATATTTATTTCAATGGCATGACATTTGTAACACAGACTTTTGCGTCGTTAACTGAATCTTTTGTCTTATTTTTACTGCTACATTTAGAAACTGATCGTTAGATGACTCTTAAGTCTTGAGTTATAATGTCACAACATTGTCATTTAGTTTAATGGTTATGGTACGTATCTTATACACTGACTGGCTATCCTGTCCCTCATTTAACAATTTCACATTTAGTTTTATCTTTCCTGCATTGTTAATTTCTTTCATCTTAACATTTTAATGACTTTCCTTAAAATATTACAGCATTTTTGTAGTCGGATCTTGACTTCTTTTAAGAATCCATGCTGCTTGTTCGAAGAAGCCATTTCCGTTACAAACAAATCATTAGGTTTAAATTAAAAACAATATTTTCAAACTGCGCTAATAAGAGTTGTAGAGAAAGGTAGCTCTGTGGCTCAATTCTGTCAATCTTTCTGCAAACGGTCTGACCTGAGACCTCTTCCGAGCCCTGAAATAGTTTTCTGTGCAAGGAGTTAGGTGCGAATTGTAATTACAATGCCGATACAATTCAGTCGGAGCTCCGGTACAGAACGTATCACTCCTTTGGGCACCAAAATGTTGATAGGTTTCGTCCATCTCAGCTTCTTATCAACACCTCTTGTGTACTTCGCAAATGCTTCTGTGGCACAACTACTTGTCGTTCCTACGAGGAATTTATTTCGGCTTTCATTTCGTAGTTGCCTGTCTCGATACTGGTGTTAACAATTGAGGGGCATTAATTTTTGTACTCTGAAGTCGTTAACTTACAAGCATGCTTCCAAGTATCCTAGTAGTTTTGGGAAAGGAAATGATTTTTATTTAATGTCCCAGAAGATCGTGTTGTTCTAGTAGCAGAGTGCGTTTCGATTAACATGAGCTGCTTTTTCTACGCTTTGCTTCGTCACATGTCTAGCAACAGGGCCTGGTTTAGGAATATTGCTTCTAACGTGTGAATGGGTCAAGGCTTTTTTCAAACCATTAATCAATATACTCGTTATATATGATCAGTAACACACTATGCAATATTTTCAGTAGAATATAAGGATTCTGTCTCTGTATCTACGTGTTATTTTATTTAATCGGTTTTCTCGCACTGATACTCTACTCTCTACAGCTAAGGTATATCGCTGAGACATGACCAGCACTTAGTGTGCTTACATCAAATATATTCGCAGGTGAGAATACGTTCAATCACCAGCTTTATAATGGAATGTGCCGGACAGGGAGTGGAACGCGGATTTCCTGCTTATCGCGAGCAGCCGCCTCAGCACCTGCCTATCCGAGCACGACTCACGGTCAGACCCAAACTTCTCTACGTCGACAACCATGTGTCTGTAACTTGTACTGATACATCCATTATGTATAATCTCGTGCAGGAGAAACACTTTACGTGAAACTCGCTTGCCCGATGTCGGCGAATAAGTACGATATTGCAGTGTCTGTGGCATTCCGAATTGTGTTCCGAAGTTCCTTCAGACATGCATACATGAAGAGGCACTGCGGCGACTACAGCCGTTACGAAATGTATTCGCAGTTGCGAATTTCATCAGCCATCAGGTGTATGATGGAATAAGGACAATGTAAATCAGTAGCACGTAACTCTCCAAACAGGTAGAAATTAAAAAAAAAGACAGTCATACTGATAAATTTTCGTGGTATGGGTTCATAGTCATGTAAAATTTTTTAAAGGACGTCACGGTCGCCTATGGAAGATTGGCTATTTTCTAGTGAAGTAACGCGGAAACTTTGTGCTTCAGTACAAGAAAAAAATTTTTTTTTTAAATTCATATGTACATAGTTGTATATATACATATCAGATATTTTTTAAGCACATTGAAGCAAAAAAAATTCACAGTATCCCACTTGAAAACTGCCAAACGGCCGGAATTCCAACAGCGCATTTTATGAATTAAAAGTGTTTACGGTCAAATGTGACCTTGATGTATTTAAAAAATAAAGTTTTTAAATACAATGGCAAAGCGAAAAGTATAGCTGGAATGATACAGATGTAATTTTTACTGTATAATATTACTACGTTTTATGCAATAACTTAAGTCAAACGTCAACTTGATTTGCTGAAGAGTTTTATTTGTTCAGATGTGTGTATTTCGTTCAATTGTGTAAACTGCAGCATCATGAAATTCTTTGCTTTGAACGATCTATAGCCAACAAACATTTATCCAAATATTTTGAAAAAAATATAGGTGGCTGTTCCCTCATTACCATAACTGTGTAGTGTTGCGGTAATACTCCCTGAGCTTATGACATTGGAGGGAAGACACCGATTTTTAGGGAAAAGCTATTGAGGACATTTAAAGAACAAGCATTTTCGACAGATTGCAGAGCGATTCAAGCTCCTCGAGCGTTTATGTCACATAAAAATTGCAAATAAGAGCATTTACTATTCGTCTAAGGCATACATCTTCTCCTGTTACGTCTGCGAACGGTGTAGAAAAGGGAATTACTAGCAGTTGTACAGCTACGCACTGTACTGTGGCTTCGATGTACTGTACGTGCACCAGAAGTCGCTGCCGCCGGCGTTGCAGCCTGAAATACTGTACGAATATTAGCCCCACTTCCCACAGCAAAAATCGTTACGTTTACACATGGCAAGTCCTGGAAGACGAAAACTCAGTTTTGGAAACCGTTTTTTGGCTGCTGTGTTTACATATGAGCTCTGAATATACTATGGTAGACCAGTCGAATATCGATTTTCCGATCTTTCGATGTCTTATACATATGGCCTACGGAGATACGCTGTAATGGTTTGCGATTTGGTCAGTACGATGGCTATTTCTCTTCAGTTAAATATAGGCGAGCAAGTTCCTGGTCAGTCCAATTTTGTTCTATTTCTACGCTGAACAAAAACTCAGTCCGTCCAGAGTAGATGTTATTTTTAAAACAAGTAGGAAACCGACAACCTAAGCGCCAAAAATGGCCGAGCGTTTAAATGGGAGCACAAACCGATAGTCAACGGTTGCTGCAACCGCATTTCCACAGTCCATTTTCGAATGTTTACACGATGAATCTGAAGCGTTATTGAGAAATCGGTTTACGAAAACTGTTTTGGGAACTTCTTCAAAAAACATGGCTGGCGTTTGCCGCCAAGATTTTGTCACTCGTATCACGCATTTGCACATGGTCTGAGGTCTGGGGTTGATCTGTTACTCTGCACAACGGATTAATCTGAGATGTACCCTTTACCCTGTGGCTCCTGCAAGATGTAATTTCCACCACCACACCACTACAGAAGTCAGACAGACGCTCCTAAAGGTTCTAAAGAGAAATGCCTGAAAAACTTTCAACAATAAATATCTTCTGGAGTCGTCCGCTGTAAAGAAATGACACAAAATTTCTTACGTAACTAATGGGACACTTGGGTACTGGAGTAGTGCTAGGTAGTGTAAGAAAAACATGAAACTAACGAAAGTTATTATTTATTTTGCAAAAATTCTGACAAATCCCAATGGCACTTTTAGTTATGAATTGAACAAGTTATATCCTGGTTCTTTTCGGAATGTGAAGTTACCTCTCAAGGATAGGATTCGCTAATGAAATTTCTATACAAAGTTTAAGATGGTGTAGACTTGGCAGAATGGCTGAGAGGCGCGCCTACTCAACTTGAATAATTATCCTTTAGAATGTTAGCACTGAATAGGGGATCATGGAGGAACTGTATAAGGGGGGCTATGCTCGAGACTGAACGCTGAAAGGCATAATCAGTCTTAAATGATGATGATGATGACGATGATGATGATGATGATGATGATGATAGAATGTTGCTAGGTACGGTCGAGGCTGTCGCGTGTGAAATGCAGTGAAGTGTACTGTTGTGGAGGAAATATGGGGCTCGCGATAGCTGTAGCGCACAATACTGTAAGCTGCGATGACTGCTGTCTGCACCACTTGCTGCTGACAAATAAGATAACTCTCGTTTTATCTGGATTGACCTTCGCCAATCAAACTCTCCCTATGCCTTGATGAAGTCAAGGATTCCTATTCGCCCCTAGTCTAACTATTGGCGTGGTACACCAGTCAGATAAACAGTCCACCGCGATGCCACTCAAAATTCGCTCGCAGGCATTTAACTATAACTCTGTCCATTCACACCGCACAATAAGTGTGTTGGCCAACACAGTGAACAACGCTTAATCACAAGGACTCAATATAGAGTAGCACTTCGATTCGCTCTCGACTGAGGTGCTCTCCCAGTGAGGTACTGAGGAGAGACTTGTTCCTCGCTCCAAGAGCGACAACGGAACGGCACCTCTCCACGCCAGACATGAAGGAGTATATCTTTCGGTCTCTTCCATTATTCCTTCAGCTCAAGGCGTCAGAAATATCGTCTGCCAATCAGCATTGCTCTTCTAAAACGGGAGAATGACGTTTCGTTTAAGGCGACCAATCCGGAAACCTGTAGCATTGGCGTTTGCTGTCTCCCTGTGAAAATCTCTGAAGCTGCGTGCTATGTATAAAGAATGCGTAGGCTGGCTGCTCCCACACAATGTAGGGTTGTTCCCCCTTTCACTCAAGCCAAGCTGTCCACTACATGGGCGGTCACCGGCCGACATAGGTTGTGTCGTCCTCTGAAGGGACCAGTGTCCCGTTGTGCGGTTTCTCTCCCGAAGTAAAAGCTGCTGTGACCATCGTGTCTGGAATGTATGTGTGTATGCCAGCCTCAAGTATTTCAACCACTGTGCGCATACTTGTTAATTGCATATCGTTTACATGAATTCATACATTGACTTTATCTTATCGAGTTTGGGTTCGAATGAAGCGTCTTGATGTGCGGAATATGATTGTGAGGGCGGAATATGTAAGCAATGAAGGTCAGGAGACCACAACATCTTAAAATGGTGCTCTCCTCTTCCCACGACGCATCGCCTCTCTCACAGGGAAAAACTTGTGTTGCAACCGTTCTATGTAGAGCAGTGGTTCCCAACCTTTCTTAGACCATTACCATTGAGTGCAATCAGACATGAGATAGCACTCCTGCCCCCTCCCCCTCTGAGCCATCTGTTGCTCCATTCCCTTCTCCAAATTAACAGCAAATTTAGCATCTCACTAAACTGTAAAATGAAAGACTTTTATTTTAAAAATTATGAAAGATGAATCATATTTAGTTTGTGTGTGTGTGTGTGTGTGTGTGTGTGTGTGTGTGTGTGTGTGTGTGTGTGTGCGCGCGCGCCCGCGCGTAGGACGGGGGTGTTAGAATGAACGACGGAAAGGAATTCGTGGTGCATCGCAAGTGCTACCCACAACTCCTCCTCAGATAAGAGAGCTAAATATTCACAGTGAGAGTAGACACTTGTTACAAAACGTTCTTCCCCTGAATTACTCCTCCTCATTGCGACACTTGCTCCACCTGTACACTGCAACCCCACTTAAAATCAAATAATATGCGCACTATACTTACTGCTTGTAAATTACTTGACTGCTGCACTCCTTACTTCTGAACCGGCAGGAACTGGACGACTTCAAGCTGTTAATGCTTTGTGACTAACCACTGTAATAATAAAAACACTGTGTACAGCACTATAGCAGCCCTATTGTAGTTACTGCCGTGTCGTGCTGTCAATTCATTCATTTATTTGTCTCGAAGCGAGTGATGAAGCAATTTTGGACTCTTGCAATTACTATCTACAACTTGGAGAAGATATTTTCTTGAGATTTTTAGCATTTGTTACGTATGCGTGTAGTGGGTGAACTATGTGAGGAACATGTAGCCTCAGTGGCATTAATGCTACTAATTAAGAAAAATTAATTACTGGTAACTTTTATAATCAATATTAGAATCTTCCGAAATTGTGATAATAGTTATAATCTTTTGAAAATGATTTAGTTTCGTGACAAACAGAATCGAATCGTTTGGTTTTTACCCCTCAGAAAACTTTATTTTATCCCTCTGGGGGTAATTACTGCCAGTTTTGGAACTACTAATGTAGAGTAATCTCTATTCGAAATTACTTCAGCAAGGACTCTTCGGTAGAAGCACAGGAGGCGCGGAGCATTGTTACCACATCCTGGACGTAACACGTGTAATCCTGTATTTCATTTGATTGCTCAAACCCTTTAATGAACAACGATGAAAATTTCATCAGTGCCTTGCGGAATAGTTGCTCTATGTTTTCATGTAAGTTTTATTTAAGGCAATAAAATTTTACCGTAATACATCGGAAGTTCACGAGAAGTACGAGTATTTCCGGATCATGCTGTCAAAGATTCGAAATTTTGGAAACTTTTTTATTATTGAATTTATGTGAACACATTTTGGTGACGAAACCTTTTGAAGACATTTTCATGGGCTTCATAAGGGAACAGTCAGAGATCTCCAGTACGAGATAATGCGATAAGCGTGACGCATAACGCTCCTCCGTTCGCACGTCAAGAGCTAAGCGGTTGCCCGTTTGGTTTCAGCATTAGAGACAGGCCGCTATATTTATGTAAGGAGCTGCCAAATGAAAACGAGACAGATGGAAAAAGTGAGTAAACTGTTTATTACTTCAAAAGTAATCGCTGTAACTGGTAATACATTAATCCCACTGTGAGACAAGATGGTCAAAGCCTTCATGGAAAATGTTTACGGTTGCCTACACAACCAGAATTGTACCCAAGCGTCCAATCATGTTGCCAAGGTTGTTTCGAGTACGCTGCAGAAGTTTCGCAGTGAAGCCCTTCACATCCTCCTTACAGTTGTCTCCTCACGCGATTCCCGTATTGTTGGAACCCTGAAGACAGACCTTCCTGGCTGACGATTTGCTTCGAATGAAGAGGCACAATCGTGGACCCTTAGGCAACGCAAAGGTTTTTTCGTGAACGAAACGACCGTCTTCTCTCACAATAAGTTAAATATATTAATAGTTATAGCGATTACTTTTGAAATAATAAACAGTTGGCTTAGTTTTTTTCCCATTTGTCTCGTTTTGATACGACTGTGCGATATAATTAATATTACACTCTCTAATCATAGTTGCTTCTTATTTCTAGCATAATAAAATTTATACGTGTAATCGAAGTTTGGAAAATTATGTTATAGGCCTGGAAAATGAGTAGCGAAACAACATAAACAGGTTCAATATTGAGCAGTTACGTTATACATAACGGGAGAGATTTCTTTTTGTGGAAACGACTGAGGTGAAATTCATTCGAATCAGTTGCTAATAAACTTCTTGCCGCGCGGGATTAGCCGAACGGTCTGAGGCGCTGCAGTCATGGACTGTGCGGGTGGTCCCGGCAGAGGTTCGAGTCCTCCCTCGGGCATGGGTGTGTGTTTGTCCTTAGGATATTTCGGTTAAGTAGTGTGTAAGCTTAGGGACTGATGACCGTAGCATTTACGTCACATAAGATTTCACACGCATTTGAACAATAAACTTCTTAATAATAGTTAAAATTATGAAAGTATAATTTTTCTATGCTGTTACTTAAACTGTGAAGTCCTAACATCTTTTCATGGTGAGAATAGAAAAACTCTGCTGATATTACTCCCGTTGATATCACTGTTACCTGAAATGATTAGCAGGTGAGATTTCATCTATACCTGTGTCTCCAGTATGCTGGGGTTGAAACAAGTCTGCAACTTACAAGTGATTACAATAACTGATAGAGGAATTCTCTTAAGTTGCGTAGGGAGTGTTATTTATTAATGACTTTGTAATATTGTTACTTTAATTTGGTATGCTGAATTGTAATATTGTTACTTTAATTTTGGTATACTGAAATCGGTGCTAATTGACAATGAAAGTGGGTTAAAAGCCGTGATCTGTCTGGGGACGTTAACCGTGGATTACTGGGCAACTGTTTCATCAGATATTTAGTCTAGGTTTACCAAGCAGACTAACATTAATGATAATCTTTTAATAGTCATACAAAACCGATAATATATATAAAAAGGAGAATTTAAATAAAAAGAAAGAAATCAGTTTATATTTGGAAATTTATTTTAAGGTTGTTCCTTGAAATTTCAGCATATTATACGTGAGTTATAACTGAGCTGGTGCCTTATTTACGATTAAAAAAATGTGAGATTGTAATCTTACGGAACACATAAAATATGGAGCCAAGATTGGGAGACTGCACACAACACTGCATTCATAAAATAACACACGAAGAACATTGAAACATAAATAAGAAGAAATTACGTTCATACCACAATCCTGTCCGTCATGTAATTACCACACACTGGTATGCTAAATTCATATTAACTCTTTGTGAAATCTTCGCAAAAAGAATAGCTGAGGGCTACTTTGATGATTACACCACATGCTTCACGTGGTCAACTTGGTTTACACAAAGCGTACAACTCCACAATAATTTTGATAATTAAAATAAATTAGATCGAAAAGCAATTGACAAAAGAAAAACCTTGAACTGGTTACTAACGTCTTACTATTAACCTGATGGGTCAAACAGTTATATAAGCACGTGGTAGTGGTCTCGCAAAGTACACCCCACGTGGGCTGAACATAAAGAAAAGTTGCTATATTGAAAATATAGTCAAGACGAGACGTTATAATCACACACACATTCGGATTTAAGATTGATGAACTTAGTTAGAGTTACTGATCAACACGTGGTTCCACTTTACTCACAAAGTAGTAACAAAGCAACTACCGGAAAATAATCTGAACTTCACACGATAATTACACTGCGCTGCAATTTAAGATAACATCGGCTATTTTAGACCTAAACCCGAAATAAAGGTGATTAAATTTTCAGTTTGGCTGAACTTAAGAAATCCATTGTCCTACGGACTTAACAGACGCGCTTAGCCGGAGATCTTACCACTTCAGACGCTCGCCACGGCCACACTGCAACTGCCCTACTGCCGAGCGTGCCTCCTGAGGGTGGCTCACAAAGACCAACGGAAGTGGCCAGAGGGGCAGCTTCCTATACCAACATGACAACGGACGGACAGGACCATACTAAGGATAGAAACCTCTTTGCTTTTAGGAAGCGTAGCTACCTGTTCCGACGTTGGTCCTACTGTTCTCTAGCAGACAGCCTTGTCTGCTACCCTCAAGCATGCAACTAGAAATACATATGCTCATTCATCCTCTCACACAAAAGGGAAGGGGGATGACAGTATCTTATCATATACAGTATATAAAAGAAAGCGGATGTAGGTTCCGTATGAGACTGTGTGACATGAATTACATATAAGAATTACATATAAACTGTGCTTTAAAGTGTAGTAGTGTGACAGATCGTTCTTGTTTATGTGTAAAAGTAACACGTTCCACTGCTCAGTCTCCTCCCAGATAGTCAGAAACGCCACAGTACATTTAAAAGAGGAATTTATTCCATAAATGGCAACAGATTTAAGAAATTAAACATGAAAGGAATCCAACAGAGACCTTTCAACTTGTTTCGGACGGCTTGTCCATTATCAGATCATCTATGAACATAGGTATCGCATTACACTCAGATGTACATGTAAGTTACTGACCACAAAACAAAAACGTAGCAATATACAACGATGTGTTCACACATGAACATAACTGTATGTTGAGTTTACATTTCGACATATAGTGATGTTCATGTGTGGAAGCTACAGTGTATATTGCCACGTTTTTATGTTTTGTAGCCAGTAACTTACATGCACACCTCGTTCTGGTGCGAGAAAAGTGTGTGAGAAAAGTAAAGAGACTAACAACACTGCAAGCGATTTGACAACGCTGTGTGGTTCTGGTTCAAAATGGCTCTAAGCACTATGGGACTTAACATCTGAGGTCACCAGTCCCCTAGACTTAGAACTACTTAAACCTAACTAACCTAAGGACATCACACACGTCCATGTCCGAGGCAGGATTCGAACCTGCCACCGTAGCAGCAGCGCGGTATCGTTTACTACTGTGATTCACTGCAGTCATGGGGTAACACATTTTCGTTTTGCGAAGTGCACAGTTTTACCCTTCCGAACATTTAAGGGGGGTAGGATGTCAAACGGGCCGACTTGGAGCAGGAGAGGCACCACAGGACTTTTTTTTCCACTATGTATACTTTTACAAATAAATTCATAAAACTTTGTCAGCTTGACCAGGAAGGATTCAGAAGTCACACTCATAGGAGTGGAAGTTCGAAATCGTAACGAAATGATTTTTTTTTTTTTTTTTTACATGTGAAATTTCATCATTTTTTTCACTTACTAATGGCAGTATTTGTTGCCACAGATACACTTTCCTTCATAAGTAAGAGAGATTCTTCGATGAATTTTGTGTTTTTTCTAAACATGAAGTTTAAAATATAACAGTTCATTCGTTTTTTCATAAATTAAATAAATTCTATAGTTTCATACACCTGTGAGTATGGTATGTATGCTGTACAAAATTCATCTAAGAATCTCTCTAACTTACGAAGAAAAGTGTACCTATAGCAACAAATACAGCCATTCGTAAGTGAAAAAATGATGAAATTTCGCACGTAAAAAAAATTATTTGGTTATGTTTTCGAACTTCCACTGCAATGAGTGTGAATCCTGAATCCTTCCTGGTGTTGCTGACAAAGTTTTTTGAATTTATTTGTAAAATTATAGACACTGGAAATGAAAATGTCCTGTGGTGCCTCTCTTGCTCCAAGTCGGCCCGCTTGACGTCCTACCCCCCTTAAAGCAAGACGCCAGTCTTTGTACGACTCAAATTGTATCAGGATCCAATTCAATCGGACACTGTGCAGCTTTTTTTCATCAGAATTTCATTACAGACAACTCCATCATCTGCAAAAAATCTGGCGTTTCTATTAATCATCTGCGAAAAGTCTGAGGTTAATATTAATACTTTTTTGCAAGATCATTAATATACAACACAAACAGGAACTGTCCCAACAGACATCCGAGAGGAACATCTGATTTATCTTTATCCAAGTTGCAACACAGTACAGGCGGGAGCAGAGGGTTGGCAGCAGACACGGTCCAGCCGCCTGGGTAATGAGCGGCCAGGCCTTTTCCGCCACTGGCCGGAACTACATCGCAGTGTAATGGCGGCCTCACCTGTTCCGGAAGAGCTCTCTCTCGCCGGAAACGCAGCTGGCGCGTGCCCGCCGCAGCCATCTGCTGCCGCGTGGGGCAGCTGGGCTCCCCTCGTGGAAACGTCGCGAAGCTCCAAATAGATACCCGCCCCTTCGACTCAGTGCGGCCCTCTGTCACGCACACAGACAATGGCTCCACGGCAGGAAAGGAAGCAAGCAGCCGTACTCAAAGAAACCCGTCATCCCCACTACCCATCTAGACCCGTGTAGTCTGGCGCAACATTTGCCGGTGTCTCTCTTCACTATGAGAACGATGGCGTTATGCGCAGGCTTAAACGCAAACCTACGTAATTCGTAAAAAAAACTTGCGGATATCCAACAGCATATAGAAATGAATTACATAATGTGCTAGTCAACGATTAACGTAAGATCTTCATTCCACGGCTTCCAACTCAATTTATAGCCAAATCAGAATAACATAGTGACTGATAGCTTTTTGTTTACAGGAAAGCTACCATCCTCCATAACATCAACCGCAGGAAGTTGTGGGTGGCGCATACTATTCTGCCCACCGTTGTTATATCGCTCTGCTACAACAGATCTGTACTCGTCAGCTTCGGGAGACAGTTGCTGTTGGAAAGTAACTCTTGCGATTCGTTTTGATTGTGTCCTTTGTTTCTCTGTACTCCCCGGAAGCAGTACCAATAAGGCAGTTTACCAATTGAAAATTGCTTCCAAGCGAAGCAAACGTGTGCGTTAACTTTTAAAGGAAACTTAAACAATAATTTATCAGTTTCCATCTTGTTCGCGTTTCTTAATGGTGAAAATATCGAGTTGCGCAGTATTTCGCAATCCACGATAAATTGTACGTCCTCTTTTAACTGCCTGGGTATGCCCCTTCAGAGGTCGGAGGCAGGCAATGGCACACAACCTCCAATAGGATAATACCTAGTAGAGCACCATTGTATTTGAGTAAACCTTCGGTTTGATGGCAGCTTTACCTTTACGTATATAGCGTATTCGTTTTTCAGGTATTGTTCCCGCATTTACCTCAAGCGACGTGGAAACTGCCGAATATAAATGGCATTTCACTGTGCCAACCGTCATTAGTCGGCAGAGCGAATTCGATACAGGTATGCTTCACTTCGCAGTCTCGTAGAGTTTGCGCGGCAGTAAGTCCAGTATGATATTACAGCCGAATATGAAGAATAGATAACTGCAGCAACCAAAGTACACAGCAATCATTACAATATAGAGCATCGCTTCTCAAAATGAGGAAAGCGATAACCTGCGGTTGCACAGAATGATCAGAAAACCTTTTTCGTAATTTGTATCTTACCCTTCGCTTTCGAAAATTGTGCATTAGAACACAAACAGCAGTAAACACCTGCAGTTTACAGCTATCGTTCCACTTGCCCATATTTTATTGTATTCGCAGTCATCAGTTATAATACACGTTCCAATTCGTTTGTTGTGGCGTTTGTCCACTGTGATATCTCTACTTTGGCCAACGTTTAACTACTTACGTATGGGGAACTCACGTCACGCTCCAACAATCGTGCTCACGTGCTACGGAGTGATTTAAATTAATTACCACTTGACGTTTAAGATTCGAATCTGCGACGTTGTCGGGAAAAGTTTTGTTTGCAGGTAGCCACCACGTGCTCGGAGCTCCACGGCGATAGAAAATCGCTTCACAGTCTGCATCTCATACAAATAATCTGAAATTAGGTATGCCATACATTTCTCATAATTCTGATGACATTCACAGCGGCTGCTTCCGTACGGTTTGTAACAGTCTGTGACTTATGATTGGTGATGCAGTAATTGCTTAGTTTCAGTCACAGTGCTCATCTATTTGGAAGTTAGTGCACGGTACATACAATTCTATGTAATTTAGTCTCGTGTACAATGGCAAAAACAATGTCGAGCTAAGGGCCATCATTGTTTAAGAGGCAAAAACCGTCAAACAATGCAAACATGATGACATTTGTGAAAGGACAACACATAATTACTGAAGATATAGATCTTGCAGCACTGGGCAATGGAGCTATAACAGGTATGTGCACATAGATGTAACTGCAGACACTGCGTCTTCGCATGACAAAAAGCGCAAATAAAGTATAACGTTTACGTAATTTGAATTTACTTTTATTCGAGCAATTACTGGAAACAGATCTGCTTTCTTGATACGCATTGAACCCTTCGCCAGTGAAACCGTGTGATCTCCAAATCAAAAAGACACTTACTTTAAAAAGGTTTCTGAACGGCTAATTGAATCAATGATAATATAAAAAGTTTTTCGAAACCAATACATCTGTCGACGATGTTTTGGCCGAGCGGTTCTAGGGGCTTCAGTCCGGAACCGCGCGACTGTTACGGCCGCAGGTTCGAATCCTGCCTCGGACATGGACGTGTGTGATGTCTTTAGGTTAGTTAGGTTTAAGTAGGTCTAAGTTCTAGGGGACTGATGACCTCAGATATTAATTCCCATAGTGCTCAGAGTCATTTGAACCATTTTCTTTTTTGTTTTGGCAGAAAAACAAACTACTACTGTGACCGGAATGGTAGGATGATGTTCTTACAAACTAACAGGCGTGCAGATTGCTTGTCAACACAAAGTATAGCTAAGCATGAGGCACATGAATTCGGCAAGACGAATGACACTTTTTGGTGGCCATGTTTTATGTCACTGCCGATACGAAGTTTGGGGAAGACAATCCTTGCAACCCTCCTGTGAGAGAAAGGCACATCTGTACATACTGTTCGAGGATGCCCTCTGTATCTAGATCTGGCTGATATTGCCTGATAACAGATTTGGCGTAAGAGACCTAATGTAAAGAAGAGAGCACACGGCACGACTGGATAATACAGTCGTCACAATTTCCCGACGAATGACCGAGACGTAACGCATCAGAGACAAAAGTCAGCAGCTTGAGCGTACGAATAGTCACACCCAACAACAACACTACAGCAGGAGCGCAGCAGTAAGTCTACCCTCGCAAACCAGGACCACGGACAGGCGGGCTGGTATGTGGTGGTACTCCTCACAGGCAACAACGACGCTCCCTCTAACAAGGGAAGCTCCCCCTGCAACCAGGGAGCGAGAACACAGCTGCAGGGGTAGATTCCACTACAACAGTCTCTGCAATACCCAACGAACACACACGGTGCATATAAGGAGCGGTAGCGATGGTTTTTTTGTTAGGTGTGGCATGCAAAAATCTTGTGTTATTAGTGTTGATAACGATATCAGTAACGTGGTGTGTAATAGTAAAGTCAAGTAAAATGGTTGTCGTGCAACAGTAGCAGTGAATACAGTTAGCTGTAGTAAATACACTGCAGAGAAAAAAAATAGTACACCTGGAAAGATGACGTCGGTTTTGATCTTATGACGGCATATGTCACCTGGGGAGTAGTAGAAGTATTGCTAATGGTTTCAGTTTCGTCCACCAATAGATACCGTAGTGAGCCGTGGAGAGGTTGCTGGCGTCGCCTTCGGAACGCCTGGCGCCACTAGCCCCTTCTGTCGTGTGATGACCCTCTGGTTTGAGGCCACTAAGATATTTGCTCGAAGTTGTTGATGGGGGACGGGGGTGTTAGGTCCGCCCGGCGAGTAAGGCGAGCATTTGCGCAAGCGTCTTGCAAACGGAGTCTGGCGAGTGGTTGCTGGGCATATTTGTGGACCGATTTTAATCCGTGGCTGACTTCGAGTGCCGTCTACGTGCGTAGCCTGGTCAGCTAGGTGTTAATGGCTGGTGTCCTTGGCCACATCCTTGCTCGCAGCTTTTGCACTGTAATTTGTTGAATTGTAAAAAAGAAAGGAAAAAGAGAAAAGATGGACAATTCTAAAACCCCTTGTCAATAGAATGCAGCCACGCTCTGCTACCAGTTCTGACAGCAGTTGAAACCTACAATTAAGGATAAAGGAATGTAAGGCGAAAGGTGAGAGCCCATGTACCATCATGTGTCATTTCCTGTTACTACCTTATTGACACAAATTCCTCTGAAACAGGTAGGCCTTTGGAAATACTAATTTAAGTTAATTACAACACAGATTCAGTAAGATACCAGGCCTCAATAATAGGGCAATAAAAGAGGTAGGCCTTGATTAATAAGAGTTTCAGCTAACCTCTCACTTTTAATTAGAAGGGAAAACAGGAGCTTCTATTAAGTAAAATTGACAAATGCAAAACAGGCAGGCCTTTAATAATAACAGCTAAGACTTCAAAACTTAACTGGAGTTCACGAATTGAAGCTGAAGTTCCAAAGGTGGCACAGAATTCAGCCCAGCGAAACTGTTTTCAACTCTTTCATCGGTGTGTCCCTGAGATGGCTGGCGAAGCAACTCGAAGCCACGGATTCAAATCAGCCCACAAATGTGCCCAGCGACCACTCGCCGGACTCCGTGTCCAAGACGCTTGCGCAAGTGCTCGCCTCACTTGCCGGGCGGACCTCTCACACCGCCCTCCTCGCTCCGTTACCACTCCCCAACTCGCCACAACACGCCCCGTCCCCCATCAACAACTTTGAGCAAAGATCTTAGTGGCCTAAACCAAAGGGACATCACACAACAGATCGAGCTAGTGGCGCCAGGAATTCGTAAGGCGACGCCAGCGAGCCCGCCACGGCTCACATAGTGCCAGGTACAGAATGTCATCTGTGTCTACTCTTTAATCAGGAATGCTCACAGCCACAAGGCTCAGTGTGGAGCAAAGGTGTGAAGCAAGCAGGCAAACATGCCATGGAGACACAATCGTACTCCCTACAACCAAATGAGCGAGTCTGAATGAGGTCAAATTATGGCCTTCCCAGTGGCAGGATGGCCCTTTTTCGAGAATTGCCATAAGGTTGGAAGTGCTCCTTCGGTTGTGCAATGATGCTGACATAAGTGGTCAAGTGAACCTTCTCTCACCCGAGATCTGGACGCCCAGGCAACACAGACGTCTGCCAGGGTCACCGCACTGGACGGCCAGCAGTGGCAGACCGTGCAGCAACCACAGTACAGAGAAAAGGGCTTGTGAAATCAGACGTGCCAATACTAACAGTTGCAAACTGGTTATTAGCAGTGGGATTACAGGCATACACTCCTCTAGCCCTTCTCCCACTCACGCCACAGCATCGATGTGCAGACTCCTCTGGTGCGGTCAGAGGCTCTTGAACGGTGGGATGGTGCACTGGTCTTTAGCGATGATAGCAGATTCTGCCTCCACACAAGTGATGTTCGTTTGCAAGTACCACGCAGGCCCGGTGAGCGCTGTCTCGTAGAGTGCATTCATCCAAGACGCGCTGGCCCCACACCACAGCTGGCCTTATGATCTAACGTATGATAAGCTACAACTCTCATTCACCTTCGATGTGTCTGGAGAGGACGCCACCAGCGCTCAGTAGATGCAGGATGTTGTCAGAGCCGTTCATACAATAGGAAGGTGAAGTGATATTACAACAGGATAATGCTCAAAGAATGAGATTTTCACTCTGCAGCGGAGTGTGCGCTGATATCAAACTTCCTGGCAGATTAAAACTGTGTGCCGGACCGAGCCTCTAACTCGGGAGAGGTCCCGAAGTCCCGAGTTTGAGTCTCGGTCCGGCACACAGTTTTCACCTGCCAGGAAGTTTCAGGATAATGTTCGCTCACACACTGCCTGTGAAACTGAACATGCTCTGCAATACGTGCAACAGCTTCCATAACCAGCACAATCTCCAGACTTGTCTCCTGTCGAGCACGTGTGGGATATGATTGGCTCTGAAGTGACTCGTACGACTGAGCAACCAACAATTCTTACAGAACTTCGTGAACAGGTCGAGCAAGCCTGGAATAACGTATCCCAGGGCAATATTTGCCGTCTGCATAATCGACTGAATGCCATAGTCAGTGCCTGCATTGTCACCCATGGGGACTACGCCATGTGCTAATATGGATGTTTCAAAAAGAGTCGATACCTGGTACCTCACAACTGCTGTGCCATTGAGCTGTAAATGTGAACATTTCATGTACTCCATATGCAATGTTGCAGCAATAAATCTTGAGTGAATTGGAAATCTCTAAAAGGGTGTAGTAATTTTTTTCTGGCAATGTACGTAGGACAGTGTTTCACACATGGAGAAAGAAGCTGAGAAACGCTTCTCTGAGGACTAAATCGGATTGAGAAGGAAAGAGAGACGTGAGGTGTCACACCAACACTGAGAATCATCATTGTTTTTCAATGATGATTCTGTGGTGTGGTCCTCTTAAGGGACACTTACAGCACAAAAGCGTACAGGCCGATCTCGTCTGTTGACTGACAGAGACAGCACACAGTTGAAGGAGGTCTTAATGTTTAATAGGCAGCCATCTATCAAGAGCATCACACAGGAATTCCAAACTGCATCAGGATCCACTGCAAGTACTATGACAGTTAGGCGGGAGATGAGATTTCATGGTCGAGCGGCTGCTCATAAGGCACACATCACGCCGTTAAACGCCAAACGACGCCTCACTTGGTGTAACGAGCGTAAACATTGCACGATTGAACAGTGGAAAAACGTTGAGTGGAGTGACGAATCACGGTACACAATGTGGCCTTCCAATGGCAGGGTGTCGGTATGGCGAATACACGGTGAACGTCATCTGCCAGTGTGTGCAGTGCCAACAGTAAAATTCGGAGGCGGTGGTGTTATGGTGTGGTCGTGTTTTTCATGGAGGGGCTTGCACCCGTTGTTGTTTTGCATGGCACTATCACAGCACAGACCTACACTGATGTTTTAAGCACCTTCTTGCTTCCCACTGTTGAAGAGCAAATCGGGGATGGCGACTGCATCTTTCAATACGAGCGAGCACCTGTTCATAATGCACGCCGTGTGGCGGAGTGGTTACACGACAATAACATCCCTGTACTGGTCTCGCCTGCACATGGTCCTGACATGAATCCGATAGAACACCTTTGGGATGTAATTGCGTAGGCTTCCGCGGCCAGAGTCAGTCGACATAAAAGTTTTCTGGGTTTGGTACCGCGTCATAATGTAAAAAACTACTGCTGCTATAGAAAAGCCAACGTTTCGGCCACGATTGCAGCGGCCTTCTTCTGGGTCTGGGTCAGATACTTAGGAAGCTCTATTTCTTCTGAAGGAAGATGTAAAGGACACGCCCACATTAGGATTGCTTGTTTTGAACTTTTCAACATAAGGATCATAAACATGGACATGGCTGAAGGAGGATGATTAACATCTAGACGCGTTAGAGATACAATTCCGGTAGCCAAACCTGCACGTAGGAATGAAGGAAGAAGTACTTACTTTAATGAGAATGATTGAAAATAAACGTAATAGCTGGATCGGGTATTTACTACCTCACTTGTTCTTGTACGTTGCTGTAATAAAAGGAAAAGTGGAGGGAATACGAGAATGAGGAAAGTAAAGAAGTCTCAGCTATCTACAGACGCTGCCTGTACTGACAAATATAACAAGTAGCTTAGGGAAAATTTCAATTAGAGTATACGCTACACACCAAGCGTAAGGGTAAGGAGGAGGTGATGTAAGGATGAATTCATTCGGTATCTGAATTGAAACAACAGGCTATATTAAAAGAATTAATAAATTAAAGACACAAATTAGGAAAGTAACTACATTATTTTACAATTTAACGATACAAAACTTCAGTATAAAATTTTTTTCGTAAATATTCTTTCATCATTTGCTAACCGATGTTTCTCGCTATGTTCAGAAATATAAAATTTCGAACCATCGAAAGCATTAACGCAACGTGATGCAACATATAACTGACCATGCATAAAAACTGATTGCCTCAATGAAATTAAGTCTCGATCCGGCACACAGTTTTAATCTGACAGGAAGTTTGTTATAACAGACTGATTTATGAAAGGTTGTCTTGTAAAAGTTGGAAAGTTGTGGTAAGTTCCTACGGGACTTCTTTTTCTTCTTTTTAATGTACATAAACTTTTATTTTGAAAATAAACAGTACGTTGATTTACGGATGTTTCACTTTTGGCACAGTGGTCAGCTCAAATTTTTGTTTTCGTTTCTATTGTTTGATAGATTACAATTGATAATCAATGTCTGTTTCCGGTTGTCCGTTTTTTTTATATTAGATGGTTTTTTGCTGTTAATTCTTGTTCTATCTTTTAGCAGTTAATTTTTTTATTCACGTGTTCATTTTTGTTGTCATCTCAGAAGAAACTTTCTTGCGGAAGAACATTCACAAAGTTACACTGAAAATGGACATATTGATGAAGGAGTCTTCGGAATATTGGTTTTCTGTCTTTTGTGTACAAGTGGAGAAAACAACATCTTGCTGATAACAGTATATGCAGAAGAGTTAATGGGGCATACTATCTCGTGATGAGTAAACTGCATAATAATAAGGAAGAACATGGTACACAATTTATCATATTAGCATATAAAGTTAGTGGAACAAATAGTTATGGCATAAAAAAGAACGATTTGGGAAATGTTAATTTAAACGAAAGCAAAGGATAACAGGATATGCCATAACCAAATTTGGATGGCTTTTTTATAGGGGAATGGAGAGAAGAAACATTCTTCTATCCAGATTGCGTGAAGCATTCGGTGAATTCGAAAGTAAAATTCTATGTACCGACTTGACAGAAAATCCTAGGAAGTTCTGGTCTTAACGTTAAATCAGTAAGTGGATCGAAACAGCATATCCAGACACTCCGGGATGATAATGATGGCATTGAAACAGAGGATGACACGCGTAAAGCTAAAATACTAAACACCTTTTTGCAAAGCTGTTTCACAGAGGAAGACCGCACTGCAGTTCCTTCTCTAAATCCTCGCACAAAGGAAAAAATGGCTGACATCGAAATAAGTGTCCAAGGAATAGAAAAGCAACTGAAATCACTCAACAGTGGAAAGTCCAGTGGACCTGACGGGATACCAATTCGATTCTACTTGCCCCCCTTCTAACAGCCGTGTACCGCAAGTCTCTAGAGGAACGGAAGGCTCCAAATGATTGGAAAAGAGTACAGGTAGTCCCAGTCTTCAAGAAGGGTCGTCGAGCAGATGGGCAAAACTATAGACCTATATCTCTGACGTCGATGTGTTGTTGAATTTTAGAACATGTTTTTTGCTCACGTATCATGTCGTTTCTGGAAACCCAGAATCTACTCTGTAGGAATCAACATGGATTCCGGAAACAGCGATCGTATGAGACCCAACTCGCTTTATTTGTTCATGACACCCAGAAAATATTAGATACAGGTCCCAGGTAGATGCCATTTTCCTTGACTTCCGGAAGGCGTTCGATACAGTTCCGCACTGTCACCTGATAAAGTAAGAGCCTACGGAATATCAGACCAGCTGCGTGGCTGGATTGAAGAGTTTTTAGCAAACAGAACACAGCATGTTGTTCTCAATGGAAAGATGTCTACAGACGTTAAAGTAATCTCTGGCGTGCCACAGGGGAGTGTTATGGGACCATTGCTTTTCACAATATATATAAATGACCCAGTAGATAGTGTCGGAAGATCCATGCGGCTTTTCGCGGATGATGCTGTAGTATACAGATAAGTTGCAGCATTAGAAAATTGTAGCGAAATGCAGGAAAATCTGCAGCGGATAGGCACTTGGTGCAGGGAGTGGCGACTGACCCTTAACATAGACAAATGTAATGTATTGCGAATAAATAGAAAGAAGGATCCTTTATCGTATGATTATATGATAGCGGAACAAACACTGGTAGCAGTTACTTCTGTAAAATATCTGGGAGTATGCGTGCTAAACGATTTGAAGTGGAATGATCATATAAAATGAATTGTTGGTAAGGCGGGTACCAGGTTGAGATTCATTGGGAGAGTCCTTAGAAAATGTAGTCCATCAACAAAGGAGGTGGCTTACAAAACACTCGTTCGACCTATACTTGAGTATTGCTCATCAGTGTGGGATCCGTACCAGGTCGGGCTGACGGAGGAGATAGAAGAAGATCCAAAGAAGAGCGGCGCGTTTCGTCACAGGGTTATTTGGTAAGCGTGATAGCGTTACGGAGATGTTTAGCAAACTCAAGTGGCAGACTCTGCAAGAGAGGCGCTCTGCATCGCGGAGTAGCTTGCTGTCCAGGTTTCGAGAGGGTGCGTTTCTGGATCAGGTATCGAATATATTGCTTCCCCCTACTTATACCTCCCGAGGAGATCACGAATGTAAAATTAGAGAGATTCGAGCGCGCACGGAGGCTTTCCGGCAGTCGTTCTTCCCGCGAACCATACGCGACTGGAACAGGAAAGGGAGGTAATGACAGTGGCACATAAAGTGCCCTCCGCCACACACCGTTGGGTGGCTTGCGGAGAATAAATGTAAATGTAGAACATATTGGTGATAGCCAATTATACAATATAAAGCAAATGAGGGAGTAATGGGCATGATATCTACTAATATGCTTGCATAGTAATACGGAAGACGACAGGACACACAGTTTATCATGTTAACATATAAAATTAACGGAGGAAATAATGACGGCATAAAAAAATTACTTATTACAGTGTTAATTGAAAATACAGAGAAAAATCAGAATATATAGAGGAAGGTGTGTGTGTGTGTGTGAGAGAGAGAGAGAGAGAGAGAGAGAGAGAGAGAGAGAGAGAGAGAGAGAGAGAGAGAATGAGCATTTATCTGTTTATCTGTTGGGGAACACTGTTTATGAATCAAACGCAGGAGCGCACTATTTTAAGTAGCACACTGGGTACACTTATGGAGAACTTTAACACTTCACTTTCACGCGAGGAAACGAATTTGTCCAGTCGTAAATAACGCAGGTTCAGACTTTGGTTCATGGGTAGGATACTGGGAAAATACAATCATTCTACAAAGGAAATTGCTTACCGAACCCTTGTGCGTGCGAGCATCCTAGAGTCCAGGGGGAGGGGGGCGTCGGCAGCGGTAGCGGGTGCACGTTGGGCGGCGGCGGCGGTCTCGTGTTGCGTGGGCGGCGCCGGGTCGATCACGGGTTGCAGAGAGCGTCCCTGAAGGCTGCGTTCAGCGGTATCTTCAGGAAGCTCGGGAAGGTGCCGCAGTAGTTGTTTTGCTGCTTTGCACTCTTGTTCTCCTCCTAAGGTCAATTAGGAAGCTCATTGCGTCCGTCTGCTTCTTCCTGATGACCCAATGTGCTGTCATCGCCATTAGCTACATTGTGGCTACCCGTTTACGCCTTGGAAAGGGGTTAGCATCAGCGACGGTGAGTGCCACGATTGGAATGGCTCGGTGGTCCGTTCGGTTTATTAGTGCTACCATCTTCCCACTGTGTCCCAGATTCCAGTGCTCTCCCTGCACAGAAATCGGTATTCTAGCGTGTTCTTTTCAAGACATGCTTCGCATTTATCCGAGGGGCGAAGGCTGATCTGCGCCAGTCTTTGGTTTGTGGCACAGTTCCATCCACAACTTTGAACTACGAGTCTTTCGCGTAGGATGGTATGGCGTCCTCCGAGATATTCTTGCAGACTTGTGGCCACTCGTGGTCTGGAAGTTTTTCCTCGATTTTTGTTTTTGCTGTAGTCCCCCTCGGCACTCCATATATTTTCCGCGTTGTCTTGTGGCTCGGGCTCGGTACTGCCGCGTTCACGTAGCTTTCTTTTGCCGATGGTTATCTGTTTTTCAAGACGCGGCTTGTGGGCTACGTGTCCAGTGTAGCCGGTCGTGGTGGCCATGCGGTTCTAGGCGCTTCAGTCCGGAGCCGCGCGACTGCTACGGTCGCAGGTTCGAATCCTGCCTCGGGCATGGATGTGTGTGATGTCCTTAGGTTAGTTAGGTTTAAGTAGTTCTATTTTCTAGGGGACTGATGACCTCAGATGTTAAGTCCCATAGTGCTCAGAGCCATTTTTTTGTCCAGTGTATATGGGCGCGTCTTCAGACAGCGGTCTATAACTTCGGAGAAATGTGACTGTTACACTGTCCGCATTCCTCTGCTCAGTTTTCAGTTTCCTGTGGGGGTAACAGAGCAGCGGATTTTGCTCTTATGTCCACTAGGCCAAGGTTTTTTTTCCGTTGTCAGGAGGCACGTTATCCCTCTTTTCTATAATAGGTAGTACACGGCGCCTGTCAGAGCGCATGCTATCTCCGTTGGTACATTTATAATCTGCGCTACGTATCAGGCTTTTGATAGGATCGTCACGTTCATCTGTTCTACTCTTTGTTTTAGCCTCAGGTTCCTGTTGACGTTGATGATGTTTGGTTTTTGGGGCGCTCAACTGCGTAGTTGTCAGCGCCCGTACAAATTCCCAACCTTTTCTCAGTCCAATCCCGCCACTTTTCATGAATAATGATGAGGACAACACAAACAACCAGTCATCTCGATGCAGGCGAAAATCCCTGATCACGCCGGGAATCGAACCCAAGACCCCGTGTTCAGGAAACGAGAACGCGGCCGCGAGACCGCAGAATCTTGTGGCAGTTGTCTGCCGCCATTTGCAAAGGACATTTCTACAGATTTACGCCATGTGCTTTGAGTTTGTAGGCAACTTGGCACCATGGCCTCGCAGCTCTTAGGCCTCCGCTTCCCATGGTGAGCAGCGACGTTTTTCTCGGGTTTGGCTTCGCACCTGTCGCTTTTTCAAACGACGTCATTACCTGTACGGTTTTATCAATGTCTTCCTCGTCAGCTGGGAGGACTCCCATGTCATCTGATAGGCCATGCATGTGACTGTGGATACTGCTTCCGACGGTCCCTAGGCATACACACTACTTAGTGTAACTGAAACTGACTTAGGCTAAGAACAACACTCACCCACACCCGGGGGAGGAGTCCAACCTCCGACGGGGAAAACCGCACGATCCGTGGCAAGGAGACTCAGACCGCGCGGCACTGTCTTATACCCGAAATGTGTACATATATATAAGTAATCCATTGCAAAAATAATTTATGTGAATGATGTGAAAGACTACAATCATCTCTAATTTCAAGGAGATACCATTCCTACTGCAACATAGTAACTGTATTTCCGTCTTGCGGTGGACATATTTGGTGTATTATGGAACAAATTAACATGCTACCCGGTACCCTGGAAATAATAATGGGTCCAGTGCCGAATCTAAAACCGGAATGTTTTCGACTGTAACAAGTGTTTCTTACACACATCAAAAAAAGTTTTGCATCATCCCAGTTCCCAGAACTCCCGAAGTTAAGACTTTGACTGTGGGTATTGTGCCACAGACATAGTCCCTTTGACTGTTCAGAGATGTCACTAAATTCATCTAAAGCTGTAAACAACCATGCATGAGCAGCGTCTATTATACGGAGGGAGTCCTACAGCCGACCAGTTACAGTCATTCCACCAGGAAGGAGGTACACGGCTCGTGTTGTCTGTAGTTCAGTGCCTACAAGGTCAACACCGCAGTTCGATAGCGTCCGCATTGTTACTTTGTGCCAGGAAGGGCTCTCAACAAGGGAAATGTCCAGGTGTCTCGGAGTGAACCAAAGAGGTGTTTGGAAATGAGGAGGTACAGAGAGACAGGAACAGTAATTGAGATGCCTCGCTCAGGCCGCCCAAGGGCTATTGCTGCAGTGGATGACAGCTACCTACGGATTATAGCTCGGAGGAACCCTGACAGCAACGCCAGCATGTTGAATAATGCTTTTCGTGCAGCCACAGGACGTCGTGTTACGAATCAAACCGTGCGCAACAGGCTGCATGATGCGCAATTTCACTCCCAACCTCCATGGCGAGGTCCACCGATGAGTGGACCGATGAGCGTCGCATATGCTTCCAACCTGACAATCGTTGGAGACGTCTTTGGAGACAACCCGGTCTGGCTAAACGCCTTAGACACACTGTCCAGCAAATGCAGCAAGGTGGAGGTTCCCTGCTCTTTTGGGGTGGCAATTTGTGGTGTCGACTTACGACACTGGTGGTCATGGAAGGCGTCGTAACAGCTGTACGACACGTGAATGCACATCTTGTGAATGAGTTCCTTTAGGATAGCGACATTGCTCGACTAGAGTGGCCACCATGTTCTTCAGACATGAACCCTATCGAACACTCCTGGGATAGATTGAAAAGTGATGTTTATGGACTACGTGACACACAACCACTCTGAGAGATCTACGCCGATTCGCAGTTGAAGAGTGGGACAATCTGGACCAACAGTGCCTTGATGAACTTGTGGATAGTATGCCATGGCGAATACAGGCGTGCGTCAATGCAAGAGGACGTGCTACTGGGTATTAGAGGTACCGGTGTGTACAGCAATCTGGGCCATCACCTCTGAAGGTCTTGCCGTATGGTGGTACTGAAACGTCCCCTTAGAACAAATTTTACAAGACTGTGCTTAAACTGACACACAATATTTTTAGCGCAACGCAATCTGACTTTCAAAAATCCCTGCAAAAGAATGGCCCTGACTAACATTAACCTATACGTTTCACAAATCACTTACCTCACCAAAAATCTCCGTTACTCGAACTACTGCAATACCGCGAGCGCCACTACTGCCAGCTAAATAAAAGATTCAAACTACGGAAGGCACTAACTACTGATAGGGATAGTTAGCAAATGAAAGATTTTAATAGAGAACAAACAATGTATTTACCGTAATATCATCAAAAGTCATAATATATGTAATTTCAAAACTCCCGCCATCTCTCTCCTCACATCCACCACTGCTGGCAGCTCACCTCTAACTGTGCAACGCTACGCGCTGTACACATCCAGCTGCCGCTGCCCAACACTACAATGGCAGACAACAATGCAAACTAGCCACAAACTGCACACAGCACAGCCAGTGATTTTCATACAGAGAGCTACGTAACGTTGCCAATAAGAAAACATAAACAGCCTACTTACATAGCCCCCATGCTCCCCACAAAAAATTTTACAAATTGTTTTGGGCAGTGGCCAATAATGATTTGAAAAAATTTTTGATAATTACAATAACAAAGATATCAAATGCACACACTTATTAATACAATGTTGGTCAAAAGCTAAAATTTTTCTCACAGTCCATAAAGACAGTCCTGATCATTCTTCACAGTAAAACTGCCGTTTCTTTTCTCAAAGTCTTAGCAGTAAAAGAAAATGCACACGGAAGTAGTGGATTTCCATGCAGTCTTGAAGAAATAGTGTTGTCCTTCCAACGGAAAGACAGTGCTGACTCTTGACATGCTGACAGGTAATGGGCCACAACAGAGCAAGCCCACAGCAGAAGCATTCGACGTTTTGAAGAATATTGGTAGGTAGGTCATCACAGAGCAGACCCACTGTAGTCCTGGTAGAGATTACGGTATTGGTGGGCCACCAGAGGTGCAGACCCAGTGCAGTCCTTGTAGAAATAATGATATTGGTGGGCCATCAGAGATGCAGACCCACTGTAGTCCTTGTAGAGATGGCCAGCAGCCATCTGTTGTGACTGTGCAGGTGCACAATCACCATCGAAGAGTCTTGCAGAGAAGATAGCAAGTCCATAAACCACCACTTGTGCACGCACAAAGTTTTTGGAATTGTCCTTAGAAGTCTTGCAGACAATATAGCAAATCCATAAACCACCACTTGTCCACTCAAGAAATTTTTGGAATTGTCCTTAGAATCAGCAATGCTGTTATCCAGTCCCTTGCTGAATTATTAACACACGTGCAAACACTAACAGTCCCTACTTCTCACATATTGTCCATATACTATGACCAACAGAAACGTATGCAGTGAAATGTAACTTACAAGTTACTTAATTTGATGAACTGGTGTCAATTACAATATTATAACATGAGAATACAATTACAAAGGTACAAAATACATCATTAAAGAACATAACAATACAGATAACATTTGTAGTACAAGCTTTACAAAAGAATCGAAATAACATATACATCAGTGTTAAAGGAATTATAACATAAGTTCATACATAAAAGATCAGAATAACTTTTGAAACATCAACTTTACACATGAGCATTAAAATAAAACAGAATAAATGATGTCTAAGCATATTTACAAGGTAAATAACATATTATTAATGCCAATTATATTTGAGGGGCACAGTATTCCTCATCATAGTGAATGTAGCTTAGTATTAGAAGAAAAAAAATTCTATGAAACTACACAGAGACAGGAAGAAAACAAATACACAAGGGTACACAAAAACATTGTGGGATAACACAAAAGGAAAGGACAGGGTTTGTTTTCAGTGTAACATTTGGTACTGCAGTCCAACCTAAAACTTCATTCCATAGATCTTTCGTCTTATTTCAACCAAAAAAAATCCTATCCAAGCATGCTTTCTGTATTTTATGTTCACATATATCTCACCTCATTATTCATTTTCCATTATCTTACCTCATCATTTATTTCCAACAAAATCCTACCTAAACCTGTTGTCCCTAAACCCTACTTTTTTGCTCACATCCTCTTTCAAAATACTTTTTTTTTTGGCCAAACGATTTTCTTATAGCTTCTCAATGCATTTTTTCCAATTCATCACAACTCGTTCTCTCATATAGCCTACCCCATCTTAAGCTAATCTACTGAGCTCAGATGCTAAATTAAGGGATGAGGCAATGCAGCAGCACAAAACAATTAACACGAACAGCAATGACAAAAAATTCAAATTGGCAAAGTAGGCAACAATATTACAACTAATATGCAATGAGCAGCAAACAAGAAAAATAAATCAGTAATAAACTGGCTTAGCAGAGTAACACAAAGTCAAATTCAGTAACACTACGCCTGGCAAACAGCAGTAACTTATACCTAAATATGACCATAGCTCAAGCAGAAAAAATATTACAGTAAAAACAACAATGCAGATAAGGGAAATGTATATTCACATCTTAATGTCTATGTAATTAAAGTGGGCACCACAAAAACTAGTTCGACAAAAAATTACCAAGTACTTGAAAAGAAAATTATATATGCAGTTATTGTTATCAGTCCCTTCTTATTGTTCTTTCCATTCCAAGAGCTCCATTTTCGAAGAATGTGGATCATAAAATAATTATTTAATAGATCTGTTGACAGAAAGTGTTCACATTAGCAAATGCATCTAAGTTTATTTTATAAAACTAATACTGCAACACAGCTGGAAACCAGATATTAAACAAAATGAGCAATCTCTCAACTACAAAGACAATAGATGTAAAATGTTTCTTATCATTTCATTAGGCATTTTAGTAAATATCATAAATTACGAGCTCCACAGTATGCTTTCAACAAGGAAATGTCAATAGCGAGGATAATGGCCTCCCTTTTTTTTTCTACCTGTGCTTCCGAAAAGGCACACCCTAATGGCTTGTTCTCCAGGCGTCTGACACAGCTGGGTGCCCACGACACATTACGTGCAGGTGGTCACTTAACTTTCTTACGGAAATATTTACGACAGCAGTTTCCGCTACAGTGACAGTCTCATATACAAAATTTCACGGGTCGAGAATTTGCGTTGCAAATGTGTAGAAACAAAATCTTATGAATATAAAAGTGTCCAAAAAATTTTTGCCGGCATTGTGATACATTTACGCATTTACACACATTTCATAACTCTTAAAGTACGATTCTTGGTTTCCAACATCCTTTTTCACAAATCAGAGTGTCTAACCACTACTCCTTATTCCTTACCTTGTTACACATATACATATTCGTCGACATTCTTCAATATTTCATCATTATATATGTAGCATATGTAGCATAATCAAATTTCTCATATAGCATCAGCTTATTAATCATAAACATACCACAACAGCATAATACACATCGTCATAGTAATAATAACATCAAAAAACCTCAGCCAAATCTCAAAATCGTTGTTGCTTTCTGCAATAATGTCAAAACCTAAAGAAAATTCTCTGCTTCTTTCAGTAGTGTCATCTACCTCAAACGTACTTTAAAAATCGTGATCCCATACCAAATATATCATTCATAGCTCTCATAATATCACAATGGGTCCGAAAAAATATGAACAGTTCACAAAGTACAGACAAAATACAATTTCTTAAGTGTGAAGTTACCCAATGGTGTAATTAAATAAACATCTGGCACTGATGTAGTAAAATAAATGTTTGTCTCTCTCAGTTAAATGATCAGATAGCTGTGTAATTTATGTGTTAGAGGAATATGGTAGCGATGTGTAAAGTTGTATAAGCAAATACCATATTAGCTAGGGCTCCTTGTGCTTGCCAAACACATGGTACACAAAGTAGGCGTGTACCCCCCTGAGGATTAATGTAATTATACCTTCAGGTGTTACAGATTACAGCAATGGAATGAAATGTGTTACGGAAAACCTTTGTATCATTGTACTTCAAATATCTTTAAAAATAAATGTTTTAAGTACAAAATTAATCACTCAAATGCGTGTCCTGTAGCGCTAAATGTGCGTCTTGCTGTAAGATAATCTCTGTGGAAGTGTCGTAGTTATTGTCCTCCGAAAGCTAAGTTCTGCAGAAATCAATGTACTTACCTCATGATACACAAAAGTGAAATGCTTTGCGTATAGATATCTTAGTTATTACGCTTATTGTTGTGATGAAGAAATTACTGTGCTGTAACGTATTGTTGTGCTATGGAAAAGGCTGTCTCATTGTAGCTATACCACAAAAGTTACTATTAAACATGTTTTACTTTCCAGAAGAATTCAGAAAAACTGTGCAGATATAAAACAGATACACCGCAAAAGCAACATTGTAAATTGTCACTCATTAGTAGCGTCGTGATAAAATCGTGTAGCTGTCACATAAACTAACCACTGTCTCATCTGGTATCTCACAGAAAGTACTTTAAATCCAGAATGTATTTTCAAGTAAACCAAAATGTTGCATGAAAATCTCTTTAGCAGTACCAGTATATGTTCTAAGTATGTGAGCCTGATAGTCGTTACGTAATCGTGCAACTAACAAGCAAGAATGTACACACACAATAACACTGTGACGTCTGTTCACTATAACAATGCATTCGTAATTACTTGTCTAAGTTACCTATGTTGTTGACTGGATAATTAGTTAGCGTTAAAACATAGTTGCATGTTAACAGTTTGTAAGTGTGACAAAGAGTACTAGTAACGTGAAGTGAAAAATTTTATAGCAAAGACTAAATTAAAAAACAGTTTATCTCTCAATAAACGGTTTTACACGTGAGATGTGGTGTAACCCTTTGCTCTTCTCAGTACGCAGAGTTTCAACTTGAATGCAATTATCATGCGGTATTCGTCCTTAAAGAATACTGGAATTTTGCTCAAGGTTAGCGTCAATGTTATTTTCCCTGAGCCAGCGGGCGCAAGTGGCTACCTGCGGTGCGAGTCATTGTCTGTTTCTTTGTTGGCGCGCATCGTTATTGGGATTAGGAGACCTAACTTCTACAAATTCGCGTTGTCGAAAGTGCCCTGCTCTGTTTGAGTCCCGCCAGTTCTGATGCAATTCAGGTCTGTCGTTACGATTATCTCGTCTGTCGTCACGTCGGTAGATTTCATAATTTCTTTCTTGTCGGTTAAGTGGTGGAGAATTGCTTCCTGAATCATAACTGCGCGCTGAACTGTTGCGTCTGAAGTTATTCTGTCTCCCTTGATAATAATTGTTTTGGTTCCCATATTGTCTGTTTCTCTGATTGTCTCTCTACCGCGGAGAGGTGATCTTTCCCTGTAACTATTACTACTCTGCCAACGGTTTTCATACGGGTGATGTCTGTTTCGGTCACGATTTACATTGAAAGAATAACCTTGTCGTATATTATTTGTGTCATCGCAGAATTGTGACGGATGTGATCTGTAATTGTTTTGCTCCTGTTTTTGCGTTCTGCAATTGTCAGTGTCAATTTCCAGTTCTTGTAACAGTCCCTGAAAAGCTTCAATGTCGTCTTTGCAACGTCCTGCTAAAATAATATGTCGTAAATGTTCAGGCAGCTTGATTAAGCAAATGCGGATGAGTTCTGAGGGGCTGTATGGGTTTGAAAGATACTGATTCTTATGCAACATGTCTTCAAAATATCTCATAAGACTGGAAAATTCAGATTGTTCGAAATGTTTCATCATTATGATGCTATGTTTTACTCGGTCTTGTGTAGCTTGAGACCAGTACGCTGAGAGGAAGGCATGATAAAATTCTCCTTCACTGTGACAATCGTGAATGACCGATCGCATTCTTACAGCTGGTTCATTCTCCAAGTAGCCACACATAAATTCTAACCTGTGCTCCAATGACCAGTTGGGAGGAAAACAATGAGAGAATTGATGGAGCCACGCTTGTGGATGAATGTCGTTGCCAGAATTCTTAAACGTTTTGAATTTACGTGTAGTAATGAACAGCTTATAGTCAAAATCATCATGTCGGCGAGTCGCATGTCGGTCATTGTTACGTCGTTTCGGCGGTTCCATCTCAAAATTCGGTGCACATTGCCAATTTCTTTCATAACTTCCGAAATGCCCTGTGTTATTATTTTGTGGCTGTTCCGTATTTCTATGTCCCTCTTCCCGTATTGGGGCGCGAGTGTCCTCTGAAATACGTTACTCTTGTATTACCTGTGTCAGCTGATCTTGTACTTCCCGGATTTCTCTTTGGTGTTGCGTATTAATTTGATTCTGATTTTGTTTGAATTTCCTAATTTGTTCGCACTCTTCTGTGTCAGTGATGGCTACAGGTCTTGTGTCATTCAGATCATCATCTACCTTCGTAGATAAATTATTTAGCTGATCCGAAAGTTCAACTACTTTCTCTGATAATGAACTAATTTCCTCCATGTGTCTTTCTGAACCAATTTTCAGAGTATCTACTGTGTCCTTTAAGTTTTCTTGAGTTTTTGCAAGTTGCGTAACCGAATTGGTAGATGCAACTGAGTCAATTTTAGCCCACAAGGTCTCATGATTTTCATGAACAATGGTTTGCAGTTCTTCTGATTCTGTAATGCATTTTCATGACGCGAAAAAATAGGTTGGAAATGCTCACAAATTTGTGTTTTTACGTCATTACAGACTTTTTGACATTTCGATTCAATGTTATGTAACTCAGTAGTTATATCTTCACGTGTTTGTTCAAGTGTGGTGTCTAACTTTTGAAGCTTTTGCTGTGTTTGTCTCTGATTTTGTTCCATTGTGTCTAACTTTAGAAGATTCTGTTCCATTGTGTCTAACTTTTGAAGATTTTGTCCCATTTGTTGCATTAATTGTAATAACAATGCATTAGTGTCTGGAATCTGTTCCTCTACGCTTTTCGGCAGTGCATTTGCACCAGCAACATTCACATTTTGACAAGCAGAAAATGTATCTTGACTTATTTGAGAAAACGGTGAGGACGCAAAACCTGAATCTACAGTATTTGCAAAATTGTGTCCTATCATTTCGGATTCCTGAGGCGAGCTGTTGCCGAGCGATCGATCGATAATGCTTCCCTGTTCACTAATTGTTTCACTGCCTACGCCATTGTTTGCCGCCCGCTCCATTTCCCTATGCACAGTTACCAAATTACTATGTTGAACATTAGTTAATTCATTACATGGTGGCGCTAACACACTACTTTCGTCTTCACTGTCATTTCTCAGTTTACTTTGGAGCCTAGTATTACGTTTTTCACACGCCATTATTGTCACAATATTTCACACAACAACACAGAAAAACACAATTTGAAGAGCAAAAATAGGGGAATACATTAACATAGCACTGAAAATAATATCTAGTTAATTGCAAGCGCAGCTGCGAAATACTTGGTGCAAATCTACAAGCATGCCACAACTGGTTTACTGTACAACAATGAAAGACTGCAACTACAAAGGAGATTCTCAATACAATTACGCACTAGCAATAAACAAAATCTACACTAATTACACAAACTACAAGAAAAAATCAGAAGATTCCAGTGAGGTATCCTCGGGTAAGGGTCGACATATGAAACGTCCCCCTAGAAAAATTATACACGACTGTGCTTAAACTGACTGACACACAATATTTTTAGCGCAACGCAATCTGACTTTCAAAAATCCCTGCAAAAGAATGGCCCTGACTAACATTAATTAACCTATACGTTTCACAAATCACTTACCTCACCAAAAATCTCCGTTACTCGAACTACTGCAATACAGCGAGCGCCACTACTGCCAGCTAAATAAAAGAAGGCACTAACTACTGATAGGGATAGTTAGCAAATGAAAGATTTTAATAGAGAACAAACAATGTATTTACCTTAATATAATCAAAAGTCATAATATATGTAATTTCAAAACTCCGCCATCTCTCTCCTCACATCCACCACTGCTGGCGGCTCACATATTACTGCGCAACGCTACGCGCTGTTCACATCCAGCTGCCGCTGCCCAACACTACAATGGCAGACAACAGTGCAAACTAGCCACAGACTGCACACAGCACAGCCAGTGATTTTCATACAGAGAGCTACGTAACGTTGCCAATAAGAAAACATAAACAGCCTACTTACAGTACAACAAGCAATGTGTTTTCATGAGCAACAAATAGAGAGAAAATAATGTTTATGTTGATCTCTATTCCAATTTCCTGCCCAGGTTCCGGAACTCTCGGAACGGAAGTGGTGCAAAACTTTTTTTGATGTGTGTAAAAAAAGAGACCATATTTCTTTCTAATGGTGGCTCACTATCAATTATGGTAAAAATGGTGACCATATCAGTTTGAACTGCATCATTTTTACGTCGGAGGTCTAAATTTTTATTAACTGTGGCAATTATACAAATTTTTCTATTTCCATTTTCGACTCTTGCACAATATTCTTTCATTGCTGTGAAGTACACACGAAACCATTGGTCAAATTCAGTTGCAGTTTCATGCATTACATTGTTATTATAATTGCACAAATGATTTGATTGTTCATACAATCTATAGTGAATACCCATGTCGACGTCTTGAGCGTATAACTGCGCTGTAGCTTCCAATATTACTGAAATGATTCATTGATTTCTCTTTAATTGTTCGACTGTTTGAAGTGGGTCCTGGATATTTCCCTTGTTGAGAGCCCTTCCTGGCAGTGCAATGAAAATCAAATTTTGTGTTAACGGCGTTAAATTAAGTTTTCCTTTATGACAACAAATGTGAATATGAAGAAAACAGATGCGAAGCGTTCTGCGTTATAAGATCTGCTCTGAAACTTCATCAAATCGCAATTACAGCTCTGAAGATTATTAGGAATTACGTTCAGTGCACATCTAAATGCATTTTTCAAAACAACATAGAATTGTCATTATGAATGTCTACATTATATCTGTTACTTTGTCTTCACAAAAACTGTTTCCCTCTAGCTCTGCGCCTTTCAGTCCGACCCATTAATAAGTCATGGCTATTTAAGACGAAGAACCTGAAAATTAGGAACTTACTTCAAATTTTTGTTTTAACGCCGACAAATGAACACAATGTTAGTTCCATTTTCTCTTAGACAAAAGTCAAAACCGAGAAAAAAAAAGAAAAACTCGACGCCAATCAACATCACCTACGTAGGGGTTGCTGCGCCAGTAAAAAACGTTCTGTGTAGTCTGTGTTTCCTCCAAAGGCTTTGTTACTGCAGTGTTTTGTTTTCCACTGCTAACAACATCTACGACCTTGCAGTCGTGATGTTGTAGCTGCCCGGTGCGCGCGTGTCACGCGCAAATGAACTATCTACTGCAACATTTACACATGAACTTCCCTAGAATGCGATTCCACGAAACGCTGTTGTTTTTGTGTGTGTCATATACCACAGCACCCGATCGGTATGCGGGGTAGAAGTTGGTAGCTGGGTTAAAGACACACAAACTTTTCTCATCTGTGTATCTGTGTGCGTATATACTGCCTTTTACCTCTATATTAACGGCTACGTAGACACATGCTTTTTTTTTTTTTTTTTTTTTTTTTTTTTGCACAACTGTGACAAAGTACCATACAAATAATGTTTCATTGGCCTCCTTGATAATTTTATTAAAAAGCGGTATTCAGTTTTCGATGTTCACGTATTAATTTTATGATTCTGTCCGTATGCATTTCTTAAAGGGATCAAACTATGAGGTCATCAGTCCCATGTTCCGAATAAAACAAAGCCACAAGTGTGAGAATAAAACAAACGGGACTGACAACTCAAAACGGAATGAAAGGAAAAATTACAAGAACGATGAAGGGCAACAAACATGTAAATGGACAAAGGGGGACAATAAAAGCACAGAAACACAAAAAACCGGATGAAGAGTTAAAACAACAAAGCAGATTGCCATGGCTGGCTGACCATGAGAATAAAAAGGAGAAGCCAACCACTATGCAACACATTGAAACCTCCACCATAGAAGCACTGGGGTCGAGGACACACAGAGACAAAGGACATGCGCTAAAACTTGGATCAAATGATAAAACCCACCCGCCCGAATAAAGCGTAAAACTATATCAGCCGATGAGGCATTGTCAGATAAAATTAGCAGCAACGAGTCCGGTAACCCGAGATTTCGTCGCTGAGCAGTCAAAGTGGGGCAGTGCACCAGAATATGGGCCACTGTCAACTGGGCGCCACACCGACACTGAGGCGGGTCTTCAGGGCGCAGGATGTAACCGTGGGTCGCCCAAGCGTGGCCAATGCGGAGTCTTCAGAGGACAACTGATTCCCTACGGTCGCAGGTTCGAATCCTGCCTCGGACATGGATGTGTATGATGTCCTTCGGTTAGTTAGGTCTAAATAGTTCTAAGTTCTAGGGGACTGATGACCTCAGAAGTTAAGTCGCATAGTGCTCAGAGCCATTTGAGCCACAACTGATTCCCTGCGAGAGGACTGCACGGAAGACTTGCACACATTCGTAGTCTCCGTAATGACACGCAGCTTGTTGTATGTACTGTTATGTCATTCTGTCTCCCACAGCCGGAAAACCCTACGGCCTAAGTCAGAACGCAGGTCAGGTTCAGAGATGCTCATCTCCAGAAGCGGTTTCCAAATAGCCTGTTTGGCCAGCCTGTCGGCAAGTTCGTTGCCTGGGATGCCGACATGTCCTGGGGGTCCAAACAAACACCACTGAACGACAGGATCGGTCCAGCGCATAGATGGACTCCTGGATGGACGTTACCAAGGGATGGCGAGGGTAGCACTTGTCGATAGCTTGTAGGCGGCTTAAGGTGTCAGTACACAGAAGAAACGATACCCCTGGGCATGAACGGATATACTGAAGTGCACGAGAGTTGGCCACCAGCTCTGCAGTGAATACATTGCAGCCATCAGGCAAGGAATGCTCTTCAAAATGGCCTCTGTGGACGTAGGCGAAGCCAACATGACCATCAGTCATCAAGCCGTCAGTGTAAACCGCTTCAGAGCCCCACAACACGTCAAGAATCGAGAGGAAGTGACAGCGGAGAGCGGCAGGAGTAACTGGGTCCTTAAGGTCATGCGAAAGTTCCAGACGAATCTGCGGCCTAGGTGTACACCATGGAGATGTATGCGGACAGACCTGGATGGGAGGTGGTAAAGGGAAGGACTCCAGTTCAGACTGAAGGGATCGCACGTGAAACGCAATTGTTAGCCCTAACCTGGGCTGCCGATGCGAGAGATGAACTACCATGGGTGGAAAAAGTAGACTAATTCGAATGCTCAGGAGAACTAAGAATGTGTGCAACGTAACTGGCGAGCAGTTGTGACTTCGGATCTGCAATGGAGGAACTCCGGCCTCCACCAGGGCAATGGTCACCGGACTCGTTCTAAAAGCTCCCATCACTAGGCGAATTCCACAGTTGTGCACTGGGTCGAGTACACGCAACGCTGAGGGCGCCGCCGAACCATAAATCAGACTCCCATAGCCAAGGGGGGATTGAACAAGGGCTTTGTAGAGCTGCAGCGGAGTAGAGCGATCTGCACTCCAGTTAGTGTTGCTCATGAAGCGGAGGGCATTGAGGTGCTGCAGTACTTCCGCTTAAGCTGACAGAGGTGGGGAAGCCAAGTCAATCGGACGTCGAAAACTAGCCCTAAGAATCGATATGTCTCCAGTACAGTGAGTGGATCGCCATGAAGGTAAAGTTCTGGTTCCGGATGAATGGTACGACGCTGACAGAAGTGCATAACACACGACTTAGCGGCCGAAAACTGGAAGCCGTGAGCGAGAGCCTATGACTGCACCTTGTGAATAGCTCCCAGTAGACTCCACTCAGCAACACCAATACTGGTAGAGCAGTACAAAATGCAGAAATCGTCTGCATAGAGACAGGGTGATACGGACAGCCCTACAACTGGTGCTAGACTGTTAATGGCCACTAAAAATAGTGATACACTGCGGGATCCCATTCTCTTGGATACAGGGCAAACCATGGGAGGCACCAACTTGGACACGAAAAGGGTACGGAGCGACAGGAAATTCTGGATAAAAATCGGGAGCAGGCCTCGGAGACCCCACCCATATAATGTGGCACGGATATGATGTGGCCAGGTAAATAAAAAAAGACGGCAAGAAGGTTCTGACGTCTGGCAAAGGCTGTTCAGATGGCAGACTCGAGGAACACAAGATTATCAGTGGTACAGCGACCCTGGCTTCCAGCCACCCTGACATGGAGCCAGTAGGCCGTCTGACTCCAGGACCTGACCCAACCCAACCGCAGACACACCATACGTTCCAGCAGCTTACAAACAACGTTGGTGAGGCTGGTTGTCCGATAGCTATCCACATCAAGCGGGTTTTTGTCGTGTAGGAGCACCGGAACGATGGTGCTCTCCCGCCACTGCGATGGCATGACACCATCGCACCAGATCCAGTTGAAGATGACGAGGAGATGGCGCTTGTAGTCAGATGAGAGGTGTTTAATCATCAATCAGTGCAGCTAATATGTTCAGGGGTACTGCACCATCTGGAGGAAGATATACATTGCGGACAATTATTTCCTGCGTCGTCTGTATTCTGACAGCCACAGCTTCAAGAGGGGTCTGGAGGTGCATAGGTTCACTACAGACTGAGTTTAGGACATAAACGCAAACTCCACCTGACACTCTTATTATAGTCACTATAGTTCCTGTGATATCCCTTATAACCATCGAGGGCAGGGGTCCGCATAACCCAGAACCAGGTTTATTGGAGAACAATGCAGAAAGCAGGTGTAAAGCTTAACAGTTGCCATAGCTCAGCCAGGTGTTGGAGAAAACCGCCGCAATTCCATTGGAGGATGACTTCATCGTGAGACTGGGAAGGCATGGAACATTCATTCAATGTGGCAGTTTATGCCTCAGGGTCACCTACTGCCACCGACTTTTTGCCTGAGCTGTCTATATTCATTATGTCTGAGGGTCCGGCGAGATCCAGGTCCTCAGCAGACGCCAGAATCTCCACCCCATTCTCAGACGCAGAGCTTGTAGGTAGCAGCGGTGTGGGTGCCACCGCAAGTTCCTTGTTCTTAGGGGTCTTCTTTTTCGATTTATCACACTGTTCCTAGGGTTTCCCTGGCTGTTAGGACTTAACTGAATCAGTCTCCAGGACTGAGGATGAGTGTGAAGTCCCATGACGAACCGCTTTTGGGCTCTTCAGCCGCTGGCGGGTGTCATCTTTACCACTAGCAGAAACTTGGGAATGGAGTGACCCAAGCGACCCCTTCCTGGCTAGAGGAGCTGAAGAAGACTTACCTCTCCAGCTGGGAAGTGGGGAGTGGCGCCCCCGGTGGTTGGGGAGGGGGGCAGTGCTCCCAAGGTAGGTGGTGTGGGAGCAACAGGGGGAAAACGATCATCCCCCTCCCTCCACACCATCAAGCGGGTAGTAGTAGCCTTCTGGCTGAGAGCCAAGTGAAATTCGTGGAGCTGATGGGGCTACAACTATTCTCGTAGTGGCGACATATGAGGAGGTCATAGCCACAGGATATAGGCGCTCAAATTTCCTCTTAGCCTCAGTGTAGGTCAGTCGGTCCAGGGTCTTATATTCCATGATTTTCCTCTCTTTCTGTAAAATTCTGCAGTCTGGTGAGCAAGTTGAATGATGCTCTCCACAGTTGACACAGAAGGGAGGTGGGGCACACGGAATACTGGGATGCGATGGACGTCCACAATCTCGACAGGTGGGGCTGGAAGTACAGCGGGAAGACATATGGCCAAACTTTCAGCACTGCATCGGGGGAGGGATATATGGCTTGATGTCACAGCTGTAGCCCATCACCTTGACTTTCTTGGGCAATGCGTAACCCTCAAAGGCCAAGATGAAGGCACTGGTGGCAACCTGGTTATCCACCAATGGAGCACTCGACGAAATAAACACTGTGCAATTCGTTGTCAAACTGCAAAAGAAGGTCCCTGTGGTATATAATACCCTGGACCATATTTAAGCTCTTATGAGGCGTGATGGTAACAGAAACATCCCCCAACTTGCCACAAGCGAGTAACGCCCATGAATGGGTGGAGGATGCTGTTTTTATCAAAACTGACCAAGAGGGCGTTTTGGACTAGCCCTCCACCTCCCCAAACGTGCCCTTCAAATGCTCCACAAAAAACTAAGGCTTCATGGATATGAAAGATTCCCCATCAAATCTCGTAGGTATGAGGTACCGGGGGGAATAAGCTTCACTGCCATCCTTAGCCTGGCGTTCCTCCCATGGTGTGGCCAGGGAGGGGGACGACTTGGGGTCATATTTCTTAGTATTAAAGTTAGACTCTGCCCGCTTAGAGACTGCTGGTGGCGGACCACCAGCAAGAGATGACGTAGTATGCTTCATGATGTGTCATCCGCCAACTCCGATTAGGGGCCCTCCCTGCGGGCGCCACCCAGCCGCAGCAAAGGCCACCTGGCAGGATGGCCATTGCCAGAAGTCATGCCCCAGGGTGATGGGTATCTACTCCTTGGCATACATGAGGAGTTAACGGCGCAGACATCAGCCCTGTGTTGTCAGGGCGTTTACAACCTGTTGGTGCATGGTGGCCCCACCACAACAGACTGGCTACTGTGCTGGATATGAGGCGCAAAGAATTCCATGGTCATCGCCCGCGCAGAAAACGACACTGCATGTTGGGTGGTGTAAAAGGCACCCAGGAATAGGTCCTCGCCCAAGAGATGGAGAATGGGTGGGACTGCAATGCAACGACGAGAAAGTGGGCCAAAGTTCTCAATGCACGATGGGCAGGATGCACCCTGTAAGGCGCCCTTCACCAGTTGGCTCGCTCTTCGGGAAAATTTTGAAAAATGGAGGTCAAACCCTACAGGGGACCATCACATAAAGGCCGAAAGGTGTGAGACTCCTTTTGGTTGGTTTGTGGGCTTATAGGGACCAGACTGCTACAGTCATCGGTCCCTTTTTCCAAATACTAAAAACACCCACAGAGAATAAAAACGATCAACAGAATAGATGACAGACGACACAGAACAAGAGAAACTTATACAAAGACCAGACAAGACGAACTAAAATCACACAGTTTGTGACAGTGGTTGGCCGACCATAGAAACAAAAAAGGAAAAGCCAACCACCGAGAAACACATTAAAAATCAGACTAAAACCGTAGGCCATAGGCCAGAATCAACACAAAAAGACGCACACTTACATTAAGCGATAGAAGCCCCCTGCCCGAATAAAATGCCAAACTAAGTCCGCTATAGCAGAGTCGTCAGTTAAAAAGGCAGGGAGCGTATCAGGCAGCGCAAACGTCTGCCTGAGCACAGTTAAAAGGGCGCAATCCAACAGAATATGGACCACCGTTAAGGGCGCCCCACAACGACAAAGGGGTGGGTCCCCACGACACAGTAAATAACTGTGTGTCAGTCGGGTGTGCTCAATGCGGAGCCGACAAAGGGCGACTTAGTCCCTGCAGTTGGCTCACATGGATGACCGGCACACAGTCGTCGTCTCCTTTATGGCATGAAGTTTATTGGGCGTGGTCCGATCGCGCCATTCAGCATCCCAAAGCGCAAAAACTGTTCGGTGAGGACTGCTCGCAAATCAGTCTCTGGGTGGCCAATGTCCAGAGGTGGTTTACTGATGGCCTCTTTCGCCAGGTGGTCAACATTTTCATTGCCGGGTATCCAAACATGGCCCAGGGTCCAAACAAAGACCACAGGGCGGCCGCAACGGCCAAGAGTATGCGGGGACTCCTGGATAGCCATCACCAGACGAGAACGAGGTAAACACTGGTCGAGAGCTCGTAAACCGCTCAGGGAATCGCTACAGATCACGAAGGACTCACCTGAGCAGGAGCGGATATACTGTAGGGTACGAAAGATGGCTCTAGCTCAGCAGTGTAAACGCTGCAGGCAGCTGGCAATGAACGTTGTTCAGAATGGTCCCCTAGAGTTCGCACATAACCGACACGACCAGCAACCATCGAGCTGTCAGGGTAAACATGCTAGAGCCCTGATACATGGCCAGGATGGAATAAAAGCGGAGGCGGAAGGCCTCCGGAGGGGCTGAGTCCTTCGGGCCCCGTGCCAATTCCAGCTGAAGGCGAGGGCGAGGCACACACCACGGGGGTGTACGCAGAGGTGCCTGGAAAGGAGGCGGAAGAGGTAAAGCCCCAAGCCCGGAGAGAAGCTCTCTGACGCGGGCCGCGACCGTACATCCAGCCCTGGGCCGACGTTCTGGAAGATGGATGTGTGACTGTGAACAGGAGACGATAGTTAGGATGCCCGGGCAAGCTGAAAACATGGGCAGCATAAGCGGCCAGCAAACGTCGGCGCCATAACCGCAGTGGAGGGACACCCGCCTCCACAAGTATGCTGTCCACTGGGCTGGTCCAGAAAGCACCAGTGGCAAGGCGTATTCTGCTGTGTAGCATTGGGTCCAGCACCCGCAGCACAGATGGGGATGCTGAGCCATACGCCAGGCTCCCATAATCCAGACGAGACTGGATTAACACCTGGTAGAGCCGTAGGAGAGTAGATCGGTCGGCGCCCCACCTGGTGTGGCTCAGGTATCGCAGGGCATTTAGATGCCGCCAACACATCTGTTTAAGCTGCCGAATATGAGGCAGCCAAGTCAGCAGGGCATCAAAAACTACACCCAAAACCCTATGTGTCTCAACCACAGAAAGAAGTTCGCCATCAAGATAAAGCCGCGGCTCCGGGTAAACAGTGCGTCGCCGACAGAAATGCATAACGCAGGTCTTGGCTGCTGAAAACTGAAAGCCATGCGCTACAGCCCAAGACTGCGCCTTACGGATAGCGCCCTGAAGCTGACGTTCAGCAGCTGCAATGCCAATAGAGCTGTAGTAAAGGCAGAAGTCGTCAGCATACAGGGACGCTGAGACAGACGTCCCCACCGCCGCAGCGATCCCGTTAATGGCTATTAAAAACAGGCAGACACTTAAAACAGATCCCTGTGGCACACCGTTCTCCTAGACTCGGGAGGAACTATGGGAGGCCGCGACTTGCACGCGGAAGGTACGATACGACAGAAAATTTCTGATAAAGATCGGCAGAGGGCCCCAAAGACCCCATCCATGAAGTGTAGAAAGGATGTGATGACGCCATGTCGTATCGTACGCCTTCCGCATGTCGAAAAAGACAGCGACCAGGTGCTGACGGCGGGCAAAGGCAGAACGGATGGCCGACTCCAGGCTCACCAGATTGTCGGCGGCGGAGTGGCCTTTACAGAACCCACCCTGAGATGGAGCCAGAAGGCCCCGAGACTCCAGTACCCAATTCAAGTGCCGGCTCACCATCCATTCAAGCAACTTGCAAAGAACGTTGGTGAGGCTAATGGGACGGTAGCTGTCCACCTCCAAAGGGTTCTTGCCTGGTTTCAGAATGGGGATAACAACACTTTCCCGCCATTGCGACGGAAACTCACCCTTGACCCAAATACGGTTGTAAAGGTCGAGGAGCCGTCGCTAGCAGTACACTGAGAGGTGTTTCAGCATCTGACAGTGGATGCGATATGGCCCAGGAGCGGTATCAGGGCAAGCGGCTAGGGCACTGCGAAATTCCCACTCACTGAATGGAACATTGTAGAATTCAGGATGGTGGGTGCGAAATGAAATTCTCCGACGCTCCATCCGCTCTTTAACGGAGCGGAAGGCCAGTGGGTAATTGGCAGAAGCGGAACTCAAAGCAAAATGCTCTGCCACGCGGTTGGCAATTACGTCGGAGTCAGTACAAACTGCTCCATTCAGTGAGAGTGCAGGGACGCTGACAGGGGTCCGATAGCAATAGAGGCGTCGAATCTTGGCCCAGACCTCCGATGGAGTGACATGGAGGCCAATGGTGGACACATACCGCTCCCAGCACTCCTGCTTGCGTTGGCGGATAAGGCGGCGGGCTCGCGCACGCAGCCGTTTGAAGGCGATGAGGTGTTCGATGGAGGGATGGCGCTTGTGGCGCTGAAGCGCCCGCCGGCGATCTTTAATCGCTTCAGCGGTATCAGGCGACCACCAAGGCACAGTCCACCGCCGAGGGGACCCAGAAGAACGGGGAATGGCAGATTCGGCGGCAGTAATGATGGCGGTGGTGACCGATTGAACCACCGCATCAATGTCATCATTAGAGAGAGGCTCAATAGCGGCAGTGGAGGAAAACAAGTCCAGTCAGCCTTATTCATAGCCCACCTGCAAGGGCGCCCAGAAGACTGACGCTGTGGCAGTGACAGAAAGATCGGAAAGTGGTCACTACCACACAGGTCGTCATGCACTCTCCATTGGACAGATGGTAAGAGGCTAGGGCTGCAGATCGAAAGGTCGATAGCGGAGTACGTGCCATGTGCCACACTGAAGTGTGTGAAGGAACCATCATTTAAAAGCGAAAGATCGAGCTGTGCCAATAAATGCTCAATGGTGGCGCCTCGACCTGTCGCCACTGACCCACCCCACAGAGGGTTATGGTCGTTGAAGTCGCCCAGTAACAAGAAAGGTGGCGGCAATTGGGCTATCAGTGCAGCCAGGACATGCTGCGTGACATCACCATCCGGTGGAAGGTAAAGACTGCAGACGGTAACAGCCTGTGGCGTCCACACCCGAACAGCGACAGCCTCTAAAGCTGTATGTAGAGGGACAAACTCGCTGTGAAGTGAGTTAAGGACATAGATGCAGACGCCACCAGACACCCTTTCATAAGCTGCCCGGTTCTTATAATAACCCTGATAGCCACGGAAGGCGGAGGTTCGCATTGCTGGAAACCAAGTTCCTGAAGAGCAATGCAGAAGAAAGGGTGAAGGCTGATAAGTTGTCGGAGCTCAGCTAGATGGTGGAAGAAACCGCTGCAGTTCCACTGGAGAATGGTATTGTCCATGTCTGAGAAAGGCGTGACGGGACTGGGAAGGCAGATTACGCCGCTGGGTCACCTGCTGCCTCCGACTGAGCACCTGTGCTAGTACTATCCATGGTGTCTGAGGGACCGGCGAGATCGAGGTCCTCAGCGGACGCCAGAATCTCCACCGCGTCCTCAGACGCAGAGCTTGTAGGAAGTGGTGGGACAGTTGCCACCGCAATGTCGTTGGTCTTGGGGACTTTCTTCTTCTTTTGCTTCTCTCGCTGTGCCTTCGGTTGTACAGACTTGGAGGGCTTCACTGGGTCAGTCTCAGGAATGGACGACGACCGTGAGGCCCTACGACCAGGGACTGGCGGTTGTTTCAGCCACTTGCGGGTGTCTGCTTTTCTGCTGGTCGGAACTTGCGAAGGGAGGTCCCAAGGGACCCCTTCCTGGCCAGAGTAGCCGAAGAAGTCTTAGTCTTCTCTGGCTGGGAAGGGGGAACTGATGTCCCCGATGGTTGGGGGTGTGTTGCTCCTGAAGGAGATGGAGCAGGAGCAACAGGGAGTGAAGTGCCCCCCACAACCAAGGGGGCCGGTGGATTCTGACCGATCTTAGAGCTGATATGTGACGATGGGAGAATCGTTGTTGCAGCAGCGGCGTAGGTCGACGTCATTGCCACAGGATGGAGCCTCTCATACTTTTGTTTAGCCTCGGTGTAGGTCAAGTGGTCCAGGGTCTTATATTCCATTATCTTTCGATCTTTATGGAATATCCTACAATCCGGCGAGCAGGAGGAATGGGGTTCTCTGCAGTTAACACAGATAGGAGGCGGAGCACATGGAGTATTGGGATGCGAAGTACGTCCACAATCTCGACATGTGATGCTGGAAGTACAGAGGGATGACATTTGCCCAAACTTCCAGCATTTAAAACACCGCATCGGAGGAGGAATATAGGGCTTCACATCACAGCGGTAAACCATCACCTTGACCTTTTCGGGTAAAACATCATCTTCAAAGGCCAAAATGAAGGCACCAGTGGCTACCTGATTATCCCTCGGACCCCGATTGACGCGCCGGACGGAGTGAACAGCTCGTCGTTCTAGACTGGCGCGTAGTTCATCGTCGGACTGCAGAAGAAGATCCCTGTGGAATATAATACCCTGGACCATGTTTAAACTCTTATGGGGAGTGATGGTGACGGAAAGATCCCCCAACTTGTCACAAGTGAGCAACCTCCAGGAATGGGCAGAGGATGCTGTTTTGATGAGAACTGACCCAGAGCGCATTTTGGACAAGCCCTCCACCTCCCCGAACTTGTCCTCTAAATGCTCCACAAAGAACTGAGGCTTGGTTGGCATAAAAGATTCACCATCGACTCGCATACAGACAAGGTACTGGGGTGAATAATCTCCACTGCTGTATTTAGCCATGCATTCCTCCCATGGAGTGGCCAGGGCCAGGGAGGGAAATGATCTTTGATTGTATTGCTTGCCGTTGAGGCTAGACCTCGATCGCTTAGAGACTGCTGGTGGAGGCCCACCAGTGAGAGATGATGTACCACGCTTCATTGCGGGTCATCTGGCCTGATGCCACCCACTCTGACCAGGGGCTCTCCCCACGGGCGCCACCCAGCCGCAGCAAAGACCACCTGGCAGGACGGCCTTTGCCGGGAGTCCCGATGCCCCAAAGGGATAGGCATCTACTCCTCGGCATACGTGGGGAAGTAGCAACTCAGGCATCAGCAGTGCGATCCCTGTGTAGTCAGGGGGCTACCACCAAGAGGGTACCTTACGACCCCACCACAACGGACTGGCTACCGTGCTGGCTGTCGGGTGTCGAAATATCCATGTACATCATGAGGGCAAAGATGGAAGTGCACAATGGAGGGAATGTATGCTACCTGGACCACACTGCAGTGGATGTGGCCGGAAGCTCGATGTAGGTCCAACTCCATGAAAATAGCAGGTGTGCCAGATCTTAGGGCAAGATGGATGTAAGATGCACCACATAAGGTGTCCTTCCCCAAATGGTACGCACTAAAGGAAAACTTGGAAAGTTAGTGGTCAAACCCCGTAGGGGACCATCACATTAAAGGCCGAAACAGTTGAGACTCCTTTTAGTCGCCTCTTACGACAGGCAGGAATACCGCGAGCCTATTTTAACCCCTGAACCCGCGGGGGGGGTGAGACTCCTTTTAGTCGCCTCTTACGACAGGGCCCCAGTCATGGGCATTACTCACTTCTGGCAAGTCGGGGGATGTTTCTGTTACCATCACGCCCCATAAGAGCTTAAATATAGTCCAAGGTATTATATTCCGCAGGGGCCTATTCTTACCCCCAGAGGGGAGGGGGGAGAGGGAGAGAGACAGACTCGCCTGCTTGCTCTTGAGTTTGCAGACGCAGAAAGGAAGTACTTGACAACCCTCAGGTTTCTACGATACTCCTCCCCCCGCCCCGCCCCCACCGCTAAGCCTATCGCAAAACACAATTTATTCCTTGATACGGCTCTGTTGCACTTGTTAGACGGGATACAGAAATTTTTATTCGGCATTAACCAACTTAATTTAAAAACAGACGTAGTTTTATGCCTTTAAAACGTTACTTTTTAGTAATCTGCGATTTTTAATCCCCTACATCACATAAACCACTAATCCTAGAATATACAATTCCACTTTTGTAGCAAATTTAACGTAGTTTATTTTTCTACTGCGGCACGGTTTACCTACAGTCCGCAGTTTTCGAACTACACTCCTGGAAATGGAAAAATGAACACATTGACACCGGTGTGTCAGACCCACCATACTTGCTCCGGACACTGCGAGAGGGCTGTACAAGCAATGATCACACGCACGGCACAGCGGACACACCAGGAACCGCGGTGTTGGCCGTCGAATGGCGCTAGCTGCGCAGCATTTGTGCACCGCCGCCGTCAGTGTCAGCCAGTTTGCCGTGGCATACGGAGCTCCATCGCAGTCTTTAACACTGGTAGCATGCCGCGACAGCGTGGACGTGAACCGTATGTGCAGTTGACGGACTTTGAGCGAGGGCGTATAGTGGGCATGCGGGAGGCCGGGTGGACGTACCGCCGAATTGCTCAACACGTGGGGCGTGAGGTCTCCACAATACATCGATGTTGTCGCCAGTGGTCGGCGGAAGGTGCACGTGCCCGTCGACCTGGGACCGGACCGCAGCGACGCACGGATGCACGCCAAGACCGTAGGATCCTACGCAGTGCCGTAGGGGACCGCACCGCCACCTCCCAGCAAATTAGGGACACTGTTGCTCCTGGGGTATCGGCGAGGACCATTCGCAACCGTCTCCATGAAGCTGGGCTACGGTCCCGCACACCGTTAGGCCGTCTTCCGCTCACGCCCCAACATCGTGCAGCCCGCCTCCAGTGGTGTCGCGACAGGCGTGAATGGAGGGACGAATGGAGACGTGTCGTCTTCAGCGATGAGAGTCGCTTCTGCCCTGGTGCCAATGATGGTCGTATGCGTGTTTGGCGCCGTGCAGGTGAGCGCCGCAATCAGGACTGCATACGACCGAGGCACACAGAGCCAACACCCGGCATCATGGTGTGGGTAGCGATCTCCTACACTGGCCGTACACCACTGGTGATCGTCGAGGGGACACTGAATAGTGCACGGTACATCCAAACCGTCATCGAACCCATCATTCTACCATTCCTAGACCGGCAAGGGAACTTGCTGTTCCAACAGGACAATGCACGTCCGCATGTATCCCGTGCCACCCAACGTGCTCTAGAAGGTGTAAGTCAACTACCCTGGCCAGCAAGATCTCCGGATCTGTCCCCCATTGAGCATGTTTGGGACTGGATGAAGCGTCGTCTCACGCGGTCTGCACGTCCAGCACGAACGCTGGTCCAACTGAGGCGCCAGGTGGAAATGGCATGGCAAGCCGTTCCACAGGACTACATCCAGCATCTCTACGATCGTCTCCATGGGAGAATAGCAGCCTGCATTGCTGCGAAAGGTGGATATACACTGTACTAGTGCCGACATTGTGCATGCTCTGTTGCATGTGTCTATGTGCCTGTGGTTCTGTCAGTGTGATCATGTGATGTATCTGACCCCAGGAATGTGTCAATAAAGTTTCCCCTTCCTGGGACAATGAATTCACGGTGTTCTTATTTCAATTTCCAGGAGTGTATTCCCGGAAAACATATAAAGTGATCTTTAACTGGCTTTCCAACCTACCCCCCTCCTACGTTCGCCTCCCACCGGTTAGGATTTCTATTATGTCGCCGTGCCGCTACCGTCCAAAAATTTATAACTACTTGAACTATATCCCATATTCGACCCTTTTTGGTACTGGTTTCATAGGTCTTTAGCACTGTCAAATTTATTAGCAGAGTTCCGGAAATCATTTTACAAATGTTTTCCTCGTATGTTCTCGGATAGTGTCGAAAGCAACAAAAAAAAAGGCTTCTTTGTGATAAAGATCGAATTCAGATACTCACGTTCTTTCTCCTTTAAATACCTGAAATGTAAATACTACAGCTAACGCTTTTACGTCCGCTACTACCGCGGGAAGTAGCGAATGAAACAAACGTGTCAGCCACCCGCATGGTGGTGCACCCAGCGAAGCGAACACCAGCCAGACTCGTACGAGGAGCGCAACCGGATGTCACGCACCTTGGCGATCGACCAACTGGGAAACCACTCAGACATTTTTAAAGAGTTTCTTCTGCCAATGAACGTTTGCTTCCTCTGCTACAAACTCGACTTCTTGACGACTGGTACGCTATTAATGCACTGTCCTACTTGTGTGTGTGATGAGCTCCATTCGTAATATGATACATCTAACATTCGGAGTCACTGATTGCTCCAATTCAGTGTTATTTATAAATTACTTTTATAAACTTATAAATCAGTTTTCAAAGCAACTCTTTTCAGCAAACATCTCAACAGGAAGTTTTGGTATATGTGTAAGTGGTTTCATGGCGCAGCTTCATTGATATGATAGCTCATCAGCATTTGTTGTGGCAGTTGACTGGCGCCTGCGAAACTATGGAGATATCACTCCTGGAGCCGGCCCGACGGAACTAAAAAAATGGTTCAAATGGCTCTGAGCACTATGGGACTCAACTGCTGGGGTCATAAGTCCCCTAGAACTTAGAACTACTTAAACCTAACTAACCTAAGGACAGCACACACAACACCCAGCCATCACGAGGCAGAGAAAATCCCTGACCCCGCCGGGAATCGAACCCGGGAACCCGGGCGTGGGAAGCGAGAACGCTACCGCACGACCACGAGATGCGGGTCCCGACGGAACTGCCCCCCTCTTTCCATGAGGGTCACCATCGATCGCTTCAGTGAGAATTTAGATTACTTTAGCGCCCCTTCGACAGCGCTGTCAGCCGACCGTAGTGGCCGAGCGGTTCTAGGCGCTACAGTCTGAAACCGCGCGACTGCTACGGTCGCAGGTTCGAATCTTGCCTCGGGCATGGATGTGTGCGATGTCCTTAGGTTAGTTAGGTTTAAGTAGTTCTAAGTTCTAGGGAACTGATGGCCTCAGAAGTTTAGTCCCACAGTGCTCAGAGCCATTTGAACCATTTGACAGCGCTGTCATTAGAATGGGGCACAAGCTCTGGATTATAAATGGATGAGAGAGGATATTGGTCGGGTCACTCTTTCGAAGGAACCATCCCATCATTTACCTGGAACGATTTTCGAAAATCACGGAGAAAATAAATCTGGATGGCCAGACGGGGATTTGAACAGTCGTCGTCCCGAACGCGATTTAAAGTGTGATGACCACTATGCCACCTCGCTTGGGGATTGGTCTAGATTCAAATTTGCTCGAATTAACTGATCTAGCGCAAAAAAAGACGCACGGACATTAGATTGGTCTCTATAGAGACCTCTCGCAAACTGTCCTACAATTTTAATTTGAGACTGATAAGGTATTTGCCCTAAGCAAAAACCTTAAGATATTTTCCGGAAAAAACCTTGACGCTTGAAAATTTTCAACGCCTGAAAAATAATTTTCAACTATATATTATCAAGAGCCAGGCCTTTCGTTGAATGCACATCTGGCATTTTAGCAAGTTAATGCCGGTATTTGCACCGGCCGACACATGCGAGTGTTGAACTTGTTGACATACTATAGCAGGTTGTGTACTTCAAAGTTATTTGAGGATTGTTGACAGGTATTTGAGGACAAACTGATGTGTCCCTGACAAGTGCGTGTGCTTGCAGGACTAGAGAGAACACAAGCGGAAATTTCTCAGAGACCACTTTACAGACTCACTCGGTTCTGGTCATGCCTTGGCCATGCCACTGAGCGGGGAATGGAAGAAATCATATGAATGGATAGTAAGTAAACCCCAACATAAATGTGTTAATGATGACAAATACCACTTGTTCAGAACAACAGACTCTATATGCTTAAAACACAAGTGACAAACTTAACAACCAATTCAAAAAATTGTATTTTATATGTTTACTGTTTGCGTCACCCTAGCAAATACCGAACCTGAACAGTTGATGACACTCGCAAAGCAGTGGAGAGAGAGAGAGAGCTCCAATAAATTTAGATGAAAAAGTTCATTTAAACATAACTTTGTATCGTACCACCAATTATCAACTTTTTAAAGACAATCAAAAGCCTATTTTAATACCAGAATTACGAAAAATTCTTATTTAAGTAAACAAAGACAAACGTTTTGAAAATACTTAATTTTCAGAAATATACCTTTTGATCTGTAAAAACGTTGGCAGCTCTTGACATGGTTCATGTTAATGGAAAAGGGTGAAAAGCATGTAAGTGAAATCAACCAGACGCGGATACTGAGTGAAAACATTCGTTTAAGTTACGTAACCATAAGAGACTTGTGTCAGTCATATGTTTCACATGAAGTGAAACTATTCAAAGTTGGAGAATGACCGAAAACATTCATACAACTGACATAGCCGCAAAGACTAGCTTCATTCGGGTGTTTCATGCGACTGAATGAAACTATAACCTTCTGGGCAGGTGGTTGTTAAAACCGGCAGGTTGTCCCGTCGCTCTCTTGAAGCAGCATTGGAATCCGTTAACATTGTGTCCAATGTCTTAGAAGAAATGGTACAGGATAATGGTAAGGAATTAAAAAATAATTTTCAAGAGACCTCACAGTTCGCATAAGAAGACGAGCTAACAATCACAGTACCGACTTCTGTGCTATAAGCAATATCGAGACAACAGTCCTAGAAGAAGCCCAGAGGAGTACTAAGGCAAGAAACCTTTCTTGCATTACGTAAGAAACAAATTCCATTACAGGTTTTTCTGTCGTCAAAATTTAGTTAATTCCCTTCAGAGCATAATTTCGAGGTGATGGCGTAAACTGCAGTGACGAAGATATGCTTGAGTCAGACAAAGTTTTAACAATCAATGTCGCTAGAAATTCCGTCTTCAGTTGGAGAATTTTCCGTTTGGACACAAGAAATGCTTCAAGAAGAGCCAAGTAGAAGATTAGAGAACGCTTTGGCATTGTTCGAGACATGCAATTCAATATCTTCCTCAATGTTAGAACTCGGTTCCAAGCGGTAAACACTCTTCCAATTCCAACAGCAACGTCAGAGAAACACCAAGTTTAAAGCCTACCTAAGGAATAGTACAAATGAAAAGAGACTGAATGGTCTTGCACTGGCCTCTGTGCATCGTAGGGTCCCAGTTGATTCAGAGAATGTAATGAATCGGTTTTCCAATCTGCCACGGTCGATAAATACTTGCTAAAAGTAAGTGCTAGCCGCTGTTGTTTGGTTAATACCGACAAAATTTCGGCGCTAAAATTAAATAGTAACATTCTGGCAAAAAATCCTAAATACCCAACCACATGCGTGAGTTTCCTCGAGAAGCAAAGAAAATCTGGTGGTATTTTACGTTATTCGTTATTTAAGGTACATACAATAAATGAAAAATAATTAATTGCATTTGCGAGAGGAGTAATTCTTTCATCCGTGAATTATTTCTTTGCGAATAAAATTTCTCGAATGACCAGTTTATTCGAATAATACCCATTTCTGTCTACGATGAACACTTTAGTGAATGCATTTCGTAGCCACGGTGGATACGAAGTCCACACCTACAATAGCACTTCAAGTTTATAAGCCAACTAGCTCCGCAGAAGACGGGGAGATTAAAAGAATGTATGATGAGGTAGAAGGAATTATTGAGGCTGTTGCGGGAAGCGAAATTGTAATTGTAATGGTGGACAGGAATTCGATAGAAGGGAGATACGGAAAAATACAAATGAAATGGAGGGAAATGAATGAAAGAAGCAGCCAACTAGTAGAATTTCGCACAGAGCATAATTCAATCATGGCCAACACTTGGTCATGTCAGTTTGGATAACATGTCGGTCAGTGACTGAGGAAAGAGGGGTCTGCAGAGATGTGTTGCTTCCCACGCGCTGCCGCTAAACGGGACGCAGCAAAGCTCGTGCCGTGCAGGCTGTTAGCGCTGCGCCTCGGTCTCGCCCGCCTGCGACAGTCATTTTTCCCACGGACACGCCTGCGCCTGCGCAGGTCCTCCCGTACCTCCCTGGCGCTGTGCCAGCGGCCGCCTCTTCCCACGGAGACATTCTAAATCCGCATTACGCATGCGCGCTGCGGCTCTCATAAGCTCCTGGCGCTGTTGTGACGTTACTGCACTCAGCTTGTCTGGGTAAACAGCGACATTCAGAAAAAACTGCATAGAAGATAGCGGTCAGTGCCATCGCTAACATTATTATCGAAAGTCATTGAAAAAAAAAAAAAAAACGCCCATATGCGAACATATTGTGCGGATGTTTAAATCTGACAACCAGATTGCACACACTGTGTCACTCTAAACAAGTCTCTCAGATCTTTACAAGCATAGCAGTTCTCCACAACATGTCTTCCTCCGCACCGAAACAACGTCACTATTGCGCCACTGACTCGTTACCATTTTCGTTGGGTTAAACTGATCGGCTGTGAACGTAAGAGCGCGTTTGTGAATTGGTCCGATGTCTGCGGTCATGGCTGCTTGATAAAGTCCTTATACGATGGAGTAACACTGCATAGATCGCACTAACGTCGTGTATACGATATCTTTTACAAATGAAGTGCACTCGGTCATGCTCCTATCAAACGAAGTGCAGTCATGCCGACTCCAGTACCGTTGTCATTTTCGGCGGCAACCTGACCAAGTTTGTGATTTCACCAAGCGCACAAGAACCATTGAGCAGATCGTAAAGAAAACAACCTGCTGCAATATCATTTACAGACTCGACTACGGCCACTATCTCGTAGGAGAGTTTTACTGCAAGCTCCAAAATCAAGACCCGATTGATATCTATGTTAGTGGAAAAATCTGATGAAACAAAAGAAGACTCACAGCAAGCTGTAGATGACGTTGATATCTATGTTAATGGAAAAATCTGATGACACAAAAGAAGACTCACAGCAAGCTGTAGAAGACGTAGATATCCTAATTATCGCAACAGCTCTTATGATCGCCCCATCAAATGAATCTCGGTAAGTAGTGGGGGACATCGACTTTTCGATGATTTTGACTTGCCTATGTAGCCTTGACATAAAAAACGTCTTCTTTATGAAACCAGCCGGAGGAAAGGTGTCTCAAACTCTCTACAATTATCATCTTGCCGCTGACAAAACCCTATCAGATCATTATATTGTTCTTGTACGTGATTTTTTGTTTTGTTTTAGGGCGCAAAAAGAATTAGGATCATACATGCCCACGTCAAATCTGTGAAACAGTAAGACAAAGAGAGTTAAAAACAACCATACATCAATCCCCATCGACGGAAGATACGACAGCTAAAAAGCAGGCACGTGGAGAACGTCTATAAAATACGCTATAGAGAAACGAAGGCCCAGAGCTAGAAATTACATGGTCGTCGCCACACTGCTACGACGGCTAAAAAGTAAAACGCGGTCGACAGCCCACGCGTCGTTCGCTAAAACGGCCGATAATTCAGACGGCAAACCCAAACGGGAACGTAAACTGTTAAAAAAAAAAAAAAGGCACTCAGTCAGGAAATGGCGGACAGTTAAAAGTTGGACGCAATGGGCACAAAGTGGTAGAGGAGTACCACTTAACAAATGGCGATGGCTAAAAAGGCAGTGCCCAATACGCAACCTGGTTAAAATGACCTCCTCGCGGCGGGAGGGCCGAGAGGAAGTCGTCAAAACCGCTGGGAGAGACTTAATAGCCCGGAGCTTATTCCCATGAAGAGAGGACCAGTGGAAAGTGACACAACCTCCTGACAGACCGCATCGGAGGGAATGTAAGAAATAGTGGGCTGAGGTACGAGGACTCCGGCCTTGGCAGCAGCGTCAGCAGCCTCGTTTCCTGTCAGGCTGACATGAACAGGAACTCAGATAAACAAGACGGTGGTTTCGTCAATAGTGAGCCCGTGACAGTTTCCTTGGACCCGTTGCGCTAAGGGATGGAAGGTGTACAGCGCACATATGCTCTGAAGGGCGCTGAGAGAGTCGGAGCAGATGACGCAAGTGAAAAGCCTGTGTCGCCGGATGTACTGCATCGCCTGATACAGGGCGAAGAGCTCTGCTGTAAATACTGAGCAGTGTGCCGGAAGCTGATACCGAAGAACGTCAGAGTCAATGATGAAGGCACACCAGACATCACGCTCAGTTCCAGAGCCATCAGTGTGCAAAAACGTGCTATCACGAAGTTCTGTGCGGAAGATTGTGAAATTGAAGGGGATGGAGCGAGGCTGGAGTAGAGTCCTTAGGAAGAAAAAGAAGGCCACGGTAAACACCGGCCGCCGCACGAAGCCAAGGTGGTGAAGGGTTCACACCCACTGGGAAAGTTGCAGGGAGCGTGGAGTTAATCTGCTGGAGCATGAACCGAAATCAAACTAACAGTTAGGAGGCAAGCGTCCCATACTGGCAATCGAAGATGTCATCGAAGAAGGAAGCATAGGATGGGTGTCCATGCGTGGCAGACAAATGGCATGCATGTCTGCTGAGGGGAAAGCCACGGTGGTAATACTGCGGAATTTCACCAGCTTCTGCATACAGACTCGCAACCGGGCTAGTGTAAAAGATACCAGCGGCCAAACGGATTCCACGATGGTGGACAGTATTGAGATGCTGTAAGACGGGCAGATGTGCAGATTTATAAACTATGCACTCAAAGTCTACCTTCGAACCGACAAGGGACCGGTACAAACGGAGGAGTGTGGTTCGATCTGCACCACAGGAAGTACCATTGACGACACGTAGGACATTGAGGGACTGCGTATAGCGGGTTGCCACGTAAGACACGTGGGAGGACCAAGGAAGTTTCCTATCAAACATGAGCCCCAGAAATTTCATAGTTCCTACGAACGGAAGAGCAACATGTCCAAAATGTAAAGACTGTGGAAGAAACCATTGGTGCCACCAGAAATTCATACAAACGGTTTTGTCAGTGGAAAAACTAAAGCCGTTGTCGATGCTCCATGAGTAAAGACGACCGAGACATCGCTGAAGACGCCGCTCAATGAGACAGGTCCTTGGAGAACTACAGTAGATGACAAAATCGTCAACAAAAAGGGAGCCAGAGATGCTCGGCGGGAGATAGGCTGTTATAGGGTTAATGGCAATAACAAAGAGGACGGCGCTCAGGACGGAACCCTGAGACACAGTGTTTTCCTGGAGAAAGGTGTCCGGCAAGGCAGAACCCACATGTGCCTTGAAAACTCAGTTTTCTAAAAATTCCTCAAGGAAATTGGGCAGGCAACCAAGGATGCCCTATGTGTAGAGAGTATGGAGGATACCAGTCCTCCAGCAGATGTCATAGGCTTTCTTTTTTTTTAAACGTCACGTCATGAAATTTTGTTAGAAAACTTCATATTCGGACTCAGCACCCTCTAAGAAAAAGTATAGAATGGATGAAATTAGAACTACCTCACAACTTCCCAGGTAAAAACACAATCTGAGTGGAGTGTATTGGCTTCAACGATTTGGGGAAATCATGAAGACTTGAATCTGGATGACCACGCGAGGGTCTGAACCGTTGTCCTCCTCACTGCGACTCGACGCCTCACCACCGCGCCACCTCGCTCGGTCTCTCGTTGGGAGATATAGCAAGAATATACGGGATAACACTACATGCGGCATAAAATTAGAAAGGACTGAGATTGACTCCTCACACAGTTTTTGGGAAACTAATCTAGGACTATGTTCAGTCTACACTCGAAACACGTCAAGATGGTGGGCAGGGAACTAGAAGGAAAGTTCTTATCATTCGAAGATCGAAAGGAAACACAGAAACACTTGCACAAATTTTCCACTTGATGTAATGAGCAACTGCTCACTACACATAGATAACTGTAAAGAAATGATGACGACAAGAAAGACAGCCATCAGGGGTGAACACATCGTTTAAATGTTTTCATATATTACTGAGCAGCGATTTCAAATGGGACAGACTCCTCTGTTAGAGGGAAGGCGAATGTCAGACATACTTGTTTTTAATGGTTTTGAGGAAGTACTATGCATCTCTATAGAAAATCACATACAAGCCTCTAGAAATACGCTACTATGATCGCAACAGATCGGTTAAGACCTTCGATGCAATAACAGAGACGCCTACGGAAGTTAAAGGGGTATCTCTGGAAGAAAGGCGACGTCGTTATCGCACTGTTGCGTGACTTGAGCGAATCAGTGTTAAGAGAAAGATAATGTGATATTTCTTGTACCACAGTCACGTATCTCGCTCACGGATCACGAGCATACGATAATAAAGATTAGAACTCGTACAGGGCATTCATACGGCCGTTGTTCTCTCGCTCAATATGCGGAGTAAGAAATTAGCTATTACTGGTGTGAAGTACGCTCCACCACAGGAAGTACTGTTGATTACAGAGAGTGTGTAAGTAGAAGGACGTCTTACAGGCGTCTGGTCACTTGTCGTGGTATGGAGTAACAGAGATGAAAAACGTAAATGTGAACAGTAACAGACCATTTTAGTCCAACACACTAAAGGACTGCTAATGAATGAATGAATGAATCACGTGAAAGACATCGATGACAATGGAAGTTTGAGTCAGGACTGGGGATGTGGTCAGAGAGAGTGATGCTTACAGCGACTGCCCGAGATAAGCAGGAAGTCTGGTTCCGAGTCCCACTCAGGCCCTAATTTCGAATTACCACACTATATATTCAACAAATAAGTTGTAGACCGACCTATACCCCCTAACTACATTTCCTACGTATCCACATGAGCCCCAGTTTCTCTGAATTTCTCGTCCACGTCATTTCGTGGGAAAAAGTAATATTTTACCAGGCTCTACAGGGCTACTACAAATGATTGAAGCGATTTCATAAATTCACTGTAGCTCCATTCATTGACATATGGTCACGACACACTACAGATACGTAGAAAAACTCAAAGTTTTGTTCGGCTGAAGACGCACTTCAGGTTTCTGCCGCCAGAGCGCTCGAGAGCGCAGTGAGACAAAATGGCGACAGGAGCCGAGTGCTTGAAATGCACTCACATCAGTCAGTCATAACAGTGCAACGACACTTCAGGGCATAGTTCAACAAAGATCCACCAACTGCTAACTCCATTCGGCGATGGTATGCGTAGTTTAAAGCTTCTGGATGCCTCTGTAAGGGGAAATCAACGGGTCGGCCTGCAGTGAGCGAAGAAACTGTTGAACGCGTGCGGGCAAGTTTCACGCATAGTGATGTGAAAGATTCAGTGTTTAAACCTCCTCTACCAAGAAACGAGCCAGAACTGCGAGCTCGCATCAACAATGCTTTCGAACTCATTGATGGGGACATGCTGCGCCGAGTGTGGGAGGAACTTGATTATCGGCTTGATGTCTGCCGAATCAGTAAAGGGGCACATATCGAACATTTGTGAATGCCTAAAAAAACTTTTTGAGTTTTTGTAGAGCTGTGAAATCGCTTCAATCATTTGTAATAACCCTGTACATTGAATCCAGAATGAGATTTTCACTCTGCAGCGGAGTGTGCGCTGATATGAAACTTCCTGGCAGATTAAAACTGTGTGCCCGACCGAGACTCGAACTCGGGACCTTCGGTAGCTCAGATAGTACAGCACTTGCCCGCGAAAGGCAAAGGTCCCGAGTTCGAGTCTCGGTCGGGCACACAGTTTTAATCTGCCAGGAAGTTTCTACATGGAATGTACGCTCTTGGAAATTATGCAGTAAAACTCTCCGCAACAGAGTGCGACACCAATAAATGTATCAGAAAGTAATGAGGCAAGAATATGTCACTCTTAAAGTCATTCACTTAGAGGGTGTCATTAAACTTCTTGCATTGTGTCATGTTTAAGCTTTCCTTCGGATGTTGTCCACAGTTGGTAAAAATTGTGTCGTCCTTGACTGTTCAGCTCTCCTGTGTGGTAGGGTGAAAAATGAACGGTTGGATTCAGCGTCGATTTCGAAAAATTCCAAGCTCGATCAGACGGGTTCGTGTATTAAGGAGCCGGTGATTCACTTACGTAAATGTTATCCCTAGGGAACAGCGGTCGTCAAACTGCGGCCTGCAGGCCGTATACGGTCTGAATCAAATAATCGAGTGCTCCATGTTTCTCAACCGCATTTTATAACAATATGCTTCTAGCAACTATTTGCAGAATCAAAAAAAACGTCAGCTAACGTTAACAGCTTCTTAAGAGTGTATTTTTCTTGCCCAACAAGCCAAAAAAAAAGGGTCACAGAAACAGTAATACTTTAAGATGTGCAAAATTTTAATTGACGTCTGTGAACTTGGACGCGAGCAGGGGTTAATTGACGTTGGCGAACTGGGGCAGAGTGGTATATAGCATGGTCACTGCAAAGTTAAGAGAAATAAGACGGGGACTATTTTATTGTTTGCAGACAACTCACGAACGGGTGCAAATAGCACGGATCAGCTGCTGTGGTACACATGTTAAACTGGAAGTAACATGGATTCCTGAATGCGCCTTATGCGGACGGTCGTATTCAAAATAAAGTTTGTAGCAAGTAGTGTGAAATCAAATCAAGACTGTTGTAATCAATGCAATGAGTAAAAGACGAATTAAATTCAAAGCATCTGGTAAACATATGTGATCGTGTCTCATATTGCAATATCTATTGATAATATAATTTACTAATTTATGTATGCTGCCAATTAATAGTACGATTGTACTGGAAGGCGTAATAGAGTGATCAGGACAAGAGAACTCGCCATTCGATACATTTTGATCTGAATTACACTGCTGCTTGCCGAGACGTGGTTAGACGAGTTCTAACAGACTTCGCCATTGTTGCCAGTGAGACTGACAGAAGAGGCTTGTCCCTTTATTTTTTAGTGAAACCCTATTTTTTGTTTCTGTTGATCCACTGAGGACATGGGACAGCGGTTGGTCAAATATTTAGCAATGAAATTCTTCAAACAGCTGTGCAATTGAGATATTTTATTTTCGCTACCAGTTTCGGCAGTTCATTATGTCATCTTCATGCCCCATATGCACTTCTCAAAAATAATCGATATTGGCATATTGGCAGTTGCAGTTACGTCTTCGCGTCTTCGAAGGAAGCACTTTAGCTACGGGTTCACAACACCCAGAAACATGTGGCCCAGTATGCAAACATCGATTATTTTTGAGAGGTGTATGTGGGACGTGAAGATGGCATAATGAATTGCCGATACTAGTAGCGAAAATAAAATAACATCTCAACTGCACGGCTGTTTGGCAAATTTCAGAGTTAAATATTAATTATTTGTTTTGAGACATCTGACGTAAGAAAAGTCATTTATATCATTTTTGTTACCTCTCTTGTATGAAGAACAGTAAGTTGTACAATATTAAAGTTTCAACAACGTCTTTTGGCCTACAAATGCTGTCCATCGTCATTTATTTCAGTTTCTTCTGTGCATCACTATTGCCGATGTGGCGTCCGATCTGGAAAAGTGGCCACACTATTACTCGGAAAAAGTGGCCAAGGTGTTAATCCCAATAAGAGTTAGACGGTTTCATAAAACACGCAAAATATTACAGATCAGACTGACTTTTACATCCTTTTATGTATGCGAACTACCGTCCGCCATTCTATCCTTTTGTGACAATTCTGAATGAATAAAGTTCTATATAAAGATAGTAAATCTTCTCGAAAGAACAGATACCATTGATGACCGTGCAGCTTCTCTAGAACAAATTATAATTAATTGGAACCCTCAGCTGCCGGCAGGTGTTGCTGATGGGCAAATGTCTATTAGGAACATTACGTATGTAGGTTGTGAACAGTTGGAAATGTGGGTCTTACGGGAGGGCGTGCAAGGGATAAGTCCCTGCAGTAGCGCAACTCATCTGTGTCCTCGGTGGCTCAGATGGCTAGAGCCTCTGCCATGTAAGCAGGAGATCCCATGTTCGAGTCCCGGTCGGGGCACACATTTTCAGCTGTCCCCATCGAGGTATGTCAGCAACACCTGTCGCCAGCTGAGGGTTCCAATTATCATTTAATAAAGTTATGTTATGAAAAACCGTCATTGTTCTGTTGTTTGGCCTGATACAACAGTCTGATTCACAACGGCATGCTGCAGCCGCTTGGTATTCTTTCAGATAGGAGGGCGTGAAGATGGCTAGAATATTTGCCCGGAAATGAGAACAACAGATACGGTACCCTGTTGCAAAAGCACTGTCAACAGCACCCGCTGCTATACTTTTTCACTTAAAATATTTGGTACGATACTTTATAACATGTAGATTCACATGTTTTGGTGGTAAACTTCTATCAATAACATTGATTTGGTGAAACCTGAATCTCTCTTTGAGTGGTCACTACATCCCCACCTCTCGCCCACACCTTCCGATGAGGCCCAACGTGTCGTCCTACAATGTCAATATTGGCTCTTAAGCAGAAAAGTTTGATGCTGATGACGGGTGCTCTTGAGAGAGTCGGCTCTCGCCTTTCGGTCGGAGTAGGTTGCAAGACTGAGCTCTCGCTGCTCTGGACAGCCTGCCTTCTGTTGGCTGTCTAATATACTTTTATTTGATTGTAACTGTTTGACGAAGTTGCTGAAGTTTCGACTTCAACGTAACTTTCCGAGTACAGTTGGCAATTGAGCATTCTGCGTACTAGCGGCCTATGTTGTCTGTCTTGAGCAGTTTTGGCTAAAGTTGACTGTATCAGAGTTACTGTGTGACTTCACTTGTTAAAATCATACCGTCAGTGATTGTGTGGCGAGCCTTCTTCGTCGCTCTCAGAGGCGCCTTTGTACTGATAGGAAGTCTTTAGTCTGGAACAACCAGACCAGGATAATTTGTTTCGGGCTATACTCGCGACATTATCATCACCACGACGGGACGTCGAAGCAACCAGCCATCGCTTCCGGTACGCCAGATCGTGTCCTTGCAGTTAAGAAGGCAGCTTGGGAATGTATGTCCGCAGCTCCGGCAGATTAGGGAATTTGCTCTGTGATAATAAGAGCTCAGCAGAGCGCGCCGTTCCCGTCTTTTCTTACGTGGTTCTGTCTCGGATGTTCATTGCCTGAGTTCTCACTACTGTAGCAGCAATTAATGTTGGGTTGGCTGGGTGTTTCTCTTAAGATTTGAGTTGCAAGGAATTGGCTCCACATACCAGCTGGTCATAAATGTCACAATCTAGCTTATGGATAACCTCACCTTCACAGCATTTATTTGAGTATCCAATTTGGTGTATTGTAAATGTTTCATGTGTTTTGTTTACTATTTTGAGTTTAGTCATAATAAATCAAATTGTTATTTTGGACAGAACTTTCATTCTGTTAATCGGTAGAGCAACCCTTTCATTTCTCACTACGTTAATGGAACTTTCCTTAATTTCTATCCAATTAAATTATTGCAGGTGCCAAACTCTTTTCTATTCCACTTGCAGGGTCGATTACAGTCAGTTCGTGTTTCTTCTTAATCCATGTGCAACACCAAAAGTCGGAGTTAGAAAAGGGGGGGGGGGGTTAGAGCATCATTTCCATATGAAGATTCGAGAAGAATTTAGTGTTAAATACACCGCTAGCCCCGGCACCTCGCACATGTCCTGTTGGACTTCACCACAGTTGTATTTGTTGTATGCTTCATCTTTACGGTCCCATTTAATTATATTTGTTTTTACTGGCGCTACACCTGTTCTGATGCGATTTAGTGTTCTCCGAATCTTCCAGTTTGATGGATTAACGCTGGGCATCTCTTGTGAGGTGGGGTACTTAGGGGGCTCATTTAGCTCGCAACTGAGGAATCTCTTACGGTATTTAAGTCTCCCAGGTCAGCATGAAACACCGTGTAGGCGCTTGTTTCAATTTATCTGCATGTTCATGTGCAATTCTTTGGGATTCAGGGTCTGAGAATCAACCCGCTTTATATAGCTTCCCAAGTGGAATGGGTTTTATGCGTCCTGATGTTAGCTTGCATGTGTCATTTGGCACAGACTTTTTTTGGCTTGTGCGAATCTGGACCATATGGGATATGCATATTCCGATGTGAAAAGCATCTGGACACCTCTTTTTAATACAGGATGAATCAAAAAGGACTTCACAACTTTGAAATGATATAGAAATGTATTGAGATAACTTACAGAATCAGTGGATTTGTAATATTGTAGCAAACAACCTCACGTCTCACGTAAAAGTGTCAACTGTCATTTTGGTTTGATGTAACTATCACAATCTGTGATGTAGTAAACGTCCCACTGGTAATCAGTTTCTCCCCACACTCATTGCAGCAATCGGACGTAACTTGTGCAGTGGCAGCGAAGATTCCATCTTTCACGTAGGCTTGGCTGTTTGGTAGGAGAGGAACATACACACAATTCTTAACGAAATCCCGGAGAAATCAGTCTAGTGGTGTCAAGTCTGGAGAGCGAGGTGGCCATACAATTGGCCCTTTGGGGGCAATCCACCCATCTGGGAAGCAATTATCGAGGAACCCTCAAACTTCTGTGAGGAAATTAGGTGGTGTACCGTCTTGCTGCTAGTAAGCCATCCCATTTCATTTATCTTCATCGATCTGTGGAATTGAAAATGTTCAAGCATATCCAGATACACAATACCAGTGACCGTTTCCTTCATGAAGAAGAAAGGTGATTTATCATCTCGCAGTGGACACAACCGGTCTCAAAAAATTGTCACTGTCAATAAAATTCACCAACAGCCATGTACTTTAAGATATTTCACTTTATTCTCAAGGCTACCAGTTTCAGCATTTCATTATGCCATCTTCAGGCCCCTTACGCTTCTATCCAAATAGACGAACTTGTATAGTGCCATAAATCATTGGATATCGTGAATTCAATCGTTATACAATTGCTTCATTCGAAAACGTGACAGAAATTCTAATTCTTTTTATAGTATCCAGTGATTTATGGCGCTATACGACAAGTTGGTTTATTTGGATAGAAGTGCATGGGGCGTAAAGATGGCATAATGAAATGCCGAAACTGGTAGCCTCGAGAATAAAATAATATCTTATAGTACCCGGTTGTTGGAGATTTTTATTGATATTGACAATTACTTAACCAGCCCTTGTCCCCTGGCCATAATGGACCAACAGATATCGTCTCAACAAAGTTATTGTGTCAAGAATAAATTGTAGGCCTACTTGGAGGTTCTTAAGCGTAGTCAGTGCGAAATATACGCCGAACACTTGTTGGAGAGTTCGTTTCATGACACACAGCGAGCACACTCAGCACGAGTGATTTATGAAAGTAGCCATTTTAAATGTGTGCTACGCTGGCGATCCTGGAGGCGAAATGGGGTACTGATGCACTACGTGAATCAAACTTAAGGCTGGTTGCCACAAAATGGCACATCTACCGATTATGTAAGTTACCTAATAAATTTATATATCATTCCAAAGCTGTAATGGCCTTTTTGACTCACTCTGGACAAGTGGTCTGGCTCCCCACTAGTATTCGCTAGTTCCTCAAGATGATGTTCATGGCGGCAACCTTTTGGCAAGTTTCCTACCAATGACATTTGTATATCAGTGATCTGTCCAGCAGAATACCCATATACGTTGGTTTGTCTGTGTGTTCCACATTGCTCCCATCTCAGGGGAAGTTCAGTTTCCTGTTCGCCTGATTTGTGCGAAGGTTTCAGATCTAACTTGTGTTGTCGAGGGGGTTTGGTTTCAAGGAGTTCTATCAGTTAATATACAGACATGATTTTAATTTGTTTTCCAGTTTCCCTTCCACTCAAAACTCTTTCCTTGTGCAGTAGTAGCCAGAGCATCTGCATAAAAGGAATGGGTAGTATAGTCTTCGAAGGAAAGAAATGGTGTAATGAAACTAATCTTTAGGTTACAATTGACAATGCCATATGACTTTACTTTTACAAATATAAGCATCAAACATGCACGATACGAGCTTTGTTCAATATTACAAAGTGACTTATTCTTAAGTGAAGTATGTATGTTTCAAGAAGGTACCAAAAGAAAAAAAAATGAGGCGCATTCATTGAAGGCTTACGCTTATGGTATACAAGTTTAGTTTACATAAGTGGGATACTGAGCGAAGAATCCGAAAAACTACTATATAGTACAATCTGTTTTATTTGTCGGTAACACTGTATAAGAAACTCGTTAGTACACTTTGTCAAGGCGTCGTCAATGGAAGAGAGACACATTAAATTAGAAATTAATTTAATGACACGATATTCTAAGGCAGTCTTCCTTCAACGCACGCTTTAAATGAATGTAACGAAGTGAATCACTGTAGTTCCTCTTACCTGAACATCAGGGAGTAACGAGTGGTGACGTCACGATGTGCAGGTGTGTCAGCAATATATCTTGTGGTCTGATCACTCTCTACTCAGTACAATACGAAAAAATACTTCTGCAACACTGCTTACTTTGCACAGCAGGTTGTGGGAGGTACACGCAAAGCAGCGGAAAAATAGTTCTCCGCAACTCAGAACACCTGCCACGGCAGCCTGTTTTGCATATGTGGCAGTATACCTGTTCTACTAGCACTAAAAGTTTTCAGTGGAGATAAATAAGTTGTAGCTACAGTTTATAGGACGATGACAACTTGCGATGTTCTAGTTGAAGCGAACGTGACATTTAGAGCTCAACTACGACAGAACATACTATTACGAAACATCTACCGATGGGCACATGTTTTTAATAACTTAAATGTATACATTGGGTAACAGAAATAAGAATCAATTGTTCTTAAAGGATTTCAGTCTTTAACACTACCGTAAAATCTGGCTTATAAATTACAAGTTGTTCTGGTACACACTGCAACTTGCTGATTGTACAGATTACGTATGCCACAAAAGTGTAAAATTATGTTAACATTTAAGTAAACATAAGCATTCTATTTTACAAATCCATGCAAGAACTGCAGCAACAAAAAGAAGCGGCAATTTTTATAAACAATTGCTTAGAATGCCCTTTTCACAAATGTAACTCACAAGCAGTACTTATAAGAAAGCGAATTTTTTGTGATGATGGTCGAATCGTTAGCTGAAGTTTAATGAGTACGTGTTCCAGCTTTCCTTCAGTAAGCACTTGCTGTTAGTCGTCTGATGAGAGATGGGGGGAAAAACTACGCCTAATAAATTATATCGTACAGTAAATGTTTTCCGTATTTTTCGACACGAGTGGTAATTCGTTGGTTGTAATCCGCCTGACACATGCTTCTTTACCTACACAGACACGTATTACGTGAAGAACGTCAGAGTTTCAAATAAGAGAACAGTGTAAACATAATTTCCTCCGATTTCTGCCGGGGACGTGTATTCTGCGATAGCAGAAACAAACAACACATAACAGCAGACCTTATGGGCCTGCTATAAGGCGCCAGTGGTATATGCTTTATACTAAGGCACAGTTTTCCCAATTTAAACAACGCTCAAAAGAAGATTCTAAGATTAAACGGACCTTTCAGATGGCTGTACAATACCTGCAATTCGATAACGCCTCATAGGACAAAGGAAAAAACGTATTCACAGTGAACGCTACCTTCTAGTAGAATCAGTAACTCATTAACAGCACAAAGTCACATATTAATACTACAATTTGAAGCACACATTAATTTTATGCCCAACACGTACTCTTCTACATGCACAACAACTACGGTTACCAACTGGCTCGTTGGTCTAGGGGTATGATTCTCGCTTAGGGTGCGAGAGGTCCCGGGTTCAAATCCCGGACGAGCCCTTCATTTTTTGCCCTTCTATTTCGCTTTGGTTATTGGTCTCCTGCAACTGTAGCAAAATATATTCAATATCATGTTACTTGATAAGTTGGACACATCATACTGCTAGCGATCAAAGGCTAAGCTGTGTCTCCAAAACTACTATTTGAAATGGTCGAAAATTAAGGAAATTACTTGAGTTCCGAACATCGATCGAGGTATTTTATTGTTAAATACCAGTTACAAAATTGCTCAGAAAGCAGATCAATTTCTGCTTGTATTCTCCAAGAGGAGATTTGAAATCCTCCTTCCCATACGAGCATGTAAGCTTAATCAATGATTGCTGTTGCAGTCAGACTATGATAGGTGTGGCTTAGGAGTAGTCAACTGCTTCTTTCTTTTGAGATGTACCGATGATACTGAACGCTCCAGCAGACCGTTAAATCCAAAAATTTGTGGTGAGCATTTTATACAGATAATGCCAGCATTTATATGAACTCCAAAGACGCTGAATGTATGTACTAGAGATTCAAAACGTCGCCCTTCATCATGAGAACATGAAATACCTATGCTGCATCACACATAATCGACTTTGAAAGTGCTGATTAACAGAACTGGAACCCAACGCGTAGAGAAGTGACTGGTGGTATGTGAAGCTGGCTGCAGAAGCAGAAGAGGGTGTGTGTGGCAGAACAACACGTCCAGGAATCCTATTACTATAGTTTTCCTCACGCTCACAAATTACATAACCAAAGGATTTCGAATTTCGTGGCGTAAATAGCCTGAAATATCTACTGTCTCACATAAAGTTTCAAGGAAATGTACTTTACCACAAAATATCCGATTTCTACAAGCTCCTCTAACCCAGAGGGCCGCTTCAAATGAGCTATGGAAAAGAAAGCCGTACAAAAACAAGTGTGCATTACAGTTTCCCTATAATCTGTAACTGACAGTGCAGAACACTCCTTAAAAGATGTCTATCCCACAAACGAGCATTTTATTTAAAATGAAACATGCAAAAACCACAATTACGTATCTTTATACTACACTTTTTATGTCACCGATAAAAATAACTATTAAAAGTTAAATTCACGATTCATTTCATTAACATCATCTGCAGTACCGTTTCTTTAACAGAAAGTCTTGTATTAATTATTTTGTTGTCACTTATTTAAATATGTAGTATTCCTTAGCACTTTCGGGTTAGCTTGTTATTTTCATTCATTATAAACCAACATGTTACGCAAAGACCGTACAAAGATAAGTAAAATAACAGTATTACGGTTATTTTGTTGACCCATTAAAAAATACTGCGGAAGTTAAGCAAATTATACTTGATTGATAAAGCAAAATTCAGTTGCTAAACACGAGTAATATTCTTAGCCACGAGGTCAAACATTTTCTTTCTTCAGATCAACCAAATACCTATCCTGTCTTTCTCCATCATTCCTCGGTCAAAAGTTATTACTCCTTGTCTACTCGCAATAACGCATCGTTCTGAATGTTACATACCACTCAGCGAATCCCCTGAATTAGAGCAATATAAGGCGCTTTTTAATTTGCGATAATTTCGGTTTCTTCCCTTTCCATATACAAACGGAACGTGGAAAGAATGAATGCCTGTACGCCTCTGCGCAGGCTGTTACTTGCCGGACTGCATCTGCACCATCTCTACACGGATAGGTAACAGCGGACTGACGATTCGTAGCTCCTGCCAGGCAAGTTCTCGCCAGATGCACCGCATCACTCTTCAAATGTGTGCCCGACAATATTTTCAACATCTCTGTTCCACACTCTCGCCACACAAACCTACTACCTTCCGCGCCGTCCTTCTTTGTAGAAACTGGACGTCCCCTGTTCTTTCGACGTGTATGGAGCCCGTATACTTGACCAATACATGGTTTTTCTTTTAATAAAAAAGCCTACACAAGAAAATGATTTCCCTCAAGTCTTCCACAGGCATGATGCGGTTACCCACTATACCGCGATTTCATCTTAGCCTACCATTTTCTTTATCTACAGCGGGACCTCTGTGGTGGTTGTCAAAAAGCTTGGGATTTCAATTTATATTATTCGCCAAGTCGAAAATGTGTAACACGAACAGCAGAAGTCCTACTACGCTCCCCTGAGGCACAAAGAAAATTGTCTCGGTGTCCATAGATAACATACTGAGTCCTGCCTGTCTGCAAATTTTTGATCCAGTCGCAAAACATGTCAGACATCCCGTAAGGCTCCAATCTGGTACTGGATCAAAAGTTTATCGAAAGTCTTGACAAACCGAACCAACCTGGTTTCCTCTGTCCTTAAAAGCAGAGTATATCATATGTGTACAGCTCTACTTTTCACGCGATTTCAAATCAAATATAGGGATTGCGGATTTTTTTGTAGGGGGACGCAGCATCAATCTACTACAGACTCTACGTACTGTACCCGTATTGACTGCGGAGACAAGATTTGGACCAATTACAGTGAGCACTCATTCTTCCCCCTCCTATAAATTTTCATCATTCACATGTGCGCCATATAAAGATGAAAACGTATATTTATGGTTACCGTCAGGGTTCTTCCTGCAGGAACTACTTCAAAATGAAACTGAAAGCAGACAACTGAGTACATAAAAAAAAGTAATGCAATCCACTGATACTTAAACAGAGGAGGACGTAAACCCTCTAAATGCGCCGAGAGAGAAAATAAAGGTCAATGTCACACATAACTGTTTTAATTTATCTTCTGTATCATAAACAGTGGCAGTTTCCAAACCAAAGTCCAAAATGAGCGATATAAAATAATTGTGTTCGAACTCGGTGGATATGTTATACTACTCTGTTAAAAACAGAAATTCTGTGGATCAATTACATTTTCTTTTTGGTGGATGGGTGATCCTGGGGAAAATATGCTTGATCAAAGTTTCTGTGGTAAATGTTATGATAAAGGGTGGAATTAACCACTCGCAAATTCTATGAAGAACTTGTTATAAGTTGCGTCGGGCCTTAGTATTCATCTGAGTTTTTTCCTATTTAAGTTGATTTCAACACCACTAGTCATTCATCTTAGCGGCAGGACGGCTACTGAACAATGGCAACATTGAAACTTCCTGGAACATTCCTTGATTTTCCTTTGCCGACGGAACATTTGAAGACAGAATTCATACCTAATCAAAATTTATTGAGATTTCGGGACAGGTCCGGCGATTATATTTGGTATTGAAGTTACTGAAGACAATTGCGTATCATCATACGAGATAGAATGTTTGCATACTGTTTTATGACCTTATTTTCGATTTGTATTTGCAGGCCGTATTTTTAAACTTAAGAGGTGATGAGATGTATTCTAAATTTTAAAACTTAGAGAGGAAGAAGGAGGGGGAGATTTCAAGTTGAGGGAACCAGTCACATTTCTTTGATGAACTTTTTACATAAAATTCTTGTCATTGTTCTGTAACATGTGCTTTACAACATATATAGCGTATTTTACTAAGTTCGGGGGAGAGGGCTGATAAATACGTGTGCTTTTCATTAAGTTTAAAACTGCACTTACTGCCCCTACACTATTTATGAGTTTTAATGACTACACAGTTAAGCACACAGCATGCAACTCATCACCTATTGGGAAAGCATCTACATCTCGACTGATCCTTCCGCAGCCCCTGCCAACCCACTTATATGCATCCTTTACACCGGACCATATGATCAGTTTGATGCAAAATTTCAGTAACTGCGTTTGAGACGAAGACAAAATTAAACGCCCAAAAGTTGGCTGTAACATCATTTTTGTTTATTCGGATATAAGAAATATCAGTCTCATTCTTCCTATTCTATTTCAAGAAATGTAGGGGTATGAAGCATTCTGGTTTACACCAGTCCCATATTTCTCTAGGTCTTCCAGATTCCTTGGACCCACAGGCTTGTCAACTAATTTAGTTATTCTGCTAGTTCCCATCTGATTTCCACATTTCTTCCACTTCCTTTAACCATCTTATATTTTGATAATGATGTGAAAAATGAATGAGAAATACTGCCTGGATTCCTTTTTTTTTAAATTAATGATGACCTATTTCACTCTGACTACCTGATCGTCTTCAGATATAGTGCTGCATTAGTTTACCACTAGCAGCGGCGGACCTGATGGCAGCGGTCGTCGTCGTCGGCATGAGTTTCAAGCCCCAGGCAGATTGGTCCTGTCCTCACCACATTTTCAACACACTACCCCATGCCGTCCAGTCATCTATCCCTTGGTCTTCCTCATGGTCGTTTCCCTTGCTTCTCCATTTCATGATACCTTCTTTGGAATCCTCGTATTTTCCACTCTTTGTAAGTGCCCACACCATGTTATCCTTGATGTTTCTATCCAGTTCTGTAAGAGTACCTCTTTTACTATTTCCCTTACCCTTTCATTCCTCATACTACCTCTCCTTGTTACTCCTATCCTACGTCTGAGGAACTTCATTTCACATGCCTTTATTATCCATGCTTCAGATGCATAGGTCAGTACGGGGATGTTGTAACTTCCTTATATAACTTCTTTACTTTTTTGTGGGACATGTTCCTTCCAAAACAGACTCCTAACACTTCGCAGGAATGATGCTGCTAGTCTCCCAAGTTCGCTGATCTCTTTCTCATTTCTTCAATTTTTCCCAAGTACTTTGACACTTTCCACTTCCTTCAGTTGTTCATCTCTAATACTTTTCCCACTTTCTTTCTAATTATAGCCAGGATCTGACATTTGTTTACATTAAATTTCATTCCATACCGTCTCTTAGCTTCTTCCCAAGCATTCAGCTGTTCGTGAATCTCCTCCTCCCTGTTTTCCCTGCTCATCAATTCATACCGAGAGGGGTAGCATCACATTGGATTCGCATTTGGGAGGACGATGGTTCAAACCCGCATCATATTTTAGTTCCTGTGATTTCCCTAAATCGCTTAAGGCAAATGCCAGGATGGTTCCATCTCCTCCTCCTCCTCTTTTTCTGCAACCTTGGTCATCATATCACCCAAGACCACAATGAAGAGGAGCGGTGACAATGCACTGTCCTGTTTCACATCACTTGTTTGCTGGAACCAATTTGTTCTTTCATTTCCCACTTTCAACAACACTCACACTGCACCGTACACCTCCTCTTCTCTGTTTCTTGTCTCTTTTTCCACTTCTTTTTGCTTCCCAGTCCTTTGATCTACAGACGCTATCAAATGCCTTTTCTATATTGAGAAAGGCCATCTCCTGGTGTTCTTCGCTAGCTTCCTTTTCTTCAGTTTCCATACTCTAATTCCCCTTTAGTGGTTCTCTGTCTTCTTCCATTCCTTCATGATTCTCATGCTCATCACCAGTAGACAGTGATCACTATTCAATACCTCAGATGGTAGTGACTTTATATCCGTTAAAGGGTTCTTCGTTTCCCAATAATACAGCATGTAATCCACCAAAGATTTTTATGCTAGATTGCTGCTGGCCATGTAACTTTGTCTCTCTTCTTCTGAAGCCACGAGGGATCAATCACTAAACCATTTCTCTTGCAGAAATCCATCAATCTCTTTCCTTCTTCATTTATACTGTACATGGTAGGAGGTAAAAAAAAGTTATTGTGTTCTGCTTCCCATCAGTTTAACTTAGCCTCCGGCAGTGGCACGAGCAGTTATGTAAACTACTCCGTAGTATATGTGGTCAGCTCCCACGTTATTATGCTGAGCTAGGGACGCCACCACGGTATTGCTGAGTGGGAGACGCCAACTTTCTGGCACAACCCCGTCAATGGGAGGACCGGGTGCCGTCACATGGGGTGATCCAGGTGGCGTTTATCATTATTTTGAAAACGAAAGTACTGTTTACCGGGAAATGGCATAACTACGATGTCAAAAATTTTGAACTCTTCTCTTACTTGTCCACATTATCTTGTAAAAGTATATACTTTCATCGTAAATTAAACTCTGCCGCCTCTATATGGCTATCATCCTGTTTCGCCACTATTCTTGTTTCGCATCCATAAAGAAGTACTGATGTAGCCGTAACTCTGTATCCTTTTAGAGGAGTTTATGTAGCTCTTTTTCCCTTCCAGATTGTGTTTAAATGATCCAGACCAGATTGTGTTTAAATGATCCAGACGCAGCTTGGAAACATTTAAAATTATAACTAATACAGCAGACTAAATAGTTACATTGAAAAATTGTTCGACAAGTTCATTAAAAGTACATATTTTTAATACATGTGGCTATTTTCCTATTAATGATGCAACTAGGTTTTCTAAAATGTAAGTGGACTATAGTACGTTCAGATCTCGTTTAGTGTATGACTGGAGTTTTCAGCCTGACTTCTGTGTCCTCTAGAACTAAAAGTTGGTAAGCAAAAAATTGTCATATGCCAAATGTAAATACAGCCCTTCTTTGAGGCATCTCATCATCAGTGTATAACAATACACAGAAGATACAAAAAAATCTTTTGGTTTGTACATTTCAGTAAAGCACTCAGCTGCATCGAACACTGGTCGCCAGTTAGCGTGTAGTGACAATAACAAAGAATCCAAGGTCGCTACTGAGGGACCAGTAGGGAACAAGTTTTGAAGTCTCACACAAAGAAACTGAAGTACTTGCGAATAGCGACAGAAAAATTTGTATGTTATAAGCAACATTTCAATTCGCTGTTGCACAATGTATTTCTTTTATGAAGCACATTTTCATCACGTATTCGTATCCGCACAAGAGACGAATTTTAAGAAGTACACAGATATATTATTATATGACTCACGAAAGGTTTGGATATTTTGACTGGCCATTGGTTAACTTATAGCAAATCCATCATTAAGCGTGCGTTACAGCTATGAATCCACTTGGCACAGTCACAACAGTAACGAGGACGACATCGACGACGACGGCAACTAAGCGCAAAAGGTCGATGTTAAATCGTACTCAACCCAACATCTTTGAAATAAGACCGGAGGGGGGAGGACTCTTCAGACTCGTGACTTGCAGTTCTCGCGCAGCACTTCCACCCTTTATTCAACACCACACCGTGGGAAACTCCAGTACCGGTCACCACTTCCTTTAGCAAAAACGAACACAGGCCGTTAAGTCACTGCATAGGGGTGGCAGGTGGCGAGGCAGAGTGTGGGAAACTACTTGTTACAACGCCGCGCAGCCTGCTGCGGGTGTTGCACAGCTGGCCTACTGCTGCTCCATCACGACGGTGGCAGTTTAAAACGGTGAATATCTGCCCCCATCACCGTTAGTTGCGAATTAATTTTTTTTCCTGACACAAAAGCTTTAATTAGTATTTTACGGCAAAACTGCTTTAAGCAAACATTTTCCTTACTGGCTCAGACAATTACTCGCCTAGAAAGGAAACAATTCCATTCTTATTCTGGGAATTACTCCGTCTTATATACATTTTTTGTCCTGGAAATTGCACCGTACGTCAGATCAGTCAAATAGAGTAGCACTACCACTTGTTATCTCACTACTGTCTACGTGAACCACTTGTTACTCGACGAAGCGAACCCTGAACTCGGTGATAGCGGGAGCTAAACTGGTCACGTGTTTCGGTAGCTGTGCTTGTAGCGCGGCGGACTGCTAACCAAAGGTGCCCAGTTCGATTCCCGGCCGGGTCAGAGATTTTCTCCGCTCGGGGATTGAATGTTGTGTTGTCCTTACATTCGTGTCGTCATAATTGACATTCCCCACATGAGATGGATGTATGGGCACGTCCAGAAAGCCATTAAAAAACAACTTGGTCACGTAACTAGGTAGAGTTGCGTCCCAGTTCAAAGCGGCGCGATTTGTTACATAGCAGTGCAAGTATGGAAAGTGGTGGAGGAAAATCCTTTCGTCGTTACCTGTTGTTAACGTCAATAAATTTATTGACAGTAAAGAGAAAGGAATGATTGCGCTGACGGAAAAGGTGCGGAACATGCAAATAAATAAAAGCTTTGCGGAAACTTCACAGCTTCTGTTGCATTAAACTGGACTTTAAGGCTTGTAAAAGGAAACGCTGATAAAAATTATTATGTCTTTGGGATTTTGAGCCAGAACAAACGAGTCATCATTCGTGTGACTGAGCCGGCCGGAGTGGCCGTGCGGTTCTAGGCGCTACAGTCTGTAACCGAGCGACCGCTACGGTCGCAGGTTCGAATCCTGCCTCGGGCATGGATGTGTGTGGTGTCCTTAGGTTAGTTAGGTTTAATTAGTTTTAAGTTCTAGGCGACTGATGACCTCAGAAGTTAAGTCGCACAGTGCTCAGAGTAATTTGAACCATTTGTGTGAACGAGACGGTTCAGATTCAAGAGAGGCATAGTATATAATTTTTTTACGTAAAAATTTGGCATCAGATTCAAAGTGGATTCAGACGAAACGTGGTTTGACACGCATTACACTGTGAATAAACGCTGCGAAAGTGTGCAAGGATTTATGTGAAACAACAGTACTGGTCAATGTTCAATTACTGCCCTTTGCGTAGCATTACCGAATAGACATGTAGCGTATTAACCCTTTCGCGGTTAAAACTCTTTGTACACTGTTCTAAAAATGAAAGCTCAAAGACTGTCTGCCGTTGTTGTCAATATTATACTTCCATATTAAAGGAGGTCGATCGGCTTTGCCAGTCAATTTGGATGGACGCATGAGTCCCAGAATGTAACTAGGTCTATGTCTGCACATTTGAGCCAAGGGTTTTACGGCTAAATTTTCGTTCTCGGGGGACTTTATCAGGATGCTAAAAATAGAAAAGTATGACAAGTCAGTACCAAACAACAGTTTTGAAAAAACTGAAATATCCCAACCAAATTTTCAATGTAACAAATTCTTTTTACACTCAAAAGTCGTTCGCTGGGGCATGTATCTCCAGTTAATCTAACTGATGTACAGGCAAAGAGTAGGCTGATCAGACGTGGACTCTCACGTAAACCGAACGTTGGCTGGGGTGAGCAAGCAAGCTTCTGACGTTTGAGCAAGCACAGCTATTGGCACGGTACACACGTACAGTTTACTTTACATTTTATGCGAGTCTTTTGCACTTTTGGGCGTTCTGTATTAATGTTGGGCAATGCCTCTTTAGGCAGTTTGTAGTTTTAGTTTGTTCCGAAGAAGGCGCGGTTATCCGCGCCGAAACCTAGGTCAACATCCGGTTTCTGTTTGCAATCGAGGCGGATTCTTTATAATCATTAAATTATTCACGATTGCTGACGCGCTGCAATGTTAAAAGTTCTCATATAATTAAGTATTTGTGAAAAACATATTTCCTAGAAGTAATACGTTATAGAAATGTGTTTTCAGAATATATATTGCATTTGGTTTAACTGGTCTTATACCTAAAGAAAGAATAAGATACATTATGTTGAAAGGAAAACTATGCACTATCCTCTGCCTCTAGCTTGCCTGATATTCCACTTGGCCCTGGAGACAAATAAAACAAAAACCAAATGAGATATAACGGCGCATCACTTAAACCAATTCTCCTAATGGGACTGCAGCCATATGGAAGTTCATTTTGTGAAGAATGTGGTCGATGCAGCGTGTGTTAGCAGTGTTTACTGAATCTTGTTTAGCGGTATGCACGTTTGCTCTGACAGTCAGCTGAGTAGTAATATTGCATAGCTTTTAGTATTAACAAATTGTACCTATTTAAATTAGTAATTGACTGAACGCTGCAGAAAATATATGCCGGTTGCTATAATAAAAAGTATGTATCACTTTTTTATTTTCAAAGAAAAGAATTTCATTTACGTGTATTGCACTTAACACCTTTTCCAATTAACAAAATGCAAATACATTCTTGCTATGGGATTCTCAGGTGTTGCCTCATCATCATCATCATAAGCCTATTATCGATTTCAAAAATATCACACTGACAAGAAAGGTAAGTGTAACTGTAGTAGACCTAATTCAGTTAAGTATGAAGTATCAGCACAAGTGCCCCAGTTTTTTCCTCTCTGAAATATGCTCAGGCTAACCAAGAACATTACTGAATAGTTTAGTAGTCCTGATGTTTCAAAGCTAAGAATATAATGAACGAGGAACCCTATAACTCACTCCACGAGCAGACGCAGTGTGCCGGATATAAACACGTTCCGCTCTATTTGATCGCTCGCAACTGTCTCTGTATTCAACCTATGGTAAATAGAATTTTTCTGTTCGTTCCGAAAACTTTTCGCTATTGGGTAGCACAAGGCAGATAATATGCTCAAAACTAATATTAGACAACGGAAATAGCGTCACACGGCGCAGTCATACGCTGCCACGTAAAAATTCTTAACAATTATTAAAAATTCCTTTTCAAATAAATCGCTTTCTATTTGCTGCAAAAAGAATGGGTTTTGTTTATAGAGAAATGTTTTCCGTTGTTTTGTCTGTGTTTGGAAATGTTGTGCCCTATTGTAGCAAGAAAAAGGTGTTTTGTTTGCAAACGAATACCGGTATTATAGTTTTGAACACTTATGAAAAGTTTTTAGGATTCATGGTTATCGGGTAACACGAAACATCCTCATAAAAAATAATACTCTCTTGAAGACGTTCGATTTAAACGTAAGTAGAAAGAAAAAGAACTTACGCAACTAGCACAAACAAGAAGAATGAAAATACTCATCTTGAGTTTGAAGCTCTTTTGTCCGTGTTTGCTTCCAAAAACATTTGTCTCTGGAGAGGGTCCACCTTGAGCACAACACAATTTTCCTTTTTATTTCCCTGACAAGTTTCGCTAAAGTGTCAGCATCATCAGTGATTTTTTTAATAACACTAACACTAACACACACACACACACACACACACACACACACACACACACACTCACTATTACACATAGACATACAATTAGTTAATGGTAGACTCAACCATAACATGCCCAGACGTAATATTTCGAAGTAAATGATTTTTCTACATTACGTTCTATATGACGGCAAATGACAAACTGTGAAACAAAACAATTCGATTAAACATAAAAATCCAGGAAATCCACAGCATTTGGTAACAATGTATATATACAAAATTATCTGTTTTTCAAATATGTAAATACTGTCTCAAAGACTTAAATCTGCGTATGTACAACTAGTGAAGAGCATTTTGCTTGTTTCATAGAAAGATAATAAAAAATCAACTGATGATGCTGAAACTTCAACAAAACATGTCGCGGAAATCAGAAGAAAAATTGTGTTTTGTTCAAGACGGACACTCTCCAAAAATAAATCAAGAAGTAGTTGTAATGTTATCATGAGATAACAATGTCTTCTGGTATGCGTTCAGTGACTTATTTAGAATCCTAGTCTTAGTCTGCAGAACCATGCAGGAATATTAATTGATTGAGACTTTCATGGTAAATAACTATGAACTTGTAAAATTAAGAAAACTACACATGATATAATACCTATCATGATATACGAAATATGTAACTGGCCCTGTGGCGCAATGGATAACGCGTCTGACTACGGATCAGAAGATTCCAGGTTCGAATCCTGGCAGGGTCGTTTATTTTTACATAACTAAAACTTATATTTTGTGTACATATTAACACAAATTTGTTGTATTTCATTCTTTTGCAGCTCATATTTTGCATGATGTGAGATTTTATCCTTAGTTCCTCCTGAGACTAAAAGTAAACACATTACCGATCACTTCAAACAGAAACTGCTTCACGGGGTGACATGATGATAACGCGTGAATTGCACAAGTGTTAAGTGTAGGTAATTTCGCTGAGCTCGATGACTTAGAAAATAGTTATTCAAATGAGAAAGTCTTACGATTCCTTCGCCGCCCCCGCCCCCCACCAAAAAAATGTGTCATGCGAATTTATTGCAACTAGCCTGACACTGCTCAAAACCAAGTACCACAATGTACTACTTAACGATATTTTTACTTGCTTCTACAATAGAAAAGTCAGACCAGAACTTTAAATCTCCTGTGACATCTATTTTCAGTTACTTTTAGGGCTACTGAATTTTAGTATATTATTTATGGGAAACTACTAAGGACGTACTAAGGAAGAAAATGGAGTCCTATATCCAATTTGCCGAATTAATAACTCACGAATAAGACACTAAACAAGAGAACTGATTGTTAATAGCAATAATTTGAATCAGGAGTCGGTTTGTGACTGAGATGCATTGAATTATTCACTGTGTGTCAACAGTCCTTCCGACCTATGGGTATAAAAATGTTTCCTCCGGGCCGGATTCGAACCAGCGACCTATGGATTTCTGCTTATAGAACCTCTACAGTCCACCGCTCTACCAACTGAGCTACCAGAGGAACCCAACAACGGTTTCCGCCATCTTGAAACAGAAGGGCAGACGGCTTCGGTGCCTCTTGAATGAAGTGACATGTACGAAAACGATGAACAAAAGAATGTTTGCTGGAGCTAAAACGTTAAAAACGCTATTCTTGGATTATGTCATAAATTTACAGTGTTCATCTTTCCCACTATTTCGCACAATTTTCCGCGTTGGCTTACGAAATTCATAATCTAATATCACACCTTTTCGTGACAGGAATTTGCATTTCACCTCATTCAAGAGAAGAAATAAAGCATGTATTAAGGCAAATTACATCTGATGATGGACCCACAGGGTCCGAAATGCATCGTGCACTTAATAAACACGAAAAGTTGTGACAAAAGAGTTTTTTAATTCATATCTCCAGTGTATTGAATACACTCGCGTTTGAAGCTGCGAAATATGGATAAAATTAAATACCTACAAACAGCTGGACATCCAAATACAAAGGGCACAGGAAAGTTTTGCAATACAGCTTTTTTTCCGAAGTAATTTCCACCACATTGAATACATCTGTCCATCCTCCGAAACCAATACCTAAACCAGTTCTCCCAAGTTTCTTTAGGGAGTAAGGCACACTCGTTGTACCTAGTCCTCAGGAGGTCCATCACTTGAAAACTGCAGCCATTTCAGCTTCATTTTCACATGTGGGAACAGTGCAAAGTCACATGGAGAAGGGTCTGGACTCTAAGGACGGTGCCCAAGAAGTTTCAGTCCCGTTAGCCGCAAATTTACGGCGCATGCTTTGGCGCGGAGAGCTGGAAAGTTGTGATGGAGGAACCAAATGTCCATTCTTGACTTCGGTCGCAGGGTCTTCAAAGATTGGATGACTTTGGGCAGGTACTGCTCAGTGTACCACTTAGCTGTGAAAGTCTTCTGTGTGTCCAAAACAACATGCTCCACAATTCCACTCGATTTGTAAAGAACAGCTATGATTTTCTTCTTTATTGATCGGGATTTTCTGACAGTCATGGGTGTGTCGTCATCTTCAGAGACCCAGACTTTGTTTGGAGTCTTAGTCGGCACGTCATAATAGTACAGCCAAGTCTCGTCACCTGTCACGATGTTATTAACATATTGAGATTGTCCCTTAGAAAAATTCTTTAATATCTTCCGGCACCAAGTCATACGTTGTGTCCTCTTCCATCAAACTATGCGGGACCTGCAGACAACAAAGTTTCTTTACTTGCAACATGCAGTATCGAACTAATTGCTGGTGCACTTAGCCCTAAGATATCCTCTATCTACTTATAGGTCACTTATCTGTCTTCGTCTAGCATTTTCCTCACAGCATCAATGTTCTCCTCCGTAACTGATGATTGCGGCCTTCCCATCCTCTCGGCGTCCTTCAGAGTGAAATTTCCTGTTTGCAATTCTCTGTACCCCCTGAATATAGTTGTACGATATGGACACACGTCACGGAGTGCAAGAGTAATTTCTTCAAAGCACTGGTCTATGTTTAAGTCACGCGCGAAGTTGTGCCGCAAAACTGTCCGGATCTCACTTCGTGACCACGACGCCATACCAAGCACTTCGTACTATCCCTGATAGTGAACGACTGCGTCCACAGACTTAGCACAGCGGCCACAATGCAAGTATGAAGTATTCTCAGAACACCGAACAATCAGCCGCCCGAGACTTTTTGTTGCCTCGTACTGCAAAACTTTCCTAGTATCCTTTCCCTACAGCATTAAACGGATCATTGAAGAGAGGGTGCCCCCTGTCAAAGACTCATTTTGCAGTAGCACTAGACCCGCTGAGGTAAATCGCCAATAGCCCAGGCTACTCTGTGGAAGATAAAACAGTGGTCTTTGTAGCCTACGCAGATGACATAGGAATCTTCATCTAACAAGAAGAAGACATAACAACATTAGAAGAAACACTAAAAACCTTTGAAGAAGCGTCAAGCACGAAGATAAACAAAATGAAAACAGTACTACTGCCAATTGGCAATGAGCAACTAAATGCAGTAAGCCAGTGGTAAGAAATACTCGAGAGCCACAAAGCACTCGGCATCTTCAGACAGCTTTGCCCACTGAGAAATTGCTGAATACAATTGGAGAATCGTGCTACCTACGAGGCCTCACAAGAATAGACGCCAACGAGAAACTATCACTCCATCAAACAGCAGAACTCATCAATTCAACGATCCTATAGAATGGAGAATGGCTATTACCTGACACAGATCCTGAGCATACCCACGGAAATAACGGGAGCTACGCACAGCCTCCTGTGGCGCAGAGAAATATTCAAAGTGGAGCAGGAAACATGCTCACTACAGGTGGAACAAGGAATGGGCTTAGTGGAAGTCAAAACGAAATGTGCGGCGCTGCTTTAAAAAGGACGCTAGAAATAAACGACAAGAACCCACACAGCATCACTGCTGGGAAGAGTGCAACCAGAGTCCGAAGAACCGCCAACAGATCCTACCCACATACCATAGAAGCTTCACCACATAACATAGCACTTCATAAATAAGAGCTATGCGATCACAACCGTGGCCAATCCCAGCCACAGGGCAGCAAAGAGAATGTACAGTGGGCTGTGAGGAAGGCCTGCGAGGAACAAAATTGAAAATGAATTCCCAGATTTCAACTGGCCACAAATATGGACGAACATTTCGGAAAGCACGCTACCAAACCAAGTGAAAAGGTGCTGTTATCGAATAGTCAACAAGAGGGTACCAACAAACCAAAAACTCGCTCAGATAAAGCTTAAAGAAACAGACAAGTGTGACTCGTGGAACTGTGCCGACACATCAGTTCACGTTTCACATGCATAAACGGGATCAATATACGGGAAACATGCCAGAAAATGCTGGCAAAAATAAACAGAATGGACACACGTTCTGTAACAACGACAGCCATCACTGCGCCAAACCCTTCCCTAGCCGAAAAGACTGACGAAACTGTGGATCCTAGGGATGACGGGCCACGCCATCATAACGAATCAACAGAGAAGCCACGTCGACTTCTTGATAGACCTCTGGGAGGAGCACATGGAAGCCCAGCAGCACAGTCGGTACCACGGGAACTTCCAGAACTTCCTCCCGGTACCCCTGCAGGCAGCCATCGACGACTCCTCCCCCGGCAGCACGGGACCAACAGCAGCCCCTATCACACACATCCGCACAGCAACCACTAAAGTGCAGTGATTAACGTTTAAATAAAAAAAAGTAAAAAGTGCTCCCCAAGTGATCAAGCAATACAGCAAAGTAAAAAGAAAAGTAGTGTTTTCTCCGTGTATATACTACCACGTCTTAGTGTTCAGTGCTACTATTTCCCACACTGCACAAAACAGCAGGTTTAGTTTAGTGTGTTTTAAAACTTGCTGCTCCAGTGCCATCACTTCTACTCTAATGATATGTGTAAACAGACCACCAAATAGTGTGACGGCGGCAAAACAAAGTCCTCATTTAATAGTGTTACAGCACAAAACGCATGTCTCACATTTTCGCTTATGCATGCAACAACTAAATAACAAATACACCTACTGGCATCACAAAACACTCAAACTCTTTCGCTCATTTCTGCTTTCCTCATTTCTCCTTTGACTATCATATTTCGATTGCTAAACCAATAATATATATTTCTCGTGTAATTCATATGTCGATTATGTTTAAAGGTTCCACGTAAGATCAGATACATCTATCGACTTGTGTATGCATACCGTTTCCACAACACATAGCTGCACGTTCCCTCAAAAGGAACAAGAAAAATAAGTCAAACTGCCCTGTACCACTAATACAGTCATTCAGATTCCCGTGACGCTTTCCCTTATATTGTTCTCACATGTTCTCTTACCTTCTTTGCAAATATGTGATCCAAATAACTGTATATACCACCAGTATAATAAGCACATGACTAACCTAGCCTCATTCTAGTAACACTGCAAGTAAAACTAAAACGAAAATATCTGTTGAATGTCTGTCGCGTCATGACTGCCGCTACAGCAGTTGGACAAGACCACACAGCAATGAAAATGGAACTGAAGGATTACACTAAACTCAGAAACAAAGAACATTAACAACAAAAAGACTGAAATGAAAGTAGGTAAAATGGCAATGAATACTGCCAACTCAGAAAAATAAAATAATAATAAAAAAATGACCAAACTTGTAATTTTTTACAATGAATTTGTTTTATTGTTATATTTTTAAATAAATACTTTGCTTTAAAAAAAAGTCGGGTGAACCGTGTTCATATCTGCCTCGTGCCAATTTTTTTGCTGTAGTCAAATTTGTTTCTGTGTTGTGGTGTAACGTCCGTTTGCAACAGTGAAGTGTAAGGGAAGACCTATATTTACAGTTGATTCTTCACAACTAGGCTATTCTATTAGCAGCCGAAAGGAATTCGCTTTCGAATGGGGACTGCAAAAGTTTGATGACAGAGCGACAAGGAAACCGAACCCTCCACCGGAAAACACGTCTGGTGTGTCATACACTGCATTAGTGACAGTACGTGTGTCATATGATAGGAATCTCTTATCGAAGCATCTGATTTGTACGCCTGACAAGAGAGTGAGATATGCCTCCTTGCACGATTTAGGCGTCAGTATGAATGTAATGAAACGTCCCCTTTGAACAATTATACACGACTGTGCTTAAACTGACACACAATATTTTTAGCGCAACGCAATCTGACTATCAAAGATCCCTGCAAAAGAATGGCCCTGAGTAACATTAAACTATACCTTTCAGAAATCACTTACCTCACAAAAATCTTCATTACTCGAACTACTGCAATACAGCGAGCGCCACTACTGCCAGCTAAATAAAAGATTCAAACTACGGAAGGCACTAACTACTGATAGGGATAATTAGCAAATGAAAGATATTAATAGAGAACAAACAATGTATTTACCTTAATATCATCACAAGTCATAATATATGTAATTTCAAAACTCCGCCATCTCTCTCCTCACATCCACCACTGCTGGCGGCTCACCTGTAACTGCGCAACGCTACGCGCTGTTAACATCCAGCTGCCGCTGCCCAACACTACAATGGCAGACAACAATGCAAACTAGCCACAGACTGCACACAGTACAGCCAGTGATTTTCATACAGAGCGCTAAGTAACGTTGCCAATAAGAAAACATAAACAGCCTACTTACATAAAGAAAACATAAACAGCCTACTTACAGTAAATGTGATCACTCCCAAGAAAATGATGCAAACATAATAGTTTGTCACATAAACTGCAACAATTTCACATCACACAGTTCCCATGTGCTCTGTCAAAACACATGTTTTTAACGTTTTTGAAGTTGCTTTCCATTTAGGAAGTTTTGACTCTCGAATTCCTTTGAACACCTGTTTATTTGTTGTTTTCATTCATATGATATGTCTATGTGATATCTCGCCTTCTCTCACTATTAATCATATACTAGAGACAGTAACGTAGTATTCTTACCACATGACTCATATAGTCTATAAGCGATGTACATTATGACAACTGCAAAGACTAAAGAAAGAGAAACATATGAACGACCGGACGGACAGTTCATAACGTTGTGAAAAAATAAAGAAATGGCACGATGGAGTTTTGAACACGGCTCGTCCAGTTCACATCTAACACCGTGACCATTTTCACTTTTTTTACGATTACATATATTTTTAACCTCCCACTCCTGAAATTACCTAGAACTAAAAAAAGCTAATGCGCCCACCACTTTTGCCCTAAATATTTAAGAAGTAGCCCCAAAAGTAAAGCTCCACCACTTCAGGCGTTGGCCCCTATCACGGAAGACCCAAATAACTTCTAATAATAAAAAAATAAAATAAAAAAACAGAAAAGTTACATACATGGAAGGTACTTTAATTTTTTTATTTTTATTTATTTTATCATACATAAATTCATCTCCGTCGCACAAGCACGTCCTCGTAAAAGTCTGGCGATCGCATTCGACGTGAGCCGGAAAGAAAATCCTGCGCGGTGGCGACACATCAGTAGATCATCGATGCACGTCTTCTCGGAAGTTTGTATGAATAACCGTTGAGGGGAACGTATCTGTAAAACTGAAGAAGGGTCATACGTCAGCTGCTCTGTACATTGATGATCCAGCTGCGAGGGGGGTTGTGGGAAGAACTCCAGAGGAAGTTCACGGAATATTGTTGGTACTTTGGTTTCTTGACTACTGCACAATGTCTGTCAAGTTACTGCCAGAAATCGAGGGCTGATTTGTCACCATTAGACAGGTAGTGGACTGCGTGCCCGCAAACCAAAGTCACTGAGTAGGTCTTGGCGCGCGGGAAATAGTCCATGTCCGGGAAGAGAATTATTTGTGGGTTGATGCAGTCAGGAGTCATGCGTGTCTGGCGAACCAAAAGCCAAATATTACTCAATTCGCCGCACACTTGACGCCACGTGGATCCGGTGGAAACGTGACTGGCAGACCAGTTTCCCATTAACCATCCATACCAGGTGGATTGGACGTCCAAAGCAAGAGTGGGGTTAACAACGACGCCACGACTGTTCAGCTTCGCTCGATATTGCACTTGTTATGCTTGGACCGCTCACTGTTTCTGTTTTGCTTCTTTTTATTCACAGTTCAGTACACCTTCCTCTTTTCATGCTTGGTTTGTGTTCAGTTTTTGGCGAGCTATCCGCTGGGCTATCTTACCACTAAATTTGACTGGGGTGTCATGGGAAGTTTCCCGTGTCAGGAGAGAGGTACTTGGATACAGGACAAACTATTCGTATCTTCTCCAGCGATTACTCGTACCTCACAGTTCTTTGAAACGGAGGCAATGTTTCTAGTGAGTTTCAGATTACCATTCTGTGGTGCTAAACGATGTCGTAGCTTTTTGTAATATTCCAGCCAGTTTTCTTCAGTTGCTAGTTCAATTATACTTGATCATAACATTATGCAGTTGTTAAGTGACTGTTTTATTTGTATCTACCAAACAAATTTCGCTTTTCCATGCTAGGCGTCATCAATGGTCTATGATACAAATAAAATTATAAATTATAGCCCACACAAATGGTCATTTTCCGCAACAAAAATGAAGAAGTTTTTTCTCAGAGGTGGTGAATACGAACAGTAAAAAACCACAAAATGTTCGTACTTTTTTCAGTTTCTCTCTTTATCCAAAAAGCTATGCGTTTCTCGATGGTGACCACCACACATGAAATTAAAGCACACAATATTTCCTACAAAATCCACTCGTCTGGGTTTATTTTCTAGCCAAACGACCCCTCCCACATGTCTGCCTTTCGTCGGTGCTATATTGTCCATGCATTACGCTTAAAAGGTTGTTTTGAATGAGTTGGCGGCAAAGCATGTTGTTTGATGAAAATAATATTAAAGTATATTTACAATAAATTGGGTACGTGACACAGACGTAAAGATGAATGTGAAATCAATGTGTAATAATGTGCATGCGTCATGAATTAAGTGAATGTTGAGCCTAGGATTGGATCATCGGTTTGAGCAGGGTCTACATCTGGAAAGGAAAGAGAGCATTTAATGATCGAACATGGATACACAAGATAGATAAGTGTATAACGAACTATCGATGAGTGAAAAAATAACTGTGGTCATTAAGCCAAATCACTGTCTTTCGAAGGATGGTAGTCGCCAAACTATCAGACAAATTAGCTCTACTGCCCCTAGCTTTCTTCGATGAGGGTAGAAAATAAAAAAGAACAGAATTTGCTTTGTACATAACTTTTAAACCTCTTCCAGACTCCACACTGTACGACAGCAGTACAGTACATGTGATTGATAGGGTTTTTCTGTTGTACAGACTGGTATGGTCGAGTGGGCATAGCCACTAACAAATTTGTCTCTCATATATCTATTTTACACAAATAGTTACAATCAAAATGCGACAATTGTGAACGATGGGCACTCGGAAAGACAGAAGACCGCCAAATCCGTGAAACGCTTAAGGAGGTCGACCAAAAATCAGACCGAGGGGTTAAAATTTAGAAGCACCATAATACCAACAATTTAACAAGTAAATTTTCTACCGAATGAGAAACAACGGTAGTTCGTACGCCAGGGAGAGGTACATTTCCTCAGCTCCTCTACTATCCAGAAAATACAATGGGTACGTGTTGCCAACTAGAAGCTCTTTCCCCACACAATGAGCGGTTGCGAATAAGTCCGCATTGTTGAAGCAGGGCAACACCAAATTTTTCAAGACCCTCTCCAAAAATCTATATCTAGAATCATACATTACTAAATCCGCTGATACTTCAGGACATCCAAACGAAGTATCAGCTATTGGAAAGAAATTTCTAATTGCTGTTCATGGTGGTATCTGCCCAACCTCATGTGACATCAGCAAACACAGCTTCCATACGTCCTACTGAAGCAGCAGCTCAACAAGACATTTTCAATGTTAATTTACAAAAAATGGATTGGTTCTGATCACCACACTAACTCCTGGCTCCTGAGGGACATCTTCAGCTTGCATCTTGCAAATGCAAGGCAGAATGCCAAGATCAGTGTGGATGTAGGAGATCACGACTCTTTTGCACGAAATTGCGTCAGCAATGTCAAGGGTCTTGTTCCAACGTCGATGATATTTTTGATACAGAAGACGAAGGCATCCTAGACAAGCCCCTTGCAGTATTACAAAAGCAACTAAGGTTTGGTTTTGCTTTAGGGCGCAAAAAACAACTGGGGCCATACGCGCCCATGTCAAAACTATAGAACACGGACAGAGATGAGTTAAAAAACGACTATACATCAGTCCCAATTTACATAATAGGAGACAGCTAAAAACAGGCACGTGGAAAAAGGGCTAAAAAAAGACACCATACAGAACCGGATGTCCAAACCTAAAAATCCAATAGTCTTCGCCATACTGCTTTGGCGGATAAAAACTAAGACGCGGTCTACAGCCTGTGCGTCATTTGCTAAAACGGCCGATAACTCAGATGGTAAAGCCAACCGGGAACGTAAACAGTTAAAAATGGGCAGTCTGTCATGAAGTAGCGGACAGTTAAAACTTGGGCACAATGTGTACGAAATGGTGGGGTAGCGCCACTTATCAAATGACGATGGCTAAAAAGGCAGTGCCCAATACGCAGCCTAGTTAAAATGATCTCCTCCCGGTGAGAGGGCTGAGAGGAGGCCGTCCAAACCACTGGGAGAGGCTTAATGAGACGGAGCTTATTCCCATGAAGAGAGGACCATTGGCGATGCCAAAGGGACACCACATCCTGACAGACGGCAACACAGAGATCATCAGAGGGAATAAAGGAACTCGCAGGCTGAGTTACGAGGACTGCAGCCTTGGCACAGCGTCATCAGCCTCGTTTCCTGACACACCGACAAGACCAGGAACCCACAGAAACATCACACTGGCTCCACCAAGAGTGAGCAAGTGACAGTTTTCTGGACCTGCCCGCTGCACTAAGGGATGGGCGATGTACAGTACACATGGAGTCTGAAGGGCGCTGAGTGAGTCTGACCAGAGCACATAATTGAAAAGCCTGTGTCGCTGGATACACTCAGTGGCCTGATACAGGGCGAAAAGCTCAGCTGTAAATACCGAGCAGTGTGCCAGAAGCCGATTTCGAAAGACATGGGTGCCAATGACGAAGGCACACCCGACCCCACGGTTATTCAGAGAGCCATCAGTGTATACAAAGGTACTATCCTAAAGTTCCACATGAAGGCTGTGAAACTGATGGCGATAGACCGAGGCTGGAGCAGTGTCCTTAGGAAGTGAATGAAGGCCAAGGTCAACATGGGCCTCGTCACGAAGCCAAGATGGTGAAAGCTTCACACCCACCGGGAAAAGTGCAGGTAGTGTGAAGTTAAGCCGCTGTAGCAAGTGCCAAAAGTGGACTCCAGGAGGTAACAGAAAAGAGGGACGCATCCCATATTGGCGATCAAAGGAATCACCAAGGAAGGAGGCATAGGATGGATGGCCACGCATGGCAGACAAATGGCAAGCATACCTGCTATGGAGAAAGTCACGGTGGTAGGACAGTGGTGGTTCAGCAGCTTCAGCATACAAACTCTCAGCTGGGCTAGTGTAAAAGGCGCCCGTGGTCAAACAGATGCCACGATGGTGGATAGTGTTGAGACGGTGTAAGAGGGATTGGACGTGCAGACGCATTAACAAAGCACCCATAGTCGAGTTTTGAACGGACAAGGGACCAGTACTCACGGAAGAGGGCGGTTAGCTTGGCACCCCAGGAAATACCATTAAGGACACGTAGGACACTGAGGAACCACGTACATCGGGCTGCCAGGTAAGACACATGGGAGGACCAAGAGTGTTTCCTATCGATCATGAGCCCCAGGAATTTCCTAGTTTCAAGGAACAGAAGGGCAACAGGCCCAACATGTAAAGATGGTGGAAGAAACCATTTGCACAGCCAGAAATTGCAATATATGGCAAGATCGTCAACAAAAAAGTGAGTCGGAGATGCCCAGCGGGAGACAGTCCATTATAGGGTATAGGGTTAATGGAGATAGCAAAGAGGATGACACTCATGACGGCACCCTGAGACACACCGCTTTCCTGGATAAAGGTGTCCAACAAGGCAGAACCCACACGCACCTTGAAAACTCGGTCTGAAGGAAACAGGGCAGGTGGCCACGGAAGCCCCACGTGTAAAGATTACACAGGGTACCAGTTCTCTAGCAGGTATTGGAGGCCTTTTCCATATCGGCACGTCTGGGATTTCTGCAGAAAACCATTCGTGACTTGGATGGACAAAGTAAAGAGATGGTCAACTGCAGAACGGCGCGCTCGAAACCCACACTGTGCATTCGTCAGTAAATTTAGAGACTCGAGCCACCATACCACCAGGACAATAATCATACATTCCATCACTTTGTAAACGCAGTTGGTAAGAGAGACGGGGCGGTAGCTGGAAGAACGGTTTTTGTCCTTAGCGTGCTTAGGTAAAGGGATGACGGTGGCTCCACGCCAGCGTCCGGGAAATGCGCCCTCTGCACAGATGCGACTGTACATGTTAGGCAGAAAGTGCTTGCCTGTAAGAGAAAGGTGCTGCAACATCTGAATATAGATTATGTCTGGCACTGGGGCGGAGGATCGGGATGAACTAACAGTATGATCTAGCTCCTTCACAGTAAAGGTGGCGTTGTAGCACTCACGATTTGGAGAAGAGAAGGATATCGCCCGAGCCTCCTCCACTCGTTTCCGATGGAGGAACGCAGGGCGATAGTGGGAAGTGCTCGAAACTTCCGCAAAATGGCGGCCGAAGGTGTTGGAGATACCAATAGGGTCCAAGATGACATCATGTGCTACCACCAAGCCGGAAACTGGGGAATGGATCTTGGTCCCAGAGAGCCGTCGGAGGTTGGCCCACACGACAGAGGAAGGGGTGGAACTATTAAAAGCACTAGTGAACGAAATCCAGCTAGCTCATTTGCTATCCCGAAGAAAGCGATGACACTTTGCACGCATCTATTTATAATGAATGCAGCTGCCATCGTAGGGTGCCGGTTAAAAAATGGTTCAAATGGCTCTGAGCACTATGCGACTTAACTTCTAAGGTCATCAGTCGCCTAGAACTTAGAACTAATTAAACCTAACTAACCTAAGGACATCACACACATCCATGCCCGAGGCAGGATTCGAACCTGCGACCGTAGCGGTCGCGCGGTTCCAGACTGTAGCGCCTTTAACCGCTTGGCCACCACGGCCGGCTTGCCGGTTAAAAACGTGGAGAGCACGTCTCCGTGCGCAAATTGCGTCGCAGCATGCTTCAGCACAGCAAGGAACTGGGACACGACGTGGTAACGAAAAAGTGCGAGGAATGGAATGTTCTACAGCAGTAACTGTGGAATCTTGTTCTTCGAAGGTCGACAGGGGAGATTAAAACTGCCAGTCAGCCTTAGCAAGCTGCCATTTGGGTGTCCACGCAGATGGTGTAGGAGTCAGCAAATGGATAGCACACAGGAAATGGTCGCTTGAGTAGGTATCAGAAAGAATGAACCACCCAAGTTGATGGGCAATCTGAGCACTGCAGGATAGGTCCAAATGGGAATAGGTGTGCGAGAAGTCAGAAAGGGAAGTGGGTGCTCCAGTGTTAAGGCAGAAGAGGTTAAGTTGGTTAAGAAGGTCAGCCAAGAGGGCGCCTCTCTGACAGTTCCTCGGAGAACCCCAAACGGGATGATGTGCATTAAGTAGCAAAAATGGGGTTAGCGGCCCAATAAGCTGAAGGAAGTCTGCCCTGGTGACACTGAATGACGGAGGGACATAAATGGTACAGAAAGAAAAGGTCAGGTGGGGATGGAAGAGCGAACTGCAACAGCTTGAAGATGGGTTGACTATGAATGTCATGCCGTATGAGCAGCATGACGCCCCATGAGATCGAATGCGGACCTCAGGGGGAACATCAAAACGAATCAGTAAGGAATATGAAAGCTCAAAGCGGTCGTGAGGGCCCAATTTCGATTCCTGAAGGCAGAGTACAAGGAGACGCTGTGATGCTGAGTCAAGTTGAGGGAGAGATGTAGGGGTGTCATTTCGGCGGCTACCACGTGACAGCCAGTGGAGAGTCGCCACTATAGGGCACAGAAGCAGGAGGATTCTGTTCCATGGGGGTCCACAGAAGCATTGGCTTGCTTGTGCAGATGGTCTGTGGAGTCCAACACTGAAAACGGTTGGTGGTGCACACCAGTGACACGGAGGCCGGCCAGGCTAAAGTATCACGTGGCGACACCACTGAAGGGGATCTTCGAGTTGGTGAAGGTTTTTTATGTGGGGTTTAGGGCGTAAAACATCTAAGGTCATAAGCGTCAAGTAAAGAACCAGAGATGCGGGGACCGTGAGGGGAAAAACCATTGCGAGGTCCAATACAAAAAGGAAGAAAAAACAAATCTAAAACATCAAGACATTACAAAAGAGCATCTAAAAGACGCCGACAAGAAACCAGAGTCACCAGGTAAAAATCATATCTCTTTTGCCATATTACAGCTTTTTAATAAACTTAAAATGCGAGCCACAGCTCGCATGTCATCTGCTAAAATGTCCGGCAAAGTGGGCAGCAACCTGACCCTGAAATGTAAGTGGCTAAAATAGGGGCAGACATCAGGAAATGTCTGACCGTTAATGGCTGCCTACAGAAAGGACACCTGGGTGCAGGGTCGCCACTCAACAAGTGGCGGTGACTAAAGCGGCAGTGTCCTATTCGCAACCGAGCTAACATTGCTTCCTCATGCCGAGACAGCCGGGAGGAAGTCGACCAGGCCGTTGGGAGAAATTTCACTTCTCTAAGTTTGTTCCCATGAAGGGAGCACCAATGATCATGCCAAAGTGAAGTGATACGCTGATAGAGAAAAGTACAAAGATGTTGCGAAGGAACAGAGTAATGGGTGGGCTGACCAAGATGGACGGCGGCCTTGGCTGCAGCATCAGCAGAATCATTCTCAGGCAAACCAACATGGCCAGGAACCCACATGAAAATCCAGGAACAAATGGTGGCAGTCCTGGATCCGTCGAATGATGGGGTGGACTGGATCGGGATAATCCAGACTCTGAAGGGCACTGAGGGAGTCACAGCAGATCATGCAGCGAGTGAGCTGGTGCCTACAGATGTAGTCAACAGCCTGATAAAGGGCAAAAAGCTCTGCTGTAAAAATTGTGCACTGGTCGAGGAGCCGGTATTGAAACTTACCAGCCCCGATGACAAAAGCACAGCCAACACCATGGGCGGTCTTCGAACCATCAGTGTACATAAATATGCTATCGGCAAGTTGTGAGCGAAGTTCGAGAAATTTGCAACGATAAGTCAGCTCGGGAGTCAAATCCTTTGGGAACGAGCTGAGGTCAAACGAACACAAACCTGTGTCTGAAGCCAAGTTGGTGAAGGACTTTCCCCCATTCGGAAAGTGGCAGGAAGTGTGAACTGCAGCTGTTGCAGCAGGTGACGAAAGGGGACGCTGGGAGGCCACAGAGAAGAAACGTACATCTCGTACTGATGGTCAAGAATGTCATCAAAAAAAGGGTCAAAGGCTGGGTGGCCTGGCATGGAAGAAAGCTGACACACATACCTACTGAGTAGGATGTCACGCCGGTATGACAGTGGTAATTCACCAGCTTCTGCGTAGAGATTCAACAGGGCTAGTACGGAAGGCATCAGTGGCGAGACGGATCCCAAATGGTGTATTATATTTAGACGGCGTAAAATAGAAGGCCGTGCAGAGAAGTAGACAATGCATCCATAATCTAACTTGGAGCGGACAAGGGATCGATAGAAGCGGAGGAGGACAGTCCAGTCAGTCCCCCAAGAGGTATCACTCAATATACGAAGGACATTGAGGGACCGGTTGCAGCGTGCAGCCAGGTAGGACACGTGGGGAAACCAACTGAATTTCCTATCGAACATAAGCCCTAAGAACTTCGTTGCATCCACGAACGGGAGAGCACTTTGGCCCAGTCGCAAGGACAGTGGAATAAACGCCTTGTACCGCCAGAAGTTGATGCAAACGGATTTGGTAGCAGAAAAGCGGAAACCATTTGTGACACTCCATAAATAGAAATGGTCCAGACAACACTGAAGACAGTGTTGCAGGGGACACATCCGGTAGGAGCTGCAATAAATACAAAGTCGTCAACGAAAAGAGAGCCAGAAATGCCAGCTGGAAGGCAGTCCATAATGTGGTTGATGGCTATGGCGAAGAGGAAGACAGTAGAAATCAAATTTTAGTTAATGATGATGCTGAAATTTTCATCATTTGGAATTTAATTACATTCGTTTCCTTCGGTGTTTTACCAACAGGTACTCTGCTATATTTAATCAGGTAAAAGTTGCATATACTTTATTTAGAAAGCAAAACTAATGTAAATACGCCTGGACTGCAAGTGGTTCAAACTCAATAACTGAATATATAATAGCTAAAAAAATTGGAAACACTCATTCTTTTAGAGGGCATGCACTTTGCTCATACGATAGTAGATTCAAAGACTGAAATACGGCCAAGATGGAGGAAACAACAAATATAAAGACAATCCGAAGCCAAAATCTGAAATTTAAAATTCATCTTCTGCAAAAAGAAAGCATCACATATTTATACCAAAAAAGTGTCACATGTGAACTGCAAGTGGTTGAAAACAAAGACAGTGTTGAAGAAGAACAGGAAAGATAAAAATCAGCAATGCTGGAAGAAGCTAATGAGGTACTAGAGAAAAGTAAAGTATTAAACTGAATAAGGGGCCTGAAAATATGGAATACAGAAATAGCCATAAATATTAAAGAAAAACAAAATGTTTATAATGTCTATTTACAAACATAGATGAGCAAAGTCTACGAAATATATAAACAGAAACGAAATAAAACAAAAAATTTAAAAAATAGCCAAGTGAATCTTGATAGTTATTCCTTACTAATATTGAACATGACATGCATGGATGGCTGAATCTTGCTTTTTAACGTTGGAGTACATTAATAAAAATAAGAACAATACTGCAAACAATAATATACCAGAAAATCAAAAGTTACAACGTTATAGAAATTTATGGTGCGATGCAGATGGTGAAGTGATTTATTATATAAAAACTGATAATAACTCTGTAGGGCGAATAGATATACAAGAATTAAAAGCAGCCCTAAATTTAATAAAAATCATTTTACAATTTTGCTTTCTTCATTTATTAAATGTGTGTTGGAAGAATTGTTCCACACCTGAACAATGGAACACATCTTTAGTTATTTCTACATTTAAAAAAGGCAATATGAAAGATACAGGAAATTATTGAGGATTATGTCTGCTAAATGTAGAATGTAAAATTCACAGGATAGTTCTTAATCTACAATCGAAAACTATTGCCGATGTCATAATTTCTGAAGTTCAATCAGAGTCAGGAAGGGATGCTTGTGTAATGGTAATATATTTATAAACAAGACAAATTATTAAAAATATTGGGAATTTGGCTCAGGAACGCATTTATTGATTATTAGAATGCCTTTGATGAGGTAAGAAGACATGATCTGTGGAAAATATTAGAAATAAATAGTTTTCTGAAATATCTTATGTTCACATGAACAAACGTGTTATACTACAAACAGTTTATGTGTAAATATGAACATAACTATCAGTTCAGGTTAGAAAATGTGAAATAAAATTTTTATTAACCTAGGTGCTTGACAAAGATGTAGTCTATCATCCACTTTATTTAATCTATACATTGACGACCTAGTTATGAAGTGGAGATATATTTCATGCGGATGACCAGATAATAATACAGGAAACAGAAGATAATTTACAAAGAGCAGTACATTAATGAACGCAAACACAGTTTCTGCAAATGAGACAAGTAGCAAAAGGAGATCCTGCCGCAACGACAAACGCCTTTGTTTTAATGATTATCACCATAATACACGTATCATATCTGCGGCGCTCTCTTCCCCGTTTCCCAACAGTACAAAACAAGCTGCCCTTCTTTTATCATTTTCGAAGTCATCCGTCGATCCTATCTGATACGGATCCTACACCACACAGCAATATTCCAGAAAAGGACGTGCAAGCGTAGTGTAGGCAGTCTCTTTGGTAAAGATGTTGCATTTTCTCAGTGTTCTGCCAATAAATCGTAGTCTTTGGTTTGCTTCACTGGCAACGTTATCTAAGTTATTCGTAATTTTAATCCGTAAGTAGTAAGTTGAATTTACATTCTTCAGATTTGGGCGACTTATCGTGCAACCGAAATTTAGAGGATTCCTTTTGGTACTCATATGAATGACTTCACACTTTTCATTGTGTAAAGTCAGTTGCCACTTTTCACACCATACAATATCTTGTCTAAATCGTTTCGCAATTTGTTTTGATCAACTGATGATTTTATAAGACGGTAATGACAACATCATCTGCAAACAGTTCACGAGTGCTACTCAGATTGTCTTTCCTAAACCGTTTATGTAGATCAGAAACAGGAGATGGCCTATAACACTCCCTTGGGGAACGTCAGTGGATCCGTGCTGTTTGTCAATAAATACTTTTATTTGGGATAACTGATAATGTTCGAACACTGTATATGTTCCAAAATCCTACTGCAAATTGACGTTAGCGACAATTCAGCGGATTACTCCTATTTCCTTTCTTGGTTCGCTCGTTGAAAGTTCCATGCCTGCACACTGGAAAGTTACACAGGTCACACCAATATCAACGAAAGGAAATAGGAGTAATCCGCTAAATTGTCGAAAAGTCAATTTGCAGTACGATTCTCGAACATATACAGTATTCGAACATTATCAATTATCCAGAAGAAAACGGTTTATTGACAAACGGCTAACACGGATACAGAAAATATCGTTCTTGCTAAATATGAAGCTACTGTATCAGTATACTCTGAGAGGAACCTGACCGATATACAATCAAGACTGGAGGCCTTGCCTTTGTTCAGCGATTTAAGCAGCTTTGTTACATCGAAGATATCTACTTCTAAGTTATTCATGTTGGCAGCTGTTTTTGGTTCGAATTCTGTAACATTTACTTGGTCTTCTTTGATGAGGATGTAAGGGGCTGTAACAATGTAGCTAAAATAAGGAATAAAACAAAAATTTCAGATTTAAAAATCTTTCCAGCCAATGACAGAATAGAAGAGAACAGAATGACATGAAGGGATCATGCTGATAGAATGACAGAAAACAGATTGCACAAAAAAAAAATATCGACCGACTGGAAGGAGAGAATTAGGTACACCTCGTAAGAGGTGGATGGGTGACAGCAACTGGAACACGTGACTGTGACACCTAATCCCTTGAAGGTGGTGATAATGATGTTGTTGATGATGATGATGACGATGATGATGTTTTACCGAGCGAGATGGTGCAGTAGTTAGCACACTGGACCCGCATTCGGGAGAACGACAGTCCAGATCCCCGTCTGGCCGCTTACATCGAGGTTTTCCCTGATTTCCTTAAATCGATTAAGGCAAATGCCGGGTTGGTTCCTTTGATAAGGGCACGCCCGATTTACCTTCCCATCCTGTCCTTTCCTCATGATCTCGTCGTCGATGGGACATTAATCGCTAATTTTTTTTGTGGTCTGGATGATTTATAGAATGTCCGCGGATTACTAATTCTTGTACTACCAACATGGAGCTCTGCATTAAGTGTCTACCTACTGAGTCTTGAATTACAACTTCAGAACATAAAATACACGTCTCCAATAAGCGTAATGAAGCCATTACATTTTTTTCGTGTGTACAAAATGTAGGCTACAGCTGATATACTGTTGTGGGTTGGCAGAAGAGCCAACACCGTATTATTAGAGGAAGCCGAAAGACACGCGTTTTAGCTCACGCAGGCTGGCGTGAGGTCTGGAACAGGTCAAGGAAATTAGACTTTAGAAAAAAAAACGGACGTAGCTGGTGGAATACTTAACTTTAATCCATAAATGATGAGCGTCGCTCTTGACTGTACATGATTCAGTATCAATAGTAACTGGTAATGGCGCCTTGCTAGGTCGTAGCAAATGACGTAGCTGAAGGCTATGGTAACTATCGTCTCGGCAAATGAGAGCGTATTTTGTCAGTGAACCATCGCTAGCAAAGTCGGTTGTACAACTGGGGCGAGTGCTAGGAAGTCTCTCTAGACCTACCGTGTGGCAATCACTTATAGTGGCGACACGCGGGTCCGACGTATACTAACGGACCGCGGCCGATTTAAAGGCTACCACCTAGCAAGTGTGGTGTCTGGCGGTGACACCACATATACACTATCTGATAAGAAGTATTCGGACACCTATTAGTGAACAGTAATACGGGGTTTGCCCACCTTTCGCCTTTAGGACGGCTTGAACTCTGTTGGATGTACTTTCATGAGATGTCAGAATGCCTCTAGAGAAATGGCAGCCCATTCTTCCTCAACAGCCGAAACCATAGAAGCTTGTGATGATGGACGCTGGAATCTTGAGCGAAGTCTACATCTACATAAGAACGACTGCGGGAAAGCCTCCGTGCGCGCTCCAGTCTCTCTAATTTTAAATTCGTGATCTCCTCGGTTGGTATAAGTAGGGGGAAGCAATACATTCGATGCCTCATCCAGAAACGCACCCTCTCGAAACTTGGACAGCAAGCTACACTGCGATGCAGAGCGCCTCTCTTGCAGAGACCAGAACTTCCTAGGATTTTCTGTCAAGTCGGTACATAGAATTTTACTTTCGAATTTACTGAACGCTTCACGCATAGCCCTCCTTACGCTAACTTTGAAATCGTTTAGCTTCTGTTTGTCTGAGAGTTTTTGGCTGCGTTTAAACTTGCAGTGAAGCTCTCTTTGTTTTCGCAGTAGTTTCCTAACTTTGTTGTTGAACCACGGTGGGTTTTTTCCGTCTCTCACAGTTTTACTCGGCACGTACCTGTCTAAAACGCATTTTACGATTGCCTTGAACTTTTTCCATAAACACTCAACATTGTCAGTGTCGGAACAGAAATTTTCGTTTTGATCTGTTAGGTAGTCTGAAATCTGCCTCCTATTACTCTTGCTAAACAGATAAACCTTCCTTTTTTATATTCCTATTTACTTCCATATTCAGGGATGCTGCAACGGCCTTATGATCACTGATTCCACGTCCTGCGCTTACAGAGTCGAAAAGTTCGGGTCTGTTTGTTATCAGTAGGTCAAAGATGTTATCTCCACGAGTCGGTTCTCCGTTTAATTGCTCGAGGTAATTTTCGGATAGTGCACTCAGTATGTCACTCGATGCTCTGCCCCTACCACCCGTCCTAAACATCTGAGTCTCCACCTAAGACTATAACATGCTGAGGAAATTTGTGTGAAATGTATTCCAGATTTGCTCTCAGTTGTTCTGCCACTAATGCTGCTGAGTCGGGAGGTCGGCAAAAGGAGCCAATTTTGAACCTAGCTCGATTGTTGAGTGTAACCTCCACCCATAATAATTCACAGGAACTATCCACTTCTACTTCACTACAGGATAAACTACTACTAACAGCGACAAACACGCCACCACCGGTTGCATGCACTCTATCCTTTCTAAACATCGTCTGTGCCTTTGTAAAAATTTCGGCAGAATTTATCTCTGGCTTCAGCCAGCTTTCCGTACCTATAACGATTCCAGCTTTGGTGCTTTCTATCAGCACTTGAAGTTCTGGTACTTTACCAATACAGCTTCGAAAGTTTACAATTACAATACTGATTGCTGCTTGGTCCCCGCATGTCCTGACTTTGCCCCGCACTCTTTGAGGCTGTTGCTCTTTCTGTACTTGCCCGAGGCCATCTAACCTAAAAAAACAGCCCAGTCCACGCCACACAACCCCTGCTACCCGTGTAGCCGCCTGCTGTGTGTAGTGGACTCCTGACCTATCCAGCGGAACCCGAAACCCCACTGTCCAGTTCGTCGCACTTTACACCACTTCAAGCGTCGACTAGCACTGACTACATACATGTGTGTCTTACAAGGAACTGCTCAACCGTTGTATACTATTACTTTTAACTCCTTAAGCACAGCTAATGTACTAGCTGGACTGGTGGTAGCACATTGGAAATAACGAGTGATTCCTTCCGTTGATATGCGATACAACCAGCTTCCACATTGCTCGGACGGTTCTTGTCCGTTAGTGCATGACATGAGGTCTGCCTGGCCTCGGTTTAGCAGTGGTTGTTCCTTAGCGTTTCCACTCCACAAGCACATCACCATCAACGTCCCTGATGGATTTGGCACTAAAGAGACATCCAATGACTACAATAAAAAAAATCCGTGTTCAAAATCACTGAGCTCTCCTGGCTGATCCACACTGCTGTTACTATTTCTCTACTGACAACACAATACTCCCCACCTCCTTTTATGCTGTCGGGCGAGCCCACCTCCTGTGACATCCAGTGGTGAATTCCGCATTACACAGATGTGTCCAGATATTTTTGATCAGGCAATGAAACATACGGTATTACAAGTTCTGAACTCATATCATTAACTGATTAGCTATAGCAATTCCTCCCACTGTTGTCTTTGTATGAATGATGTCCAATAAGTAATGCAAAACTTTCCTTTATGAAAGTAGGCTGGTTTTATTCATTATTCTTACACACCATACTACTACCCACTCACTTGCCTACAATACCCTATTCTTCAACACAATCTCCGTTGAATTCGACGGCCTTATGCCACCTTACTGGGAGGGCCAATATGCCCACCCATACCACTCTGCTGGTCGACGTCGGAGCCAAAGCCTTGTTGCATCAATACAAGGTCTCCATCATCCACGTACTACTTCCCGTTGAATGCATCCATTGAGCCAAACAGATGGAAGTCAGATGGCGGGGTACCCAGTGGGCACACACCTTTGAGTCCCCCAACTGGTAGACGAGTGTGTCAGCACTACTAACAGAGACGTCCAGTTGAGCAGTAAGTTGTTTGATTGTGATCCGTCGATCATCTCGAATGAGAGTGTCCGCACGTTTCAACATTGCTGGAGTCACAGCTGCGTGTAGCCGGTCGGTATGATGGAGATAGACAGTTTTGCACGACCTTATTGCAAAGATGACACTCGCCTCGCCCAACAACTGTCCACTGCCAGCTCTTGGTAGACATTTTCCAAGCGCCTATGAATAGTTGCGTTGTTCTGGTTTTACGCCAAAAGAAACGCCGTGACAGCTCTCTGCTTGGAACGCACCTCCGTTACAGACGCCATTTTGAAGGTCTTTAGTACTGTTAGAGTGTTTGGGACCCGTAACAGGTTTGGTTTGGGGGGAATTAAAGGGACCAGACTGCGACGGTCATCGGTCCCTTTTTCCAAAAAAAGTAAAACCACCCAAAGAGAATAAAAGAAAACGAACAACAGGAAAGACGTCAGACGACACAGGACAAGAAATACTCCTACAGAGATCAGACGAAACAAATTAAAATCACACAGAGTGTGACAGTGGTTGGCCGACCATAGAGATAAAAAGGAAAAGCCAACCACCGAGAACACATTAAAAACACAGCGTAAAATCGTAGGCCAATGGCCAGAATCAACACAAAAGAACAGAACAAACACTCAGAGTAAATAATAAAAACCCCCTGCCCGAATAAAACGGAAAACTAAGTCAGTCATACCAGGGTCATCACATAAGAGGGCAGGGAGCGTATCAGGCAGCGCAAATGTCTGCCTGACCACAGCTAAAAGGGGGCAGGCCAACAAAATGTGGGCCACTGTCAAAGCCGCCCCGCAGCGACATACAGGAGGGTCCTCCCGGCGCAGTAAATAACTGTGTGTCAGGTGGGAGTGGCCAATGCGGAGCCGACAAAGAACGACAGAGTCCCTGCGGTTGGCTCGCAGGGATGACCGCCACACAGTCGTCGTCTCCTTGATGGCACGGAGTTTATTGGGCATGATCCGATTGTGCCATTCAGCGTCCCAAAGCGCAAAAACTTTTCGGCGGAGGACTGCCCGCAAATCAGTCTCTGGGAGGCCAACGTCCAGAGACTGTTTACTCGTGGCCTCTTTCGCCAGGCGGTCAACATGTTCATTGCCCGGGATACCGACATGACCGGGGGTCCACACAAAGACCACAGAGCGGCCGCAACGCGCAAGAGTATGCAGGGACTCATGGATAGCCATCACCAGACGAGAACGAGGAAAACACTGGTCGAGAGCTCGTAAACCGCTCAGGGAATCGCTACAGATAACGAAGGACTCACCTGAGCAGGAGCGGATATACTCTAGGGCACGAAAGATGGCGACTAGCTCAGCAGTGTAAACGCTGCAGCCAGCCGCCAAGGACCGTTGTTCGGAATGGTCCCCTAGAGTTAGCGCATACCCGACATGACCAGCAACCATCGAACCGTCGGTGTAAACAATTCCAGAGCCCTGATACGTGGCCAGGATGGAATAAAAGCGGCGGCGGAAGGCCTCTGGAGGCACCGAGTCCTTCGAGCCCTGTGCCAAGTCGAGCCGAAGGCAAGGGCGAGGAACACACCACGGGGGTGTACGCAGAGGCGCCCGGAAAGGAGGTGGAACTGGGAAAAACCCAAGCCCGCAGAGAAGCTCCTTGATGCGTACGGCGATCAGACAACCCGACCGGGGCCGACGGTCTGGCAGATGGACGACTGACTGCGGGAACAGGACACGATAATTTGGATGCCCGGGCAAGCTAAAAACATGGGCAGCATAAGCGGCCAGCAAACGTTGGCGTCGGAACCGCAGTGGAGGTACACCTGCCTCCACTAGGACGCTGTCCACAGGGCTGGTGCGGAAAGCACCAGTGGCAAGGCGTAACCCCCTGTGGAGAATTGGGTCCAGCACCCGCAACGCAGATGGGGATGCTGAGCCATAAGCTAGGCACCCATAATCCAGGCGAGACTGGATTAACGCCTGGTAGAGCCGCAACAGGGTAGATCGGTCGGCGCCCCAGCGGGTGTGGCTCAAACAACGCAGGGCGTTGAGATGCCGCCAACACGCTTGTTTAAGCTGCCGGATGTGAGGCAGCCAAGTCAACCGGGCATCAAAAAGGACACCCAAAAACCTGTGGGTCTCCACCACAGCAAGAAGTTCGTCGGCAAGATAAAGCCGCGGCTCAGGATGGACCGTTCGGCGCCGGCAGAAATGCATAACGCGGGTCTTGGCAGCCGAAAACTGAAAACCACGCGCTACAGCCCAAGACTGCGCCTTGCGGATTGCGCCCTGTAGCTGACGTTCAGCTGCTGCAATGCTAATAGAACTATAGTAAAGACAGAAGTCGTCAGCATACAGGGAAGCGGAGACAGAATTTCCTACTGCCGCAGCGAGACCGTTTATTGCAATTAAAAACAGGCAGACACTGAGGACAGAGCCCTGGGGTACCCCGTTCTCCTGGACGAGGGAGGAACTATACGAGGCCGCGACTTGCACGCGGAAGGTACGATACGACAGAAAATTTCTGATAAAGATCGGCAGAGGGCCCCGAAGACCCCATCCATGAAGCGTAGAAAGGATGTGATGACGCCATGTCGTATCGTACGCCTTCCGCATGTCGAAAAAGACAGCGACCAGGTGCTGACGGCGGGCAAAGGCTGTACGGATGGCCGACTCAAGGCTCACCAAATTGTCGGTGGCGGAGCGGCCTTTACGGAACCCACCCTGAGACGGAGCCAGAAGGCCCCGAGACTCCAGCACCCAATTTAAGCGCCGGCTCACCATCCGTTCAAGCAACTTGCAAAGAACGTTGGTGAGACTAATGGGACGGTAGCTGTCCACCTCCAGAGGGTTCTTTCCAGGTTTCAAAATGGGGATGACAATACTTTCCCGCCATTGCGACGGAAACTCACCCTCGACCCAGAGACGGTTGTAAAGGTCGAGGAGGCGTCGCTGGCAGTCCACTGAAAGGTGTTTCAGCATCTGACAGTGGATGCGATCTGGCCCGGGAGCGGTATCAGGGCAAGCGGCAAGGGCACTCTGAAATTCCCACTCACTGAATGGAGCGTTGTAGGGTTCAGAAGCGTTGGTGCGAAAAGAAAGGCTCCGACGTTCCATCCGCTCTTTAATGGAGCGGAAGGCCTGGGGGTAATTCGCAGAAGCGGAACTCATAGCAAAATGCTCTGCTAAGCGGTTTGTAATGACGTCGGAGTCAGTACAAACTGCTCCATTCAGTGAGAGCGCAGGGACGCTGGCAGGGGTCCGATAGCCGAAGACCCGTCGAATCTTGGCCCAGACCTGCGATGGAGTGACATGGAGTCCAATGGTGGACACATACCGCTCCCAGCACTCCTTCTTGCCTTGGCGGATAAGGAGGCGGGCCCGCGCACGCAGCCGTTTGAAGGCGATAAGGTGGTCCATGGAGGGACGTCGCTTGTGACGCTGGAGCGCCCGCCGGCGATCTTTAATCGCTTCAGCGATCTCAGGCGACCACCAAGGCACAGCCCTCCGCCGAGGGGACCCCGAAGAACGGGGAATGGCAGACTCGGCGGCAGTGACGATGCCGGCGGTGACCGATGTAACCACCGCATCAATGGCATCAGTTGAGAGAGGCTCAATAGCGGCAGTGGAGGAGAACAAGTCCCAGTCAGCCTTATTCATAGCCCATCTGCTAGGGCGCCCAGGAGAGTGACGCTGTGGTAGTGACAGAAAAATCGGAAAGTGGTCACTACCACACAGGTCGTCATGCACACTCCAGTGGACAGATGGTAAGAGGCTAGGGCTACAGATTGAAAGGTCAATGGCGGAGTAGGTGCCATGCGCCACACTGAAGTGTGTGGAGGCACCATCATTCAAAATCGAGAGATCGAGCTGCAACAATAAATGCTCAACGGTGGCGCCTCGACCTGTTGCCACTGACCCACCCCACAGAGGGTTATGGGCGTTAAAGTCGCCCAGTAATAAGAAAGGTGGCGGCAATTGGGCTATCAGCGCAGCCAGGACATGCTGCGCGACATCACCCTCCGGTGGAAGGTAAAGACTGCAGACGGTAAGAGCCTGCGGCGTCCACACCCTAACAGCGACAGCCTCTAAAGCTGTTTGTAGAGGGACAGACTCGCTGTGAAGAGAGTTAAGGACATAGATGCAGACGCCACCAGACACCCTTTCATAAGCTGCTCGGTTCTTATAATAACCCCGATAGCCACGGAGGGCGGGGGTGCGCATTGCTGGAAACCAAGTTTCCTGCAGAGCAATGCAGAGGAAAGGGTGAAGGCTGATAAGTTGGCGGAGCTCAGCTAGATGGTGGAAGAAACCGCTGCAGTTCCACTGGAGGATGGTTTTGTCCATGGCTGAGAAAGGCGTGCCAGGACTGGGACGACAGATTACGCCGCTGGGTCACCTGCTGCCTCCGATTGAGCACCCATGCTAGTGCTATTGCTATTCACGGCGTCTGAGGGACCGGCGAGATCGAGGTCCTCAGCGGACGCCAGAATCTCCACCTCGTCCCCAGACGCAGAGCTAGAAGGTTGCGATGGGGTGGCTACCACCGCGCGTTCCTTGGGCTTAGAGCTGCTCTTCTTTGATTTCTCACGCTGCTCCTTGGGTTTAACTGGCTGGGAGGGCTTCACCGATTCAGTCTCCGGGACTGAGGAGGATCGGGAAGCCCTTCGACCTGCAGATTGTGGGCACTTACGCCACTGTCGATCGTCAGCCTTCCCGCCGGTGGAAACCTGGGAAGGGAGGGACCCAAGGGACTCCTTGCGAGCGTGAGAAGCCGAAGAAGTGGGACACTTCTCCGGCTTAGAAGCGGGGACCGACGTCCCCGATGGGGGGGATGGTGTTGCTCCTGAGGTAGGTGGCACAGGAGCAACCCGGTGGGTAGAGCCCCCCACTGGCAAGGGGGCAGGAGGAGTTGTACCACTCGTCGATCCGGCCGGAAGGCGCGAAACTGATGGGGCTAGCACAGGTGTTGTAGCAGCGGCGTAGGAAGTTGTCATTCTCACTGGATGTAATCGGTCGTATTTCCGTTTGGCCTCAGTATAAGTCAGTCGGTCCAGGGTCTTATATTCCATGATTTTGCGCTCTTTCTGGAATATTCTGCAGTCTGGCGAGCAAGGTGAATGGTGCTCCCCGCAGTTGACGCAGATGGGAGGCGGGGCACATGGAGTATCGGGATGAGATGGGCGTCCGCAATCTCGACATGTGAGGCTGGAAGTGCAGCGGGAAGAGATATGGCCGAACTTCCAGCACTTGAAGCACCGCATCGGGGGAGGGATATAGGGCTTGACGTCACATCGGTAGACCATCACCTTGACCTTTTCCGGTAACGTATCACCCTCGAAGGCCAAGATGAAGGCACCGGTAGCAACCTGATTGTCCCTCGGACCCCGATGAACGCGCCGGACGAAATGAACACCTCTACGTTCTAAGTTGGCGCGCAGCTCGTCATCAGACTGCAAAAGGAGGTCCCTATGGAAAATAACACCCTGGACCATATTTAAACTCTTATGTGGAGTAATAGTAACGTTAACATCCCCCAACTTGTCACAAGCAAGTAACCTGCGTGACTGGGCGGAGGATGCCGTTTGTATCAGTACTGAGCCAGAGCGCATTTTAGACAAGCCCTCCACCTCCCCAAACTTGTCCTCTAAATGCTCGACGAAGAACTGAGGCTTTGTGGAGAGAAAAGACTCCCCATCAGCTCTCGTGCAAACTAAGAATCGGGGCGAATAACTGTTACCTCCATCCTGGGACTTACGCTCTTCCCACGGCGTGGCCAGGGAGGGGAACGTTTTCGGATCGTACTTCTGAGCATTAAATTGAGCCCGAGAACGCTTAGAGACTGCTGGCGGCTGGCCGCCAGCGAGAGATGATGTACCACGCTTCATTGCGGGTCATCCGCCCTGATGCCACCTACTCCGACCAAGGGCCCTCCCCACGGGCGCCACCCAGCCACAGCAAAGGCCACCTGGCAGGATGGCCGTTGCCGGGAGTCCTGATACCCCAGGAGGATAGGCATCTACTCCTTGGCATACGTGGGGAGTTAACGGCGCAGGCATCAGTAGAGCGATCCCTGTGTTGTCAGGGGGCTACAACCAAGAGGGTACATGGCGGCCCCACCACAACGGACTGGCTACCGTGCTGGATCTTAGGTGCAAAAATGGCCAAGGTCGTCGTCGCAGTTAAAAGAAACACTGCAGAGTGCAGTGTGGTAATCGCCCAAGAGATCGAAAACGAGCGGGACACCATTGCAACGACGAGAAAGACGGCTAAAGGTCTAATTGCACGACGGATACAGTGCACCATGTAAGGCGCCCTTCCCCAATTGGCTCGCTCTTCGGAATAATTTAGAAAGATGGAGGTCAAACCCGAGAGGGGACCATCACATAAGGCCAAAACATGTGAGACTCCTTTTAGTCGCCTCTTACGACAGGCAGGAATACCGCGGGCCTATTCTAACCCCCGAACCCGCAGGGGGGACCCGTAACAGGTCGGACTGGAGACATCGGAACAATTCAGAGGAGGGCTGCTAGATTTGTTACCGGTCGGTTCGAACAAAACTTAAGTCTTATGGAGAAGCTTCGGCAATTCAAATGGGAACCCCTGGAGGGCAGGCGGCGTTCTTTTCGGGAAACATTATTGAGAAAATTTAGAGAACCGGCATCTGGAGCTGACTATCGAACGATTCTGCTTCCGCAACATACATCGCGCGTAAGAACATAAGATACGAGAAATTAGGGCTCATACGGAGACGTACAGACAGTCGTTTTTCCATCGCTCTATTTGCGAGTGGAACAGGAGGGGAAATGAAAACTAATGATACGGAACACCATCCGCCAAGCACCTTACGGTGGCTTACGGAGTATTAACGTAGATGTAGATGTTATCTATAGCGCCATCCCCTATCAGTACTTCATGACACTATAGCGGTTGATGCCGGAGTATTCCATTATGTCCCACACAAATTCTGCATTTTTTCAACCGAATTGGCAGAGAAAAATGTGCTGCATTAGTTACTGAACGCCCTCATACGAAGCGAAGAAAGTGGAAAGTGAAAAACGAGCGTGTTGAAGGAATGGCTACAGGTAAATGATTTCAGTCTTGCACAAAGATTTCCAAGACTAATGCAGTCGCCTTCTACAGACGCTAGATGCACTTACTTTACAGGCACTCGCTGGCAGTCTAAGTTGTGCTCCGGTAGCGAGCGCACATTAAGACGACTAGGTTATCTGGTAACACGTATATGTCAATAACGGCGAGTAAGCCTCAGAAAATCGCCGCTAAATCTACGTAGCTGGATCAGGTGGCACCACAAAGAATATTGGACCATAACACAAAAATCAAAAACACGACAAACTAATGATGCAGAAGTCACGTCTCATGAGAAGTCCCGTAATCCTGGACCACACGATGGGTACAAGATGCCCCTAAGTGCAGACTGTTTGATGAGGATGTGAGGAGGTAGAAACCGCACAACACGTGATTTTCCAATGCCAAGCGTTGGTGGTGGGGGGGGGGGGGGGAGCACAGGATCTTCGGCTAGTTAAGTCCTGAATAAAAAATGGCTCTGAGCACTATGGGACTTAACAGCTATGGTCATCATCAGTCCCCTAGAACTTAGAACTACTGAAACCTAACTAACCTATGGACAGCACACAACACCCAGTCATCACGAGGCAGAGAAAATCCCTGACCCCGTCGGGAATCGAACCCGGGAACCCGGGCGTGGGAAGCGGGAACGCTACCGCACGACCACGAGCTGCGGACTAAGTCCTGAATACATCGTGTCTAATAAGGAAGTAGTAAATGGTTAGCTTCTACTGTTTAGAGGTACCGAATAGCTTAGCTAGAATCACTGGGAACGAAACAGCATAATAAACTCAGTTTCGGTGTGGGCAATAGTGGAGTAAGACTACCGTTATTTGTGTCTCCTAGAGCTTTTTGTATTTTTTATTTAGCATATGGCTACAACCCAAAAAATAATCTTACAACTATCTCAGACCACAATCTAATATACAGGCCACGAATTCAAACTGCTGCAGGGGTTGCCAAACTTTTACTCTGACGGAACACTTCGAGAAACCTGCTCTTTTAACGGAGGACCTTGGTTCTATTGAGAGGTAGTACAATAAAGAAAAGTAAATAAGAAAAACTTGCTTTATTAAGTGATTACTTCAATTTTAAAACCTAACTAATAACACAGAAATCGTAATAAAATTTTAAAAAATTAGTATCGTTAAATGTCGAAAAAAACGCCATGTTAGTAATAGTTTCTCGCGGAGCACATATTTACTTCCTGCAGAACACAGCTTGGGAAACCCTGGTCCACTTACACCTCTGTCATCATCAGGAAAAGGTCTGGGAGGACAATGTTGAATCACAAGGCGAATAGCCTGCATTTCAGCGCCACAATCACAGCGTCGTGAGGTTTTTTTCTTCCACTTGCGTAAAGAGTCGGCACTCCTTCCAGTGTGGTTCCTATTCGGTTAAGAACCGACCACATCTTGCGTGGCAACTCAAAAACAACTTAGTCTATATGCATGGTATCTGAAGTTGTTCTGTCGTAGCATTAATCTGCCATGTGTGTCCCCAGCAGTCATCAGTATTAAAGGCCTTTCCATCTACCGCCCTTGTGGTTTCCAGGGATGGGTGACAAGAGCGAAGCCTACTTTTGCTGGTGCTTTGAATGTCTTCGTGAACAGGGAGGTAAGGATTTTTGTGTAGCTTTTTGTACTCCCACACGATGATTTCCCTACGCATGGAGATGGCATGTGGCTAAGTATGGGCCCAGATCCCATATTCTGGGATCTGGAGTATGCGTACCCCGTTACAGGGTATGGTATGGTTGAGCTATGTACGAGCATCAACACATTTTTTATGTGCAGTGTTCAATCAGGCTGGTGAGCAATATTCCGCAACAGGGTAAACCAGTCTCAGAGCAGAAGTACGGAGTGTGGATGCAGGTGATCCCAATGATGTGTGACAGAGATTATGGAGGATGTTATTTCGGCAGCTGTTCTTAAAATATGTTGTTTGTAACTGAGCGTCCTATCCAGTCTGACCCCTAGATATTCTCCGTTTCCGTTAAGTCTGAGTAACGTTCTTTAAAGGTGGACCGTGATCTTTCTGTTGGCTATCTCGTTGTTTAGGTGAAACGTTGAGACATCTGCCTTAGCGATACTTGGATGCAAGCTCCATTGGCGAAAATATTCGGCCTAGTTGATAGATCACTGGTCAGTACGGACTCAGTAACCAATTAAGCCTCAGAAACCATCGTACGTTCAAATTAGAAGGCTACTGTTTGTCACTGATGAACGATACTCCGAAGTTATTCATGAACGTCAAACCGAGAAATGACCTCTTTAGTGATGAAAGTCCGGTTAGATGCTATTGGTATTGGAGAAAATCGGTTCAAAATAATGTCAAATTATTCGTTAACTAGTGTTAAGCACCCAAGACTGTAGAATTCAAATTACGTAAAGGAAACATGAACACATGCTGCTTCTTCCGATTTTACATCCACGTAGTTTAAAGTATACTTAGGTGACAAAAGTCATGGGATAGTGACATGCACAATACAGATGGCGGTAGTATCACGTACACGAGGTATAAAAGGGCAGTGCATTGGCGGAGCTGTCATTCGTACTCAGGTGATTCATGCAAAAATGTGTCAGACGTGGCCGCACGACGGGAATTAAGGGGCTTCGAAAACGGAATGGCAGTCGGTGCTAGATCCATGGGACATTCCATTCCTGAAAATGTTTGGGAATTTAATATTCCGAGATCCACCTTGTTAAGAGTGTGCCGCAAATACCATATTTCAGGCATTACCTTTCACTACGGACAACGCAGTGGCCGACGGCCTTCACTTAACGACGAAGAGCAGTGGCGTTTGCACAGAGTAGTCAGTGCTAACAGACAAGCAACACGGTGTGCAATAACCACAGAACAGGATCAGGGATTTTCTCTGTCTCGTGATGGCTGGGTGTTGTGTGATGTCCTTAGGTTAGTTAGGTTTAAGTAGTTCTAAGTTCTAGGGGACTGATGACCATAGATGTTAAGTCCCATAGTGCTCAGAGCCATAACCAAAGAAATCAATGTGGGACGTGCGACGAACCTATCTGTTAGGTCAGTGCGGTGAAATCTGACGTTAATAGACTATGGCAGCAGACGGACGACACGAGTGCCTTTGCTAACAGCACGACATCGCCTGCAGCCCCTGTCCTGGGTTCGTGACGATATCGGTTGGACCCTAGACGCCTGGAAAACAGAGGTCTTATCAGACGAGTCCCAATTCCACTTGGTAAGAGCTGATGATAGGGTTGCAGTGTGGCGCAAACCTCACGAAGTATGGGCCCAAGTTGTCAAAAAGGCACTGTGAAAGCTGGTGGTGGTTCCATAACGGTGTGTACTGTGTTTACATCGAAATGATTGGGTCCCTGATTCAACTGAACCGATAATTAACTGGAAATGGTTATGTTCAGCTACTTGGAGATTATTTGCAGTCATTCATGGACCCCGTGTTCCCAAACAACGATGGACCTTTTCTGGATGACAATGTGCCCTGTAACCAGGCCACAACTGTTCGTGATTAGTTTGAGGAACATTCTGGACAATTCGAGCCACCCAGATAGCACAACATGAATCCCATCGAACATTTATGGGACACAATCGAGAGGTCAGTTCGTGCACAAAATCCTGCCCCGGCAACACTTTCGCTGTTATGAACGGCTATAGAAGCAGCATGCGTCAATATTTCTGCAGAGAGCTTCCAACGACTTACCGAGTCCATGTCACGTCAAGTTGTTGTACAACGATATTATGCGTTCCATAACTTGTCACCTCAATGTATATTACTAATTTTTTGTACGTGAAAAATAAACAGCATTGTGGGGACAACGTAAAATTTTCTGGTGAGTGCTAGCTTTGGAAGAATCTATGCGGGTTTTCATATTCACTGCGTAACTCGGCTTTGTCACGTGGGAAATCGAGACAGTTTTCGTATGAAACGTTATTGGTCTATTCTTCATGTAAACTGGACTTGCCATGTAAGGAACTGTAGTAAAGAAAAGAGGTGATGCAGTTAATTGTAGCGTAAGTCAATGTAAGCACGACAGTGCAAAGTTGGAACAGCTTACAGTCGAGCTAGTAAGTGGCGCCAGATGGTACGTAAGCAGGTGGAGGCATTAGAGGAGGACGGAGTGCAAATGGTAAACGGCATGCACATCGCAATAAAGGAAGGAAAGAAGGTACATAAGGGTTCATGTCCCGCCGATAACCAGGACATTACGGAGGAGCACAAGCTGGAATTGGTTGAGGGTGGGGAAATAATCGGCAATGTTATTTTCAGAGGAACAATCCCCACATTTGTCTACAGCAATTTAGGGAAATAAGGGAAAAATCTAAATCTGAATGGCCGTGTGGAGATTTGAACCGTCGTCCTCCCGAATGCGGACTGACTTGTGCTAGCTAACACTGCGTCAACTCGCTCGGCCTGCGGGTTGCAATAAAAAACACTGTAACAAGCAGCAGTAAATTCAGCCTAGAATTCGAGGAACATCCAAAAGTATTTGGTGTCGGGGTCTCCATGAGACAAAAAAAACTGTATTCACAATATACAAAAGTCGACAACACCGAAGTGCAGAGTACTGTGTAGCACTAACTGCAGAGCCAATTACCACGAATTTGTATGCAAAACACAGCTCTCACTGAGTGCACAAAAAGACTACGCTGGTGAAAACTACGGAGAAATCAAATTCGCCTGTTGTGTCTCAGGAATCAATTTGAATGCTTACGTGGTGCCACAATAACACGGATCTTTACATCAGATCTTGAGCTAGGCAAGTACTGCATGCAATCATGCCGTTCAATACTCGGAATGCTGATTAACATAGACGCTTAAAATATTTCATAAAGGCTACAGGAAGATAAAACATGGCTGTGAAAATGTGTCCGTAGCAATAGGGTATTTTGCAGTACAGTCAAAAATCTTGCTATCAGCTGAGATTTTAAAGAATGGGACGTCTTTCGGCTTGAAACGTAATATATTTTTAACGGCATTCGGAAACCCTCCAAAGAAGAGGTTACTGGAAGAATAAAAATATTTTCAAAATTGAAAGCGGGAAATATTTCATGTGTGTGGGCTGAAATACCCGTCAATTCTTCATTCCAACAAAGTGCGCTCCCCCCCTCCCCCAACATTCAGCACTTAACGATTATTTCTAAAATTACTTCGCGCAAAATCTTACGAGTCTTAGATCGCTTCTTATAAAATGGTTTCAGTCCACACTTTGCTTATATTGATAAATTAGCGAATGCAGCAATGCTTCGGAACAGCTAAATATGTATGGGAACTGGATATGGATCCTGAACTCCTTCCCCAACTTTCTCTTCCCATCTATTCCACACTCTCCCCCCCCCCCCTCCAATCCTCTCTCTCTCTCTCTCTCTCTCTCTCTCTCTCTCTCTCTGACCCTGAGCCTTGTTATTCAAAACGAAAACTTCATTGTGAATTATAGTCGCTAAAATGACCGGGTGAATCGGTTGGGATCACTGGTGTACGGGGTATAATAGAGACCTATCCAGCTGCTCTATTTATGAAGATAATAGCTTTGTTGAAAGTGTTTCGCATAGTTTTAATCTGCAAACAACTAGGCTTACAAAGTTTCGGACGGTTTAGATTCCGTGGTAGTATTCTTATAATAAGCCGATACTCCATAAATACATCTTTCCTGTTTTCTGTAAGACCGATGGCGAGGAACAATATATATATATATATATATATATATATATATATATATATATATATATATATATATATATATAGAGAGAGAGAGAGAGAGAGAGAGAGAGCATACATGTGATAATCAGTCTAGTGGTTTACATGCCTTGCTAACGTAGTTCAAACCGACAGCCAGAAGGAAAACTAAACAGTACATTTTCGTAGTAACACAACACACAGCATTTTCTTTTTGCAGTTGCTTTTAACAGAAAATCTTTACGCTGTTCTTTAAAAAAAGTATGTAGCCTAAGTTAGACTGAAGTAAATCGGTCAAGGGCTTTTCGATATTTCTGCTAACTACCTTTCCCCACTCTATATCAATTATATGTTTATATATTATAAACATAAAATATAGGGTGTATGTCCCTCCGATTGTTCATTAAAACGTCGCGTAAAAAACTGAATAAAATCGGAGAAACTTCCGAGATTTTTGGTATCAAAGTTCCCCTTCATAAACTACATGCGTATCTTATACGTATATCATATGCGTTAAAAATGTAGAGTATGTCCGTTCAAACTTTAATTAGAGTAAATTTGAAATAAATCGGTCAAGTGCTTTTCGAGATCTTTGGTAACAACGTTAAACAATGAATTGTCTTTATATACTGGTTTGGATCTATAGACCACGTATGTTAGAAAAATATGTAGCGTTTGTCCGTCCCAACGTTTATTGGAGTATCAGGTAAATATCTGAAGAAAATCGTTCATGAACTTTTCGTGATTTTTGATAACAACGTTAAACAGAGATCTGTCTGTATATAATAGTACAGATTTTAAATGTATACTCAGAAGCCATACATATTAAAAATATGTGTTCTACATACGCCCGAAGGTTCAGTAGAGCCTCGTGTAAAAAATTTGAAATAAATCAGTCAATAAATTTTAGCGATTTGTGTTCAGACGGACAAAGAACGTGCATGATACTTGGGACCCCATCTATATCTATAACTGTCAAAAGATGACTCGGATCAGCAGTCCATCTTTGGGAAAGTCGCCTTTTAACAGCAGGAAGCAGGTGGCAATGCTGTGCTGCTTGCCAGACACGCTGCGTGGACTGAGAGTAGCAGCAGGTGGTGCGTACAGGCAGATGGCGAAGTATGTCCACCTGCAGTTGGGTCAACGATCGCTTGACGTGGCGTCGCGAAACAGCACACATCAAGACTGCTGGCTGCGTCATTTACGTGCTAGGAAGTAGTGCATTGTGTGTGAATAATTAAACACACAATGGTACAGGTGGTACGCTCTTATGTCTGATACCATTATCGTTCGAACGCTTTCGGGATCAGCGGCGTTCAAACTCAACTCCGGCCATCCACATCTGAAGTACTTGCGAATGCTGGCAAAGATCATTAATGGAACTCAGCACTGGTTTTTTCATGTACCGGCAACACCAGTAATAATTTCATAAATGGTTAAAGACGTAAAAACAATTTTCGATTTGCTGCTACACTACGTAAAGGTTGTCTAATTTTTTATCTGGAACAACAATTTGTACCTTTTCTATGGATCGATGAACTTCAGTAACGGTATTGGAGAGTTGACCAAAAGAGTATAGGGACATAAAACCTGTTAAAGTTAGCAGCTCAATTTTTGGAGAACAAAAACGTTCAGTATGCTGAAACGTTGTCGGAGTCTGCGGCACAGGGGAAGTTTCATTCCGCAATACGTAATGTTTACCTAGCAAAACAAGCGGAAATGCCCTTTGCAGACCGTTTTGGCTCTAGAATTGAGATATTTCTACGACAGTTCTGTGAAAAGTTCCATCCTGAACAAAAACAAGCGGTGAAGACGTCTTTTCAAGACCCACAGTGTGGCGAGTAATCGCTCCACTCCCTCGACAGATGTAGTTGCTTTAATATCTCAGTACACAGAATATATAACTGTTTATTAGATACTGTAACTGCACACTAGGATCACCCTATCAAACCGAAGTGTCATTCTGTGGCAAACAACTTCAAGTTTGATTCACATAGTGCATCAATTCTCCATTTTGCTATAAGGGAGGTGAAAAAATAGGAACTCTTCATTACATCACAAACTTGAAGCCGACCTCCGCCATATTATGTAGCCCAAAATATTACGTTCACCGTACGTATACTCTCATGATTCACAGCTACGATACTTCTTGTGACGTCACTCTGTGCCCAGTTTCGACCGTTGGGGATATGTACCGGCTGTTGTGGTCGTATCCTAAATAGCACCTGGTGCTTTTATTGTGTGGAGATGTAGTTATTTTATCAAAAATGCCAGCTTGGGTTAGTTGGGGTGTACTAATCGATCCGATCGTGATCAAAAGTTTAAAAGAATCCCGTTTCATTCGTAAGTGGAGTGGTTCAAGCTATAGCTCCTTTTGTATACATGAATTACTGTTGCGCAATTTACTTTCCTTCTTTCCTGTATTTTTCATCGTCTTACATCCGAGCCTCACTGTATCAACGGTCTCGCCGCCGCACAACACACGACTACGTGATCGCACCGCGCAAATTGTTGCTGCACATGTCGTGCCTTGAATTCCTCCCGCCGATAATTATTTACTGTTCACATTTCCTCTCACTTTAAAAATGATTCTGGCTAGAACAGCTGGATACAGTTGTCTTATGTGTGAGTTTAGTGTGTATGACGGTATCAATGGAGCGTATACTTCGCTTCCTTTCTGAAGGAGACTGGCGGAAAACGTATGTGAATGCTGTTTTCATCGTGCCAGCCTGCTGCTCGGTGTGTGAGTAGAAAGCAATCTATCCGTTCACAGTATAGTTTTCCCTCGTGAATTTTATTTTAAATAATCCACTACATTTCACGTGGGACAATAACATCGGGAATTACAACACCAGAAGAAAAAAAGACATTCATTACGCCACATTACGATTGTCAGTAGCACAAACAGAGGTTCACAACGCTGCAACCGAACTTTTTGTCACTTACCCAGTGATGGAAAATGCCTGAAAGACAACGAAGTAAAATCTGAAGCTAAATTGAAAACGTTTCTCTTTGACAACTCCTCCTGTTCCGAAGGAGACTATTATTCATGTGTAAAAAAAATCACTCTAAGCCCTATGGCCTTAACATCTGAGGTCATCAGTCCCCTAGACTTAGAGCTACTTAAACCTAGCTAATCTAAGGACATCACACACATCCATGCCCGAGGCAGGATTCGAAACTGCGACCGTAGCAGCAGCAGCGCGGTTCCAGATTGAAGCGCCTAGAACCGCTCGACCACAGCGGCCGGCTCTAATGTGTAAATGACGATGGGTAGGAATTACTAACAACTGTCTGCCTTTAATTAAAAAAACAAAAAACAAAAAGGTATTAGATGATCAGCATGGGGGCATATTTAAAAAAAGATAGGGAAATACGGAAGCGTCCGATCCCGCCCGTCTGCTTTGACCCATTACGTCACAAATATGGCGGAAACAAAAACAAACACACACACTTTCCACAAGAAGCCTAATGACACTAACGGGACAAGCGCGGGAAATGGGGTGTTTTTGGTGGGGGGCAAACTAAATATAAACAAATTTAGACGCCTTGTGTAGCTACAACGTGTAAGTGGAGACAGCCATGCATGAATACCCGCCCACCTCCCCAGAGGTCGTAACCCCTGCAACCCATAGAAGATAAAGATGCTTCAGTAGCTAATTAGTGTTTTTTGTCTTTAAAAAAAAATCTCACGGGATAGAACGAACAGATCAGAAAGATAAATATAATAAACTAAAACAGAAATTGGAGGAAACATAATTAAAATAAGTAATAAGTGTTTTAAAATTAAAAAAAACTCACGAGATAGAACGAACAGATCAGAAAAGTAAATAAAATAAGATAAAACAGAACTGGAGACAGCCACACTCAAACCCAACTCCGCGCCGTCATGACGTCACACACGACAACACCCTTACGTCACGGGTCAAAGCCGACGCGTGGGATCGGACACTTCTGTCGACCCAAAGGTAATATAAAATGCCTTGCTCCACATCATTACGACTTATCGTGAAAATAATATATGGAGCACGAAACTAACTAAATAACTGTAGACATGTGACAAAGCATGGTCTAGTCTTGCTTACTTTGAAAACCTCAAAGTAAAATTCAAATGTAAACTGAAGCAGATTAAAGTGGACATACGATCCAATTGTGATAAATCTGGTTATTCCTGATAATGACAGTTACTGGTGGGAAATATTCCGTAAAAAGAAGAAAATAGGTTACTGTTGGATAGGTAGGCCTGTATGTTACACCCGTTTGGCTATCATTATTTTAAAAAATGACTTACATACATGTTAAAGCAAAATATCAATTTTATGTGGTCTAAAATTTGGGACCATTCCCTTCATGTTTGTAGTACTGCTCGTTGCTGGAACACGTTTAAAAATTATATGGTCTTTTTATCCCGTAAATTGATATTACTGGTCACACTGAGGCACCATAGGTAAGATTGCAAAGTGAGATGTGTAAACTACAACCTAATGCACTGACAATCTAATAAGCCGACAACTCTATTCGGCGTGCAGATACACCTCTATGCAGTACGGTTTCTTTCACATTTCAATAATAGTTCACTTTTTCGACATATACAAGATACGATAGCATGCCTTGCTTCCTTTTCCTTTGCACACGTCTATGGACTAGCAAAGAACAAGTAGGGAAGTTTTTTTTGCAAATGTCAACATTAAAATAGTTGTTTGCTATTGATGGAAACACAGCAAGAGTGGAATTAATGGGTTTCCGAAAGCATGCTTTTCACATCACCTACTTCTGTTCTTGGGTATTCGAAATATACCAACAAAAAACAAGTTACATTACCGGGGTCACATGTGTCGTAAAACTAGAGCAAATACGCATTCATGAACAGAAAAACGTTCAAAATTGCCTTCCTCACATTACGTCATTCCTGCACGCACTGTAACTTTTAGTATTTACAGCAGTTGTTGCGCGCACAGGACAGAAATAATGAACAAGAAGCAATCTTAATCACTAGTCTGCTAATGTTTTGGACTACTTAAAATGGCGGCAGGCTCTGCCCACTCCGCCTCCAAAACAACGTACAGAATAAGTCTGTAGTGCCAACTTCCTTCTTTTCTTACCTCCATGGTAAAGTCTATAGCGCCATCTCTCTTTTTTCTGTACCTCCATGCTTTCAGTGACGCTGAGCGAGCTCGCTGTATGTTTCTATAGAACCTCCAAGCAGGCCTACAAATTACTCTTGGCACATGAACTTTGTTAGAGACGGACTGTTCACTGCGAGAAGGTCGCCCGCAAGTTGATGACACTACTTGATACTACTGGAGTTTCACGGAAGACCGCGTGTATGTTCCTCGCCTACCAAACAATTTAGCCGACCTGAAAAACCGAATCTACGCTGCCGCTGCACAACTTACGCCCGATGTGCTACAACGGGTAAGGGCAAAAATTGATCACTGGTGGATGTTTCTCGCATCACAAACATTAATCACATCGAACGAAAATGATACTTGACACTTACGTGAAACTTGAAGTTGTTTGCAACAAAATGACATCTTCCGATTCTGTGAGTTATCTTAACAAGTTTCTACATCATTCCAAATTCGTAAAGTCCTTTTTGACTCGCCCTGTACTTTAGTGTAACTGAGTATGTGGATGAACTTTTAATACACAGTTACCTTTCGCTTTCGACATAAATGCTGGTGATAAAAACGTTCCTGCAAATAGGTTTCGAAAAGGCTACCTCTTGGTCGTGTACCACTGGCGTTGGTTACTGTATACAAAATACAGGTATAGTCCCTTATGATTTTTTTTATCTTTTTTACATTCTAGAAAACGTGCGGCCTCTTCACAAAGAACACTAAACTTCTGTTGTTTGACAACCTACGTTTACATGTTTTAGTTATCAGCACGCTTCCGACAAGGTCTATATTAATATAACACTGCCGTTTACTGTAATACCACTTCACTGATAGTCATTTGTAAATTCCAACCTTTACAATCCATAATAACTCTTATTTCCGTATACGATGACTATGTATAGTGCTTTTACTTTATTTAGCGATCGTGATGGAGTTCGTTCGACCGCTAAAACTGGATTCGTGTTTGTAAACAATCTCCTCTCCCCCTCCCCCCCCCCTTGCAATCCTATCATACATTTTCCATGATTTTCCTAACTCATTTCAATCGAATATCGTGAGAGTTCCATCAACAGCGTTCCATGTAACAACGTCCTTGATGATATGAAGTTAAAACTGCAAGCATGTTTCCTTCACAGACTCTCCATATCTATCCAGAATATACAGAGGACCTGTTCGTAAAGCCGGGTTCACACAGGCAACGAAAGTATCGCCACTGCGAATGGTGAACTGTAGGTGCTTTGTAGCTGCATGTGTGAACTCCTAGTTTTCGGTGGCGCCATTTAAGAAGCGCAACTTTTGTCACGCCACAAAAAGTTGAACTTGGTTCTACTTTGATGCGCCATTTTGCCTTCTCCACAATCGAACAACGTCATTCGATTGCTACCTCGCGGCTGGATTCAAACCTTTCTAGTGCGTATTCGTTCGCAGATAGTGTTTTTGTTTGTGCGTTTGCTATTAATATGTCGAAAACGTGGTCAACAGTGACAATTATGAGATTCTTGGAGGTGTATCAAGAACGAGAATGCCTTTGGAACCACAAAAGCGAATCATACAAAGACAGAAATTTGAGAGATGCTGCATTAATTGAAATAGTAAACAGTATGCGTGAATATGTACCTGGAATAGATGTAGCTACAACAAAGTTAAAAATTCTAAGCATTCGAAATGCTTACATGAATGAACATAAAAAACTACTGAAATCACTTAAGAGTGGCGCGTCTACAGACGGTATTTATAAACCCAGCCTTGCTTGGTTTGAAGCTGCAGACCGGTTCTTAAAACATGTAGTCGAGACAAGAGAGACGAGAAACACTTTGGTAAGTAATATTTTACATTTATTATGTTCCAAAACATCTTATTTAGTAATATGTAGAGCCGTTTAATCAGCTGATACAGGTGACGCCATTTTGCAAACTGCACAATTACGAAGAACTTGTGGCGTCCTGTTTGAACGGTAGCTCACAGCGCCACTTCAGAATGACTTGACTTGTGGCGATACTTTCGTTGCATGTGTGAACCCGGCTTAACAGTCAGAGCAACGAGGAATGTACATCGCACCAGTGGTAAACGTAAACAACTACAAGCAAAGAGCGCTATAGTTCGTTGACAGTATACTAATATCTTTCAGCATCACAAACATTTAGCAAATCACCGATATCAATTTGTAGCTAGCTGTTGAAGCTTTCCTTCGCCTGTATGGCATATCCGCCAACAAGAATCAACCTGCGAAAATTTATAAGAATGGACGACAATACGGTAAATTTTCGTTTGCGTATCCACGAAAGTAGACACGAAACCCGAGAACGAACAGTTCTCTAGCGCGTAAGCCACAAACATTCTTGAACAAGAACAGAACTTTATGGTTCTAAAATGGATCTCATGCAGTATTGGACATTTCTAAGAAGAGCGAACCGTTTATCATAAAACTCATCCAGCCTTCCTGCGTCACAACGTGCTTGGAACAAAATCTTCCTCACACTTGCAGCTATTAACAACCAGACGTTTGGTTGGTTGATTTGCGGTAATGGACCAAACAGCGAGGTCATCGGACGCATCGGACTAGGGAAGGAAATCGGCGTGCCCTTTCAAAAGAACATCCTCGCATTTGCCTGATGCGATTTAGGGAAGTCATGGAAAACATAAATGAAGATGGCCGGACGCGGATTTGAACCGTCGTCCTCCCGAATGCGAGTCCAGTGTGCTAAACACTGCACCACCTCGCTCGGCTCGGCCACAAGTTTACGAGGCGGAAGACGGAAGAAAACTTCAATGTTCTATATAATTGAACTTGGGATTTCTTTGTACATTGAGAGATCAATAAGGTGATACTAATTACTAATGTTTAAGTTCGGTTCACGAAAAATACATGTAACTGTAGACGTTCGACAACGGCAGTTGTTCGATCGCAAAGGTTGGCAGTCATGAACTTCCGCAAACCAGCGGCACTGCCGCGAAGTCTGCCAACTACTGGCGATTGACGTCTACAAGGCCAGACTAAACAAACGGCAGAGCATAATTTTTTTAGGTGACGCCACCTTATAGCAGCACAGAGCCGAGCAATATCTCCGCTCTTGCATAAGTATTTTGATGCCTTTGTGTACGAAACTGCAGTTTCCATAAAGATCTAATTCATTACATCGCGACGTGCCTACAAAATACATTTGTCGTTTCCTACAAGTGGAAAGTGTTCCCATTCTATTGAGGCATGTACACACGGTAATAAGAAATTCCAATGATAGGATCATTGCAAGATTCTGTGGAAATGTCATTGTGAAAAGAAAAATACTAAGTGATCTTGCTCACAAGAGATTTCGTAATCACCAAAAGAAGAACTGTATTTTGTTGAACCGTTCGTTGTTCACGCAGCTCGCTAGACACAACTGTTACACACATTTTTCTAATACATCTGTGGAGAAACTGCCAGCAACCATTGGGTCGACGCCGGACACGTGGTGAAAAGCATTTTCACAATCTGCACCTGTTTCTTTCAAACTCTGTGAAATATTTTTCTTTGTGTGTTCAAACTTACAATATCTATGTTTCTATTTAATTACAGTGCATCTTACTCTCATGCCAACTTTCTGAAGATAATTTACTGTTCGTTTTTTTTAAGATCGGCCGATCATTGCATTTGGTTAATACGTGTAAATACTTTACTTTTGCTGAAAGCACAGAAAAGTTAAGCAATACTGTAAAATAATTATTTTAGTGCATACCACGAACAATGGAATACTTTGTCGTTCACAAAACTAAATTGCAAACAATGCAGCCTCAGCAAATATTAACCTTAGCAATATCACAGTCATTTTCTATAACGCGCATTACCAATTGGGGGGGGGGGGAGGGGTTACTTTTTTAAAGAGGTACTGATGAGTAATCAGGGTCCAGAACCTGATGATATCTTTTTAGCACACTCTTAGTAATAAAAACGCACATTCAATAACGTGCAATATCGATTTTATGACCGCCACAAAAAATACAAATTTCGTTCAGTGTTATTGACTTTCACTTTCAACATACTTTTTAGGGATACTGATTTGTAACTTATGCCCCAACCTACACCTGGAAAAATTACATCTACTAGCGAGACTTAAATTTTTGAGTTACATTTCACTTAAAAATTTAAAACATACATGGAATCAGGTAGAAGAATTCATTAAACAAAATTTCTCTAAATTTTGAAATAGGAAGAAACTAATTACAATTGTTTCAAAACAGGAGTATAAAGTATCCCCCCTCCTATTCCCCCTTGGTACTACGAGGGTTAAGATTAAATGAATCGTTAATATTGCAAAACAAAACAACGTAAGTACACGTACCTCAGGACGAAGCTGAATTACGAAAATACATTATCACGCCTAAAGCACTTATGGTTTCAGATTGAAATGTGGCTCTAATGGTTTTTCTGTGCCTCTGTACTTTCCTGCCATTTGCGCTGAGGATACAACACAAGTACGACAGCAACGCACACGAACACTTTCAACACAAGATTTTAGAACTGCTGAAACTGCACGCATTGTAGGTAACAATGTACTGAAATTAATACAAAATTCAAAAATAAGCCACACTTCCACAGTAAACTACTACCAGACTGCGTGTTTATAATTCACTGTCGATATTTCAGGTCCACAGCAAGCAATCTTCCACACAATGAAAACATATCTTCGACTAGCGAGTAAGGACTGTATCGATATATCGCGACCAAGAGTTGCTTCAACGTGCAATTGGCAGACGTAGAAAGTGGCTAAACGTTAGTTTTGTGATATCAGCAATTGCAATTATAGTTATTTTCCGATACAATTTTTTGGAGGTTTTTAATAACCGCCAGTTAGCTGTTTTACGTTTAACTAATACATTTTTCGACATAAATTTTTGGTGGTTTTTAAAAACCTGTTTTGCAGTTGACTGACACCAAACAGGCGCCATAATCGATTACGTCGTATCGCAGGTAATCTGTCTGCGTAATATCTTTCTGAGTTAAAATGTTATTGCTCGACGCCGGCGCATTCCAGATCTCCTGAATCTGTAATTCGATATCTTAAAATAAAATGGCGCAAAGTAGAGTGACGATACTGACTATATAAACTATGCGAGAATGGTACTAAACCGCCTAATGCAAGTGTACAGTACTATTGTGCGTAAATAGTACCTTCCAGAGTTCGTTATCCACGAATATAATAATTATTGCCGATATTAGGAGCTAACAAGAAAGAGAATAAAAGTAACTTATGCATAAATTTAGACACTCTTCTCGTGCATCATGTGCTTGTGAAATAATTAGTACGGAAGCGAAGGATGAAATTATTCAGAAGTAATTTTATTTTGCTATAGAGGAGAAGTGTAAATACATTAGCTTGAAACAGGCAACCCCTGTCCCGAAATGTCTAAGAGGAAGTGAAAATTTCAAATTTACAACTTCGGCGTTTTAGCGAGTCAGGAGAGGAAACTTTATTCTGCATTTGCACTTCATAGTGTTTCTTGGGAACCTTGCGGAGGGATTTAACGTGAGTTGAATGCATCCGTAACGACAAAACACACCAACAGATTTTCAGTCTAGCTATTTACCTGTCGCCCCCCCCCCCCCCCCATCCCCTCATACGAGTAGTCGCTAGAATTATTAGTAGTTAATGGAAAGAGTTTCTCGTTGTTACTTTTGACTACCGATTCCCACTCATTATGGAAGGAATGATTTACAGGATGTCCATAAATAAAGTTCGGCCGATAGATGGCGCTGTAACCGTCAGAATGCACATACCAACAAACGACGCACGGCACACGACTGTTTCTCAGTTAGCATCCAAGACGTCCAACACGACTGCCCTGGCGAGAGATCACGCGCTGCTAGTAAAGCAATTTTACAAGAACGGTAATCTTGCGCCAGCAGCCCTGCGGAAGTTCCGGACAACGAAGGGTGTGTGTGAAAAGGCATGAGGGGGAAGACCTACTGAAAGCTTTGGTTTTAATTCTGTATCTTAAAATAAAATGACGGTACAGACTATAAAAAACGTTACCATAATGGCACCAAACTGCCTAATGCAACAAGTATATAGTACTATAATACTGTGTATAAATAGTGCCCTTCTGCTCTCTTGAGAAAATGATTACAAAATTGGAAAAGATAGGGCCTTTCGAAGTACGATGTAGAAAAGGGGGGGAGGGGGGGAAGCAGTTGATCAAGCGTTGGGTCTAAGACGTGGCCACACCTCTGCAGGAGAGGTCGAACGATGGTGTCCAAACTTGTAGTGCACATGGAATTACCCGAGAGTTATACATGCCTGCGAGCACGATTTATAAAATCCTACGAAACATCCTGCATTTCTGTCCACACAAAATCACCCATGTTCTGGAGTTTGCTTCCTGCTAGCCTACCAGCGAGTTTAACGTTCGCTCTGGAATTTCTTGCCCTTCTCTAGCGACATGTAAATAATCAGAATTGCAGCATATGGGCAACGGAAAATCTGCATGAATGTCAACCGGTACCACTTCAGTCTGCAAAGATGTCTATGTGGTGTGACTTGACAGCATCGTTTAATGTAGAGCCATATTTTTTCGAGGTCTTGTTACCTGTGCCGTCCACGGTAAAAGCTACGAGAGTCTTTTGCGCACCAACGTCATCCCAACCCTTCAACAGCGAGATGGCGCTCCTCCGCAGATTGCACAGCTAACGAAGCCACTGCTGCAGAGGCATTTCGGAAGTGCTCGAATTACCAGCCGTCATTTCCCTACAGCCTTGCCGTCCATATCACCTGATCTTAAACCGTGTGACTTCTGGCTGTGGGGTTATCTGAAAGGTACTGAGTTCAGAGCTCTAATTACGAACGTAGCTGAATTGAAGGCACGCGCTGCGCAGTGCATTCCGAATGTGGCCCCGAGACACAGGAGTTTAAACAGGAGACCGGGATGCCATACGCGGTCGTAGGCCTTTTCGAGGTCTAGGGATACAAAATGGCGGAGCGACGGGAGTTAAGCTGAGGCGTAGGAGTTGGTCATCGGCAGAGAAGGAAGGTCGAAAGCCACATTGGGTGTTGCTGGAGGTGGTGATCGATGCGCCGGGTAAGGACGGGTTTACCGAGGTAAGACATAATAGGGCGGTAGGAAGAGGCATCAGACGGGGGCTTGTTAGATTTGGGGAACATTAGGGTACGGGAGGTTTCCCACAGGTCGGGGTAGAAGCCAGTGGCAAGGATTATGTTGTAGAGGGTGGCAAGGACTGCAAGGAAGGAGGGAGGGCGGTGTTTGAAGTGGCGGTAGGTAATGCGGTCGTGGCCGGGAGCAGTGTTGCGTTTAGTGTGGAGTGTGAGGCTGATGTCCTGTGTAGTGATGAGAGTGTTAAGTTCAGATGGTGTGTGGCTCAAGTACTGGAAGCTAGGAGCAAGGGGAGGAGCGGAGGTATTGCGTTTTTTTTTTTTTTTTTGCCTCAGGACAATTAAAAAATCAATTTTTCCCATCCGATGTGGTACGACCTTGCCTTGGTGGATGGGATTACATAGCTAACAGTGCCACAACTGTTTATTATGAACTCGTGCAGTCATGGACACTGAACAGCACAATGGTATAATGTGTCACTGAAACCATAGCCGTCGCAATGCTATTCATATATAATTTGTAACAGAACCCATTTGCGTTAAGACGCTTACAGCGCCACCTGTTGGTAAAATTATCGTTCAACGTTTTTTTGTTCCATTCCCCTTGCGTCAATAATTTGCTGAACAAATTTGTCGTCATTCTGAGAAGTGGTTCTCTTCCTATAGCGGTTTTAAACTGGTCGCCTTGTATGTTTAACTAGAAGCACTTTTTATATATAGCCAAGATCACATTAATCAATATTTATTACTGACGACCGGTTTCGACAGTTGAAACTGTTATCTTCAACGTTTGTTATAAGTCGTGTTCCGTTATGCCATGTCGTTATGGTGGAGAATACATAGGCTTTGTTAAAACTAAAGCCATATATAGATGAAAAGTACCTTGTACAAAGAGCAACACACTTAGCATTCCATTGAAGCTTGCCGGTTCTTGAAATGCGCGATATGTCGTTTGTAGAAATGTGAATTTTAGCCTGCTGGAATCGTACTTCGTGAAGTCAAATGAAGTTGTGTGACAAGTTTTAGTTACATCTCGGGTAGTTTTAAGTATTTAGTTCGTTTATCGAATGGACGTTAATTGACCATAAGATTTAATTGCGTTAACGTGCTATAATGAAATAAGCACTGCACTGCGTAACTGTAAATGTTTTTTAAGAGAACATTGATAGCACCAATGATTTTATACCAAAAATTACTTACGTCGTTTGTGAAACACAAGCGTGAAGCGAAGATTACATCAGATGGACTGTCCTACGGGAGGATTTAAGTCTCTTTGTGGTAGCTTTCGGTAACTGCATAGGTGAACACTGTTCATGTAAATAAAACGATAGTGATTGAGACATAAGGCAGTTACTGATACGGCGAAAACGTTACGTGCGTGTAATCGTATAGAAAAATCAGAAAGCTTCGATGCTGCCATCTTTGGCGATTGCGAATGCTTCTACAAGTTACGACTGAATGTTCGGTGAATGTTATGAGAAAATAAAACAAGCCAGAGTTACAGACAAAACACCTTTATTGGCTTTGAAAGGGATCACCATTAGCTACAAAACACCTTTAATATCGGTTGTGAGGCGGTTGGTAATTGTCAACAAGCGCTTCTTGTGGAATCGCTTGAAGCACTGTGATCACGCTTTGTTGGATATCCGCATCATTACAGGAGACTAGGTGTGGTGCTACTAAAATGACCCAGAGACAAAAGACAGTCTATGGCATGGTTTTCATCGTCTTCCCTGCTTCGCAAAAAAATGTCATCTGAAAAATCTAAGATTAAGAGGATGTTCGTCGCCTTTTTCGACAGCAGGAGCTTTAACCATAATGAATTTCTGTCCTGTAATGACGCTGATATCAAACAACGCGTGACGACCATGCTTCGAGCGATTCCCCATGCGAAATGTTTGCTTGCAGTTCCCAAAAGCTCCACAACCAATGTCAGAAGTGTGTTGCAGCTAATGGCGATTAGTCAGAAGGCCAGTAAGGATATTCTCAGACGCACCTTGTAGCGTGTCCAAGAAACTGTTCATTCAAGCCAATGTAGCGACACTCAGTTCCGAACGGAAATAATAACAATGACTTATACAATAATAAACAGCAGTATCTATTGCTTGCGATGCAAAGGCTATACTGAAACCTTGATAGTAACTCTGTACATTAACATTTAACAACAAACTAATTATTACAGGAACTATCCGCAAATGGACCATTGGCACAGGCTTCTATCCACAAAGCCAGTATTAGTGCGGTTATCCACATCCACACCAACCAATAGCTAATGACATTATTTACATGAGCCAGAATATCTATGTAGCAAGCTTAGCGCATTGCACATGTGGAAAACATCAAATGGAAATAATCACATTATTTTTACAAGTGTATATAAGTATTGGACCAAAGCCAGCACCAAAGTACCGTTATCCAAGATGGCGTAGTTGACGCCATCCAGGATGGCGGCGATGACGTCATCCAAGATGTCAACTGTGACGTCAATCAAGATGGTGGATTTTGGCGGGAAGTTTGAATTTTGGTGAGAAAGTGCCGACTCCCCCTTCCCCAGAAAAATGACGCCAAGTTCAAATTCCAATAGGATAATGCACCACATCACTCTTATCTCTACTAAGCAAAGAAAATGGTTGGAAATAAGTACTTGTCTTTAGTATTTAATCAATTAGAAGCAGGTGTGTTCGCCACTGGGGCTGGACTCCAAATGGCTTAGTTCATATCGTCGCCACTAGAGGGCGCTACTATGACTTCAGATCATGACGAAAGCACCATTATTCGAGATGGCAGCATCCAGTGTATCCACCACGAGCTCCAGAGCCCAACTGGCTTAGTTCATATCGTCACCACCAGAGGACGCTACCGTGATGTCGGGTGATGACACCGGATCATCTGCTCTCTCTCCCACGCCGCGTCAGCGGCCCATGAGCGAGCTGCCACTGACGTCACAGCCTCCAGCCTCTGCCTTTATACTCATGCCGGACATAGTCTTCTGTAAATATTCTAACTAAAGTAACACCCACATCGCGCATCTAATGTATTAACTAGCTAAGTACTTAATTCCATTTCAATTTTACACATATTCAATAAGTCAATTTACAATTTCAATATTCAATGATGAAACGAGAAGTTACACATTTTCCCACTATGAGCACAGTGTTCATTCATGACCTAGCATCCCCCCCCCCCCCCCCATCCCTAGAATGCTGCACTCCTATTGGCTACTGCATTAGTCACATGATTCGACTTCATAGAACCTAAGACTTGGAATCAATTTTCACGAATGCCACACCCACCTGGATTTGGAATCAAATAGCTGAAGTCTCCAGCACGATCCTCAACCGACAACCACATCACCCTACCAGCCCATGTTCTCTGGCTAATGTACACTAACATGTAAAAATTAATGCAAATAATTTAAGTACAGACATTCACATTCTTCCTGAATAATTCAGCACACTTATGTATAGACACGCTAAGTACTCGTAAACTGTCCAAATAACTCATAGCACAGCCTACAGACCCGCTCGCAAAAACATTCAATCAACACGCGAAAGCACCCTCCGCCAATCCCTCTCCAGTAGAGCACACAACCAACCCCAACGACGTGGCGCGGCCGTCAGATGTCAAACCTGGCACAGGCCCCCGCCAGGGTCCTGCAAGCATGAGGCGGCGACATCTTATTCCTAACTGCGGTCCGGTGAAGACGCTACAGAGAGCTATTCCAGAATAGCAGAACCTGCTTTCTCCTTAGCGATTCTAACGGACCATATGTGACGTATGACTGACGCTTGGCCGCGCGTAGCTATTTACCATCGCAAACGCATCTAGCAACGTTATTAATCTTATGCTTAAGCCACATCGCTATCAAAAATAATAACCAAGTCTAACTCTAGTAGATTCCATAGTCCTCCAGAAATATTTAACATGAACTTTTGTACTGATTTTCGTCTTCTCTCAGCTTGTATGCACGGAAATTCTTGCCTTAACAGAACCTATTTACGAAAATAACGCCGAATACTGTCTTCCCATGGCTCCTAACGTCTTACCCTTCCAGATTTCAACATACGCAAACGTTCTCTCCGCTGTGTAGAGACTCCTATATCCCAGCACAAACGATGTGAATGACTCGAGCTTTCTGATTGGCTCTTATCGAATTTACACGCCGAATTACTTATGACGCCAGTATCGAAGCACCGTCCACCTATTCTTTCTTGGACTTCCAGCACACGGATCGCTAAATTGCAATGACAGTTAAACGCGCAAAATTGTCTCAACATTATCAAATACATACCAGACCCACAAGAATATTGGAAGCCCGAAATATATTTACCACTGTAACTACAATTAAATATTACGATTTCTGCTACTGTCTGACACCAATCATTGTACAGGTAATGTCTGCTCTTGGCGACTGTGCTTCAGTATCTATAGCACACATAATTTTCCACTTAAAAACTCTCTCCCATACCCTCGTCGTTATCGATGTGCTGCATCTATACATCCCTCGCGATAGGACACACAGTCTTCCTCTCTAGTAATGCCATAACACAAACCATAGTAACTTTACAATGCAATATATACACATTTTATTACAATACAATATATACACATTTTACACAAACAGTGCAGTTATCTTTTATAACTGTACAGCGCCGGCCGGGGTGGCCTAGCGGTTCTAGGCGCTACAGTCTGGAACCGCGCGGCCGCTGCGGTCGCAGGTTCGAATCCTGCCTCGGGCATGGATGTGTGTGATGTCCTTAGGTTAGTTAGGTTTAAGTAGTTCTAAGTTCTTGGGGACTGATGACCTCAGAAGTTAAGTCCCATAGTGCTCAGAGCCATTTGAACCATTTGAACTGTACAGCACCCGAAAAAATTATCGTACGCCTACACTCATACAGGCTATATGTTACGATGCCACCCACCGCATTCCTAGGGAAGCACCGGCAAAGTTTTCTTTCTTTCTACAGAAGCGACATTCAACGGTAATGAATTACTTTACACTGATGACCATGTAACGCCGGAAATGCATATCCTCCTATTTCCATTTATTGTACTATAAATTTGTTTTCCTTATTTTTGTTACCTGAATATATGACGTTTCTGTGTCTTTCATATTGTAATTGTTTTACTATTTGTATATATATATTTATGCATTTATGTCGATGTATAATTGGTTTGTTTCGTAAATATTATTTGTATTTTTACGCTGGGTCTTGCCTAGGAAAACTGCTATCGAACGATTACATCGATAGGTCGTGTGAAGAATCAAAGTGTGTAGGATCTTTGGGAGTGTTAACTCTGTCGCGTGGAGCGCGGGCTGAGCAGAGAGAGAGTCTGGCTGGAGTAGCGAGTGGAGCCAACACCGACTCAAAGGAAGGCCTCGGCGCTTGTTGGTTGACGTCACGTCAGCTAGGCACGGTGAACGTCAGGTCTGTTGCAGGCATACTCATAATGGTGGCGCCTCCCCTCCCTGACACAGGAAAATGTGAAACTATTGGCGGTAGTCGACAGACACACATTGTTCTGAGAGATTTCCGCAATCAATTAATTGTGCGATTCAATACACTTCTTAACAAATAGTGTACTGCTGAACTTAAATTTCCACCTGTTTTAAGGATCCACGTACAAAAACAACTTCATTGCCCAGCAGTAACAGAATTCGTGCTTCTTTACATTATTTGTAAATATGAGGAAGTGACGTATGGTTCAAATGGTTCAAATGGCTCTGAGCACTATGGGACTCAACTGCTTGAGGTCATTAGTCCCCGAGAACTTAGAACTAGTTAAACCTAACTAACCTAAGGACATCACAAACATCCATGCCCGAGGCAGGATTCGAACCTGCGACCGTAGCGGTTCCAGACTGCAGCGCCTTTAACCGCACGGCCACTTCGGCCGGCCGAAGTGACGTATGTACTGGGTTGCTTTTACAAGAAACTGTGAACATATTGGTGCTCTTCTTTAGGTATGTTGGTTGACTATGGGGTGAGGAGCACTGAATGTTAATGAAATATCTTGCGATTGTACACGTTGGGGGAGGGGGTGGGGGACAGAAGAAGAGGCAAAAGAGAGATACTTGTTTCATCAAATAAATTTTTTTATCTTATAAAGTTTCTCCTTGCAGTTGCAAGAGGGGAATATTTATCATTTCTAATGTGCATGTTTAAAAAAGTTTAAGCTCGGCAGTATTTTCGATGTATGAAGCTATTTTGTTTCCGGTTTAGAATTCCTTTCGTTGAAAACGACTGTAATCTAATGACTGGCAACAGGTGGACATTCACACATGTAAATTAGTTCACATTTCCAGTGACGATGTCAAACGAAAATAAATAAATAAGAGAAACGAGTTAATTGTAAGGGGGTTGGGGTAAGTTTCGTAACAAAATGTATCAAGTAAATATGGTTTCTTGAATATAAAATTTCCGAAGCTTGCGATGGGGCAAATCATCTTCTCGTATTGATCTACGTTTGTTTCGACAGGATTCAGTAATACAGAACTATGATCTTCATTTGTAGCTTTACGATAGTAAGAAAATCTTTCATCTAAATAAAACTGCAGAATCCAAAACAATACCAAACATTTTGTCCAAAAATAAGACATTTATAGTGATAAGCACGCCCAGGCGTTTCTGCCTGCAACAGACCTGGCGTTCGCCGTGCCTAGCTGACGTGACGTCACCAACAAGCGCCGAGGCCTTCCTTTGAGTCGGTGTTGGTGGAGCAGGTGTGTTGTGTGACGCTTCCGCGAGTTGCCGCGCTTTCGGGGTAATTGCGCTCGACTTGAGATGATAGTTTCTGACACGGTGTCGCGGACGGGAAGCATTAGCTGGCGCACGTCAAGAGCCCGTTTCGCCTGGTGACCGTGTCGGGAGGAAGGCGCACCAACATCCAGCTTCTGCAACAGCGACGGCCGATAATGAGTGACTGTCGCCACCTCCTCGATCGACGGCTTCAAACCTTCAATCAACCAACAAGGAAGACTGGGAGCACGTAAAGTTTTAGAACTGTATGGCAGACCTCAGCTTTTCAAACTGTACCATTTTCGTAACTATAATTACAGCAACTTAGCATGAACATTTGTTGCTCATTGTCCCAATTGCATTACCAAGCAGGGTCCTTTCCTTTTCCGGAATGAACCCGAGTGTCGTTGAAATTCAAACGCCAGCATTAAAATAATAATATAGCATTTCACTGCTTTAATTTCAAAGTTCAGTTAAAGTTTTCATAGCTGGCTACAATATTTAGGTTACACAAGTACGAATTAAGAGTGCGAGTTTTGTTACCGTATTTTAGCATACCTGTGACTGCAGCTCAGCTTGGTACGTACTAAATTTTACTATTGTTAATTGTTCAGAATCATTTAATTCAAGTTCAAAGTTAAATCTCTTCTTTCTAAATTGCGTAGATTCAAGTAGCTTTTGAAATGATTGTTGAGGTAGTCCAAGACTAACCGTATTTTACTGAATTTCGATGTGCTTCAGAAAGAAAGCTCACTATTAACTTCAGTCACTAAATTAACTTTCGATTTTCCGGTTTTATTAATTCTTTTGCTAAATTAAGTCAGGGTGTAGCGAAATTTATTACTTCTGACAAACTTTCAGTTTTCACACTACACATGTCAACCTTCAGTTGCCACGCTTCTAGTGCTAATTATATGTGTAATAACCTTTCTTTTTCAGTTACTATAGTAATTGTTCTTAGGACTGGCGACTGTAATTTCCCCCAAATCTCAAATATCTAATTACCGCTAGTTAATTGTTAACGTAACGGCCGCACATTTACTTTCTTTATTAACTTTACCCCTTTTCAAAATTAATTTCCACCAGTTTCATTTGCATTTTCCCTTTCATTTAGATGTAACCCTTTCCTCCCTCTTTACCGACAGATTAACTTCGGTGACTTTTGCTTTTCCCAAATGTCCATTAGATACACGCGGTTTAATTTTTCACTGTCATTAGGGTCGATAAGTGAGGGGGAGGTTACAACCATTTCGTACCGACAACTAAACCTCGAAAATTGTCTACAAAATGTTCAAATGTGTGTGAAATCTTATGGGACTCAACTGATAAGGTCATCAGTCCCTAAGCTTACACACAACTTAACCTAAATTATCCTAAGGACAAACACACACACGCATGCCCGCGGGAGGACTCGAACCTACGCCGGGACCAGCCGCACATTCTATGACCGCAGCGCCCGAGACTGCTCTGCTAATCCCGCGCGGCAATTGTCTACAGATCATCAAATACATACCAAACTAGCAAGAATGTTGGAGTGTGAAACCGATCACCATCCCAGCAATACATCACCGAGTACCGCGTCGATCTAGTAAACACACAGGCCATATTCCCCACCATACAAAATCACCCCTTTCACATAAGTAGGCCGAAGTCGCTCTCAGAACTGTTCTACAAATTCGCGATCGTTTCCTCTCGACATAATCGCGTTACTGTCTCTGCTTCCTTGCCTGCTCGCTTTTCTATACACATCTCCAGACTCGGCGATTACAAGAACACACGTATTTTCACCACAATATTATACCATTTTCGCGATACTTCTCCATATCAAGGACTAGGCGGCGTCCTACCGATCGCTAACGCAACATAATTCCCGACATATAGACTCGAAATCATTTCTCTACAAACACGAAACTTTAGCTATGTGGAGGGTGCTCTAGACCACTGACTAACTAGAAACAAACACATGAAAAACCATATTTCCACCCACGAATACCGATCTCGCTGATCTAAAACACTCCAAATCATCCATATAATTTACAATCCAACTAAGAAGATCTTTCCCATGTCTAGATAACAGGCAAACGTACCTTCCACATGACAAATGCACACACTACAAACGATCTTCTTTCAACTAAATAAAGACGCGATGTGCAGAAGCAGTCAACCGAACAATTTACATGGGAGGGAATAACGGTCCAGCGCAAATGCACCATCTTCTCAAATTTCCGCTTGATCACGAAAGCAGCCCATCTTACGATCGCGATCTCAATTGAACGTCATTCGACAATGAGCGGAGTATCGTAAATACACCCTACCGAAGGCGGTGGCTCTGGAAATGGAAATATCTGTACCTGCCTCACGACTGGACATACTCTTCCCTTTGCTGTCACAGTACTACAAGTCAAATCCATACCCACCTGACAACTGGACATAGTCATTTCCTTTACACACACACACACATACTTTATAAATCCGATGCTCAAATGGGAACATATCACGCACCCAGCACCAATACTATGTATAATATTTCGTCAATAACTGTTTGCCTACGATACGAAATAATACTAACCGAAAATCAGCGCTGGGTGTGCATGTCTCTTATGTTCTTCTTGCAAGTCCTACCACGGTATCATAGACGTAATCGACCAGGTGTTAAAGAAAAAAACTCTATCCCAACAGCTACTGCATGTTACTGTCACACGCAGTCTTCGTTCTACAGGTGCATACAAGTATCCATGTTAAATGCCTTTCCCGCTTTACAAATCGAGGTACGATATTACCTCTGATTGAGGTGATGTTTTCCGGACAAATACCATGACAGTGATCGTATGAATACGTATTATCAACCAACGATGGAACCTCGTGATAAAATCAATGAACTCTGAAAATGATTTGGCTAAGGAATGTGGTATGTAAGAGGTATTTGCGACTCTCTCAAACGGATAATTCTATACTATGTCCATCGCATTGTGTCTAGAGACCATATCAGAGGTTCCGCGATACATCCGCTGAGTTATAGGCGATGACTGATTGAGAAGCAGCACAAACAACAGTAGTAGATGATGTGCCGATCGTGGTCCTAAGGGGAAAAATGTACACTAGCTTCTCAGATCTCTAGTGTTACGCTATATGTTAGAAATATGTCCATAATTTGGAATCAGGTCTTTCCATTCAAGCACATACTTGCATAGGCTCACACCCAGAAGTGAATCATATTTCAGGCACTCTCATATCTCTAAACGAATCACCTTCCTCGAATCTATCTGCTACAGTAAAATTACAACCTTCTTTTAGTCACACCCTACACATCTTGCAATCGCACCCACTTCTACAGCTTTCCACAAGTGTTCGTTCCAATTTAATTCGGAACTGAGCAGAAGTTGGAGAAACACATATCCAACACATTCGACACTCCATGTAGAAACAGACCGACCAGAGTTACTGCAACAGGAGCGTGTTTTGACGATTCGATGGAAATGCGCGCAATGTCCTACGTCCCCAAACTAGATACAAGTACTACACATCCGTGTCCATTCAAATCAATCAGCCAGACACGATATCATCATTATTCTTTACCCCTCCAACATAGAAAAGTTACCAACCATAAAAGCTCATTCTATTTACAAGTCACCTAGGCACCGATGTGAGTGAAACTACGTATAGCTGCGGTGGGAATCCAGTGTGGAGAAAGAAATTTCACAATACTTCCCCAGAATAGCATAGCCTTCACCCATCGAAACATTCCTAACGGTGTACCCAGACCCTCACATCAAACTGCTACTGCTGCTGTCTGTATGACACGATCCTATTAAATATACAGTGTAATATTAGTAATTTTCGCCTAACAAACATTAAAATACGCTCAATAGTACACGCCTGATGGCCTAAAGTTATCGAACAATTGTAAAGTAAAAGAAATAAACCATCACATAGCAGCGACGGAATCTATTATTCCTTATCTTTGCCGTCCTTGCGCGGTGCCTGTAAATCTCTATGCACATGTATCGATTAATGATATAAAAAAGAATTCTGTTGTTTCAAGACAAATGAGGCAATTGGCACCTCACCTTTTACTGTTTGTGTTCCATGAAAGGCGGACGCGGACGTGCTGCGTTCCGCAACGGTATTTTATATTTCATGTGAAAATATTGAGTGAATATGCTAATTGTTATTTTTCCAATCAGAAAACAAGTAGTTTCTTTTAACTGATTACGAACAGACAGCATCACGAGGACATTTTGACTGTTATGTATAAAGTACACTCCTGGAAATGGAAAAAAGAACACATTGACACCGGTGTGTCAGACCCACCATACTTGCTCCGGACACTGCGAGAGGGCTGTACAAGCAATGATCACACGCACGGCACAGCGGACACACCAGGAACCGCGGTGTTGGCCGTCGAATGGCGCTAGCTGCGCAGCATTTGTGCACCGCCGCCGTCAGTGTCAGCCAGTTTGCCGTGGCATACGGAGCTCCATCGCAGTCTTTAACACTGGTAGCATGCCGCGACAGCGTGGACGTGAACCGTATGTGCATTTGACGGACTTTGAGCGAGGGTGTATAGTGGGCATGCGGGAGGCCGGGTGGACGTACCGCCGAATTGCTCAACACGTGGGGCGTGAGGTCTCCACAGTACATCGATGTTGTCGCCAGTGGTCGGCGGAAGGTGCACGTGCCCGTCGACCTGGGACCGGACCGCAGCGACGCACGGGTGCACGACAAGACCGTAGGGTCCTACGCAGTGCCGTAGGGGACCGCACCGCCACTTCCCAGCAAATTAGGGACACTGTTGCTCCTGGGGTATCGGCGAGGACCAATCGCAACCGTCTCCATGAAGCTGGGCTACGGTCCCGCACACCGTTAGGCCGTCTTCCGCTCACGCCCCAACATCGTGCAGCCCGCCTCCAGTGGTGTCGCGACAGGCGTGAATGGAGGGACGAATGGAGACGTGTCGTCTTCAGCGATGAGAGTCGCTTCTGCCTTGGTGCCAATGATGGTCGTATGCGTGTTTGGCGCCGTGCAGGTGAGCGCCACAATCAGGACTGCATACGACCGAGGCACACAGGGCCAACACCCGGCATCATGGTGTGGGGAGCGATCTCCTACACTGGCCGTACACCACTGGTGATCGTCGAGGGGACACTGAATAGTGCACGGTACATCCAAACCGTCATCGAACCCATCGATCTACCATTCCTAGACCGGCAAGGGAACTTGCTGTTCCAACAGGACAATGCACGTCCGCATGTATCCCGTGCCACCCAACGTGCTCTAGAAGGTGTAAGTCAACTACCGTGGCCAGCAAGATCTCCGGATCTGTCCCCCATTGAGCATGTTTGGGACTGGATGAAGCGTCGTCTCACGCGGTCTGCACGTCCAGCACGAACGCTGGTCCAACTGAGGCGCCAGGTGGAAATGGCATAGCAAGCCGTTCCACAGGACTACATCCAGCATCTCTACGATCGTCTCCATGGGAGAATAGCAGCCTGCATTGCTGCGAAAGGTGGATATACACTGTACTAGTGCCGACATTGTGCATGCTCTGTTGCCTGTGTCTATGGGCCTGTGGTTCTGTCAGTGTGATCATGTGATGTATCTGACCCCAGGAATGTGTCAATAAAGTTTCCCCTTCCTGGGACAATGAATTCACGGTGTTCTTATTTCAATTTCCAAGAGTGTAATTAACCACGATGGTCATCTATTGTAATTTAATATGAAAAGGTACGTAGCATTTAAAAAAGTGTGTTAAAGATAAGTGTGCTTATTTTAGTAAATTAACCTTGATGATTTCCATCTCCTCATTTACTTAATTGATAATTATTTTGTGTTAGCTCATCACCAGAAATTACGATCACGCTGATGGGCCGAACGCAGCATGAGGCAGAAGGAACATTATCGTTTTTCTATTATTTCTGAACCAACTTTTTTTCTTTAAATTGTGTAATGTTGCATTTCTTTTGCAGTCTATAAATCTTCTGGTACCTTAGTGTTGTTCCGGGTATTACTACATCGCGAATATAAAAATGCACAGAAATAATAATGTTTCTCTTATTCAGGTATTTAATGCTCAACGTATGTTATTATAATAGTGTAATCAATCCCTGATTCTGTTGCCAAGTGGCCCACCAAAATATTAACTTTTTCGACATTAAAAAAAATAATAAATAACAATTCTTTTTCTTTTTGCCCCCCAAGAGCAACGCTACACTTGGCGCCCGAACAGTGTTGTGATCAGAAATCATTTCATATATGTATTTTTCAGTGCTTGTTCTAATAATTGTTTCATTTTTTCATGTGGATGCAGTTCAACCGAGAAAGAGAAGTGGGAAAACCTTTTAATTAATTCAGAAGAACGATTGATGAAATTACCAAAAAAAAAAGAAAAAAACCGCCAGTATCCAGCCGTATCACCATCAAGACAGCCATAGTAAGTGAAATTTTCATATGCAGTAGCCAAGCTTTCGTAATGGCGTTGCATCTTTCGAGTTGATCAGAACGTAAACCTGTCTTTCCTTGCCTTGAAACAACTTTATTTCAGTTTGTCCATAGACCATTCTTATGTAGTTAATGCTCAACGTATGTTATTATAATAGTGTAATCAATCCCTGATTCTGTTGCCAAGTGGCCCACCAAAATATTCACTTTTTCGACATTAAAAAAAATAATAATAAATAACAATTCTTTTTCTTTTTGCCCCCCAAGAGCGCCAGAACCGCTAGACCACCGCGGCCGGCAAAATTTCATCTTAGGACCCAGTAAGCCATAGCACTACTTCACAGACAAACGACTGACGGCAGTACGGTTGTTGTCAGTGAATCAAAAAATTTTTACAATATGGCCGATAATTACGCACTAAACTGGTAAAATCGTGTGATATTTCATTTGTCTGTAATTAGTTGGAACCATCTAGTCTTCTTGGCGTACGTGAACGTCAATTGTTACCCAGAGTTAAAATTTCATCAAAAAAATGGCTCTGAGCACTATGGGACTCAACATCTAGGGTCATAAGTCCCCTAGAACTTAGAACTACTTAAACCTAACTAACCTAAGGACATCACACACACCCATGCCCGAGGCAGGATTCGAACCTGCGACCGTAACAGTCCCGCGGTTCCGGACTGCAGCGCCAGAACCGCTAGACCACCGCGGCCGGCAAAATTTCATCTTAGGACCCAGTAAGCCATAGCACTACTTCACAGACAAACGACTGACGGCAGTGACAAACAATATCTGTAGCATTTTGACGTTTGACAAATAATTCAGGAACATGGCTGACGGTAAGGTAAACAGCGGACACAGACAAAAGCAGACGACAGCAGTGATGCGAATGGACCTCACTATCCATTACGATCACGCGCGATAGGTACACGAGCGGAGGCAGAAGCAGCCTCGACCGAGGTTTTAGAAGCCGGTCCTAGTGTGCAAACTATTCCCGTATTTGAAAAAAAAAATGAATTGGCCATAATGATCGAAGCAATAATGCAATGCAAGTTCGAAAGTCAAAGGCAGAGAGAAGCGCAAAGAAAGGAACGTGAAAAGCAGGAAAAATTAGATGAAAAGGCCCGCGAAGAAAAAGAGAAGGCCGAAAGACGGCATAATAAAGATCAGGTCCTTACAAATCTGTGCAATTCAGTAAAAGCAGACATAAATTCAGTAAAAACAGATCTGCAAACGGAGATAAATGACCTAAATACACGGTTAAATTCGAAAGGCCGAAATAAAGGCAGACATAACAGCTGATTTAAATACCCTGTTGGGTAATGTCCAAAACCAAATCAGTAGTCACATCACGACCATGAGGTTAGAAATTGACACACAAGTAGAGTAAAAAATAGGGGATATTTCAAAATGGTTAGATGAAAAAATCGAAACACCAAGGGAGAGATAAATTCAAAAGTGATGGAATATCAACAAGATGCGACCTTAAAATAAGATTATAATGCAACCTCTGATGAGATCAAGAAGAGTTAAAACCGCAGTAGACACGATCGAGAATGTTGTTGATCATCTTTCCAAACACATTGAGACTCTTAATGTAGAGGATCAAATAAAGAATACTGTTAAAGCACATGCTGAAGCATTGTCCGACCACTACCAAGAGTGGATTAAAAACAAAGACGGATTCATAGAAAACAAGGTCAAGAACGAACTCAGGAAACTGTCAAAAATGTAACCTTTGAAACATTGGCAGCCCCTGGAAAAACAGGAGAGACAGTCATGTCAGAATTAGGCCAGATAAGACGAACGTTAGCTCAAGATTTACCTGAACGGCGTCAACGGATAGTTGATGAAGTTCGTACACTAAAATGTCAAGTTGAAAATTCCCCACCTCCCATGTCAGGAGAGTGGAATAATTCACCACAATGAAATGAACAACAGCAGGTACATTACCGTTCACCACTTGATAACGCTCAAACTCATAGTTCTATAGAGCACAATTTAACCAGAGTACCAGCCCACCCACTTTTGTCACTTTGATGCTGGAGGAAAGCGTGATCAAACATCGTGTTTTTCCGACCTTTCACCCACAGAAAAGAGAAATTCACCCTTTAGTGTTACTCCGAAATTTTTCAGGAATTTTTCCGAATAGCTGGAGTGACCGCCAGCGAATTCATTTCGTTACTGGATTTATCGTAGACGATACTGCCCTATGGGGAACCGAAATGGTCGACTCTCGTAAAAGTTACAAAGAGTTTGAGCAGATGTTTTCAGCTAAATTCTGGAGTTCTGGTGTTCCAAATGGCTCTGAGCACTATGGGACTTAACAGCTATGGTCATCAGTCCCCTAGAACTTATAACTACTTAAACCTAACTAACCTAAGGACATCACACAACACCCAGTCATCACGAGGCAGAGAAAAGTTCTGGTGTGCAGCAGCGCCTGAGAAAAGAGATTTACAACGCCGATGTGTTTGACAGTAAGCGCGGTAGTCTGAGGAGATATTTTGAAAAGTATGTAGCAAAAATCAAGTTTTGGGATTAGCCGATCACCGCCAAAGACGTTATTATGATTCTAAAAACTAAGCTACCGATGGCGATCAGAGAAAAGTTAGTAAACGTGTCTGAGGACGATACGGACACCTTCCTATCTGTGTTAGACTCATTAGATCTGATTTACGAGGTCGCTAGAGTTGATGTTGGCAACGCCCACTTCAGTGCAGGCAACCAGCACAATACAGAATACGCAGGCAACAATGGGGGCCGAGCTAAAGCGCGTCACAGCGACTGCCAGTACCAAGCCCACAACGGTTTCAAAAATAAACACACAACGTACTCCAACAGTAAATACAAAAATAAGTACAATAACGGCCAGAGATACAATCCAATATATAATTCGTCACCACATCAGTACGGAAATGCACATTATAATACACAGCCCCAGCAATATGGAAACACGCAACCGATCAACGGTAATTATCAAAATGATCGATCAGTCTTACGATTCAAATCATCAGTGGAAAGGAAATAAATGGCATAATCAAGATGGAGACCAACTTAAAACTTTCAGTAGCGGTTACAATCAACACAAGCCACAACAAAATACTTTTCAGCCACAAAATATACACTTCACGCAACAAGCGAACGGACCTTCGGGAAGTCTGAAGCCTAAACGCCCGCATAATACGCAAATTTATTATGCGCAAGCGAATACGCCAGGACAACAAGATCCATTTCCACCCGAGTTCGTACCACAAAACCAACACCACCAGTTCGAGACGGAAGAAACTTTAAGAAATATAAATCAGCAGGAAAGTAAGCGTCGAGCGGAAAATTAAAAGCAACACCTTTGAGCCTCCTAGAGGATGCTGCAGGTTTGAATGGGGGCACCCTGTCCATTAGTCCACACGAAATTAAAGCAATTAGGTATGACAAAGAGACAAACTTACGGGATGATCTAGTAGCACACACTGAGACGAAAGACAATGATGACGCATGGGACGAACAAGTTCAAGCTTCCATAAGAGTATCAATTGCCAACATACCAGTAATATAAATGTCTTATCTTTATGTTTATTTAAGCAAATATCCTCTGTATGCAAAGTTTTATCACTTCCATTTCAAGGTTGCACCGTTTCGGTAGCAATTGGTCCTCTAACGCAACGTGTAAAACTTCAGACTCAGCTTCAAATCCAGATAGAGTCGATTTCAGTAACATGCATTTTTCTTATTGTTTAAAAATCTATCCGTGCCATGTATCCTGAGTTTGGAATTCTTGAGACAGACAAAAGCTAAAATTGACATCGAGTGTGGAATCTGTACTCTAGTAACGGGTCAGCAACAAGTAACAGTAAATTTGTTAAGAAGTAAGGTGAAGACAAACTGGTGTGTTTCAAATAGCAGTACGGCCGTGGACTAAAAGACAACAGTACAGTCAGACAGAAGACATGACAGATCTTGAAAGTGTTAACGACGATGAGTATAAAGACCTAATTCCCGGTCAGAATGAATTATACGGTAAAACTAGTGAGTCCACTGAATTATCTAAACAACAGAAGAATGAGCTTCGCAATTTGTTAACAGATTACGTTCAAGTATTTTCTAAGAAACCTGGACTAATAAAAGGCTTTGAATATCGAATGGGTGTCCTGCCCCATTCAACCTACTGTAGAACAAGCTATTCCATTCCATATGCGAGACGCGAAGCTGTCAAGTGCGAGATCAGGAAAATGTTACGCTGGAATGTGATAGAAGTATCTCATTCACCTTATTCGAGTCCTTTATTGTCTGTACTAAAATCAGATGGTAGCGTAAGGCTAGTCCTAGATGCAAGATTAATCAATAAAATTATAGTATCCATAAGAACGAGACCTGAGGCTCTTGAAGAGCATCTTCAGAAGTTTCATGGAGTTAAGTATTTGAGCACCCTCGACTTGAAAAGCAGTTACTGGCAAGTAAACCTCGCGCAGGAGTCTAGGAAGTACACTGCGTTTATATTTGCAGGTAGATCTTACCATTTCAAAGTTGGACCATTTGGACTAAATGTGAGTTCCGGAATTTTTATTTCAGCCCTTGACTATGTACTAGGTCCTGAACTTTTAGATGACGTAACAGTTTATGTGGACGACGTTCTTGTAGCATCGAAAAATTGGGAAGATCATGTGGCCCTTCTGCAAAAGGTATTTAAACGATTCAGAAAGTATGGTGTTACAGCAAATCTTAAGAAATCTAAGTTTGGAAAAAGTGAAATTAAATTTTTAGGACGCATCATCACCCCTGAAGGAATTAAACCTGACCCGGAAAAATTGTCTGTTATAAAAAACTTTCCAACCCCTGTTACAAAAAGGCAATTGAGAGGATTTATCGGTCATACGTCATTCTTCAGACGTTTTGTTTCCAATCAAGTACTGAACAATCCCGCTCTTCACAACCTTTTGAAAAAGAATTCACATTGGAATTGGACGCCGGAATGCCAAGACGGATTTCTGAAAATTAAAGACAGTGTGCTTAACAGTAACATCCTCCATCACCCTCAGATGGATAAGGAATTTTGCATTACTGCAGACGCTTCCTTTGTAGGTATCGGCGCTTGTCTTTTGCAGATTCAATTAGTAGATGGACACAAGCAAATCCAAGTGATTAGCTTTGCGAGTCGAATTTTATCTGAGTGTGAAAAGTCTTATTCGGTTACGGAGTTGGAGGCACTCGCCGTTGTATGGGCTTTTGGGCGATTTAACTATTATATCTATGGAAGAAAAATTAAAGTCTATTCAGACCATCAAGCCTTATTATTTCTCCTTACATGCATGTTGCAACATCCTCGTCTTACTCGATGGTGCTTATTCCTGCAGGAATATGACTTTGACATTGTATATATAAAAGGTAAAGATAATGTTATAGCAGACGCACTTTCTCGCTCACCAGAGGGCTTACCAGAAACCAGTGAACTGGTGGAACAAATGTTTAATTATAAAATTTTGTTAATGAAAGATCCAATTGACAGAAAGTATTTTCTTCAGTTATGTAGGCAGATTCAGATTCTTCAAAATACAGATCCAAAATGGAAAAAGGTTAGACAAATTCTTCACGAAAATCCAGCTCACAAGTTGTCAAAGTTTTATAAAGTTCATAACCAAGTGCTATTTCATTAGACGTCAGTGTCATCTGAGAGGTGGTGTGTTTGCATCCCTCGAAATTTCATTGAACATCTTCTGTGGTACACTCACATTTCATGGGGTCACTACGGACCAGAGAAATGTAAAAGGAAAATCTCGACTTACTGTTACGTTCCGAATCTACACCAGAGAATCCATAAATTATTGAGAAACTGTGTCATCTGTCAAAAGGCAAAGTCCTTAAACATTTCCACTTCAATCCCACTAAATCCAATTATTGCTGAAAGGCCAAACCAGCTTCTTAGTATTGATTTGGCAGGTCCACTGCCCACCGGTCGAGGTTCCTGAATCAATATTGTCCGATAATGCTTCAAATTTTACATCACGCCCGTGGCGTGCATTTCTTGCTCGCCATGGAATGAAACAAATTTTGATATCCCGGCTTCGACTGCAATCGAATCCGACAGAAAGAATATTAAAAGAATTTAACATATTTATAAGGACGTACATTCCGAATAATCAATTTAAGTGGGTAGACTTCGTAACATCTTTCGAACAGATTACAAACCACCGTCCTCGTCTGTCGACCGGATTCACGCCACATGAGTTAATGTCAAGATCAAAAGAAAGGAATGAGTGGATAGACCCCCTTCCAAAGTTACAAGACAACGAATTGGACCCAGACGCAAAGATCAGGCAAGCTCTCATATCATTGACAACGTATGCTAACCTCCGAAAAAAGGCATTTGATAAGAAGGTAAACAGAGTTATTGATTTCAATGAAGGAGAAAAGGTATTAGTAAGGACTCACTTTAAACCATCCCTGTAGTTAAAGAAGAATCGTAAATGGCAACACGTTTATTAAGGTCCCTTTGTGATAATGAGGAAACCACACATCGCTAGCTATTTATTTGACCTTGCCACGAATAAAATCAAAGGATTTTTCCATCATCATGATTTAAGAAAATTTTATAACGCCAAGAACTAAGTTAATTTAAGCTGTAAGAAAATTCTAAGGTATTGGAGATCAGGATTAACCAATGAGCGACAAGAACTGAACTGAACTGACTACGCACATTAACCAGTGCTAAAAGGAAACCTTATGTATTAAAACAACGTGTCTGGAAAATAAAATACAGAATACGTTGTAGACAAGTATTTATATGCATAATCTTTATGTCAACAGGAGGACATGTCCTAGAGGCGATTTTCAATTTTAGTTATAATTTAGTATGCAAGAAAAATGATGTACTCGAGAGGTATTAATTATCCCCAAGGTACTAAAATGAGGAAAGAGGAAGGAGCGAATAATGCACTTCTCTCGCTAAATAGTAAATATAAAAATGATGATTATGTGATCTTAGTATTAGTAAGTGAAATTTAATCGAGGACAAATTAATGACCTGTTTCGAAAGAAAATACTTAACGTCCAGACAAAGAAAGAAAGTAGTGTGAAAACATTCTATTCCATGAGGTTATTCCCTAATTTCAAATGTGAAGTAAATAAGGCACCACCTGTTAGCACAAAACAGTTGGCAGACTTAACTTGTAAGTTCCAGCACAGTGCTGTGCCAGCGATAAAATAATATCTCTTTGAAGTAAACAGATACCTAGGATTAAGCATGAACAAATTGATAACGTAGCGCAATTGTTCTAAAAAGACCTGACGTTAACCTTAAGTAAAAGTCTGATGGAATAAAAAGGAAGTTTATTACATAACGCAAAGTAAGATGAGTCCAGACAATAAACAAGCTGAGTAAAAGAACATATGAGTAACATGGTTATTATGGCGACTTCGCGGTACTATAGAGCATTAGCAACACAGCAAATTCACAAGCTAGCAGCAAACAGAACAAGAATCTCGCCCAAGCTTCACAGATCGCCACAGCAGCGAACAACAACACTCTAGTGAGAGGCTTATATACACAAATGATAATTAATACCCAATGCGTAATGCATAAACTTGACTTAGTCTAAGACATGAACAAAGAGCAGTAAGCAAGCTGCAGCAAGATACATATTAGATATACTTGAAGTGATAGATTTTATTTTAAGTGCACAGTGATTATGTGATTATTGAATCCCTTTCCTAAGAGCAAATCCTTTAAGATCCTTGATCCTATCCACTCCCCAGGATCAACTTGTAAAGATGCACGTGTGCTTGGAAAGTGAGGCACTACGTATAAAGATGAGTAGGTTCGCAACACGAAAATTGCTTTTGTATTGCGCAATGTAAATTACATTTTCGCCCTCATTGAGGAGTAATTTAAATTCTGTCGACGATCAGCGAGTAGGTCCACTTTGCCCACTTTTTTTCGGCTGTTTGTATTTCTACACGAAATCTGGAGGCGGATTTGCTATTTTCAAATCTGTCCTCGAATTTTCATTAAAGACAAGCACATACGAGAGAAACTTAGACATAAATGAAGCACCACTATCACAAGTCACTAAATATGATTAGCATTAAAAAATGTATTGGGCCTACAAAATGAATAAGCAAGCGTGATAAAGATTACTATGAATGAAATTAACTTGCAAAGGAGATTGGAATGAATTTGGTCAAAGAAAAAGGACTTTTAATAGCTTACCTGTGACTGTATGCATAAATGGTAAAAGAAAAGACTAATTAAGAAACAATTGTTCTGATTCAAAGTGGTCAGTTACATTATTTCTCGATTTAAATGAACTCTTGTAAATATTAGTATGTAAATCAACTTGTAAACACAGTGTGATGTTATGAAGTGAGTATTTCATCGAATATAATGTTCACGCAGACGCTCACCACAGTGCAAGTGAAGTTGTGAAGTTCGACGATTTTCAGTGGCAGTATTCTACTGCACCATTTGTGTGAAAAATTCATTGATGTGTGCAGTGTGTCATAATCAGTCATTCCACACGTGCAGTTGCAGCAGTAGCTACCACTTACCTGTGAATCCGTAACTGGATAGCGGACAGGAAGTGATGTGAGGCAGTTTCGTTGGCAGAAGCTCCCTCCAGCAATCTAAAAAGCACAAAACCACGATCCGACGAACAAAAGCGACGCACGGCACCTCAAACTCGAAATCAACGCTCTGCAAGGAAGCTCCGGTCACGTGCGCACGCAGACTGAATTTCAAGACTGCTCGCAATACTGGAGGCGGACAGCCACGTGACTAAATAATGCAAACGTTCAACCGCCAACAGTAGTTGCTGTGCGCTACATTCTGTGGCAAAAACATTGACACCCAGTACTGAAAACATTTTTGTATGCATCATAAACCTTCTGAGAGACTTTAAGATAGAGAAATTAGTGTAATTAGTATAATGACTGATTATACACAGAGACAAGTCACAAGGTCACTCTGAACACTGTTGAAACGTAAACTTTAACGAGAGGTCATGATGCGAATGAAAATAACCACACGAAAATACGTCAAAGGATCCGATGCTTCCTATATCCCATCCCACATGTACATAAAATTAGTTTTGTAAGGCTATTCTAATATAAGATATTTTTTCTGTTTCATAGGTGAAATAATTCGGAGAGCCACTCTTGAGCCCTAAAGTGAAAGATACGGACTTCCTTGTCGAAGCCATCACCAGTGGTCGCGCTACAATCCAAGGCTGTCATAAATAGTCTATGTGCGACTAAAAGAAATTTATAATTAAGTGCGATAACGGACAAAGCAACCGATTGACAAGATGATGACAATATAATGAATACAGTCAAAACAGAAAGTTGCATACCAGTTATGATAGTCAAATTACTTTTGCAACGATGAAAATGAAGTCTAACTTTTCTTCCTTATAAATTTTGTAAATATGTGTACTTATAGCCTCAATTTTAAGAATCATCAAGAAATACTGAATCCAAACAAAGACTGATGGAAACACAGAACAAATACACAATGCTCCACCGTCAGTAATTACAAATTGAAACGTTAAATCTTTTATTATGGAATGAATGTGAAATGAAAACTTTTAATAACCTCTATGTTGCACCTGAAAATTACAAATATTCCAATGGGCATGAGGATGAAAGTAATACCTTCCCTCCTCATGGGAGGCAGTGTAATATTAGTAATTTTCGCCTAACAAACATTAATATACGCTCAATAGTACACGCCTGATGGCCTAAAGTTATCGAACAATTGTAAAGTAAAAGAAATAAACCATCACATAGCAGCGACGGAATCTATTATTCCTTATCTTTGCCGTTCTTGCGCGGTGCCTGTAAATCTCTATGTACATGTATCGATTAATGATATAAAAAAGAATTCTGTTGTTTCAGGACAAATGAGGAAATTGGTGCCTCACCTTTTACTGCTTGTATTCCATGAAAGGCGGACGCGGACTTGCTGCGTTCCGCAACGGATTTTATATTTCATGTGAAAATATTGAGTGAATATTCTAATTGCTATTTTTCCAATCAGAAAACATGTAGTTTCTTGTAACTGATTATGAACAGACAGCATCAAGAGGACATTTTGACTGTTATGTATAAAGTATTTAACCACAATGGTCATCTACTGTAATTTAAAATGAAAAGGTACGTAGCATTAAAAAAAAGTGTGTTAAAGATAAGTGTGCTTATTTTAGTAAATTAACCTTGATGATTTCCATCTCCTCATTTACTTAATTGATAATTATTTTGTGTTCGTTCATCACCAGAAATTACGATCACGCTGATGGGCCGAACGCAGCATGAGGCAGAAGGAACATTATCGTTTTCCTATTATTTCTGAACCAACTTATTTTTAAAATTGTGTAGTGTTGCATTTCTTTTACAGTCTACAAATCTTCTGGTCCCTTAATGTCGTTCCGGGTATGACTACATCGCGAATATAAAAATGCACAGAAATGATAATGTTTCTCTTATTCAGGTATTTAATGCTCAACGTATGTTATTATAATAGTGTAATCAATCCCTGATTCTGTTGCCAAGTGGCCCACCAAAATATTCACTTTTTCGACATTTAAAAAAAAAATAATAAAAAATAACAATTCTTTTTCTTTTTGCCCCCAAGCAACGCTAGAACAGACACCCCAGAGACCACTTTAAATTTTGTTCACCTATACTGTAGACGAATGATCGTATGAGACTCTCCCTCTGGTCCTGTTTAGCTGTATCAAACACTTTTTTCATACACGCTTTTGTACAACACCAAACATTTCCTTTTTGCTGCCATGACTTCGAAGCCTGTGTCAGGTTCTAAGCTGACATTAAGACGCCACGATCGACGGCCTCTCACAGAAAACTAGACATCGCACAGTGTAAATAATTTTGTTACTGTAACTACGATAATACGCGACACACGGTGGATGATTTTAAATAAAAGACATCTACAACATAAGGAAAGTAGAAGACTTTGGCTGCGATGTGGAGAGTTTCCAAACTGATGACCTAAAGCTGTTGACGACCGCTACATTTAAACCCATCTGTGACAATGACGAAATAGATGATGGCTCTGCGTTCCATTTCGTATGATTTCTCATTTTGCACTCATGTACGCGATCACTGTTTCGCTGCTAACAACCCCCAGAAGCTGTCGTCCATCCACAAAACTCATTCCCCAGGTCAAACAAGACTTGTCAGTCAATCATTATGTGGTAATCAACAGCACACCAATGCACAGATGGGATGGAAAAGAAACTGTACTGTAATATTAAGCAACACAGTTGATAGCGCGAACAATTTCAGCAATTTTACACTAACTCCAACACCGCCCAACCATATGACAGCATGTTTCCCCAATTTCAGTATCATAGCTAAACCAACCCCTCTGTAATTTGCGAGTATAATTGCAAACATGGATAGATCACTGCTCAGCACACCCATTCACTGTTAATTCTGGAACACATAAATCATCAGAGCGAGCGTTTTACAGAAGTAGTTTGTTTTTCGTTTTACGGTTCCATAAGATAGTTCATAGTAATATTTAATTGTAGTTACAGTGGTAAACATATTTCGGGCTTCCAATATTCTTATGAGTCTGGTACGTATTTGATAATGTGGAGACAATTTTGCGCGTTTAACTGTCAATGCAATTTAGTAATCTGTTTGCTGGAAGTCCGAGAAAGAATAGGTGGATGGTGCTTCGATACCGGCAGCATAAGTAATTCGGCGTGTAAATTCGATAAGAGCGAATCAGAATGTTCGATTCATTGACATCGTTTGTGCTGGGATATAGGAGTCTCCACATAGCGGCGGGAACGTTTGCGTATGTTGAAATCTGGAAGGGTAAGACGTTAGGAGCGCTCGGAAAACTACATTCGGCGTTATTTTCGTAAAGAGTTTCTGTTAGGGCAAGAATTTACGTGCATACAAACTGAGAGAAGACGAAAACTAGTACAAAAGCGCACTTTAAGTATTTCTGGGGGACTATGGAATTTACTAGACTTGGTTATTATTTTAGATAGCAATGTGGCTTGAGTTTAAGATTGATAACGTTGCTAGATGAGTTTGCGATGGTAAGTAGCTACGCGCGGAGAAGCGTTAGTCAAACGTCACATTTGGTCAGTTAGAATCGCTAAGGAGAAAGCATGTTCTGCTATTCTGGAATGGTTTTCTGCAGCGTCTTCACCGGACCGCAGTTAGAGTGAGGGTACCGAGGAACGCCCCACGCGTGCGGCTCTGCCTGGAGTGGGTGCTCTGTAAATAAGCCTTCGCCCCTGTCCGATCGCGTCATCAACGGCGCCTCCATACAACTTTTGCCTGCGTTCAGTGGCAGCTCGCGGCTGCGCTCTCGCCCGATCACGTCAGCACGTGTGTCTAGGTGAACACGTATTTGGATAGGTATTTCTCAGAAATGAAGTAGGAATAAGATGTCGCCGCCTCATGCTTGCAGGACCCTGTCGGGGGCCTGTGCGAGGTTTGACAGCTGACGGCCGCGCCACGTCGTTGGGGTTGGCTGTGTGCTCTACTAGAGAGGGATTGGCGGAGGGTGCTTGTGCTCCTTGATTGAATTATTTTGCGAGCAGGTCTGTAGGCTGTGCTATGAGTTATTTGGACAGTTAACAAGTACTGAGCGTTCCTAGACACAACTGTGCTGAATGATTTAAGGGGAGTGTGAATGTCTGTACTTAAACTATTTGTGTAAATTAGGAGTTGTTTGCGTGTCTGCAGACTGTGTATTGTGACCCTAAGCATCTGGGATTAGGTCATAGGAGGGATGTCAGTACCCTGTGGTGGCAGTAATGTGTACAAGGTCGGTTGGAGTCTAGAGCTCGTGGTGGAGACATTGATTGCAAAATAAAAACTTATGTCCATAATAGAGAGTCATTATCCCGTCATTTCGCCCCACCATCTTGGATTATGTGATGCACTATGCGTGTTAGTACACGCCAGTGCACGTTAGCCTGAGAACATGGGATGATAGGGTGATGTGGCTGTCGATTGAGGATCGTGCTGGAGACTTTAACTACTTGATTCCAAGTCCAGGTGGGTGTGACATTCGCGAAAATTGATTCCAAGTCTTAGGTTCTATGAAGTCGAATCATGTAAGTAATGCAGTAGCCAATAGGAGTGCAGCATTCTAGGGGTAGGAGGTGCTAGGTCTTGAATGAACACTGTGCTCATAGTGGGAAAATGTGGAACTTCTCGTTTCATCAATGAATATTGAAATTGTAAGTTGACTTATTGAATATTACTAAAATCGAGATGGAATTAAGTACTTAGCTAGTTAATACATTAGATGGCAATGTGGGTGTTACTTTAGTTAGAATATTTACAGAAGACTATGTCCGGCATGAGTATAAAGGCCTGGGCTGGAGGCTGTGACGTCAGTGGCAGCTCGCTCATGGGCCGCTGATGCGGCGTGGGAGACAGAGCAGATGATCCTGTGTCATCACCCGACATCACGGTAGCGTCCTCTGGTTGGCGACGATATGAACTAAGTGGGTTGGAGTCCAGCCCCAGTGGCGAACACACCTACTTGAAATTGGTTAAATAATAAAGATGAGTACTTATTTCCCACCATTATCTTTGCTTAGTAGAGATAAGAGTGGTGTGATGCATTATCCTATTGGAATTTGAACTTGGTGCCATTTTTCTGGGGGAGGGGGGCGTAGTACTTTCCCACCAAAATTCAAACTTCTCGCCATATTGATTGACGTCACGTCCGCCATTTTTATTGACGTCACAGCCGCAATTTTGGATGACGTAACCGCCACCATCTTGGATGACATCATCGCCGCTATTTTGGATAACGTTACTTTGGGCTGGTGGTGGCTTTGTTCCAATACTTTTATAATGCTGTTTGTTTATGTGTTAAGACTGAAACTGTAATACTACAGTTGCGCTGTTTTTATAAATTTATTTATTCATAACAACAATGGAGGGATACAAATCGAAATATGTCAAAGAAAGAAAAGTTGTTTTTTGTATTTTAATACCAGAAAAGTCTTATTCCAGTTATTATACCAGAAAGATGCGCTTTATGCGTTTGTTAAGACTGAGGTATGTCTCATAAATAGTTAATATAGTAAGGATAAGTAAGAGTATGGACATATATTTATAAGAGAAACTCTGGATAAATTGGCAGTGTGGGAATGTATGACAATCTCAGTTATTACTTCAGCATCATATAGATTTTCAAACCATTGTCCTTAGAGTGTCGTGACACTACTCATGGAATACCCCCTAGTATTGTGTCAGACCTCCATTTGCCCGGAGTAGTGTAGGAACTCAACGTGGCATGGACGTAACAGTTGTTGGAAGTGCCCTTCAGAAATAGTGAGTCATGCTGTCTCTACAGCTGTCTATAATTGCCATTTTGTGCACGAACGGACCTCACAATTACGACCCATAAAAGCTCCAGGGGATTTATGTCAGGCGATTTGGGTTTTAAATCATTATCTCAAAGTGGGCAGAATGTTCTTCAAGCAAGACAGGAACAACTGCGGCTCGGTGGCATGGCACATTGTACAGATGGTTCAAATGGCTCTAAGCACTATGGGACTTAACATCTGAGGTCATCAGTCCCCTAGACTTAGAGCTACTTAAATCTAACAAGGACATCACATACATCCATGCCCAAGGCAGCATTCAAACCTGCGACTATAGCAGCACCGCAGTTCCGGACTGAAGCATGGCGCATTGAGATCCATAAATATTTCCTCATTGTTTGGGAACATGAAGCTCACAAATGATTGCAAGTTGACTCTAAGTAGCCGAACATAACCATTTTTCAGTCAATGATCGGTTGAGTTTGTGCAGGGGACCCAGTCCATTCCGTGTAAACACAGTCCACTACCTTCCACAGTGCCTTGTTGACAACCTGGATCCATTGTTCGTGTGGTCTACACCATCATTAGCTCTTACCAAATGGAATCGGCACTCATCTGACCAGACTGTGGTTTATCAGTCCTCTAGGATCCAATCGATAAGGTCGCGAGCTCAGGAGAGGCGCTGCGGGCGATGTTGTGTAATTACCAATGGCACTCACTTCTGTCTTTTGCTGCCATAGTCCTTTAATGCCAAATTTGGCCTTACTTTCCCACATCGATACCTTCATCGTATGTCCAACGCTGATTTCTGCTGTTATTTCACACAGTGTTACTTATCTCTGGGCTCTAGGCAAATGACTCTGCTCTCGGTCGCTAAGTGAAGGCCGTCGGCCACTGTGTTGTCTGTAGTGAGAGGTAATGCTTGAAACTTGTTGTTATTGGTACAGTCTTAACTCTGTGGATCTCGGAATGTAGAATTTCCTAATGATTTCCGAAATGGAATATCCCATGCATCTATCTCCAGCTACCACTCACTGAATTTACCTGTCAAACTGCTGCTGCTACTGCTCCCTGTGTGGAACGAACCTATTAAATACAAACATATTGATACATTACAGAGGGTAGTTTAAAGTTTCATCACCTCTACTCTAGGAGAATGATCGTATTCCACGTACTATACTGTAAATCGCAAGAATCGCCCTCTGTGGTCCTGTTTAGTTGTTTGAAACACTTTTTTCTAACACGCTTTGAACACTGCCAAACATTTCGTTTTTCTGCCACGACTTCGAGGCCTGCGCCAGGTTCTAAACTGACATTAAGAAGTTCTGATCCATGGGCTTTCGCAGGAAACTAGGCCTTGCACGCTGTAAATCATGTTCTTAGGGCTGATACCATAACATGCCACACATCGGATGATTTTAAATAAAAGACAGCTACAACATAAGGAAGCTGGAAGAGTTTGCTCGCGTTGTGAATCGACTCCAAATTACAGTCCGAAGGTGATTCACGAGCTCTACATTTAGACTCATCCCTCACACTGACGGAATAGCTGATAACTCTACGTTCCGTTTCGACTCATTCGTCATACTGCATACATATACGCGATCACTGTTTCGGTGCTATCCATCCCAGAAGGTATAGCTCAGCCGCAAAAACTCTCCCCCCAACTCAAACAAGCATTGTCACTCAATCATTATTTCGCAACCAACAGCATGTCAGCGGACGGACACCACAGATATACTCTAATAATAAGCATCTTAGCTGATAGTGTGAACAATTTTAACACTTTTACACTAAGTTGAAACTTCCGGGCTGAGAGATCGTGGTCGATGTATAAAATTTCCACCTGACGTTTCGTCTCCTTCTGCGGAAGACATCTTGTGAGGTCGTGGCAGTAGCCGGACGACCTCAGAAGATGTCTCCCGCAGATGGAGACGAAACGACAGGTGGAAATTTTATACATCCACCACGACCTCTCAGCCCGGAAGTTTCAACTGAAGACAACACCATCCGTGAAAGCCTACATTGTATGACTGTTACAATAATTTCAAAACCGACCAATGATTTGCCCCCCCCCCCCCAATTTCACTATCACAGCTAAACCACCCCTTTTACATAACTTTGCGAGTGTGATTGCGAATGTGGATAGATTACTGTGCAGGACGTCCATTCATTGTTAATTCTCGAACACATACATGATCAAAGCATACGAGACAACACTCTACATATTTGTACACTTCGAGCATAGTACTTAATTTACGATCTATCTCTATGCTGATGGTAGTCACAGAGCATTCTCACAGTCTTAGGGTAAAATTAGACACTGGAAGACCCCCCTCACACTGACATTGACCACCCGCCCTGCAGCACCGTTACCGATTTGATCTGCAACCAACCGAAAGAAGACCGCTAGATTCGACGACTCGTGAATGAATGAAGTTTCCCGAGTCCTCACCCATCCAAATGCACAATATGTGTTGAGATGCGCCCATGTCGAGAAGGTTAGCACTCCTTATCAATGTATCTAAACATACACTCCTGGAAATTGAAAAAAGAACACATTGACACCGGTGTGTCAGACCCACCATACTTGCTCCGGACACTGCGAGAGGGCTGTACAAGCAATGATCACACTCACGGCACAGCGGACACACCAGGAACCGCGGTGTTGGCCGTCGAATGGGGAGCATTTGTGCACCGCCGCCGTCAGTGTCAGCCAGTTTGCCGTGGCATACGGAGCTCCATCGCAGTCTTTAACACTGGTAGCATGCCGCAACAGCGTGGACGTGAACCGTATGTGCAGTTGACGGACTTTGAGCGAGGGCGTATAGTGGGCATGCGGGAGGCCAGGGGGACGTACCGCCGAATTGCTCAACACGTGGGGCGTGAGGTCTCCACAGTACATCGATGTTGTCGCCAGTGGTCGGCGGAAGGTGCACGTGCCCGTCGACCTGGGACCGGACCGCAGCGACGCACGGATGCACGCCAAGACCGTAGGATCCTACGCAGTGCCGTAGGGGACCGCACCGCCACTTCCCAGCAAATTAGGGACACGGTTGCTCCTGGGGTATCGGCGAGGACCATTCGCAACCGTCTCCATGAAGCTGGGCTACGGTCCCGCACACCGTTAGGCCATCTTCCGCTCACGCCCCAACATCGTGCAGCCCGCCTCCAGTGGTGTCGCGACAGGCGTGAATGGAGGGACGGATGGAGACGTGTCGTCTTCAGCGATGAGAGTCGCTTCTGCCTTGGTGCCAATGATGGTCGTATGCGTGTTTGGCGCCGTGCAGGTGAGCGCCACAATCAGGACTGCATACGACCGAGGCACACAGGGCCAACACCCGGCATCATGGTGTGGGGAGCGATCTCCTACACTGGCCGTACACCACTGGTGATCGTCGAGGGGACACTGAATAGTGCACGGTACATCCAAACCGTCATCGAACCCATCGTTCTACCATTCCTAGACCGGCAAGGGAACTTGCTGTTCCAACAGGACAATGCACGTCCGCATGTTTCCCGTGCCACCCAACGTGCTCTAGAAGGTGTAAGTCAACTACCCTGGCCAGCAAGATCTCCGGATCTGTCCCCCATTGAGCATGTTTGGGACTGGATGAAGCGTCGTCTCACGCGGTCTGCACGTCCAGCACGAACGCTGGTCCAACTGAGGCGCCAGGTGGAAATGGCATGGCAAGCCGTTCCACAGGACTACATCCAGCATCTCTACGATCGTCTCCATGGGAGAATAGCAGCCTGCATTGCTGCGAAAGGTGGATATACACTGTACTAGTGCCGACATTGTGCATGCTCTGTTGCCTGTGTCTATGTGCCTGTGGTTCTGTCAGTGTGATCATGTGATGTATCTGACCCCAGGAATGTGTCAATAAAGTTTCCCCTTCCTGGGACAATGAATTCACGGTGTTCTTATTTCAATTTCCAGGAGTGTATTTTAAAGTGTCGTCATGTAATTGCAGACAGCTAAGAAGAACAAGAAATGCTTGATTTTTATGCACGATGGAGCTCCAGATGGATGGAATTCGACGCATTTTTACCTGAATCAACCAAGCTATGAATTTTTAAGTCCCTGAGTCTAGGATCATTACCTGGAGGGTATATGTAGGAGAGAACATGAACACATGCACTCCTAAGGCTATAACGTTCACCAGGCTATAATGTTAGATCGCTTGCGTTTCCGACTTATCGCTCGTATGGAATGTTGCGCTGCTAATATTCCAATGTAAGAAATATGTTTCAAGCGCATAACATACATCCTTCTTCCAGGTTTCTCTACGATAAACTATGTGATCAAACCGTAAAATGAAATAACTACTCCCTTAAAACATTGGCTCTGTGTGATACGAGCTCAATATAGCTTTCCAGAAATGTATAGTGTCCGCTGTTCACTTCCGATTACGGTTCAGAAATTGTACTATACATGCCTCAGCCCTATATAAAATGATTGGCAGTGACGGGGAATATCTCTTACAAGGAAACAGATAAACGCATAGCAGCAGCATCCAACATGTGAAGATTACAAGTCATTCCGCCACTAACTCTGGCACATCTGTCAGGTAAATGTATACACGAGAACTGCAGTGCTTCACAAGCACCTATCGCTAGCTTAGTTATGAAGCTGAAGTCGTGATTTTACACACAAGATGCGTCAGGAGGATGGAGTTCACTGCATAAATCAACGTTCGTTTAGAGGAATGTGTCATGCTTCATCACACATGATATGGAAGTCCTCTGATGACAGGGAGGTTTACCGTTAAAGTTCGCAAGTAGACGGTGCTTTAAATCAGATACAGAACACATGGCTGTATACGAGTCGAATGCAGTCTATTTCATGCGACTGAAGCATCCTGAATCAGAGCAGTGGAAAAATTGACCTGTAGCAACTTCTCCCTCGCTCTCTAGAATGCATCATCAGTCTACCATTAAACCATACATCGTTACAGCTCCATGTCAATCGATCATCCTGTCCACTCTATGTTATCCTTTATCACAGATAGATGTAAATTTAGAGGCAGATGGTTCTCTGTCTTCCTGAAAAGTGTGAAGTACAGTAGTCAACTCGCATATATAACTGGTGCCTTAATAGACATACAGTAGAATGCTACCTTGGTGGAGAAAAAAGTGACTGCTTCCCTGATTCCCATCGCTTCCATGTCGACATGTTCTTGGATTCCTCCTGCTGCCACATACTTGCCCTCTCATATAAACTGTTCTGCATGAAGCAGAAGGTATGCAAGTACTTCCTCAATTTCCCCACATTTCGGTGTACATTTGGTCAAGTTATACCTATTCCTCGTAATTTATCGCACTTCTATCGATTTTTTTATATCAGGTCTATCCATGCGATCATGACATAACCCATCATTCAGTGATCTAAAACTGCTTGTAAATGTAGCACAACTGCCAACACCTGGCCCAAATGCACTGATCAGGAGCCATAGCATAGCACTGTACTCGATTGTACCCAGTCATGCCCACATATGGAGTCCATTGCTCTGCTTTCTGTATATCAGTGTATATGCATGTGTTTTTTATTAGAATTTTTTTCTTTAGCTAACCCCACTTAGTTGATAAGTATTGAATGAAGTTGAGAATTTTACTGCACCTTGAATCATGGCCACTTGGAAAGCAAAAAATTTTAAATACTTTATTAATATTTTTTCCTATTAAATTTGTTCCTAAATAAATCGAGGTGATTAGATAAGTGCCAGATCGGTGTTCTGACTGCATCAGATTTAAAAGGAATAAACCATATGAATTGGAGAAATGAACTTATAATTTTACTTCACAGAAATATATGCAAGATGGTAATAGGAGAACTTGTAGACAATGTTTAAATGAATACCATGCAAAACTGGAAACAGTAATTGATGTCTGTATGTAAGTGGGAGATATGTTTCTAAATCTTATTACAAAGAACACTTAAAACGAATTCCAAATGAAAAACATGGTAAAATTTTATTATTGATGAAACTGAAGAAGAATAAACTGAGGTTGATAACAACACAAAAATATATTAATTTTCAAGAAATTGAAGATTTCAATTATTTTACAAGAATCTAATTTGAAAAGAAAAAGTTATGAAAAATGTGAAATATGTTTTCTAGAATATATACAAAAACAAGAAATATTGTGTTGGAAATCTAGTTGAATGCAATTAATTTTATGTCTTATTATTAAATTTCATTTTTATTCTATTGTAATAAAGTTGATAAGTTTGTTTTAATTTTATTACTTAAAGTAATTTTTTGTTGTTTATTAACGGTTAATTGTTTTTATTGGTTCTTCATGAAGGTATAATTTATTTTGAAAGTTGTTTGTTAATTCTTCTATTTCACCACTTTTAAATCTTTTATATATTTAAGATAGTCAAAGAGAATTTCTTCAATACTAGAATAATAAGCTATAATTTCAGCAGTAATTTTGGTTCTTAAACTCATTACAAGGTATTTGAAATTTCAAACAGATAATAAAATCCTTATTTTTTTAAGTGAATTATGAGAAACAAGTGTTTTAATTTTTTCTTGATCTGGTCTCTGAAATAGCATATTTAATACAACACAAAATATCATCATTAGTCAATATAGTTTTCTATTCAGAAAACAGTGTCCAAATACCCTTAAACCAAGAACCTAAATTAATTTTATAACTTAAAAGATTGGGGGGATGAACATCAACAAAAGCAAAACGAGGATAATGGAATGTAGTCGAATTAAGTCGGATGATGCTGAGGGAATTAGATTAGCAAATGACACACTCAAAGTAGTAAAGGAGTTTTGCTATTTGGGGAGCAAAATAACTGATGATGGTCGAAGTAGAGAGGATGTAAAATGTAGACTGGCAGTGGGAAGGAAAGCATTTCTGAAGAAGAGAAATTTGTTAACATTGAGTATAGTTTTAAGTGTCAGGAAGTCGTTTCTGAAAGTATTTGTATGGAGTGTAGCCACGTATGGAAGTGAAACATGGTGATAAATACTTTAGACAAGAAGAGAATAGAAGCTTTCGAAATGTGGTGCTACAGAAGAATGCTGAAGATTAGATGGGTAGATCACATAACTAATGAGGAGGTGTTGATTAGGGTTGGGGAGAAGAGAAGTTTGTGGCAGAATTTGACTAGAAGAAGGGATCGGTTGGTAGGACATGTTCAGAGGCATCAGGGGATCACCAATTTAGTATTGGAGGGCAGTATGGAGGGTAAAAATCGTAGAGGGAAATCAAGAGATGAATACACAAAGCAGATTCAGAAGGACATAGGTTGCAGTAGGTACTGGGAGATGAAGAAGCTTGCACAGAATAGAGTAGTATGGAGAGCTGCATCAAACCAGTCTCAGGACTGAGGACCATAACAACAACAACAACTTTTATTTTTAGTAAACCAAAGAGATTCAATGTATTTTCTTCATGTATACAAAGATTTTTAATAATTATTTCTTCTTCAGTCAATAATTTATCCATGTTGTCTCTTTTTCCACCATTGTCTAAACATGCTGCCTTGATTAACTACAGTCTATTCACCGAGAGCTGGGACGAAACATAAACAGTGTCACGTGAGTGACTACGCTCATTTCCAGAGAAAGCATTCGGTGTTCACGTGATACGTAGGGGTGTGGAAAATCCTTGGCGCACGCTTTGCAGCTGGCAGCGTTCGGCTGGCTGCCGAGCTGTCACAGCGGACCGTGAGAAACCTGAGCAACAATGTACGAAATAAATTTAACAATAATGTTAAAATAATGTTAAACTGAGTTCATTATGTCGAAGCATTTTTGTTGTCATTCAGGTTGCTAACAAAACGCTCCATTCAAACACAATTAATTGTTAATTTTAATAATAATACCAGTAATAATAATGACAAAGGACGAAACAAGGTTCACGCTGTCGAACTTGAACTGTTTTCATTGAGGTTTATAACAAACCGCTCCTCTCTCTCCTCTATAATGCAGTTTAATTTCCACATTTGAGTTTCCACTTTTTCTACGACATGGAGGACGCACTTGCTCCAATCCTGTGCAGTCACAATTCTTACTGCTTCTTCTAACAGTACTTCCGGCATTTTGCATGTTTTGTTTTTCGCTGCAACATAGCCTTTGATTCTGTCCACACTAACTCGATGGCGTTTAATTCACAGTGGTACGGAGGAATACTGAGAACAGTTTTCCCTGCATTCTTCGCCATTTCATCTATTGCATATTCGTTGTGCGCTGTTCAGTGATTTTTAACTATATCTAAAAGTTCTTTCTTCAACATACCGTCTTCGAAATCGATGTTTTTAGATTTTAGCCACTCTGATATTTCGTGGTTATTGGAATTCGCACTGGGAACTTTTTCTTTTCTCCGAGAATGGTACGGCGCGTTATCAAGAACAATAACCGCATTTTACCTGAAGCCGAGGAAGAACATCTTGAAACCACTTCTCGAAGGTTTCGGCGCACATCTCCTCATGATAATCTCCACTTTTCTTGGATTCGAAAGTTCACACACATACTTCAACGAACCCTGCTTTGCTGCCAATGTGTGCGATAATCAGACGTTTCCCTATACCTAATGGTCCTTTGCTTCCGGTGGATAATGCGGACAGAAACGATTGTTTTGAGGAATTTATAGTGTCATCTACCCAGACGTAACTTTGGGTATGTCCTGCGTTCACCCACGTCTCGTCCAAATAGTAAATGGGTCTGCCTTCATCTCTCAACCGTTTAATGGTTCGAAGATAACGCCGCCTCCATAAAATGTCATCCCTGTCTATAAGCATGCTATCGCGCCCATGTCGGACATATTTGAAATTCATTTCTCTCAATAACTTATAAAATGTAGTTCTCCGAAAATTGCCCAGATCTGCATCTACGTTCACGACTGTAGGCACTTTGTTAATTGTTGGCAATTCGTTACGAAAACAAAAAAATCGTGTACTTTCCTCCGTATCGCATTTCTATCGAAGTCATCAACACTTTCAGAAAGTTTCTGTCGTAATTTTCCTTTCTTGGGAGACTTCAAAGAGTGTGTGGCCTTGTACTCACTCATCACACGATACATTGAAGAATGTCCAACACCTGTAGCTGCAGCTGTTTTCGAAACAATGTCACTCATCGACTGCTCTGGATGTAACAGTTCCGTTTTATACACATTAAGTACCATGTGCTTCTAAGGAGAACTTAATGATTTCTTCTTTGCTCGCTTCTTTGGTAGACTCAGAACTGACACGTCGACCTCGCTCGCTGAATCCGTGGATGACATAATGAGGACAGCCATATGTGATGCTAATGAAATAAGTGAATATATAAAATAAGAAACCATGCTATTGGATTCACACATAAACAGTGAATACTCAGTGTGACTACAAACAGATATACTTACTCTAATAATCAACAACTAGTCTTTCAAGCGTCTTTGCAGAAGAACTTAAGATATCCTAAAATGGGCGTTGCACAACACCCACTAACGAGCTCACACCTGCAACTGAGACGACCACAATGACTGAGGGCCGCGCCTGCGAACCGCACAATGCATCGCTCATAAAGGACAAACGGTTCCACCCATCGCATTCGAACAAACTACAAAATTAAATTCAAACCTTTATGAAACTTTTCTCGCTTACACCCCCACAAAAAAATTCAAAGTGGAAAAGTTTGTCGCTTACTATATTTCGGATGATGATTTGGTAAAAGTTCTGCATCAGACGTGAGATTTTAATTTATTACTTCACTATTACTGACTCTATTGGGCAGAAAATTTGCAGACGTCATCAACATATAGTAATGAAGGCAATTATAAAATTATTTTGCTGTGCGACACACAGTTTAGGAGATATGGCGTGATAAATATAGAGTATCGCGAAAAAACAACTTTTCCTGAAAGCTTAAATATTTATCTTTTTCAGTGACAATAAATTTTAATGTAATGTAAAAAAATGTGTCGGAAGGTAGTTCTCGGATCACTTTATCAAGTTCAGGCGCCAAATTATAAAAAACACGACTTTAATTTTTAAATTTCTGACGCCACTGCCTTGTACACCCCTCGACGTCACCGCTGTGGTCACGCGCCTTGCCGTGTTTACAGTACGTCTCTTCTTTCGGTGAATGGAGTATAGATATTTTTGTTACATAATATTTGTAAACATGAAAATAATTTTAATAATTAAAAGAAGAACATGATTTCATATTGCTAAAAATATTTTAATTAAAATAAAAATTTCTTTTTCAATCAAAATGTTTTGAATACATGGCCCAAAGTCATTTTTTTTTAAATGAAAAGACAGGGTTTTTTAAAATTAGTATCTGCGATCTAAAGTTTACAATCTTTTCGATCTTTGTACAAGATTTTTTCGGTCATAGAAGCGAATACCTTTCAAAAATGACAGTTCTTTTGAAGAACAAAAGAAATAAATATTTTTTTAGTTTTTGAATTGTAGTTTTTTAAGAAACGCACAATTCTTCTCATCATTGTGACTGAATGTAACAAACGTATTCTAGAATGTATAAAAAATTTTAAAAATCACATTAATCTCAATTAATTTAATGTTTTTCTATGTTAATAATTAGTTTCTTATAAATGGTTACAAAATGGGGACAGTTCATAATCGTTCAACTTTGTGATTATTATAAAGTAAACCCATTATGGGGACATTATAAATTAAGAAAAGATAATTGATTCACTTTCTAATTAAACATCATAATATTAAGACAAATATTTGGAAGCAGGTACCTTAGTCTAAAACTGTGAACAAGGATGAAATTTTTAAGTATCTTGAAACTAAAAAGATTGTATGAAATATGTTCTTTATCTCCTAATGTATTTGCAAAACAAAAAAAGAAATACAGTTAAAGATTATTTGGTTAACCAAGCATTTGTTGATGGACTAAAGGCAATAAATCAAATATCGTTTTTTTCTTGATTACATTGAAGCAAAAATTTATGAAAATAGTTAAAAATTATCTAGAAATTAACTGTGGATTAAAATTAATTTTGCCCTGCTTTGTGAGTACCAGAGGTAAACAGATGAAAGAATTATGGCATTTGGGTTTCAGACACAGAATTATTTGATTAAAAAAGGAAGAAAAGAGGAATCATATCACAGATGTCTGAATTTGAAGCCTATGGATTTTGATGGACATTAAGCAGAATTATTGGCTTGTAGTTAGGAGTTAGTAGATCTGATCCAATAAGCTCACCTTTTAAAGAATTGCCAGAAAATATAAAAAATAAGAACATTTGTATTAATGTGAACAATAATGATCAAAAATGTTTCTTGGGGGCAATAAAATGAACATTATATGCTGCAAATGATAACGTGGATAAGGTCACAAAATATAGAAATGTTGCTCTTAAATACTGAGCAAAAACATGAAATTTTGAATTTCCTATAGTGATTGATAATATTCCAAAAATTGAGACTAAAATAGTATATTTCTAGTCGTTATTCATTTGATGAGAAATATCAAGTACATCCATTAAAAGTTACAGGATGTAAAAAGGAAAAGTAAGAAAAAGTGTATTATATTTTAAAGAAGGCTGAAACTCACAGTACTGTTGGATAAAGGATTTATCTCGACTTTGTTTGAACCCAAATAATGAAACATAAGGAACTGAAATTTATTTGTGATGTGTGTCTATTGCATATTAATAGTAAAGAACAATTAATTAATCACACACAAAATTGTTCAGTTAACAAATCATTAAAAGTCGAATTACCAGGGAAAGACTGATATGTTTATTTCAAAATTGTCAACATACTCAGATAACTCCTTTTGTTATTTATCAAGATTTAGAAAGTTTGCTTTTCAAATTGTTAGACTGTCTTCTAAATCAAAAAATGATGTATTTAAATTTTCTCATAAATATCCAGTATTGACAGGTGAAAATAGTCACAGTGGTTTATAAAACGGAATGTTAAAACAGATATAAACATAGTGATTAATAGATAAAACTAATTGAGTTAAAACTGAATAAAGCATCTTATACCATGAAATATCAAACACATAGACCAAGCGTTTTTTATTATTACGTTAAATACATTAATCGACATTATAAAAATCTTGTATATACAATCAGATTCTTTTAAAAGTATATCGAATTTATGGAAAGAACATATATGAAATTGTAATAATTTATTGAGAAATTGAAGAAAAGAAGCCACTAACACCTGAAGAACAGTCAAGACATAATAATTCTGGAATCTGTTCTTACTTTGGAAGCCGTTATTGGAGGATAAACAAAAAACCAGAATCATGATCATTTAACTCGAATATATATATAGATCCAATGTGTAATAATGGTAATTTGCAACTAAAACATCTAAATTTTAGACCTATGTGTTTACATAATTTATAAGGATATTATTCTCATTTGTTTGTAAAAGCACTTAGTTATGATGAAAAAGAAATAGATTTAATACCAAATAATGAACTTGGCATAAAGACAAAATTTAAAAATGTTATTTATTGACACATTCAATTTAACACCATGAAGTCTTGACAAACATTCATCAAATTTAAGAAAGGTTCAAATGGATAAAATTAGACAAGTTTTTCCAGAAGATTGAGTAAATTTATTAATTTGAAAAGGAGTTTTATCTTATGAATATATGGAAAATTGGAATAAATTTGAAGAAGAGCAACTTCCACTATAGGAGGAATTTTATAATTGATTGAACGAAAGTGATATATGTGTTGAAGATTACAAACATGCTAAACTGGTTTATCGAAAATGTGACACAAAAAATATAAAATAAAACTGTGGAGAATATAATGATTTATATCTTAAAACTGATATTTTATTGTTGACTGACATTTCTGAAAATTTTAGAGAAACTTGTTTAAAAGCCTATGACTTAGATTCATTTTGGTATTTTGCAGCATCTGGTTTATCTTATAATGCAATGCCACAAGGACTGGACAAACACTAGAAATTTTACATGATTACAATATGATTCTTACGATTGAAAAGAAATAAGAGGAGGAATATCACAATGTTGTAAATGATATATAAATGGATTAAGAAATATATGAAATATTTTGATAAAGCTAAGCTAACTGAACTATTTAGCATATTTAGTTACAATTAATTTATATTGTTATGCTATGAATCAGTGTTTACCATAAGTAAAATTTTAATGGTATGATCCAGATTCTTTTGATTCTACGAAAAAGTGAGCTATCGGAGACTTCTCAAGTTGGATATATCTTTGAGGTTGATCTACAATATCCTGAGCCGTTTGATTTGTATAAAGATTAACCACATGCTTCTGAATATGAAATTGTGCCAGGAACTAAAGAAAGAAAGCTATTGACTACACTGAATGAAAAAAGGTTTTTCATTATAGAAATCTTAAAGAATATTTGTCTCTAAGAATGAACATGACACAAATATACCAAGTTTCAAAATTTAAGGAATCTGATTGGTTTAACAATATATAGATTTGAATACAGAAATGAGGCTGTAGATAAAGAATGGTTTTGAAAAACATTTCTACAAATTGATGAATAATTCAGTATTTTGAAAACATAAGGAACAAAGCCCCCCCATGAACCATGGACCTTGCCGTTGGTGGGAAGGCTTGCGTGCCTCAGTGATACAGATGGCCGTACCGTAGGTGCAACCACAACGGAGGGGTATCTGTTGAGAGGCCAGACAAACATGTGGTTCCTGAAGAGGGGCAGCAGCCTTTTCAGTAGTTGCAGGGGCAACAGTCTGGATGATTGACTGATCTGGCCTTGTAACATTAACCAAAACGGCCTTGCTGTGCTGGTACTGCGAACGGCTGAAAGCAAGGGGAAACTACAGCCGTAATTTTTCCCGAGAACATGCAGCTCTACTGTATGATTAAATGATGATGGCGTCCTCTTGGGTAAAATATTCCGGAGGTAAAATAGTCCCCCATTCGGATCTCCGGGTGGGGACTACTCAGGAGGACGTCGTTATCAAGAGAAAGAAAACTGGCATTCTACGGATTGGAGCATGGAATGTCAGATCCCTTAATCGGGCAGGTAGGTTAGAAAATTTAAAAAGGGAAATGGATAGGTTAAAGTTAGATGTAGTTGGAATTAGTGAAGTTCGGTGGCAGGAGGAACAAGACTTTTGGTCAGGTGAATACAGGGTTATAAATACAAACTCAAATAGGGGTAATGCAGGAGTAGGTTTAATAATGAATAAAAAAATAGGAGTGCGGGTTAGCTACTACAAACAGCATATTGAACGCATTATTGTGGCCAAGATAGACACAAAGCCCATGCCTACTACAGTAGTACAAGTTTATATGCCAACTACCTCTGCAGATGATGAAGAAATAGATGAAATGTATGACAAGATAAAAGAAATTGTTCAGGTAGTGAAGGGAGACGAAAATTTAATAGTCATGGGTGACTGGAATTCGTCAGTAGGAAAAGGGAGAGAAGGAAACATAGTAGGTGAATATGGATTGGGGGGAAGGAATGAAAGAGGAAGCCGCCTTGTAGAATTTTGCACAGAGCATAACTTAATCATAGCCAACACTTGGTTCAAGAATCATAAAAGAAGGTTGTATACCTGGAAGAATCCTGGAGATACTAAAAGGTATCAGATAGATTATATAATGGTAAGACAGAGATTTAGGAACCAGGTTTTAAATTGTAAGACATTTCCTGGGGCAGATGTGGATTCTGACCACAATCTATTGGTTATGAACTGCAGAATGAAACTGAAGAAACTGCAAAAAGGTGGGAATTTAAGGAGATGGGACCTGGATAAACTGAAAGAACCAGAGGTTGTAGAGAGTTTCAGGGAGAGCATAAGGGACAATTGACAGGAATGGGGGAAAGAAATACAGTAGAAGAAGAATGGGTAGCTCTGAGGGATGAAGTAGTGAAGGCAGCAGAGGATCAAGTAGGTAAAAAGATGAGGGCTAATAGAAATCCTTGGGCAACAGAAGAAATATTGAGTTTAATTGATGAAAGGAGAAAATATAAAAATGCAGTAAATGAAGCAGGCAAAAAGGAATACAAACGTCTCAAAAATGATATCGACAGGAAGTGCAAAATGGCTAAGCAGGGATGGCTAGAGGACAAATGTAAGGATGTAGAGGCTTGTCTCACTAGGGGTAAGATAGATACTGCCTACAGGAAAACTAAAGAGACCTTTGGAGAGAAGAGAACCACTTGTATGGATATCAAGAGCTCAGATGGCAACCCAGTTCTAAGCAAAGAAGGGAAGGCAGAAAGGTGGAAGGAGTATATAGAGGGTTTATACAAGGGCGATGTACTTGAGGACAATATTCTGGAAATGGAAGAGGATGTAGATGAAGATGAAATGGGAGATAACATACTTCGTGAAGAGTTTGACAGAGCACTGAAAGACCTGAGTCGAAACAAGGCCCCGGGAGGAGACAACATTCCATTAGAACTACTGATGGCCTTGGGAGAGCCAGTCATGACAAAACTCTACCATCTGGTGAGCAAGATGTATGAGACAGGCGAAATACCCACAGACTTCAAGAAGAATATAATAATTCCAATCCCAAAGAAAACAGGTGTTGACAGATGTGAAAATTACCGAACAGTCAGTTTAATAAGTCACAGCTGCAAAATACTAACGCGAATTCTTTACAGACGAATGGAAAAACTGGTAGAAGCCGACCTCGGGGAAGATCAGTTTGGATTCCGTAGAAATGTTGGAACACGTGAGGCAATACTGACCTTACGACTTATCTTAGAAGAAAGATTAAGAAAAGGCAAACCTACGTTTCTAGCATTTGTAGACTTAGAGAAAGCTTTTGACAGTGTTAACTGGAATACTCTCTTTCAAATTCTGAAGGTGGCAGGGGTAAAATACAGGGAGCGAAAGGCTATTTACAGTTTGTACAGAAACCAGATGGCAGTTATAAGAGTCGAGGGGCATGAAAGGGAAGCAGTGGTTGGGAAAGGAGTAAGACAGGGTTGTAGCCTCTCCCCGATGTTATTCAATCTGTATATTGAGCAAGCAGTAAAGGAAAGAAAAGAAAAATTCGGAGTAGGTATTAAAATTCATGGAGAAGAAGTAAAAACTTTGAGGTTCGCCGATGACATTGTCATTCTGTCAGAGACTGCAAAGGACTTGGAAGAACAGTTGAACGGAATGGACAGTGTCTTGAAAGGAGGATATAAGATGAACATCAACAAAAGCAAATCGAGGATAATGGAATGTAGTCAAATTAAGTCGGGTGATGCTGAGGGAATTAGATTAGGAAATGAGACACTTAAAGTAGTAAAGGAGTTTTTCTATTTAGGGAGTAAAATAACTGATGATGTTCGAAGTAGAGAGGATATAAAATGTAGACTGGCAATGGCAAGGAAAGCGTTTCTGAAGAAGAGAAATTTGTTAACATTGAGTATAGATTTAAGTGTCAGGAAGTCGTTTCTGAAAGTATTTGTATGGAGTGTAGCCATGTATGGAAGTGAAACATGGACGATAACTAGTTTGGACAAGAAGAGAATAGAAGCTTTCGAAATGTGGTGCTACAGAAGAATGCTGAAGATAAGGTGGGTAGATCACGTAACTAATGAGGTGGTATTGAATAGGATTGGGGAGAAGAGAAGTTTGTGGCACAACTTGACTAGAAGAAGGGATCGGTTGGTAGGACATGTTTTGAGGCATCAAGGGATCACAAATTTAGCATTGGAGGGCAGTGTGGAGGGTAAAAATCGTAGAGGGAGACCAAGAGATGAATACACTAAGCAGATTCAGAAGGATGTAAGTTGCAGTAGATACTGGGAGATGAAGAAGCTTGCACAGGATAGAGTAGCATGGAGAGCTGCATCAAACCAGTCTCAGGACTGAAGGCCACAACAACAACAACAAGGAACAAAGTAAATGTAAAATTAGTCTCAAATGAAGAAAAGTGTGAAAGGCTTTTGGCAAAGCCAAACTTCAAGGGGAGGGCAATATTTGATAGAAAACTTGTGCTTCTCATATGAATAAGACAAAAATTGTGTTTAGTAAACCAATTTACATATACTTGATTTAACTAAGGAATTAATGAATGAGTTCCATTATAGAGTTATGAAATGAAAATATGGAGGAAAAATTTAACTTTATAATCAAGATCCAGTAGTTACATTTGAATATATAAACAGAAGATTTTTTATGAAGATATTGATTCTTGATAAGTTTGATCGTGGTGATTATCCAACAGCTAATGTTTACAATGTTCCTCAAGTAAATAAAAAGTATTAGTTAAAGTGGAAGAATTTTTTTGTATAAGAGCAAAAATCTTTTCCTATACTTTTGGTAACAAGAAAGAGAAAAAATCAACAAGAGTTAAGAAAAATTTTGTGAAAAGTAAGATAAGTTTACAAGATTATAAATATTGTTTGTTTAATAATATTGAACCATACAGAACTATATTTCTGATACATTGCCATAAAGGTGAAATTTATTCAGCTGAGGTAAATAAGAAAGCACTGAGTCCTCATGAAGATGAAAGATGTGTTTTGGGAAACAAAATAGATACATTACTATGGGGACATTATCTGTTACAGATGACACTAATTAAACAATTATTTTTCATTCTCTTCATAATCACTATGTTCTAGAAACTCTTCTTCTTCATCTTAAAAAATGAAGAATATAATTCCTAATTATTACATATCTTTTTGCTAGCTCTTCAACAGTGTAAATCATTACAGCTATTTTGTTGCTGTTTTTTTTAGAGTTGTCCATTTATGATATGCAAATTTTAATAGCAAAAAACATTTTCAGCGGATATTTTCTGATCTGCTGCAGTACCATAATGAATAAATTGATTTTTCAACCTGATAAAACTTTTTTCTGTATGAATGGAGTCTCTACTCAAGAAGCTCAAGTGGCATACAGTTGTAATTTGCTTAAAAACTCAGTGAAATAGATGTAAATATTTTATATGACATTAGTGGATGTGATTATTTGAAAACTAAATATTAGAGAAAAATTATATGGAATTCAATAATGAGTTTAAAATTATTTTGTCTAACAAATCTATAAACTAATTAGTGGTTCCAAATTTAATTATTTTGAAAATGGGAATCTTCACTTTTAATTTTTATCCTTGACTATTAAATGGTACAATTCTAATGAGTGAGAGAAATGATAAAATCATTACTAATTTACTGAATTTTACATATTCTTATCCACATATTCAAGAAAAGAAAGAGGTGAAAATGAGGAGAGATTCGAAATTTTTATAAGTAGATTTTATGTTTAAATTTTTACGATTTTTCTTGAAAATCTTTGGCACATACTTGTAAACTATGACATACATTTGTAAAAATTGACAATGTGAAACTTTGAAATTGTCAAAAAATAGTAAAGGTTGTCTGAAAAAGTGATGAAAAGGTTAAAAACAGTGAAAATGGTCGAAAATTGTTGAAAAATGTCTACTCTTTCAAGTGTGTCTCATTCACTTTTTAATAAAAGTCATGTTCTCTTATTCTTTTGATGAAATTTAGACTTTTCTGAGAAATTTGTGCTTATTTTTGCTACTTGTGCATTTTCAGCCAAAGTGGTCTAGCAGTAGCTGGAACAGATATTCATGTAAATATGTAACAGATATGGAGACTTTGTTTGCACTGCAAAATCGTCAAATATCAGAACAGAGCATCACCATCGCCACACTGTCTCGCAATCCTGCAACGAAATTAGGTGCCACCACAATGGAGATATTTGGAACAAACGACTGAATAAAGTTAGGTGTTACAGTTGCAAAGATCTTCATTTTTTTCTCTTTTAAAATGAAATTTGAAACTTGTAATATTGTCTTAGATCGATAATTTAGTCGTGAACTGCCACAGGGTAATGACATGTAAATGTAGTGTTTGCACCATATCCCTCGTAATGATTTTTCTGTTGATACATACAATAGTAGTCACAGATGCTCCCATTCAGTCATGCCTTTGCCATGTTCCGCAGATTCTGATTTCTCACCTAATAAATAAAACTCTGAAATGGGCAGATTTGCAATCTGCCATTATGCAGCATTTCACAAACCTGTCACTACTTTGTTCTGATTAGCAGAAAAGTAAAGCAGATGTATTCATGTCTGCTAGCTGGTGTGGACATGTTTGGAGCTGGTTGGTCTACATTGTTGACAATGTTGTGTGAGCTGTGTGGGTTGACCGAGACAGTGCATTTCCAGGTGCATGCAGTGTTATTATTGAACAACATTAGTTGCAACTATATTTAATGTCAGAGAATGATGTTTAGTGTATTTAAAGATACATCATTACTCTGCAGTTATGTGCTTGGCAGAGGGCTTACAGAACTACTTTCAGGCTATTTTACCACATTTCCACTCTCGAATAGCAAATGGGGGATAAAGAACTCCTAAATATTTCTGTGCGAGCTCTGATTTTTGTTTTCTTTTATTACAGTGGTCACTTCTCCCTATGTAGATGGGAGTGAACAAAATATTTTCGATTTGGAGGACAAATTTAGTGACTGAAATTTTGTGAAAAGCTATCACAGCACCAAGAAACGCCTTTGTTTTAGTGGTTGACATCCGGTTCACGTATCTCCGTGACACTCTGTCCTCGATTTCGCCATAATACGAAACGAGATGACCTCCTTTGAACTTTACCACAACATTTTCTTTATGGTGGCTCCAGTTTAATTTGTTCATAATTGTAATCCCTAGGTATGGCTCCTTTTGACAAGAGACCACGTATCCAATCTCACAACTAAGACAGCTTGTGAGGACTGGTTCCAAAAGCCCTCTGGAAATCTAGAAATATGGAATCTACTTCAGATCCTCTGTCGATAGCACTCGTATTTTCGAGTGAATAAAGGGCTAGTTGTGTTTCGCAAGAATGATATTTCCTGACTATGTGTCAAAATATCATTCTCTTCGAGAGAATTAGTGTCAGTGATATGGGTCTATAATTCATCAGATTACTCGAGTAAAGCTACAGGGCTAGCATATAGCTACAGCTTTATTGGGTCTGGGTTGGACAGAAAATTTCATGTTGTTGATATTTGTATTATGGCCATAAGGCCATGGTGCATGGCACGGTTCGCTACCTAACCTTTGTCTTCCATTGCTGAAGACATTAACATCGGCTTTAACGACTAGAAAGCTGTTACACACACACACACACACACACACACACACACACACAAACAGGCTCAGCAAGCCGAATTGTTCACATATATCCACGCAACGGTCAGTTTGTAACATCAGCAGACTGCTGTATAAGACCACAAAACTTGTTGTGGGGAAGTGTTTAGAACTAAAGCCTACAACTTTTCTAGATTCAGTGCTCCCTCATTTCTTTTGAAATTCTTTTTGTCCTTGTGCATATGTTTTTATATCTGCTTGTTAAATGAAAGTGAATTTTGAAGTTTGTAAGGTACCTTTCTACCACTACGAGTCTGTAAGTTTTTATTTGGAAGTGATGTTGTTTGCTACTGTTATTGGTTGAGAATTTATTACCTGATTAACAGTTATTTAACCAGCCTTTCTATGAAGTGTTTTAGGACTTGTTTGTCGGTGAACTATTATTTATAAATTACGTAAGTGCGATGAAAAAGTTTCTATTCGAAGGCTGTACAGCCCAGAATCGGCATGGCAAGCAGGGAAAATCGTTGAGAGCAACCAGTCAATCATACCACCGATGCACCAGGTTAAAGATACCTGTTTGATAGATGGAAATGAGCGTTTGGCGTCATTGGCCGGGAGGCCCCTTGCGGGGCAAGGCACAGGTCTTGGCGCAGGTCTTATTATATTCGATGCCACATTGGGCGACCTGCGCGCCGGATGAGGATGAAAAGGTAATGAAGACAACATAACACCCAGTCACTGAGCGGAGAAAATCTCCGACCCAGCCGGGAATCGAACTCGGACCCGGAGGGCGGCAATCCGTCACGCTGACCACTCAGCTATCGGGGGGGACACCTGTTTGGTAAAACTCCGTGACCTGCTGCTTGAAGAATTCCTGAACTTCCTTCTGCACATCTTCGACCGACAGGAATCATCGCTCCCGAAAGACCGTGTTTAAGGGACTGAAGGTGTGATAATCTCATGGGGAGAGATCAAGACTATAAGGTGGGTGCTTGAGTGTCTCCTACTTGAGTTGGCATAACTTCCGCATTACGTCCCAGATCGACGGACGTCGTGTGTAGAATTGAAACCAGCATGGAACTTTGTACGCCATTTCTTAAAGGTCGTTTTACACAGTCATGCTTCCAATATACATTCTTCATTCTCCAATGGATATCTAACTGTGTTTGTCCTTAGGCAGCCAAGGAGAGAATAACAGCACGTTGGTCCTGTTTCGACGCATTTGGTAACAATGTCGCCATAGTTCCGGTTCCCGCATTTACCGCACACTCGTTGGAAACACACGATTGCCACACTAATCCTTTGCCTACATGTCAAGTGTACTGAGGTGACAAAATTCAAAGGACACCTCCTGATAAAGTATCGGACCTCCATTTGACAGCATAGTGCAGCGACTCAATGTGGCATGGAATCAACAAATCGTTGGAAGTCCCCTGCATAAATATTGAGCCATGTTGCCTCTATAGACATCTATAATTGCGAAAGTGTTGCCAGCGCAGAATTTTCTGCACGTTACGATTATGGCCCATAGATGTTCGATGGGCATTCTTATGAATTGTCCAGAATGATCTTCAAACCAATCACGAAATATTTGTAGACCGGTGACATGGCACATTGTCACCTATAACAATTCCAACTTTGTCTGGCAAGATTAAGTCAATGAATGACTGAAAATGGGCTCCAAGCAGCCAAACATAACCAGGAACGGTTCATTCCATGTAAACACAGTCCACACCATTATGGAGCCACCACCATCTTGCAGATTACCTTATTGACAGCCTGGGTCCATAGCCTCGTTAGGTCAGCGCCACACTCGAACCCTACCATCAGCTCCTACCAACTGAAATCGGTACTCATCTGACCGGGACGCGATTTTCCAGTCGTCTAGGGTCCAACTGATATGGTCAAGATCCCAGGAGACATGTTGCAGGCGATGTCGGGCTGTTAGCAAAGGCGCTCGCGTCGGTCGTCTGCTGCCATAGCTCATTAACGGCAAATTTCTCCGCACTGTCCTAACGGATACATTCGTCGTATGTCCCACATTGTTTTGCGCAGGTATTTCACGCAGTTGTGCTTTTCTGTTACCACTGACAACTATACGCAAACGCTGCTACTCATGGTCGATAAGTGAAGGCCACCTGCCACTGCGTTCTCCATGGTGAGAGGTAACTTTTGAAATTTGGTATTCTCGGCACACTCTTGGCAATGTGGATCTTGGAATACTGAATTCCCTATCTCCAGCCAACGGCCTTGCCGCAGTGGTAACATCAGTTCCCGTGAGATCACCGAAGTTACGCGCTGTCGGGATGAGCTAGCACTTGGATGGGTGATCATCTGGTCTACCGAGCGCTGTTGGCAAGCATGGTGCACTCAGCCCTAGTAGGCAAACTGAGGAGCTACTTGACTGAGAAGTAGTGGCTCCGGTCTCGGAAACTGACACGCGGCCAGGAGAGCGGTGTGCTGACCACATGCCCCTCCACATCCGTATCCAGTGACGCCTATGATCTGAGGATGACATGGCGGTCGGTCGATACGGTTGGCCTTTATGGCCTGTTGGGGAGGAGTTTTTTTAGTTTAACTATTTCCGAGATCGAATGTCCCATGTGTCTAGCTCCAACTACCAATCCGCATTCAAAGTCTGTTAATTCTCGTTTTTCGGCCATAAACAGGTTGGAAACCTTGACACATGAATCACCTGAGGACAAATGACAGCTGCATCAATGCATCGCTCTTTTACAACTTGCGTAAGCGATATTACTAGCATCTGCACACGTGAATATCGCTATCCCATGACTTTTGGCACTTCAGTGTATTCACTGTAACAACGTCATCAAACAGAAACTTTTTCACGCCTTTTATATTTCTATGGCCTCTTTATAGATTGTAGCGTAGTAATTATTAGATATTGCTAAAGAAACAGTGTCAGAGAAACGAATTTGGTGGTTTCCCGGTCCTAGTGCATGATCAGCTACAGCTAATTTATCCGTTATGCCGAAACAATTTCAACAGAAAAGGAGGAGGACTGAAATTATACAAGTTGTGGGCCAGTGCCAAAAAAAAAAAAAAAAAAAAAAAACAGTGTCAAGCCTTTCCCACAATAAGCTCCATAGCATACATTGGCATGTCTCTATGATTTTCAGTCTGATGACGTCAGAAACCTGTTGCATGGACACACGTGAACTGTTCGGCTTGCTGAGCTCGTTTGAATTTGTAACAGCTTTCTGAGTCGTCAGAGCCTCTCATGATGTCTCCAGATGTCTCCAGCATTGGAAGAGGAAACGTTAGGCAGAGAATTATGCCTAATGTGCATAACACTGGATGGATGTAACTAAAGTGCAGTTAGTCACGAGGGTCCAGTGTGGGCTATAAATATCGTATGACAGTGAAACTAGGTAGATACTCTAATGCATTAATGCCGAACCAATTTATGCTGGTAAAAAAAAAGGTCAAATTTTGGTCTCTAGGTACAAGTCTGGAGCTGTACAGCATCTTGAGGACGTCTCCTCTGCTTATTTTGAACAAATTGTCTAAGCAGTGGTTAATAATAAAATCACCATAATGCCATTCTCACTTGTTTGACCCATTCTGCCCATGTCCCAGTCCTCATCCGTTGCATATGGAACATTTCTGTACGTATTTCTTGCAGTGACAGCGCCAGATTTGCACTTGGCGGCAAAAACTGGAACTAACTTTTTTCCACTTTAATGCATTAGAAAATCTATGAAGTTTGCCGATTTTCGGCACCATTGTGTTCCGGCCGCGAGTGTTAAGGTCGATATTGGCCTCGCCAGAGATACTGGGGCGCCGATTTGGCGAGTGCCCCTCTGGCGACTAGGAGAGGAGGGTTGGAGCGTACCGAGCGACGAGGACAGAACGGCAGAGTGTTGGGGTCCAGATGATCCGAATTGTGAATTAATAATTTTAGCACTCTGTCGAAATGAAATGGTGGTGAAACAGAGACGCTTGGGAATTCAGCGCTACTGTGGAACGGTAAGCCATGGGCTCTGCAATTGTATGGACGCCGATGTCGTTTGTGGGTGTTTTGCCACGGCAGATAAACAAGACAGCGTGGGCCCATCCTCAACACGCTGTGCTGTAGCATGTTCGCCCACAATAAGGATGTCATGATATCGGAAAAGAAAGCTGTGGAATACAGTACGTGTATTAACCTTCAGTGATTTCTGTGGTGTTAGTTTACTTAACTGTGTGGAGATTGAGCAGTAACTGTCACTTTTCAACGAAATTTACGATTGTGTAAAAGTGTGATCAATGCCGGATGGGCGTTGTCATAAAGTTATTATACTTCTTATTTGTGAACCCAATTTTCTGTTTCTCCTTGGACAGATTTGAATGGAATTTGACAGATATGCTAACTGTGAGTTTTGGATATGTTTTTATATCTGCGTGTTAAATGAAAGTGAATTTTGAAGTTTGTAAGGTACCTTTCTACCACTACGAGTCTGTAAGTTTTTATTTGAAAGTGATGTTGTTTGCTACTGTTATTGGTTGAGAATTTATTACCTGATTAACAGTTATTTAACAAGTCTTTCTATGAAGTGTTTTAGGACTTGTTTGTCGGTGAACTATTATTTATAAATTACGTAAATCAGTAATGTTGTGTAAGCAGCTATTGAAGGCACCCATCTCCATTAGCCAATCAACCATGGCCAGTTGGGAACGGGCATTGATGTAACATTAGGGGACTAGAGGCTATTTGTTAAGTTGTGGCAACGCTAATCCTGTTGTTTGTTGTTCTTGTTGAAGTGTCTAGTCGCCCCCAAATTAAAATTAGTTCCGCACAACCATAATTACAGCCCACACCGGAGCACTGTGATTAGCTGCACTTTAATTACAGTCACCCGGTACAAATATCGGCTGTATCGCAAACACCTGCTGTGACAGCCTGCACTCTATGTGTATATTTAATTTAGTTAATTTCGCACAACCATAATTACAACCCACACTGTAGCACTGTGATAAGCTGCACCTTAATTACAGTCACCCGATACAAATATCGGCTGTATCGCAAACACCTGCTGTGACAGCCTGCACTCTATGTGTATTTTTAATTTAGTTTTTTTACGTCAGACTCCCATCACTCTCGACTAAACTTTGAGGTTATTCGGCGTAACATAACGGTATTAGGTCAGCACTTAATTAAACAGTGTTTTAAACTGGCGCCGACCGTGCCGCTGTGTTTGGCAGTGGACTGGGCGCCAGCGTCGCCTGCGGCTGTGGCGCAGCGGACCACTAGGGCGGGGCGAAGGCGGGGGCGGGGGCGGCGGCGGCGGCGGCGGCAGCAGCGCGGCCGAGGCCTGCGTGTCAAGGCCTGGCCGTGGCCCCTGGCCGGCTGCAGACCACGTTTCCCCCAGCTGCGGGCATTCCGCCGCACGCGCCCATTATAGCCGGGGCTGGCCTTCAGCGCTGCCCACTGCGTCACTCAGTCTTTGTGTGAGCTGAGGGTACGCCGCGCCATCTCGTGTACTTTGTTTTTATGGGCACTGGGAGCTGAGTCAATGAGACATGGCAAACACATCAGTTCATCTTCAGAACGGTAAAGCAAGACAAGCAGCCACTACATAATCTGCGGCTCTCTTTTAATCATTAGACACCTCTGATCCCTCGAACAAAAAATGTGTACCCAACAACTGGAGGGAAGCAGAGGCCACATTCGTCTACTAGAGGAGATCCAGAAAACCACCGTCCAATATCCTAGAACCTTGGACATACTGTGAATCAGTGTGCGATTTGCAGGGGGGGATGGGGGGATTCCCCCCCCCTCCCCCCTCTGCATCAGACTATCCCCTCCTCTAGTTTTAGTTTATGAATCCCAACCTGGGATGTTTATTTCCCACACACTGGAGTAAAACTTTACATATAACTTAAATTTGTGGAACCGAACACTGAAAGTTTTTAATACAATCTTACTATTAATACTATTAATATGTTTGCTGTTTAATTTTGAAAAAGTGTTATGCAGTAGTTAAGCATTTCAAAACATTTAGAACTAAATGACAAGGCGACGCACGCCACATTTCCGTAGCATGCCACAGTGTTGCAAGACGTCGCCCCAGCGTAAACGAGGCTTTAGAGCCAGGTCTGTATTGTATGGTGGATGTGATGTGTTGCGTACGAAACTAAAACCTGCAATCAGATCCAAACGTCGTGGAAAACTGTGAAGAGGTGTCACCCTGCAGCAAGATAACGGGCCCACATTCTGCCAAATGGACAGCCGACGCAATAAAGGAGTTAAGATTCGAGGTGCTGGAACATCCACTATACAGTCCAGACCTGGCTCCAAGCGAGTTTCACATGTTTGGACCCTTAACGGAAGCACTACAGGGAAGAAGATTTGAAAGTGACGAAGACGTCATTTCTGTGGTGCAAAATTGGTTACAGATGCAACCGAAAAACGTATTTTCTGATGAAATAAAAAAACTCGTAAAACGTCGGGAAAACTGCATTGAAGTCCAGGGAGGTTACGTAGAAAAATAACGCATGTTTCAGTTTTCTATCAGAATAAGTACAGCTTTTCACAAATGTGTCTTTACTTTTTGAATTTCCCTCGTATACATGTATGTAGATGATTTTATAAATAAGCTTTACCTATAATGTACTTTTAAAGATATAACATGGGATGGCTTTTCTGATAGTGCATACGCGTGAATAGTGAGTTTCGGCATTAACATCTATTTATAAATAACTGTTTAACCATGGGTAACGCCACGGTCCAAGCAAGTAACATATGTAATTATACTAACCCCCTAAGACATCCTCCCCCACTGGTAAAAGCACAAATCGCACACTGCCGTGAATTAAAACGAGGTTCTCGAACAGAATGACCCCCCTCCTTGCCGACCATCACGAGTCCGGAAACAATCGATCATTCGGAACATAACTCGCACTGTTCCCAGATGTCATCATTAAAGCAATGAAACGAGCCAGTCACGTAAGTGCAATATTTATTGATTCCGCAAAGTACACTACTGGCCATTAAAATTGCTACACCACGAAGATGTCGTGCTACAGACGCGAAATTTAACCGACAGGAAGAAGATGCTGTGATATGCAAATGATTAGCTTTTCAGAGCATTTACACAAGGCTGGCGTCGGTGGCGACACCTACAACGTGCTGACATGAGGAAAGTTTTCGACCGATTTCTCATACACAGACAGCAGTTGATCGGCGTTGCCTGGTGAAACGTTGTTGTGATGCCTCGTGTAAGGAGAAGAAATGCGTACCACCACGTCTCCAACTTTGATAAAGGTCGGATTGTAGCATATCGCTATTGCGGTTTATCGTATCGCGACATTGCTGCTCGCGTCGGTCGAGATCCAATGACTGTTAGCAGAATATGGAATCGGTGGGTTCAGGTGGGTAATAGACACGCCGTGCTGGATCCCAACGGCCTCGTATCACTAGCAGTCGAGATGACAGGCATCTTATCCGCATGGCTGTAACAGATCGTGCAGCCACATCTCGATCCCTGAATCAACAGATGGGAACGTTTGAAAGACAACAACCATCTGCACGAACAGTTCGACGACGTTTGCAGCAGCGTGGATTATCAGCTCGGAGACTATGGCTGCGGTTACCCTTGACGCTGCATCACAGACAGGAACGTGTGCGATGCTGTACTCGACGACGAACCTGGCGGCACGAATTGCAAAACGTCATTTTTTCGGATGAATCCAGGTTCTGTTTACAGCATCATGATGGTCGCATCCGTGTTTGGTGACATCACTGTGAACGCACATTGGAAGCGTGTATTCGTCATCGCCATACTGGCGTATCACCCGGTGTGATGGTATGGGGTGCCATTGGTTACACGTCTCGGTCACCTCTTGTTCGCATTGACGGCGCTTTGAACAGTGTACGTTACATTTCAGATGTGTTACGACCCGTGGCTCTACCCTACATTTCAACAGGATGACGCACGACCGCATGTTGCAGGTCCTGTACGGTCCTTTCTGGATACAGAAAATGTTCGACTGCTGCCCTGGCCAGCACATTCTCCAGATCTCTCACCAGTTGAAAACATCTGGTCAATGGTGGCCGAGCAACTGGCTCGTCACAATATGCCAGTCACTACTCTTGATTAACTGTGGTATCGTGTTGAAGCTGCATGGGCAGCTGTACCTGTACACGCCATCCAAGCTCTGTTTGACTCAATGCCCAGGCGTATCAAGGCCATTATTACGGCCAGATGTGGTTGTTCTGGGTACTGATTTGTCTGGATCTATGCACCCAAATTGCGTGAAAATGTACTCACATGTCAGTTGTACTATAATATATTTGTCCAATGAATACCCGTTTATCATCTGCATTTGTTCTTGGTGTAGCAATTTTAATGGCCAGTAGTTTATTTAGCTCAATAGCAAAGCAACGTTTATTAATGAAAGTACGATGATACAGGGTAGCAAACAAAACCTGTACCGGATTAAGGATTTCTTGGGAAGCGGGGTGCAGCATGTTACCGAAGGAGGACAAGAATATGGAAATACCACAAACATAACACATTACCATGCGTAACGCGCTGTAGGAAAACCGTTGTTCGAAACAGATTGTAGCCCTCTCTGAATGTATAAATACAGGTCCTTTACGGCTTTCAAGGGACTCTTGTACTATTCTTCCTGCACAACAGCGCAAGTTCAAGTAACAGTGATGGAGGTGGACAGCGATCACACAACCTTCGCTCCAAAGTACACAACAAAGGCTCAATAATGTTGAGACTGTGGTGACCAGGGGAGGTGCGACAACTCATCCTCGTCCTCAGAAAGCCAGTTCTGGACGACGCGAGCTGTGTGACCAGATGCCCTTTCGTCTTCGAACGCTTCATTTTTGGGTAACAAATATTGTACCACAGGACGGACCTAATGAGCCGAAATTGTCACATAATCCTTGACTGTAATTCGACCTTGCAGAGTACCCGTGTGGTCCATGGAATACCACGTTATGGCTGCCTAAATCAACACCGAAGGCGCGCAACGTCTCACTCTAGTTACGTAAATTTGTCCAGAAGTTGGAAGCAGTGTGCAACAAGATTCATCGGACAAAATCAATTCCTTCCATTGCTCTACGTTCTAGGCTCTTTGGCTTCAACACCACGTTTTCCTGATGCTCGCATTTGCGTAACTTGTGAGTGCTTTTGGAATTCCAGCTCGTTCTGCGATCCCCTACTACTGGAGCTCCCTTCGTGTTGCTTTGGTGTTGACAGGGTTCACGGGTGCGACATTCAGTTGTATATGACAATATTTTTAGAGAAAAGACAGTCAGAGGAAAAATTATCATCGGTAAAAATCACAGAGGAAACTTCTGCAGAACGGTTATAACTAACCTTTCGCTATTTGAAAGGGCCCCCACGAAAAACGAGTGATCAGAGGACACTGAAACTTGGTGGAAACATCCGGAAGGACATACGGAAGAGAGTTGACGAATAAACCGTTGAAAGAAAAACATTTTAATTTTCACACGAGAGGGTGACGTTCGTTAATTACGTACCATTTTTACGTTCCAGGTAACAAATATTGTTCAATGTGAGGACTATCTGCATCCACCACAACCTGGAACCACGTTACAGATACCATTTAACAATTCTTCGCAGCATTTCTCAATCGGTGGACCATGGAGTGTTCAGCTGTTGTGACACAGCCCGTGTACTGTTTGAAGGCTGCACATTGCGTCCAGCATTCTCAGCCATGGTAACAGTAACTTCTTCAACAATCTGTCGTGAAATTGGCCACCGACCTCTCCGTAGAGCAATTTCGATATTGCCAGTTAATTCGAACTTCCGAATCGTGTCCAGCCACAGTGCGGAAAGAGAACATTCCCGTACTACTTTAATGTGTCGGTACTCGCGAAGAGCATTATTGCTGTTGTTTTCATAAAACAGCTTTACGAGTAAAGCCCTGCTCGCTTTGTCCAGAACTATGTTGAATGTCTTCAACTATAATGCACACTGATGCTTGTGTTTCACGTCTCTGTACCAGCATCGGCGCCTAATGGCAATTCATGACATTGACGAAGATCCTGTAGTGCAGACCCAGTCTGAACATCATTCATACAAAGTGGGGTGCACACACGGTAAAAAGTTTTTGATCTATATTGGCTCAAGTAGCGAAAGTTTAATTGTAATCACCCTGTATTCGAAATTTCACATAAACTATCATGAATCACAGAACGCAGACACCGAACTACTACCATCGTGCTAAATAAGAGATTTACACGTTTCGTGGAAACAGTAAAACGAACTTTGGGCCACGAATGAAGGAAACAAACGCCCCTTACGTTATACACTGAAGAGCCAAAGAAACTGGTGCATCTGCCCATATCATGTAGGGTCCCCGTAAGCACGCAGAAGTGTCGCAACACGACGTGGCATGGACTCAACTAATGTCTGAAGTAGTGGTGGAGGGAATTGGTACCATGAATCCTGCAGGGTTGTCCATAAATCCGTGAGAGTACGAGAGGGTGCAGATCTCTTCTGAACAGCACGTTGCAGGGCATCCCAGATATGCTCAATAATATTCATGTCTGGAGAGTTTGGTGGCCAACGGAAGTGTTTAAACTCAGAAGAGTTTTCCTGGAGCCACTCTGTGGCAATTCTGGACGTGTGGGATGTCGCATTGACCTCTTGCAATTGCCCAAGTCCGTCGGAATGCACAATGGACATGAATGGATGCAGGTGATCACACAGGATGCTTACGTACGTGTCACCTGACAGAGTCGTAGCTAGACTTATCAGGGATCCCATGTCACTCCAACTGCACATGCCCCACACCATTACAGAGCCTCCACAGCCTGAACAGTTCCTTACTGACATGCAGGGTCCATGGATTCATCATACAGGGTCCATGGATTCATCAGGTTGTCCCCATATCCGTACACGTCCAACCGCTCGATGTAATTTGAAACGAGACTCGTCCGACCAGGCAACATGTTTCCAGTCATCAACACTCCAATGTCAGTACTGAAGGGCCCAAGCGAGACGTAAAGCTTTGTGTCGTGCAGTCGCCAAGGGTACATGAGTGGGCTTTCAGTGCCGAAACGTCATATCGATGACGTTTCATTGAATGGTTCGCATGCTGACACTTGTTGATGGCCCAACATTGAAATCTGCAGCAATTTGCGGAAGGGTTGTACTTCTGTCACGTTGAATGATTCTCTTTAGTGGTCGTTGGTCCCGTTCTTGCAGAATCTTTCTCCAGCAGCAGCAATGCCACCGATTTGATGTTTTACCGGTTTCCTGATATTCACGGTACTCGTGCAACGGTCGTACGGGAAAAACCCCACTTCATCGCTACCTCGGAGATGCTGTGTCCCATCGTTCGTGCGCCGACTATTACACCAAGTTCAAACTCACTTAAATCTTGATAATCTGCCATTGTAGCAGCAGTGACCGATCCAACAACTGCGCCAGACACTTGTCTTATACAGGCGTTGTCGTCCGCAGCGTCATATTCTGCCTGGTTACATACCTCTATATTTGAATACGCTTGCCTGTACTAGTTCCTTTGGCGCTTCAGTGTATAATACAGCAGGAGTACCACTACTGCCATGTGAAAGTGAATATTGAATTCTAGCGTCTGTGCAAGTAAGACGAGCAGGGGCGACTGAAATGAACTTCTTACGGTACAAAGTGAATGAAAACATTTGAGAAAAAACTGGAAATTCAGAGCATCACTGACGAAATAATTAAATACGGGAATAACTGATACAGCATTTGCAGCGCATACCTCAGCCTAAGAGGGCCAAAATGGATTGTAGGCTGACAGAAGGAATCAGTTGGCAGACGATGAGAAGGTAGTAGGATCAGGCAGGAGCCAGAACAGCCCTAACGACATAGACTCTGATATCGCCTCAGAGGCGTCGAGCTTTCAGGGGAATGAAAAGAGTGACGCAAGATTGGAGGAACGGAAAGAAAACCAACTATAATATAAAATAATTTATAATTTCCCATTGCTCACTGTACCAACAAACTTTAAGAGGTTGTTCAGGGATGCCTTCTCTGTATTTTGGTATAAGGGAGCCACGGTCTCCGGCGGCCCGTTATTGCATTTCCATTCGTTTCATACACTGGTTAGCTTTGTATCTGTATTGCACTGAAATTAGTGGTGAAGTCGACGGCATGTGCTGCGTGTCTTGCTTCCATTTGCTCCCAATACCTGCTGCTGACAGCAGTGATGCTCTCCTTAGCTCGTTGTCCTCAATTTGGACGACAATGGATTGGTCGCGGTGGTCCGACTTCCCAGGACAGGTCGGACACCAGACGTGACGCCAACGGACTGCTTCTGCTGCGGATGTGTGAAGAGTCTAGTTTAATAAACTATGGTCGATACTTGCACGAACTATCGCAGCCGCGAAAGTAGTACACCAAACTCCTGGAATTTTTGTGCCTGTAAAACAGTCGATGGTGCGTCACTGTACACTCTGCCGAGACCATGGTGATAGGGATTTTTAACAATACTTGTGAGGGAATAGTTCTATATTTATTTACGTACTGTTGTAAGTAGGCTGTTTAGGTTTTCTTATTGGCTGTGATGTGTGCAGTCTGTGGCCGGTTTGCATTGTTGTCTGCCATTGTAGGGTTGGGCAGCTGGATGTGAACAGCGCGTAGCGTTGCGCAGTTGGAGGTGAGCCGCCAGCAGTGGTGGATGTGGGGAGAGAGATGGCGGAGTTTTGAAATTTGTTATACTGGATATCATGAACTGCTATATACATTATGACTTTTGAACACTACTGAGGTAAATACATTGTTTGTTCTCTATTAAAGTCTTTCATTTGCTAACTATGCCTATCAGTAGTTAGTGCCTTCCGTAGTTTGAATCTTTTATTTAGCTGGCAGTAGTGGCGCTCGCTGTATTGCACTAGTTCGAGTAACGAAGATTTTTGGTGAGGTAAGTGATTTGTGAAACGTATAGGTTAATGTTAGTCAGGGCCATTCTTTTGTACGGATTTTTGAAAGTCAGATTGCGTTGCGCTAAAAAATTGTGTGTTATTCTGATCTTTTATGTATGTACTCATGTCATAATTCCTGTAACACTGATGTATATGTTATTTCGATTCTTTTGTAAAGCCTGTACTACTACAGAGTTATTTGTATTGTTATGTTCTTTAATGATGTATTTTGTACCTTTGTAATTGTATTCTTACGTTATAAAATTGTAATTGTCACCAGTTCATCATATTATTAACTTGTAAGTTCCATTTCACTGCACACGTTTCTGTTGGTCATAGTATATGGACAATATGTAAGAAGTAGGGACTGTTAGTGTTTGCACGTGTGTTAATAATTCAGCAAGGGACTTGATAACAGCATTGCTGGTTCTAAGGACAATTCCAAAAACTTTGTGAGTACACAAGTGGTGGTTTATGGACTTGCTATGTTGTCCACAATACTCTTCGATGGTGATTGTGCACCTGCACAGTCGCAACAGATGAATGCTGGCCGTCTCTACAAGGACTACAGTGGGTCTGCATCTTTGATGATTCACCAATACCATTATTTCTACAAGGACTGTAGTGGGTCTGCATCTCTGTTGGTCCACCAATACAGTAATCTATACCAGGACTACAGTGGGTCTACTGTGTGATGACCTACCTACCAATATTCTTCAAAACTTCGACTGACTCTGCTGTGGGTTTGCTCTGTTGTGGCCCATTACCTGTGTGCATGTCAAGACTCAGCACTGTCTTTCCGTTGGAAGGACAACACTACTTCTTCAAGACTGTATGGAAATCCACTACTTCCATGTGCATTTTCTTTTACTGCTCAGACTTTGAGTAAAAAAAAAAACACTGCAATTTTACTGTGATGCATGATCAGGACTGTCTTTATGGACTGTGAATTTTAGCTTTTGACCAACATTGTATCAATAAGTGTGTGCATTTGATATCTTTGTTATTGTAATTATCAAAAATTTTATCAAATCATTATTGGCCACTGCCCAAAACAATTTGTAAAATTTTTTTGTGGGGAGCATGGGGGCTATGTAAGTAGGCTGTTTAGATTTTCTTATTGGTAACGCCACGTAGCGCTCTGTATGAAAATCGCTGGCTGTGATGTATGCAGTCTGTGGCTGGTTTGCATTGTTGTCCGCCATTGTAGTGTTGGGCAGCTGGATGTGAACAGCGCGTAGCGTTGCGCAGTTGGAGGTGAGCCGCCAGCAGTGGTGGATGTGGGGAGAGAGATGGCGGAGTTTTGAAATTTGTAATACTGGATATCATGAACTGCTATATACATTATGACTTTTGAACACTATTGAGGTAAATACATTGTTTGTTCTCTATTAAAGTCTTTCATTTGCTAACTATGCCTATCAGTAGTTAGTGCCTTCCGTAGTTCGAATCTTTTATTTAGCTGGCAGTAGTGGCGCTCGCTGTATTGCACTAGTTCGAGTAACGAAGATTTTTGGTGAGGTAAGTGATTTGTGAAACGTATAGGTTAATGTTAGTCAGGGCCATTCTTTTGTACAGATTTTTGAAAGTCAGATTGCGTTGCGCTAAAAATATTGTGTGTCACTTTCAGTTTAAGCACAGTCACGTATATAATTTTTCAAAGGGGACGTTTCACTGTGCTGTACACTGACAGAACATATTGAATACACCGTGATGTTCGTATTTCGTCTGAAGGGTGTTGAATCACTCTGTGATGTATGTTGTACGTTTTGATTATTGCATGTTACAGGATTCTTCGTAGTTGTAAAAGTATTTTCACGAAACAAGGGTGATTGCGATGACAGACTGAATAAATCATAATTACAAGGATTATTCGGAAAGCAAGATCGGAATCGCCGTAGCTAATCGAATATCGCGCGAAAATTGAAACGCGCATGCACGTCGATTGCCGGTATGCCGTGCTCGTCAAACGAAGCCATCGGCGTAGTCTTGTCGCTTTACACTCTTTGCACCGTAAGTTCAACATGTTTAAAACAACTGATCATCCCGCCGACTGTTAAATAAGGTCAGTGATTCGCTTTTTTCGTAGCAGGGAACGATGCAGCAGCGGAAGTTCATCGACAGATAAGTGAAGTGTATGGCCCCACTGCGATGAGTGACAGCACAGTGCGTAAGTTTTCGAGGACGGACGGGAAACTGTCCATGACGAACCGTAATCAGCCCGACCGCTAGTGATCTCAGAAGATTTGGTCAAAGCAGCGGACGAAAAGATTCGTGAAGACCGGCGCATCACAATTTCAACTTCAGTACTGGAATTTCCGAAAGTGGGTAGAAGGAGTTTGCACAAAATTGTCTCTGAAAAGTTGCAGTTTCGCAAATGTCCACGAATTTGTTTCTCAGGCTACTTACCGAGAAGCACGAAATGGAAAGAATGGCTTGTGTGGACTGATATCATAAGGAAAGAGACCAGTTTTTAGAGACCACTGTACGGGGGACGAGACGAGGGTTCCTCACATGACCCCATAGTCTACACGTCAGTCAATGGAGTGGCGCTGCATGACATCACCAGTCAAAGTCGAGGCCAAGCAGACAGTCTCAACTCGCAACGTTATGGCAGCCTTGTTATGAATTACACAATGAGTCTTGTTAGTCGACTTTATGCAGCAACGGATAACAATAAATGCATGGCTTACTGCGCTACCCGGACTAAACTTCGACTTGCAGTACAGAATAAGCGACGTAGCCTTCTGACGTCTGGAGTTTTGTTGACGGATGGCAGTGCCATTCACATCCAAAGTCTGATCACATGTTCCGGATAGGGAAGCATTGTCCACTCACCGTACAGTCTAGACTTGGCGCCAAGCGAAGTTCACTTGTTCCGCTATCTAAAGGAGTTTCTCGGCGGCAAGTGCCTCTCAACAGATGATCTAAGAGAACATTTAAAGACAGGTTATTATCACTGGCAACAGACGTCTGTAACGTAGGGATACAAACGCTTGTAGAACGTTATGATGAGCGTTTATACAAATATGGAAACTATGTAGAGAAATACAGAAACATGTAAACAATTAAATAAAAATAATGTTTTAAAAAAGTTGTTATAGTTTATGTTTTATAAGTGATCGGACCTTACTTTTCGAATAAAGCCTCGTGCATTATTACTTCAAAAATGGTTCAAATGGCTCTGAACACTATGGGACATCATCTGCGGTCATCAGTCCCCTAGAACTTAGAACTAATTAAACCTAACTAACCTAAGGACATCACACACATCCATGCCCGAGGCAGGATTTGAACCTGCGACCGTAGCAGTCGCGCGGTTCCGGACTGAGCGCCTAGAACCGCTAGACCACCGCGGCCGGCGCATTATTACTCTGTACAGCCGTCGGCATATGTGACAAGGCAGCTAACGTTGACATGCACACAGACGGGATGTCCAACGTCACGGGTCGGCGCACGGGACGAGTTATTTAACGTGGTTTTGCGCTCTCAGCGCTCTCCAGCTGCAGTTGTTGGCATTATGTGGCTCGTAAACAATGCAATTTGTTCCAGCAAATGAACACGCGTAAAATTTTGTAAACACGCCTAAAATTCCTATGTTGGCTCTATTAAAATGTACGTTCTTCCCTTCTCCATGTACTAGTCATGTTGTTCTGTCTGTAGTATCTAAAAGGAAAAACTTCAGTGTCCGTGGGCATGTATTAAGACAAAAAGTAAAGATACATGACTAGGTCAGTGAGAACATCAGCTTATAAAAGTTCACCTCATCGAACAAACTCATTCCTGACGGTGAACTCTCTTATATTTACATAATATTAAGTATTACAGAAATTATTTTTATTAATTTCGTAAGTAAGTCCCAAACCTTTTGGAAAACATGAAGATGAAAAAAATATATATATACAACAAATCTTAAGCCCTACGCCGACTAATCTCTGCTCTATAACGTGTTGTTTCTACACACTGTGCTAGGCTATGATTTCCTTATGAGAAATTTCGGATTTTAGCTTACAGTCTTCCATAGGCTTTAATCGCCGATATGTTATTAATTCACAATTATGACAAATCCTAACAAGAACGACACGTTTTTCTTGGATCTTAAACGTGTCGCTCCCTTGAAACACCCTTACTCTGATAACACACAAGCTATAAAACGGTAAAAAATATATACGAAAATTCTTTAACCACCAAGATGACGTTTCCCGTGTTTTTACTGCAACAAATAGTACCAATAACGATAAGTTCTCGAGACATTCAATGTGCTGGTGCTTAGAAACAGCATATATTCTTGGGGGTGCAAGGTACAACACAAAACAAACGGAATACGGGCTTCTACTGAAGAAGACCATGACGTCTTGCTTTTTATGGGCTTTAAGCTTTCTGCGAGGCCTACAAGAAAGACAGGCCGCGGCTCGTACGTCACGAAGGTAGGTCTGAAAAAAATGGCTCTGAACGCTATGGGACTTAACTTCTGAGGTCATCAGTCCCCTAGAACTTAGAACTACTTAAACCTAACTAACCTAAGGACATCACACACATCCATGCCCGAGGAAGGATTCGAACCTGCGACCGTAGCGGTCGCGCGGTTCCGAACTGTAGCGCCTAAAACCGCTCGGCCACCACGGCCGGCGGTAGGTCCGAGCTCGCTCACTCAACTCAGCAGACAAACTACGTTTCTACACCTGTTAACTGGTAGCTAGGTATGTACATACAAACGACAATTGCATCTTCTACTGGAATCCGCTATTATGGAGCCTTACTGTTATTAGTCCTACAATTATCGGAAGTCCATAGGCCTGCTTATAATTTATTACGGCTGTACTGGGGTACAATAAAATTAAAGTCATCTGAAGATGATTAGCAGTTGCAGAAGGAAATAATGACTTTTTTCCTTTGTTGCATTTCGAATCCTCCCCCCCCTCTCCCGCCCCCTGCCCCCGCCCGAGCGTGGGGGGGGGGGGGGGGGGGCTGGCATCAGCGTAATAGGCCGCTCTACAGCAACAGGAAAGTTAAAAAACATAATGAGAATAGAAACAAAGGAGTTGTGAAATTTAAAATATAAAAACGATGCGGATCAGGACACACAGCAAGTAGACAGGCACAATTAAAAAAACATAGCGACAGTCTTGTTTCTATTCGCATGAGACAGTATGGTGGCTGTTCACAACACTGACAGGGGACACACAACACTGAACATTTACTTAAAACAGCACTATAGAGGCAACACGGTGGCAGACGGGGGCGGGGGGAAGATCCAGACCAATGAGGGGAAAAAAGGGGGGAGATGAGGAAAGAAACCGATGGAAGGAGAGGACATAGAAGAAAGTGGAGGCACATTGGACATGAGAAGTAGTGGGGAAGGCAGTGGAGAGGAAAGCAAAAGGACTTGGGGGGAGAGAAGGGAGTCAGAGAGAGGGTAGGCGGGGAAAAACAGGATGGGAGGGGGGGGGAGAGGGAGCTTGAGAAAAGGACAGAGGGAGGGAGGGGGAGGTGAGGATCAGAGTTGATAGGAGGGATAAATGGAATGGAGGGAGAGAAGACATCAACCGGTAGGGGGAGTTGATGGAAGCCACCTCGGTAGAGGAGATGAAGGGTGTAGAGGTGGAGGGTAGGGGCGACACAACAGTGAAGACACGGCAGAGGACGGGGGTTGGAGAGGAGAGAAGCAACCAGGGAATGAGGGGGATCAAGTTGGCGGGAGGTGTAGAGGACGTGGATATGTTCGAGGAAAAGGAGCAGATGGGGGAAAGGAATTAGGTCATAGAGGATCCGCATGGGGGATGGAGGCGTATACAGTCGGCGAGGAGGAGTGCATGGCGCTCGAGGATCTGGAGGGACTCATAGAATTTGAGGGGGGCGGATACTGACTGTTAAGCAGAAGAGATTAAATGCTATAAACAGGCCGTTATACAATCGAGTACTGATTTTAAATTATTTTGTTGTAGTTTTGTTAATCAGTAAGACTTCATAATAGCAGATTCCAGTAGAAGATGCAATTCTCGTGCTACGTACGTACAGTCCCAGTTGCGAGTCTGCTGAGCTGAGCGAGCGAGCGAGTTCAGACCTACCTTCGTGACGTAAGCGCCGCGGCCTGCCTTTCTCGTAGGCCTCGCGCATTCTGCGTGTGACGTAGGAAGCGTTCTTGCTTTCCACTGGTTCTACTTTACGTGACACGTCGCCGAAATATCGTAGAACTTAGTCTATGTTTCAAATGACGAAATGGCAACGTGAAATAGCAGGAACTGAAGCCACAAAATTCGTAGAGCGCCACGTTAACGTTACCTAACTCGTCTCGTGTGCCGACGACTTAACGAATCGATGGAGACCATAAGCCCCTGATACCAAAATACTCTGAAGGTATTCCTGAACAACCTATAGAATTCTGGTTCACCGTGTAGAATCTGTTTTTGTGCTTTGGGAGTGTGTGTGTGTGTGTGTGTGTGTGTGAGTGCTTGTGTGTCATGTGCATACGCAAGTAACACGCAGTGTTTGCAGAAGGCTGGCATGTGGAATACCTTGGCACAAGATTCGAGCAAATACAGCGCAAAACTGACTCAGAGAAGCAGCTGACTCAGAAGCCATGGACAGCGAGTGGCCCACCGTTACGTCATTGATTCCCGGCAGGCGGGCGCCGGCTGCTGCCCACGGCGCGAGCCGAGCATCGCCAACGCGCGCGAACAATGGGGGCCGCTCCCAGCGGGAAGCGCTTCTGTCCGCCTCGCACTGACGGCTCGTTTGCATCGATTCGGCGCCCAACCGCGTTACATCAAATGCCATCCATCTCGCTGTCGCAGCCGGACTACACAAATATTGCTCAGTGTCGCTTGGAACAATCAGGTACATCTACATTACAACACTGGAGGATCTTTCCGCTTGCAGAATGTTAACGGGAGTCGGACCCTCCTGCACCTGCCAAATTTAACGAACGTTTTCTTAAACGCCATTCACGATGATGTTTTTGAGCAACATCGTGGTTATCCTTGTCATCTTTTCTAAAGGTTAAAATTCATAGGTAATTATTCTTCATAATTATTTTATAGATAGAAAAATTGAAACTTCAAATTTACACTGATCTCTTATTTTGACATTATGAAATGGCTGCGGAAAATATGTAAACTGATATACTGTGCAATGCTGAATATTGTATGTCCTTGGCTCTAATAGTTCACTTGAAAATATTCCTAGCTAGCGAACCTGACAATGCTTCACAACTGCTAAATATGTATGGCAACTGGATGTACGTTTTAATCTTCTTGCCCCCCTCCCTTCCCCTCCCCCCCTCTCTCTCCTGGATCTTCTGATTTCCTCGTGCCGCTTCTCTTTGTCCATCTCCTTGCCTCCCCTCTATTTCCTCCTTCCCTTTCTCTATGTCCCTTCTCCCTTTCGCCTCTCTCCAAGCTATTTTATCATTATTGCCAATGAATCCTTGACTAGGATATGAAGTCACTTAAAATGAATGGGTAAATCGCTTTGGATCATTCTATAGGGGGTATAAGAGCTCTTTACTGCTGCTGGATCTATGAGCATAGGAGTTTCAATGACAGTACTTCGCATAGTTTTAATCGGCAAACGGGTAGGATTACAAACATTCTATAGTAGTAGTAGTATTCTAATCATAAACTGATACGCCATAAATACAACTTCCCTGTTTTCCATTAAAACTGACTGTGGGAAAGAAAACAAAACAGCACATAGTTGTGTTTACAATTTTTGTTTAAAATTATATATTGGTATAAGGACAAAGAAAAAAACTGGGAGAAGCAATTTGTATAATGGTTCAAATCCCCTGCTATTGTAGTTAAAAGTAACTGTGTGAAAAAAAACGAAACTGCAGAGTATCGTGTAAAGATTTGAAGCAAATTGGTCAAGAACTTTCCAGGTTTTTCCTAATGACATATCCCTTTTCTATAGTGTATATGTGTTTATATACCACATATATTTCAAAATATGTAGCCTGTGTCTGTCCAAACATTTATTACAGTATCGCGTAAAAATTTGAAGTAAATTGGTCAAGAATTTCTCGAGATTTTTGCTAACAATATGTCCCCTTTATAAAGTATATATAAGTATATTTACATACCATATATATTTAAAAATACGTGTCCTATCTGTCCTCCGAAAGTTTATTACAGTTTCGTGTAAAAATCTGAAGTAAATCACTCAAGAACCTTCTCGAGACTTTTAGTAACAAAGTTAAACAACGACTTGTCTTTGTATAGTAGTATAGAGTGTAGATAAAGCAAAAAAGGACATACCACAAATTTAAAAAAAATAAAATTAAATCCCGAACCACAGAAAATTTGTTCTGAGTTACTAGATAGCTCTTCATATTTAAATCTGAACATTTCAGGTTACATTTCACCGTGATTGAATGCCAACTGCATATAAGTTTACACATTTTTAATGCTTCGCCTATGCGTCTCTTAGCAACTTTCGTCTTTTGCCTAGCTTGTCTCTAAGAATCTCCTTTCCGCTCAGCATTCCTCTTCCTCTTATTGTCAATCAACAGCTTAACAGCTACCGACTGAAAGACTTTCTGCAGTCAGTACGCCTTACAAATTACACAGGATGAGATAATCTCACAGGCGGAATGTAGTTAAGGACGAACTGTCGTAGCTTTCACGATGTCTTTTCTTTTTGCCACTTATCGTCGGTGTCAGCTCGATTTCTTTCTGCACCATAGGTATATGTGACAAATATTTGGTTTTTCCCAGCAATGCGAGAAAATTTTTAAGCGGATGATATGGGCTGATTTTAGAAAATTGTATTTATTGGGCACCGCGTCCTCTGGGCGTGCGAGTGAAAGTTCAAACACTCGTGGAAACTTTCCGCATGTAAGAGTACAATTTTCAGTATACAATAAATTTAAAGCTTGTAGGAGACATTACCCCGACATATAATCTATTACTAATTTACGAGTTTAGCGTTGCTCATTGTGTTACACATCTCACACTGAGACACGGATGCGATAAAGGGAATGTTAGCAGGGTGATGTATGAGCAACGAATGTCCGCTTCTCTTTACCTCTCAACTTTGAATGACAGTTCACACATCTGCGAGTACACTCAGAAATGGTTGTTTCACATTATGATCTTCAATTATTTTGGTAAACAGTGAAATTATAATACCTGTATTTGCGTATTTGTGGACATTCGAACTACAACTTGAACCCTAATTATCTACCTGTAATACTTTATCCCTCTCTGACATATAGAAAAGAAGGCTAAAAATGAAGACTAGAAACAACATTATCAGAAAGCTGACTGGAACAAGCAGACCCTGTACCAACAGCAGCACAGTCGATTGTGTGTCCTGTTCCCGAATATTGAGGTCCTGTGTGGCCTAGAAGTAGTAATGTCAACAAGGTCGATGTTCAGCTAAACGTTACAACGAGAACTGACGTTGGTTCTTTCAAATGAACACCAGTTCTCTGGCTGCATGTCTTATCTAATATACCACCCTCAGATCTCAGATGGCAACAGTCAATGAACGGAGAATGGAATAAGATTCACAACAGATAAGCACTTAGAAACTTGTTAGAAACCTTCCACAGACCCGGTATAAGCTATAAAGCTTCAATGGGATCTGAGAGGTCCCTAACAACCAACTACTTGCAAATTCAGAAAAGGTTGGAGAGCTAATTGAATACTGGTGGATAAGGCCAGTATTATAGGGTTGAACCAACCATATCACTTACAGTCGTGCAGCTGCCAAGAAGAATTAAGACCCTCAAATGCGTCAGAGACAGGCACGCGTGGTTATGAAAAGCATCCGTTAATAAGTGAGGTGTTGTAAAAGGCCTAGAATGTGACTTTGGCGCAGTGGAGTAAACGGTAGAAGATGGTATTACTGAAAGCCCAACAAGAAGGTTTCAAGATGCTGTGTTACCCGCTCCTTCTCGGGACGCTGTCCTTGAGAGATGTTCCATATGTAAATTGAGAAGACCTCTGAAGAACTCTCCCTGGTATAGTTGCGTAATGCATAGCGTCGTAGTCAGTGTTTGCTCCTGACGCAGCGATTGTAGTACTGTATGACATTACGGAGGTGCTTTGGGCATGTAATGCACAACCTGGGCAGTTCTGAGGTGATCCTGCTCCCTTGGCATAGCTGCCAAACCCTATCATAATTCCTAGAAGCGAACTTTGTTCTTACAGCCCAAGCGGTTCTAGGCGCTACAGTCTGGAACCGCGAGACCGCTACGGTCGCAGGTTCGAATCCTGCCTCGGGCATGGATGTGTGTGATGTCCTTAGGTTAGTTAGGTTTAAGTAGTCTGTTCTAGGGGACTGATGACCTCAGAAGTCAAGTACCATGGTGCTCAGAGCCATTTGAACCATTTTGTTCTTACAGCAAGCCATGTTTATCAACAAGCCATGTTTTCGACAAGAAGCTGCAAGAAGCAGATGGGTAAACTATACTGTACTATTATCCGATCTTCCTTCTTAGCCGTGACACTATATTAGCGTTAGAATACCTAAAAGTTTGCACTTGATAACGGTTTTTCGTAGTCATAGAGAAGAACGTCGTAATACCTACCATAGCATTAGTCAATATTCATTCTCACATTTCTGTGATACTCCACTTCTCTTCAGCTTACGGCTAAACATCCGATTGCTTAAATTTGCCACACGCTCACCTCTTATGTCCACTTTGCTCGAATTATTGGCTGGTGCTTGATCTACCGCATCTTATTACGAGCTGTATTAAATCCATACACACACTCTAAGAATAAAAAGAAGACGCACCACGAGGAGTTATCCGAATAGGACGGAAGTCGATAGATGTTACGTACCAGTTCAGAGAAACAACTGATTACCATTTCAGAAAAATGGGATTATTTATTCAAGAGAAAGAGCTTCACAAATCGGTCCTTTATGCAGGCAGTTATTCGGCTTGGAATTGGTAGGCAGAGTTCTTTGATGTTCTGAGAGATATCGTACCAAACTCTGTACAATTGACGTTTTAGATTGTCAAAATTACGAGCTGATGGTAGGGCCTTGCTCATTATGCTCCAAACGTTCTCAGGTGGGGAGAGATCTGGCGACCTTGCTGGCCAAGGTATGGTTTAGTTCACACGAAGACGAGTACCAAAAGTCGCTTGTGCGGTCGGGGATTATCTTGTTGAAATGTAAGCCCAGGAGGTCTTGTCATGAAGGGAAGCAAAACGGGGCGTAGAATATCGTCGACGTACCGCTGTGCTCTAAGGGTGCCGCCGGTGACAGCCAAAGTGGTCCTGGTACGAAATGAAGTGACACCACAGATCATCTCTCCTGGTTGACTGGCGGTATGTGGGGCGACAGTCGGGGCGGTATCCCACCTCTGTCTAGGGCGTCTCCAAACACGTCTTCCCTGGTCATCGGGGCCCAGTTAGAAGTGGGACTCATCAATGGAGACAATTCTACTCTAGTCAATGAGATTCCAGGCCGGAAACTGCTTGCATAAGGGCCAGAGGAGTTCCAATGCGTTATTGACTTGCCCACTCTATGAAGCTCTTTCTCTTGAATAAATTATTCAAGGTTTCTAAAATCGTAATCATTTGTTTGTCTTTAGATGCACATCACATCTGTCGATTTCCGTCCCATTCGAATAATTCCTTCATGGTGCATCATTTTTTTGTCTTTTAGTGTATTATAAAAGTGGTTGTAAGTGTGTGTGCTCCAACTCCTCCTAAACTTCTGGATCGATTACAGCCAAACGTGGTAGACTTACGACTTACTTTCTGGAAAGAACCACTGTGACAGTTAAGACCACCTACGTGTCAACGGGGTGAGGGAAGCGTAGCAAATAGCTAAGCTATATTTTCAGTATTCGAGGCAGTGTACGAAGTGATTTGCAAACAACTTAACAGATAATTTCAAAGCGTTACGAGATTACTTCTCGCTGAAATTGCTTTAAAAATGATGAAAGAGAAAAGTTGATTCCTAACCATATCTTCATGGTCTTGCACTAAAATTGGCGCATCAGCCATGACCTTTTAATTTTCTATCTCTTTACTACTAACACATTTTGCCACAGTAGTCACACATACTACTGATTGTACTTGCAAAAAAGTATCACTGTACTAAACATAGTGTACGACGAAGCCAACGAGAAAGACAGGCCGCGGACGCGTACGTTACGAAGGTAAGCCCGAGGTCGCTCGCTCACTCAGCTCAGCAGACAAACTGCTTTACTGCTGAGGAGGTGGACAGAGGGTGGGGGAAAGGTGAAATAGACAGAAAGAGGAGAGAAATGACAATGAGAGGGAGAGGAGGAGATGGACAAAGAAAGGAAAGAGGGCAGGAGGAGAAGGACAGAGAGAGGGGGAAGAAGAGATGGATAGAGAAAGGGGGAGGAGTAGATGGATTTAGAGGGGAAATGACGAGATGCAGGGAGGAAGGAGCATATGGGCAGAGGGGTAGCAATAGATGAACAGAGAGGTGGAGGAACAAACGGACAGGGAAAGGAAGACGAAGAGATGGAGAGAGGGGGCAGGATGATGATGTTTCGGATTGTGGGGTCCTCACCTGTGCGGTTATCAGTGCCTGTACAAATTCCCAACCTTTACTCAGTCCAGTGTCGCCACTTTCATGAATGATGACTAAACGATGAGGACAACACAAACACCCAGTCATCTCGAGGCAGGTGAAAATCCCTGATCCTGCCGGGAATCGAAGCTGGGACCCTATGCTCGGGAAGCGAGAATGCGACCATGAGACCACAAGCTGCAGATGGGCAGGAGAAGATAGACAAGGGGGGGGGGGGAAGGAGATAGAAAAGTGGGAGGAGTAAATGGATAGAGTTAGGGCTGAGGAGGAAATGGACAAAGAGAGGGGAATGAGAAGATGAATTTAGAGAGGGTAAGGAGGAAGCATATGGGAAAAGAGGAGATGGACAGAGGGAGCATATGGATAGAGAAAGAAGAGGTAATGATCAAAGAAAGAAAAGGAGACTGATAGAGAGATGAAAAAGGAGGAGGTAGATGAAGGTGGAGGAGGAGATGGACAGAGCAGGAGGGGAGGAAGTGGAGAAAGAGGAGGTGACAGAAGCTTACCGACACAAGAAAAGAAAGAGCAAGACATAGACAGAGTGAGAGGCGGAGATGGAGATCGACACAAAGAGTGGAGGAGCAAATGGGCAGAGGAAAGAAGAGGAGATTGGCGAAGGAAAGAGGAAGAAATGGAGAGGAAGAAGGGGTGATGGATATAGAGGGTGGAGGAGGAAGTGGACAGAGAAAGGGAAGAGGGGATATGGACAGAGAGGAGGAGATGGACAGGCTAAGGAAAGAGGAGTGAGGAGATGAACAGAGAGGGAGAGCAAGATGTGGACAGAGAGATGGGTGTAAAAGGAGATGGGTACAAAGAGGAGAGGAGAAAATGAATAGAGAGAGGGGAGGAGATGGAAGAAGAGCAAATGGATAAAGGAAAGAGGAGAAGATGGACAGAGAGAATGGGGAGGGGGAGTGGGACAGATAGACAAGGGCAGTGGACATATCCAGAGAGAGGTGAATGAAGGACATGGACACAGAGATTGAGCGATTTTTGGGGGGGGGGGGCAGGAGGAGATGTACAGAGAGAGGTGGGAGGAGGAGATGAACAGAGAGGCAAAGGAGAAGATAGAGTTAAGAGGTGGAGTTAGATGAAGGCGAAGGAAATGGACAGAGAGGGGGGTGGTAGCAGATAGATGTAGAGAGGAAGGGAGAGATGGACAGAGAGGGGAAGATTAGATAGACCAATAGAGGAGGGAGATGGACTAATAGAAATTAGAATAGATACAACACCAGATACCCAGATAGCGAACTTATAAAATAAAGTAGTGAAAACCAGTGTGTTTTCTCATATTACTCCTGCTTAATTCATATTTGATTTTGTATTGCAAACATTGTATGCAACTGACTATAAATCTTATTCTTCATACCATTTCACTTTACTGATTCTCACTGTATCTAGCTTCAACGCATCGTTTTCTTATTTCATTTTCTCTACGCACCTGATAGATCTGTTATTCCACGCAATGATTTGTAGAGTATCTGTTACTTTATGGTGACATCCTCTATAAGGGTCCCCACCCACTGATCCAAATGAGGCACCATCTACAAATATTTTACCAAGGAGGCTGTTATCATAAACCGTACAAGAGGGCTGCATGATGTCTGTAGCTGTCTTGGGCTTTTAGCGGTGCCACCCCAAGCCAACAGAGCATGTGGGTGTTGGTTAATGTTACAAGCCTTTTCCAGTCATCATCAACACTGCTGCCCTCTTCAGCAGCCGTAAGTTAACAGGGTTGTTCTTATTACAGCCCAGCTCGTTTAGAAATACACAGTGATTACTAGATTCATGAAAACTAGTAATCATTATGTATTTTATTCGATCTGGGCTATTATACTTCTGTAATAAGAAGAACCACCGTCTTTAGACTCTGAGATCGCCTCCAATACAGCTGAAGATGTCATGTAATCATCATAACCATATAAGAGTTTGGCCTCTTCAGAGATAATCTTCTAATATGTGAGTTTGGCCTCTCCACAGGCAACCAGCTGATGTGGTTGCACTTCGGATATCTGCTTCACTGAGGCATATGTTATGTATGTTATCTTGGCAGATTACAATATGCAGCGTAGAAGCATTTACAAAAAAAGTAACTGGAAAGCCAGTAATTACGATCGTCGTTTAATTAGAAACATCCTTTACCAAAATATTCTAGATCGTAATGCACGGTTCTAAAGAATAGCATCACATGTAGCAACAAATAATGTACTTAATACATCACAGCTTTACTTTCTGAAGGGTCGCTCAAGTGAGAATGACATTTATACAATTACTAACTACATATTACAAGATTTTAATAAATAAATATGACCTGGTGGTATTTTTTATAATATGTTCAATGATTTTGTATGGTGAATCATAATATAATACGCTTAAATATTATAAAATTAGTGATATTACAGGTAACTGGTTCGAACAGTAGTCAAGAAAAAATGCAAAATGTGTCCTGAATAATTCAGACAATGCAGAAACATGAGTGAGTTTAGGCGACTGGACAGAAATCACGGAGGCAGTCCCTCACTGGTTTCTATTAAATATTCTGTCTTTAATGAGCATCTGAATAACTAGTGTCCCTTGATTGTATGCTTCCTGTGTGCACACCAAAGGGACACTGGGCTGTGTGCGGCCTCATACCGCGTTTATTACGTTAACATGGTCCTACTTTGTGCTCTTATGGCGGAGTCAGCAGGTGTGTTCAAGATCCACCACGGCTTTTAATCTTTTTATGATGGATGGGTTACATATACAGTTACTGTTGCGTCCATTATCCAATTTATACGGCTTTATGACGGATGAGTTTCATATCCAGTTACTTTTACGCAATCTGTTAAAACCCTAAAAGCTGAAACGCGTCGTTGCTATTAAACAATTTCGCAACCAAAACTGTTTTATTTTAAAATTATGTCTTTTTTTGAAATTAGATTCAATTTTTAAGAACGAATGGGAAACAGAAACGGGAAGAAGAAAGGAAAGATTCAGTTTTAACGTCCCGTCGATGAAGCCCTCAATACAGGCAGAACATAAGCTCTTCTTGAAAGGCATAATTCCAGGAATGATATAAAGAACTTATTTAGGGAAATTTATGCTCGTCACTATTGAATCGAAAGAAATGATAATCACTAGAGTACATTCGTAAATGACACGTAATAATGACAGCAAGCAGAGAGAATACAAGAAGAAAATGAGGAAATAAGGTTAGAGCGTGGAATGAATCCCTGACGGCCAGGGAAAAGAAATTTTGTAGTAAGAACGGAAGGCAATATTATGGGAGAATATGGGCTAGGGTAACGAAAAAAGAGAAGAGAGAGGCTTTGTTAGCAGACAGCTCCTTCAATAATAAGCAGACTCAGTATAAGTGGAGAAGAAAAGGGAGACATAGCAAAATAATCACGTGGAGTATACCGTGTTTGGGGAAATGAAAGAACTACACTCCTGGAAATGGAAAAAAGAACACATTGACACCGGTGTGTCAGACCCACCATACTTGCTCCGGACACTGCGAGAGGGCTGTACAAGCAATGATCACACGCACGGCACAGCGGACACACCAGGAACCGCGGTGTTGGCCGTCGAATGGCGCTAGCTGCGCAGCATTTGTGCACCGCCGCCGTCAGTGTCAGCCAGTTTGCCGTGGCATACGGAGCTCCATCGCAGTCTTTAACACTGGTAGCATGCCGCGACAGCGTGGACGTGAACCGTATGTGCAGTTGACGGACTTTGAGCGAGGGCGTATAGTGGGCATGCGGGAGGCCGGGTGGACGTACCGCCGAATTGCTCAACACGTGGGGCGTGAGGTCTCCACAGTACATCGATGTTGTCGCCAGTGGTCGGCGGAAGGTGCACGTGCCCGTCGACCTGGGACCGGACCGCAGCGACGCACGGATGCACGCCAAGGCCGTAGGATCCTACGTAGTGCCGCAGGGGACCGCACCGCCACTTCCCAGCAAATTAGGGACACTGTTGCTCCTGGGGTATCGGCGAGGACCATTCGCAACCGTCTCCATGAAGCTGGGCTACGGTCCCGCACACCGTTAGGCCGTCTTCCGCTCACGCCCCAACATCGTGCAGCCCGCCTCCAGTGGTGTCGCGACAGGCGTGAATGGAGGGACGAATGGAGACGTGTCGTCTTCAGCGATGAGAGTCGCTTCTGCCTTGGTGCCAATGATGGTCGTATGCGTGTTTGGCGCCGTGCAGGTGAGCGCCACAATCAGGACTGCATACGACCGATGCACACAGGGCCAACACCCGGCATCATGGTGTGGGGAGCGATCTCCTACACTAGCCGTACACCACTGGTGATCGTCGAGGGGACACTGAATAGTGCACGGTACATCCAAACCGTCATCGAACCCATCGTTCTACCATTCCTAGACCGGCAAGGGAACCTGCTGTTCCAACAGGACAATGCACGTCCGCATGTATCCCGTGCCACCCAACGTGCTCTAGAAGGTGTAAGTCAACTACCCTGGCCAGCAAGATCTCCGGATCTGTCCCCCATTGAGCATGTTTGGGACTGGATGAAGCGTCGTCTCACGCGGTCTGCACGTCCAGCACGAACGCTGGTCCAACTGAGGCGCCAGGTGGAAATGGCATGGCAAGCCGTTCCACAGGACTACATCCAGCATCTCTACGATCGTCTCCATGGGAGAACAGCAGCCTGCATTGCTGCGAAAGGTGGATATACACTGTACTAGTGCCGACATTGTGCATGCTCTGTTGCCTGTGTCTATGTGCCTGTGGTTCTGTCAGTGTGATCATGTGATGTATCTGACCCCAGGAATGTGTCAATAAAGTTTCCCCTTCCTGGGACAATGAATTCACGGTGTTCTTATTTCAATTTCCAGGAGTGTATATTAGTAGAATGCAAAGTGTACCCAGACGTATATACAGAGTCACAACATTACAGAAAACTAAGATTCAGAAGAAAAGAGAATGGGACAACCATCCTGTCTACGCACTAGGTTGAAGAGACCCGTTTGGTAAAGCATGTGTCCTGTTGGATGGTGAAGTCCGTAACTGCCTGCTTCCATATTGGTTCCTTGGCTACATGTAGATGCTTAGATAATGAGGTATCAAAAGTCACTGGGTACCTCCTAATATTGTACTGGACCAGCTTTTGCCCTGCGTAATGCAGCAGCTCGATGCGGCATGGACTCAACGAGTCATTGGAAGTCCTCTGCAGAAATATTGAGTCATCTGGCGCTATACCCGTCCATGGTTGCGAGGGTGCTGCCAGTGTAGGATATTGTGCAGGAACTGACCTTTCTATTACGTCCCTAAATGTTCGCTCTACTCCGCCTCCGTTGCGTAGCGGTAGCGTTACCGCCTACCACGCAGGGGACCCGGGTTCGATTCCCGGCAGGATGTGTGTCCATCATCATTGACTCGCAAGTCGCCGAAGTGGCGTCAACTAAAAAGGACTTGCAATACGGCGGCCGAACTCCCCCGAATGGGGCCTCCCGGCCAACAATGCCATACGATCATTTCATTTCATTTCAATGTTCGATCTGATTCATGCTGGGCGATCTTGGTGGCCAAATTATTCGGTCGAATTGTCCAATATGTTCCTCAAATCAATAGCGAACAATTGTGGCCGAATGACATGGCGCATTATCATCTGTGAAAGTTCCATCGTTGTTTGGGAAGATGAAATGCATGAATGGCTACAAATGGTCTCCAAGTAGACGAATATCCAGATGACCCAGTCCACTCCATGTAATCACAGCTTACACCACTGTAGAGCCACACCATTTTGCACAGTGCGTTATTGACAACTTGGATCCATGGCTTCAAGGGGTCTGCGTCGCACTCGAACCCCACCATCAGCTCTTACCAACTGAAACCGTGACTCATCTGACCAGGCCACGGTCCAGTATTTTCCAGTCGTCTGTGTTCCAGTCGACATTGTTACGAGCCCAAGAGAGGCGCTGCAGGTAATATTGTGCTGTCAGCAAAGGCACTCGCATCGGTCGTCTCCTGCCATAACCTATTAACGCCAGATTTCGCCGCACTGTCCTAACGGATACTGTAATGACACATTCCTATGCAGAGACATACAATATCTTAAAAGCTGCGCCAAAGATAAATTGAGAGGCATGTATATTATAATCTTTGTAAAGTTCACATTGGATTCTCTTTTGTTTGATACTCCAAGGAGCTAAGGGACACTTTCGATTGTTGCCTCGTGGAGGATGGACGTGATTTTTGGACTGTGAGAAAGGCAACCATGTAGTTAGTAATTGTGGTTTGTGCGACGAGCAGAGCAAGTCTTATTGTCTTGTGAATAATAAATAGTGAGAAGTATCGAAGTGTTACGAAAATTATTTAAAGCAACGTAGCATTGTATTCCCTGGTTTCCACCGTCTTCGTGAAGTGAACCGATGCCGACTTAGGAAGATGCACACGGTCAACAAAGAGAAGAACTTCGATGGCGACTGATGAATTAATATTGTGGCAGAAGGACGAATTCTACGTCTAAGGTGAGAACTCTGATTAAATCAACAATGACGTAGAATTCAAAATGTAATTAATCGGAATGGTAAATTATATTACAGGCATATTTCACGCAGCACTGTATTTGTCCGCATTCAAGCCAGTCAATACGATCCGTCAAAAAGCCTTTCTAAAATTATAAAGTTAAAAAACACAATAAAATCAAATGTTTTTTTATTTATTTCGCCACACTGGCGACCGCTGACAGGGACAGTGCTGGTGGAACAAAGAGTAAGTACTTGATTGTTGTGCTACAAATGTACTTGTACTAATTACTGTTTCTCTGTTACATGACGCACATGGAAAATGACGAATAAGGTGAAACAATATTAACTGTATAAACGGATGGCACAATAACCAGAAGGAACAAGGACAAGGATTTACAAAACTAACGTAATCGTGAGTGACGCAGCTCAGCCGTAATTAAGGTAGGAAAGCGCAAACGCATGCAGTGGCTGCACCTTGGCTTAGCTCCACTTAAAGCAGAACCTTTTCCTTTCCATATTAAAATCCTGGTAGTGTTTGTGGCAACACACAATTACACTTTGATAATTACTTTTTTATGTTCAACAATCGCAGAATTAGAAGACGTAGTGCGCCATCTTGTAAATTTCCGACGCGCAACAAATAACAATCGCGAGATATTTCTATTAATTCATCTGCGAGAGAATTTAAAGATTTAGATTAACAGTAAAGTACAGATAAAAATAATATCTCCACAATGGAATCGGAGAACTTTAATTTGACAAATGTTCATGGACACGTCACCGATTCTGACAATAGTGACGTAAATGATGACGCAATTAGTTTTTCAGCACAACATAATGTAGAAGTAAATACGATTCAATTGCACTCCACAGGGATTAACAATAATGAACCACTTGCAAATGAAACCTTGTGCACAGTCGATGAAGCATCGATTACCAGATCAGATGAAAATATTTCGCGTGAAACCAGTGAACCTAGCCCGGTTTCGATTCAATCAGATCGTGGTAGAGAAACAATGGCTACAAATAATGGCATAAATACAAACACACAAGCTTCGTCAGTTACGCTTGAGGCATTGTATAGTCTGATGTCAAACGTGAGCGAGCAATTATCTGATTTAAAGATCAGCCACAACACAACGAACACAAAACTGTCGAATCTAGAAATCAGCCACAACACAACGAACACAAAACTGGCGAATCTAGAAATCAGCCACAACATGACAAACACAAAATTGTCAAACATGGAAATTGGGTTCCAACAGCAGTTTTCAAGTGTAAACACGCAATTTAAAAACATGCACAGACATTTCGATCAACGCTTAAATAAACTCACCAATGAAATCGATCAAAAGATCGAAGACAAAGTCATCAAAACCGTCAATAGTGTATACAATGTATTAGCAAATGACTTAGAAAAGAAATTGTCAGATCTTACAAACAAACAGGAACAGGAACTGTCAGAAATAGTAGAAACACACAATCAAACACAAACCGTACAAAAAGAAATACATGATAACGTACAGGCTATTCAATTAAATTTAACAAGAGTACAGTCCGCATGTGAAGAAATACCTGACCAAGTTAATAAAGTTAACGAAGAAGTCGGTTTTCTGAAACAGGAGACTCGACGTATCAACGCGGACATTATCAAAATAAATGAAACTTTAGAAAACGGTAATGTAAATGAATCAATAACTGACCGGGAAACAAAACTTTTTGAAAAATTAGGTAATGAAATCAAAGTAGCCGAGGACAGAATACGTAAGGAAATTGCTGGTAGACTAAATGTTTCAAATGATTTGCCTACGTCAAGCAACAGGCAGCCTGACACTTATTCACCCGTGCCAGATTACGATGTCAATAACGCAGAACATCACGCGCTCAGTCCGGCGTATGTGCACGCACCGGCGCAGGCAAACAATGGCTATTCGCCAAACGCGGTGCTGCAACAGGCAGTAGGCGTGTCGCCTTGCATCTCGACGATTCTAGTCGATGAGAGCCTGTTGAAACATAGACAGTTTCCAGTTTTCTCCACAGAATCCAGAAAAACTCATCCAGTCGTATTTGTAAGAGCATTTAAAAATGTCTTACCAAGAAACTGGACTGAGGCACAGAAGATTAGATATGTAGTAGGCTTCACACAAGGCGACGCACTTTTGTGGGCCACAGACATGGCTGAACAGTGCGTCACCTACGAACAATTTGAACGGGCTTTCTTGGAGAAATATTGGTCTGCTGGGGTCCAAGAAAGACTGCGACGTGAGGTATTCAACCCACAACCGTTCAACCTAAAAAACGGCGGGTTGAGAAAGTATTTCGAAAAGTACTTGAATAAGACGCGCTATTGGAACAATCCAATACCGCACGTAGATGTTCTCAAAATTCTGAAAAACAGACTACCCGCGAACTTACGCGAAAAATTGGTAACCATACCGGAGAACGACCTTGAATACTTTCTTTCCGTGCTTGACTCAATTGATCTAATATACGAAGAAGAGCCGAGCACAAGTAATCGGAATGAACACTCCGTAACCAATCAAAACAACGGTAACGGGAATCATTTTAATGGCAATGGACAAAACCAACACAGTTGGCATCCGTATCCGACAAGGCCAAGTAATGGAACCTGGAATTACGGAAATCGGAAGAATTCGGCGCCACAGAGACGTGAAGACCGAAGGTATCGTGCAGATTACGGTCCACGCCGGTATGGAAATGATAGAAATCACGTGAATGATTGGTCAGGCCCGCGTGATGAAAGGCGGCACACAAATGAAAATTACAATAGTTACAGTAATAGGAATGACAGACCAAGGAGGAATAGCGACGGCCGGTCGCAAGAAAATGTTGCACGCAGCGGTCTGGAACCTAATTGGCGACAGAATAACCACTCGGTACACTTTGTAGAGGTAACGGACAGTACTGAAGCAACGCCGTTGTCTCCCCCGGTAAACAACAATCGGTCGTAATGAGCCGCCACCGGCCGACCGATTTGACAACAGGGGGCACAAACAAGCACACATTACATCTTAGACCATTATTTTTAAGATATGATCAGGATGCGACCGTAGAAGATGATCTATGTGAAGAAGAGATGAAAGCACCGGACAAGGTAAGTGACCTCGTGCAGGCTGTAATAACAGCAAAGATAGGAACTATAATTACCAACGTAATTTTAGATACAGGCGCATCTACGAATATTATTTCTAACAGTTTATTTAAAGAAGTTTCGACAGCATTACAAGTACCAGTGTTGCCAACGGAAAATTGTAAAATCTTGACAGCTGTAGGTAACATGTCAAAAAGTATTAAGTGGCAGACGCAAATACCTGTTACCATTAGCGATGTCACGATAAACTGTACATTCTTAATCGTTGACAAGTTAATCGTCAATTGTATTTTAGGTATGGAAGTTTTCCGGCAGCATAAAGTAAACATCGAAACTAGTAACCAACTGGGGGCATATGCCAGCTAAAAAACGCATAGTCAACTATACCTAATGAAACATGTGTTACAGTGAGTCTTAACGCTATAAAATAAACCATACGGTACTTTTGTAGTCTAACTCAGTTATTTAAGAGAGAGGAACGAAGCCAAATTAACGCGAGGGCCAGAGTTTGTTCGCTTGAGACGAGCAACAAACCACGCGTCGAAGTTGCAATCCAACGCTCAGCTGATGTGCACGCGATAGCTGCATGTCAAGACAAGTTCATTGGCCGCGCTGTAGGCAGCGAGTCGGGGAGAAATCTTCCCCCTTCCCTGTCCGATCAGCTGAGTGTATACAAAGCGCGAAGGCGCATGCGCGGTCGAGTCCAGACGACACGTGACTCATATTACACGATGGCGGCTATCACGAATAATGTTCACCAACAATGCAGAGTTTTCTCCGCGCCTGCAGTCCAGTCATGGTACACAAGCGCGCATGCGCGAAACGTTTAAAAGTTTTGAGACCACGCTTACTATGAGACACAGTGACGAGAGCCATTCAAAAACAAGAAAGAAAAGGGTACACAAGTCTTGTAAATAGTAGCTTAGAAAATTTAATTATAACCTGGTACTACGTAATAAAAGTGAACATACAAGTACATACTGGTCATGGACGGTATTGTAATATTATATCATACTGAGTAAAAAAAATCTTAGCTTGTACGGAAGGAGAAAGAAAATAGGAAAAAAAAAAAATAATGCAGATAGATAACCGGAAGAAAGGCTATGTACACGAGAAAAACACACCATTACATATAGGGAGAAAGCAGCAAAGAGGAAAGCAAAGAGATAACGCATACATTTAGATTACACAGTAGCTAGCGATTTTCAGAATGAACAACAAGGTAAACGTGTGAATTTTTGTGACTAAGGAAAAGAATGACACAAGCGTGAAAATAGGAAAATAATAAACAGATCTATGCAGCGTGAGTAATGAACTGAATCGCTCTCAAAGCAAATACCTAGGATTTGAAACACATTAACGTTAGGAAACACCTAAAGCACTCAGCAAACAACTTTGTAGAATATATAAGCTATACACGAGGTTACATGTACGAAGGCTAAAGTGTAAAGGAGGAAAATATGGAATGATTGCGCATCAATGGACCGTAAGGCAGTTATGTATGTAGGAAGAAATATTTAGTTGTAAGTATTATTAGTATAAGGGACGATGCTCAGCACACCCTGAATTATTTTGGAATATTGAAGGAATGGTGCAGGGTACCGAAAAAAGGGCCCCACCAGCAATGTGTATATTAAGTGGTAGATATTTTTTGTGTGTATAAATGTATGTATGAATGTGTGAAAGGCGAAAGAAGCTCTGTACATGTACGGAACTTAAACAACTTAGAAGTGGATAAGGAAAATTAAACTCTAAGACAACTTCGTATAAACAGGTATACCTAACGTCAAGAAACAATTAAAACCGTAAGACTCTACGAGTTTACCAGAAAATACGAAAAACCTGATACAAAGTGCAACATTAGCGATTCTTCACTCATGTATGCGGAAGGAAGATATGAATTACTTTACACACTTGAAATATGAAATGATAAATCATGTCAAAATTATATCTTACATACATATCACGATTTACAGTCACAAAGAATGAAAATGATATCGCCGCTGTACGAGAAACAGGTAAGTAGTGTGATCGACGACCTGTAAGCAAAGGAATCGTCTATAAAATAAATTGAAAAAAAAAAGAACGTCATACAGAATTTCATGCTGCACTGAAGCTATGCAAGTCTGATTATTCGTGTACATAGATTTTCATGACAACCGATGCATTAAAATGTTTGTATTTTTTCTCCCATGATAACACAGGACGCCTATAAGCGTACTTAAATTGAAAATGATACACGCACACAAGGGCGTGCCGCTATTATGAAACACTGTACATATTAATAGTAGCTACACCCTGAACTTCAAAATTTTATGTTAATATGTCTATGTTAATGTAGGAAATTTTATTAGAGGTAATGATTTACAAGCACACCAGAACGTGCTTAAGCACAAAACACTGTACATATTAGGGTTATGCTGCATATAAATGATTATTTCGTGCATTTTCATATTTTATAGGTAAAAAAACCGTAGCATACACGTAGTCGTTGCCATTACCCTAAGTAGAAGGTAGAAAATTCCCTTCCCAAGCTGCAGTGGAGCGGCTACAGGTGTATTCTCTGCATGCTGATGCATGTCGTTGCGTATGAAGAATACGTAACGAAGGTAAACCTTAACTTACACTCGAGTTCAAGAAGGAAAACAAAGGATTTGTTCCTTCTAACAGATTAATGGAAAAAGGTGTGTGAGTCAGTAAAATCCAAGACGAAGAAGCCACTAAGAGTGGACAAAAAAAAAAAAATTTCAATTTTCGTCGATAGTTTTTTCCTGTAATTAATGTAACCAATGTATTGTATGTGTTATATGTTATTCCATTGTATGTGATGTATTTTGTATTTCATGCCAAGTCCCGTGACTTACAAATTTGTGAATACTTATGTACATTGACCAGAAGTATTGAGGGGAATGAATCTCAGTACAATAGGTAAAAGGGGTTAATGCGAAGAAAAAAGTGTAGTGAAAAAGGAAGTTTCGATCGCAATACTCGCGGTTAAAGTGGTGTGTGTAGAAATTAAAATTGTGCAAAGTAGTGCTACGTTGCAAGTCTCAGCGAGCCTAAACAAGTGACATCGAAAATTGAAGCTGGTATCGTCAAACGACCCATGGCGTCACAATAAGAAAAGACAATGCCAAACAAGTTTGACGCGGTACGCTTCTTACCTGGAGCTGCAACGACGGGACCGTCCTCCGCCTCGCACATAATGTGGTGTGTTCTTCGGGGCACATATTCCAATGTACCTCGTCGTATCCAGTCTAAGTACTGGAAGGAACTACAAAAAGCACACGCATACTGAGGTTCGGAAGTCTCGACGGTACCCGCACGTCGGTGTATATTCAGTGAACTGGCGCGCGCATTCAACCAACGTCGCTCGCTAACGGACGACCAAACAATCAGGCGCGAGTATCACCCGCCCATATTCAACACGGGCTAGCGAACAAAGCTCGTCGCCCCAGAATAAATACAGAAAGCAATACAAGGACTTAATTTTCACCTCTGATGAGGAAGGAAACATTTGTAAATAACGTTGTATTCATTGTATATTTTATTGTACAAACTTTACCACATGATGTCGTTTTCTCAGTATTAACCAGAACTTTGTATATTAGGATTAAGGTTTGTAAATATTAGCATAAGTATACCAAAAAACTGACACACACTCAGTAATACCAAAGAATTCACAGTGCCATGAAAATGAGACAATAAAAATGAAGGTTGTAAATAAAAGACCCCCAAACCTATCAATTGCAAGGTCGACTACTGTATCCTGTCAATCAAATAAAATTTTCTAGTGACAGTATACAGTAGGGGGGCAGTTGTAATGACACATTCCTATGCAGAGACATACAATATCTTAAAAGCTGCGCCAAAGATAAATTGAGAGGCATGTATATTATAATCTTTGTAAAGTTCACATTGGATTCTCTTTTGTTTGATACTCCAAGGAGCTAAGGGACACTTTCGATTGTTGCCTCGTGGAGGATGGACGTGATTTTTGGACTGTGAGAAAGGCAACCATGTAGTTAGTAATTGTGGTTTGTGCGACGAGCAGAGCAAGTCTTATTGTCTTGTGAATAATAAATAGTGAGAAGTATCGAAGTGTTACGAAAATTATTTAAAGCAACGTAGCATTGTATTCCCTGGTTTCCACCGTCTTCGTGAAGTGAACCGATGCCGACTTAGGAAGATGCACACGGTCAACAAAGAGAAGAACTTCGATGGCGACTGATGAATTAATATTGTGGCAGAAGGACGAATTCTACGTCTAAGGTGAGAACTCTGATTAAATCAACAATGACGTAGAATTCAAAATGTAATTAATCGGAATGGTAAATTATATTACAGGCATATTTCACGCAGCACTGTATTTGTCCGCATTCAAGCCAGTCAATACGATCCGTCAAAAAGCCTTTCTAAAATTATAAAGTTAAAAAACACAATAAAATCAAATGTTTTTTTATTTATTTCGCCACAATACGTTCGTCGTATTTTCCACATTGATTCCTGCTGTTATTTCACACAGTGTTGCTCGTCAGTTACGACTGACGGTTCTACGCAAACGTCGCTGCTCTCGGTCGTTAAGGCCGTCGGACAGTCCGTTGTCCATGGTGAGAGGTAATGCTAGACATTTGGTATCCTCTGCACACTCTTGACACTGAATTTCGGAATATTGAACTCTCTAATGATTTCCGAAATGAAATGTCCCATGCATCTAGCTCCAACTATCATTGCGCGTTTAAAGTATGCGGCCATAATCTCATCGGATATCTTTTCACATGAATCACCTGACTACAAATGAAAACTTCCAATGCACTCTCCTTTTCCACCTTGTATACTCGACAGACCGCCATTTGCACCCCATGACGTTTGTCACCTCAGTGTGTATCTGCATCGGAATTGCGCTACGTTGCACACACGCTGCGCCAATGCTCTCAAACGGGAACGTTTTGATGACCCCTGATATTTCGGGGCTACAGGCAACGTATGAAAAAATTAGACTGAATGAAGTTTGTCTAAAATGATGTCCAGTTGGATAAGTGAAATCATAAACGTTATTTTAGGAGAAGAAAATTGGAATATTATAAATAATGAAATATTTGTAGAAGCCAACGGCAGAAGTCAAAACACTGTAGGTCTCAGAAGAAACTGTGCTAATGAAATCAAGTGGAAGTAAAACTCAGAATAAATTAGAGAGCCATTTTCTGACAAAAAGGCAGATAGTCTTCCGAAAAATGGACACTGTGTACAGTAATATTAAACAATGTCAGGGATGTGAAAATTAAACATGTTAACCTAGGACACGGAAACCCTTCGCAAAGCTCGTAAGATGGGGTAGATACAGGAAAACAGTTAATCGACAAGTCGCAACTACTCTTAAACGAAATCTTACAGTTCATTATGTATGAGTCTTGGTGGCCTGGATACGTCGTTAACTAAGCTAAAAAACCTCACAAGTTGTACGTAGTAACTGAAGACAGCGGACTTGCTGAATCTCTTCCGCCCTTGCCTCCGAGCTTCCGTTGCGTCGAGCAGTAACCCCACTTGCGGCCGCTATCAGCAGTCATGCATTCTTAGTTGTGTGTAACACGCTAGATACATATCGCGGAATGCAGCTCAGCATAATTAGCTGGAAACGTTTGGACGTGGTCCTAGACTGATTCATTGTACAAGTACGCTTTAAAGAAAATCGGTATGACGAGGAAACATCGGTAACACGACTTTATATTTTAAGGAGAGAAAAGTACATTTGCAAGACATTAGTCCCAGCGGATTCGATCTGGGGTGAAAATTTAGGTCCAAATTCTGACAGTATGTAGTTGAACATTGTGAAAGTACAGTTTTTAAACTTTTGGGCATCCCCACTAAAGCCGCCTAATGCTCGAGCGTGAAGCACTGTACAGCGGAATGACATCCAGATTCCTCATGTTCGCGGGCTGTTGAAGGCTAGGGAAGAGGAGGGGGAAGGAAAATGCGTCTGTCCAACGTGTTTTGAAATCTTGTTTCGAGAAGACATGTAATTTTATTCGAAAAATAGTAAGTAATAGGAGTATGTACTACGTCAACGTCACGTGTATTATTATTTACGGAGGAGTCCAATAAGGAATGCAACGCATTTTTTTCTCTGTCAGTTTCGGCTGAAAAGAAGTAGAATTTGTTATGGGAGATCGCGGTATTCTTGCTTCAGCCCATATAGTTTCATGAAGTACCGACCGGTGTCGGCGCTATACTTACTAGCCTTCAAAATGGCGTCTGAAACGAAGGTGCGTTCCAAGCAGAGAGCTGTCATTTGCCTCTTAGCGCAAAACCAGAGCATCGTAGGTATTCTCTGGCGCTTGCAGAATGTCAGCGGAGACCTGGCAGTGAATAAAAGTACGGCGAGTCACTGGGCGAGCCGTTTGTCATCATCGCAGCAAGGTTGCGCAAATCTGTTCTGTCTCCCACACAGCTGTGATTCCTGCAGTGTTGGAACATGCGGACACTCTCATCGCGGTCATCGATGGATCTCAATTACTCACCTTGCTGCACAACTGTGGATGATGAGTAAGATGCCGTCAGGCCGTCTCATTGAACGGAGATTACATTGAAAATTAGGGTTTTGTAACCAAAAGAGTGGGGGAATAATATGATGTATTGGGATCCCGAATAAAACCAACCTGCTTCAGAAAAAAGTGTCGCATTACTTACTGAACAACTCTTGTACCAATAGTCTCTTTTATATATATATATATATATATATATATATGCGCTTCAGAAAAAAGTGTCGCAGTACTTATTGAACGACGTTCGTAATATATCGCAAAACAGCGATTTTAATAGTTAAATATCGCTTCACTGCTCCTTTAATGACATACTCACTTATTTTATTCATTTACTCTGCCTTCTTTGTGAATCGCTACATAAAAATGTACAAACCGAAGAAATCCGTGGTAGAAACCGCATATTGTGGCACAATGAACAAAGCGTGTTACCGATGTCAAAATAATATTTCACAAACCCCGTACTGACTTAATCTGCCACGATGTTTTAGTGTACAGTACTTCGCGTTAGGGGATTAAGCGGCTGCAGTGGATCTGAACGAGTGATAGAGAAATGGTTTGGGCTAAAGTTTAAAACAGATTCTATCAGAATGTCGTAACTGCGTACTGCCAGAATTATGGCCGAAATTTTCGTGCGGGATAGATTTCTGGGGCTGATATCTTGCCAGTGTCAGTTTTTCTCTTTAAAATATGATGTCAAGTTGTTGTTTCCTTGCAAATAAGGGCCACCAACCTCGTTTCGACCTACGAGACAGGTTTAAGTTTCTAAGTACTCCAAAATCGGTAATTAAGGGTCAGACTCACTACCTTTACGAAAATTCCGAGATGCGACCACCGGGTTGGAATGTGCACGCCGCCACCTGTTAAAACTCTGCAGCATGTTGTCTCGTAGCAAGACTCGTCAATAAGCTCCACAATAACAAAACTGCAGCAGCATCAGAAAAAGTCATACAAAAACACCACACTCAAATTTCCACTGGAACAAAAGCAATTTATTGATTTCAATTAAGCCTCACCATGTGTGCGTCATTCATTAAATAGCAACTCGAACCGGCTAATGGATCCACGCTCTGCTGTGAGGCCCCCTTACACTGAGCGTTCGCATGACTACCAAAACGCCTGGAAAAACCAGAAAAGTTCTCTAATAAAATCAGTGCCTGCGCATGGGAAAGCACTTCTGATTCCAACAGTCTTTTCGTATTAGAAAAGTTATGTTATTGTGTTGCACAGGATTTAGGTGAAGCAGGGATCGGTCTGGATATTGTGCAGACATGGGGCACAATTTGATAAATATTAATTAAACATAAAAATATTTCTGGATAACAGAATAAACAATATATCCTTCCATAGCTTGTAAAGATCCTTAAACAGGGCTCATAACCATCAATACAACAAATATGTTCCATACAATAAGCAGAATTAAAATCCAACCTTTGCCAAGACACATAACCGAGCAACAACATCAACAGCTTACAATGTATAGCCCAAGACCATAAACAGCAATAATAATGTGGACAGCTTGCGCAACTAAACATAAGATGCCAAACAACTCTTAGACTTAGGTAGGTTCATTTACGTAACACGTAACTAAGCATTGGTCTGCTACTGCCTTCATCATCGGATAGCTTCCACAACAAGCTACACACAATGTTCTACCAAAACACTCAAGCATATGTCATAATAAATCCTTATACATGGTGGTCAGAATCAGTCTCGAAAGCTTGCAAGGATGTTGCAGGGTACGCTGCGCTGAGAAATAATTGTTATAAAAGTCGATACGTGGTGCCGTTTCCGAGCTAATTAGCACGAAAGTTAGCCAATCAGGCCGTTGAGCGCACAAATCCTTGCCAAAAGGTGTCACCAAACGTGTTTTTTGGTTTTCTAGGACAGAACAAGAGAGCAGTAGAAAACATGGGACATGCTTATCGCCAGAACGCTCAGTGTGATGCAGATGTGTGAAGCAAGCACTCAACTGTGCCAAGAAGACGCACTCGTGCTTCTTACAGCCAGCTGAGCGAGTTTGAAAAGGGGTCGAATTGTTGCCTTCCGAGTGATGGGATAGTCCTTGTGCAAAATTACCACACAAGTTACATGTTCTGCATCAGCTGTGCAAGGTAGCTGGTATCAGTGGTCATGTGCATATTCTCACACCCATAGATGAGATTCTGGACGTCCACACAGCACAGACTCCCACCTGGATAGTCGTATTGTAAGGGGAGCAGTGGTAAATCGTACAGCTACCACAGTACAGATAAGAGGGCTTGTGGGGCAAGATAGCTACCACAGTACATGTAAGATGGTTTGTGAGCCAAAACAAGTCAACACGAACTGTTGCCAACCGGTTCTTAGCAGTGGGACAAAATGCACGCACACCTCTACCATGTCTTCCACTCACGCCACAGCATCGACGTGTATGGCTCGACTGGTGCCGCTAGAGGATCACATGGAAGATGGAATGCCATATGTGGTGTTCAGCGATGAAAACAGCCTGCACGCAAGTGATGTTTGTTTGTGTGTACAATGTAGATCTGATGAGTGCTATCTCACAGAGAGCATTCGTCCAAGAGACACTTTCGGCCGGTGTGGCGGAGCGGTTCTAGGCGCTACAGTCTGGAACCGCGCGACCGCTACGGTCGCAGGTTCAAATCCTGCCTCGGGCTTGGATGTATGTGATGTCCTTAGGTTAGTTACGTTTAAGTAGTTCTAAGTTCTAGGGGACTGATGGCCTCAGATGTCCCATAGTGCTCAGAGCCATTTGAACCATCCCACTGGTCTGGGGTGTGATAAGCTACAACTCTCACCTTTGATGTTTCTGGAGAGGAAGTTAACAAGCATTCAGAACATGCAGATTCGAGTTAGACCTGTTCTTTTGCTGTTCTTGCAGCAGGAAGGTGATGGTTGTTCCAACAGGCTAATACTCGCCCACAGACTGCCTGTGAAACTCACCATGCTCTGCGAGACATGTAACAACTTCCCTGGCCAGCACGATCTCTCCAATCGAGTACATGTGTGATATGGCGGGACAAGAGGCGACTTGCGCGACTCGTCAAGCAACAACTCTTTCAGAAGAACGTGAACACGTCAAGCAGGCATGTTGTAGCCTGGGACAGTATTCGCCATCTGTATGATCGACTGGATGCTAGAGTCAGCGCTTTCATTGGTGCCCATTGAGGCCACACCACGTACTAATAAGGGTATTTCAGAATGGCTGTAAAGGTAATCACTTCATGTACTCCATATGCACTATTGCAACAATAAATCTTGAGTGAACTGGAAAGTTCGAAAAAGGTATACTAATTTTTTTCCGGCAGTGTAGTTAAAACAAAATCTGATATAACAAGTCATGCTCACTGCGTGTGGTTTAACATATTCAATTCCTCTTGCTCACAGCGTACACACGAGTACGCTCTGCTTGCCATCAATAATCAGTCACGACATGTCACATGACAACCACAGACTTCCATGGAGAAAGTTGCTTGCTGGCAAATATACCTGAATCGAACATAGTTCACTGTATCAACCACAAACCGTCAGCTGCTATAGCATTCAGGATGTGGTCCTCTTGGCATCCAGAAGCCCCTTATACCACTTCCATTGGGACCGTTAGCCGTTTGCCCGAGAAAAGGCACCAACTGCTCCAGAGGGCTGTTTTGGCCACACAGCGGCCACGCCCCGCGGTGACCGTATTAAAGACCGGCACATAGTATTGCAGCGCACCAGATTCTCAAGGTCCTCGCTCTTGCCTCCGCCCAGAACTCGCTCGTTCGTCTCCGGCAGCGACTGACTTGAGTACTATTCCGTGCGTGCCTGCCAAAAACTTGTCCACGGCGACTTCCGCGATAGTCACGCGCCTGCGCCGCCTGCCCCCTCGCGGATCCGCTCAAAATGACTCTCCGGAGGTGGCTCAAAAATGGTTCAAATGGCTCTGAACACTATGGGACTTAACATATATGGTCATCAGTCCCCTAGAACTTAGAACTACTTAAACTTAACTAACCTAAGGACAACACACAACACCCAGTCATCACGAGGCAGAGAAAATCCCTGACCCCTGGAGGTGGCCAAAACAATATTGTCGCTGAGACGACACAGTTGACCACGAAGGATCACTGCGGCCTGTACTTCACTGTAAAATATCTTTTTCAAAGGCAGTTTATGAAAGACCTTTTATTGAATACTTGATAGTGTACTGCGGTGCGGCCGGCCGATGTGGCCGAGCGGTTCTAGGCGCTTCAGTCCGGAACCGCGCGACCGCTACGGTCGCAGGTTCGAATCCTGCCTCGGGCATGGATGTGTGTGATGTCCTTAGGATAGTTAGGTTTAAGTAGTTCTAAGTCTAGGGGACTGATGACCTCAGATGTTAAGTCCCATAGTGCTTAGAGCCATTTGAACCATTTGAACTGCGGTGCTGTTACCTTATCACACGGTCCTAGCCTTTATGAAAAAAGTTAATCAAAGATGTTTTGCAATGCAATATGAGCCTAACTCCTGCACTCAGAAAGCCACACACTTTAAAACACCAACGTCTCTCCAGACACCACAGACTTTCCCTGTGAAGTTCATCGGCCCAATTTCGCGCTCCAAAAGCACTGTGAAACTTGCAATTATACTCGTAGATAAAGGGATGTGACACGAAAGATTAGGGCCCATGTGCCATCATGTGTCATTTCCTGTTACTGCCTTATTGACATAAATACATCTGAAACAGGCAATCAATTTAATTACAACACGGATTGAGCATGATATCAGATCTTAATAACAGAGCAATAAAAACAGATAGGCCTTGATTAATAAGTTTCAGCTAACACAAATTGTGAAATGGCCCTTAATTTAATTAAAAGGGAGCAGGCATGCCTTCAATAATAACAGTTTCAGTTAAGTAAAATTACGAAATAGAAAACAAGCAGGCCTTCTTTAATAACAGATTCAGTTATATAAGACCACCAAATAGAAAACAGGTAGGCCTTCATGAATAACTCCTTCAGTTACGTAAGCAAGAGTTTGAATTGCCTCCTCACGAGGGGTGCACCAGAAGGCTTATACGCAAGGAGTACAAGACTACACCGAATAGGAAGGCCAAGAAAGGTTACAACGAGAGGACAGGCCTTCTAAGGCCCCTTTCGTTGATTACAGAGCGCCAAAGCAAATATTAACACAGCAAGATTAATTCTGTGAAAGCGATAACAACTAGCCAAATGGTATACCCTCGTCACTGCAAGATACCGTCCCTGCAACGTCGGCGAAACGCCCGAAAGAAAACTAGGTTGCCAAACCCAGTAACATATCCTCAGAAATTGCAAATTTTGAGACCCAGGCATATTCAAAAGCCAATAAAATTAACAGAACGATGACGTCTGCGGTGGCCGAGTGTATCTCGAAACCGGCACCCGACCGTATTACAAGAGAAAGGTACTTATCTCATGTTCGAGGACGTTTGGCAGGGAGGTCGGCTAAAACCCAACCATCTAGGAACTGCATGACGAGCCAGGGTTGAGGCCACAGCATAGAAGAAACACGTTATTGTTCTGGATCAGAAAACACCATACGTTTCAGATATCCTTTTAACAAACAACCAAGGCCAGCATTGACTCAGGAAAGCAAACAACAGCCACAATTCAAGGAATCAACTGGAGTTGAAATAGATCAGCTAAGAAATCGCAATGATCGCAACAGACCTAGAGGTATCAATAAGAAAATAACAGTTAAGACCTCAAAATCCAAAACTTTACTGAAGTCCACGGATCGAAGCTGAAACTTGCCGATTACAAAGGGAGCCCAGAATTCAGCACAGAGAAACTGGGCTCAACTCTCTCATCGGAGTGTCACGTCCTAGAGTTGGCTGGCCAGGCTACGAACGAAGACGGCACTCGAAGTCAGCCACGGATTCAAATCGGCCCACAAATGCGTCCAGCAACCACTCGCAGGACTCTGTGCCCAAGACGCTTGCGCAAGTGGTCGCCCTACTCGCCGAGCGGACTTCTCTCACCGTCCTCCTCGCTCCGTTACCACTCCCCAACTCGCCACCCCACAACATGCACCATCCCCATCAACAACCTCGAGCGAAGATCTTAGTGGCCTCAAAGCAAAGGGACAGTACATGACAGATCGAGCTATTGACGCCAGGAATTCGAAAGGCGACGCCAGCAACCCCGCCACAACTCACGCTGCGTGAAATCAAGTATCGTTTACCGCTTTCAGCCAATCAGAGTCATGAGTGGAATGATGGCATTTTCAATGACTATTACTTGGTCCCACTATTAGCGCTTCTGTACGCTGACACTTCCTACTAGCACCATCCAACAGGTTTTAGGAAACACAAGTCATTTAAGGAAATCACAAGTCCTTAAGCCAGAAATGAAATGATAATTAAATGGACACCCTAGCTGCAAACAGGCGTTGATGTACTTCATTGGGGACATGTTGAAAATGCGTGCTCCGACCGGGACTCGAACCCGGGATCTCCTGCTTACATGGCAGACGCTCTATCCATCTGAGCCACCGCGGGCATAGAGGATAGTGCGTCTGCAGGGACTTATCCCTTGCACGCTCCCCGTGAGATCCACATTCCCAACATGTCCACACCACTACATTCGTAGTGCGCCTGCGGGTTCGAGTCCCGGTCGGGGCACACATTTTCAACATGTCCCCAATGAAGTACATCAACCCCTGTTTGCAGCTAGGGTGCCCATTTAATTATCATTTCATTTCTAGCAAAGCTGCATGGTCATCCACGGTAACTGATCTTTCCGGAACAGATACTACCGTCATATATAATATCCTTAAGCCAGCTTACTCAGCTTTGGCCACAACCCATTTAGATACACTACTGGCCATTAAAATTGCTACACCACGAACATGACGTGCTACAGACGCGAAATTTAACCGACAGGAAGAAGATGCTGTGATATGCAAATGATTAGCTTTTTTTTTTCAGAGCGTTCACAGAAGGTTGGCGTCTGTGGCGACACCTACAACGTGCTGACATGAGGATAGTTTCCAACCGATTTCTCATACACAAACAGTAGTTGACCGGCGTTGCCTGGTGAAACGTTGTTGTGATGCCTCGTATAAGGAGGAGAAATGCGTACCATCACGTTTCCGACTTTGATAAAGGTCGGATTGTAGCCTATCGCGATTGCGGTTTATCGTATCGCGACATTGCTGCTCACGTTGGTCGAGATCCAATGACTGTTAGTAGAATATGTAATCGGTGGATTCAGGAGGGTAATCCGAAACGCCGTATTGGATCCCAACTGCCTCGTATCACTAGCAGTCGAGATGACAGGCATCTTATCCGCATGGCTGTAACGGATCGTGCAGCAACGTCTCGATCCCTGAGTCAACAGATGGGGACGTTTGCAAGAAAACAACCATCTGTACGAACAGTTCGATGACGTTTGCAGCAGCATGAAATATCAGCTCGGAGACCACGGCTGCGGTTACTCTTGACGCTGCATCACAGACGAACGTGGGTGCACGAATGGCAAAACGTCATTTTTTCGGATGAATCCAGGTTCTGTTTACAGCATAATGACGGTCGCATCCGTGTTTGGTGACATCGCGGTGAACACACGTTGGAAGCGTGTATTCGTCATCGCCATACTGGCGTATCACCCGGCGTGATGGTATGGGGTGCCATTGGTTAGACGTCTCGGTCACCTCCTGTTCGCATTGACGGCACTTTGAGCAGCGGGCGTTACATTTCAGATGTGTTACGACCCGTGGCTCTACCCTTCATTCGATTCCTGCGAAACCTGACATTTCAGCAGGATAATGCACGACCGCATGTTGCAGGCCCTGTACGGGCCTTTCTGGATACAGAAAATGTTCGACTGCTGCCCTGGCCGGCACATTCTCCAGATTTCTCCCCAACTGAATACGTGTGGTCAATGGTGGCCGAGCAACTGGCTCGTCACAATACGCCAATCACTACTCTTGATGATCTGTGATATCGTGTTGAAGATGCATGGGCAGCTGTACCTGTGCACGGCATCCAAGCTCTGTTTGACAATGCCCAGGCGTATCAAGACCGTTATTACGGCCAGAGGTGGTTCTTCTGGGTACTGATTTCTCAGGATCTATGCACCGAAATTGCGTGAAAGTTTAATCACATGTCAGTTCTAGTATAATACACTCCTGGAAATTGAAATAAGAACACCGTGAATTCATTGTCCCAGGAAGGGGAAACTTTATTGACACATTCCTGGGGTCAGATACATCACATGATCACACTGACAGAACCACAGGCACATAGACACAGGCAACAGAGCATGCACAATGTCGGCACTAGTACAGTGTATATCCACTTTTCGCAGCAATGCAGGCTGCTATTCTCCCATGGAGACGATCGTAGAGATGCTGGATGTAGTCCTGTGGAACGGCTTGCCATGCCATTTCCACCTGGCGCCTCAGTTGGACCAGCGTTCGTGCTGGACGTGCAGACCGCGTGAGACGACGCTTCATCCAGTCCCAAACATGCTCAATGGGGGACAGATCCGGAGATCTTGCTGGCCAGGGTAGTTGACTTACACCTTCTAGAGCACGTTGGGTGGCACGGGATACATGCGGACGTGCATTGTCCTGTTGGAACAGCAAGTTCCCTTGCCGGTCTAGGAATGGTAGAACGATGGGTTTGATGACGGTTTGGATGTACCGTGCACTATTCAGTGTCCCCTCGACGATCACCAGTGGAGTACGGCCAGTGTAGGAGATCGCTCCCCACACCATGATGCCGGGTGTTGGCCCTGTGTGCCTCGGTCGTATGCAGTCCTGATTGTGGCGCTCACCTGCACGGCGCCAAACACGCATACGACCATCATTGGCACCAAGGCAGAAGCGACTCTCATCGCTGAAGACGACACGTCTCCATTCGTCCCTCCATTCACGCCTGTCGCGACAGCACTGGAGGCGGGCTGCACGATGTTGGGGCGTGAGCGGAAGACGGCCTAACGGTGTGCGGGACCGTAGCCCAGCTTCATGGAGACGGTTGCGAATGGTCCTCGCCGATACCCCAGGAGCAACAGTGTCCCTAATTTGCTGGGAAGTGGCGGTGCTGTCCCCTACGGCACTGCGTAGGATCCTACGGTCTTGGTGTTCATCCGTGCGTCGCTGCGGTCCGGTCCCAGGTCGACGGGCACGTGCACCTTCCGCCGACCACTGGCGACAACATCGATGTACTGTGGAGACCTCACGCCCCACGTGTTGAGCAATTCGGCGGTACGTCCACCCGGCCTCCCGCATGCCCACTATACGCCCTCGCTCAAAGTCCGTCAACTGCACATACGGTTCACGTCCACGCTGTCGCGGCATGCTACCAGTGTTAAAGACTGCGATGGAGCTCCGTATGCCACGGCAAACTGGCTGCCACTGACGGCGGCGGTGCACAAATGCTGCGCAGCTAGCGCCATTCGACGGCCAACACCGCGGTTCCTGGTGTGTCCGCTGTGGCGTGCGTGTGATCATTGCTTGTACAGCCCTCTCGCAGTGTCCGGAGCAAGTATGGTGGGTCTGACACACCGGTGTCAATGTGTTCTTTTTTCCATTTCCAGGAGTGTATATTTGTTCAATGAATATCCGTTTATCATCTGGATTTCTTCTTGGTGTAGCAATTTTAATGGCCAGTAGTGTACATTTATTCGTCTCCACATTGACTAAATACATCCTACACAGCTAAAAAAAAAAAAAAAGGAAGAGCCAAAGTAAATTGTCAACATGTAGCCATAGTTACATTCGAATGTGTATTGTTTACATGAAACCACTGACTCGTTCTTCAACTCATTATCACGATTAATCGTATAAATGACCCATGGCACATTAAACTAACTAAGCAGAAAACTGGGTCTGTCGCCCACAACAGCGAACAGGTCGAACACGTAAGCACGGCCAGGAAGTACAGTGTATTACACCAGCTGCGGGAGAAGTAGTCTTCTTATTCCCGCCTAACCAATGAGATTTAGACTTTCTTAAATCATTTCAGTTGAATACTAACTGAATACTAACTAGGTTGCAAAATGGCTAACCAGGGATGGCTAAAGAAAGGACAACTGTAAGGATGTGCAGGTATATCGCACCAGGGGTAAGATAGATACTGCCTACAGGAAAATAGCATCTTTTCTTTATTTGTGTGTGAGGAATGTTTCCTGAAAGATTGGCCGTACCTTTTTGTAACACCCTGTATAGAGGGTCTATACAAGGGAGATGTACTTGAGGACAATATTATGGAAATGGAAGAGGATGTAGATGAAGATGAAATAGGAGATACGATACTGCGTGAAGAGTTTGACAGAGCACTGAAAGACCTGAGTCGAAACAAGGCCCTGGGAGTAGACAACATTCCATTGGAACTACTGACAGCCTTGGGAGAGCCAGTCCTCACAAAACTCTACCATCTGCTGAGCAAGATGTATGAGACAGGCGAAATACTCTCAGACTTCAAGAAGAATATAATAATTCCAATCCCAAAGAAAGCAGGTGTTGACAGATGTGAAAATTACCGAACTATCATTTTAATAAGTCACGGCTGCAAAATACTAACGCGAATTCTTTACAGACGAATGGTAAAACTGGTAGAAGCCGACCTCGGGGAGTATCAGTTTGTATTCCGTATTGCCGTGAGGCAATAATGACCCTACTTAGAAAATAGATTAAGAAAAGGCAAACCTACGTTCCTAGCATTTGTAGACTTAGAGAAAGCTTTTGACAATGTTGACTGGAATACTCTCTTTCTAATTCTGAAGGTGGCGCCGGCCGCGGTGGTCTAGCGGTTCTAGACGCTCAGTCCGGAACCGCGCGACTGCTACGGTCGCAGGTTCGAATCCTGCCTCGGGCATGGATGTGTGTGATGTCCTTAGGTTAGTTAGGTTTAAGTAGTTCTAAGTTCTAGGGGACTGATGACCACAGATGTTAAGTCCCATAGTGCTCAGAGCCATCTGAAGGTGGCAGCGGTAAAATACAGGGAGCGAAAGACTATTTACAATTTGTACAGAAACCAGATGGCAGTTATAAGAGTCGAGGGGCATGAAAGGGAGGCAGTGGTTGGGAACGGAGTGAGACAGGTTTGTAGCCTCTCCCCGATGTTATTCAATCTGTATATTGAGCAAGCAGTAAATGAAACAAAAGAAAAATTCGGAGTAGGTATTAAAATCCACGGAGAAAAAATAAAAACTTTAAGGTTCGCCGATGACATTGTAATTCTGTCAGAGACAGCAAAGGGCTTGGAAGAGCAGTTAAACGGAATGGACAGTATCTCGAAAGGCGGATATAAGATGAACATCAACAAAAGCAAAACGAGGATAATGGAATGTAGTCGAATTAAGTCTGGTGGTGCTGGGGGAATTAGATTAGGAAATGAGACAGTTAAAGTAGTAAAGGAGTTGTGCTATTTGGGGAGCAAAATAACTGAGGATGCTCGAAGTAGAGAGGATATAAAATGTAGACTGGCAATGGCAAGGAAAGCGTTTCTGAAGAAGAGAAATTTGTTAACATCGAGTATAGATTTAAGTGTCAGGAAGTCGTTTCTGAAAGTATTTGTATGGAGTGTAGCCATGTATGGAAGTGAAACGTGGACGAGTAATAGTTTGGACAAGAAGAGAATATAAGCTTTTGAAATGTGGTGCTACAGAAAAATGCTGAAGATTAGATGGGTAGATCATGTAACTAATGAGGAGGTATTGAAGAGAATTGGGGAGAAGAGGAGTTTGTGGCACAACTTGACAAGGAGAAGGGACCGGTTGGTAGGACATGTTCAGAGGCATCAAGGGATCACAAATTTAGCATTGGAGGGCAGCGTGGAGGGTAAAAATCGTAGAGTGAGACCAAGAGATGAATACACTAAGCAGATTCAGAAGGATGTAGATTGCAGTAGGTACTGGGAGATGAAGAAGCTTGCACAGGATAGAGTAGCATGGAGAGCTGCATCAAACCAGTCTCAGGACTGATGACCACAACAACAACTAAGTAGGTTTCTTCAAATGAGCCAATCCTGACGTCTTTTATATGACCGGGGTTCTCCCCTACATACCTGTCATACATCCTTCATTTTTGTTTCTTGTTCTTACTCGTGTGTAAACGGCGTAAGGCAGTCGAAGAAGCGTATGGCATAGTAGATTCATTGCTAAATGAAAATGTAAATTACATTAGGCAGTAGATTTGAGCGAAGGGTACATGCAAACGAAATGTGTGTTTCGTGACAGCAGGGAGATGGTTCGTGGAGATTTGACCGCCATACATTGGCGGCCTCGGTCAAGCGAGCGGACGCGCAGGCCGGAAGGCCGCGGTGACTCACCTGCAACTGCTGCCAACCGCAGCGTGTTCTGCATGCCGCAGGCGACCCCGCCCGCCTTCCGCCGCTACGGTACTGCGGTAGCCGCGGAGCGCTAATTGACAGGATATGAAGTGGCGGGCCGTTAGCTGGACGACGTGTTATGATTATAGCTATGGAGGCTGACTGGTCCACGATCACGAAGAGGTCGGGAAGCAATCCAGTACATTGTTTTGTCAGACACTGCTGCCTGGAACACGACCAATTTAATTACTCTACCTACTCGTGTCCTCTTAACTCTATGTATTTCGCGTTATTTTAGAAATGTTTCATATTTCGTTATTCATTCGTTAAAAGCTGCATGTCTTACTGACTGAGAAATTGTTTACTCTGCCCATCATCTGCCTCGTACTTGTATTACAGTTCTCAGTATGATGGTTCTGGAATCCACTACCATCTCGATTTGCTATTACAAAATTCATTTATGTCTTCCCAGACAAATCAGAAATTCCAATAATTTTTTGTGGCTGAGTATTAAATATTTTCACGACTACCTTTTTTGTCTGTTATAAATCGCTTGTAATTATGATATACAATCATATGCTATAGTAGAATACAGACTAGGCGAACAGTCTCCTGGCCTCACGGCAGCCTACGGTCGCAGGTTCGAATCCTGCCTCGGGCATGGATGTGTGTGATGTCCTTAGGTTAGTTAGGTTTAAGTAGTTCTAAGTTCTAGGGGACTGATGACCTCAGATATTAAGTCGCATAGTGCACAGAGCCATTTGAACCAATTACTACTTCCGTGTTTCCAAATCATGAAGTTTGCTTTTTTTTTTTTTTTTTTTTTTGCTAGTAGTGAAGATATATTTTTAGCTACCTCAAAGTGATATGTTTAATTCTATGTAAATGGAAACAGTTTTTGTAATTGTTGATGACTAAATAATGAACTTCCGCTGAAGAAAAAATGGTTTAATTCCAGCAGATGAATATTAGACATTATCAATGTAATGAACGCAACTTGCAACAGCTATTTTTTTAAATATTAGAATATGACTCAGTGGCGCACTCAGAAGGATGTTATTGCAAGTGAGTCCGGATTTGTAACACTACATACGTAAAAATTTACAGATTGTTCATAGACACGGTTACCTGGCAGAACCACGAAGACTGCTGTACTACAAACATGATTCCCTTCCGTCCTGCCCCACTGCCCCCTGCACACGTTAGCATAGTGCCTCTGAAACCTTTGAGTTGTCTTATTTTTATGTGTTAGTACTGTGTAGGTGAGTTAAGAGTGTCTATAGAGTATGCTGCTGTGTCTTCACTGTTTATAAGAGAAGGCAGAGATAGTACGTAAGCCTCTCGTCTCAAATAGCAACAAGAGGTGAGGTCGGTTGGCGGCTGGCTCTACCACACAACTTACTGAAACGTCGTCAGAAAGCTATTTTCAGAGAACTCCTGATTTTAACGCGCCGTCTATCTCGAAGATACTGAAGACTGAGATTGAACTCAGATTACTCAAGAATAGGAAAGGAAATCAGCTGCGGCCTAGAGCAAGAAAACATCCTGACATTCAGCTCAACTGATTATTGAAAACCAGATTCAAAATATACAGGGTGTTAGAAAAAGGTACGGCCAAACTTTCAGGAAACATTCCTCACACACAAAGAAAGAAAATATGTTATGTGGACATGTGTCCGGAAACGCTTAATTTCCATGTTAGAGCTAATTTAATTTCGTCAGTATTTACTGCACTTCTTCGATTCACCGCCAGTTGGCCCAATTGACGAGAATCCGCACGCAATTGTGCAATCACGTGATCAACACAGATTTTCTGTGAACGTTTGGGCAGGCATTGTTGGTGATGTCTTGATTGGGCCCCATGTTCTTCCACCTACGCTCAATGGAGCACGTTATCATGATTTCATACGGGATACTCTACCTGTGCTGCTAGAACATGTGCCTTTACAGGTACGACACAATATGTGGTTCATGCACGATGGAGCTCCTGCACATTTCAGTCGAAGTGTTCGTACGCTTCTCAACAACAGATTCAGTGACCGATGGATTGGTAGAGGCGGACCAATTCCATGGCCTCCACGTTCTCCTGACCTCCACCCTTTCATTTTGGGGGCATTTGAAAGCTCTTGTGTACGCAACCCCAGTACCAAATGTAGAGACTCCTCGTGCTCATATTGTGGACGGCTGTGATACTCGTACAATACGCCATTCTCCAGGGCTGCATCAGCGCATCAGGGATTCCATGCGACGGAGGGTGGATGCATGTATCCTCGCTAACGTAGGACATTTTGAACATTTCCTGTAACAAAGTGTTTGAAGTCACGCTGGTACGTTCTGTTGGTGTGTGTTTCCATTCCATGATAAATGTGATTTGAAGAGAAGTAATAAAATGAGCTCTAACATGGAAAGTAAGCATTTCCGCACACATGTCCACATAACATATTTTCTTTCTTTGTGTGTGAGGAATGTTTCCTGAAAGTTTGGCCGTACCTTTTTGTAACACCCTGTATATGAAGTCTTCACGAGTTGTCAGCCGAGTAGCGTCGTCGTCTCGTAGCAACGTTTCGATGGAATGCGTCTGCATCATCTTCTTCGCCTGAAGATGATGGAGACGCATTCCATCGAAACCTTGCTACGAGACGACGACGTTACTCGGCTGACAACCTGTGAAGTCTTCACATATGAAATTCGCCGAGAAAGCCTGCGCTCACATATAACTGATTCAGAATGGTTAGATGGGGATCTAAGAGCTGCCTCTTATGAATATGGTCCCCCAACTGTGTATCTACTCGACCGATCAGTAGTGATTCCACAGCCAAGAAACCCGACAACCCACGGGAGAGTGGGGTGCTGACCACATGACTCTCCAGACCGGATTATGTGGCGCCGTTGGCAGAGGATGAGAAGGCGATCCATCGAGCCCGATTGGCTCGTCTAGGGCCAGACGAAAAACATCTTTTTCCCCATCATCATAGGTTTAATAATGAATAAAAAATAGGAGCATGGGTAAGCTACTATGGACAGCATAGTGGACGCATTATTCTAGCCGAGATAGACACGAGACCCACGCCTACCACAGTAATATAAGTTTATACGCTAACTAGCTCCGCAGATGACGAAGAGATTGAAGAAATGTATGATGAAATGAAATAAATTATCCACATAGTGAAGAGAGACGAAAATGGGGGGACTGGAATTCGATAATAGGAAAAGGGAGAGAAGGAAAAGTAGTAGGTGAATATGGAATGGGGGTAAGGAACGAAAGAGGAAACCGTCTGGTAGAGTTTTGCACAGAGAATGGCTTAATCATAGCTAACAATTGGTTTAAGGATCATGAAAGAAGGTTATATACGTGGAAGAGGCCTGGAGATACTGGAAGGTTTCATATAGATTATACAATGGTAAGACAGAGGTTTATGAACCATGGTTTAAATTGTAAGACATTTCCAGGGGCAGATGTGGAATCTGCCCACAATCTGTTGGTGACGAACTGTAGATTAAAACTGAAGAAATTGCAAAAAGGTGGGAATTTAAGGAGATGGAACATGGATAAACTGAAAGAACCAGAGGCTGTAGAGAATTACAGAATCAGGGAACGACTGACATGAACAAGGGAAAGGAATACAGTAGAAGAAGAATGGGTAGCTCTGAGAGATGAAATAGTGAAGGCAGTAGAAGATGAAGTAGGTAAAAAGACGATGGCTAGTACAAATCCTTGGGTAACAGAAGAGATACTGAATTTAACTGATGAAGGGAGCAAATATAAAAATGCTGTAAATGAAGCAGACAAAAACGAATACAAACGTCACAAAAATGAGATCGAAGGGAATTGCAAAATGGCTAGGCACAGATGGCTGGAGGATAAATGTAAGGATGTAGTGACATATATCGCTAAGGGTAAGATAGATACTGCCTACAGGAAAATTAAAGAGACATTTGGAGAAAACAGAACCAGCTGTATGAATATCAAGACCTCAGATGGAAAACCAGTTCTAAGCAAAGAAGGGAAAGCAGAAAGGTGGGAGGAGTATATAGGTTGTCTGTACAAGGGCGATGTGTTCGAGGGCAATATTAGCGAAATGGAAGAGGGCGTAGGTGAAGGGTGAAATGGGAGATATGATACTGCGTGAAGAATTTGGCAGAGCACTGAAAGACCCAAGTCGAAACAAGGCCTCGGGAGTAGACAACAATCCATTAGAACTACTGATAGTCTTGGGAGAGCCAGTCCTGACAAAACTCTACCATCTAGTGAGCAAGATGTATGAGACAGGCGAAATACCCTCAGACTTTAAGAAGAATATAATAGTTCCAATCCCAAAGAAAGCAGATGGTGACAGGTGTGAAAATTACCGAACTATCAGTTTAATAAGTCACGGCTGCAAAATAAAGACATGAATTCTTTACAGACGAATGGAAAAACTGGTAGAAGTCGACCTCGGGGAAGATCAGTTTGGATTCTGTAGAAATGTTGCAGTACGTGAAGCAATAATTATCTTAAAAGATGCATTAAGGAAAGGCAAAAATACGTTTCTAGCATTTGTAGACTTAGAGAAATGTTTGACAATGTTGACTAGAACACTCTTTTTCAAATTCTGAATGTGGTAGGGATCAAATACAGGGAGGGAAAGGCTATTTACAATTTGTACAGAAACCAGATGGCAGTTATAAGAGTGATGGGCATGAAAGTGGTGCAGTGGTTGGGAAGGGAGTAAGACAGGGTTGTAGCCTATCCCCGATGTTATTCAATCTGTATATTGAGCAATCAGTAAAGGGAACAAAAGAAAAAATTGGAGTAGGAATTAAAATCCATGGGGTTTACCGATGACATTGTAATTCTGCTAGAGACAGCAAAGGACCTGGAAGAGCGGTTGAACGGAATGGACAGTGTCTTGAAAGGAGGATATAAGATGAACATCAACAAAAGCAAAACGAGGATAATGGAATGTAGTCGAATTAAATCAGGTGAGGCTGAGGGAGCTAGGTTAGGAAATGAAACATTTAAAGTAGTAGATGTGTTTTGCTATTTAGGAAGCAAAATAACTGATGATGGTCGAAGTAGAGAGGATATAAAATGTAGACTGGCAATGGCAAGGAAAGCGTTTCTGAAGAAGAGAAATTTGTATTGAATTTAGTGTCAGGAAATCTTTTCTGAAAGTATTTTTGTATGGAGTGCAGCCATGTATGGAAGTGAAACATGGACGATTAATAGTTTAGACAAGAAGAGAATAGAAGATTCGAAATGTGATGCTACAGAAGAACGCTGAAGATTAGATGGGTAGATCATGTAACTAATGAGGGGGTACTGAATAGAATTGGGGAGAAGAGGACTTTGTGGCACAACCTGACTAGAAGAAGGGATCGGTTGGTAGGACATGTTCTGAGGCATCAAGTGATCACCCATTTAGTATTGGATGCCAGCGTGGAGGGTAAAAATCGTAGAGGGAGACTCAGAGATGAATACACTAAGCAGATTCAGAAGGATGTAGTTTGCAGTAGTTACTTGGTGCTGAAGAAGCTTGTACGGATAGAGCAGGAAGGAGAGCTGCATCAAACCAGTCTCTGGACTGTAGAACATAACAACAACAACTTCTCAGCAGCCTGGATGCATGTGCTGTTAGGCTGATTCTGGGATAGTTTTCGCACTTATCTGGCCTTGCTGTCCTCTGTCTACTCCATGGCATACTGTTGGAGAGGTTTCTGATATCGCCCATGAGGTTTCTCTGCGCATTGATGCCTTGCCTTTACTACATGTCAGGACATTTGTGCGCAGCGTGGAGAGCAGAAACTGTTTGCTCCAGTTCTCCGCTACCCTGAGGACTTAACTTTAGTGATGAGTCTCTTCCACCTCTAACAGGAATCGAAAATACTATACCATCATCACCTGAAGAGAAGGCCGCTGCACAGTCGGTGTGACGTCACCCAGCGGTCAAGCTTAGCCAGGCAATGCGTTGACAAAATCGAGGAGCACGTCCTGCAATCTTTCTCAAACAGTTTACAGAATCTATTCGATAATACAACTTTATTTCTACGTAGCATTATATGTTAGCCTCATGGTTTAATGCCCATCATTTCATTAATGGCCATAGTTACCATGATGCCGGCTGCCGTGGTCTAGCGGTTCTAGGCGCTCAGTCCTGAGCCGCGCGACTGCTACGGTCGCATGTTCGAATCCTGCCTCGGGCATGGATGTGTGTGATGTCCTTAGGTTAGTTAGGTTTAAGTAGTTCTAAGTTCTAGGGGACTGATGACCATAGATGTTAAGTCCCATAGTGCTCAGAGCCATTTGAACCATTTAGTTACTATGATATTTCCTATATAAGTAACAAATTTGAAAACTTTGCAGTGAAAAGTAGCAGCCTCTATAGCTTTGCGTTTGGTCCATATTACGCCATATATTACTTCGAATGAAATTTAGCTAACATATTGCTTTTCTTTTTAGAGTTGGGAAGTGGTCTCTGTATCTCATCTCGAGAAAATGGGTTTTAAGTAGCATGTTCACTTCTGATCACACGAGCGTGGGAATGAAATATTCATAACATTCCTCATGTCTTGTAGACCCTTCGAGTTATTGAAAAGAGATTTGGCCAATGATAGCACGTATATCGGCAAATGTTTTGCCTAACAGCTAGCATACGGAACTTTATTTACTGCGATATAGCAGAAGCTACAGTTTTTCTTTGACATTTTTCGAAATAGAACCATAATTTTTCGATAATCATGAATAGCTAGTGAAAACAGAATTTGCTAGCATGAAAAACATGAAATATCTCCTATTATGTTACTGTAAACTGACACAAGGAGATTTTAGGTAAGCTATTGGCCTCTCTGATCACCAGCTGCTTGATTAACAAGACGTCCTGTATCAGGATTCTGTCGCAACAGCAACTGCAAGGTGATTTTGTGCAAATTATCCTGCGTTTTACCGTTATTCATAATTGATGATGCTTCTTCAAATAAGAAAAGGTTAACATTTCAGACAAAAACTACCCGCCAGTTCTGTTGGAATTTTGGGAATCGAGTAACCCTTCGTTTTGTTAATAGTGAACAGCTGTGACTGAAACTCACCAAAGGATTTTCTTCCTGCACTTCGTCTGAAAAATATGAAAATAATTCACGGCATATAGTGTATCATCTTATCGTTCCGTACCCATTCAGAGCGAAGTGGTGAACATCTTCATCTTAATTATATTTTGATGTGTTAAAGATAAATTATATATATTTATAATCTATTTTAACAATGAAGAATTGGCTCAAGCGGCTCATAGAGTTATGACTATCCTGTTCCCGCAACCTCATTAACCATAGAGGAACAGGAACAAATATGTTATTTCTAATAGAAAAATTGTGCATTTTTGCAGCACACGAGAATCGAGCCGATAAAATCCTTTCGTAACTCTGAAGCTGTGAAAAACTGACGACATGTAAAATCGTGCCAGCTATTCGTCAATGTTACTTTCACAGATAAAATAAGAGATATTTTAGTAAGAAGGTTCACTCACTCACTTCGTATAGGGAAATATGATACTCAAGTTTAAGTAATTTTTCATATCTCAACGATAACTGAAGTGGAGAGAGGAAATCTTTTGGTAAATTTCATCTTGTCGGTTTACAGTAACATAACAGAAGATATTTCATGTTTTTCATGCTATCAAATTCTATTTTCACTAGCTGTCCATGACTCTTAAAAAATTACTGTACTCGTTTGAAAAAAAAAGATAAAAACTGTAGCTTCTGATATATCACTGTTAATAAAGTTGCATCTGTTAACCATATGGCAAAACACTCTCCAATTTGCGTGCTATCAATGGCCAAAATCTCGTTTCCATATCTCGAGCGGGTTATGAGAGGCAAGGGATATAATAAATATTTCATTCCCGTGATCAGAAGTGAATATGCTACTTAAAATTCATTTTTTCGAGATTGGAGACAGATAGAGACCTCCTCCCAAGTCTAAAGAAAAATTCAACATCTTAGCTAAATTCCATTCGCAGTAACATATGGTGTAACGTGCATCAATGCAAAATTATAGCGACCCCTTATTTTCATTATGAAACGTCCCCTTAGAAAAATTAATGAATTACTGTGCTGATAAACCTCTTACGTTATTTGATTTTCAAACAGCTGAGCGGAACTGAACGTACTCAGACATTTCTCTCTTTACTTATTCTGATCAACACTAAACTGACACACAATATTTTTAGCGCAACACAATCTGACTTTCAACAATCCCTACAAAAAAATGGCCCTGACTAACAATAACCTATAATTTTCATGAATCACTTACCTCACAAAAATCTTCGTTACTCGAACTACTGCAATACAGCGAGCGCCACTACTGCCAGCTAAATAAAAGATTCTAACTACTGAAGGCACTAACTACTGATAGGCATAGTCAGCAAAATGAAAGGTTTTGATAGGAACAAACAATGTATTTACCTTAATAATGTTCAAAAGTCATAATATATATATCAGTTCATGATATTCAATATTACAAATTGACTCTTTCTGATGGACACACGTCCAGATCGTCCGCTCTCAAAATTCTGCCATCTCTCTCCCCACATCCACCACTGCTGGCGGCTCACCTCCAACTGCGCAACGCTACGCGCTGTTCACATCCAACTGTCCAACACTACAATAGCGAATACTTCAACAATGCCAAGCAGCCACAGACTGCACACAGCACAGTCAATGATTTTCATATAGAGCGCTACGTGGCGTTACCAACATAAAAACCTAAACAGCCTACTTACAATTACAACGTTTCCGAATTTGTTATTTATATAGGAAATATTACAATAACTATGACCATGGGCATTTCCCCATGAATCTGACATGTGAGGATACAAGTAACGTAGAAATCAAGTTTTGTTACCGAATGGACTTTGTAAAATAGTTTGGGGAAGATAGCAGGGCGTGCGCTTCGATTCTGTCAGCGCAGCGACTCACCAAGAGTGGACCGCTCTGGGTGACGTCATACTGAGAGCGTCGCGGCTTTTTCTTTAGGTGCTGATGACTATACAGGGCGTATCATATTTAATAGCGAAAACTGACGCAGGTGAAAGTACACGATAGTAGAAGCAATAAAGTTCCAGAAGACATGGGTCCTCAAACAAGCTGTTTATGAGACAACTTCGAATGCCTGGTGACTTCAGTATGAAGTAGTGTCCTAGTTAGCACAAATGTATTTGAAATGTAAAGTTTTCGATTAAGTCCCATCTAATTTGACTCATTCACACAGGGAATGTGTTTGGGGAATGTGGTGCGAACCGGACAAGGGCACACGATGCTGCTGCTCTAAGACATCTAACGCATAGGTCGAGTACAATCTGTGCCTTGGCCTCCAACATCAGTTGACTTCAATCCTCTGGATTTCTGTGCTCGGGGTTATATTAAAACTAAAGTGTATTGCACTTCCGTTGAAAAAATTTAAGAATTCGAGCAGTACAATATTATTCTCGCATACACTCACAATCGTAACCTGCATATACAATTGCATGGGCAGCTTCTGTGCCATTATACTGAATATGAAGCGATAGTGGTAAATGTACGTAGGATAAGGATGGCTTTAGTGGCTAGGGCGAGTAAAATGGCCTCTTGATGTTATTGCTTTGTACGGTGCTGCTGCCTAGTGTCGAAAACTTAACACTATTCAAAGAGACTTCTTTGATATTTCCAGAGAGTTTCGTGGCGATAGTTGCAAGAGCTCGTCTGCAGTGAAATATTTTGTGTTTTTTATACGAGCGCATCTGATGTGAGGTTATAAGGTAGATGACAAATTCATTTGCGTGTATTAAAAATATATAGTGACAATTAATTGCTACAATGCTGGTAAAATACTATTTTTAGTCTTCGAAACCATGTGTTCATGGAATGCCTAAGTCATGTAATTTCGTATTCAGACATCATTTAGCCTAACTGTGTCTCACGGGGCAAAGTGGTCAAGTATATTTACTTCTTTTCAAGACAACTTATTTGACAATAAGGCAGTAGCACTATATAAAATAAGCAATTGGTGTATTAACAACTAGATGAACGTAAATAATTGTAACATATGGTGTACACATAGGAAAAGAAAGCCACTACTGAACAACTACGCTATTGAGGAGAAACTATTGGAAATCATATCTACCGTAAAATATCTAGGAGTAGCTATCCAGAGAGACCTTAAGCGGAATGGCTACATAAAGCAAATAGCAGGAAAAGCAGATGTTACACAGATCCATAGGACGAATCTTAAGGAAACGTGGTTATAAGGTGCTTGTTCAAGCAATTCTTGAGTAGTTTTCGTCAATATGGGATCCTTAGTAGGTAGGACTGATAGAATAAATAGAGAAGATCCAACTACGAGCAGTGCGTTTCGTCACGAGATCGTTTAGTCGGCGCTAGAGAGTTACCGAGATGTCAAATTCCATTGGCAGAGGTTACACGAAAGACGTTGTGCATCACAGAGAGACTTACTACTGAAATTTTGAGAGACCACTTTCCGGGAAGAATCGGACAATATATAACTAGACAACATATGACTACCTCCTACACACATCTCGCGTAATTACAACGACGAGAAAATTTGAGAAATTAAGAGCCAATACAGGGGCTTACCGGCAATCATTCTTCCCACGTGCCTTTCACGAATGGAAGAATGTAGGAGGGATCAGTAAGTGGTGCCACACGTACCCTCCATCACACATCATTAGGTGGCTTGTGGTGTCTGATACAGATGAAATGGTTTGTTCTTTTATTACAGATATATGTTAAAATGCCATCAAATTATTTAAGACAATCATTCAGCGGTCATTGGCGTCTGAAGCTATGAAACAGATATCGGATGCTATAGGAAAAGAAAAGTTGCAAATGAAACTGGAGTTGTGCGTAATGGAGAAGTTACTGACAATGATAACAATGTAATCCCATTTGTCTCTGACGTAAATGAAATGACAACATAGCCGCCATGTTTTGCAGTAAGTCCAAGACACGTCATACCTTTGCCAAAAGTAAAATTAGATCAGCAACAACAAAAACAACATCAACAAACAAAGAAAAGCCAAAGAAAGGGCAAGGCAACGATGACAACGTCGAGTGCATACAAAACTGAACTGTTACGAGGTAAATTGAAGGAAGATATCCATATTAACAAGAAAAGAAGGAAGCTGGTACAAACGGAAGAAATGACTGAAAGGTCCGAACTGCTTAAATGAATAATAAGAAAGCAAAGGCTCAACAGGAGAAGGATCCAGTAAACTGCAAGAAGTGGGGTTTTGGAGAATACAGTGAAGAAGACAAGGATACTGAATGTACTGCAACGAAATCTTCTCTACCTCTAAGGAGAATGAATGTTGGCTTAGATGTTCTAACTACATGCAGTGAGCTCATGACGAACATCTTGGTTTTAAGAAGGATAATAACATGTCTATGTATGATTATGGTATTATTTTTCAACGTAATTTGACTCTGAATACATAACAATGGCGTTACTGTTTAACATGGAAACTGAAAATCTGTTAACTTTTTTATAATTTGGGAAATTATTAATATATTCAAATACTTTTTCTCAAGTTTAAATATATATTATTCTAGAAATGTGTGCCATCTTCATTTCACAATTTCTTCCTATCCTCGGCATCCCAAAATCTTCATCTGAGTCTCATTTTTTCTTTTCTCTGTTCTGGTTGCATTGCCATAATTAATGGTAAAGTGGTCATTTAGGAGACATTCACTTAAGCTCACTTTTATTCATGCTAATCGAGAAATGGACTAAGAATACGTTTGTTTTATAGTTACAGAATATATATATACTGTTTGTACAGACATAGTTCATAAAATTATCTACGAATTGAGGTCAGAGAAAAACAATTTCCTTAAAGTGACCACATTACCTAGCTTTTCTTAGTGCTTAATCTTTACTTGACGGAAGCCATCATATGATCAGAGGACTACGTAGCAATATCATTTCAGAACTAGTCACTATAGCTACAAATTTTCTGAATTTTTTGTCTAAAATATGCCAATTGTTCAGTCGAACAATTGATGTGACTCCCTCTCGAAAGAGGTAGGTTACGAAAGACTTGTTAGGTTTGTTCTTATTATTCATCTGTTCGCGACCTTTACCAGGCAACATTAACAGAGGGGTTACAGAAAAGCCCAAAGAAGAGCGGCACGTTTTGTCATATTTTCGATAAGCAAATGCGAGATCGTCAGGGAGCTGCTTATCAAACACTATCGGAAGACGGTACAATGGAAATGTTTACTATTAAAATTTCGTAGGCCTCACATTCTAAGACGATTCGCGCAGCGTATGATGGTCATAGCAGGTACATCTCCTCTTCGATGGTGATGGAAAAACCAGAGAAATTCGGGTCATAGGGAGGATTATCGACAGCAGTTTTTCCCGCACAGCGTTTGTGACTGGCACTGAAAAGGGGGTAACTACGCTTTTCCACACACTGTAAGGTTGATTGTCGAGTACAGACATAGACAGGATATGTATTTACGCTTCATGATGGCAGGTAACTTCCTACTCCCCTCTTTTTCAGAAATTTCAAATACACTCTGATTTATCTCATGCACAGATAAATGTCACTACACGGTATCTGTATAGGATAATGTTCGCGAAATACTAAACTTCTCATTCAGTGCTCACCAAGAAGTATTTAACCCTAACTTACCTGTCGAACAAACAAAATAAAGCGGCACTATTCACATCCAGTCCAAAAATTTTTACTGTGTAGCAACACTTGACACTAATATTTGTCTCAATGCACATAAAAAACTTAAGTACATTTAGATACAGTATTTATCTGATTTTTAAAAGACCTATTCGTCATAAACCTTTGATGGCTTCACTTGGGTTTTGGTTAGTCTAATCATCGACAATGTGACTTTTTGGGGTTGATTAGTTTGTTGTGAAATTTCTTCTTTTCTTGCGCATATCTGCTAACAGACTGCCATCCGTGTCAATATATATATCTATCCGTTAAATCAAAGTAATATTACGTAGGAATTGCACACTTTTATCTAAAAGACTTCTTTATAGCATCGTTCCTTATCCACAGCCTTTTTAAGAATTTTAAAAACACAGTGTCTTTTAAATATTGATGAATCTGCTCTGCGACAGCATAAACCCTGAATGCTTTCAGTTAGTTCTTATATTTGGGGTGTGTTGTGTACGTAGTTCCGCGTAGTCAGCGCGTACACAACTTTCCCAATAGAGCGCGCCCCGCTAAGCACAACAGCGCAGGCGCAGCGCTCGTCCGTCTCCGCACTACGAGATGGCACTGTCTTAGAGACGGACCAGATTCTGCTTCCTCCGATCCGCGTATTAATATGTAATGCAGCCAATGAGATCGCTGCTAACGTAGAACCTTTTCTCTTCGCGGATCACACTCGCGCAGTGATACCTGAACGCGCGAGGTATTATAACGAGTGTACAGACCTCCGATTAGTCAGTCTGCATCAGTCTGCATTAGTCTACATTTGTCTGTACCAGTCTATAGTCAAGTTTCAGTCTGCGCCTAATAAGATTATCATATTCCCGTACATAGCCATGAAGAGAAATGTATAGACACTTTGTCAAGTATCAGAGATACGTGAGAATAAGATTGACGGTCCAAGACCAAAGGAACTTCAAATTGTCAATTGTAAACAGCATCCAGAATCAAGTTACGTAATATCTATGTTATTTATTATTTTAATAAATGTGTGTGAAAATTAATCAAGTTCTGTTTAAAGTTGGTCACTGTCAATCTGCTACTCTAAGCGTGCAAGTGGCATTTCTATCGTCTGACGTAACGGCAGAAGATAAACACTTCGCGATAAGACCACGAGACATATTGCTGACACTCACCTACTTCGTTAGAGCGACAAGTCAAATAATCTGATGGTGTGTGTACCGAAGGTCTTACAGTATGCACACCACATGGTGACGCTACACAAGTTCATAACCATTTGTGTGCTGTCATTTACCTGATCTACACCACTACGTTCATGTCAGCGTAGCAGTGTTCACAAGCATTTGTTTACCTATCTAAAGTGTTTTTACACTACATATCTAGGACGCAGCTGCTTATGGAAGTGAAAAGTAGGCAGAGATAAAACAGTGACAGAAGATATTGATGACGTTTTAGAGATAGTGTGGTGGATGGATTTTAAAATTTGAGTACAAAAATAAAGCAACAAGTGGAGAGATTCTATGCGCATAGCACAAATAAGGAGAGACATTCACTACAGTCGAAATAATCGCCTTGAGAGATTCAGCAACTGTTTAGATAATTCTCATTTGTTGTTCCGTCTCATTTGGACATTTCTGATTACAGTACATGTTTCGATCATTTTGCATCATCTTCAGAGATAAGTAGCTGCATCAGCAACACGTCTTGCCCACTCAGAACCACATATCAGGACAAAGCACCGTGTTCTGATATGTGGTTCTGAGTAAACAAGACGAGTTGCTGACACAATTGCTTGGATCTGAAGATGAATGTGTGTGTGTGTGTGTGTGTTGGAGCTTAAGGGCGGACAACGTCGAGGTCATCAGTGCCATCTGAAGATGATCGAGAGTGAGCGAAACATGTAATTTAGTTAAAAACGTGCAACAGATGGAGTAATAAATGAGCATTATCATAATTAAGGAGAGATATGTTTAGAAATTTTTTATTAGAGGAATGAATTGCAGATGAAGGTAGATTGTGGAAATTGTTAACAGCAGGTCCGACGTTTAGGTGGAATATAAGCGAAGACATATATGAATTATTAAATATATTTATATCAGTTGATTTACAGAACGTGGATGACGGTGTTGCTGAGAGTTTTGGGAACCAATTATCATCACAAGTTAATGTTTAATTCCTTTACTCTAAGCGGAGTATTTGCTGTGATAGCTGTATGTAATATTATGACAGACTGACATACTGACTCTGATGCCTGGGTTCTGTGGGCACTATACTGTTAATTATCCCATCCGAGAACGTTGACTTTATTGCCCAGTAAAAGTTAAAGGTTTGAGGCATGCTCGGATGGCACTAGTAGCAGTGAATTTCCTGTGCAAGGAAGAGAGCTAGAATCAAAACTGTCTGCACAACTATTGTTTGTTACATTCAAGTCACCTTTAATTGTTTATCTGACAAAAGAGGGAGCAACAAGGAGAAAAAGTTTGCAGGTGGAAATAATTGGGAGGATTGGTCAAATTTCTGTGGATGTGTACCTGATAGGGCAACTCCAGCGCCTTTAAGGAGCTCTTGAACTCATATCTCAGATCAGTCTTACAACGAGCTTTTGAAATGTGATAACTGTTTATCGATTTGCAGAGTTACCACAGAAGATACGACATTCTGCAGGAAGACCAGAACAAAAGACAGATAGATCAATGTGGCAGAACAAAATGACAGGCAACACTAATATATGAAACAAATTAATTAACTTTTGGAACATAAGGGAAACAAGACTCAATGTTCAGTGTCATTAGCGTCCCGTGTATCCACTACTCCGATTACAACACGCAACATGCACCTGTCAACATCTGTACTATGAAAGCAGAGATTGTGAGAAGTTTAGTTGTACTCTGCCACACCAAGGCATAACACACGGGTTCTAATTGTCCACACATGTGTGTCTTCTATAAATGTCTCTGACCAGAAGCAGCTGATGTAGGTAATGAATCCATGTTTCTTGTTGTGACGCTGTAAGAAACTTCTTAGCGGGTGCGCTAAGGCTCTCAATACTAGGAAATAGTAGTCAAATTTCACTCAGGGATGCCAGTGGCTTGTATTTGAACTCACGAATCACATAACAGACAAAGCTAGAAACTGGTAACATAATGATATAAAAATGTGATACCTACAATATCGTATGTTACGATGTTCCAATAAGTAAAAACGATAACCCCTGTTCATACAACTATACATACAGGGTGACAATTAATGAGCTATACGAAATAAAATCGTCATGACTTCTGAACGCTTTTGCGTTAGGACGTTCAAACCGCACGGTTGGCTCCGGGGCATGATGGCAATTAGTATGCGTATACGCACTGGTTAGCAACGAAGCCCACTTTCATTTGGATGGGGTCGCCACAAAGCAAAATTGCCGCATATGGGGGACTGAGAATCCGCATTTCACGACCGAGAAGTCTCTTCATCTTCAACGGGTGACTGTGTCGTGTGCAATGTCCAGTCACGGAATAATCGGCGCCTTATTCCTTGATGGCACGGTGACTACCGAACCGTACGTTAAGGTTTTGGAAGATGATTTCATCCCCATTATCCAAAGTCACCCTGATTTCAAGATGTGGTTCATGCAAGAAGGAGCTCGACGCCATCTAAGCAGGAGAGTGATGTCCTGGAGCAGCACTTTGGGGACCGCATTCTGGCTCTGGTGTACCCTGAGGCCACTGTCATGGGCCTCGATTGGCCGCCATATTCTCCGGATCAGAACACATGCGACTCCGCTTTGTGGGGCTATATTAAAGACAAGGTGTACAGCAATAACCTCAAAACCATTGTCGAACTGAAAACATCCAATCACGAGGTAATCGGCAGCATCGATGTTCCGACACTTCAGCGGGTCATGCAGAATTTCGCTATTAGTTTGTACCACATCATCGGTAATGATGGCAGGCGTATCGAACATGTCATAACCTAAATCCGAAAATCTATATTGACGTTTACATGTTGAATAACGTGTGTGCGCCGGCCGTAGTGGCCGAACGGTTCTAGGCGCTTCAGTCTGGAACCGCACGACCGCTACGGTCGCAGGTTCGAATCCTGCCTCGGGCATGGATGTGTCTGATGTCCTTAGGTTGGTTAGGTTTAAGTAGTTCTAAGTTCTAGGAGACTGATGACCTCAGACTGAAAGGTCTCTGTTGGATTCCTTTCATGTTTGATTTCTTAAATCTATTGTCATTTACGGCATAAATTCCTCTTCTAAATTTACTGTGGCGTTTCTGACTATCTGGGAGGAGACTGAGTAGTGGAACGTGTTACTTTTACACATAAACAAGAACGATCTGTCACACTACTACACTTTAAAACACAGTTTATATGTAATTCATGTCACACAGTCTCACACGGAACCTACATCCGCTTTCTTTTATATACTGTATATGATAAGATACTGTCATCCCCCTTCCCTTCTGTGTGAGAGGATGAATGAGCAAATGTATTTCTAGTTGCACGCTTGAGGGTAGCAGACAAGCCTGTCTGCTAGAGAACAGTAGGACCAACGTCGGAACAGGTAGCTACGCTTTCTAAAAGCAGAGAGGTTTCTATGCTTAGTATAATCCCGTCCGTCCCTTGTCATGTTGGTATAGGAAGCTGCCCCTCTGGCCACTTCCGTTTGTATTTGGAAGCCACCCTCAGGAAGGGACCAGGTCAGTCTGTCCGTGGCGAGCGTCTGAAGTGGTAAGATCTCCGGCTAAGCGCGTCTCTGCAAAGTCCGTAGGACAATGGATTTCTTAAGTTCAGCCTAACTGAAAATTTAATCACCTTTATTTCAGGTTTAGCTCTAAAATATCTAATGTTATCTTAAATTGCAACGCAGTGTATTTCGAGTGTGAAGTTCAGAACATCTTCCAGTAGTTGCTTTGTCACTACTTTGTGAGTAAAGTGGAACCACGTGTTGATCAGTAACTGTAACTAAGATCATCAATCTTAAATGTGAGTGTGTGTGAGATTATAACATCTCGTCTTGACAATATTTTTCAAGATAGCAACTTTTCTTTATGTTCAACCCACCTGGGGTGTACTTTCTGAGACCACTACCACGTGCTTATACAATTGTTTGACCCATCAGGTTAATAGTAAGACGTTAGTAACCAGTTCGAGGTTTTTCTTTTGAAAATTGCTTTTCGATCTAATTTATTTTAATTATGAAAATTATTGTGGAGTTACACGCTTTGTGTAAACCAAGTTGACCACGTGAAGCATGTGGTGTAATCATCAAAGTAGCCCTCAGCTATTCTTTTTGGGAAGATTTCACAGAGAGTTAGTATGAATTTAGTATACCAGTGTGTGGTAATTATATGACGGACAGGATTGTGCTACGAACGTAACTTGTTTGGATGAAAATTGAATCGGTTAGTTGTGGTTAATTTTCTCTTGCATATGTTTCAACGTTCTTCGTGTGTTATTTTATGAATGCAGTGTTGTATGCAGTCTCCCAATCTTGGCTCCATATTTGATGTGTTCCGTAAGATTACAATCTCACATTTTCACAATCCTAAATAAGGCACCAGTTTAGTTAGGAATCAAGTTTAATATGCTGAAATTTCAATGATCAATGTTAAAATAAATTTCCAAATATAAACTGATTTATTTCTTTTTATTTAAATTCTCTTTTATATATATATCACCGGTTGTCGTATGACTATTAAAAGATTATAATTAATGTTAGTCTGGTTGGTAATTTGGTAAGCTAGACTGGATACCTGGTGAAACAGTTGCTCAGTAATGCAAGGTTAACTTCCCCAGACAGCTCACAGCTTTTGAACCGCTTTTATTGTCTATCACCACCGCTTTCATAACAAATTAATGCAACAACGTTACAAGATGTTAAGTCCCATAGTGCTCAGAGCCATTTGAACCATTTTTTTGAACGTGTGTGCACGCCGCAGTTTGCAACTAATTTACGTTTTTCATATAGTGCAATAATTGTCACCCTGTAAATTACAGTCACATATGAAAGTAAACTTCTTGAAACTTCCTGGCAGTTTTAAACTGCCAGGAAGTTTCATATCAGCGCACACTCCGCTGCAGAGTGAAAATCTCATTCTGGAAACATCCCCCAGGCTGTGGCTAAGCCATGTCTCCGCAATATCCATTGTTTCAGGAGTGCTAGTTCTGCAAGTTTCGCAGGAGAGCTTCTGTAAAGTCTGGAAGGTAGGAGACGAGATACTGGCAGAAGTGAGGCTGTGAGGACCGGCCGTGAGTCGTGCTTCGGTAGCTCAGATGGTAGAGCACTTGCCCGCGAAAGGCAAAGGTCCCGAGTTCGAGTCTCGGTCGGGCACACAGTTTTAATCTGCCAGGAAGTTTCATATCAGCGCACACTCCGCTGCAGAGTGAAAATCTCATTCTAGTAAACTTCTTGTTTACACATTCCACTCCGCATTGCTCGCAGGGACGTGATACATTGCGATATTCACATAAGTGATATACTCGTATTACGATATTTACATCGATGGCACGTAGTCCCAGGGCCTCCTGGTGGACGGGAGAAGGAAAGAGAGGGGCCGCCCGCCTGATAAGGATCATTCACCATACAATTATCATCATAGAATAAGATGTGACAAAAATATCAAACAAATTTCTTCGTTTGTTACAACTACCAAATGGTTCAAATGGCTCTGAGCACTATGGGACTCAACATCTTAGGTCATAAGTCCCCTAGAACTTAGAACTACTTAAACCTAACTAACCTAAGGACATCACACACACCCATGCCCGAGGCAGGATTCGAACCTGCGAGCGTAGCAGTCCCGCGGTTCCGGACTGCAGCGCCAGAACCGCTAGACCACCGCGGCCGGCTACAACTACCATCTCAAAAAATTAACATAAATCAGTTTTAAAAAAGAAGATCGATTATTTTGCATTATAATCGTGATTCAAATTTTTTCAGTGAACAACAGTGCTCTGGAGTCTTATGTAGCTGAAGAGTACCCAATCCCAATCCAGCGAAAAATTACAAGAAGTTCTATCTATCTATAAACATACGCGTGGAGTCGGCTAGAATTTTTCGAACACAATAGGCGGGTTACCTCAAACACTTTTTATGTAAGGTACACACACCACTCGCCCCTTCGTTCTTTTGTTAGCCGATTTTATTGCCTGTCTATTGTTGTAGAGTTGAACTGTTAATTCGCGTGGCAGTATTGTTATATTTGAAACAACACACCGGAGAGCGTAGCTCTGAAGTTCGTGGGTCGTGGCTTTCATTCGCATTTATCGAAGACTATTTGTGAAGAATTCATTGTCTTATAGGAAACAAGTTATTGAGTAAAATAGTTGACTAAATTCAAACAGCGAAGTTCAATGAACTAGTTGTAGGTTCAACGGTAGACACGACACATGAAGATCAACTAGCCGCTATAGTGGTATTCTTTCGAGGGAAGAGTTCACGAAACATTTGTATGTTTTGTCCCCTACAGTCAAATGGGAGAAGGTCTTAGGGAGATAATCCTCTATTTGTTTGGAAGATACAATATTAGGATAGAAAATTGTCGTTCGCAATCCTATGACAATGCCAGTAACATGAGTGCGAAATATTCAGGTTGGCAAATTCTTGTGAAGAATAATGGGCGCCTTAAGACATTGTCGTGGTCGGGTCGTGAGGAAGCAATATCAGCTGTTCGACAGAATTTCTAAGCCGTTTACGTATCACTTGAAGAAATTGTCGAGAACAAACAAGAAAAGGGAGTGACAAGAAATTAGGCAGAATCGTTCCGGAAAAAAACTGAAGACAGCAATATTGGTTGTTTTCTGGGTTGACGTGTTGTCTCGAGTGGACAAAACTAACAAATATTTGCAAATGCCTGGACTGGACGTAATTACCGGATGTCAAGCGTTGCTATAATTGATTCTGTTTTTCAGCCATATTAGGGAAAATTTTGATGAATTTGAAAACCAAGGTAGGATCAAAAATATAGCGACGACAGGAAAAGTAAAATAAGAAAATTCCTTGGAGGAGAAAAATCAGAATTATTGGGTCAAATGGCTCGGGGCACTATGGGACTTAACATCTGTGGTCATCAGTCCCCTAGAACTTAGAACTACTTAAACCTAACTAACCTAAGGACATCACACATATCCACGCCCGAGGCAGGATTCGAACCTGCGACCGTAGCGGTCACACGGTTCCAGACTGTAGCGTCTAGAACCGCTCGGCCACACCGGCCGGCTCAGAATAATTGATTGGACGTGATAAATTTTGTGTGGCTCTTATTGCAGTTCCTGATAAGCTACAAACTGAACTGAAAAACGAGAAGAAAAGTATTGTGAACTAGCCGACTTTTTCCTACCTTTAACAACCAGTATAGTAAAGCAAGAAGCTAAGGAACTGTTAACATAAACGTCAAAATTTTGTGAAAAATACCGAGGTGATCTCGGTAAAGAAAGTTTTAGTTGTGAAATTCTTCATTTTAATGAATATTTGAATGTTCCCTCATAGAAAAGGCTGTTAAAGATTTCACCAGTCGAATTATATGACTTAATGGTTGAACATTATCCCGATGATATTTTGTTAAAGTGATGAGTTCTTAGCAAATGTTCCTCTCAATACCAACTGCGAATTGTGAGGTGAGGGGGGTGTCTCCAAACTAGCCCTTACTAAGGCCAAATTACGTGTTATAATGCAAGAAGAACGCTCTCGCCTTGTTATCAGCTGAACTTGAGGTCACCTGCTCTCTTTGACTTCCAGGATATGATAGAGGACTTCGCTAGGACGAAAGCGAGGAAGCTTTTTGAGGTACTCATGTTTTATTTATTGCACTTGTATAATAGGGTAACTTCGTGTGTTTTTAATGCAGTTGCGAAAGTTCCATTAGGTATAATATCACCTAACGCATGGCAAGGCTGATATCGTAGAAGTACTCGTATTCTCTTACCTTTCTTACTTTACTTTCCAGAAATGCATGAGGCCTACATGACGTAGGCAGGGTCCACACAATATTTCTAGTACCGGGCCTCCACATGGGTTAATCCGCCCTGCGCGCAGCTGTTAAATGTGCGGCCTCCTACCTTCACTGTACCGTACAACCGCACTATTCAAACGCGCTCACCCGACATCAGTCTCTTTCCTTATCTCGTCAGCCGAAAACACTTCGCTCAGCGCTCACTGTTGGCACACGAAGTGCTTCGTCAGCATCACATAACACTAAAGTTAGAGGAATGTAAGTAATGAAATATAAATATTGCATACGACAGCTTACTACTGAGGATCGCTGCGATAAGTGTCAATCAAACTGAACCATACATATTACAAAAGAGTACGGATGTTTGTATGTATGTTCCACATCTCCTCCTAAATCACTGGACCGATTCCAACCAAACTTTGTACACATATCACTATAAACATATAACTTTGTAAACATATCACTGTCCGCTGTCCGGAAAGAATCGCAATGGGTTTAAGAACCATCTACATATCAAAAGGGCGTGGTTGAAAAATAAGTGTAACCCACGACGCGCCAATACCCAGCCTTTATTCATCCCCTACTGGAGAATGAGAACAGTTAGCGTATTGCAATAAACTTCACATAAAATTTCAAACCTACATTTTCGGTCTTCTGATAGTAAAACTGCCGAATCTGGCATGGCGTTTTAATTTATGATTTCTTTGCTACTAACTGTTTTCGTGACATGTATTGCTAACAGTATTCACACGTACTGCAAAATTATATCATTGTATGACACAATTCGGGAGATATGATGTCATGAGCACTGAACTGTGTGAAAACGAAACTGCAGAGCGAAATTCGCTAGAGATGCACGTGAACTAAGTGTACAAATTTGTGTGAAATATGTTAAAAATATGTGAAATTCATGTGACATATGCGTACGCAGGCAAAGCTAAGAGTGAAAATCTACTCCCAAACACCTGGATCGATTTCAAACAAACTGGATACACGTACTATTTAATATCTAGAAAGAAGTATTGTGGGGGTAAGGACCAGCAACCTCCTGTTGGGGTAGGTTGACAACATGGAACGAGAAGGGGGAACGAGAAGGTGGACGCCGAGGGCGAAAGAGAAGCTGGGAGATGGACACAAATACTGAGGAGGAGGACAAAGGGAGGGGAAGGGAAATAGAAAGGAAAGAGAAAGAGATGGACAGAGAGGGGAGAAAATGGACAGATAGGGCAGCAGATGGACAGAGAGAGGCAGGAGGAATAGATGGATAGAGAGAGGAAGGGGGAGGAACTAGACAGAGAAGGGGGAGGAAGAGATAAAAAAAAGAGGGGAAGGACGAAACAGAAGAGGAGGAAGACACGAGGGAGGAGGAGATGGATACGGATTGGAGGAGGAGGAGATGGACAGAGAGAGGTGAGAGGAAGAGATGGACTAATAGAAGACTGGAATAAAGACATCCCTATGTAATGCCAGCTAGTTTTTTAAAGAACTTCTAGTAACTGAAAGTGTGTCTGCACATTACTCCGCGTCTTATGCCTGAGTTCACGTCTGCTTCCTCAATCACGAAGTCTGGTTTGGGAGTAAATACTATGTCTCACAGAACCAGAAATGTATTGCGATGCTTGAACAATAAAGGTTCCGATGGTGAATGTGAGAAACTACCAACAATTCATAGAAAATGTCAGAATATGGGAGAGGAACCGAGCGACCGAATTGTGACTCGGAATCACGTTGCATCAGGCGTCTCCCGTTAGCCACGGAGGTAGCATTACAAGACACTGTCGAACACCTTAGAATCAGGAAAGATGAACTGCACGCCTATGCCAGTGTCGGTGTTGCTGGCAGGCCCTTTATCACGCGACGCCCGTCAGAGGCCAGTCCGCGTCTGTCGATGGCCGCTGACAGTTTACCGTCTGCAGCGCCCGCGCGCTACAAATCTGGAGCAGAGCGCGCCCTATAAGGCAGCTCATTCCGGAGGCCCTCGTCCGCTTTCCGCTCGCGTCTGCAGTAACTGTCGGTGGCCGTTTGCTGGCTGCTCGTGCGCGGCGCGGAGGCGCTCGCTACTCACGCGCCTCCGGGGCACTCGACCTCCCCGGCTCTCTCTACGTATGCTGCTCAGACTCCCCGGCCGTGGCATTCGAATCTCGTCCTCGCAGCAGTCAAAGACATTCCACTGCACTGGTGCATGTACAGCGTCTAGTGGCGGACAAACTGCAGTCCTGAGGACAGTTTTCCTTTCCGAGAAGGTGTATAACTGAACGAGGCAAGGAAGGAAATAAGGGTTTAACGTTCCATCGACGACGAGATCATTAGAGACGGTATCAACATTGGATGAGAAAGGATGAGGAAGGAAATCGACAAAGGAATCCTCCTGGCAGTTGCTGTAAGCGATTTGGGCACTTACGAGCTAGAACATTACGACCACCTGCTAAGAGTGTGTTAGCCCACCTTTTGAATATAATACAGCAGCAATTCTACGTACCAGCGTCAGAATTACCCCTTTGGCGCCTTTACCTTTCCTAAAGCCAAACTGATCGTCAACTGACACATCCTTAATTTTCTTTTTTGTTCTTCCGTATATTATTCTTATCAACAGCGTGGCTGCGTAAGCTGTTAACCTGACTGTGCGATAATCCTAGCACTTGTCAGCTTTTGCAGTTTCCGAAATTGTGTGGATGATATTTTTCTGAAAGCCAGATGGTATGTAGCTAGACACATACATTCTACACACCAACGTGAGTAGTCGTTTTGTTGCCACTTCCCCCAACGATTTTAGAAATTCTGATGGAATGTTATCTATCACTACTGTTAATTGTTAAAATTCATGGTGAAATCTTTAGCTGTCCTTCATATTGCACAGTTCTATGTCCTTTATTTTGCGCAACTCTGCCTTACTTGATCTTACGTCCCAAATCTCTCTTAAATTCTGATTCTAATATTTGATGCTTTCTCTCTTCTAAATCGACTCCTGTTTCTTCTTCTATCACATCAGACTAAGCTTCCCCCTCATAGAGGGCTTCAGTGTATTCTTTCCATCTATTCGCTCACTTCCCTGCATTTTACAGTGGAATTTCCGTTGCACTGTTAATGCTACCACCCGTGCTTTTAATCCCACCGATGGTTGTTTTGACTTTCTTATATGCTGAGTCACTCCTTCCGACAATCATTTATTTTTCGATTTCTTCATATTTTTTTTTTTTTTTTTTTTTTTTTTTTGCAGGCACTTCTGCACTTCCTGTTTCTTTATTCCTCAGCGACTTGTATTTATGTATTCCTGAATTTCCCTGAAAATTTTAGTACCTCTTTCTTTCGTCGATCAGCTGAAATGTTTGTTGATAATTTTTCCGGGTTATGTGGCCGTGGTCCATGGAATACTTCTATTCCTAACGTTTCGTCAAATACTACGTTGGACATCCTCAGAGGTATGGCTGGTCCTGTTGAGTCCTGCCGACTGACGAGTCGGTCGTCGGAGAGCGGCCTAAATACTGAGGAAAGTGCGCGTGGTCTAGCTTGCACATAGTAGCAGAGAGAAAACTAGTCAAAGATAAAATGTAACTATCGATAATAGTTCGTCACAGATAAAAATCACTTATCGATTCTGTAACGCCACTGTCCATATCTCGCTTAATTTCAAGGCCTCTTGTTTTCTATTGAAATTATCCTCATGTTTAATATTTTCAATAGCCTCCCTATACAGTCGTGGATAATAGTTCGTGGTAGCACTTAAAACTGTAGATTCAGGAAACTTAACTACATGGTCACCAGACTGAAGTGCATGTTCCGCAACGGCCGATTTATCTATTTTACCCAGTCGGCAAAGACTTTTATGCTCCTTTACCCTCGTATTCACACTTCTTTTCGTAGTACCAATATAGACCTTGCCACAGGTGCACGGAATTTTATACATACCGCTAGATGATAATGGTGGCCTTCTATCTTTAACAGAACGAAGTACTTGTCCTATATTTCTGATAGGTTTGAATACCGGTTTCACTTTATGTTTCAGCAAAATTTTGCCGACTCGATCTGTAACCTTACTAATGAAAGGTAAAGACACCGTGTTCTTCCATTGTTGTGTACCATCCTTGTCCTTTGGCCTGCTGTAATTAGGTCTTAAAACTCTATTAATTTCTTTGAGTACCCATTCTTTTCGAAGGCCTGTTTTAGATGATTCAGTTCCGTATCCAGATGTTCTGGCGTACAAATCCGTTTTACCCTGTCCACTAAACTTTTGATTACACCTCTTTTTTGTTGTGGGTGATGATTGGAGTTCTTATGTAAGTATCTATCAGTATGTGTGCTCTTCCGAAACGCTGTATGTTTTAGACTGCCATCCGTCTGTCTCATGACTAACACACTGAGAAACGAAATAGCCTGGTCTTCTTCCACTTCAATGGTAAACTGAATTTTAGGGTTTATGCTATTAAGATAATCAAAAAATTCGTCTAAGGCTTTTTTACCGTGTGTCCAAACCGCGAATGTGTCGTCTACATAACGATACCAACAACGTGGTTTCTAATTTGCTTTATTCAACGCTAATTGTTCAAATTTTTCCATGTAAAAATTGGCAATCGCAGGGCTCAATGGGTTACCCATGACAACAGCATCCACTTGCTCATAAAACTCCTCATCCCACTGAAACTGACCAGATGTGAGACAGTGTCTAAACAGAGCGGTCAGATCTTCAGGGAAAACTTCCGTTATGTAAATCATAACTTCATTGACCGGAATCATAGTAAACAGAGATACAATATCAAAACTGACCAAAATGTCTTCAGGGGCCAAGGTTAGACCTTCAATTTTCTCAATAAAATGACGTGAATCCCTCACATAAGAATCAGTCTTACCAATGTATGGTTGTAGAAGAGTAGCTAGATACCTAGATATTTGATAAGTAGGGGAATCAATTGCACTAACAATGGGTCTCAGAGATTTATTTTGTGAACTTTAGGTAAACCGTAAAGTCTGGGACACTTAGCTTCACTGCCGGCCGCGGTGGTCTAGCGGTTCTGGCGCTGCAGTCCGGAACCGCGGGACTGCTACGGTCGCAGGTTCGAACCCTGCCTCGGGCATGGGTGTGTGTTATGTCCTTAGGTTAGTTAGGTTTAAGTAGTTCTAAGTTCTAGGGGACTTATGACCTAAGATGTTGAGTCCCATAGTGCTCAGAGCCATTTGAACCATTTGAACTTAGCTTCACTCCTTAGCAAAACTTTATCCTTCTGTGGAATGGAAGTGGAAGACTTTATCAACGTATTAGTTTTCCTCAAAATAACAGCCGTCGGGTCTCTTCTAAGTTTATTGTAATGTCCCGTCACTAATAGATCCATAATCTTACTTCTGTAGTCCTCTTTGTTCATCAACAAAGTGGCATTACCTTTATCAGATGGAAGAACAACTATCCCTTCGTCCGCATTTAAATCCCTGAGGGCCTTTCTCCCCCCCCCCCCCCCCCCTTAGTTAAATTACTCTCCAATGGCTTATTATGGCATAAGACCCTTCTGATTTCAATACGAATTGCATTAGCAGGTGCCTTAGGGAGGGTTCGAATCCCTGCTTCCACATTCGCAATAATATCTTCACTGGTACAAGCGTAGGAGTAATAGCATAATTACCACCTTTTGCGAGAACTGAAATCTCATCCTGAGACAATGCTCTCGACGATTTGTTAATAACAGTCTCTGCCATTACAGTGTCATTAGTACTCTGCACATTAGATCTTATTATATTGAACTTCTTCTTATGCCTATTGGTGGTCACTTCCATTATAGATTCCATTGATTTGAACGTCAGACCATCTATTTTATTCCACAGATCTACCGATACAGTGTTAGCAATAAATAAATGCAGTTGCAGTAACTTACGGTCCACAGAGTCCATCTCTCGTCTGGTAAAATGTATTCTTTCACGGAGCAACGCAGCTTCTGCGTAATCATAAATCCGTTGCCCACGAGCTGTCCGAAACATTCTTCTAAATTTTAAAAATTTTGGTATGGAAGAGGAGTTTTTGCAACGTAACAAAAAAGTTAAAGTGCAAAGTAAAGAAATCACAAGGGTCTTATGCCATAATAAGCCATTGGAGAGTAATTTAACTAAGGGGAGGGGGGAGGGAGAGAGGCCCTCAGGGATTTAAATGCGGACGAAGGGATAGTTGTTCTTCCATCTGATAAAGGCAATGACACTGTGTTGATGAACAAAGAGGACTACAGAAGTAAGATTTTGGATCTATTAGTGACGGGACATTACAATAAACTTAGAAGAGACCCGACGGCTGTTATTTTGAGGAAAACTAATACGTTGATAAAGTCTTCTACTTCCATTCCACAGAAGGATAAAAAAGTTTTGCTAAGGAGTGAAGCTAAGTGTCCCAGACTTTACGGTTTACCTAAAGTTCACAAAATAAATCTCTGAGACCCATTGTTAGTGCGATTGATTCCCCTACTTATCAAATATCTAGGTATCTAGCTACTCTTCTACAACCATACATTGGTAAGACTGATTCTTATGTGAGGGATTCACGTCATTTTATTGAGAAAATTGAAGGTCTAACCTTGGCCCCTGAAGACATTTTGGTCAGTTTTGATATTGTATCTCTGTTTACTATGATTCCGGTCAATGAAGTTATGATTTACATAACGGAAGTTTTCCCTGAAGATCTGACCGCTCTGTTTAGACACTGTCTCACATCTAGTCAGTTTCAGTGGGATGAGGAGTTTTATGAGCAAGTGGATGCTGTTGTCATGGGTAACCCATTGAGCCCTGCGATTGCCAATTTTTACATGGAAAAATTTGAACAATTAGCGTTGAATAAAGCAAATAAGAAACCATGTTGTTGGTATCGTTATGTAGACGACACATTCGCGGTTTGGACACACGGTAAAAAAGCCTTAGACGAATTTTTTGATTATCTTAATAGCATAAACCCTAAAATTCAGTTTACCATTGAAGTGGAAGAAGACCAGGCTATTTCGTTTCTCGGTGTGTTAGTCATGAGACAGACGGATGGCAGTCTAAAACATACAGCGTTTCGGAAGAGCACACATACTGATAGATACTTACATAAGAACTCCAATCATCACCCACAACAAAAAAGAGGTGTAATCAAAAGTTTAGTGGACAGGGTAAAACGGATTTGTACGCCAGAACATCTGGATACGGAACTGAATCATCTAAAACAGGCCTCTGAAAAGAATTGGTACTCAAAGAAATTAATAGAGTTTTAAGACCTAATTACAGCAGGCCAAAGGACAAGGATGGTACACAACAATGGAAGAACACGGTGTCTTTACCTCTCATTAGTAAGGTTACAGATCGAATTGGCAAAATTTTGCTGAAACATAAAGTGAAACCGGTATTCAAACCTATCAGAAAAATAGGACAAGTACTTCGTTCTGTTAAAGATAGAAGGCCACCATTATCATCTAGCGGTATGTATAAAATTCCGTGCACCTGTGGCAAGGTCTATATTGGTACTACGAAAAGAAGTGTGAATACGAGGGTAAAGGAGCATAAAAGTCTTTGCCGACTGGGTAAAATAGATAAATCGGCCGTTGCGGAACATGCACCTCAGTCTGGTGACCAAGTAGTTAAGTTTTCTGAAACTACAGTTTTAAGTGCTACCACGAGCTATTATCCACGACTGTATAGGGAGGCTATTGAAATTATTAAACATGAGGATAATTTTAATAGAAAAGAAGAGGCCTTGAAATTAAGCGAGATATGGACAGTGGCGTTATTTCGATTATCGATAGTTACATTTTATCTTTGACTTGTTTTCTCTCTGCTACTATGTGCAAGCTAGACCACGCGCACTTTCCTCAGTATTTAGGCCGCTCTCCGACGCCCGACTCGTCAGTCGGCAGAACTCAACAGGACCAGCCATACCTCTGAGGATGTTCAACGTAGTATTGGACGAAACGTTAGGAATAGAAGTATTCCATGGACCACGGCCACATAACCCGGAAGAATTATCAACAACAGTACCGGAAATGTTACTTTGTTACCCATGGTTTCTTCGAAGTTACCTTCTTTGCAGCTAAGCCGTTCTTTCCAACTTCTGTGATTGCCTTTTTAGGGATGGCCATTTATCTTTAACTGTAGTGCCTGCTGTGCTATTCCTTGTTGCTGTATCTATAGCCTTAGCGAACTTCAAGAGTACCTCGTCATTCCTTATTACTTCCGTATCCCACTTCTTTGCTTATTTATTCTTCCTGACTAATGTGCTTAAATTTCTGCTTACTCTTCATCACTAATACATTATGATCTGAGTCTAAATCTGCTCCTGGGTACGTCTTACAATCCAGTATCTGATTTCGGAATTTCTGTCTGAGCATGATGTAATATAACTGAAATCTTCCCATATCACCCGGTCCTTTCCAAGTATTCTCGAACAGATTACTCGCTATTATTAGCTGAAATTTATGGTAGAATTCAATTAGTCTTTCTTGTCCCAAGCCCATATTCTCCTGTAACCTTTTCTTCAACTCCTTCCCCTACAACTGCGTTCCAGTCACCCATGACTATTTATTACCCTTTCAATATCCTTGATACGTGGTACGTACTGGAATTAAGGAAAACGTGGAAGGGACGATCCACCAATATAACATTCTTTTCACACGATCTGTTTATTTAATAATATATAAACTGCGTTTTACAGACAATCGAAGCATTTAACCATAAAATTTTCTTTAACAAAATGAACAAATTTGCAAAATTCTTTTTACCTTAAACCTTAAGTTGACTAAGCTTTTAATCGTTGCAAAAGAAATCTGAAGTGCTGTATTTCAGAATAGTAAACAATACGACGATTATTACAAGACGGTCGGACCTACAGCCCGCCCGTTATCGGGTGAGACATCGGTGTTTACTACCGCGCTCTCTTATAAAACGCCATTCTGCAACACATGAAAACTATATAAGCACTGTTGATGACAAGAATGATTCAAAAACTTCCTCGAAGGTTAAAACTGTGTGCCGGGCCGAGACTCGAACTAGGGACCTTTACCTTTCGCAGGAAAGTGCTCTACCATAATTTTTTATCTCATTTTCTTCGTAATTGATCGTTGTATTTGTTCGGGGTGAACGTCCCGAGACGCTTGTTCAAGTTCATCGTTGATCCATTTACTCAGTTTTTTTTTATTACCGAGGGCAATTAACTCGCTGACCGAGGACGCTGGGCTACTGTGCCGACTCAGAGCTAGGACTCCTGGAAGAAAGGATATTGGGGAATGTTTCAAGAATGAAATTTTCATTCTGCAGCAGAGTGTGCGCTGATATGAAACTTCCTGGCAAATAAAAACTGTGTGCGTTGGTAGAGTACTTGCCTACGAAAGGCAAAGGTCCGGAGTTCGAGTCTCGGCCCGGCACACAGTTTTAATCTGCCAGGAAGTTTCATATCAGCGCACACTCCACTGAAGAGTGAAAATTTTATTCTGGAAGAGTGGTTCAATTACTCAAAACAGATGGCTTAACTTTTAATTTGGAAGCTGTATTTCGAAAGGTTCGGGGTTCAGATTCGCACTTGTGCTTAATGGTTAAACAGATTAGCAAACAATATGACAATGGTAAGACTTACTTCAAAGCAACCAATCAGTAACAAAGGTGAGACTGGATCCCAACCCATCCCTTCTGACAATTTTATCTTGACTTTTCTATAAAATTTATGGCTTGACGCCGCCACTAGTATCTCACCCTCAAATATGTATGTCCTCCTCAAAGGCTGCCTGTGAGTCCCCTTCTCGATTCCAAGTACCTAGTTGACTGCGAATATCCATTAATCCGTAAGACTGCACCACTGTTGTGTGCTTTCTGCAACACCAAACATGTTCAAATGTGTGTGAAATCTTGTGGGACTTAACTGCTAACGTTATCAGTCCCTAAGCTTACACACAATTTAACCTAAATTATCCTAAGGACAAACACACACACACACATGCCCGAGGGAGGACTCGAACCTCAGCCGGGACCTGCAACACCGCTACCCACAAATTACACTGTTCTACAAAAAAACCATTTTTTTCTATTTCTGATAAAAAATGTTCTGATCCTAGTTGTATTTTGAGTGCTGAATTGAAAACTGTTTTTGGTTTTTTTCGGTCAGGGATATTTTATGAGTAATCGCAATTTTATTTCTCTTTTCAGTTTCTGATATAGTGCAGCAAACGTGAGGTGAAATTCGACAAACAAATGCACATCTTTATGATGTTATAAGTTCATCACATTAATGGAGGGTGGGATCTAACATATAACACGGTAACCTTTGTGTATACACTTTGAAGCATATATTTGACATGAGAAATTACAGAAAATTGACAAACAATGAGCCACTGCTTTGTAATGCACATCACGTTTTTCTCTTGTATTGTGAATCTTTCTTCTCTCGAATGATATTCCAGCAATAATCTGCTAACATAGAAGGTACCCACTTCCCTTCATAGCGCCTTTCTGTGGTAGAAATGTCTTTATGGAATCTTTCCCCATGTTCATCCGATACGTCACTACAACTCTCTGTGATGTAGTCCAGATGAGAGTCCATCATATGTACTTTCAAAGACATATTGCACCCCAAATCCTGATATGCTTTGATCATATCCTTCACCATTGCTTTGTAGTTAGTAGCTTTTCTTCTTCCGACACCATCTTGAAACAGTCCCATGCAGTTTTATCTTTATCAGTTAAACATGCTTCAAAATTTGCATCTTTCTGCAGCGCCCTGATTTGTGGGCTCACAAATACACCTTCCTTTATTTTTGCAGCTGAAAGACGGGGGAATTTGGCAGCTAGATATGCAAACCCACAGCCTGTTGGATCCATGGCCTTCACGAATTGTTTCATCAGGCCAAGTTTGATGTGAAGCGGTGGAAGTAGTATATATTCAGGAGCTACCAGACTTTCACGTTGTACATAATTTTTCGCCAACTTTCCATCTTCGCCTAGGCCATTTCTTTTTTACGTAGTGAGAATTTCAGTCTCGACTACCCCACTCGCAAAGAAAACAGGCATACTTTGTGTAGCCTTGTTGCATTCCCAGTACTGTAGCAATTACCTTGAAATCTGCACATATTTTCCATTTTTTTCATTGTATTTTAATGAATTCAGCATCCTTTGTACGAATTCGTAATTCTCTTTTGTCAAACTAGCGTAAGCTACTGGAACAGAGGGTATTTTATTTCCGTTATGGAGCAAAACACACTTCAGACTTGTTTTCGATGCATCTATGAAAAGTCTCCACTCCTGTGAAATATAAGTGAAGTTCAGCACTTTCATCAGGCCAGCAACGTCATTGCAAAATGTCAGTGCTTCGTCAGTTGAAAAATAAGAAAGAAAGGCATGTTCTCTGTGCCTGAGCACACTGATTTTAGTACTTTGGTGCAGTAGATTATACTCTTGTAATCTTGAACCAAGCAGCTGTGCCTTTTGTTTACTTAGTCCTAGATCACTTACTAAATCATTTAAATCTACCTGTGTTAACAAATTTGGCGATGATTCACTTGTGCAGTGATATAAAGAATCATCATCTGTGATTTCTTGAGTACTACTTATTTCACTGTCACTCGGAATTTGACCTCGAGCTCTTGAAGGTACTGGAAGGTTGTCGGAATGCTGTACTGGCATTCTCGCTGAAGGCAGATCTGGGTAAACAACGTGCCTCTTCGACTTTTTGTTTGTAAAACCCTGAATTTTTGTTAGACAGAAATAACAATCAGTAACATGGTCCTTAGGCTCCCTCCACACCATGGGAACAGCAAACAAAGCCACGTTCTCTTTACTTTTCCACCACTGAATTAGTTTGCAGTAACATGTAGCACAACAGAAATGTGGTGCCCATTCTTTATCTTGGTCTTCTACCTCTACTCCAAAGTAATGTTTGCATGCTTTCTTTATGACCGAAGAAATTTTCTTCCTGTTTCTGGCAAAAGTGAACTTTCCACAGATGAAGCAGAAGTTGTCCGGCTTATATCGACATCCACGACGACGTGGCATTTCTGCAAATTTAAAAATACCACTTTGGTAATACGCCTGTATTAAATTAATAGTAGGGAACTAGAGGAACGTTGATGTGTAAAGACAAGCAGTCGTTTTACCTTCAGCACCAGGCTCAATCAGTTTACACACAGGAACTAAAAATTTCAATCGTGCTCGGAAATATGACAGACAGTTACTTGTCAGCCAAAACACCCACTCGTTAAGACTGACACAAATTGCGGCTAACACCACTGTTGTAAACTCGATGCACCTGCCCCTAGGAGGCGTCAAGCTTTACTGCCGAGGCAGCGACCGGCTGTCGCCGTTCGAGTTAATGAGATGTTTCAGGTGATGTTAATGACATAGGTGTGGCGGGGGATAACCTAATGATGTCTGATTCTTCCCACCTGCTGTTGCACAACAAATTATCACGTTCTATTACTACATGATGCGGCAACATACCCGTATTTCTCTACAACGTCTCTGTGTTTGCCATGAATTGTGAATATACATATATATACATATTACATAAAAAGTATCCCTGACAACGATATTTTGTTTACATATTTGAATTTCCCTTGGTAAAATGGTCTAGAAGCACATACTTTAATATCAGAAATAGAACCCATGTCGAACAGTGTTATTAGAACAAATACACGAAGAACTGTGTACTGAGAAACTCACACAAACTTGCATCCAACTGAGACAAGGCTGACAACTAAGTGCCATAAATTCCAGAAATAAACGACTGTCCAGAGGCAAATTTATTCAGCGTCCTTGTTCTTGAGGGTGTATACTTGTGGGTGGCACATTCCGGGCCGGTTATAGTTCTCTTCCGACGGTTACTAACGTGAGCTCCGGCCTGCATTGACCAAGCATTGACTGCGGATGATAAACTGCTGGTTGTCGAGTAATCCTGAGCAATGGTTCCGTTAGTGATGAACTTTGCAGAACTTCCCTTGAATTGTGTCGACTACCACTGTCTCACTAGATTGCGATTTGTAAAGCCGTGCGGATTACTATTCATACACTGAATCTGCGTGATTGGCTGATGCTCATGGCGATAGCGTGTGCATTACTCATTTGTTCCGCAAGCGGGATGATGTCATCGTTGTGCACAACTGGCGGAAATGATGAGGTGTGGCGAAATAGCTCGGTCTCCGCTGGCGGCTTCTGAATCAACCGCCGCAGTCCGCTCCACTCTGGCCCCGCCTCACTGCAGGCTTGCTGCCAAACCACTGAGTCAGAATGGTGGACTATCTAGCAGGGGTGAGGACGTTACATTCAACAGTTTTTTGCATAGTACCGCCGTTAGTGATGTGGAAGCTAAAATTACGTGCATTATACCTTAGCCGGTCCAAACCAGTTTTGTTGTAAGGTGGGAAAACGTGTTTGTAGATTTATTGGAAATTTTCTGCTACTGCTGATAATGTTGAAGAACAAACAGAAGGTAAGTTGACGTAAATAATTAAATGTGGAGATCACTAATTATAAGAGCTAAATATTACAAAAAATATCCTCAACCAGCGCAAGTGCAAAAAGCTTGAAGGGGTTACTGCAGAAACAATTGTGATAATTTAAATTGTAGGAAACAAGTCTCATAATGAGCCGGCCGGAGTGGTCGTGCGGTTCTGGGCGCTACAGTCTGGAGCCGGGCGACCGCTAAGGTCGCAGGTTCGAATCCTGCCTCGGGCATGGATGTGTGTGATGTCCTTAGGTTAGTTAGGTTTAATTAGTTCTAAGTTCTAGGCGACTGATGACCTCAGAAGTTAAGTCGCACAGTGCTCAGAGCCATTTGAACCATTTGAAGTCTCATAATGAAATTAGGGTCACTTGTGAATGGTTTAATAAAAATAATAAATCTCATTTGGCATTATATCTTTGTTTCTAAATATAACATACAGCTGCTCATGACTTTGGCTTTTTCTTGTACCACTAAACTTGTGTGCAAGTGCCTAACAGTAACTAATTACCTGTGTGCAGGCTTTTGTATTAAATGTGTTTTGACCTGTTGCTTTCTCATACACTTCTACTGAACCGGTGAGTAAGTAAGTGTATAAAAGCTTGTTTTTATTACTTTTCTCAATGCACTTTACCTTTTGATCACTCTTATTTTATTTTAATGACTATAGGCCTGTAATTATTTGGATTTTAAGAAAACCAGAAAAATAAATCTCACGAAGTTGGAAAACTTTGTGACAAATATTTTTCTGTGCATAGATAAAACAAAACTCAAAACTCATTAAATATGACGAATTTGTAACGAAGTTGTAACTGTTTGTAATAAAGAAACACGAGGTCAGCCTCTCGTTGTAATGGATAAATTTACCTGTAATCTGCCTGTCTTAGACAGCGTGTCACAATGTTGTTCTGAGTTGGATCTAACTTTGAGGCAATTAATATTCCGTATTCCGAATATCTCATTGCTTAGAAAAACTATTTGCGTGAAAATTGAAGGATACAGGTTACAAAATTCCATTACATATTTGTAAAGTTATGTTACAAAAGGTGCTAAAAGTGTCGCACAGTAGCCTCCTTTTATGGTGTATCTTTTAAATTGTCTGTTCATAAACTTCTGCATATCGTGCTTTAACTACCATTATCGTCTATGGGATTATCACCTGGATGTGACGACTTTAGAACATGTTTAAGGGTTTCAATCCATCGTGCAGTCTCTATATCGTTGATCGTTGCCAGTTTTTGGAGCTGACTATGTTATGGGAGAATGTTTTGCCAGATTATTTTGTGCGGCAGTCTCTACCCCCCCCCCCCCCCTTCCCTCCCCCCGCCCGCTCGCCGTAGGGGTCTAAAAGTAGGTCTTAGTTAAAAAATATCTTTAACGACTGGAGCCTTTTTCTATCGATTTGGTCTTTAACCTCTGTTTTAGTCTTCAGTATACTCAAAGGTCGACCCGAGTTAGCTCCTCTGGTAATTTTGCCTTGCTCGTTGCACAGATCGCCAGAGTTCCGTTAGCTTCTGGGTCGATGTTGTTATTGCTTTACAGACGAACCTTGCCACCATTCGCATCTTAGGAGACAAGCCCCTCCATAGCATTATCTAGATCTCCGTCGCCTTCTTCCAACTCCGGTGAGTTTCACTCTAGCACCAGACATTCTCGGTTAGTAGTACGACTCCATCCACTCCTCAGATTCGGCCTCTGAGTCTCTTCGTACAGTAAATATCACATTATGTCTACTGATGATCACGTTTTCTGACTTTACGATCGGCCGGCCGCTGTGACCGAGTGGTTCTGGGCGCTTCAGTCCAGAGCCGCGCGACTGCTATGGTCGAAGGTTCGAATCCTGCCCCGGGCATGGATGTGTGTGATGTCCTTAGGTTAGTTAGGTTTAAGTAGTTCTAAGTTCTAGGGGACTGATGATCTCAGATGTTAAGTCCCATAGCGCTCAGAGCCATTTGAACCATTTGAACTTTACGATCTGTTACAAGAGGCGCTGCTCCCACATTCTTTAGGATCCCATCAATATTTGACATGGCCCCAGCTCTACTGCAATATTGTTACTGTAAAGAAATCTGCAAAAATTCTACAAAATAATCTCAAAAAATTCTTCAAAAATTCTTGAAAATGAATAAAAATTCTTCAAGGAGTTATTAGATGTATAAAGGTTCCTTTATTTATTTTTTTGTCTGATAAAAGAAGCTCTGTACAGCTAATACAGTCTCGAAGAATTTTCATTCATTTCCAAAAAAAATTTAAAGGAGTTTTTTAAAATTATTTCGAAGAATTTTTGGAAACTTCTGTACAGTAACAATGTACAATCTAAACTGTGGTTGCCCTGACTATAAAATAGTGGTTGCTGCTGCAGTAAGTTCGAGCATTGCCCCACTGATTGACAACTGTTAGCTACGGTTCCATGATAAACCAAAGGACGGATTTTTCTTGGACGTCTAAAGTTATTATTATCTGAGCTCTAACCAAGCTACGCACAAATCACCTTTTTCTGAGCCACCAATCATGTTACTGGTCTGATGCCTCCCGCCACAAATTCGTCTCCTTCGTTGGCCTCTCCATTCAGAGTAGAGCTTGCACCCTACCTTCTTAATTATTTGCTGGATGTATTCCAATATTTGTCTTCCTATACAGTTTTTACCCTCTGCAGTTCCATCTAGTAGTGTGGAGCTATTCCCCTATGCCTTAACACAAGCACTATAATCCCGTCCCTTCTTGTTATCAGCATTTTTCATATTTCCTTTCTTCGCTGATTCTGGGGAGAAGCTATCTTGCCAGTCCACCCGATTTTCACCATTCTTCCGTAGCACCACATCTCAAATGCTTAGATTTTCTTATGCTGCGGTTTTCCCACTGTCCATGATTCAGTACCAAACAATACTGTACTCCAAACGTACACTGTCAGAAAATTATCCTGAAATGAAGGGGTATGTTTGACACCAGTAGACTCCTCTTGGCCAGGAATGCGCTCTTTGCCTGTGCCAGTCCGCTTTATACGTCCTCCTCGCTCCGGCCTTCATGGGTTATGTTGTTGCCTAGGTGACAGAATTCCTTAACCTAATCTACTGCGTGTCCACCAATTCTGATGCAGAGTTTTTCGTTATTCTCACTTCTGCTACTTCTCACTAATTGTCTCTTTTTCCAGGTTTACTCTAAACCCATATTCTCTACTCATTACTCCATTCAACAGATGTTGTAACTCTTCTTTACTTTCACTGAGGATAGCAATTTCATCAGCGAATCTAATCGCTGATATCCTTTCACTCTGAATTTTACTCCCACTCTCGAACCTTCGTTTTATTTCTGTCATTGTTTCTTCAATGTATATGTTGAACAGTAGGCGAGAAAGACTGCATCGCTGTCTTACACCCCTTGTAACTCGAGCACCTCGTTCTTCGTCTTCCAGTCTTATTATTCCCTCTTAGTTACTATACATATTGCATATCAACGGTTTTTCCTTGTAGCTTACTCCTATTTTTTTCAGAATTTCGAACATCAGGCACCATTTTACGCTGTAGAAGGCTTTTCTGGGTCGACGTATCCTACGAGTGTATAATGATTTTTCTTCAGTCTTGCTTCCATTATCAGACGCTTAGTAGAACTGACTGAGTAGAACTGCCTATATGGTTCCTTAACCTCCCCCTAAGCCAAACTTATCGTCATCTAACAGATCCTCAGTTTCTTTTTCCATTCTTCTGTATATTATACATGCCAGCAGCTCGGATACATGAACTGTTAAACTGATCGTACGATAGAGTTCACAGTTACCCGCCCTTGCTGTCTTCAGAACTGCGTGGAATTTTTTTCCCGAAAGTTTGATAATACGTCACCAGTCTCATAGATTCTCCACACCAACTTGAATAGTCGTTTGATTGACATTTCTCCCAATGATTTTAGAAATTCCGATGGAATGTTACGTGTCCCTTCTGCTTTACTTGATCCTAAGCATTCCAGAGCTCTTTTCAATTCTGACTCTAATATTGGGACCCGTGTGTCTCCCTTATAGACGTCAGTCTCTTCTTCTAAAAAGGTCACCAGAAAAGTTCTGATCCTGATAAGAATCTTCAATGTACTCTTTCCACCTGTTCGTTCTTTCCTCTGAGTTTAATGGTGGAATTCCTACTGCACTCTCAATGTTACCATCCTTGTTTTTAATTTTACCAAAATTTGTTTTGACTTTTCTGCATGCTGAATCAGTCGTTTCGGTGATCATTCCTTTTTCACTTTCTCCACGTTTTCCCTGCAGCCATTTCACCTGGGCTGTGCTGCAGTTCCTGTTTATTCTTCTTGTAGAAGCTTCAAACGCTCCTCCTCTGCCACAGTGATGTGGGGCATTTTCCACGTAATTTTGTTGATAATGATCTGATTCTTCTCTTGAGCTCCTGAACGTATGAGTTGCTATCCGTTGCACTCGATACCAGAATAAGTTACAGTTTAGCATTCATAATAATTCGCTGCATGTCCTCAAAGTATCCCATAAGCATTTTAGATGTATGCATGCAGTACATCGGCGGTACTCTTCTGCTGTTCTGCCCACAGGCTCGTCTATGAACCATCCTGTATTTTCTAACCCATTCAGATCCGAGGGTCATGATGAGACATACTTTTAGTTGTTGCTATGCCATCATTACATGTTCGATCAATCTCTGCCCCATTAAGTTCATATCGTATTTCCTGGAACAGAAATGCCTAAGCATTACGTCTAAGCTTTGGCCCACTGTATGGCTACCGTCTTTCTTCTTGAATGATCCTTCCAGATATACGAGATTTCTAAAATTTACTGGGATCCGTCTTCAGACCCTGTCTCTTTGTAAAACCCAGTAGTGGGCCTATCGCTTAAAGTTAATCGATGCACTCACAGTCCTTATTTCAGATTCAGTGTGCTGAAGTTTACGCAGAGCTCAATCCCTTTTCCAAACTGTTTTAAAAGTTTCTTTAAATCATCAATATCATATACGCCAGGTTCTATTTCCAGAATTTTGTTTTCACCATTAATTTCCAGATGATGTTTATTGTCTCCAGTCTAATCAGCGTGATGCTCCAATCTCCAATGCTTAAATCAACTGGTAGATAGTTATTCGCACATTATACAGACGATCGTTCTTTTAAAGTCAGAGTGTACAACATTGCATCTAAATATCAACTGATGAATGTATTCTTAATACTCGTCCCTATATATCATTCGTAAATGTCAGGAGGAACATGATTCATAGAAGACCACATGGGAATGTATTTTATTGGTTTATGAAGACACCTAGATCTTTCTTGTGTGGTTTTAGATATAGCCCTTTTCCGGTGGCAGCTGCCTCTGTCATGCGATCATGTCTTCATGCCTCCTGCAGTTGTTCCTCAGAGTTATGTGCATTCTTGACTGTCCTGGCAATAGCCGCAGCATCCCCAGCCAGTGAACCCACCGCCGAGAGACCGGCTGTGACAGGAATGATGAAGGGAATAATTCCACCCGACGTCTTGGGTATTGGTAAACCCTGGGTGGTTTAATCGACGTTATTTTCCTCGCTCTTTTCTGCTTCAGGGTGCTTTTAGCTGCATAAATCGCTGTCAGGATGCAGTTTTTCATGCACCCTTTGGTTGTCATCTTCTTCCTCAGCACCCCACGTGCTGCGCTCGAAGCGTGGCTGAACTTCTTCACATTCAGGCCCATCTTAACTTTACCATGCACAGTCTTTTCAACTGAAATGCTGCAATGCACTGACCTATACCACTACTCTTCTGGCACGTAGTTTGTCGAGAATACCACCTCCTCCTCCTCTAATGCGTCTCCCATTACGTATGTTATGCTACTGAGATGATTGTGGTCTGCGCACCCTGTTATATAGCAAATCGTCAGCGTTGATGCAGCTATTTTGTGATGCGGGAAAACCAAGCCATTTAACTAACACTTTCCCTTGACGCCAGATGACCCTTTCACGAGATACGCATCCGGTTCTGAGCTCCTCTGTAATTCTTCAGTGTAAAAGCATAATGCAATTTCAGTCTCACCGCTGTCCTTCAAAAGGAACGTTCTAGGATTCGTTCTCTGGCCTTTGGAAACTGTGAATATCTCGATTGACCAGTTTGGCATGTATGACTTCTCAAACGCTCTTTGTGTTTTGGAGCATGTACTACATTAAATTGGAGTTTGCCTGGGTTTCAGTACGATTGTATTCTGTATCTAGAAGACTAGTATCACGAACATCGATTCGTCTCATTTTTATTGTGCGATGTATGGTTCGATTATACTATGTAACTAATTGCTAGAGGGCGCCGCCGTGATTTGTTTGAAGTTGTCTGGGCTTCAGTCCGTCCCCGTTTGCAGCAATCACTCAAACACATGTGCGACATCCTTCCCTGTTTTCTCTTTCACGGATAATGCCCAGGCAGATTCAGAACAACTATCAATGACCATTAAAATATATCTGAATGCGTTATGCGCACATGGATATTCCATCATGTCGACAAGATCCCGGCCACAGGTCGTCCAAACATTTAATCATAACCTATCTTCGACGGTATGTTTTCCGTGCTGGTTTGTGCAGTTCTCGAACTACAGTATCCATACTTATTCGATGATACCTCTCTCTCTCTAAGCTCAGAAATTATTGAAACAACGTCGTCGAATGAACTGCATTACCAGCGGCAGCTGATGGCACGAGCAGTCATAGCCGATCCTTTAGTTCATTCGTCTTCGTAATGTATATTCTGCGGGAGTTAATTGGCTTCGAGCACTATGCGACTTAACTTCCGAGGTCATCAGTCGCCTAGAACTGAGAACTAATTAAACCTAACTAACCTAACGACATCACACACATCCATGCCCGAGGCAGGATTCGAACCTGCGACCGTAGCGGTCACGCGGTTCCAGACTGAAGCGCCTAGAACCGCACGGCCACAACGGCCGGCCGGGAGTTAATTGCTCACTCTTTTATGCTGAATGTCAATACCATCACCACTGCTATTTTTTTCACCATCCAATATAGGTTTCATAATTGACATGTATTTTACATTGCTTCGATTTTTTGCATCCTTATGCAGATCAGTCAGATGCAGTTTCACGATACATTTCAAGATTTATATTCGAATAATTTACAGTTTTCATGGGTATTAGGGGAAAAGGTTCAGTAGACCAGGTGCTCTTTAAAATTGGCTATTGCCGATCCATATCATTTTTTTGTTTGAAGTTATAGACTGTGTGCCCAACGTGTATGGTTTTTCACCACCGACACCGAATGTTTTGTCTGTCCTAGAATCCGCTGTAACGGTTAATCAGATCGGCATTAGCGTCATCGTTGTCGTTGTAGAGCTTCGCTCAGAGTTTAGCGAGAGATTCAATAACTGGTTGAAAGGTTTCTCGCAGTGTCTGCTCCCGCTTCACATGCCCTAACTTCAGCAACCGTTAACTTCTCTCAAACGACGTTCCCTGCCTAGACGACTCTGTGCTTAGTCGACATCTCGTTGTATACTAATCGGACATCTGAGCAGCGTGAGGTTTTATATATCAGCTCTTCTTCCTCTTACGCTGTCCCCCCTTCTCGGTAACAGCTATTTTCACTTAAGTCGCCTACATTCTTCTTAATTGCTTAACCCGTTCATACAATGTCCCCACCTCAATGAAAGCTAATTCCCCTTCAATTAAGTCGTTTACTTTCTTTTCGATTGCATTACCCAGATCGCCGCGCAGTATTAGCCGAGCGGTCTAAGGCCGCTGCAGTCATGGACTGTGCGGCTGGTCCCGGCGGAGGTTCGAGTTCTCCCTCTGGCATGGGTGTGTGTGTTTGTCCTTAGGATAATTTAAGTAGTGTGTAAGCTTAGGGACTAATGACCTTAGCAGTTAAGTCCCATAATATTTCACACACATTTGAACATTTGAACACTAACCAGATCATTCAGATATTGCTCAGTCTCATAAGGGTATGACAACACGTCTCCAACTTTACCTTCGAGAATTTGAATTTTCATGTCCATGTACAAGCGAATGTTTTGTTTACGTACACTCATCCTATCAGACTGAGCTCCCGACATGAGTGCAAATTTATCCATGTTGATGCGTGTGTTGTGTACTCACCTCTTTCTATTGCTATATATGTAGGAACTACAGGAAGTTTTCTGTCTATACCTACCATCATTCAGTTTTCTTGTTTTAGTAATAATGAGAGACCCATACTGTGAGTGATTCCAGCAATCTGCACATATCTTTACAAAATCACTGAACGACATGTCGGTTCCTACAGGAACCTGGTGAATATACTGGGTGATCAAAAAGTCGGTATAAATTTGAAAACTTAATAAGCCATGGAATAATGTACATAGAGAGGTAAAAATTGACGCACATGCTTGGAATGACATGGGGTTTTATTAGAACCACCCCATATTGCGAGACGCGTGGAAGATCTCTTGCGCGCGTCGTTTGGTGATGATCGTGTGCTCAGCCGCCACTTTCGTCATGCTTGGCCTCCCAGGTCCCCAGGCCTCAGTCCGTGCGATTATTGGCTTTGGGGTTACCTGAAGTCGCAAGTGTATCGTGATCGACCGACATCTCTAGGGATGCTGAAAGACAACATCCGACGCCAATGCCTCACCATAACTCCGGACATGCTTTACAGTGCTGTTCAAACATTATTCCTCGACTACAGCTATTGTTGAGGAATGAAGGTGGACATATTGAGCATTTCCTGTAAATAACATCATCTTTGCTTTGTCTTACCTTGTTATGCTAATTATTGTTATTCTGATCAGATGAAGCGCCATCTGTCGGACATTTTTTGAACTTTTGTCCTTTTTCGGTTCTAATAAAACCCCATGTCATTCTAAGCATGTGTGTCAATTTGTACCTCTCTATCTACATTATTCCGTGATTTATTCAGTTTTTCAAATTTATACTGACTTTTTGATCATCCAGTATTTTAAATTTAGTTTGTCCTGTTCGAATGCTGTAATTAGATTACCCTCACCAGCTGTTTTGGGATTATGGAATATGTCTGACTCAGATAAAATACGTGAACAGCTATATGGCGACCAAATCAGAAATACCATAGAATTTGATCTTGGTTTTTCACAGCAACATCGTCAAATACGAACACTGAGTTTGACTTTACCTTTTCCCGTGGACGGATATCACTTCTCTCACTGAATGTCGTGCATGTCACACCATCTACACACTGAAATATCTCCTTTAGTGTTGGTATTTGAGCTGAAACAGTGTTTTCGAAAATACACATACATAATAATAGCAGACTCCATCTGGACCTGTTAGCAACGAAGTGAGAGCATTTATCTTGCCATTGTTGGTGGACCTACAATTATTGCACATATGCTGTCCGGAAGGCGTACGCCGTTCTTCTTCTTTCGGTCTTTTTGCACACCGTCACCGCTCCAGTCGCTTGCAATGAAGTTGAGATGCTTCACCCACCCTGCCATGATTCCTGCTACGTCAGGTACTGCCTGCAATGGGTTTTTACAGAGAATAATGAACACTATGCCCTGCCATGAACCGACTATTTCATGTACTGGTGTGCAATGGGCTTTTAGAGAGAATTTAGTTAAATGACATAATTTTCTGATGTTGCAGTGAAAATACTAGTAGCAATAGCTTTTGTACTGGCAATATAATGAGAAGAAATCAAACATGTACATAGTTATATATGTACAATTTCATTCAGTAATCATACACAAGATGCACTACATCAACAGGTTCCTTTTTATCTTAACGGCAGTACAGAATATAGAAAATAAAGTCATCTTGTAAGCTCAGAATTCAGCATGTATTTCTCTCAAACTTATTGATTGTACATTACGAGGGTCTCTCTCCAAAAGAAATGCACACTATTTTTTTAAAAATCCATCTTTTATTCTACATGTTTGAAAGTTTTACAGTAAGTAGATACATCCTTTACGAGCAATATTTTCACTTCTCCAAATAATTTCCACCCCTCTCAACTGCCTTACACCATCTTGGAACCAGCGCCTGTACACCCGCACGGTAAAATTCTGGACCAACCTGTTGGAGCCACTGTTTGACAGCGTGCACAAGAGAGTCATCATCTTCAAACCTTGTTCCACGAAGAGAGTCTTTCAGTTTCCCAAAGAGATGATAGTCACATGGAGCCAGGTCAGGACTGTAAGGCGGGTGTTTCAGTGTTGTCCATCCGAGTTTAGTGATCGCTTCCATGGTTTTTTGACTGACATGTGGGCATTGTCGTGCAACCCGTGCATTGTCGTGCAACATTAAAACATCCTGCTTTTGCCGATGTGGTCGAACACGACTCAGTCGAGCTTGAAGTTTCTTCAGTGTCGTCACATATGCATTAGTATTTATTGTGGTTCCACTTGGCATGATGTCCACAAGCACGAGTCATTCGGAATCGAAAAACACCGTAGCCATAACTTTTCCAGCAGAAGGTGTGGTTTTGAATTTCTTTTTTCTTGGGCGAATTTGTTTGATGCCACTCCATTGATTGCCTCTTCGTCTCTGGTGAAAAATGATGGAGCCATGTTTCATCACCTGTCACAATTCTTCCAAGAAATTCATCTCCACCATTCTCGTACTGTTCCAAAAGTGCGCTGCATACCGTTTTTCTTGTTTCTTTGTGAGCCACTGTCAACATCCTGGGAACCCACCTGGAACAAACCTTTTTTAACGCCAACACTTTCAGTATTCTGCAAACACTTCCTTCCCCTATCCCAACGTAGCGTGACAATTCGTTCACTGTGATGCGTCTGTCAGCAGTCACCAATTCGTTAACTGTCTACACATTGTCTGCAGTGTGTGCAGCACGAGGCCTGCAGCTGCGAGGACAATCCTCAATATTGCCGTGCCCGCTTTCATCACGTAACCTGATTGCCCACCGACTAACTGTACTGTGATCGACAGCAGCATCTCCATACACCTTTTTCAACCTCTTGTGGATGTTTCCCACTGTCTCGTTTTCTCAGCACAGGAATTCTATGACAGCACGTTGCTCCTGACGAACGTCAAGTGTAGCAGCCACCTTGAAGACATGCTGTGACGGCGCCACTCACGGGAACAGGTTGAAGTAAGTTTGGAAACAAGCGGGAAGGATATATCTACACACTGTAAAACTTTCACACATGCAGAATGAAAACTGTATTTTTGCAAAAACAGTGTGCATTTCTTTTGGAGTGACCCTCGTAATTTCCATTGGCACCATATTGACCAACTGTTCGAAGTCTTCTACAAATGGCTCTGAAAACTATGGGACTTAACATCTGAGGTCATCAGTCCCCTAGACGTAGAACTACTTAAATCTAAGGACATCACACACATCCATGCCTGAGACAGGATTCGAATCTGCAGCCGTAGCAGCAGCGCGGTTCCGGACTGAAGCGCCTAGAACCGCTCGGCCACAACGACCGTCGAAGTCGTCTACATCCACAATATTCGTGCAGAGATAATCTGCAATGTTCCCATACATAGGTTTAACACAAGGCAGCCATTTGTTCAGTCTTTCCAACACAATGGATAGTATCATCTGTAGAGTGAACAAGTTTGTAACGGTGAAGTGCTGTGAAATGAATGTGTCACCTGATGTCAGATGGTGTGCAGAGTCATCGTACACTGTTGTGATGGATAAAGTTAGAGCAGCACAGCAAATGTCTGGAGGAGGACGGCTCGGATTGTACTCAGCGGTCAACCGTTGCCTTCTGTAGACTTTTGCACGGCACTGTTCACTCCATACCAGCTACGTAAACCGTATTTTAACACTTTTAGCTCTATTCTCGATCTCTATTATAATACTCCACTCTCTGTCTGTGGTTGATTTTATATCAATGTATAAACGCTTCCAACCACAAAAGTTAAACGAGACACAGAAGTGAACAGTAGTAATGCTCAGGGCTTCTCATCCGCTACATCCTCACTTTGTCCATGCAGTACTACCGGAATACTGTGTGATGGTGCGTGTGTTGGGGTCCAGCACCGACCTGCGTCATGCAGATTAGGATCTCTGATGCACTTCAGCGAGTCAGGGGCTGGCTGATTGTATTTAGCTGACAATAACAGCTCACTGTCCCGCTCCATCAGGCTGATCAGGTGTGCGATAGGGTTCCAGTTTGACGCCGCTGCTGTGGGTCCTGACAAGCTGGGAAATGTCACTGCTGCAGACCCCGACAGGCTGGAGGGCATGGCATCCACTGATGTGCAAAGAAGAAAAACCGTTACAAGAGATAATAGCAGCGCGAAGACTTCAACTTCCTCGCATGACACGAAACACAGACATTAACCAACGGGTACTTACTCTTCCGCAGCATCTTCCTAATCTGCTGCTTCAGCGGTTGAGCGGCACTGTCTCGGATGGCGCTTCATGCTGACTGCAGTTGAAGCTGCAGAGGTGCTGGGCCCACCTTATTTCCATGATGTGATCGTTCCTATTGCCTACTGCCGATTTCTAGCGCTCTGGTGCTACAAGCGTATTCTTTCAGAAGGTCTGGGGTTAAGTCCCAAAAAAGGGTACCGCCATTTTGAATTTCCCGCCAATTGCCGGGTGGGACGTCATCACAGGCAAGAAATTCCCCCCCCCCTCCCAAAAAAAATTCGAAATTCCCGCCAATGGGGTAGGTGGGGGAGCAGTAGAGGGAGGTGGAGGTGGGGAGGGGGCAGGGACCCACGTGCTTGCGATGGCGGTAATTAATTGATCAGTTAAATTAATTTGCATATCAATTTGATATCAAAATGTTCTTGTGCCACCCTTGCCCTACTATTAATGTACTGGGTTCTGGTAATTAACCTTCATCAACAGTTTGCACTGGGGCGCCTTGTCAAACGCTTTCTGGAAAGTTAGGAATATGAAATCTCGCTGTTGCCCTCCATCTCTGATTCGTATGGTATCATGTGAGCGATACTTTGTATGCTGTTTTGTGAAGATTTTCTGTCTCAAAGAAATTTGTTACATTCGAACTCAGCAGGTATTCAATAATTCTGCAGCAAACCGCTGTTAAGGATATTGGTCTGTAATTAGACGGGTTCGTTCTTTTATCTTTCATCCGTGCAGAAGAGACACCTATACTTTTTTCCAGTCGCTTGGGACTTCGCCCTGGGCGAGAAATTCGCCATAAATGAAAGTTAGTAAGGGGACAATGCCGCAGATTATTCTCTGTAAAACCGAACTGGGCTGCCACCTGTACCTGGTGGATAGCTTCTTCATCTCCAAGTAACTACTACAACCTACATCCTTCTCAATATGCTCAGTGTATTCATCTCTTGGTCTCCCTCTACGATTTTTACCCTCCACGCTGGCCTCCGATACTAAATTGGTGATCCCTTCATGCCTCGGAACATGTCCTACCGACAGATCCCTTCTAGTCAAGTTGTGCCACAAAGCCCTCTTCTCCCCAATTATATTCAGTACCTCTTCACTAATTACGTGATCTACCCATCTAATCTTCAGCATTCTTCTGTAGCACCAGGGCGCTGATGACCTCGATGTTGAGCGCTCATAAACCCCAACACACACACACACACACACACACACACACACACACACTGTAGCACCACATTTCGAAAGCTTCTATTCTCTTCTTGTCTAAACTGTTTATCGCCCATGTTTCACTTCCATACAGGGCTACACTCCATACAAATACTTTCAGAAACGACTTCCTGTCACTTAAATCTATCCTCGATGTTAACAAATTTCTCTTCTTCAGAAACGCTTTCCTTGCCATTGCCAGTCTATATTTTATATCCTCTCTACTTCGACCATCATCAGTTATTTTGCTTCTCAAATAGCAAAACTCATTTACTACTGTAAGTGTCTCATTTCCTTAATTTAATTCCCTCAGCATTATCTGATTTAATTCGACTATATTCCATTATCCTCGTTTTTCTTTTATTGATGTTCATCTTATATCCTACTTTCAAGCCACTGTGCATTCCATTCACCTGCGCTTCCAGATCCTTTGCTATCGGTGAATGAATTACAATGTCATCGGCGAACCTCAAAGTTTTATTTCTTCCCCATGGATTTTAATTCCTACATAAAAATTTTCTTTTGTTTCCTTTACTGCTTGCTCAATATACAGATTGAATAACATCGGGGAGAGGCTACAACCCTGTCTCACTCCCTTCCCAACCACTGCTTCCCTTTCATACCCCTCGACTCTTATAACTGCCATCTGCTTTCTGTACAAATTGTAAATAGCCTTTCGCTCCCTGTATTTTATCCCTGCCAACTTCAGAATTTGAAAAAGAGTATTCTAGTCAACATTGTCAAAAGCTTTCTGTAAGTCTAAAAATGCTAGAAATGTAGGTTTGCCTTTGTTTAAGCTATCTTTTAAGATAAGCCGTAGGATCAGTATTGCCTCATGTGTTCCAACATTTCTACGGAATCCAAACTGATCTTCCACGAGGTCGGCTTCTACCAGTTTTTCCATTCGTCTGTAAATACCTCGTGTTAGTATTTTGCAGCCGTGATCTATTAAACTGATAGTTCGGTAATTTTCACATTTGTCAACAATTGCTTTCCTTGGGATAGGAATTATTTCCTTTTTGAAATCTGAGGGTATTTGATCTGTTTCATACATCTTGCTCACCAAATGGTAGAGTTTAGTCATGGCTCGCTCTCCCGAGGCTGTCAGTAGTTCTAATGGAATGTTGTCTACTCCGGGTCCTTGTTTCGACTTAGGTCTTTCAGTGCTCTGTCAAATTCTTCACGCAGTATCATATCTCCCATTTCATCTTCATCTACGTCCTCTTCCATTTCCATAATATTGTCCTCAAGTACCTCGCCCTTGTATAGAACCTCTATATACGCCTTCCACCTTTCTGCTTTCCCTTCTTTTCTTAGAACTGGTTTTACATCAGAACTCTTTATATTCATACAACTGGTTCTCTTTTCTCCAAAGGTCTCTTTAATTTTGATTCAGGCAGTATCTATCATACTCCTAGTGATATATGCTTATACATCCTTACATTTGTTCTCTAGCCATCTCTGCTTAGCTATTTTGCACTTTCTTTCGATCTCATTTTTGTGACATTTGTATTGATTTTTGTCTGCTTCATTTACTGCATTTTTATATTTTCTCCTTTCATCAATTAAATTCAATATCTCTTCTGTTACCCAAGAATTTCTACTAGCCATCATCTTTTTACCTACTTGATCCTCTGCTGCCTTCACAATTTCATCTCTCAAAGTTACCCATTCTTCTACTGACTCCTTTCCCCTGTTCATGTCAATCGTTCCCTAATGCTCTCTGAAACACTCTACAACCTCTGGTTCTTTCAGTTCATTCAGGTTCCATCTCCTTAAATTCCCACCTTTGCAGTTTCTTCAGTTTTAATCTACAGTTCTACGAGTAGATTATGGTCAGAGTCCACATCTGCCCCTGGAAATGTCTTAGAGTGTAAAACCTGGTTACTAAATCTCTGTCTTGCCATTATATAATCTATCTGAAACCTTTCAGTGTCTGCAGGTCTCTTTGCCGTATACAACCTTCTTTCATGATTCATAAACCAAGTGTTAACTGTGATTAAGCCAGTCTCTGTGCAAAATTCTACCAGGCGGCTTCCTCTTTCATTTCTTACCCCATTTCATATTCACCTACTACTTTTCCTTCTCTTCCTTTTCCTGGTATCGAATTACAGTCCCCCATGTCTATTAAATGTTCATCTCACTTCACTATCTGAATAATATCATTCATCTCATCATAAATTTCTTCAATCTCTTCGTCATCTGAGGAACTAGTTGGCATATAAACTTATACTACTGTGGTAGGCGTGGGCTTCGTGTCTATCTTGGCTGCAATAATGCGTTCACTATGCTGTCCATACTAGCTTACCCGTGCTCCTATTCTTTTATTCATTGTTAAACCTACTCCTGCATTACCCCTGTTTGATTTTGTATTTATAACCCTGTATTCACCTGGTCAGAAGTCTTATTCCTCCTGCCACCGAACTTCACTAATACCCACTATATCTAAATTTAAACTATCCATTTCCCTTTTTAAATTTTCTAGCCTACCTGCCCGATTAAGGGATCGGACATTCCACGCCCCGACCCTTAGAACGCCAGTTTTCTTTCTCCTGATAACGACGTCCTCCTGAGTAGTCCCCGCCCGGAGATCCGAATGGGGGACTATTTTACCTCCGGAATATTTTACCCAAAAGGGCGCCATCATCATTTAACCATACAGTAAAGCTGCATCCCCTCTGGAAATATTTTTGGTTAATATTACAATGCCAGATCAGTCAACCATCCAGACCTGCAACTACTGAAATGCTGCAGCCCCTCTTCAGGAACCACACGTTTGTCTAGTCTCTCAACAGATAACCCTCCGTTGTGGTTGCACCTACCGTATGGGTGTTTGTATCGCTGTGCCTCCCCACCAACGGTAAGGTCCATGGTTCATGGAGGGATGGATTACAATTAGGGATTAGGGTTTATAATTACAAATAACGTAAATTGGAACGATGACATGAATAATGTTCTGGGTAGAGCAAACCAAAGTCTGCGATTCATTGGCAGAACACTTAGAAAGTGCAACAGGTCTACTAAAGAGACTGCTTGCATCACGCTTGTCTGCCCTATTCTGGAGTATTGTTGTGCGGTGTGGGATCCACGTCAGGTTGGACTGACGGATGACATCGAAAAAGTTCAAAGAAGGGCAGATCGTTTTGTATTATCGCGAAATAGGGGAGATAGTGCCACAGACATTTTACGTGAATTGGGGTGGTAATCATTAAAACAAAGGCGTTTTAAGTTGCGACTGGGTCTCCTCACGAAATTTCAATCTCCAGTTTTCTCCTTCGATTGCGAAAACGTTCTGTTGGCACACACCTACATAGGGAGAAATGATCATCACGATAAAATAAGAGAAATCAGGGCTCGCACAGAAAAATTTAAGTGCTGGTTTTCCCCGCGCGCCGTTCGAGAGTGGAACGGTATAACACAGTTTGAAGGTGGTTCATTGAACCCTCTGCCAGACACTTTATTGTGAATAGCAGAGGTGAATAGCAGAGTAATCACGTAGATGTAGATAAAACTGAGTCTGTCTGATTCACTACCCAAATGCTCAGTCTATCTTTCACACAGTGGGATTTGTATCGTCGACATACCGTAATGTCAGATATATTTCCTTCATCGAAACAGCCAGACACATCCCAGAAATTAGTATTGGAGGAAGAAAGACTACTTTCAAAAGCAAAAGAGCTGTACACCTGTCCTATGACACCTTATGGTAGAGGATGAGTCAGAGGTTGCATTACTTGAAATTGCTTTGGAAGAAAAAAGTTTACTTTCGAAAGCAAAAGAGCTGTACAATAACACCTAATTGTAGAGGAGGAATCAGGACTACGTGAAGCGAAATCGAAGTCGTGATAGCAGAGTGGCCGCTTGAGTGAGCTCCTTACTGCTTTCAGCTCTAAAAGGAATACGGTATTGGGTACCAATTATAAATAATAAACTGACGTAGGCAGCGGTAATAGAACAATGACATATCATAGCTGCAGACATGTGGTCTGTGGGCATCGAGACCATATTTCATATACTGAAGTAAGTGAGACGTCGTCTGAGTCACGCTATTTCATTACGATAGAAAATTTTCACTTCTATTAGATTCATTCTCAGTTGTATAGATGTGCACTGCCTGACAAAAAAAGAGAAGCAACCAGAACACGTGGTCGGATGTCAATGTAACACATCATCAGTGGATATGTAAATGATAAGAGATACAACTCCCTGTGACAGCTACAACGGCCACCAAAGCGTATTAGTTTTTATCGTTTTTATGACATGGTGTGGTATATATGCGGCTTGAAAAGCATCAGATGTTGTGATCACTGTGCAGGGCACGAAGATGCCGCAACTCGTGTGGGAAAGCGTTATCAATATCCGACAGAATTTGAAAGTGACCTCATTCTTTATCTCCATTTGGTAGCTCAGGTGAGAAAGAGTTATCAACACCCGATAGAATTTGAAAGTACCTCATTTTGGATCTCCATTTGGCCGGCTGGTCGAATGTGCCTAATAATACCCAGATTTGCGGGGCGTACGGATGTAGCAGTGATCCTATGATGGACGGCATGGGAATGTGAGTGCGGCCGTACTCGTCAACGTGCCAGTCGACCACGTGTGACCACCACATGGGAAGATCGTCGTACTGTACACCAAGCACATGGTAACTCCTTCACATCTTCACCTCTTAGCGAGAACAAGTAATGGACTTCGTGTAATATTCTGTTTCATTCCATCCCAAAGACTCCCAGGCCGACTCGGCAATTACCTTTCCGTGTATAGGCTGCCGTTAAAACCACAAGACTAACGACTGTGTTTGGAGTGCTGTCGTGACAGGGAATCCTGGATTCTTGATGAATAGCATCACATTGTGTTCAGCGATGAGTAGTGGTTCTGCACTATCCTGGATGACCATCGTCGGAGAGCATGGCTCTGACTAGAAGAGAGGTTCCATTCTTCCTATTTTACGGAGAGGCACAGCAGTGGTGCTCCTGGTTGCATCTTCACGTGGGGAACATTCGAAAATGACTTCATATGATGGCTGGTAGTGACTGTAGTGGCTCAGGGAACTCTGATAGCACCACAGTACGTCACAGACATCCTTCATTTTTATGCGACAGCATCATATACCATTTTTCAACAGGACAATGCTCATCCACACATAGCACGTATCTTCATGAACTCTCCGTGTGTTGTTGAGGTACTCCGGTGGCCAGCGAGATACCCAGATCTGTGCCCAATAGAACATGTGTGTGGTCATCTCAGATGTCAACTCGATCCAAATGCCAGTGGAGTTTGAATTGATGAATTTGGGTATTCGGCTTCAACGCTGTTGCCACTTATCCACCGGTGGTGGCTAGACTAATCAATATCATCATCATCATCATCATCATCATCATTATCAATAACAATAACAATATTTCCATGTAAGCTAGAAATGTTCCAAATAGAACAGTCAATAACTCTACATACATAGTAAAACTAATGTATACATTCCCAAAGCACCTTCGTTGTTTCTCATTCCTAAGTATTTAACATATGTGGAAATCTATCAGTTCATATAATGATGGTCATCAAATTAGTTGCTTAACCAGCGGGAATAAATGAACTGAAAAGATTTTCAGATATGAATTAAACACAGAACGATGAAAAACAATAAAAGATGCTTATACTGTGGTTAAAAGAGTGAACTACTCTTTGGAAGACATTTGACCTATCACTGTTCGGTTGTCTACATGCAGGGCAGACACATGACGACATCATGCCTCTCTTCTCTGCTAAGCCACACCCACATCCTAAGCTACACCTCATCCCTCTTTCTTTCCCTCCCTTTGGCACCCGTTTTCTATGTAATTACTTGGAAATACAGCAATTAAAGAACTACTAAGCCAGGATACATAATATACAGTACATATTCAGGCCAGTCACATCTCAATATTTTACCGCCCTTTCAAGCGGTCCAGTAACATTCCTCATCTCTTCTCTAATCCTCGCAACTTTCTTGGAGATAGGTCTATTAGAGATCTTCCTGTAGTACGGATGGGCAGGGCATAACATCATTCTCGTCCAGTTGTGCTGGTATTGCATAATATCTTCATGGCTTGGGATGTATTTGCGCCATCGTCAACATTGGTTTGTTTTCCCTATCCCAGACGCTAAAAAGGAAAAAAAAAAACAGTTTGAGACGATATTTTTGACTTGTTTTGCTAGAATATCGTTTTACAGGTAGCTGTTATATGCCTAAACACATGTGTGTTGATTTTGGGGTGTGGCCAGAAGCTGGCAGCTTAATGCTCTAGTTGGCTTCATTTCCTGTTTTGGCGTTTTGCGAGGAAAAAGTTTTCAAGTTACAGCCATTTTCACAACCAAACCAAAAACCTATTTTTTGTTTCGCAATTTCTGAAAGTGATTCTTAGATCTTTGTGAAAATAACGCAAAATGGTTTGTTTACTTACTGTTAGCTACAGTATTGCACTATTAAATCATTACATTCGAAATAAAACGCGCTGAATTTTGATGAAAATGCATACTTACCCACCTTAACACTGCCCCTGTGACGTCACATACATTGTAGCGGCCTCCTTTCGTCCGCTTCAAATCAAAAGGCTCTGAGCACTATTGGACTTAACATCTGCGGTCATGAGTCCCCTCGAACTTAGAACTACTTAAACCTAACTAACCTAAGGAGATCACACACACCCATGCCCGAGGCAGGATTCGAACCTGCGACCTAGCGGTCACACGGCTCCAGACTGTAGCGCCTAGAACCGTCCGTTTCTACGTACTTACAATGTGACGACTTGCTGAGCGTGTATCGTCAAGGGGACGGCGCTAAAATAGGTAAAAATGCCTTATGAACGACGACTTAGACAAGTCGAGGCCTGTTGACATGTTTAATCCCCGCAATACCAAGGAGGAAGGGGAGGGGAATGCTTTACGCCCACCCCTTGAAAATGTTGTTATCTACTCAATTACTTTATATTTTAAAATGTTGAAAAATGTTTACTCTTTGTAGTGAATTCTTCTTTTTAGATTCGATAAATGTCTCAAATTTTTCAGTTAAAGTTAAAACAAAAATTTAAGTCTTAGTAGCAGATGTCACTTTTCCCAGTAAATATCATATTCATTATTTTCATGTTTGAGACCTTACTTACACATCAGTATCTCTTTAAGAAGTATTAAGAAGTATGTGGCGAGTAAAAGACAAAAGATACCGAATTTTGCATTTCTATATATTTTTATTTTTTGCTAGGCATAAAGTAGCTTTCCCCCCCGTTGGCAGCACGCGCTATTTATTGAAAGTGCATTGATTCAGGCCCTCTTTAAAAACAAGTTAACAACAATTAACGAATTTTTTTAAATTTTTTTGGGTGGGCGTGAAACATCCCGTCCCTCGTAATGAGCGTTATGGAAAGTGCGTTAGTATTGGTAAAGATTTCCATGTCTTACCCCTCATTTTACGAAGATGTAGGCCGCACATATATATCCAAGGAATCGTTGGGTGTTAACTTGGTGCGTATGACCTCCAAGTGTGTCAAATTTCTTTTCTTTTTTTATTGTTGAGTATATTTCCATTTTTCTTCATCTTCCTTTGTTTGGAAAACTTTTCCTTGAGGTGAGCATTCCCTTTCTTTTGTTATTATGATATAAAATTGCCTTGTTTGTTTTTATCTCATCGTGGTAGTGAGTTTTAGATTTTCTTCATATGTGGAATGCGCGCAGTCACTCTACGATGTGCTTATGCAAGGTGAAAATTATTTAAACCGACAAACTCTGAGACGTTCCACGGAACACCGAAACAAATATTTTTCTCTAATCTGATATTTTCCTGTGGCGATGTTTTAAAATGATATAGGGAATTTTTTCCTGGACGAGAATTAATTAAACTAGCAAACTCTGACAGGTTATATGGGACAATGAAAACACTTTTCTGTTTTGTTTTCCTTTGAGGATAAAACATAAGACAAACGAGTATTAATTTTTGATTACCAAGAGACAACGCCGTTAACTCAACACAGTTACTTGAATTACACTAGAGGTTCAAAAACGCCTCCATTGGCTTGTAAATAGCGGTTACACCGGTGGGTCATGTTCCGTCTAACAAGGTCAAGGACTATAGGAGTGTCCTTAATACCCAATACTGCTGCTACTAGCCGGGAAACCAGAAGATCCTCTTCTGATTAAACTGTGCTTTCGTAAACAAGATTACACATGACTCGTCACACTAAAGAGTCCAGGGAGCCAAATAGGCCATTCTCGAAAATGTCGGTTCAAGAATCGACGCACAGGGCGAGTGAAACGTACCGGCGCCCCATCATGCTGTAACGAATGCGCTGTCTTGTAGCGAGTCATCCAGCAACTCTGATAATGCTCTGGCGACGAAATTGCATGTCATTTAATGGACTAAGCAGGAGATATGGCCCAGTTACACAGTCACCAACAACATATGCCCACGCATTCACGAATAACAGCAACTTATGGGCGCGAATAAATCCACATGTCCCGTGCCACGACTGAGCTCCGGTCTCTCGTCTCTAGTCGATCCATCGCTGCTTCTGTATCTTTGGATCGTCTGGGTGACGCTTCTGGCGTGCAGGCGAGCGAAGCGAAGGGGGAGCTGGCGTAGGGGCAGTAAACAGTGTGAACGGAGCCTGGGTAGACCGCTTACAAGAAAGAATGCTCTGTTGCACGTGTTGCGCTCTGGTGGTACCTCCTCGGGCTCAGGGGCCTGGCAGTATTAAGCTGTGGGGGTTACCCTGGTGGTCGTGTCGTAATTTGGTTGCACGTTGACTGACGGGCAGAACTGATTTTGGGGGCGTTCCGTTTGTTCATCAAAACCATATTTACAGTGAACGAAGTCGATCTTCTGGAAGTGAAGGTATTACTGCCCCGAATTCTGGATCGAAGCACTGTAATTGCTCCCTACTACAAGCGTATTGCCATCCTGACTGAGAGCTGGCTTGGGAGGAGGAGGAGATTAATGTTTAACGTCCCGTCGACAACGAGGCCATTAGAGACGGAGCGCAAGCTCGGGCGAAGGAAGTTTGGGGAAGGAAATCGGCCGTGCCCTTTCAAAGGAACCATCCCGGCATTTTCCTGAAGCGATTTAGGGAAATCACGGAAAACCTAAATCAGGATGGCCGGAGACGGGATTGAACCGTCGTCCTCCCGAATGCGAGTGGCTGGCTTGGGATTGTATTTTTTAAAAATGTCTTCACCGGCTTTTGCTCCGGCCATGCGCAACTTGACACGGTTAGGCTCGCATGTGAGCGATTTGTTTTAAATTCACATGTTTATCTGTAATGAAATGGATGGAAATTTTGGCGTGTTCTATTATTGCCCACGTGGACTGCTAATTTTAAATTACGGTTACGTCACTGGCTGGTTGTCCTGCTGGGTGTATCTGAACTGTTATTTACTCGTGGGTTCACTGCTAGAAATGTGGAAAACTGTAAGCTATTGAAGCTTACTTTGCCTTGTCTTAAGTTTTGGAATTTTACGTGTAACCTAATTAACTTATTATAATAAATAATGTATTTAAAATCTCTCTAAGATTCTTGTGCTGTCTAGTCAGCAGTTCAATTATGTTTTATTGCGCTTGTGAACTCAAGACAGTAATCACCAGCTATTTCGGGTGATTGGTTAAATGTGTCACTCCCAAGCGTAGTGCTGTGTTACGAGGTTCTGCAAATGAAAATTTAATATTCTTACTGAAGTTAAAATATGGCCTACCATTCTGAGCAGTCAACGCGAGTGCCTCCTCTTGTACCTCGACTGATAAGTTTTTGTATTTTTGGTCTGCAGTTACTTGCTTTAATCGTCCGCGCTTGGGTTGCTGAGACGGTCGCGCTACACAGTCCGCACACCTGCGATCCGCAAGGGACACGTAGACATCGGGCGACACACCTTGCTACGTGCAATCACCCCCAGAGGCTCCGTCTGTATATTGTGCCTGTTGCAACAAGTCCACGGAAGTAATGGACAAGTTAAGTTTTTCTTCACTGTGGCCTTAAATATTTCATATAATAGTTAAAACTTTAGTTCTCATCTTTTGTGAAGTTGCTTACTGTAAAGTTTCACGTTCTTATCTCTGGTCTGTTACAGTGTTGATTAATAGTTTTATGTGCCTAGTCTTTCCCTGATCATATAAGACGCGTTCAAGAAGAAACGAGATGGAGGCATAATTACAGAAACCAGTACCTGTATGTTAGAAGTATTGATCCTGGCTGTTGAGACACTTGTCCCACTGTGACACAAGGCGGCGAATGGCTGTCCATAAAATTCCCGGGGCTGCGATGTTAAGCAGTTCCGCATGTACAGCTGGACATCGCCGTCCGAGGTGAATCGTTTTCCCCTCAGATCGTTTGACCAAGATGGCCCACTTCTGATTCACTTCCTGCAGCACGAGACAACAGTGAATGCCCCGCTTTACCCGCAAGCGGTGACCACTCTTTGCCAAGTGAACAGATCAAAACGACCAGGCAATCTCACCTGTGAGTTCATTCTGCTCCGCGACAGTGCAAAGCCTCATACGGCCAACATAATCGCGTCTTCCTGCAGAAATTCAAATGGGAGGGCCGGCCGGAGTGGCCGTGCGGTTTTAGGCGCTACAGTCTGGAACCGGCCTACCGCTACGGTCGCAGGTTCGAATCCTGCCTCGGGCATGGATGTGTGTGATGTCCTTAGGTTAGATAGGTTTAATTAGTTCTAAATTCTAGGCGACTGATAACCTCAGAAGTTAAGTCGCATAGTGCTCAGAGCCATTTGAACCATTTTTTTTTTCTAATGGGAGGATCTCGGCCACCCTCCATATAGTCCGGACCTCTCTACCTGTGATTACGCCATTTTTGGCCCCCTTAAAAAGGCTGTGAGGGGCAAACGAGTCACCTCGGACGACAACGTCAAGCTGTACGTGCGCAACTGGTTAACATCGAAGCCCCGGGAATTTTGTGAGACAGCAATTCACCGCCTTGTGTGACAGTGGGGCAAGTGTCTCAACAGCCAGGGTCAATACTTCTAACATACAGGTACTGGTTTCTGTAGTTATGCCTCCGGTCTCGTTTCTTTTTGAACGCCCCTTATGTGTTGTTCTGGCTCATATTTGTGTAAGGCAATATTGTTGGTCAAATGTTAAATATTCTTGTAAATTTGATCCATCTAAACTTCTTAAATGGTGCAGTTTTTCTGTTTGCCTAGTTGTGCCTCAGGAGATGGTCCCCGTAGTAAATGACATTGATCAGCTTTTTTAAGAAGAAATTTTAATGTACAATTTTATTCTAATAATTAACCAACCTTTGAAATATGATTTTGATGTTATTAGTTAGGCACATTACATCGTTTTGAGATTATTATAACAAATTTTGTATTAATTGCTGGCTTAAAGTAACCTTCTTTAATTATTAAAAGTTTAACTAAATTGGTTGTTCTTTGAATGATCATAATAAACATATTTATGTGGGAAATTAAATGGCCACTGCTGTTGAACAACCTTGGGGTTGTTTTTCCAAGAAATTCCTTGGGTGTAATTTCCCTATTTCATTAACCTTACTCACAATGTACGAATTGTGGATGTTGAAGACCGCTTCACAGTCGAACGTTGCTTCATCTGTAAACAGCACAGACAGTGGCAATATAGAACACATTTGACGCTGTACCAGGTACCACTGCGAAAACTGTGACCTGAGTATATAATCATCCGATTTCAAGTTGTGCACACAATGTAAGTAAATTGCATAAACAACTTCTCTATTTCATCCCCAAGTTATGCGGAATTGCACGAGTGCTGAGAGTGATTACGTCCTGTACCAGATTAAAAAATTCTCAGAGATAATAACAATATTAGAGGAAATATTTGTTTCGGTGTCCCGTGCAACCTTCCACAGTTTGTCGGTTTAAATAATTTTCATCCTGCATGTTCTTTATATCTGATATTACAATTTCTTGGGGTCATTCCAATATACACTCCTGGAAATGGAAAAAAGAACACATTGACACCGGTGTGTCAGACCCACCATACTTGCTCCGGACACTGCGAGAGGGCTGTACAAGCAATGATCACACGCACGGCACAGCGGACACACCAGGAACCGCGGTGTTGGCCGTCGAATGGCGCTAGCTGCGCAGCATTTGTGCACCGCCGCCGTCAGTGTCAGCCAGTTTGCCGTGGCATACGGAGCTCCATCGCAGTCTTTAACACTGGTAGCATGCCGCGACAGCGTGGACGTGAACCGTATGTGCAGTTGACGGACTTTGAGCGAGGGCGTATAGTGGGCATGCGGGAGGCCGGGTGGACGTACCGCCGAATCGCTCAACACGTGGGGCGTGAGGTCTCCACAGTACATCGATGTTGTCGCCAGTGGTCGGCGGAAGGTGCACGTGCCCGTCGACCTGGGACCGGACCGCAGCGACGCACGGATGCACGCCAAGACCGTAGGATCCTACGCAGTGCCGTAGGGGACCGCACCGCCACTTCCCAGCAAATTAGGGACACTGTTGCTCCTGGGGTATCGGCGAGGACCATTCGCAACCGTCTCCATGAAGCTGGGCTACGGTCCCGCACACCGTTAGGCCGTCTTCCGCTCACGCCCCAACATCGTGCAGCCCGCCTCCAGTGGTGTCGCGACAGGCGTGAATGGAGGGACGAATGGAGACGTGTCGTCTTCAGCGATGAGAGTCGCTTCTGCCTTGGTGCCAATGATGGTCGTATGCGTGTTTGGCGCCGTGCAGGTGAGCGCCACAATCAGGACTGCATACGACCGAGGCACACAGGGCCAACACCCGGCATCATGGTGTGGGGAGCGATCTCCTACACTGGCCGTACACCACTGGTGATCGTCGAGGGGACACTGAATAGTGCACGGTACATCCAAACCGTCATCGAACCCATCGTTCTACCATTCCTAGACCGGCAAGGGAACTTGCTGTTCCAACAGGACAATGCACGTCCGCATGTATCCCGTGCCACCCAACGTGCTCTAGAAGGTGTAAGTCTACTACCCTGGCCAGCAAGATCTCCGGATCTGTCCCCCATTGAGCATGTTTGGGACTGGATGAAGCGTCGTCTCACGCGGTCTGCACGTCCAGCACGAACGCTGGTCCAACTGAGTCGCCAGGTGGAAATGGCATGGCAAGCCGTTCCACAGGACTACATCCAGCATCTCTACGATCGTCTCCATGGGAGAATAGCAGCCTGCATTGCTGCGAAAGGTGGATATACACTGTACTAGTGCCGACATTGTGCATGCTCTGTTGCCTGTGTCTATGTGCCTGTGGTTCTGTCAGTGTGATCATGTGATGTATCTGACCCCAGGAATGTGTCAATAAAGTTTCCCCTTCCTGGGACAATGAATTCACGGTGTTATTATTTCAATTTCCAGGAGTGTATTTACAGTGGCAGCTATTATATTTCAGTAAATATACTGTGTTCCTGTCCTAATGTACTGTATTTATCTTTCCCTTTCTTTATGGTTTTTAATCTATTTTGTGTTGTGCAATAAGCCCTCGCAGTTTTTTTTTTAAAGGCGTGTGTGATCTGGTTGTGGTATGTGTTGGCATGCTACTTTGTGTTTGTGTGTGGGATGAGTTGATGTCATGAGTCATGTGTTAGTATATCTAAATTGTTCTTATTTTCATTGTCTCCTGTTATTATCATATTTTAGCGGTGTTGTTTAGCTTCTGCATTATCTTTCAGTTGTATCCATTCTTTGTGCTGTGGTGACAGTCGCGTTTAATAGTTATTTTTCCTTAGGTCTTCTATATTTCCCATATACTGTGTGTCTCATGGCTGTGCTTTTTTCAAGTTCTTGTGTATTATCACGTGTGTACCTGTTTCGTTTCTGAATATGTTGACACTGTGTGTGCATGGATTTTGTGTTAAGGTAGAGTATTTTCTGTTACCACTTCCATTACACAGATATGTATATTCTCCTGCAGTCCTTTTCTCATGAGTACATTTAATTTTTGTTTTTGTTTTCTGCTGTCCAAATGGTATTTTCTTTGCTATCTGTTCGGTATCATGTGCCGTAGGACTGCAGGATTGTTCAAGTAATTTGCTATCTGCAGATGCAAATTTATTGCTTTTTGTTTAAAGTGTTTTTGTTTGTTGTTGCATAATTTCCTTATTTAATCAAGATCTCTGTGCTCCTAACTTAGCTTTGGGTGCCGCTTGAGAATCAATAACTTCGCAATAATGTAGCTTGAATGGAAACGATGTTAATTACAGTTTCTGTTGAATTTCAAATTGTTTCTTGTTCTGTGGACTTAGATGAGGTGTTTCTTTTATGTGCTGGAAATGTTTGACAGCCGGTAATAATACTTTGAATATTAGCCGCCATTCTTCCTTCATAACTTCACTTACGTTTCTCGTGTAGATAAGAACAGATGCTACCTGTCTCAGTGGACTAGGCTTGAAATCTAAATTAATAAAAACATATGTGAGGCAGCCAATAGCACCAATTACGTTTTCCTAGTGTTGAACGTTATGCTTTATTATCTCCTCCATCTTTCTGTATCATTCATGAAAAGCTCCTAAATATGTTAGGTGACGGAAGTTAGCTTTCCTTTACTACCGTTCCTTGAACATAAGTTGCAATAACAGATAATGTTCCACATCACAGACAATACTACCATCAAAATTCAGTGCATTTTACTTGGGGTGTAGTAACTTAACAGCGTAAAACTGTAATACACAGTAAGTAAAGAAACCGTTTTACACTTTACGGGAGTCATTTTGTTAACAGCGCTGCTATTAAAACAGTTTGTTTTGAACAATAGTGCTGTTAACAAGTTGAGTCTGGTATATACCATATTTTATATATGTGTAACTTGTTGGCGCTGGTTTGGTGTTTATCAATTGACGATGCTACTATGTCTCCATTACATTAGGACATGTTTTTAAAACAGGCCTGAAGATGGTCTTTGCTGACCGAAACCGGTAGTCTGAGAACCTACAAGTTTGTGGCCATAGACGTAAAGTAAAGAAATTTGTTCTTTAAGTTCGATTTACGCACAGCCACTGGAACAAGACCTAAAACTGAAATAAGTAAAAAGCTATTTTAGCCACACACAGTAACACCACTTATATTTTTTCTGGTCTAAAACGTGATGCATTATTACTCCTTCCCTAAAACGTGGTTCGTGTAGTGAACCACTATCGAAAGCATTCTGAGTAACGTCAGGTGATTAAAGTTCAGTCCTCGTACCCACCTTTCCTAAAATGTTATTTGCAAAAGCAAATTCTGCGATACATTACAGACAACATTGTCATCATAATTTATCGCATTGTACTTCTGATATATTGACTTAATATTTCAAAACTGTTGTTAATAGTAAGTAAATGAAACTTTTTACACTTTTGTAACAAGCACCGAAGATTCACTTTCAAATACAGCAACACTAAATTAGGTTATTGATTTAGTTGTGGATATCACTTTAAATGCAAATCTTTTCTCTCAAAAACGGCATAAAGCGAAACAAAGCCAAATAGAACATTATACTTCCATCTGTCGGAGACGGCCACGGGATCAGAACATAAGTTTATGTACATACTGCTCACAATAGCTACATAGAAAACAGAAAATTTGGCAAAATAAGTTAATAATATCGTTTCAAAATGATCATAGTACAGTGTTTTCCGTTTACTCCGTGGAGTGGGGAAAATAAACTAACGCTGGAAATGGTGCGAACATGTCGAGTCCAATGCAATACCAACACCACTGGACGAGAACGATGTTTGCCACGACCATGCTTGCTGTAGGAAGTTCTCTGGCAGGCCTATTGCCAAGAAAGGGGTGTGACTTCGGTAGGGTCGAGAAATGAATTAGAAAAGCAGATATGACATCAAAATACTAAGCTGTGACAGGGCTAAATATGTACGTCGGCTTAGAAGTTCTTTGATTGTGATATTTCCAAGAAATTAAATAGAAGGTGGGGGAGGAAACAGTAGCTGGTAAGTATGTCACTCTTAGTTTATAGTTTTATAAGTGTCTCCCAGGTCAATTACCTTTATAAAATTTTTGCTTCGACGAAATCTGCTCTCGGCACTTGCAATTGATACAGACCTTTAAAAAAAGACAGGGCTATGAATAAATGAGCAAACCCGTTTTTCTAATTGTTTTAGCAGCTATAAGAATGCAATTACTGACGAGTCGTTGAAAGAACCATTTAGGACACCATTGTTGCCTATGATTGCTACTTTATTTACCAATTTAACGTCTGCAACTACTGTCTCCGCCGACTGAAGTTTAATAATTAAATGCTTTAGCAAATGTCTATAATAATAAAAAAAATCAGGCAGTGTATTGAATGTCATCGTCACAGGATCTATTGGGTATGTAATGTAAGTGGCATCCTTTGTATAAATAACGACTGTACATGTCACGGTTTGGTAACTTAGAATGTTGCCAGAAGAAAAGAGAAGTTAAGCTTTGAGCAGCCTCTGTTTTGTTATGCAAATTTGTAGGAATTCATGTCCATCTATTACGCAAACAACTATTGTTCTTGCTGTCCAAACAGTGGGTATTTTAATTCAGGCCTTTCTTTCTCCAATGTTAGATACTATAAGACCATCTTTTCCTTATTATGTAGTTTGGCAGAGATAATTTTTTGTACTTGCCCTTATCTGCATGCTCAACTGTCGTAGAAACACAATAATACGGTTTATACTTCCACTCACCCGCTGTTTTGTGTTTGGTGCTACAAAACCAAATGATGATCACGCAACAGTTGAAGAGTTGAATTCCTTTTAATAATGTCCGGAACGAAAGTTTATCAATTTTCACAGCAGCGAGCAAGTACAGAGGCACCATCAGCCATATAGGACATAGTTGACTGACTTAGTTCCCTGCCAAGATAGATCACGGCTGGTACTTTCACGGCCACAACAGTAATGTTTTTATACCATACTCAGCTGGAGATGAAACTTCTTAGAATGTAAACGGACAGAAAACCCAGTTGCTGAAGTGTTTTGGATTTCCACCCTACATTTTGCCTCCATCCCTCCAACTTTCGGCCGTCTAAGTAGTGGCCTTGTTGTTCTGCACAGTAGAGACAGCAATGTCCATACATTTTTTACGAACCTGTCAGTTTCATCAATGTTCACGCATAGCTGCTGTAGCAGTGGCATCACAGAAACCGAGCCGACAAGTATTAGCGCTGAAGGTTGGTGGGTTCCATTGCAATTTCAGGTCTCGGAGTTTGTCTGTTGCAGGCATCTGCATTACCGGCAACGGGTCGGACGCCTCCTCTTGCCTCGACAATCTGCCACTAGATGGCAGGCGCATCACGTGTGGGAATGGCTTCCCCTCGTGTCCGCCGCTACATCTTAATTGCGCAAATCACTGTTAAGTATACGGCAGAGACTACTCTTCGTTGTGTTACACTGTTGCATCCTCCTGTTCAAGTAAAGGATGAGCTACTGTTTACGTCTGCCATACTACTGTGACTGATTTTCATACTTCAGGATTTACGCCTTTTTAAATATTTAAAACCTACTTAAACCTAACTAAACAGGTGTACAGTTTGTTTCGTTGCCAGCCCTCCGTCTCACCCCCCCCCCCCCCCCCCCCCGCGCCCATTTAGGAAGACACAAGGGGATACGCGCTCCCCCAGAAACTGACGCGAGTTAAGGACCTTGGCCATTGTTCATTACCGATCACTGAGTGAATGGAGCAGTATTAAGAGCGAACAATAAAACGGAAAAGCAAATATGATATCTGTGAGGAAGATCAGAGAGTTAGTTTATTTGAGGACAGTCTCATGAAGCTAGCTAATGCAACGAAACATTACTAAGACTTCCAGTAGGGCTACTTTCAGCAGGATTCAGCAATTGAAAAATTATGTTAACTTTGAGATGCAATTATTATAAATTATCAATATTTCCAGTAGGGGTACGGTCACCAAAATCTAGCAAATGAAAAATTGTTTTTACTTTGAAACGCAATTACAATAATCATGTAACCAGTGGCAGTTGCTGTGTAAGAGCACAAGAGCAGGTGAACACCCTAACTTTTGACACCTGGTGGATTTATTGGTTGTTTTTCTTTGAGTGCAGTTAAACGTAATGCAGATGCAGTAATCTGAAAAATAAGGCACTAAATCTACTACGCTGGCTACATATTGCTCCTGTAGACTTGGTGAAAGCGTCGTGAGCACACCTTCTCTTGTGCACATTTTAAGGAGTTTCTGCTTATGCGCAACTAGTCTTACGGGCCAAATATATATGGATTTGATAAACAAAGTGCACGGTCATGGCCTGCACTGCTAGCCCTTATCACTAAATTACTGGTTTATGTCAGTGTCATCAGGTGGCAGCACACTGCAGCAGACTTTACTTACGTTCACCATAGATCCCACCACGGGGGTGAAAGCATATGGGTGAAGAGGCAACAAGTCACGTAGTTCCATTCCAGACCACTAGAGGCGCTAGGGGTCAAACGAAGCTGGAATTGACCAATGAGAGCTGTCTAAACTCCAATGGTGGTTGTTTTGAAATATTCTATCGTATGACTCTGCACTGAAGTCTGTGGTCCTCAGTTACAGTCATCTTTGTATTTGTTTCATATTTACATACTACTCATCTTCATTATAAACAGATTTTTTGCTTTAAATTCATAAAGATCACCGTGGAATTGAAGAAATTTCCTGCTGAAAAATGTTCACAATTAATTGTAAGGTAGGACATTTAATTTTTCATTAAATAATCTCATAGCTTATAAACAAAATGTATTCTCTTCTATCGCGAATTAAGCAGTGTGGTTTCCGTTTGTTTATTTAAATAACTTTGATGTGTCTGTAGTAGTTTTATTTAATGAAGAAGTTTATGTTTTTTTCAGAATATTCAACACAACTGATTGCCGTTGAAATACTCCTGCAAGTTCCCCGGCTGTTCATCTGGCTATTACGTGGGTTCAGTGGAGGAAATCTGCAACAAGCATTTCTACAGGTTTCCAAAACAACCTCAAGAGTTGCTTCTAAAGTGGAAGAGTGTTTGTAAACTGTCACCAGATGTGAATTGTGCTTCTTATTTTGTTTGTGAAGATCATTTTTTCGAAGAAGATTTTATGAATAAAAATAGGCTTAGGCTAAACAGGGGTGTGTTTCCACAACATGTGATAGGTGTTCCTTGTGAAATTGCCAAAATCGGTAGTGAATCAGGAGACACTGTTGTTAATAGTGAATTGGGCCTACCAAGCACTAGTGGTGCTATGGCAACTGTTCATTTTAGAGCTGCTAATACCAGAAGTGAAACTGCTGTTAATGAACTACAAAGCCTTAGTTGCGCTGTGGCAAGTAGTTCTCATGTAGGTGTTTGTGCCAGAAGTGGATCAGGTGAAACTGGTGTTAATAGTGAATTAGACTCACCAAGCACTAGTGGTACCATGGAAAATCTGTATTATCCGGGTGCCTATACCAGAGGTGAAACTGGTGTTAGAGAATTACCTAGCACTAGTTGTGCTGAGCAGAGTAATTCATTGAGTGATGCACCTCTTAAATTTTGTATCTTCCCTCAAAATGAATCTGTTCGCATGATCGAACCGAATAAAATGTAGCACAAGCAGAGTCCTTGCATGCTATTACTGACAATGGCTCGGAGCAGTCTTTAAATGTACTGAAATTTGTGCTGTAAGTTTCTAGGTGTGGTAAAATGTCAAGAAAAGTTTTTGCTGCACACGAGACTTATCTTCTTCGTTGCGAAATGTGCTAGTGTGTCTTATGCCTATCAGTACCTTCCAACGATTCACCATCAAAATGAGAGAGAGGACAGATTTCGCCAAAGGTTTACTTGTTTTAGGTCCTAGAACTTCTCGCATAAGTGAAATTCTATTATCGTTCTGGTCTTCCGGTGAGTTTGTTTACTTCTGTCACTTACTTTGTCCATTATTTTTCACACAGAAACAGTCAGTACCTTACAGACTGAACAGCTTCATACTCAAGCCGGTCTGGTAGAATTTAGCAAACTGGAAGTTCTTTGAAATCATATTAATTTCGTCCTTTATCCTCAGCCATCTCACAGTGCCTTTTTGGAATAAAATGTAGGCACTTACTTTAATATATTAACTGCCTACGTGAGACACTTGTCGAGAGGATAGGGGAAAAGTCTGTTACCACATCGAAATATGTCTGCCAATTCACATTTTAACACATTTTTAATAGGTCACTTTATGTGTTTGTCTGTTCAGCACAAATTTTGCTGTTGATTTCAAACTAAGTTCCCAATGAGCTATAGGCTTGAAACCTTCAACATAGCTCAACTAGATGACAAATCAATATTCACTCGCTTTGTCTGGTGCCTGGCAGAGGTACTTTGTCTACCACTGCTATTTCTTTTCCTTTCCTGCTCAAGTCACGAATGTTTCATGGAACAATTGCTAGTAAGCCTCCTCGTGAGCTCGATTCTCCCTAACTTTCGCCTTCACGGTCATTTCGAGAGATGCGCAAGAGAAGCAATATACTGATTGACTCGGGTGAACAGCAACTGAAATAAAAGTGGAACTTGCCCTGTCTCTACCGTAATCTAACCAAAATGTTTGAAATCGATCGAAAAATTTGACGCACAACTCTACAAAGAAGAAAATATTTATTTAAACAAAAAGTTTTTAATGTAACACGCTTTTAAAAGAGACTAAAACGCATTACATAACTTATCCGAGTCCCATACAGATAATTCTGAAAATTTAACTATGACAATACTTCCAAAACTTAAAACGGGAAACGGGAAGGAGTGTAAAGCGTACCTACCGTTGAGAAAAATCAGACAACGGGTCTTATCATTTGCAGTGAACTGTTCAAGCGTCAATTACCTACTCTATACACCCTATGTTTTTCATTTTAAATTTTACAGTTATTGTCGGAGCTATTTAAAATTCGAAAGCACAAATTTCCACGACTACCTGTATTGGGTTATAGAACTGTATGAGTCGAGTACCTTTTAATTAAGTTCTTTTGTTCAAGTATTTGCTTCCGATTCTCTCCGTTTTCTAGTTCTGTCAGTTGACGTTTTAAGTATGTTCTGGCATTCGCTATTGTCAAGGGATGAGCCAAAGGGTTCGACCAGCAATTTTACAACTTTTATCCCAGTCAATCGCTGACCTTTCATCAACTCATAAATATCGAAGTGGTAAGTCTACTCACAGTACTACAGTATATATTTTCCTATTCAATATTCTATCAAATCTCTCCGTCCCTTCTCTCTCTCTCTCACACACACACACACACACACACACACACACACACACACATATCTCCGTCTGTACCTCCCAGAGCCTCAGTGACTCTATCCCTGCACGTCTCGCAACTGCAAAGGGTATTCAGGTTTTTAACACGTGCTCGCGTTAACGTGACTGGACAGTGTAGCAACCACGGTAATGCTTCGTTAGGGGGAAGACGCACTCGAGAATCGGGGAAGAGTGTGTGTGTACGTGGCTGCGCGCGCGCACACACGCACACACACACACACACACACACACACACACACATATATATATATATATATATATATATATATATGTATGTGAATACATATATATGTATGTGAATACCCTTTGCAGTTGCGAGACGTGCAGGGATAGAGTCACTGAGGCTCTGGGAGGTACAGACGGAGATGTGGAGCCATGCTGACTCCAGTTCGGTGGCAAGGGCGGCGATGTCGGACGGCATTACTCGGACGACCTGCTCTACATTGACCTCCGAATAGTTTTGCAGTAGGAGGCTATGGTAAATGTCGTCCCAACCAGCTCTGTGGAAAGAGCCAGTTACCGCTGCACACAATCCACAAGACGTGCTCCGTATTGGAAGTCATTATTGCCTACAAGTTTGCCATACACCGTCCCTGACATTATTCTAATTTCCATGAATCCACATTTTCTTCAAACTGTACCTTTGTCTCTATTTCTAGGTTTTTATTTAAATATAAACAATAAGCCGAGACCCATTTTATTCCACTGCCTATTTGTAATCATGATATCCATCAGGCAACAGGTATGTTGCGAACGTACGTTTTTCAATGCTATGTCAATTGCCTCTTTGGCATATTTTACTTTGACGTTTATGACCGAATGTTGTGTGTGAATTTCAAAGGGATCAAACTGCTTAGGTCATCGGTCTCTAGACTTACGCACTACTTAAACTAACTTAAACCAACCTATGCAAAGAACAATACACACACCCATGCCCGAGGGAGAACTCGAACCTCCGGCGGGAGGGGACGAGCAGTCAGTGTATAGTCGACTGTTACTAAGTATCAGAGGAGAGTCCTTTAAAAAACGCCCCATAAATTCCGGGTTTTAAATATAATGATACACAGATATGCTACATAGCAGGATCGAACCGTCTACTTCACATACAGTAGAACAACATACTTAAAACGTCAGCTGACAGAACTAGAAAACGCAGAGAATCGGAAGCAAATACTTGAACAAAAGAACTTAATTAAAAGGTACTCGACCCATACAGTTCTACTACTTCAACCTAACTAACCTAAGGACATCACACACATACATGCCCGAGGCAGGATTCGGACCTGCGACCGTAGCGGTCGCGCGGTTACAGACTGTAGCTCCTAGAACATCTCGGCCACCCCAGCCGGCAATCGGTTTGTCAGTTTTGGACTATCTTCAGACAGTGTACCGTGGTGGTGGGAGGTGGCGATGAACGGAGCAGGTGTTATCACTTCACGAACGTCAAATGCTCATGAACAAACAAAATAAATGTTTTTTGCAGTCGAGACTGTTTACGTTTATTTGTAAAATATTTTTGTCAGACCGCTTTTCCGAGAGAAATGTTCTCAAAATTGCTGGAAAGTGTAATATTTTTGCCTTGTTTAAAATAGGATTCTTAAACTTGCTTCCATTTTCATTAAAAAATCACATATTTAATCACCGTGAACAATAATCTTTACCGAGCGAGGTGGCGCAGTGGCTAGCACACTGGACTCGCGTTCGGGAGGACGACGGTTCAATCCCGCGCCCGGCCATCCTGATTTAGGTTTTCCGTGATTTTCCTAAATCGCTCCAGGCAAATGCCGGGATGGTTCCTTTGAAAGGGCACGGCCGACCTCCTTCCCCTTCCTTCCTTAATCCGATGAGACCGATGACCTCGCTGTCTGGTCTCCACCCCCAAAAACAACAACATCAACAACAACAACAATAATCTTTAGTCCGTGCCTGGATGTTATTGAAGTGAATCTTCCGTCCTCCTGCTTTCCAAATGTAAGCACTGAAAGGCAAGTGTGCAGCACAGAACGGCTCTCCCCGCTAGCCTTACTCGTTCATCGTCCCTCTAAAGTGCCAGGCCTCGTGGGCGCCAGCGATTTGCATACGGCGGCTGCTGAGTGGAATGTAACAAGACGGCCGGCCCAGCGCGCGTGTGTTTTTGCGCGCCGCTGCAGACAGCGCTTATCATCTGTCGCCAGTTTTAACGGCCACTGCTTTCGCTAATGAGTCCAGTTAGCATTTTCGATTGCGGCGTTACGCGTTTTAAATGAGTGGCGAGCGCTGGGGGGACGCTCTGGCCGACACCCAAGCCGTTAAAGGGGCGCGAGTGCGACGCGCCCCGCCCCGCCCGCGATTGGCGGGGCCCTTCACGCACGCCGACGGCACTGTGATTTTCGGGCTTACTCTCGTTTTCATTAAAACCGAGTGAAAATTTCCGTTAACAGCTATAAAAGCAGCAAAGTGCCACCGGGAACATATAACAGTAATGAACAGCAATATACGGTTTGTTTTGAGAAGCCCAGACAAATCTATCGATTTCATTGCCACAGGGTTAGCGGGATTATACTAGCCGTAGTTGTCGAAACAAGGAACGCTGTGGTAGGTGCAGACACTCCGTCTGTCCTCGAATCAGACATGCAGGCGGGCATGAACTGCTAGGGAAAAGAATTGTACCGCTTTCGAAATCATGCGCTTTGAAAACATGACTACCTGTCATATAGCGTCAACTGCTTTAATAAATTCTAATAATCTGCATTTCTAACTTCTTCTCGAGTCTGTTGCTTACTAGCTTTGCATCTATTTTCCATTCCATTTCGTGATTCTATGATCACTTGGAATTCTAAAGCAGTTAAAGACGGTCACATAATTTTAATTTCTCTGTTGTTTGATAACAATGTGACCATTTCAGCCGAAATGGTCACATAATCTTTGGCATTAACGCGACATTGCAGAATAATAATGGCGTCATGGAATAACACGATACAGCTACCCAAAAAATCACTGCGGTCGTGCGGTAGCGTTCTCGCTTCCCACACCCGGGTTCCCGGGTTCGATTCCCGGCGGGGTCAGGGATTTTCTCTGCCTCGTGAGGACTGGGTGTTGTGTGCTGTCCTTAGGTTAGTTAGGTTTAAATAGTTCTAAGTTCTAGGGGACTGATGACCATAGATGTTAAGTCCCATAGTGCTCAGAGCCATTTGAACCATTTTGAACCAAAAAATCACTGAATCTCCTTCATATTTCACTCTTGAGGTGTAAACTCCGCACAACGTAGAACAAGTGTGAAACAAGACTCATCCGACCAAATGACTTTCTTCTATTGCTTCGTAGTCGAGGTTTTATGGCTTCGGCACCAAGTTTTCCCGTTACGGGCTTTTGCATCAGTGACAAGTTGTTTTTGAAATTCTGACCCGCCCTGCAATTCTCTGCTTATGGACTCACGAGTCGGCCCAGAGGCTGCGCGAATGCGCCACATCTGGTCTGTGTGAAGATGACGGCTTGCAGATCATCCGTGATGACGTGTCTTCTGACACACCAGTCTTCTGGTCCACACACTAGTCTTTTGATCCGCAATGACCCAATAGTCAGCAACAGCAGACCACGGCTGTGGTAAGAATCAGGCTGGCTGCATCTCGGTTCTGAAGTCAGCATGAAATTAGCAGGCAGCTTGTTGTGGTTTCACTGAATCTGAATAGACTATCATTCTGTCTGGTTCTAGTGACGTGTAAACAATATCTGTGAACCGCGAAAATTTATTTTCAAAAATCTTTTCTTAAAGAATTTACTTTATTTGCTAGCGATTAGCCGGCCGGGTGGCCGAGCGGTTCTATGCGCTACAGTCTGGAACCGCGCGACCACTACGGTCGCAGGTTCGAATCCTACCACGGGCATGGATGTGTGTGACGTCCTTAGGTTAGTTAGGTTTAAGTAGTTCTAAGTTCCAGGGCACTGATGACCTCAGAAGTTAAGTCCCATAGTACCCAGAGCCATTTTAACCATTTTTGCTAGCGATTCATCAAGAGCATTAACACACTATGTGAGCGTGGAAGTAGTTGCCAAGGAGTAACTGATGGAAACAAATTAAATTTCAACCAATGGAAATTTTATTCACAAAAGCCTTTTCAAAAACAGATTTAAAATTTATAAGCAGAAAAGCACCTTCGAAATATCAAGTTACAATTTAAAAAATGTGAATTTTATTCCTAAAAGCTTTTTCAAAACAGATTTAAAATTATAAGCAGAAAAGCACCCTCGAAATATCAAGTTACAATTATCCAGAGGCAGAATAATTTTTTTTTGTTACAGTAGGAGCCTTCAGGCTGAGAAGCTTCCGCTCCCTTTCAACACGGCCGTAGTCACGACCGCTCACAACGACCTCTGAAAAACTATACTGGTGCAAATCTGCAACACACCATATTACTTTAACCTAAAAATTTTAACAACTCACACAAACACATTAACTATGCACACCGTAAGAGGGATGGAAATGGTACAAACACTCACACTAATAATTATTTTCCACCAAAAGTGCAATTTGTTTTTAAAAGGGCTCTTACGGTGGAAGGGTGGCAACTTAAGAAAAATTATTTAAATAAAACCCATGAAATTCAGACTTACTTAAAGTGTAAAACATGCTCTACATTACACATATACCACCTCGCAAGATGATAGGCAAGACAGAAACATATTTAAGGAATTTGGCCTTTACCTTAATTCTATAAATTCCTTAACACCGAATCCGACAAACATGAGAGAGGCAGCTATTAACGTATGACATACCGACAGACAGACAGACCGACACTAATTGCCTAACAAATGCGGACGAGAGACAAACGAGCAAGCTGGGGACAAGAGACTGACCAACAACACAAGTAGAATTTAACAAGTAACTGAAACAACAGCTTCTAGTAACTTGGATTTCTGGCGAAGACCTGGCCCCAAAACGCTCTCCCGAACCGTCCGCTGCCAGCCGCTTCAACGGATACAGGAAGGCGCGCCAATCTCCCGTCTCACGGTGTCGCAGCTCGTCCCGGCCAGACCGATGTCGTGGGTTGACCCCTGTTGCTCCCGTGTTGGCCGCGAAGCCACTACGCGTCGTTATACGGGGCGGGCATTGGACTCACGTGGCGAGCTCACATGCGCCGACGCTCCATGCGGACAAGTCATCTTGTGTCCCAGTGCGCGACCGACCAACCGATCGACCCAGCCGCCAATGCCCATTGCCCGAGCAAACTCGAGCAGACTGGCGGCCTAACACATACTAGCACTCCAGAAGACCGACAGACACTAACCACCTCACCAATGCGGACGAGGGACAGACCCAGACTAACTTGGCTGACCAACTGACCAGAATCGCCCAGGCTGACAGACTGCCCTGGCTGACCCACTGCCTCCGACAACCAGGCCCATTTTACCTTCTCCCGTCTCGACACCCTCGTCTAAATCCCTGTCACGGCGCGACAGCACCGTATCCTGTTCAACAACATCCGTTCCCTTCCCGCCAACAAGAACCTCTTCATGCACACCCTCGCCATCCATCGCATGGATGCCTTCCTCCTCAATGAAACCTTTCTTCAGCCCCACCACACCATACACACCTCGCCCTACCCTTAACGTACTGCAGACCGACAGACAGACAGACACTGACTGCCCGATACTAAGCCGGCTGACCAACTGACTAGACTCAGACTCACAGACTGACTGCCGAGTTTTTCTTCCCCTTTATTGTTATTTGAACACCTTTACATAAGGTGGGCTGGCAGCAGCATCCTACACCGCTCTGCAGCCACAAGTTGGACAAATGAAAATACAAAGAAGACACAAGATATTTTACAAAGTGGCGGGCAAAAAACAATACACACAGAAAACAAATAACACGAAGCCGTTCATACTCGACGAAAGACACACTAAAAAACTGTCGCACAGACACTGACGACTTCGACGGCACAGGTGAACGGAGGAGCGTGACGGTGAAGAACACTTAACACAAACACGATGGCACACACACGAGAAACTGATGGCGATGATCACTGGCGCGCGAATGTCCACGTAACGTGTGCGAGTCTGGGGACCTGCCAAGAGGGGAAGAAGAGGGTAGGGGAGGGAGAGGGGAGAGCAAAGATGCCAATGGCAGAGGAGATGGTAGGAGGAATGGAGATATGGAGGTAGGGGAAGCCCGGGGGAGGAGTAGGGAGAAGGGAGGAGGGAGGGAAGGGGGAGAAAAGGGAGAGAGGGTGCCCATAGGAACAAACACAGGAAGAGGGAGGGAGGATCGAAGTTGGTAGCAGGGGTAGATGGAGGGGAGGAGGGCATCATCAGGGAGGCGGTGCTGGCGGAAGCCACCTTGGGAGAGGGTATGGAGAGTGAAGAGATGGAGAGCAGGTGGGACGTGGAAATACAGGTGCGGCAGAGGACAGGGCCGGGAGAGGATGGGAGAGACCAGCAGGTGAGGAAGATCGAGTTTACGGGAGGTGTAGAGGATCCGTATCTGTTCGAGGAAAAGGAGGAGGTGGGGGAACAGAATAAAGTCGTACAAGATCCATGTGGGGGAGGGGAGACAGATGCGATAGGCGAGGCGAAGAGCATGGCGTTCTATGATCTGAAGGGATTTGTAGAAGGTAGGGGGAGCAGAGATCCAGGCAGGGTGGGCGTATAAGTATGGAGGATGGTGGAGGGGTGCAGACCCCATGTACGGCCAGAAAGGAGTTTGAGGAGACGGAGTCCGGAGCGTGCCTTGGCTTGAATTGTCTGGAGGTGGGGGGTCCAGGAGAGGCGACGGTCGAGTGTGACGCCAAGGTCCATAAGGGTGGGAGTGAGGGCGATAGGACGGCCATAGATGGTGATGTAGAACTCGAGGAGGCGGAGGGAAGGGGTGGTTTTGCCTACAATGATCGCCTGGGTTTTGGAAGGACTGACCTTAAGCAACCACTGGTTGCACCAAGTGGTGAACCGGTCAAGATGGGATTGGAGAAGGTGTTGGGAGCGCTGCAGGGTGGGGGCAAGGGCAAGGAAGGCGGTGTCATCGGTGTACTGGAGAAGGTGGATGGGGGGTGAAGGCGGCGGCATGTCTACCATATACAAAAGGTACAGAAGATGGGAGAGGACGGAACCTTGGGGCACACCGGCGGAGGGAAAATAGGTGTAGGAATCTGTGTTATGGATGGTGACGTAGGAAGGACGTTGGGAAAGAAAGGAGCCAATCAGACGAACGTAGTTCATAGGAAGGGCGAAGGTTTGGAGTTTGAAGAGGAGTCCAGATTGCCACACGCGGTCATAGGCTCGTTCAGGGTCAAGGGAGAGGAAGATAGCGGAGCAACGCTAATTAAGCTGTTCGGAGAAGAGATGACTGAGGTGAAGGAGAAGGTCATCGGAAGAGAAGGACGGCCGAAAGCCACACTGGGTAACGGGAAAAAGGCAGTGCTGGCGGAGATGCTGGTGGATGGGGTGGGTTAGAATGGATTCCAGGACCTTGCTGAAGACCGAGGTAGGGCTGATGGGATGATAGGAGGAGACAGCGGACGGCGGTTTACCGGGTTTAAGGAACATCAAGATAAGGGAGGTTTTCCAAAGGTCGGGGTAGTAGCTGGTGGACAGGACTACATTATAGAGCCTGGCCAGGGTGGAAAGGAAAGAGACAGGAGCTTCACGAAGGTGGCGATAGGTGACACGAACTTGACCAGGAGCAGTGTTGCGTTTCATGCAGAGTGTAGCGATAAGATCCTGTGTAGTGATAGGGGCATTGAGTTCGGTGTGTGCAATGTTGTCCAAGTACTGGAAACCAGGTGCGAGGGGAGGGACAGAGGTGTCAGTTCGATCGCAGACATCCGGGAAGAGGGAGTAATCGAACTGGGGATCGTCGGGGATGGTAAAGACATTGGAGAGGTAGGAGGCAAAGTGAATGGCATTACTAAGGTTGTCAGGGAAGGGTTGATTATCATGAAGGAGAGGATAGTAGGGGAGGGGGTTTAGATCAGGTAAGGCGGCGAAAGGCTGACCAGAACTTGGACGAGTTTATAGAAAGTGTGGCATTTAAATGGGTGCATGTCTGTCGCCAGTCCCGGCGTTTCTTAGCCGCGAGCAAGTTTCAGATGTGTTGCTGGAGTTGCCGGTGGCATCGTAGTGTGTCTGGGTCACCTGTGTGGAGAAACGCATGGTAGAGATGGCGGGATTCACAGAGGAGGAGGACGGCCTGTGGGGGTAAGGTAGGACAGTGGGGGTGGACGGCGTCAGAAGGGACATGGGCCTCCACAGCCTCAGACAAGGTATGCTGGAGAAAGGAGGCAGCATGGGTAATATCATCAGGGTGGCGGTAGGTGAAGGGGTGGTCATAGACCTGGGTAGATAGGGCATCCCAGTAGGAATTCCAGTCGGCACGCGAATAATCATGGATGTATGGACGTACTTCGAGGTAGGTTCATGACAGGGGTCGGGGCAGGGGCGACGACCATCTGAAACAGTGAGGAGGACAGGGAGATGGTCGCTACCAATGGGGTCCAGGACATCCACCATTATGCGGCCAAGGTGGTTAGGGGAGGAGAGGATGACATCAGGAGTGGAGTTGGACTTGGGGCTGGTGTGCTGGGGAATGGGGTCGAGGTCGCCTTGGAGTGAGGAGAGGAACCGATGCCACCGCCGTAACTGGGTGGCGGAACGACTATGGATGTTGAGGTCGGCAGTGATCATGTAGGCCGAGAAGGTACTTTCAATGTGGGAGAGGAAGTCAAAAGGAATAGAGGCATTAGGGCGGACATAGATGGTAGCGCAGGTGATGGTAAGACCAGGGAAGAAGAGACTGAGGATCAGGTATTCAGTGGTGTTGGGAAGGAGAGGTTGGAGCCGAGCTGGGATCTGGCGGTGGTGACCAATGGCAATTCCTCCACATGCTATTGGGAAGGGATTATCGGAGTGGTGAAGGAGGTAGGGCGAGGTGTGTATGGTGTGGTGGGGCTGAAGAAAGGTTTCATTGAGGAGGAAGGCATCCATGCAGTGGGTGGTGAGGGTGAGCCTGAAGAGGTTCTTGTTGGCAGGAAGGGAACGGATGTTGTTGAACAGGATACGGTGCTGTCGCACCGTGACAGGGATTTAGACGAGGGTGTCGAGTTGGAAGAAGGTAAAATGGGCCTGGTTGTGGGAGTAGGTGGCATACATTTTTAGGTGGAAGACGGAATGGGTGGCGAGGGATATCTGCTAGAGGGTGTGAGGGTGCTGTAAAGGGTGAACATTTTGGAGAACAATGGTGAGGAACCTGATGATGTCCTCAGCAGTGGGGGTGGGGGTGGGGGAACGAAGGGAACTGCCAGGAGGGGTGGGGGCGTCCAGAGGGTGGACAGGGATAGTGAGTTCAGGAGTGGTGGGAGGGGGTCGGGCTTTACATTTTTGGGAGATTACCGGTGTTACAGGAGGGAGGGGACTGAAGGTTGGGGCACTGCCAGAGGAAATGCGGTTGCTTACAGTGCGGGCAGATGGGGGCCTCGCAGTTCTCAGATGTTGTATGTGCATTATAACGCAGACACCTCTGGCAGCGGAGGGACTGAGGAGGGGAACGGGAGGGGTCGACTTTGTAGCATTGGTTGAAGAGGATGGCACCATCCTTCAGGAGGCAGCCAACGGAGGGGGCGTATTCCGATAAAACACGCATGAGGCAGGTGGGGCCGGCGGAGTTGAAAATGCGGCGGACCGCAAGTACCTCCAACGAGGGATTTGCCTTGAGCTCCGCCAACACCTCCTCCTTCGTGATCTTTAGACTAAGCCGAGTGATCACGGTGGTGAGCGTCGGCAGGCGGTGTGGGTGTTGGGGTTGGCTGGTAGGGGACGGGGAAGGAGCAGGGGTGAGGAGGCATTGGGCCCGAACCGGGTGATGGGGATTGGGGAAACGATGTCAGTATGAAGGGTGGGGCTGGGGGAAGAGATGAGAACGGAGTCTCTTTGGGGAGTGAGGAGGGAGATGGGGGCTCCGGAAAAGTGTTGGCGGAGGAGGAGTGAGAGGTTCCGGGCCTCGAGGAGGGAAGGATCGGGACGAGAGAGGAGGTATTTGTAGGAAGAGGGGGTGGAGGTGGGGAGGAGGCGGAGGGACCAGGGCCAGGCAGGGAGACATCCATGGCATCCTGGATGGGGGAAGGAGGATGGGGCGGGGCCTTTTTGGAAGCACAGGAGGCAGTGGTGCCACTAGGGCGACGGAAGGGTGAGAGGAGACAAGCGGGACAGGAGCAACAGGAAGGTGGTATGAGGTGGCAGGTCCCGGCGTGAACGCTGGAGTCGGCGCTGGAGATGGGGATGGCGATGGTGAAGGCGACGGCGATGACGTAGTTGACGGCGATGGTGAAGGCGAGGGTGAGAGCTGGGCATGGGCAGTGGCCTGTCGGGCCACCACCCTAGCGGGAGCTACAGTAACAAGCTGAGGGAGTGGAGGGAAAGGATCAGAGGTGGGGGTGTGGGAGGAAGAAGCTGGGGAGGGAGCGACAAAGAGCGAGGGCAAAGGGAGAGTGAGAAGAGGAGGGATGGAATGAGGCAGGGGGCCACTGGGCACACCACGTAATGGTGATGGTGGTGGTGGAGGGGGAAGTATATACTATTGCGGTGGTGGTGGTAGTGGTAGTGGTGGTGAGGGTTGACATGATGACAAGGAGGAACAAAGACAGGACAGGACGAAGAGTATAGAGGAAAACAGGGGACGGACGAAGACGGACGAAGACGGACGAAGACTAGTGGAACGCCAACTGGGGCCAAAGCCCCACTCCGCTGGCGCTGTAGGGAGGCGACCGCTGGCAGGAACGCTGGCAAGAATGCTGGCTGGCTGGCAGGAACGCTGGCTGGCTGGCAGGAACACTGGCTGCTGCTGCCGCGGACTGGACCGCCGCTGCTGCTGCTGCCGCTGCTGCTGCCGCTGCTGGCTGGACTGCTGCTGGCTGGACCGCTGCTGGCTGGAACGCTGCTGGTTGGCTGGACCGCTGCTGCTGCTACTGGCTGGCTGGCTGGCTGGCTGGCTGGCATCTGCTAAACCCTAACGCTTCGATTAATGACAAAAGCCACAATCGAAGGGCGGTATTCATATCGAAGTACCGCTGGAGATGACTGACTGCCGAGCTCATAGCGCCCCTTAAATACACGTGAACAGGCTACCTTCCCTTTCACACCAGAGGGAAACACCAAAGTCCGCAGCTCGTGGTCGTGCGGTAGCGTTCTCGCTTCCCACGCTCGGGTTCCCGGGTTCGATTCCCGGCGGGGTCAGGGATTTTCTCTGCCTTGTGATGACTGGGTGTTGTGTGCTGTCCTTAGGTTAGTTAGGTTTAAGTAGTCCTAAGTTCTAGGGGACTGATGACCATAGCTGTTAACTCCCATAGTGCTCAGAGCCATTTGAAACATTTTTTTTTTGGAGACACCAAACCTGCAATTGCCACAGCGGTGCCACCGCCAGCAACGGAGGGGGACTGCTTTACACTACGCGCTGCGGCGCACTTTTCAAAACAGCAAATTTTTACTACGGCTCAATTTGCACAAATGAATGTGTCTTCGAAGGGCCGATCCCGCGCCTATGACGTGGCGGCTCTGGGCGTATGAGTGCATTTGACCTCGTTTATCGGTCTCATCAGCACTCCTTGCCTTGCTAGGGTAATACTATAATTATTTCGAGTTGCCAAGGCAAGGTCTCTCAGCCTGGATATGATTTTCTAATGGCGCTCGTTTTGAAGATACATGGCGTTACTTCACATTGCCTTATTAAATAGCAGTGCAGCACCTGCGTTTCTGCTCTCCTCGTTCTGCGGTTGTGTGGCAATGCAAGCCTCATGTCCTGACGTCTGTTACATCGGCGGTGCCTCCTGTTGACATTCTGATCGACGCATTGGCTCAGAGCTAGCCTTCTCTGCTGTGAGCGTGCTGGTAGACCTTTTTTCCACAACTTTAAACATATACAACAAAGTTATTCTGCTGCGCAGCAGTGTAATGTTTATTCCCCCGGGTGATGCTGAAAGGGTCCTGTAGCCACCTTTCATTGCCAACTCTCGTAGTAGTCAAGTCGGCAAAGAGGTTTCCGCTACTTGGGAGAAATTCACCTGCGTTAGGTTGGTGGCGGAAATGGCATCCTGGGGTTTTCCGGTCCGCGCGGAGCGTGGAAGAGGCTGGAGAAGCGGGAGGCAGTCTGCCGCCGGTACGGGAAGCGTACACAGCTGTGCTCCAGTTGAAGAAGGGTGAGTTGGACTGACCGCGTGGCGCGTTGTCACATAGCGAGGGGAGCTTTTAGCTTTTGGTCACGAATTTCGTCTTATAAAGATTTACTTGCTGGGTTGCAGCAGGGAATGCAAGGCTTTTGTAGACTTTCAGTTTGATTCCCAATGCAGTCTTGACTTTGATCCGTGAGAGGAACGCAGCACAAGGGAGTTGCATATGTTGAAGTGCTCTCGGTTCAGTGTGAATGTTTATGTGCCTACAACTGTGTGCGTATGCTTCTAATCTTTTCCAGATCTTGGTAATTTTTGTGTATTTGTGAATTTTCTTTGTCTCATGTGATTAAAATTTGGCCACGGTCCATAGAAATTGTCTCCGCAGACCGAGTGGACACGCGAGTCTGTTATGAAACGTGTAGTATTTCACAAGCAATTGTACACAGTTAGCATGCAACAGCAGTCTATAGATGCACTACATCAATGTTTTAAGGAATAAATAATTTTGCCTTCAATCTTATCTTGTGTACCGATGTTACGTCGCCGTTACCTTCGCCATTTACCTCGTAGTTTTCCTTGTTGGCCCACCTATAGCGTTTCCATGTGCACAGGTGTAGTGATTAGTGTCCCTTTTTTTATCTGAAACAAATGCTCTGGAATAGATCGTGTTTTCACGAATCTTGCTGCAGGCTGCACTTACGCATGGTGTTCACGCCCTCTTTACTTTACTCAATATTTGATTCACGGGAAGAATGCCTGGATCATATTAATAACTACATCCCATTCTTTATCAATGACTTTACAATGAATGTTCTTTTGTGAGTTTTTCTTATTAATAAATTAAGTAATTTTCCGACTCAGTGCTACTTCTTCTTTGTCGTGTGGCTAGAGTTGGTGGCGACCCTATCTTTTATATTGATTTCAGTGTCAAGTAGCATTTTCTTATTCAAAGTGCGCGTGGCTCTTTTAGCTATCAGGATACATTCAAAGGGCGCTTCATGCTTCTTGCACATAGCGTCCTTTTATTCACGCTACTTATATTCACGCTAGTTACAATGCGGTGTTCCAAGACGACAAGGCCCTTGTTCACACAGCTCGCGTCGTCCAACACTCGTCTTGTGAGCACGAGGATGACGTGATACCTCTCCCATGGGTACCACAGTCACGAGATCTCAATATTAGTGTGCCTTCGTGGTCTACTTTGGAGAGAGAGGTGCGTAATCGCTAGCCACATCCATCATCGTTACCCGAACTTGCCAGTATTTCGCAGGAAGAATGATATCAGATTCCGTTAAAAACCATATAGGGCCTGTATTTATCCATTTCGATACGAGTCGAGCCAATGGGTTTCCTGCACCGTATTAGGCATAATAATGCGTTTTTGGTGCTTCCATATTTTACTTCATCCCCTGTATTCATGTCTGAATGGGGCCTTGAGGCCCATTGGTGGCTCTGTCAGATTTACTCCCATTTTGTGATTACTTGTTGTCTCACATACTTTCCTCCGGCTCTCAGAAGAAAAGCTGAGAAGGAGCCAATTTTTAATAAGTCAGATCTAATACGCCTGAAGTTATGCAAACCACCTGGGGCACATCTTCAGTTCACAAACGTATTCGATGTCACCGAGAAGAGAGGAGAACACTGGACTGAATCTCCACACAACGTGCATCAAATGAAGGTTGCACGGCTTGATATTCCCTGCGAATCTTGGAAACTTAACCGTATCCAAAAAGGACAACGAAGATGTGAGAACATCTCGAAGAAGAGTTATTGACAAAGTGCTGCGTAGCGACTGTAATACGGAGGAAGGTATAACATGAATTTAAAGAAAGTCTGAAATACTTGCATGAAATGACGCTGAGTGTTGTGATCTGGTTTTCAGTTTTAAGCATTAACGTTTAAATATATTGTGAATGTGTTTAAGTCATTTAATGTCATAGATAACAACAACATAATGTCATATTATGTGGACACTATACCGTGGCAGTTTTAGGTGGGGAGTATTTGAACTATTGTTGAGTAGGATACGAGTAGAGGTCGGACCTAAATTACCACTGCCAACAACAGCAAACAATTGCGCTGTAGCCACTGCCAAATGCCTTGTGTATTTATATTTGTTTTGTGTCGTGGATTCCTTCTTTTCTTTCTTTTTTCTTATTCTGAAATGAGTGAAGAGACTAATCGTGGTTCATAAAGTGGTTCGAATGCAATTCTCACCACAACAAAAAGAATCAGCGATCTCTATGACTGTTCTGCTTTCGTGGAAGCACAGAACGCGGACGTAGGATGGCAGCCCTTTGAGGGGTAGGAGGAGGCTTATTCCCTCGTATCGCTCGTCTCCCCTCGGCCGGTCTAAGTTTTCGTTTGTTTACGGTCACCGTCGACTGCCACGATATACTGTCCTCATAACAGATAACAACAATAATAACAACAACAACAGCAACAACAATAATTATAATAACAATAGACTTCTTCAGTTAATTGCAGATCTCTGTTTACAGCACGTGGGTCCAATGTTCTAGGAGGGGAGAGACAGTACAGCCTAGACGTCGATATTCTGCAAGTTAGCAATTAAAAATACATGAAGAGGATACACTTTGTCGCCTGACGTAATTGGTTGCGAAGAAGACAGCGTTTACGTCTAATTCCGGTGTAAGCGTCAACCGTCTGACAGACATGTTCAGTAGTTCCTCTTTCATTGCTGACTTCACAGGGCAACGTTTCTCCTTTATCGTCTGCGTTTCAGATTTACCGAAAAAAACCCACATAGTTATTACATTTCAGATCATATGTTGTTGGTGATCTAACATGGAATATTTACCTACAGTCTAACAGGAAGATCTTGTGGGCCGGTGGATTGATTATCATATGATTGATAATAATTATACACTCCTGGAAATTGAAATAAGAACACCGTGAATTCATTGTCCCAGGAAGGGGAAACTTTATTGACACATTCCTGGGGTCAGATACATCACATGATCACACTGACAGAACCACAGGCACATAGACACAGGCAACAGAGCATGCACAATGTCGGCACTAGTACAGTGTATATCCACCTTTCGCAGCAATGCAGGCTGCTATTCTCCCATGGAGACGATCGTAGAGATGCTGGATGTAGTCCTGTGGAACGGCTTACCATGCCATTTCCACCTGGCGCCTCAGTTGGACCAGCGTTCGTGCTGGACGTGCAGACCGCGTGAGACGACGTTTCATCCAGTCCCAAACATGCTCAATGGGGGACAGATCCGGAGATCTTGCTGGCCAGGGTAGTTGACTTACACCTTCTAGAGCACGTTGGGTGGCACGGGATACATGCGGACGTGCATTGTCCTGTTGGAACAGCAAGTTCCCTTGCCGGTCTAGGAATGGTAGAACGATGGGTTCGATGACGGTTTGGATGTACCGTGCACTATTCAGTGTCCCCTCGACGATCACCAGTGGTGTACGGCCAGTGTAGGAGATCGCTCCCCACACCATGATGCCGGGTGTTGGCCCTGTGTGCCTCGGTCGTATGCAGTCCTGATTGTGGCGCTCACCTGCACGGCGCCAAACACGCATACGACCATCATTGGCACCAAGGCAGAAGCGACTCTCATCGCTGAAGACGACACGTCTCCATTCGTCCCTCCATTCACGCCTGTCGCGACACCTCTGGAGGCGGGCTGCACGATGTTGGGGCGTGAGCGGAAGACGGCTTAACGGTGTGCGGGACCGTAGCCCAGCTTCATGGAGACGGTTGCGAATGGTCCTCGCCGATACCCCAGGAGCAACAGTGTCCCTAATTTGCTGGGAAGTGGCGGTGCGGTCCCCTACGGCACTGCGTAGGATCCTACGGTCTTGGCGTGCATCCGTGCGTCGCTGCGGTCCGGTCGCAGGTCGACGGGCACGTGCACCTTCCGCCGACCACTGGCGACAACATCGATGTACTGTGGAGACCTCACGCCCCACGTGTTGAGCAATTCGGCGGTACGTCCACCCGGCCTCCCGCATGCCCACTATACGCCCTCGCTCAAAGTCCGTCAACTGCACATACGGTTCACGTCCACGCTGTCGCGGCATGCTACCAGTGTTAAAGACTGCGACGGAGCTTCGTATGCCACGGCAAACTGGCTGACACTGACGGCGGCGGTGCACAAATGCTGCGCAGCTAGCGCCATTCGACGGCCAACACCGCGGTTCCTGGTGTGTCCGCTGTGCCGTGCGTGTGATCATTGCTTGTACAGCCCTCTCGCAGTGTCCGGAGCAAGTATGGTGGGTCTGACACACCGGTGTCAATGTGTTCTTTTTTCCATTTCCAGGAGTGTATATAGTCATTGGAGGAAATTGGAATGTTGTAAAACATTGTTCGCCGTCTTTTACGAGAGGCAGGCAACTATTTCTGTGGGTAGCCAGAAAACGATGGAGAACATACTGACCATAGTTCCCAGTCTGCAAGTCCACACTGTTGTCAAGCCCACTGACAGAAATGTTTCTTTTCTCTATTTGTTCAGCGGCATCAGGACTACGATTATAAGTGAAGATTTTGAGTTCTGATTGATACATATATTTGTTAAAGTTTCACACGCCCAACATTGTAACATTCATTATGTTCATGCTGACAGTAAATCTCTCTATCCTTAACTGCACTATGAGCAGTTCGGGTGACCTCTACGGTTAAGTTCCTACTAAATTGTCTTTCGCCCTGACTACTGATAATCAAAATAAATGCTTGCCACAAAAGTGGAAAACAATTGTCATCACTTGCCACGCAGATTTGTTAACATTACGGGCGGCACATTAACAGTTATTTTTACGAAATCTAAGCGACCCAAGACTTGTACAGTCCTCGCGAGTTCACTTTCTATTATTACTGAAAATAAGCGTTTTGTAACAGGCTGTCTCTGAGGTCACCCGAGGCAGCGCGCACTCCGGCGTTTGACTGACGCGGTTCTTAGGGTGGCTGGGTGCAAAGTGAAGCCTGGTCTTGCCTCTCGGGCTGTATTTATATATGTGGTGCAACGGACGGCCAAGGGAACAACTGCTGTCATCCGCCCTATACACACGGTAGCAGTCTCTAAACAGTCGCTTTCTCGGACACACAATATTTAATAGCAATGTTGTGAATCAATTTGGAATCTTCGTAATTTTTGTATGAATGTAGTTAAGCTGGTTAAAATCACAGAAAAAGATTTATCTCACCTGCATTAAAACTTACCCTTCAAGAATTTTTAGAATGGAATTGACAGTAGAACATGACCTCTGAACAACTACTTTAAGAGACCTTGTATTGGTTGTTATTAATGTCAAGGTCCTGAAACTTGTTATAGCTGTATTATTTAATAGGTTTCACCACGTGATGTAACCAGAACTTTCTAGCATTAATATAACTTAATTTCATTCTTAATTATGGTGCAATATTTGTGCGCTACGCACAGACGCGTTATGGCGGTGTGGCGCTACTAAAAGTGAACTGGGTAAGTCCCGGCACACTCGCTCGCCTCTGTTTCTCACAAACAGTACAGCGCTTGTTTCGCCACTATCTTAATATTGGAGCCTACCAGGGTGTCTCATAAAGTTCTTATTATGCTCTTCAATAAATAAAGCTACGTAATAATTTGTTTATTTGTTTAATAGTACATGATTGCAATCCTGCTACGCATAGAAACACCCGCACCACAGAACCAAAGTACTCCGCTAGAAGAGCCAAACTGGTTTGCACCATTTAATTTTGCTTCCTCTAGGAGGAGGAGAAGATTAGTGTTTAATGTCCCATCGACAACGAGGTATATTAGAGATGAAGCACAAGCTCGGATTATGGAAGGGTGGAAAAGAAAAGCGGCCGTGCCGTTTCGAAGGAACATCCCGACATTTGTGGTAAACGATTTAGGGAAATCAAGGGAAACCTAAATCAGGATGGCCGCGGAGGCGTGTTTGAATCTTCGTCCTCCCGAATCAGAGTCCAGTGTGCTAACCACCGCGCTACCCCGTTTGGTTTGCTTCCTTTAGCGGAGTGCTACGATTCTGTGTTGCAGGGATAAGAGGATGTACCAGAAATGGAAACACGAACCAGCAAATATATTACGTAACTGTATTTTTTCCAGTCATAATTAAAACAACCCCGTGTACATTACTATTTACGCGATATTTTTGTTGTTCCGCCACTGATTAGGCTTGTACTACATGCATCTAGAAATCAGTATGCAACCGTTCTGGACGACGTTGTTATAGTTGAATTAAACCTGTTCCGTAGGTTTAAATTCATTTTCTTATTTACAGAAACTTACTCGTTTAGTGCTGTTAAAATAATTAATATCATTTTATATGGTAATATAATTTATTAAGTCCTATTTTACATAGTAAGTCTACACTCCGCAAACCACTGTAGTGTGAGGCAGAGCGCACTTTGTGTACCCCTGTCACTTCTCCCTTCTCCTGTTCCAGTCGCCAGTTCACCAGTAGAATTATTGCTGGTAAGCCACCACGTGGGCTCGAATTCCTCTAATTTTATTTTCAAGATCTTTTCGCGAGGTATACGTAGCAGGAAGCAATATATTTGTTGACTCTTTTAGAAACGTACACTCCCGGAACAATAAATCACACTCTGATGCAGAACGTCTCTCTTACAGCGTCTACGCCGGCCGCTGTGACCGAGCCTTTCTAGGCACTACAGTCCGGAGCCGCGCGACTGCTACGGACGCAGGTTCGAATCCTGCCTCGGGCATGGATGTGTGTGTGATGTCCTTAGGTTAGTTAGGTTTAAGTAGTTCTAAGTTCTAGGAGACTGATGACCTCAGATGTTAAGTGCCGTAGTGTCCAAAGACATTTGAACCATTTTGAACAGCGTCTACAAATGGAGTTGTCTGAGTATCATTGTGAACCTAATTGAACTCTGCATTAAATTTCAGCTATTAATAGCGAAAGTCCAGTTCAAGAATCACAAGAGAATGAGGTACGCTTGGAAAATGCCGGGAGTTACGGGAAGATTCCAGTTAGATTACACCATAGTCAGGCAGAGATTCCGAAATCAGATATTGCATTGTACGAAGTAACCAGGAGCAGCTAGAGACATGTATCACAGTTTTGTAACGATGAAGAGTAGGCTGAAGCTTAAGAGACCACTCAGGAAGAACCAGTGCACCAAGAAATGGGATACGGAAGTGCTAAGGAATGGAGAGATAGCTATGCTTGAAGTTCTCTGAGACTATAGATAATGCGATAATAAATACTTCAGTAGGCAGTTCAATTGAAGAGGAATGGACCTCTTTAAAAAGGGCAATCACAGACTCTGCAGAGAAAAAAATTGTAACAGGGCACTCACAGAATCTGGAGAGAAAAACATTGTTAAGAGGAAGATAATTGAAGGTACAGAAGAAATATTTTACTTGATCGACGAAAGAAGGAAGTTGAAAAAATGTTTTGGGAAATTCAGGAATACAGAAATACAAGTGGATAGGAATGAAATAAATAGGAGGTACAGGGAAGCTGAGGCGAAATGGCTCAACGAAAAATTTGAAGAAATGGAAAGTTGCTCACGAGAATAACATTCAGAAAAATTGAAAATGGAAAATAAAATTGAGGATCTGTTAGAAGACGATCAGTTTGGCATTAACAACGAACGATAAAGGCTCCACAGAGTTTGTTCTGACAATGCGGCTGATAATGGAAGCAAGACTGAAAAAACAAAACAGATCAAGACACGTTCATAGGCGTTGTCGACCTGGAAAAAGTGTTCGACAATGACCAATGGAGCAAGATGTTCGAAATTCTGAGAAAAATAGGGGTAAGGTATAGGGAAAGACGGTATGTACAATACGCACAAGAACCGAGAGGGGACAATAAGACTCGAAGACCAAGAACCAAGTGCTCGGATTAAAAAGGGTGTTAGATGGGATGTTTTATTTCACCCTTTCTGTCCAATCTATACACCGAAGAAGCACTGACGGAAATAAAAGAAAGGGCCAAGAGTGGGATTAAAATTCAAGGTAAAAGGATATCAAATAAGACTTTCTGCAACATTGCTAGCCTTTGTAAAAGTTAAGAGGAATTACAGTATTCGTTGAATAGTATGAACTGTGTAATGAGTACCGAATATAGATTGAGAGTAAATTCGAAGAAAGACGAAAGTAATGAGAAGCAGCAGAAGTGAGAACATTGAGAAACTTAACGTCAGGATTAGTGATCACGAAGTAGGAAGTTAAGGAATTCTGCTACCTATACAGCTAAATAATCCATGATGGACGTGCAAGAAGGACATAAAAAGCCGACTAGCACTGGCCAAGGTGAAGACGAGTATACTAGTATTAAACATAGGACTTAACTTGAAGAAGAAATTGTTCAGAATGTACGTATTGTATAGCAGAGGAACATGAACGATAGGAAAATCGGAACAGAAAATCGAAGTATTTGTGATGTGTTGCTACACAAGAAAATTAGGTGGACTGATAAGGTAAGGAAGAAGAGGTTCTCTGCAAAATCGACAAGGAAAGGAATATAGGCAGAACACTGGCAAGAAGAAGAGACAGGACGATAGGACATGTGTTAAGAAATCAGGAAATAATATCCATGGTAATAGAGGGAGCTGTAGAGTGTAAAAACAGTAGAGGAATACAGAGATTAGAATTCATCCAGCACACAATTGAGGACATACGTTAAAACCACTTTTTTGAGATTAAAAGACTAACATAGTAGAGGAATTCGTGGTTGGTGACATCAAACCAATCAGAAGACTGACGATGCAAAAATAAAAGAACCTGTAACGAAACGCGCTGGTCTTTCTTTGAATCCTCTCTATACCGTCCATCAGTCCTATCTGTACGGACTCCAGACTGACGATCAGTATTCAAGTAGCGCTCGAACTAGCGTTTTTTAGGTTACTTCCTTTGTTGATGGTCTACATTTCGTTAGGGTTCTTCCAGTGGATCTGTCAGATATTTGCGTTAACCGGGATTAGTTTTATGTGGTCGTTCCACTTTAAATCCATAATTACACATACTCCTCAACTTTTATTGAAGTAACTGTTCCCAATAAAGGTTTTGCAGTCGTATAATCATACTTTATGGATGTTTCTGTCTATCTGTACGTAATACGTTACATTTGTTTATGTTGAGGGTCAATCGCCTCGATCCTCTGCAGGTCTTTTTGCATTTCGCTACAGTTTCCTAGCGTTGCGACTTCTCTGTATAGAACAGCATCACTGGCGAAAAAGCCTAGTGGAAGAACTGCGTCATTTAAATATATGTCGAAAAGTGACAGTCTTGTAACATTTCGTTGGGGCTTTCCCGAAGTTACTTTTACGTCTGAAGACATCTCGCTATTGAGAATGACATGCAGTGTTCTGTTTGTTAGAAGCTCTTCGATCTAGTTGCACAGTTGATCTGATACTTCGTACGCCCTTTTTTTGTAATAAGGCAAGTGTCATGTATCACTTCAACACACTACAGGTTTTAATTTGCCCAAATAAGAAAACAGACTTTTACCCCAATAACTATAGCCCTCCTTATGATCTCTGTGTAGATAAATAATCTAACAAATACTTCATGAAAAATAATGAATACAATATCTGTCATACATTCGTTTTAAGTAGCATAGTTTTAGTCGACTGCTTTGGAAAATCATCTTTTGGAAGTATAGCTTATATTTTACTTTTATGATAACGTTATTTGCAAATAACATGTTCGAAATATTAGGATGCGCCATTAAACATTTGTAACTATTTGGTTTTAAAGGGAAATGAGATGAGAATGTCTATGGACTCACGAAATCGGTAGGAGTTTCTCACTAAATGGAATTTCAGTGAACAATTACGTGTTTAAAGCCGGTATCAAACTCCTGTGTCCGGAGAGCAATTGGCGAGCAAGATTCTACGTGGGCGCTTGAGCACACGCTACCAGCGAGCGCGCGTCGGTTGCGCTGTATGCATTTCAGATTTGCAGCGGAGGCGACGTTGTGTACGACGAGAAATTACACACACGTTTGAGAGACTGTTTGCTGTGCGCAAGCGGTGCATTAATGACACGCGTTGCAGAGATCTAATATTACCCGTAGCTGCTGCATTAATTTCGTTAGTAGTTTGGAAACATACAGCATATGGGAGCTTGGAAAATGTTCTGAATTACTTGCGGAAGTTCAAAGCCCTTTATCACGGAAAACATGGATGTATACAAATAGCTTTTTAAACTATTAATGCACTGACGACTGTTTTACTGTTGTCAGTCTGTTGTTTTAGTATAAGACTGAATTAATTTTACCTTTGATGATAGAAAGAGACACGAAAAAATTCACTTGGGCACTCTGTGCCTCGATATGTTTCGCTGTTAGCTTTGACGTTTTCAGTACCGGTACCGTGGAAATCACGTTACTATCGATCATAACAACAACAAACAACGAAAAGACGTCCGACAAAACTGATAGATGCTTTCGTATAGGAAATGAAAAACAGTTTCTCAAGTGAATAAAATGTTACAGTTTAAAACTTGCTGGCTGATCGAAACTGGACTCAGAGAATTTTAATCTGCCATGGAGTTGAAAACTACCAAACAGTCATCTTCAGAGTGAAAATCCAGCAAACATCCCATAATTTCGACCGCGGCTGGAAATTCGTGAATGGTAGGAATATGTGTCTGGATTCAGGCGTGTATAAAATTAAGTGCAGTGATTGCAATAAACAGTACGGAGATACAGGAGGGAGCTTCTAAATTAGACTCAAGAGGCGCACATACGCACAAAACAAAGCCGCGTTTGGAGCACATATTGCGACATTAAAACTCTGTATCAAACACACATCTTACACAGGGCTCAAACAGGACAATTCGTGAACATCTCAGAAAAATTTGAAATTTACAGTCACAAAAAACAAATTTTGAATGAAGAGAGCGACTTTAATGGTAATGCCTATTTCGATATTTATGAAAACTTAGTAAGGTGATGGTTGTTGCTTGTGGATGTCAAAGGCAATAGAGAGGAGCATGTGCCATGGGAACAAGCGAGAGCTAGTGTGTTGTGATGGGATCGGTGATGTACCCCTTCCATGCTGCCCCCTGCCCAGGGCAGCGGTTTGCCGACAGGTGTCTGTCCTGTTCGGGGCACAACATATAAGCAGCGGCAACGTGAGGGAGACGCGGGCCGACCGCTGTGACCGAGCGGTTCTAGGCCCTTCAGTCCGGAACCACGCGGCTGCTACGGTCACAGGTTCGAATCCTGCCTCGGGCATGGATGTGTATGATGTCCTTAGGTTAGTTAGGTTTAAGTAGTACTAAATCTAGGGGCCTGATGACCTCAGATGTAAAGTCCCATAGTGCTTGGAGCCATTTGATTTTGAGCAGTCGGCGACGGAGGCAAGCCTACGGTAACACCATTAACCCGGTCTGGGCCTACGGTTTTAATGATACATTTTTGTGACTTATTTTTACATATGATCAACGACATTTTTAATAACGAACACACTCTTCAGTAGTGTGTTTCCCGGTTGTAATACGCGAGTTCGAATTAAAGCACTTCAAACGCATTAGCAAGCGAGGAGCTGGGAATAGTATGGTGCCAGAACACAAAAAACGTAATACTTAATCCAGAAAAAAGACAAATTTATTATATAGGTATCGTGTCTGTTCTTTCTGAAATGCATATATAATAAACGTACCTGAAGGCATATCGATCTTTCAGCGCACATGCAAAACAATGTCCGACCTCTCGTGAGAATACAGTAAGGCTGTGAGGGAGCGAAGAGGAATAATGGACAGGACACGCTAGTATGCAGTGTGTGCGGTATGGAGATTTGGGTTGAACAGGGGACGTGCTCGGATAGCCGAAGCGGTTAACACGATAGCACGCGCAAAGCGGGAAATCTGGGTTCAAATCTCGCAGCAGTAATCGGAAATCTCGTTCAAGTACAAAATTTATTAAATGAAATATCTCCATGCTGTTGTTGGATAAATGTAAGGAATGACCACTAAAGATTTAAAATTGGAATTCTGCGTTGAAATTGGAAATGGTGAGATAGTGTAAACCTGTTCCTCACTCAGGTGGTTCTCCCCCTACATAAATTCAACAAAGCACGGTATGTCCTAAGTTACTATAAAAGAGACGAAAACATTTCAATTCACACATGTTATCAAAAATATACATCAAGCACCAGAAATATTTAGTTAATGGTTCAGTTACCTGTAAAGACAGGAATGCAAAACAGGCAAGGAACGACTATAAAATAGTGTGAAGTATAGACCACAAAAATATTATTTCACCTCTCATAAATAAAGTAAAACGAAAATTTAGTCAAAGAACAGGTAGCAAAGTTCAGGTTGACCCAATAGTTCCTTAACATTTGAAACTGCATTAATTCACGGAATAATGATATGTAAAATAATGTAGGTATGTAAAACACATGCCTAATACGACATATTTTGTTGAAACAAAAAAAGTTCAAAAACCGCATGGCAGATGGCGCTGGACAGTCGAAGCCTATTTCTCACTCCATGGGTCCGTCAGCACCCACAACTGCAGAACTGTCAGGGTAACCCCGTTGTAGTGTGATGAGGATTTACCACGTCAATCATGATCTCAAACTTTTTCTTCGAAGAAATGCGGGTTGCTGCTTTTCAAACTTTCAGCGTGACGGGTGCGAGGTACGCCGATATGTTGTTGTTAAACGTCTGCTGGAAAGTACGACTTTTATCCAGTAAGTGTGATAGACGTCTTGCGCACATCGTTTGGTGAGGATCGCATGCTGAGCCGCCACGTCCGTCACGTTCGATCTCCTAGATTCTCAAACCCCAATCCGTGTGATTACTGGTTGTGGAGTCACCTGAAGTCGCAAGTCTAATCGATCGTCCTACCTCACTAGGAATACTAAGAGACAACATCTGACGTCAATTTCTCATAATACTTACTGATATGCCGTACAATGCTGCTCACAACATTGTCCCTCGACTAGAGGTATTGTTGATGAATGACGCCCGACATGTTGAGCAATTGTTGTATGGAACATAGTCTTCGCTAAAAATCATTGTTATGCTTTCTATTGTTTTTGTATCATATGAAACGTTATATATTGCTCATTTTTCCACTTTTGTGGTTGCAATAAAACCCCATATTATTTCAAGCAACTGTGTTAGTTTCTGCATCCCTACCTATGTTAATCCGTGAAGTGCTGAATTTTCAAACGTTAACGGAAATTTGGGTCTCCCTGAACATGTACAGAGTTTGAGTTTAAACTGGGATTACCCAGTCTAGTTTTATAAGAGAATGCGTAAATAAAATTTAAACCAGAATGCCTCCAAGACTTCACTTAAAACACCAATGGGTAAAATTAATCTTGAGTACCAAAATCAATTGCATAAAGGCAGGACACGTAATAATCACAAATTAAGAACCAGGTTCGAACATTATATACGTAAGTAACAATGACATGAGGAATTAGCTGAACCGATTAACACTGTAAATAAAACGGGCTTAACTCAAAGCTGAAGCACATAGTATTCAATATTCAGAACTCTACGGCACAGCTAATAGGTCATAATAACAATTCATATAGTGTGCACGTAGAGGAGAGACAAATAAAAGAACATGCTCCATGGCCATCTATCAGAAAACCCGTGCGACTTGCTTCTAGGGGATGTAAACTGATAGATTAGCAACACAGAGTAGCTCGAAACGATAATCAATTCCGGCAGTTGCTCGTAGCGCCCATTTGTCACGTAATTGCCGGCACTTATCCTTAGTGATCAAAGACTGACAGGGGGACGATCAGACCAGTTAATCACGGATATTGATGAGTTTCAGGTATGTTGTAGAGGGAACTGGCCAGCGGCTTTTCATGCTTCAACTCCTACATTCCGTGAAAATCGATACTAGAGACTTATGAGTATCTCCTATACCCGTAACGTTGCTCAAAGCGAGCATAGCGTAGCGGCTAAGGTTCATGGGTTCCACAATGACGGTACTGGTTCGGATGTTACCCGGGTAATTTCTTTTTTTTCTTTCAGATTCATCACACATAATATCATTAAATACTATATTTCATGCAAAATTATTAAAAAATAGTGATTTTCTTGTAGTTCAAAAAATGGCTCTGAGCACTATGGGACTCAACTGCTGTGGTCATAAGTCCCCTAGAACTTAGAACTACTTAAACCTAACTAACCTAAGGACAGCACACAACATCCAGCCATCACGAGGCAGAGAAAATCCCTGACCCCGCCGGGAATCGAACCCGGGAACCCGGGCGTGGGAAGCGAGAACGCTACCGCACGGATTTTCTTGTAGTAATTTCGTTAATAAAGCCATCACTTTCTTAAAATGTGTACTCTGTTTCTTACAGCATAGATTACAGAATCTTCTTAGTCGCTATCGCTTGCATCGCTTGCTGTACTAGAACAGAATTCCGGATGGTATTTGTCGTAGAAGCAACCGAAAAACAAATTCGTAGAGCACCAGCACGTTTAATGGAGGCTTTTGCCTTGCAGGTACACATATGTTTCAGGAGCGATATCGGACAACACAGTTCGTTTGGATTCAAAATGATTGCTCTTTCTTCGATCAACCTCGATGCGGTCCCCTCGTATTTGGTCATTCCTGTGAAAGCAGTGCACTAAATTGATGCTGAATTAAGGAACTTATGGGAACTTCCACCGAGGTAATTTCTTTATTAGTCCTTAGTAAGTAAGGAGCATTTTTAACATTTTCGTGAGTATTTTAATCTGCCTCCATAAATAAACATTATAGGGACTGTAAAGTGGAGTAAATTTTTGTGAGATAATTATTATGGTGCAGCCGCTTTCGTCTACAAAGATTTGATCGTAAACTGATAAGTCCGCTGTCCCCACGAATCAATTATGAAAAGAAATTTTTCGCGTGCCGCGTACGGAAGAATGGCAGATTTTAAAAACAGTCCTACAGCACTTTTGTGAACTTACCCGATTTCGTGCAGGTCTCGTTTATATTTTTAAATTTATGAATCAACTCGTCAACTCTTTTTTGAATAATCCGACCAAATTTCCCGAACGGTTCGTGCATAATTAAGAAAACGCAAGGGAATGTCTTTCCTGACGCTTTTATACTGTAATGTGCTGCGAAAGAATGACGAATCTCGTTCAAATCGGTTTTCGTTCCTTGTTCCGCAAGCGATCTATTGTACGTCGATTAATATTGGCAGTGCATTTGATCGGTATTAATTACATAATCGAGGTCAAAATTAGGGGTGTCTGGAATTCTTCTGCAACCGTTAATATTTCGCTTATCCTTGCGAAATCTTTGGATCTGTCGAAATATTTGGAATTTTAACTACAAATCACAAACGGAATCCACATTTGAGCAAAGTGTTCTGTAATTATGTTTGATTAACAGAATGACTACGGCAAAAATGACTATTTTTCAATAATTTTGCATGAGATACACTATTCAAGAAAAACAAAAGAGGTCGTCTCGTTACAGCACTCCATGGTGTTTCCCGCTGCGGAATTATCGACGCATGTCTTCTCGTATCAAGGTAGTCGCCGTTGATAGTTAAATACTAATAAAAAAAAGAGTTCGTGGTTCAAATTTTTCTATCGTTCGTTTAAATAGTGCCAAAAATAGAGGACTGTCTTCTCGCCGTCGCCAAACAAGTAGTGGATGGCGTGGCCGCGTATCCTCGTCACAGAATTCGATTTTGCTCTCGAAAAACACATCTCATCCAGGAAGTGAAGTTATCCGGTCGGGAGTCACGCGTGTGAGGGAACAAAACCGGGCGCACCAAAAGTCAAACGTCCTTCGCCGATCCGCAGTCAAGGCGGTGGTCATCCGTATCCATCACTCCGCAGGTGACACACAACCAAGTGAACCTTACGCGCTGCTCTCTACCTCTCTACAGTACCCCTGAGACTCATCAAAGTCCGTGATTAGCAGGTCTGATGGTCACCTTGTGATAAGGAGTTCACACGCAGCGCCATGAAGTCGGTGCCGTAGCGAGTTGCATGACTCCTAAGGGGGGGGGGGGGGGGGGCTGAAGGTTGCTTAGTTGCACAGCAAAGGTTACATCTACATCTACGTGATTACCCTGCTATTCACAATTAAGTGTCTGGCAGAGGGTTCAATCAACCACCTTCTAGTTGTCTCTCTATCGTTCCACTCTCGAACAACGCGTGGGTAAAACGAGCACTTAAATTTTTCTGTGCGAGCCCTGATTTCTCTTATTTTATTGTGATGATCATTTCTCCCTATGTAGGTGGGTGCGAACAGAATGTTTTCGCAGTCGGAGGAGAAAACTGGTCATCGTAATTTCATGACAAGATCCCGTCGCTTTGTTTTAATGATCGCCACGCCAATTCACGTATCTTATCTGTGGCACTGTCTCCCCTATTTCGCGATAGCACAAAACGAGCTGCCCTTCTTTGAACTTTTTCGATGTCATCCGTCAATCCCACCTGATGCGGATCCCACACCGCACAGCAGTACTCCAGAATATGGTGGACAAGCGTGGTGTAAGCAGTCTCTTTAGTAGACCTGTTGCACCTTCTAACTGTTTTGCCAGTGAATCGCAGTCTTTGATTTGCTCTACCCCCAACCACAACATTATCTATGTGATAGTTCCAATTTAGGTTATTTGTAATTGTAATCTCTATGTATTTATTTGAATTTACAGCCTTCAGAGTTGTGTGACTTATAGCGTAATCGTAATTTGATGGATATCTTTTAGCACTCATGTGAATAACTTCACAGTTTTCTTTATTCAGGGTCAAACGGCTCTGAGCACTATGGGACTTAACTGCTATGGTCATCAGTCTCCTAGAACTTAGAACTAATTAACCCTAACTAACCTAAGGACATCACACACATCCATGCTCGAGGCAGGATTCGCCTAGAAACGCTCGACCACTCCGGCCGGCTTATTCAGGGCCAATTGCCACTTTTCGCACCATACTCATACCTTATCTAAATCATTTTGCAATTCGTTTTGGTCATCCGGTGAGCTTACAAGACGGTAAATGCCAGAATCACATGCAAACAATCTAAGGGGGCTACTCAGATTGTCCCCTACGTCAATAATATAGGTCAGGAACAATAGAGGAGCTATAACACTTCCTTGGGGAACGCTGGATACTACTTCTGGTTTACTCGATGACTTAATGTCTGTTACTACGAGCTGTGACCTTTCTGAGAGGAAATCACGAATCCAGTCGCACATCTGAGGCGATATTCCATAGGCACGCAGTTTGGTTAGAAGGCGCTTGTGAGGAACGGCGTCAAAAGCCTTCTGGAAATCTAAAAACATGGAATCAATTTGACATCACCTGTCGGTAGCGCTCATTACGTCATGAGTATAAAGTGCTAGTTGTGTTTCACAAGAACGATATTTTCCAAATCCTTGCTGACTACGTGTCAATAAATCTTTTTCTTCGAGGTACTTCATAATGTTCGAACACAGTATATGCTCCAAAACCCTACTGCAAATCGACGTTATTGATATGGGGCTGTAATTCATCGGGTCACTCCCACTTCCCTTTTTCGGTATTGGTGTGACTTGAGCAATTTTCCATTTTTTATGTACATAGCGCTTTCGATATCATATCGAAGCTGTGCACGTGCGTTCTGCTCAGGCCATCTACTGCTCGTTATCTTGTGGAATTACATTAATTACATGAATGCTACCACATTGCTGTATTAATACTTTTCTACTTAACGACTGGATTTTCATCTTTGTGACCGATAATCTAGTATAGTTGGCTGAGACTGACAGTTCCAATTTATTATGTATCTCTATGTGTGCAGCCAGTAACGTCTGTCTCATTCCTTCCCAACCTAAACAACAGTGCACCGTAGAAAAACTTTGCAGTATAATACCTTTATTAATTCACGTTGGGCAAGGAATTTACGTAGAGATTCATTTCTTAGGGTCCATCTAGTTTTGAGAGATAATTTATCTGGTAATAAAAAGATAACGCAGAATCCATAGGTAAATACATGGCGGCTGTGGCCTGGCGGAAGCGCAACGGTCGTCTACCAGCAACGGATGGTTGCAGTTATCGCTTTCCTTCACGATCAGTGGATGGAGTGGTTTCCAGCGGAAGTCTTTCACAAAACCTCCTAGCGGAAAGGGAAGTGTCCCACCTAAAATTTCTGTCTTTTCCCCGATTCGAAAAAAAAAAACAAACCTCTTCAGTGTGGTCTAAATATTGCTTGACCAGCTCGGACCTTAAGTCTCGCCAGTCGCCTTCTTTATTAACAGGATTCATAGATCTTGGTTTGTGCTCACGCAGTACTTACCGAAAAGTACTCCTTCTAGATGCAATCCAGAGTTGCGCTTGGATCTACAGATATCTCTGCCAGCATCTGTACTTCTGCAAAGCCCCGTGCGCCATTGGGTCGTAAAGTTTTATGTGGACTTGCAGCCCGCATCGTTTTCTGTGCTCTCACTCTTCCGCTGTACAGCAAAAAGCTTCTCGTTCCTTCCGCAACTACAATAGAGCGGCATTGTCAGGCAAGTTGCGTCATTCCCTGCCATTAGACATGCCCCCGCGTGTAGACACATCTCAACGTGGTCTTAGAAAATGTTAACAGCACTTTTACTTCTCAATAGCGATGTGATAATTCCTAGTGGAAGTCTTAAACACATGAGAGGAGAAGAGGTTGTGAGTTGTGTTTCTCTCTTAGTTTTATCTTCTGCTGCCTTTTCTTGTGGGCTGTTGCCGTACTTTTTTCACAGAGACAATAGTTATCATTCTGTTAGGCATCTCTGGATCAATACAAGTTGCCAGGGCAGGTAGAAAAATAAGTTCGAGCAGTAACCGTTTTGTGCTGCCATTGACTGGCGCTGTGATGTCACTGAGGAACAGCCTCTGTCTGGGAACAGCGCTATAACATTTATGCCATATATTTGTGGTATGTTTAAGTTGCTAGTTTGCTATTGCTAGAATGTTACTGCTATGTTCTGTGACTTGCTCAGCTTTTAATCAGACACTGCTGTTTTTTTTTTTTTTTTTTTTTTTTTTTAAGTCAAGGATCTAACGAATCGAAACATGAAAAAAGTGCAAAATATGGTCTCTTTTTGCAGTTTTCTGTCAAAGTAAATGTTAGAAATGGGCATACAATTTTCTAAGCTGGCCCTGAGAAAAGTTTTAATGAGTAAACAAGAGCTATATAAAGCTCATTTTAATTTTTTATTCATTTTCACTCAAGAAATTATACAATTATCTAAATTGTAAAAAGCATTTGAAACGCCTATTACAACAAAAACATACTTCAAAATTGTTTAGAAGGCAGCTGAAACAGCGGTTTATCCAAGAACGCAAGGTTGACGCTGAAGGTAGACTTTAAAATTGCTACCTTTTTGCAAAATGGTGCGTTAAATACTTGAATTGCAGATTTACTCTTTTACCCACCGAACTCCTTTTGATCACGTAACAATCTTTTGATCTGATTGGGCGAAAAAATTTTCCTAGTATTCCATTAATTTCACGAGACACAAGAGCCTTTTCATTACTTTGTTCATCGCGCAGACGCTTCGTTGATGAAAACTAACTTCGAAGACCTGTATTACGTGCTTGCAATTTTGTGTGCATTTTTTTCAGACGAGCATTTCTCCTCTGCAGTCCGCTAATGGATTCTGTAAACTAGCTTTGTCTGAAGAATTACAGACAACGTCAACTATAAATGTGCATTTATCAGAACAGGCATTCTTCTTCCATGATAAAAGCTTCTCTAAAGTCTCTAAGCCTCTTTTATGTATCTAACGTTTTTTAAAGGCTTCCTCCTTTTCTTTTCTAGGACGTGGTGTGCTATAACTGGCGTTATTACTACAAGGTAAGTTAAACGATGGAAATGCAACGCTCTTAAGCACTCCTTTTCGTGATAAATTTAACAGTTTCTTATGCAAGTCTACAAAAAGATCAGTTTCTTTGAAATGACGAGAGGGTATTCTAAAATTGTCAACACTGACAGTGTCTTTTCTACAGCATTTAGACACCCATATTTTTCCCAGACTTTTATTGTGAGAGAAAAAATGAAGCACTACTTTAGTTCCTTTACTGCTTCGATTGTGAGAATTACAGCCAACACCAGCACAACCTGAAATTGCTTGCACACACTCACATCAGTTTCACTTGCAAATCATTCAGTACACGAAAGCAACCAAGCGAACTCTTGTAATTACACTGCTTCCAACATACAAATATGGGTACGAAGTGTTCCTGTCTGACGTCAAGCGCACAGTAGCAGAAACGCGTATGCTATTGCGATAGTCAACCCCCCCCCCCCCCCTCCTCCCTCCTTGTTTCAGAGCAACCTGTTAAAGCCTGAAACTGAATGGTTAATCTGCAACTACCGTTGATGAGAACAACTGAACGATCCTGTTGTAATTGCGAAAGGAGGTACAACAGTAGTTAATAATAAAAGCCACTAAAATAATTAGTTGACACTCATGTTCCACTTGATGATATAAATCAAGCTCTCATTCATTAGTTATGTTGCAGCATCTATATCTACACGTAAACTTATGTCTACATTTACATCCATATTCCGCAAACCACTATAAAGTGTTTGGTCGAGGATAATTCACATCTGCCACATATTTGGGCGTCTTTCCGTTCCAGTCACCTATGGAGTGCCGGAAGAATGACTGCTTAAAAGCACTGGAATTAGTCCAATATTTTCTTCGTTTCCCGTGTGGGAGTGATACGTAGTAAATTGCAGTATAATTCTACATCCATCACGTAACACTGTTTCTTGAACTTTGTAAGCATACTTTCGCGGGATAGCTAACCTTTAAGCGTTTGCCAGTCTACGTTTTCAGCATTTCCGTGTCTCTCGTAGATCAGACAGTTTTATGACCATTCGTACTGCTATGTATGTATGTATTAAACCGGGGACCTAGAAACGACGGAGAGGCTTCAGTGGTTCAGTGGTTCACAATCCAACAACAGGCCACAGCAGTCCACTCACCCCACCGCCGCCCCACGCCGAACCCAGGGTTACTGTGCGGTTCGGCCCCCAGTGGCCGTTCCTGGAAGAGAGACAATGAAGGTAAAATAAGAGATTCGAACCCACACGATGGCTCATTGGCAATCGTTCTTCCGGCGAACCGTTCGCGACTGGAACAGGACATCTACATCTCCATCTACATCGATATGGATATTCTGCAAATCGCATTAACGTGCCTGGCAGAGGGTTCATCGAACCACCTTCACAATTCTCTACTATTCCAATCTCGTATAGCGCGCGGAAACAACGAACATCTATCTCTTACCGTACAAGCTCTGATTTCCCTTATTTTATCATGGTGATCTTTTCTCCCTATGTAGGTCGGTGTCAACAAAATATTTTCGCATTCGCAGAAGAAATTTGATGATTGAAATTTTGTGAGAAGATTCCGCCGCAACGAAAAACGCCTTTGTCTTAATGATGTACATTCAAAATACTGTATTATGTCTGTGATACTCTCTCCCCTATTTCCCGATAATCCAAAATGTGCTACCCTCCTTTTAACTTTCTCGATGTTAATCCTATCTGGTACAGATCCCACAAGGAAAATGTGGAAGTGATAGTTGTACAAAAGTACCCTCCCCCACAAACCGCAAGGTAGCATGCGGGGTATACATGTAGATGCAGTTAAGGCGTCATCACGTTGACTCGAAAGGGGTTTCCAGATCTGTACCGCGACGCATGCACAGAAAAAGACAAACAGAAAAATGAGCAAATGCACTGCAACTGTAGGATATGTGGTTGGATGCAATCGAGTACAGTGCTATACTATGCCGTCCGACCAGAAAAATACTGCATTTTCTCTAGGTGTTGGCAATTGTACTACATTTACAAGCAATTTTGGAATACGGAGCGAGAAGTGATGATCGCACGGGAAGAAGTGACATAAAATCTATAAAATTACGAAAAATGACTGAAAATTGAGGGAAAATACACCGAAATGCGAGAAATTTGAGGGAGTACTCGCATGTCTTCTGACTGGTGCAAAAAATTTCTTTTACATAGGAATGACTATACGACAGTAAGAGGAATACGAGAAAAAGTTGACATCGAAAGTTCGGGAATCAGGGAAACTCATTTTTCTTCGACATCGATAAGATGGTTGGAATAGAATGTTTAACGTGCTTGACCACCAAATGATGTAGAGTAATAAATTTATAAATGTCGGATCAAAAGCCCAAGTGTGGTTCGAAAGTTATCGGCAACGACCTTATAGATTTTTATAAAGTGTCCTTACCAGCTGGGGTGACTGCAATGTACGACTACATAATGGACCGCGTGTTCGACAATGTGCAGGACTGTTTAAGTGTTTTAAACACTAACACACAGTATTTACAATGTGCATCTCTCTACTCTCCGCCAATCACAACCTTGTGGTGTCAGCTAAGAAACAGCTGCTGCATGATTTTTCTTTTGACGACATTCTATTGTATGTATATTGAGGTAATACTGACACATGCAAATTGACTACTGTCTTCGATGCTTTCTTGGAAAAAAAAGCCATCTGCTTCTAAACTGACGTGGATCTCTGTTAAAAGAACGATGGAATGATCGCTTGTGAGGGAGAGAGGGAGATGTTGCTGCACATCATTTAGCACGTACTTAAACTTTTCTTTACGTTGTTTTCTCGGGGTTTGTCAGCTGTGTGGTATAACCTGCGAAAGACTCGTATACAGTTGTGTGTCTGTGTGTAACTTAGAGCACAATCTACCTGAAATCGTTAACAGCAAACCTCTCTAAACCACAGTCATCAGAAGACTTGCAAATCATGTGTGATGAAACATGTCAATCGATGGAAAACCTGTTTGGGGACCATGCTCCGGGCGAACGAAGATGTAGGAGAAGTAGTCCGTTTCTCTGCCACCTCTTGGGCGTAAATCGAATCTTCAGTTTTATACATATAGGTACGAAGCGACTGTTACTATACTTTTCATGTTCGTCCTATCCTAAATGCATGCAAGTGGATCATCGGGGAGAGGGTAAGTCCAAGGTTTTTTTAGTAGGTTGAGGTATAAGATGCTCAAATATTCTCGTAAAAAATCAAACAGCACATGGATGTGTCAGCAATATGACCATATACAATGGAAAACTGGAAAAATATGGAAAATGACATAAAATCGGTGATATTTGAGGAAAATTACGAAAAATTGATTTGAGATAAGTAAAAATCGAGGGAAATACCGAAAAATATGAAAAATCACGAAAACCTAATAAAATTAGGGAAACTGATTGAGAATACATAAAATTAGAAACAAATATCATTGAAAGTGTACTGATCAAAATCAATAAAATTGCGTGTTCTGGAGGAGGAGAGTACACACCTTAATCGTGGAGACAGGAGGCATTCTAGAGACGTGGCGTCAAGGCGAAACGGTGATATTATCCCGCGCATGAGCAATATAGCCTAACATCGGGCCGTGACTTTTGTGTGCAAGAGGAAGGTTTCCAAGGGGGGTGGGGGGGTGGTGGTGATAAACAGCGGTAAGGCTTAAGACTGTTATATCTCCTCTGGCTACTGATCGTGGTGTTTATTTCCTTGTAAGACGTCACTGTTTCTTTGTACGAGGGTCACTCCAAAAGAAATACGCACTATATTTGCAAAAATACAGTTTTCATTCTGCATGTGTGAAAGTTATACAGTGTGTAGGTACATCCTTCCCGCTTGTTTTCAAACTTAGTTCAACCTGTTCCCGTGACTGGCGCCGTCACAGCATGTCTTCAAGATGGCTGCTACACTTGACGTTCCTCAGGAGCAACATGCTGTCATAGAATTCCTGTGCTGTGAAAACGAGACAGTGGGAAACATCCACAAGAGGTTGAAAAAGGTGTATGGAGATGCTGCTGTCTATCGCAGTACAGTTAGTCGGTGGGCAAGCAGGTTACGTGATGAAAGTGGGCACGGCAATATTGAGGATTGTCCTTGCAGCGGTAGGCCTCTTGCTTGTGGACATCATGCCAAGTGGAACCACCATAAATTCTGATGCGTATGTGACAGCACTGAAGAAACTTCAACCTTGACTAAGTCGTGTTCGACCACAACGGCAAAAGCAGGATGTTTTGCTGTTGCACGACAATGCACGGCCACATGTCAGTCAAGAAACCATGGAAGCAACCCCAAACCCGGATGGACAACGCTGAAACACCCGCCTTACAGTCGTGACCTGGCTCCATGTGACTATCATCTCTTTGGGAAACTGAAAGACTCTCTTCGTGGAACAAGGTTTGAAGATGATGACTCCCTTGTGCACGCTGCCAACAGGTTTGTCCAGAATTTTACCGTACGGGTATACAAGCACTGGTTCCAAGATGGCGTAAGGCAGTTGAGAGAGATGGAAATCCTGGGAGAAATGAAAATCTTGTTCCTAAAGAATGTATCTACACACTGTAAAACTTCCAAACATGTAGAATAAAAGATGGATAAAAAAATCAGTGTGCATTTTTTTTGAAGTGACCCTCATATGCATTTCTGGCGGTCGAAGATAATTTTATAGGGCTATTGTGAAGATATCATTATTTCCGAACCTTTATCGGGCTTGAACTTGGTAAACAGCAGGCGTCATGCACTTCTGGAAACTTATGTAGTGTTTGTGTTACAAAAGAACTGATGTTTTCTTTGGCGTGCAGGCAGTAGTTTTATTACTTTACAGTTTGTCACCATAGTTTATCATAGAGAAATTTGCAAGGCGAACGTATGTCATGCGCTGGTAATACACCTCTTACATTGGAATATTAACAGCGTTGCATTCCACATGGCTAACAGGTCAGAAGCCGCACCGCTCTAGCACTACAGTGCGCTTTAAGTACTGTGTAACGTTGTTACTTTAATTTGGTATGAAAGCGGTGCTGATAGTCAATAAAAGCGGGTTAAAAGCTGTGAGCTGTCTGGGGAAGTTAACCTTGCATTATTGCGCAACTGTTTCACCAGGTACCCAGTCTAGCTTACCAAATTCCCAACCAGACTAACATTAATTATAATCTTTTAATAGTCATACGACAACCGGTGATATATATATATATATAAAAGAGAATTTAAATAAAAAGAAATAAATCAGTTTTTATTTGGAATTTTATTTTAACATTGATCATTGAAATTTCAGCATATTAAATTATCATATTATATTATCAGGAGAAAGAAAACTGGCGTTCTACGGATCGGAGCGTGGAATGTCAGATCCCTTAATCGGGCAGGTAGGTTAGAAAATTTGAAAAGGGAAATGGATAGGTTAAAGTTAGATATAGTGGGAATTAGTGAAGTTCGGTGGCAGGAGGAACAAGACTTCTGGTCAGGTGACTACAGGGTTATAAACACAAAGTCAAATAGGGGTAATGCAGGAGTAGGTTTAATAATGAATAGGAAAATAGGAATGCGGGTAAGCTACTACAAACAGCATAGTGAACGCATTATTGTGGCCAAGATAGATACGAAGCCCACACCTACTACAGTAGGTAGTAGAGCTTCACTCCAAGTTTAAACGCAGCCAAAACCTCTCGGACAAACAGAAGCTAAACGATGTCAAAGTTAGCGTAAGGAGGGCTATGCGTGAAGCGTTCAGTGAATTCGAAAGTAAAATACTAGGTACCGACTTGACAGAAAATCCTAGGAAGTTCTGGTCTTACGTTAAATCAGTAAGTGGCTCGAAACATCATGTCCAGACACTCCGGGATGATGATGGCATTGAAACAGAGGATGACAAGCGTAAAGCTGAAATACTAAACACCTTTTTCCAAAGCTGTTTCACAGAGGAAGACCGCACTGCAGTTCCTTCTCTAAATCCTCGCACCAACGAAAAAATGGCTGACATCGAAATAAGTGTCCAAGGAATAGAAAAGCAACTGGAATCACTCAACAGGGGAAAGTCCACTGGACCTGACGGGATACCAATTCGATTCTACACAGAGTACGCGAAAGAACTTGCCCCCCTTCTAACAGCCGTGTACCGCAAGTCTCTAGAGGAACAGAAGGTTCCAAATGATTGGAAAAGAGCACAGGTAGTCCTAGTCTTCAAAAAGGGTCGTCGAGCAGATGCGCAAAACTGTAGACCTATATCTCTGACGTCGATCTGTTGTAGAATTTTAGAACATGTCTTTTGCTCGAGTATCATGTCGTTTTTGGAAACTCAGAATCTACTATGTAGGAATCAACATGGATTCCGGAAACAGCGATCGTGTGAAACCCAACTCGCTTTATTTGTTCATGAGACCCAGAAAATATTAGATACGGGCTCCCAGGTAGATGCTATTTTTCTTGACTTCCGGAAGGCGTTCGATACAGTTCCGCACTGTCGCCTGATAAACAAAGTAAGAGCCTACGGAATATCAGACCAGCTGTGTGGCTGGATTGAAGAGTTTTTAGCAAACAGAACACAGCATGTTGTTATCAACGCAGAGACGTCTACAGACATTAAAGTAACCTCTGGCGTGCCACAGGGGAGTGTTATGGGACCATTGCTTTTCACAATATATATAAATGACCCAGTAGATAGTGTCGGAAGTTCCATGCGGCTTTTCGCGGATGATGCTGTAGTATACAGAGAAGTTGCAGCATTAGAAAATTGTAGCGAAATGCAGGAAAATCTGCAGCGGATAGGCACTTGGTGCAGGGAGTGGCAACTGACCCTTAATATAGACAAATGTAATGTATTGCGAATACATAGAAAGAAGGATCCTTTATTGTATGATTATATGATAGCGGAACAAACACTGGTAGCAGTTACTTCTGTAAAATATCTGGGAGTATGCGTGCGGAACGATTTGAAGTGGAATGATCATATAAAATGAATTGTTGGTAAGGCGGGTACCAGGTTGAGATTCATTGGGAGAGTCCTTAGAAAATGTAGTCCATCAACAAAGGAGGTGGCTTACAAAACACTCGTTCGACCTATACTTGAGTATTGCTCATCAGTGTGGGATCCGTACCAGATCGGGTTGACGGAGGAGATAGAGAAGGTCCAAAGAAGAGCGGCGCGTTTCGTCACAGGGTTATTTGGTAACCGTGATAGCGTTACGGAGATGTTTAACAAACTCAAGTGGCAGACTCTGCAAGAGAGGCGCTCTGCATCGCAGTGTAGCTTGCTCGCCAGGTTTCGAGAGGGTGCGTTTCTGGATGAGGTATCGAATATATTGCTTCCCCCTACTTATACCTCCCGAGGAGATCACGAATGTAAAATTAGAGAGATTAGAGCGCGCACAGAGGCTTTCAGACAGTCGTTCTTCCCGCGAACCATACGCGACTGGAACAGGAAAGGGAGATAATGACAGTGGCACGTAAAGTGCCCTCCGCCACACACCGTTGGGTGGCTTGCGGAGTATAAATGTAGATGTAGATGTAGTACAAGTTTATATGCCAACTAGCTCTGCAGATGACGAAGAAATTGAAGAAATGTATGATGAAATAAAAGAAATTATTCAGATAGTGAAGGGAGACGAAAATTTGATAGTCATGGGTGACTGGAATTCGAGTGTAGGAAAAGGGAGAGAAGGAAACGTAGTAGGTGAATATGGATTGGGGGTAAGAAATGAAAGAGGAAGCCGGCTGGTAGAATTTTGCACAGAGCACAACTTAATCATAGCTAACACTTGGTTTAAGAATCATGATAGAAGGTTGTATACATGGAAGAACCCTGGAGATACTAAAAGGTATCAGATAAATTATATAATGGTAAGACAGAGATTTAGGAACCAGGTTTTAAATTGTAAGACATTTCCAGGGGCAGATGTGGACTCTGACCACAATCTATTGGTTATGACCTGTAGATTAAAACTGAAGAAACTGCAAAAAGGTGGGAATTTAAGGAGATGGGACCTGAATAAACTGAAAGAACCAGAGGTTGTACAGAGTTTCAGGGAGAGCATAAGGGAACAATTGACAGGAATGGGGGAAAGAAATACAGTAGAAGAAGAGTGGATAGCTTTGAGGGATGAAGTAGTGAAGGCAGCAGAGGATCAAGTAGGTAAAAAGACGAGGGCTAGTAGAAATCCTTGGGTAACAGAAGAAATATTGAATTTAATTGATGAAAGGAGAAAATATAAAAATGCAGTAAATGAAGCAGGCAAAAAGGAATACAAACGTCTCAAAAATGAGATCGACAGGAAGCGCAAAATGGCTAATCAGGAATGGATAGAGGACAAATGTAAGGATGTAGAGGCTTATCTCACTAGGGGTAAGATAGATACTGCCTACAGGAAAATTAAAGAGACCTTTGGAGATAAGAGAACCACTTGTATGAACATCAAGAGCTCAGATGGAAACCCAGTTCTAAGCAAAGAAGGGAAAGCAGAAAGGTGGAAGGAGTATATAGAGGGTCTATACAAGGGCGATGTTCTTGAGGACAATATTATGGAAATGGAAGAGGATGTAGATGAAGATGAAATGGGAGATACGATACTGCATGAAGAGTTTGACAGAGCACTGAAAGACCTGAGTCGAAACAAGGCCCCCAGAGTAGACAACATTCCATTGGAACTACTGACGGCCTTGGGAGAGCCAGTCCTGACAAAACTCTACCATCTGGTGAGCAAGATGTATGAAACAGGCGAAATACCCTCAGACTTCAAGAAGAATATAATAATTCCAATCCCAAAGAAAGCAGTGTTGACAGATGTGAAAATTACCGAACTATCAGTTTAATAAGCCTCAGCTGCAAAATACTAACACGAATTCTTTGCAGACGAATGGAAAAACTAGTAGAAGCCGACCTCGGGGAAGATCAGTTTGAATTCCGTGGAAATACTGGAACACGTGAGGCAATACTGACCTTAAGACTTATCTTAGAAGAAAGATTAAGGAAAGGCAAACCTACGTTTCTAGCATTTGTAGACTTAGAGAAAGCTTTTGACAATGTTGACTGGAATACTCTCTTTCAAATTCTAAAGGTGGCAGGGGTAAAATACAGAGAGCGAAAGGCTATTTACAATTTGTACAGAAACCAGATGGCAGTTATAAGAGTCGAGGGACATGAAAGGGAAGCAGTGGTTGGGAAGGGAGTAAGACAGGATTGTAGCCTCTACCCGATGTTATTCATTCTGTATATTGAGCAAGCAGTAAAGGAAACAAAAGAAAAAATCGGAGTAGGTATTAAAATCCATGGGGAAGAAATAAAAACTTTGAGGTTCGCCGGTGACATTTTAATTCTGTCAGAGGCAGCAAAGGACTTGGAAGAGCAGTTGAACGGAATGGATGGTGTCTTGAAGGGAGGATATAAGACGAACATCAACAAAAGCAAAACGAGGATAATGGAATGTAGTCGAATTAAGTCGGGTGATGTTGAGGGTATTAGATTAGGAAATGAGACACTTAAAGTAGTAAAGGAGTTTTGCTATTTGGGGAGCAAAATAACTGATGATGGTCGAAGTAGAGAGGATATAAAATGTAGACTGGCAATGGCAAGGAAAGCGTTTCTGAAGAAGAGAAATTTGTTAACATCGAGTATAGATTTAAGTGTCAGGAAGTCATTTCTGAAAGTATTTGTATGGAGTGTAGCCATGTATGGAAGTGAAACATGGACGATAAATAGTTTGGACAAGAAGAGAATAGAAGCTTTCGAAATGTGGTGTTACAGAAGAATGCTGAAGATTAGATGGGTAGATCGCATAACTAATGAGGAGGTACTGAATAGGATTGGGGAGAAGAGAAGTTTGTGGCAGAACTTGACCAGAAGAAGGGATCGTTTGGTAGGACATGTTCTGAGGCATCAAGGGATCACCAATTTAGTATTGGAGGGCAGCGTGGAGGGTAAAAATCGTAGGGGGAGACCAAGAGATGAATACACTAAGCAGATTCAGAAGGATGTAGGTTGCAGTAGGTACTGGGAGATGAAGAAGCTTGCACAGGATTGAGTAGCATGGAGAGCTGCATCAAACCAGTCTCAGGACTGAAGACCACAACAACAACAACAACAAATTTGATTCATAACTAAACTGGTGCCTTATTTAGGATTGTGGAAAATAGGAGTTTGTAATCTTATGGAACACATCAAATATGGAACCAAGATTGGGAGACTGCATACAACACTGCATTCATAAAATAACACACGAAGAATGTTGAAACATATGCAAGAGGAAATTAACCACAACCAATCGATTCAATTTTCACCCAAAGAAGTTACATTCGTAGCACAATCCTGTCCGTCATGTAATTACCACGCACTGGTATACTAAATTCATACTAACTCTCTGTGAAATCTTCCCAAAAAGAATAGCTGAGGGCTACTTTGATGATTACACCACATGCTTCATGTGGTCAATTTGGTTTACACAAAGCGTGTAACTCCACAATAATTTTGATAATTAAAATAAATTAGATCGAAAAGCAATTTACAAAAGAAAAACCTCGAACTGGTTACTAACGTCTTACTATTAACCTGATGGGTCAAACAATTATATAAGCACGTGGTAGTGGTCTCACAAAGTACACCCCATGTGGGTTGACCATAAAGAAAAGTTGCTATATTGAAAAATATTGTCAAGACGAGATGTTATAATCTCACGCACACTCGCATTTAAAATTGATGATCTTAGTTAGAGTTACTGATCAACACGTGGTTCCACTTTACTCACAAAGTAGTGACAAAGCAATTACTGGAAAATATTCTGAACTTCACACTCGAAATACACTGCGTTGCAATTTAAGATAACATTAGATATTTTAGAGCTAAACCTGAAATAAAGGTGATTAAATTTTCAGTTAGGCTGAACTTAAGAAATCCATTGTCCTACAGACTTAGCAGACACGCGCTTAGCCGGAGATCTTACCATTTCAGACGCTCGCCACCGACAGACTGCCCTGGTCCCTCCTTGAGGGTGGCTCACAAATACAAACGGAAGTGGCCAGAGGGGCAGCTTCCTATACCAACATGACAAGGGATGGACAGGACCATACTAAGGATAGAAACCTCTTTGCTTTTAGAAAGCGTAGCTACCTGTTCCGACGTTGGTCCTACTGTTCTCTAGCAGACAAGCTTGTCTGCTACCCTCAAGCATGCAACTAGAAATACATTTGCTCATTCATCCTCTCACACCGAAGGGAAGGGGGATGACAGTATCTTATCATATACAGTATATAAAAGAAAGCGGATGTAGGTTCCGTATGAGACTGTGTGACATGAATTACATATAAACTGTGTTTTAAAGTGTAGTAGTGTTACAGATCGTTCTTGTTTATGTGTAAACGTAACACGTTCCACTACTCAGTCTCCTCCCAGATAGTCAGAAATGCCACAGTAAATTTAGAAGAGGAATTTATGCCGTAAATGACAACAGATTTAAGAAATTAACATGAAAGGAATCCAACAGAGACCTTTCATAACTCCAACGCTCCGGGAAAAGACTGTGCAGGGAATTTTCTGGCCATGCTGGGACATTCCCAAGCAGGCTTCTCACACCCTACTTAAACCAAAAATGTAAAGAAAAGGCAAAAGGTCACCAGCTACTTGCTAAAACACAATCATTTCAACACATCTTTAGAATCTACCAATTTCAAAGAGAAAAAAAATCTGTGACACCTATTTAAAAGATAGTGTAGACCTAATTCGGTCAGCAAATAAAAACAGTGGTTCCTGTGTCATGAATATGAAAACAATTTCTGGTTGTTACCCTTATGGAGTTCACCAGTATTTGCTCATTGCAAGAGCCAACTAATCACAGGAAAATTTATGACTGTTTATTAACAAGCAAAATTTATGAAAATAGCAAAGGAGCCACAGCAATTTAAAAAACATGAAAATAACGTCAGTATTATAAAGCAGAACATTACAATGCACAATCCGCAGAAGCCAAAGAAAATGATAATAAGAGAAAAAATATGTTTTACAAAGTGGTTATCACAAAAAATTCTATATCTTATAAAACTAATAACTTGTAGAATCAAAATAAGTTTGTGGCACTAATTCAATGACTCTACTATATTTCAGTTAGTTAGCAAAGAATGATCACTGTGTCATTATACTGAAACTACAATTAATTATGTGATTGTTACCCTTAAGGGGTTCCTCACTATAAATATGCCCCATGCAAAGGCTAATCGATCACAGTCCAATGAGCATGAATAGCTACCTGACTGATAAACGAAGCAATGCCACAGGAATGAATTTACGAAACAAAATATCACAAATCTAATACAGCACACAAAAACAAACATTGATCAATAAAACAGATCTGAAAGTACAGTAGTCAACGTCTAAAAAAAACACCAATAAATAAAACACCTGCAAAATACAAGACTCAAAGTCTAAAAAAAAAACAATAAATAGAACACCTGCAAAATACAAGAGTCAGTCTAATAAACACCAATAAATCGAACCCCTGCAAAAACACACGACTCAAAGTTTCTCTGACAGAAACACACGTATATGCATTGAACTAAGAACCGTATAATCACTGTTCACTGACACACTCAGTAGTTCCACTGTTCCGAGGCACAATATAAGGGGAGGGGGGGGGGGGGGGTTCGTCGCCGAAGCTGTCACTAGGGATTTTTGTTCATCTGTTGCGTGCAATCCCACCGTCTCTGCCCTCTCATGAAGTTTCTCTTGGTGCTCCGTGTCACGTACATCTCGAATTGGTTCCATGTTTGTGTTGTCAAATTCGGGCGGTATCCTCATTTGACACGCCAGGTTGATATTCCTGGGCAAGGATGACACTTAATGGCTCTTCTTTGTGCCACCCTTAGCGACCAGAGAACATCGAACCATGATTTACTGTCGCTTGACAGTGGGTATCCGTCAGGAAATGTTGATAGGCGTCGTTGAAGTCTGCCAGTTTCTCTGGACAGTATGTGTCAAAAGGCTCCACGCCCCTTGTGTTGTTACATTCTTGAGTTATCCTCTATTGGCTCGCCGGTTTGATATTCCTGGGCAAGGATGACACTTAATGGCTCTTCTTTGTGCCACCCTTAGCGACCAGAGAACATCGAACCATGATTTACTGTCGCTTGACAGTAGGCATCCGTCAGGAAATTTCGATAGGCGTCGTTGACGTCTGCAAGTTTCTCTGGACAGTACCTGTCAAAAGGCTCCACGCCCCTTGTGTTGTTACATTCTTGAGTTATCCTCAATTGGCTCGCCGGTTTGATATTCCTGGGCAAGGATGACACTTAATGGCTCTTCTTTGTGCCACCCTTAGCGACCAGAGAATATCGAACCATGATTTACTGTCGCTTGACAGTAGGCATCCGTCAGGAAATGTCGATAGGCGTCGTTGACGTCTGCAAGTTTCTCTGGACAGTACCTGTCAAAAGGCTCCACGCCCCTTTATCCCCTGTCTTCTGTCGTTTCACCGCGGCCGTCTCGTCACGTTCGCGTGCGTGTGGTGCGTTGACAGCAGATGGATTTCCTTGCGGTGGACCGCTCGGACATCTCAGGTCATCGCCTCCAGGAAGGGTCGCATTGGTGCGGCCGGCCATTAGCTCTGGCTGCAAGGGAAAGTGTTTGCCGCGTACCCTTTTTTTTGTGGTCGACCGCGCTCCCAAAATGACCCGGTTGACAGTGTGTCCTGCTGGGAAACCCGCCTGTTTACTAGTCCTCCGCCGCTCGTGGTCTCGCGGTAGCGTTCTCGCTTCCCGAGCACGGGGTCCCGGGTTCGATTCCCGGCGGGGTCAGGGATTTTCACCTGCCTCGAGATGACTGGGTGTTTGTGTTGTCCTCATCATTTCATCATCATCCAGGAAAGTGGCGAACTTGGACTGAGCAAAGGTTGGGAAATTGTACGGGCGCTGATAACCACGCCGTTGAGCGCCCCACAAACCAAACATCATCATCATCAACTAGTCCTCCTCCTCACTGCTCCCGCTGTCTCGTAATAGTTTAGCCGGTTCGCTTTCACGTTCTCAACTGCATTCACAGAAATTGTTCATCATAGTTATGTGATTAAAAAATGTCATACATAATACCACTTAGTAATTTCTTTCACAATTTTTAAGAACAAAAGTGAGATTTAATTTTTTTTAAATAAAAAAGTTAGATGAATCAACAATATAAAAATAAAAGTTAAATGACTTGACAATATAAAAAATTAAAGTGAAATGACTTGACAGTATAAAAATTAAATGAACTGACAATATAATACCTAAATCCACATCACTAATGTGGTTCACTTGTGTTTTAGTAAATCAAATGCTACTTATTAATTCACTAAAATGAATAGGATTATGCCTTGTTCAAGTATAGGTCAGGACAGCATAGGGTTCACAAATTATTTTCACACACACATGCACACCTGTTGTCTATTCTACAAACTAACTACCCATAAACATGCATTACTCAAAATTTTACTTCAATCCACTACTAGTTAAGCCAACAAGCTACTTCAATGCTACTTCAACACCGTGTTTATATCACTACAACATTGTTCTAATTCGTCCTCTTCTTGACACTCGCGGCATATGTCTTGTCACATGATAAACACCTGATAAGAGACTCGCAATTATAGATTAATCATACTCAAATGTTTATACATAAAACAGTAAGACAATTTCATATAATATTACGTTATCACAAGAATTAATCACGCAGATGACTGTGAGAAGGGTAAAAAATTTTTTATCCTACAGGTTAGATTACATTTTCTTACCCATTTCGTTCCTTCTTTAAGTTACCTTTCGCTTCCAAATTAGTTATTTCGCCTGTGGTGGTCTTTCTGGATTCATTTCCCATGAATGGCAAAATTGTGGTCACCTCTATTCTGTAAAACAGTATCATCTTAACATATTGAACTTACAACAGACACAAAAGATCCGAATCCTCCTGTAGTTTAAATGACAAATGTTTTGCTTCATCCTTATTACCTTAAACCAAGCTTTCCTTCGGTCCCATAATCAAAATTATTTAATCTTCCTCTACCTTCAAGAGGGAAATTTCCTCAGTACAAATCATATAGGCTGCAGTGCATCCCGCACCAGCGAAAACAGTGAGCTGTAATGCTCACAGCATCAGCAAAACACATAATCGTCGTTTTTCTAGGACAAGTATTAACGCAGAGTAATTTTTCAGGCTCTGGCTCAACATCAATCAAGACTACAGAAAGGATCCATATTTCTGTTCCACTTTCCCTTTGCTGAAAAAGTGCTCGTATTTGACTATCACAATAATATTTCGGGGCCACGTAAATTACACAAACCACAATTCTTCTTTCACCTTGAAGGGAATCAATATACTGACGAAATCCACAGACAGCACTTTACATACTCAGCTATAAAGAACAAAAAAGACATATATCATCAATATTAACATATCATCGCATATTGGGAAGCCATTGGTTAAACAATCGTATTATCGCATCCTGTTTTCAAGATTCCAAACTTACTCATTCCTTTCTCAGAGTTCTCTTATGTTAAAATATTCATACAGCACGCATACTATAGTAAGAGATCCTCATTTATACTGACAGATATAGAATAGTAATAGATAGATAATAGCACTGAAAGCAGAAAATCGGAAACAAGGCTACTAACAGCTGGGGACCTGGGTTTGCCAGACCCATAATACCCACAGATCGGATATTCCCCTGAGTTTGACATATATTCAACACAGATCTTGCTTCTCTCAGGAGCGACTCGTTTCAATTTACACACACACACACAAAAAAACATAAACAGCATTTCACTCGTTCGCAAAGGAACCTTTTATCTTCACCTTTGAAACAACCTAAATCCTAATTGCACAAGGAAAGAAAAAAAAATTAAAAACATCACTTCAATCAATCACACAGAAACATCTTTATCATTATTTTTACCAACATATTATTCAAAATGCATACGTCACAAATTTAAACTAATGAATTCTTTCTCCTCACCCTCCTCTCTACTTCTCACTGTCCTTTCTACTCATTTGCCATGTCGCTCATTTGTTCCGATTGGGCGCCTTCTGCGCTGATCGTTTGTCATTGCCGGTTTTGTTCATTTCCATTTGCTGGATTATGTCTAGGGTTAGCCGGCCGAATTTCAACATCATGAGGTGCTCCGCCTATAGTCCTATTCCCACCGTGTTCACCGTAGTATCGATTCTGGTTGCCGTAACTGTTGCGTTCATTATTCTGTCCACGTCCTCGATCATTTCCGTTGTTCCACCTGTGTTTGCGACTGTTACCCCAGTTTCTATACGGCCGGTCCCGATTATTGTTCCGTTCGCGTCGCGACGACCAGTCACGCCGTTGATTAGTACTACGGCCACGACTGCGATCGCGCTGCTGTGCCCCGTAATAACTTTGCGCCTGATTAGGCGGGCATTCTCCTGTACTGTATTCCAACTCTTGGAGAAGTGTCTTAAACGTTTCCACGTCCTCTTTGCATCTTCCCGTAAGAATGACGTGGCGCAAGTGCATCGCAATTTGGTGATGCATATCCTAATTAGTTCCGCAGGCCCGTATGGGTCGTATAAAAATTGATTTGCCTGCAGCATGTGGTCGAATAGGCGTGCTGGGCTGCCGAAACCAGACTGGTTCAAATTTGGCAGCATAATTATGCCATGTTTGACCCTATCTTGTGCCGCTTCCGACCAATAGGCGGACAGAAAGGCTTGTCGAAACTCCCGAGTGGAGTTGCAGCGACGCGCTGCCGACCTCATGCGAATCGCCGGTTCGCCTTCCAAATAGCCACACATATATTCTATCTTATGTGAACTTGCCCAGTCGGGGGGATGACAAAACTCAAATTGCTCGAGCCATGCTCGTGGATGTATTCCTTTTTGCGAATTTCGAAATATCTCAAACTTTCTCACCGTAAGGAAATGTTTGAAATCAAATCCCCGCACTTCCTCCCGGCGAGGCCCTTGAATGTTTCTATTTTTCTCATGTCTGCCCCTCAAAATACACTCTTCCCTGTCGTCAAAATCTCCCTCGTGGCCGGAGTCCCTCTCTGCACTGTTCGTACGGCTATTTTTAGTGCTATTGGCGAGTTCGGAATCACACGCCATGCTGTTTTCCAGATGCGCCACGCGTTCTTGTGATTCGCCTGTTACAGCTTTGTGCCGCCTGTTCACTTCAAACTGTCCCTTCTGAAATCTAAGAAGCGTACGCACTTCTTCGGTCTCTGCGACCGCTACCGGTGTAGTATTGTTCTCGCTTTCCGTCACCTTCATCGTGCCTACGATGTCCGCTAATGCCGCAATCTTATCATGTATTTGTCTAATGTCCTCCGCCCCAGTCTGCTTCAATTGTTCTACTTTGGCATTCTTCTCTCAGCGCTTGGAAATTCCTAAGTAACTGTTCTTCGCTCTGTTTCGATTCCGCATCGCGACTCCGCTTGCCCTGTTCTAAGGCTTGCAGACGATCATCGATTTGTTCAAATGTACGGCCTAATTCTTTCATAATATCACTTTTTATTTCACTTGCCAGATTGTTTATTCTTTGTGAGATATCATCGGACACTCTCTGCATCGACTTGTCAACTTTATTTGTCTGCTGGATTAGTTTTTCGTCTATTTGTTCGCCTAGCTCTCGGATCGATTTTTCTGATTTCTGCGTCATTTGTTCGCCTAGCTCGCGGATCGATTTTTCAGATTTCTCAGCGTTTTCTTTATTTTGTTGCAATAAGGCTTTCATGAGTTCTGCCAAATAAATTTGGTTAGTTGGAGGCAAACTAATTTCTGGCTCTGATGTGAGCCCGTTCGTCCTGTTTTGCATTTCCTCTGAAGTATTCCCCATTGCATTTTCGGAACCGTCCGGCGTGTTAATATTCGAAATCAAATTACCCCATGGTCCATGTTGCTTAAGTTGTTGGACCGCCTACTTTTAGCTTGGTTACGAGTCTGCATTAGTTCAATTTATGCCCGGTACGCAACACACTATTCAGAATAAATGTATCCCGCAAAAATTACGACAGTCACACGAAAGGTACCCAACTTAGTACGCACTTTTTCACACGCACATCAAATTTATATCTTTGATCGAAGTCAGTGCAATTTACAAGCTCGAAAAAAAACGCATACATATAAAACACACAAATATAGAAAACAAAACAAGACAAACAACACAATGCCGCTCAACAACGCCGTGAATCTTTTGAAAGTCTGCTTAGAAACAACCGTGTAGCCTTGGGAATGTATGTGTTTATGTTCCACGATCATTTATCTCTTACCAGTACCTTCTTTTTACTGACCCTAGACACTAGAACAATAGACCTGAATTGATAGCGCAGTTGATGTATGTAAAATGCTTCAAACTATCTGCGTCTGGAGCTCCATCATGTATAAACTACACGTTTTTCTTCATAACCGTCTGTTATATCATCACAACGCTCTCATGTCTACTGTACACCGTAAGGGGTGCTAACCTTCTCGACATGCGCACACCTGGAGAGATCTCGTGCACCTGGATGGGTGCCGCGAATCAGGTTGGTGCGGAACCGTATCTCTTGAACAGCAGTTATGGACTCGGCTCACTCTGTTTCTTCACGAGACGTGGAATGTAGCGGTTATGTATATATATATATATATATATATATATATATATATATATACAGACAAAGGAGTCGCTTGCTTTCTCATAAATATATGTCCAAGTGATGTTAAATGTCACTATCCTTACACATAGAATAGTATTATCTTCTCAACAATCTTCAAATCGTGAGTTACACCCTTAATTTTTATAGATGGAATTAGTGAATCTGTTCATGGCACTTTTGTTGTCTTTGTCTCTGGTCACTTTCAGAACTCAAATTAATCATAAAATTATCTAATTTAGTACTATTATATCCTGAATTGCTGGTTTAAATAAAAACAGTGAATGGCTGCAGGTGAATGAATGAGAGCAGTGGCGTATTTAAGTCCACAAAAATAATGACAAGTTATTATTCATCCTTTTTAACTACAATAGAGGTCATAAATCTTACAAAAAAAATAGACAAACGTAAGTCAGGAAAGGAATGATGCTTGATTGGCAAAGCATTCATGGGGTGGAGACTGTACAAGTTCTCCCCTGAATTTATCCCTTTTACAACGCAATCTGACTTCGTTTACATGAATCCAGTGTGAGGCCGAATCCTATTAAAATGGACTCAACTATGAAAAGGTACACCACAAAGTATGGTTCACGGAGAACAGGAAGCTGTGAAAACCATTAAACCACCTTATGCCGGTGCAGCAATACTGTGGGCCAGGGGCGGACCGTGGCCGCAGCTGTAATATTTTGATGCATCCACGAAAACTTGCAAACTACGTGGACTGGCGTTTTGATTATTAGAACTCGAGAAGCATCTCGTTCAGGGTCCTGAAACCCCGTCAGAGTTCAGTGTGAGGTGCAACGAATTTCAGTCACAGGCACGACAGCGCGTGCCGGAATTGTAAAACGTAAGACGGCCGACTCAGGACGAATAAATTCACCCTCGTGACATGTGATATGTCTGCGATGATATGCAGTTCCACTGTCGGTATAGTCGGAAACTGCCTCTGGTTCTTATTCCACTACAAGTTCCCACAAGAGAAAGACCTCTCCACCAGGAGAGGACCAGAAGACGAAAAAAGCAAGGAATCACATTCCCTTTCCACCAAGCCTCGTATAGGCCCTGAATTAGCAGACAAAACCTGACTCAGTGTTGTATAAATCGAACTGTCCTCCTCTCACTGAATACCTCCTTTTGATTGTTCTGCTGACCTGGTAGCCAATCCAGACGAAGCACTGAGGTTAGCACGCTGTGGGAGGAAGCCTCTGCTTCGCATATCCTGAAAGGAGCCAATCAGCGACTCAAAAATCTCTCTTGTCTGAAAAAGGAAGATTTCAGACTAGGAAGGCGTTGTTCTCACAGTAAGCATGGCCATGTTTCGGCAAAACACGTCTACCTACGTGGGACCACAGTCCCTTATTTACGAAGAGGTCTTATCTTCTCAAGCCGATCATTTCCAATTTCTGAAAGAAGGTTTTAAGCTTCCAAGTCGGTCGTACCTATGAAATACAAGTTTATTCCCCTCGCTAAAAGAACCTGGTGACTTTCTGACATCAGGGGAGTTACAGTCTGGCCTCTACTAAACACTTGCATCAGCAGTTCTGCTCGTATCATCCCCCTTCTAACATGAGAATGCTTCCAGTTTTATGACCGTCCAGCCATTCCCGCCATTTGCACAAAAGCTCAGATTACAGCAGTCTCTCTTAAATGACTTCCTCCACCCACTTTCTGCCATCTGGCATTCTTCGCAATGGACTGTCGCCTTGCACAGGTAAAATGTTTGGCAAGCCGGCGCCCTCCTGCTCCAATACTAAGTGGGAAGAGTGGTGTGCCATGGCCCAAGGTCCTTCTGCATGTACAATTCACAGAGCGCTGCTTCCCCAAACCACTCGCACAGCCAGGTCACTGGATAAGACATTCATGGCCCATAACCCATCTTCCTTCTGTTTTCCATCACCTCCACTACAGCCCCTCATGTACAGGTTCTCTGCAGATTACACATCCAGTTAGAAGAACATTCTGCTCACTATTTCCTCATGTAAGGAAAAGGTTATAAGTCACACATACCAAATATAGTATTGGGGAACATAGAGACCATGAGCTAAAATATGAATATTAATCTGACTGACAGGGTAATTAATGTGATAGATTGAATTGCCACTTTTCACTACCTCCCTGTTGTCGAATAATTTCTGCATGGGGAGTGTCACACTGCAATAAAGGAGTTAGTGTGACACAGAAGAAATTATGGCACCGTAACTGGGTCTTTGAGATTAACATGCCGGACCATGACAGCTTTTCGAACCAAAAACCAAAAAAACGAAAACCACACCATGTCTTTTCGTCATTCAATCAGGGTTGATACACACAATCACTGCTGCATACCTGCAGAAGTTTCGTGGTTTGTGTTGGAATTGTTCCTGTAGACACTTCAGGTCTTTGACATACACCCCTGACCCTAAATACAATCATTGAATGGGTAAAAGCTCATGCAGACACTTAAGTAACACATTCACACCGAAACTGAGGTCAGAGATGATTGGTTTCCTTAACCACAATAAATTTCGATAAGCATTGAGCATTCTCTGCCACAGAGGTTTTGTTACCTCTGCCCAAGCATTCACAGTGGTTCAGTTTTCCATAGAAACAATAAAATGACAAATTTTATGCAAGCATTTAGCAAAACTAGTTCTTTTGGTACAACAGAGTAAATGAAATGTAAATGACATGTTTAATATAGTGAGGCTTTACACAAAAGGAAAGATAAAATAAATACATGAGTCAATTTCAAAGGGTGGCTTGACTGTTAGTGTATTCGTTGTGTGTGATCGTTTGTCAATCTTAGATTTTAAATGAGAGTGATCTTTGTATCCCAGTACACATCTAAAATGGTATTGTCCCTGTCCAAGTCTCTTACTGCTCAGTTCTCAAGGGTCTTTAGGGAGTCCAAAACTTAACTTTACCATTGCACAGTCATATAAACACAGCACTACACTAAAGAGGTATGTAATAGGTTGGATGAGGTACATGTAGTGGGTGAGTTGGTGCTAAGAGAAGGGTTACGCCATTACTTAACATCATCAGTGGTGGCAGAAGTGTTGGGGCAGGACCTGTCTCCAGTCTATGGCAGCAGGTGGTAAGTATCTGTACTGACAGACAAGAGATGGAGCAACAGATGACAAACGCTTGCTCCCATTGAAGACAGTTGTCAGTGTCGTGGAAAGTGCCCAGAGATGTCAATAGCTTGGTCCAGCGCTCTCCAGTCTCTTGTTTGTGGTCGGCAACGGCTTTACATTTAGGTTGGGTCCCTCGAGACTGCTGCATCAGACTGTGGTGGCCCCAGATGGTTGCTTGACGTCAGAGGCGAGCCTCCGCTACTTGCTGGCTGCAGGCGAGGCACACATGCAGTTGCTTTCACTCCCCATTGGCATGAGTGATAGGGACAAACAGGACTTCAGGACTTCATCCGCGCCTCCATCGCCCTTGAGCTGCCCCAATGTCATCATGCCCACCGACTGCCTGCACTGTCGCCACAGGGAGGGGGGATGGGTAGCCTGTAGGCAAGCGGTGACGTGACGTCAGAGGCGAGCCTCTGTTAGCTGCTGGCTGCAGGTGAGGCAACCATGTGGTGTCGCCATGTCAGCTGGTCTCTGGCCCTGGGACGTCGTCTCTTCTGTGACATCAGACTGGCAGCCAAGCCATGGTCTCCATGCGACAACCGAGCCATGCCTGCCGCGTTGCAGTATGGGCGGCTGCGCTGCGCTGAGCCATGTCCAGTCCCGGACTTCTATTCGGTCGCCGTTTGGAATGCCATAGTCCTCTGAGCGATCCTTAGCACATGTTTTAGCGTTGCGTTTTTACAATAAACGTTTACAAAAACACATACGTAGAAAATTATAACAAATATGTGAACTGATGGTCATTAAACTTTACAGTATTATTAACGGAGAAAAAAATTGCCTTGCTGCTGTCTTTCATTAAACTAGAGAACGAAACAACAATAATTAATCTCTTATCTAAAAAGACACCTAAAAAACTATTTTCTAGTTGTGAAGCAGTTGCTGTTATGTATGTTAGCATCATGTTAGTTTCCCAACACCCCTCCTAGACCACAATGGGTTATGTTGGCAGAGCCTGCACATTCATTTTTCAAGCACTCTCACACCAAGCAACACTTACTTCTAATTATTTACCCACTACCATGTTTAGGTACCTCTATCCCTTTCTACTTTACGCCACTCTGAACTTTGATACTTCTCCTGATGCCAACTTATTGGATGGTGACGCTGATGCGGATACCTGGCGCAGAATCCGTGTCGAATACTGCTCACCGCCATCTGTACACTCTTCTCTGTGCTGTCAGCATAGATCAGATATTGGCACGAGTTCACATTTCACCCTGAAACTGACCAATAACTCTCAAAAATCAACATACAGATATCATCAATTAACAGCTGCCGCACTGAAATATAAGTAGCAGGTCTTATTAATAATTTTTGATACAGAACGATTAGTATCAAGAGCAATTTTCACGTTGTTCTAACACACACTTTTGTTGTTGCGTGACACGCTATTAATACAGCAACGTTCAAGCGTAAGACCAACCAATTATGTCATAAATCCGAGATGTTTCCACCGAGAAATCGGCTCATTCCTACCCATGAAATAATTGTCCATCTGAGAAACATGAGGGGACACACAAATTTGCGGTAAATCATCAAGTGAAAATGCTGAACATAAAACTACGAATGCCGAACTAATTGATCAGATGTCGCAGGAAAAGATCTTAATCTCTAATTATAATAATAAACTGCCCAAAAAGTGTAAATGGAAACAAATAAAGAATAATACGCTAAATGACTAAATGAATGAATTGGAAACAAAGGGTTCTTAGTACTAAGTTAATAACATAACGTGACTGCAGCGGCCGACCGTCAATTCGTATGCGGACTTCTGCTGTAGTTTGTATTTGAGGGGTTAGGTGGTCTGATTTTCACTACGTCATTCTGGTATTCATGTTGCGCACTTCGCCTATCATTACCTCCATTATTCCTTGTTTGCCCTGAGTTCCAGGCCGTCTGCAAGAAGCGGTTACCGTTTAGCATTTCCCTTCTGTTACTATTTCCCCCGTCTGCTTGTGTCATTCCACTGAGGCTCATTATTAGATCTATGGCCTTGATACTGATTTCTTGTTGCCCTGTTTCTATTTGTATGTTGCACGTCATTATTGCCTCCAGATGCAGCTTGCGAGTTTCGTTCATTTGTCTCGTTCTGTCCCTAGCGTTTTGTGCTGCCTTGGCAAAATCTAACTCTCTTACTGCGCTCTTGAATGACTCTATTGTGTCGTTACATTTGCCAATGAGCACTTGCTGGTACCTCAATAGCAGTTTCATGTAGCAATGTCGCCTTATGTCCTTATCACTATATGGTTCGTCCAGGTAACGGTTCTTGTTGACAAGCGTGTCAAAAACCTTTACCGGACTGCTGCAACCCGATGCTTCTTAATCCTTCCATAACAGAATCTCCTGTTTAATCCTTTCTTGGGTGTCCTGTGACCAGTGAGTGTTTATGAAAGCCTCAGTTTGCTGCAACTTTATGCATGTACTCTCCTACTGAAACTTCAAGGTATTTATAGACAAATTCCAATTTGTATACTAGTGGCCATGATTTGGGTAGTACTCTGTTATACTGAGCAATCAATGACTTGTGATGTTATGAATTGTGGTTCTTTTTGTAAACCGGAAAATTTGGAATTGAGAGAAAATGTTTTAAGTCAAAATATTCGTAATTTTGCACCCCTGGATTTTTTATAATTTTGGCCCACGCGCGCCCGAGATTTCATGGCCCACTGATTCCTGTATGCTGTTGTACCCTCGTCTCGTGTCATCGGAGTCATGTAGCAATGTTTCCGTACCGCTGAGTCGCGCGCAATTGTGGTCCGGCTCGGTACTTTGTGCATTATGCGCCATTGACTGCGTGCGCTCGGCCGAGCGTCGTACCCCGTTAAGCAACCGCTCCTACCCTTTATCGGCCTGAGCCGTGGAAGTGGTTCCATGTTTGGTTTCACTATTTTGTCTTTGACATTCCTGGCGACCAACGAGATCACGGCGACGAGCTGTTCCTTCTGGCTGAGTTTCTACACGAGCGACCCGTTCGCACATTTGTCTCATTCATCCGCCAGCTCATTCTTCTCGGTAGTGAGATGTGTTTGCTCGTCTTTAAAAATGGCTCTGAGCACTATGGGACTTAACTTCTGAGGTCATCAGTCCCCTAGATCTTAGAACTACTTCAACCTAACTAACCTAAGGACATCACACACATCCATGCCGAGGCAGGATTCGAACCTGCGACCGTAGCGGTCGCGCGATTCCAAACTATAGCGCCTAGAACCGCACGGCCAACCTGGCCGGCTGCTCGTCTTTAATTTCTAACATTTCTTCCTTTGTCTTTTCAGCTACTCTCTGTCCCCGTTTTTAAGAGCCAAAATAGCCTTCCTGGTTGTGCTCACTTCGACCTTTCCCAGCGCTGCCTGATCTCGCGCAATATGGGCATTTTTCTCGCGTCTCGTACAATTTGGCTGCCGTAGCTTGACGTCTGCAATCTACCGCTACTTCTCGCGTCTCATGTGACGTTTTCCTAATGTCTTCAACCTCTGCTTTCACACCCTTAACTTCATTCCCGACCTGATTTACGTTTTCGACAAACTCATCAGCCCTCCTTTGAATTTCCTTAATTTGTTTCTTTTCTTCGTCCTGTCTCTTTTTCTCCTTGCCTTGTCGCTTCTGAATTTCCCTAATGTCATTAATGAAGATCTCCTGTCTTTGGTCGTCTTCCTGCCGTCTCTTTTCTTCCTTTTCCTTCCTCTGTTTTTTCTCCTCTTGTCGTCTCTTCTCTGCCTCTTGCTTAAACTGATTGATCGATTCTAATTGTGAACTTCCAGTAACGTCGCCAGGACTAGACATCCGCGAGTCAGCTGCTCTATGGCGCATTGCCTGCGAAATCGGACTGTTACTTTCCCTGACTGCTTCCCTGTATTTACGGAACATACGTGACCTGACACATCGGCACTGTTTTCACCTTCATTCGGCGAGTTCGCTTCTCGTAAGCATTCAAATCAACTGCTTCTTTCGCAAGTTTCCGACTCAAATACATTACTCGCCGTAACTCTATTCTGACCTTTTTTTTCAAATAATGCATAAATTTATGCCTAAGCCCATGAAACAAAATCTACTCTAAAATGTCGTACACATACCCATTAACAAACTTGCTTCACAAATGCTTGCGCAGTACTGTTACCAACAACGCAACATCGGACAAGAAGTGACGCATAAGTCACAGACAAGGCATAATGAAAAACAAAATAGATGACACAGACAACACATACTCTGAAATAAAGTGATCACAACATACTACAAAGTACTCAGATACAACATACAACGCATAGCACCAAAACCGAGTCTAAATGTTCTCAGTGCACCATAGTCTCACTTTGAAAAAAAAAAAAAAAAAAAAAAAAAAGGCAACCAGCGCCTGTTCCGGAAAATAACGCACTAACTACGTCGCAAAAGTACCATGAATCGAGATCCTGCCCAAGGGTTCGCCAATTACAAGGGGTCCCTTGCTTTATCATAAATATATGTTCAAGTGCTGCTAAATGTATACGTATAGAAAAGAATTACCTTCTTAACGACCTTCAAATCGTGAGCTACACACTTAATTTTTATATAATAATTTGTGAATTTTCTCATGCCACTTTTGTTGCCTTTGTCTGCGGCCTCTTTCAGAACTCAAATCAATCATCAAATTATGTAATTTAGTATGATTTCATTCCGAATTGCTGGTGTATCCTCGTATCACGAATAAAATAAAAGCAGGGAAAGGTTCGTGGAGTATGAACGAGAAAATTTGCGTATTTGAGTTTACAAAAATAATGACAAGTTTTTATTCATGCTTTTATAACTACAATCGAGCTCATAAACCTTAAAAAAAAAAAAAAGACAAACAGAAGAAACGGTGCTTGATTGGCAAAGAATTCATTGTGGTGGAAACTATACAAGTTCTCCCCTGAATTAATCTCTTTTACAATGCAACCAGACTTCGTTTACATGAATCCAGTGTAAGGCCGAATCCTACTGAGATGGAATCAACTACGAAAAGGTACACCACAAACTATAGTTCATGGAGAACAGGGAGTTGGGCACATCATTTAACAACCCTTTGCCGGTGCAGTAATATTTACCCTTTCACATTGATTTAGGAGGCAGCAGCGAACGACACGCTTTGGGCGATGGCGGAGCGAGGCGGCAGCTGTAATGTTCTGACGCGTCCACGAAAACTTGCAAACTACGTGGACTGGCGTTCTGATTTTTAGAACGCGGGAAACTTCCCTATCAGGGCCCTGAATTCCCGGCAGATTTCAGTGTGAGGTGCAATCAATTTCAGTCACATGCACAACAGCACATGCTGGAATTGTGAAACGTCAGACGGCCGACTCAGGACGGATAAGTTCACCTTCGTGACACACGATTTGTCAGATATGATATGTAGTTCCACCTGTCGGTACAGTCAGAAACTGCCACTGGCTCCTAGCCCACCACAAGTTGTACACCACAGGTCTCGCCCACAAGGGAAAGACCTGGAGTTCTCCACCAGGAAAGGACCAGGTGATGAAGAAAGCTAAGACTCACAATCACTTTCCACCAAGCCGAATTAGCAGAGAAAACTCGCCTGCACTTTGTACAAACCAACTGTCCTACACTCTTGTATCTCCCCTCTTGACCGTTCTGGTGGCCAGTAGCCAATTCAGACACAGCACTGAGGTTCTCACGCTGTGAGAGCAAGCTACTGCTTTGCATATCCTGAGAGGAGCCAAAGAGCGACTCAAAATCTCTCTTGTCTGAAAAAAGGTTTCAGACTAGGGAGGCGTCGTTCTCACTGTAAGAATGGCGTGTTTCGGCAAAACACATATCTAGATGGGATCACAGTACTTGATTTACGAAGAGATCTTATCTTCTCAGGCAGACCATTTCCAATTTCTGAAAGATGGCTGTTTTTTTTTTGTTTTTTTTTGTTTTTTTTTTTTTACGCTCGCTGAAAGTACCTGGCGACTTCCTGGCATCAGCGGAGTTACAGTCTTGTCTCTTGCCTCCTATAATCACATGCACCAGCAGTACTGCTCATATCATCCCAGCTTTTATCCCAGCTTTTAACAAGAGAATGCTTCCAGTTTTATAACTGTCCCACCATTTGCACAAATGCTGAGATTACAGCAGTCTTTGTTAAATGGCTTCCTCCACCCACTTTCCGCCCTCTGGCAATCTTCGCACTAGACTGTCGCCTGGCCCAGGTAAAATGTTTAGCGAGTCAGCGCCCTCCTACTCCAATCCTAAGTGGGAAGAGTGGTGTACCATGGTCCGAGATCCCCCTGAAGCTACAACCACGGAGCGCTGCTTCCCCAAATCACTGACACAGCTAGGCTGCTGGACACGATATTCGTGACCCACAGTCCACCTTTGTGCTGTTCTCCATCACCTCCACTACGGCCCCTCGGGTATAAGTTCTCCACAGGCTACACATGCAGTTATAAGAACATTCTGCTCACAATTTCTTCATATAAAAAAAAAGTCATAAGCCAAACGTACCAAATGTAATTTTGGGGAACGCGGAGATCATGACTTAAAATATGAGTATTAATCTGAGCGACACAGTAGTTAAAGTGAAAGAGTGGCTTGACACCTTTCACGAGAATTGGCTCAAATGGCTCTGAGCACTATGGGACTTAACATCTGAGGTCATCAGTCCCCTAGAACTTAGAACTATTTAAACCTACGTACATCACACACGTCCATGCCCGAGGCAGGATTCGAACCTGCGACCGTAGCGGTCGCGCGGTTCCAGACTGGAGCGCCTAGAACCGCTCAGCCACTCAGGCCGGCTTTCACGAGAATTAACAATGAATGGGCATACTGAACAGTCATCTATCTACATTCGCAATCTAGAATATGGAACTTGCAAAGTAGTGGGGGAGAGGTTTAGTGATGACACACTCGACTGATGTATCCGAGCAAGTCGGCGGTCGCTGAACATTGTTTGTCGGAAATTCACGCTATGGAGTATGAACGCACGAGGATTCTGGTACAGACGTCGAGATACTGGGACAGCGTTGTTAGAGAGGCCATCGAAATTCGCACCAATTACGACCTTATAAACCGTGACTGCGGCTATAATCTTAGCAAGGCTTGGGAACCAGCGATTGGGTTAATCAAGAGTAAATCGAGCAAACGTATAGTTGTGACGACCACGGCGGACAGAGCTATCACACCGACGTCATCTCAGACGCCGTCACAATCTGTTCCACCGCGCGACCGTGGCGCGGGGCGCGGACAGCGGAGGGAGCGCGCCGCGGGCGGAGGGTTTTTAAATCGGCCGACGCCGCGACCGAACCCAGTTCCCCCTGAGCAGCTATAGCGTACGGATCTCCGTGCCGGCACGTTCACGGGAGCTCAGTCCGTCAGTTCACCTGATGATGGCGACATGTATGATCGCCGAAATATTGTGCCCGTTGGACACTGTAGACCGGCAGTACACCCGTGGATATTTTGATTATCAGATACACCGGGAAAATATCAAGAATCACATGTTCCAGATTTCATATGTCATGATGTCTTCTGCATTTTTCGTCAGTAAGAAACACAGACTTTTATTTCAATCATCCTGTCTGTCTTGTGGAAGCAGCAACAGCATACTTTACACCGTGTGATGTCCAGTTTTCCGTGAGACCCAGTGGATCAAGATGTGTTAATGTCAGTTTGGCACCTGACACAGACCTTGAAGTCGTGGTGGAAAAACAAAATGATGGCACTGTATGTAGATGTAGGTATATAGTGCTTGGATGTGTTGCAGCAGAAAAAACAATGTATCAAACAACAACACAGGGAGCCTCTCTTGCGATTGATAATCTGTGGGATATGATACTCATACAGCACAGGTGAAAAAACTCTACACTCGTCTGTGGAAGCGACTTTGATCATCAGCTACCAACTCCAATGAAGCAATTCCTGTGTATTTAATAGGATCGCCACATATGGTCAATGTTGGCACGCAGATTTTATTTGTTTTCGATATATTGGAAGACATGGATGTAGTAATATCTTATCGAGATTGCTACCACATGACGTTAGTGGATTTTTTATAGTTCGTAGTTTTTCTCTGTTGGATGGTACAAAATAACGAGGAGAGAGAGAACTTTGGGTGAGAGACGAAGTTTTCCTTCAGACTGCAGTACATGTACGTAGTTCGGAGGCGTACTGCAAGGCAGTAGCAAAATTCTCATCCTTCTTTCAGTTCCTGTATGATGTGGAGTCTTTCTAATTTTCCCTACAAGAAATAACACTGTAACTGCTCGTCTTTTTTCTACTACCTCGTGTCTGGCGCTGGCGTTACGCATTGCATACGTTTGGTGGAGCTATGACAATGTGTACCAATTTCCAGTGAGTGGTCAAAACATTGTCCTGACGTGTTAACTCAGCACACACTGTTTCTCTATGGGATGCAGAGTGTTTTCCACATGGCACTCTCTCACTTCCATTCAGTTTTGACTTAAACTGGGACGATCAGGTGGACGAAGCTGCAGAGGGCTGGGGCAGAGGAACGGTTACAAGAAGTAGAGGGACTGTCTAAAATACCATACAGGTTTTGTTGTATGGAATCCTTAGCAGATAACCTCGAAAAAATGTGATTATTTTGTGATAAGAGAGTGGCGCAAATATGATTCACCAGTGGCCGTAATCATTAAAAGACGTCTCCATAGGATCTAATGCAAGTACGTTGTTGAATTAATAGACTTAATTCCAATTCGCAGACAGCATTTCTACCAGAAAGTGTGACACTATCGGTGACCTGTGTGCCTGTAGAACCAAGATCGCTTTTTATACAGGGTGACAGTAACATAGTCGTTATGAACATGTTTTTAATGGCACGGTCCTGACTGTCATGATCAATTTAATTAATTAGTCTATCAATATAAACAGTACATCGTAATGGACTCTGTCTTGCAGTGGTATTTGTTGTTGTCTCTATCCTGTCACATGGCAGACCATTCTTACTCCTTCTGAATGTAGCAGAGAGGACCTATTAATGAATCGCAATGTCAAATTCCCAACTGATCAGTTTATTGTTTCCGATAGTTGTATTGCGAGCATGCATCTGTCCAGGCCCTCCCGCAAATTGTTGAAGGACATAGCATGCAACTGAGCTGAAATTTAAAATGGGGGTTTACTTGACCGCATGGTTCGTGAATAATGTTTTTCACTACTATGTCGTACAGTTCCGGGTCTTCTTATGGATTGGCAAATTCAGCTTGGATGGTTTTGTCGATGTCCGTCGGATGAATCCTGTCCTGCTTTTATATCAGATTGTGTGAGTAAGGCAGCCCGCGTTTTTGCAATTGGACTGTGTACATCCAGCATCTAACGCTTCCAAAGATAAGGTATTTTGTGATGACTGCAATAAATCTCATTTGTTTTTGTCGGAAAACTCTATTATGTCGTATCGATGAGTGGGGGCTTGTCCATATCTTAGTTGTTCTTTGATTTCTGGCCACGACGAACTGCATGCGAATGTTATGAAGAGGTCAGGTCGTTCATATTTTCTTATGTAGGTCAGGGCATCTTGAATGTATTCGTGCGTGCGTCTCGGAGTTCCTACGTCTAATGAGGATAAGATTACCACTGTTCCTATGACGTAAATGTTTCCGTCATGTATGACTGCTACTCGAAGGAGGATGTATTCTTTCGTCCGTAGTTTCTTCCGATTAAGTCTTATGTAAAGCGTCTATTCCGCTTTAATTTTGCATACATATCTACCAGGAATTGTTGGGATAAACGGCAAGCGTTGAAATGTGATTGTATGTTTCATTGTCTCTGATTATTAAGCGGTAAGCATAGAACTCTTCGGAAGTGACTTTTTTTGTTTGTTTCTACGCCTGTTTCAGGTTGGATTTGTTTTACATTAAAATGAGATTCGTCCTCTCCATGCAGAAGTATTAATGGATATTGGAGGGCAGAATATGAACGGTGTTTCTCTGCAATGCATTGTCGTTCTTATGTCAAGGCTTGCGTTTTCATTGTCCACATTTACGATGGCGACTTCGTCTACCTGAGTGTATTAAATAGACGTTCGTATTCTCCAGGTGGTATTTTGTCGGCTCGACTTATAATCAGAAATCATTAGGTCTAATGCTGTTTTGACTATGTGAATCAGTTGAATGTATTTGTGTAGGATCCTATGTATATCTTGGACTAATTCTTTTCTCCATTCACTGATATTTTTGCATAGTTGATCAATTTCTGTTTCTTCATTTCTGATGAAAAATACTTGCAGAAATTTAGTGTCTTCGTTGGTTTGTGGTAGTAATGATCCCATGTTGCGATAGAATTGTCCGTTGATGGAAAAAAACCATAATCTATTTCATCTCTGTTAGCGCTGATCGAAGTGACATTAAAAGAAGTCATTTGGAAGCAGGCGTTGTTCACTTTTATATTCTGAAGGAAGTGTTTTGATTCTGGAGTTTCTCCAGTCATGTAACGCAAAAATTCATGCATAGAAAACTGGCAGATGTTATCCATTTTCCCGATTACGACGTGTTTGTATTTGTTATATTCTTTCTTCGGGTTATAGAGGAATGCTTAATTTCTTAGGTTGTGCTGTTTACTTGCCCTCGTCTGCACATCTCGTAGGGTGATATTTTCATGCTTGGCTTGAATTCGCAGTCTTTTTTTTTTTATAAGATTGTAACGCAGTTCTTGATTTTTCAGTCCGTTCGTCCAGCTGTCCTTCGGTTTCTCTGCTTTTCACGGTGCCCATTGTCATTCGTTGAGAACTTACACATGCTTCGCGCTCTTCATCTGTTTCGTTTTTTCTCTGTTCTTTTTGTTTTCGCCGGTTTGCTTCAGAACTGGCAGGTTCTCCTAACCTTTTACGTTTCGGCATTGTCTAAAATATAAATCAAATCAACTTTTTACTAACAAATATATTAAGTACACTTTACACACTTTTCACACTTTGTTTTCGATTTATATTCAGTCAGTGTACCACTTTGTCTACTCACACTTCACTGTTTGTTTTTATTCACTCACTGCACTACTTTCTCGGTTTCTCCTTTCGTCACTGATAGGAAACTGACGTTCGAACCCACGGTGGGGCTTGCTTTATATACCCCTACCAATGGGTAGCCCCACTAGAGGCGAATTCCAAAACATACCAAGAAGGCTTCAGACGGACCACAATGTTTCAGAACATTCCTCAACATTCGAGAGTCTTCTGGAATGTGCCTGAGTAATCTAGAATGTTCCGGGATGTTCCCGAACTTTATGGAATCGTCCCGAATGTTCCAGACTATTCTCAAACGTTCTAGAACATCTCGGATCATTGTGGAACATTCTGGAGTGTTGTGGAATGCTCTCAAATACTCTCGAATGTTCTGGAATGTTCTCTAATACCACAGAATTTTCTGTAATGTTCTAGAAATTTTTAGAGGGCGAAACTTTCCAGCCCTTATATCTTCAGAAGCACGGCCTTCAGCAAAAAACAGGAACCTTCTTTATGGATGGGGCTATTACATCATATAACTCCGCTGATCGTACCGGGACTCGTTTCTGCACGCACACTGAACACTTACTTTTATAATATATATTGATTACAAGTCTTATGATTCAGATTAAAAAATGTACAAGAAAATGCTCTGATTTGAGTTTTAAATGTAAAGACTGTCTTTGCACAGAGAATAAGCACACACGCACTATTTGACGAGTTCTGATAGACTGCAGGAAATATTGCATCATTTATAACCATCGAAGAGTTGCTTTAATAATTTCTTCATATCATTAATGTTGAGACTAGTATGTGAATACAATCGAAGGTAAAATGTTGCACCGTCGAAGGTAAAATGTTGCACCACTTAACTTCAACGAAGATACTGTCAGTATCTCTTGTCATTAATCTTGGGACTAAGGAAAGGAATACGACTTGCTCAACGTTGATGTAGTTTTCGAAGTACGGCCGCCGATGACGTCGTTGACTATGGGTACTGAACCCACAGATAAGAACGCCGACTAGCATGAATAATATTATCGTTCAGGCCTAGGCGCAGCCGGTGAGGGAACTGAAGTCAATTACTGACATCATTCTGAAGATCAGTAGTAAACGTAAAATCAAATATGAGCAGACTCATGTAAGTGGTTCCCCATTGACAGCTCATATGTCTAGTTGAAGTTTCGTAGATAATTTTCAAATGATACAGCACAGCAATCAGTCGTCCTTTTCTTTCAGGTTTTAGACAAATCTAGATTTCGGCTAGTGCCTAGCCGTTACCAATGCACTATTTTTTAGTATCAAATGAAATAGTGCACTGATAATGGCTAGACACTAACCGAAATCTAGATTTGCCCAGTAAGACCAGAAAGAAAAGAACGAGTGGTTGCTGTGCTGTATCATTTGAAAGTGATAGCACAGTCGTTGAGTACACCCATATTTCTAATGGAAGGTATCCTATAGATAAACTCAGAACTGCTATTTCCTTTAAGTGTGTTCAAAACTTATTTAAATATTGGGTTATTACACTGAATTAGAGGTTTTTACATTACATGACAAGAATCTGAACTGCACTTGCAGTATTGTCTCTTTAAGAAATGACCTTATTCCTAGCAAACACGTGAAATATTACAAGATGATTGCATGAAACTGTTAGATGAAGCTAATGTATAAAACATGAATATTTTCAGATTGCAATAATCAGTGTGGTCAGAAAACATCTACACACAGAAAGAATGATGCGATATTCTATGCCAGATACACAGTAAAGTTAACGACAGGAGCAACTGACGAAACATCATTATCTGATAATGGTGAAAATTGGCTATGAGAATGTACAAGTAAATCTAGTGTGCACACAATAATAGCTCTTATGTTACAGAAAATGTTTAGTTTCTCAGAACTAACAACTAACATGTAAAACATAGAAACAATGGTAATGAAAATACGTACATGAGAAACATACACTCTATGTAAGAGGAAAAAGGTATAGACAGCAGAAATAAAGGACAAAGAAACACATGTATAACAGTCCATACAAAGGAAAAGTCTATGTCAAAGTCTGTCAGCCTGTGTGATAATTTAACCTAGTATCATGTAATACTCTAGTGTTGTGATCATCTGTCTGACCTCTGTACCGTATGCATACTATCGTTTCATTGAAATCTCATACTTTTCCCATAATATCATTTACCTCCATTTACTTGCAAAGAAAATGATGTTTCACATCAATTTACCTGGCAAAAAATATGCCAATATACCTACCAAAAAACCGCGTATTCAAATTTACTTCAAATATTTCGTTATCATATCATCATAACCACATAATATAATCATTATTCAACCTGCCTATACTCATTTATATATCCACACTGTAATCGACATCTACCGTGAACCAACCAACATACACAATTTTATTGAATCTGCCTACTCACGCAGTTTCTTGCAACCATTTTTTTGGTACACATTTCTTTGTCATTTCTAGGTACATCTGTTACATTTGCAACTTACTCCCTTCCTACACCCATTTTTCATAATTCCGTTATGTCATGATGTATACCACAATTATAGCATCTAACACTAAATACTTATCCAACGTGAACTCTCATAAAACTGTAGGCGCCCCTATATACATATATTTACAAAAATCGTTCATCTGAAAAGCAATGCAGCCAAATTCATTATCATACACGTACAAACATGACATAATTTCATCAGAAAACCAATGCAGCAAAATATCCTATGAATATGCACTAAAGTCGTTATGGTAAAACAATAATCAAAATGGAGAACACATTTTTAGGATGACACAATTCATACACAAAAGTTTCATCATTAAAGGAATGCAGTAACTAAACCCAAGTAATGCAGTAACTAAACCCAAGTATACCATCACAAAAATGCAGGATATCAATGTCATCACAAAACACCAATAAGAAATCAATGTCAAAAGGTACGTTGGTACACTAATAATTGTGTAATAGACGAGTTCAAATAAGGCAGTAGCTGTGTTAAGGAGCAATAGTCATATTATGGAACAAAATTATCTACGTTTCAAAGCACTAACGTAAGCTATGGCAAGAAAAGTAATTAATAAGTGCTAAAGTGCAAAAAGGAAAAAAAATATGGATTAGTAACAAATTGCTCACCGAGACACTCATTTCACCACAAAATACATCTATATTTTGATTAATGGTGTCCTCATTTATGCTTTCCATCTCTGTCTAGCGCCATGTAACCTACCCACAAAAATGTAAACGAAAATATTTTAAATGTCAATGGACATATAGCCAAGTGTAACCTCCCTGTAATTATTTTTTTTATGAATTGAATAAAAAATGCAAATAGTCCCATATGTTAGCTTCCCACAGTAATAAAAGTCAATGATAATAAAAATGTGCAAAAATGTTAAGTCCCCACAAAATTAACGTTATGCTAAACCTGATAAATCTTATAAGGCCAGCTGCGCTAACCTTAGGCCCTGTGCAATAACCAGCGTGATAAATTGATTCTTGGAGGAAAAGCAAAGGAAATTTTCTTTCAATAAAATGTTTATTTTGTTAAAATACTTGGTTTGAAAACAAAATTATTATTGGGGCGATTCTTGAACAAATTAATTACACTTAAGATCCATTACATAATCATATGAGCGCAATGCTACTTCATTACCTTATTTAAAAAATATACCTCGTCCTGAATCCCGACCATAGAGCCATGTCGACGCCCGCCGACTCCTCACACACAACTGCGCCTGTCTCTCGCGCGCTACTAGCACTGACTCCTACTCTCCAACTGAACTCTCGCGCAGTCAAGCGCAGACTAGCACGATAAAAAACTCTCTGGTCAGAGGTTCTCTCATGGCTCGCCATCGCTGAATATGAAACGTACGCGATTCATAACCCTCCACTGGGGGGGGCAAAAATTTGGCAGCGATGGTGAGTCATTTGGACTTGCCATGAGCAACAAATTTTTTCTTAATTAATTAACTTTTACAATTTAGAGAATAATCAGATGTAGTACATGAATTAAATGTGGTGCACATGCACCGAGTACAAAATATATCAGACAAGGGCAAAATATATGCAATGAGTACAAAACATATTAACAAATGGCATAAGTGCACATGCACAGTAGTACAGAATATATCACCAAATGACGAAATATATATACAATGAGTAACACATGCCATAAGTGCACACGCACTGAAGTATTGAACATACTAGGAAATCACAAAATGTATACAGAATGAGTACAAATCATACTAACAAATAGCGAAAGTGCACACGCACTGTAATGCAGAACACATCAGCGAATCAAAAAAGTATGGACAATGGATACAAATCATATTGAAAAATGAGAAAAGTGCACAGGCACTGAAGTTCAGTAGAAAACATGTTAACACATGACATAAGTGCATACGCACTGAAGTATTGAACATATCACGAAATCACAAAATGTATACAGAATGAGTACAAATCATATTTAAAAAATGAGAAAAGTGCACAGGCACTGAAGTAGTGAACATATCAGGAAATCACAAAAAAAAATGTATATACAATAAGTACAAATCATGTTTACAAATGACAAGAGTGCACATGCACTGAAAAATTCTTCAAAGTTTTCACAACAAATCTCATTGACAAATGACATAGGTGCACATGTACTATAGTTTAGAACATATTAGCAAATGAGGAAATGTCTTAATGAGTATAAATCATATTGACAAATGACAAAAGCGCACACGCACTGTAGTACTCTCTAGTATTTTTCTACAACGAACAAACAAATCAAGGGGTGTAATAAAGTGCACATGCACTATAGAAGTCTTTAGTAATTTCAGGATAACTGGTCTTATTAACAAATGAAAAGAAGTGCACACGCACTGTATAGGACTTTTTCATTTTACAGGAATTAGGGAAGGAATAGGAGGGATTGCGTCATGGTTGTAGCACTTAGGTTGCACGCAGCTGCACTGAAAGTCCATATCTTTCCACAGAAGTACAACACCAAGTGAGACAATTTGCAATTCTTTTCCCAGAAGCATTTATCAGCGTATCCAAGACACTGAAATGTCGTAGTAATATTCCCTGTTATCATTTTGGCAGTACATCAGGTACACCAAACAGTGGGACCATAATAACGTCTCCATCGCTAACGGTGGTGGACAGCATGTCCTGTCAACACCACGCTTTTACAAGGCACACCAACGTAGAATTAGTGCAAAACCAAATATAGTGCTCCATGATCAGGAGGATATACAGGACAAATGGATATTGCAGTAATTCAGGGTAGTTAGGTCAGTAGGTGAAGGACATTAAGTCACATACTAGTCTTCATTGGGAATTACATTAGTAGTTTGCGGCATTCATAGCCCAGTTATTGAACATTTCTGTACCATGTATATAGTATTACAGAAAAATGTTCATTAATTGATTTACAGACAAGAGTGGCAATCAATGGCCGGTTACAAACCAACAGAAGTCATTATTCAAAACAAGAGCTAATGAGTGTAGCATCAAGCTACTAGTATTCATATATATGGCATAAAAGTGACATAATACAAATTTAAAATATAAGAAACTGTGGCATTCATTGGCCAGCAAGTATTGAATATTACAAAACACTTTTCATAACTCATCTGCTTTCGGTAATTATTGGCACTCATTGGCCAGTTACTAAACGTATAGCAAGTATTGAATATTACAAAACACTTTCCATCATTCAAGTAATGTATGACATAGTGAAAATCTAACATATTGTAACTATTACTCAAGGTCTGTGGTTACAAGACATTATTCAGTATTTTTCAGAACTAATTATTCAAGTGACATAGAACATATTCAAAATGTAACATACTGTAACTATTATTCAAGGTCTGTGACTAGAAAACATTTTTCAGTATTACTCAGAACTCTCTTAAATGGGTAGCATTATAAGGGAAAGCAAGAAGAGAAAAAGAAAAAATATTTGCTTCTAGGTTGTTCCTGTAAATGAAAAATGTTTAACGTCATTCGTCATGAGTCAGCTGTAGCAAGGTTATGAAACAAGTAGAGTATATGTGATCACATTCATGAATGACACACACAAATGGGTAAAAAAAATAAAAATGCAAGTACTAGAACAGGTATAATAAGTAACAGGTTTAGTAAGTATTATGAAAAGCTTCTGCTGGAAAAAATACAAAATGGATTATTGAGCTGAAAGAAGAAACGCATACTATGCTGAAAGGTAGTGAACTTCGAATTAACAGGTAGTGAAATGTGTATAAAAAATGTGTTCCATAGCTGTCCTTTCCAAAACCTTCAGTCATCATACCATACGATATAAAACATACTGTCAAAACAAACTGCAACAAATACTTAAATAACTACATAGCATAAATACATAAACTTCAACATCATCCTCATCTGTAAAGAAAAAACTTCATTATCCATCACTTCATTATCCATAACTCCATCATTATCATCACCTGTAAAGAAAAACTTCATTATCCATAGTAGCATATTCTTCATCATTATTCATCAGCATTCATTATCATCTACAAAAAATCACCTCATTATTCATTATACAATTATTCTTTTTTTCTATCATATTTCATCACTAAAACTAAGATGTGTAGTTCTGTCTGACAGCTTGCATCAATCGCCTCGTATTCTGAAAGAAAAAAATTAGTTAAGACTGCTATTCTTCGATGTGTGTTAATTCTGATCCATTTACTCTTCCTCATAAGGTTTTTGTATCTTCTTTCGTCTATTCCGTAGGTGAAATTCCCATTTCTGTTTAATTTATTTCGTTTACACGTTATTTCTTTCTGAAAATGATGAACAAAGATTAATGTCTTGCATTTACATCATATACTCACTAAATAATGACTGGTTTATGGTAACATAACTGAGCATACAGCATAACATGACAAAAAACGTAACATGTGAAAAACATAGATAGCGTCCAGAGGCAAAAATGTACACAGAATATCATAATGCAGCAGCAAAAAAAGTATAGTAGTCACGATGTTGAGATATCATAAAGCAAAAATGTCAAAGTCAACTGGTGTTTGCTATGTCCTAGCTATTTCATAATGCATACAAACAAAACAGGAAAACAATCATACACATAAAAAAAATGGAAAATGTGCACGGTCTGATGTGCAACGACAAGAAAAGCGACCTGCTAACCTTACCTTGCCGGGCACTTGCAAAAAAAAAAAAAAAAAAAAAAAAAAAAAAAAAAAAAAAAAAAAAAAAAAAAAAAACCGATAATCATCAGTAATTATTCATGTGAATATAATTGCATAAGTGGTCATAAAAATTAGCAAAATGGCATTATAGCATGTTAAATCATAAAGTGTCTTCATTCAATAAAAGGTTTGATGTTGGAGACGTGGTGATTGCCTTTATTTTTTTTTCGTTCTCAAAGTTTCGACGTGTACAACATTGGGGTGAGGAATGCTGAGAATCCGATATGGACCTGCGTATAGAAGTTCAAATTTACTGCACTTACCTTTTATTCTGCTGGATAAATAGTGTGTACGTATCTTCTGTCCAACATGAAAGTCTCGACGTGTACAAACCTGTTTTTGCTGTCTTCTCCGGCGCTCTGCGGCACGTTTGATGTTGTTCAGTGCAATGTCAATTATTTCACGGTGTCGTAGTCGACGAGATGAAGGAAATGTTACTAATTCTTTAATTTTGTTTGGTGGTTCAACGTTTTTCAGTATAACAGACGGAGATTGCATAGTGGATTCATTTGGAATGGAATTAATTACATCTTGGAATGAGAATATGTGTGTGTCCCAGTTAATATGTCTTTTGTGGCAGTATATCCTACACAGTTTACCAATTTCTTTCATTAATCGTTCACAAGGGTTCGAAGAAGCATGATACTTGGATATATAGATCGGAGAAATGTTTCTAGCTCGTAACATGCGTATCCATATAGCAGAACGAAATTGTGATCCATTGTCGGAAATTACTTTCATCACATGCCCTACATGAAATAGAAAATGCTTTACAAATGCTTTCGAAACAGTTTTAGCAGTAGCTTTGCGTAACGGAGTGAAGGTAACAAATTTTGAAGTGAGTTCAACAGCGACAAAGATGTAGCAAAAACCTCTGTTAGTTCTTGGGATTGGACCAAAAATGTCTACTGCGGCCATGTGTCTTAATTTAACAGGTACAATGGGATATAATGGAGGCATATGTGAATTGGTGTCTGACTTAGCTTTCTGGCAAATTTTACATGACGCTAAAACTCGTCGTATACGTTTTTCCATGTTGTTAAAATAACATTTCTGTCTCAGTATAAGAAAACATTTTCTGGCTCCGTAATGCGCATAGCTTAAATGAGTGTACCAGATTAATTTGTTTACCAGTTCGTCAGGAATACATAATAACCAATTGTTGCTGTCAGGATGAGAACGGCGAAACAGAATGTCATTGCGTACAGTGTAATGGTGTCTAATCGTAACATTATTCTTATCTTGCCAAAGGTGTTTAATTTCTTTCCACACGTTGTCTTTATTTTGCTCTTTTGCTATGTCCTGTAATGACGACGAAATAAAATTTTCAAATGCAACTTGTTGGATGTACATCACGCTGAAATTTGCTTTGCAGAAGTTGGTTGCGACATCTTGCTGATTGTTGCTGAGAGAACGGGATAGTGCGTCTGCTACAACATTTTGTGTGCCGGGAATGTGAACAATTGTAAAATTAAATACCTGTAGATAAAGCTTCCATCTGCTTAATCTGTCGTGAGTGAATTTAGCTGCAAGTAAGAATTGTATCGCTCTGTGGTCTGTGTAAACGGTGGTATGTCTTCCATAAAGAAAATGTCGAAATCTCGTAAAAGCCCATACAACACATAATGTTTCCAGTTCTGTAACAGAATAATTACGTTCAGCAGGTGACAAAATGCGACTTGCAAATGCGATGTTTTTAATTATTGTAGAACCATCTTCTTCAATTTCCTGAAAAATGTGTACGCCTAAAGCGGTGTTGGAACTGTCGGTGGCAATGGAAAAATTTCTGGTAAGATCTGGGTGCGATAAAAGTGGTGCATTTAACAAAGCTTCTTTCAGGTTCACAAATTCAGAATGTGCTTGCTTATCCCAGGACCAAATCGTGTTTTTACCTGTCAACTGGCATAATCTAGGTGTGTCTAAAGCAGAGTGATGAATAAATTTACGAAAAAAGTTAATTAATCGCAAAAAACTGCGTAGTTGCTTCTTCGTCGTAGGAACAATAATGTCACGTAGAGCTTGAAGTTTTTCCGGATCAGGCGCAATGCCTTCTGCTGAAATTACATGTCCAAGAAATTTTATAGAAGTTTTACCAAAGTGCGATTTACTGAGATTAACTGTGAGTCCTTGCTCATGAAAAGTTTGTAACAGAAGTTCAAGAATCATATTGTGTTCAGACCAGTTAGCTTCTGCAATAAGAATGTCGTCTGCGTACGTCGTGATTCTGTCTTTAAGTTCTGTCGGAAGTATTGTGTTCAAACCGCGAATAAAAGCTGCAGAAGAAATAGTTAAACCGAATGGTAATTTACGAAATTGATAACAGTCGCCAAAACAGAGAAAAGCTGTATATTTTCTGCAATTCGGATGAAGCTGAATTTGCCAAAACCCCGATTTTAGATCTAATGTAGAATAAATAGCAGTACCGTGAAATTTCTGTAGAAGTTCTTCTAATGTCTGTGGTCGATCTGTTTCATTAATAATTATGTCATTAATGTGACGCGAATCAAGCACGAGGCGAAGTGAGTCATCTTTTTTCTTAACAATATGTAGCGGGTTTATGTACGGACTAACTGCTGGTTCAATAATTCCTTGGTCAAGCATATCCTGCAACTCTTTTTTAACCTGTTCTCTGTGGATATATGGAATGGGATAATGCTTTGCTTTAAATGTGTCGTGCTGTTTGACTTGAAATTCATACATAAAACCGGACATAGTGCCAGGAATGTTGTCGAAAACTGGAGCTTGCTGTAAAAAAATTTTGTGTAGTTGCGTGCGTTCGTCGTCTGCACTTGCACTGCTTTGCTTAACTTTATCTGAAATCGTCTGTATTACGTCGTAGTCAGCTTCGTTTGGAGTGTTATAGTTATGTACGTACGTATCCGTGAACAATGTGGAATTACAGTCTATGCCACGTGATACGGAAATGACCTATGTGCGATTAATTGTTTGTTCTTCCGCAGATAGTGAGTGCTGAAATTCTAAAGCCAATTGTACATTTTCATCCTTTAGCATTAAATAGGAATTTTGAAAATCAATAACTGCGTCGTGTTGTACCAGAAAGTTCGTACCTAAAATAATGTCTGTTGTCAATAAAGGAATAATCCAAAAATTTGAGTGAAATGTGTGACCTGCAATGCAAAATGATAAATGTGTCTGTAATTTAACGTCTACTCCTTTACTCGATACTGCTCCTTTTACTTTCGTTTTGCCTAGTGGTAATGTAGGATAGGCATTCTCTTTGTTACACTCGTTGAAAGTTTCTTCATTTATAACTGACATAGGTGAACCGGAATCGATTACTGCTGAAAATTTCGATGAACCAATTTTAATTTCGATGAAGGGTGTGAAATAGTTTTTTGAACAACTGGTCTTTCCTGCAAAAGAGTGTCTCGGATGACGTTAAAAGTAATAACATTTTCATGAACAACATTCTGCTTGTCTAAGGTAGTGCTTGTGTTACTGGAAGATGCGACCTTTACAGATTCTATCTGACGTGTTATTATTTTCACGAGGATTCTGTGGCATTTCTACTATTTGAACTGTTCTATTACTTCTTCCAGACGTACTACGCTCTGGATGATACCTACTGTCGGGTTCATTCATGAGAATATGTTCTTGCGGATGATTTTGCTGTTCGTATGACCGACTGTTATTATACGTACGCTGATAATTGTGCTCATCGTTTTTACGTCTGTCGTGATAGTCATTCCTATACGGTACATTGCGATAGGAATTGAAGTATTGTGTTTTCTGTACGTAGTTGTTCCTTTGCTGTCGTGCGTTACTATTTGTTGTACCAGGGACTATACGTGCACGCGGCGAAACATTAAAGTTAGGTTGACCTTGTGTATTACATTGTTGGTTAGGTATGCTAACCGGCTGGTTTTGTTGCTGTTGATGTGAAAAACCTCTATTGTTACTAAAGTGTGGTTCCTGTTGCTGAAAATTTTGACGATATTGATAATCAAAATTTTGTCTGCTATTAAAGTTCTGGTGGTTGTCGTTCCTAAAGCGTCTGTTACCTTTCATATTGAAATTACGTGTCTGATCATAATTGCTGTATGTTTGTTGACCCTGGTTATTATACGAAAAGTTTTTGTTTACGAAGGAATAATCTGATTGCTGCACTTCTAAAAGCTGCAACAGATCTCTGAATGCAAAAATGTTTTCCTTCTGCTGACCCGTTAGAAGTGACACTCTTAATGACCTTGGTAATTTAGATATGCATAATTGTATGAGTGCAGATTCGCTATATGGTTCACTTAAGTACTGGTTTTGTTGGACCATATGCTCAAAAAATTGCGTCACACTGGGAAAATTGGAGTTCTCATATTTGGCAAACTAATTAGTTGATCCTTAATTCCGCGCTGTGTCGTCTTCGACCAATACGCTGACAGAAAGGCATTCTGAAATTCTTCTACCGAATAACATTGTCTCGCGATCGGTCTCATACGAGTTGCCGGTTCGCCTTCCAAAAAACTACAAATAAATTCAAGTTTATGTGTTACGGGCCAAGTCGGTGGAAAAGCAAAGCTGAATTGTTGTATCCAATCCAGCGGGTGAATCTGTGTTCTATCATTTTTAAACACTTTAAATTTTCTCAATGACTGAAAATGTTTGTAATCAAAATTATCGTCTCTGTATGACGGAACAGGTTCAGTATTGTAAGAGAATCTATTTGTTTGTGTCTGTTCGGAATCTCAAAAATGGCTCTGAGCACTATGGGACTCAACTGCTGAGGTCATTAGTCCCCTAGAACTTAGAACTAGTTAAACCTAACTAACCTAAGGACATCACAAACATCCATGCCCGAGGCAGGATTCGAACCTGCGACCGTAGCAGCAGCGCGGCTCCGGACTGGAGTGCCTAGAACCGCACGGCCACTGCGGCCGGCAAAATCGGAATCTAAGTCCCGTACTCTCTGTAGATTACCCAAATTATACGCGCTGCGTGAGTCCGACAAATGTTCGCAAAGTGGCGTCTGCTGTGTTGTGTTAAACCCAGAAACATTTTTTATCTCGGTTACCTCTTGCTGTAAACTTGACAATTTTCTACGCAACGTGTTGTTAGACGAATCGATCTCATTAATTGTCTGCTGTAGATTTTGAAATTCAGGTGTTTGGTTAAACGAAATCGGTGCAGTATCGTCTGATTTATTATCATTAGTACTTTCGATAATATCAATACGACTGGCCAATTCATCATATTTTTCAGTCAGTATTTTTACCTGATCATCGGTTTTAGTGTCAGAGGCATTAATTTGTTTTTGCAGTTTACGTGTAGTTTCGTTCATATTTTTAACGTCAGCTTTGACGACAACGGAATCCTGAGTTAGTTCTAATTGTTCGAGTTTGTCGGTCACTGTTTGAAAATCTGTTGTGTATGTGTCTGTTTTCGATTTAAGATCGGAAATTTCGTCACGTAATTCTGTGTTCGACTGTTTGATGGTATTAATTTCGTCAGACACTGTAGCAATATTGTTGTCTACGTATGTTTTTGCCTTCGCAAACAATTTACGTTTGTCTTCTTGTCTCTGTGCAGTGATTGTTTCCATTACTTGACGTTTTACTTTATTTTGATCCTGTATAACTTTACGGAAACACGTATTACTGTTTTCTAGGTGGTGATTAAAACGCTCGTCAATTTGACTGTTCTGTTGTTCGAATTTCGCGTCTATCTTTGGATCCATTGTGCGTGAAAGTTCTGCTGTCATTACTTTAAACTCGTCGCGTAACTGTGTTGCTTTTTCAGAGCATTGTTTACCGACTGTTTTTCTTCTCTAAGTGATTCTGTTGCAGTTGTTTGCATATCTCTTAATTCTTGCGCAACAGATCTAATCTCTTCGCTACTTTTTCTTGAACAAGCCTCAATTTCCTCGCGTAATTGTTCCTTAGTATCATGACACTGCGCGGCAACGGCTCTAATCTGTTCACTAAGCTGTCTGGAATTGTTGTCTAATTTTTCATTTAACTGTTGTTTGAGATTTTCGTTATTTTCATTAAGCTGTTGTTTGAGGTTTTCACTAAGTTGTTTGAGATTACTGTCTTGTCTTTCATTCTGTTGTTTGGAATTGTTGTCTAATTTTTCATTAAATTGTTTACCCTGTTGTAGCAATATTGCCATAATTTGTTCCAAGGTAACACTACGTACTCTATTCTCTGTGTTGTTTGATTGCGTATCTGCAATTGTCACGTTTTGTGCGACCATTTGGCCATTCTGTAATTTACAAAATGGTTTGCCAGTCGAATGTACACTGTCGGTCACTATTTCGGAATTATATGGATCCGTCGTACTTTCAGTACACAGTCCATTTTCATTAGAGAAATTTGTCTGTACATTATTTGAATTTTCCAAACCGGGTGTATTAAGCTGGGCAGCGCTCATTACAATAGAGCCCCCCGCGTCATCAATTGTCGTCAAATTAATAGAGGAGACAATTGAGTTCGTTTGCTCATCAGTATGATGATTGTCAGTAGACGGTGGATTGTCATCATTACACTGCGCGTCACAAGCACTATCGGTGAAGTTGCTAAAGTCGGTAATTTCATTCATAATACCTCGCGATATACTATTCACAGTCTTTCGCGGCATGCTTATAATAGTCACAATTATTCACAATGAGACAAAGACAATGCAAAATCCAACACACAAATACAACAAAGAGCAACGAATTGCCGATGATCTGAGGAAAGAAAGTCACAAAATTAATAAAAGCGTTGCGCCAAATGTTAACTATATTAAGTAAATAAGAGCAGATATCTAACTACTTTTCAGAAGATTCTCAAAGAAATACGATCCTGGACCGGATGTCGCCAAGTGTAACATCCCCACAAAAATGTAAACGAAAATATTTTAAATGTCAATGGACATATAGCCAAGTGTAACCTCCCCGTAATTTTTTTTTTATATGAATTGAATAAAAAATGCAAATAGTCCCATATGTTAGCTTCCCACAGTAATAAAAGTCAATGATAATAAAAATGTGCAAAAATGTTAAGTCCCCACAAAATTAACGTTATGCTAAACCTGATAAATCTTATAAGGCCAGCTGCGCTAACCTTAGGCCCTGTGCAATAACCAGCGTGATAAATTGATTCTTGGAGGAAAAGCAAAGGAAATTTTCTTTCAATAAAATGTTTGTTTTGTTAAAATACTTGGTTTGAAAACAAAATTATTATTGGGGCGATTCTTGAACAAATTAATTACACTTAAGATCCATTACATAACACTGGTCAACACTCATTTTCTTGCCAAGGATATTTGAGTGGCTTTAGGATGGGTTAGTGGTGCTGAGGACGAATATAGCAACCATTTATGCAGTTTGGCTCTAGTTTTTGAGATAATGCATGATTTATTCAAAAAATTAGAAAAAATTGCTAATACTGAACTCGAGCGCTACAAACTACAATGGAAAAAGAAAATAATCTTTATAAATAGCTTCTATGAAAACCTGATAGGCATTTGTCCACGTATAAAACATAATTGAAAAGTTTCTCTATAAGTATATCATTTTCCGTCCATGACGAACCGCTTCCTGCACGCTTTCCTTTTATAGGTCTCTTCAGAACAGTCACGTTGCAGATTCCAGCAATAATCTGCCATCATATGCCTGTCCCATCTTCCTTTATATCTTTCCTCTATTCCTTTCATATCTTGATGGAACCGCTCTCCTTGTTCCTCACTGAAATCACCTAGATTACGAGGAAATCGATCCAAGTGGCTGTGAAGGAAGTGCAATTTTATGCTCATGATAGCTCCTAAGTTTTGAAAGTTAGTGAGCATGTTTTTGACCAGTTCCTCGTAATTGGGAGCTTTATGATTGCCCAAAAAACATTTTACAACAGCGACAAAACTGTTCCAGGCCGATGCTTCAGTGACAATCATGACACTTGTAAAATTGGTATCTTTGATGAGCCTGCGAATTTGAGGACCATCAAATATTCCTGCCTTAAGTTTTTCACTACTGAGTCCAGGGAACGTATTGCAGATGTATGTGAAGCAATTACCATTTCTGTCTAAAGCTTTGGTGAATTGCTTCATTAGTCCTAACTTAATATGTAATGGTGGAAGAACAATCTTGTCCCTACTAACCAGAGGTTCATTAATGATGTTTGCTTCACCAACAGCCATATGTTCCCTTGGAGGCCATGTTTTCTGCTTCCAATGTTCGTGCTTTGCCCTACTATCCCACATGCAGATAAAACATGGGTGCTTTGTGTATCCACTTTGTTGTCCAAGCAAGAAGTTCACCATTTTCAAATCAACACAAATCAACCACTGGTGCTGCATATACAGAATTTTCTGCAGAACCATCTTGATGTTAGCATATGCTTCACAAAGTTTTGTTGAGTGGGCAATTGGAATAGATGCGTAACGATTGCCATTGTGTAGGAGAACACATTTTAAACTTCTAGTGGAACTGTCTATGAAGAGACGCCAGTCCTTTGGTCTATATTCCGGCAGCCCCAATTCAAGTAAAAGTCCAGGTATATTGCTGCAATACACTATAACCTCTTCTTGGTTGAAGTATGGAAGAAGGTTTTCTTCTCTCGTCCGGTAAGCTGTTATTTTAACACTTGGATGAAGACAGTTCTTTTCCTTAAGCCTGGATGCTAAGAGTTCTGATGCTTGCTTTGAAAGATTGAGTTCTCGTATCAAGTCACTGAGCTCATTCTGGTCGAACTGCTGGGGTTGTGTCTCACGTCCTTCGTATTCCGAACCACTACTTGTACATTCCTCGCCGTGCACCTCGTCATCTGATGATGTTAGCGTGGGTAATGTTGTGAAGGTTGGTACAGGAACATCGTTGCTGTGCACCACCGGTCTTCTTGCTGACTCCAAATCGGGATATTCCCACTTTCGTTTTTTGAACCTATTAAAACCTTTCACATTAACAATGCAAAAATAGCAATCATCTGTATGGTTCTTCTGCTCTCGCCATACCATAGGCACTCCGAAGTTTAAGCTTTTCCTTTTTCGTTTTGTCCACTGCCATAAGCACTCCACACAGCATTTACAAACTTTATGGGGTGCCCACGCCTTGTCTTGATCTCCAAGTTTAATTCCGAAATATGCCAGATACGCTTCCTTCACAAAAGGAGTGATATTCTGCCTGTTCTTTTGAAGAACGTATTCACCACAAATGTAGCAGAACTCATCTGGATGGTTCACGCAAAGACAGCGTGAAGAACTCATGTTTTCCTAAAACAAAATTGCACAAATACTACATATTATGCAGAACTTTCTTGTATTTGCATGTCAATCACATCCAACAAACATCATTAATTGTTTTGTGTGAAATGAATACTCACCTCTTATTTGCTACGTCACGATGAAAAGGTTCTATCTCCTTGAAGCTGCACTGCACATGTGTGTGACTTTCGACCATCGCCATTTTTCTTGTTTACACTGAACGCTACCTATCGGCTGTTGCGGGGATTACCTCGGCCAACAAATGAATGTCGAGTACCGCCGAATTCAAATCTGCACAACCCTCAATATCTTCAACACACGCACCGCACAACAGGACTGATCACATGCTGACAGTGTGATGTTTGCATGATGTAATCCTCAACCACACAGATGCACTCCCTGAGCACAATTGTTTAATAAAGATAGTACAATATCACTAATTAAAAAACGGGTAGCAAATACATTACACCATATATGGACCCTGCAGTCGATATTATCCACATGAAACTCTCATTTCCACAAATAACCTATATCTCAAAAACCAGAGCCAATTTGGAAAAAGTACAAATATACTCGGAATGAGTATCATAACAATATCCCATTTTCGTTCAAACTTCCCTGGCAACGAAAAAAAAAATTATTTTGTAGAACTGTGTAACCATATGAGCGCAATGCTGCTTCATTACCTTATTTAAAAAAAATACCTCGTCCTGAATCCCGACCATAGAGCCATGTCGACGCCCGCCGACTCCTCACACACAACTGCGCCTGTCTCTCGCGCGCTACTAGCACTGACTCCTACTCTCCAACTGAACTCTCGTGCAGTCAAGCGCAGACTAGCACGATAAAAAACTCTCCGGTCAGAGATTCTCTCATGGCTCGCCATCGCTGAATATGAAACGTACGCGTTTCAGCCATCATGAAAGCTTGTAATTCAGCGAAGCATCCAGTGTGCAAATACGCCTCATAAATCTGAAATATATGCGTAGTACCCAAAGTCTTTTTAATATATAATCTGACCTGATGACAAAAAGGTGTGTAGTCACTTACAAAAGAAAAGGTATGTATTTCAACTGCACAATACTCTCGTACATCACACACAGCAAAATAAAAAAATGATCACAAAACATTATAAAGAATATGTCAGAAATGTATGCCATGCCAGTTGTACCTGATAACCTAGAGAAACTTCACATAAAAAATAATTGTTGCCTTCTACCATATTGGCGTAACTTACCATTTCAGATCCATGTTGTGCTACTAAACATCTGTTCATCATCTTCCATTCACCATGTGTAAGCTAATGAAATATATCTAGGCAAAGAAAAATAAACTTTGTCAAAGACAGGGTCTCTAACATATGCCCTAATCATTACCTACTCATTCCTCATAATACATCATAATTCCTAACCATTACACCTTACTATCATATTATCATCATTATCCTGATAATTATAATCATCAATAATCTCTAATACCGTCAACATATTTATCTCTACAGTATCATCATCATAATAACCTGATATCTCATAATATTCTCATATCACGTAAATAATCAGTGGTAAATACTCTCTGCTCTGTTTCATTAATCAATCTTTACACGAGAAACATTCCACAGGCACACTTCATAGATAATGGTACTGAGCAAACAAAACTTTGTTTGTGTAGAACTAATCATGAAACGAACATCTCCACAAAAATACAGATTATCTTAGGCACTGATAATTTCCTTCAGACAACACAGTATTACCTTCAACAACCTCTAATTTCCCTTGAACTGGTAGAAAATTCTTTATATGCTTGTAATTCATCAATACCACTGCTATCTGAAAAACAACTATAACCTCAATAATCTGTACATCTCATCAGAACTGGTACTAAATCTGTCATATTACAACTAATGATACTACTGTTGTATGGATAAATTATAGTGTTCAAAGCTATATACTTATTTCTTACCAATCTGTGTTTCACTTCTAAACATTTGGTATTGAGAAAAAAGTCTACCGAAACTACAGTTCCGATTTTCGTGAGAGATGAACAGTTTAACATCGTGCTTAGGACGATCAGTAAGATGTCCCAGATATTTCTTTAAGTGATTAATGTTCAGTGTTCTAGCAGTGGTATATTCATTATTGATTGTCGAAATTGTAAGTTATTGTGCGGCAGTGCAGTCCTGTCACGTATTGTTACGTACGTGTCGCAAGTGAACTTCAGTGAAATGCCTTTTGTTTTTCGTTACATCTTTTCCTAATGGGATAAAATATTCATAAAATGCGAGTAATTTTTCATTTTAACTTCTTTTTTTAACCAGTCCACATTTTCTACTGTCACGAAATGCGTGCGATCGAAGTTTGCAATTGTCAGAATAGGAATGTACTTTGTCGCCTATACGATGTATTCTTAATTATATCTCTCAAATCACTGAAATTACTTTCAGTACACGTACAGTAGGATAGTAGAAGAAAATTCTTTGTACTTATCGGCTAAAAGGATAGTAGGAGAAGACGAGTGGTCCAAGAAACTGAAAAATAGTTAACACCCACCCCTGAGAGGCGTCGTTCGCCAATCGACGCTTGCAAAAAGGTATAATGGATCCCCGATCTACGTTTGAGCTTAGTACGATGTATGGAATTTAGACCGTCACTTCTTTTTGTAATTATTTTGCTCAGATGCTTAGTGTAATAGCGCGCGGACTGCTCACTGTCTTGCGTGTAAATACCTTTTTGTACAAGAAAATAATTGCATAAGTTGACTGTATAGAAATGTTTGTTGACCCGCGGCTACTTTCTCGTAATGTATCGATATCACTATTCTTATGATCTCTAACTTGTTACCCTTGGAGCGCAATGCCCTCTGGTGTGGCGTATACGGGCGTGGTGGCAGGTTTGGTGGGCAGGATGAGCCGAGGAACGAAGCTGTAACAAGCTTTGCGTGGCGCCTCGTTCTACGTGGTGTTAGCTGTTGACGGGCGACCAATATTGGAGTCATGTTACCCAGTGTAAGATATTGAGTGCCGACGTGGCTTGTGTTCTAATTTATCAGAAGGGCGCCGACCTGTCAGGGCAGTGTTCACTGTCATTTTGGGCTGTCTTCCATCTGTTTGTTGGGTACGGACGCCCGTGTCTCCATGGTATTCGAAGGACAATGTGATTGCAAAATTCAGTAGACATTTTAAAGTGATTCATCTCATTATTCGTGGTGCTTGTAGTATTACCAGTTACCAAGGTTGTTTAATTGTTCATGTCAGAATGTGTGCCTGTTTTGCTATTTTATTGGCCTATTTATAATTTGCTTTTGTTGTTCTTTGTAGCTAATGCTTAAGGCCTATGCTGTCTAAGAAATTATACAGTGCGTCCGTTCTATCTAAGTAGCTCAGATAAATTTTAGTGTGTTCCAGGACGCATTTCTCTGCAATCCGCTATAGACTACTGATGAGCTATGAATGTCACGTAGCCGGCCGGAGTGCCGAACGGTTCTAGGCGCTACAGTCGCTACGGTCGCAGGTTCGAATCCTGCCTCGGGCATGGATGTGTGTGATGTCCTTAGGTTAGTTAGGTTTAAGTAGTTCTAAGTTCTAGGGGACTGATGACCTCAGAAGTTAAGTCCTTTAGTGCTCAGAGCAATTTGAACCAATGTCATGTGAGTGTCCTTCTGGCTGTTTTAATGGTTTGCTAGAAAGGAAAACTTGTCTCATATTATTATCTTATTGCTGAAATCTTTTGGTTAACTTATTAGGAAGCAATTATGTTGTCACTGTTTTTGGTAAGAGTTCCGATTAATTAACTCTACCCTAAGAGTTATCTGTTTGATGCAGCGTCTGTGTTGGAATTCTAACTAAAAATTATTTGTGCTGCAGGAAACTCTCGTTAATAATCTTCTGTACTCCGCTGCTAGTGCGTGTTACCTAGGATCGAGCCCCGCCTACTCACGCCCCGTCGGCTTGCTTAGCCGACTCTTTACGTCAATTTGGAGTGCTGTCTGTCTTTCGCGCTGTTTCCTCCAGCCACAGCTGCACTATTTAATGTTCCAGTTCAAGTTAAGTTTATATTTGGAACAATTCTGAATTTGTATCCGTTAGCTTGTGGCCTTCACCTTAACCGATGTGCGTTGGGATTCCAACATATACCTTAATCAGTTGTACGTTAATTATTCTTGAGTTATTTGAGAATTTCTTAAATCTTCAATTGATCTGTGTTTCAGGGTTTAAAATTATCTTGCCTAGATATTGCTATTAAATCGTTTTCATTGTGTTAAGTATGGATTTAGATTTTTTCTAATCAGTCAAGTTTAAATCATGTACACTCCTGGAAATGGAAAAAAGAACACATTGACACCGGTGTGTCAGACCCACCATACTTGCTCCGGACACTGCGAGAGGGCTGTACAAGCAATGATCACACGCACGGCACAGCGGACACACCAGGAACCGCGGTGTTGGCCGTCGAATGGCGCTAGCTGCGCAGCATTTGTGCACCGCCGCCGTCAGTGTCAGCCAGTTTGCCGTGGCATACGGAGCTCCATCGCAGTCTTTAACACTGGTAGCATGCCGCGACAGCGTGGACGTGAACCGTATGTGCAGTTGACGGACTTTGAGCGAGGGCGTATAGTGGGCATGCGGGAGGCCGGGTGGACGTACCGCCGAATTGCTCAACACGTGGGGCGTGAGGTCTCCACAGTACATCGATGTTGTCGCCAGTGGTCGGCGGAAGGTGCACGTGCCCGTCGACCTGGGACCGGACCGCAGCGACGCACGGATGCATGCCAAGACCGTAGGGTCCTACGCAGTGCCGTAGGGGACCGCACCGCCACTTCCCAGCAAATTAGGGACACTGTTGCTCCTGGGGTATCGGCGAGGACCATTCGCAACCATCTCCATGAAGCTGGGCTACGGTCCCGCACACCGTTAGGCCGTCTTCCGCTCACGCCCCAACATCGTGCAGCCCGCCTCCAGTGGTGTCGCGACAGGCGTGAATGGAGGGACGAATGGAGACGTGTCGTCTTCAGCGATGAGAGTCGCTTCTGCCTTGGTGCCAATGATGGTCGTATGCGTGTTTGGCGCCATGCAGGTGAGCTCCACAATCAGGACTGCATACGACCGAGGCACACAGGGCCAACACCCGGCATCATGGTGTTGGGAGCGATCTCCTACACTGGCCGTACACCACTGGTGATCGTCGAGGGGACACTGAATAGTGCACGGTACATCCAAACCGTCATCGAACCCATCGAACCCAGCAAGATCTCCGGATCTGTCCCCCATTGAGCATGTTTGGGACTGGTTGAAGCGTCGTCTCACGCGGTCTGCACGTCCAGCACGAACGCTGGTCCAACTGAGGCGCCAGGTGGAAATGGCATGGCAAGCCGTTCCACAGGACTACATCCAGCATCTCTACGATCGTCTCCATGGGATAATAGCAGCCTGCATTGCTGCGAAAGGTGGATATACACTGTACTAGTGCCGACATTGTGCATGCTCTGTTGCCTGTGTCTATATGCCTGTGGTTCTGTCAGTGTGATCATGTGATATATCTGACCCCAGGAATGTGTCAATAAAGTTTCCCCTTCCTGGGACAATGAATTCACGGTGTTCTTATTTCAATTTCCAGGAGTGTATTTTTAACTGTGTTTCTCCTCTCTGTGTTTAAAATCGGACTTCGTTATGAGGCAGCACCCGAAGACGACGGTGGATCGAGCTGGACGACTTTCTGCTTAGAAGTACGGAATCTGTTGCCATGTCAACTCATCTTGCAATTACTATTCTCACCATTTGGTAATTAAGGCCGTTCTGATCTGTTCTGGTACTGTTTAGATAAACGTCTCTCATTATTACAGCTTTACCCTGTATTGTATTCTGTGTCTTTTACAGGGCGTCTTGCCTTAAAGAGTATTAAGACATTTAATTTCAAGTTTTCGGTAAATTATTCAAATTGGCATTGAATTTTAAATGAGTCTCATTGCTTGTCCTTTTAATGAATTAAAAAAAAAATAAAAGCTTAATTGGCTGCTAAGCGATTGTAACTGTAAAATAAACTTGTGTTACACCAGTGAATGAAGTGTGTAAAATCCTCGCTGGTCCAGCCTATCCCGGTTTTCCTTCCTGGATGAATTAAGAGACCATAATTATCACATAACTGTAATCTTTCTCTACCTACAAAACTTCTTTGATACGTCGCCATGGCTCTTCACTGTGTCGACTGCGAGTTAAATTCTGTTCTCGCAAAGTTTTGCATAAATGCCACGAAAACAAACAACTACCGAAAGTACCAAAATGTAAATAAAAATAAATTTTCTTTTACTTTGTGTAAGCTGTTGTTCCAATGTTGTTCGGGCGCTGATAACCTCGCTGTTGTGCGCCCTAAAACACTAATAATCATCGTCATCATCCAATGTTGTTGCATGATCACATGCTGTCTCAAAGCTTTACGCTTCAGTGTACGTGAAGAACAAACTGATAAAATGTGATCTGAGTATCTGCTTACGTTACGCGAAATGATAGCTGCTTGTTGGTGTTCTTCACGGCTTGGCATAGCAAGATGTTTGATTTGTTGTTCTCCATGAGCTGTAATGGTACAGGATATTACATTGTTTTATTTAAGTAGTTGTACTACATTGTCACTGCGCGGATTTGTTTCGCTGTTTAAACGCGTAACGGTTAACTTTGTACTAGTATTTACTTCGAATTTCTGTTGTCGGTTGACTTGCGTCTAATCAACATTACAGTTTTTTCGAAATTCACCACTCTCCTGTTTTCGAAAAGTGAACCAGTAAAGTGTAATCAGATTTTCTCTTTGTATTGACAAATGTGTCGCTTTGGTAGTAAATTCGTCAGTTTTGTCCGGAATCGTATCTATCTGTTCTTTCTGTAATGTAATCCTTTCTTCCCGATTCTTCGTATTTTCTGCCCCTTGACATAGTATTTACTTTCCGTGCTATATGCGTCTCTCTTAATGACCAAGTGATCGTTCTGTCGTCTCTTTCAATGGCCTATTATAATCATCCATTCGCTTATTTAACTGTAGCACCAATTTTACAATAATTGCATTATCAAATTCAACAGAAGTGGTGACGGAAGTCAACAAAAGTATAGTTTCTGTATAAGAAGTCACCGTAATAAGTTGTAACAAAAATCAACTATTGGAAAATTTCTATCGCTCGCGAAATAAATTCTTTTCACACATCAGTCACAAGAGAGATGAGATTGTTTCTGTAGATGCAAGAGAAATAAACTCGAAACATGTATACCAAATACAGTACACGCAAAATCCGTACTATAATGTAACTGCGTACAATAGCTTGTCATGACTTACACAAACGTCTCACGAAAAATCGCAGACAAAAATGACAATGAAATTAAATAGTGAAAGAAAAAATACAGATGATTTTCTTTTGAGGACGTGTGCTTGTGTCTTCTACGTAATCACCGAAACACCTGACGACCATTCTGGTAAGGTCACCATGTGCAAACTTTACATATAAAATGTCTGTATGTGAGAAAACTGAACATATTGATTTCAAAATAAGCTTTCTCCTATGTAACGCGTACTTTAGGTGTCGTGTTCAGTTGCCCAGCAAAACTGACTGTTGGTTGGCCTTGTGTTGCGCATGCGCTGTGAAATAAAATGTTAAACTTCCCGATACACAAAATTTTAGATAAATAAAATGAATCTAATTACATGAGAAAAGAAACTAATTGTGGGCTCAATGAAAACTATAAAACAAACTCAGTACGACAGTACATTAAGAACGTTGCGTGATACAAAGTGCAATGTTTGTCTTGGAATATCCACAAAAAACATTATTGCTCTTCTCGGAAGAAACTAACTGTTTAAAATTACCTCTACTGTTCACTGAAAATTAATTTTCTAGCTAGCACGACGCCTGACAATCCTGACTACACATCCTTTGCTCAAAAATGCAGAGTGGGAACTTTCCTGAAATAAGAGACAGTTACAAAATTCCCACATTACGAAGATTCTACAAACATACCTTTAAAATTCCTTCAAAATCTTCTCCATCAATACGTGAACAATATTATAAATGTTTTCATCTCCATAATAAAGTATTCCAGATAGTTCCTCCCAAATACAGAGAAAACAAATCTCATTTTCAGAAAAACTTAATTGCTTGCTACTGCAAGAAACTTATTTACTATTCATGCAGTGTGTTCATTCATATTTGTCCCAGTATAGTAAAGGTGAATTAATTACAATAGCAGAAAACCTGTGAGAACCTAACAATACATCTGCTTGCGCGACGAAAGATCCGCATCCAAAGAATGCAAAGCGGCACAAGTCACACCAGTATTGAAAAAGAGGTTGACGGAGTAATCCACTAAATTACAGGTCCGTATCATTTATGTCGATACCCAGCAGTATTTTGGAAGATATGTTGTGTTTGAACATTTTGCATTACCTCGAAGAGAACGGTCTATTGACACATAGTGGACAGGGACTTAGAAAACATCGTCCTTGCGAAACACTGCTAGCTCTTTACTCACACGAAGCGTTGAGTGCTAGCGACAAGGAGTTTCATACCGATTGAGTATTTCTATACATCCAGAACGTTTTTGATACCGTTCCTCACAAGCGCCTTGTAATCAAACTGCTTGGTTATGGAATGTCGTGTCAGTTATGCGACTGGATTCATGATTTCCTGTAAGAGAGGTCACAAATCGTTGCAAATGATGGAAAGTCTTCGAGTAAAACAGACGTGAATTCTGGCATTCCTCACGGCAGTGATATGGGCCCTCTGCTCTTCCATATCTATATAAACGATTTAGGAGGCAATCTGAGCAGCCGTCTTAGGTTATTTGCAGATGAGGCCGTCGTTTATGGTCTAATAAAGTCATCAGTAGTTAAAAAAAATTACAAATCGATTTAGAAAAGATATTTGTGTGTGCGAAAATTGACATTGAGCCCAAATAATGAAAAGTTTGCTACAGAAGAATGCTGAAGATTAGATGGGTAGATCACATAACTAATGAGGAAGTATTGAATAGGATTGGGGAGAAGAGAAGTTTGTGGCACAACTTGACCAGAAGAAGGGTTCGGTTGGTAGGACATGTTCTGAGGCATCAAGGGATCACCAATTTAATATTGGAGGGCAGCGTGGAGGGTAAAAATCATAGGGGGAGACCAAGAGATGAATACACTAAGCAGATTCAGAAGGATGTAGGTTGCAGTAGGTACTCGGAGATGAAGAAGCTTGCACAGGATAGAGTAGCATGGAGAGCTGCATCAAACCAGTCTCAGGACTGAAGACCACAACAACAACAACAATGAAAAGTTTGAGGGCATCTACATGAGTGCTAAAAGGAATCCGTTTAACTTCGGTTACACGATACATGACTCAAAACTAAAGGCCGTAAATTCAACTAAATACCTAGGAATTACAATTACGAACAACTGAAGTTGGAACGAAAACACAGAAAATGCAACCTTTGCCTTTCACGGGCAAGTGCTCTACCAAATGAGTTACCCAAGCACGACTGACGCCCCCTCCTCAGAGCTTTACTTATGCCAGGACCTCGTCTCCTACCTTCCAAACTTTACAGAAGCTCTCCTGCGAACCTTGCAGAACTAGCTCTCCTTGAAATAAAAGATACTGCTGAGACATGGCTTTGCCACAGCCTGGGGGATGTTTCCATAATGAGATTTTCACTCTGCAGCGTAGTGGTAGAGCATTTGCCCGTGAAAGGCGAAGGTCCCGAGTCCAAGTCTCGGTCTGGCACATAGTTTTAATCTGCCAGGAAGTTTCACACACAGAAAAAGTTGTGGGAAGGCGAGATGCAATAGATCTATTAAAGAGATTGCTTACACTCTGCTTGTCCGTCCGCCTTTGGAGTACCGCTGCGCGGTGTTGGATCCTTTGCAGATACGGAGTACATCGAGAAAGTTCAAAGAAGGACAGAAAGTTTTGTATTATCGAGAAATAGGGTAGAGTGTGCCATGGACTGACACTGGACCTGAGGCGTCGGAATCTTCTCGCGCAATTTCAATCACCAGCTTTGTCCTCCAAACGTGAAAATATATTTTTGACGTCGACCTACGTAAGCAGAAACAATCATCATATTAAAACAAGAGAAATCAGAGCTCGCACGGAAAGATATAGATGTTCTTTTCTTCCGTGCACCGTTCCAGAGTGGATTAATGGAGAATTATTGTGAAGGACGTTCGACGAAACCTCTGCCACGTTCATAAGTGAGACTTAAGTATCCACGCAGATGTGGAATGTAGATGCAGATAAAGTTTTCTCAGTTTCTTAACTAGCTATGAAATCTGTGTTTTCGGTTTCAGTTCTATTCCTGTTACATGTTTTGCACTCTTGTAATTAATTTTCAGATTTTTGTGGATAGTTTCCAGGATCTTATCCACGAAAGAAGCTGCAGTTTGTTAACACTAGGTGTAGAGTAGTTGTTAAGTGGTTCAGATTACAAATCAGAAAGTCGGTGTTACAGTCCTCTGGCGGTCCAAGAACGTTTACTGTAACTTAACGCATTTTCAAACTCGCACAACGATTTATTTTTCAGACTCACACAACGATTTATTCACATGCTAAATGACAATGGTTATACTGTGGAGCATCATATAACCGGCTGCGTACGTAATTTCAAATGTTGGGAGAGGGCAAGGGAATATCACCTTCAATGGGTCCGTTCTTAGTCATGTACTATGGTTTTGAGGACTATTTCACCTTGTGTGGTTTAAACTCCACCATGAGGGCGAAAACGGTTTTGGAGATGAAATGTTATAAATTATCTTGTTGCTCAAAATAATGTCACATGAAGGGGTTTTTCAGAATTTCTTTCTTTCTATGATGCGTCCGACATGTGGAAACAGTTGCACTGCAACCGCATTCACAAGACAGCATGTTACTATATTTTTTAGTGTTGCCACTCAAAGACACCATATCGGTAAGACTTTGGAATGACCTACTTACTTGGGCACGAAATGACTTTGCCTTCATATATCTACCCCTGAATTATACAAACTTCTCAGATATCTTGGCCCCTTCGATTTCGAATCATTGGTATTGAAATACGAGAAGAAGTAATGATCTGTAGTTCGGCTCGCAGTCAGTGGACAACGGACACATTTGTATAAGTATTATCTGAGGGTTTTGAGAGACCCTGTATCCATTTGCCAGTGACAGAATTTGTACAGATGGTAGCACTGTTAACAAGCCTGAGTAATGACACTGTCCATTCAGAATACTATCCTTCCATTTTCATTAAGAAGTTTATTATTACAGCGTTTCTCACTGTAGTATCGCTATCTCTCTCAGCAATGTATTTTAGCTTTTCAATTACTGAGAATAATTAAGAACACGCTGCTCTTTTCACAGCGACAACAGTAGTCCCCAATCATTTACTCCAATGTAAAATGTGAGAATGTAATTTCCGGACAATATTCATCACATGTGTAATCTCGTAGAAAGCTTCACAATACTTCTGTTTATCGGAATCTAGCTGTAATGTATTTTCGATTTAATATTTCTGCCAGGCTCTTGACAACTGAAGAATGACATTACACTACGTATAATATAGTGTCTAAGTGTGTTTGAAATATCCACGTTGTAGATAGAACAGTGTGCCCTTACGGAGCATATTATTAGATTTCACGTTGTTTAGTACATGAATCTACGACATGATCACATTCCGATTATGTAATTTGCCAAAAAGTATTACCTACAAATAACTTTTTTGATGATACACAACTTTCTAACTAAATGACTGCGTGTACTGGACACTGTGACCAGTAGGAAACGTGTTCTTGTAGATAATTTAAACTACAACTTCAAAGCGAAACATTTTGACTGGCGACAGTCGAAAAATGATAAATTGTTGGACTCGTAAATGGAAGCAGAGAAGTTGGATCCCTGATAAAGCCTTTCGATTTTAGTTTTACGTCAGTCTTCAAGATCATTGATGCTGTACACCGGAGTTTTATGAGGAACATGATCGCCGAAGGTTTATCGCAAAAGCAAAGAACCAAAGACAAGAATGAATTTTCACTCTGCAGCGGAGTGTGCGCTGATATGAAAATTTCTGGCAGATTAAAACTGTGTGCCAGACCGAGACTCGAACTCGGGACCTTTGCCTTTCGCAGGCAAGTGCTCTACCACTGAGTTACCCAAGCATGACTCAGGAACCCTCCTCACAGCTTCAATTCTGGCAGTATCTCGTGTCCTACCTTCCAAACTTCACAGAAGTTCTTCTGCTATTCTTGCAGAACTAGCACTCCTGGAAGAAGATGGTAGAGCACTTGCCCGCGAAAGGCAAAGGCCCCGAGTTCGAGTCTCGATCCGGCACACAGTTTTAATATGCCAGAAAGTTTCATATAAGCGCACACTCCGCCGCAGAGTGAAAATCGCATTCTGGAAACATCCCCCAGGCTGTGGCTAAGCCATGTCTCCTTAATGTCCTTTCTTCCAGGAGTGATAGTTCTGCAAGGTTCGCCGAAGAGCTTCTGTGAAGTTTGGAAAGTAGGAGACGAGGTACTGGTAGAATTGATGCTGTGAGGAAAGATCCTGAGTCGTGAGTGGGTTGGCTCGGTTGGTAGAGCACTTGCCCACGAAAGGCAACGGTCCTGAGTTCGAGTCTCGGTCCAGCAAACAGTTTTAATCTGCCTCAAAGTTGCAACCAAAATCAAGTTTTATGATGAATACGCTCGCCTAAGGTTTACAGCAAAGGCAATGTTTTTCCGTCAAAAATAGGTATCCATGGTGGTAATTCAGTATCATTTGTATGACCTAAAGAAAAGGATGCAAATTTTTAAAAGCCTGAACGCTTTAGTTGATATTGGCCCCGTCCTTAGATGAATGGGGAATAACTTCGCCGAGAACAAGTAAAGGGACAAGTTAAATGTTGAATTTAGTGAAAGAAAACAGACTTACTACCTTAGGGGAATAATAAATCAGTTATCAATGATAAGGATAGTTTAAAAACAACGTCTTATACCAGGCATGGTCCCAATGTAGATGGTACAGATGAGCTGCAATATGGACTAGGAATTCAAATTTTATTCAATATGACATTTGGGTTTTACATGGATTTTTCAAACGCCTCAATATGTTATAGTGACTGAATTACTTACTAAATTTGTGTCATATTGAGAGGCATCGTGTTGTGTTGCGAAAGAAGGATCATATTTTGTTCCCTACTCGTTATTAACATGTGTAACTAGACGTCAAATGACAGTCCAGAAGACTAGAAATGTGAGTATTTCAGGGTCTTCACGTCTAAAACATTCAACACAAATGCTTTTAGTAGGTGTATACTCCCATTGTTATACGTGGGTCCCGTAGGTTCGAGGTGGAACGTCTTCCCTGCATGCTTTATACGGTTTAGGCTCGGTGTCTATGTAGACCAGTTCTTTCCCTGGGTGGTCTCTTTCTCGAGTGCCTCAGCTGGGAAGACGTTTCTGCTGTTATTCAAGAAAATAATGTCAAGGCCTACTGCAGAGTGCAAAATTTCTGCTACACTATTTCGTTACACCGCTGTGATGAGTTTTGGCGGGGCGGTAGGTAAACGGTGTTCTTCCTTTTCTCACACTCTCAGGCCATGACATGGAGCTCTCTTAGACGTTGTCGGTTGTTGGCGGGTGTGGCGACAGAACACACAAGGGCACCCCAGCGATGATTGTCGGTCACTTGGCAGCCATATATCGGCAGGAAGTCGTTAGTAAGCGCCCACGTACGCGGCTAACTGCTACGTGACGAATACGATTATTATTTTATTATGTAACAGCCTAGAGGACGTGGGTTCACTGTTAATTTCTCAAATAGTGAGCAACAACACTGAGATGCGCTGTCCGCCGAAAGTGCATCAAATATTGTGGTGGAAAGACGGCAGGAGAGACGTGGTGAGTAACGTTGGTGAGCGCTGACATGTTGGTTAATGACCGACTCACTGATCGTTTATCCCAAGAACATCTTTCATGGCCACATCTCGACGTAACGCGATGTGCCGCGATCAATAAGCCAGGTTACTATGAGGCCATTATTCACAAATGGAAATGGATTAAGAAGCGCAGTAACTATCAACCGTAGAAACTGGATGGCGTAATCAGTGCAACATAGTGACTCAAATATTGCAGTCAGTTATATAACAGTGACAGCCTCCAGTATAACGCCTGACAGCCTCAGAAACGTCTCATCCGCTGTTCTAATGAGGCTCATTGGTTAATTTTTTGGCCTGTCAAAGAATTACGCAGTGGTAATTGAAATATATTTACGATGGTATGTAAAACTGTGTTAGGTAAGCCACTGCTGATATGAATAATATGCAAAAGAATAGAGCAGAGGACGTGTTAAATAATGAACAGTTTGGCTTTCGGAAATGTAAAGGCATTAGAGGGATTATGCTGATCTTGCACTTAGAAGTGGAAGCAAGACTTAAGAAAAATCAAGACACCTTAACAGGATTTGTGGTCCTAGAAAAAGCGTTCGACAATGTAAAATGGTGCAAGAAGAACAGGAATAAGTTATACTGAAAGACTAATAATATAGAATATGTACAAGACGCAAGAGGAAACTAAGAGAATGGAAGACCAAAAACGAAGTGCTCAGACTAGAGAGGGAGTAAAGTAGAGATGTCTGTCTCTCCTACTGTTCAACCTATACGTCGAATAAGCAACAACGGAAATAAAACAAAAATTTAGGAATGGGATTAAAATTGAAGGTCAAATGATATCAATGATAACATTCACAAATGATATTGCTATCCTTAGTCAAAGTGAGGAAGATTTATAGGACCTGTTCAATGGAATGAAGAGTCCAAAGAGCACAGAATGTGAACAGAAAGGCAAGCAAAGAAACACGAAGGAAATGAGAAGTACCAGAAATATTCGCGACAGACTTAGCATCAAAACTGAGGACCTTGTAGAAGATAAGGTGAAGGAATTCTGATGCGGAGGAAGCAAGGTATCGCTTCGAGCAAGAGACAAAGAGGACGTACGAGATTTTTTTTTTCTTTTTCAAGGTCCGGTTGGTCGTGAAATTAAAATCACAGTGAAAATCCGATGAAGCTTTGCTCAGGTACTCGTAGGTTGCGCAGTGCCTCTAATATGCCCGTGGATCGCGTCACATAATACTTTTCTGTTCTGAGAGCACAATTAGCGCGTTAAGATGCCTAAGAACAGAATCTCCCTCCAGGTGAGAAGTGCATGCTGTCCTTCGATTTCTTCTGATTTCGTGCAGTCCCCTTTACGCAACAGTCATGCGTAACAGCAAAGTGTGGCAATAGTGAAGGAATTTCGCAGGGGAATGTACAGACGTTCACGACGCAAGCGGTTAGGAAAGAATGAAAGTGTCAACCGATGGTGGAAGGCAGCCATCAGGCATTTTCCTTCTTCATGACAATACTGGGCCGCACACTGCAGCTACAACAAAGACACTCTTCCAGCACTGTCCATGGGAAGTATTTGATGACACACCATACAGCCCGGACTTGGCTACCTCTGCTTTTCATCTCATTGCCCACATGAACCGGTGGCTATGAAGACAACGTTTTGGCACAGACTACGAGCTACAGAGCAACGCAGAGAATTGGCGGAAAGCACAGGGGGCTGTCTGCTACGACGAGGATGTTTTAAAGTTGGTACCTTGCTACGACAAATACACAAATCGGAGCTGCGACTATGTCGGGAAGTGGGTAGAAGGTGTAGCTAACTGTTGCAAATAAAACATTTTTGATTTTCACTGTGGTTTCGCGGCCGATTGGACCTTGCTTAGGCAAAGAGGACACTCTTTGCTAAACAAGATCCTTCCTGGAATTCTCGCTGGAGTCCATAGCGTGAGGCTCCTCATCGACGGACAGTTCCAGCCTACGACGCGATGACTTGGAGCCTTCGAAGTAGTGGTCAGGCCTTTGTTATGCGGGACACGTACAATATTTTGTCATACATCTGAAGTTAAGATTTTAACGTACCGAAACCGGTCGTAGACTGAATAAATCGTTATTGCCACTGAAGTGGATGCCTTGTATCAATAAAACAAGTCTACTAGTATCAAACATAGGCCTTGAGGAAGAAAATTCTGAGAATGTACGTCAGCAGAAGCACTGAGTGGAAGTAAATGATGGACTATGGGAAAACCAGAAAAGACGAGAATCGAATCACTTGAATTTTTGTGTTGCAGAAGGTTGCTAAAAATTACACGGTGTGATAAGAAATGAGGTTCTCAGTAGAATCTCCGAGGAAAGGGGCAGATGGGAAACCGTGCTAGAGGAAAGGTGTCAACTTATCCGGGAATATCTTCCATGATACAAGAGGGAGATGTAGAGATAAAAATCTGTAGGGCTTATACAGACAGGAATACAACAGTAGCACGTGTTAGTTCGAGATGGACAGCTTTGCACAAGAGAGCCGTCGCGGGCCACATCAAACAAGCCAGAAACTGACAAAAATAATAGGAAAGTTCTGCGACCTACACAGTGTATCAGAGTAAGGTGCTATTCTATTTTCTGACAATGTACACTACTGGCCATTAAAACTGCTACACCACGAAGATGGCGTGCTACAGACGCGAAATTTAACCGACAGGAAGAAGATGCTGTGATATGCAAATGATTAGCTTTTCACAGCATTCACACAAGGTTGGCGCCGGTGGCGACACCTACAACGGCTGACATGAGGAAAGTTTCCAACCGATTTCTCATACACAAACAGCAGGTGACTGGCGTTGCCTGGTGAAACGTTGTTGTGATGCCTCGTGCAAGGAGGAGAAATGCGTACCATCACGTTTCCGACTTTGATAAAGGTCGGATTGTAGCCTATCGCGATTGCGGTTTATCGTATCACGACATTGCTGCTCACATTGGTCGAGATCCAATGACTGTTAGCAGAATATGGAATCGGTGGGTTCAGGTGGGTAATACGGAACGCCGTGCTGGATCCCAACGGCCTCGTATCACTAGCAGTCGAGATGACAGGCATCTTATCCGCATGGCTGTAACGGATCGTGCAGCCACGTCTCGATCCCTGAGTCAACAGATGGGGACGTTTTCAAGACAACAACCATCTGAACGAACAGTTAGACGACGTTTGCAGCAGCATGGACTATCAGCTCGGAGACCATGGCTAAGGTTACGCTTGACGCTGCATCAAAGACAGGAGCGCCTGCGATGGTGTACTCAACGACGAACCTGGGTGCACGAATAGCAAAACATCATGTTTTCGGATGAATATAGGTTCTGTTTACAGCATCATGATTGTCACATCCGTGTTTGAAGACATCGAGGTGAACGCACATTTGAAGTGTGTATTCGTCATCGCCATACTGGCGTATCACCCGGCATGATGGTATGGGGTGCCATTGGTTACACGTCACGGTCACCTCTTGTTCGCATTGACGGCACTTTGAACAGTGGACGTTACATTTCAGATGTGTTACGACCCGTGGCTCTACCCTTCATTCGATCCCTGCGAAAACCTACAGTTCAGCAGGATAATGCACAACCACATGTTGCTGGTCCTGTACGGGCCTTTCTGGACACAGAAAATGTTCGACTGCTGCCTTGGCCTGCACATTCTCCAGGTCTCTCAGCAATTGGAAACGTCTGGTCAATGGTGGTGGAGCAACTGGCTCGTCACAATATGCCAGTCACTACTCTTGATGAACTGTGGTATCGTGTTGAATCTGCATGGGCAGCTGTACCTGTACACGCCGTCCAAGCTCTGTTTGACCCAATGCCCAGGCGTATTAAGGCCGTTATTACGGCTAGAGGTTGTTGTTCTGGGTACTGATTTCTCAGTATCTATGCACCCAAATTGCGTGAAAATGTAATCACATGTCAGTTCTAGTATAATATATTTGTCCAATGAATACCCGTTTATCATCTGCATTTCTTCTTGGTGTAGCAATTTCAACGGCCAGTGTATTAAGCTTAGCGACCACTTTGTGAAGACCTCGTTATTTGATATTTAATATAAGAAAAGATTTATTCCTTTCATTGAAGTGAAATAATGGTTGAGAATTATCGTCCTAACAATTAATAACGCAACATATGGCAGTTAGCAGATTGGAGGGTGCTTCATTTGGCGAATTTGAACACAGCTAAGGCATTGCTAATTGAATCGCTGAGACTACTGGAATTATTGGTACAACGGAAGGTTCCTCAGAATGATGCAGGATGCCTGTTTATTCGACGTTCCTTTATTTACTGTTGGCAGCAGCAAAAATCGGCTTCTGGCTCAGCACTGTGTATGGAGTGAACTTCCATGTCATATCCTTTACCGTTTTTCAGCTGCTCTCGTAAACAGGAGATGAATGCGTCCCGAAGGGTTTTGCGAGGTGAAAGGCCTTGGAAAGCGTTTGAGCTCGCGCAAAGTTTGCGTCTACAGTGTGGTGGTTAGGCTTACAGCACTGCTGCCACAACTTCGCCGAAGACCGACCCGGGAGGGGAGCAGCAAATGTGGCGCCTTCCAAGCTATTCTCCTCTTTCATTTACGTGACGGTATCTATTGTTATGGTTTCGCGACACAGCACAATGTGTTTTTAAACGTTATTCCTGCAGTCTAGGCGACGCAAAAGCGGAAAATAATCCTATTTTTTAATTCACGGAATTCGTACAACTGGACTGATTAATCGGTTTGCAACATGGTCTCCGTTACGATCATTAATGTTGGTGCCATCAATAATGACTTGCTATTATTTACCTATAAGATAAAAAAGAAGTAAAGAATTCGTAAATAAATAAATGAAAGGAATGCTTTACGATAAGTAATAAGAATGTACGGAAATCAGGAAAGAGGCAATGGATTGTCAGTATCGTGATGATCAGGTTTGAGAATAATGACGTTTCCATAAACAGGTATTAAAAAAATTCATTCGCAAGGGTGCTCATAATTCACAGGCAAAATACTAACTACCGCACGGTGCAGTTATAGACTTTATACTGACCAACGCGAGCATAATAGATAGATCTGAAGGCCGAGACATATGTTTTCCATAAATGAATTTGGCGGAACATTAAACACAAGTCGGGCGCCTTTAATTATACCAGTAAACACTCTGAGATCATCGCTTGAACTGGCACTAAGGATCTTCATACAGTGAATATCACTGCATTTCAAGGCCATCCTACAGTTCTTAATGCCTAACCAAACACACATAACATGACGGAAATATAAGCATGCATCAAGCCAGACACCCTGCAGTACTATTCTGAACAGCCTGAATAGCTGAAACTTGATCGAAGTGCTGCTGCTGATAATATTGCTATTAGTACGAAGAATGGAGTAGGTGCCCAAGTGATTTTGCACGGCCCCTCAGTCTTTTGCGGATGCGTATTGAATTTCACGCGTACGCACGCAGGCGTAATGGTTGGGTTACGGTGGCTGTAGTACGTGATACTACAGTAGACACCGTTGCTGGCCTTGAGACTTTTAACAGTCGAGAGATTATTGCGTATCGGACATTTCTAATTTGTGAGGTCTACAATAGAGACATGGTGCATCTTACTACACGTCTATAATGCCGTTTTTCCGGCTGTTTGCTACTGACCACAACTCGATGCTGACTATAGGTAAGGTCGCGCCGCGTGAGAGCTGACAACAGAGTCTTTGCACCAACTGAATGAGAACAAAGAATAAACTGGCGGAAGTGTGTGTGACTCGCGAAAAAGAGAACTAGCAAGAGCTGGACTTATCTCTTTGTAAGTCTGAGATGCTCCAGCTTTCCAAAGAGGATTCTTACTTTATCAAAGCAACCTTAATGGAAATCTATAAGAACTAATCAGAAAATATTCACATCTTGAAGCAGGCCAAAGGCAACACAGACGTCTAAAGTGAGACATACAGAAAATGCAAAATGCTAAGCAGGAATAGCTAGAGGAAAAATGTAAGAATATATTAACAGAAGCATATAATACTAGCGGAAACACAGATACCACATGCAGGAAAATGAAAAAGGCCTTTGAAGAAAAGAGAAGTAACCGTATGCATATCAATAGCTCAGACGGGTACCCACTACTAAGCAAACAAGGGAAAGGTGATAGTAAAGAGGAGTATATAGAGGGGGTACGAAGAAAAATAACTTGAGGGCAATATTGCAAAAATGAAAGAGGACTTAGATAAAGATGAGATGGCAGACACAATATTTCGAGAAGGATTTGACAGAGCACTGAAAGACCTAATTCGAAACAAGATCCCTGGAGTAGATTACATTCCTTCAGAACCACGGGTATCCTTGGGAGAGCCACCTTTGACAATTCTATTCCACCTGTGTGTCCAAGATATATGAGACAGGCGAAGTACCCCCAGACTTGATGAATCCTGTAATACTTACAATTTCAAAGAAAGCAGGCACAGTCATATGTGGATATTACCGAACTACCTGTTTAATATATAACGGTTGCAAAATAGTAATACGAATTCATTAAGGAAAAGTGAACAAAACTGGTAGAAGCCGAGGAGAAGTTAATTTTGGATTCCGGAGAAATGTACGAACATGCGAGGCAATATTGATCCTACAACTTTTCTTAGAAAAGAGGTTAAGGTAAGGCAACCGACGTTTATAGCACTTGTAGACTCAGAGAAAGCTTTTGACAATTTTGACTAAAATACACTCTTTAAAATTCGAAGGTAGCAGGGGGAACATACAGGGGGCGAAGGGCTGTTCACGACTTGTATAGACCAAACGATGTGGCGCAGTGGTTAGCGCACTGGACTCTCATTCTGGAGGACGATGCTTCAAACCCGCGCCCGGCTATCCTGATTTAGGCTATCCGTGATTTCCCTAAATCGTCCAGGCAAATGCTGGAATGGTTCCTTTGAAAGGGCACGGCCGCCTTTCTCTTCCATCCTTCCCTAATCCGATGGGACCGAAGGCCTCGCTGTTTGGTCCCCTCCCCCGAATCAACCAACCAGCCAACCAACGACTTACACAGAAACCATACGGTAGTTATAAGAGACGAGTGCTACAAAAGAGAGCAGTGGTTGCGAAGGGAGCGAGACAGGGTTGTAGTCCATTCTGGATTTATGTAATCTGTACATTGAGGAAGTAATAAAGGAACCAAAGAAAAGAATTGGAGTAGGAGTTAAAGATCAGGGGGAAGATGACATTGTAATTCTGTCAGAGACACCAAAGCATTTGAATGGAATGGGCAGTGTATTGATGTACACTGATCAGCCACAACATTATGACCACCTTCCTAATAGCCGGCATGTCCGCCTTTGGCACGGATAACAGCGATGCGTCGTGGCATGGAAGCAATGAGGCCTTGGTAGGTCTTCACATACAAGTCACCTTCCTATAAATTCCAGGGAGGGGGGCGATGAGCTCTGATGTCACCTTCAATCACATGCGATGCAGAGTGAAAATCTCATTCTGGAAACATCCCCCAGGCTGTGGCTAAGCCATGTCTCCGCAACATCCTTTCTTTCAGGAGTGCTAGTTCTGCAAGGTTCACAGAAGAGCTTCTGTAAAGTTTGAAAGGTAGGAGACGAAGTACTGGCTGAAGTGAAGCTGTGAGGACGGGCGTGAATCATGCTTGTGTAGCTCATTAGGTAGATCACTTGCCCGCGAAAGTCAAAGGTCCCGAGTTAGAGTCTCAGTCCGGTACACAGTTTTAATCTGCCACGAAGTTTCACATCCCAGATGTGTTCGGTCGGGTTCAGATATGGCGAGCTGGGGCCCAGCACATCAATTGGAACTCGCCACTGTGTTCCTCGAATCACTCCATTCCCTGGCCTTGTGACGTGACGCATCATTTTGTTGAAAAATGTCCCTGTCTTCGGGAAGTATAATCATCATGCAGGGGTGTACGTGGTCTGCAACCAGGGTAGTACACTCCTTGGCCATCATGGTGCATTGTACGAACCCCATTGGACCCATGGATGTCGACAGGAATGTTCCCCAGAGCCTAATGGAGCCATCGTCAGCTTGTCCCCGTACCACAGTAAGGTGTCAAGGAGCTGCCCCCCCCCCCCTCGGAAGACGACGGATTCGCTCCTTCCCATCAGCGTGATGAAGACGGTATTTGGATTCGTCAGACCATGTAACGCTCCACCACTGCACCAACGTCCAGTGCCGATGCTCACCTGCTCATTTCAGTCGTAGTTGCCGATGTAATGTGTGTTCGGACACACTTGCACCGTGCCCATCATTAAAGTTTGATGTTAGTAATTCCGCCGCGGTTCGCCGCCTGTCACGTTTTACCAGTCTGGCCAGCCTACGACGTCCGACATCTGTAATGAGGTGCGGCCGCCCAATCCCACGACGTGTGGACGTGCCGAGCCTCCGGCCCATCACAATCTGTCCTCGGTCAAGCTCAGATACGTCGCGCGCCCTCCCGTTCTGCACATGGACAGCACACTCGCTGATACTAGAAGCACCGTGCATGTGTCTGACTAGCAGTCAGTGCTCGCCAGATAACACAGCTATCGCCTAGACGGCTTTACATCGATAATACGAGTAGGTCGGTGGTCAAACGTTATGGCTGACTAGTGTAAGAAGAATATTAACAGAAGCCAAATAAGGAAAATCGAATGCAGTCGAATAAATCATGCGATGGTAATGGAATTAGGTTAGCAAATGAGATACTTAAAGTAGTACACGGGTTTTGCTTTTTGGGCAGCGAACTAACTGAGAGGGACAAAGTGTAGACTGGCAACGTCAAGGAAAGTGTTTCTGAAAAAAAGTTTGTTGATATGGAATATGGATTTGAGTGTTAGGATGTCTTTTCTGAGGGTATTTATCTGGAGTGTAGCCTTGTGTGGAAGTGAAACGTTTATGATAAGCAGTTCAGACAAGAAGAGAACAAAAGCTTTTGAATTTCGGTGCTGTAGAAGAGTTCTGAAGATAGATGATCAGATTACGTAAATAAGTAGGAGATACTGAATAAAACTGGGGAGAAAAGAAATTTTTGACACAATTTGACTAAAAGAAAGGATCGATTGACAGGACACGTTCTAAGAGATCGAGGGGTGGTCAATTTATACTGGAGGGAGGTGTGGGTGTAAATGTTGGCCGGCCGAAGTGGCCGTGCGGTTAAAGGCGCTGCAGTCTGGAGCCGCGAGACCGCTACGGTCGCAGGTTCGAATCCTGCCTCGGGCATGGATGTTTGTGATGTCCTTAGGTTAGTTAGGTTTAACTAGTTCTAAGTTCTAGGGGACTGATGACCACAGTAGTTAAGTCCCATAGTGCTCAGAGCCATTTGAACCATTTTTGTAAATGTTGGGTAGAGGGAGACTAAGTGACAGTAAACAGTTTCAGAAGGATGTAGGTTGCGGTAATTATTCAGAGATGCAAAGGCTTGTACAAGATTGAGTAGTAGGGAGAGCTGCATCAAACTAGCCTTTGGAGTTAACACCACCACAACAACAAACGTTCTGGAATTAACAAACACTTTTCACAGTAGTTCATAAGAGTTGGATTCTACGTGAAACTATCCTTCAGGTTAGCTGCTCATGCACCACCTCACGTCATAATTTTTTTCGAAACCTGCGATCGCTAATGTCTCATTGAAGGTTCTGTAAAAGGGGTAACCCACTTGGTACGACAGTGGGCTAATTTATAGAACAGGCATTTAACAGTTCTGATTGATGTGAGTGTATAGGATCTCGCTGGAAGACTGTGAAACCACTCAGTAAATCGCCTCATTTTTCGTCTTGTTCTTCTTCTTTTTCCTAGTGTTATGTGACAGCTTATTCCCAAACTGTTACCCACATGCTCAATAAAGTCGATACTTTACGCTGCATCATAACTGCAGTGTCCAATGCTAGCAGTGACTGCCCAACTAATTACTTATTCTCATCTTTTTGTTACAGTGAGGAGTCTAATACTTTCTACAGCCTTGAACGCCTCCTGGCTGGCTCGGGCGACATGGAAGTTTACTTAAAAGTATACACGTAAACGTGTTCAGAGCTGAGAGCTGGCCTTCAGAGCAGGTAGTCAGTGCAAAATTCGCTTCGGCCTATCTCCGTACACTGGGCAGTCCAAGGTCCGGCCTATCTGTCGTGAAACTCCATTGTACAACGCCTAAAGAAAGCCTTTTGGAAAGATAACATGTATAGTCAAGCGGAGACGCCAGAATAAGAGAAGCATGGGATCTGCCGTTACTGCACGAGAGAATCTTAGTTTAAAATCCTTGCAACGAGCTCTGTGATCGGCTCACAAAAATTATTTGTGTAGAATATGTGCTTTCCCACTAATGTCTGCATTCACACCGTTTGATTGGCTGTGATTTGAAACCAGTCATGGAGTGGCAGAGATTTTCTGCCTTCCTCCACACGCTAGGACATCACCGGTAAATCATGACAAAATCCGCGAGAGTAGGAGTTTGTTTAAGTTATTTACAAAATTATTGTTAGTCGAAACTCGCAAGGTCTGTTGCAATTGGCTGGCGAGATCGCTGCACTGGCAGAAACTGCCAAGTTTCAGAAAGTTAAGCCAGGGAACACTTGCAGACATACTATCAAAGATATACACGGCCTGCCGGGAGATGGAAGGGTGAAGACGTGCTGCGAGGGGAGCAATGAGAGGTGACTTCCTGTCGTAAAGGAGGATGCTTCCACATCAGTGCTGAGTGCAGAAGGTGAGCTGGACTCAGAATCTCTAGCTGTTACTGCCTCCATCTTCCATCTTTGCACTGTGTAGGTGTGATGAGGATGAGCCGGTGATGGAATGACCAGGACGAGGGGGACACGAGACCGGTTAACATTCATCAGGTTTTAAACGAAGTTTTAACGTTCGCAACCAGCTAGTTGCTTCCATCTACTGGCGTCCGTACTTATTTCTGCAGATTCTTTCTTTAAAACATTAACCGTTCTTGCAGTTCAAAAAATGGTTCAAATGGTTCTGAGCACATCTGAGGTCATCAGTCCCCTAGAACTTAGAACAACTTAAACCTAACTAACCTAAGCACATCGCACACATCCATGCCCGAGGCAGGATTGGAACCTGCGACTGTAGCGATCGCGCGGTTCCAAACAGAAGCGCCTAGAACCGCTCGGCAACACAGGCCGGAGTTCTTGCAGTTGTTGGTTGACTCCACGATTTAGTTTCATATTTATGCTTTTATTGTGTTCACCCATCGGTGCCAAAGTAAGATTTCACGATTACCAGCCTTGTCCATTTATTAAATGTTCACTTCATTATCTCAATCGATTATTTATATGTTGATGCTTTACTGCAATAAATCAAATTGTTGCAGTGACCGCTTGTTTCTGTTGTGCACAGATGTGCTCCTTCGTTGATATATCCACGTATGGTATGGTCCCTGTATTTTCATGCTTGATTGGGCCACCCTTTAAAGATACTATTTAATAGGACGTTTCCGTTGCTCGTCGTTATTTTCTTTCTCACATTAAGAAAAATGGGAAAACTACCTTCCGTCTAAGTCACCAGGGATCGGGCTTACAGCAATTCAGCGGTCTGCTAAACAGTTCACCCATCACCTAACAATGGTGTTGTCCTATATCTGCACTGGGTCGGCATGTCTATCTCGATCTGACACTTTTTCTGCGTCTTGTGTTATGCCGTGTGAAAGTGTGAGAACGTTTTCGAAATATTAGCGAATTATGTAAATCCCCCCATGAACCATGGACCTTGCCGTTGGTGGGTAGGCTTGCGTGCCTGCGTACTGTAGGTGCAACCACAACGGAGGGGTATCTGTTGAGACGCCAAACGTGTGGTTCCTGAAGAGGGGCAGCAGCCTTTTCAGTGGTTGCAAGGGCAACAGTCTGGATGATTGACTGATCTGACATTTTAACACTAACCAAAACGGCCTTGCTGTGCTGGTACTGCGAACGGCTGAAAGCAAGGGGAAACTACGGCCCTAATTTTTTCCCGAGGGCATGCAGCTTTACTGTATGATTAAATGATGATGGCGTCCTCTTGGGTAAAATATTCCGGAGGTAAAATAGTCCCCCATTCGGATCTCCGGGAGGGACTGCTCAGGAGGACGTTGATATCAGGAGAAAGAAAACTGACGTTCTACGGATCGGAGCGTGGAATGTCAGATCCCTTAATCGGGCAGGTAGGTTAAAAAATTTAAAAAGGGAAGTGGATAGGTTAAAGTTAGATATAGTGGGAATTAATGAAGTTCGGTGGCAGGAGGAACAAGACTTTTAGTCAGGCGAATACACGGTTATAAATACAAAATCAAATACGAGTAATGCAGGAGTAGGTTTAATAATGAATAGGAAAGTAGGAATGCGGGTAAGCTACTACAAACAGCACAGTGAACGCATTATTCTGGCCAAGATAGATACGAAGCCCACACCTACCACAATAGAACAAGGTTACATGCCAACTAGCTCCGCAAATGACGAAGAGATTGATGAAATGTATGATGAGATAAAAGAAATTATTCAGATAGTGAACGGAGACGAAAATTTAATAGTCATGGGTGACTGGAACTCTACAGTAGGAAAAGGAAGAGAAGGAAACATAGTAGGTGAATATGGAATGGGGGTAAGGTAGAATTTTGCACAGAGCATAACTTAATCATAGCTAACACTTAGTTCAAGAATCAAAAAAGAAGGTTGTATACATAAAAGAAGACTGGAGATACTGGAAGGTATCAGATATAATGGTAAGACAGAGATGCAGGAACCAGGTTTTAAATTGTAAGACATTTCCAGGGGCAGATGTGGACTCTGACCACAATCTATAAGCCAGAGGTTGTAGAGAGCTTCAGGGAGAGAATTAGGGAACGATTGGCAAGAAAGGGGGAAAGAAATACGTAGAAGAAGAATGGGTAGCTTTGAGAGATGAAATAGTGAAGGTAGCAGAGGATCAAGTACGTAAAAAGACGAGGGCTAATAGAAATCCTTGGGTAACACAAGAGATATTGAATTTAATTGATGAAAGGAGAAAATACAAAAATGCAGTAAATGAAGCAGGCAAAAAGGAATACAAACGTCTCAAAAATGAGATCGACAGGAAGTGCAAAATGGCTAAGCAGGGATGGATGGAGGACAGATGTAAGGATGTAGAGGCATTTCTCACTAGGGGTAAGATAGATACTGCCTACAGGAAAATTAGTCCGCCGCTCGTGGTCTCGCGGTAGCGTTCTCGCTTCCCGAGCACGGGGTCCCGGGTTCGATTCCCGGCGGAGTCAGGGATTTTCACCTGCCTCGAGATGACTGGGTGTTTGTGTTGTCCTCATCATTTCATCATCATCCAGGAAAGTGGCGAAATTGGACTGAGCAAAGATTGGGTAATTGTACGGGCGCTGATAACCACGCAGTTGAGCGCCCCACAAACCAAAACATCATCCTACAGGAAAATTAGACACCTTTGGAGAAAATAGGACGACTTTTATGAATTTCAAGAGCACAGATGGAAACCCAGTACTAAGCAAAGAAGGAAAAGCAGAAAGGTGGAAGGAGTATATAGAGGGTCTATACAAGGGCGATGTTCATTATAGAAATGGAAGAGAATGTAGATGAAGATGAAATGGGAGATATGATACTGCGTGAAGAGTTTGGCAGAGCACTGAAAGATCTAAGGCCCCGGGAGTAGACACATCCCATTGGAACTAATGACAGTCTTGGGAGAGCCAGGCCTAACGAAACTCTACCATTTAGTGAGCAAGATGTATGAGACAGGTGAAACACTCTCAGACTTCAAGAAGAATATAATAATTTCAATCCCAAAGTAAGCAGGTGTTGACAGATGTAAAAATTAGCAAACTATCAGTTTAATAAGCCACGGCTGCAAAATACTAACACGAATTCTTTACAGACGAATGGAAAAACTGGTAGAAGCCGACCTCGGGGAAGATCAGTTTGGATTCCGCAGAAATTATGGAACACGTGAGGCAATACTGACCCTGCGACGTATCTTAGAAAATAGATTAAGGAAAGGCAAACCTACGTTTATAGCATTTGTAGACTTAGAGAAAGCTTTTGACAATGTTGAGTGGAATACTCTCTTTCAAATTCTGAAGGTGGCAGGGGTAAAATACAGGGAGCGAATGGCTATTTACAATTTGTACAGAAACCAGATGGCACTTATAAGAGTCGAGGGGCATGAAAGGGTAGCAGTGGTTGGGAAGGGAGTGAGACAGGGTTGTAGCCTATCCCCAATGTTATTGAATCTGTATATCGAGCAAGCAGTGAAGGAAACAATAGAAAAATATAGAGTAGGTATTAAAATCCATGGAGAAGAAATAAAAACTTTGAGGTTCGCCGATGATATTGTAATTCTGTCAGAGACAGCAAAGGACCTCGAAGAGCAGTTGAACGGAATGGACAACGTCTTGAAAGGAGGATATAAGATAAACATCAACAAAAGCAAAACGAGGATAATGGAATGTAGTCGAATTAAGTCTGGTAATGCTGTCGGAATTCGATTAGGAAATGAGACACTTAAAGTAGTAAAGGAGTTTTGCTATTTGGGGAGCAAAATAACTGATGATGGTCGAAGTAGAGAGGATATAAATTGTAGACTGGCAATGGCAAGGAAAGCGTTTCTGAAGAAGAGAAATTTGTTGACATCGAGTATAGATTTAAATGTCAGGAAGTCGTTTCTGAAAGTATTTGTATGGGATGAAGCCACGTGTGGAAGGAAACGTGGACGATAAATAGTTTAGACAAGAAGAGAATAGAAGCTTTCGAAATCTGGAGCTACAGAAGAATGCTGAAGATTAGATGGGTCGCTCACATAACTAATGAGGAGGTATTGAATAGGTGAGAAGAGAAATTTGTGGCACAACTTGACTAGAAGAAGGGATCGGTTGGTAGGGCATATTCTGAGGCATCAAGGGATCACAAATTTAGTATTGGAGGGCAGCGTGGAGGGTAAAAATTGTAGAGGGAGACGAAGGGATTAGTACACTAAACATATTCAGAAGGTTGTAGGTTGTAGTAGGTACTGGGAGATGAAGCAGCTTGCACAGGATACAGTAGCATGGAGAGCTGCATCAAACCAGTCTCAGGATTGAAGACCTCAACAACAACAACAACAATGTAACTGTGACGGGACATGGGCATAAGCCCAATTTTCACCTAGTCGAATGTGGGAAATCGCCTAAATACGACGTCCTACTCACCTCCATTAACTACAATATTTCTGCATTTAATGAAAGCTGCTATTTATCACACCAACAAGAAAGTCATCTTCTGTTCTCCTACAGTCACTTACTACACCTTCCCATACACCACAGGATCAGCAGGAAACAGCCGCAGGTTGCTGCTCACCCTATCGATGAGACACAATACAGACAGTAATAATAGTAGATGACTAAGTGAAACCCTCAGCTGCCGACAGGTGTTGATATACCTCGATGTGGACAGCTGAAATGCGCACAGTTTGCCCAAACTCTTACGGGAATCACCAAAGCGTGCGCGAGTGATGAGTGGATGGGCAAACGTCTATAAGGTACTTTACACATTTAGGACTGTGGACAGTTGGGAATGTGAGTCTCACGGGAAGCGTGCAAGGGATAAGTCCCTGCAGTCGCGGTATTCATCTGTGTCCTCGGTGGCTCAGATGGATAGGGCGTCTGCCATGTAAGCAGGAGATCCTGGGTTCGAGTCCCGATCGGGGCACACATTTTCAGTTAGTCATCATTTATTCCAGGGAAAAGCTGCACGGTCATCAACAGTATCTGTTCTTTCGAGATCAGTTACTGTCTTCATATATATAGTAATAATAGTGGTCCTGTCACCCTTCCTGGGGCACACCTGACGATGTCTCTGATGCGTACTCGCCTTCGTGGTCAACATAGTGAGTTTTATTACTTAAGTCTTCGGGCGACTCACATTTCTGGGGAAATCTTCTATATCTAAGTTAACAGACGGAGCGGGAGATCACGTCAAACGCTTTCCGAAAATCTAGGGCTATGGAACCTGCTGGTTGCCCTTCATCCATGGTTCGCAGGATGCTCAAAAAAAGGGCAAGCTGTGTTTTCACACGAGTTTCTACACGACTGAGTCACATTAATGTCCTCACTGCTAATGTTCGACATGAACGTCCGATAACCCCTTAGAGGAAGCAGATGGCAGCACTATCAGTGGAGGGTATATAAGGCGTGTCGGGTGGACGCGGAAAACAGTGCAGTTGTTGTAATGCGGAATTGGAGCGATTTGTTTGATGTTCAAAAGGACACCATCATTGGCTTTCGGGACAAGAGTGGAAGTATTTCCAAAGCTGCTAAGTTTGTGAACTGTTCGCGTGCCGCCGTCCTTAAAGGACACACCGTGCATTGCAAACTGGTGCTATACAAAACCGGCGCCGACACAGCTGTGGTCCCCCATGGGCCATAGAAGACAGGGATGAACAGGTGCTGCGGAGATGTGTACGGCGAATAGAAGTACAGCTGTTGAATAGCTGACTGCTCAAATGAACCAAGAGACTACCAACAGTGTCTTCTCAACGAGCGTTCAGCGGAAGTTACTGTTTCTGGGTGTCCACTGAAGGTACCCATACTGACTGCTGTTCATCACCTAACGAGGTGGCGCAATGGTTAGCGTACTGGACTCGCATTTGGGAGGACGATGGTTCAAACCCAAGTTCGGCCATCCTGACTTAGGTTTTCCGTGATTTGCCTAAATCGCTTCAGGCAAATGCCAAGATGGTTCCTTTGAAAGCACACTGCCGATTTACTTCCCCATCCTTCCCTATTCCGAAGGGACCGATGACCTCGCTGTTTGGTCCCTTCCCCAAATACGAACCAACCAACCAATTGCTGTTCGTCCCCGACAAAGGCTGGAATTTGCACACCAGTACCGCAACTGGACGTCCACGGAATGGTGACAGGCGTCGTTTAACAGACGAATCACGTTGTATGATCCGTCGGACCGATGGCGTTGGTATGTGTTGCGTGAAACGTCTGAAAGCAAACACTCAGCTACAATTGTCGAAAGGGTCCAAGCGGAGGGCATTCCCTGGGTGATCTCGTCATTCTGGAACGTACAATGGATCAATACAAGTTGGGGATCATGTACACCCTTACATGCAGTTTGTTTTTCCTCTGCATAATGGCATCTACCTGCGGGACAATGGAACGTGCCACACAGCTCGCAGTGTACGTCTGTGGTTCGAATAGCACCTGGAGGAGATTACCGTACTCCATGGCCACTAAACTCCCTGGATTTAAGTTCAATAGAGAATCAGTGGGACAAAAAAAAAAAAAAAGGTTCAAATGGCTCTGAGCACTATGGGACTCAACTTCTGAGGTTATTAGTCCCCTAGAACTTAGAACTAGTTAAACATAACTAACCTAAGGACATCACACACATCCATGCCCGTGGCGGGATTCGAACCTGCGACCGTAGCGGTCTCGCGGTTCCAGACTGCAGCGCCTAGAACCGCACGGCCACTTCGACCGGCCAGGGGGACCATCTCGACCGGTTGTTTTCGTAATAAGTCCTCAACCGAGGACATACTGACATCTTAGTCAGTTTTAAGAGGGGAAAAAAATGAGAGTACTCAAAACCAAGAGCGATATCCCACAATTAACAGGTCTGTAAAAGGAAAAGGTTTTATACAAGAAGGTGTAGTCCCTTTCAGGAAACGTAGAAATGACAGATTATCAAATTTTGAGGCTGAAAAATTCATTTTTTATGCACCAGATAGCCACGTCACTGGAGTCGGTATCTTCCAGAAATTCACTGACCCTCTTCGGGCTTTTGACAAATGGTCACAGTAATGTCATTGGACCGCGTAAATCCAAGCTGATTTGCGGATAGAGGCTTTTTCATGTAAAGGCAATTTATTACATTCGAACTGAGAATAAGTTCAAGAATTCTGCAGCAAACCAATTTTAAGGATAACGGTCTTTAATTTTGCGGGTCTGTTCCTTTACCCTTTCTGGGGTAAGGTTGTGCTAAAAGAATCATTTCATCTTTTTGGGCCTCAGAGGGGTAGTAAGTATCTTATCACTCATGTTACATTGTATTCGTGTATAGATCATAGTTTGTGATCATTATGTGATAAAGTTACATTGTATCTAGATCTATTTTTCTTTACTATAAATAGCTTAATTTAAAATGTTGAAAAAACGAAAAAATAAAAAAAAATGTGGGGCTATTTGAACCGTACATGGGGCCATGTGAATCATCGTAAAACGTCATACAGGATGGAAACTTTTTAATTGTTCCAGTACTTGTTATATTAATTTCCCAAAGCGGAATGGCAACCCCAGCACAAATTTCAAGAAACCACACTTCGCACTAATCCCACCTGATCCACTGCCCTTTCTTCACAGAGCTACGTTCGTAATATTTAATGTTGCAGAAACCACAAGATGCTCATCTTCTGGTGATAATGAGGATGAATCCTCTTCTGGATTAGTAGGTTCCTCTTGAACATCCAACGCGTTTCTGCAACTCATGACATTCTTTCTTTAGTATTTTTCAAAATGCAGTGTTCTCTTCGCTCTTGTAAGATTGAGATGAACTGGTGAAGTCAGAAGGCAAGCACGTGAGATACCGGTTGTTTTCATTGGTGTTGGCAAAACGGAATAAAATGATAATGGTGATGTTACTGAGCTCTGTCTTTCCGAATTTCTTGGAGGTTCAGGAGGAGTTGCAGGGCCTGTGTTTACTGTTGATTGTGTGGGAACAGAACGGGACACATGATTCAGGAATGTGGAGGAAGGTATTTGTGCGATGTTATCTTGTTGGAACTGAAGGGCAGAATTTGCGTCCACTCAAATTCCTTCACAGCATTTCCTATGTTTGCTCCACGTCTCCAGTCGACGTCGAGAATTTGACTAAAAACAAATTTTCTGATGGAGAATGATGGATTATTGTGTATAATTGGGCTACATGAATAATAAAGAAGAAATAATACATATTATATACCGATTCAGAATACCTCATCCCCTTATTATTTTATAAATGTAAGCAGTTTTTCAAATTCGTAACAGATGTCGCTAGTTGTTCTGTTGACTGACCTGATGGATCCTATACAACTGGTAGTGGTATTATATTTAAGTAACATTTTCGCATTTCACCTTACTTTCTACAGACTTAATACTGGAAGGCGGTTGTCATAAGCCATACTGTCTTACCTTTATTTCCTTCTAGGTGATTGATGTCTGGATTAAGTATGTCTGGTAAAAGCTTCTTGCCGCATGTTCTCACCTCGTCTAGCAACGATCCTGTAACATAATGGCGTCAGAGCTGTCCATGTGGGGTGGCATATCCATCACCACCTCCTCCACAGCAGCCAAAGTGGGTTTCGACCTTCCTTCTCTGCCAATGACCAACTCCTACACCTCACTCATCTCCTCTCCCTCCAGCTTAACTCCAGTCGTTCCGCCATTTTTGTCGCCCTCGACCTCGAAAAGGCCTATGACTGTGTTGGGCATCCCAGTCTCCTGTTTAACGTCCAGACCTACGCCCTTCCTGTCAACTACGTCCATTTGATTGCCTCCTTCCTCTCCCACTGCCCCTCCTATGTTACCATCCATAACGCCGATTCCCGCACCTTCTACCCCTCTGCGGGTGTGTCCCCTCTCCTCTACCTCCTTGTACATGGCAGATATGCCCCAACACCCCCCTCCAGTACACCTTCTGCAGTATGCTAATGACACCGCCTTCCTTGCCCTCGCTCATACCCTTCAACGGTCCCAATGCCTTCTCCAGAGTCACCTTGACCTTCTTGCTGCATAGTGTAACCAGTGGCTCCTGAAAATCAATCCTTCCATGCGATAGTCATGGGTCGTACCACTCGCTCCTTCTGGCTCCTTGATTTCTCCCTTACCATCTGCGCCCATCCTGTCTGCCTCTCCCCCACCTTCACCTACCTTGGCCTCACCATTTACCGTCACCTCACCTGGTTCCCTCATCTCCGCTCTATTCAGTCCAAAGCCCACAGCCACCTCCAACTCTTCAAACCTCTCTGGCCGGACATGGGGGTTGAACTCCTCTACCATCCTCCACACCTACAAATCCTTAATCTGTCCCATCCTGTGTTATGCCAGTCCCAACTGGATATTTGCCTCCCCCCCCCCCACCTCCCAAATTCTATAAGTCCCTCCAGATCCTTGAGTGCCATGCACTCTGCCTTACCTTCCGTATATGCCTCCCATCCCCCACGCGGATACTCTACAACCTGATTCCCTTCCCCCATCTGCTCCTTTTCTTCGAACATATCCATGTCCTCTACACTTCCTGCTGCATTGATCCCCTTCACTCCCTGGTTGCTTCTCTCCTCGCCAACCCCCACCCTTTGCTGCTCCTTCACTGTTGTGTCCCCCCCTACCCTCCACCTCTACACCATCTCCTTACCCAAGGTGCCTTCTATCTACTCCCTTTCCCAGATGATGCCCTCTCTCCCTCCATTTATCCCTCCTATCATCTCTGATCCTCACCTCCCTACTCCCTTCCTCTTCCCGGGCTCCCTCTCCCCCCTTCCATCCTGTTTTTTCCCCACCTACCCTCTCCCTGCCTCCATTCTCTCCCCTGAGTCCTTTTTGCTGTCCCCTCCACTGCCTTTCCCACTCCTCCTCGTGTCCGCCCAGCCCCCCCCCCCTTTCTATGTCCCTTCCCTCCGTCGGCTCCCCATTTTTTTCCTTTCCTCTTCACCCCCCCCATCTTTCCCCCTCATTGGTCTGACCCCTGCCACTCCCCCAACTGCAGCCGTATTGCCTTTATAGTGCTGTTTTAAGTGAGTGTTCAGTGTTGTGTGTCCCCAGTCAGTGTTGCGAACGGCCACCATACTGTCGCTAGTAGTGTTTTTTTTGTCTCATGCGAACAGAAACCAGACTGTCGCTGTATTTTTTTAAATTGTGCCTATCTATTTACTATGTGTTTTAACCAGCATCGCCGACTGTTTTGTTTTTATATTTTCTTCGTATCTTTATCTCCATGTTTCAGTTTTTACCAGTGACCGTTTTATCGCCTGCTTTTGTTTGTTTTTCATATCTCCTGATTCTGTTTTTCAAATTATCTGTAGGCTGCAGAGCGGCATATTGTGCTGCTGCCAGGTGCCCTCTCCCCCCCCCCCCTCTTTGGGAGGGAATAGAAATCCAATAAAGAAAGAAAGAAAAAAAGTCCAAAAGGCCTGAGGAATAGATTTTTTTTTAATTTCTAGCCACGTAGTTCCATTATTCAGAAAGACATAGAGGAGTCACCAGCGCTTTTTTCCAGTCGCTTGGGACTATGCACTACGCGAGAGATTCGCGATGAGTGCAAGGTAAATAAAGAAATATTTCAGGGTTCCTATTTTTAAAACCGAATTCGGATTCCATTCGGACCTTGCGACTTTTTGTTTTGCTTCTCTACGCGAGTTATCCCTATTACTACCTCCACCATAAGGCACTCTGTGTGATGGTCAAGCGACAGTATGCCTGTACGATCCTCCAACGTGAATGATTTCTTAAGCGCTAAATTTAAAACTCCAGGCTTCCTTTTGCTAGATTCTACTGGCAAAGCAGAATGTCAACGAGTGACTGGACAGAAACTTCGACCCGCTTAACAATTTTGCGTAGAACTAGACTTTTCTCGGGTTATCGACAATATCGATGGTGGTAGTTGTATGCTTCGTGCATTGAACGTTTCACAGACGTATGGATTTCTGCTAACTTTTACCTGTCGTCATTTGCGCCTTGTTTTTTGAACTGAGAGTACAACAGTCTCTGCTTCCTCATCATTTTTTTATTAAACCATGGTGAGTATTTTCCGTCCTTAATCCACTTACCTGGCACATACCCAGAGCGCAATTTACAATCTGTTTAAACTTTTCCCAGAATTCCTCTATACCCATCACACTGGACCTAAATGATGTCCAGTCAATGCCTAAGTGGATTCCAGCAACTGATTATCTCTTCTTTCTAGCAAGACTCCTCTTCTAGGCTTCTTGATCGATTTATTAACTTTAGTAATCATCGTCGCTATGATGACATCGCGGCCACCGACCACTGTCTCTGATCGGACACCGTCCATAACGTCAGACCTATCTGCAACTACAAAGTCTAAAATATTTCCATTGTGTGTGGTCTGTCGAACTAGCTTCTCAAGACAATTTTCGTATAATGTGATCAGAACAACTTTACAAGACTGCCTGTTCGTACCATCTGCAACTAATACATAGCAGTCCAGGTCTACACCGGGTAGGGTAAAGTTGCCTCCAACTATCATTGCGTGGTCAGGGTAATTCTGCGCTACTGAGGGCAGACTTCCTTTGAATGATTCTAAAACTGTCTAGACGGAAGGGGGAGCCCGTTAAAAGCATCCGAAAATTAACTTGAGTTCATCTAGACCTGTTACGTGCGTCCGCATAACTTCAAAGTTAATCTCAATTTCGACATCGGCAGACAATATTCTTGTCGACTGCAATGGACATTCCTTCGCCTATGGCGTCTAATCTCTCTTTTCAATATACTTTCCGTGCCTCGCTAAATATTTCAGAGCTTTCTGCTCCGGGCTCCAGCCAGCTCTCGGTTCAGAGAATAATATGAGCGTGGCAGTTTTCCTGGAGGGCAATAAATTCTGGAACTTTGTTACCAATATTTCGACAATTTACTGCGAAGATTTTGACTGTCGAAGTGTCTTTACTTTGTACGTAATCTGATTTCGATCTCTGCGTATCGACCGGCGAGCGTTCATCAGTGGACCTTATGTAGGTATCTAAAAGGTTTATCGGGACAGAAAAACGAGACGTATTAATTCACACAGGCGCCAGTTGAATGCGCCAAAGATATATTAATTCATATTACACCGCATTAATGTAATCTGAGAGGGCGGCGGAATAATTAAAAAGATATATCTTCAGATTTTATAAGAAACTCTCTTTTGTTTTAATGCTTGTAACATAGCTCTTCTGTTTCGTCCGCCGTGTTGTACGGACGTATTTTGTTCTGTATGTGTCCAACAAACAAAAAGTGGATAGCTCGTGGAAGAAAAGTATTTTATTTCTACGGACATCAAGTACATCTGTTCCACTCTGTGCGCATCATGAACCATTGCAGGAAATATTCGGATGTAAGTAAATAATCTTCAAAAAGACGACCGCCCCATTGTCATCGCCATTGTCGTACTACGAGAGAGAAGAGGTAATTATCATTAATAGGAAGAGAACTTTCAAGATTAATTATTTCTAGTTTATGATGCGAATACTGAAGGCAGTACCTATCGTCATGTGCTGCATGGTGTTTGTGTAAAAGAAAAAAAACTTTTCCAATCGACAGGCACTGCCCAATATGATACTAGTGTCGCAACTTTCTACCTCTCCAAATTAATTATATTTTCAGATAATGCCGACCGCTTCTTGGACGGTGACATAACGAGAAACGAACAGGCTACTGTTTAAATGTTATATAATTGCATATGCTGTAATTTCTCAATATTAATTGTCATTGTCTTTTTTCGTTTCATGCTTGGAATGTTGTTGCCATCATAGCGGAGGAGAGTCAGACACAAAGTATGCGTAAAGAAGAGAGTATTAACCGGAGAATTAATACCGAGAAGACCGAAAAGAGCTTCTTGAAAGTAGCAAAATTTACAACATATTGCTTGCATAATTGCACTTCGTCGCGCCTTTTCCATGAGTAGTCACAGCACCTTTTCCTACGTACATCCCGATTTGAAGCATTCTTTTCAAAAAGGTAGATATTTATGTCAAGAAATTATTTTGATGTTGAGAAGTGTGTGCGTCCAATTAAGTCACGCTAACAGTGAGTTGTAATATATACCAGTGACGCACTTCAGATTAGGTTCTGAAGTGTATCACCACAACTGCGAAAAGGACGTTTTATTCCACAATTTTCAGTTGTTTAATTATTTTGTGGACAGTAGCAAAAATGCGTACGTCAGATAGCTCCGTTTTCGGTAGTCCATTAGCGAATATGCAGAAACAAGATGTCGCCGACGTGGACATAACAACAAATGACAGTGAAGTTGAAAATGTCGGTCGCTGTAACGACGGCCGAGTATACCCTTCAAAAGCTATGGACGCAGAGGACAGCAATGTTGTAATCCGTTACGGTAGACGAAACGGCTTCTCAGTTTTCACCGGGAAGTATTTTCTCCCGTGATGAGAATGAAAGACGCGACAGTATATATTCGTTAAATTATACTTTTCTGTGACATAGACACGTAATGGAATTATAACTGATAGAAACATGATGGGCACACTCGGTACCCCGAACATGATGCAGTTAATTCAAGAGATAACGAGATACTTTGATGCGAAATTCAATTACTTAAAAAATGATTTTACAAAGGAGCAAAAGCAAACGTTTGACGAATTTGTTGAAAAACTAACACAGAATTTTAACGATGTTAAAAGTGAACAAAACCGGGCGTTTGACGTTCTTAAAGTTAATTTAATACAGCAGTTCGATGACGTTAGTCAGAATTCCTCGTACTGACCTGTCCAATGAATTAACGGGTGAACTCGTAAACATCGGAAAGATATTAAAGGTTGAGTTGCTCACTGACTTATCCCAGTTTGTGCAAAAAAGAGCATGAAAGAACTGACAAAGATGTAAAAGAATTGAAAGACAGGGCTGATGCACGTATGCTAGAACAAGGTAGGAACCCGACGCAAAAGGTAATTCAGAAACAGAACTTACGTGGAAGCAGTCGAGGAGGTGATGAAGAGAAAAGAGGATGAACTATTGGCTAGGATAGATTCGGGCATTAAAGAAGCGGAGGAAAAGTTGCAGAGTAATCTAATCAATGTTGCCAAAGTAATGAAAGAAAATCCGTCGCCAAGCAATCAAGTGCCATTAGACAGGACAGATAATCCTAGTACCTCTCCGCAGTTTGTTATAAGCCAGTCAGATGAAGTAGATAGGAGCTGCAAGATTTTTCAGGCGCTGCCGACTACTATGCCTGTCGTGTGGCCGTACTGAGAATATAATCCTATGTACCAAAACAATGCCATACCGGCAACAGACATTGCTGCATACCTTTCCATCTTATTAGCTGACGAAGATTTATTACGACACAGACATTTCCCTATTTTTCCATCGGATGGCAAAGGAACGAGCCCGGTAGTGTTCATAACGACCTTTTGTAATGTATTGCCTAGAAACTGGAAACAGACACAAAAGATTCGTTTTGTTGTAGGATACACGCAAGGTGATGTCTTGCTATGGGACACGGACATGGCAGAAAGCTGCCTCAGTTATAAATAGTTTGACAGAGCATTTTTGGGTAAATTTTGGTTTCCCATGGTACAGGAAATGTTGCACCGTGAAGTTTTTAATCCGTCACTATTCAATAGCAAGCATGGGGGCCTAAGAAAATACTTTGAGAAATATTTGAGTAAAACTTCATATTGGAGGAACCAGATCTCCCATGTGGACATGTTAAAGATTCTAAAAAGCCGTCTGCGTGCCCACATCCATGAAAAATTAATTACCATTCCAGAACATGACATAGAGTATTTTTTATTAGTATTTGATTCCACTGACTTTAATTATCCTTATTTATGAGGAAGGGCCAGTGCAAAAACAAAACGTCAGTGCACAGTTTGAGCGCCAAGATTTAACGAACAGCAAGGTGGAAATGGTAACAATAGCCAGCACGGTTGATCGGGCTGTTCTGATCAGAAAGGGCACAGCACAATGCACCGCCGACTGGTGGCAACAACCAGTCCGGCTGCTGGCAAGGGCGAAACGCAACAGGGAATCAAACAGTCCGCCAACAGCTGATTATGTTCACCATAACTACAATTACGGTTCAAATAGTGCGCAAGCCATCGAGATTTCGAATAAAGCGCTGCACAAGACTTCAATCATAGGAACCAAATCTACAGCGTCCGCTTAGTTGACATCACCTCAAATGAGGAGGTCATTACCCCGGTTGGCCAGGAAAACTTAACAGGTCTCGATAAGCCCCCGTTCGACGACCAATGATGAGGGTCGGGTCATAAAGCTAATTAACAACTGTTTTATTGGATATGATCAGAGCGGAGATATCAAAAGATGAATTGTGCCGGGAAGATACCACTAGCCATGGTAAGGAATGTGAGAAAATAGCGCGAACAGTAGTTAACACCCAAATATTCGACTTATATATACCTATGGTACCAGATACAGGTGCCACGCCTAAGGTGGTATCTCAGCGACTGTTTGACGAATTGAAAGATCGAGGCTGCACACCAACACTTCCAGTTGAGAACTGCAAAATACAGACAGCAGTAGGAAGAAAGTCTAAGGGAGTTAAACGTCAAGCATTAACCCATGTTAAAATTGATAATTTTTCTTTATAATTTATTTTCCTAGTGGTTGAGAAATTAACAGTAAATTGTCTTATTGGTACGGGTACTTTTACAAAATATCAGACACAAATCGAGAAGGGAAAAGGGAAATGCCATTTTACAATAAACGACCAACAATCCTCAGTAGATTTGGTTAAAACAAACACTAATGAAAATAAACAAGAGCATATCACAAATATCCATATACAATTATTTTTATTTGTTTCTAAATATACAAGGGGTTGAACAGCTACCAGAAGAGGACATAGATACTAGCATCGTACATAATGAATCTGTGTATCTGACCGAAGACCAAAAAGTGGAGTTTCAGGAACTGATAGTCAGACATGCACATGTTTTTGGGAGACGCCCTGGCGTTATTAAAAAAAAAAAAGGTTCAAATGGCTCTGAGCACTATGGAACTTAAAATCTGAGGTCATCAGTCCCCTAGAACTTAGAACTACTTAAACCTAACTAACCTAAGGACATCACACACATCCATGCCCGAAGCAGGATTCGAACCTGCGACCGTAACGATGGCGCGGTTCCTGACTTAAGCGCCTAGAACCGCTCGGCCACACTGCCCGGCGCGTAATTTAAAAAAAAAAAAAAAAAAAAACAAGAAGCAGTGTATATATACCCAACATGACACAGTTCATTTGAACCTGTATATCACAGTTTTATGCTTAGTTTTAAGGACAGATTTTTATATACTTATTTCATGTTTGATAATTGAACATAATGCAAGTTGTAGTTATTTAAGATTTCGATTAAATATCCATGAGCCATAGAAATCTCTGAAAACACTTCCACCGCCGAACACGAGATATATTTTAACAGTCTGTGCGCTCTCTGAACGCACTGTAGCAACATGTCTCAGGCGGAAAATACGTGATGTGGTGAAGAGACGGAGGCACTACGTACGTAAAGTGGGGCTAGCTTACAAGTCAACAGCCGCTACACGTGCCCGTAGCACAGCGTAGTCCGACGTATTGCATAGCTGGCAGACTGAAGCATCTTAGAAAATGAACGCCAACCAAACTGCATTTTAGAAACTTTACAGTACAAGTTAACCATTACAGAAACGACCAGCCTATAATACAAAACTAAAACTGAAAGAAGAGAAGAATTAATCTCAGGAATATTTACAGCGGACAAAATAAAAAAAACTACATACGAAAAAATATATTCTTCTTCTTCATGTGCCGTCTCCTCTAAGAAGGTTGGCTGTCATCATGGCAATTTCTGATCTTGATTTGGCTGATCTAAGGAGTTCTGACGTTGAGCAGTTGTACCAATTTTTTAAATTGTCAATCCAGGATGTCCGTCTTCTACCCCTCGTTCTCTTCCCACAAATTTTCCCTTCTAGTATTATTTGCAATATTTTGTAATTTACTCCCCTAATAACATGGCCTAAATATCGTAGCTTCCTTACTTTAATAGTTTTAATTAATTCTTTTTCCTTTCCCATTCTTCTTAGGACATCTTGATTAGTAATCCTCGACACCCAACTAATTCTAAGTATTCTTCTATATGCCCACATTTCAAAAGCTTCTAAACTGTTCATGTCCTTCTTTTTCAATGTCCACGCTTCCATTCCGTATAGTAATTTTGAGAATACATAGCATCTTAGCAACCTCATTTTTGTGTTTAAACAAATGTCTCTCGAACAGAATGCATTTTTCATCTTATTAAAGATACTTCTGGCCTGTCCTATTCTCGATTTAATTTCTTCTGAGCTTTCAATCTCCTCATTTACAATTGTTCCGAGATATTTAAATTTACGTACTTGATCGACTCTTTCCCTATTGATTGTAAGATTTTCTTGTTGGTGTGTTTTAGATATCACCATGAACTTAGTCTTGCTTACGTTAAGAGTCAAGCCAAATTCTTCACTTTTTTCTGCGACTTTGTCAAGAAGTAATTGTAGATCTTTGAGGTTTCCAGCTAGTAGTGCAGTGTCATCAGCAAACCTAACATTGTTAATGTTTAGCCCATTCACTTTAATGCCAGCTATTTCATCTGATAGAGCTGCCTGGAATATGTCTTCTGAATACATATTAAACAATAAGGGTGAGAGAACGCAACCTTGTCTCACACCCCTCTTTATTTCTATATCATTCGATAACTCATTTTCTACCTTCACGGTTGCGGTTTGATTGTAGTAGAGGTTATATATAATGCGGATGTCTTTCTTATCAAGTGTTTTCTTTTCTAACAATTCTATGAGATGATCATGACGAACTTTGTCAAATGCTTTATTATAATCCAGGAAGCACACATATAGTGGCTGATTAACCTCCATACATCGTTGCGCTAATATGTTAAAAGCAAACAATGCTTCTCTTGTACCGAGGGAACTTCTAAAACCGAATTGTGTTTCACTTATACCTTCTTCTACTTTTTTGTATATTCATTGGTGTATAACTTTTAGAAATATCTTTAAGGTGTGACTCATTAAGCTTATTGTACGGTGATCATTACAAGTTTTGGCATTAGCCTTTTTGGGTAATGTAACAAAGGTAGATGTCAACCAATCCCTAGGAATAATTCCCGAATTATAAATATCATTAAACAATTGTACAAATATATCTATATGGTCTATTCCTATGAGTTTCAGGATGTCATTTGGTATCTTATCCGGTCCAGGGGCTTTTCCTGTCTTTGATTTGTTGATAACATGTAATATTTCTTCTTTCGATATGCTTGGTCCTCGTTCTCCGATCATGTTATCATAAAATTTTTGATCTTTTCTTGTATCTTCAAATAGTTCTTTGACATATTCTGTCCACCTGTCCAGTTTACCTTTAACATCAGGAATTATTTTGTCATTTTTATCTAACAATAAACTTGTACTTTTCTTTTTATTAAGTCCAGCTAAATCTTTAACTTTTTTGTGTAGGTTGAAACTATCATGTCTTGTTTCATAACTCTCAATTTCAGAGCATTGTTCCTTGTACCATTCTTCTGTTGCTCGCCGTGTTTCTTTTCGTATTTCTGCATGTAATCTTTTATACTCACTTTCATCTCTATTTTTAAGTATTCTTCTCTGTTCCATCAATTGTAATATCTTCTCTGTCATCCACTTCTTTTTCATGTTGTCGTGTTTGGTCGCCATTGTGTTTTTACATGCATTATTTAATGTGTCTTTTATAAGTTCCCATTTGCCATCAATGTCTTCTGTTTGATTATTCTTTATCCTAACTAATTCCTTATTAATCTCTTCAGAAGTCTTTTGTTTAGTCAAGGGGTCTCTTAGAATAGTTGTATTTATATAGTCCTTCTTTTGTTTCTTTTGTATGGCTTTCAGTTTCACATGGAACTTTGCTACTAAAGGGTTATGATCAGAAAATATATCAGCTCCTGGATATGTTTTCACACCATGAATAGAATTTTTGTACCTCTTGTTTATAAGTATGAAATCGATTTGATTTCTGCAAACTTCTTCATTACAGTCTCTTGGTGATTTCCAAGTATAAAGTCTTCGTTTAGGGAGTTTAAAAAATGTGTTTGTAATAGACAGATTGTTTTCCTGGCAAAATTGTGACAGCAAATCTCCTCTTTCATTTCTTGTTCCTAAACCAAAAGGTCCAATAAGATCACCTTCACTTCCTTCACCTATTTTGGCATTAAAATCTCCCATGATGATAATAATGTCTCTGCTTTTTGAGGTTCCTATTGCTTGTGTTAATTCTTCATAAAATTTTCCTATTTCTTCTTGGTCTTTGTCGGCTGTTGGAGCATAGATTTGGATTAAATTAATATTTGTTTGTTTCGTTTGTAAATGTAGACTGATTACTCTATCTGAGATTGGTAAAATGCTTTTGACAGATTTACTAGCATACTCATCTAAAATTATTCCTACCACATTCCTGTGCTGGCTATCAGAATTTCCCGAGTAATATACTTTCATGTTGTCAATGGTCATTTCTCCTGAGTCAGGCCATCTTGTTTCACTTACACCCAAAATGTTAATTTTTAGGCGTTTCATTTCTTGTATAACATTATTTACTTTGCCTGGTTGGTATAATGATCTTACATTCCAAGTTGCTATTGTTGCATTATTTTTGTATTTACTTGTGGCATTGTTCAAGGCTCTCCCCCCCGGAGATCCGAGTGGGGGAGTTGAAACTCCGGATAATTTGACATTGAACCCTGCCATGATGAGTTTTCCTGGGGATATCCATTGGATCTTTAATGCTGTGGTTTCCCGTTGCCTTCAGCATCCTATGCCGTTGACCACCCTTGGTGATTCTTCCGTCTTTAGGAGTGATTTCTCACTCCAAGGACAAGAGGGTGCCCTTGCTCTACCAGCTCATCCGCCCTTCTGGAAGGTTGTTGACTTAGTAGAGGGTTCTCCTTATCCCGGGAGAAACTCGGTCGCCAGAGCCTCGTTAGCGTAGCAGGGGATACCACGTGCCGGAGAGGTTGACATTTGTGTGGGAGAGGCTATTGGTGACGCATCCCACGCATATACACAAATTCAAATGGTTCAAATGGCCCTGAGCGCTATGGGACTTAACTTCTGAGGTCATCAGTCCCCTAAAACTTAGAACTACTTAAACCTAACAAACCTAAGGACATCATACACATCCATGCCCGAGGCAGGATTCGAACCTACGACCGTAGCGATCGTGGGTTCCAGACTGTAGCGCCTAGAACCGCTCGGCCACACCAGCCGGTTAATAAATACACACTATATTACCATGTACAGTACATAAATTTAAAAAGAGATTTATACAAGCTGCGCTAAACACTATACGAGGATATCTCTGTACAATGAAGGAAGGAACAGATGTAAAGTTTTGAATAAGCTACGGAAGATTATAAGATTGTATCCCGCCTACGACAACACTTATTTTCAGGCGCAAAGGTAGATCAAAATAACAGATGCACTATAAATATTTGCGCTCTTGTAACACGAAAGGATTGATGAAGACGGCAGCATACTGGTGGAAAATGAGTATGTGTATATTGAAAAGGTGATGCGTTAGCAGACAGCCGGCCGCGATGGCCGAGCGGTTCTAGGCGCTTCATTCCAGTCGCCTTTCTGCACGCTAGCGGTACGGACGTCTTGTTTACGTCCTCGCCGCGCAGCTCGCTGCCGTCTTAGCGCGCTACATTTCCTTCGACAGAGAATGGCTTATGCCCACAGAAAAAAATGGTTCAAATGGCTCTGAGCACTATGGGACTTAACATCTGTGGTCATCAGTCCCCTAGAACTTAGAACTACTTAAACCTAACTAACCTAAGGACATCACAAACATCCATGCCCGAGGCGGGATTCGAACCTGCGACCGTAGCAGTCGCGCGGTTCCGGACTGAGCGCCTAGAACCGCTAGACCACCGCAGCCAGCTATGCCCACAGAAAATCGACACCGAAGATTAGCTTTGCACCTGAATATGACCGACCAAAAGCACTGCAAATCGAACAGTTTATCAGAGTTGAAGTCAAGATTGATTCCAACGATCTTGTTAACATTCACCAGTCTGTAGTGAGCAGTGTGGTATAAGTGAAACTGGTTAACGAAGACATATGTGACAAAATTCTACGTGCAACCCGAAGTGGTCTTAAGTTCCGTCACTCTGATGGTCACATCGGTGACTTACCTGTGGAACATGCGGACTGGACTGCGGACGATACGTGTATTTGAACTCCCTTTCGAGGTGCCTTCACAGGTAGTGGTATCTGTGTTCCGCCCATATGGCAAGGTGATTAGTCATACAGCTGAAAAGTGGGCTCAGTTCACTACATACCCGGTTCTCAACGGAGTACGACAGATCCGCATAGAGTTAACCAAACATGTACCATCCTACTTATGTATTGGTGGCTGCCGTGCAGTTATTATTTATGATGGGCAGCAGAAGACATGCTCGGGATGTGGAAAAGAAGAACACCTCCATTCCAGCTGTCTGCAACGCAGACTCACACAGTTACCGCCTGGAGATCTGACGGCCACGACCGCTCCGACGACGCTACCGCTGACGTTTGTCGAAGTTCTCCATAACGACCCCCGACCGCGATCACCACTGGCTCCTACTACTGCCGCATCGTCGTCTCCGGTAATGCCTCAGGTTGTTGTGGAAGGACAGGAGCCCTTGCCTCCTCCTCCCGACATGTCCATTGGTGAGCAATCTCTGGGTCAGGGGTCGGCCCTTGACTCCATGATTGTGCCTACCGATGCTTTTGTGCCCGAACATCCCGATCCCCGGGAGTCTTTGGACACTGAAGATCACGTGCGCGAGCAACGGTCGCCGAAGAGACGTCGGAAACGTCGGATCGCCCCGTCTGACACCTGCAGGACGCAGTCTCAAGACGATGAGGATCACACCTATCAAGATGTTGCCCCAATGGACGATTCCGTGGTGGAAGCACCAGTCTGCACCCAGTCGGATGTACAATCGTCTTTGCATGCACCAGACGCTGTACCTATGGACGTTGAACAGCAGCTGAGCCAGCACCACTCTTCCACCGCCGACGTGACGCCGCCTGCGGACTCCACAGGTACTCCACCAGACGCACACCATCCACGCACCTTTGAGTGGTCTGACGATGTAGACTACGTAACACCCACCATTGAGACAGCAACGAATGCTGCTGCTACGACCCACGACTGTTAATCGACAGGGTTGCTGGATGGGGATGTGCAGCCTCCTGGGACAACATTCCTGTTCGCTGTCGCTCTTAGTGCCTCCATGAACGTCCCAGTAGTTCCAATTCCACGACCAGCTTACAGGATTGGCACCATCAGTGTCAACACAATTGGCACCCCTGTCAAACTACAATTTTTCCGTGAAATGTTGAGGGCGTCGGACCTCGATGTTGCCCTTTTGCAGAAAGTTCGCCTGACGACGTTTCCTAATATCTATGGGTATGTGTCCTACCTCACGCCGTGTGCTGACGGAGGCAGTGGGACAGCTATTCTTTTAAAGGAAGGCATTGAGGTAGACGACGTGATTTACCTACCATCGGCTAGGGGTCTTGCTGTGACTTTTCGCAGTGTCCGAGTCATCAATATTTACGCTCCTTCGGGCACGGCCAAACGACGGGAACGGTCGCGATTCTATTCAGAACAGGTCGCTCCTTTTTTTGCAGGCCGCTACGACCATATTATTCTTTGATTAGATTCATTATAAATGGTATACCAAAGACATCACAGACATTCTTAATCATTTCAATAATCTAAATGAGAAAATCAAATTTACAGTGGAACATGAGCAAAATAAAAGTATCAACTTCCTGGACCTAAATATTACAAGACACAACAACACATGCACATTCAAAATTTATAGGAAAAACACAATGACTGACACCACAATCCCTGCAACCTCATGTCACCCAAATATCCATAAACAGGCAGCATACAGGTCAATGCTGCATAGGGCAACAAAAATACCATTGAACCAAGAAAATATGCAACAAGAAATAAACACAGTGAAGAAGATTGCAGTTGCCAATGGTTACAATGCTTCCATGGTTGACACAATCTTAGACAAAGTGAAGAGAAACCCAGGTACAAACTGCACCACAGAAGAAAAAGATAAAAACAAATATATATCTAGCATTCCATACATAGGAAATGTATCACAGAAAATTGCAAATATTTTCAAAAATCACAGAATAAAAATTGGGTTTTCTACATCCAATAAACTACACCAAAAACTAATACATAATATAAAGTGTAATCATGATCCATATTCAGACTCTGGAGTATACCAGATAACATGCCAGGAATGCTCCAAGTTCTACATAGGACAAACAGGCCGAAATATCAACACCAGGTACACAGAGCACATTAGAGCATACACACACAACAAACACACTACATCAGCAATAGCAACACACATACATAATACAGGGCACCCAATTGGAAAAATAGAGCAAAATGTCAAAGTACTCCACCGACTAAATAAAGGACATAAAATGGATTTGCTTGAAGAACTGGAGATATATTCACATCACAGAAAATATGAAGATAAAATATTAAATGAAAAACTTGAAAGTGAATCAGTTAATTTCTTCAGATGTTTCGATAATATACTTAAATAAAAATAGTAAAACATAGAAATAAGCACAACTGTAAAATCAATATAAGTAATTCATAAGCCAAATTGTTAAGATAAATAACCTCTGTACAAAAGCATATCATAATCTGTGGAAGACCTATAATGTTATCTCTGTGAACTACATGTAAGAAGATCCTTGTAACTGTTTTGTTTATATAAGATATTTTCGATGTGTAAAATGTACAAGTTGTGTAAGATGTTAAGTGTGTGTGAGACTCTACACAAATGGACCATTAGGAAACTGTAAGTACAAATTGTTCTCAAACTTTAGCCACTAACCTCACAGAAAGAATTGATACCCAACTAAAAATCGCGTTTCTTATGTATTACAGTAAAAGTCAACAAAATGAAGCAGACTCACACACACTGACAACATCAAAAGAAATGATTAACACACATAAAAAACGCACTTGAAAATGAGAATTATTTCTCGAAACGCGTCGTGCGAATAATAAAATAAAGAAAAAATCGTGACTGGTAGCAGATTATTTATTTATAAACAAAACTATTATATTATTCTTGGCGGCGACTTCAGTTGTGTGTTATCCCAGAAGGACCAACATCCGCATTTCACTACATGCCAGGAACTCAAGCTGCTCGTGGATGAACTGAACCTCACCGATACTCGGGACCGCGTACATAGTGACCGGCCTGGATATACGTGCGTCACCAGCAATTCAGCAAGTCGTCTTGACCGTGTCTACGTTTCCCAAGGAATCGTAAATGCCACGCTCGACGCTGAGTTATGGCCTACCGCATCTTCCGATCATATCGCCTACATTTGCACTGTTTGTTGCTCCAGAGGCAGAAGGTGTGGCGCGGTCGAGGCCTGTGGAAGCTGAATGTCGCCCATCTCAAGGATCCGGAAAGCAGGCAGGTCGTAGAAACGACGTGGGACAACTGTATGGGACGCCTTCCAGCGTATCCTTCAACACTCCGGTGGTGGCTCGACTGCACCGAGCCAGCTTTACGTCGTTCGATGATGAATTACGGTCACGACAAAATGCTGTGGCAACGACATACCGTGGAATACTGTTTCACAATTCTCCGGGAACTCTCAAAACATGCCCACTCTGTTCAACGACAGGTTGAAATTCAACGTATTAAGGCGAAGATAATTTCTCTTATGCGTCACCGCCTTGAAGCCACAATAGTACGCGCAAGATGTCACGATTGTGTACTAGGAGAATCCCCGTCCATGCATCATATTATCCGAGAGAAGCAGCGGTGTCGGAGAAAGCTGGTCAACTCTCTCGACATGTCAGACTGTCGTCGATTGACGTCCCAGAATGACATCGTAAAAGCCTTTGTGGATCACTACAACAAGTTCTAAGCAGCAGAGGACCAGAACATAGCGGTAACGACTGATGACCTCCGTTCCTTGACGGGTACCCTGGATGAGGCTGCTGCGGAGATTCTCACAGCGACAATTACGGCTGATGAAGTCGCCGATGCTCTTTATAAGGGTGCGGCGAATAAAGCCCCAGGTCCAGATGGGTTTCCGCTGGAGTTTTGCCGCACATTCCACAATATCATGGGCTCACGCTGGAGTGCGATGTGTGAAGAACTGATGACCCCTGACCTTCCCCTCCCACCCGAATTCGTAGAAGGCTTGCTTATCCCGGTCCCCAAGCCATCGGGAGGTCGGGGAGTTGGGCATTACCGGAAGTTGACCATGTTAAATTGTGGCTTCAAGACTTTTACCCGGATTCTTGCCACTCGCCTTCGGCGCGTCATTCCTCAAGTCGTCTCTCTGGATCAAACGTGCCTTGGTGGTGACAGTAACATTCAGACGGCACTCAGCGATTACCCTGACGTCATAGCACTGGCCACGACCTGCCGCCGTAGCGGTGCCTTAGTGACAGTGGACTTCGACCACGCCTTTGATAGAGTGAGTCATGCCTTTCTAGAAAACGTACTCAGACGGATGGCCTTTCCCGGCTGGTTTATAAACATTGTCTTGCATATCGTCCGAGGTGCCACGTCGCGAGTACTGGTCAATGGCCGTGTGGCGGGCCCTATTAATGTCATGCGGTCGGTCCGTCAAGGATGTCCGCTGTTGATGCTACTATTCGCCATCGCCCTTGAGCCACTGTTACACGGTTTGAGGAGCCGGAGGGATAACAATGAGGGGGAATGCTTTCATCTGCCGCGCCTATGCAGATGACGTGGTGTTCTTGGTTCTATCGGAGGATGAAGTGCGAGAGGCACCGGCATAGATCAACCAGTACGGGACTGCAGCGGGCAGCCGTGTAAACCTGACGAAATCTAATGCTATGTCCGTCGGTAGAGGTCTTCCAGCAGAGAGTGTGGCTCCATTGCCATTAGTGGACAAGCTCAAATGTTTGGGGATCACCTTCACGCGTGATATACAGCCCACGATCTCATTTAACTATTAACACCTGCTTCAAGCTATCCGCGCGAAAGTTTGTGGCAACCTCCTGAGAGCATTGGACATGTTACAAAGGGTGGATTTTGTTAACACTCATCTAGTCTCGCCACTGCCCCATTTAGCACAGATTTTACCGACCTGGTATCTGGTCGTTAATGGAAAATACATGACACAACTTCGTCTACATGCCATAAAAATGACACATTCGCCGCTGTGTCCTCGTTGTCACACACTTGATACGGACGAACATCGACTGATGTGTGGATCTTCTGCAGAGGTGTGGCAGCTGATTCAGAAGATGCTTGCCTTTCATCTACGTACGGCTCCCCATGCCATTACACCGCAATCTCTTCTGTTCCCAGATGAGACATACTTCCCACGTACGAAGACCAACACTGTGAACTGGATAAAAGGCCTCTCGATCTCTTATTTGTTCCATGAAGGTGATAAGAATGCTCTTGATTTTTGGACGTTCCTGGAAGATCGCTTTACTTTTCTCGTGCACCATCCGTGATACTATGCCAACTTTTTGGGTAGTGCCTTCTTCGATCCCCCTGCAGCTGGGGTGTCCCATGTATGAGAAGGTGATTTCAGTGAGATTATGTAATAACAGGACTCGATCCAATACATCGGAAAATGCAGTATTCTTCGTGAAGACGTGCCTGGAACATGCCTGACTGCCTGGGGATTCAATGTGCGTTTACCCACAAGTTGGCGGGACGCGGATGCCATTTTGTCTGTTCTGCCAGGAGGGCGTTTTCTTCAAATTCTATGATTTCCTCTTTATTTTGTTTGTTATTGATGGTAATCACACAAAATTGTTTTTTCCTGGAGGGCGTCCTATGTGATCTTAACAAATATATAAAACTAAATAAATAACGTCAATGAACGAACGGACAGACCATAACTTTGCGAAAATAAAGAAAGTAAACTTTTCACTCGAGGGAAGATTTGAATCTAGGACCTCTCGTTCCGCAGCTGCTCACGCTAATCACGAGACCACGGCGCTCCTGACTTCAACCACTCCTTATTGTTGCCTATCTTGCGCATGGACTACTCAGTTTGTATATTTTGCTTATTTTTTTCATAGTTCCACACAACTTCTTCTCGTTTTCTCGATTGTTCTGTGTTCAGTTTTTCAAGGCCTATCCACTGTGCCAACTTATAACTAAATCTGAGGGGGTTGCGATGGGGAGGTTCCCTTGTTAATTTAAGAAAGTAATGGTGCACTGTAAAAATCAGTTCTATGTATTCCATTGTAAGAGTAGGACTACGGTAACAGATCGCATCTTAAAGAAGGATTGTGAAGTTATACTAACGCTTCAAAAATGCAGCAAACTCGTGTAGCTGTTTGTCGAAGTGAAAAACAAGTGCGAGTGCTTACTAGAAGGAAAAAATTTCGACCCTCGGCAGAGACGTTGGACGGAAGACATTTTACGAAAGAGAGGGTTTGGAATCAGGTAGAAAACGTTGTAAACTTACCTTGACCTCGATCAAGTTTCGACCAGGTGCTGAACGCACGAATTGGATTCAATCAGTGACATACGTGAATTGCGACGGGAAGCCGCTGTCATGGGCCGTAAATGGTCGCAGCATCGGCAGTCCGAGTATGCACACACCATGGCACACCACTTTGAAGAAACGTAATGCACACTTTCTCAGCTAACTTCTTGATAAAAAGTAAAATGGTATCAAAAACTCAAACAGCCTATATGTAGCTGTGGTTCTTATAAATTCACAAGGTGTGCGCGCGCCTTACAACACGTGACATGCATTGCTTAACCATGCCGGTAACAGGCAACGACTATATTCCAGTAAGAGGAGCAAAAAAAAAAAAAAAAACTTTGGCTTTCAAATTCTCTCCAATAAGGGAAGCAAATAGACTTTGACTTTCAAATGTGCTTATGTAAATTATTTAAAAACATAAATGTACGTATTATAATACTGACACGTCTTGGGCAAAGAATAAATTAAACAAATTAAAAATTTGACCACCAATAAATGCCAAAAACGATATTTTAAAATGTTTTATGAAATAAATTTGGAGGTGTTAGATTGCAACGCAACTGTATACTGCCTTTCAGTGACAGTGGACCACGTCAGTACACATAAAGGAAAGGGGGGGGGGGCAGTTGCATAGGTACCTGTAAGGTATATCTGCGTAGGCAGACCAAATGTATTAATTCCTACAGGCGTCAGTTGAATTCGCCAAAGATATATTAATTCATATTACGTCGCTTTAATGTATCTGAGCTGAGGGAAGGTAAACTAAAAACGATATACTCTCAGATTTTAACAACACCTCTCTTGCTTTAATGCTTGTAACAAAGCTATTCTGTTTCGTCCGCCGTGGTGTTCTATATGTGTCTGACACATAAAAAGTGGATAGCTCGTGGAAGAAAAGTATTTTGTTTCTACGATCCTGAAGTTCATCTGTTCCCCTCTGTGCGCATCATGAACCACTGGAGCAAATCTTCGGATGCACAGGAATCATCTTCAAGAAGACGACCCCCGCGTCGTCATCGGCGTCGTCGTACTACGAGAGAGAAGAGGTAATTATTATTAATAGGAAACGAACTTTCAAGACTAATTAAAAAAACTTTGCCAATCGACAGACGCCGCTGATTATGATACTAGCGTCATACCTTTCTCTCCCGCCAAATTAAATGTGTTGTTATACAATCACAAACCACCGCCTAGCCTAGAAAATCCTCATGTGTATTCCACATCTGCGATTACACTGGCGAAAGTAGGAAAGCTGCCCTGTGACGGTTGACGAAATTAGAGGCAGATGTGAGGCTCTTGAAGCTTTTGTGCTGCAAGGACAAATTGGTTACAAATTACGAGCGCCATCTAGGCGACGGTTACTCGTGAGTTTGAGGTGCGAGACGTGAAGTATGTCTGCTTGCTGGTACCTTCCGGCACAGGATTTCATTCTATTCCACGGTCCTGTAATTCATAGCTAGTTTCAGTCAGAACAGCGCTGTCGATGTACAGTACGTATTGTACGGTATCCATCTTTATCTATAGCTTATACCTGTTTTCCTGAGAATTTCCATCTTACACCTTTTTATACTGTCGAATGCTTTTTCTAGGTCGATAAATCTTATGTCTTGGTTTATCTTGTTCTTTCTTCCATTATCAAGCGCAACGTCAGAATCTCTCCTAGGTGCTTTTACCCCTCCAAAAGCCAGGCATTGTCATATAACAGATAATCAGTTACATTTTCCCTCCTTTTGTATATTATTTTTGTCAACAAAGTGAATACATGAGCAGTTAAACTGATTGTGATGTAATTCTCACCTTTATATTCCCTTGCTATCTTCCGAATTTCGCAGATGGTACGAAGGTAACTCAAAAACTATTTGCAATTTCCTCTGATTATCTTCAGGTTGGCTATGCGGCTTTGTGTGCTCACTGGCCGCTAGATGGCACCATTGTCTTCGCCTCTGGTACGTTGCACATTTATCACATAAGTCTACTTTTTCTCCGTTCGAAATAAATGTGGCTGCGCCACACTCTGCTGCAGCATACAAGAACAACGTCCCATAGTATGTTTTTTATGGTATGAAGCCGTACCAGGAACGAAAATTCATAGACTTTCTGCGTAATACCAGGACAATGTTTTTTTACAGGTAAGTGTTCACCAATATTCAACAAGCCGTGCCTTGATTCTGAATAACAGAGGAATGACTGCTGATGAGGTGGCAAACCATATACAGATTTATCATGGTTTTATATATGAAATCATGCGTAACGGGCTCGACTTTCACGAAGTCTTTATGAGATGGGTTACAAAAAAGCGTAACTGTGAAAATCTGTGAGGACCTACTGGAACATCATGCGAACGAAACTGAAACGTTTCTGAAGCCAGTCATCACTGGAAACGAAACAAGGATTCATCACTTAGAATCAGAGAACAGCTTCAATCAAGAGATGAAGGAAACAGTGCATTCGAGACTTGCTGCGCAACCAAAGACCTTTTTTGCGGAGGGTACCGGGAGGCTTGTCCAGTGGTGCACCAAGTGTATTGAAAAGGAGGGTGAGTATGTCGAAAAATGATATCGGTACAAACTGTGCACTCTTGCTATAATAATTTATAAAAATTGATTGTTGATACTTTCTGTCTTACTTTTATAAAATTATTTTTATAAAAGTTTGGTTATTTGTTTCCCTTCGCATAGATTCTACGCACCAACTTGAATAGTTGTTTGGCTGCCATTTTCCCCAACGAATTTAGAGATTCCTGAGGATTGTTATCTACGTATTTTTCCTTACTAAAAGTCTCCGAAAATTCTGTCAAACTGACTACAATAATGGATCGACTTTCATTTCGTCTACCACGTCTATTCTAATATTGGAACCTTTGCTTTTAATTTCTCCCAAAGTATTTTTGACTTCCCTATATGCTGAATTTTTTCTTCCGACGACCATTTCGCATTTTCCCTGTGGTCATGTCCCCTTGGGTTCACTGTGCATCGTGTTATATTGCTTCTTTATTTCTCTCATGTCATGTACGTTGTGTGTTGATATATGGGTATGAATTCAACAAAATGCCTTGTTAAAATTATGCGCCAGAAGAATTGAGTATACCTATAGGGAGTTTACTCACACAAAATTTAAAAACAGGCAAAACTTGACTTGCAAACGTCGTTTAAGCGACTTGTCGTTCGACTGATTGCGTGGTGGAAACTGATAAGTCAGTACAATCCCACCACTCGTGCAACTGACACATGAATGAGAGGCGGTAATAAACATACCCTGAACTGAGACTCATCCCACACATATGTCTAATTGATAGCTGCCACCTGATTCAAAAACATCTTCGGATACTAAAATCTATAAGCCTGGAGACAAATATGTTCCATTAAAATGTTCTTAGCAGGCGGAAATCAATGGGCAAATTAGTACAAATTAAGTTTCATAATTATAGAGTATTACAGAAAATAATTTATAAACAGTTTGCAAATGTAAAGCATATCCACGTAATCTTACAAATAGAGATGAAAATTACGTAAGAGGAGGAAGCGATGTTGTATGATTAGAACACGTTGCTTCAAGGAAGGAAAACAACTTCCATGCAAATGTAATCCCCTTGTGTAGCCGAGCTCGCTAAAACCCGCTAGTGAACTCGCAGAGTATTGAAGATAGGTGCCAAATGTTCTGCGAAATCCTACTTAAAAATCTTCAGTATTGAGTGAGAAATACAGGAACACACACAATCCGCGAAGTATTGCTCTCGTAGGGACCGAGAATATACGATTAGACTAATTACAGCGCTCCAAGATGAATTTACGCAATCGTTATTTTCGTGCTACATACTCGAATGGAATGTAAAGAAGCCCTAATAAGTGTACACTGGAAACTATGCTCTGGTTTCCAGAGAATAGTTGAATCTGTATAAGCTGTATAAGTAGCGCTCGACACCGACCGTATGTGACCGGTAAGAGAAAGAAATGGTTCAAATGGCTCTGAGCACTACGGGACTTAACTTCTGAGGTCATCAGTCCCCTAGAACTTAGAACTACTTAAACCTAACTAACCTAAGAACATCACACACATCCATGCCCGAGGCAGGATTCGAACCTGCGACCGTAACGGTCGCGCGGTTCCAGAGAGTAGCGCCTAGAACCGCTCGGCCACCCCGGCCGGCGAGAAAGAAATAAGGTGACATAATTTCTGTTAGACTTTACCTCCATATTTTGTGTTAAATTCCAAAACTCTCACCAGTTTCTCATGACGTGAGGCTCTGTGACACTGTTGGCGATGGTCCTTCCGTCGAAATGGGACATGACTCACGCTGAGTCCTTTTATCGTATTAGAAGCTGGCTACATGCGAGGTTAGGTACTCACTCTCTTCCTTTGTTTAATCCACTATAACGTTAACACAGTATTGCACAATGCAAACTTCCACACGCAATTAGTCATCCACATGAAACAACATACATCTGACACTTTGGGAGAAAGGCAAGCACCTTCACTGGGACCGTAGCAAGGTTTGAAATGAACGACTTCCCTTTGTTTCCTCAACACTTGTTTAATGAGTATCAGACTGATTTATGTACAAAGGATTTTCACGCCTCGTACCTTCTCAGTAGTAGTAAAGTGTAGATGCCAATAATTACGTACACTATGTGATCAAAAATATCTGGACATGTCCTGGTTTACTTTAATAGGGGGGCATGTCCACCCTTCGACTTTGTGATGACTTACTCTTTGCTGGAGACTGTAATCTTCCCCTCCTTCCTACTTGTAGCTATTGTCCACATTATTCTTTTATGAAGATTTGAGAGGAGCGAAGATTACAATAAACTTTTTAGTTTACTCAACTTCTCACGTAGAGTTGGCTCCAGTTCTTCTTGTTCATGGGTCTGATTCCTGTTGATGAAATTCTCACATTTTAGGTCCTCATGATTGAATAGCTCTAAATAAATTTGAAGATTGTTGTTGCAGAATTTTTGTTGTTACGTTAATATATTTTGTCACATTTTAGCACATCATACAGTCTTTTGATTTGTCACATTAACAAAACCGAAATTACATTGTTCGCACTAAATATAAAAAGAGGTCCAATCACAGCTGAGGCATGTTTACAATTGTCTCACTTGTGGGAAATAACAATATTCCAAAGGATTTACAACTTTTCTTCACAGATGAATTTCTATTAGTTTCTTGTTGCTGCGGGGGATGGCCACACAAACAAACTTGTCTATTAGTTTCGATTATTATTTCATAAATGAGTCCAGAGATAAACATAGTAAACAGTACTAGATAGCGTAATTAATAATAGAAATTTTAAGTGAGCCAAGTAAATCGTAATTTCAAATATCCAAAAGAAATAAAAAGTAGTACTTGTTGATTATAACGTCCAAAATAAGTAATTCCTTTTCATAAATTTTAGCTTGAAATATAACATTCTGTGTATAAAATTATACGAAAGTTTTCAGAAAAGCTGCTGTGATAATACTGACCTGCCCAAATTTGGAAAAATAATACTTGTATCGACAATTACTGTTGAGGAAAAGTAATGCTAGAGGAGGATGTCCCGTTACAAGAGTCTTTCAGTGAGGTGGTGTCTGGATATCTGTGGAGGAATGGCGGCCCATTCTTCCTCAAGAGCCGAAACCAGTTTGTTGAACGCTGGGTGTGGAGCTACGTTGACATTCTACCTTTCGAGCAGGCCAGTACATTTCAGGAATGTCATTGTCTACAAAGCATTGTCTCACAGATGCTGCTTTGTGACAAGGTGCGTTGTCATGCTGATGCAATCATCTTCTACAAAATGTTTCTCTACTGCACGCAGTGCACAGTGCTGTAAATGTGTTCATATCCTCCGGTATTTACCGTTTTCTTAAGCGCAACAAGGGGATCGCATAACGAAAACCACTGCCACACCGTAACACCGCCTCCTATGTTCTTCACTGTTGGCGCTACACTTGATAGCAGGTAAAGTTCTCCGGGAAATCTCCAAACCCAAACTATCCCATTGGATTAGATAGGGTATAATGTGATTCATCACTCCAAACTATTCGTTTCCAGTTATTTACTGCCCAGTCGTTTACCTCAAGCGTCGCTTAGCATCGACTACAGGAATGAGTATTTATGAAGAGCTGTTCTAGCATTGTACCCCATTATTTTTATCTCCCTATAGACAGTCATTGTGCAGGTTGGACTGTTGATAGCATTTGGGTCTCACGAGTGATATCTTCCACTGATGTAATGAGGCTCACTACACTCACCCTCCTCAGCGCTTTACGATGCCTCCGTCAGTACATGACGTTTGCGTGAACATCGTTTAGCTATGCTTCATCCTTCGCGTTTACACTTCACAATCACACCAGCAACAGTACAGCTAAGCAACTTTAAAGGGTTGAAATGTCTTTGACTCAAGTGACATTTAATAACTAGTCCACAAAGTCACTGAATTCTCCTGACAGATCCATTCTGGTGTTACTGCTTCTCTATTGACAAGACAACACTCCCCGCCTCCTTTTATACTGGCGGGTCCGCATCTTCTGGAATGTAGTGGTCTGTTCCGCTTTACGTGAGGGTGTCCGGATACTTGTGATCAGATAGTGTATTTCTCATGTTGCTAATTTTTTTCATATTAAAAGTTGTCAAAAAATTTATTAATCATGGTACTAACGAGTGAATCTCTTATTTAGAATAATACATTACGGTGCAGTAACTTACAATTATCGCGGCAGAAAAATCTTCTCCTAATATGAAGATAAATGTGGTTACGTTTGCCGCCTTCCGAACTCCCAGTTCTCTGCTCTGTGTGAGAGTATCTTGCGAGTTCCTTCTGGAGGAGCAAAGTCGGCGTCTGCGGTACTGTTTTTCAATTAACCAGAAACCGATGTAGCGGCAGTAAAGAAAGGAACATTAGAGTTTAATGTCCGTTCTATGTTGCGGCCGTTAAAGACGGAGCACGAACTCCATTGGTCCATGGCGGGGATAAAAGCCGGTCGTGCCAGTCTTGAAAGAACCAGGCCCACAGCCGACGAAAGCAAGAAAAGCGCAAGAGGGGATGGGTAGCTGAGAATCTCGTTCTTCCTGAATACCAGTTGAGTATCTCACGAACTGAGTCTTAACAGCATGTTCAGTGGCGATGTAGACACTCTCGTTATATGTAGTCCCCCGTAGTGGTAACAATAACTCTGAAAGGAAACCACACGGACTTCATGGTATATGGTAAAGAAAAAAAAAAAGAAAATAATATTTGATCGTAAAAGGTATGTTCTATTGAAAGAATTCTATGTTATTACATTGAAAGTTAGGACTTTTTTACAAAATAGTATTTTCTGCTGCAGATCTTTTCATATTAGATTACTTAAAACTTGAAGCCAAAGCTAGTATTCATTTTATTTAATACTAGACAAATGTATTCAGACTAATCTTCTATTAATTCATCTCCTCCTTCCCAGTCTGTCCATCTCCTCGTCTCCCTCTCCCTCTCCCTCTCCCTCTCCCTCTCCCTCTCCCTCTCCCTCTCCCTCTCCCTCTCCCTCTCCCTCTCCCTCTCCCTCTCCCTCTCCCTCTCCCTCTCCCTCTCCCTCTCCCTCTCCCTCTCCCTCTCCCTCTCCCTCTCCCTCTCCCTCTCCCTCTCCCTCTACCTCTCAACATCCTCCTATTTCCTTTCTCTGTCCATCTGCTCCTCACCTCTTTCCATCTGTCCTTCCCCTTCCGTCCATCTCCTCCTCCCTGTAATTTCATATCTGCTCCCCTTTCTTTCTTTTTCCATCTCCTTCTCCTCCCTCTCGTCCACCCTCCCCTCCCATCTCTCTGGCCATCTCCTCCTTCCCCCTCTCCCTGTTCATCTTCTCCTCTTCTCTCTCTGTATCTTTCTGTCCTTCTCCTGCTCTTTCCTTTCTCTATTTCCTCCTCCCCGTCTATCTGTTCATTTCCTCCTCCTCCTTCTCTATACACATTATCACCCTCACTCCAATAGGAGGCTGGTAATTTTTACCTCCACATTCTTTCCAGATCGTAACTAATATGTGTACTTAATTTAAATGAAATCATTCCAGGGGTTTGAGATGAGTTTTTTACTTGTGAATTTGCCCGCGTACGCAGAAGTCAAATATATTTCACATATATTTAACATATTTCACACGTATTTGTACACACATTTCTATTGTATTGGTGGCGAATTTCATTCTGCTGTTTCATTTTCACTCAGCTCAGTCTCGTATCTTCTAAACTCTGAGCTGTAAAATTAGATAATTTTGCAGGTATATGTGACTACTGTCTTCGACATGTTTTGTGAATGGATTTAGTAGTAAAGAAGTGATAAATTAAAACGTCGTTTATGATGCGGTAGTTTTTCGCGTCTCAGTGATTATCATGTCATATGTCGTACAATTATATATTTTTGTAGGTACATTGGAAGAGAAATGTGAATGCTATCTGCTGAATGTGTTGCTAATAGAGTCATTAACAATGAAGTAATAAATTTAAAGGTGTTTCATGATGCGGCAGTTTTCCACGCATATCAGTGTATACGACGTTAAATCTCATACAATGATATACGTTTGCAGGTAGATTTAATGATTTATCTGCATATTGCTTGCAAAATGTGCCGTGAACACAGTTCGTATTCAAAAAGGAATGAATTAAAACGTCATGCTTCATGCAGTAGTTGCACTGCATGAATAGCGAAAACGTAGTAAGCGATGACATTTTTTCCTTTATTCGCTTTCTGGGGTTTGTCAGCGAAAAAACTGAAATTATGTGTAAAGTTTGTTGGAATTCACTAAGTGCTCTCATTCTAAAATACTGGATGACTGAAGAATGGGCATTCGCTTATCATGGGTTACACTGCTTTTTGACCCTCGCTCCCATCCCTTACATTAGCAGATGTTTCTTACCCCCATACCGATTATTTCCAGATAGTAAGTGATGTTCGTATCACGTTTGGCTGAAATCGTTGCAGTGGTTTGGGAGGAGATGTAAAAACATATATCAGTTCATACATGCATCCTGTGTACATCTACTTTTATAATATGTATGGATTTTGTACTTGACATGGGATTCATTCAAACAATAAGAAATGGAAAAATGCTCTCCCAGTTCTAACATTATAGCACAGGATTTCCTCTTCGAAGAAAGACAATGGGAGGTACGTATGTTCTTAAAAAAATACGAAAAGTTGATGAACACTTGCTACGGTAGGTTTAATATTATCTCTGAGAACGTTTTTGACAGACGAAATGTGGCAACGTTGCATGTTACGTATATTAATATTTGAGACGATATTTTAGATGAGCAGTAAATGGAATTCTCTAGGAATCTTAAACAATGACATTTTTTTCAAGTCATCAGTCTTCTCACTGGTTTGGTGCGATCAGCCACGAATTCTTCTCCTGTGCCAACTTCTTCATCTCAGAATAGCTCTCTCATCCTGCTCCTTCTTGTCAGTGTTTTCCATGCATTCTTTTCTCCTCCGATTCTGTGCAGAACCTCCTCATTCCATACCTAATCACTCCTCTTAATTTTAAACATTCGTCTGCAGCACAAAATGTGAAATGTTTCGATTCTCTTCTGTTCCGGTTTTCCCACAGTTCATGTTTCACTATCATACAGTGCTGTGCTCCAAACGTACATTCTCAGAAATTTCTCCTTCAAATTAAGTCCTCTGTCTCATGCTAGCAGACTTCTTTTGGCCAAGAATGCCCTTTCTACCAATGCTGGTCTGCTTTTGATGTCCTCTTTGCTTCGTCCGTCATTGGATATTTTGATGCATAGGTAGCAGAATTCCTTAACTTCATCTGCTTCATGACCATCAGTCCTGATGTTAAGTTTCTCACTGTTCTCATTTCTTCTATTTCTCGCTATCATCGCCTTTCTTTGATTTACTCTCAGTCCATATTTTGTACTCATTCGACAGCTCATTCAATTCACCAGATCTGGGAAATAGCCCAAAAACAATAATCAGGCTAGCTAGTACACCAGCCACCCTTTGAAAACTGATCTAGCAGGCCTTATTATCCCGAAAGCTAGCGCACTGTGCATTATGATAAATCAGTTGATCTTCAGATTTTATACCCGAAAAAGGAAAAGCAAATATTTAGTTATTCCCTGTTCCATTATATGCATTAAGCAGAGTGTAGTGTGTACGTCTGGGATCTCCTCCCACCTGGATCGGTTTCAATCACACTGGCACAGAAACAGCACGCCTCACGAGTTCCAGCATTGTGGGGTTTATAACTTCCTAGCTCCAATAGGTAAGCAGAAATGGGCAAAACATGTTTTTCTAGCCCCTGGCATACTGACTGCCCTGCATGACAGGTGTGTTGTTGGAGTAACATTAGCCTACTATATGTAATTGTAATGCAGGGTTTACACATGCCGATAAGCATGACTGGGGAGAGGGTGAGAAAGATGGGGAAGCGGCTAGACAGAGTGAGGGGGAGGAGGTAAAGGATGGAGAGAAAGGAGGAGGCTGAGATGCATGAGGTAAGTGGAAGGTGTACAGAGAAAGTGGGCAGGTGGAAAAGAAAGAGGGGTGCGTGATGAAGAGAGGGAGCATGATATTGTGATAGGGAGGGGGGAGGACGATATAGTCAGGGAGAGGAAGTGGAGAAAATAGACAAAGAGAGGGGAGGAGGGATGAGGAGATAGAGGGAGTGGGAGGGGAGATAGACAAATAGGGAAGGGAGGATAAGGTGGACACACAGAGGGAGGAAGAGGTGGTCACAGGAAGGGGTAGGAGGAAGTGCGCTTAGTATCTGTGTCGAATGCATATGCAGGCGAAGCCACGGAGAAAAAGCTACTAGTAATATATGTCACGTTACCTATAAGACATGAGTGTTGTTACCACTGCCGTCAGTTGGTGTGCAACGTTTCAACTAAGAAAAAATTAAAAACTTAGCACATTGTAATTAAATAACGGTTACCTGAGGGGCTGCACAAAATTTATACATCTGTGGCACAACCCGTCACAACTTTGGCTGCGAAGCTAAAATCAGAAAAGTTTGAGATATACCAATTAGAGTAAGTTTTATTTCGAGAGTTTACAGAATACCATCAACCACCAATTGTATCTACCAGGAGACTTTACTGTCGTGGATTTAGTATGGGAAGGAAATGATGTGAAACAACGACGTCATTTACTTCTGGAACACATTGTATACAACGCTGAAAAATAAGCTAAAAAGAATTAAAAATTTAATGAAAATGTAAGAGAAGGAAACATACAAAACTGGAACTGTGTGTTGCAACGATGAAATGTAGTGATGATACTGGACTACCGTCTAGTGATGTACACCACATGTATGAAAGAGCATACCAGATTTTCTTAATTTTTAATTTTCGGAAACGTATAAATGTCCTATTTGTGATGAAGTTGGCTATAAACAGATGTAGAAAATAATCTTATAGGGTTTACAAATGAAGAGTCTGATGTAAAACCGCTAAAATGTTGTACATTTTACTCGGCATCTGATTTAAGTCTTGTACTGAAAACATTTTCTTATGGAATCTGAAACTGACATTTTAAATGCAACTAAACATTGTAAGGAATATTTAAATTATTTTCATAATGGTGTGTAGGAGATTCGTCACAAAAAACGATTATACATATGCAATATAAGTACAGAAAAAGTATTTTGTAACTGTGAGAGTATTCAGGAATCTGTAATTATTCATCTTGTCAAGAGCCAGAAACTGTTCGTTTCAGCCTACTAAGCGAGTCAGTCAGGCTCAAAATGTCGCTTAATATACACCTGAAGAGCGACAAGATACGTATTAAGCTTTTTATTTTTTTTTTTTGAACACAGCGTCAGCATCCATTGGTGACACGTCAATAAGTGGCAAGATGCATGTAGGTTTCTGTTTGTACTTTAATAATCAGTTCTTAACTTAGTAATACTGGGATGGGTAAGATGTGTGCATGGTACGCGCAGATCGTAAACAGATGAATATGCATTTGGCTACGGTTAGTCACCTCCAGGCTGCTCTCTCGTGGTGTAGCTGTAACGGTGAATCTACCGCGTCGCATGGGACGCCTCAGGTGTCGTTTGTTTCCCCCTCGGGCTCTAGTAGCGACGCCGTGGACACGCCTGCTCAGCAGGGTGAGTGGAAGGTGGTACCGCGTTCGCGTAATTCGAGGCAGAGGGCCGACGTGGAGACCGGGCGTCTGGCCTTACATATTCGCCCTGTGAGTGGACAAGTGGCCGCCCCTTCAGCAGGGTCCCAGCAGGCACACAGAGGCAGAGGTTTGCTAGTTTCCTAGTTATCGGATACTCGCATTGTGGACCCCCTTAGGAAAATAGCGTTCCCGGCCGGAAGGAAAGCCGTATGTGCACCCGGAATGTCTGCAGTGGAGGGGTCTCATCCGAGAGTTGGCGGAAGCGTGACCTGCGGCTATCGAAGGTGCAGGGTACAGGCGTCTGTAAGTTGTGCCTCACGTCGGCACCAACGACGCCTGCGGCATCGCTTCCGAGGTTATCGTCAGTTAATATAGGCGGATGTCGGTAAAGGCGAAGGCTGCTGGCTTCGCGCCTGGCTTGCAAGCGGAGCTCGCAGTTTGCAGCAATGTTCCCAGTGTTGATGGGGGTCCATTGGTTTGGAGTCGAGTGAAGAGTCTCTGTGATGGTCTTGGCTGCAGATTATCTTGTGGGGATTTTTAGGACTCCCCTTGATAGGTCAGGGTTGCACTACGTGAAGGAAGCAGCTACTCGGGTAGCAGAATACTTGAGGAGTGCACATGGAGTGTTTTACACTATGTGTTGGCTTGAAGTGTTCTGATGAACATTCGTCAGACGACCTGCAGTTAGTGAAATCAGATCACGTTCAGAGTAAAGATAGTTCGACTGTCAAAATTTTCTTAAAATTGTAGAAGTATTCGTAGTAAAGATGCACGCTCTACAGGAAATTTCTCGCGCTCAAGTTATTCTCAGAACCGAGAGCTGGAAGTAGAGAGTTCTGAGATATTTAGCTATTTATGTAACATGCATCGAGCAGACAGATTAGATGCCACAAATGGCTCTGAGCACTATGGGACTTAACGTCTGAGCTTATCAGTCCCCTAGAACTTAGAACTACTTAAACCTAACTAACGTAAGGACATCACACACATCCATGCCCGAGGAAGGATTCGAACCTGCGACCGCAGCGGTCGCGCGGTTCCAGACTGTAGCGCCTAGAACCGCTCGGCCAATCCGGCCTTAGATGCCACAGGAAGGCGAGTGTTCATTGCAGTTGACAAAAATATTGTGTCTATCGATGTCGAAACTGAGTCTGACTCACGTTATCTGGAATCGTGTAACAGATCTAGGTGATTATCGGATCCAGAATGATATTTTTGTTCTGCAGTGGAGAGTGTGCTGATATGAAACTTCCTGGCAGATTAAAACTGTTTTCCAGACCAAGACTCGAACTCGGGACCTTTTTAATTATCGGATGCTTTTACCGGGCACCCGATTCCACCGTGACAATTTTTGAATAATTCGAAGAAAGTCAACGCTCAGTAACGCGGAAAACCCAGATCATGATATATTAGTTGAAGACGACTTTAACCTATCGATTGTACGCTGGGATATCTGTGGGTACATTGCAGATGACAAGGGCAGACAGTCTTGTGAAATAACTAACCTAAGGACATCACACACATCCATGCTCGAGGCAGGATTCGAACCTGCGACCGTAGCGATCGCGCGGTTCCAGACTGAAGCGCCTAGAACCCCTCGACCACAACGGCCGGCCTCGAACAGACTCACCGTGGTATAACAACGACATTCGGAAAATGCCGAAGAAACAAAGGCTGTTGCACTTTCGGTTCAAAAGACAACGAGCAAATGACGGCAGGTAAAAGTTGGTATAATCTCGTGCGTCAGTGTAAATATCGAAGCACGAAGCGTACAATATGCACCATCGTCATACTTCTGCAACAGATCGTTTTGAGAACCTGAGAAAATTCTTGTCCTACGTAAATACACCAAGCGGGTCTAAGGTTTCTGTCTAGTCACTCCTTGTATAGTCTGGCGCGGCAGTAGGAAGTACCGAAAGGAAAGCTGAAATTTTAAATTTTACGTTTAAGAAATCGTTCACGCAGGAGAATGGTACAAACATACCGTCGTTTGGCTCTCTCAGAGACCCCCGTATGGTGGACACAGTAACATGCATCCCTGGCGCAGAGAAACAATTGAAAGAGTTGAAAGCACCGCGCCACACTGTAAACTGTTGACGAAGGTACAAGCATACGGAATAGGTTCCCCGATGTGTGAGTGGCTAGAAGACTTTGTAAATAACAGAGCACAATGTGTTGTCCTCTACGGCGAGTGTTCATCAGAGACGAGGGTATCGTCTGGAGTGCCATAAGGAAGTGTGACGACTGTTTTTACTTTCTGTGTAGATAAATGATCTGGCGGTCAGGGTGAGCAGCAATCCGCGGCTATTTGCTGATGATGATATGGTGTCGCAGTTGAATGATTGTAGGAGACTATCAGATGACTTAGAGAAAATTTCTAGTTGGTTTGGTGAAAGACGGCTAGCTCTAAACGTAGAAAACTATAAGTTAATGCAGATGAGTACGGAAAACAAACCCATAATGTTCGAATACAGCATTAGTAGTTTGCTGCTTGACACAGTCATATCGGTTAAATATCTAGGCGTAACGTTGCAAAGCGTTATAAAACGGAACGAGCATATAAGGATTAAAGTGAGAAACACTACAGAGAAAATGTACTCCTGGCATGCAGAACAATTCTTTGCCGCCAACGTCCTATGAGCTAGGATATAAATGGTTGAAATGGCTCTGAGAACTATGGGACTTAACATCTGAGGTCATCAGTCCCCTAGAACTTAGAACTACGTAAACCTAACCAACCTAAGGACATCACACACATCCATGCCCGAGACAGGATTCGAACCTGCGACCGTAGCGGTCGCGCGGTTCCAGACTGTAGCGCCTATAACCGCTAGGCCACCACGGCCGGCAGCTAGCATATATGACTCATCAAACGTATCTGACTGCGTCAGCCATAATATTCTATTGGGGACATTAAATTGTTGTGAGATACATAATCCAGCACGTACCAGGTTTAGTTTCTATTTAAGAAACAGGATGCACAATGTTACATTAGGATGTGTGAGTAATACAAGCAGGGGCGCCGTATCATCTTCACGAGGTTAAGTCACAAGGGGCGTTCTGCTAAATTCAGACATGGGCCCATTATTATTCTTGCTCTTTTTTAATGCTCTGCAATTTTATTTGAATTAGGACACAAAATTAGTGCCCTTTGCGGATGACACAAGCATTACGTATCGTCAGGTCGAACAAAGTAGCATCCTCAAGAAAATAGTGAATGATATTTTAGTTCAATATATTAACTGGTTTTGTAAAAATTACACTTTGCAGTAACAGACTGGTGGGATATTTCCCCCACAGCATACGATATGAAGTATACTGAAGTGTGTAAACTTACGTGAGAATTAAGAGTTACCTACAACATAATTGGGTCGTAACGTTTATGTTTGGCATGTTGGCGAATAGGTTACAACAAGTGCGTCAACTGTCGCTTTTCTACTTGAAATTTAAGTATTTGTCTTAATATTGCATATTTTATTTTGTATACTGGAATCTTGTAAACATTGTATAAGCGTTATACGGATCCCAAGTGGAAGCGTGTCTGACATTTGGGATTGTATCTTAGGATTTGGGTGGATTGGGGTTTGGGCTGGAGGTTGTGCAGGCGTGGCTTATTTTGCAATAAACATTTTTAAACACAAATGAATCCTTTAACAACCTACAAAAACGGAAAATTAACAAGAATTCACTAAAATATCTTGCCCGGCTATAGTACGTGAGAAGTTAGACACCAAACAAACTTACATAAATTAAAATTTCTTCCAATTCAATTGTTGGACAAAGAGATATCAACTACCTTCCGACTGGCAGCCAAATTGGGAGCCTTCTGGCCCATAAAACACAATAAGCAAGAATAAGAACCAAAATAATATGAACCGACGAAAGGCTGGCTAAATTTGCAAGATATCTTTTAGACTCCAGGTGTTGTCAGATATGCTTCCTCTCAGTAATTGGTGGATATTTGTCGGAGGCCTGAAGATCGATTTGATCTTGCGCCTTTTCAGCAGCCGGCTTATTTTTCCCGACACGAAGCCACAGAAAGGCAAGAAAGCAAGTTTCCTTTCATACTCCTCGTCAGTGACCTTATTGTGTTTATTGCTTGAAATCACTTCATCTATTTGATGAACGTTATAGCCGCTGTTCTTGAAGACCCTGCGTAGGTGGCGCACCTCATGGGACAGGGAATCAGGGAATGATTTATTTCTTGCACGATTCATCAATGTTTGTGATACAGTGCGCTGCTGTGCCGGATGATGATGGCTTATGGCGTGTGGGTTGGTGTTGGTAGATTTTTTACAGACGCTGTGGCCAAGGCATCCATTTCGTTAGCGGCGGACGAGGGCGTCGAGGAAGGACAATGTATTGTATTTTTCTACCTCCTTGGTGAAGTGGATGTTACTGTTAATGGTGTTAAGGTATTCCAAGAACTAGACGAGTTTCTGCTTTCCGTAGAACCAAATGAACATGTCGTCAGTGTATCGAAAAAAACTACTAGACTGCCTCAACATCATGGCTAACATCGTTGGCGGGGAAGGTGATGCCTGCACTGCGTGCCATGGTTTGCTGTCCGGTGTCCAGGTGAACTTAGAACTTCTGCAAGGTAGTATTCTTTTCACTGTCGCAGGTCTTTAGGATTCAGGCACTTTTGAACCATTTGTATAATTGCGTTCTGTATTTAAATGTGGTAAGTACCGAATCTAATCGAGTGTCCTTTACTTAAGAGTTGCACGGATAGATTAGTTAGAGTTTGATATAAGTTTGTTAAATTGGCAAGGTAATTCTGAGTGAGATAAAAAAAAAGAGTTGTTTCCTGACCCAAATGCTCATGGTGAGAGGGTTGGAACGTGAGAATTGGGAAGGAAGGTGGAAACTGCTTAATACAGTATCTAATCTGCTTTTGACAGTAGCAAAGAGCATAGACACGCTATCAATAGCACTAGTAGAGACATTATAGATCATTTATGATCAACTGTTGATTTGAAAAATCAGGCTGAAGATCTGCTGAAGTTATGCAAATCATTTTGAAGGCGTCCGGATTTTACGGACCTTACATGACCTTGATCCATAACGACAGGACGATACAGTATGAGATACTCAGAAAATAATAATTATATTACATTGACAAAAAGCAGTTGCAGTTAATCTCATGTACCAAAAACTAACAAAACAACATGTACCAATATACGGACTGGCATGAACAAAGAAGTTAAAGTGAAACGCATTTTGGAGACGAACCGACCAGGTGGTTAAGTAATTGAACATGATTGTTGTTTATCAGTTGACCCCTGAAAGCAACAGCTGATAAATTATACGTAGAAAAAAAGGGAATAGCCGTTGTGTCCTCCTAGAATAGACCCCAGACTTTCACTTTTATTAATTCATGCATTCTAGGTACGTGACAGAATCAAATGATTTTTGTTACGATCCGCACCTGATATTAGCTGCCTTAAAGGGCCAGGGTCATATTTATTTAGAATGTCTGTTTGACACCCTGGGCTTGAGAAGACAGTTCAGATGTTTTCTCCATTTGCGGGGTAAGTGGTAAGCTAAGTTTGCACACATTAGTACACTCACTGTACAGATACAAAGTTGAACGTACGACAATTTATCCGTTAACCCCTGGAAAACTAAGCAGGATTGTAGCTGAGGGCACTGATAAGGACGAGTTGTTAGTCCATTTCCATTGAAACATGTCCATAGAAACTTGCTACAGCATAATTTCTCAACAGAGTTATGAACGAATTACCCAATCAACATTTCTGTCGAGTTCAAAATCATAATGAACCATTTATCCATTATACTGAGGATGTTAGGATAGCCATGTCTTTGCGTTAGGTTTACCGAACTGGAGGCGGTACTGCAGGCATGCGTCCAGTAAATCGCTCACATATTCTCTTGACTAATAAACCTGAAACTTTCGCTGCATTAGATAGATTAAATGCGAGTGTAAAAAATATTCGGTTCCACAATGAAAGGCGTGAGTTCCGCGAATGTAGATCGGAACACTAAAACTCTAACGCTGAAAACACATATCCTGAGAATAAATTTAAAACAGAAGGCATCTGATGAAACATATTTTCGTTCCAGTTGATCGGGTCATTTAATGCGGGACTGTCCAGTGCCCCAAGACAGGGTAAAACATAGCTCACGCCATTGGGGTGTGGGGCGGGCAGCTCACTGAAAAAAGTGCCGAGGGCCATTCATGTGATGTAATAATTTAAAGGTCGTTTACAGGTCAAGTTAGCAAGCACATTCAAATTTGTAAACTTCCTCTTTTACGAAAAGTAACTAAGCGATGTCATACGTTCAATGACGATTTGTTGCCGGAGTTCGGCGAAATACGTGTTAGTTTTCTGACTCAAGGGCTGTCATGGCCGATAAATTATACTACTGTCAACGATCTGTCGACAGCTGTACTGCTTGAATGAGATTTTTGAAAGAAGATGAGATATATTCTAGATTACACAAGACAAATTTACTTTTCAAGTTTTATCCTAACGAAAGGCATTTCTTATGTAGTTATAATCACGTTCAAGGTGTGAGTAAAGTCAAAGAGAAATTGTTCCTTTTAATGTTGTTCACGGAGACTCAGCAAGTGAAGTACTTGAGGAATTTCCCGATGTACTGACTGATAAATTATGGGTCACGGATAAGATTGAGTGCAAAACACAACTCACGGGTCAATTCCTGTACGTCATTCCACTTACCGAGTGTGTTCTTTCAAAATGAAAGAGCTGTGTAAAATTATTGACCAACTTTCAGCGGATGGTGTGAGTAGTCCGTCAGTGTCTCCATATGCCTCGCCTATTTTGCTGGCTCCTAAGCTCAATGGTGAGGGTTATCGGCTAGTGGCTGTTTACCGCTCCTCTAATCAAAAAGCAGCATTAGAATAGGTGCTGTTACCAGACTCGCGTAACTGTTTGTCCTGGTTTTCAGTATCCTAGTATTTTACCATACGCGATCGTAATCAGGCCTATCATCAAGTGCCACTGCATTTTGTACTGACTATCCCATTTTGGGTTAGCGTTTATTGGATTCAGTGTTGGGGGAGCTCAAATTTAAATGTGTTCATGATCATTTGGATGAGACTGTAGTATGCAGTAAGACCTTCGTTGAACATCTTGATCATTTGTGGCAGCTCTTGCACCGTTTACGTGGTGCCCGGGTGGCCAAAGTAAATCTGGCTCGCTGGTAGATTTCTTTTTTGAGACACATTGTGTCAGCTGATGGAATGAAGATCGAACAAGATTGTATTAAGGCTATCTACCAGTTCTCTCTGCTTAAAGAGAAAAATGGCGTGGCTAGGTTTATACGAACGCTAAATCTTGTTCTAGGAGGGAGCGTATGACAGTCACCTTTGCTTCGAGGTACCTGTCGTCCACCGAAGTCAAGTACTCACTATATTAGTTGGAGGTATATGCTGTCTTTTACGAACTGGTGAAATTTAAAGTCTACTTTGAACACAAATTATTCCAGCTACAAACGGATAACCAGGCTTTGATCTGGGTATTGTCTAAGCCCTGTAAAAAAGGGAGGACCGCCCGCTGGGCGGTTAGAACTTCCGCTTTCCTTTTTCAAGTGAAGCATATCAGAGGCGCTAATGCTCCTGTCGCATTTTCCAGTATCGTTCAAAAGTCTTTGAGACCACGCACATTAGCCAGGAGTCCATGCTGTTCTGGGAAAGATTCCCCATCTGTTCAGGGAATTAAAAGAAACGAGATAAGGAGGATCCGTTGAGTAACGTCAAGTAACGGTTTAGAAATACTCAACATGCGATGGGTTATTCCGTCAAAGGCTGCTTGAGTTTCCATACCCGATACGACGGAAAGATAAAAATTCGTCGTCCAGGTTCAGAACACGAAAGAAATGAGCAATGAAACAGCCGACAAGCAAAGACAATTTTGGGGGAATCCCGACAGAGCCACAGTGCAATCCATAGTGAGCTCAAATGCTGAAGTCCAACCGCGAAGAGGTCACTGTATTAAACTTCGTACCTTCTGTCACAGTTGCCAATCCTAGCGATCTATTGTTTGGTACGAAGCACGGTTACTAGAATGCATTACAGTAACTGTGGTACAAAGTGTTGCACGTCAACTGTGTGTGTTGTTGTTGCTGCTATATTTACCACATTTAAACGTTAGCGTCGTTAAAATGCGCTTCCACCATTGTTCGAGTTCTGTTAGATAATTCTACCACAGTAGATGTTCAGCAGGAAAACTGAGCTGTCTGTATTGCATGAGATTGTGTCCCCCACACCGCCAATCACCGGCCCTCTCTGTAAACTCCACTGACGTGAACTCACTGTAGACCGACTATAAAATGATCAGCAAGAACATTATAACCACCGACCTACTGTCGACAGAAATCCGCCCAGGCCATAGCAGCGTCATCTAGTGAGGAATAACTGCTAGTCTGACACACGCACGGTGCATGTAGTATCAGTGAGCATGCTGACCGTGTATAGAATGGGGAAGGAACACGATATATCTGAGATTAACTGGGGACAGATTGTGATGACCCGGAGGTTCTTCAGGAGCATTTCGGAAACTGCACGATTTGTCGGTTGTTTGAGGGGTGCTCTTGTGAGTGCCTTCAATACGTGGCGAAACCAAGGTGAAACCAAATCCACAAGGCCTGCGGTTTGGCGGCCACCCCTCATTACAGATGTCGGACGTTGTTGGGCTGGGCAGATTGCTAAAACGTGACAAGCGGCGAACTGTAGCGGAACTAACGTCGGACTTTAATGTCAGACAGAGTACAAATATGTCAGAACACGCAGTGCACCTAACATTCTTAACTATGGCCCTCCGCAGACGACGACCCATGCGTGTGCCAATGATAACACCACGACATCGGCAACTGCGACTGAAACGGGCACGAGACCATCAGACAAGTTGGCGCAATGGCAATGGTCTGGTGAATCCCGATACCTTCTTCATCATGCCGAAAGGAGGGCAATAATTCCAGGAGAACAGTTCCTTCACACCTGTACTGTGGGACAGAGACAAGCTGGTGGGGGCTCCATTATTCTCTGGAGAACATTCACGCGGGCATCCATAGGTCCGGTGGAGTTTATGCAAGGAACCATGAGGGCCAAGGGCATCGTACTCTGGTTGCAGGTTTATACATCTTCATGACGATCATATTTACCGACGACAGTGACATTTTCAACAAGATAATGCGCCATCTCACAAGGCCAGCAGGATGATGCAATGATTCGAGAAACACAATGGCGAGTTCCAGTTGATGTACTGCCCCCCCCCCCCCCCCCCAACTCGCCAGATCTGAACCCGATTGAACAAATTTGTGATATGATGGAACATGGCGTCCTGTTCCCGGAATTTACGGGAATTAGTTGACTTGTATATGCAGATGTGGTGCGACCTACCAAGAACTCATTTCTTCATGCCGCTGTTATCCGAGCCAAAGGTCGACACAGATGGTCATTATGTTCTGGTTGGCTGGCTGGGCCAGTATTCTAACTACTCTGGGGGGCTCCGAGCAAAAAACAAGAAAAAAGTCAATTTTACTCACAATGGTGTGTCACCCCCATTACGCCACATCAACCCCATTAGCTTCGCCACTGCTTACGACAAGGATCGTGATGTACTTATCAAGGCGTTGTCGGATGATAGCAGGTCTCAGGATACAAGGGATGTTCTTGCGACATCAGACAGCTCATCGGATAAGGGTTACGTAGGATGGTTCAAATGGCTCTAATCACTATAGGACTTAACATCTGAGGTCATGAGTCCCCTAGACTTAGAACTACTTAAACCTAACTAACCAAAGGACATCACACACATCCATGCCTGAGGCAGGATTCGAACCTGCGACCGCAGCAGCAGCGCGGCTCTGGACTGAAGCGCCTAGAACCGGTCGGTCACAACGGCCGGCGTTACGTGGGGAAATGGTATACCAGTGTCAGTATTACTGAACACAAGATGTTGGTTAGTTCACAAAAGATACAATATATTTTTTTTTTTGAAACATCTAGTCATATCAACTGATTGTTGAGTCTTCATTCTCGTAAGAAATGCACTACATACACAGTTCCCATTTCTTATAACGTAACAATTTTCAAATCTGTGCACCTCAACAGCAACATAAGATGTGTAAAGGCATCTTGTTAGGTGGAAAACAGCACAGAGCTTCGTAAATTTCAAACTTCAAATAATCTCAACGTTGGCGTAACACGGCAAAAATCCAAGGTAAAGCGTTCCGTATAGCTGCATTCGACTGACCCAGTTGGTTTCCAAAGATCACTGTACGGCCCTGTCAACAAGTTGTTTCTGAATTTTTTTGGAGTCATCAGTCTTCTGACTGGTTTGATGCGGCCCGCCACGAATTCCTCTCCTGTGCCAACATCTTCATCTCACACTAGCACTTGCAACCTACATCCTCAATTATATAATGGATATATTCCAATCTCTGTCTTCCTCCACAGCTTTACCCTCTGCAACTTCCTCTAGTACCATGGAAGTCATTACCTGATGTCTTAACAGATGTCTTACCGCCCTCTCCCTTCTTCTTGTCAGTGTTTTGCGTACGTTCCTTTCCTTCCCGATTCTGCCCGATTCTGCGGAGAACCTCCTCATTCCTTATGTTATCAGTCCACCTAATTTTCAATATTATTTTATAGCACCACATCTCAAATTTTCGATTCTCTTCTTGTCCGTTTTTCCTACAGTCCATGTTTCACTATCATAAAATGTTGTGCTCCTAACGTACATTTCAGAAATGTGTTCCTCAAATTAAGGACTATGTTCGATACTAGCAGACTTCTCTTGACAAGGAGTGCCCTTTTTGCCAGTTCTAGTGTGATTTTTATGTCCTTCCTGCTCCATCCGTCATGGGTTATTAGCTACCTAGGTAGACGAATTCCTTAGCTTCCTCTACTTCGTGATCACCAATCCTGATGTTAAGTTTAGCACTGTTCTCGTTTCTGCTACTTCTCATTACTTTAGTCTTTCTTAGATTTGGTTCCAATCGATGTTATGTACACATTAGATTGTTCATTGCCTTCAGCACTTTCACTAAGGAAAATAATGCTACCAGCGAATCTTATCATTGATATCCTTTCACGCTGGATTTTACTTCCACTCTTGAACATTTCTTTTATTTCCGTAACTGCTATTTCAGTGTATAGATTGAACAGTAGGGGCGAGAGACTACAGTTCTGGCTTACACCCTTTTTAATCCGAACACTTCGTTCTTGGTCTTCCACTCTCATTTTCCCCTCTTGACTCTTGTACATATTGTGTATGACCCTTCTTTCCTATAGTTTACCCATATTACTCTCAGAATTTCGAACACCTTGCACCATCTACATTGCAGAACACTTTTTCCAAGTCGACAAATCCTATGACCATGTCTTGACTTTTCTTTAGCCTTTCTTCCACTATCAGATGCAGCGTCAGAACTGCGTCTTGGGGTCTTTATTGTTCCTAAAGCCAAACTGATCGTCATCTAACATATCTTCCATTCTCTTTTACATTCTTCTGTATATTATTCTTGTGAGCAACTTGGATGCATGAGCTGTTAAGGTCTTGAAGGTCCCTTGCAATCTCCGGAATTGTGTGGGTGATGTTGCTTTTAATTTTCCTGTATGCTGAATCACTCCTTCTGACAATCATTTATTTTTCAATTTCTTCACATTTTTTCATGTCGCCATTTCGAATTAGCTTCCCTGCATTTTCTATTTATTTCAGTCCTCAATAATTTGTATTTACATATTCCTGAATTTCGCTGATATTTTTTTACTCCTTCTTTCATCGATCAACTGAAGTTATTCTTCCGTTACTCTTGTTTCCCTCGCAGTTACCTTCTTTGTGTCTACGTTTTTTCCAGCTTCTGTGACCGCCCTTTTCAGAGACAAGCATTTCTCTTCAACTGAACTGCCTGCTGAGCTGTTCCTTATCGCAATATCTGTAGCCTCAGAGAACTTCGAACGTATCTCTTCATTCCTTAGTACTTCCGTACCCCACTTCTTTGCTCGTTGATTCTTCCTGACTAGTCTCTTAAACTTCCACCTACTCTTCATCACTACTGAATTGTAATCTGAGACTATCTCTGCTTCTGGTTACGCCTTACAATCTAGATATGATTTTTGAATCTCTGCCTGACGATGATGTAATCTAACTGCAATCGTCCTGCATCTCCCAGCCTTTTCCAAGTATGACTGCTCTTCTTGTGATTCTTGAACAGATTATTCGCTATTACTAGCTGAAATTGGTTACAGAACTCAATTAGTCTTTTTCCTCTCTCATTCCTTGTACCGAGCTCTAAATGTAGAAAAATGTAAGTTAATGAGGATGAGTTGGCAAAAAAAATATCGTAATGTTCGAATACAGCAGTGGTTGCGTGCTGAAACAGTCACGTCTTTTAAATATCTGGGCGTAACGTTTCAAAGTGAATTGAAATGGGACCAGCATGTTACGGAGGTACTAGGGAGAGCGAACAAACGATTTCGATTTGTTGGGAGAATTTTTAGGAAAGTGATACCCATCTGTAATGGTGACAGCGTGTAGAACACTAGTGCAACTCATTTTTGAGTACTGTTCGAGTGTTGTGAATCCCCACCGGATTGTATTAAAGTAACACACCGAAACAATTCAGAGGCGGGCCGCTAGATGTGATAGCGATAGATTCGATCAACAAGCGAGCGTTAAGGAGATTCTTTCGGAACTCAACTGGGAATCCCTCGAGGAAAGACGTCGTTCTTTCCCGAAACACTGCTGACAAAATTTAGAGAATCGGCATTTGAAGCTGACAGCAGAAAGATTGTGCTGTCGCCAACGTACATTTCGCGTACGGACTAAGAAGATGAGAGAAATTAGGACTCGTACGGAGGCATATAGACAGTCATTTATCTCTCGATTTGTAAGCGGAACAGGAAAGTAAATGACTAATAGTGATACAAGGTACTATCCGCCAAGCATCATGCGGTGGCATGCGGAATAAGTACGTTGATGTAGAACTTTCTGGGATTGTTTTGGAGCTGGTGAAATCGAAGTAGGTGGTCAGCCCTCGTAAAATTGGAACATAGCCTTGAGGCCTATTAGATGGAAGTGATGTTTCAAGATTTTTGAGTGTACAAATTCGGGACTGAGAGATCCTCCGTGTCCAACAAAAATATTTTGTCTGTGCAGAGACCTTCGAAAGCGTTCGTAAATGTGCAGGCGTCCGATGCAGGTTGTTTTGCCAGTTTCCCAACATACTGTTACAGTTTAATGAGGGTTAATGTACCTGACAGCAAGGTACCGCTTATTACAGCCTGGAGTTAGCTTCAGGTCGTTAATGAATGAGACGGACCTGGCTAGGTACAATAGATGACGTTAAGTTCAGTTTGTTCCAGTAATAACTGCAGTTGCTGCATTTTGTACTAGGGATGGAGCAGACAAAAATATACGACATAAAACACATACGCTGAAGCTCCAAAGAAACTGGTATAGGCATGCGTATTCAAATACAGAGATATGTTAACAGGCAGCATACGGCGCTGCGGTCGGCAACGCCTATATACAGGGTGTTTCGAAAATGACCGGTATATTTGAAACGGCAATAAAAACTAAACGAGCAGCGATAGAAATAGACCGTTTGTTGCAATATGCTTGAGACAACAGTACATTTTCAGGCAGACAAACTTTAGAAATTACAGTAGTTACAATTTTCAACAACAGATGGCGCTGCGGTCTGGGAAACTCTATAGTACGATATTTTCCACATATCCACCATGCGTAGCAATAATATGGCGTAGTCTCTGAATGAAATTACCCGAAACCTTTGACAACGTGTCTGGCGGAATGGCTTCACATGCAGATGAGATGTACTGCTTCAGCTGTTCAATTGTTTCTGGATTCTGGCGGTACACCTGGTCTTTCAAGTGTCCCCACAGAAAGAAGTCACAGGTGTTCATGTCTGGCGAATAGGGAGGCCAATCCACGCCGCCTCCTGTATGTTTCGGATAGCCCAAAGCAATCACACGATCATCGAAATATTCATTCAGGAAATTAAAGACGTCGGCCGTGCGATGTGGCCGGGCACCATCTTGCATAAACCACGAGGTGTTCGCAGTGTCGTCTAAGGCAGTTTGTACCGCCACAAATTCACGAAGAATGTCCAGATAGCGTGATGCAGTAATCGTTTCGGATCTGAAAAATGGGCCAATGATTCCTTTGGAAGAAATGGCGGCCCAGACCAGTACTTTTTGAGGATGCAGGGACGATGGGACTGCAACATGGGGCTTTTCGGTTCCCCATACGCGCCAGTTCTGTTTATTGACGAAGCCGTCCAGGTAAAAATAAGCTTCGTCAGTAAACCAAATGCTGCCCACATGCATATCGCCGTCATCAATCCTGTGCACTATATCGTTAGCGAATGTCTCTCGTGCAGCAATGGTAGCGGCGCTGAGGGGTTGCCGCGTTTGATTTTTGTATGGATAGAGGTGTAAACTCTGGCGCATGAGACGATACGTGGACGTTGGCGTCATTTGGACCACAGCTGCAACACGGCGAACGGAAACCCGAGGCCGCTGTTGGATCACCTGCTGCACTAGCTGCGCGTTGCCCTCTGTGGTTGCCGTACGCGGTCGCCCTACCTTTCCAGCACGTTCATCCGTCACGTTCCCAGTCCGTTGAAATTTTTCAAACAGATCCTTTATTGTATCGCTTTTCGGTCCTTTGGTTACATTAAACCTCCGTTGAAAACTTCGTCTTGTTGCAACAACACTGTGTTCTAGGCGGTGGAATTCCAACACCAGAAAAATCCTCTGTTCTAAGGAATAAACCATGTTGTCTACAGCACACTTGCACGTTGTGAACAGCACACGCTTACAGCAGAAAGACGACGTACAGAATGGCGCACCCACAGACTGCGTTGTCTTCTATATCTTTCACATCACTTGCAGCGCCATCTGTTGTTGAAAATTGTAACTACTGTAATTTCGAAAGTTTGTCCGCCTGAAAATGTACTGTTGTCCCAAGCATATTGCAACAAACGGTGTATTTCTATTGCTGCTCGTTTAGTTTTTATTGCCGTTTCAAATATACCGGTCATTTTTGAAACAGCCTGTAAGACAAGTGCCTAGCGTTGCTGTTAGCTCGGTTACTGCTTCTACAATAGCAAGTTATCAAGATTTAAGTGAGTTTGAACGTGGTGTCATAGTCGGTGCACGAGCGATGGGACACAGCATCTGCGAGATAGCGATGAAGTGAGGATTTTCCCACACGACCATTACACGGGCGTGCCGTGAATGTGTCCGCCCCGATAGCGCAGTCAGCCGGCAGCGGTGGGACGCAGGTTGTTTACGCTCTCGCCTGTGGCGGTCGCGTGCTGTTTGTTAAGTGTGCGCTTTGCTGCGTTGTTTTAGTGTGGAGTGATGAATTGCAATCGATTATAATGGATCAACTTATACGGAAAGACACGGTGAAAATGAATTTTGACCCGTACTATGCACCACCCAAGTCCTTTGAAGTTGAGTTATTTATTAGAGACGTTATGAAAATCACTATTGATGATATGGTTGGCATTCACCTTTCTATCGTCAGCAGTACGGTCTACCTAAAATTGTTGAGACCCGAGAAATGCGAGCAGGTAGTTCACTCTTGTGGAGGAGTTTTAAAGTTCAACCATTCTGACGGCAGTGTTGGTGAAGTCAGAGTTTCACTTGCCGGTCTTGGAGTGAGAACTGTCCGAATATTTGAATTACCCTTTGAAATATCCGCTGACCAAATTAATGTCAAATTGAGGGAATATGGAACGGTCATCAGAAATACGGCAGAAAAGTGGTCGAATATGCACATTTTCCCGGTGTTAAACGGTGTCCGGCAGGTGAAGATTGATATGTTGAAGCATATGCCGTCCTACAATACTGTGTGTGGCTACAGGGCCATAGTGATTTATGATGGGCAGCCGAGAACTTGTGCGGGATGTGGTTCCACCGAACATATCCGTGCTCAATGTGTCCAGCGGCGCGTGGCGCAAATACCGGCCGGTGAGCGTGAGCAGCAGGGCCCGACGTCTACGTTGCCTGTATCATACGTCGCCGCCGCCCGGGCTAACGTTACCTCGGAACCTACACTCCTGGAAATTGAAATAAGAACACCGTGAATTCATTGTCCCAGGAAGGGGAAACTTTATTGACACATTCCTGGGGTCAGATACATCACATGATCACACTGACAGAACCACAGGCACATAGACACAGGCAACAGAGCATGCACAATGTCGGCACTAGTACAGTGTATATCCACCTTTCGCAGCAATGCAGGCTGCTATTCTCCCATGGAGACGATCGTAGAGATGCTGGATGTAGTCCTGTGGAACGGCTTGCCATGCCATTTCCACCTGGCGCCTCAGTTGGACCAGCGTTCGTGCTGGACGTGCAGACCGCGTGAGACGACGCTTCATCCAGTCCCAAACATGCTCAATGGGGGACAGATCCGGAGATCTTGCTGGCCAGGGTAGTTGACTTACACCTTCTAGAGGACGTTGGGTGGCACGGGATACATGCATTGTCCTGTTGGAACAGCAAGTTCCCTTACCGGTCTAGGAATGGTAGAACGATGGGTTCGATGACGGTTTGGATGTACCATGCACTATTCAGTGTCCCCTCGACGATCACCAGTGGTGTACGGCCAGTGTAGGAGATCGCTCCCCACACCATGATGCCGGGTGTTGGCCCTGTGTGCCTCGGTCGTATGCAGTCCTGATTGTGGCGCTCACCTGCACGGCGCCAAACACGCATACGACCATCATTGGCACCAAGGCAGAAGCGACTCTCATCGCTGAAGACGACACGTCTCCATCCGTCCCTCCATTCACGCCTGTCGCGACACCACTGGAGGCGGGCTGCACGATGTTGGGGCGTGAGCGGAAGACGGCCTAACGGTGTGCGGGACCGTAGCCCAGCTTCATGGAGACGGTTGCGAATGGTCCTCGCCGATACCCCAGGAGCAACAGTGTCCCTAATTTGCTGGGAAGTGGCGGTGCGGTCCCCTACGGCACTGCGTAGGATCCTACGGTCTTGGCGTGCAACCGTGCGTCGCTGCGGTCCGGTCCCAGGTCGACGGGCACGTGCACCTTCCGCCGACCACTGGCGACAACATCGATGTACTGTGGAGACCTCACGCCCCACGTGTTGAGCAATTCGGCGGTACGTCCACCCGGCCTCCCGCATGTCCACTATACGCCCTCGCTCAAAGTCCGTCAACTGCACATACGGTTCACGTCCACGCTGTCGCGGCATGCTACTAGTGTTAAAGACTGCGATGGAGCTCCGTATGCCACGGCAAACTGGCTGACACTGACGGCGGCGGTGCACAAATGCTGCGCAGCTAGCGCCATTCGACGGCCAACACCGCGGTTCCTGGTGTGTCCGCTGTGCCGTGCGTGTGATCATTGCTTGTACAGCCCTCTCGCAGTGTACGGAGCAAGTATGGTGGGTCTGACACACCGGTGTCAATGTGTTCTTTTTTCCATTTCCAGGAGTGTAGTTTAGATGTTTCGCTAGAGGGTTTGCGCGAAGTGCAGGAAGGTGTCACGCTGATGGATACGAACGACGTACCGAGTGTTCCTTCTTCACACACCTCGAAGGGGGGCAATACTCACTCGGAGCAGGGGCACCAACCGGACACCGACAGTATTCCGGCGGGCGTCCCGGTTCGAGAAGACAAGTCCGACGTGGACCGGCTGGAGTCGAACGAGCTGGCTAGCCACCGGCCCCCGCGGGCTCCCAAATCACAGAAGAAACGCCGGCTAGCACATCAAGGGGCAGAAGCAAAGGCGCCAATATTGCGTGAAAAAGCGAACCACGTACGACAGAAACTGACTGAAGTGACTGAACCACCGTCGTCGGCAACCAACAAAACGACAAAAAAATCCCGGACGGACGAATCGGACACTGATCACGGACGATTACCCTCAGGAGACCCTGCGATAACAGATACAATGGATCAGAACCCTGTGCCTGACTGTTCCAAGCTATCGGATTGCGGTATGCAAGCGGCCAGGTTCGTGTGTGATTGGTCGGATGACGTTGAAGAGGGCGGTCGGGAAGAAGATTTCGTAAAGGATCGGCGACGTATAGACAGTCCGTTATCAGAAGCTCAAGCTGATGTGTACCACCAGCAACAAACGGCTACCGCCGGCGTCGGCGCAGTGGCTGATGACGTAGACTTCTTTTAGATGATGTTCGCCATTAACATCAATAGTCGGCATATTGTCACCTAGACCACTGTTCTCATGCCGTCCTTGCAAGCTTACCGAATTGCGACATTGAACATCAATAAGATCAGTAGCCCACTAAACTTAAAAAATCTTCAAGATTTTCTCTATGCCGTTGATATTGATCTCATAATGCTGCAGGAAGTGACCAATATTAACCTTGACCGTATCACAGGCTACAATGCCGTCGTTAATCCTGGACATGGCACTGATCCAGGGACCGCGATCATGGCTAAGGAAGGGATAGTGATGTCACATATCGAACGCCTGGCAAATAGTAGAGGTATAGCGACTACTATCAATACTACTAGATTTATCAATCTCTACGCCCCTTCCGGTTCTGGGAGACGACGACAGAGAGCAGAGTTTTTTAAAGGTGACATTGTGCCACTTTTTGCAACACCTTCAGAACAACTTATATTCGCTGGTGACTTTAACTGTGTACTCAGTCCCAAAGACCAGACACCAAACACCAAACTTCAATCCGTCCGCCGAGCTTCGCACTCTCATTGAAGAGTTGAATTTAATAGACACATGGGAGCTTAGACACGGTGACAGGCCCGGATTCACATTCGTTACTGGCCACTCAGCTAGCCGCATCGATAGAATCTAGGCATTATCCAATATGAGGGAACATGTTTTGCAGGCAGAGCTATGGCCGACTCTCTTTACAGATCATGTGGCATATATATGTACCGTCAATTTAGCCAAACAAGGGACGTACAGGGCAAGGGGACCCTGGAAACTAAATGTAGCGCATTTACCAGAACCCGGGTGTCACACAGTCTTCCGCAATACGTGGGCAGAATGCGAACGAAAGTTTCCCGCGTACGATTCTGCCATTACGTGGTGGGTAAAATGTGCGAAACCCGCCTTAACAAAAGCGATGAAGACTTATTTCAGAGATCGATGTGCCTGGCAGAAGCAAACCCTGGAATTTTACTTTCAGTGTTTAAGAGATTCAGTATTTTAAACATAGCTGCGCAACAGCAACGGTTCCACGTAATAAGACTAAAAACAGCCGACCAGTTGCAATGGATAAAGTAATCTTTACCTAGGTTTCGACAGATTTAAATCTGTCTTCTTCAGAAGGCGGCAGTATTACATTAATATGGAATGATGAATCATTGTAGTTTTTACAAATATCTGCATAGATCCATTAGTCCAAAATAAAATATAGCCCTGGAAATAGGGTTTGTCATGTAAATAAAAATTAGTACATGGATGTTGCAGAGCTCACAAGCGATTTATATCGAGAAGATGCAACAGTAATAGCAAATCGTATGCATATTAAAATAATACAGACTACGATTCTAACCCTCAAACGGAAGCAATTGGAAGGCTGTAAAGTCAGGACACGTCTGCAAAACGCCGTACAGGACGAAACGACATCAATGTATCATGTTATTCGCGAACAGAAAAGGGGGCACAGAAAGATATTGACAGAACTGCACACTGCAGATGGTCGACTCTTAAACCAACAGCGCGACATACGCGACGAGATTTATAAACATTTCACAGCACAGTTAACGGAACACCCAGTGGATATAGCGGCGCAGCAAGCCCTTATGGCACGCCGTTTTGCGACATTGAGCACGGCAGAAGCAGACGGCCTCGCTGCAGTCATAACTGAAGATGAAGTAGAGGACGCCATTCGAGGAAGCCCACAGAATAAATCGCCTGGCCCCGACGGATTACCGGCTGAGTTTTATCGAACCTTTCGTCACCATTTAGTTCCAAAGCTGACCTTAGTCTGTAATGATATCTTAAATGCTGGAGGTGATATCTTAAGGGAATACTGTGAGGGCATAGTGGTATTGGTACCCAAAACCCCAGCGGGCAAGGTCGTCGACAATCTCCGACCGATTACATTACTTAATACGGATTATAAGATATTCGCGCGGGTCATGATGCAGCGATTCAGTACGGTACTCAGTACTGTCACGGGGGCCTACCAAACGAGCGTTGGGAACACTAGAAACATACAGCAGACGTTAAGCGAATATAGAGATATCATAGCTACAGCCGCCGCTTGTGACATACGATGCGCTCTAGTCTCGCTAGATTTTGAGAAAGCATTCGATAATGTCAGTCACTCATATCTTCTGTGCGCGATGGCAGCAGTGAATATTCCACGGAAAGTTATTGACACTGTTACACTCCTGCTGCGAAACGGTACATCCAGGATCTGTCTCAACGGACAACTAAGTAAACCTATTAACATCACTAGGTCGGTACGACAAGTTTGCCCGATGTCAATGGCTTTGTTTGCAGTTGCTCTTGAACCCTTGCTTTTCTCCTTGACGCAAGACCTTCCGGGATTACGCATACATGACCAGAAGATTGTCTGCCAGGCATTTGCGGATGACGTCAGTTTCGTGGTGACGAAAGATGCAGACTTAGAACGCGCGTTTCAGCTGGTAACCACTTATGAAGACGCCTCAGGAGCGAAAGTCAACTGTAAAAAGTCTGGCATTATGGCACTTGGTAGGGGACTAGAACTTGGCAATCGCCGATCACTAAAAAGAATGGCTACATTTAAATGTCTCGGCATTGAGTACACGCGCAGCATCCGCTGCACGGCTGCTCTTAACTATAGGAAATTGTTGGCACAAATTCGGGCCGGCATACGGCAACATACTTTGCGAAATCTCAACGCCATACAAAGAATGCTTTTAGTCAATACTTACGTCGTTTCTAAAGTCAATTATGTTGCGCAAATCCTCCCAATACCAAAGGTCATAGCACAACGAATGCTTGCAGCGCTCGGCCACTTTGTCAGTAGGGGACAAATTTTCAAAGTCCATTTGAAACCTTGACGCTCCCCTTGGGAAAGGGGAGTTAAGCTCTGCAGATCAAGCTTGTTTTCTGCAGCCAGCATCACGTCGTCAGCATAAAGTAAGGTCCATGGTAACGGCCGGTGCAGATCAGCTGTCACGGTGTCAATTACGAGAATGAACAGAAGTTGTGATAATGCAGAACCATGATGGACGCCGACTGTGATGGGGAAGTCTTTGGATAGTACTGAGGTTGTACGGACATAACTTCTCGGCTGTGGATAATGTAACTGCTCCTAGCTCCTCCCACTAAAATGTCCGCAGAAAGGAAGTTAACATCGATCGTTCTTGGTTTATTAGCAAAATTCCACACGCAGCACGACAAATCCTGTTATGAAATTCTTCAAAAAAGATCATCGCTCAAGGAGTATGAAGTCAACACCATGTGGGTGGCTGGAAGCCAATGACACAGTTATTTACTCACCTTGTTCGATCGTTTTTGTATTAACAGTAAAATTTCGTATGCAGTGCAGCAAGATAAAAAATGGAGATGACTTCCGCAGAATCGACGAGGAAAGAAACATATGGAGATCACTGATATCTGGAGAATTCCTGACGTATATAAAATGTTAACTTGCGAATATCGAGTATTTGGCGCGCTAAATCTGCAGACAGCGAGTATAGTTGTGAAACGGATCCCTCGTATTGGTCTCTGTTTTCTGTAACCAGCAGAAAAACGAAAGTGTGATTCAAGCGCTGGTCGTTGAATTTTTTTGCCCAAGTGACAAGTTACCGCCGTGGTATAAAGAATCCTATATGCTAGTCGCAATCCCTCACGCTGGTTTAATCTGGCACAAAAAATGTTTGTGACTCTGACTTGGAGCTGTGCCAAAAAACAGATGTGGGTGCACCTCCGACAGCAAACACATCGACCTACACAAATCCACATATCCTTTCTGAGCTGCCCTCGAATACTCTTTCAGAAACTCCTTGAATCTTGTACTTCACCGGTGGTTTTATACTAATCCACCTCATAGCATCATATTTACCACGACTTATTGGTCTGATCCACTATGTGAAACCCTAAAGTCTGGTATTGCATCTTAGCCCGATCTTTAAGTCACATGGCTGTCGGGTGCTATGTTGCTTTGCTTACTGCTAATGTTAGTAGCAATGCTAATAAAATACTCTTGTTCCTAAATAATTGTGACAGAGTATCAGGAAACGAAGAACTTGTCTCGAAGCTAAATTAGATTTATAATCTATGTGATATTGTCATTTTCTTTCAAGTTAATTGGTGTCCTGCTGCATAAATGAATGGTGCGAACGAATTTGTGCGTTTGTAATTTCGCATAAATACAATAACCATTTTTACATAGTAAATTTACTTGAAAAATCGTTTGCCAGTTGTTTGCAAAGACATATACAAAGTAAAATAGAAATAGGTGCAAATTTGTGCTCACTATTTCCAGCAAGGCAAATTAACAAATAAAAAATTATGTGCTTCGAAGTGGACATCGAAACTCCTCCCTCTAAAATGGCCGCAGAAAGAAAGTTAACATCGATCACAATTTTCAACCACATACACAAACTACTTACTCCTTCCCTCTCACTCTTTCCCTATTGGCTAGCACAATTAATTACCAGCACAGTCTTCGTGGTCTCGGAATATTGCGAAACTTTGGAACTCCTAGTTTTAACCTCGTGACTAATACCGGCTTACAAATAGGAGGGGTGTTATAAAGATTTAACTATCGCATAGAAAAGATGTAACACCTATTTTTGACCTATTTTCCATCTGCATTTATATTGCTGTGTCAATTTGCAGTGTTGCTTATGTGGAGTGTTGTCTCTGTCATGGGAATTCTTTGAATATGTATATGTATTTCAGTTACGTGAACTTTTTGAACGATGTTCTTTAAACTGTGCTTGTGAATTTAAATAACTATTGGAATGATTGTTATATAATGTACTGTAAATGACTTGGTCCATAGCTAGGGAACATTGGTTGACTGTAAAAGATGTGGAGAAGCCCCGCCCCGCAGCTACGGAAGTAGCCTCGCATAGTGGAAAAGGTGTGGTTGGCGCGCAAGTTGCAACTCGTCCTTTGTGACGGGTAAGCAGTCCAGTCTGGGCTGAGCAGTGCTGTAATTAACGTCTCGATAACAGTAGCGGATCATTGTGGCTCATATTCTTGGAGTTTTGAGGCCAGAGGAGCTTAAGAGCAGTATGAACAGGCGTCGGCTGTTGCGTTTGGTGATACTATCATCATGGCATGTTTTTTCATCCTGTAAAAATATAATTCCGACGCCAAGGAGATCTGTAACAGGGCGAGGCCAACAGGATGACTGCATCGCCGCCATGTTAACAGCCACTGAAAATTACGCCACCAGTGCTACCTACCTTCAACTAAACTGTTCATATGAGGCACTCTGTAAATGGACTAGGTATTTGTGAAATTTGATTGATTTAATAAAAATTATTGTGTTCCTAAAAACTCTATCTTACACCCATGATTATCACAAGTCACATACCTGAAAAGGAATCCTATCCTAGTGAATTTAATTCCGAGTGTCCTAATTGATTATGGAAAGACTTATTCGGCAGCTGTAAAAGTAGTTATGATTGCTTTCAAATGGGAGGAGTTATAGTGCTTAAAGTTCAGTTTTATAGTTTGAGAAATACTCCACTTCCAGTGCATCTTTAAATCGATCTGCAGTCACTTTCTTAAATAAATTGATTGTTTGAAAAGTTGCCTGAAATTATTAAAGTTGTTAGTTAAAAGAACAGTAATATTGATCTGAACTGAAATAGATTATTAATTGTTGCATTTATGCCTTTTGATCTGAATTACACTGATAGTGTTCATTTTATGAGAAAGTATTTCAACTTGAATTTAATGTTGTGTTGGCATTTGCACAACCAACTGTATTTTGACTGCTTATCAAAGCACTTTTGTCGTTTAAAGAGTTATATTTTGTTGTGCTTTACTTAATTAATAATTATTGATGAGAACACTTACCATTTTTGATACATATTTGTACAGTTTTGTTAATGAATGTAGCCCTTCAAACCATGAACGTTTAAGGGCCCTCATGTGCTAGAATACTTAGTTCATGAAGCAAAGCAAAGGCTCTTTCAGAGCCAGTGAAGCTGGATTTGCATTCTGTTTAACTGCTTCAAACTAAGCTTTAGAAAGAAATATTTACTGTGTTAGCTGGTCTATTGCTAGTTGGTTAATTCACAAGCACAGAGACCCTGTACTGAGCGATGATGTTATAGAGTATGATCATTAATAGATCCTTTGATTTAAATGAGAATCATTTCATGCTCTTCCCTGTTTAGTATTGCTATTAGTTTTATGTGTGTTGGTGACTGGTTCTATAAGCTGCTGCGTCTAGTTCATTTAAGATACGTGTTGTTGAGAGGCATATGTTACTGTCTGCTATCTCATTGGCCATTTGTTTGTCTGACTTCCAAGTTAGTAGTGCATTTATCTGCAATGTTAGGTTACTGTGTTGTAATGCGAACATATATAAAGAAAGAGTTTAGTGTGTGTGTGTGTGTGTGTGTGTGTGTGTGTGTGTGTGTGAAGGAAAGTTAGGTTTGCCTTAGCACTGCCTTCTGCTTTATTATATTGCTTGACACAAGAGCGCGTACTTAGGTTAGCGAACGATATTAATACGTAATATTACAACTTGCTTTTGTACTGTGCCAACGTCTGTTCCCCATGCACCTGTTTACTGTTGGTTATACCCTGCTATAGTGTTTCGAAAACGAATTCCAGTCTGATTGTTTTGTTCTCATTAGGTTATCTCAAAACTTTCCCAAAAATTCCTCGCAGAGGTTTAACGTCAGCATCGATTGCCGTTTAAGGTGGTCAGTGTTACCTTTACAAGGTGAACGTAGAGGTGCAACGTATCCTGAAGAGCCAACATGCAGATTTCTACAACCAAGTTCACTGGGTAGACGGCCATCGTTGGGCAAAATGTGTCTTATTGCATGATGAATATGTAGATGACGATGATGTTTGTGGGGCTCTCAACTGCGCGGTCATCAGCACCCGTACAGAGTCTCAATTTTTACACAGTCCATTTTCTTTTCACAATCCAATCTAGTCATGATGAAGATGATGATGAAATGATGAGGACAACACAAACACCCAGTCCCCGGGCAGAGAAAATCCCCAACTCTGTCGGGAATCGAACCCGGGACCCCGTGATGCAGAGGCAGCAATGCTAGCTGCTAGACGGGTGAATATGTAGAGACAGTAAGGACATCACCAAATTCCATGGCGACAGCTTGATTGTTTCGACGCTATAATTACGACACTGCGATTACCCCTCGTTCATAACGAAACTTCCAAAGATACGTCCATATCGATTCTGTCCTAACCACCATCGCTGCCCCGCTTGAGTAGTGTCCAAATAGTGGCGCAAGAGGTGGGATAGGGACAGCGGTGTCTGACCAATCGTGCGGAAGGGCTGATAGTGCGCGGTACGAGTGGCGCCTTCTGGCGAGTTTGTTGGCCGCTATAGGGGACGTCTAATGTGGAAGGCTCCGTGGTGCGACAAGTGCGGATTCTGCGGTTTGCGAATGGGGACTTTGCCTACCTGCTGCACTGGAATCGTGCAGCCACATCGCATGCTGCGCTGGCCGGCCTTCTTACTGACAGACTACGGCGAGCTTGCTCTTTCCGATTTAATGTTAACAGTGAAGAGCAGTTAAGTTACTCTTGCTGGTTGTTCTTGTGTCGAGTTCGGCACTAGTAGTGGGAATCTCATTCTCGAGATTAGAGCTGTGTTTATTGAACTGCCCTTGTGAATTAAATCGACTTCTTCAAATTCTAGCTCAATAGCACCAACAGCTACATTATTTTTTTTAATGAATTTGCTGTTTAATCAAGTGCAAAAATTTAAATTTATCCTTTTTGAAATTCCTTTAACTGCAGATTTCTAGTGTTGTTATGATTATCAACAGCTCGATTATTTCTTGCTATTTAAAAATAATAACATCCTTTTTTATTTACATTTTTGTAGCGGATCGGGGTTTTGTGACACTAGATATTGAGCGTCAGTGACAAGGGGAGCAAAGGTCATTATTTTGTCAGGGATGGTGGGAGGGAAAGAGACACTTTGCGGGCGGTGGAGTGGGCTCTTTGCTTGGTGGGTGAGGTGTGAGTGAAACGGTGGTGCTTCCACTATCAGTCATTTATTAACTCATATGACCCTTTAAACAAAGTAATATAGAGAGTTTCAACTCGCTCATTTCCACGCGGCAGTGGTGCGGTGCGGAGTGCTGGTTCCAGTGACAGCTGATGCGGCGACGGCTCATGCTGCAGTGGAGCGCCAGGCGGCGTATTCATCCCCACAGCGGCGGCGACGCGGTCTTCTCCTTATGAATTCGCTCGTTCCGTTATTAACAAGTGGCTTCGGCGTGACGAGGAATGCTCTGTCCCAGAATCGAACCCGCTACCCTCAGGTTTTGGTGTCTTCTGGCGGAGTTCATCAACCTATAGGTTCATAACTGACCCATTTGGTGAGGCCGCAGTCCCTTCGTCCTCACCAGCCACCTTGGTAAGTACCATACGAACTTCTTTCTGGTAACATCTGGCATGGCATCTTCTGCGTTGACCTATTGGCGCGGCATCGATATCTTCTTCTGTCGAGCAACGTAGCGGCTAAGTCGTTGCAGCGAAGTATGACGTTCTCTGACTAACCACCGGTCGACGTTTTTTCGTCTCTTCTTTCTCCCCTCAAAGGACTACCTCATGTCGGGGGTATTTATTCGGTGTTTCGCCAATGTCCAAAACTTTCTAGGGCGGTGATCTGTGCTTCTGACGTGGGGCAGAAACGTGACCAATGTCGACACGTATGCCGGCTTTCCTCGTTTTACGTCTATGCTGGCGTGGTCGGGCATTGCCCCGTCGTCCTTCTCTGCATCGCCAGATACGTCACGCAAGTGAGTTCAGTATCATGAATATTCCTGGAGCATTGACCGCTGATGTGCAAACTGCAACAGTTGTGTCCTCCTTTTTCGACTGCTGCCGCTTTTGAATATTGTGGATTAACGTGTCAAAGTCTCTAAAATATTCACTTACCCTATAATAAGTCTTTACGTATGTTTCTGCCGGATCTCTGTTTTGAATAACCATAAGTAAATGTTCAAATGTGTGTGAACTCCTAAGTGACCAAACTGCTGTGGTCATCGGCCCCTACACTTACACACTACTTAAACTAAATTGAACTGACTTATGCTAAGAACAACACACACACACCCATGCGCAAGAGGGGATTCGAACCCCGGCGGGAGGGGGCCGCACAATCCACGACATAGCGCCTCAAACCGCGCGGCCACTCCGCGTGGCATAACCATAAATAACACATACAAAACCATAAATAACACATAAATATTATACACCCTCTATTATTTTACTGGTTGGATGAGGAGCGTCATTTATTAACAACTGAAGGTCATTTGCTAAAGTTGTAATAAAATTCCTCGTTCCTGTGAGTGGGTGTCAGACGCCAATAATTCTATATAACGGCCTGCTCCCGTTGACTGACTATTGTCTACTTACCCAGAACAAATAACCATCTGTTTAACCCTGGTTTACCTTCTTGTTTCTTGTACTGTATCAATTCTCAGCTTTCGTTAAAATATTGTACAAGTGCCAGTGTTGAAATTGCTCTGGTTGTTAAACTAATATGTGCTCAATGGCTTGCCACTCAAGGTTTAAATACACAAGTCAAACCTGCGCAAAGGTTTTCCCATACTCTATCCTCAAATCCTGCATCAGATCTCTAAAAATAATAGAACATGCTTGCTTAAATAACCCATTGCCACTTGCTTAAGAGCAGTTTTATTTACACAAACCAGTTTCAACATTTCGAGGTAACTTCAGCGCACTAAGGCTGTGTTCACTTTTGTCGACCACACATGGCTGCAGAACTGGAAATCACAAGTTGTGACATAGTCGCAGCAAAATTCTCCCAGTGATCCAGGAACAAACGGGAATATGTACACTGTCTGTCGATGCACTAGATGTTTTGATGACCACTCCGAAAGTAATTCGTATCACGGATGTATGACTATCCTTTCCCAAAATGAAAATTCAGTAAATCCACTGAAACACATCTGTGTGAATAAAACTACCGAAAGAAGCTGCAGGCGAGAAGTATGACTTGCGAATAGAAACAATTTTAGCATTTATTGAAAGAGAATAATAAGAAGTCTCACTAAAATTCGAGCTAATGAAGAAAGCGAATACAAATTACAGACTGGAACAAGTAACCAATACTAGGTACCAGCGTACTACACAGCCTTTCTGGATAATGTGAAACTAAATTCAGGGGGCGCATTAAATAAACTACCAGTTGCATGAGACAACCTGCTATCCTATTATCACAGAGATCATTAGAGACACATCAGTAACACCGTTGGAGAACGGTAAGGTTAAATTACTGTGATCGGTCCCGGTTTTCTGCCCACATATGTCAATCCAGAGTCTTAATCAATGAAGAACATCACTCTACAACCACTCAGGGCCTGCGGAATGAGCCTACAGCGTTGAAAAGGTCTTAGAAGGAGAGCGAAGGAAACTTGTTTATATTAACAGATTTCACTCAAAAATGGTTCTAATGTCTCTAAGCACTATGGGACTTAACATCTGAGGTCATCAGTCCCCTAGACTTAGAACTACTTAAACCTAACTAACCTAAGGACATCACACACATCCATGCCCGAGGCAGAATTCGAACCTGCGACCGTAGCAGCCGTGTGGTTCCGGACTGAAGCGTCTAGAACCGCTCGGCCATCGCGGCCGTCCAGATTTCACTCAGTTTAATAGTTTCAATTTATGCGTCCGATGTTAAAGGTGAAACATAATATTTGTATAAACTATTTCCTGTTGCGCTTTATTTATTAGCGCGACAGCGACAGACATTTCGTGAAGTGTCATCCATTTAACTACAAGCATTAAGCAGTCAGTCAGCCATATTCCCTCAAAGCAAAAAATTGTGAAATATTGACTAGCTCGCCCCTTTACTGCAACCTTTCAATCAAAATCATCACCGATATCCATAATTTTGACGTTAAGTGAAATGAGCAGCAGCTGCCACAGTGTTACATAGTTTTGGAACATTTGTACCAAAGAAAAATGAGCATTATAGAATGTAAACGATTTCAAGCAAGTTGTCATGAAAATAACCCACGTACAGTTCCTGAAGATTACGTGTACGAGAAATAATGTACGATACAACACTGAAATGAGAAATTATGAAAGAAGCCTAAGTAGTTCCCTTCATTACTATAGAAATCATAAGTTATAGACAAATCAGCGGTAAGCGTAAATGCAGTTTTTAATGATGGTATTGATAAGAGAAAGATCGTGTAACTACAGCGAAAATGTCTCGAAGAAACAGACCAACAGTATCTGAACTGTAATCGCGGAAAATTACCTTTAAATAAACTCTGTCAAATACGAACGTTGTTCAGAACTGAACAGATAATGGCACACTTCATGGTAATGTAATTGCCTGAAGTACTTTGGTTGACAAATCAACAGAAAATGGCTGAAACGATAGTTCCGTTTCCAGAAAAGGATGGTGGCATACACAATTTGGGAGACTGTAGTTTACATTGTGACGTCAGAAAGTAAGCTACACATGTCGTCACACGCTACGTTCATTACCCAGCAAGAATGGCGCTTTGTCAGGGGAGAGTTAAATGATGTGGCAACTGGAACGTACTCCAAAGCTGAAGTTGGGAGGCGGTAAGCTTCTTGAACGTCTAAATTGCATACAGATTCATCGTGAAATTCTAGTGGTATATGGTCCAAATGCAATAGCGCGTCCAACCGCAGTAAAATTGCGCCAACAACTAGATTAAGTACATGATATAAATTCGCAATTGCGAATACGAACAACCATCAGCTTTGTAACGGAATGACGAAAATGTAAATTTGTACCGGATCGGGACTCGAACCCGGTTTTCCCGCTTTACTTGAGCGGTCGCCTTAACCGCTTTGGCTATCCAGGTACAACTCACGGCCACACCGAAACTTCCATACGTTGTTCCTGCGTCACATCCGTACTCGTGCACACATTACGTAATTCCCGTACAGGGAAGGACATTTCAATTTAAAGTCGCTGCCTGGCATCGGCGGATAAACATGATGTTACAGTTCCTGTGTAGTTAAGAAGAACCATACAATTTTCCTTAACACATGCTTGCGCGTCCGAAGGAACATCACATTGTTCTCCTTAAAAGCACGGGCACAGCAATATCGAATTTGAGTAAGGCTGCACAGACGTGGGTGATGCTGACCGGGATGTCCAGATCTTGTACCACACAATTTCCATCCGTTCGGCAAGCTGAAAGAACATCTGGGAGGAATGAGATTTTCCAACGATGGATGCGATCACACACAAGCTCCTGAATGTACGTATGAGAAAGAAGCTGGTTTCTGTCGACGCGTACTGAGCGATGGCAGAACGTCCCGAGCGCTGTTTACAGAGACTTGGTGCCTATGTTGAAAAATAGAGTCGTGTATCTGTGTCACTGTAATTTGTAGTACAATATTGAGTAAACGTTACTCCGCCTGTCATAATAATGTATCACTTACTTTTTAAACTCCCGTCGGAACTCAGACAAATTAAAATGTTGCGAAGAACAGAATTTAAAATGGAACGCATTTGATTGAATTTAGGCTTAAGTTGGTTGATTTGGGAGGAGGGACCAAACAGAGGGGTCATCGGTCTAATAGGCTTAAGTACTTTGGTTGGTAAATGAATAGATAACTGATGAAAGCGACAGTTCAGTTTGCGCCAAGACGTGGATGGTGGCATACAGAATGACACGCGTGGCCTTCTCCTGACAGCTTTGGCGCCTACCCGCTCACAACTCTTTTGATACGTCTGTATGGCGGGCTAGCATCTTACGCGGCGCGGCGCGGAAACTGATCTCCGCAAGAGGTACCAAACCTCCAGCCTTGAAAAAACCCGAATCAAGCTTTTACCTCCAGAAAATGAATACCGAGTACATATGATGTAAACTAAGAACCACAACAATCGATGGAAAGACGTTTCCTATTTACCGCAAAAATGACTGGTGAATACTCGTTGTTGTGAGTTTACTGTCGTTTCTAATCAAGGCCACAACGGACGGAGAGCCCGTGAAGTTTCGGAACATGTGGATCGAGAAACACTTTTCTCATTGTTGAAGGAATGCATCATAATCTACCTCAACAGATTTAATTGATTAACATATCTCCTAAAGATCTGATGTCGGGACAATACTTTAATCCATCTCCTTTCTATACCGTGTGTGTGTGTGTGTGTGTGTGTGTGTGTGTGTGTGTGCCGAGGGAGGTGTTGAAGAAGATTCCCATTCAGGAGAACATCCTGATTTTGGAAATCGCTAAAGGAAATTGCTGAGATAGTTCTTTGGAGAACAATATGAGCAATTCCTCTCCCAAATCCGAGCTTTTGTTCCGTTTCTGATGAGTTGATATCGATGAGTTATCCAGCCCTAACCTTTTTTTGCTTTCTTGTATAATTTAATTCATGTTCATAGTAACAAAACTCCGTTCTACTACCTCAGGAACTAGCCTCACTGAATATCACGAAAGTAAATATTCACATCTATCGTAACGAAGTTTTGAATGAACGTGTGCAATTTTTTCTAATTTGTGTAAAAAAATTATTTTATATCTAATTATACATTTTGAAATGTTTCACACTTTGCATTCTATGTCTCTACTGTCAGCGCGCGATGTCTGTAATTATGAGAATAAGTTGCTGTCCAAATCTATTTGGAAGATGTAGCCAGCTGTCGTAATCTAGTATGGGATGCTTCTGTAACAGTTGCTCCATGTCGAAAAGGATTGTGTCGCTCTCGTAATTATTGTCAACAAAACACAAATTTAACGGATTTAACCCATTCTAACAGCTGCGAGACCCCAAGTTGGTTCGCCTAACTATGGACTTTTCACAACGGTTCTCGCACTAAGCCAGAAGTTTGCGGAACACTGTCGTCGACGCATGAGCGTATACTATCTTCAGCGTCGGAAATCTTGAGACTAAACATCGTGGGAAATGTAGCTTTTACATGGGATGCTCGGTGCTTCAGTCCTAAGACCTGCAATAATAATCTGAATTATATAAAACTGTCTCCATTATGCTCTTCTTACTAACCTGGGTTACAGTTAACCTTCACTATGTTCAAAAACTCTTTTTGAGTCATCAGTTTTCTGATCGGTTTGATGCGGCCGGCCACGAATTCTTCTCCTCTGCAATCTTTTCATCTCTAGCAGTTGCAACATACGTCCTAAGTTATTTACTGGATGTATTCCAATAACTGTATTCCTCTACAGTTTTTACTCTGTACTGCTCCCTCTAGTACCATGGAGGTTATTTTCTGATGTCATAATACATGTCTTATTATCTTGCCCCTTCTTTTTGTCAGTGTTTTCCACATGTTCCTATCTTCACCAATTCTGCAGAGAAACTCCTCATTACTTACCTTACTAGTCCACCTAATTTTCAACATTCTTCTGTATCACAACTTTCCGAACCCTTCGATTCTCTTCTGTTCCAGTTTTCCCACTGTCCATGACTAATTACCACACGATGTTGTGCTCCAAACGAACGTTCTCAGAAGTCTCTTCCATAGGTTAAGGCCTATATTTGACACCAGTATACGTCTCTTAGCCAGGGATGCTCTCTTTTCTGCGCTATGCTTTTTATGTCGTCCTTTCTTCCTCCTTCAAGGGTTACTTAGCTTCCAAGTAGCACAATTCCCTAACTTCGTCTGCTTCGTGATCAATTTTAGTGTTAAGCTTCTCGTTGTTGTCATTTCTGCTACTTGTCGTTACTTTCGCATCTTTTTGGCTTAGTTGCAATGGATATTCTGTACTCTCAAATGGTAGGAAACTAGGATATGGAAGTGGTAAGCTCCACAAGGAAAATCGTCATTAAATACATTTATTTGCCAGAGGTCATCTTTAAAATTACAATTTCTGTAATAGTAGAGAAAATTTACGAAAAAATCAGTCAAAACTCATTGAATTTGGAAATCGGCTCAGAGGTACTTACAAGAACGACGCAGTTTTTCTACTTAAAAATCACTGTTACAAAGACAAGAATACGGGTACACTTTACTCATGAAAGAAACTTTCAAGCTAACTGATTATACAATATGACAGGTACTCCTATACTGGCTTTAAAAAAGGAAGTGGAGCATTAGTAAATAAACAAGTATAATTATTCACAATGGGAAGCAAGGACAAATCCAAAATAAGGGTTCTAAAACGCCTGTTGTGCACCAGAGTATGGTAACCGGCTTGAGCTCAGCCCCACGCCCCGAACGGCTGTGCTGTTCAGCAGAGGTTTCTAAAACATACACACAAAAAATACGTTATATTTACCTAGCATGTAAGCAGGATGAAACACGACAGACGAATTCAGGGCAGGCAGGTGAGTCCTTTCGACCCACAAGTTCTTCAACAGAGTAGAACTTACATAACTAAATAAATACACAAACCTGGGCCTTTGAATCTTAAATGGTGATAAAATTTATATATAACTGAACTTAGAAAATGTACGCACTGGTAGTGCAGTTAGAGCTATCTAGATAAAGGTAAACTGACAGTGAAAAGTTCTGAAGGTATCTACATCCAGAAAATATACGCACCGGTAGTGCAGGTGAATTCAAGTTCTTTTGGGTAAAAGCTTCCGAAGAATGATTAATTTTTTTTAATACTTACGAAGAGCACACTCGCTAGTAGTGTAGGTAAAGTCAAATCCTTGCACGTTAAAGTAAACTGTCAACGACGAATTTTAAAAATTCCGAAATTAGGAAAATGCACGCACCAATAGCGCACGTAAAACAAATCCTTCGCGAATAGCTCTTATAAAAGAGCCAATATTTAAATTGGGCACGTTCTTGTTACCTGTATGCTGATCTACGTAAAATGCATCATCCAAATAACGACCTGCAAAATATACCAGGATGGCTTACGGAAAGACAGGAAATGAAACTCAGTAGCAAAATTATATATATTTTCACGAAAGGCATCGGACGCTTGACTGCTTGAGGATCGCCGTAGTTCATGAGTCAGGTACAGGATAATTAAGGATGGTGTATGTGGGCAGTTGCACGAAATAAGGCAGCAGGAAGAAGGGCTAGTCGAACTCCAGAGTACGGGTGAACGCCACACGGAAGAAATGGAAGCGGCGACTTTCCATTAGGTATAGGCACGCTCTCCATAGTAAACATGGTCCATCCAAATGTTGCCAACGGACCCAAAGGATAGCACTTTCCAAGCCGCTGTCCACAGAGACTCTTTCCAAGATGATCACCTCCCCCCTCCCCCCACCCCTCTCAGCCAACAGGCTTCCAGTATAAACTACGCATAAGCTTAAATCCCACTCGAGGCGCCGCAAAGAAGCCACCTCTTGAAACGACAGAGAAACAGTAGTTGGGCAATGAAACACAATGAGGTTTTTAATATAGCTGGTTGGTACTTTTCATAAGTAGTTGACACTCTTCCTTAATCAAAATTTACGTTAGAATGTTTAAATTATATACCAAAAAATGAAATTGATCTTTGTCATACCTACAAGTCCAGGTGCAATGACTGTAGTGGATATTACTCAATATCAGTGATGTTTTCATTCAGCTTTTATGAAATATATCAGCTAGGCTCAAACTCTGTACCTATCCGATTAATAACTGCATAGCAGCGTGATTACTAAACGCTGTTCTTTACATGAAACTGTCATTCAGTGCTGTATTCGGACTTCGCTTCTTAATTATGCAGGTTCAGTTTTAAAAGTGGTGCCAAATGGTGCTCAAAATTTTTACACAAAACGAATCGATTCTGTTTTAAAGATGGCCACAGTTAACATGATTCAATTAATTTTCTCGATCATATATCTGAAAGGTAATATTGGAATAATACTCACGACACGATCAATATTGAGATGGATTATTATTCAACAGAACATTACATATAACTAAAGTTCAATATTGGGGACATATGACAGAATGATAACATGAAATAATTGCCCAGAAACATAAAGATATTCTATCTTTACTGTTGTTGTTGTGGTCTTCAGTCCTGAGACTGGTTTGATGCAGCTCTCCATGCTAATCTATCCTGTGCAAGCTCCTTCATCTCCCAGTATCTACTGCAACCTACATCCTTCTGAATATGCTTAGTGTACTCATCTCTTGGTCTCCCTCTACGATTTTTACCCTCCACGCTGCCCTCCAATGCTAAATTTGTGATCCCTTGATGCCTCAGGACATGACCTACCAGCCGATCCCTTCTTCTAGTTACGTTGTGCCACAAACTTCTCTTCTCCCCAATCCTATTCAATACTTCCTCATTAGTTAGGTGATCTACCCACCTAATCTTCAACATTCTTCTGTAGCACCACATTTCGAAAGCTTCTATTCTCTTCTTGTCCAAACTATTTATTGTCCATGTTTCACTTCCATACATGGCTACACTCCATACAAATACTTTCAGAAACGACTTCCTGACACTTAAATCTATACTCGATGTTAACAAATTTCTCTTCTTTAGAAACGCTTTCCTTGCCATTACCAGTCTACATTTTATATCCTCTCTACTTCGACCATCATCAGTTATTTTGCTCCCCAAATGGCAAAACTCCTTTACTACTTTAAGTTTATTTAATATTTTTTTAATAAGAGGTGGAGCCCCTCCACGCCCACACCGGTATGATGGCCAACGCAAATGGTCTACTGCCATCTCTGCATAAGGCTTAGTATTCACTAAAGTGAGGTGTCGCAGGACGTGGGTACTGCGATGTTTGCGTACGTCTGGTTAGGATTAACCATTAATACGCGCTCATCTGGAGATAGCTTGGTCGAAATCTGACGAAGGGTAGCGGTTTGAAGGGCAGAGGAAAAAAAGTGCCAAGGCAAGAGCCAAGGGAGAAAAACCTCTGCGAAAGTTAGGTCAGGTGGTAAGAGCAGTAGCGGTTGTCTTTCTGCCTGCGATAGGTTGTGCAAGGATAGGCTTTGTTAGTAGTGGGTATCATGCATGTCGATACCTTGACGTTGTGCGTTTGTGCTGCTCAGTTAGGTTTGTTATCGATCTTGTGTCCGATAGGTCATATACCGGAGGCACAGTGTGAGGGAATGTTGGCAGATTGTTTGTGCGTCAGTGGGCGAGCTCGTCGGGGTCCCTGCTGTGGCCTGTTGGTCGGCTCTAATAGCAGCTGGTAGTTGCCAGTCAGTGTTGCTGATATGCTGGGACTTGCCGACGTTTGTCGCTGTTTGCGTATGTTATAGGTGGCTATGCCCTAGCTAGCAGTGTCTTTGGCCGCTTGTGCTCCCACCTGTGGTTGTGATCGTAGTTTCCCAGAGTGAGGATGAAAGGATTGTCCGAGTGTCTCGAGTTCCTGTGTAGTCGTGTGGCGTGTTTTTTGAATACTTCCTTGAGGGTATCAAGGCGGTATTCATGGTGAAGATCCATTAAGTGTCTCATTTCCTAATCTAATACCCTCAGCATCACCCGACTTAATTCAACTACATTCCATTGTCCTTGTTTTGCTTTTGTTGATGTTCATCTTATATCCTCCTTTCAAGACGCTGTCCATTCCATTCAACTGCGCTCCAAGTCCTTTGCTGTCTCTGACAGAATTACAATGTCATCGGCGAACCTCAAAGTTTTTATTTCTTCTCCCTGGATTTTAATACCTACTCCAAATTTTTCTTTTGTTTCCTTTACTGCTTGCTCAATATACAGGTTGAATAACATCGGGGAGAGGCTACAACCCTGTCTCACTCCCTTCCCAACCACTGCTTCCCTTTCATGCCCCTCGACTCTTATAACTGCCATCTGCTTTCTGTACAAATTGTAAATAGCCTTTCGCTCCCTGTATTTTACCCCTGCCACCGTTAGAATTTGAAAGAGTATTCCAGTCAACACTGTCAAAAGCTTTCTCTAAGTCTGCAAATGCTAGAAACGTAGGTTTGCCTTTCCTTAATCTTTCTTCTAAGATAAGTCGTAAGGTCGGTATTGCCTCACGTGTTCCAACATTTCTACGGAATCCAAACTGATCTTCCCCGAGGTCGACTTCTACCAGTTTTTCCATTCGTCTGTAAATAATTCGTGTTAGTATTTTGCAGCTGTGACTTATTAAAGTGACTGTTCGGTAATTTTCACATCTGTCAACACCTGCTTTCTTTGGAATTGGAATTATTATATTCTTCTTGAAGTCTGAGGGTATTTCGCCTGTCTCATACATCTTGCTCACCAGATGGAAGAGTTTTGTCAGGACTGGCTCTCCGAAGGCCGTCAGTAGTTCTAATGGAATGTTGTCTACTCCCGGGGCCTTGTTTCGACTCAGGTCTTTCAGTGCTCTGTCAAACTCTTCACGCAGTATCGTATCTCCCATTTCATCTTCTTCATCTACATCCTCTTCCATTTCCGTAATATTGTCCTGAAGTACATCTCCCTTGTATAGACCCTCTATATACTCCTTCCACCTTTCTGCTTTCCCTTCTTTGCTTAGAACTGGGTTTCCATCTGAGCTCTTGATGTTCATACAAGTGGCTCTCTTTTCTCCAAAGGTCTCTTTAATTTTCCTGTAGGCTGTATCTATCTTACCCCTAGTGAGATAAGCCTCCACATCCTTACATTTGTCCTCTAGCCATGCCTGCTTAGCTATTTTGCACTTCCTGTCGATCTCATTTTTGAGACGTTTGTATTCCTTTTTGCCTGCTTCATTTACCGCATTTTTATATTTTCTCCTTTCATCAATTAAATTCCATATTTCTTCTGGAGACGTTTGTATTCCTATTTGCCTGCTTCATTTACTGCATTTTTATATTTTTTCCTTCATCAATTAAATTCAATATTTCTTCTGTTACCCAAGGATTTCTACTAGCCCTCATCTTTTTACCTACTTGATTCTCTGCTGCCTTCACGACTTCATCCCTCAGAGCTACCCATTCGTCTTCTACTGAATTTCTTTCCCCCATTCCTGTCAATTGTTCCCTTATGCTCTCCCTGAAACTCTGTACAACCTCTGGTCCTTTCAGTTTATCCAGGTCCCATCTCCTTAAATTCCCACCTTTTTGCAATTTCTTCAGTTTTAATCTACAATTCATAACCAATAGATTGTGGTCAGAGTCCACATCTGCTCCTGGAAATGTCCTAGAATTTAAAACCTGGTTCCTAAATCTCTGTCTTACCATTATATAATCTATCTGATATCTTTTAGTATTTCCAGGATTCTTCCATGTATACAACCTTCTTTTATGATTCTTGAACCAAGTGTTAGCTATGATTAAGTTATGCTCTGTGCAAAATTCTACCAGACGGCTTCCTCTTTCATTTCTTAGCCCCAATCCATATTCACCTAATATGTTTCCCTCTCCCCCTTTTCCTACTGTCGATTTCCAGTCACCCATGACTATTAAATTTTCGTCTCCCTTCACTACCTGAATAATTTCTTTTATCTCATCATACATTTCTCCAATTTCTTCATCATCTGCAGAGCTAGTTGGCATATAAACTTGTACTACTGTAGTAGGCTTGGGCTTCGTGTCTATCTTGGCCACTATAATACGTTCACTATGCTGTTTGTAGTAGCTTACCCGCACTCCTATTTTTTATTCATTATTAAACCTACTCCTGCCTTACCCCTATTTGATTTTGTATTTATAACCCTGTATTCACCTGACCAGAAGTCTTGTTCCTCCTGCTACCGAACTTCACCAATTCCCACTATAACTAACTTTAACCTATCCATTTCCCTTTTTAAATTTTCTAACCCACCTGCCTGATTAAGGGATCTGACATTCCACGCTCCGATCCGTAGAATGCCAGTTTTCTTTCTCCTGATAACGACGTCCTCTTGAGTAGTCCCCGCCCGAAGATCCGAATGGGGGACTATTTTACCTCCGGAATATTTTACCCAAGAGGACGCCATCATCATTTAACCATACAGTAAAGCTGCATGCCCTCGGGAAAAATTACGGCTGTAGTTTCCCCTTGCTTTCAGCCGTTCGCAGTACCACAACAGCAAGGCCGTTTTGGTTAATGTTACAAGGCCAGATCAGTCAATCATCCAGACTGTTGCCCCTGCAACTACTGAAAAGGCTGCTGCCCCTCTTCAGGAAACACACGTTTGTCTGGCGTGTCAAGAGATACAACTCGGTTGTGGTTGCACCTACGGTACGGCTATCTGTATCGTTGAGGCACGCAAGCCTCCCACCTCTCTGGGTCTTTTATTGTCTCTGCTTATACCCTTCGTCGTAGCAGGCTGAGAAAATGAAAAACTGTTTTGTGTCATTGTACTTGAGGGTTTGACTAAAAAATTAAAAAAATAGCTTTACAAAAGCCTCTCAAATTTTGGAAGTAGACTGCATACGGTCACCCCATTCACAAAATTCAGCTATGGCTATCGCATATTATTTGGAGTTTTTCCTTCAGTTGTTTAGCATCCGTTCCTTTAAATGATTTCGGTTGTATTGATAAGGAATAGCACTAGCTTCAGTTCTTCAATCAGGCATAACTTGATTTTCTCTTGCAAGAGAAGTGAGCATATACACATGACAATTGTAAGGTGTCTTTACTTTCCGGCTAAAGTGTGAATTATAACTTGTGCACAGATTAACGTCTCCCCATTCCGGCATGGTCCCACAAAAACTGAGAAAAAACTACAGGAAAGGCTTCTTTCGTCTTAGTAGTACTCGTATTTTTGACATAATTCAGTCACAAAACACAGTATTTGAGTTTGAATAGATAATTGTTTAGTACTATGCAAAGGTACACATATTTGATGAATATGGATATAGGTTTGCTGTAAGGTACATGCAAGCTCGGAGAACAGCTCTTAATGCGTAATTCACATTAGTACGCAGGAACTCCCGGTTCACACACACACGATAGATATTTAACAGTTGATTATTATTTATGACTGGAGTTCAGTCTTTTGTAAATGGTAACATGAGACTGTCCTTTAAGAATTTTACAAAAACATCGATAAGTACATTTTCAACAATATTTATAACGTAGAAGTAGACTGCTAAGTGCCGAGGTGCTGCTAGATGACATTCGTAAGACGAGCAGACCTGAGGCAGGAACGTGATACTGTGATTTTAAGGTAGGTCCCTTGGAGTAGGTTCAAATGGCTCTGAGGATTGGGGTTGGGTTGTCGAGACCAGACAGTGAGGTCATCTGTCTCATCGGTTTTTGGAAGGAAGTCGGCCGTGCCCTTTCAAAGGAACCATCCCGGCATTTGCCTGGAGAGATTTAGGGACATCACGGAAAACCTAAATGAGGATGGACGGACGTGGGATTGAACCGTCGTCCTCCAGAATGCGAGTCCAGTGTGGCTCTGAGGACAATGGGACTTAACATCTGAGGTCACCAGTCCCCTAGAACTTACAACTATTTAAACCTAACTAACCCAAGGACATCACATACAACCATGCCTGAGGCAGAATTCGAACCTGCGGCCGTAGCGGTCGCGCGGTTCCAGACTGAAGCGCCTAGAACCCCTCGGCCACAACGGCCGGCCCTTGGAGTAGGGCCAGTGGTGTAGCTAGAGTGGGTGGCACCAGGAGCAGACATCGGCGGTGTCACCCCACGAATAAAAATTCTTAGTCAATAAAACGGATTTGGCTGCACAACCTCGAACAATGAGGCGACATCTTGAACGGACTTTTATCTGGTTCGCAGTTCAGTACTGAATCGGTCAAGGTATTCTAACATATCCTTTTGATATTCTGCTCTCAGTGTTAGTCCTACATCGGTGGCCAATTCACCAGCCGTTCTTCTTTTACGACGAATTTGTCTTTCTTTTGGACAGGTCGTAGTCTTCCGAATTTTCGCAGCAAGACCTATTGCCTCTTCTACAACATGATTTCGTGTTTGCTCAGTACAGAAACGAAGTGTAATGCAACCTGAGTAGTATATATTTCTCTTAGTACATCATTCGAAAAGAAAAGATAGCAAAGAAATGTCAAATTACTTACAGCAGGCAAAAAAACGTTGTGCAGAACCTCCTATTGATCATATCCGTCATCAATTACAGCGACAACCCTACCAAAATTAACTGCCAGTGATTTTACTGCAGAATAATGAGCGCTCCAACGCGTTGTTGAGAGTTTTTTAACAGATGCTTTGTTGTGTTTAATAAGAACTTCTCAGCGGCTAGTGGAAGCAGAAACAAATGTAAAAAAGGACTCTAATGTTCCGAAAAATGTTACATATGTTGTATTGACAACGTAATTCAGCTGAATGATCAACAAATCAAACAGAAGCGGATTATTATTTTTTGTTGTAATAGTAGCTTACTCCTCCAGATACGCGGCTCATAACAGTTGCATTGTCATAACTTGGAACGACACGGCATCTAAATCGACATTTCAAAGCCACATAAGAATTTCATCACTTAGATCAGCGGCTTCTTTTAACTCTTAAGGGACAAAATACAACGAATACTTCTTTCGCATCAACTTTTCTGTTACCAATTTTCACAAAAGGAATCACTTCACGTATTTAATCAGTATGTGAAATGTCAGCTGTCTTACACCAAAACATTTACCGATTTTATTTCGTTGACAAGCTTAGATTTTACGTGGTTCCCTGACACAGTTGTAAATTAATTAGCTGACGAACTCTGCATTGTCAAGGAATTTATTTTTCCAGTTTTTTTAATGGAAACAAAAACAAGAAAATGAACTTTGTAGCCGGCCAGAGTGGCCGAGCGGTTGTAGGCGCTACTGTCTGGAATCGCGCGACCGCTACGGTCGCAGGTTCGAATTCTGCCTCGAGCATGGGTGTGTGTGATGTCCTTAAGTTAGTTAGGTTTAAGTAGTTCTATGTTCTAGGGGACTGATGACCTTAGAAGTTAAGTCCCATAGTGCTCAGAGCCATTTTAACCATTTTTTTTAACTTTGTAGTACACAGTTCCTGTACATTGGGCGCAGTTGCTTCATGTGTCTACAGCGCAATTTCCTAAACATCTTGTACTGAGCTGGCGAAATTGTTTGTGACATCACATAACCGGCAAATTACCAAGGAGATCGTTCTACGCTGCGCGACAACAGTTAAGTAACATCAATAATATAACGAAATGAAATACAATAGGTCATGAGATTAAAGAGTCGATGTATGAATGGAACATGTTGCTTAGATGATTAAAATATGAAAAAATTTCAGTACCGTTTACACAGACCAAAATAAAATTACAAAACTCGGCACTGATCTGACTGGACGTGGACACGACTCGGTTATTTAAGGGGAAGGAGGTGGAGGGGACGAATCGTCTCACCGTTATTCGTCGTCAATCGTCGCGTGCTGCTGTCGGCGGGTAGGCGCTGTTTCGGTACGCCGAGTCGCCTCGGTGCTGTGCGGCGCGAGCTGGCTGCCTCCATCGCCACCCTCGGCTTTGCGGCGAGGCCCGGGTACGGTCTCCGCGTTGTCTGCCCTTTGTCCGTCTGTGTGGCCAAAGATACTATCTCACGGTGTCGGAAGGCATCGATGCTGGCGACGGATGGAACAGCCCCCATGCCCTCTTGCTTACGAGGTTTTTCACCGACTGCCCCTCTTGACTCCTCATCCATCCTCAGCTCCGCGAACTTTTCTCCTCTCGCGTCGTTGTCATTGGCGGACTCAGTTTGCAATGCCGCCCATTGACTGATCGCCATTTCATGACCACGCCTCTCCGGGTGGAAATTTCCTACCTTGTGTTGACTGGTGTGTGACTCGAGAATTGCCATCTTTCTCATGATTTCACCGGCGTTAGTAGTACATTCTTCCAATGCATTCCAAACTTGTTGTGATAGCAGCCACACAACACTTCTTTCTAACCGCTATCGCTGCTCGAAACGTGGACACATGTTTGTGCTTCACCTCAGAGTCTTCACTCGTCCATGATTTATAAGGAACGTCCTTGCTGTCCAGAAAAATTTAATTTTAATTTTTGAGTTGAGCATGTTCTGCTCTAAACGTTGACCATTGGCTTCTTGCAATGTAACTTTACGTAAGTAACACTTGTATATCTTGACGGTTGTCATCTTGGTTAATATTACTCTCAAATTTAATGTTCTATGTATTATTTTATAGGATTTCTTAAAATTTCATTTTAATGAAGACATCGTAGAGGTGTCGAAACCAAGGTCAATGTACCAAACAGTTATGTGCAACCGGTTAGCTGTGTCATTCCTATGTTGAACGATATCAAAGGTAAAATTCATTCATGAATTTGCTATCCTCAGAGAAAGTGAAGAAGAATTGCAGGATCTGATGAATGAAATGAACAGTCTAATGACCGCAGAATATGAATTGAGAGCAAATCGACTAAAGATTACAGTAATCGAGGAGCTACAGAAAAGAGATCGGCGAGAAACTTAATATCAGTATTGTTGATCACAACGAACGTGGAATTAAGGTATTCTGCTACTTAGGCAGTAAAATAACGAACGACGGACGGAGCAAGGAGGACATAACAAGTAGGCTAACCAGACAAAAAGGGCATTTTTGGGAAAGAGAAGTCTACTAGAATCAAACATAGGCCTTTATTTGAGGAAGAAATGTCTGAGAATGTACGTTTGGAGCACAGCCTTCTATGGTCGTGAAAAATGGACTTTGGGAACACCGAAAAATAAGAGAATCGAAGCATTTGGGGTGTAATGTTACGGAAGAATGTTGAAAATTGGGTGAACTTATAGCGAAAGGAACGTGGAGGTTCTCCTGAGAATCGGCCAAGAACGGAACATGTGGAAAACACTGACTAGAAGAAGGTTCAAATGGCTCTGAGCACTATGGGACTCAACATCTTAGGTCTTAAGTCCCCTAGAACTTAGAACTACTTAAACCTAACTAACCTAAGGATATCACACACACCCATGCCCGAGGCAGGATTCGAACCTGCGACCGTAGCAGTCCCGCGGTTCCGGACTGCAGCGCCAGAACCGCTAGACCACCGCGACCGGCTAGAAGAAGGGACTGGATGCTACGACATCTGTAGAGGGTGAAATCTGTAGAAAACAGAGATTGGAATATATCCAGCAAATAATTGGTGGCAGGCCGCTGTGACCGAGCGGTTGTAGGCGCTTCAGTCCGGAACCGCGCTGCTGCTACAGTAGCAGGTTCGAATCCTGCCTCGGGCATGGATGTGTGTGATGTCCTTAAGTTGGTTAAGTTTAAGTAGTTCTAAGTCTAGGGGACTGATGACCTCAGATGATAAGTCCCGTAGGGCTTCTAGCCATTTGAACCATTTGAAATAATTGAGGACATGTGTTGCAAGTACTAGTCCGAGATGAATAGGCTGGCACAAGAAAGGAATTCGTGGCGAGCGGCATCAAACCACTCAGAAGACTGAAAAAGAAATTAGAGCAAGCTGCCATTCATCGCACTAGTTAGAAACTTTGTCTAGTCACCTTGTATCCTCCTACAGCCACTCAACAACATCCTCTCGTACAACACAACATCGTGAGCAAACAACCGCACATCTCTGCTCACTATTCGTCAGATCAGTTATTTATATAGGGAATATATACAGAAATTATTTAAAAAGTCAGATGTTTCCGTCAATCAGATTGAGGATAATATAGGAGACAGTTCCTTAGTTCGTTTCCCATTGACGCTAATAACACTCATCTAAGTAATACTTCTTCTCGGGCATTTCAAAATTTATTTCCATAGGGCATTGCACAGTATCTGCCATCATGGGAAAATCGCTCGTGCTCAAGCATAGAGGGCCCAGACTTCCAACCAATTACGACGATTGCGGAAAGCCATCCATCATCTGCAGGCTGAACGAGGTCACCTTCCCACAGATCAGACAACTTTTAAAGCAAAGAGAACTTGTAACGTGTCAAAAGGATTGACCGTTATTATAAGTAGTACAAGACATCGCCTTAGCTCATATACGAATCGATCTGTCAACGGTAATGGTTACTGGGGGTATTCGTGTTTCATTATTAATGTGTGTGTCTTGTATCTGGGTATTAAATGTTGTAGAAGCAAGGAGATGTGCGCACGATGCTGACATTCGGCTTAACGACCACCGCCCACTGACCTGAGATAACGTCGCACCGTCAGCCAACTACTGTCGGAAGCGACAAAGCTGACCGCTGGGAGCATCAATGAACGCTGAACGGGTAATAATCGAAAGGTCTCTGTTCTCCGTTATGTCGTTATGAAAAAACTCTTAAATTGTCTGTGCGTGCTTTGTACCTACCTTCGCCTTCTACAGGAGTCTGAGAACTATTTTTGCGGTCAACCAGAAAGCGATGGAGAACATACTGACCATAATTTTCACTCTGAAGGTCCACATTGGTCTTTGTACTCACTGGAAGAAAAGGCTCCAAGTTGCTACTTACGCAGCGGGATCAGGAACTATGAGTACAAATAAAAATTTTGAATTGTAACTGATTGATCTATTCTGTAGAAATTCATACGCACAAAATAGTATTGTAACTAATATTCCTATCGGACACAGCCTTATAAAGAGTTCAGAGGCGACCTCTACAGCAAGTTTCAAGTAGTTTGGTCTATCGCCCTGACAAAGTTAATTGCTCGCCTTAAAAATAGAAAATAATCTTGCCACTTGCGTAGCAGTTTTATCAAAATTTTGGGCGGCACATAAACAGTTACTTCTGTGAAATATAAGAGATCCAGAACGGTATACAGTCCTCGCGAATTCACTACCTACCTTTTCAGGTCTGCCCAGATCTGACGTCATTCGAGGAACACGGACAGTTTGATACCTTGGTGCGATGTTTGTATCACCACTGTCTCTCTGGTTGTAGGGGCGCAGCGGGCCGCCAAACAAAACATCCGCTGTCAGCCGCCCTAGGCACAGTTAGCAGTATCTAAATGGCCCCTTTCTGGGACACGTAATAATAAACAGCTTTGTCATTTTATAGTTTACAATCTTCTTAATTTTTATGTGAATATCGTTAAGTTTGCTTTACTTACTGAAAAAGTTTTAGGTTGAATGCATTTAAACTTTGCCAGCTAGAATTTTTGTAACGGAACCAACAGTAGAACATGACATCTGAACTGCCTCTTTAAAAGTCCTTGTAACCACTGTTGAAACTTAGTACAGCTGTGTTATATAATGAATGTAATTGAGTGCTGTAATTAGAACGTTCTATTACAAATACGAATTATACATGATTTACCAGAAATAAGGACGTTTTTGGTCTAAATTTGAATTTTAGTAAATAACTTCAGAACTAAAAGAGATATGTGAGGTATTTAAAGTTTTTAAATGAAACGGAGGCTATATACGAATCTCCAGCTTTCTGGGTCTATTATTTAGCTACTTGAAGTTTTCGTAAAAACGCCGCTGTCAACCAAAATATTACTCTGATCAAGATGACATTTGTAACTTTTAATTTCTCATAGCGAAACTTCTTTTGTTAATTATTTTTTCGATTAACCTAGCCGGCACGGTAGCTCAGCGTGTTCGATCAGAGGGTTAGCTGCCCTCTGTAATAAAAAAACGGAGTTAATAGATCAACAACGAACTTAAAAATGTGTCTTAGGACATCCGCTCCGATCAGATTCAACGAACTAAAACGAACAAAATGAGATTAAAAAAAAAAAAGTAGCCCTGCGGTTAAAGGCGCTGCAGTCTGAAACCGCAAGACCGCTACGGTCGCAGGTTCGAATCCTGCCTCGGGCATGGATGTTTGTGATGTCCTTAGGTTAGTTAGGTTTAACTAGTTCTAAGTTCTAGGGGACTAATGACCTCAGCAGTTGAGTCCCATAGTGCTCAGAGCCATTTGAACCATTTTGAACATTCTGTAAACATAACTTGTCTTTTCTGCTTATAACAATAAGTTTTCTTTCGTTAACGCTTTTCACTCGAATTATTTATAAAACCTTTCTCTCAAATGAAACTTTTGCAACTTTTGAAGACAGAATTGAGAGGAACAGAGGTATACTTTTTTTCAGTTTACACATGAGCGTGAAGCCGTTTATTTTTATTTGTTTCTTCAAATACAGTACACGAAGCGTTGGTTGCGAACGAGTGCCCGTTAATCCCGTAAAGGAAGTTTCAATGAATCTGCGAAGGAAAAAAAAAATGCATGATTTGTCGTCGACACTTTAGGCCTTAACAAATTTGTGCATAGCTATCCTTCTTCAGGCATTGGTGCTAAACAGAATCTTTCCCTTTAACATCAGAGAACTCCTATCGTGGATAAAGTAAATAAATTATTCTACCTATTAGTATCTCACAGATATCTAAATATTAATAAAACTTCTAACATTTACGAAGTGCAGTGCATGCCTTTAGGGTAACGGAATATTGTCATAACATTCAAAATAATGATCCTAAAGTCTTACTAAAACTCTCAAAACAGTGTCTGATTTAAATACAATCAGGTGTAACTCAGTGTTGTGTAACTATCCTAGTGCCGAACTGTTAGGCCGGCCTCGGTGGCCGAGCGGTTCTAGGCGCTACAGTCTGGTCGCAGGTTCGAATCCTGCCTCGGGCATGGATGTGTGTGATGTCCTTAGGTTAGATAAGTTTAAGTAGTTCTACGTTCTAGAGGACTGATGACCTTAGAATTTAAGTCCCATAGTGCTCAGAGCCTTGTGAACCATTTTTGAACCGTACTGTTAGATCCAGGTTGCTACAATCCATAAATGTGTCATTGGTTCCAAAGAAACCCAAAATATATGAATTTTACTCGAATGGTTTAAAAGTAGTCAGATTCGTTAATATGGCATTCACACGTTTGGTTAGAGAAACTGTGCAGGTAATTGGGGATAGTTAGAACTCAACTTACAGGGTCATGCCTTCTAGTTTACTGGTTCTTTTAAGTAAAGTTACTGAACTGTTATCACCCACTGGCGGTAATACGAAATACCCGGTGATCAAAAAGGCAGTATAAATTTGAAAACTGAATAAATCACGAAATAATGTAGATAGAGAGGTACAAATTGAAACACAGGCTTGGAATGACATGGGGTTTTATTAGAACCAAAAAAATGCAAAATTTCAAAAAGTGTCCGACAGATGGCGCTTCATCTGATCAGAATAGCAATAATTAGCATAACAAAGTAAGGCAAAAAAAGATGTTCTTTACAGGGAATACTCAATATGTCCACCATCATTCCTCAACAATAGCTGTAGTCGAGGAATGATGTTGTGAACAGCACTGTTAAGCATGTCCGGAGTTATGGTGAAGCATTGGCGTCGGATATTGTCTTTCAGCATCCCTAGAGATGTAGGTCGATCACGATACACTTGCGACTTCAGGTAACCCCAAAGCCAATAACCGCACGGAATGAGATCTGGGGACCTGGGAGGCCAAGCATGACAAAAGTGGCGGCTGAGCACACTATCGTCACCAAACGACGCGCGCAAGAGATCTTTCACGCGCCATCTGTCGGACATTTTGTGAACTTTGTTTTCTTTTTTGGTTCTAATAAAACCCCATGTCATTCCAAGCATGTGGGTCAATTTTTACCTCTCTATCTACATTATTCCGTGGTTTATTAAGTTTCCAAATTTATACTGACTTTTGTATCACCCTGTATCTAAAACAGCATGTTGCAAGCTTCCCTGCAAATTTAAACACGGCCAAAGCCTCACAGCCAAAAATTAGCGTCTGGAGAGCCTTTAGAGAAGCGCCCAAAGAATTAGAAAATAAAATTCTGTCAAATGACTGAAGAAAAATTTCTGAGAAATTTTGGTCGTGTGTTAAATCAGTACACGGTTCGAAGCCATCTGTCCACTCTGTGATTATAAGCCGGCCGGAGTGGCCGAGCGGTTCTAGGCGCTTCAGTCTGGAACCGCGCGACCGCTACGGTCGCAGGTTCTAATCCTACCTCGGGCATGGATGTGTGTGATGTCTTAGGTTAGTTAGGTTTAAGTAGTTCTAAGTTCTAGGGGACTGATGACCTCAGAAGTTAAGTCCCATAGTGCTCAGAGCCATTTGAACCATTTTTTTGTGATTAAAAGGGTATCCAAACGGAGGATGACAGACAGAAGGTTATAATGCTAAACTTTCTCACTGAAGAGGACTGCATTGTAGTTCCTCTTTTAAATCATCGCACGAACAATTACTTCCGCAAAACATCTAGGAGTATGCGTACGGAGCTACCACATATGTAGTACTATTCATAGGTAAGACAGATGCCATACTGAGATTCAGTGCAGGGATCCTCAGGAAATGAAGTCCATCAACAAAGGAGAAAGCTGCCAAAATACAATACAATACTTGAATATTAGTCGCCAGTGTCGGACACGTGTCAGACAAGATTGTTGGAAGAAATCGCGAAGATCCAAAGAAGAACAGCTCGTTTCATTACAGATCAGTTAGCAAGTGCGAAACCGTCGAGAAGCTTCTTAGGCAATTCCAGTGACAGACACTGCAGGAGAGGCGATAGGCATCACGGCGTGGCTTACTGTTAACGTTACCCAGAGCGTTTGATCCTAAGAGAGTAAACCACTATACGTATATCTCGCGAAAAGGCCGTGATGACAGAATTAAGGAGATTGCAGCCCACACCTTAGCTTACCAACAATCGTTCTTTCTGTGAACCGTTCGCGACTGGTACGTGAACAGGGATAGGTGACAGTGGTACATAAAGTACCCTCCATCACGCACTGTGAGGTGACTCATGGAGTATAGATATAGATCTACATTTCGGAAACATAGCTAAGCGGATGTGTTACCCTATGTGCGGCCTTGAATGACATGTTACAACTTAGCTGTAGGAAGGGAATGGGAAACAGTTACTACACTGTTCTTTATTGTTTGAAGAGGAAGCTAAGAGAGAATCCATTAGAATGACACTTAATACAGACAAACAAAAATAGCTTACACGTATTTTAAAGTTACTTGTTCGTGATACTGAGTACGTGTAATTTATGCTCTGTCATTCGTGCGTCGCCGCAATTAAAAACCAATTTCAATGGCCTGTGATGTACAGTATCCACATGTACATGTAACTTGTCATCTTGTATTTTCAACCCTTCTTTTCGCTACTTCATAAAAACGTCCCCTGCTGTTGCCCACCTTGCCCAGGCATACGCAACGTGCACGGTTCCGCAACGCAACATACACCCACCGATCAAAAGTAGCCGGATACTCTTACGCAGTGCGGAATTGACCACTAGATGTCACGAGAGGCGGTCCCGCCAGTATAAAAGGAGGCAGGGAGTACTTTCAGTAAGAAACAGTGAAACAGGATAGGTCGGTCAGGGGAATCGACTAGTCATTGAAGGTTACCTGAGTAACAAATCCGTAAGGGACATTTCAGCCATCCTAAAGCTGCCCAAGACGACTAATGGTGATGTGATTGACAAGTGGCAATACGAAAGAATAATCAAAGCTAAGACACAACCGTGCAGACCTTATCCACCAGCGGACGGGATTGTCGAGCTTTTCTCAGGATGGTCGTAAAAATCGCATGAAATCAGCGGAAAGTATCACTCTAAAGTGGCAAAGCGCCACCAGCAGTCCAGCTAAAACAATGACTGTGCGCAGGGAGCTCTTCATGAGCCATACATTCCTGTGGTCCCTACTAAGTGACGCTTTAGGTGGTGTAAAGAGCGACGACACTGCATAGGTGATGACTGGAAGAGAGTGATTTGGACTGATGACTCGAGCTATGTCCTATTTCAGTGCGATAGAAAAGTTTGGGTTTAGCGAATGCCCGGAGAACTGAGGAGGTGGTGTTACGGTATGAGGTATGTTCGCAGTTAGAGTGTAATAAAACGCTTAAACGCGGAAATGAACGAAGACACTGTGCACACTAAAGTAACAGTCCGGAGACAATGGTGGTATGTACTGGCATGACAGTACTGCCTGTCATAAAACAGCATCTGTGAGGCAACAGTTTATGGTCAGACACATTTCTGAAATGGACCGGGCTGCATAGAGCCCAGACCTGAATCCAGTGTATCACATTTAGGATGAGCTAGAACGCTCAGACCTGAACTTACTACATCACTACCTTCTTTGGTTTCGGCCCTTGAGGAAGAATGGGCTACCATTTCTCCATAAACATTCAGACACTTCATTGACGTTTTTTCTCGCAGAGTTCAAGCCGTCATAAAGAGGAAGGGTGGGCACCCTACAGATTAACGCCCACTAACACGTGTCCAGATAGTATAATTAAGACGTGGTTTGGAGAGGACAAAGACTACTAGCGGATTTACATACAATTTGAACATTCCTGTACCGGAGAGACTTCTTCTGAATGGGTTGTCAGCCACATTTTGAGAAAAAAGTAATTAGGTTATGACTACTACATGACTGGCTTGAGTCCTAACGTAGTTAATAGCCCTATAATAAGACACACTCGCATTATCGGGATTCCATATTTGTTTGTGGTTATGTCACACCATACGCCATCGAAAATCATAGCAACTGAAAAATCAGTCACCTGCTTCCCTCGTCCAGCAAGCAGACAAACCTGCAAGTATTCTTAGGAGGATCTTGCCTAAACAGTCCCAGAAATCTCCTGTCCACAGGAACTCTAGAAAATTGGTCAACATTCGGCATTCCGCCAGTCAGCAATGTGGTTCGGTTTGACAGACTTTTGCTACAGTAAAGGACATGGTTGTGTCTCAATAGCAAAACTGTGGACAGTAATGTTGCTAAAATGGCATCATCATCATCATCATCATTTCCTTTCAAGGATTAGGCTGTTGCCTGTTCAGAACTCACAAAAAAATCATTCAGATCTTTTTCTATGTTTTGCAATATCTCTTTTGCCATTTGGCTTGTAGTTCAGGAACTTCTGAGAAGTTATGTGACTTGGCATTCTCATGAGGTGTCGTCTCCAATCTTCGCAATATTTTTGAATTTTCTCGTTCAGGCTGAAAATATATAATTGTGTTCTAATATCTTCGTTTCTAATCATATCTCCTCTTGTGCAGCCCTTCGTCTTTCTTAGGAACCTAGTCTCTGCTGTTTGAAGTTTATTTTCTTGTTTTTTTTTTGTGCTGATCCAGCTTTCGCTTCCTTAGGGTAACACAGAACCCGCCATTGATTTATACACCGAAGCGCCAAAGAAACTGGTATATGCTTGCGTATTCAAATACAGAGTTATGGAAACAGGCAGAATATGGCGTGAGACAAGCGTGGCTCATGTTCCCGAAATCATTTACTTTACCACCCAGTTTTTAACGTACTTACATCTCACTACGTTAATTAAAATTACTACTGCCAGTGAGTTGCTGCTTTACCTGACCATGAGCGGCGTTAGCAGCGCGTATCGATATATCCCCTCTTGTAGTATCTTTGTTCGACTGCTATTAATTCCGGTCGTTGTCTGTCGTAAGGAGTTCGGATCGCGAGTTCGGGCTGCCAGTCGGTTGGAACGTGACTGAAGCGCAGTCCGGACCTGCCAGTCGGGGAGTTGCAATGCGGCACTAGTGCAGTCGGGTTGGAGCAGCAGTCAGGTCTGAGTCGACATGCCTCGCCCGACCATTGCCGCCACGCATCACTTGAGCCGGGTCGCGGTCTTGGTGGATCGTCGGTCGGTCGTCCTACTGCACGACGCGCTTTGGCTCGCTGATCGTTCATAAGTCGCCCGTGTGTGTTGGTATCGACTCCCGATTTGTCTTCGTGAGTGCTTAGTTATCGTTGCGTATCGTTCAGGTCGTTGTGCAAGTGTTTGTCAGGTTGTATGAGTAGGTGGCGTTATTTCCACTGACGAATATTTTAGATGTTGCCGACAATCTGAGTGGAGTCTCGGTTGTTACAGACCAGACCAGGGAAGTTGTCTCCGCGCAGTGCACTCGGCTGGGTCCGCTGCTGCTCCCTGCGCAGTGTCGGAGCGTGTGTGTGGAGCTGTCAGATCGCTACGAGCTTCGTGGTTCACCGACCCAGGACGTCAAAGTTGAGCAGTGGTTTCAACTACCCAAGCCACGTCCATCCATGTTGTATGGTTCGTTTCGGTGGTTCGTTGTTGGGGAGGTTTTCCTGTGAGCAACACCGAGTGTTTCTATTGTTGAAATTTAGCCGCCATGCGGTGCAATTAACTATATTGGTTGACTACAATTCAAGTGCACCAGCGGAATTTTCTGCCTTGTGGCCGTTAGTGTTCCAGGTGCCTGCCCGGGCCACTAACTTAATTTCAGGCAGCGTTCTTTCCTCACCTGTTGTCGCTGTTGTGGATAATCACGTTGGTATCATGTACCGACTGGTGGCAAGCAAGTCGTTTTGTCGGTCGGTCGGGGCTGCCCCCTGGTTGGGTTACGATGGATCAAGTGTAGTTGGGCTCACCACCTGACTCACCTAAGTGAACGAGGGCAGACCGACCTCCCTGGGGGCTTCTGAGTGCCGTTTTCTTTATTGTCCTTCTCACCGGTGTTTATCTGTTTATAATCTACAATAGCCAATTATTTAAAAATTCTTGCTTTTACTGGATTTTATTTATCTTTGAATTTTGGAAAATCAATTGTGGGCCTTCAGTCACTTAAATTCTTATTGCAAAAAAAAAAAAAACTATTGCGGCCTTCTGCCTTTGATTGAATGGTTATGGTAATTTATTTTAAACTCTTGAAAATTTTACTGTGGGCCTTCAGCCGTTTGTATTCCATCTTTTTTATGTTTGTCTATTCACCCTTGTTATGTTAATTATTTCATTTGCAATTTTAAGTGCATGTTTTTACCACTTGTTGCTTTAAGATTTCTTGTTTGAAGGCCTTCAGCCGTAAAATAATGGCCTTTTTGAAACTCGTAGTTCTAAAGGTTCGGCTATGTGCCGATTTTATTTAAAGGTGTTATTAAATTACAATAAATTACAATTTTGAGTGAACCTGACCGACATCTTATTTGGTCCTTTCCACAATCCTAATCACCTGTTCTGCCCTGCGGGTTTAGCGGGCGTTTCATGGCGCTGCGGTCGGCAGTGCTTATATAAGACAAAAAGAGTCTGTCGCAGTTGTTAGATCGGTTACTACTGCTACACTGGCAGGTTATCAAGATTTAAGTCAGCTTGAACCTGGCGTTATAGTTTGCGCACGAGCGATGAAACACAGCATCTCCGAGGTAACGATGAAGTGCTGATTTTCCATACGATCGTTTCACGAGTGTACCGTGAATGTCAGAAATACGGTAAAACATCATATTTCCGACAACGCTGCTGCCAGAAAAAGATCCTGCCAAAACGGGACCAACGATGACTGCAGAGAATCGTCCAACGCGACAGAAATGCAACCCTCCCCCAAACTGCTACAGATTTGAATGCTGGGCCACCAACAAGTGTCAACGTGCCACCCATTCAACGAAACATCATCGATATGGGCTTTCGGAACCGAAGGCCGACTTGTGTACCCTTGATGACTGCACGACACAAAGCCTTATGCCTCGTCTGGGCCCGTCAACACCGACATTGGTTGTTGATGACTGGAAAGATGTTGCCTACTTGGACGAGTCTCGTTCCAAATTGTATCGAGCGGAAGGACGTGTGCGGCTATGGAGAGAACCTCATGAATTCATGGACCCTGCATGTCAGCAGTGGTCTATTTAAGCTGGAGGAGGCACTGTGATGTTGTGACGAGTGTGCTGTTCGAGTGATACGGGATACGTCGAGTGATACGTCTAGATACGACTCTGGCGGATGACACGTACGTAAGCATCCTGTCGGATAACTTGCATCCATGCACGTCCATTGTGCATTCCGACGGACTTGGGCAATTCCAGCAGGACAGTGCGACTCCCCCACACGTCCAGAATTGTTACAGATTGGTTCAAATGGCTCTGAGCACTATAGGACTTAACATCTATGGTCATCAGTCCGCTAGATCTTAGAGTTACTTAAACCTAACTAACCTAAGGACATCACACAACACCCAGTCATCACGAGGCAGAGAAAATCCCTGACCCCGTCGGGAATCGAACCCGGGAACCCGGGCCGGGGTTGCAGAGTGGCTCGAGGGACACTCTTCTGAGTTTAACCACTTCCGCTGGCCACCAAACTCCCCAGACATGAACATTATTGAGCACATCTGGGATTCCTTGCAATGTGGTGTTAAAAAGAGATTTCCACACCTCGTCTTACGCATTACTGGTCAGCCCTGCAGGATTCACGGTATCAGTTCGCTGCAGCACTACTTCAGACATTAGTCGAGTCCATGCCACGTCGTGTTGCGGCACGTCTGCGTGCTCCCGGACGCCCTACACGATATTAGGCAGGTGTACCAGTTCCTTTGGCTCTTCAGTATAGTATTTCGTGATGGTCTCTTTTTGTACTTTATGGTCCAATGTTCTGCTAATGGTACCAGACACAGCTTGGAATTGGTCTATTTCATTTTCAATGTCAGAGTCCATAACAACGCCTAAATAAGAGCTTTGAGACACTTACTCTAAAACTGAATTATCTGAAACATTTTTGATCTGACTGGGTATTTTTATCGGGATGCCATTATTTTTCTTTATTGCAAGAAATTTTAAAGTTGTACTTCTTGCAAATTTTGTTGAGATAGTATACTGATCTTTGGAGGTCATCTTCATACTTTTGAATAGTAGTGATGTCTTCAGCAAACAAAAGTACGTTCAGGTGTTTCTCATTCGTTATCTTAATTCCTTTTTTTGCTTTACGTTTCAATTTGCGAAGAATGAAGTCAATGTAAATATTAAAAACGGTAGGTGATAGTCCACATCTTGGTCTAACACCTTGGTTAATAATTATTTCTTCTAATCGATTCCTACCTGTGTTAGTTACAATGTGTGTAGTTTTGTAAAGACTTTTCACTACCTTTATTAGGTGATAAGAATATACACATTCAGATTTAATCTTCCATAGGCTACCACGATTCACACCGTCAAAAGTCTTCTCAAGGGCAAAAAAGGCCATATGGGTTTCTATTTTAAATTTTCTGTGTTTTTCTATAACGTTTTTAATTGCAAACACATTATCCTTGCATGAACGACCTGATCTAAATCGATAAAAGGCAGACATTCAAAACACAGTAATGCGATATAAAGCTTATAAAAAGGTAATCTGAGCAAAATTAAGTCACGTCCAACATTTTCAGATTACTTCGCTGTAAGTGGGGTCTTCTGCATGGTATTTCACGCAAAATTATTCAAAACATGTTTAAGTGGAGCATTGGAACACTGTTTTAGAAAGTGTAATTAAATTATTGTCCAAGTTGTAAAAGATATACAAATAATTTGGGACCTTTAAAATAATGTAATTGATTTGGAACTATTTGATTGTCACCGTGTTGTTGTGTTTTCTCATTGCTATATTTATTTAAAGTCGTGAATTTCTCAACTAGTGGTGTAAAAGGTAACGGATTTCTGTTTACCAGTACTATGAAGAGTGGTCGGCACAGTATACGAATTGAACTTCTAATTTTTCGCGATATTATTGTGTTTTATTTTTGCAACGTTTCAAACTCAGGCACTTTGTGTCATGTGTTCTTTGTGTGATGGGGTAGAAGCAGCTTCTTTCACCTCTGTATATTCTCTTACTTTTATGGTATCCGTTTCTCTCCTATACGCTTAAACAATAAGAACCATTGATCACAAAAATGAAGAAAACATATGCAGGCACTGGGAACAACACAAAATTGACTGGGATAATATTAAGAATAACTGTAAACACTCGTCTTGATGTATAAAAAGATTTGAAAAGAAGAATAAATTATGATCCAACTGCGTGACCGAAAATTACGTGACCCATTATAAACACAATTTATATGGTGCGATTATTCCTATGCACAATGATTGAGAAGAGGCGATCACTTTCACAAGGGTTCAGGAAGCATACACACAAGCATATACGCACTATGAGTAGAAATGGCATAAGTTATATATATATTCCAGATACTGGATGACATGATGGACGGTACAACATACAGCAGCCTTAAGAAGGAAGCAATGGATCGCAGAAAATGGAGAGGCAAAGGACCTGCTAATACAGCAGATAACTGATGATGATGATATATATTTGTGTGTGTGTGTGTGTGTGTGTGTGTGTGTGTGTGTGTGACACAGAATGGCTGAAAGAAGTCCAGAGGGATCTACAGCAGATCAACATAAAAAATCTCGAAGATCGCACCGAGTGCCGGCATAAAATCACAAGTGTGAAGTTTGGGGAAAGAACATCGCGTCAGCCTGGTAAAAAATGGACAGAGGAACGGAAGAAGGAGCATTATGAGAAGATGAGGAGGTTTTGGGAAGCAAAGAAGAAAAACATCCGAAGATGAAATTATGAATTCAAGTTCAATCGCTCTCCTAAAGGGGAACAATCGTTATAATAATAATAATAATATATATATGAGGCAGCAGAAGAAGTAAGCTTCTCGTTCACCTGCGCACTGACCTATTCTCCTATTAGTACTGCGTTTTCTTTAGACGTACATGAGAATAACTGCTTTTTCTATGTCACTTATGAATCTGAAGGCTTTGCGTTGATTACGTACATTGTGCTTAAGCTTTAAAGTCAGCGCTGCACATTCTTAGCATTAAGTCAAACTGGTATGGCTAACGAAGCACATTATCGCGGTGAACGCCTTGCACGGCGTTTTGCCTCGTTTTTACTGCTTGTTCTGCCGCTTTTTGTTGTTGTATCAAGAGCAGTCGTGAACTGCAAGCAGCCCACAGTCAGGAAATTAAAGACGTAAGTCTTCGCAGATGGCCTGGAAAGATTTCGCTTTACTGAATAACGGTACAAAGGGTGCTCGAGCAGCCTGACGTCGAGGTTGAAATCGTAACAGAGATAGATGGGTACAAATACACCGTTTGCTGCATACGCTAATGTAATAGGAGCAATTAAGAAGATAAGATTGCGCTATGGCGTGCTGAGTGACACATGGGTGCTACGCATGAGACTCTAAATTTGTAAACCACCATCAGTGAAAGAAGGAAATGTGAACGAGAGGCAAGGCGCTGAATAGTTGCTAACGCGCAAAGAGTTTCGTTCCTCTTATGCACTCCCAGCGAACAATGTCCCGACATTTCTGACACACCACAGTGATTTTGGCTCCTTACGGACATTTTTCTGTTCTATGAGTCTGGACTAGGGCGATGTTTATTCCTAGATTCAGTACCACTTTTTCATTTTCAGAGCAATATATAAGGAACAATTAACTAACTTGTGCAATCAAGCAGGCTTGCCTCTTGCCTAGTATAAATCTTTCGGAAGGACATTGGCATTGGAACAAAATACGCCCTGGAAGAATTTCATTCCATTGTCGTCATCAGTATTACACAGGTCGGTAGACGAGCTGTAACTGGGTAAGCAAGGTGCTGAATAATTGTTTATCAATTGTAATCTAAGTGCTACAAATTCTAAGAATCAAAATTAAAAAACTTCCTGTCACAAGATACTCTCGTACATAAAATACATGTGTTTCATCGACGATTTAGTGTAAATACAACTAGGAACTGACGTCACTCATTGGAAATGAACGTTGATCTCAATCTTACAGGTAGCCAATTACACATAGTCCGTTCTGACCACCAAGTGCTACAGGCAGTGGATACTCTGCTCCTCTGGAAAATGGATCACATTAAAATTTGGCCAAAGTGTAAGCTATAAGCTACCATGCTATCAGGCACGGGGCAATTAAATTGCTTCTATCCACATTTTTAAGATACATTCTAATAGTGCACTTCCATTTCGGTGATAAAACTTAAATAGCCACGTTAGTGAAAAAGCTTAAAATAGCGCTTCCTAAACTGACTATAATATTTGCAGCATGAGAAATCTTCAAAACCCTGAGAAAACCTCATACTACATACAATTAATTAACAACAACAGACTCTTGCTTAAAATAAATGTTCTTAATAGGTATAAAAGTTGAACACCTACAAAAGCAAAACAACGATAATGGAATGAGTCGAATTAAATTAGGCGATACTGAGGGAATTGGATTAGGAAACGAGACAAAATAATAGAAGAGTTTTTTATTTGGATAACAGAATAACTGATGATGGCCGAAGTAGGGAGCATATAAAATGTAGACTGGCAATAATAAGGAAAGGATTTATGAAGAAAAGAAATTTGTTAACATCGAATATAGATTTACGTGTTAGGATGTCTTTACTGAAAGTATTTGTATAGAGTGTAGCCATGTATAGAAGTGAAACATGGGTGACAGACAAGAAGAGAACTGAAGCTTTTGAAATTTGGTGCTACAGAAGGATACTGAGGATTTGGTGGGTAGATCACGTAATAAATGAGGAAGTACTGAACAGAATTTGGGAGAAAAGAAAATTTATGGCACAACCTGACTAAAAGAAGGGATCTATTGATAGGACACATTCTGAGACATAAGGGATTACCTTAGTACTGGAAGGAAGAGTGGTGGGTAAAAGTTGTAGACGGAGACCAAGAGAAATACAGTAAGCAGATCAGAAAGATTTAAGTTGCAATAGTTATTCGGAGGTAAGGAGGGCTGCACAGGATAAAGATAAAGTACCGTGGAGAGCTGCATCAAATCAGTCCTCGGAATGAAGACCATAACAGCAAGAGGTATATTAATACTTCCTGCTCACCCCTGTAACGCAAAATTTTAAGTAAGCTTAGAACAGACAGCACCAGGCTTATCTATTGACCAGTGTACATTCCTTGTAAATGGGCAATTTACGAGTCACATACGACACTAACAGTGACGAGTTACATCATACTACCGACTAGAATGCATGATTGAGTTCGTAACTACTGTATTCAGTTCTGAATTGCGCCGCTTGCGAGTTCTGTTTCTAGGCCACTTCTGCGAGCAAACATAATGGTCCGGAGACAAACTCCTGGGAGAGTACCAGGTCCAAGTACGAGAGCTACGAATATTCAACATGACAGCGACACAGTCTGCAATTAACAAGCCAGAACATATAACTTGCATACCATATGTGACTGAATGGAGTGCGTCTACCCACAACTCATTGCTTCCTTCTAATTCGACGACGCCCAAGAGATGTACCAAGGTTTTCGATGAGAAACATGGTTTCGTACATCCGCAGCGCAGGGCGCTACCCAAGATTCCAGGCGTGCTGCAGGTACCGTTGTTGTAAGTAACGCTATTACAACGCCCTCCTCCCATTTAATACAACTGCACTCGGAGCAATCATTCGGTAGCTGCCGGCGGCATTCAGTTTACTGCTCGCCCAGGCAACCTTCCCTTTAGGAGACTCAGTTTCTCCTGCCAGCCACTCTGGATTTTCTCATGGATTTCGCCACACAGGGGCGCCACGACTCGTAGCCGAAGATCGCAAAAGGCTGACTAAAACGAAAGTGTTTCGCGAAGTAGTACATCAGCAATTGGACATAAAATGCTGTATAAAGGACTCCTCTAGACTTTACCTTAAGTTACAGTCTTTACTTTTATCACCAGAGCATCGCAGACGTTCATGGGCGCTTGCAGAATTTCCGCAAGAATGAGACCTGGCAGTGAACAAAGGCACGGCAGAGTGAGTCCTTAGGCGAGGCGTCTGCCATCACCGCACCAAGATGGCGCAAACCTGTCCGGTCTCCCACGTCCAAGCCGGCCGTACACAGCTGTGACTCCTGCAATGCTGGATCGTGCGGACACTCTCATTGGAGGTGGTCGAGGGATCACAGTGGAGCGCCTCACTGCGCAACTGGACGTCTCTGATGGTACTGCTGACACACTCTTGAACCAGTGGGGTACTCAAAGTTGTTTCCCTCTGGCTTTCTTGCCGCCTAACATAAGGCCTTAAAGAGCGACGAAAAACCTATGCGGAGTTGCTTGCACGTTACACGTCTGATCGTGACAACTGTTTGTCGGACATCGTCATAGGCTATGAAACATGGGTTCATCACTTCGAACCGGAAACAAATCCATGCAGTGGCGCCACACCACCTCTTCCCCCAACAAAAAAGTTCAAAGCCGCAACCTCAGCCGCTAAAGTCATAGCGGTGGCCTTCTGGGACTCTGAAGAGATTATTCTTTTGATATCCTCCCTCTTGGCGCAACGATCAACTCTGAAGTGTATTGGGCCGGCCGCTGTGGCGGAGCGGTTCTAGGCGCTTCAGTCCGAAAGCGTGCTGCTGCTACGCCTGCAGGTTCAAATCCTGCCTCGGGCATGGATGTGTGTCATGTCCTTAGGTCACTTAGGTTTAAGTAGTTCTAAGTTTAGGGGACTGATGACCTCAGATATTAAGTCCCATAGTGCTTAGAGCCATTTGAACCATTTTGAAGTGTATTGTAATATTCTCAGAAAATTGAAGAAACGGCTTCGCCATGTTCGTTGCCACAAAAATGCAAATGAACTCCTCCTCCATGACAACGCAAGACCTCAGACAAGGCTGCGTGCAAACTTCAGTGGACTTTTATTCCTCATCCACCCCACACCCCGGATCTCGCACCTTCTGACTTCCAAGTGTTTGGCCCAATGAAGGATGCACTCCGCGGGAAACGCTACGTGGATGATGGGGAGGTTATTGATACAGCAAGACGTTGGCTCCGACTTCGACTAGTAGAGTGATACCATGCGGGCATACAGGCCCTCAGAGGAAGGTGGCATAAGGCCGCCACATTGAACTGAGATTATGTTGACAAATAGGACATTGTAGCCAAAAAAGTGGGGAATAATATGGTGTATTGAAATTCTGAATAAAATCAAGCAGGTTTCAGAGAAAAGTGTTGCATTATGTATTGAACCCGTCATCGTGTCGGGGTCAAACGCAGAAGTAACTGCTCTTCTTTCGTGGCCTAAGGCTGTTGCCACAGTCCTCAATCCAGTACACTCAGCATTCTTTCAGGGTGTCTGGAATATCGACGTTCGAGGAAGGCGCACTTGGCAGTAAAGGTCTCTTACAACTTTACCCACGTTTCTCTAGGTCATCATGTAGCGAGGAGTTTGAGGAGACATGTGAAAAACGCTAAACTTCGACATCTCTATGAGCACAGCGCTCTCTGCACTTCTGAACCTCAGAATCTCTGATCGACGTGACTACTCGCATGATGATAACGTTCCAGTAGAACCCTCGAGTCTCTAAGACAATAAGTGAGTCTTCGTGTAACCTGTAAAATGTTTAGTTTTGAGGGTAGCAGACTTTGGCTCACCACACTATCTGCAGTGCGTGTTGGTGAGCAGCCTATTCATATCTGTTCCCAAAAAAGCAGTGCATAACTAGTACTAACAGATCTAGGCCGGACACTGCTGCTCTGGTTGGTTCCCTTAAACTTCACTAAGACGTAATTAAGGGCTCTGCATCCAGCTCTTAGAAGAGTCGCCTTTCACTACGAAGAACATGGGAGGGAGAGTGTTTCACTAATTCAGTACCTAATAGGAAGCAATATAAAATTGTACATATCATCCTTATATAATTTATTTCAATCTTTATTGAGTCATTTTATGGTCTTATGTGAAACAATGTAACGAAAAATTGTTATGTAAACTGATGTTATTTACGTTGTAATTATCTCAATGTAATTTTTATATCTTCTTTTCGTACTTCTGGAAGCTTGGTGCGGTAGGGGAAAATGTAATCTCTATATTACAATTTTTACCAGCGCAAGGGAGACAATTAATGAGAGTTTTGTTCTAAGAGGTATTGGAAGATTGAAAGTCCTATATCTTAGCTGCAGCTTAAATCAAGAAGTAGTTTCATTAAATTATAAAGAAAAGAACAGTTTTGTCAGTGTCGGAATGATGCGGAATGTGGAAGGAGACAGAAGTAGTAATTCCGAGTCTGAGAACGTCATTATTTACGAGGAAAGACGAATCGGACGTCAAACATTTTAGAAGGCGATTGGTGCATTATTATTGCTATTATATGTTATACTCTAAGAGGAAGAACAAGTTTGTATGTGTAGCCATCCTCCTTAGCAAGCATATAAATATTTGTTTTGTAAATAAAACTGCCTTTTACTGCTGCTAGTTACTTTATTTTTCCCATACGCGTTTCGCCTTCTCCTGTTCTAAGGCATCATCAGTGGGATCTATAACGATACAGTTTCGTTAGTTTTAGATTACTAAACCACTTCGCGATTTTTTTTGTAAAAGAAGTAATTACTCATTTGCGTTTCCTCACATCTGGTCTAGACTTTTATCACTGCCATATAATCACATCTTGTGTTCTGGCCTTCCTCACACAATTCACCATGTTTTTTTTGTGGTGGACTATTGTTCTTTTGAAACTTCCTGGCAGATTAAAACTGTGTGCCCGACCGAGACTCGAACTCGGGACCTTTGCCTTTCGCGGGCAAGTGCTCTACCATCTGAGCTACCGAAGCACGACTCACGCCCGGTCTCACAGCTTTACTTCTGCCAGTATCTCGTCTCCTACCTTCCAAACTTTACAGAAGCTCTCCTGCGAACCTTGCAGAACTAGCACTCCCGAAAGAAAGGATATTGCGGAGACATGGCTTAGCCACAGCCTGGGGGATGTTTCCAGAATGAGATTTTCACTCTGCAGCGGAGTGTGCGCTGATATGAAACTTCCTGGCAGATTAAAACTGTGTGCCCGACCGAGACTCGAACTCGGGACCTTTGCCTTTCGCGGGCAAGTGCTCTACCATCTGAGCTACCGAAGCACGACTCACGCCCGGTCTCACAGCTTTACTTCTGCCAGTATCTCGTCTCCTACCTTCCAAACTTTACAGAAGCTCTCCTGCGAACCTTGCAGAACTAGCACTCCCGAAAGAAAGGATATTGCGGAGACATGGCTTAGCCACAGCCTGGGGGATGTTTCCAGAATGAGATTTTCACTCTGCAGCGGAGTGTGCGCTGATATGAAACTTCCTGGCAGATTAAAACTGTGTGCCCGACCGAGACTCGAACTCGGGACCTTTGCCTTTCGCGGGCAAGTGCTCTACCATCTGAGCTACCGAAGCACGACTCACGCCCGGTCTCACAGCTTTACTTCTGCCAGTATCTCGTCTCCTACCTTCCAAACTTTACAGAAGCTCTCCTGCGAACCTTGCAGAACTAGCACTCCCGAAAGAAAGGATATTGCGGAGACATGGCTTAGCCACAGCCTGGGGGATGTTTCCAGAATGAGATTTTCACTCTGCAGCGGAGTGTGCGCTGATATGAAACTTCCTGGCAGATTAAAACTGTGTGCCCGACCGAGACTCGAACTCGGGACCTTTGCCTTTCGCGGGCAAGTGCTCTACCATCTGAGCTACCGAAGCACGACTCACGCCCGGTCTCACAGCTTTACTTCTGCCAGTATCTCGTCTCCTACCTTCCAAACTTTACAGAAGCTCTCCTGCGAACCTTGCAGAACTAGCACTCCCGAAAGAAAGGATATTGCGGAGACATGGCTTAGCCACAGCCTGGGGGATGTTTCCAGAATGAGATTTTCACTCTGCAGCGGAGTGTGCGCTGATATGAAACTTCCTGGCAGATTAAAACTGTGTGCCCGACCGAGACTCGAACTCGGGACCTTTGCCTTTCGCGGGCAAGTGCTCTACCATCTGAGCTACCGAAGCACGACTCACGCCCGGTCTCACAGCTTTACTTCTGCCAGTATCTCGTCTCCTACCTTCCAAACTTTACAGAAGCTCTCCTGCGAACCTTGCAGAACTAGCACTCCCGAAAGAAAGGATATTGCGGAGACATGGCTTAGCCACAGCCTGGGGGATGTTTCCAGAATGAGATTTTCACTCTGCAGCGGAGTGTGCGCTGATATGAAACTTCCTGGCAGATTAAAACTGTGTGCCCGACCGAGACTCGAACTCGGGACCTTTGCCTTTCGCGGGCAAGTGCTCTACCATCTGAGCTACCGAAGCACGACTCACGCCCGGTCTCACAGCTTTACTTCTGCCAGTATCTCGTCTCCTACCTTCCAAACTTTACAGAAGCTCTCCTGCGAACCTTGCAGAACTAGCACTCCCGAAAGAAAGGATATTGCGGAGACATGGCTTAGCCACAGCCTGGGGGATGTTTCCAGAATGAGATTTTCACTCTGCAGCGGAGTGTGCGCTGATATGAAACTTCCTGGCAGATTAAAACTGTGTGCCCGACCGAGACTCGAACTCGGGACCTTTGCCTTTCGCGGGCAAGTGCTCTACCATCTGAGCTACCGAAGCACGACTCACGCCCGGTCTCACAGCTTTACTTCTGCCAGTATCTCGTCTCCTACCTTCCAAACTTTACAGAAGCTCTCCTGCGAACCTTGCAGAACTAGCACTCCCGAAAGAAAGGATATTGCGGAGACATGGCTTAGCCACAGCCTGGGGGATGTTTCCAGAATGAGATTTTCACTCTGCAGCGGAGTGTGCGCTGATATGAAACTTCCTGGCAGATTAAAACTGTGTGCCCGACCGAGACTCGAACTCGGGACCTTTGCCTTTCGCGGGCAAGTGCTCTACCATCTGAGCTACCGAAGCACGACTCACGCCCGGTCTCACAGCTTTACTTCTGCCAGTATCTCGTCTCCTACCTTCCAAACTTTACAGAAGCTCTCCTGCGAACCTTGCAGAACTAGCACTCCCGAAAGAAAGGATATTGCGGAGACATGGCTTAGCCACAGCCTGGGGGATGTTTCCAGAATGAGATTTTCACTCTGCAGCGGAGTGTGCGCTGATATGAAACTTCCTGGCAGATTAAAACTGTGTGCCCGACCGAGACTCGAACTCGGGACCTTTGCCTTTCGCGGGCAAGTGCTCTACCATCTGAGCTACCGAAGCACGACTCACGCCCGGTCTCACAGCTTTACTTCTGCCAGTATCTCGTCTCCTACCTTCCAAACTTTACAGAAGCTCTCCTGCGAACCTTGCAGAACTAGCACTCCCGAAAGAAAGGATATTGCGGAGACATGGCTTAGCCACAGCCTGGGGGATGTTTCCAGAATGAGATTTTCACTCTGCAGCGGAGTGTGCGCTGATATGAAACTTCCTGGCAGATTAAAACTGTGTGCCCGACCGAGACTCGAACTCGGGACCTTTGCCTTTCGCGGGCAAGTGCTCTACCATCTGAGCTACCGAAGCACGACTCACGCCCGGTCTCACAGCTTTACTTCTGCCAGTATCTCGTCTCCTACCTTCCAAACTTTACAGAAGCTCTCCTGCGAACCTTGCAGAACTAGCACTCCCGAAAGAAAGGATATTGCGGAGACATGGCTTAGCCACAGCCTGGGGGATGTTTCCAGAATGAGATTTTCACTCTGCAGCGGAGTGTGCGCTGATATGAAACTTCCTGGCAGATTAAAACTGTGTGCCCGACCGAGACTCGAACTCGGGACCTTTGCCTTTCGCGGGCAAGTGCTCTACCATCTGAGCTACCGAAGCACGACTCACGCCCGGTCTCACAGCTTTACTTCTGCCAGTATCTCGTCTCCTACCTTCCAAACTTTACAGAAGCTCTCCTGCGAACCTTGCAGAACTAGCACTCCCGAAAGAAAGGATATTGCGGAGACATGGCTTAGCCACAGCCTGGGGGATGTTTCCAGAATGAGATTTTCACTCTGCAGCGGAGTGTGCGCTGATATGAAACTTCCTGGCAGATTAAAACTGTGTGCCCGACCGAGACTCGAACTCGGGACCTTTGCCTTTCGCGGGCAAGTGCTCTACCATCTGAGCTACCGAAGCACGACTCACGCCCGGTCTCACAGCTTTACTTCTGCCAGTATCTCGTCTCCTACCTTCCAAACTTTACAGAAGCTCTCCTGCGAACCTTGCAGAACTAGCACTCCCGAAAGAAAGGATATTGCGGAGACATGGCTTAGCCACAGCCTGGGGGATGTTTCCAGAATGAGATTTTCACTCTGCAGCGGAGTGTGCGCTGATATGAAACTTCCTGGCAGATTAAAACTGTGTGCCCGACCGAGACTCGAACTCGGGACCTTTGCCTTTCGCGGGCAAGTGCTCTACCATCTGAGCTACCGAAGCACGACTCACGCCCGGTCTCACAGCTTTACTTCTGCCAGTATCTCGTCTCCTACCTTCCAAACTTTACAGAAGCTCTCCTGCGAACCTTGCAGAACTAGCACTCCCGAAAGAAAGGATATTGCGGAGACATGGCTTAGCCACAGCCTGGGGGATGTTTCCAGAATGAGATTTTCACTCTGCAGCGGAGTGTGCGCTGATATGAAACTTCCTGGCAGATTAAAACTGTGTGCCCGACCGAGACTCGAACTCGGGACCTTTGCCTTTCGCGGGCAAGTGCTCTACCATCTGAGCTACCGAAGCACGACTCACGCCCGGTCTCACAGCTTTACTTCTGCCAGTATCTCGTCTCCTACCTTCCAAACTTTACAGAAGCTCTCCTGCGAACCTTGCAGAACTAGCACTCCCGAAAGAAAGGATATTGCGGAGACATGGCTTAGCCACAGCCTGGGGGATGTTTCCAGAATGAGATTTTCACTCTGCAGCGGAGTGTGCGCTGATATGAAACTTCCTGGCAGATTAAAACTGTGTGCCCGACCGAGACTCGAACTCGGGACCTTTGCCTTTCGCGGGCAAGTGCTCTACCATCTGAGCTACCGAAGCACGACTCACGCCCGGTCTCACAGCTTTACTTCTGCCAGTATCTCGTCTCCTACCTTCCAAACTTTACAGAAGCTCTCCTGCGAACCTTGCAGAACTAGCACTCCCGAAAGAAAGGATATTGCGGAGACATGGCTTAGCCACAGCCTGGGGGATGTTTCCAGAATGAGATTTTCACTCTGCAGCGGAGTGTGCGCTGATATGAAACTTCCTGGCAGATTAAAACTGTGTGCCCGACCGAGACTCGAACTCGGGACCTTTGCCTTTCGCGGGCAAGTGCTCTACCATCTGAGCTACCGAAGCACGACTCACGCCCGGTCTCACAGCTTTACTTCTGCCAGTATCTCGTCTCCTACCTTCCAAACTTTACAGAAGCTCTCCTGCGAACCTTGCAGAACTAGCACTCCCGAAAGAAAGGATATTGCGGAGACATGGCTTAGCCACAGCCTGGGGGATGTTTCCAGAATGAGATTTTCACTCTGCAGCGGAGTGTGCGCTGATATGAAACTTCCTGGCAGATTAAAACTGTGTGCCCGACCGAGACTCGAACTCGGGACCTTTGCCTTTCGCGGGCAAGTGCTCTACCATCTGAGCTACCGAAGCACGACTCACGCCCGGTCTCACAGCTTTACTTCTGCCAGTATCTCGTCTCCTACCTTCCAAACTTTACAGAAGCTCTCCTGCGAACCTTGCAGAACTAGCACTCCCGAAAGAAAGGATATTGCGGAGACATGGCTTAGCCACAGCCTGGGGGATGTTTCCAGAATGAGATTTTCACTCTGCAGCGGAGTGTGCGCTGATATGAAACTTCCTGGCAGATTAAAACTGTGTGCCCGACCGAGACTCGAACTCGGGACCTTTGCCTTTCGCGGGCAAGTGCTCTACCATCTGAGCTACCGAAGCACGACTCACGCCCGGTCTCACAGCTTTACTTCTGCCAGTATCTCGTCTCCTACCTTCCAAACTTTACAGAAGCTCTCCTGCGAACCTTGCAGAACTAGCACTCCCGAAAGAAAGGATATTGCGGAGACATGGCTTAGCCACAGCCTGGGGGATGTTTCCAGAATGAGATTTTCACTCTGCAGCGGAGTGTGCGCTGATATGAAACTTCCTGGCAGATTAAAACTGTGTGCCCGACCGAGACTCGAACTCGGGACCTTTGCCTTTCGCGGGCAAGTGCTCTACCATCTGAGCTACCGAAGCACGACTCACGCCCGGTCTCACAGCTTTACTTCTGCCAGTATCTCGTCTCCTACCTTCCAAACTTTACAGAAGCTCTCCTGCGAACCTTGCAGAACTAGCACTCCCGAAAGAAAGGATATTGCGGAGACATGGCTTAGCCACAGCCTGGGGGATGTTTCCAGAATGAGATTTTCACTCTGCAGCGGAGTGTGCGCTGATATGAAACTTCCTGGCAGATTAAAACTGTGTGCCCGACCGAGACTCGAACTCGGGACCTTTGCCTTTCGCGGGCAAGTGCTCTACCATCTGAGCTACCGAAGCACGACTCACGCCCGGTCTCACAGCTTTACTTCTGCCAGTATCTCGTCTCCTACCTTCCAAACTTTACAGAAGCTCTCCTGCGAACCTTGCAGAACTAGCACTCCCGAAAGAAAGGATATTGCGGAGACATGGCTTAGCCACAGCCTGGGGGATGTTTCCAGAATGAGATTTTCACTCTGCAGCGGAGTGTGCGCTGATATGAAACTTCCTGGCAGATTAAAACTGTGTGCCCGACCGAGACTCGAACTCGGGACCTTTGCCTTTCGCGGGCAAGTGCTCTACCATCTGAGCTACCGAAGCACGACTCACGCCCGGTCTCACAGCTTTACTTCTGCCAGTATCTCGTCTCCTACCTTCCAAACTTTACAGAAGCTCTCCTGCGAACCTTGCAGAACTAGCACTCCCGAAAGAAAGGATATTGCGGAGACATGGCTTAGCCACAGCCTGGGGGATGTTTCCAGAATGAGATTTTCACTCTGCAGCGGAGTGTGCGCTGATATGAAACTTCCTGGCAGATTGTTCTTTTGTCACTCGATACAACTACACTCCTGGAAATGGAAAAAAGAATACATTGACACGGTGTGTCAGACCCACCATACTTGCTCCGGACACTGCGAGAGGGCTGTACAAGCAATGATCACACGCACGGCACAGCGGACACACCAGGAACCGCGGTGTTGGCCGTCGAATGGCGCTAGCTGCGCAGCATTTGTGCACCGCCGCCGTCAGTGTCAGCCAGTTTGCCGTGGCATACGGAGCTCCATCGCAGTCTTTAACACTGGTAGCATGCCGCGACAGCGTGGACGTGGACCGTATGTGCAGTTGACGGACTTTGAGCGAGGGCGTATAGTGGGCATGCGGGAGGCCGGGTGGACGTACCGCCGAAGTGCTCAACACGTGGGGCGTGAGGTCTCCACAGTACATCGATGTTGTCGCCAGTGGTCGGCGGAAGGTGCACGTGCCCGTCGACCTGGGACCGGACCGCAGAGACGCACGGATGCACGCCAAGACCGTAGGATCCTACGCAGTGCCGTAGGGGACCGCACCGCCACTTCCCAGCAAATTAGGGACACTGTTGCTCCTGGGGTATCGGTGAGGACCATTCGCAACCGTCTCCATGAAGCTGGGCTACGGTCCCGCACACCGTTAGGCCGTCTTCCGCTCACGCCCCAACATCGTGCAGCCCGCCTCCAGTGGTGTCGCGACAGGCGTGAATGGAGGGACGAATGGAGACGTGTCGTCTTCAGCGATGAGAGTCGCTTCTGCCTTGGTGCCAATGATGGTCGTATGCATGTTTGGCGCCGTGCAGGTGAGCGCCACAATCAGGACTACATACGACCGAGGCACACAGGGCCAACACCCGGCATCATGGTGTGGGGAGCGATCTCCTACACTGGCCGTACACCACTGGTGATCGTCGAGGGGACGCTGAATGGTGCACGGTACATCCAAACCGTCATCGAACCCATCGTTCTACCATTCCTAGACCGGCAAGGGAACTTGCTGTTCCAACAGGACAATGCACGTCCGCATGTATCCCGTGCCACCCAACGTGCTCTAGAAGGTGTAAGTCAACTACCCTGGCCAGCAAGATCTCCGGATCTGTCCCCCATTGAGCATGTTTGGGACTGGATGAAGCGTCGTCTCACGCGGTCTGCACGTCCAGCACGAACGCTGGTCCAACTGAGGCGCCAGGTGGAAATGGCATGGCAAGCCGTTCCACAGGACTACATCCAGCATCTCTACGATCGTCTCCATGGGAGAATAGCAGCCTGCATTGCTGCGAAAGGTGGATATACACTGTACTAGTGCCGACATTGTGCATGCTCTGTTGCCTGTGTCTATGTGCCTGTGGTTCTGTCAGTGTGATCATGTGATGTATCTGACCCCAGGAATGTGTCAATAAAGTTTCCCCTTCCTGGGACAATGAATTCACGGTGTTCTTATTTCAATTTCCAGGAGTGTATTTTGTCGTACACTGTTTCTCAAAACGTTTCTCACATTACGTGTTGCATGTTCTTTGGTGTGTTTATTTGTTGCCAACCTAACGAAGTATATGTTCGAGACTAACTTCTATTTACGATGTTTATACTGTGTATGTGTATGAGAGAGAGAGAGGGATATAGCCGCCGAGGGTTTTTTTTATTTTTTTTTTGTGGGGGGGGGGGGGGGGAGGTGGGTTTTTACTAGCTGTTAGCAAGTGGTTGAAAACTTTGGTGACATCTGATTTGACTTTTCGCTTCAGTATTCTGTGGAGGGGTTCATGGATGAGTGAGTGTAAAGATGTTGGGTTCTATTATTATTACATTAATACTTTTTGCGAACTTTATTCTATTATTTTATCTATTAGTGCAAGTAATGAATTGCTTGGCATGTGTACTTGGTCATTCAACAGGATTTTCCCTTCTGCTTCGATTTTCTGTGTGTGGTAATTTTATTGCATGGTTAGGAGGTGTTTTTTATTGTTGATTCTAATTACTTTCATGTAATCTTCTCTAGTGGTTGGTTTGTGGTCATTTTCTCTTAGGCGTTCTGCAAATATGGAGTGGTTTGTCCCATATTTCCAGGCTCTCATGTGTTCTTTGTATCTGACATCAAATGTTCTACCTGTTTGTCCTCTGAATGTGCATTCACAAGTGTTACACTGTAGTTGATATATACTGCTTTCTGGTATATGTCTTACAACAGGAGAAGGCGAAACGCGTACGGGAAAAATAAAGTAACTAGCAGCATGAAAAGGCAGTTTTATTTACAAAACACGTATCTAAGAGGAAGAGTTGGTCAAAAATGGTTGAAATGGCTCTAAGCACTATGGGACTTAACATCTGCGGTCATGAGTCCCCTAGACTTAGAACTACTTAAACTTAACTAACCTAACTGCCCGAGGCAGGATTCGAACCTGCGACCGTAGCGATCACGCGGTTCCAGACTGAAGCGCCTAGAACCGCTCGGCCACACCGGCCGGCCGGAAGAGTTGGTCAACTCGACACGGAAAAGGACACTTAACAGCAGAAGACAGCAGGAGAAGAAATCACAAGTAAGAAGATTCATCGCTGAAGATGACGTAAAGAAGAAGAACCGAAGAGGCATCAAACCATCCCGGATCAGCAACCATCGGGTTGCGAGAGCAGAGTGTACGTGATCGTTGCAGCCGAAAGAGAGACAGGATTATTGTGTTCTAGTGGTTTTCAAATTGAAGTAAACTGATAGCTCTCTGTGACTGAAATTGTGGGTTGTTTGTTCTTAACTGTATTCCAAATGTGCAAGGGCCCAACTTCCGATTTCTTATTTGAAACGTGTAATAAACAGATGATCTGCCATACAAAAGTGCTATTAAGCTGTCATACATTAACAGAAGTGAGCATTTGTGTTCGTGACCTTAACCCGACATCTGCCTACCCCGCATTTTAAGATATCATCTAAAATTTATTTAGTGTTTTACTCAAAGTGCTACGTGCAAGAGCAATCGAAAAGTTTTTATTTTTAGTTTTGGAGAATATTTTAGAAATCTACAAAACTGCCTTCGCCATTTTGGCAGCAGCTCAGCAATATTCCCCACAAATTAGAGCGTCGGCTCCAGAGACTGTGCTACTGTCATAACGAGGTAGGAAGTACCTGAGGCGACATTTCTCAATTCATATATCAACAACCGCCGCCATTTGTATTGCTGTGCAATACAAGAACAGAAAGTACCTTCTCAGCACCAGTTTAAAGAACACTACAAATTAAAACAGAGTTCATATCCCTTAAGACGATAACTAACGGTGTTCCACATTGTACTAATTAATATGTCGCCCATTAGACTTTACTCGCTGTCAGAACTTCGTATTTAGTTGACATAAAGTAGCGGTGCTAACATTAACGTTTATGAAAGTCATACTATCACTTTTCATTACAGCTCTGTACTATCATTTATGGAAGTTGTTTGTAAAATTAGTTTGCCGACAACATCAAGGCGATATTAATTTACTGGAATTGACGAGTTTATAACATAGTTGTTACGAAACATATCAGACCATTGGGTTCAGCTGTCAGCTACTTCAGATACAAATTACATACAGATACTAGTCAGTTTTACAAATCATTTACTTTCAGTTACAGTACATCTTGCTATATGCTCCTATACCAAGCAGCAATTAACATCGATCTGAAATTTACGACAACGATCTTTTAAAGCACGTCAGCAAGCATACAATTCAGTTCACTTACTCTGTGAATAACATTTTACATAAGGCGTATTTGCATCACCTGACGACACATAGACTAATAGCTACACTTCTATAATCAATATTATAGCAGCACTTATAGTAATTGTGTATTTACATCTATTTGTATATTTCATTGTCTGCATTGGTTTACATGCAACAGTTGGTGTCTCTGTGTGTCGCAGGGATAGGTTTAGTCAGATGTAAAAAGAAAACCTAGCTGCTAGATATATTCATAAGTACATTCATTCATATTGGAAGCTTTTCACACTTAACTGATTTTAACAGAAGGGGCGTGGAATCTCAGCTTATATTTAACCTGCAAAATGTTGTGCTTTATACACTCTGTTCTGAGCTATTACATGTTTGTCACAGTATAGTGTACTCTGGGAATCTGTTTGTATTCGGCGTGGGAAGAGTATTGTCTACGTACATATTTGTTGACTACAGTGGGAGCATATTGCAAAGCACGCAAACTGTTTACAAGCTCCATGAAAGTTCATAAAACTGTCATATCCCAAAACGTGGTAGTTAATCAGTCAGCAGGCGGAGGAGTGAGAGACAGTTAGGAACGTTTTAGAAAGATTAATTGCTGCTGCTACTGATAGTGATATTCAGTGTACCCAATGGCATCATTATCAGCACGCTTGCAGCATAAGAACGTAATGGTTAGTGAGTGCGCTGCGAGGGGCATGGCACCGCTGAATTTATCTTCAGCTTCCCGACGGGGCTGCTGAATGAAGCCACTGGGTGACACAGAGGGCACTGTTGTCATCACCCTGGCCGTGGTGGACAGATATGCGCACCTGTGACGAGTCTTCTCCAAATTCCATTAGACACCAACCAGCAGACCGGCATGCCCATACCGAGGTGGACGGATTTGGTGCTGTGGTCTTCTATGTGTCAGCGAAGAGCCATTAAAATGTTGCTGGGATCTTCCCGTGGGAGTTACATGTACGCTATCTGATCAAAAGTAAGCGGACACCTGTTGGGGAGTTAAAGACACATTTGCATGATGACCTTTCGTTAACAGAAAACGTAATTATAAGTAACGAAATAAATAAATAATTTGAACCATAGGTATAGTCCACGGCTCTCTAAATATTGTATGCAGTCACTGGAAACATTTGAAAATCTTTGATGTTCATCTCATTAACAGAATAAGCGACACCTTTTGTTTTCTAGGTCTGGTCCAGACCGGACGCACTTTGCTGCACCACCATTAATACTACCTTATTTTATTAATACTTTCACGAGCTGCAACCAAACGGCACTCTTAATTGCATAACGTAAGTGTCGTTATTTAAATTGTGTTTTTATTTCAGAATATACTGTTGTTACTGACCTATGTATGGGTTTTTGTACCTTCAGTCATTGTAAGATTGTTAGGTGACTTGGCATGGCAAAAGATTCCGTACTTCTAAGCAGAAAGTCGTCCAGCTCGATCCACCGTCGTCTTCAGGTGCTGTCTTACAATGAAGTCCGATTTTGATCACAGAGAGAAGAAACACTGTTAAAAGTACATGAACGGACCTTTAACACAAAAAAAAAGCCATGCAGAAGAGCCGAGAGCTTATATGAAACATATTTTATCAATCCGTAAACTGAATTGATCTCTATTCAACATTCATTACTATAATTCATTGTATTGTCCCGATCCCGGAACGAACGAGAAAAAAATAAATAAAAATAAATAAATGAAATAAAATTGTCTTCCTTTTGTGACATGTTTATTGGAACTACAAACTGGATATGAGATCTGAGTACATTGAAGTAAGATGAATTGTATGTCGACACCTGAAATTACGTCGCAATCGCGGATACAAGGTAAGGCACCATATCTTTACATCAGCAATCTTGCCCAAGCGCTTTGTATTTCGTAGCTAGCTTGGTAGAGCTATCACAATTTTACGTTTCCGTAACAGTGATTTTAATCTACATCGCGGATTCCAAAATTATTTTCATTATTCATACAGTGCAACAATACAGTTTTATCAGTTCACAGTATGGCTGACCTTTGTTCTGTGCAACGTAATATTAGTGTTCAAAACTCCACCATTACTTACGAAAATTATTTTCTTGTTCAGACATTGTCGCACAGTGAGATTAAATTTTTACATTTGTTCGGATTACACATACGAGTTTAAATACCAAGCGAGGTGGCGCAGTGGTTAGCACACTGGACTTGCATTCGGGAGGTCGACAGTTCAATCCCGTGTCCGGTCATCCTGATTTAGGTATTCCGTGATTTCCCGAAATCGCTTCAGACAAATGCCGGGCTGGTTCCTTTGAAAGGACACGGCCGACTTCCTTCCCCATCCTTCCCTAATACGATGGCACCGATGACCTCGGTGTTTGGTCCCTTCCCCTGAATCAACCAACCGAGTTTAAATTTTTATTGTGTCATACAGTACGTGTGGCATGGTATTCAACAGAAAACAATTAGCAAAGGTGGAGAACCACAGAATGCAAAAATAGACGCTATCCAACTCTGACGTACCATTAAATAATGAAAGTGACGTTACGGTTGATTCGAATACTAACGAGCGACATATTATTGACTTTTCTGGTGACGCAAATTTAGAAAATAGACCGTCCACCAGTACTATGCCTAAATCTAGTTCCAAATCCATTTTGGTGTCTGACGTCATGCTAACAACGTGGTGGGGCGGAACAGTTCCACACCACTAGTATTGCCAGAATGCTCGATGCTATTATGAAGCAAATGACACAACATAAACAGGATACTGACGCACGTATCGACCAACAGATGACGTCTATACGCGCCACTTTGAAAACAGCTCATGACGAGATAAAAACACTTCACTTTGTTTAGCCGTGTTGAGGAGATAATAATAGACTGACTGGACAAGAGTCCGACCGCAATGCGAAATTTTCAGAGCTTTCATTACAACAAGAAAACACAAATAAAGATGTGACAGATATCCAAGCACAAGTAAACAATCTCAACAAAACATGCGAGTCTGTAGTTACTCAGACTAAATCTTATTCGGCAGTGCATGATGTTATAAAAACGCGTATTGCCGATGTCGAAAACAAGGTTGACACAATTGACAACCAGCTGTCTTATAAAGTAAGACTATGTACTAACAACCATTTATCATGTATCATTAGAGAATTTCACAGCTGGATAGTGCAAAAACACAAACATTTTGACGAGTGATTACAAGAAAAATTGCCTGCTGTTGTCCACGACACTGTCGCGGAATTTATAAATAACAACAAACACGTAATCAGTCAAACAGCACAATCTGCCACTGCGCAGTCGAAACAGTTTGACAGTTACGTACAACCAGTGTGCAAAAACGGTAATAGCATCCGAAACACATAGTCTAGCAATGAATACAAGTAGATTTGTGACGCACACAAATCGCACACTACGGACTCACAACAACAGCAGTACGCACCTCGACTTGACACACTGCATTGGAGTTGGGATAATTATCAACAACATTTTCCTTGCCATTTGCCAGTTGAACCTTACAGTAATCATTCTGAAACTAAACATTACTGTAATGCCAAGGAAGAGAAGAGCCTCAGAAAACACATACAATTTCAGCCATTTATACCTGAGAAAAGAACCGTACATCCTGTCATCTTTCTTAAGGCCTTCAGAAATGCATTTCCTCGAACGTGGAGTGACCGTAAGAGGATATCTTACGTTGTCGGTTATCTACAAGACGACGCAGTTGTATGGGAATATAATGAAGCTGACAAATGCGTCACATACGAACAGTCTGAGAGATCCTGTTTATCTAAAGTTTGGTCAGAATCGGATCAACTGTTACAAGAGAACACACAATGTCGTTCATCGACCAATGAAATTGTTTTGACCTCAACTACTGGTGTTGTGGGTGGTTTCCCACTACTATTATTCTGGACACTGGAGCGACTGTTAGTGTCTTGTCCTATGATTTTTACAAGAAAATGTGTGAGTTCGAACCCGTACCAGAGTATCGTGCCCAGAACTGTAAAATTTTAACTGCCATAAGTTTAGGAAACAGGTATTTGTGACAGTCGAGGTAGGTAATGGAATAGTGCAATAGCCATTCCTCGTCGTCCAAAACCTGGTCACTGATTGTATTTTAGATTTAGATATATTGTGCGAGAAGGACAGCAGTATTGACTTCTCCCAACGTAAATGTTTACTTAGAGATAAGGGCAGTGAAATTGCAATTGACCTGGATCCCAGGACTCTGAAGCACGATAAATATTGTACAGGGTACAAGGTTCAGTTAATACAGGACAGTGATGATGTTGACACACAGTCACACGCACCTGATTCTGAGTTTGAGGATTTGAAAACTTTAATTAGTAATAAGTTATCAGAAACCACAGCTGTTACACATGATGAACGTAATGATCTTAATGATGTTTTTTCCAAGTATATATACGTATTTAGCAAACGACCAGGTGTGATCAACACATATGTGTATAAAATAGAAATTAACCCTCACCAGATTTTCTTCGACTAAACCTATGATGTGCCACTATCCCAACGACCTGCTGTGTGACATGAGTTGAAACAAATGTTGGAGTGGAAAATCATCGAACCTTCCACGTCACCTTACTGCAGCCCTTTACTTGTTGCAAAGACACCCAACAGGAATACCAGAGTCGTTTTGGTGCTCGTGCAATGAATGAGATTATTTTACCTGTTCGCACGAAACCTGAGAATTTAGAGGAGCAACTCCAGAAATTTTTAGATTCTAAGGAGTTTTCTACGACAGATCCGACCAGTTCGTTCTCGCAAGTCGCAATCACTCCAGATTCTAGAAAGTATGTTGCATTTATGTTCGGAGGGCGAACCTATCAATTTTGTGTTCTTCCCTTCGGTCTGAACGTCAGTTCAGGCGCGTTTATTGGATACTATACTTTGTGATGACTTGGTTGAATCAGTTAATCACCACATTGATGACCTGCTCATGGCTAGAGTTTCCGTCTGAACACATTGATACTTTGCAAAAGGTTCTGCATAAATTCGCACAAGCTGGAGTGACAGCTAATCTCAAAAAGTCGAAATTTGCTTGCAGTGAAATTAAGTATCTTGGACGTATTAGTAATGCTCAGGGTGTACTACCTGACCCAGGTAAGTTAGACGCAATCATGAATTTTCCTAGTTCATAGTCTAGAAAGGAACTGAAATCTTTCCTTGGACTTTGCTCTTTTTTTCGACGATTTTTACCAAACCAACTTTTAAACAGCAAACATCTATGGAATCTACTCAAAAAGATGGATATGATCTGACCAGTGTCAGAAAGACTTTGATGGTATTAAGCGTGATTTTGGTAACTTAAACATTTTGGAACACCCTGATTTTAAATTGGATATTGGATTTTTGTATGAAGCCTCATTCTATGGCTTAGGCTGTTGTCTATTTCAAGTTATAAGGGATGGAGAACAAGAACATGTGGAAATTATTAGTTTTGCGAACCATACCCTTAGTGAATGTGAACTCACTTGCTCTAGCACAGAAATTGAAACACTCTCTATAGTTTGGGCCTTTAAAAGAAATTCAATTATTATTTGTATGGTAAGCACACTATAATTTATACTGACCACCAAGCTCTCACATTTCTGTTAACTTGTAAGCTTGTACATCCCAGATTTTCACGCTGGTCTTTATCTTTGCAAAACTATTCCTTTGAAATTGTGTGTATTAAGGGTAAAGACAACATCACTGCGGACGCTTTGTCTCGTCTGCCTCAAGGTATGAATAAGTGTAGCTCTGACCTGGAGAATGTGAATGGGCACCGAATGCAGGATAAGCTATATCACCGGTATTATGTCGATTTATGTAGAAATATGTCAACGTTGCAGAAATCTGATCCTCACTGGAACAAGGTAAGAGTTTTACTCACAAATCAACATGATCATCCTCTGTCCAACCGATATTTTATACATAATAATGTGTTATTTTATCAGTGTCATCCTGAAGCAACTACTTGGTGTGTTTGTATACCTAAGGATTCTGAACGCAACCTAACTTGGTACACACATTTTGTTTGGGGTCATTGTGGTACCAAGAAGTGCCTAGCAAAGCTTATTAGCTACTTTTACTTTAGCAATATCAGACATAAGATCCCCAGTATACTCAAAACATGTGCGATTTGTCAAAATCTAAACCGCTGAACTTGTCTACAAAGACTGATTAGCATTCTATTCTACCCAGCAACCCTCTAGAAATTGCAAGTTCTTACATGAGTGGTCCACATCCCACAAGCAATGGTGGTGTGAAATATATTTTTGCACCGTGTTAAACTGTATGCTATAAGATCTGCTACTGCCACTGCCATCATTCGTCGTTTCTCATGTGACTACATTCCTCACGTGGGAAAACCAAAAACTGTTTTATCCGGCAGTGCTGCATACTATACTGGGTACAAGTGGCGCAAATTTCTCAAAGACAATAGAATTAACACTATCTTTATCTCAAGGTACAGTCAGCAGTGTAATCCCACTGAATCTGTGCTCCGTGAGATTAACATCTTTATGAGAACCTACATTTCTACCAATCATACTAATTGGGTAACATATTTTTCTTTATTTGAAGAGGTACACAACAAAATGGTTCAAATGGCTGTGAGCACTATGGGACTTAACATCTGAGGTCATCAGTTCCCTAGAAATTAGAACTACTTAAACCTAACTTACCTAAGAACATCACACACATCCATGCCCGAGGCAGGATTCAAACCTGCGACCGTAGCGGTCGCGCGGTTCCGGACTGAAGCGCCTAGAACCGCTTGGCCACCGCGGCCGGCGGTACACAACATCCTCAATGTTTATTAAACTCCGTAGGCTCCTAATGAACTCATGTTCTATCGCAAAGAAGACAACGATTGGACAACGCCGTTACCAAAACTCTCTTTCCAGCGAACAACTCACGACGAAAAGGTAAGGAAAGTCTGTGCGACGCTGTCTGCCGTAGCCAAAATTAGGAACAAAACTTAGTGCGATCTGTCAAGAAGAAGCGAGAATTTAAAGCTGGTATGTTAGAGCTTTTGCGTACTCACCATAAGTCGTCTGCTCTTCAGCGGCGCAACGCGAAGTGGCGTCTGCTGTACAACGGTCCTTATGTTATTGTCAGCTTTCCGCATCCTGGTGGACATCTGCTGCAACATCCTAAAACAAACAGAATTATTGGTCTATATGCTCACCGTGATCTTAGAGTATGCCATTCTCAACAGTAAACACATCTGTGGATCATGCTTAAGTTACAAACAACTATTAAATTCACGCACCTCACAGTACTTCTACAGAGAAGCTAAGTAGTATAAGGTTTTTTATTTCAGCTGTTCTTGTCAGCAGCAGAAGGAGAAAGAAGAGACTCGTCTTCGCCGAAGGCTTACAGCAGCCACTTAAAATTTTAAAGCAAATTTTTATTAACTTTTATGCAGGTGTGAAGAAGATATATTTTTAGCCTACGAGACTATCTTCGCCGTCAGTCTTCGACTACTAACGACTGATTCACGTGAATAATTAATCATTCTACACCCCTACACTTTCACCTCAAAACTGATTGTGCACGCATCTCACCATTGAACACACACGCTTACGAGTAGCTAAGGCCATGTCTACACTACACACTTACACTGGTATCGCGAGTATTTTTTGTGTTTGATGTTATTTCATTTTTTTTGTTATTTGCTTATTTATAGTTGTGCGCTTGGTCTTATTACTGGTGTGGGATGTCGTGTCTAATCCTCCTCTGTTTCAGGTGACTTCATTTGCAAAAGAAAAACATAGTTCTAAACTTGCAATGGTTGTAAATACTGTAAATATTGTAAACTTATGTAAAGCTATATGAAAAATATTTCTATGTGACCAATCATTCTTGTGTGAAGACAAGAGAAATATGTTTCTATGTTTATGTAAAGCCAAAATGTAGTATGTTTGTATGTATTTGTACCTAGGTAAAAACCTATATGTAACATGTTTCTATGTATTTATCTGTATGCAGGTAAAACTAAATGATATATGCTCACTTGCATATGTTATCTGTACTTGTTACATGTGCCCATATGGGCAAAGTTATGAGACTTTCATAACTATTTGTGGACATTTGCGATACGTCGCTGAACTACGAGGAAACTGGTGCGCAAAACCACATAATTGAAAAAGACCATTCATGATGTATTGCTATGTATATAGACGTGATAAACTATTATATGTTTGAAATTTGTTTACAAACTGTTAAGGTAAAGTCGTCACAACTACTTTTGCACGAATATTTGTATATCGCCTGACAAACTGAGTACATGAAAGAACTGTCACAGTGAAGTGCTCCGACACTTCTAAGTTCATCGCAAATTGACATTCACTGCGCTGCATCTCTTTATATCTGCATCTCTACAGGTCTGAATAGCACGAACTGGTTCCCTACTGCACCTACGGTCGCTTTGTTCCGAAACGATGAAGACCACACGACGGGTGGAGGAATTTTGGACGGGGCCTCAGGGAGCGAAATGTTCTGTAAATGACGGACACTCTTACCTGGTCTAAACGAGGATCGACCGTCCGAGGTCCTGCTTTCATGCCTTCACGAACTTATGCTGTGGAATGGGAATCCACCAGTCTACTATCAGGTGACGTACGACCGAGAGCAAAAATCAGTGACATCAGTCTAAATAAACAGCGTAACCAATGAAAAAATATAAACTGTGCTACGAGTGATGGCGCACATGCATCTGTATCAAAACTGCGAACTGAGACATTTAACTGCCATAAACAATGCTCACCTTTATAATGTTATCGTATGTTTTTGGTTCATGGGACTGTCAACGACGACACGTCCTGAAAAGACGTTATATCTCAAACAGAAAGACATTTCAAGCGCAATACTGCACGAAAAAGGCTATCAGCAACATGAATTTGTAATTTCATGTTAACGAAAGTTGTAACTTTAGGATCTTGTACCTGTTTTAAATGTTAATCCACATTTGTGAAATCCATGAAGATAAATATTGTCTCTGCGACGTCTTGTTCACATGAACTCGCGGACTGAGTATAAACTGTGTGCCGTGTGATTAACTCGCTTCGCAACGACCGCGCTAGTACTGAACTTTACGCGAGTGCGCATGCGCGTCAGACGCAATACCAACATAAAACTGCTATAGTTGTATTAATTCAAACATTGAAAATCTGTTTTGTGTAAATATTATGTTATGATTTGTATGTTATATATGATATGTATGTGTATTTGTAGACTTATGCATGCAATGTGCTTTGCAGTGAATTGCTCGCCTGCAGGTGTGTCCTTCCGGCTCGCAACTCAGGAGGCAGTTTAAAGGTACATTTGCATGCTGAGCTTTCATGAGCAGAAAACATAATTATAAGTAATGAGATAAACAAGTAATTTGAGCCATAGATACAGCCATAGATATGGTCCACGGCTGTATAAATACTATGTGCAGCCGCTGGAAACATTTGACGATTTTTGATCGTCTCTCATCCGCAGAATAAGACACACCTTTTGTTTTCTAGGTCTTGTCCAGATCGGACGCATTTTGACACACCACCATTAATAATAGAAATGATAATTAATTGAAACCCTCAGCTTCCGACAGGTGTTGATGTACCTCGATGGGGACAGCTGAAAATTTGTGCCCCGACCGGGATTTGAACCTGGGATCTCCTGCTTACATAGCAGACGCTCTATCCATCTGAGCCACCAAGGACGCAAATGAATCTATTATGTACATTACGTATGTAGTTTGTTGACAGTTGGGAATGTGGGTCTCACGGGAAACGTGCAAGGGATAAGTACCTGCAGTCGCGCTATTCATCTGTGTCCTCGGTGGCTCAGATGGACAGTGCGTCTGCCATATAAGCAGGAGATCCCGGGTTCGAGTCCCTGTCGGGGCAGCCATTTTCAGCTGTCCCCATTGAGGTATATCAACAACACCTGTCGGCAGCTGCGGGTTTTAATTAATTATCGTTTATTCTAGGGAAGCTGCACGGTCATCAATGGTATCTGTTCTTTCGAGAGCAGTTACTATATTCATATATTTTAATACTATATTATTTTATTAACACATTCACTAGTTGCAACCAAACGGCACTCGTAGCTGCATAACGTCAGTGTCGTAATTTAAATTGTGTTTTTATTTCAGACTATCATGTTATTACTGACTTACGTATGTTTTATTTTGTATCTTTAGTGTGTGTGTGTGTGTGTGTTTGAGGTTTACGGGCGCTAAACAGCGTGGTCATCAGAGCCAGTATCTTTAGTGATTGCAAGATGAGTTGACATGGCAACAGATTCCGTACTTCTAAGCAAAGAGTCGTCCAGCTCGATCCACCGTCGTCTTCGGGTGCTGCCTCATAACGAAGTCCGATTTTAAACACAGAGAGGAGAAACACAGTGAAAAATACATGAACGGACATTTAACAAAATAAAACCATGCTGAAACGCGGAGAGTTTCTATGAAACATATTTTACCAATCCGTAAACTTAACTGATCTCTATTCAATATTCATTACTATAATTCATTGTATTGTCCCGATCCCGGAAAGAACGAGCCAGGAAAAAAATTGAAGTGAACATCAATAAAAATAATTAAAGTGAACATCAATATGGGGTACGTCCACCTTTCAGCATTGTAACATCTTTAACTTCGCTGTGGGCACTTTCAGTCCATAGAAGGAGAAATATTTTATATTTAATTCGAAGACCAGTTGCGGGCCGAGTCCCATTTTCAAATCAAAACTAGTCATCGAGTGACAAATAAAATATTTGCAACTTGGACTGGTTTTTCGTTCTATTGATCAACAGTAGTTGTTGACCCAAGTTACTCTACCATCCTGGAAGTTCGTACTTTCAATCCACTTAACCAGAGAAGGTAGTGACGATGGACGCTGGGATCTGGAGCCTGACGTTCTAATTTATCCCAGCTGGGTTCCATTGGATTCAATTAGGGACTCTGGGCAGGATAGTCCATTTCAGGACTGTTGTTGTCCACAAACCATTGTCTCACAGATGACGCATTATGAAAGGGTGAATTGTCATGTTGATACAAACAATCGTCAGCTCAGAGCCGTTCCTCTACCGTACATAGTACATAGTGATGTAAAATGTGTTGGTATCCTTCCGCATATAACGATTTCTTAAGCGCGATAAGGGGACTACTTCCTAACCACAAAACCAACGGCGTACAGTAACATAACAGCTTCCGTATTTCACTATTGGTATTATACGCGGTAGCAGGTAACCACCTCCAGGCACTCATCAAATCCAGACCTTCTCATCAGTTTGACATAGCGTATAGCGTGAGTCTTCACTCCCCCTTCTTAATCATTACACACAGTAATCGTGTTAGGTGGACGGCTGATATTTTGAAACTCACGATTCCTTGAGCTCTTTTCGTGCGATTTTTTTTACTACCACCGTCCGCAATGTTTGACGTCCTCAACTCGTCAGTACATGAGATCTGCCTGGTCTTGACTTAGCTAAGGTTGTTCCTTCGCGCACCCACTTCACCGTTACGTCATCAACAGTCGACTTGGGCAGCTTTATAACGGTTGAAATGTCGCTGATGAATTTATTACTCTGGTAACATCCAGTGACTAGCCCACTTTCTAAACCACTGAATTCTCCTGAGCGACCAACTCTGCTTCTCCACTGACAACACTTTTTTGGGGGGGGGGGGGGCGGGGGCGGGGGCTCGTTTTATTCCTTCCTCTTATGGAGGAAGACAGAGTATTTGAGAGCTTGGTTGCTCTTATTTGCTGGTTTGCATCTTTAGTTTTGCGTCATTGATGCCTTGGGCATGGGATGGGGAACTTATGTCTTCCAATTGGCAATTTATTCGTAGGGGATTGTTGGGGACAGTTCCAGTACTCACCTTACAGCAATCGAAAAAGAAAGAAAAACCTCCAAAACTCCGCAAGAGCTGCTGGTGTTGCCACCTTACTTTTGTCTGCTTCTTTCTTACAAACGGCATTTGACTTATCATTCGTAGTGGCTCCTCGCCTCAATTGTCATCGGGGCCACAACAACTTAGTCTGTCTGCGTGATCTTGCTTCTTGTCTTCAGGCGATCACTGAAGCCGCTTGCAAACTTATAGTTCCGAAACTTGTGCCATCTGTGCGGCTCGATTGCCGACCATCTTTGGGTGGAGCTTTGGATCGTCCGCCTGGGCCGTCTGCGTTGCCTGATGTCTGATCGCGTGGTCCTCCGTCTAGGAGGTAGTCCTGACGTTGTGTGCCGCCTCTCTCGTCTCCACCTGTGGCCGCCGATCGTAGGCCTCCCGCAGCCGGAGGCAGGCGGCCTCCACCTCGGCGTTGAAGGGTCACGCTGAAACGGGACTCCGCTACTCTAGGGCGGTGTCGGTGTTGGCACCCTGGTCGTTGTCTCTGCTGCTTGTTGTTGCGTCGTCTGCTGCCACCGCGGCAACACAATACTTACGGCCTCGTTTTAATGTAAGGAGCCCTGCCTCGTGACATCTAGTACTCAGTCCCACATTACGTAGTTGTGTTCGGATACTTTTGATCAGATAGTGTACCTCGGGCCGGTTGGTTTTCAAAACAGTTTGCTTGGTAGGCTCATTTCGATTGTCAGCGTAGCAACTAGTTACGGTGCTTAAGTAACGGTTTCTCACTTTAATATTCTCTTAGTGGAACCTTGTTCATGTCCATGCTGAAGTTTCTTGTAACATCTGCAAGTAAACTGTTCCCATAGCTGATTACATAATTTGTTAAAGGAGTGTAGTTATTTATTTTATTTATTTATGCATTTATTTTACCTGGCAAGATTAGGGCCTTCAGGCCCTCTCTTACACCTAACCAGGCATACTCAGATTGAACAAATTTCAGTTTCTACAGAACATTAAGGACATATAAGATGTTATACAGTATTAATGTTAAAAAAACAGATTATAAAAGTAGTACAATGATAATTGTAACAATCAAAAAATAATTATAACAATCAAGAATAATAATAATAATAATAATAATAATAGTAATGACTATGTATATGAAAGTAAACATATTTTTCTTTTATGAATGTCAGTCCTATTGCTAGTTGGGAATTTTCTCGTTATGTTCTTGCAGCTTGTGAGTTATTCTCATCGAGCAGAAACATAAGACGATAGAATGGGATGAAAGAGATATAGAAGAGGTAGATAGGTTAGAGGAAGAGAAATAGAATGGTAAAATTCGAAGCTATGATGGAGAGGAGAAAGAAAGAGATGAGAGGGGCACAACAATGGTGGCTATACCGTCCCTAATATGAAAGTTTTGAGTTCCCTCTTGAATGTTGAGTGCTTCTGGATAAGACGCAGATCACAGGGGAGCGCGTTCCATAGTCGTATGGCTGAGATGGAGAATGACGCGGAGAAAGATTTTGTGTTATGTAAAGGTACAGCCAAGATGCTAGACGTATCCGATCTGGTATTGCGGTTGTGGAATGATGATAGTTGTTTAATGTGAGAAGATAAGTATTGGGGGCACCAGTGGCTAAGAAATCGACGAAGTAAGCACATCCTGTGGAGATCGCGTGCCTTATGTGGGCGTATCCAACCTAGCTGGGAGTATGAAGGACTGATGATCATACAACCGTATCTTGCATACGTATCTAACGCAAGCATTCATCACTAGCTCGAGGCATCTCGAATTTTCACTATTTGCGCCTTGTTGAACTACATCACAGTAGTAAAGATTGGGCAAGACTAGTGTTTGGACTAATTTTTGTTTATCATGGGTTGGAAATATTTTTCTAAATTTTTGAATTGCATGTAGGGAGGAGAGCGATTTCCGGCAAGCTGTGACTGTTTGTTCTTCCCAGTTTAGGTGTTCATCCAAGATTATTCCAAGGTCTTTTACTGTTTTTTGGTATGGCAGTTGGGTACCATTGAGGAGTATTTGAGAGACTGTTTCGCGAAAGTATCGGCTGATTAACTTTGGATGAGATATAAGTATGACCTGGGATTTCTTGGGGTTTAGTTTCAGACCTAGGTTCTGTGCCGATTGAGAAACAGAGCAAAGATCTGCGTTCATACTCGCTACTGCGTCAGCAATGTTCTTAGGGCTTGCACTTATGTACAGTTAGATGTCGTCGGCATATAGATGGTAGTTGCAGGAGTGTATCACTGAAGAAATATCAATGTACAGTGAGAAGAGTAATGGACCAAGGACAGAGCCTTGGGGAACTCCAGAGCGCACGTTTTTCCATGACGACGTTTCCGAACCACAAATGACTTGTTGACTACTGTTTTTGAGGTAGCTGTCGAACCAGTGTATTGCGCTGTTTGAGAAATTCAGCTGCTTCATTTTAATTAGTAATATATCAAAGTCAACTGTATCAAAAGCCTTGCTAAAGTCAAGCAGTGTTAGGATGGTAGCTTCACGTCTGTCCGTAGCATGTTTAATGTCATCAGTTACTTTGATTAATGCAGTTGCTGTACTATGGTGCTTTCAAAGCCTGACTGATATTTGTCGTGGGTGTTACGAGTTTTGAGGTAATCCGTCAGCTGTTCATGGACGATGTATTCTAGGGCTTTAGATACTGCAGGTAGTATGCTCATCGGCCTGTAGTCACCTGGCGACTTAGGGTTGTCAGTCTTGGGTATAGGTTGAATTAAACTTTGCTTCCACTCAGTAGGATATGTACTACTGACAAGAGACAGGTTGAAGATTTCTGTGGTAACTTGAACAATAGTGTCAACGACGTTCTTAATCATGCCAATGCTCACTCCATCATTTCCTACTGCCTCGGAAGAGATTTTCATAATTGCCTTGTGTACTGTGCCGGTAGTGACATGTTTTAGGAAAAACTTGTCTCTCGAGAGATTGATATCTTGGTGTTGGTAATTTGTCGCTGCGTGGCAGTTTACAGCTGTTGAGAAGAAATCGTTTAATTCTCCTGCAGACGCTTGATAAACAGCGTCAGATCTTCGCTTCCCTATACCGAAATTGCGCAGCTTTTTCCACAGGGCAGCAGGTTTTGATATGCCGCATACAACAGAGCGGGCAAGTCTGATTTTGGCATTCCTCACGCTTTGCTTGGTTCTGTTTCGGAGTTTGCTATAAGCTTCGTACGCCTCGGGAGTTGGGTTACGCTTGAAGACCCTATGTGCAGTATCACGTTTATTCATTAACTGGCGTAATGCAGTGGTGAGCCACGGAGCGGGAGGTCGCTTTACCTTGACAGTACGTTGAGGAGCATGTTTGTCATACAGTGCAATAATTTTGCGACATAATTCCCGAATTTTTCCGTCTAAAGTCGGTTCATTGCTTATATCATGCCAAGGGATGTCTGAGCAATCCTTTTGAAGAGCGTCATGGTTAACATTTTTTAGGTTTCTGTAGGTTACCAAGTGAGATTTTTCTTTGGTAGTATGCACTGAGTAATTTAAAAATATCACATCATGAGCAGAGAGCCCCGGAGCGGATGTCTGATCGGCGCGAATTATTTTATCTGGTCGCTTTGTTGCTATTATATCTATGAGTGTATGGCTGTGTGGCGTGTGATGAGTTGGGTCCAGCGGTGTTAAACTCATATCATTGGAGTGGAACAGTCTCCTTAGTTTTTCTGCAGAGGGAGATTTTAACTAAGTCGATGTTTGTGTCGCCCATAATGTTTATGTGTTCATACAGTGTCACGAGCGAGGACAGGGCAGACTGAAAGGAGGACATAGCACCGACGTTTGGAAGTTTATAGATTACTCCAATTAGCAGTTTCTGATTTGATGTATTTATTTCGAAAAACAAGAACTCTGCTTCTCCTTCGCCCTTTGCATCCATGCGCATAGTATAGTTGGTCTCAGATCAGAGCGAACATAGGCACCCACACCACCCCCACGTCGTGTTTCACGATCTGCCCTTAGGAGAGAGTAACTAGTGATTCGGATAGCGTCGGAAGAAATGTTTGGTTTCAACCAAGTTTCAGAGACGAGGATAATATGGAACAGCGATTGGCAGAACAGGTCACAGAACTCGTCGAAGTGAGCCGTTAGCGACTGCGCGTTCGCGTGGGCCACAAATTCTGTGTGTCTCTATTTTAAAACCTGCCAAGTTCCCTATACTTACAAGAAATTTGACCGACTCAGAATTACATATATAGACTTGTTTAAATGTCAAATGCTCGGTTTGGAGCAAATAGGACGGCCATACATAATTAAAATATTTATCTAGCTTAGAGTTTACTGTTTAATGAGTATTTTGGAAATTGTGAAATATATTGCACGCAATTAACTGAGTTTTCCCACTTCCCTTCCACCTTATATAAGCGAGAGTAAACTCTTCCCTCATCAGCTATGTTCCTGGGATGATGGTCCATTGATGTATGTTAGCTTATTAATACGTTAAAGTGGATAGTAATAACCACGCTTGGGAGCACTTTCATAACCTATCCTCACACTTAGATGAAACTATAGGGTAAACCAGGGTGATATGGTGAACAAAAAATTTGGGCCTCGTGGAAGACAGGAAATTGTTTGTTTGAACAAAATAAAAACACTTCACAAAATACGTAAGTAATACATTAACAGTACCACATCCTCTTTAAGGTACTACAAAATTTAAAAGAAACACTTTTATTAATTTTATCAATTTCACTATTTCGCCCATGTATATGGGTGAAATGGCGAATGCCCTTTGGGTGAAATGGTGAACTTATTTCCCCTGCTTTTTGCCACATACGTCACACAGATTCATATTTTGAACAGTCTTCATGCAGCCAACGTTGGCAGCTAATACATTTGATCCAATCCACATCCTTTTTAGTGCAACTGTACAGTTCACCGCACAATACACAACAACTCTTCATCATCCACGTCGTCATCATGTAACCTCCCCCTTACTTATCGACCTTAATGACAGTGAAAAGCCCGCATCTCGTGGTCGTGCGGTAGCGTTCTCGCTTCCCACGCCCGGGTTCCCGGGTTCGATTCCCGGCGGGGTCAGGGATTTTCTCTGCCTCGTGATGGCTGGGTGTTGTGTGCTGTCCTTAGGTTAGTTAGGTTTAAGTAGTTCTAAGTTCTAGGGGACTGATGACCATAGATAAAAAGTCCCATAGTGATCAGAGCCATTTTTGACAGTGAAAAATTAAACCGCGTGTACCTAATGGAAATTTGGGAAAAGCAACCGTCACCGAAGTTAATCTGTCGGTAAAGAGGGAGGAAAGGGTTACATATAAATGAAAGGAAAAATGCAAATGAAACTGGTGGAAATTAATTTTGAAAAGGGGTAAAGTTAATAAAGAAAGTAAATGTGCGGCCGTTACGTTAACAATTAACTAGCGGTAATTAGATATTTGAGATTTGGGGGAAATTACGGTCGCCAGTCCTAAGGACAATTACTATATTAACTTAAAAAGAAAGGTTATTGCACATATAATTAGCACTAAAAGCGTGGCAACTGAAGGTTGACACGTGTTGTGTGAAAACTGAATGTTTGCCAGAAGTAATAAATTTCGCTACACTGACTTAATTTAGCAAAAGAATTAATAAAACCGGAAAATCGAAAGTTAATTTAGTGACTGAAGTTAATAGTGAGCTTTCTTTCTGAATCACATCGAAATTCAATAAAATACGGTTAGTCTTGGACTACCTCAACAATCATTTCAAAAGCTACTTGAATCTACGCAATTTAGAAATAAGAGATTTAACCTTGAGCCGACCGCGGTGGTCTCGCGGTTCTAGGCGCCCAGTCCGGAGCCGCTTGACTGCTACGGTCGCAGGTTCGAATCTTGCCTCGGGCATGGATGTGTGTGATGTCCTTAGGTTAGTTAGGTTTAAGTAGTTCTAAGTTCTAGGGGACTGGTGACCACAGATGTTAAGTCCCATAGTGCTCGGAGCCATTTAACCTTGAACTTGAATTAAATGATTCTGAACAACTAACAATAGTAAAATTTAGTACGTACCAAGCTGAGCTGCAGTCACAGGTAAACTAAAATACGGTAACAAAACTCGCCCTCTTAATTTGTGCTTGTGTAATCTAAATATTGTAACCAGCTATGAATACCTTAACTGAACTTTGAAATTAAAGCAGTGAAATCGAATGATGCTGGCGTTTGAATTTCAACGACACTCTGGTTCATTCCGGAAAAGGAAGGGACCCTGCTTGGTAATGCAATTGGGACAATGAGCAACAAAGGTTCATGCTACGTTGCTGTAATTTAGTTATGAAAATGGAACAGTTTGAAAAGCTGAGGTCTGCCATACAGTTCTAAAACTTTACGTGCTACCAGTCTTCCTTGTTGGTTGATTGAAGGTTTGAAGTCGTCGATCGAGGAGGTGGCGACAATCACTCATTGTCGGCCGTCTCTGTTGCAGAAGCTGGATGTTGGCGCGCCTTCTTCTCGACACGGTCACCAGGCGAAACGGGCTCTTGATGTGCGCCAGCTAATGCTTCCCGTCCGCGACACCGTGTCAGAAACTATCATAGCAAGTCGAGCGCAATTACATGCTGCCAAACCCTGAAAGCGCGGCAACTCTCGGGAGCGTCACACAACACACCTGCTCAATCGCACTACCCCAGCTAGACTCCCCCTCTGCCCGCGCTCCACGCGACAGAGTTAACACTACTAAAGATCCTAAACACTTTGGTTCTCCACACGACCTATCGATGTATTCGTTCGATAGCATAGTTTTCCCAAGGCCAGACCCAGCGTATAAATGCAAATAATATTCACAAAAAAAACCAATTATACATCGACATAAATGCATATATATACGAATAGTAAAACAATTACAATATACAAAGACATAGAAATGTTATATCTGCAGGTAACAAAATAAGGTAAAAAATTTGCAGTGCAATAGATGGAAATAGGAGGATATGCATTTCCGGCGTTACAATCATCGTCTTGCAATTGGGTATCCAGCGACGAGTCGGATTCGGTGTCAGTGGTAGACGCTTTTCGTTTCTTAAGTTGCTTCTTTTTGATAATTCCTTTGGTATCCTCTTTGGTTACGGTTTTTCCTTTGGTCCTCTTTTTAGCATTTGCTCTACTCTTCACTGACTCGTTTTGTCGTTTTCTGTTTCGCAGGTTGTCGATGTTTTGTGGAGAAGTCAAAACCTCAACTAGAGCTCTGGACTTCTTCCTTGCAGATGCAACTTTATCTAGGATAGGTATCGGCGAAATATGATGTGGTCAAGTCCCTGATCGTTATCTACGTCTGCAGTTGCTTCTTCCGAGGGATTAGGTATCTCCTGCCAGTGCGAACTACTTGGTCCAGGTGAAGTAAGTCTGTTTTCATGTCGTTCGTTGTTTTCCTGATGTTGATCTGAGGCTGATGTTGAAACGCGTATTCGGAGATGACATCAGGATTAAACGGGATGATTCCTGTGCTTCTGAACCCCGATATTGGATTTTCTGTCGTAGCTGTACACATGCCTTTATAGGCAGTCCTCCGAACATTAGTCTGGAACTTTTTCTATTTGGATTCATTTTAATGTAGGAATTGCAAGCATTGTAATATGATTTCAGAGCTTTAAAAAATGCTGTGTCTAGCGGCTGCAGCAGATAGTGTGGTGTGGCTGGGTATACAGAGCAAAATTATGTTTTTTTTCTTCTGCAAACAAATGTATCCACTCTGCTGCAATGAGAGCTATGTTCATCCAAAATAAGCACGACTGTTCCCTCAGGCTTCCTCGGTGCAAAATGGTTCCTTAGCCACAGGAGAAAAATATCAGTTGTTACATACGTCTACTTTTGTGACATGAAAATCGTGGAACCCCGTGGCATACCGTCCTTGTACTCGCCCTTTTCATTTCTTCCTTCAAAACTCAAACTGGGGGTAAAAACATGCCCTCTCCATTGCAGCAAATGATTACAGATATGGTTTCACCCTTTTCACCGGATGTTATCACTGGAACGCTCTTAGACCCCTCTGCTGCCAACACACAACCTGGTCTATTATTCAGCTGAAGTCCGGACTGATCTACGTTGAATATATTTCCCTGTTTATCAAGGAGATTATGCTCTACCAAGATGTTCTGCAGCAATGAAAAATGCTCTGAAACGTTCATCGTACTTAAACCCCTTGCCCGTGCTTGTGAAACTCCTTCCGATTTGCGGATTGAGAGTTCCGGATTTCTTTTTTAAGAATAAATGTAGCCAGGCCTTCCAGCAATTTCCTTTTCTCGGTTAAATTTGTGATGTTCATATATTTTTCAGCTAGTTTATATGCCATGGTACGTACTTCTGTCCTTGTCGGTGCAAATCCGAAGTTTTGTAATTTTATGATATGTTTTACCAACTTTTTCTCACATTCTTGTGTTAGTACAGGCGGTCAACCCAAAGGTTTTTTCGTAAAGCACCCGTTTGCTAATCGTCTCTTCAGCGTTGACCATGGAACGTGAAACTCTTTTGGGCTTTATTCAGGCTCATTCCATTTTGCATCGCTTTTACGGCATCGTTAAGATGCTCCTCTGTCCAATCAGCACGGCTGGATCCTTTGTCTTTTTGTAAAATGGCAGTCGGCTTTCAGCCGTGATACCGTGCGGACGGGCTCGGCGCGCCGGGCAGTGCTCCGCAGGTGGTGTTGTTTACCCGCTAGCGCGCGGTCGCGTCGTTGTATTGCCGTATAGTACCTGTACCGACCCAACATGGCATTCTCATATCGAAAAGCTACAATCAAACTAACGTTCAACGCATCGTACACGAGACCGAAGGCCCATGAAATTGAACGGTTCTACGAGACATCATGCACATAGAACCACAAGAACTGATAGGAATTCATCTGTCTATTGTAACCAGCACAGTGTACCTCAAACTGATTGACGAAGCGGCCTGCGACAGATTACTCCAACGATCTGCAAACGGCTTTCGCTTCTGTCACGCAGACGGTAACGTGAGCGTGGTAGGAGTTGACCATGCTGGTCTGGGGGTGCGTACCGGGCGCATCTTTGAACTACCGTTCGAAGTTCCTGCCAACCTAGTCGTTGATGCGCTGCGGCCATACGGCACAGTTCTGAGCCACACAGAGGAGAAATGGAACACATTCGAATCGTAACCTGTCCTTAACGGGGTACGACAAGTGCGCATAGAACTTAAGAAGCACGTTCCATCATATGTTTTCGTTGGTGGCTGCCGCGCAATTGTTATATATGATGAACAACCGAGGACCTGCTCGGGCTGTGGCCAGGAGGGCCATGTTAGAACTGAGTGTCTGCAGCGCCGCCTCGTTCAGGTGCCCCGCAATGAACTTCCTCAACGATCCACTATGACCTCTCTCCCGCTAACATATGTGGAGGCGGCACGACATGATGTGATGGATGATCAAAACTTGCTACCTCCTCAAACCGCTGCCAGCTCCGTTGGAGAGTCAGCGCCGTCAACGACTGGCTGACATTGAGACCGGAGGGCTCTGCCAGTCAGGGACTCATACGGCACAGTAATGCACAGCATGCAGATGGATGGCCGTGTGGTGTGAGAGATCACTGTGGGCTTGCACCGGCACACTGCCTCCGCCACTTGATATGTCTCAGTCATCTCAGTCATACCGTGTGGGAACAGTCAATGTAAATTGTGTCCACTCCACTGTCAAGACCCGCATGTTACACGACATGATCAGAGCGGCAGACTTGGACATTGCCCTTCTCCAGGAGGTCCGTCCCGAGCTGCGTTTAGACCTATATGGCTACACCACGTACAGCCTACCCGTAGGTGATGGCGCAGGAGGAACGGCCATCCTTCTCCGAGATGGCATAGACGCGACAGACGCGACGTACTTGCCGAACGGGCGAGGCATCGCACTCACACTTGGCGCAGTCCATCCCATTAACGTCTACGCTCCCTCCGGTAATTCGCATCGTGGTGACAGCCATGTCTTCTATTCGGAGGAGGTAGCCCCACCTTTGCAAGGAAATATGGACCATTACATAGTGGGCGGCGACTTTAACAGTGTTCTGCGGCCCGAGGCCAGATACCGCATTACGTCTCATGCCCGGCTCTACAAGCATTGATACGTGACCTCGCGCTCCACGACACATGGCTCTTACATCATGGGACCCAGAGTGGATACACGCACTTTACCAGCCATTCTGCCAGTCGTCTGGACCGGATATACGTCTCGCGTGCCCTCCGCACAGCAACCCGTGATGCAGAACTCTGGCCGACGGCCTTCACGGACCATCTCGCGTACATCTGCACTGTCACCTTATACCGACAACTCACAAGATGCAGCAGGGGCCCGTGGACGCTGAACGTCTCCCTCCTTCGCGAGGAAGCGTGTCGGCGAGCAGTCACTGACACGTGGCGTCGATGTATCAGGCGCCTGCCCATATATGCTTCCACGTTGCTGTGGTGGCTGGGATGTGTCAAACCTACACTCCGAAAGACCTTGATGGCCTACGGGCGTGACAGATCGAACTGGCAAAGGGCAACATCGGAATTTTACTACACAGCGTTACGTGAGCTGGCGACGCAATCGCCGTCTCCCGTACGTCAGATGTCCGTACAACGCATCAAAGCTCGTCTACTTCGCATCAGGACAGAGCAGCTCGAAGGTGTCCGCATCCGTGCGCGAGTGCAAGACTGTATCCCCAACGAAACAGCGTCAGTGTATCACATTGTGCGCGAGAGGAGCCACCGCAAACGTCAGCTCATTACGGCGGTAAACACGGAGGAGGGCGGCCGCGCAGTGACACAAACGGTCATCGCGCACACGTTCGCCAGACACTATGGGACCTTGTACACGGAAGATCCGCGAAATGTACGTGATTATGACGAGCTGTTGCACGATTTTCCCGCCCCTCGGGACGTGGCACCCGATGATTGTCTGCTGTTGCCCATTACACCCGACGAGCTGACATCGGCCTTGGCACGTGGAGCACCGAACAAGTCGCCTGGACCGGACGGTTTACCCCTAGACTTCTACCGCACTTTTTACCACCTTATGGGTGACAAGTGGCTCCAAATGTTTCAAGACCTGATCCGCCCTGATTTCACTGTCTCCACAGAATTCACAGAAGGCATCTTGATCCCAGTACCGAAACCGAATGGTGGTTGTGGGTGGCAGGACTTTCGCCCACTCACACTCCTCAACAACGACTACAAGATCTTCGCCTGTATCCTCCGCGCGCGTCTCCACACCGCTATTGGGAAAGCCATCCACACCGATCAGACATGTTTAGGTGGTGTCAGCAACATTCATACGGCGTTAGGAGCATACCGCGACGTAATTGCTTTGACGGCGGCCTGCAAAATACGAGGCGCCCTTGTCGCCGTAGATTTTGACCACGCATTCGACCGCGTCGACCACGGCTTCTTACGCGCAGTTTTGCAACACATGGGCCTCTCTCCGGAGTCTGCACAGGTGGTCCTTCGACTGGTCCACGGAGCGCGCTCCCGCATGATGGTCAACGGTTATCAGTCTGGTCAAGTTGTTGGACGGTCAGTGCGACAAGGGTGCCCCCTGTCGGGTATATTATTTGCTGCAGCGCTTGAACCAGCTTTACATGGTCTACGACAGCGATTAACTGGTATCTACTTGTGGGACGTGACCTTTCGTTGTGGTGCATTCGCCGATGACGTGTTCCTGGCCAGATCAGAGGATGAAATGCATATGGCGCTACAGTGGCTACGCCAGTACGGGGCGGTCGCTGGGAGCGTCATCAACGTGAAGAAGACAAAATACATGGATGTCGGAGGGGGGGCTTTCCCACACAACGGCGGTGCCTTTTGACAAGGTGCCTGTACTCAAGAGTTTAAGAGTGCAATTCTATAGCAATGTCCGCCGCACGGCGGCGGCTACGCACCGCCGGCTCCTACACCAGACACGTGCTCTGCTGCAGGACAACAAACTGCGTCGCTTGGATATGCTTCTCAGAACACGTTATGTCAACACCTATCTTGCCTCAAAACTGAACTATTTTGTGCATATCCTTCCCTTGACGGCTACGATGGCCGACAGATTTCAAGCAGCATATGGACATTTCGTAAGCACCGGTCTGGTTTTTGAAGTCCAATACGCCACCCTGACACTGCCGCAGCGGGCGGGCGGTATCGGTTTAATTCATGTATATAACCGTGCGCTATCGCTTTATTTCAACACTATGCGTCGCAAGTGGACCTCTGCCCACGCCACTCTGACGGGCACCCTGATAGCGGAAGTGGCACCACACTCTCTGCATCCCCCGGTTTCTGTAGGACACATTTAATCGGCACTCACCCACATCAGAGAGTTCTTGATTGAGTTCAGCTACTTACGGTCAGAACTTCCGACGACACGGAAGCCCAGCACAAAAGACTATTATCGCCTCTCAACAGCAGCAACCTGTAAATACGGTCACCCACAGACATCTTGAAGTTGCATGGAACACGGTGTGGCGAGCGGTACACACGCCTTTTCTACCTACGACGGTGCGTTCATTGTGGTACGTGGTTGTGACTGGCAAGTTCGCTATTCGTCAGAGGCTACATTCCATACATCTGACGGACGACCCCTTGTGTCCGACACGCTCAGTCGCTGACTGACGCACACCGTCTGACGTGTGCCGCGACCAGCGAGTGCTGGCTACTGACGCAGCGCATGCTGGCGTTACTCTTGCGGCGATTGCCGGAGTCTATCTCCCCTGATGAAGTATTACGCCGTCGGGGCGCATACTTTCCATCAACCAGAACGAACGCCGTTAACTGGCTAAAAGGCATGGCCGTTTACTACATATTTTGCGATGCTCCCAAAGGCACACTCGACTTTTGGTTCCTATTGATCCAGCTTTCAGCCGCCACCCGAAGTACAGAACTCGTTTCGCAAATTATTTAGGTTCATTATTTGCGGATCCTCCTGCCCACTGGGGCGTTCCGGGTATGAGACGCTGAAAATGAAGAATCCTGGAGCATATTGATCCTCTACGGACGGAATAGGGGGGAGCCCCTCCCAACAGACGAGAAGACGACTCGGACGCTCGGCTACGGCAGTTGTAGGATCTTTCTTTGTAATGAAACAAAAATAAATCTACAAAAAGAAAGGTTATAAAAATTAAAGAAATAAATAAAACAACATCGACAAACCCACTACATCCTCTTCCTGATCCTTCGATCCTCGAACTCAAACACGTTGCTTGGGCGTGGCGGCGAGATGGCCAGGTTTCGGGTGTCGACCCCTGCCCTACCCGTCGTCCTGCTCCTGCAACGGTTCATTAGTAAAAAAAAAGGGGGTAGCGTCTTTGATTCATAATCAAAACGATTTCGGTCCCGGGTTCGATCCCCGCCACTGCCTAAATTTTGATAAATAATCAGCATTGGCGGCCGAAGACTTCCGGCATAAGAAGTCAGCCTCATTCTGCCAACGGCCTTGTCAAAGAGGGCGGAGGAGCGGATAGAGGTTCAGGGTACTCTCTTGTCCTAGGGGTGGGAAATTGCCCCTAAAGGCGGAAGAATCAGCAATAATCAACGACATGAGGATGCAGAAGGCAATGGAAACCGCTGCATTAAAGACACGTAACGTGTATCCACAGGAAATGTGGCCTGTAATCGAAGAAGTGTTATGATGATCTCTCCATTGGCAAAAGATTCCGGAATAGTCCCCCATTCGGATCTCCGGGAGGGGACTGCCACGGGGGAGGTTACCATGAGAGAAAGATTGAATAAACTACGAAAGGATAACGTTCTACGAGTCGGGGCGTGGAATGTCAGAAACTTGAACGTGGTAGGGAAACTAGAAAATCTGAAAAGGGAAATGCAAAGGCTCAATCTAGATATAGTAGGAGTCAGTGAAGTGAAGTGGAAGGAAGACAAGGATTTCTGGTCAGATGAGTATCGGGTAATATCAACAGCAGCAGAAAATGGTATAACAGGTGTAGGATTCGTTATGAATAGGAAGGTAGGGCAGAGGGCGTGTTACTGTGAACAGTTCAGTGACCGGGTTGTTCTAATCAGAATCGACAGCAGACCAACACCGACAACGATAGTTCAGGTATACATGCCGACGTCGCAAGCTGAAGATGAACAGATAGAGAAAGTGTATGAGGATATTGAAAGGGTAATGCAGTATGTAAAGGGGCACGAAAATCTAATAGTCATGGGCGACTGGAATGCAGTTGTAGGGGAAGGAGTAGAAGAAAAGGTTACAGGAGAATATGGGCTTGGGACAAGGAATGAAAGAGGAGAAAGACTAATTGAGTTCTGTAACAAGTTTCAGCTAGTAATAGTGAATACCCTGTTCAAGAATCACAAGAGCAGGAGGTATACTTGGAAAAGGCCGGGAGATACGGGAAGATTTCAATTAGATTACATCATGGTCAGACAGAGATTCCGAAATCAGATACTGGATTGTAGGGCGTACCCAGGAGCAGATATAGACTCAGACCACAATATAGTAGTGATGAAGAGTAGGCTGAAGTTCAAGACATTAGTCAGGAAGAATCAATACGCAAAGAAGTGGGATACGGAAGTACTAAGGAATGCCGAGATACGTTTGAAGTTCTCTAACGCTATAGATACAGCAATAAGGAATAACGCAGTAGGCAGTACAGTTGAAGAGGAATGGACATCTCTAAAAAGGGCCATCACAGAAGTTGGGAAGGAAAACATAGGTACAAAGAAGGTAGCTGCGAAGAAACCATGGGTAACAGAAGAAATACTTCAGTTGATTGATGAAAGGAGGAAGTACAAACATGTTCCGGGAAAAATCAGGAATACAGAAATACAAGTCGCTGAGGAATGATATAAATAGGAAGTACAGGGAAGCTAAGACGAAATGGGTGCAGGAAAAATGTGAAGACATCAAAAAAGATATGATTGTCGGAAGGACAGATTCAGCATACAGGAAAGTCAAAACAACGTTTGGTGACAAATGCAACGGTGGTAACATTAAGAGTGCAACGGGAATTCCACTGTTAAATGCAGAGGAGAGAGCAGATAGGTGAAAAGAATACATTGAAAGCCTCTATGAGGGTGAAGATTTGTCTAATGTGATAGAAGAAGAAACAGGAGTCGATTTAGAAGAGATAGGGGATTCAGTATTAGAATCGGAATTTAAAAGAGCTTTGGAGGACTTACGGTCAAATAAGGCAGAAGGGATAGATAACATTCCATCAGAATTTCTAAAATCATTGGGGGAAGTGGCAACAAAACGACTATTCACGTTGGTGTGTAGAATATGAGTCTGGCGATATACCATCTGACTTTCGGAAAAGCATCATCCACACAATTCCGAAGACGGCAAGAGCTGACAAGTGCGAGAATTATCGCACAATCAGCTTAACATCTCATGCATCGAAGCTGCTTACAAGAATAATATACAGAAGAATGGAAAAGAAAATTGAGAATGCACTAGGTGACGATCAGTTTGGCTTTAGGAAAAGTAAAGGGACGAGAGAGGCAATTCTGACGTTACGGCTAATAATGGAAGCAAGGCTAAAGAAAAATCAAGACACTTTCATAGGATTTGTCGACCTGGAAAAAGCGTTCGACAATATAAAATGGTGCAAGCTGTTCGAGATTCTGAAAAAAGTAGGGGTAAGCTATAAGGAGAGACGGGTCATATACAATATGTACAACAACCAAGTGGGAATAATAACAGTGGACGATCAAGAACGAAGTGCTCGTATTAAGAAGGGTGTAAGACAAGGCTGTAGCCTTTCGCCGCTACTCTTCAATCCGTACATCGAGGAAGCAATGTTGGAAATAAAAGAAAGGTTCAGGAGTGGAATTAAAATACAAGGTGAAAGGATATCAATGATACGATTCGCTGATGACATTGCTATCCTGAGTGAAAGTGAAGAAGAATTAAATGATCTGCTGAACGGAATGAACAGTCTAATGAGTACACAGTATGGTTTGAGAGTAAATCGGAGAAAGACGAAGGTAATGAGAAGTGGTAGAAATGAGAACAGCGAGAAACTTAACATCAGGATTGATGGTCACGAAGTCAATGAAGTTAAGGAATTCTGCTACCTAGGCAGTAAAATAACCAATGACGGACGGAGCAGGGAGGACATCAATAGCAGACGTGCTATGGCAAAAAGGCATTTCTGGTCAAGAGAAGTCTACTAATATCAAATACCGGCCTTAATTTGAGGAAGAAATTTCTGAGGATGTACGTCTGGAGTACAGCATTGTATGGTAGTGAAACATGGACTGCGGGAAAACCGGAACAGAAGAGAATCGAAGCATTTGAGATGTGGTGCTATAGACGAATGTTGAAAATTAGGTGGACTGTTAAGGTAAGGAATGAGGAGGTTCTACGCAGAATCGGAGAGGAAAGGAATATGTGGAAAACACTGATAAGGAGAAGGGACAGGATGATAGAACATCTGCTAAGAAATGAGGGAATGACTTCCATGGTACTAGAGGGAGCTGTAGAGGGCAAAAACTGTAGAGGAAGGCAGATTGGAGTATGTCAAGCAAATAATTGAGGACGTAGGTTGCAAGTGCTACTCTGAGATGAAGAGGTTAGCACAGGAAAGGAATTCGTGGCGGGCCGCATCAAACCAGTCAGTAGATTGATGACAAAAAAGCAGTATAAGATGGCAGAATATATCAAAAAATAACCTGCGGACTACGCTACCTGAAGTAACATCTACAAATGCATGCAGCATATAAAAATTATTTAGCATCGAAAACAGCTTTGTACAAAGTACTTACGGTTTTTAAAACTGAGTTGATTCTCAACACGTGCACACTGCACAGATGATTAGAGACTGTTGGCATGCAGACATACAGAGACATCTGTTTAACCAGTAAAGAATTAAAGCAATCCACCATTTCACCCGATTCACCATATCACCCTAACTTACCATAATACACTCCTGGAAATTGAAATAAGAACACCGTGAATTCATTGTCCCAGGAAGGGGAAACTTTATTGACACATTCCTGGGGTCAGATACATCACATGATCACACTGACAGAACCACAGGCACATAGACACAGGCAACAGAGCATGCACAATGTCGGCACTAGTACAGTGTATATCCACCTTTCGCAGCAATGCAGGCTGCTATTCTCCCATCGAGACGATCGTAGAGATGCTGGATGTAGTCCTGTGGAACGGCTTGCGATGCCGTTTCCACCTGGCGCCTCAGTTGGACCAGCGTTCGTGCTGGACGTGCAGACCGCGTGAGACGACGCTTCATCCAGTCCCAAACATGCTCAATGGGGGACAGATCCGGAGATCTTGCTGGCCAGGGTAGTTGACTTACACTTTCTAGAGCACGCTGGGTGGCACGGGATACATGCGGACGTGCATTGTCCTGTTGGAACAGCAAGTTCCCTTGCCGGTCTAGGAATGGTAGAACGATGGGTTCGATGACGGTTTGGATGTACCGTGCACTATTCAGTGTCCCCTCGACGATCACCAGTGGTGTACGGCCAGTGTAGGAGATCGCTCCCCACACCATGATGCCGGGTGTTGGCCCTGTGTGCCTCGGTCGTATGCAGTCCTGATTGTGGCGCTCACCTGCACGGCGCCAAACACGCATACGACCATCATTGGCACCAAGGCAGAAGCGACTCTCATCGCTGAAGACGACACGTCTCCATTCGTCCCTCCATTCACGCCTGTCGCGACACCACTGGAGGCGGGCTGCTCGATGTTGGGGCGTGAGCGGAAGACGGCCTAACGGTGTGCGGGACCGTAGCCCAGCTTCATGGAGACGGTTGCGAATGGCCCTCGCCGATACCCCAGGAGCAACAGTGTCCCTAATTTGCTGGGAAGTGGCGGTGCGGTCCCCTACGGCACTGCGTAGGATCCTACGGTCTTGGCGTGCATCCGTGCGTCGCTGCGGTCCGGTCCCAGGTCGACGGGCACGTGCACCTTCCGCCGACCACTGGCGACAACATCGATGTACTGTGGAGACCTCACGCCCCACGTGTTGAGCAATTCGGCGGTACGTCCACCCGGCCTCCCGCATGCCCACTATACGCCCTCGCTCAAAGTCCGTCATCTGCACATACGGTTCACGTCCACGCTGTCGCGGCATGCTACCAGTGTTAAAGACTGCGATGGAGCTCCGTATGCCACGGCAAACTGGCTGACACTGACGGCGGCGGTGCACAAATGCCGCGTAGCTAGCGCCATTCGACGGCCAACACCGCGGTTCCTGATGTGTCCGCTGTGCTGTGCGTGTGATCATTGCTTGTACAGCCCTCTCGCAGTGTCCGGGGCAAGTATGGTGGGTCTGACACACCGGTGTCAATGTGTTCTTTTTTCCATTTCCAGGAGTGTATAATGACAAAATACTGCATAAAATGAGAACTACCTTAAAAAGTGCTAATAGTTGTTTTCTGGTGTATGTGGCAATCTGACCACTAATTAAAACAGGAAAGAAGCAGCCACTTTGAGTACAAGTAAATGTGATTAACAGTTATGTACATTAAATAAAAGCCTGAGTCTCAGTTTACAGATATACAGAGAGATGATGACAAGCGGTCAGAATTGTAAAATTGTTTTTCAAGTAATTGTGCCTGTTTTGATCAATGACTAGAAAAGATTGAAACAGCCTTTCTCAGTTACATTAAAATAATGTCCTCAATTTCAGGTGAAGTATGGACAACACACTTGTCTCAACGTTATTTACAACAGATCAGAAATATTTTTCGAGGACAGTTACTGCTCACCTGTGAAAATATAAAATGCATTCAGCAGTCAAAGACAGAAATTTTTACAACGCTTTCTAGAGAAGAGACTTATCTGTAAACCAAAATACAGAGTGATACAAATAAAGTAAATTTATAAAATTGGACAGGATCGATCCTTGTTAAAGAACACCATAAGAAATGCTCATACATTTAGTGATTTCGAAGCAGTAATCCGCTGCTGACATCATGCGCAAGCGCATCTTCCGCATACTCTGTCCCGAGTTTTTTGCTGTTTCATTACGTTCGAGTGAGTGACAGCCGTAATTAATGACCAGTTGCATGCAACACAGAACGGCACTCACGATAAAACAGTGTTCATTGTCGAGTTTCATACGAAGCACGGTTCGTGGAAAATACACTCCTGGAAATGGAAAAAAGAACACATTGACACCGGTGTGTCAGACCCACCATACTTGCTCCGGACACTGCGAGAGGGCTGTACAAGCAATGATCACACGCACGGCACAGCGGACACACCAGGAACCGCGGTGTTGGCCGTCGAATGGCGCTAGCTGCGCAGCATTTGTGCACCGCCGCCGTCAGTGTCAGCCAGTTTGCCGTGGCATACGGAGCTCCATCGCAGTCTTTAACACTGGTAGCATGCCGCGACAGCGTGGACGTGAACCGTATGTGCAGTTGACGGACTTTGAGCGAGGGCGTATAGTGGGCATGCGGGAGGCCGGGTGGACGTACCGCCGAATTGCTCAACACGTGGGGCGTGAGGTCTCCACAGAACATTGATGTTGTCGCCAGTGGTCGGCGGAAGGTGCACGTGCCCGTCGACCTGGGACCGGACCGCAGCGACGCACGGATGCACGCCAAGACCGTAGGATCCTACGCAGTGCCGTAGGGGACCGCACCGCCACTTCCCAGCAAATTAGGGACACTGTTGCTCCTGGGGTATCGGCGAGGGCCATTCGCAACCGTCTCCATGAAGCTGGGCTACGGTCCCGCACACCGTTAGGCCGTCTTCCGCTCACGCCCAAACATCGTGCAGCCCGCCTCCAGTGGTGTCGCGACAGGCGTGAAGGGAGGGACGAATGTGTCGTCTTCAGCGATGAGAGTCGCTTCTGCCTTGGTGCCAATGATGGTCGTATGCGTGTTTGGCGCCATGCAGGTGAGCGCCACAATCAGGACTGCATACGACCGAGGCACACAGGGCCAACACCCGGCATCATGGTGTGGGAAGCGATCTCCTACACTGGCCGTACACCACTGGTGATCGTCGAGGGGACACTGAATAGTGCACGGTACATCCAAACCGTCATCGAACCCATCGTTCTACCATTCCTAGACCGGCAAGGGAACTTGCTGTTCCAACAGGACAATGCACGTCCGCATGTATCCCGTGCCACCCAACGTGCTCCAGAAGGTGTAAGTCAACTACCCTGGCCAGCAAGATCTCCGGATCTGTCCCCCATTGAGCATGTTTGGGACTGGATGAAGCGTCGTCTCACGCGGTCTGCACGTCCAGCACGAACGCTGGTCCAACTGAGGCGCCAGGTGGAAACGGCATCGCAAGCCGTTCCACAGGACTACATCCAGCATCTCTACGATCGTCTCGATGGGAGAATAGCAGCCTGCATTGCTGCGAAAGGTGGATATACACTGTACTAGTGCCGACATTGTGCATGCTCTGTTGCCTGTGTCTATGTGCCTGTGGTTCTGTCAGTGTGATCATGTGATGTATCTGACCCCAGGAATGTGTCAATAAAGTTTCCCCTTCCTGGGACAATGAATTCACGGTGTTCTTATTTCAATTTCCAGGAGTGTATGTGCGGAACTATTCGAGTTTAAGATTGAAAGTGACCCACCAAAATCTCAGAAAAGCCTGCAGTGCAAAACCGAGTCGGAAAATGGCCTCGAAACGGTCACCATTTCCAGTGGCTGATGTTCATTAAGTAAGGCGAAATCCGATGTCACTCGTATTGTGAATCTACATCTACATCCATACTCCGAAAGCCACCTGACGGTGTGTGGCGGAGGCTACTTTGAGTACCACTATCGGTTCTCCCTTCTATTCCAGTCTCTTATTGTTCGTGGAAAGAAGGATTGTCGGTATGCCTCTGTGTGGGCTCTAATCTCTGATTTTATCCTCATGGTCTCCTCGCGAGATATACGTAGGAGGGAGCAATATACTGCTTGACTCCTAGGTGAAGGAATGTTCTCGAAACTTCAACAAAAGCCCGTACCGAGCTACTGAGCATCTCTCCTGCAAAGTCTTCCACTGGAGTTTATTTATCTTCTCTGTAACTCTTTCGCGATTACTAAATGATCCTGTAACGAAGCGCGCTGCTCTCCGTTGGGTTTTCTCTATCTCTTATATCAACCCTATCTGGTACGGATCCCACACTGAGGAGCAATAAGCAGTGGGCAAACTAGTGTACTGTAACCTACTTCCTTTGTTTTCGAATTGCATTTCCTTAGGATTCTTCCAATGAATCTCAGTCTGCCATCTGCTTTACCGACGATCAACTTTATATGGTCATTCCATTTTAAATCACTCCTAATGCCTACTCCCAGATAATTTATGGAATTAACTGCTTCCAGTTGCTGACCTGCTATATTGTAGCTAAATGATAAAGGATCTTTGCTTCTATGTATTCGCAGCACATTACATTTGTTTACATTGGGATTCAATTGCCATTCCCTGCACAATGCGTCAATTCGTTGCAGATCCTCCTGCATTTCAGTACAATTTTCCATTGTTACAACCACTCGATATACTACAGCATCATCCGCAAAAGTCTCAGTGAACTTCCGATGGTATCCACAGGGTCATTTATATATATTGTGAATAGCAACGGTCCTACGACACTCCCCTTACTTCGGAAGGCTTCTCTCCATTGAGAATGACATGCTGCGTTCTATTATCTAGGAATTCTTCAATCCAATTACACAATTGGTGTGATAGTCAATATGCTCTTTGTTCATTAAACTACTGTGGGGAACTGTATCGAGCGCCTTACGGAAGTCAAGAAACGCGGCATGTTCCTGGGAACCTGTGTCTATGGCCCTCTGAGTCTCGTGGACGAATTGCGCGAGCTGGGCTTCACACGATCGTCTTTTTCGAAACCTACGCTGATTCCTGCAGAGCCTTTCTAGTCTCCAGGAAAGTCATTGTACTCGAACATAATACGTGTTCCAAAATTCTACAATTTATCGACGTTAGAGATATGGGTCTATAGTTCTGCACATCTGTTCGACGTCCCTTCCTAAAAACTGCGATGACCTGTGCCCTTTTCCAATCCTTTGGAACGCTACGCTCTTCTAGAGACCAACAATACAACGCTGCAAGAAGGGGGGCAAGTTCCTTCGCGTACTCTGTAAAATCGAACTGGTATCCCATCAGGTCCAACCGCCTTTCCTCTTTTGAGCGATTTTAATTGTTTCTCTATCCCTCTGTCGTCTATTTCGCTATCTACCATTTTGTCATCTGAGCGGCAATCTAGAGAGGGTACTACAGTGCAGTCTTCCTCTGTGAAACAGCTTTGGAAAAAGACATTTCGGCCTTTGTCATCCTCCGTTTCAGTACCATTTTGGTCACAGAGTGTCTGGACATTTTGTTTTATTCCACCTACCGCTTTGACGTAAGACCAAAATTTCTTAGGATTTTCTGCCAAGTCAGTACATAGAACTTTACTTTCGAATTCATTGAACGCCTCTCGCATAGCCCTCCTCACACTATATTACGTTTCGCGTAATTTTTGTCTGCAAGGCTTTCGCTATGTTTGTTTGTTGTGAAGTTCCCTTTGCTTCCGCTGCAGTTTCCTAACTCTGTTGTTGTACCACGGTGGCTCTTTTCCATCTCTTACGATCTTGCTTGGCATATACTCATCTAATGCATATTTTACGATGGTTCTGAACTTTGCCCACTGATCCTCAAAACTATCTGTACTTGAGACAAAACTTGTGTGTTGAGCCGTCAAGTACTCTGAAATCTGCTTTTTGTCACTTTTGCTAAACAGAAAAATCTTACTACCTTTTTTAATATTTCTATTTACGGCTGAAATCATCGATGCAATAACCGCATTATGATCGCTGTTTCCCTTTTTTGCGTTAACTGTTTCAAATAGTTCGTATCTGTTTGTCACCAGAATGTCTAATATGTTATCGCCACGAGTCGGTTCTCTGTTTAACTGTTGAAGGTAGTTTTCAGATAATGCACTTGAAAAGATTTCACTGGATTTTTTGTCCCTGCCACCCGTTATAAACGTTTGAGCCTCCCAGTCTATATCCGGCAAATTAAAATCTCCACCCAGAACTATAACATGGACGGGAAATCTACTCGAAATATTTTTCAAATTTTCCTTCAGGTGCTCTGCCACAACAGCTACTGAGCCAGGTGGCCTATAGAGACATCCAACTATCATGTTTGAGCCTGCTTTAACCGTGACCTTCGCCCAAATTATTTCTTATTTCGGATTTCCGTCAATTTCCTTCGATACTATTGTACTTTTTATCGCTATAAACACGCCTCCCCTTTCACTGTCAAGTCACTCTCTGCGGCATACATTCCAACCTGAGTTTAGAATTTCATTACTGTTTACGTCTGGCTTCAGCCAACTTTCTGTCCCTAGAACTATATGGGCGTTGTGACCGTTTATTAATGAGAGCAGTTCTCGGACATTTCTATAGACGCTCCTGCAGTTTACTATTAGGACATTAATAATGTTATTCCCTGTTACGTTTTGCCTACTACTACCTTGTCGCGTCTCAGCAGGCGTCTTGTCGGACCTACGGAGGGAATTCTCTTACATAAAAAACCCACATGTGCACTCCACACGTACTCCGCTACCCTTGTAGCCGTTTCCTGCGTGTATTGCAGGCCTGACCAATTCAGGGGGGACCCTACATTTCTCCACCCGATAGCAGAGGTCGAGAAATTTGCACCCCAATCTCCGCAGAATCGTCTGAGCCTCTGGTTTAAGCCTTCTACTCGGCTCCAAACCAGACGAATACAATCGGTTCTGGGAACGATGCTACAAATAGTTAGCTCAGATTCCACCCCGCGAGAGACGCTATCCGCCTTCACGAACTCCGCCAACCGCCTGTATGAACCGAGAATGACCTCTGAACCCAGACGGCAGTAGTCATTGGTGCCGACATGAGCAACAATTTGCAGTCGGGTGCACCAAGAGCTCTCTATCGCCGCCGGCAGGGCCTCCACATCTCTGATGAGGCCCCCCAGCAAGCAGACACAGTGAACACTGGCCTTCTTCCCCGACCTTTCCACTATCTCCCTAAGACTATCACCCGCCTAATGCTGGAGCTCCCAATCACTAATAAACCCCTCCTCCCGTGTGCCTGCTCGGACCTTGCTGAAGAAGCGGTGACATGTCCACTCACAGGCAGAGCGGGCGATGATACACGGCCAGACTCCACATTGAACCACCGCCTCGTGCGCCACGAACGCCGCTGAACCCACCACTCACCTTGGGGAGAGGGTGGCCCAATCGCGCCCGGTACCCACGAAGATGTCTCGACAGCAGGGACTGTGGGCGAAGCATGTAAAACCTGGGGTGCACCATGCATACACCAGACTCTCCACTGCCGCTACACTCCGAGGCAGCAGCCTGAAGACGACTGACAGCGGAGATCAACACGTTCAGCTGCTCGCTAACAGCGGCCAGCTCCTCCTGCGTTCGTACACAGCAGGCACACATCCTACCCACCCTAAGAAATCAATTTACTGTAGAGCGTTAATCAACTTTTAACTAGACGGCTAATTCACTAAAGGCGGCTGATAGCTGACTAAACTGTGGTTACTAGAAACATATTGTAAAAAAAAAACTATGAAAATACCAACGCTTGCACTACTGGCACTACAGCTGACTGAAGGGACTATTCAAAACATACACGAAATCTATGGAATACTATTACTAGTACTCGAAAATTAACGCTTCCTAAACAAAAACACACGGAAGAAGAAGAGACAAGTAAGAAAAATTCAGTTAATACTTAAATGTGTTCAGATGTGAAGCAGACGACAGTTACGACGACACTGACACTACTGGCACTATGGCTAACTAAAGAGACTATCTGAGTGTATTCCAAACATACACGAATTCTATGGCATACTATTACTAGTACTCGAATATTAAAGCTTCCTAAAACAAAAACACACGGAAGAAGAAGAGACAAGTAAGAAAAATTCAGTTAATACTTAAATGTGTTCAGATGTGAAGCAGACGACAGTTACGACGACACACACTACTGGCACTATGGCTAACTAAAGAGACTATCTGAGTGTATTCAAAACATACACGAATTCTATGGCATACTATTACTAGTATTCGTACACTAAAGCTTCCTAAAACAAAAACACACGGAAGAAGAAGAGACAAGTAAGAAAAATTCAGTTAATACTTAAATGTGTTCAGATGTGAAGCAGACGACAGTTACGACGACACTGACACTACTGGCACTATGGCTAACTAAAGAGACTATCTGAGTGTATTCCAAACATACACGAATTCTATGGCATACTATTACTAGTACTCGAATATTAAAGCTTCCTAAAACAAAAACACACGGAAGAAGAAGAGACAAGTAAGAAAAATTCAGTTAATACTTAAATGTGTTCAGATGTGAAGCAGACGACAGTTACGACGACACTGACACTACTGGCACTATGGCTAACTAAAGAGACTATCTGAGTGTATTCCAAACATACACGAATTCTATGGCATACTATTACTAGTATTCCAACATTAAAGCTTCCTAAAACAAAAACACACGGAAGAAGAAGAGACAAGTAAGAAAAATTCCGTTAATACTCAAATGTGTTCAGATGTGAAGCAGACGACAGTTACGACGACACTGACACTACTGGCACTATGGCTAACCAAAGAGACTATCTGACTGTATTCCAAACATACATGAATTCTATGGCATACTATTACTAGTATTCCAACATTAAAGCTTCCTAAAACAAAAACACACGGAAGAAGAAGAGACAAGTAAGAAAAATTCCGTTATTACTCAAATGTGTTCAGATGTGAAGCAGACGACAGTTACGACGACACTGACACTACTGGCACTATGGCTAACTAAAGAGACTATCTGAGTGTATTCCAAACATACACGAATTCTATGGCATACTATTACTAGTATTCCAACATTAAAGCTTCCTAAAACAAAAACACACGGAAGAAGAAGAGACAAGTAAGAAAAATTCAGTTAATACTTAAATGTGTTCAGATGTGAAGCGGACGACAGTTACGACGACACTGACACTACTGGCACTATGGCTAACTAAAGAGACTATCTGAGTGTATTCCAAACATACACGAATTCTATGGCATACTATTACTAGTATTCCAACATTAAAGCTTCCTAAAACAAAAACACACGGAAGAAGAAGAGACAAGTAAGAAAAATTCAGTTAATACTTAAATGTGTTCAGATGTGAAGCAGACGACAGTTACGACGACACTGACACTACTGGCACTATGGCTAACTAAAGAGACTATCTGAGTGTATTCCAAACATACACGAATTCTATGGCATACTATTACTAGTATTCCAACATTAAAGCTTCCTAAAACAAAAACACACGGAAGAAGAAGAGACAAGTAAGAAAAATTCAGTTAATACTTAAATGTGTTCAGATGTGAAGCGGACGACAGTTACGACGACACTGACACTACTGGCACTATGGCTAACTAAAGAGACTATCTGAGTGTATTCCGAACATACACGAATTCTATGGCATACTATTACTAGTACTCGAACATTAAAGCTTCCTAAACCAAAAACACACAGAAGAAGAGACAAGTAAGAAAAATTCAGTTAATACTTAAATGTGTTCAGATGTGAAGCAGACGACAGTTACGACGACACTGACACTACTGGCACTATGGCTAACTAAAGAGACTATCTGAGTGTATTCCGAACATACACGAATTCTATGGCATACTATTACTAGTACTCGAACATTAAAGCTTCCTAAACCAAAAACACACAGAAGAAGAGACAAGTAAGAAAAATTCAGTTAATACTTAAATGTGTTCAGATGTGAAGCAGACGACAGTTACGACGACACTGACACTACTGGCACTATGGCTAACTAAAGAGACTATCTGAGTGTATTCCAAACATACACGAATTCTATGGCATACTATTACTAGTATTCCAACATTAAAGCTTCCTAAACAAAAGCACACGGAAGAAGAAGAGACAAGTAAGAAAAATTCAGGTAATACTTAAATGTGTTCAGATGTGAAGCAGACGACAGTTACGACGACACTGACACTACTGGCACTATGGCTAACTAAAGAGACTATCTGAGTGTATTCCGAACATACACGAATTCTATGGCATACTATTACTAGTACTCGAACATTAAAGCTTCCTAAACCAAAAACACACGGAAGAAGAGACAAGTAAGAAAAATTCAGTTAATACGTAAATGTGTTCAGATGTGAAACAGACGACAGTTACGACGACACTGACACTACTGGCACTATGGCTAACTAAAGAGACAGAGTGTATTCCAAACATACACGAATTCTATGGCATACTATTACTAGTACTCGAACATTAAAGCTTCCTAAACCAAAAACACACGGAAGAAGAGACAAGTAAGAAAAATACAGTTAATACTTAAATGTGTTCAGATGTGAAGCAGACGACAGTTACGATGGCAGTGACACTACTGGCACTATGGCTAACTAAAGAGACTATCTGAGTGTATTCCAAACATACACGAATTCTATGGCGTACTATTACTAGTACTCGTACATTAAAGCTTCCTAAACCAAAAACACACGGAAGAAGAGACAAGTAAGAAAAATTCAGTTAATACGTAAATGCGTTCAGATGTGAAACAGACGACAGTTACGACGACACTGACACTACTGGCACTATGGCTAACTAAAGAGACTATCTGAGTGTATTCCAAACATACACGAATTCTATGGCATACTATTACTAGTACTCGTACATTAAAGCTTCCTAAACCAAAAACACACGGAAGAAGAGACAAGTAAGAAAAATTCAGTTAATACGTAAATGTGTTCAGATGTGAAGCAGACGACAGTTACGACGACACTGACACTACTGGCACTATGGCTAACTAAAGAGACTATCTGAGTGTATTCCAAACATACACGAATTCTATGGCATACTATTACTAGTACTCGAACATTAAAGCTTCCTAAACCAAAAACATACGGAAGAAGAGACAAGTAAGAAAAATTCAGTTAATACTTAAATGTGTTCAGATGTGAAGCAGACGACAGTTACGATGGCAGTGACACTACTGGCACTATGGCTAACTAAAGAGACTATCTGACTGAATTCCAAACATACGCGAAATCAATGTAACACTATTACTAGTACTCTGAAATTAAAGCTTCCTAAAAGCAAAAACACACGGAAGAGGTAGTGACAAGTATGAAAAATACTGTTAATACTTAAATGTGTGCAGATGTGGTATCACCGCCAGACACCATACTTGCTAGGCGGTAGCCTTTAACTTGGCCGTGGCCCGTTCGTATTCGTCGGACCCACGTATCGCTACTATCAGTGATTGCAGACCGAGCGCCGCCACACGGCAGGTCCAGAGAGACTTCGTAGCACTCGCCCCAGTTGTACAGCCGACTTTGGTAGCGATGGTTCACTGACTAAATGCGCTCTTATTTGCCGAGACGATAGTTTAGCATAGCCTTCAGCTACGTCATTTGTTACGACCTAGCAAGGCGCCATTACCAGTTACTATTGATATTGTGAATCATGTACCGTCAAGGGCGACGTCCAGCATCAATGGATTAAAGTTATGTATACCACCAGCTACGTCCGTTTTTCTAAATTCTAATTTCCTCGTCCTGTTCCAGACCTCACGCCAGCCTGCGTGAGCTAAAACTCGTGCCTTTCGGCCTCCTCTAGTGACACGGTGTTGGCTCTCCTGCCAACCACAACATTGGTGACGAGGAAAAACCGCGTTCTTGTCGATATTGCCCTGATTTACTTGTGTAATGGCTTCGCCACAATTCCAGATTTACTGTCCGAATTTTATCGCTTACAGAATCAGCAGACGCAGGCCTTACTGGATGCCCTTGGACAGCTCGTCCAGGGGCAACGTGCGATGCAAAACGATATGGCAGCAGCCGCTCCACCGCTAACGCAGCCACAACACGCAGTTGCACCAACTTTTCGACCTTTAGATGCTGTACTGGAAAGCTGGACGGAGTGGTCACGCCAATTTGGATTCCATCTCGCCGCCTACAGAATCTAAGGTAACGAGCGGCAGACTATTTTGTTATCATCAGTCGGGGTGAACACATACCGTGTGACAGTCTAATTATTTCCCCGACGCGACATAGCAACTCTGTCCTACGAAGAAATTTTGTCTGCACTAGATGCATATTTCAAAGAATCAGTCAATGTATTTGCGAAACGGTATACCTTCTTTCGTACAAAACGTACGGCAGGTCAGACTAATCGGGAGTGGGTTGCAACCTTGCAAGGCCTTACTAGGGATTGTGGTTTTGAGTGTCAATGTGGACTCCCTTATTCAGATACCTCGGATACCATGGTACGTGATGCAATTGCACAGAACGTTTCTGATGTTCGTATAAGGGAACAGATTTTGAAACTAGTCAATCCCTCCCTTCAACAAGTGATGGACATATTGGATCGGCAGGACACACTTGATTTTGCTCAGGAATCATTTGAAACTTCACCAGCCGTGTGTCAGGTTAACCGACCCGCCAGGCGAGCTGCACGGAGCAGTAAACAGCCCTCGCGGCCGACCGCGCCGCTGCCGCCAGGCTCTCAGCCACGTGTGCCGCGCCGGCAAGCAAATGCAGTGCTAAAATCATGCCCGCGGTGCGCTACTAGACATTCGCGTGAGAATTGCCCGTCATGCCAAGTTATTTGCTTTTTCTGTAATAAAGACGAACATGTTCAGAATGTTTGCCAGATCGGAAACTCACAACCATTCCAGGCCCTTTGCTCAGGCTCGTGAAACTTCGCCCATGGAAATTCATGTAGTTCATTCCACTCTGCTCAGTGCCACTCTCTCTAACAGTGACTGTGTTCGTCCCACAAATAGTGTGCGTCGACATCGCCGGAAATCCCGTCAAGTCGCAAGTCATTATGTGCCAGTGTCAGTTCACGTTGCACGAGACAGTCGCTCTTGTCGTCAGCAGGACAATAAACTTTTTGTAGACTTGGACATTATCGGCAAAGTGATACCATTCCAGCTCGATACCGGAGCTGCAGTTTCACTGATCAATCAAGACACGTACAAACTGCTGGGCACACCTCCGTTGCGTGCCGCGATTGTTAAGTTAACTAGTTATTCAGGTCAAGAGATCCCTGTGTTAGGACAGTGCAGCCTTCTTGCAACATACAAAGGACAAACAAAACTTGTGTCATTTTATGTCCTTCGTTCTTCTTCTGCAGTGAACTTGTTTGGTTTCGATTTATTTCAGTTGTTTAACTTGTCTATAGTAAATCAGGTTCTATCAGTGAACCAGACTGTGCCTTCCGACAGTGTTTCTCGTCTATGTGAAGAATTTGCAGACATTTTTGCACCGGGCCTTGGTACCGCTAAGAACTATAAAGCACATTTGGAACTGAAAGTAAACGCACAACCGAAATTTTTCAGAGTGCGCAATGTTTCCCACGCATTGCGAGATGAGGTCGCAAAAACATTACACGATTTGGAATCACAAGGTGTAATTGAACGTGTGCAGGCTTCTCACCCTTAGTAATTTTGCCAAAACCTTAGGGAAAATTGAGACTTTGTGTGGACTTCAAGGCAACAGTGAATCCACAACTAGTGATTGCAACTTTTCCTTTACCCCACCCGGAAGATCTTTTTGACAAACTGTGCCTGGGTAAACATTTTTCGAAGTTGGTCCTCGCAGATGCGTACTTGCAAATACTGGTGGACGAAGAATCCCAGCGCGTTTTGGTGATTAACAGGCATCTTGGGTTGTATCAATTCAAACGACAGCCATTCGGGCGTGCATCCGCCCCTGCATTGTTTCAGCAATATCTACAAACTGTTTGTGCGTCGGTCCCTACTGCAGCAAATTATCTGGACGATACTGTGATCTCCGGAAAGACGGAAGAAGAACATTTGGCCAATCTCAGAACATTATTTCAGGTCTTGCGACAAAATGGGCTTCGCTTGCGGAAGGATAAATGTGTGTTTTTTGCTCGTGATTTGCCATATCTGGGACATGTACTCAATGCCCAAGGCAAACATTCCAGTCCCACGCACCTTCGTGCCATACAAGACTTGCCTTCGCCGCAGAATTTGAAGCAGCTACAGAGTGTGCTGGGAAAAATAAATTACTATAACAGATATGTGCCACATGCCTCTTCCATTTCAGCTCCGCTTCATCGCTTACGCCGTAAAGGTGTTCCGTTCGTCTGGACGACGGAATGCGAACACGCCTTTCGCCAGTTGAAATCGGCGTTGCTTTCCAATACTTGCTTTACGCCATTCGATCACCAGAAGCCCCTTTTGTTGATGGCGCATGCATCGGATTTCGGGATCGGTGCTGTGCTTCCGCACAAAGATGGATCGCACGATCGGCCTATTGCCTTTGCGTCCAAATTGCTCTCGTCTGCGCAAAGAAATTATTCACAGATCGAGAAAGAAGCATTGGCTCTCGTATTTGGTGTTAAAAAGTTTCATGATTTCTTGTATGGTCGTCACTTTACCATAATCACAGACCACAAACCTTTGACATCGCTTTTTCATCCGACCAAGCCTGTACCTCCACGTACAGCGCAGAAATTCATTCGCTGGTCTATTTTCCTCTCGCAGTACTGCTACGATATCTTGTATCGGTCCACTGCTAAGCACGGAAACGCCGATGCGTTGTCCCGCTTGCCTCTTGCTGAGGATAGGGCATTCGATTCCTCCGAAGTTGCTTGCATGTTCATTGATGTGGAAACCGATGACGTGGTCGATTCGTTTCCGATTGATTTTCGTCGTGTAGCTACAGCCACAGCTGCCGACCCTGTCCTTGCTACCGTTCTGCATTTTGTTGCTATGCAATGGCCCTTGTCAAAGTCACGGATCGGGGACCCGTTGGTTCGCCGATTTTTTGCTCACAAAGAGAGACTTTTTGTTCGACGTGGTGTTTTGCTGTTGCGTTCTGATAATGATCAGTACAGGGTCGTGGCCCCACGTTCGTTACAGTCCTCTGTCTTACAGCTTCTCCACCAAGGACATTGGGGTATAATACGAACGAAACAACTTGCTCGTCAGCACTGTACTTGGTTCGGAATCAATGCCGCGATTACGAATATGTGCTCTTCTTGCATGGCGTGTGCCGAACAACCATCAGCACCACCGCGGAAATTCTTTGCATGGCCAACAGCCACATCCCCTTGGCAACGCTTACACATCGATTTTGCTGGTCCATTCTGGAATGCTCGATGGTTGGTTGTGGTAGATTCATTCAGTAATTTTCCTTTTGTTGTCCGGATGTCTTCCACGACGTCATCTGCCACCATCCAAGGGTTATCTGCTATCTTTTGCATTGAAGGTCTTCTGCGGACTATTGTTTCCGACAATGGCCCACAATTCACGTCCGCAGAATTTCAGTAATTCTGCAAGGCCAATGGTATTAAACATATGACGTCCGTGCAGTTTTCGCCACAGTCAAACGGTGCCGCTGAACGATTGGTCAGGACGTTCAAGTCACAGATGTTGAAGTTGAAAGAGTCGCATTCTTGGGAGGACGCGTTACTGCTTTTTGTCCTCGTATCGCTCTCAGCCCCGAGATGGTCGCTCGCCGGCTGAGTTGCTCCACGGTCGTCATCATCGAACCTTGATGTCTTTGCTACACCCGCCGCATCAGGTTCCTGTGCAGCGGCAGCCACCTGCTTTTGCTCCAGGCGAAGTTGTCTACTATCGCCACTATCGAGGTTCACGGCGTTGGCTCGAAGGGCGCATTCTTCGCTGCCTCGGCCGCGCTATGTATCTGGTTTTGGGGGCCTCTGGTGTGGTGCGTCGGCATCTCAATCAGTTGCGCCTGTGTCGTCGCACGGGATCAGCCGCTCCCCAGCCTGCTTTCAGCGACGGTGCCATCCGGTCAGCGCCCTGGGGACCCATCTACTGGCTCGCCTCAGCCCCAGGTGTTACCGACGCTGCCTTCCATTTTGCCCCATGGCGACGCGCCGCCGCCGCCGCCTGTTCTCCCGCCGGCGACGCCCGCAGTAGACGCTTCGCTGCAGCCGCCGGGCGCCTCCCTGGGTCACGCGCCGCCGATCGCTTCCTGGGACCAGTTGTCCTCCGACATGGAACTCTTGCCAGCTCCGGACCATGTGTCGTCTTCGCCCGTCGGGTTCCCCGGCCCAATGGAGGTCGACCCTTCGGCCCCTCCTGTCTCTCTACGGGCGCATACACCGCATGTTGTCGTGCACCCTGGAGCAGGTTTTCAGGCGTTTCCTAGCTCCCCGCGGTCCGAATGGCAGGGTGCGGGTGGCACAGCCTCGCCTGTTGTTAGGCTCCCCACCTCGTCGCATACGTCAACATGGGGTCCTCCCCACGCTGGGCGGAAGCCTTATACCGTACGCCGATTTGCGGGGGAGGAATGTGGTGTCACCGCCAGACACCACACTTGCTAGGTGGTAGCCTTTAAATCGGCCGCGGTCCAGTAGTATACGTCGGACCCGCGTATCGCCACTATCAGTGATTGCAGACCGAGCGCCGCCACACGGCAGGTCTAGAGAGTCTTCGTAGCACTCGCCCCAGTTGTACAGCCGACTTTGGTAGCGATGGTTCACTGACTAAATACGCTCTTATTTTCCGAGACGATAGTTTAGTATAGCCTTCAGCTACGTCATTTGCTACGACCTAGTAAGGCGCCATATTCCGTTACTATTGATATTGTGAATCATGTACCGTCAAGTGCGACGTTCAGCATTAATGGATTAAAGTTATGTATTCCACCAGCTACGTCCGTTTTTCTAAATTCTAATTTCCTTGTCCTGTTCCAGACCTCACGCCAGCCTGCGTGACCTAAAACGCGTGCCTTTCGGCCTCCTCTAGTAACACGGTGTTGGCTCTCCTGCCAACCACAACAGCAGATGTGAAGCAGTCGGCAGTTACGACGACACTATGGCTTACTACAGGGACTATCTTACTGTATTCAAAGCATACGCGAAATCAATGGAACACTATTACTACTACTCGAAAATACTGACTGTATTCCAAACATACACGAAATCTATGGAATACTATTACTAGTACTCCAACATTAAAGCTTCCTAAAGGCAAAAACACACGGAAGAAGAAGAGACAAGTAAGAAAAATACAGTTAATACTTAAATGTGTGCAGATGTGAGGCAGACGACAGTTACGACGACACTGACTACTGGCACTATGGCTGACGAAAGAGACTATCTGACTGTATTCCAAACATACAGGAAATCTATGGTCTACTATTACTAGTACTCGAACATTAAAGCTTCCTAAAACAATAACACACGGAAGAAGAAGAGACAAGTAAGAAAAATACATTCAATACTTAAATGTGTGCAGATGTGAAGCAGACGACAGTTACGACGACACTGACACTACTGGCACCATGGCTAACTAAAGAGACTATCTGACTGTATTCCAAACATACACGAAATCTATGGAATACTATTACTAGTACTCGAAAATTGAAGCTTCCTAAAAACACACGGAAGAAGAAGTGAAAAGTAAGTGAAATATAGTTAATACTTAAATGTGTGCTGATGTGAAGCAGACGGCAGTTACTACGACACTGACACTACTGGCACTATGGGTGACTAAAGGGACTATCTGACTGTACTCTAAACATACACGAAATCTATGGAATAGAATTACTAGTACTCGAAAATTAAAGCTTCCTTAAAGCAAAAACACACGTAAGAAGTAGTGACAAGTAAGAAAAATACAGTTAATACTTAAATTAACGTATCTCGCTGCACAGCAGATGTGAAGCAGACGGCAGTTACGACGACATTTTACTGATCAGTTTTATTTTGCCCAATCTGTACATACTGCATGAAGAATAAGTGAACCTTTGAGTCTGGAGATCAAAAATACACGGGAGTGAAAAGTGGTTGTGAAAAAGACTACTAATGATCATTTAGACTGACATAGTTCTTTATGTGGAGGTACTCGAAACGTAGGTGAGGGAGGAACTCCATGGAATACGCATCAAAGGAACAGATAGTTTTCTGGGCATGCGCTTACATCATACAGGAGCGGCTTCTGGGAAAAAAAGACGTTCTATGGCAGGAGTAAAGTGCAGTTTATGAACTTACAGGGTGACAATTATTTAACTATATGAGAAAAACGTAAATAAGTTACAAACTACCGCATGCGCCGACTTTATTCAACCTATAAACGTCACTACAGATATTCGGATTTAGGTTACATGTTCGATATGCCATCATTGGCGATGATGTGACGCAGACGAATAGCGAAATTCAGTATGAGCCGCCGAAGTGTTGGAACATCGATGCTGTCGATGACCCCTTGAATGGCTGTTTTCAGGTCAGATACGGTTTTGTGGTTATTGCTTGACATCTTGTCTTTAATATAGCCCCACAAGAAGGAGTCGCACGTGTTCAGATCCGGAGAATATGGCGGCCAATCGAGGTCCATGCCAGTGGTCTCTGGGTACCCCAGAGTCAAAATGCGGTCCCCAAAGTGCTCCTCCAGTACATCGAACACTCTCGTGTTTCGATGGGGTCGAGCTCCGTCTTGCATGTCGAAATCAGGATTGCTTTGGATAATGGGGATTAAATCATCTTCCAAAATCTTCACATACCTTTGGGTAGTCACCGTGTCATCAAAGAATATCGCACCGACTATTCTATGAATGGACAATGCACACCACACAGTCAACCGCTGAGGGTGAAGAGACTTCTCGATAGTGAAATGCCGATTCTCAGTCCCCAAATGCGCCAGTTATGCTTATTGACGAACCCATCCAAAACAAAGTGGACTTTGTCGCTAAACCAAACCATACAGCGGATACTAATTCCATCATGCCCCTCGACCAACCATGCTGTTATAATGTCCTGACGCAAACCGTTCAGAAGTTATGGCGATTTTATTGCGAATAGTTCAATAATTTTCATTCTGTACTTTTGTGTTGGGAGCTCTCGTAAAATTTGGTTACAACTACCCTGCTGGCCACCGTAAATGCAACACCCTGAAAGAAGCATCCGAATCAAGTGAAATTTACACCATGGGTTTGCAGCGATGAGATATGCAACTGATTAGAATTTCAGCGCAGGCGCACATCACGCGCGCCTGTGGCGCCACCTCATAGCGCCATTTAAGGCTTTCGACGAGTGTACGTTCGGCACGTGTGTTTACCTTGTGGTTGTTTCACAAGACGATCAGTTATGCCTCGTAGACAACAGCGAACATCTTTTGATCAAGTATCCGAGTTCGACAGAGGAAGGATACTGGCTTACCGAGATTGTGGATTATCATACAGAGAAATCGCTAGTCGTGTTGGACGAAACCAAACAACTGTAATGCGGATATGTAACCGTTGGATGCAGGAGGGTACGACGGACCGACGTGGTCGATCACATTCACCTCGGTGCACCACTGCACGTGCTGATAGGCAAATTGTGCGCATGGCAGTGACGGATCGCTCAGTGACATCCCGAACCATAGCACAGCACATTGCATCTGTAACACATCATCCAGTGTCTGCGCGTACCATTCGACGCCGTTTACAGCAGAGTGGTCTGTCCGCATGACGTCCATTGCTTCGTCTACCATTGACGCAGAACCACAGACGTCTCCGTCGCCAATTGTGTCATGACAGACGGGTGTGGATGGCAGAATGGAATGACGTTGTCTTTACTGACGAGGCACGCTTCTGTCTGCACCACCACGATGGTCGGATTCGAATGTGGAGACACCGTGGAGAGAGGATGCTGGACAGCTGCATTATGCACCGCCACACTGGTCTTGCACCGGGTATTATGGTATGGGGCGGTATTGGATATTACTCTCGCACGCCTCTAGTACGCATTGCCGGTACTTTAAATAGCTGGCGCTACATATCCGAGGTGCTGGAGCCAGTTGTCCTTCCTTACCTTCAGGGCTCGGCCACAGCCATATTTCAACAGGATAATGCGCGACCACACGTGGCACGCATTGTCCAAAGGTTCTTCGTCAATAACCAGATTGAATTGCTTCCCTGGCCGGCTCACTCTCCGGATCTTTCGCCGATAGAAAACATGTGGTCCATGGTTGCTCAACGAGTGACCCAGATTACATCCCCAGCTGCCACACCAGATGATCTTTGGCAACGTGTGGAAGCTGCTTGGGCTGCTGTACCCCAGGAACACATCCAACGTCTCTTTGACTCAATGCCGAGACGTGTGGCAGCGGTGATCTCCAACAATGGCGGCTACTCTGGCTACTGATTCTGGCAGGAACCACATGTCACAGACGTCTGTAAACGTAATCATTTGATAACACAACTGTGCCAGTAGAGGAAACCTCCATCTGAGAAAGGAAACGGTCAGTTACCATGCCTCAACAGGCTGACTCAGTCCCATGAGGTGATGAAATACAATAAAATAGCTGGAGATTATTTGATGTGCATTACAGCGGTAACCGTCTCATGCTATCGCATTAACACAATAAAATAAATTTTATTGTGCTACCTCTTGTCTTTCTTGGTGTTGCATTTATGGTGGCCAGCAGTGTATTACGGATTTTCCTCTTACGTTAGGCACGTTCATTACACGTATGCCGAACGTGATGTCCACGACATTCGTTGTCATACTCTATCACGCTCCCATGACCACTGAACAATCTGTGACGAATCGTAGAGCTTTTCTTTCAGGTCTCCTTCTGTCCCAGACAGACGAATAGTGCTCGCTAATGGGTTACCAGACCTCTTTCGTGCTGAATTACGCTTCCCTAGGATACTGGTATCAGTTCATCACACAAGTGTATACGATCTTTACAGTTACTCTCAGATATTTGAACATAGTGAGTGAAACCAGTTGCTGATCGAAGAACGTGCGTTACCGAACCTTTGCTTCGTCACTCATAAACACGTCAACCATTTTACTGAGATTCATAGTGCCACGGCTGATAGTCTCTCCAGATCTCGGCTTGGAGCTTACACTTTACCACTGAAGATATCGCCACTCAAAAGACGTTTAGTCCTAATCTTTCTTACACACTTACTATCCGTCTTGCTATCATATTGAAATTATCTGAACCTTCAGCAGCAAACTGACTTAGAAAACTTAACTACTAATTAGAAAAAGAAAAGAAATTCACAATCGATCAAAATTACTAACAGGCCCAACGTGGTTTAAACATTTTGATCATGCTTTACACTTATAAAACGTTGATTTTTAGTCAGAATGTGAAGTACTCGAGTTAACGAACAACCGAGTGAACTCGAAAGGTACTGCTGTGTTCTGAGCAAAATACCGAACGGCTAAACCGTTACTGTAGTACGGCGGCTATAGCAGGGCAGGAAATGGCTACAGCTAGTAGCGGTCGCGAACGCTGACGATGCTGTATGCTGCATGTGCAGATCCGCCTCGAAACTCAGACAGAATGGGACGGATGTGGCGACAGCGGGACTTTTTCTGGGCTGATGGCCGCCACACGCCGGTACTCTTCCGACTTAAAAAAGTAGAGCTGTTGCCAACTACGTGCAAGGCGAAGGGACTGAGTCAGCCTGTTGAGGCATGGTAACTGACCGTTTCCTTTTTCAGATGGAGGTTTCCTCTACTGGCACAGTCCCAACAGTGAGAATGACGGTTTACTATATCACTGCGCCTCCCTCGAGGAAGAAGACGACCGCTTTCTCAGTGTGTTAGGGACGATGCATGAAACATCAAGAGGAAAAGAAACGAGGGATGGCTTACATAAATCGTTAAAGGTGATGAAATACAATAAAATAGCTGGAGATTATTTGATGTGCATTACAGCGGTAACTGTCTCATGCTATCGCATTTGTGACGTGTCTTTCCTGAGCCAAAACTTTTCTTACTCTATCTTTTCTTAATGCACTGCATACTTTTATCAGATTTAAATTTTCTTTCTCTTTTGATTTTTGCAGTAAGGGAAGATACGTTGCAATTGGTGACTTGCCACTGGAGAAATTGTATGTACATGTATTACAAATACTTTGTCTGATACATCTAATATGCTGATACGATGCCTGGAGGAAATAGCGAAATGAGTTCAAGGAAAAATGAAAGTTGGAAAAGAAGCATCAATTTGAATGTACTGGAAACTGAAAAGGAGAATATCTAGAATTACAGAAACATATTGCAGCTACCGCAACAAACAACAAAAATATCAGATACGGCAATCCTCGGCTTATATTTGCTCTTAAATGTTAAGAACTTGAGGTTTCTCTTCTCTCTGAAAAATCCGTAAAGTATTTTAAATTGCAACTGATTTTTTAAGTAACTCGAATCGTAATTGAATAAACTCACTAGTTTACTGACACACCGTTGATTTGTTCGTCATGAAAGTATCCTGAACTGATCACCTGACTGATTGCCCATTTATTTTTAATCGACTCTTGCTTTGTTTGCGGCTTCGTACGCTTCTCTGCTCATGGTGGTCCTGGGAAGGTTACAATCAATACTTTCAAGAAATTTCATTTACAATAATTATCCCTTATTACATTTTAATTTTTTATTTTAATAATTATATTTGCAGAAACATACACTTAAATTTAAATACAGAAAGATTGCAACCTGTCGTCGCATATATGAGTAATGAAATTTTCAGAAATACGATAAACAAATCTTTAATGACTCCCTAAATGCTATTAATTAGTATGCTCTTAAACATAATGACAGTTGCTTGCACCCCCTCTTAATTTATTTGGTTTGTCGTTCGACGAAATTCAAGGTGTCTGAGGAGGAATGGTCAGTATTCAAGGACATGACATATAGTGCTGCTCAAACCATTGTAGCACGGATCTTGCTCCGTGACATGGACAATTGTACTGCTGAAAGATGACATCGCTGTCGGGGAAGACATTAAGCATGAAAGAATGCAGGCGGTTCGCAGCTGACGACGTGTCTTCGATTGCTACCACAGGTCCCATTCAAAAGTTGCAGAAAGTCTCCCATGGAATAATACAACTCCTACCAGCCTGTGTCCGTGGCATGTTGCTCGTTTCGGGCCGCCGTTCACCTCGATAACGGCGTTTGGGGAGACGACCAGCGACCTAGTGTAGAAAAAATGTGATTCACCCGAAGAGCCGACGCGTTTCCACTGATCGACGGTTGAATCCCGATGGTACCTAGCCCAATGCAATCGTAATTGACTATGTTTTTGGGTCAACGTGTGAACACATAGGGGTGGTCTGCTGTGGAGCTCCATGTTCAACAATATACGAAGAACGGTGTGCTCCGGAACACTTGTACGTGCACCAGCATTGTGTCACAGATCGCCATCTATGCCACTTTACAGAGCAGACAAGCCTCCGAACCTCACCTTCTGTGACCAGTCGTGGACGTCCAACCATTTAACGCCTAGTGGTAGTTTCACTGTCTGTCTGCCTCTCCTTAGATCCTCACGACGGTAGAATCAGAACATTCGACCAGCTTCGCTGTTTTCGAGATACCCACTTACAGGATCTGCGTAATAATAATCTGCTAGTTGTCTAAACAGTGTATCTCAATGGATTTCCCCATCTGCAGACCATATCGTCGCTAGGGTGACTCCCGTCCGTGTCTGCTCCGCTTACATGTTTTGTCTACCGTATCACAAGCCCGCAACGCCTCTAAGTGGCATCCAACATCGCGTTGGGCAGTGGTTATAAATATCTTCTGGTAAACCTTCCGGGATGTAAGGTCGTGGTCCATGAAACTCTTCAGCTCCTAACGTTTCGTCCAGAGCTGCGCTGGACATCTTCAGAGCGGTGTTTCTCCTCCGGTGAGCCTTTACAAACTGTGCAAGTCACTGCTTTACAAACTGACCAATGGTCATAAATGTTTTGGCTGATCAGTGTATGAACATAATGGAGAATGTGTAGAATGCCTGGTGAGATGTAAGAAAGGAGCTTATAAAAATTAAATATGTGTTTGTGAAACAAAATACCGGACTCTAAAATGCAAGAATGAAAAAACAATGAAAACAGCAAAATCACTGCCAAGAACTAAAGATACAACAATAAATGTTGTAATTAACAGAGAGTATTAGCATTTATTTTACAAACGTCAATAATAGATAAGGAAGGGAAAGGTGTCGGTCATGGTCTGTCAGCAAGTAACATTCCAGGATTCAGTGGAATGGTTTGGCGAGAGACCACGAAACTGAAATCGTGATGGGTGGATCATTTGTTTTGTAAACAGTTTCCGTACATAACAGTCAGTTTTAATAACTTCAAATTATAATAACACAATCAAGTAGACTAGGTTCTTGTAACTGAAAACAATAAAATGTAGATGTTCTACAATAATTAGCACCATACACAATTAACATTTTTGTGCTTTTCATTTTAATTACGACAAATTTCTACCGAGCTATGATTGAACATTAATTAAAAGACTTAAAATACTAATACATTCTTCCCGGGTTCGATTCCCGGCGGGGTCAGGGATTTTCTCTGCCTCGTGATGACTGGGTGTTGTGTGATGTCCTTAGGTTAGTTAGGTTTAAGTAGTTCTAAGTTCGAGGGGACTTATGACCACAGCAGTTGAGTCCCATAGTGCTCAGAGCCATTTGAACCATCTGAACTAATACATTCATATCAGCGGTCTGTATTACCATTGTAATATTCCTATAAGAGAAAGAAAGGAAATGCCTCTCATTCATTGTTATTCACTTTAGTAATAATCTAGAACTTCACTGAAAATATACACGCAAAAAAAGAAAAGAATTCGAATAGAACGGAAATTGGTATATGTCACGAACATCTATAGAAAAGCAAATTAAAACAGTTTCAGAAAAACTGAACGATTTATTGAAGAGAGAGAAGACAAAGCTTTACAAACTGAGCAAGTCACTGCTTTACAAACTGACAAAGTCAGTAATTCGTTGGTCCACCCTCTGGCTCTTCTCTAAGCAGTTATTCGGCTTAGAATTGATTAATAGACTTGTTGGATGTTGTCCTGAAGGATATAGTGAAGAATTCTGTCCAACTGACGTGTTAGATAGCCAAAATCTCGAGGAGGTTGGAGGGGCCTGTCCATAATGGTCCAGAAATTCTCAGTTGAGGCGGAGATCCGGCGATGTTAGGGCTTGGCGAGCACGAAAACAAGTAGTAGAAACTGTCACCGTGTGAGGGCGGGCATTATCTTGCTGAAATGTAAGCGCAGGATTGGTGCATAAAATATCGTCGACGTACCGCTGTGCTTTAAGGCTGCCTTGGATGAGAACCAAAGGCGTCCTCCTACGGAAAGAAATGGCGCTCCAGGCCGTCACTACCGGTTGTCGGACCCTATGGCGGGCGACAGTCAGGTTGGTCCTCGATTGTCTGGGGAGTCTCCAGACATGTCTTAGCTGATCATGGGGACTCAGTTCGAAGCGGGACTCATCCCGGAAGACAGTTCTACTCGAGTCAATGAGATTCCAGACCGAAGATGTGTCTGGAGACGCCTCGGGCAACGGATTGATACCAACCTGACCGTCGCTGGCCATGCGTTCCGACAACGGCGAGTGATGGTCTGGGGTGCCATTTCTGTTCTTAGCAGGACCCATTTAGTTGTCATCCGCGGCACCATTACAGCACAGTGGTACGTAGACGACATTCCGCGCCCCGTTTTGTTGCCCTTGATGGTAAGCCGTCCTGGGCTTGCTTCACAGGAAGATCATGCTCGCTTGCACATGGTGGAGTTTCTTCTGCTTGTCTTCATGTTTTCCAGACCCTACCTTGGTCAGCAAGGTAGCCGAATCTCTCCCCATCTGAGAGCGTTAGGAGCGTTATGGGCGGGGCCCTCCAGACAGCTAGGGATTCTGATTATGTAACGAGGCGATTAGACAGAATTTGGCACTATATCACTCTGTAGGACATCCAACAAGTATCAATCAGTGCAAGCCGAATAAATGATTGCATATTGGGCCAGAGATGAAGCAACTCGTTACTGAATGGTTCAAATGGCTCTGAGCACTATGGGACTTAACAGCCGCGGTCATCAGTCCCCTAGAACTTAGAACTACTTAAACCTAACTAACATAAGGACATCACACACATCCATGTCCGGGGCAGGACTCGAACCTGCGACCGCAGCAGTCGCGCGGTTCCGGACTCAAGCGCCTAGAACCGCTCGGCCACCGCGGTTGGCCAACTCGTTATTGACTTGATTACTTTGTGAAGCTATTTCTCTTTAATAAATCATTCAGTTTTCTTTGAAATTAAGATTTATTTTTCTGTACATGTACACCACCGATTTCCGTCCCATTCGGAAAGTTCGTTCGTGGTGCGGCGTTTTTTCTATCAAAAAATGTCAAATGTGTGTGAAATCTTATGGGACTTAACTGCTAAGGTCATCTGTCCCTACACTTACACACTACTTAACCTGAATAGTCCTAAGGACAGCCGGCCGGAGTGGCCGAGCGATTCTAGGCGCTACAGTCTGGAACATCGCGACCGCTACGGTCGCAGGTTCGAATCCTGCCTCGGGCATGGATGTGTGTGATGTCCTTAGGTTAGTTAGGTCTAAGTAGTTCTAAGTTCTAGGGGACTGATGACCTCAGAAGTTAAGTCCCATAGTGCTGAGAGCCATTTATCCTAAGGACAAACACACGCACCCATGCCCGAGGGAGGACTCGAACCTCCGCCGGGCCGGTCCATGACTGCAGCGCCCTAGTCCGCTCGGCTAATCCCGCGCTGCGATTTTTCTGTCTTAAAGTGTGCAGTACAGGGTGTTGCACACATCGTTGACAGTAGTTAAGGATATGTTAGCAACGTAAAGATGGTTCGCTGAACAGGTACTTCTGTACTTTTAAACGACCTCGCGTTATCCGTAGCATATCTCATAAGGGAATATACGTCCTGCAGTGTCAGAGTAACAATCCGAAGGTAGCTGTACGGAGCCCGACACGAGCTTACAGAATTAACACCTCCCTTATGATGAAAACAATGTTGCTGCCTTAACCGAGCTCTCACGTGCGAGTTCAACTCTCCAGTCTGTAATTAACTCACTATGTGGTGAGAATTTCGCCGGACATCGCGGCTGCAAGGTGGGGCGTGGAATGCATATTGCACTCTGTAATTAGTGCGCGTTGTGTCAGACACCCTCCTGAGAGACGACGACTGCACAATCTGGATGTGTTGTGGAGGGAGGGGGGGAGTGTGGGTGTTGGCCGCGGCTTTACTCACGTCAGCCGTGGGCGCCCGCCGGTCCTTCCGGCGGAAATGTGGAGCCCGGCGGAAAAATAAACCCTCCGGGAGCCGACACAAAGGACCTCGAGCGGACCCCACCCCGCCGCTCGCCGTCAGCTTTTATAAGGCCGCGGCCCGCTGCCGGCCTCCTGAAAGCAAAGACGCAAAACGGGCCGCGCCGCGTCTGAATTAACGTATTTACGCAGCGCAGGCCCGCTGCCCCGCGGCCACACTGCCGCGCCACCGCTCGACTGCGGGCGCTCTTTGTGGGATAGCCTCTGCTCTCCGCTGCGCGCTGCACTCGCGATCTCTCTGTCTTTTGTTTGCTGTCTTTTCCGCTGAGCAAAAAGCGGCAACGAATTAATCCTTTCATCTCGCTCCAGTTAATTACTCGAGGCAGAAATGAACCGACGAGGACAGCCGCAAAAAATAATTTGAAATGATGACATTATTAACATCACTCTGGGAACTGAATAACTTTCACTTTACCTTGCAGTTAGAAGGGATTGACAGTCGGAAACTAACGCACTGGAACGTTAATTAACTATTTTTGTTAACTTACTTGTGGTCTCTCAAGCAGTTTTTCGAAACAGATAAGGGCGAGCATTTATATTACACTTCTGTACGTCTGCCGCTATATGAATACTCTGCAAGCCACTATACGGTGCGTAGCGCCCCGCTACAAATAGAGTTGCGCCCTATCAAAACTACAGTTAGATAGGTTTTAGTACACTGCATAAATAATGTAGTAAATGGTAGGATTACCAGTAGTATTGGTAGAAATGGTTTGAAAAGAGACATAAATGAATGTGTAAGAGAGGGGAGGAGGAGGAGATTAGTGTTTAATGTCCCATCGGCAATGATGTCATTAGAGACGGAGCACAAGCTCGGATTAGGGAAGGATGGGAAAGGAAATCGGCTGTGCCCTTTCAAAGGAATAATCGCGCCATTTGCCTGGAACGGTTAAGGGAAATCAAAGAAAACCTAAATCACGATGATCAGAGATGGATTTGAACCGTCGTCCTGAATGTGAGACCACTGTGCTAACCACTACACCACCTCGCTCGGTGTAAGAGAGAAAACGGGAGCCGACGACTCCTCTTTTTTTTCTTTGTTTTGGTGTATATTTTGCACGTAATTAGAACTGCATGTCATTTAGTGTTACACCATTGTTTATTTTATATCCTTACAGAATGCAAACTGCATTTTATTCATATTCTGACAGCAGATCTCATGTGCTTTTATGTAATCAAAGAAATTAATTTTGATACAAGTACAGTTTACATGTGCATACACACACACACACACACACACACACACACACACACACACACACACACACACACATATATATATATATATATATATATATATATATATATGTGTGTGTGTGTGTGTGTGTGTGTGTGTGTGTGTGTGTATACTGTTGTTATTTCATACTCAATGTGTGAGCGTCCGTTCTTCTTTGTGTCTGCACATCGAGTGTACCAACATGTGCAAACTTAGCTTACCACTTAGTGTGCAAATGGACAAAACATCAGAACTGTCTTTCAAGCCCAGGGTGTTAAACAGACATTGTATATAAATATAAACTTGGCTCTGTAAGGCAGCTAATATTAGGTGCAATTAGAAATGCTGCTGTAACGTAACTACAATGCATAAATTAATAAAAGTGAAAGTTTGGGATCTCTTCTAGAATGACAAAACACCTATTCCCTTTTTCATTCTACATATAATTTATCACTGTGCTTTCAGGGGTCAAGTGATACGCAACAATCATGTTCAATTACTTCCATCACTCAATGACAAAACATTTAACTCTTGGACATTGAATTGGCGATTATTAAATTCGTCATCTCTAAATATGTAAGTTATTATCACAGGTAAGAATGATTAAAAATCTTCAACAGCTAACTTACGTCTACGATGGTGTAGCTGGTCAATGCATTGAGTTGGTGGAGAATAATTTTACCTTTTAAACCAGTGAAGAACTCTCATGTACTCAATGTGAGGGTAGTATTCTAGCTTGTGATACTCAATAGCCAAAGCGTACATAAGTTGGAGAGAGCAGAATCTCGACACAACATTTACTGTGGCCTAATGAGCGATGGTACTTTACCAGGCAGGATCTGCAACGACGTTGTCTCCGTGCTGGATCTGAAACGCTAATTCCCTACTCCGGCCTTGACTGAATTCTCTCAACTTTCCTGCATTCCGTAGAACATTAATTTTTGCCTAGTCAAAATAATGGCTATTGCACACTCGCTAAGGGTTGGAGTGACATGCAAAATTCCTTTCCCTGCAAAAATTCCTGCAGGAATAATTAACTACATCTTTGCTATCTGTCGCCATGATACGTGAAGCATATCGTCCACACTTCACAGAAGCATAGCTCTCAACGCCCTAGCTATTTTCCACACACTTGTGTGGTTCGCCGTGAGATGAGAGAGATTTTTAGAAAGTTTAGTTCTCAAAATGCTATTATATAATGGGGATCTCCCCTCTGTGTCGCGTCTGCGTCATGCAGTATGGCTTTAGACAAACGCCACCTCGATAGAGGTGAAATTTATTTTTTCTTGCCGGGTCACTGCTTAGCCCTGTTAAAGCCGTCCAGCCACTTGCCCTTGGTCCCGGCCATATATATGTTAAAAGGAATAATGTATTGTTCTGGCCTTATCCTTTTCTGTGCTGAAGCTCGCCGTTCTCTTGTTAAGTGGGGTTTTCCAATGTCATTAACCACCTGTTCAGTACATCTCCAAAATGCATTTCACTTTAACTTACTTATGCGTGCCCCTGTCCTTATATTGGTAGATATTGTTCTGTTAGTTTTTGGTACATGACATTGCTGCAATTGCTTTTTGTTGATTTAATATAATGAGTATTTTCTGAGGATGTCATACTGTATCATAGTGTCATTATGGATCAACCTCATGATAGGTCCATAAAATCCAGACGCCTTACAAATGGAACCCTTATTGACAATTTCAGTTTTGTTATAAATACTGTTTACTCACAAGTTATAGACAGGAGCATAACTACTTGTATGTACATAAAAAATGTTCAGTAGGTTACCCAGCCCTTTATACATCCTCGTTCAGTTTCTAGACGGTTTACCACTTGCGGTTTTTAGGGGAATCTAGTAAGTCACTGATCGCGTACCTAAAGAAAGTGATTGTTATGAAGTAACACCTGACAGGTACGCAATACACAGAATGTAAAAGTAATGCGGATACGAAATTAATTAATCAAAGCTACTAGGGAAACTTCCACAGTCTACGCTTACTTATGGTAGTCTATGGTAGCATATGGTAGTTTTACAACTGCAACTACCAGTCATTTCACTCGGTTATGGAGCGAGGAAAAAACGATTATCTCTGTGCTTATGTGGGGTCCTTCGTTACTCTTATCTTATGTTGGCAGTCATTACGCGATATGTAAACTGTCCTACAAAAAAAGTCAAACACAGAGAAGAGGAGGTGGAAACGAAATGAAACTTCAAGGATTTAGAGAGTATGCTAAGTTATTGCAGTTACACTCCTGGAAATTGAAATAAGAACACCGTGAATTCATTGTCCCAGGAAGGGGAAACTTTATTGACACATTCCTGGGGTCAGATACATCACATGATCACACTGACAGAACCACAGGCACATAGACACAGGCAACAGAGCATGCACAATGTCGGCACTAGTACAGTGTATATCCACCTTTCGCAGCAATGCAGGCTGCTATTCTCCCATGGAGACGATCGTAGAGATGCTGGATGTAGTCCTGTGGAACGGCTTGCCATGCCATTTCCACCTGGCGCCTCAGTTGGACCAGCGTTCGTGCTGGACGTGCAGACCGCGTGAGACGACGCTTCATCCAGTCCCAAACATGCTCAATGGGGGACAGATCCGGAGATCTTGCTGGCCAGGGTAGTTGACTTACACCATCTAGAGCACGTTGGGTGGCACGGGATACATGCGGACGTGCATTGTCCTGTTGGAACAGCAAGTTCCCTTGCCGGTCTAGGAATGGTAGAACGATGGGTTCGATGACGGTTTGGATGTACCGTGCACTATTCAGTGTCCCCTCGACGATCACCAGTGGTGTACGGCCAGTGTAGGAGATCGCTCCCCACACCATGATGCCGGGTGTTGGCCCTGTGTGCCTCGGTCGTATGCAGTCCTGATTGTGGCGCTCACCTGCACGGCGCCAAACACGCATACGACCATCATTGGCGCCAAACACGCATACGACCATCATTGGCACCAAGGCAGAAGCGACTCTCATCGCTGAAGACGACACGTCTCCATTCGTCCCTCCATTCACGCCTGTCGCGACACCACTGGAGGCGGGCTGCACGATGTTGGGGCGTGAGCGGAAGACGGCCTAACGGTGTGCGGGACCGTAGCCCAGCTTCATGGAGACGGTTGCGAATGGTCCTCGCCGATACCCCAGGAGCAACAGTGTCCCTAATTTGCTGGGAAGTGGCGGTGCGGTCCCCTACGGCACTGCGTAGGATCCTACGGTCTTGGCGTGCATCCTTGCGTCGCTGCGGTCCGGTCCCAGGTCGACGGGCACGTGCACCTTCCGCCGACCACTGGCGACAACATCGATGTACTGTGGAGACCTCACGCCCCACGTGTTGAGCAATTCGGCGGTACGTCCACCCGGCCTCCCGCCTGCCCACTATACGCCCTCGCTCAAAGTCCGTCAACTGCACATACGGTTCACGTCCACGCTGTCGCGGCATGCTACCAGTGTTAAAGACTGCGATGGAGCTCCGTATGCCACGGCAAACTGGCTGACACTGACGGCGGCGGTGCACAAATGCTGCGCAGCTAGCGCCATTCGACGGCCAACACCGCGGTTCCTGGTGTGTCCGCTGTGCCGTGCGTGTGATCATTGCTTGTACAGCCCTCTCGCAGTGTCCGGAGCAAGTATGGTGGGTCTGACACACCGGTGTCAATGTGTTCTTTTTTCCATTTCCAGGAGTGTATTACCACATTGAGTCAAATTTAAAGAGAACTTGTGAGTATGAGTCCACCTATCAGTATTGTATTTCACCCACTTTGACCCAGAGGCATGCACACATTTGCTTGGGAAGCGAGTCAGAGTACAGTTGTATCCTCTCCTGAGGCAAGCTGTCCCATAACTGCTGTAACTGGTCCTTGTTGCGCTGGACACATGCACTGGAACCGGGTTGACGACCGAGGTGGTCCTCCACATGTCCTCTCGGGGACAGGTCTGGAGATTTTGCTGACTATGGTGAGTAGTTATCTCAACATCACGCGGACAGTTCATAGAGATACGTGCCATGCCAACATGGGCAATGCCCTGTTGAAGGATGGCACCACAATACTGTCGCACTGTCGCATGAGAGGTAACACATGAGGGGCACGGTGAGCCAGTGTCACTCCAGAAAAGCACTCAGTCTTCAGGCTACAAGAGACCCATCGGGACCATCCGACCGCCGTGTCATCCTCAGATGAGGACGCGGATGGAGGGATGTGTGGTCAGCACACCGCTCTCCCGGTCGTTATGATCGTTTTCTTTGATCAGAGCCGCTACTATTCGGTCGAGTAGCTCCTCAGTTGGCATCACTAGGTTGAGTGCACCCTGAAAAATGGCAACAGTTCATGCCGGCCAGGATGGTCAGCCATCCAAGTGCCGGCCACGACCAACAGCGCTTAACTTCAGTGATCTGACGGGAACCGGTGCATCCACTGCGACAAGGCCGTTGCCCACTGTCACACCAGAAAACTCCACAAGTCTAAATGTTGCACGGTTCGACCAGCCGGCCAAACGGAGAATCATAATGAGGCTCCTTTCAAACTATGCCAGGTGCTGATAAGCTGTCTAACACCAGTACACGAAATATCCATTGAAACGTCCCCTTTGAACAATTTTTACATGTGAAACGTCCACTTAGAACAATTATACATGACTGTGCTTATTCTGGCACACAATAATTTTAGCGCAACGCAATCTGACTTTCACTAACCCCTACAAAACAATGGCCCTGACTAACTTTAACCTATACCTTTTACAAATCACTTACCTCACAAAAATCTTCGATACTCAAGCTACTGCAAAACAGCGAGCGCCACTACTGCCAGCTAAATAAAAGATTCAAACTACTGAAGGTACTAACTACTGATAGGGATAGTTAGCAAATGAAAGATATTAATAGAGAACAAACAATGTATTTACCTTAATATTCATAATTGACATTCAGTCTTACAGATTATCAAAACTCCGCCATCTCTCTCCCCACGTCCACCACTGCTGGCGGCTCACCTCCAACTGCCCAACGCTATCTGCTGTTCACATCCAGCTATAGCAGTTCATGACAACAATGGCAGGCAACAATGCAAACTAGCGACATACTGCACACAGCACAGCCAGTGATTTTCATACAGAGAGCGCTACGTAACGTTGCCAATAAGAAAACATAAACAGCAAACTTACATAAAGAAAACATAAACAGCCTACTTAAAAAACATAAACAGCCTACTTACATAGCCCCCATGCTCCCCACAAAAAATTTTACAAAATGTTTTTGGCCAGTGGCCAATACAGATTTGAAAAATTTTTTCATAATTACAATAACAAAGATATCAAATGCACACACTTATTGATACAATGTTGGTCAACAGCTAAAATTTTCTCACAGTCCATAAAGACAGTCCTGATCGTTCATCATAATAGTAAACCTGCACTTTGTTTGCTCAAAGTCTGAGCTGTAAAATACAATGCACACGGAAGTAGTGGATTTCCATGCAGTCTTGAAGAAGTAGTATTGTCCTTCCAACGGTAAGACAGTGCTGACTCTTGACATGCTGACAGGTAATGGGCCACAACAGAGCAAACCCACAGCAGAGTCAGTCGACGTTTCGAAGAATATTGGTAGGTAGGTCATCACAGAGTAGACCCACTGTAGTCCTGGTAGAGATTGTGGTATTGGTGGGCCACCAGAGGTGTAGACTCACTGTAGTCCTTGTAGAAAGTGTGGACAGGCCCACTGTAGTCCTTGTAGAGACGGCCAGTAGCCATCTGTTGCGACTGTGCGGGTGCACAATCACCAGTGAATAGTCTTGCGGACAATATAGCAAGTCCATGAACCACCACTTGTGCACTCACAAAGTTTTTTGGAATTGTCCTTAGACCCAGCAATGCTGTTATCCAGTCCCTTGCTGAATTATTAACACACGTGCAAACACTAACAGTCCCTACTTCTCACATATTGTCCATATACTAAGACCAACAGAAAAGTGTGCAGTGAAATGAATGCTTACAAGTTAATAATAAGATGAACTGGTGTCAATTACAATTTTATGACGTAAGAATACAATTACAAAGGTACAAAATACATCATTAAAAACATAACAACACAGATAATATTTGTAGTAATAGGGGCTTTACAAAAGAATAGAAATAAACATATACATCAGTGTTACAGGAATGATGACATGAGTACAAAAATAAAAGATCAGAATCACTTTTGAAACGTCAACTTCACAAGTACTGCAAAACAGCGAGCGCCACTACTGCCAGCTAAATAAAAGATTCAAACTACTGAAGGTACTAACTACTGATAGGGATAGTTAGCAAATGAAAGATATTAATAGAGAACAAACAATGTATTTACCTTAATATTCATAATTGACATTCAGTCTTACAGATTATCAAAACTCCGCCATCTCTCTCCCCACGTCCACCACTGCTGGCGGCTCACCTCCAACTGCCCAACGCTATCTGCTGTTCACATCCAGCTATAGCAGTTCATGACAACAATGGCAGGCAACAATGCAAACTAGCGACATACTGCACACAGCACAGCCAGTGATTTTCATACAGAGAGCGCTACGTAACGTTGCCAATAAGAAAACATAAACAGCAAACTTACATAAAGAAAACATAAACAGCCTACTTAAAAAACATAAACAGCCTACTTACACCATGTCCTTCAAAGACGCCACAACATCTGATGCTGTTCACTCCCCTTATGTCGCCTACGAGGTCTGGCAACACTAATGCACGCTAGTCGCCGTTCTGTCAGAGACAAATACATTGTAATCATTTATATAACCGCCGATGTTGTGTACGCGTACAAAGTTATATTGATATAGGTGATGTTGTCTTTTGGAAACGCCGGTTCTCTAAACTTTCTCATTAGCATTTCGCGAAAAGAACGTATTTTCCTCTTAATTTATTCTCATTTGAGTTCAGGAAGTTTTTCTGGACACTCACTTGTTGATCGAAAGTATGGTAAATCTAGCATCATACCTCTGAATGGGCCGGCCTCTGTGGCCGAGCGGTTCTAGGCGCTTCAGTCCGTAACCACGCTGCTGCTACGGTAGCAGGTTCGAATCCTGCCTCGGGTATGGATGTGTGTGATGTTCTTTGGTTAGTTACGTTTAAGTAGTTCTAAGTCTAGGGGACTGACGACCTCAGATATTAAGTACCATAATGCTTAGACCCATTTGAACCATTAGAACCTCTGAATGGCTTCGACGTCATCCTTTAATACGACCTGTTGGGGATCCGAAACACTCGCGCAGTACTCATGAACGAGTCGTATAAATTCTGTACGGTGTCTGCTATATAGATGAACTACCTTTTCGTAGCACTCTCCCAATAAACCGACGATTCGCCTCCACTACAACCGACTTCAACGGCTCCTTCCATTTCATGTTCCTCTGCGACCTTCTGCCGAGATACTTAATCGGTGTAACACTGTCCAATAGCACACCACAAGCATTGTATTCGATGATTATTGGATTGAGAGCAATCTGCCCTTCTTTACGTCGAACTGAAATTGTATCGAATTCATCCTATATCCTTCAACAATCGCTCAAAGAAGACACTACAGCATCATCATCAATCAAAAGCAGGTTGCTGCTCATCCTGTCCGTCAGATCATTAAAGCACATAGTGGAAAAGAGCGGTCCTATCACACTTCCCCCGGAGCACTTCTGACGATACATGTCTTCGATGAACACCTGCCGTCGACGACAACGGACTGGGATCGGTTATTTAAAAAAACCTTCCAGCTACTCACATACCTTATTCTTCACATAATGTATTAGGTTGATTGCCTTTTACGGTACTCCATCTCTTGTGTGGCTTTCCTACATTTCTTCTTCCAGTGCAACACTCTTTCTCCATCCATATAGTGTGTACGTTCCTTCAATTTCACATACATTCTTTTACTTTTTATTTTAGTCTAGGAATTTCTATATTTTTCATAACGGACTCATTTCTTTTACAGCTTCTCTTGTACAGCTTTCCACTCTTCTTAGAAACCTCGTTTCTTGAGCCTTTGTCCTACTTTCTTGATATTTCGTAGTTACTTGTGCTTCACTTCCATATGTAAGGGTTGACGCTGTTATTGTTTTGTTAAACTTCAGATCGGTTTCTTCCCTGGCTCTATTCCGGAGATTTATTACAATCGTTTCACATAAGAAAGTACATTTATTTAATTTTGCTTCACACATTGTTGTATTCATATTTCTTGCCGCATACTAAATATTTAAAATGTTTAACTTTCTCTCAAATATCTGAGAATCTATTGCGTATGCTTCGTTGACAGTCTGATGTCTGGCTCAATGACAAACCGTTCGCGACGTTAGAGAGCTCTGACGGTAGCCTTGTCGCTGGCTTGAATTTTCTTCTGCTGAAGATGAATTTAGATTTCAGATACTAACAACGTAGAGGCCAATCATAAGATTTTAGTACTGACAACGTAGAGGCAAATCATAACCACATTTTAGTACTGCATCATCTGTCACATTCTTGATACGTTGTCCAACATCAAGTTACAGCTTTGTGTAGTAATTACTAAAACAGATTTTGAGAAATGTTCTGAGGAATGTGTCCTCACCATTGTGAGGTCGAATGCAATCGTGTTACAGGTTGTCATCACATCCTGCGTATTGTTCAGTATAAGCGATATATATTTCTCTTATGAATATCGATAGTGGTACACAGTATGAACGGTTTATTCTGATAAATGTGATAGGAATTGCACAGTGCATCTGTAAATATGTTTAAGAGAAATGTTGATTAATCCAGTAATCAGTCCGAGCTTGAAGAGAAGATTGCAATGCATGGTGTGTCTTAGAACAACATTCATGTTACTTTACGACAGCTTTTGGTGATCTCTGTTAATATAAACGAAACACGAATGACTGAGACGTAATGCAGCTGCCGGTACGACGGAAGCAGCATATAGGCTACGTGTATTTCTACATATGCTTAGATATCTACTTAGAAGGATTCTGTCCGCCCCGACAGCTGAGTGGTCAGCGTGGCAGTCTGTCAAACTAAGGGTTCGATTCCCGGCTGGATCGGAGATTTTCTCCGGTCAGGGACTGGGTGTTGTGTTGTCCTCATTATAATTTCATCATCATCAGTGGAAGGCAACTGGAATCACTTCCCTAGACGCTCGTTCCGTGGACCTCTGTGACCACGATTCCCCCATGACAAGACCTGCCCTAAAGCAGAACACAAAGTTAAAGTTTATAAGGATTCTGACATTAGTCGTGCCAGGCTTTGATTGCAACGTACCCCTTACTTATCTCTGGCCACCTATGATGACATGAGCGCACCCTTTCCCACGTGCTCGTAGAAGAATAGCAACTATTTTTCACGGCGTGTACGGATCTGGCCCCATTCGGAGTCCAGTGTCGTGATCACATGCGTTAGCTTTCTCGGTTGAAGATCCATGTTGCGAGCAGCCGCATCGAAGTGGTCCCACATGTTTTCGATTGGATTTAAATCCGAGAAGTTTGGTGGGCAGAGCAATACGGTAAACTAATCCTGGTGCTCGTCAGACCACGCACGTACACCGCGAGCTGTGTGGCACGTTGTATTGTCCTGCTGGTAGATGCCGTCGTGCCGAGAAAAAAGCAAACTGCATGTAGGGGTGGACATGGCCCACAAGTGTAGATGCATTATTGTGTTGATCCATCGTGTCTTCCAGAATGACGAATGAGCCAGAGAATGCCATTCTCCAGACAATAAAGGTTCCTCCTCCGGCCTGGACCCTTCCGACGATTGTTACAAGGTGGTTGCTTTCAGACGTTTCATGCCGTGCACGCCACCGGCCGTTTTTCCGATGGAGCTTAAAACGTAATTCATCTGAAAGACTCACCTGTGGACGTCCAGTTGCTGCACTGGCCTACAAATTCCAGCCTTCGTCGCTGCTGAGCAAAAGTCGGCATGGGTGCATGAAACACGTGCCTGCTGCAGAGGCCCATACAGAGCAACATTTGCTGGACGGGCGTTAAGGAGACACTGTTGTAGGCCCTTGGTTTATCTGGGCTGTCGGTTGCACGTCTATTCTCCCGTACACATCTCTACAGCCGTCTTTCACCCCTGTCATCAATGACTCGTAGTGCACTAGAGTTGCCTCGGCTCCGCTTTTAGATAGCGCCATTTTGCCATTCACAGAGTACTTCAACGACGGCTGCGCGCGGAAAATTTACGAACTTAGCCAGTCCCGAAACGTTTCCATCCTTGGCTCGAAAGTCAACGCTCATGCCCGTTTGGTCGTCTGATAAATCGCTCAGTTTCCGCATGACGAAAACTACTACGCTGTTTTCCGGGTCTCAGCGACATGCTACATATACCCTTCACTGTTAGTGCTGCCACCTGCCGTTTATGAGTGGTTATTGCACGCTGACTTCCAACAGAAGCAGTGCTCACATTAATGTGACTGAACCGTGTACATCCTGTTCAGTTGCAATTACTTTTGTTCAAGTATTTCTAACATAGATAGCGTGTCTACCGTGAAATTTAAAGTTGCGGCACGTTGCTCTTCCTGCCCACCCAATTGGCCATGCCAGTTCTTCTCTGGCGCTAATAGTTTGACCAGAGGGCACGGTTGGCGGCGTTTGGTGCTCCAGCAGCACTGTTCCAAGTCTAGCTGGCACAGTGTGGTGTGTTGGAACAATGAGCTGCTCCACTTGGAACATATTCTGGAGGCCAGCGTCAGGGCTACAGGGGAGGCGCCATCAGTCCTGTGGCGCTTCGCTGGCGGTCAAGCCTTGGGCGACGGCCAGGTTGCTGGTGGGGTTTGTCCACGCGGGGGTGGCAACTTGGACAAGTTGTCGTCGCTGCGTAGAGTAGGAGTAAGGTGCAGATGGTTGGCGGTCAGCAACCGAGTCGAATCTTCAGCTGGAACGTGGTGTGCCAAAGAGCCGGGACGTGATTGAGCAGTCATGAACGTCGACTGCCTAGAGGGCGGAAATGTCTTCAGGAGGAGGCCAGAGAAGATGGTAACCACAACTAGATATGGAGAAGAGGGTTCTGTTGTTGCTGTAATGTACGAAGCACCAGGAATGTGCTTTACTGTCCCGCTGTGTCTGGTGGGCAGATGATGTTGTCAATTAGAGATTATTGTATGATGGATGCTCTCTATAGCAGTGTTCCTAAACTGTCTTCCATGGAATACTGGTGTTCCGCAGGAAATGACTGTTGGTTCCAGGAGAAACTGTTAATAACATGGCGTGTTTTTTGCCATTTTGAAGATACTAATTATTAAAAAAAAAGATTTATTATGATTTCTGTGTTATTAGCTGTGGTTTAAAATTAATGTAATCACCAAATAAAAATTTTTTCTCATTAAATAAACAAGGCGTTCCATCAAATTACCAGAATACTCAAAATGTTCCGTCGGAGGTAAAGTTTGGGAGACCCTCCTCTCTTGAATACAAAGTGTTTCTTAGGAGTTCTGATATCACATGGCGTAAGGGTGTTTTCGGTATTGTGTCTTATCTCCACCTTGAGGGCGCGTTGTAGCATTGTACAAGAGGGAGCTCTGTACGCCGTTTGTAATCACTCTGTTTTCTGAGTTGTATGTTGCTATTGTCTGTGACTAGGCTGCCTTGGCAGCTTGGTTGTATGTAGCAGTAGTAAGTTGCTGTTGAAGGTCCTTGATAGTATAGGTATATCCTGTTGTGATTTTATTCATTTATTACGCTGTTTTTATGTATTGCCCAATTTTAACATTCATTGGCTGAGAGCGTGAATATTGTGCTTTCGGCTCTGTTGTTCTTGCTTGGTAGCTGTTTGCGTAGTATTGGGGCTAAAACACATTTCAGTTGCATATGTATCCTATTGCACGGGAAGCTTTTTATTTATTTCATTATGTTGTTGCGTCCATTTTTACATAAGCGTTAGCTCTGCACGGAATACTGTTGAGTTATTGTTAACTGGCTAACATTTTATTGTTCTCAGTACGTTTGTATAAAACAATTATTTTGTTAATAAATGGGTTTCTAAAATTACCGAAGCCTGCACAACCCCAGCCCAACCCCCACTCGCCTAAATCCTACGCTACAAAAGAATTAAGCTATTTATGAAATACACTTAAATAAGTGCAATCTATCGATTTCATAATTTTGCGATTGCGCAATGTCGATCTGGATGATAACCAGTCTGTGTTTGGTTTTCTTGTAAATTTTTGGTATGGAACCAGAGCCGAGACCATTTAGCCGAATGTGTCTATTTGTGCTTAATTCCATGACAAAGCTGTAAATTGTTAGGATGAGCCGACTCAAATACTTAAAACGAGAATGAAAGTACTCATTAGCATTTATCATTCTCCAAAGTCGTCTCCCTAAATATGTGTACGCACTCTTCTACCTTAAGAGCAAGAAGCGGGAGTCATACAGGGGGATTAATGGACCTTTCCTTTCCTTTTCTGAATAGCGGAGATAGTGTCTGTCTGCAGGGTTCGTTACAGTGCTCTTCACCACTTCTGGAGAGTCGACTTGATTCTGTCAAAGCGTTTTAGAGAAATCAAATATTTGTAAAAACAAATTGTTAACGGCAACTAGATTCAACTACTTGAAGTAGATAAAGCCATGTAGGGCGCCAGACTAACATACTGTAGCAATGAATGTTCATTATCATGAGAGAACGGACTTTAGACCCGTTGGGGAGTTCATGCGTACATACTAAACAGTAAACCCTGTTGTTGCCGTAAACTGTTTTATTTCAGTCGAATTATTCGTAATTTTCCGTATAAATTATAGGTCTTCGAGCTGTAGTAAGAGGAGCGCGTTCACTATAAGCTACACGGTTAGAAAAATATGCCGGTGATGGATGATTTGTCTGTTAGTCCGCAGCTCGTGGTCGTGCGGTAGCGTTCTCGCTTCCCACGCCCGGGTTCGATTCCCGGCGGGGTCAGGAATTTTCTCTGCCTCGTGATGACTGGGTGTTGTGTGATGTCCTTAGCTTAGTTAGGTTTAAGTAGTTCTAAGTTCTAGGGGACTGATGACCATAGCTGTTAAGTCCCATAGTGCTTAGAGCCATTTGTCTATGTTACTACCGTGCTCCATAAATGCCCAGTCGCATGAAGGGCACAGCAAGTCAGTTTAGTAACGTACAAAACAGGAGAATATGTTTTAAAGCTTGAACAAATTTCTCGTAATTTTAAAATTAGCTTGGCTATTTCTCGACGACGACAATATTCTGACTGAGCACAATGATTAATCAATGATAAGTGCCCATAAATTTTAAGTGATGCTGCTTCGATCGAAATAAAAGAAGAATGCATTCGTCACCGAGGTCGCTTGTATCCTCCCTCTCACTTATCGACCTTAATGACAGTGAAAAATTAAACCGCGTGTATCTAATGGAAATTTGGGAAAAGCAATCGTCACCGAAGTTAATCTGTCGGTAAAGAGGGAGGAAAGGGTTACATCTAAATGAAAGGAAAAATGCCAATGAAACTGGTGGAAATTAATTTTGAAAAGAGGTAAAGTTAATAAAGAAAGTAAATGTGTGGCCATTACGTTAACAATTAACTAGCGGTAATTAGATATCTGAGATTTGGGGGAAATTACGGTCGCCAGTCCTAAGGACAGTTACTATAGTAACTGAAAAAGAAAGGTTATTACACATATAATTAGTACTAGAAGCGTGGCAACTGAAGGTTGACACGGGTAGTGTGAAAACTGAAAGTTTGACAGAAGTAATAAATTTCGCTACACTCTGACTTAATTTAGCAAAAGAATTAATAAACCTGGAAAATTGAAAGTTAATTTAGTGACTGAAGTTAATAGTGAGCTTTCTTTCTGAAGCACATCGAAATTCAGTAAAATACGGTTAGTCTTGGACTACCTCAACAATCATTTCAAAAGCTACTTGAATCTACGCAATTTAGAAATAAGAGATTTAACTTTGATCTTGAATTAAATGATTCTGAACAACTAACAATAGTAAAATTTAGTACGTACCAAGCTGAGCTGCAGTCACAGGTAAGCTAAAATACGGTAACAAAACTCGCACTCTTAATTTGTGCTTCTGTAATCTAAATATTGTAGCCAGCTATGAATACCTTAACTGAACTTTGAAATTAAAGCAGTGAAATCGAATGATGCTGGCGTTTGAATTTCAACGACACTCGGGTTCATTCCGGAAAAGGAAGGGACCCTGCTTGGTAATGCAATTGGGACAATAAGTAACAAAGGTTCATGCTACGTTGCTGTAATTTAGTTATGAAAATGGATCAGTTTGAAAAGTTGAGGTCTGCCATACAGTTCTAAAACTTTACGTGCTTCCAGTCCTCCTTGTTGGTTGATTGAAGGTTTGAAGCCGTCGATCGAGGAGGTGGCGACAGTCACTCATTATCGGCCGTCGCTGTTGCAGAAGCTGGATGTTGGCGAGCCTTCTTCTCGACATGGTCAGCAGGCGAAACGGGCTCTTGATGTGCGCCAGCTAATGCTTCTCGCCCGCGACACCGTGTCAGAAACTATCATAGCAAGTCGAGCGCAATTACATGCTGCCCAACCCCGAAAGCGCGGCAACTCGCGGGAGCGTCACACAACACACCTGCTCCACTGCACCACCCCAGCCAAACTCTTCCTCTGCCCGCGCTCCACGCGACAGAGTTAACACTACCAAAGATCGTAAACACTATTGTTCTCCACACGACCTATCGATGTATTCGTTCGATAGCATAGTTTTCCCTAGGCCAGACCCAGCGTATAAATACAAATAATACTCACAAAACAAATCAACATAAATGCATAAATATATATATATACAAACAGTAAAACAATTACAATATATAAAGACACAGAAATGTCATATCTTCAGGTAACAAAATAAGGAAAAAAATTTATAGTGCAGCAGATGGAAATAGGAGGATATGCATTTCTGGCGTTACACACTGACGTTCACCTGTCAAATGACGCTGAACCTGCGCGGAGCTAGTTCAAATGTACTCTGCAGTTCCAGATCAGCAGACTGTGCTCCACTCTCCTACGTTAAATACCATTCCTCACCATCAGCGTCTCAAGCACTGAGAGCAGAAGACACTCGCGGTAGTGATCTATTCGCCTCGCTGGGACTTAGTGTTTCTGAAAAATTAGGGTCTGGCACTGATTTCTGTTGTCATCTTTCTTTTTCATCCTCATCTACAAATATGGAAATAATCTTTAAACTCACTCAGCCCGGTCACCTACAGTAAAAATTCAGGAATCAGAAAGAGAAAGAAAAACCGCTTCAAAATTAAGTGGCTGAAACAATCCCCCGGCGTCTCTCAGTAAGCAACGCCAACTGATTTTACTTAATAAATCACGGTAACGCTTACCAGCATGCTCATTTATCAAGGTCTACGTGTTCAATTGGAATGCACGTGTCACTGTACAGAACATGGTGCAAGTTCCGTTTGCTACTAATCATTTCTCAATCAAAGATTGTAGTCGTCTGACTAAATCGTCAGATACTGTATTCCTCTTTATCTCTCAACGGTTTCATTTAACTGATATGCCAGTGAAATGCATACTCTAACTGAACCTTTTATTTGATGGTTGTTTCCGCCTGCTTTATTCCAGCATAGTGTCTTGTTCAGAAACATCCAGCATTCCGCAAACATTTCTTTGGTTACGTCAGATAAAAAGAAAAATAAGTTTGCAAGTATAGACCCTCTACACGTTACACGAGAAATGCAACACCTGAAAACCAGATTTTATATCCTTATGAAGTAATATGTGTAAATTCGTCATTGTATTAACCTCTGAGGAGAAGGCTTACGGTTACAGGTACGAGAGCGGGCAATGTCTCCGAATTTCTTATGTGAAAACTCTTAAAGCTTTTTAAATAAAAAAAAACATAATTAACATTCTTCAGCATCATTCTTAATGTCTACATATTTATTTCTCAACATAGTCACACTGGCGACGAACACGTTTCTCCCAACGACAAACGATTTTGTTGATACCGTCACTGTGGAATGTCTCACATTGTTGACGTAGCCACAGCCTGACCTTTGTTCGCACGAAGTGAAGTCCTCGAAGGAGGTCTTCAAGTTCTGGAAATAGATGAAAACCGCATGGGGCCAAGTCGGGACTGAGTGGAGGATGATCAATGACGGTGAACTCAAGGCGTCGGATTGTTGCAGATATCGCAACGCCCGTGAGTGTCTGGCATTGTCATGCTGGAGAAGGTGCTCTGTTTATGGACGAACTCTACGAACTCTAAACTCGATTACAGCAAGCTGTTTCTCACGCATCGACATAGACACCGCCATGTACACGCTACAATTCAGAACGCTCTAACGGAATGCAAACACGTAGACATGAAGAATAAAGATGGCGAATGTTAATAACGTTTGTTTTATTCTAAAGTCTTAGAGAGTTTTCGTATAAAAAATTTAGAGACATTACTTTTCAGCAAGCTTTCGTAATCATATCTTCACTGTGATATTTTTTCGTACAGTTATTGTGTACATCAGTCGATTTGTGGTGCCAGAGCAATCCCATGATTAGTTTCGTACCTCTTCTTTGATCTATATCTTCAGTTATTGTATCTCTACTGGGTCAAAAACTCAGACTGCTAAATAATGTTCAGGGAATAATGTGATAAAAAACTGTTTGCTGATTTTTTTCGCCAGATGAAACTATAAGCTTCTTTTCATGACGATCGTGTCAAGCCGATCTCTATGACGTCATCGTGTGGCGGCACTGTTCGTTGACTCTAGTGAAAGATATCAGATGGATGGGGATTACATAAGATTGTAAAATGTCCATTAGTAGCCTACTTATGGCGCTGATGGCAGAATCGGCATTCCACTAACACTACTTGCTGATACCAAGAAATTAGGGTTATATCGCGCTCTTAATGTTGTGGACCGCTCGATGAATTTGTAGAAGGTTCGTACGAGGATATTCATTTTGCTTGATCGGGAATTAAATTCAATTTATTAGCTGAAAGTAACTAGGGGCTAGGTCGGCTTACAACTGTTAGGTCTGGAGATCTTCGACAATGGGAGACGATGCTTTTGCTCCTTGGATTCCTCAGCTCCAGTGCTCCTGCACCAACTAACCCGTGTTTATCTTCAGAGGTAGTCTAAAACTTTCTTCCCTCTGAGGTCTGCTGTTGGAGAATTTGGTTATTTTACTAGCATTTGGAAAGACGTATACATTTCAAATATTGCTGCCAAGCCACTAGCCCAAGGAGGAAGCAGCCTTCATATAGCATCCATACCGTCTTTTGATGTGTAGTTTAGTCTACAGTGACAGAAAAAAAGCAGAATTTCAAGTCTCATCGGCGATAGGTCATTTAAAATGGGAATAAGGAGAATGAAGCTAGGTGCAGTCAGTAAAAGACCAATGACAATCCGAGTAGAGAATTATTGCATTGGTCTGATAAGAAAACAACCAAGGAAAAAAATTATCTCATGACATGATGTAACAAATGGTCCCAATGTGACGTCAAATTAATAGGCGAGTGGAGGGCTTCCAACAGCAAAGAAGTGGTGATGAGCGGGGAGGGTAAGTAGGTAAGTATGCTGCTATTTGTAACGTAACATGTTGCACACGCAAGACTGAACTACAAGACTTGATATCTTTTAAGTAAAAACGTTTAGGCTACAGTTAATCCAGCCAGATGGCACACAGAAAAATAAAACAAATTATGTAAAAGAAGCCATGACTCTTTTCAAAGTTCAAGTTCAGCAGAGATGAATTTCCGGTTGTTTGAGTGGCTGCCAGCTGCTCTTGATGTGAACATGAAAACGTTTCTTCTAGCATTTCATTCGGGTTATCCCAATGTAGTCAATCGGCAGTTCTTTACACGAGCGTGTTTAACAGCATTTAGTTTCTTCTTCACTGAGGCTTTGCGTCTCGTGCCAGTGTATATGAGAAAGGAAAAAGCGAGAGATCAACGTTTCATTGTCGACTTTGTCATCAGAGACAAAGCGCAAATTCGGACAACGAAGACGAATGACATAAATTGTACTTTTAAAAGCAAGCACTTAGCGAGACCACAGGATACGTAAACCTGAATGACTGGACAGGAATCTGAGGTCTATATCTCCCAAATGAGAATTCAGCCTATAAAGACTGCAGATCTTATTTGGTGACAATTTACTATATGAAGGTAAAATCTTGGGTATTGCTAGGTCGCATCATGTTCCTCTTCACTTTCATTTTACACAACAGATGTTTGTTCCCATCTGCAAGGATCTTCTTCAGGATCTTCTGGTGGTCCTAGTTTGATGAACACTGCCAGTGACAAGTGCCGCGTTCACTTATAAAAGGGAATTTTCCCGCATTTATATTGAAGAAGTGGGATAGTGTGTGACGTTCTTCTGCTACCGTTGTTATAGGATAGATAGCGAAAGAGGCAGAGTAAGAGTGGGTGGGAAAGTTTATCAAAATATTGTCGTGTCGCAGAGGTGGCTTTCCGGTGGTTGTTTGTATTTCTCGCACAGCGTACTGCGTATTTACTTTCTTGCTGGCGGGAAGCCAAGAAGCTGCAAGTCTATAGCGGTCTTTTCTACTGCAGTTAAATTCGTTCTTGGAGATCTCAGCTGCTTCTCGGACTTCTCTTCTACAAATATTGTCAGCGCACGTTCGTAATTGAAATGAATGTTAACGTAAGGTTCCCGTATGTTTTCTACTATTGTAAATAATCATCTTTGCTGTACTGGGACAAAGACGAATGAGTAGTGAATAAGATCCTTGATTCTGTGTTTAGTTATATCTGTGGTAGACTTGCTAGTCAGTCACTTGTGCAGCGCTGGGACATTCTTATTTGAGCCATAAAAGTGAGCAGTTGAGGTTTTCAGAGAACAGTTTTTTTGTGAATCTGGGAGCACTATCTGGAAGAGGTGAAAACTCATTTATAATACTTTCTCGTTCTTCATACTGATGGAACAGATTTTGGACTCATTTTAAAGACAACAGATAACTAATAACATTCATGATTGTGTTAATTCGAGCTCTTTGTTTTTCATTTTGTCACAAATTAACGTAACTGGTTGTGATGTATGTAATTTTTGTAATGAGAGAATTTTGTAATTGTTAGAATCTTCTTATGTTGTACAGTCTTTTTGTCAATAATCAGAGTTTGGTTTTTCAAGATCAGTTTTCTTTAGAGTAAAACCCACCTCCAAGATATATAGTAAATTTGTGAAGTTTTTGTTGTGTGTGCTTTGCACCTTGCGCCACACGAAGTCTCAGATTGTTTCTGATAAAAAAAAATGGAGTGGATTATTTATCCTTAGCTGCTGCATCTGCTGCTTAGTATTTGCTTTCGAGAACGTCTGTACATCAGACACAAAAACAGCATGCTGAGCAAGAAATAAGTCACTTTTAATTCATGGCAGATCTCATCTTGCATTCTTGAGCAAACTGTGTGTAGTCAGGACTGCCAGGTATCGCGATAGCAAGCAGAATAATTTTACGTGAACAGTATTGGTTATTTCAAACAGTTATTTTCTTTCGAGTAGAGCAGTAATTTATTTTTGTGTATATTCCAAGTCAGCATTGTGTTTTATATCACGCAACGTTGATACTGTACTTCGGCACTTTTAGTTGTTTAGTTTTCATGGAGCACACATTTATTTTTTGGTACTTAATTAGATTTATTTTGTTTATTTAAAATTTTGTATTTCATGAAGTTTAAAGTTTTATTCCTCGACACTATTCACACGCGCAACACAGGGCCAACCAATAGTCAGTTTTTCTCAGCAACTGAATACGATACCTAAAGTACACGTTGCGTGAAGAGAAAATTTTTGAAATAAGTATATTCAGTTTTCTCCCATACAGATAGTGTTTCTTATAGAAAGCTTACAGTAACTGAAATGAATATTTTGGCCGCAGTTATCCTGATGTTCCTCTACCGCAGACTTCATACTTTGTTTTAACCGTATGCAGAGGTGTGTTAAACAAAACCCACAAAACTCTCCGTCAGGAGCAATACATAGGAATCCAGGTACGGATCACGCCTTTGGGACAGAGCGGGGTGATTCAAAACGAAAGAACAGATTTCAACCGTTCATTATAGACTAACTATGAAAGACGGAAACATATAGCGCATGTCACTAGATAGAAGAAGATTAAAAGTTTTATGTTCGCACAGCTGCTGTACCACACACTCAACATGAGCATTACGCGTTGCTCGAGAACCATCGAAACGGTGGTCCATTTCATTCCACAGACGAATAACCAGGTCCCTGGTTATTGAATTGACAGCTTCAGCAATTTGATTTCTAGGCTCTTGACGAGTAACTGTGACAGGTAGGACAAAACTCTGTCTTTTATGTGCCCCACAGAAAAAATGGCACGGTGTGAGGTCTGGTGACCTAGAAGGCCGAAAGCGATGAACAAGATCTTGTTGTCCACCACTTCCAATCTAAAGTTGTGGGACGGTGTTATGATGAAGTCCCGCCTCAAGATGAAAGCGAGACGGGGCGCCGTCATGCATACAAATGAAATCATTGGAAACTTCGTGACGTCGAGGAAATAACCATTTTTGCAACATGTCCATGTATGACTTTCCTGTTGCAGTTTCCTCCTCAAAAACAGGTCCATAAACTTTGTGAACAGAAACGACACAAAACACATTCAGTTTCGGTGAGTCCCTTTCAGTTTAGATGAGGACGCAAGGATTTCGTGACCTCCAAATTATTGCATATGGGGACTTAGTTTACCCAATACACGAAACTCAATTCGTCCGAAGTCGCCGGGAGGCAATTTATGCAGAAGCTGCGTCTTGTAAGGCTTCATATGCGGGCGTCACTTCAGATCACGCCATGCCGTTGTTTGAGTAAGTTAAAGTTCCTGGTCTTCCGAGGGCTCTGTGTGAACGCATCTCGGATGCGCTCCACATTTTCATCAGAAGTGCGTGGCCAAGCAGCGCTCTTTTCTTTGCATATGACACCAGTTTGCCAGAATTTTATATGCTAGCCATAAATCTGCTTGTGCCGAGACGGCATCTTGCTGAATCGACGTCGGAATGTTCGTTGCACTTGAGCAGTGGATTCACTTCGTACAAAATCCAACACACAAAGTTATTGTAGTCACCATGTTGCTACAAACAAACAAAGGCGGAGTTGTGTCCAAACCTTGAACTTTTCTTTATCCAGTGAGATGAGCAAGATGTTCCTTTAGTTTGTCTGTAATGAACAACTGATATCCTTTCTTTCCTTTTGAATCAGTCGTTACGTAGAGAAAGACAGAGAGAGAGAGAGAGAGAGAGAGAGACAACAGAGGTAGAATGGGATTTTAATAGTAGTATAATGACGGTAACTTGAATGTTCTCTGCTAGCGCAAATCTCGTATAACGTTGATGGATTTCTTTATCTGTCGTGCGTAAGTTGAGGAACAACCGAATGGAGTGACACAATACTTAAAGTACCATCATTTGAGAGGAATGCGACTCAAAACCTTGTTGAGCAATGTGACTCAAATGTTTATTCAGAGAATTAGATTTGGGTTTCCTGTTGCTATGCTAAGTCCCACGAGTGGAATGCAACCGATACCCCTTCGTACCTTTTGCATTTTTTATAAAACCAATCTTGCAGATGCGTACATGGAACCATCGCTGAGTGCAGAAATACAAGCCATCTTAGTGATCAATATACCTTATGAACTATGCCGTTATTACAGCTGAGTGCCATTCAGAGCCTTAAAGGCGTTTGTAATCTTCCACCCCCACAGTGTCTTAACTACTTGAATAACGTACGAACAATGTTAGCCACGAGAAGGCAACCCTTAGACAGTTTGGGTGGTTTATTCGTCAGGCTCAGCCTGTGATTCCTATGTGCAGAATAGATAAGTGCAAATTTTTGACCTTGCAATCTTGGGGCACACGTTAAGGACGATCTTGAACTATTGACAGAACAGACGGAAGTGACGGACAAAATTCCAGCACCTCGAAATTTTAAAAACCTTCTACTATTCCTGGTTAAAGTTTACTATTGTGGAAAGTTTATACCCAAAGCACTGTCACCGTAGATTAGTCTTTCATGTAATGGATGAGAAAGGTTTAGGATTTGCTTGATCTGATGCCTGACGGTTGCTTCAGATCCGTTCTCTGTCAATTTTTACACACGGAAGACACATAACAGTGACCATCACACTATGTCTCACGAAACGCTGTCAGGACTGAATGCTCTATAGCATTTGCATTTAAAATATTGTCAATGGTGCAGAAAAATGATTCACAGATCGAAAAAGGGGCCTTGTCAATAACGTATTACACAAAAAATTCGCTTATAGAGGGGTGGGGGGCAAAAGTTTGGGAACACTAAAAACGCAACGTATTACCATGCCTTATACGGTGAAGGAAACCCATTCGCATTCAAAACAGCATCCAGTCGTCTCGGAATGGATAAGTACAAGTCCTGTATAGTTTTCAAGGGCCTGTTATACCATTCTTCCTGTAAAATATTGGCACGTTCAGGTACCGATGATGGAGATGTAGAGCGATCATTCACCCTTCTCTCCAGAGTAGAGAACAAAGACTCAGTAATATTGAGATCTGGTGACTGGTGGCAAGTGAGATATGACATTTCATCCTCTGTTATCACGAAAACAGTACGATACGAGCTGTTTGACAGGGATCTGGCCGTCTTGGAAAAAAATCAGCTTTGAAGAACAAATATTGTACCATGGGATGGACCTGATAACCATGGAGTCCATGTCATACCACGATGTGGCTGCCCAAACCGTCATCCCCCCCCCCCCCCTCATGTTTCAGTCTTGGGACGTAAACTAGGACATAATATGACATAATTTGGAAACAGAAACAATGCTTACCCGACCAAATGACATTTTTTCATTGCTACATAGCCCAGTTTTCGTGGCCTCAGCACGACGATTTCCTGTTATAGACATTTAGTCACTGACGAGTTGGTTTGGAATTTCAGCTCGCTCTGCAGTTACCTGCTTCTGGACCTGACTTTTGCAGCCGTTAGCCTCCTTTATTTGTCATGATCACTACAATTTCATCGGGTTTGGGACTTAATGGATGAGGTTTTCTCCACTTCCCCTTTATGAGGTATAAATCTACGATACTGTGTCTATTTAAACACGAGAACCTTCAGCTCCTTTCGTTACGGAACCCCCCCCCCCACATGACCATCAACAATTTGCCCACTTCGAATTCACTTGGGACTCATAACAACACAGACCACTGTTTGATACTTGCAACGTGTTAAGGACATTGCGCAAGTACCGTTAGTGTTCAAATACAACAGTACAACCTGCAGGATTGGCTAGCATTTACATTTATGGTCATGTGTACATTTATCGTGGTGTTTACGTCTTTTTGTCCAACTCCCGTATTTGTGCAGCACCAAACTCCACTTATTAATGGGTCATCAACAAATGTTCACACTGTATGTTTCCATATTCAGAATTTCACGAAAGACTGGCACATTGGCTTTGGATAACGCGTATTTCTTAGGAGTCATTATGTCATACTTTATCTGGCTACCACTAATATGCCATTATTGATTGCCTATCTCGTCTCCCAGTGGCCATGGGAGGCAAACAGCCATAAGCAAACAGCCACCGGTAAGTGGTGTACCACGTGTGAAATCGGTAGGAAAATTGATATATGTTATAGAGCACTAGGACTGTGGCCCCTATCAGTAGTCTGGATAGTGTTGTGTGGAATGTGGTGGTGGGGATCTGTCGAAGGATAGAAGGCGATAGCTGGCCGGTGTGGCCGAGCGGTTGTAGGCGCTTCAGTCTGGAACCGCGAGACCGCAGCGGCCGCAGGTTCGAATCCTGCCTCGGGCACGGATGTGTGTGATGTCCTTAGGTTAGTTAGGTTTAAGTAGCTCTAAGTTCTAGGGGACTGATGACCTCAGATGTTAAGTCCCATAGTGCTCAGAGCCATTTGAACCATTCGAACAGAAGGGGCTAATGAGACATTGTCATCAGAATACACATTTATGGATCACAGGTACATAGTTATTTTCCTTCGCGGCTGCCAGCAGTACATAGGCAGAAGGGCGGCGGTCACGCTGGTATACACGCTGACCCAGCGCATCTCACAGTCTATACTGACATGGCGACGGAGGTGAGCACTCAGTGCCTCACTCATCATAGTCAGCCAGCCCCACAGTGAATGGTCTTGCCCATGCAAGGTGCTCTCGTTGACATCGTAGACTGCAACCTGGAGAACCACCTAGCAGCCCTGGTGGCTGCAATCGTGGAAAGTTACACCACTGCCTCGGTGCGAGAGACTGCTGGTGTCAGCTTATATTTCTGAGTCACGGGGGAAGGGGGGGGGGAGGGAAGTGGGGGTCAGCAATTACTGCACTCCCCCGGAACGATGGTGGTTGATCAACTCGCCAAGGACCGTCACTGAAGCCTCGAGGGGCCTGGAATTGGAAAGTACCAAAGTCTTCCCATGAGCGAAGGTGATGATGAGGCAGCAGCAGCTCTCAGCAGCACAGTCCATCAGACCTTACTGGTGGTGGTATTTTAGATCATAGTCATGTCAGTAGGTCGCGGATGGAATGTCACAGCTTAGCTGCAACTCTGAGCTACAACTGAGAGCTAAGCTATGGAAGTCAGGGTATATGTACTTGTCAGGCTACTCTGATGACGTAATCTTTCTGTTGGGATGACCGAATGTGCCCTCATGAAATGGATTTGCAGTTGTGAATATGGACAGGCACCAGCTGTACAATAGAATGTCGACAGTGAAAATTTGTGCCGGATCGAGACTCGAAACCGGATTTTCCACTTATCGCTAGCAGTCACCTTACCATTAGGCTATCCGAGCACATTTCAGGTCCAGAACCAAACTTTCGTATCTCATTAACCACGTGTGTACAACCTGCTTGCACTCGTACATCCATTGTGTATATTCCAATACATGGAAGACATTTAAATTGAAAGTTGCTCGACCAATGTCAGCAGATAAATATGCTTGCATGCAAGCATGCCCAGAACATTGAATTGTAGTTCTCAACAACACAGGCACTACAGTATCATACATCGTACATTATACATCATATCATATCAGAATGTGTCCTAGTTTTCTGAGCTGGTCAGCACTCTTGATCGGTTCAGAATGTCACAACTCTGCCTTTCTGCCTTCCTTTTCTGCGGTGTAAGTTACTGAATAGTTACTCTTGATTTCAGTCTGAGCTCACTTGGAACGCTTTGTGCTGTCACCATTATGACCTCCATCTGTCACCATGATGTCATTTTGGTATGTTTCCTCCATGAACCCTCAACCAATTCAGAGTGTTACAATAGCTTTCGTGTTTGCTGCTACAACATTTCTCTGTCAACAACGTTTCTCTGTCGCTGGGATTCTGTCTGACCGTTCACCGATTCTGCTCTGCTTCTTGCCTTGCCAGGGAAGAGCTTTTAACAGTTTCTTGGTATCCATCCGGAAAATAATTCTGGGGCGGATCAGTCCTATTGGAAAAGACGAGTAATGTGTCACATGTTTCAGAACAAGGAGGAAATAATAAAACTAGAAGTCCAAGAAGGAAGTGCTTAAATTAGAAAGGTCTCAGAGCAGAGATGCAGTGTTTCTATTTTTTCTTCCGTCTGTACATGAAATAAGTGGTGTAGAAGATGCAAGAAGATTTCAGGAATGGAAATTAAGAAAGGATCTCAATAACGAGATTCTACGATGTCATTGTTATCCTCTGAATGTGATGAAGAATTACAAGACCTGTTGAATGGAACGAACTTTCTAATGAGCATAGAGTACGGACCAAGGTAAAGTGATGAGAGTCAGCATTAATTAGCAGTAGCGTAAGTGAGGCTTAACATAATAACTGAAGCTCACATCTTAGAAGAAATGAAGAAATTCTGCTGCCTTACAAGCAAGATGTATCATGCAGGAGGCATGGGTATAAGAAGAGTACTAGCATAGACAAGGCATTCATCACGAAAAGAAGTCTGCTATAGACCTCAGTTTGAGAAAGAAATTTCTAAGTTGTACATTGGAACAAACACTGTATGGAAGTGAATCCTGAATCGTGGGAAAGATGGAAAAGAGATATGGCGTTATAGAAAAATACTTGACGCTATGTGGACCGATGACCTGTAAATGAGGTCGTTCTTCGCGGAGTCGACTAAGATATGTGGGATATGTGGATGATGATGATGTTCGGTTTGTGGGGCGCACAACTGCTCAGTCATAAGCGCCCGGGGATATGCGGATAATATAAGGAATATGTACACATGAAATATTTGGAAAACACCGAGAAGATGTAGGGAGAGATTGGAAGAATATATGTTACGATATTTGCGAATAACATTTTTCTAGAGGGAGCTATGTAAGGCAAAATTTATAGGGAAAGGCAGACACTGGAAAACACTGACAAGAAGACAGGATTGGCTGCTGAAACATGTATTAAGACATCAGGGCATAGCTTCATGTTGCTAGAGTAAGCTGTGGATGGATAATATTGTGGAGAAGGGAGAGGTTATGGTATATAGGGAGGTCCATTGATCGTGACCGGGCCAATTATCTCACGAAATAAGCATCAAACGAAAAAACTACAAAAAACGAAACTCGTCTAGCTTGAAGGGGGAAACCAGATGGCGCAATGGTTGGCCCGCTAGATAGCGCTGCCATAGGTCAAAAGGATATCAACTGAGTTTAAAAAAAATAGGAAACCCCATTTTTTATTACATATTTGTGTAGTACGTAAAGAAATATGACTGTTTTAGTTGGACCACTTTTTTCGATTTGTAACAGATGGCGCTGTAATAGTCACAAACGTGTAAGTACGTGGTATCACGTAACATTCCGCCAGTTCGGACGGTATTTGCTTCGTGATACATTACCCGTGTTAAAATGGACCGTTTACCAATTGCGGAAAAGGTCGATATCGTGTTGATGTACGGCTATTGAGATCAAAATGCCCAACGGGCGTGTGCTATGTAAGCTGCTCGGTATCCTGGAAGACATCATCCAAGTGTCCGGACCGTTCGCCGGATAGTTACGTTATTTAAGGAAACAAGAAGTGTTCAGCCACATGTGAAACGTCAACCACGAGCTGCAACAAATGATGATGCCCAAGTAGGTGTTTTAGCTGCTGTCGCAGCTAATCCGCACATCAGTAGCAGACAAATTGCGCAAGAATCAGGAATCTCAAAAACGTCGGTGTTGAGAATGAATGCTACATCAATATGGATTGCAACCGTACCATATTTCTATGCACCAGGAATTGCATGGCGACGACTTTGAACGTCGTGTACAGTTCAGCCACTGGGCACAAGAGAAATTACGGGACGATGACAGATTTTTTGCACGCGTTCTATTTAGCGACGAAGCGTCATTCGCCAACAACGGTAACGTAAACCGGCATAATATGCACTATTGGGCAACGGAAAATCCACGATGGCTGCGACAAGTCGAACATCAACGACCTTGGCGGGTTAATGTATGGTGCGGCGTTATGGTAGGAAGGATAATTAGCCCCCATTTTATCGATGGCAATCTAAATGGTGCAATGTATGCTTATTTCCTACGCAATGTTCTACCGATGTTACTACGAGATGTTTCACTGCATGACAGAATCTCGATGAACTTCCAACATGATGGATGTCCGGCATATAGCTCGCGTGCGGTTGAAGCGGTATTGAATAGCATATTTCATGACAGGTGGATTGGTCGTCGAAGCACCATACCAAGGCCCACAAGTTCACTGGATATGACGTCCCCGGATTTCTTTCTGTGGGGAAAGTTGAAGGATATTTGCTATCGTCATCCACCGAAAACGCCTGACAACATGCGTCAGCGCACTGTCAATGCATGTGCGAACATTACGGAAGGCGAACTACCCGCTGTTGAGAGGAATGTCGTTACACGTATTGCCAAATGCATTGAGGTTGATGGACATCATTTTGAGCATTTATTGCATTAATGTGGTATTTACAGGTAATCACTCTGTAACAGCATGCGTTCTCAGAAATGATAAGTTCACAAAGGTAGATGTATCACGTTGGAACAACCGAAATAAAATGTCGAAACGTACCTACGTTCTGTGTTTTAATTTAATAAACGTACCTGTTACCAACTGCTCGTCTAAAATTGTGAGCCATATGTTTGTATTACAGCGCCATCTATCACAAAGCGAAAAAAGTGGTCCAACTAAAACATTCACATTTCTTTGCGTACTACACGAATATGTAATAAAAATGGGGGTTGCTATTTAAAAATCGCAGTTGATATCCGTTTGACCTATAGCAGCGCCATCTAGTGGGCCAACCATAGCCGCATCTGGTTTCCCCCTTCAAGCTAGACGAGATTCGTTCTTTGTAGTTTTTTCGTTTGATGCTTATTTCGCTAGATATTTGGCCCGGTCACGATCAATGGACCACCCTGTATACGACAAATAATAGAGGAAGTTGGCTGTAGGTGCTTCTCTGAGATGAGGAGAGTGGCGGAGAAGTGGGAATTGTGGCACGCCGAATCAAACCTGCAATAAACTTATATGCGTAATTGAGTGTGTTTCAGTGCTGATTGATGGGTGTCCACGTACAGACGTGCGCGCTACTGTAACGCCTCTGTTTACGACGGTGAAATGCGAGATGCCGGGGGCCGTGGCGCGCTGGTTTAATTTTAGCAGCTGGCTCCGCCTCTTAAACACTGCGGCGCCGGCTGGCAGATCGTGGCCTGCGGCGCAGCCATTTTGCTGGAGGCCGAGGTGTGTGGCGACCGTGTTTTACGGCGCCGCCGCTCCGTGTCGCCCTCTCGTGCCTCTGCGGCCGGACACTCCCTTTTACTGCGGCGGCAGTGGCCACCGCTCGTCGCTAGGTCACGGTCGAGGGTTCGTCCTCCGCTCCTCAGTCCCTCTAAAAGACTGTGCGAGCTAGAGGTCACGCCGGACTCGGGAACGCCTCTCCCAGTAGCGCCGGAGGAGGAGATTAGTGTTTAACGTCCCGTCGACAACGAGGTCATTAGAGACGGAGCGCAAGCTCGGGTGAAGGAAGGATGGGGAAGGAAATCGGCCGTGCCCTTTCAAAGGAACCATCGCGGCATTTGCCTGGATTTAGGGAAATCACAGAAAACCTAAATCAGGATGGCCGGAGACGGGATTGAACCGTCGTCCTCCCGAATGCGAGTCCAGTGTGCTAACCACTGCGCCACCTCGCTCGGTAGTAGCGCCGGAGGGAAACGCAACTACTCAGCAGCACATGTTGCCAACGTGCACTGTTCCTGAGACAAGTTCCAGTAATAACACTGGTGGATAAATTAAACCTAGTTTTTATTGAGAAGGATGTAAGGTTAGTCCTTGATTTGTAACTACACAGTTACTTCTGCTGTAGCCAAATAACTGGAATACTAAAACAGTAATCCTGTAGAGTGGCGAAAATTGACTTGAATACTATATAGGGAAATAGCAGAAAATAGGGATTTTTTTTCTCTGTACCGTTCTCTACATCTATCAAGGTTCACACGACATATCGTATAAAACAGTTATACCGGGTGATCAAAAAGTCAGTATAAATTTTAAAACGTAGTAAACCACGAAATAATGTAGATAGAGAGGTAAAAATTGACACACATGCTTGGATTGACATGGGGTTTTATTAGAACAAAAAAAAGTTCACAAAATTTCCGACAGATGGCGCTGGACTGCGCATGACAATCGTGTATAAAAGGAGTTGTAATGAGAGAGAGAATCAGATGCGCCAGCAGTCGCAGCATGTTGACTTTACCCGAAAAGGCGCTTTTAGTGAAGCTGTATTATCAGAATGGGGAATGTGCTAGTTCAGCGTTACGATCCTATCGCCATAGGAAGGGGATTCGAACGGGTAAAGGTCCGTTGACAAATGCAGCTGTGGCGAGAATGATTTCGAAGTTCGAAGCCACGGGTTGTTTAGACGATAGACCCCGTAATGGCCGACCGAGCACAAGGCGTAAAGCTGCTGAGACAGTTCTGGAAGAAATGGAGACTGTAGTGGGTTCGTCTATGCACGGGGAAGTCAGCGCTCGTGCAGTCGCACGTCGCAGCGGCATTCCATACACTACTGTTTGTTTGGCACTTAAACGACCCTCCGATGCTATCCGTACAAAATCCATCGGCATCATGAACTGTTACCTGGCGATTTAGTGAAGCGGAGGGCATTTGCGGTGTGGACGTTTCAAAAGATGGCGGAAGATGACGATTGGTTGAGTAACGTGTTGTGGACCGACGAAGCTCATTTCACGCTCCGAGGATCTGTCAACGCCCACAATTGCAGAATTTGGGCTACCGAAAATCCTAGAATTGTCGTGGAAACTCCATTTCACGACGAGAAAGTCACAGTATAGGTTGGATTTACCTCATCTACCGTTATCGGGCCTTTTTTCTTCGAGGAAAAGCGTGATTCTGGTTTTGTAACTGCTACCGTGAAGGGTGAGAGGTACGCCGATATGTTACAGAATCGCATCATCCCCAGCCCGGCTGACAAACACCTGCTGGAACGTACGATGTTTATGTAGGATGGCACTTCACCCCATATTGCTAGACGCGTGAAAGATCTCTTGCGCGCGTCGTATGGTGATGATCGTGTGCTCAGCCGCCACTTAAGTCATGCTTGGCCTCCCAGGTACCCAGACCTCAGTCCGTGCGATTATTGGCTTTGAGGTTACCTGAAGTCGCAAGTGTATCGTGATCGACCGACATCTCTACGGATGCTGAAAGACAACATCCGACGCCAGTGCCTCACCATAACTCCGGACATGCTTTACAATGCTGTTCACAACTTCCCACGCCCGGGTTCCCGGGTTCGATTCCCGGCGGGGTCAGGAATTTTCTCTGCCTCGTGATGGCTGGGTGTTGTGTGCTGTCCTTAGGTTAGTTAGGTTTAAGTAGTTCTAAGTTCTAGGGGACTTATGACCGCAGCAGTTGAGTCCCATAGTGCTCAGAGCCATTTGAACCATTTGAACCAAGCTGTTCACAACGTTATTCCTCGACTACAGCTATTGTTGAGGAATGATGGTGGACATATTGAGCATTTCGTGTAAAGAACATCATCTTTGCTTTGTCTTACTTTGTTATGCTAATTATTGCTCTTCTGATCAGATGAAGCGCCATCTGTCGGAAATTTTTTGAACTGTTGTATTTTTTTGGTTCTAATAAAACCCGAAGTCATTGCAAGCATGTGTGTCAATTTGTACCTCTCTATCTACATTATTCCGTGATTTATTCAGTTTTAAAATTTATACTGACTTTTTGATCACCTGGTACATAAACTCCTGAAAAATCCTAACATCATGGAATGTGACTTACTTTCCTCGTAAGTTTACTCTATTCTACAAGAAGGCATTGTTAGTCCATCAAATTCTTCATCCACACTCAACACTGTGTTTCCGCGTACTGCCACACCACACTCAAACATCTCATCCTACATAAACGCAACCTCTGTATCGTCTCCTAAGGCATTTTCGATTGGGTTCTTCTTTCATACTCCCGTCTCCGGCCTTCCTGATTTAGGTTTTCCGTGATTTCCCTAAATCCTTTCAGGCAAATGCCGGGATGGTTCCTCTCAAAGGGCACGGCCGATTTCCTTCCCCGTCCTTCCCTAACCCGAGCTTGCACTCCGTCTCTAATGACCTCGTTGTCGACGGGACGTTAAACACTAATCTCCTCCTCCTCCTCTTCTTTCATACAATGGAATATACTCTGATAATTGAAGGGTGGAAATATCAGACGTTCTAAGTGCCAAATCCAACATTTGGCAGGTGTGGCGTCGATCGTTCCGATGCCACAAGTAGGTGCACGATCGTACGTTGTCACTACGAGAGCGGACCAACTACGCCGACCACAGCGCCCTCTAGCCGACGCTGTGGAGATCAACGAGCGCCGCTCCGCTTTCTACCTAGTTGATCAAGAGCAGACGACCTAGCAACTTAGCTTCTACTTCGTAGGGGGCTAGCCATTACGGACTTTGTTACTTCAGTGATAGTTTGTCCAACTACTAGTAACGCTAGCTTGATACATGGACAACGGCTTCGTGCCTTCGTGCTCATCATTACCAAAAGTTACGTATATGTCATTCTCTATTAAATATGCTTTTACTTTACATGCAGTTCCAAAGTGCTTTACTTCTCCTGCTCCTACATGCTTCCTCCATTCGGCCTATTTTGCAGATCACAGGAGCAGACCCACGCGCCGCCTTCCAGGCGGGATATGAAAGTAGGAGAACCAAAAAAACAATATATCTCCTTTAGTAGATAACTTATTTGTATCCAAAAATCTGAGCACGTGTTCTTATATCACACAATTATGCAGCTAATCTCTTCACTGCAAAAAATAATGATCCACATTATAAAATAATTTGTTAAGAATTTCTAGATGGCATACCATGAAACTGACTGGTTCTAAATGCAAATAAAAATGATTTTGTTCCAAGCGCCGTTAATACTGAGGCAGTTGTTTTATTTTTGATGACACAAGTAGAGAACGACAGAAGTAATGTTTTACCTGGTAGCACTGTACTGAAAAAAAAACATTTCTTATATCTTTTAAAGTTTTTACTAGAGAATAACCAAATTAAATTAAGGAAGAAATATTTTACTGTCGACTTCTGTTTCTCACACAACTCCACTCTTTGGACCAGAAGTTTCAAACTTTACTGTAGAAAAGCTGTATCGCCGAGAAAAAATGGCTTTTCATAACATGTTCCAGACAAATGTTGTTTTCTCAGATCACTTTTCCTACTTTTTACCATTTTGAAAACCTGAATTATCTCCTTCTCTCGTAAAGATGTGTTAGTGATACAAATACAATCTAACAAGTACACTGCTTGCGACACAAACTATGCATCAGCTAAACGGAGGAGGCCTAGGCGCATGCCTCCTAGAACTGCACTGCTTGGCACAGAGACAATACGCTACCTAGTAACGAATGTTTTAAATATTTTCTCCATGATAAGACCCTTGGAAGAAGTCCAGGGAGATGCAACAGAGCACCGACCCACAGCAGCTTTGAAAACCCCTTGTCCGGAAAATGGCACTTGTTTGACATTTCACTCTTCATTAATCGTTTATGTCGGGTCCAACTCACTCCTTCCTATGTTCTCCGACATCAAGATTCTTCTCCCTTTCATCTTCACAATCATTGTCTCGTTTTTGTCCTAATTATTCATACCCCGAATACTATGTTCCTGTGCCAACATATTCTTAATGACCATGACGTAGACATCGCGCTAAAACCGCATTTTCTTCCTAGGTTGTAACAATTTGGACCTCGCTACACAACTAGTTTCCATGTTAAGTGATTATCGAGAGTTAAGCTCGAACAAAGTGCCACTGTATTCACTGACAACGTATTCACGCGCTGTGCTATTGTTCATATTGGTGCATAAATTATACTTCTCAGGGCGGCTCAATAGATATTTGATGCACTTAATAGCATCGTGTGATTACGCTGTCACTTGCCCGTCTAAGGCACCTCGTTCGAGCTAAACATTTATTAATGACTTAAAAGCGGGATCTAAATGTATAACGAAGGAAAGGTCCAAATAAATACAACCTAAGTGGAAAAACGTCACTTTAATTTAATGAGTTTATGACCACAGTGCCAACATCCTTCACCTACTACCTACATCCAGTATTACACTCATTTCAACGTCATAAACAGCATCCTACACCACTGATACCCACTTCTCCTCACATCTATTTGCCTACTCGCCTGCCTTACACCACGAGAGAAGCACACAGCCTTCCTTATAGTAACTTGATGTCCCATTGTAGGTTTCTTTTTCAGTACGACATAGTCCGTCGTTACTTCATATGCAATTCGGACAGCGAATGTCTCGTAAAATAAACCGTATTTAATCTCAGCAACGTATAACTATTATATTCATAATTAAGTATTTCGCCTATGTTTAATACTTAGAAGTCTTTGTGTTTTTTAAGTGTTTTCCCAGAAGAGCAGCAAATAGTAACTCTTTAGGCGTCCCTTGTCCTCGAGAAGCGAGAGTATTACCTTGCGATAAAGGAAGGACGCAAGGAGCAATGATTTTCTTCTTAATAATCAAATCAATCTTTTCTGCTTGCTTTAGTGTAATGTCGCAAGTGCAAATGGAGTAGATATCACAAAGCGAAGTGAATAAAGCCAAATTTCTGATTTTCTTCATTGGCATGTAATGAATCGCTGTTCCTGTCCAAGAATAAGTCCTTTAGTACCACCTGGCCTGTTTCTCATCGTTGAATGGCAGCATTAAACTTGGCTACATTGTCGCGTTCAGGTCTGCCTCTGATCTCCTTTTAACTTATAAAGGAATTTCGCTCTCTGAAAAGAGCTCCCTCTCTGAGAAGAACTCCCTCCACTAAAATGGTTTGTTTAAGCAAAAGGGAAAATTTTCATTTTGTTTACTCTGAAACTGCGTGTAAACGAGGAAGCATTAAAAAGAGCGTGACGTACAGATGATGTTAGTTGACGGAGAGTCAACTGTTTTTTGCTGTCCGACCACACACACATCCATACACACACTCACACACTCACACATACACACTCTCACACAAATAAACAAATGTATATACAAACAACACCATTTTTATTGTTCAGTAAGGCATCTGAGGTATAGTGAAAAATTTCAACCCAGAGATTAGACTACGTGGCTAGGAAACACTGATTTCACCGAAGACGAAAATGGACATATTTTGGGGTTGTGCAACGTTACTCCACCTTACATCTACATCTACATCTACATCCATACTCCGCAAGCCACCTGACGGTGTGTGGTGGAGGGTACCTTGAGTACCTCTATCGGTTCTCCCTTCTCTTCCAGTCTCGTATTGTTCGTGGAAAGAGGGATAGTCAGTATGCCTCTGTGTGGGCTCTAATCTGATTTTATCCTCATGGTCTCTTCGCGAGATATACGTAGGAGGGAGCAATATACTGCTTGACTCTTCGGTGAAGGTATGTTCTCGAAACTTTGACAAAAGCCCGTACCGAGCTACTGAGCGTCTCTCCTGCAGAGTCTTCCACTGGAGTTTATCTATGATCTCCGTAACGCTTTCGCGATTACTAAGTGATCCTGTAACGAAGCGCGCTGCTCTCCGTTGGATCTTCTCTGTATCTTCTATCAACCCTATCTGGTACGGATCCCACACTGCCGAGCAGTATTCAAGCAGTGGGCGAACAAGCGTACTGTAACCTACTTCCTTTGTTTTCGAATTGCATTTCCTTAGGATTCTTCCAATGAATCTCAGTCTGGCATCTGCTTTACCGACGATCAACATTATATGATCATTCCATTTTAAATCACTCCTAATGCGTACTCCCAGATAATTTATGGTATTAACTGCTTCCAGTTGCTGACCTGGGGATTTCCGTTGGTAGTCGTCCTTCCGTCAGATGAGACGTCAAATTAGGCTATCTCTTTTGTGGTGTTCGAGGAGATGCAATATTATAGTGGCAGAACATAATTACGACAGAATCAGTTCCGAGGTTTCTCCTCAATGTATAGTTTAGTCTAAATGTGTATAATTGTATACAATTTTTTTATTCTCTTTCCAGAATGTTCTAGTAATAGTTTATTTAGTATTTTATATACGTTCAACAACATGAATTTCTGTTTATTGAAATAATCGGCGACCAGTAGCACAAAATAAATGTTATTTCCTTAACCGGTATCAGGCACTAAGTGCTCTTTTCAGACGGTTGTAACCATCACAGAATCTGCGAGAGTAAAAAATAAAATGCATACCGCATACTGCATGTACAAAAATGGAATAATGAAACCATGATATAAGGAAGCCACAGAGCAAGTTCAGACATCATACCAGCGCAGGAGCTAATCGGCTAATAACTGATTAGCCCCAATTTTGGCATTATGTCTGCACTTGTTGTTTGGCTTCCACAACAACCTTTTAATGAATTTATAAATTCACAGCTCTGCCTATCCTTACGACACTGCAACTCCGCTGCTGTACAAGGCCGACACACAGCAGTGCGTGCACAGGTCGCTAAGGCAGCCATTCCGCACCAAGCCGTTTCGCAGACAGCAAAGTGGTGTCCTCAGCATGGCAGAACCCGGCGATGCAGATCATGTGGAATGGGGGCACTGTAGTTGGAAACAATAAATCACTTGGAAAGCTCAGACGAGTCCTAATACGGTGCCTTCTACCTCTTCCCACTACATTTGGTGTTGCTTTTACATTCGGTGGCAGAAGTTGCCACTACAATAGTGACTGAGAGCGAGCATAGGAGATGGAAGAACAAAAGACAGACCTTGCTCTGCCGCAGAGTGTACTCAAACCTCTGGTAAGAACATGGGATAAGCTAGGCGTTCTCCTATTGATACTATTTTAATTCCCTCATCCATTCTGAAATATGGCGGCGAGTGAGTGACGTGCGTTAGTTTGGCTCGCAAGTTTAAGTGAAATCTGGAGGTGTTTTAAGCAGTTAGGCTAGTCCACATATACTAAAGCCGTATATCTACTGTCAAGTGTCGTATTTTATATCACATACTGTGCACCAATTACACGGAATCGCACTTAAAATGGAAAATCGCCGAACAACGCGCAGTGCAGCCAACGGCCAGGCCGGAGACAGCGCAGGCGTGGAGTCTACACCGGGAGCTGCGGCCGCTTCGCCCGGCATCGCTGACATCGCCGCACTCGTGAAGGCTGAGGTGAGTGCCGCGCTGCAGGCTAAGGAGACGCTCGAGCTCGTTGTTCAAACCATCACTGATGCTGTCGCTGCAGCAGTGACGGACAAAATACAGAAAACTCTGGAGGCGAATGCGAGCGAGATCCGTGCACTGAACGCATCGTTAAAAGCAAGTGAGGAGAAAGCACGACTGCTCGAACAGAATTTGATTGAGAAGACGGACGAGCTCGAACAATATCAGAGACGCAATAATCTCAGACTGTTCGGCATTCCAGAGAGCAGCAGAGAGAACACAGACGAACAAGTGATAAACCTTGTCCAAGAAAAGCTAGGCGTGCAGGTGACTCTGAGTGACATTGACAGAAGTCATAGAGTGGGCCGTAGGTCGCCAGGTTCTACAAAACCAAGACCTATAATAGTGAAATTTGTGTCCTATAGGAAAAGATCTGAAATCTTCAGAGCAAAGAAGAATCTCGCGAAGTCGGGTCTGACAGTACGCGAGGATCTGACATCTGAAAGACTAAACATTTTGAAGAGAGCGATTTCGAAATTTGGACTACAGAATGTATGGACAAATGACGGCAGGATAATGGTTAAGACCGAAAACGGAAAGAGAACAATTTGCAGTGTTAATGAACTCGAAAGCCTGTGCTCTAGAAGCTAAATCAGTCTAATCTTGCTGCCACTAACCTGTATGTTTATATTGTTTACACTGTCAACCATAACTTAACTAATGTATTATCAAATTTTTCGTTTCTCCACATAACTATTTTTTTATCTCTAATTGTTCTCTAATGTAATTTTGTTATTATTTGTATTATCAACTTTTCGTTTCTCCACATAACTATTTTAATCTATAATTGTTTTCTCATGTAATTTTGTTAATTATTACATAAGGTAGTCTCACTTCCATCTTTAATTAGCAACCCACCATCATACTTTGGCTGTTATCCTCATAAGTGCAATTAATATCACACTCTACCGTTTTCGTGCAGATTACTCCCGTTGTGTTTAGCGAAATTCCTTCCCCTGCCGGCCCACGGCTACCTCCAGAACCGTTGCAGACCTCGCTGACCTTGGCCGCAGTTCAAGTTGCCTCCCCGGGGACCCACCCCCTGCCCCCCTCGGCCGCTCTCCTTACTCAGAACTGGGAGGACACTCCCTCACCCCCTCTCCTTCACACGCCTTCCGCATTCCTCATGCCAGACCCTCTTGTCACCGCTAACCACGACCCGCAAACATCTGTCGGCAGTCTCCTCGGGAAATCAACACCCGAACGCACCAAGCTGCATATTGCACATGCAAATGTCCAATCTCTGCCAGCTCACTTCGACGAGTTCAAATATATATTTCAGACTACTGATATACACGTAATACTTTTGTCTGAGACTTGGCTGAAACCAAGTATTCCTACAAATTCCGTAAACCTAGATGGCTATATCTTCCTCAGGCACGACAGATGCAACAGACGAGGAGGCGGAGTAGGGGCGTACATACGCTCTGATTTGTCACCTACTGTACTACACACATCCGACCGCAATGTAGATAAACAAGAGGAATATATGTTCATAGAGATCAAATCTCTTAACAGAAAGTGCTTAATATGTGTCCTTTACAAACCTCCTAAAGTAGGCGGGTTCGCCTCCTCCGAAACTGCCCTCTCTAGTCTCGAATCGTCATATGAACATGTAATTATAGCAGGTGACACTAACATTAATTTTCTGTGCAATAGTCCTTCCACTGGGAAATTTAAGAGGATGCTTTCTTCCTCAAATATGACGCTACTTCAGCTGGCACCTACTCATCACACGACTACCAGTCACACTTTCATAGATATATTCGCAACGAAATCTCCAAACAGAATAATCCGCACCTCTCAAATATCTGCACCTGGCATGTCGGCCCATGACATCATTTTAATGACGTATTCACTAGAATGTCCTAGAAAAAAACAAAAACTGTCTACATACCGAGACTTCAAACGCATAAATTTGCCTGAACTCGAAACTGAGGCGCAAGAAATAGTTTGGGGGATGACATCTACTCCCCTCATGGACATAAACGACAAACTCCAAGATTTCACTACCAAAATTACTAAACTATATGACAAATACACTCCAATAAAGACCAGAAAAGTAAAAAGGAAACCTGCACCTTGGCTGACTGATGAACTAAAACAGCTCATGAATCTCAGAGATGCTGCTCATCGAGCATACAAGATACACCCTACCCCTGAAAATCACATTGTATACAAGCAGAAGCGAAACAAAGTCAGTCAAGCGGTGAGAAACGCTAAGCTCAGGCATGCCCGTACATTAGCTGACAACAGATGTAGACCAGCTAACCTATGGAAAAATCTCCGTAGTCTCGGTTTGGGCAAAATAAAAGTTGCAGAAAATCCCATGGTCCCAGCTGAAGAACTAAACCGATTCTTCACATTACCTGCAACCACAATTGAACCGCAAAAAAAACAGAGAATCATTGATTACTTCATGGGGATGAACGACTGTAGCAAAGAAAAATTCTATCAACGGCACGTCACTTGCAATACTGTCAAGAAAGCAATAATGCGGATTAGATCAGCATCTACTGGACATGATGGCATCACTATCCAGATGGTAAAACTTATTATTGATCAACTACTGCCCTCTATAACAGACATTTTCAACGACTCATTAATCACAAGTGTTTTCCCTGAGGCCTGGAAACTGGGACAAATTAAGCCACTGCCTAAAAAGGACATCGCCACAGCACCCTCTGACTACCGCCCCATCTGCCTTCTTCCTGCACTATCAAAGGCCTTAGAATATATAGTCCATGACCAGCTCACCAACTACCTAACTACTAACAACCTACTAGACGAATACCAATCAGGTTTCCGTAAATATCGAAGCACAACATCCGCACTGATAAAGGTGACAGATGACCTGAAACTTGCGATGGACAGTCAAGAAGCGACTATCATTTGCTTCTTAGATTTCAGCAAAGCATTTGATACTGTCGACTTCGACATCTTACTAGCCAAACTTAGCGGTCTAAATTTCTCACCAAGTGCAGTGCAATGGTTTCGCTCATACATGACGTCTCGTCAGCAACGCGTCCTGTCCGGGAATATAAAATCACAATGGCGGCAGGTAGTGTCAGGCGTTCCCCAAGGCTCAGTACTAGGTCCCATACTCTTCTCTCTGTATGTCAATGATGTGTCATCGGTTCTGACTTATTGCAAATATCATATGTATGCTGATGACCTTCAGTTGTATCTAAGTGCGGAACCAAACAATCTGAAGAAAGCTATTGAAAACTTCAATACTGATCTCGACGCATTATCAAAATGGGCACAGGACATAGGACTAAAACTAAACCCATCTAAAACCCAAGCGGTACTTGTTGGTCACTCTAAGCTCATTAGCCCAAAACATCGGGAATCCGTACCATCTCTTATAATAAATGGAACAAATATTAACTTCTCTCCCTCAGCAAAGAGTTTGGGAGTAATAATAGATGAAAATCTAAATTGGACAGAGCACGTAACTGCAGTGTGCAAAAAAGCATCAGCATCCCTTCATGTCCTACAAAAATATAAAAAACTCTTCCCTTTCGATCTGAAAAAGAAATTAGTACAAACGCTTATATTTCCAATCATTGATTACAGCGATATTATCCTACAAGGCCTCTCTCAGGAAAACTCGCGACGTCTGGAACTGGTCATGAACGCCTGTGTCCGATATATCTGTGACATTCGACTTTTTGATCACATTTCACCAGCATATGCAAAATTGTCCTGGCTGCGTGCAGACAAACGCAGAGATTTCCATACTCTCTGTTTCATCTACTGCCTTATAAATGTACACTGTCCCTCATATCTCTCCTCGTCCTTAACGCTTATGTCTGAACAACATGACAGAAACACACGTTCCCATCATAATAAAATCCTCTCTGTTCCACTGCATCGCTCAGTCGCCTTCTCCAAGTCCTTTACAGTAGCGGGAACCCGACTCTGGAATAACCTCCCTCGGTATGTTAGAGAACTTAAAAACATGTCCAGCTTCAAAAAACAGTTAATGACGTATCTACTTAAGCAACAGTAATGCTTTCCTTTGTACACAAATGGACTTCATCTCATTACTTCCCTCTTTCCCCCTCCTTAAGTCTCCCTCCCCAAAAACTCGCTATACTAGTAAACATCTACCTTACACACCAAGATATTAATGTACATCTGCACAAATCTTCATTACTATTGCCAATTTTTCTCATGTTTATCATTATTATTTAACTTTTTTTTACTGTTACTATTATTAGTTTTATCATAATTTGTATGTATAGCACCTGTCGTAAAAATACTGCCAGTACTTACTTTATTAGGTTTTAGTCATTATTCTTTATTCATATTGTGACTAGAGTAATCTAATTTTCTTATTTAAAGTATTGTCATCATGTAACTCTGATGTGTGAAATGCTGCATGTGTGAAACACTGGTCCGATGTAAGAGAGGGCCTGATGGCCCTAATCTGATCAGGTTAAATAAATAAATAAATAAATAAATTATTCCATGTGTGATTGTAGTTGAATTATTCTATGTATAGATGAGAATTAGCGTAGGATGGTGACAGAGAAAAGGACAGGACCAGAACATGTGGGAAAGTTGATACATAGTTTCAAGTGAACTTTTTCCTCATTGCTCTAAACAGACTGTCAGTTTGAACATGACAAAAATCATGAGTGGGATAGCAGAACGCTGAGCCTCAAATGAGAGGGTTATTGGAATTGTCAAATTTAATGGACCTCCTCTCCAGTACCATAAATAATGCGCCGTTTTGCGCACGACAGAGAATGCAAGGAGCTTAGAGGAACGCAGTCTCGAATAAGACGTGACTTAACATTTTCAAATCTAACGAGCCTCTCTCCTCCATGTTTTGAATAGAGGGGCCATGCTCTGGGGACTGAGGGAGCGTTGGCTGTGGGGGGGGGGGGGGGGGGGGTTGGCGGGCTCGAGGAATTGAAGGTTATCGGGTGGGTGGGTGGGTGGGTCTCTGTGCGCCTGGCTGAAGAAGGTGAGTACACAGACGCAATCGGCGGAACGCTTCTGTTTCCTCTTGCGAAGAAAGTGTTTGATTATTTTAGGTTTGCGATTATGCAGTTATGCCAGGAAGATTCCGTTATCCTTATTCAGCTCAGTTACGCCAGGAAGGCGTTTCTGTCGTTCGTACACTCGATCACGATTTTGAATTTAAGGTTCAAAAGTGGTTCAAATGGCTCTGCGCACTATGGGACTTAACATCGGAGATCATCAGTCCCCTAGAACGTAGAACTACTTAAACCTAACTAATCTAGGGACATCACACACATTCATGCCCGATGCAGGATTCGAACCTGCGACCGTTGCGGTCGCGCGGATCCGGACTGAAGAGCCTAGAACCGTTGGGCCGCCGTGGCCGGCTGAATTTAAGGAAAGTGAATGGTAGTTCGTAGAGAAATATGTTCTCTTGTGTATCTCCAAAGAATGCGAGCGAGTAATATATTTATATTTCGTATGGCTAATAGAATACAGCAGTAAGTAAGTAATAACACTAACAACGTATAAAAACAATGAATGGTCAATATGTTACAAGCAACAAACAATTATTAGATCTAAAAAAGGAAGTAAAACACAAAATACACAAAAATACATAGAAATTATAGTAATAGTATCTAGTAATAGGTTTTTCAGAAGGAATAGAGTAGACCAGACTCATGGTTGTATGTCCAAGTCCCTCAGCCAGCCAGAAGCATCTCCCTCCAGGAGGTGCAGCTCCTGCATTGTGCCAGGGAATCTCCTCGTAGGGCAGTCCATTGCGATATGATGTAGAGTTTGTGGATTCCCACAGTCGCAGTTGGGTGAGTCAGTCTGTCCCCATTTGTGCTTCCAGTAATTACATCTACCATAGCCTGTTAGGATACAATTTAAGGTTGTCCAAGAGTAATACACGGTCCAGTTACATTAATGTAATCATCGCCTATGTCCAATAAGATGTACATGCACTAAACACTCACAGACGGTAGTGATGGGTAAGTTAAGCGTGTCGGGGGTGGGGGGGGGGGACGGGGGGGCGACGACGAAAACAGTGCAGTCGTTGCTGTAATGCGGAAACGGAGCACTTTATCTGACGTCCTAAAGGGTATGGTCGTTGGGCTTCGGACCAAGGGTGGAAGCATTGCTAAAACGTTTAATTTCGAAGGCAGTTCGCGTGTGGCCTAGGTTGAAGTATACCATGCATGGCAAAATGACACTATCCAAAACTCGCGCCGAGGCAACTGTGGTGCAGTACGGGCAGTAGATGACAAGGGTGAACGACGGCTGTGGAGATGCGTACGGTCGAAAAGACGTGTAACTGCTGAGTAATTGATCGCTCAGATGAATCAACGATTGTTCAGCGTACGTTTCTGCTATGGGCCTCCACAGCAGACGCCTGTTCTAAGCACCCACGATGTCGTCCATCAACGACGAAGGCTGAAATTTGCACGCCAACTACTGAATGTCACAAGTGGACTTTTCTAAGATAAATCACTTTTTGGCGTCATCGGACAGATGAGCGTTGGTGTGTACGGCGCGAAACGTCTGACAGCAAACACCCTGCAACAATCTTCGGAAGTGTCCAGGTCGGAGGAGGAAGAGTTACGGTTTGGAGAATGTTTTCGTGGAATTCCTTGGGTCATCTCGTCATTCTGGAAGGCGCAGTGGATCAACACAAGTTGGGGACCATTTCCACGCCTAGATGCACTTTGTTTTTCCTCGGCGCTAAGGCATCTATCAGCAGGACTATGCGACATATCGCTCAGCTCGCAGTGTACGTGCGTGGTTCTAAGAACACCAGGACCACTTTATCGTACTTCTCTTGCCACCGAACTGCCCGTATTGAAACGCAGTCGACAATCTGTGGCACCACCTCAATCGGGTTAGCGCAGCTGCCAAGGCGCTGGAGCCGGCATGGCACCACATCTCTGCTGGTATCTTACAGAACCTCATTGACTCCGTTTCTGCACGTCTGTCAGCGATCCGCGCTGCCAAAAGGTAGCTATTCCGGCTTTTGACAGATTGTCACATTCATGTGACTGGACAGTGAATTTCTTCCATCTGATCCGCAAATGATGTCCTTAGTTACTTTTGAATACATTGTGGGAGTATTTTTGCAGCCTCCTCATTGAAAAGCGCCCTGATAGGGCGTCTTTCGTTTCAATAAAGACATGTTGCTGCTCAGTAGTACATCGTCTGACATGACGATGTTTGCCATTCGACTTTCACAACAACTTCAGTGGAAAGAAGCCTGCTGCCACATCTTTGGAACGGCGTCTAACTTCACCATGGCAACCAGTGGTTCCAAATGGTTCACTAACAGACCTTGAGAGAGCAACCCATGTACTGCCTAAACGATGTTCATTTATCCTACATGTTTAAATATTTATAACGATTCTTAATTGACAATAGCTGTTGAACAAGGTAAGTTTTATGTGTGTTTATTTTTCTTTCTTGTCAATGTTCTTTTAACTAAGAAATTTTACGTTGTTATTCGACCTTTAACCCATTGGTTAGCAATGACATCATTCTGTCAGAAGTGGGCGGAACCTCCAGTATATATAGTAAGACGTGCACTGGTTTCTCCAGTAGTGATTTACCACCAGAAGGAGGTTCTTACTCATTCTTAATTCATCGTTTTATAGCTTTATAGCTTTATGTATTTTCTTTAATGTATGTAAGCCTCTGATCAAAGCTTTGCATATGACTTGTAGGTCTGAAGATGACCACAGTTGTGGTCGAAACCGGTCACTGGAATAAATAATTTGTGATCAAGACTGTTTTTTATAGTAAATATTCCCTTAGTTGCTTCCCCAAACAAGTGCATCTGAGACATCTTCATTGATTTATTGTGTTAGGAGGACAATTCCACTGTGTGGAAAAGTTCTGACTGCTAATTAATCATATCTTGCGAGTAATTAGCTTTTGGATAATTTCTCTTGGTCTTTCCCAATGTGTGTTCAACTAGGTGACTGTATCTTAAGAAACAAAGATTCACACTTTAAATTACTCAAGTGTTTCATCACTTATGCAAAAGCATTCCCAACGTTCCCGAGATTTTTTTCAGTTCCATGGCTTGTTTTAGAAGAAAGATTAGTGAAGGTATACTGTCATTTTTCGGTAAAAACTGAACAGTGTACCAAGTTTCAGAACGTTATATGCACTGCCCAAGTCAGCTTCAAGTACCTGCTTGCTAGCAAGTCGTTATCCCATTTCGGGACAGTAGATAATTGTTATATGCGACGTGATTCAATTGTTCATCGTAACTACTAAACAAACGGGTAAGGAAGTTGACGTGGAGGATAATGCAGAGGCAACAAACAAGTTCTGAGATTAACTTTATTGTTTTACTCGGTTTCTTCAGTCTTAATAAAGAGATAAATTTAAAAAGAACAGGTTAGAAGTTACGTTTCATTTAGCACGCTCTTCGTGCCTTATCAGCATGCATGTCACGCAATAAATCAGAATTAGAGCTGTATCAGACCTTTTTTATAGTGCTTTAGGGAAATTACAGGAAACATACATCTGGTTAACTGGATGGGGATTTGGACGATGATTTTCCCGAATCAGAGTTCATTATCTTATTTCCGTACGTCCCAAAGACGGCCATCGAAACTAGGGACGACGTTAATGTTAGAATTCGTTGGTGTATCTAAACAAGTGAGGAAACCTGCAAGTGAGAAAGGCGTTGAACAAGTGTCACTTAGGGTGGCGCTACTTGCCTGCGTCCGTGATAGATCTCCTGTCGTACAGTACGGTTTGGTAACACTTTAACTGAACAGAAAACTCTCGGCAATCTAACTGGATGCGCATGACTATATGGTAATGGCGTCTGTAGCGTCGTAGCGTACCGGAACCTGCATCTCGCAGGACTGCAGACTCACAGTATTGTTGCTGACTGTCCAAATAAATTCGTGTACATTTGTTAAATGGAGTCGTATTTTGTGTTGACTGTTCTTTTACTTTTAGAAAATGGTTTATTTCATTTTTAGCAAGTAGCTGATTTCGATATCTTGGACGTTATGAAGTTACGCCTCAACAGCAGAGATCCGCAAAACGAAAGCAGGTACAGACAGAAGTATCCCAGATCTGAACACCATATGTGAAATGGAAAGACTAATTGTCAATAATAAAATAAAGTGCTTATTTCAAAATGAAGTAACAGACTACATCCAGGCACACGACATTGTAGCTAAAAGTCTAAGATGCTGACTGTGGTATCGATAGTTCCGATTCCACAGCATAGGTGCGCGCTCGTAGTTTGGCACTAAGAGAGCGGACGAACTACGCCGACCACAGCGCCCTCTAGCCGACGCTGTGGAGCTCAACGAGCGCCGCTCTACTTTCTGCCCAGTTGATCAAGAGCAGACGACCTAGCAACGTAGCTTCGACTTGGGTGGGTGGGGGCTAGCAATTACAGACTTTGCCTTTGTAACTTCTACTAACTGTTAGCTTTGATACATGAATGGCTTCGCACCTACGTGCTCATCTGTACCAAAAGTTAAGTAAGTTGGTTTCTATATATTTATGCACCATTATAGGTGCTTTAACTTTACTTGCAGTACCGAAGTGCTTTACTTCACCTGCTCCTATTCGCTTCCTTCATTCGGCCTATCTTGCAGATCTCAGGAGGAGACCCACACGCCGCCTTCCAGGCGGGATACAAAACTGACCTTGCCTAGGGCAAGTGAAGTTCCATCAGATACGACGGACAGGTGCGAATACAGAATAAGCAGTCCCGGACCATAGCAAAACAAAAAGCAAATCCACTTTGCGTCTGTCCTGTAGCAAGCGGCAAAGTGGTAAGCGTTTGTTCAACAGTAACTCTCTCCTCCCGAAAAAGCCATGAAGGCCCAACGGTACCGACCGACCGCCGTGTCATCCTCAGACCACAGGTGTCACTGGATGCGGATATGGAGGGGCTTGTGGTCAGCACACCGCTTTCCCCGCCGTACGTCAGTTTCCGAGACCGGAGTCGCTGCTTCTCAATCAAGTAGCTCCTCAGTTTGCCTCACAGGGGCTGAGTGTACCCCGCTTAACAACAGCGCTCGGCAGACCGGATGGTCACCCATCCAAGTTCTAGCTGAGCCCGACAGCGCTTAACTTCGGTGATCTCACGTTAACCGGTGTTACCACTGCGGCAAGGCCGATGACGTGTGTACAACACTGGTACGGCTGAAATTTATATTTTGGAACTAACACTTCCAGTCTTAACACTCTGAGTTCACTCAACGAGTCTACTCAACCCCATCTGATTCCACGTACAGTCATCAGGGAGCATTTTGATAATCACAATATTATCCCAGGTGGTAGATCCACAACCAGTATTAGTGGCGCAACTGGTCTTTCGGTTTCTGAGGCGGAGAATGTGATTCAACAGACAAAATCGGAGTCCTCTGGCTAACTTAAAACCAAAACAAATATGTTTTTAGCAACAATAAACAAGCACTTTTGAAACCAAGTAAACTTCATAATTTTGGAGATACATTAAAAGAACAGAAGATTCAAATTTTGGCATTTCAAGAAATACGAATGACGGACAATAACACCATGTATTTCGGCAGTTATCGTCTTTTTAAAAGTAAAACTGATAAAAGAATGCTTAATAATACAATACATCTGGGAATTGCTTTTGCAGTCTCCATAAACATGTTAAATTCAATAACGGAGGCACAAAACCCATTAATAATAGACTAATGATAAGTTTTCTTAAATGCACAGATAAAGCATACACTTTAATTAATGCCCATGTCGCAGTCAACGAGGAGAGCCGTAAAAAACCTGATGAAGTTAATAAAGCTTAGGAAACGTTAGAAAACATCATCTCAAAAATTCCCTCAAACCATGTTAAAATTTTAGTAGGAGATTTTAATGAAAAACTATGTAAAGTGAGAGAGAGAGAAACAGAGAGAGGGAGAGAGAGAGAGAGAGAAAAGAAAACGGTAGATGGATTTCCTGCGCATAAATGGACGAACCAAACTGGCCGAAGACTTGTTGCAACGTGCAAACTTTTAACCTGAAATCGTGTAAACACATTTTAAAAAGAACCCTTCTAAAGAAAAAAGTAGCTACAAAGAAATTTTAAACGTCCAAGCCAGGAAAGGGGCTAACATTGATGCTGACCATTATTTAACGCGAATAAAAGTAAAACTTCGCCCTCAAAAAGAATTAAAAACAAAAAAGGTTATCCGAAAATTTGACACTGCTAAAATAACTCCAACTCTAACAAGCGAACTTGACAAAAAAAAGAAAAATCTAACAATTGGCAAAGCTTAAAAGAAAAGTTCAATGAAACAGCAAAAAATTTAATTCCGCTTCGAAAGAAACAAGAACACCATTGGTGGATTGCGAAACAGCAGTTAAATCTAGGCATGAGCCATTCAAAAATTGGAACAGTGACAAAACTGAAAATATGTACAACACCTTTCTAACTGTAGGAAATGAAACATCTAAATTAATTCGACGGACTAGAGGAAACTACGAAAATCCCCAACTTTCGGAAATCGAAAAAGACTTCCAAAAGAACAAAAATGGGAGTTTGGCTCTTAACAATCAGCAAAACTGTAAGGCACTAACTAATTATTTTGAAAAATTATTAAACTGTCCTGAACCAGCGAATAAATTTCATCCACAGAAAACTAATATCACCAACCCTAAGTCTAAAGAATCTGACGAAATAACTAAACAAATTAAGAGACTTAAAAACAATAAAGCATCCAGAGAAGACGGTGTAATTGCAGAACTAATAAAATCAGCTGGCCCTAATACTATAAAAGAGATCAGTCAACTAATAGGAAATATCTGGCCAACTGAGAAAATACCTGAGGACTGGAAAGGTACCTTAATTCATCCATTGCATAAAAAAGGGAATAGAACCGATGTTAATAATTATCAAGGAATATCTCTTCTCCCGGTCGCATACAAAATTCTCTCGCAGTTTTTACTTGATCGAGCCCAAGAACAGTTAGAACCTGAAACTGGTCAATACCAAGCAGGCTTTAGACAAAACAGACCCTGTCCGGAACAAATTCTTAATTTAAAACTAATCCTTAGTCATCAAAAAATTGCTAGAAACAATATTGTATGTACATTTGTGGATTTTAAAAAAGCCTATGACTCAGTTGACCGTGAATTTCTTTACCAAATTTTAAAGGACAAGGGCTAGATAATAAAACTTTAACACTGATTAAGGAACTTTAGCCAACGCTAGCTTTAAAGTTAACTTCACGGATTTTTGAACCATTTGATATAAAGACTGTTGTTAGACAGGGAGATGGACTCTCCCCGTTACTGTTTAACTGTGTTCTGGAAAGGTAATTACAGAATGGCGAGAGCAAAAGTCGAGTCATTATATAAATCAATCGATGAAGTTAGGTAGAAGTAATATTACAGTAGATTTGTCTTTGCAAATTATCTGGCAGTTTTAACTAGGGATATTGCCACAGCTCAAATTAAAATTCTTAAAGATGTTGCGGAAGAAGTAGGACTGCAAATATCATTCGAAGAAAAGGAGTATATGACATCCAAAAAACAAGCAGCGAAGTTTTTGAACACTAAATATGGAAAAATAAAAAGGGTTTCTGAATTTAAATACTTGAGAGAAATCATATAAGAAAACGATCTGGAAAAAGCTGCAAACGAAGCTCGTTGTCAAAAATTGTAACTGCATTCAGATTAACAAAAATATTTGTAATGATAAATCACCTTCTAAATTCAATAAACTTAAACATTACATAACTGTAATCAAACCTGAATGTCTTCATGGAGCAGAAATTTAAACAGAAAGAGGATACTGAAGAAATTCAAAAGAAAAAAAAGAAAGATTATTAGGAAAATATTAGGCCCCAAAAATACTGATGGAGAAAGTTATAGAATGAGAAGTGGTAAGGAAATAGAGGAATACACAGACATACACATTGACATAAGAAAACGAAGACTTAAATTTTATGGGCACGTTAAGAGAATGGCACCTACTAGGTTTACCAAACAAATAGTAGAATTCTATGAAAGCAGAAGTAAGGTCAAAATTGAGCCATTTAAATGGATCGCTGCGATTAAGGGGGATCTTAAAGTAACTGGTACAACTCAGGCATACGTTACAGATAGGAAAACGTGCAGACGAAAGATATTTGATTGGAAAGTTGGTCAGTGGGGAATTAAAACGGAATGGAACACCATGGTCTGATGAAAAAAAGAGACTTCATTTTGAAAGGATGAAACAAATTTAGACAGAAAGGAAGATTGAACCATCGAAAGCGACATTGATTGATTGTACCTCGCATGGTCCTATTGGGTCCATACGTGAATAATAATAATGATAGCCTACAAATGGAAAGGATTTTCTTTGAGAAATTAACAACATGTCTGTATCCATTCACAAAAAAGACTATTCATGTACAGAGGTATGTACATGTGTGCAATTCAATGGCAAGAAGAGGATGAGACTAACATTAAACAGGTTAGTAGTCTGCTTCCCTGAGAATGCTGTCCGACTGCTGGCTTTAGATCCATTTTATTGAAAACAATGTATTGTACGAAATGAGCTCAAGCAACATTACCCTTCTAGTACCTGATAAACGTATGAATGCAATACACCAGATTTTCAAACTCTACTTGTTTAATGTGATTTTTTTCATTACGACGTTAGTTTGATTTGATCGGAGCTGACAACTCTGCTCAGGATACGTCCGAACATGTGGAGTCGCTCATGTCTGAGCGTGGGCTGCAGCGGATAGGAGAGATTGATTTCCTTTTAAGTGACTTCGCGCCCTCCACACAGGTGTTTGAAGTTTCGCCGTAAACTGCTGAGATGGCGGCAACTTTGTTGCCGTAACCCGCGTGGGGTGAGAGAGGATAGACCATTCTCAGCAGTCGCTTAGTCGCAAGTCGATAGCGGGGAGATACTGCCGCGGCTCCATAGCTGCGCTGACTGCACACCGCTCTACATTCAGCGCCATTCAGGTTATCTACCGTAAATGATCGCGAGGAAGACAACTTTTTTGCTATTCGTTTCCCGGCCTATTCCGTAACATACGATGCAACCTTGTGTTTTCAAGAATGCTGTAGACCTAAAAGAAAAGGCATTTCTTGATGATTCAGAGGTTACCTGTCACTTTACAAATGCTTATCTTCGAAGCAGAGCCCGCGTCGGATCTGTGATCTTTCTGGCTCCTACATCGTTCGTCCAAATACTTTCGCGACTGATTTTTTTCCTTTTTCTCCATACCACCAACATCATTCAGTCAAGTACATAACGTCCTACATTTTAGCATGGAATTCTAAACAGAGTGAGAACATAAGAAACCGTCAAATGCATATGACACGTGGCAGAAAAAAATGCTATACTATTCTAATCTTCTGTCTGAGGCTTGCAAGGCTGAGGCAAAAGTGATATAGAGAAGCAGAAATGACAACACCAATACTGTGTGTGACACAAAAGTTTTCTATCGAGGAAGTAAGATCGTCAAAGCAAGGAAAATAATCAACGCCATATTAAGTAGTTGAAGAAAGGTTTCTTCCATAAAGGAACTGCACTAGTGCCAAATATTGACACGGTATTAAGGGAAAAATTCCTGAAATTGTACATCAGAAGCGGAAAACTGTGTGGTGTTGAAACAGTAATGATGACAGACAAAGCGAAAGAAACCGGATAAATTTCAAATCTACCACTAGGATATTAAAAATCAAGGAGACAGGAAAAAATGAGCGCCGGTTTCAAAGAAAAGACAAGAAGTCTATAGAGAATCACTATTACAATACCAGAGTAATTAGCGTGATATCTGCTTTGAAGTAAGGAAAATATAAACAAAACAAAAAAAAATATACTGTTTAGGAGGTTGTGTTAGAGAATAGCGAGAGAATACAGTATGAACATTTCATTCACAAAGACAAAATCAATGGCATCGTCATGACACCAGCCTAGGCGAGACTGAAATTGATAAGCAGATGTAAGAGCAAGTTGATGCATTTAAATATTTACGATGCTGTATTACAAACAGCGCTAAAAATGAAATACAAAGTTAGACCTATTTAACTACTTCTGTGGAGCTTTACAGAGAACATTAGGAAAGAAAGTTCACAGAGGTACTGTACTAAAGTTCTGCAAGCTTATGGCTGTACCAGCACTGCTTTATGGATACGAAAACTGGACTCTTAAGGAGGGACATGCAAGACAATACAAGCGTGTCCAATGAATTTGCTTAGATACGTGGCTGGGTATTCTTCTGTTAGAAAGACAACTGATGTCAACTGAGCTGGACTGAACATGTAAAAATAATTGACATAAACAGCACTATCTGTTTACATGGATAGACCATATAGACTGTATGCTACTCGTAGATGCAAGAATCACTAATTCCATGGAAGAGTATAAACCAAGAGGCAAAAGATTTTTAGTGAAACCAATGAAGAATGTCTTGACCAATTTTGAAGGAGACTGAACGGACCAAATATCCAGTCCTTGACGTAGATGATGATGGTGGTGATGAAGATGATGACGTTCAGAAATATCTAGATTCAAGAAGAACAGAAGAATGTAGGAAATTTTGGAGGATGCCATGAAATAAAAGACTTTAGTAAATACAAACGTACTTAGCTGAACCATCAAATTTCTACACCGTCTCTCCAACATACACATAGGGAATACATCAAGTTTAGGAAGTAGTGGTAAAACTATTCGTACTCTTTAATGTGAGCTTCCTGGTGCTCAGCCAAGATGCTGTTTCCAGCGTCTGCAAAATATTTCAACGACCGACACACCCGTATTCTTCAGGTGCTGCGAGTTCTGTTGTTATGTGTACTCCCCGTCCGGACACCACCCAGACTGAGAGTTATCGTTGGTCTTACCCAGCTACTTATGACCGAGTTCGATTCACTCTTTTGCTTTACAATATGAGCACTGAAAAATTGGAAAATTGTGGTAAGTACCTATGGGACCAAACTGGTATGGTCATCGGTCCCTAGGCTTACACATTACTTAATCTAATTTAAACTAACTTAGGCTAAGGACAACACAGACACCCATGCCCGAGGTAGGACTCGAACCTCCGACGGGGGGGAGCCGCCCGGGCCGTGGCAAGGCGCCCAAGGCCGCACGGATACCCCGCGCGGCACGAGCGCTGATACTCCGTAAAATCCGAATTACCTCAGCGTTTCCAAAACCTGGTGGATGTGACGGTCGGCGATATTTAAGAAAATTGAGTGCCGAGCTCCAAGCATTATTTAAATTGAAACCTCCCTGCCTGTTTATTAGGTTTTCTGACATCTTTATTTCGATAGATTCCTCAATTACGCTGCCCCGAAATTTGACCTTTGCACCACGATACTGGTCTCATCGCACTTAAATTTTTGGATTACATTAGAGGCAGTGCTCTGCGACAGCTGATTTGCGTGGTTGACTTAGTTGGGTGTGTCGCTGATGTTACATGCATTTCTCCTCGACTGCTCAGATTGTCTGCTCAACATAAGACATGGCACATCCGCATGGAATGGGATACACACTTGGCTTTCTGGGACTTAGGTCATCTTTAACTACAAAGAATACTTTTTATCTTAGTTGAAGGGAGTGAAATACACTGGAGGCGTGGCGTGGAGATAGAGGTCAGTGTGGGTAGGTTTTGTATGTGTACTGTGACGCAGGGATCCGCTCGGTCTTCTCTTAACTAACAAGTCGGGGACGGGTAGTTGGTTCCCTTTTTATAGTACCATGGCGGGTTTTACATTACAATGGACAGACTTTAAATGTCCCAGGAACTCTTGAAGCTTTTCTGTTCCATGTAGGCACACCACAAATGTGTCGTCAACATATGGCTTTCAACTAGGCGGATTCTAGTGCTTCAAAATATTCCATGTATAGGTTCGCCACGACAAGCGATAACGGACTATACATCTCCACGCCTTTGGTTTGTTCATAATATTTTCCATCGATCAGGAAATAAGTTGAGTCAGAACGTGCCTCAAAGGTACTGTGAAACAATCATCCAACTTTCCCATTGTGAGGAATCAGAAAGTGGAACTCTCGTAAAGAATAAATCTCAGCTGACCATAATAGCCGTATCCCGCAGCCACATTTCACTGAGGCAATGTACAAAGCCGGCGGAGTTTCCGGTAAGATGTTCGCACTTTCCCACATATTTTCTGGAAATGCGTTTCAGGTATTTTGCCTTAATGACTTTACGCGGCAAGCCTGACTAATTGAGAAGAGTCATCATCTTTCTCTCTATTTTATTCATAATACGGAAATCTATCTGTCTGTATGCGTAATTACTCAAAAGATCGATATCTTGCTATTGACGTCCACACGTGACATTAGGACTGTATTGATACCATTGTCAGCTGACATATTTACAGTTTCCCTGTCCTGCAGATTTTTCAGCACTACGCGTTTTCCCTCAGAGATGTCGGATATTAGCATTGGCGCCTTGATAAGAGCTCTTTTGCAGCTTCCGAAGGGACAGAACCTGATGTTATCTGCTATTGGTAGCACCTTTAAAGTGGGCGCCTTTTAGCCGTTTAGCAAGGATCTTCACTGTATTCTCGGCCAGACCCTTCTTAGTAAAATTGATTACAGTATGGTATCCTGCATCTCGTCTTGGCCTAATGTACAAACGATAGAATTTTGGTTTTGGCGTGTAGATGCTTTGGAATGCATAGATACTGCTTGCGACATCTTGTATTGTCAACCCATTCCCAAGAATCTGCGGAAAGTTTAGCCGACACGTAAAGATGGAGATAAAGAACCTCTTTTCGAAGAGTCGTCTTGCAACCGTTGAGTGTCACGAATTCTTTCTGGTACTGGAGCCAGGCTTGCACGGTGCATTATCCTATTTCCCACTGGCATGTTACTGTGATGTCTGATTTTAGCGAACGTACGTACAACTTGTTCATCTCGACATCTCGTTACGAAGTCAACGTACTGACAAGTCGACCTTTCTTTTGGAAGAGCGCAACCAACGTATGTACATTGTGAAACGTCCTCTCCCCGTAGAGAGATGTAATGTGAGTTCTAAGGTTTCCTCGTCCTGACTAATTAATAGTGAATATCCAGGTATTCAGCCAAGTTTTTCCATTTTCTCTACATATTTCGACGAACGACACAGCAATCTTTTTCAGGTGCTGCGAGTTTGGCTATTATGTGTACTCGCTGCCTCGATTCCAACCAGACTGTGAGCTATTGTGGTCTCAAGCCGCTTTTTATAGCCGACTTTGACTTCCAAAGTCCACTGCGCCATTTGATGCTCTTTTGTTATACAGAGCAAAAACAGATACCGTGTGATCACCTAAAGAAGAGGATTGGGTCTGTTGTCGAAATACTGTCCAGAAAATGGAAACAACAACTGCCAGGGAAGCTCACTATGAATCAATCACGCCGGGAAAACCTGAGGGATCGCATTCATGCTGTTGTCTGTTGTTGCGCCAACGTCTCTCCATCCCCACTTCGCAACCTGTGGCGAGACAGGCCAGCTAGCCAACGGCAGAATCGTGCTGCCAAGGTTAAGAGTTCGCCTTTATAGTAGCACAAGGGCCAGGCAACCGGAATGGCGGTCTTCATAACTCCGTGTCATGGCCCGGTGCTGTGCCGCCTCGTTCGACTAAATTAGGGGACCAAAAGCAGTACCTGGTCACAATGAGTCGAGTGACTGTTAACTAATCGCCGCTTAGGTCTAGCAGAGTCTTTCTCCCGATGATTGCCCACGCCGATACCAACTCCACGCTTGCCGAAGATCTCATGTGGGTCACTGAGTTTTATGTATGTTTATCTGCTTCAAGCACTAGCTGTCGATGCGAGACCCAATGCTTCCGGGCCTTGGGTGGCAGCCATCAAGAGGGAAAGGGTTACCTTTGGGGTGATGTCAACTGGCTTCTGGGCGTCTTCAAGGCGGATTCGGGGCCAGCGCGCTAGCCGCACGCCTAGTTCGCCAGCAGTACGGCGTGGTTGCTGCATACGCTCCTACTTCCGCCGTAGGTCCACGAGAAAGACAGGCCACGACGCGTACATCACAGCACGTGACACTGCAGGTCTTTCGAATGCCAGCAGGCGTCTCCTGCGGGGAGCGAGTAACTATTTCAGACGAATTGACTTATTCTTGACTGGGTGTTTAGCTGGTATGCAAGTTCTGGATAGCACAGCGACAAAATTAACACTTGTGGTGGGTACCTTTTGAATTATAAATTCATTTCTCATGGGCCCTGCACGGAGAAGAGCGTTCAAGAAGTGTCGCGGACACACCGACTAGTGTGACGTCACAAGTTCCTTGCAGGGCCCGTATATCTCGTTGGCCCCGCATCTGTAGACATGACATCAGCAAGGGCTCCGGCCGCCGCTACGTTGCTGAACCAGCGTTCTGCCGTCCTTGCGCCCTCGCCTGGTACGACCCGTGTTTTGCTGAGGCATCCTCCACTACTTGGGGATCAAGGCCAATCGAGACATCGCCTTGAGATACTTTACAAGCAACTAGTTAAATAAAGAACGAAGTTGTTAATGGAGCATTCCTGACTCCATCATCTGGTGTTATGCACCAAGTTTCCTACACACCATCCTGAGGCAATCACCCTGAAATACAATAGTGTCCGTGCCCCCGGCGCTGTTACACTAGAAGAATGAATTTATATAATTTATATGATAAGTTTACTGCTTGATGTCATCCTTCCGATAATTATCATTCTCACTTTCCCTCCAGAGAGTAGAATGGTACGATCTGTTCAGTGATTCATATTTTCTGCTCATGAAAGTGCTGTATTCTTGTTCACGATGATAGGTGTGAGAAGAATATTTTGGACTCCATGAGATCGGCTGATGCTTTCCAGGGGATTAACTAACATCTTTTACTGCGCCACCCTTTAGATACCACTAACTCATAGGAGATATACTGTATGAAGAGGCTCAAACAGCACTGATATTCGTAGGTGAAAAGCAAAGTCGGAAAATGTAGCTCAATCTCGTAATATCTGCTACACTCTCATACTACTACAATAAGTTGTACTGACAAGACCTTGCCTTTACTCCACGACATAATCTGTGTAATTTGAAATAATCGTGTTTACTAACAGAACGACGTCAAGTAATATTCAGCTTCTCAAGCTATACATCACACTACAGCTCGCTACGACATCAGTATGTACGAAAGGTTGGACACAATAACACTTTTCGTGGTATAATGGGGTCAGTGGTAGCTACCTGGGTATTAATTACAACGCATCTATCAGGGTTCACTAGTTCGAAAGATAAGTACCACCAAAGCTAGTATCAATGACCAGAAACATTCTAAATGCGAATGTCTACGGGGAGTAGGAACGAAATATTTACTTTACGAATAACAGAAATCTATACTGAAGCTTAATCTGTGTTCTCTGACGACACAACCAAGCACTTTCTCAACAACTTAGGTACCAGAAACGACAGCTTTCGTAGATAACTGATGAATATGTCGTATAGACCCGTTGCCTTTTAGCGATAACCTATATAAGTAACGCCATGTTACAAAAAATGGTTCAAATGGCTCTGAGCACTATGGGACTTAACTTCTGAGGTCATCAGTCCCCTAGAACTTAGAACTACTTAAACCTAACTGTTGTGGATGGGCAAGACAGCCAATCCACTATGAGGAAGCCGAAAGGCACGCGTTTAAGCTCACGCAGGCTGGCGTGAGGTCTGGAACAGGACAAGGAAATGAGACTTCAGAAAAAAGGAGGCAACTGGTAGAATACTTAACTTTAATCCATAATTGGTGAACATAGCTCTTGACGGTACATGTTTTACAGCATCAATAGTAACTGAGTAACTGGTAATGGCGCCTTGCTAGGTCGTAGCAAATGACGTAGATGAAGGCTATGCTAACTATCGTCTCGGCAAATGAGAGCGTAATTTGTCAGTGAACCATCGCTAGCAAAGTCGGCTTTACAACTGGGGCAAGTGCTAGGAAGTCTCTCTAGACCTGCCGTGTGGCGGCGCTCGGTCTGCAATCACTGATAGTGGCGACACGCGGGTCCAACGTATACTAACGGACCGCGGCCAATTTAAAGGCTACCACCTAGCAAGTGTGGTGTCTGGCGGTGGCACCACACTAACAAACCTAAGGACATCACACACATCCATGTCCGGGGCAGGATTCGAACCTGCGACCGTAGCGGTCGCGCGGTTCCAGACTGTAGCGCCTAGAACCGCTCGGCCACTCCGGCCGGCGCCATGTTACAACAACATTCTTGACTCTATTGAAAATTTATCGTAATAAACTTTTTCTTCAATCTCAACCTTTCAGATCTAAATGGAATAACTTTTCATTTATAATCAATCATCTTTCAATAAAACATAAACTTATTTTCGCTTTCTAAATAAAGATTAATTACTTTTCTTTTGGTTACAAGCTATTAACTCTCTTTAGGGTTTTAATTTCTTTGAATTTTGATTTTACCACCATGCCGGTCTTTTACTTTATTGGCCTTTACTTTGATACGAAAAGTACGTATATCCGAGATATTAGCCTGCTTTGAAATAAACTTCTGAATATTTTTGTTGTAATAGTTTAGGGATAAAGGACAAGTCGGATACTGACTTTCAGTTTAAAACATTGAATTCTTCATTTCCTACCATTCATAAGTTTACAGAATCAAGTCAGCGTTTTGCTTTACGATTGCTGGTTCTCCATTCAAAACTCCACTAAGCGGAAATAGAATAAAAATAAAACAAAAAACCTGGGTGTCACCGCCATTTTTCAACTACGTGATCTTTAAATAAACAAAGCTCAACTACTTCAGGCGTCGACTTCCGCTACTCACTAATATTTAAAAACACAGCACGCCGTGATTAGTTGGTTGATTCGGAGGGGAGGGGGGGAGGGGGACCAGCCAGTTGGGTCATCGGTCCCATCGGATTAGGTAAGGAAGTCGGCCGTGCCCGTTACAGGAACGATCCCGGCATTTACGTGAAGCGATTCCGATAAATCACCGAATACCTAAATTAGGATAGCCGGACGCGAGTTTGAATCGTCGTCCTCTCGAATGCGAGTCCAATGTGCTAACCCTGCGCTAGCTCGCTGGGTCAGCACTCGATGTTCTATTTCAGAGAGAATTATAGAGTTCTCTAATAAATGGTTCTTGATTTGTCGTTTAGGGACATGGGGAAAATCTATCAAATTCTCAATAAACTTGCGATGGGTTCTCAATAAATAACTGCTACGCAGGACGACCGTTCTCTTTAATACGGACCTTACATTCAGTGCAACGAACGACATTCTGGAATTTACTATATTACGCCGCTCACGCTGAAGTCCCACAATAAATCCTATCCAAATATTGCTTAGTCACTAGTCCTCATTTCTCGCGTACACCTATACAACCACAATAAGGCAATGCAACGCTGCCATCCCTTAGTGCGTGCTTTAGTCTTCAATCACAAAATAACTAAACTACTTTGCGTGAACACGTCTATTCAGACACACCATCCAACGGAAAATCTCCCAAAAACATTGAAGCACGGTTAGTCTACAAATGGCTATTAAGCAGCACATCGCATCATTAATCACGAACAGGAGAAATTAATCTCACGCTTCAATAAATCGGAGCTCTTCCTAAAGCTAGCGTGTCTACACTCTACCAAAATCGGCGAAATAATCACTTTCTTCACAAGCCGATAATCTTCTCAAAATATCTTTGTAAACGATTTGGAACACACTTGAGTTCCATCACCGTTGCAGACTAACTCACGTATCGTACATGTTAGCCGATCTCATCACACTCTTGAGATAATCTCTCTCGAAGCTCACGACTCTAACAGTACTCGGATACTGAACTCAGATTCTAAAAGGACAAGCCAAAACCATTCTCCGTAACAAACATATCTCTCTTTAACAATAAGTGTTTCTTTTTAGCAGTCGCCGTGCAAAGGTTTCTAGCGGCCAGCTGCCCCGAGTTGTCATCTTTCCAGCACACTGCTATTCAGCAGTCAGATAGACGTTGCAAACTCGCAGACTTGACAGTATAGAACTACTTTCTCGAACTTTAGGTGTCACATATCTACAACATTTTAACAATATATATATAATTTTAACTGCAAGCATTATCTGTAATATAACAGTCAAAAAGAAGGCTATCAGTAGTGAGTGTGCGCAGATTTGAAACTTCGGAGGCAGTGGAATTGTGTGCTAGACCAAGAATAGAACTCAGAACTTGCTTTTGGTGGGAAATATTCTTACTGAGCTATCTAGCCAATACTTTATGATCAAGAAATGTCAGTCCTCCAAAGTATGCAGCAGGGGGGGGGGGGGGGGAGGGGGGATCTAAGAAGTTTAGCAAGAGGAAGAGAGATACTGGCAGAATAGAAGCTGTGAGGGTGGACTGCGGGTCATGCTTAGATAGTTACGTCGGTAAGGACGTTGCACATTAAAGGAAAGATTCCGGGTCAGAATCCAGTAGCTTTAATCTGCGAGGAATTTTCACAATTGTGGAAGTTATTATTGGCCTGTATGTAAAATACTCAGTGAACGACGTGGTTGGGTACGATGGTTTGAAGAAGGAAGTAGATTTAGGCGTACCGCAAAGGTACATCATGATGTAAAATCGTTTTTGATTTCTGTATAAATGAAAACTGTAAGCAAACGAATTGAAAATTACATAACAAAACCGATAAGTTGCTTATATAGCATAGACCATACTCGTAGTATGAAAGTTATATATTTGTACTGTTCGAGGTGTCGAAAGTCACTAAAAAGGCCACAGAGAAATGGAAATAGAAGCAGAAGGTCGTAATGCGCTGCAAAGGTAAGACGAAGGAAGACGAAATTAAGGGCTTATTCCTATGCGTGAGACGGCGTCAGTGGCATGACGCTGGACTGCGCAGAGTTTTACGAGGACGATTATCACACAGATTGTCACACCTGGGATTTCTATTGTTTCTATTAAAAAGGTACCACACAATCGGAATGCAGAAGACGAAGCTGTAATCGTAACATAATTACTGTAGGAGAATCCCTCTATATTCTCTCTTTCTTTGTATTATTCAGTACGAAACGGCTCTCGATTAACTGGAAATTAGAACAACGGAATACAGTTGTATTTGAAATAGATGTAAACATTACAGAAATGTACCTGTGCTTTACTGTAATTGGGCGCAAACTGAAAAATTTCTACATTGTAAATCTTCTTTCAGTAACTCACTAGAAACGTGCGGTATTTTGGTAGCCATGGTTAATATCTATGATGTACAAATATTAAATGAGACAGTGTCTTGTGTCTTCCAATTTATGTAACAGCCAAGTATCGCGAGAATTTAACTCCAGAGTGTTTAGTAAATATAAACCGATGCAAGATTATCCAGTAATGATGTATATAGTTTGAAGTGATGTAATGAGGATTTTCAGGAGAAATGGACGAGCTCACTAGTTCTATGACAGAAATTATACTTTATACATATCGCGCTTTTTTTTAGTTCCAGTGACCAAGGAAGAAAAACTTCTTATCTCGGAAACTATTTTTGAAAACGTGTGTAACCGTTCCGCAGTGGATGAGGTGACGTCACGATCTTGTCAGTATCTGCAAGGTTTACGAGCAGCTTCAGCCCTGCGCTACAAAAGAGTCTGTCCTAACGTCCTTAGCCTAAGGAAACCGAGACGACAGACGCCGAGAACAGTCTTCAATTTATTACGCGACGAAAACATTTTCGGTATTGTCGGTTATAGACAGTACTGGAATATCGCTACTACTTTATTAACAGTGTAAGGTAAAATTTTTTTAGTTTACTTATTCTAGGTTTTAAGACAACTATGTAAGTTGAAATGACTTGTTTAATGTCGCAATATTAGCACAAAAATACACGCTTTTAGACAGTTTTCAATGTGACAACAAAAAATAGTTGTCAGGATAACGCATCTCGTCAACATCAAAAAGTGAAATAATCCTAAACACAACAATATTAAATATTAACTCGCAGAAGGTTAAATTATCCTAAACACGACAATATTAAAGTTTAACTAGAAGTTTCTTTACAAAATTGTTCCTACACTTACGTTATGATGTTGGTCAGTACTATGAAAATCGTCCGATTCCGGTTCAAAGTTCGGTACTATTTTTAGGATGACAATCAGGTATATAGTGAATGGTTAGTTATGTGGCAAATTGAGCAAAAGATTACCCAAGGTCACTCGAGTTTACAGTGGACGCAAGCTGGTGAACCAACAAGTTTACGCCTCTGCACACGGTATTTACCTTAAGCTGTGATGAGCTGTCGTTTTCTAGGCCGCTCTCGTCCGCTGAAATTCCTATAAAACTAATTACACCTTTGCTGAAAAATTCAGCAGAAACTTTCCCTATGTTTCTAGTTATGCAAGAGAACATGTACTCATCCCTAGTCTTAGAACGTGGCGATATACATGTGCATGGTTAGAGTAAAGTGCATATTATAGTTCCCTCTCAGTTCTTGCAAGAACAATTAACTAATTGGCTGGTTCGTTTCTCCACAGTTGGAGCTAAATGATGCAACAGCTAATTTCTAGATGGATATCAGCCGCTGCAAACGAAATGTTCACATAAATTACTGCTCTGTGTCGTACAGAACGTTAAGCGCTCCATTTTGCACTTGACGCCAGTTCAGAGAAGAGTTCTCGAAAATTTCCGTCTTCTCTTTACTCATAGCCAAACTGTCTCCCCACCTGGGTTCTTTCGTTCTTCACGTCACGGCTTTTTTCGACCAAAAGGAGCGTTCCTCTTATTTTGTGGAAACTATCTCTACGAATCGCAAGGTCCCTACCATTAAATTGCGTCGAAACTTTGGCTCTTTTTCCTTCCTAGCGCGTTTCCGCCAATCGGTTGTTTTGTGCCCGTTCCCTACGTCTAAATGCGTACATTGACTCTCTCATGTATGTAGCACTCGCTGGACACGTGATCGAAAATGCGTCACTGGTCTTGTTTTGTATCCATCTGGAATTCCGAAAGGCAGTTTTCTTAAGGCTTTCTTTCCTGTCTTCCCTCAGACGGGCCGTTATACTCTTCCTCCCTGTCTGAGTCACCTGGTTGGTCGTTGACCTTCCACTTGGGACACCCCTTTAAGTGGTTTCCGTGGTAACCTCTCTAGTGCGGCCTTGCCTTCGCCCTCGGCCTCTGAATTCCAAAGTAAAACGCCTCTCGCTGCTCAAACATGAACTATAGGAACAGTGTGTTAATTACCGCTGATTGAATGTGATCCCTTTTTGCATTACAGGTTGCTAGGCAAATTTGCTCATTGCTGCTGAATTAAGTTAGGTGTCATAGTCACCTTCCAGTTGTGATATACACTCCTGGAAATGGAAAAAAGAACACATTGACACCGGTGTGTCAGACCCACCATACTTGCTCCGGACACTGCGAGAGGGCTGTACAAGCAATGATCACACGCACGGCACAGCGGACACACCAGGAACCGCGGTGTTGGCCGTCGAATGGCGCTAGCTGCGCAGCATTTGTGCACCGCCGCCGTCAGTGTCAGCCAGTTTGCCGTGGCATACGGAGCTCCATCGCAGTCTTTAACACTGGTAGCATGCCGCGACAGCGTGGACGTGAACCGTATGTGCAGTTGACGGACTTTGAGCGAGGGCGTATAGTGGGCATGCAGGAGGCCGGGTGGGCGTACCGCCGAATTGCTCAACACGTGGGGCGTGAGGTCTCCACAGTACATCGATGTTGTCGCCAGTGGTCGGCGGAAGGTGCACGTGCCCGTCGACCTGGGACCGGACCGCAGCGACGCACGGATGCACGCCAAGACCGTAGGATCCTACGCAGTGCCGTAGGGGACCGCACCGCCACTTCCCAGCAAATTAGGGACACTGTTGCTCCTGGGGTATAGGCGAGGACCATTCGCAACCGTCTCCATGAAGCTGGGCTACGGTCCCGCACACCGTTAGGCCGTCTTCCGCTCACGCCCCAACATCGTGCAGCCCGCCTCCAATGGTGTCGCGACAGGCGTGAATGGAGGGACGAATGGAGACGTGTCGTCTTCAGCGATGAGAGTCGCTTCTGCCTTGGTGCCAATGATGGTCGTATGCGTGTTTGGCGCCGTGCAGGTGAGCGCCACAATCAGGACTGCATACGACCGAGGCACACAGGGCCAACACCCGGCATCATGGTGTGGGGAGCGATCTCCTACACTGGCCGTACACCACTGGTGGTCGTCGAGGGGACACTGAATAGTGCACGGTACATCCAAACCGTCATCGAACCCATCGTTCTACCATTCCTAGACCGGCAAGGGAACTTGCTGTTCCAACAGGACAATGCACGTCCGCATGTATCCCGTGCCACCCAACGTGCTCTAGAAGGTGTAAGACAACTACCCTGGCCAGCACGATCTCCGGATCTGTCCCTCATTGAGCATGTTTGGGACTGGATGAAGCGTCGTCTCACGCGGTCTGCACGTCCAGCACGAACGCTGGTCCAACTGAGGCGCCAGGTGGAAATGGCATGGCAAGACGTTCCACAGGACTACATCCAGCATCTTTACGATCGTCTCCATGGGAGAATAGCAGCCTGCATTGCAGCGAAAGGTGGATATACACTGTACTAGTGCCGACATTGTGCATGCTCTGTTGCCTGTGTCTATGTGCCTGTGGTTCTCTCAGTGTGATCGTGTGATGTATCTGACCCCAGGAATGTGTCAATAAAGTTTCCCCTTCCTGGGACAATGAATTCACGGTGTTCTTATTTCAATTTCCAGGAGTGTATAAAGCTCTCATGTAAGGTGCGAAGCAGACCTTCATTTATTCTGCCACCTAACAACAGAATTACTAAATTTTGATCATGTAAATTGTTCGTCTTTATAGTTCGTAACTTTGTAAAGTAACAGGCGGCACTGCTGAAGTAGTGATCCGCTGGCACTGAGAGAGGTGCTGTATGAGACAAGCTTAATGTAAACGATCATGCTATGTAGCAGTTGCAGTGACGCAATCTGGTTGTATAAATAGGTGGATTATGAGTCACAGTAATGTGCTGCCACCTCATGGTGGAAATGGCGAACAACACTTTCTAAATTATATCAAGAAATAAATACATTATGTTCTGTTTATTTGGTTAAAACGGTTAGAGCGCTAAAACGACTGTAAAATTTATGTACTGTGTATCATAAACAGTCATTGCTTTAGATATAACTAATAACTCTTAACGGAATTCCTGCATATTAATCTTAGCGGCAGTATCCCATCCTTTTTGAGAAGAGACAGCTCTGGAATAAAAATTAACTAAGTAGTCAGTAATAGTTGAGCACAGTGCAAGTGTATGGTGTTAGCATGGTGAAAACCGAGCACTGGTAAAGTTAGCCTCGGATGACTGTAGAATGATGCTACTATTATATAAAAAGTGCAGGTAAACTGTGTTTTACCGAAGAAGAGGTTTGCTCTGACATATTGTGGATCATGGGGATCTGCAAGCTACAAGAAACATATTGCTGACTATATGTATAAGTGAAGATATTGTAGCATTCAGGTCCACGAATAGTAAGCTTCCACTTAATGTTTCAGGAGCATTTGTTAATGAGGCTTGGACATAGCTCATCATCATGCCAAATGTAACAGTTTTATTTGGTCTGTGCTACAACATGTAACAATATTATTTCGTCTGTGCTAGAAGGTAAAGTCGACTTCAAGTGGGGAAGCTATATTAGCAAAAGGTTTAAAAGCCATGACGTAATTGTGACTGCAACTTGAGTAATAATATATTGGTTGTTCATAAAGCAAATGCTTATGTAGTGTGTTTATTTATGTGTTTAAAAATCAACATCCTTATAGTTTCAATGTTTTAACCAAAGATTTTTACAGTGATTAAAGCTGGTATTTATTTGACTACATAACCGTTCTCCGACTTATACTGAGATTTCATATATAAATTATAAACCAACCAAATTTCTTAATCGATCCTGAGTGTCGCTGTTACCGTTGACGAGAAGACACCACAAAGTAAAGTGAAACTTCTACTTTTTTGTTTCAGAAAACTGTGGTGGTTGTGTACTTGGCAAATCGAAATCAGTGGCATGTCACGAAATCTGAGCTTGTGTTAATTAAAATCAATTATAGATAGTAAATGAGGAGCATTACGTAATTTATGATACCATATTCCTAAATGACATATACTCTTTCATACCTTCTCTGAAATTTTCCTATAATATTAACGTTAAATATTTTACTACCAAGCAGATAAGACTCTTCAATGCTTATTAGGTTACTCATTAAAAGCTTTTTAAGTCACTTTTGACCACAAGTGCAGTGCTGTTTAAAGTAGTTACATATGCGTGATTACAGGCACATTAATATTAGGCATTCCTACGAATTTAAGTGTTTCGTGTTGAATTGACATCCTGTACAATCATCACCTCAAAGGCAGTTAACATTAAAATTATTAGACTTCTTCTACGATCATTTGTTTGTTTACTATCATTTAAACTAATTCGTGTGGTAGACTCCAAACTCTCAGAGACAAAAGAGAGTTCACATAGCTGAGTATCTACTGCACGCGATCGTATCCCGTAATTTACGAGTCTGATTGCCATACAGGTTAATAAAGCAATTATTACATCCTAATTAGGATAAAATAAATTGAACCGAATGGGGACGTCGCACACCCATCATCAGTATAAAGCAAAACACGTTACAGATAAATAAATTGCATGTGATTAGTTAATTATCATGATATATCATGCGCTTACGATTATTGTAGGTTGAATTTTCTGTCCCATTACATCTGACAGCCTTCGTTTCTTCTTTTTTGCAGGCGATATCACTCGATTTCCAACTTACCCAGAAGTTGTCTAAATGCAATAAGCAATAGCCTGACGTTATCGAAGCATTAACTCTTAATTACAGCAATAATAGACAATCTGGATCATTGCAGATACATCGATATTTCATTAGCAGTCTCACGAATTAGGAGGTTCATTTTGTAGGGTAATCCTATAAATTTATGAGTTTTGTGACAAGCTGGCTATTATCTCTTAAATGAAAATATGATTAAGTTTATTGTCTTATTGCACATCCATAACGACCTTTCCAGGTAGTATTTGTGGAAGGGACATGAGCATATCTCCATTTTTTTGGAAGTATGTCCAGTGTGCACGTGAAAGCTCTTTGATTTCCAAATGCAGTTTAAATACTATGAGACATAGATACTAGAACTTTACAACATTATATAAAGTAGAAAAAAAAAATGGTTCAAATGGCTCTAAGCACAATGGGACTTAACATCTGAGCTCAACAGTCCCCTAGGCTTCTTCTTCTTGAGTTGCCAATCCTAAGATTGATTTGCAGCAGCTCTCCATTCAGTGCGATTGTCGGCCAGCCTCTTCAATTCCGTGAAACTTCCGCATCCTAAGTCCTGCATTATCTGGCTTATGTACTTTCTTCTAGGTCTGCCTCTTGCCCTTTTGCCCTACACAAGGCCTTCCGTTATAGTGTGGAGAAGACTTTCATGTCTCAGAATGTGTCCCATCCATATATCTCTCCTCTTCTTGACCGTCTTCCAAAGAACTGGAACTTCCTCCACTCTCTGCAGGACTTCTTCATTTGTCATCCTGGCCGTCCATGGAATTTTTAACATCCTTCGCAGACACCACATTTCGAATCCTTCAATCCTTCTTCTTTCGTTCTCTCCAAGTGTCCAGGTTTCGCTGCCGTAGAGAAGCACACTCCCAACAAAGGTCTTTATTAACCGCTTCCTTAACGACAGACTTATCATATTTGATGTGAGGAGTCCTTTCCTTTTATAGAATGCAATCTTTGCCTGATTTATTCTACTTATTACATCTTTCCTACTACGACCATCTGATGTTATTCTGCTTCCCAAGTAGACAAAGTCTTGTATTTTTTTCAGCTTCTCTCCATTCAGCCTTATATTCGTAATTGCTTGATTATTTTGTTTGCTTGCAACTAAGATTTTTGTTTTTGACTTATTAATTTTCATGTTGTACCATGTAGCAAGAGTGTTTTCCATTTCCTCCAACACTACTTGTAATTCTTCCTCATTTTCCGCTAGGACAGCAATGTCATCCGCAAAACGCAGCATATCAACTATTTTTCCCTGGATCCTGATTCCATTAGCTTGTCCTAACTTTTCTCTGACCTCGTCCATTGCTTTCTGTATGTACATATTAAAGAGGACAGGGGAGAGTGCACATCCCTGTCTCACACCCTGTTTAATTTTTGCTTGTTGTTGATGTTCCCCACATCTCACTATTGCCACCTCTTCTTTGTATATGTTCCATATCGTTCTCCTGTCCTTATACTTAGCTCCAGTTTCCCTCAATATCTGGAATAGCTTTTTCCATTCAACCTTATCAAAGGCTTTTTCGAGGTCAATAAATGCTATGTAGGTGTCCTTTCCTTTTTCCATTCTTTTTTCTATGATGAGCCTTAGGGCCATAATGGCTTCTCGCGTACCTCTCTCTCTTCTAAAGCCAAACTGGTCTTCTGTGAGCATGCATTCCACGTTCCCTTCAATTCTTCTGAGGAGGATGGTCGTCAAAATTTTTGATGCATGTGATGTTAGGCTGAGGGTTCTGTATTGTGCACACGACTTTGCTGGCATTTTCTTTGGTAATGGAACAATAATACACTTTTTGAAGTCCTCAGGCAGCTCTCCAGTATCATATATTTGGCAGATTAATTTATACAATTTATCTTTTATTTCTGTTCCAGCTGCTTTGATGATTTCTGCAGGCAATGAGTCAATTCCTGGTGCTTTTCCGTGCTTAAGTGCCTGTAGTGCCTGATCAAATTCAGACCTTAATATGCTGTCTCCTAGTTCATCTTTATCTACTTCGTCCTCACTTTCAATCATGTCATCTTGTACGTTGCCTCCATATAATTTCTCTAGGTATTCCTTCCACGTAAGTGCTATATCTTCATGATTATACACCAATCTTATTATCCTCTCTTATTAGGGCATTACATCTAATCCTTTGTCCTCCTGAGAAGAAGCGTTTCACTGTTTTGTATGCTAATTCAAGGTTCCCTTTCTTCAGAAGGTCTTCAACTTCTTTGCATCTGTCTTCAAGGAATCTTTCTTTTACTTGCTTCAACTTCCTGTTGATTTTGTTCCTAAGCACTCGGTATGCCGTTTTCCCTTCTTCCGTTTCATTATTTTTGAGCTTCCTTCTTTCCTCAAACATAAGTATTATTTCATCAGTTATCCACTCCTTCCTCTTTTCAGGTTTTTGTTTTCCAATTATCTCTTCAGCTACTTTTATTAGGCCATCTCTCATATTTTCCCAATGTTGTTCTACATTCTCTATAGGATGCTGTTGAATTAGATCCTTAGCCCTAGGCTTAGAACTACTTAAATCTAACTAACCTAAGGACGTAACACACATGCATACCGGAGGCAGGATTCGAACCTACGACCGTAGCAGCGGCGCGGTTCCGGACTGAAGCGCCTAGAACCACTCGACTACAGAAACCAGTTAATGTAACAAAAATGTTCTGAATAAAAAATTAGTACGTTTTTACATAGGCTCCATTCGTTACTAATAAAATGTCTGTCTCAACCCATGTGGGTATACGGAATGTCTTTCACGTAATTCCACTGAAAAACTCCAGAGGGTCTACACCCAGAGATGGCGGAGGCCACTTGGTCGGCCCATCACATCCTACATATCACTGAGGACATATTAGATTCAGGAACGTGTAAACTCCAATGCGATGCTGGATTATCCGTTGGTAGATAACATCTGGTTGAAGTGAAAGAAGCTGAGGGATAGAAAATTTCTCAAGAATGTCCAAAAATACTGTTCCTGTTACTATTTGCAACTCTGTCTTTCATCAGTCTACGCTAAACACTAATATTTTCGCTGCCTGAGACACGCCCCCGAAAACTATGAGGCTTGCTGAATCCAACATGTGAATGTTGTGCCGTGTGTGGAAGAGAAAACGATGTTTCCTAGATAGTTTGGGTTTTGTCCGATCAGGTACATCTCATTAGCAAATTCATGGCGAATATTCAAGTCGTTTTGTTTCAATGTTTGCACAGTTTGAACTTTACATGCGAGAACGAATTTGCTCATGTAGCACGATGTTAAATGTTGATCGAGGGACGTTTAGCTCCCATGATGCACAGCGAACGGACTTGAATGGGCGTGTTTGGAAGATGTGCCTGATCTCCTCTTCCACTGCATCAGATGTGTGTTTCCTGTTGGAACCTGACAATCTGTCTACAGCTTCATTGGCTAGAAACTTGTCATACCAAGCCACAATCGTCTTAACGTTTGGTTGCTCTCTTAGAAATTCAGCTCAGGAACTTCTTTGGACAGCAGTTAGTGATTTCGTTTCCGTATTCCACATTTAGCATTGGGCTTCCTCTTGAGATATATTCATTTCTGATGCTTGTGTAGCACCTGAAAAAGGAGGCATTAATTTGAAAAAAATCCACAGAAACTTTTTGAGATGATTTACATGATACTGCATACCACAAATAAGTGTGTATTATACATTTTTTAAAAATTGCATGTGAAAATCAGAGAAGTTTCAAGTGGACTCCCTTTATTCGGGATCTTCTCACAATGAATGTGTAGAACAATAACTTGACCTATAATCTAGTGTGAGGCACTAGCAAGGTCTTTTGTTATTTATGACTGTTCTCTGATTTGAAATGAATGTGCTTCTGCTAATCAGTGTATGAGACTGCGTATTTCTAGTAGCGCTGATGATGAAACTGATGTGTCCTCTTTCACTTTTTGAGCAATCTTTGACAGGTTTGATGAAACCTGCCACGATTTAATTTCCTGTCCCAATTTCTTCATCTCTGATTGTGAGAAGTATTTAAGTAGAAATGGATTGACTGAAGTTAGAAGGAATAGGGCTAATAATGAATAAGAAAACAGGAAGGGGGGTAAGCATAATGAACACATTATTGTAGTCAAGATAGACACGAAGGCCACACCCACTAGAGTAGCATAAGTTTAAAAACCAACTAGCTCCACAGATGATGAAGAAATTGAAGAAATATATAAATAAATAAAAGAAATTATTCAGACAGTTAAGTTAGACGAAAATTTAGTAGTGATGGGGGACTGGAATTCGATAGCAGGAAAAGGAAGAGAAGCAGAAGTGCCGGAAAAGGAATGGCAAAGTTTTCCATAGACATAATTTATTCGTCTCTGACACTTTGTTTCAGAATCATAAAAGAAGGCTGTATACGTGGAAGAGACCTGGAGACACTGGAAGGTTCAGATTGATTGTATAATGCTAAGACAGAGATTTAGGACTAGTTTTAAATTGTAAAACATTTCCGGAGGCAGATGTTGACTCTGACCATAATTTATTGCTTATGAATTGTAGATAACAACCTGGAAAAAAGTAAGAAATTAAGGAGATCAGACCTGGATAAGTTGAAAGAACCAGAGGTTGCTGACGTTCAGAGGGAGCTTTAAACAACGGTTGACTAGAACAGAGGAAAGGAAAACAGTTTATGACGAATGGGTAGCTTTAAGAGATTAAATAATGAAGGCAGCAGAGGATAAAATAGGTAAAAAAGATCACGCCTAGTAGAAATTCTTGGATAACAGAGGAGATATTGAATTTAATCGATGAAAGAAGAAAATAAAAAATTGCAGCAAATGAAGCAGGCGAAAGGGAACACAAACGTTTAAAAAATCAAATTGACAGAGAGTGCAAAATGGCTAAGCAAGTGTACCTAGAGAACAAATGTAAGGATCTAGAAACATATTTTATTAGGGGAAAGACTAATACGACTTACGGAAAATTATGGAGGTCTATGGGGAAAAGAGAAGGAACTATATGAATATCAATAATCCAGGTGAAAGTCCAGTCTTAAGCAAAGGTGGGAAATTAGAAAGATGGAAGGAAGATATAGAAGGTCTATACAAGGGAAATGTAGTTGAGGGACAATATTATAGAAAGGGAAGTGGACATAGATGAGAAGAATTTTACAGAGCCCTGAAAGATCTGAGTCGAAGCAAGGCCCCAGGAATAGATGATATTCCGTTAGAATTACTGATAGCCTTGTGAAAGCCTGCCACGACAGAACTATTCCATCTGCAAGATGTATGAGAGAGGTGAAATACCCTCAGATTTAAATAATAATGTAGTAATTCCAATTACAAAGAAAGCAGTTGCTGACAGGTGTAAAAATTACTGTACTGTCAGTTTAATAAATCACGGTAGCAAAATACTAACACGAATTCTTTACAGACGAATGGAAAAACTGGTAGAAGCCTACGTCGGGGATTCCGACAATACTGGCTCCTACGTATTATCTTAGAAGGCAGATCAAGGAAAGGAAAATCTACGTTTATAGCATTTGTAGACTCAGAAAAAGCTTTTGCTAATGTTGACTGGAACACACTTTGAAATTTCGGCGGTAACAGGGGCAAACCACAAATTGGAAAGGTTATTTACAACTTTTGTAGAAACTAGACAGCAGTTATAAGAGTCAAGGGGCATAAAAGGGAAACAGTGGTTGACAAAGAAATGAGACAGGTTTGTACCCTATTCCCGATGTTATTGAATCTGTACATCGAGCAAGAAGTAAAAGAAACACAGAAAATTTTTGAGTAGGAATTAAAGTTCAAGGAAAAGAAATAAAAACTTTGAGAATGAAATTTTCAATCTGCAGCTGAGTGTGCGCTGATATGAAACTTCCTGGCATATTAAAACTGTGCACCGTAACGAGACTTGACCTCGGAACCTTTGTCTAGCTTGGAGAGCTTCTACGAAGTTCGAAAGGTAGGAGACGAGGTACTGGCGGAATTAGAGCTGTGGGGACGGGTTGGGAGTCATGCCTGGGTAGTTCAGTCGGTAGAGTACTTGCCCGCGTTAGGCAAAGGTCCCGAGCTCGAGTCTCGGTCCGGCACACAGTTTTAAACTGCTAGAAAGTTCAAAAAACTTTGAAGTTTGCCGGTGAAATTGTTATTCTGTCAGAAACAGCAAAGGACTTGGAAGAGCAGCTGAACGAAATTGACTTTATCTTGAAAGGAGGATTAAGATGAACATTATCTAAAGCAAAACAAAGTAGTAGACGAGTTTTGCTATTTGGGTAGCAACATAACTGATGATACCCGAAGTTGAGGATATAAAATGTAGACTGGCAATGGAAAGAAAAGAATTTCTGAAGAAGAGAAATCTGTTAACATCGAACATAGATTTAAGTCTTAGGAAGTCTTCTCTGAAAGTATTTTTCTGGAATGTAGCCTTGTACGGATGTGGAACATGGACGATAAACAATTTAGACAAAAAAAGAGGGTAGAAGCTTTCGAAATGTAGTGCTACAGAAGAAGGCTGAAGATTGGATGGGTAGATCGCGTAACTAATGAGGAGGTACTGATTAGAATTGAGGAGAAGAGGAATTTGTGGCAAAACTTGACTAGAAGGAGGGATCGGTTGATAGGACACATTCTGAGACATCAAGAGATTACCAATTTATTACTGGAGGGAAGTATAGGGGGTAAAAATCGTAGAGGGAGTCGAAAAGATGAATACAGCAAGCAGATTCAGAAGAATATAAGTTGTAATAATTATTTGTATGTGAAGTGGCTCGCACAGGGTAGAGTAGCAAGGAGAGCTGCATCAAAACAGTCTTCCGACTGAAGACCACAACAACAACGACAACATGATATCCCTAAATCGCTCCAGCCAAATTCCGGGAGAGTTCCGGTGAAAGGACACGACTGAATTTTTACCACATCCTTGATACAATCCGGGTTTGTATTCCGTCTCTAACGACCTCGATGTCGACGGGACGTTGAGCCTTAATCGTCCTTTCTTTCTGTATTTCTTTTCACTTTCTCAGACCATAGTAATGTCATCCGCAAATCTTTTCATTCATACCCTTCTACCCAAAATTTTAATCCAGCTTCTGAATCTTTCATTCTTACCCTACATTTTTCAGATAGATTATATAGTTGTAAGACAGGAATTCAGGAATCAGGTTTTAAATTGTAAGACATGGGGGCAGATGTGGACTGTCACCACAATTTATTATTTATGAACTATAGATAAAAGAAGAAGAAACTGGAAAAAGGTAGGAATTTAGGTAGATTGGACTTGGATAAACTGAAAGAACCAGGGGTTGTAGTAGAGTGTTTCAGAGAGAGCATTAGGAAAAGAGTGACAAGAACAGGGGAAAGAAATACTGTAGGAGAATAATGGGCAGCTTTGAGAGATGAAATAGTGAAGGCAACAGAGGACCAAGAAGATAAAATGGCGAGGGCTATTAGAAATCCTTGGTAACAGAAGAGATTTTGAATTTAATTGATGAAAGGCGAGAATATAAAAATGCACAAAATGAAGCAGTCGAAAAGGAAAACAAACGTCTCAAGAATGATATCGACAGGTAGCGCAAAATGGTTAAGCAGGGACGGCTAGAGGCCTTGCGTAAGGATGTAGAAGTATATATCACTTGGGTAAGATAGATACTCCTATAGGTAAATTAAAGAGACTTTTGGAGAAAAGAGAAACTTGTGTGAATATCAAGAGCTCAGATGGAAAACCAGTCCTAAGCAAAGAAGGAAAAGCAGAAAGATGGAAAGAGCATATAGATGGTCTATACAAGGGTGATGTACTTGAGGGCAATGTTATGGAAATGGAAGAGTACGTAGAAAAAGACGAGATGGGAGATATGATACTGCGTGAAGAATATGCCAGAGCACTGAAAGACCTAAGTCAAAACAAAGCCCCAGGAGTAGACAGTATTCCATTAGAACTACTGATGGCCTTGAGAGAGTCAGCTACTACAAAACTCTTCCATCTTGTGACCAAGATATATGAGACTTCAAGCAGAAATCCAAAGAAAGCTGGTGTTGAGAAGTGTGGAAACTAACTACTAGTTTAATAAGTCATGGTTGCAAAATACTAACACGAATTATTTACAGACGAATGGAAAAACTGGTAGAAGCCGACCTCGGGGAAGATAAGCTTGGATTCCGTAGAAATTTTGGAACACGTGAGGCAGTACTGACCCTACGACTTATCTTAGAAGATAGATTAAGGAAAGGCAAACCTATGTTTCTAACATTTATAGACTTAGACATAGCTTTTGACAATGTTGACTGAATATTCTCTTTTAAATTCTGAAGATGGTAGGGATAAAATACAGGGAGCGAAAGGCTCTTTAAAATTTGTACAGAAACCAGATGGAAATAATAAGAGTAGAGGGGCATGAAAGGCAACAAGTGGTTGAGAAGAGAGTGAGACAGGATTGTAGCTTATCACCGATGTTATTCGATCTGTATATTGAGCAAGCAGTATGGGAAACAAAAGGAAAAGCCATGGAGAAGAAATAAAAACTTTGACATTTGCCGATGGCAAAGGACTTGGAAGAGCAGCTGAACGGAATGGACAGTGTCTTGAAAGAAGGATACAACATGAACGTGAACAAGAGTAAAACGACAATAATGGAATGAATTCGAATTAAATCAGATGATGCTGAGAGAATTAGATTAGGAAATGAGACACTTAAAGTAGTAGACGAGTTTTGTTATTTGGGGAGTAAAATAACTGATAATCATCGAAATAGAGAGGATATATAGAATGTAGACTTGCAATGACAAGAAAAGCGTTTCTGAATACGAGAAATTTGCTAACATCGGGTATAGATTTAAGTGTCAAGGAGTTTTTTCTGAAAGTATTTGTGTGGAGTGTAGCCATGTATGGCAGAGAAACATGGAAAATAGATAGTTAAGACAAGAAGAGAACAGAAGCTTTAGAAATGTGGTGCTACAAGAGAATGCTGAAGATGATGTGGGTAGATCACTTAACTAAAGAGGAGGTACTGAACAGAATTGGGGAGAAGAGGAATTTGTGGCACAACTTGACTAGAGGAAGGGATCGGTTGGTAGGACACGCTCTGAGGCATCAAGGGATCACCAATTTTGTTTTGGAGGGAAGCGTGGAGGTTAAAAATCGTAGAGGGAGACCGAGAGATGAATACAATAAGCAGATTCAGAAGGATGTAGGTTTGCAGTAGTTATTCGGAGACGAAGAGGTTTGCACAGCATAGAATAGCATGGGGAGCTGCATCAAACCAGTTTCTGGACTGAATGCAACAACAACACTGTAGCGTATACCTATTTTTATGATATAAAAATCTCGCACCACTTTCCAGTCTGCAGTGATTTTTCCACTTCCAAAAATCCTATGAAGATATGCTGGATTTTCTTCTTCCTTCTACTGTCCGTAGCGTTTCCTAGAACGCAACTGTTCCTTACCTAACAGATCTTTAATTTTCTTTTTCCATTCCTTTGTTTGTACCATTCTGCTCACAAAATTGCATGAATATTGTGTCAAGCTGATTGTTTGTTCGACAGTCTTTGGCATTTTGTGAGGTTGAACGAATTAAATAATTTCGAAAGTCCAAATGTATCTTTCTGGTCTCGTAGGTTCTAATAGGTTCTATACACTGACATGAATAATTGCCTGGTAACCGCTTTCCCCAACAACTGCAGAAATTTCTAATTTATTTTATCTATCGTTTCATTAGTATTTATTCGCAAACTTTCTAAAACCCTAGCTGACTCTAATACTGGATCCCCTGCGTCTCTCAAACTAACGATATCCGTTTCTTATTCTATCACGTCAGTAAACAGTTCTTGCTGAAGTAAATAAGATTAGAGTTTAATATCCCGTCGATATCGACCCCTTTTTGAGGCCTTTAGTGTGTTCTTTCGACCTACCCGATCTCTCCTCGAGTTTTAACAGTGGAATTCAGGTTGTACTCTTCATCCTAGTCTTGGCTTTTAAACTGACCTAGATTGCTTTTGACGTATCTGTACGCTGAATTCTGTTTTTTTTGAAGACGACTTCAGCTTTTCACTATAGACATTCCGGTTTAGCTTCTATGCACATTTTATGAATTTCTTTTCAAAATGACTAGCGTTGCTATGTTCTTTTACTTTAAAATTTTCATGTCGTATTTTTTCAAGAAACTGGACCATTTCATTTCTTACTAACGGTTTCTACATTGTTACGTTTATCAAAATATTTTTGTCCAACTTTAGATTTGTTTGTCCCTGAATTGATATACCCAAAGCGATGTTCATTATCACAGTATCTACATCACGAGACTTGTACATTGACTCGACGCGACTTTTTAAGCTTGAGCCTAGTTTTTTGTTTATTAGTACCAGGGGACCTGTGCGAAACTTTTACACTTTTATAGTTTTATATAATGACGGTGTTTGGACTAAGTATAGTCGTTGGGATAAGGATAGTTGTGGGAACGGAGAGAAAACACCTTTAAAAATGAATCGGCCGACATGAAATAATAATCATGAATTTATAATGCATCCTTGTGTATACAATTCCATGGACATATTTTTGAATAATTTTTTTTTTACAAAGCATTAGAATACCTCGATGTATACGATATCTGAAATAAGAGTGCGCCTTTGTGTACTTGATTTTCATTTTCTTAAAGGGATACAAAATTTTAGTTGATTTGTTACCCTTGAAAACCCTGCATACAATTGGTTGTGAGTAAAGACTGGATTTCGTAAATACGGTACTGCTGTTTGAAGCGTTTGTCGCTCCGATTTGTTTGTAGTGATAACAAATGAAATTTTAATAGGCAGTAAGAATACAAAATGCGAAGCAGTAAATAAATACGATAAGTGTAGGTTAGAACGTAGCGTTCGTTTCTTACACTGTGTGTCATTGATTCCGCAATAACCTTTAACTGTATTTTGAGATTTTAATTTATCTACGACTTTGTGTAATCACATTGGGCCGTAGTAGCAATAGCTAAAACACAATTCAAGGCGACAGCTATAAATATGTTTAGAAAAGTCAACTTGTACAACTGGCTACCCATAATGGTCAATGTTATTGTTTATGACACTGCTGATACAAATTATCTAGTTAATAATTTCTTCAAAACAAATAAAATGGTATTCGTTACAAGATAATATGAAAATGGAGTCTGTTATTCGTTATTAATAGTTAGCATTGTAAAATGTAGGTATGAATCTGGGCATTCATGAGGTCCTTTTGCTTATGATAATCTGTCTCTATTACGTTAAAATTTTCCACAAGTGGTATGTTTTAGCGCAAATTTGGCATCATTGTCAGAAATTGTTAAAAAAACTTTCTAACGGTACCTCGTTCATCTGCATACGATTAATATGAGTCGAGGAAAGGGGATGTTGTCTTGAGAAATAATACAGGGTGACAATTATTGAACTTTATGGGAAAAACCTGAATTAGTTACAAACTACGGCTTTCACACACTTTATTCAACATGTAAACGTCACTACAGCTGTTCGGATTTAGATATGATATGTTCGATATGTTGCTATCGTTGGCGATGATGTGACGCAGACGAATAACGAAATCCTGCATGACCCACTGAGGTGTCAGAACATCGATAGTGTTGATGTCCTTCTGAATGGTTGTTTTCAGCTCAGCAATGGTTTTGGGGTTATTGCTGTGCGCCTTCTCTTTAATATAGCCCGATAAAAAGGAGTCGCATGTGTTCAGATCCGGAAAATATGGAGGACATCTGAGGGCCTTACCAGTGGCCTCTGGGTACCCGAGAGCCAGAATGCGGTCCCCAAAGTGCTCCTCCAGGACTGCGCCTTCTCTTTAATATAGCCCCACTCTCCTGCTTCGACCGGATCGAGCTCCATCTTGCATGAACCACATCTTGTCGAAATCAGGTTCACTTTGAATAATGGGGATGAAATCATCTTTAAAACTTTCACGTACCATTCGGTAATCACCGTGCCATCAAGCAATATCGCAACGATTATTCCGTGACTGGACATTGCACTCCACACAGTCACACATTCAGGATGAAGAGTCATCTCGATCGTGAAATGCGGATTATCAGTCCCTCAAATGAGACAATTTTGTTTATTGACGAACCCATCCATATGAATGTGGACTTAGTCGCTAAACTAAACCACTAATTCCCATCATGTACTGCGGCCAAACTGGCAGTTTGAACGTCCTAACGCAAACCATTCAGAAATTATGAAGAACTGATTTCACATAGTTCAATAATTGTCACCCCAAATATATATATAACATTGGATGCACTTCTTCTTTAGGACGCATAGTGTAAGATGTTAATTTAATACGTATCATCTGAACGGAAGTTCCTAACTGAATCGAAATCTTATTTATTTCATTCTAAAAAAGTTGTCGCTGTAGGAGACAGTAACTAAGATTGTTGACGTTAAACTACAGTCGTCAGTTTTGGACGGCTGTATTCTTGCGAATTCAAATAGAAAAAAGACTGTTTTACTATCTCCGGTAGAAGTATTTCGTACAAGATCGGCGATATTTCGGTCGGCATCGGCGATTTTGTACGAATTTACCCGGCGACTTTCCCGCTAGTTATTAAAAGAGTGCATCGTAAAAAGGTTAAAGTTCACATTGCTAGTCTTCCTACCCGCCGTAGACTGTAGTGTTTTCGGGCTACATTTTGCGTGTGCAAAAGTTATCTTCATCTTATCGGCCATCTCTTCTTGTGTCTTTGAAGCTCTCACTTTGCACAGGATACATACTTCATGGTTTGCAGGTAATCGACGCTACCATATTCTTTCCACGCGGTCCTTCCACGCATATTTTCTTCTCAAGTTTTATTCGTGTCTATTCCCTTCCTTATTTATCTAACTTTGTACATCCTTTCACGTCCCTTACTGACATTTCAGACGCTGGAAGCATATTTCTCTGGCGTTTGGTAGGCGCAAAGGTCTCACTGCCGTTCCATAAAACTTAATTTTCGTATCTGTCCGACCTAATTTTTTAAAGTTATTTTTACAGCACCAAAAATATATTGGAATTTTGCAACTTCTGTATTTACATCTTGAAATTTGGGATAACTTATCTGACTTCCAAGATAATTAAAAATTTTGACTTGTCTTGTCATATAATACAATTATTGATCGTATATTTTCTACTCCAGAAATGCCATTGCTACTGTCTTATCGGTAGAGATCTTCATATTATAATCTCAGGAGAGAAGCCCAGCTTATGGGTAGCGATTTGCAGTTTGTCTTCGGTGCCATATATAATTTAAATAACTGTTATGCAGAGAATAAACAAGTGGTTGCGTATCGCATGATATTGTAAAACCAGGATGCATTAAAAACTTCCAGTTTCTCAATAGTCGTTAATAGACATATTAAAAGTGCTGTGGACATACATAATCTCGTCCGTCCCCTGATTTACTTCGATTTTATCAATTCTTCCGCCAGTTTTGATCTTTATTGTTGACCGTTGATATGTAAGATTCCGTAAGTGTGTGATATACCTGGTGCATCCCCATTCTTCCATTGTCCAAAAATTGTTAATACGCTTGTTCATTATGTCACTATTGTCCTACCAGAAATAGAAACTGATCTTTGACCTTGGTAAACCTACTAACATTACTAACGCCATAGTGTGTGTTTTAAAGAAAACGTTTTCGCGTTTAGTTATCAATTTGACTTTGGTAAGCCGGCAGCGGTGGTCTAGCGGTTCTAGGCGCTCAGTCCGGAGCCGCGCGACTGCTACGGTCGCAGGTTCGAATCCTGCCTCGGGCATGGATGTGTGTGCTGTCCTTAGGTTGGTTAGGTTTAAGTAGTTCTAAGTTATAGGGGACTGATGACCATAGATGTTAAGTCCCATAGTGCTCAGAGCCATTTGACTTTGGTAACGAAGATTCCATTTTCGAGATTTTGATCTTTTCAAGTGTATGACCGCATGCCTGCGCTCACATCAACTGATACTGTTTCGGGCTTACATGAACATTTCATGCTATAGATGACACAATATGAAATGAATAACAGTAGAAATAAAAATTTTGACAAGCACGTATTCACTAAGTCTTCCATCTGAAAATAACCATATTGTCAAAATTGCAGACGTGGTGTCAGTCAAAGGCGAAAATGTTGAATAGCTGTACTTCGAAACGTTCGAAGCATACTCAAGAAAACGTAATAATAATTCCAGTGAATTATGTGGCATTTATTAGAATTAGTTGAATAGGATAATTACATAGTCCATATATTATAATAATGAACAAAATAGAGTTTAAAAAAGCTGGTAGAGCACTTGCCTGCGAAAGGCAACGATCCAGAGTCCGAGTCTCGGTCTGGCACAAAGTGTTAATCTGCCAGGAAGTTTCATTGTGATTTATTTCGCTCATAGCTTGATTTTTAAATTTTCACTGATTACATAAGTGTTAGTGTGAGTTCTACCATGACCAATACATCTCATATCATTTTTATGCAATACATTTCCACAGTTATTTAACTTACGACAATAGTGGGTCACATGTTAAGAAGGAAATATTAATTCTGATTGAGAATCCTTTGGTTATTGCATAAAGACAAGCTCATATTTCAATAAACGTATGTAGTTTTATATTGAAAATTGAACACTGACAACGACATCTTAAAATAATTATCAGCACTTTGTTTAAGACGTTCTTAAAAAATTAACTTTCGTATTCTCATTATGTTTTGAAATTCGTGTTGAGCACTAGTGTTTTGGTCATTCTACAGGGGACGAACTTCCGGTGTAATAACTTGTTACTTTATCAGAAAGCTGTCATCCGGCGACCAGGTGACATTTTTCGAATTGAAACGTAATCCCTCTCAGTAATTATGTCTCTGGCATTGGGGCCCGAGAAGTGCAAGCTGTAATTATCTCCCAGGTTAATAAGCATTATTATTCTTTTCCTTCGAATAGGGGAAAACTTCACATTAAAACCCTAATTTTAAGTTTTTACTGAGTAAATAAATGTTGGTTTAGTATTAGGTAAAACCTCAGAAAAATATGTGCAAGAATGAAACTAAAATCGGGAAGTTCAATTCCCTACGTCAGCTTTTGATATTACTCTTCCTTTCCTTTCGTTTGCCGCTGGAAAGGTAAGTCATCATACTCTCGGCCTGTGGCTTCAGAAGCGCTGCAGCTGAAATCTTGGGTCTGCATTACGTTTAAAGATTTGTTGTTCTGTGGCCTAGTAAAGGTTTTAGTAACACCGGGTATTGCTTTATTAGTGGACTAGTAAATTATCTAGGTGGATCATTCCTAAGTTTATAGAGCATTTCTTGTGATCGAGATACTGATGGTTATGTGTGTACATTTTGGGAACCAACAGCGCTGTTTAGTCTACTTTTCGCAGACAGTTGTTTTGAGAACCGATTGGGTACTGTCAGTTTCAATTTACAGATGTTACTATATGTACAGTAAAACATCACAAACAACGTGATAATACTTATCTGAAACAATAAGGACGTTTGTGGAACTCATTACTTTTTTAAAAAGTCGAACATTTCTTAGATGCCTTGTACGAAAAAAGAAATGATATTCTACAAGTAATAACCTTACAGAAAAGAGAGGAGCGGAAAAGATTAGAACGAAGTCGAGCTGTATCACTTAATGGTTACTTAAAATAAATCTCAGTGCCGGCATTCGTTACCGCTGGTTAGAAATTTAGCAACTGACAAGGGTTACCTGAAATAGGCGAGCATGCCGTTGGACTGCAAGTCTTATGAGCGCGAATATTCCTCGCATTGACTGCTATTCGTTGAGAAAAGCGAGTTCTGTCACCTGAGCAGTCTGCAACGCATCACACTTTTTATCACTTCACCTGTTTCAGGCTACACATTTAACCCATGCACCCTATAAGACAAACTGTAATTTCGTACTGATTGCCAGCTCCATCGACTCTAGAGGCTATATGTATACAGGGTGTTACAAAAAGGTAAGGCCAAACTTTCAGGAAACATTCCTCACACACAAATAAAGAAAAGATGTTATGTGGACATGTGTCCGGAAATGCTTAATTTCCATGATAGAGCTCATTTTAGTTTCGTCAGTATGTACTGTACTTCCTCGATTCACCGCCAGTTGGCCCAGTTGAAGGAAGGTAATGTTGACTTCGGTGCTTGTGTTGACATGCGACTCATTGCTCTACAGTACTAGCATCAAGCACATCAGTACGTAGCATCAACAGGTTAGTATTCATCACGAACGTGGTTTTGCAGTCAGTGCAACGTTTACAAATGCGGAGTTGGCAGATGGCCATTTGATGTATGGATTAGCACCAGGCAATAGCCGTGGCGCGGTACCCCCACGTGGCATAAGAGCTTTCTACCACAGAGCCACGTTACCTGTCGAAAACTGATTTTACCTTAGGGTATTAAAAGGCTCGAAAAACTTCAAAGTATATTTCTTCAAGAATTTTGGAAAGTTTCATTGAATGCTTTGGGACAATGATACTTGAGTTCTGAACTTCACATAACATGAACGTAAAAAAATTAGAAGAATCCGATTGTCGTATAGTCTCCATGTTAGTTACAGAGATGAGACACAAAGACCCGCCGAGATGGGGTTTGACGTTTTTTTTTAACCATATCGCTCCCGAGAAGGCACTGATCGCAAAAGGGAACGGGGCGATGCCACTCACGGTGGCGTAAATAACATGGTCATACACCTAAGGTGCCAAGGAGGAAAGTATTAAGCAGTGGTGAGTCACTATACATCACGTGGTCTGTGTGAAGCTGCCATATGGCTCGGATACGTGGAGAAGGGCATTTACGCCTGTGCGTTGTGGAGACAGTGAAAAGTGATAACGGTAGTACGATTGTCTTGGTCTGGGGTCGTAAATGCAGTCAAGGACCAAGTGAACGGAGGTATTTACGAAAACTGGTAGTCAGTAGAATTTTGGAAAAAGTTTGGAACTGAATACATTCTGCATCAGCATGCTGATTACACACGGAGTGGGAAGGGCTGGCAGTATCGGACCCGGCGTGTACAGCCACTGAGGGGACGGATTGTTTGTCGTGGCCTTTGGTCGATAGCTTCATTGCTGTTTGGTCGTGGCTGTGGCCACGCCATCTCGGAGAATCCACCACATTAAGGGCGAGGTTTTTCTTGCTAGTTGCCGAGCTACTGTGTGGAGATGGCCGCAAGTCCCATCAAACTTGACTTCCGACGAACTGATTGACTGCTGTCTAACAGAAATTCCATTTGCCCATTTGCCCATGGACGTTGTTTGTCACATGACTATCGCCTCCGTCGCGAACCTCAATGGACGTCATTAGATGTTTTGTTGAATAAATTATACGTGATACATGCACAGTCATATCGTCTTCGGTACTTAAGACGTAAGTAAGAAAATAGTATACGAAAGTATCAGTCAACGGCTCATTTTGATAATGACTGAAAGAGTATTCGCCAGTATGTTGACTAAAGATCAGATCTGCTGGATCTAGAAGTATGTTCATTAAACGATATTTTTCCGTACTTCTGGGAAGAAGTGGTGCCTCTTGAATTACCTCGATATGGACGTATTAGTTTCCGATCTTCTAGAAAGCGATCATACGACCTGGGTTCGACAAGAAAATATGAAAGCAATATAATTTCACAACAGGAGCTCAACATGATTCTTTATCAATAAATAAGACGAAGCAATACCTCTTATCAAAAGAAGAGCGATGCTGTTCCTCGGCGATCCTGTCGTCTAATTACAACTAACATAACGAGGTAATTGAGGGATGTGGGTACTAATTAGTAAGTAGACGTAATCTTCAGTGCCACACGCTGATAAACGTTCCCTGTAACAACAACCGAAATGTCCGTTTTACATCGTAATTGGTTGCACACGAAAAAATAATTCTAAATTGCTTCCGCAACGGTTTAACAGGAAATTTTGTCTGGAAAGCACGTTTCTGTGTTGTTGTTGTTGTTGTTGACGGTGGTGGTGTTATTGTTGTTGTGGTCTTCATTCCAAAGACTAGTTTGAGGCAGCTCTCCGTGCTACACATTCTATGCAAGTATCTTCATCTCCGAATAAGTACTGCAACCTATAACCCTCTGAATCTGTTTACTGTATTCATCTCTCGGTCTCCCTCTACGCCCGTGATGTCATAGAATCTGTCCTACCAATCGATCCCGTTGTCTGTCAGGTTGTGCCACAATTTTTTTTCTCGCGCATTGTGATCAGTACGTACTCAATAGTGACTTGCGCTACCTATTTCTACCTATTTAAGCTTTAGCATTCTTCTGTAGGACCAGATTTCAAAAGCTTCTATTCTCTTCTTGTATAATCTGTTTATCGTCTATGTTTCACTTCCATATGTGGCTACATTCCATATAAATACGTTAAGAAAAGACTTCCTGACACTTAAATTTATATTCGCTGTTAACAAATTTCTCTTCTTCAGAAACGCTTTTCTTGCCTTCGCCAATCTACATTTTACATCCTCTCTGCTTCTGCCATCGTCAGTTATTCTGTTGCCCGAGTAGCAAAACTCATCTACCACTTTAAGTGTCTCGTTTCTAAATCTCTGAGCATCACCTGCGCTTTTTTATTACGTACATAGATTTCACTCACAGAATCATCTTCAGTACTAAAATAAACTAAAAATGCACAAAGTCAAACCTAAACGATGCACAAACGTATGGGTCTTTTTACAGTAGATAACATTGAGTTGTACAAGGTAAAATACATACCAAGAATAAGTCTTAGGTACTCATACATTAATGCACAAAACATAATTTCAGACATAGGTGTTTGTGGTGAAGAACATGCCAACTAGTAGGTAAGATTCAAACTGAGCAAGCTGTTTACAAAAATATGTACAGCTAAGCTGCACGTTTGCGATGGACGCCATCAGTGCCCTCTTGTCTTTTTACCTATATGATCCTTTGCTGCCTTCAATGTTTCTTCTCTTAAAGCAATCCTATCGTTTTCTACTATACTTGCGAAACTCTTACACGATTTTCTCTGTGTGAATAACGTTTCCTTCAGGTATTGTTTATGTACAAGGCGTATTCAGAAAGTAAGGTCCGTTTAGGTGCGAAACGGAAATCAATGTGAAAATCGGATGGAACTTTGCATAGATGTGTTGGGCAGTGTCTTTAGTGTGCCTGTCGATTGCTTCTAGTCGCTCTTTTCAGTTCATAGCGCAGAGTGATCACATAGAAATGCCTGTCCGCCCCCAGTAGCTGAATGGTCAGCATGACGGATTGTCAATCCTCTGGGCGCAGGTTCGATTTCCGGCTGGGTCGGGGAATTTTCTCCGCCCACGGAGTGCGTGCTGTGTTGTCCTCATCATCATCCTCTTATTTTCATCGACTGCAGGTCGCCGAAGTGGCGTCAAATTGAAAGACTGGCACCTGGCGAATGGTCTTGGTCTGCCCTTTTTGGGGGGGGGGGGGGGGGGCTAGCAAAAAAAAAAAAAAAAATTGAATTGCCTAAAACAGTGTCTTCCGCCAAGTATGTGGATCTGGTGAGAGATTTCCCCTGAAGCTATGCAGCCCACATAACTTAAATGTCACGCGTTTCTTTCTTCGAGACAATTTTCACCTGCATTCTGCGGGGGCAATGAATACACTCCTGCAGTGTTTTCGATGTGAAGTACTTGAACACCCACAACACATCCCTTAACTGGCTCCCTCAGCTGGTCATCTCTACTCACACGAACCGGTGGCTACGAAGAAACCATTTTGGCATAAACAACGAAAGGCAGACCAGGTTAGACAATTGGAGGAAAGCACAGGCGGCTGCTTTCTGTGACGAGGGTACTGGAAAGTTTGCACAAAGCCATGACAAATGTATAAGTCGGAGCGGCTTCTTTTTAGAGAGGTAGCTGGAAGGTGTGGCTAACTGTTACGAATAAAAAATTTTTGATTTTCACTATGGTTTTCATTTCGTGATCGATCGGACCTTACTTTCCGAACAGCCCTCGCAGATATACACTATCTACAACGAAAGCCAGAACTTTATGACCAGTGTCCACCATAAGATTGAATTCTGCCTGTTGGCGTTGTGGGAATTTGACACTTGGGTATGTATATAAGTGAGGCAGAGACGAATGGCGAATCATTCTAGCGACGATACGAGCGTCAAATAGAAAATCCTCTGAAATACGCAATTTTAACTAAGGGCATATTCTTATGGCCTTGAATATTTCAGTGACGGCGAAGCTGGTCGGATTGTCGTGTACTGTTACCGTATGCATCTACGAAGAGTGATTGAAGGACGTTGAAACCTTGAGAAGGCGACAAAGTGTTGGGCGTATAAGACTCATCACAGAGCCGATCTCTAATACAGGATATCCGGGATCTGGGGCAGATCTGACAACAGAGTACAGTTCTGGTGCACGCTCAGATGTTCCAGAGCACATTGTTCAATATAAGTTCCCTAGCATATGAACCTTAAATGATTTTTTGTCGAACCAGCGACATCGTCAATTACGACCACAGTAACCAGGGGGTCATTGAGATTGTACAGTGCACTAATGGAAACGTGTATCTCTGTCGGATTAATCACGTTTCTCGCAACACCAGGCCGATGGTCGCATCCGGGTACACTGTCATCCAGGCAAATGTTTCCTCGAAACGTGTACTGCAACACGGGCACACGGCGATGGGCACCGTTTTATGCAATGGGGACGTTCATCTGGACTTCCTTGGGACGTGTGGTAGTAATTTAAGGTACCATGACAGCTGTGTCTACGTGAATATTACTGCGGACCACCTACATACCATTATGCTTGATGTTTTCCACGCAGCCGAAAGCATCTTCCAGCACGATAACTGTCTCTCCCACAAGGCCAGAATCATGCTACGGAGGTTTGAGAAACATGATAGTGATCTCACGTAGAAGTCTTGACGAACAAATTGGTCTTATCTGAACCCGATGGAACACTTCTTTAACGCTATCGTGCGCCTTCTCCACAACCTGCCCTCCATTTACGGGACCTGTACGTAGACATCTGGTGCCGTACTCCCCCGGTAACATGCAAAATCCTTGACAAGCATAATCGCTGCTGCACTGCGTTACAAAGACGGACCTACATAATCAGGTGGTCATAATATTTTGGCTCATCAGTGTACATGCACTCTATTGCACTTTGAGCAGGGCATCAAGTTTAATCTACAATAAGAAATGTGGATCATCGCAGAGAAATCCTTTTTTCGACTGGCGACGTTTCTAGGAGCACGGAGAACAGCATCTGAGGTTAATTCCGCGGTGTGTCTTCGCTTTCAAGGACAGAGTCTTGCCGGAGATGGGTCCTCCACCAGGTCCCGTCCAATGTTTTCCTTTAATTTCTTCTCTCAGAAAACACTCGGCGGTCCGTCCGTATTGACAGAGCACTCAGTCTTTTGTTCGGACGGTGTTATTTGCCAGGACTTCTGCAGTGGCCGGGCTGCGCCCAGCTGCAAATAAAGTCCGCTTTCCTAATGCGTCTCAGTCCGCCGTCCTCTTGAGATTAAGAGAGTCCAGTGGAGCTATGTCTTACCTAGATTCGATCCACGAAGCCACTGAGATATATCCGACTTTCTTAGCTCGCATTCCACATTATTCTGCTAGTTTGCAAGCCTGTTCATGCATATTGCATTTAAAAGATGCGTCTGCAGAGAAATAATTTCGACTGTTGACGGAAAAGCTGTTTACTAGAAGAACGTTACCACTGACGTTTCCCAAGTTACTGTCAGTCGAGTTCCAATATGGCGAAACGAAGAAACGGAGAGCAAATTCCTTGAATAACACTTTTCAAAAATGTTTCAAATGGCTCTGAGCACTACGGGACTAAATATATGAGATCATCAGTCCCCTATAACTTAGAACTACTTAAACCTAACTAAACTAACCTAAGAACATCATACACATCCAAGCCCCAGGCAGGATTCGAACCTGCGACCGTAGCAGTCGCTCGGTTCCGGACTAAAGCGCCTAGAACTGCTCGACCTCAGCGGCCGGCTGACATTTTTCATAACCGGTCTAATGTTCCTACAACCCTGAAAATAGAGAAAGAGGTGGTTTAAAATTAATTTACGAGTTTCTGCAGTGGAAGTGATAGACAAAAAAAGAGAATAGAAGTGTTTTGATTGTTGTGCTGAGGAAGAATTTCAAGATTTGAGGGCTATGTTGGGTGACTAGCGAAAAGGCACTGGATAAGTTGGGGAAGAAAACAAATTTGTGATAACATGACTGAAAGAAGGTATATGTCGATACGACACATCCTGAGTGATTAAGGAATAGCGGGAGGGAAATGAGTGTGTGTGTGTGTGTGTGTGTGTGTGTGGGGCGGGAACGAGGTTGAGAGCTTGTAGAGGGAGACCAAGTTCTGACTGCAGTAAGCAAAGCAGCTTCAAATGGATGCAGCCTACAATAGTTAACAGAGATGAAGAGGCTTGGACAGGATAGACTAGCGTGGTGAGTTGCGATACACGAGTTTCCGACTGAAGACCACGACAAGAAGAATAAGAACAGCCGAGTTAAACGAAGGTCTGTAATTACTTCACAGGAAAATATTCGTGGATGATCTTTGCCTTTTTCTCAGACTCATTAGAATATAATTCCACCTAATAAACTACGCGAACAGGATGAAATCGAAAGAAGGGAGAGTGGTCTGATAATAGAAAGATGGACATATTGTAAACATGTTGTCGCAGTTAAAACAGAAAAAAATGTAAAAGGAAACTATTGCCGGAAGGATGGATAATATTTTGTGACATCGTGACATGAACTATGGACCAACGCTACTTGACCTGATAACTAAAAGACAATTTTACGGTCAAACAATTTAATCTACTAGCTTTATGTCGCTTGCTAGACCTAATTTCCGCAGACAGTGGCTGCATATTGTATCCTTGCAATTTTAGAAAATTCGTTTTTCAGGAAAATGTCTGTGGCATCAGATGCTGTCTGCTTACTGATAACGGTTTCAGGCAGCATACCGTGGTAGGTGTCCTGGCCGCGGACTTTCCCGCTGCTGTCTCAGCCATGTCACTGGCTGACCTCACTTGCTCGCGAGTACAAAATGAAAATACTCGAATTGGATGGTACACAAATGGTATCACAGAAATCAAATTTTTATTGTTATATCAGCACTTGTTGTCTAATAACGTAAATAATGTGTCAACTTTGTCTACGAAATAAATACACTAATGAGCGAAACATTATGACCGCTTGCTTTGGATTCTGCTTGACAAGGATTCGGCAAGTCTTTGGTAGGTTTCCAGAAGTGTATGATACTAGATGTCTATGTAGAGGTCACGCTATTCACGTAATTGGTGGGCAGGTGATTTGTGGCTGTGAAGAGGTGCACAGTAGCGTTCCAGATGTGTTCCATGTTCCGTCGACTTCTGATCAGGCCAATACTGTGCTCAAGACTTTCAACATGAATTCACTATCATGTTTCTCAAACCACTGTAGCACGATTCTGACCTTGTGACGTGGGCAGTTGCGCTGCTGGAAGATGCCTTCGCCTATGGGGAAGATATCAAGCATCAAGGTTTGCAGGTGGTCCGCAGTAATGGTCACGTAGTGCACAGCTGTCATGGTACCTTAGATTACTACCACAGGTCCCACGGAAGTCCAGATGAATGTCCCCATAGCCTAAAACGGCCTCCACCGGCTTCCGTCCGTGTTGCAGTACATGTTTCGAGGAACCATTCGCCTGGATGACACTGCATCGGTATGGGACCATCGGTATGGTGTTATTCGTCCGATAGGGCACCATGTTTCGACTAGTCCACTGTACAATCTCGATGATCTACAGTCTCGATGATCGTGGCTATGCAGCCGTAATTGACGATGTCGCTGGGTCAACACGAGGGTCGATGTTCAACAAAGTTCACTGCACAGTGTCCTCTGAAACACTTGTGCCTGCACCAGCAGAAGCATAGTCAAGCCTTCAATGTCCTTCAACCACTCTGCGTAGATGCTTACGACAACAACACACGACTATCGGACAAGCTTCGCCATTTCTGAGAAGCTTGATCTCAGATTGCAGGCCATAAAAATAAGTCCTTAGTGAAAAACGCGTATGTCAGAGGATTTCCCTATTTACTGTTCGTCTACATCTACATCTACGTGAGTACTCTGCTATTCACAATAAAATGCCTGGCAGAGGGTTCAATGAACCAGCTTCAAGCTGTCTCTCTACCGTTCCACTCTCGAACGGCACGCGGGAAAAACGAGCACTTAATTTTTTTTTGTGCGAGCCGTAATTTCTCTTATTTTATCGTGAGGATCATTTCTCCCTATTCAGGTGGGTGCCAACAGAATATTGCAATCGGAGGAGAAAACTGGTGGTGGAAAATTCATGAGAAGATCCCGTCGCAACGAAAATCGCCTTTGTTTTAATGATTGCCACTCCATTTCACGTATAATGTCTGCGACAATATCTCCCCTATTTCGGCATAATACAAAATGAGCTGCCCTTCTTTGTACTTTTTCGATGTCATCTGTCATTCCCACCTGATGCGGATCCCACACCGCACAGCAATACTCCAGAATAGGGCGGACAAGCGTGGTGTAAGCAGTCTCTTTAGCAGTCCTGTTGCACCTTCTAAGTGTTCTGCCAATGAATCGCAGTCTTTGATTCGCTCTACCCACAATATTATCTATGTGATCGTCCCAATTTAGGTTATTTGTAATTGTAATCCCTAAGTATGTAGCTGAATTTACAGCCTTCAGATTTGTGTGACTTATCACGTAATCGAAATTAAGCCGGTTTCTTTTAGTACTCATGCGAGTAACTTCACACTTTTCTTTATTCAGGGTCAATTGCCACATTTTGCACCATACAGATATCTTATCTAAATTACTTTGCAAGTCGTTTTGATCATCTGATGACTTTACAAGACGGTAAATGACAGCATCAACTGCAAACAATCTAAGAAGGCTACTCAGATTGTCTCCTATGTCGTTAATACATATCAGGAACAATAGAGGGCTTATAACACTTCCTTGGGGAACGCCGGATATTACTTCCGTTTTACTCGATGACTTCCCGTCTATTACTACGAACTGTGACCTTTCTGACAGGAAATCACTAATCCAGTCGTACAACTGAGGCGATACTCTGTAGGCACGCAGTTGGGTTAGAAGACGCTTGTGAGGGACGGTGTCGAAAGCCTTCTGGAAGTCTAAAAATATGGAATCAATTTGACATCCCCTGTCGATAGCACTTATTACTTCATGAGTATAAAGAGCTAGTTGTGTTTCACAGGAACGATATTTTCTGAATGCGTGCTGACTATGTGTCAGTAAATCGTTTTCTTCGAGGTACTTCATAATGTTCGAATACAGTATACGTTACAAAACTTTACCGCAAATCGACGTTAGTGATATAGGCCGGTAATTCAGCGGATTACTCCTACTTCCCTTTTTGGGTATTGGTGTGACTTGAGTAATTTTCCAATCTTTAGGTACGGATCTTTCTGTGAGCGAGTGGTTGTATATAATTGCTAAATATGGAGCTATTTTATCAGCATACTCTGAGAGGAACCTGACTAATATACAATCTGGACCGGAGGCCTTTCCTTTATTAAGTGATTTAAGCTGCTTTGTTACACCGAGGATATCTATGTTTCTCATCTTGGCAGTTGTTCTTGATTGTAATTCAGGAATATTTACTTCGTCTTCTTTGGTGAAGGAGTTTCGGAGAACCGTGTTTAATAACTCTGCTTTAGTGGCACTGTCTTCAGTGACTTCACCGTTGTTATCTCGCAGTGAAGGTATTGTTTGCGTCTTGCCACTGGTGTGCTTTATGTACGACCAGAAACTCTTTGGGTTTTCTGCCAGACATCGAGACAGAATTTCGTTGTGGAAATCATTAAAAGCATCTCGCATTGCAGTACGCGCTGTATTTAGAACTTCTGTAAAACTTTGCCAATCTTGGGGATTTAGCGTTCTTTTAAATTTGGCATGCTTTTTTCGTTGCTTCTGCATCAACGATCTGACCCTTTTTGTGTACCACGGGGGATCTGTGCTATCACTTATTAATTTATGTGGTATATATCTCTCAATTGCTGTTGATACTATATCTTTCAAAGCATTCCACACCTTTTCTACATTTATATGATCAGATCGGAAGGAGTGAAAACTGTCTCTTAAAAAGGCGTTAAGAGCATTTTTATCAGCTTTTTGAAATATATATACTTTGCGTTTCTTTTTGATGGTTGTAAGTGTTACGGTATTCAGCCCAGCAGCAACTGCTTTGTGGTCGCTAATCCCTGTATTCGTCACGATACTCACTATTTGTCCAGGATTATTTGTTAAAAGGTCTAGTATGCTTTTGCAATCGTTTACGCTTCGAGTGCGATCATGAACTAATTGTTCAAAATAATTTTCTGAGAAAGAATTCAGTACAATTTCGGATGACGTTTAATGCCTGCCGCCGGCTTTAAACGTACAATTTTTCCAGCATATCGAGGGTAGATAGAAGTCATCACCGACTATAACTGTATGAGCAGGGTACTTGTTTGAAGTGAGACTCAAGTTTTCTTTGAACTGTTCAGCAACTATATCTTCGGAGTCGGGGGGTAGGTAAAACGATCCAATTAATTGTTTAGTCGGATTGTCAGGTATAGCCTCTACCCGTACTATTTCACACAAACTATCAACTTCAATTTTGCTACAGGGCAAACTACCTCTGACAGAAATAAATACTCCACCACCAACTGTATTTAATCTATCCTTTCTGAACACTGTTAGATGGTTTGAAAAAATTTCGGCTGAACTTATTTCCGGCTTTAGCCAGCCCTCAGTACCTACAACTATATGAGCATCAGTTCTTTCCCAACACAGCTACGACAATCATTTCTACAACTACCTTACTGTGTTTTACCTGCCCACTTTTAGACTGACGCCCCTTCTGTGGTTCCCTGGGACCCTCTAACCTAAAAAACCGCCCATTCCCTTCCACACAGGCCCCGCTACGCGTGTAGCGGCCTCCTGTGTGCAGTGGTCTCACCTATTAAGAGGAACCTGGAAACCCAGCACTCGATGGAATTTGCAGCCTACACGGTCACAGAACCGCCTGAGCCTCTGTTTCAGACCCTCCACTCGGCTCTGCACCAAAGGACCACAGTCGGTTCTATCGACGATGCTGCAGATGGTGAGCTCCGCCACAATCTCTGAAGCAAGACTGGCAGTCTTTACCATTTCCGCTAGCCGCCCTAAACCAGACAGAACTGCTCCCATCCAAAGCGACACACGTCATTGGTACCGACATGAGCCACCACCTGCAGCTGGCTGCACCCTGTAATCTTCATGGCATCCGGAAGCACCCTTTCCACATCCGGAATGACTCCCCCCGGAATGCAGACGGAGTGCACCCTGGCTTCCTTCCCCTCCTTGACAACCATGTTCCTAATGGGTCCAATTAAGCGCGCAGCGTTGGAGCTCCCAACTACCAGCAAACCCACCCTCTGTGGAATGCCCAGACCTTGCGGGCCAAGAAGCTTCCTCTGGAACAGGGTGGACGACTGCATCTGGCTCAGAGACATCGTCAACCACAGATAACGTCCGAACTAGGGAGGTCCTATGATCGGTCCCTCGGAAAGTTTTTTGCTGACTACCAGACTTTGGAATTATCTCCCACTCGACCACAGGTGAGGGGTCAACCTCAGTGCAGGCAGTGCTGTGCAGGTCAGCGCAGGCAGTACCCGTGGGGGCCACAGTAGTGGACCGATTGGTGGACACGTGGGACGTGCTCGACATCCCTCGCATCCCTGCGTCTGATCCCCGATAGTGACGCCCCTTGGCAGAAGCCTCAAGCTGTGCAACAGAAGCCAAAGCAGCCTGGAGCTGTGAGCCAAGGGTCGCCAACTCAGCTCGCATCTGTACACAAAATCACAGTTCCTATCCATTACTGCATTTTCTCCTGTTTGAAGCTCGTAAAAATATGCAACAAACGAACGGTGTGCTCGCCTTATTAGCAGCGGGAAATCGAAGTGCTCTCTCACTGATGGTCTAACCGACAGTGAGCTGTCGTAACCAAACAAACAAAACCCTGGCGATAGCAATTATTTAAATAAAAGATTGGGCCTAGTAAGCACTCTAACACACAAGAAATTACAAAAATAAAATATTAACTACACAGATAACTGAAAATAAGTCGCTCCTGTTTGAAGCTCGTAAAAATATGTAACAAGCGAACAGTGTACTCTTCTTATTAGTAGGAGGAACTCATGGGGCGCTCTCGCTGACGGTCTAACAGACACTCGTATCGTCGCTAGAATGATTCGCCGTTCGTCTCAGTCCTACTTATATATTTTCCCTACCTTGTCAAGTTCCCACAACACCACCACGCAGGATTCAGACTCATGGTGGGTACTGGTCATAATATATTGGTTTGTCCGTGTAGTTCCTATGTAGTCTTTCTATGGGCGTTTCGTCCGAATAAACACTCTAGAAGAATATGCCGTTAACATGTTAGTTGCAGCCCGTAAGAGAAATTCATTGATATGATATCTGCTCCTTCATCTTCAACAGTTAAAGAAATGGGCAGCTGATTTCAAATGGTACTGATCATCTTTTGAAGGTCATCCCCTCAAAAGCGCCCAGCACAGAAGCGACGAATCGAAACATGGAATAAGGGCACAACTTGTTATTGGGAAGTTGGTAATGTGCATAGGCGTATTACAAAAAGGAATGTATTTCTACTATGAGAACGATTTGTGCAACAATGGTTCTACATTTTTTGATGTTCTGACCAAAAGTAAAGGAGAAAATTATAGCGATCATTCTAAAAGGAATTACGATTAATTTTGTGCGTAGGGTTCATACTCAGGTTGAAAAATGAAACACAGGTAAAGCTGTGGGTGAAAGCTGTTAGCCCCGCTGATAAGTTGTGGTAGTGTAAAAAATAAATACTGTAGAACTTTGTACAAAGCTTTTAGATCATCTGGAGGACAAGAGAATTGAACTGAAAAAGGAAAGAAAGTCATATTTGTTCAGGAAAATACACCTGTCCAAAAATATGGTTTGGCAGCTGTAAAACGGTGGGGTTCAAATTACTAATTATGAAACCATTCCTCCTAGCCACCAAATTTGTTTCCAACTCCCAGCTATCCCCCCGTTTAATGAAATTTGTGGTGGTACTAGTTTTGAATCCAATTAGGAGGCTACAGTTCATGGAGATATTGCAGAAGACTCAGATTAGCAATGAATCTATTCACGTTGTACAAAATCTATCGACATAAAAGGTGATGAAGTATTCATTTATTGCTGTATTCACCATCTGCACTGTCACCACTGACATTCTCTATGTGAGTATTTACAGTTCATATAGTAACACTAATATCTGGGATATGCCACGCACGTTCCTCCCAAGACCTTAGTTCGACCAATTCTAGCCTGATACGCCTGCGTTAAAGCAATAATGGCAGCGAAAAGGCTCTGCTGAGAATGTAGGAGCTGGGCATATACCATGGGATAAAGGATCTTTGGCAAGAAAATTACCTTATTCTCTTGAAACCCTATTGAGTGAATATAGGGAACCGATATTTCAGAATATTTGTCCGTAAATTATATTATCTCCATTATACGTTTCGGCGGGATCTCGAGAATAAGATAATACACATTGGAGGACTTAAACTACACGCAAATGAAACCGCACACTGCATAATATCATCCATCATGTGCTTTACACTAGCCGTGGATTTAGGTGGTGTTTCTCTGGGGTTTGTGCAATAGTGAAACAAAAATATAATATGCTTATCTCAAAATCAGCAATAATAATATACAACAGAACTTATACTTAAATTCATCCATACATTATATAAACAAAATAATCTTCCTTTGGCCCAGAATGAGTACACATGATGGCTTCAGAATACACTGACAATTTGTTTCTGCCCGTCTTGCTCATAACAAATTATTGGATACTTTGTAGCCATACGTTCAGTATATGCCGTGTTTTTGATATGACGGCTTCTGTAATTGCCTTTGAAAATAATGTTTACTCGAAAAGCGTAAAGGAGTCCAATCAATGAATGTGTGCCCAAGATAATTCTAAATATTATTCAGCGATATTAAACAGCATCGAAGTTTTAGGAACCAATGTCAGCCTCTGGGTCCTACGATGCCGTGACAGGCGTGGACTCCATGTAACGTCCACATTGCTGTCAGGGCCGTTTCCAAGAATTCCGCTCGCAATTATAAATTCATGTTTGCTGTCGAAGGGATGGTTTAGTGGCACTTGTTATTTCGATGCTCTGTAGGCGTTTTGAATAACATTTCTGGACAAGGTGACTTGTCCTCAATTTGTTCCTGAAACTATCCATGTTATACATTGTGTAACTATTCTCTCCAGTGTGGCCCTGAGAGCAGACATCTGAAACGTACGTGCTTTTCAGTATTTTCATCTGTACAAGTCATTTCACGTTTTCAGCTTGAATGGGATAATAGAGCTCACACAGCCATTCGTTTTTTTGGAAGAGGGAAGGTGATAAATCATAGAGCTGTCAGATATCCTCCACCATACACCATGAGATGTCTCGCAGAGTATAGATGTAATGTAACTAGAAAGGTCAGATAAAGAGATAAAGAAGAGAGAGAGAGAGAGAGAGAGAGAGAGAGAGAGGGGGAGAGACAGAGCGAATTTTGTGCCTGAGGGAAATCAATTATTTATGAAATGCAAAGGAAGCGCCTGGCAGCATTAACACGGTGTTTCATGGTCCCAAGGAATTCTTAAGCAGCAGAACTACGTACCAGGGTCCCACAGGATCCCTAAGGAAAGGCAGCCCTCTCCGCCGCTGTGAGGTTGAACCACCGAGTTTGGCGGAACTTTGCGAGTCTAGACACTACCTGAAGCAAGGTGTATACTTCCTAGGTGGCTTTTGGGAGCATGACACAATATAAAACCAAACTATGACGAACATTATCTAACATTATTTGCTTGCCACAAATTATACATCTGAGACTGATTTAAGTGTATTGCGAGCTTACCAGCCACTGTAATACTCGATTTGGCTTCAATTTCGCCAGCGTCACAAGTAAATGAAACCTTTTGCCACTTTATGTTATGCACCTATGTAGTCCACCAGGAATCACATTGTATGCTACTCTCCGAATTTATTTTTATCTCAGTTTCTAAGAATACTTCGACAAGACTGCAACTTGTTGATACAGTTTGTTTCTTTAGTATATGTTCTTCGATACTTGTCTTCGCTTGATGGTAAGGGGGCTGCCAAGAACCCGACCTTGAACAAACAATTGTAATTAAAAATCGAGTGGAGCGTCATCTATTTTGCTATATGTCTCGACGTTTCATTCCTTGCCTGTTTGAAGTTTCACTTCATTGTAGAACTTAGGTCTTTTCAGACATACCATACCTAACAGGATTCCGAACATTCTCCATTGGGAATACGGAAAATTGGATTTGCAGTTTCGAAATTTGTCTTAAAACTGGTTCGTAATCAGGGGATTGTAATTGATGAATATGTGAGCCTCATATCTGTGTGTGTAGCTGTTTGTGTCTCAGTCCTTAGTCGATGACTTATTCGATATCCAACGGTTTGTGCCTGTCACGTTGTATGTGTCTTCATCATTATGTTTGGGTAAAACGTTTTATTCTGTAAAATTAGGCAGGGCAGGCTGTTTGATATTAAGTCCGTTGCAAACCACGGTTTTCCTACGTCAAATCTCAATGAACTGGGAGTGGTATTGATGGTGTTCCCAATCACCGATTAAAATCTAATGCAGGTGGGTGCGCGTGGCAATTACAGCTTCAGCATTACTCTTACAATGAAGGCAAAACCTTCACTGAGAACCTTGGTTGGAACTGCGGGATTAGAGATAGCACCTACTTTTACTTCTAAGACAATACTTGTCTGACCAAACCATGAGGGGCTGGTACTTGTTCGTGTACGAATATTTCGTCATCTCTTTTTTTTCATTCTCTATGTACAGTAATTAACAGTTCTGAGTTAAGGACTTTTTAGGCAAATAGCAGACGAGTCGATAATGGGGCAGAGGAAATCCCAGTTGGAAGGGGGTTTCCAGTTCCGACATCTCCCTTACAACAGAGGGAAATCTTCCGAAAATCTTATTCAGTACTGGAGGTGGGAAGTACTTCCACTTTAATTCTGAGACTATATGTCCCAGACAAAAAATCGGATCCTTGAGGATGTGTAACTGTAATTGGTTTATATGTATACAAATTATAGATGATTACTTGGTCGATGTTTCCTGTCTACCTAAGTCGCCGTCTATGTCATTATTGTTTAGTAGAAATTCTTAAAATGGTGGTCATGTTTGACCTAATAGTTTCAGTTTGTCTCAGAACTGACTAAAATCGAAACTAAATTATTTGGCAATGCCGTACCCTGTAAAACTGCACACTATAATTCTTCATGTAGTGTGGTCAATAAATGAGTTCACATCGGCAGAGGTCGATCATTTCTTCTGTCACCGCTCATATGTATTGTGTTTATGGCAATTTAATTTCACGGAGTTGCTTTACTTTAGAATTTCTTCTTTAGTGGGCTATTAATTGCGATGTATTCTACTCACAAAAGTGAAGGAACTGAATTTGTCAAACACTCCAATACTACGGCTCGAAATGTTTCTTGAAAAAGATGTCGTCTGTGGTCATAGAAACTTGTGCATGCAGGGTCCCCCAGCATTCAGTCTTCAGTCCACAGCCTTTCTGGCTGTATTTCATTGATATTGTGTGTGCTACATTCTTGTAACTATTAGTTATGGACTGAAGGAACCTAGATCCATCACACCATCAGCAGTTCTTTCTCTTGTCTATTGTAATACAGAACCTAAAATGCTGTGAGTAATTCAACATGGCACAAAAGGTAAAATCACCAGATGTCTCTAAGTAGCCTTTATTGTCTGTGTAAGATATAGATGTAATATTCAGCTGCATGATAACCTCAATCATATCTATGCTAAACTGGATCGTTATCGTCACATATAAAACTATTTGTTTTATCCATAGCACAATGGATTCCATATTAGTCAGAGAATTCTTGAACAATCACTTCATTTGATCAAATATGTTCGCACTAAGAGTTTTAGTTATTAAACGGTATTCTTGGTCTTGTTGATAGAGTGCTGGACGAAAACGCAATTTAAAGTTTAAGTGTCGATAACATATATCTCCTCTTGGCTCTCAACAAATAATTTGCCTCATAGCACTTCCCAGCTTGTAAACTATCTTGCTTTGCTCTTTTCGTGATTTTTTTCCTGTCGTCCCAGAGGTTTTTTTTTTCGTAGGCTTGAAATTTCCATTCTAAGAACACTGCTAACGCTATCCTAAAAATAAACTTCTGTAGCTATAATTACTTTTATGTCATATTCTGATGTTGTGAAGTGTCGGTTTAGCTGTTTAGCATAGTCCTAAGATGCTATATGTCAAATCCCCCGCGACCTACAAGGAAGGAAAGCTCTCCATGAGATCACGCAAGTTTAAGAAAATGAATGTCGGGCAAAACAAATGTGTTACTGAAGGAAAATAACTTTTTTTTTTGAATCGTCAGTCTTCTGACTGGTTTGATGCACATGCCACGAATTTCTTTCCTGCGCCGACCTCTTCATCTCAGAGTAACACTTGCAAACTACATCCTCAATTATCTGTTAGATGTATTCCAATATCTGTCTTACTCTACAGTTTTTGCCTTCTACAGCTCCATCTAGTACCATGGAAGTCATTCCATGATGTCTCAACAGATGTCCTATCATCTTGTCCCTTCTCCTTGTCAGTGTTTTCCACATATTCCTTTCCTCTCCGATTCTACGCAGAACCTCCTCATTCGTTACCTTATTAGTCCACCTAATTTTCAACATTCGTCTGTAGCACCTCATCTCAAATGCTTCGATTCTCTTCTGTTCCGGTTGTCCCGTAGTCCATGTTGCACTACCATACAATGCTTCCTCAAGTTAAGGCCTATGCTTGATACTAGTAGACTTCTATTGGCCAAGAATGCCCTTTATGCCAGTGATAGTCTGGTTTTGATGTTCTCCTTGCTCCGTCCATCATTGGTTATTTTGCTACTTTGGTAGCAGAATTACTTAACTTCATGTACCTCGTGATCATCAATCCTCATGTTAGGTTTCTCGATGTTCTCATTTCTGCTACTTCTCATTACTTTCGTCCTTCTTAGATGTTCTCTCAACCCTTATTTTGTACTGTCCATTACTTTCAGCAGATCATGTAATTCTTCTTCACTTCCACTCAGAATAGCAATGTCATCAGCGAATCGTTTCACTGATACCCTTTCACCTTGAATTTTAATTCCACTCATGAACCTTTCTTTTATTCCTTCATGTACAGATTGAACAGTAGGGGCGAAAGACCACATCCTTGTCTTACACCCTTTGTAATCCGAGCATTTCGTTCTTGGTAGTCCACTCTTATCACCCCCACTTGGTTCTTGTACAAATTGTATATTACCCTTCTCTCCCTATGGTTACCCCTATATTTCTCATAATTTCGAACATCTTGCACCATTTTACATCCTCGGACGCATTTTCTAGGTAGACCAATCCTATGAACGTGTTTTGATTTTTCTTTAGTCATGCTTCCATTACCAACCCCAACGTTAGAATTGCTTCTTTGGTGCCTTTATCTTTCCTTAAGCCAAACTGATCGTCATACAACACATCCTCAACATTCTTTCCATTCTTCTGCACATTATTCTTGCCAGCATCTTGGATGCATGAGCTGTTAAGACGATTGTGCGATAATTCGCGCATTTGTAAGCTCTTGCAGTCTTCCGTAGGATATTTTTCCGGAAGTCAGATGATACGTCGCCTGACTAACACATTCTGCACACCAACGTGAATAGTCATTTTATTGTCACTTCCCCTAATGATTCTAGAAATTCTGATGGAATGTTATCGATCCATTCTGCCTTATTTCATATTAAGTCCTCCAAAGCTCTCTTAAATTCCGATTCTAATACTGGATCTCAAATCTTTTCTAAATCGACTTCTGTTTCTTCTTCTACCAAATCGTACAAATCTTCTCCCTCATAGAGGCCTTCAGTGTACTCTTTCCATCTAAGAGCTCTCTCCTCTGCATTTAACAATGGAATTCCCATAGCACTCTTAATGTTACCACACTTGCTTTTAATTTCACATAAGGTTAATTTGACTTTCTTAGTCAGTCATGGTGACTATCGTTTCTGTTTCGATTTCTTCACATTTTTCATGCAGTCATTTCGTCTTACCTACCCTGCACATCCTATTTAATTGATTCCTCAGTGATTTGTATTTCTGTATTCCTGAATTTCCCTCAACATTTTGCACTTCCTTCGTTCATCGATCAGCTGAAGTATTTCTTCTGTTACCTATAGTTTCTTTTCAGTTACTTTCTTTTTACCTATGTTTTTCTTTCCAATTTCTTTGGTTGCCCTTTTTAGAGATATCAATTCCTCTTCAACTGTGTTGCATACTGGACTATTCTTTATTGCTGTATCTAAAGCCTTCGGGAACTTAATGTGTGTCTCGTCATTCCTTAGTACTTCCGCATCCTACTTCCTTGCATATTGATTCTTCCTGACTAACCTCTTAAACTTCTCACTATTACTACATTGTGATCTACGTCTATGTCTGCTCATGGGTACGCATTACAATCCAGCAGGATATGATTTCTTAATCTCTATCTGGCCATGGTGTAATCTAACTGAAATCTTCCCGTATTACTCGGCCTTTTCCAGGTATAGCTCCTCCTCTTGTGATTCTTGAACAGAGTATTCGCTATTATTAGCTGAAATTTATTACAGCACTCTATTAGTCTTTCTGCTCTCTCATTCCTTGTTCCAAGACCATATTCTCCTGTAACCTATTCTTTTACTCCTTCTCCTACAACTGCATTCTAGTACTCCATGACTATTAGATTTTCATCTACCTTTGCATACTGTATTATCCTTTCCATATCCTCATGTACTTTCTCTATCTCTTCATCTTCAGTTTTCGACGTCGGCATGTATACCTGAACTATCGTTGTCGGTGTTGCTTTGCTGTCGATTCTGATGAGAATAACCCAATCACTGAACTGTTCAGAGTAACACACTCTCTGCCCTACTTTCCTATTCGTAACGAATCGTACTGCTGTTATACCCTTGTCTGCTGCTGTTGGTATTACCCTATACTCATCTAACCAGAAATCCTTGTCTTCTTCCCATTTCACTTCACGACCCCTACTATATATAGACTGGGCATTAGCATTTTCCTTTCCAGATTTTCTAGCTTCCCTATCACATTCAAGCCTCTGCCATTCCAAGCCCAGACTCGTAGAACGTTACCCTTTCGTTGATTGTTTAATCCTTTTCTCATTTCCACCACCCCCTTGGCAGTCCCCCTCTCGGAGAACAGAGGGGAGGACTATTGCGGAATCTTTTGCCAATGGAAAGATCACGTTATGTGTCTTTAATGCAACAGTTTCCATTGCCTTCTGCATCCTCATGACGTCGATCATGGCTGATTCTTCCGCCTTTAGGGGCAGATTACCACCCTACAGGCTGTCCTGAATCTCTATCCGTTTCTCCGTCCTCTTTGGCAAGGCCATTGGCAGAATGAGGGTGACTTCTTATGAAGAAAGTCTTCTCCCGCCAATGCTATTATAAATAAAAGTTTCGTGGTGGTGGGTTTCGAACCCGGGACCGAGAAGTTTTGATTATGAATCAATGACGCTACCCCTAGACATCCTGGGAAAATTAGTGGGGGGATTAATCATGAATGTATGGGTCCCACACTACACATGGATCTAATGAAGGGGCTCAACTAACTACAAAGGAACTGATGGTCACTATAACAATTTAGTTTATTACCGAAGAACATGAAACAAATGAATTATCCACTGGATTAAGTATGTAAACATTTAATAAGCTGACAAAGGTATTGTCACTATGAAATACAACCTTGACACGGTTGAATGGAGACATGAAATAAAAACATGAAATATATCATGGATACGGCTAATGACAGCGAAAACTGTTCGTCATTTAAAGAAAGAGCCCTAGAAAAGTAAGAACATACACAAGTACGCCAAAGTGCTTGATCGAAGCAACTAGCTGGCGCCGAACGTTAAAACTGTGAAATTAAACCCTGCTGTAAGTTAACTAGCCTCGCATTCCCCCACCAGCTCATTCTTACCATTATTGTATGTTGTGAATGTGGATGTCGGTGGTAGTAGCGGTTAGAAATTCTGAGGCCAACTCATCCTCTGTACTCTGCTGTGATACTGAGATATACTAGTGTGTGACACGTCAGCAACAAGTATGTACTCATTGATCTCCTGGCAGCAAGTCTACTCTCTTCACTGTCTATGCAGCAAGTATTCTCAGACTTCGAAACTGGGCTGGTCCTGCCAGTGTAGGAATCTCGCCAGTCAGTTGCAACGGATCTTGCAAGATACAACCAACAACAAATTTATAAATACGTTTAACAACTTTTACTCTTTTAAATTTTTGTCGTGGGCAACCAATAGTGCCGTGGGATGGGTAGGAAGGCAGAAAATCTCTTCCACTGCATGACGAGTTTCTAATTACGAGCAACCAAAAGGCTTACATGTAGACTCGTGTGGGAAATCGCACTTTTTACAGAAATGATTATTGGAGGCAAATCTGAGTCCCAATTACTTGGATTCCAGTATATGAACTGGTAAGTCTTCGTAGGAAGAGTTTCAAGATATAACTTATTAGTACAATATTTAACTTAAACTGGAAATTTTTCTGTGGAAATCAGGATGTCTTGATTATTAATTATATTATATTAAATTTTTGTTTATTTGGTTATTTAATACAATAGTAATAATTTAATTTAGTTATACTATCGTTATATATTTTGTAGAATTGTTTTTTTTGTATTGTAGTTTTCTGAACGAAAATTATTTTGGTGGCGTGGCTGTAGAACCCGGCCACTCTCACACTCTCCTGTTCTGAGTGCTACACCTGCCTTCAATTATTTACTTTTTCAAAAGGATTTCCCCTGATGTCTCCCACAATGGAGTTTTATGGCACACAGGCTCTCTCCCGAGACGTCTGCTCTGCAGAGATGGGACGTAGGGAATACAGTGGCGGAAACGTTTATGACTGTCAGGTCCTTTTAAGTTAACTTCCAGGTCCAGAGCCAGCTAGGAAAGACCTCTCAAGGCTGCAGAAAATAAAAATTTCCTCTCACCATAGTAAAAGGTAAATAGAAGAAGAAGTAATTATCTGTGTAATCATTGACAGTTGTCTGTAGCTATAATACAACGTTAAAGGGTTGACTACTGTTTGGATGTGGATATTACGTTATAAGAAATGTTGCAAGACAGTTCGGGAACAAACTGTATGAGCAAGTTTTATTTAATATGCATGTTTCATGGCGTTTCAGTTTCCAAAAACAACCAGTTAAATTCTTTTATAAGGTTCCTGACTTGAAAATATAACATTTCCATGTCATTTTAACAGTATGAACGGAAGATAACAAAATCTAGCGGAGACTGCCTCTTTCTTCTTTGACTTGTTATGGTCTTCGACAAATGTTAATTTAACCTTCACATTACGACCTTGGAATGTGATTTGTTCTATGGTTGTAATAAACAATTCGCAACATAAGAAACGGAGTTGAAACTGTAATAGTAATTTTTATAGTGGTGTGTTACTTTATTTTATAACGTAATCTAGAGTTGGATGTGACAGATGTTTCTGTAAGCATAGCTTTTTATGCAAAGAATGGGACATCATTTTAATAAAAGTTTGTTTCTTATGCGTATAGTCTGTTTCAATTGGGATGGTAAAGGTGTGAACCAAATAAATGTGATGACTTTGGTATCTTTAACATGATGTGCAGGTGTCAGTACAGTTCCGCCATTTGAACTATTTTTTGGATAGCAAGTTTTACAATCTTCCAATACTGTATTAGCAATTGTGACAGAAAATATATTTGTTAAATTGATCTGAAATTACAGTGTTTTTTCTTAAGGCCTACGTATTTTCAAATACTCATCATTTGGATTTGCTGCTCTTGTATTTCCAATGTTTGCAGTTAAAATTATTGGGTATACTGCTTCTAACGCAGAGCTCTGTTCTTTCATGTGACCCAAAGATGTTCCAGCACCACTGTGCCATCATCAGTGCTTTTTTTTAAAAAAGTCTATGCAATGTGAAAATGTTTTAAGTGATAACTAATCTATGAAAATTGGGCCTAAAAAACAGTTTTTGTTTGTTTTTGTTATTATCTTACTTGTACATTATACGGTTATGTGGTACCATTTATACACTGTCATGTACTGCTAGCTTGTCGTCTGCAACCAAACGACGTTAATGTGAATTTGGTTTGTAAGTTAACACGTCAATTTATGTTTGAACATAAACGCAACAAAATTACGTTCAGACATCCAAAACAAAAGCTTTTCCTTGGGCATAATTTTCGTAGCTTAGTTATGACTTCAAATATATTCACGTTGTGCGGATTTCAATATAAAAACCCACTGATGATGGCACAGAGGTGCTGAAACATTTTTGGGTCACATGTTTTGCACCAGGCGGACCTGTTATGTAGTATGAAAGTAAAAGTTCATCTGAGCGTCAATGGATATGGTTGAATATTATTTTGTTTTTATTCTGTGATTAAATTTCCTGTGTTGCTAGAGTGTAGCCGTTTTTTTTTTTTTTTTTTGGAGAAATCTGTTTAGTATGTAAATTCTGCTCTTAATATGATTTTCTTCAGATCTCTGAATACACGTGATCAGTCCACTGTGCAACAAAACGTAATAAATGTCATTGGTCCTTTTGTATCGTTACATAGACGAATATAGTACTTAACCTCGATTTTACTTTGCGACTTCTTTCTGACGATGTCGTCCAGTAATTTTAACTGTAGTTCACGTTTGTGATAAGTTCTAAAAGTGGCTATCATCTTTGTTTCTGGAGGCATCGTTTCTAATTTAATGGATATGGTGTTTTCTTTTTCGTAAATTTCTATACTTTAGAAGAATTTGTACAACGTCAAATGAAACGTCTTGATCCTTGTAGTATAATGTTACATTTTACACATTTTGCGACAGCTTAATCTTCATTACATTCTATCTGTTCTCTAGTTTTTCAGTTAATCTTATGTCTGATTTACAACTTTAATATTTACCCCTAACTTACTGATGTGGCACAATGATATATCTAGACACAGAGTTACAATCCTTTGAAGAAAGAGCAACGCCTTTACTGCCTCATCCTCCAAAATAAAAGGAATAAAAATCGACACCTGAATACTAGAGCTACAGTCCATGCATGCAATCTGTAGCCATGTAAAATGAATTAAAATTATTTGTGACACTTGTCTAGATACTTTTTAGGAATATGTAAATCTGAATAAATGCTGTGAAAACATAATAGATGTACTGCTTAACGAATGGCAAATGAATTTTTTTTCAAGACGTTGCAGTTGTTTGAATATTCCCATAACGACAGAAGACAATGTTGCTACTACAGCATGCGACGCAAGCTGGAGCGTTACTAACTTTCTCCGGAGAAGAGACCGCGCGCTGTCGATCTCAAGTTTTCACTCTGGAACTGGCGGAAGATTGTTGAAGAGACGGGTTACGCGTTGGAGCACTTGGGAAACTCTGTCGCTACTGACTTCTTGCTAAGTAAATAAAAACGGCCACGAACATTTTGCGATTGGAACATATGTTATGCAAATGTATTGCGGTGTATGACTTCGTATGAGAGCTTTTCACCCGCTTACGGCAGTATTAACAGCAAAATGTGGAGTTGATTCTCTTCAGTATACTCTATTGAAGGACATTGACGCTCAATAAAGTATTAATGACTATGACATGTTAGTATGTTTTTTAAGCACAAAACTTTTGCAGTTAAGTAAGTTCCAACAAATAGATAACACCTGACACTATTAAATTCTTGTAAACAAATTAATAATCAATAACTTCTAAGAGAGAAGGATCTAGCGCAGAGAAAAATATATTCACCAGTGTTATACAACACTCGACGAAGGTGTAGTGCGTTTACTACGTAACTAGAGGATAAATATTGATGATATGAGTGTTGGTTTTACTATTAAAACGCCAAGCTATATTGTTAACGAACTTCGAAGAAAGACGCAATATACTGCAAGAAGTGATGGAAGGACACATTAAATCGATATGCGATAATTTTGTCGACATTGTAGTGAATGTGTGGTATTTAACGTCTTTAATGAACCCGTTGGTATTTAGAACATGATAGTTTACTATTGGGTAACTTGGGATGCCATAAAGACACGACAAAACTAGTTGTACAAACAAAATTTTACACAGAAAATTAGGTATTCGTTAATCCACTATCGACCCACTCCTGTTTCGCACCGGCGGCACTAAGTATACACTGCGGGATGACTTGTCTGACGTAACGGTAGTAAATTACACATACTAACCTCCCTCGTGGTCTACTTGTGAAAACCATATCAAAATCCCTACAGTAGTTCAAATGGCTCTGAGCACTGTGGGACTTAACATCTGAGGTCATCAGTCCCCTAGAACATCACACACATCCATGCCCGAGGCCGGATTCGAACCTGCGACCGTAGCGGTCGCGTGGTTCCAGACTGAAGCGCCTACAACCGTTCGGTCACTCCGACCGGCCCCAACAGTAGTTCCTGAGTTTAGCCTTCACATACAGACACAAAAACGCAGCAGCGCAGTTTAATTTATAAGGTGTAGTGATGCGGTTTGTTATACGCAGTACACTCTTTAAGTCCCCAGACTGGGCGCATAGCGGCGGTTTCGCGCACTAGAGCCCATATGAGGCGTCGTGGTATGGAACCCTTTCAGTGTCTCGTCCCGGCAAGAGATTGGCGGGCGAATGCACTGCAAGCAGAGCAACGTTTGTTGTCACGGTGGTTTGACTCCGCGCGTCGGAACTCGAGCACGTCGCAGCTAGAACATGAGGCAAACCACAAGATCTGCCAGAAATTAGGGAAAACGTTTCAGAAGATGCACTGAATTGCAGTTTTGTGTTTAGGTGGGACCCACATTCTTCGCAAAGTAGAGACAGGTTGGAGGATGATATATGTACTGGCCGGCCAAAACGCAACACTGAAGAAGTTGCAATGTTGGTGCGTGCAAAGTTCTCCAGACGGTAGACGTCACGCAGCAGCAGAAGGGGTCAGCCATGTGGTTCGTGCTACATCATTGTGGCTCATGACCTGAACATGTCGCTTGTTACGAAACACGGTGTGTCGCGCATTCTGGCGCAGAACCAACGTGGTGATCTCATGAAGATTTGTGAGGCCTGGTCAGCAGTGCTAATGATGATCGGACAATCCTGAACCCGATCGTAATTGGAGACGAAATACGATGTTTCTTGTGTGATTCGCTACTGAAGGAACAATCTGCCGCCTGAAACCACCATTGTTGTCACGAAAGAGTAAACCAGGTAAGGTGACCCTTGAACTGTTTTTTGTTTCAAGTAGAATTGTTTACATTAAATTCATCCCAGACGACGCAACGATAAATAAAACATGCTACACGGTGAACATTGGCCGTTTACGTGATTCAGATTGTCCTATGCGTCCTGACCTCTGGCATGAGACGAATTGACTGTTGCTAAATGACAACACTCCTACGCAACGCTCTGTGCTCGTCCAAGAGGAACCAGCATGGCAACAGGTCACTGTTTTGTCACCCCCTCTGTACTCACCTGATCTCACACCACGCGACTTTTCTCTCTTTCTCCTTGTAGAAGCACTCCTACGTGGGGGCGCATTTCATTTGGCCGAAGAGCACACGGCTGTTACAAGAGAAGCCCTGCGGGACGTTCCTGCCAATATGTTTCGCCGATGGTTCGAGCAGCTATACGAACGTTGGTGGTTGTGTATATCGACAAATGGCGACTGTTTTGAGAGAGATGTGGATCTTTTTAAATATACGTCGTGGCTGTGGGACCTTCAGGCCAAAAGCCAATAAAAAAAAAACAAATGAAAGAAAAAATCGTGCGCTATGTTATATGGCATCTTGTGAGGCAACAAGGTTCTTGTCCGTGCCTACTCTGCAGAACCCAGTCTTAAAACCTAATGACTGTAGTAGTACTGTGTATGTGTGTAAGGAGGACGTATGTCGCGTATACGTATAAAGCTGTCGTTAAAAATGCCTCTGAAGTAAGTGTAACTGAAACTACTCAATATCTCGTGCGAATTAGAACACAAAAGTAGAAATGAGTTCTTCACGTCTGCTTCCGTGTAATTGAATACAACCATTATCTCGTGGTAAATGGGATTTAGAGACGGAAGGAAGAACGCCTGAAAAACAATACTCAGAAAACGACTTCCAAAGTTATGGGACAAAGAATGCAACCAAATAAAATTTGGTTTAACATTATGAGCCAAGAAAAAGTGCTGGAGAGAAGAAATTCGCTGAAAGCATGTATTCAAGAAAAGACCAATATGACACTGAAGGAAACACAAGACACTTTAAGATGAGACAATAGCAAATGCTACAACAAAACTGCAAGAGAAACAGAGGATTATTTCAAGCATCACAGGACAAGGTAGATGAATCAAAATATTAAAAAAAATCTCTCGGTAAGTTAACTAAAAGGGAAAATTTCATACAGGATCAGGATGAGAAAATAGCGACCGACAAGAGAGCCATGCCAAAAATGTGGATAACATACTTTTCGCAACTTCTTACTTTAAATGTAATGCACCTGACACAGTTAATGTACAACCCACAGGCTACCAGTAATTGAACTACAGCACGCAATAAACAAATTAGAATAACAAGACTTGTGGTAAATGCCTGACATACACTGAGATATTAAAGAATGGAGGATCGATCTCAACTGGAATTAGAATTATAGCCTTTAATAGAAACAATCTGGAAGACGGAAACCATACCTGCAGACTGGAAAACCGCAATTTAGATGCTCAGATTTTAGGAGAATGATCCTCTTGTCACCGATAACTACAGAAAATTGCTTTAGGTGTCCGCCTGTTAGCTTGCCGACACGATACTCAGCATGTTCGGTCAGAGGGTCAGCTGCCCTCTGTAATAAAAGAACTTAGTAAATGGATCGACGATGAACTTCAACGGGTGCCATGGGACATGCGACCCGAACAAACGCGATGCCGAACAATGTAAAAAAATAAAAAAAATAAAAAGAAAAGAAAAAAAGAATCTGTGTTGTAACGTGCTCGCCTCCCATGCAAGGGTTCCCCGGATGGGGCCTCCCGGCCAACGATACCATATGCTCATTTCCATTTTTTTTCTTTAGATAATGTCTCTTATTAAACCCTAGTGATGTGCCTATTAAAAAGACTGATCCCGGGAACTGAAGAACGAATTTCTGACTACCAACGCGATTGCCCAGAAACAGGGCCATCAAACAGGGCTAAGATAGAATACATAGACACACACTTATAAATACTAATGAGCGACTCTGCAATACCACCAAAGGTAGATTAGCTAAAATCTGAAAAATTTAGGGTGTTAAGTTGACGAAGACAAGGGGACGCCATTTCACCTATTTTATTTAACATCGTCTTGGAGAAGATCGATAGAGAATTTAGTAAAACTAATCCAGAAGGGATCCGAATCCAGGAGGTGACCATTACTAGACTTTACTACGCAAATGATGTAACATTAATAAGTAGATCCAAAACAAAATTCATCAGAATTACGCAAAATAATTACCAGATCGTTGAGAAAACAGGTTTACGTGTTAATGAAGAAATGACAGAATATCTGGTCACAAATACGAAAATCCAAAGTGATGCACCATTACTTGTAGGTTCACTTTCAAGACATCTGACCGTGTCAAGTACTTAGGGAGTCTTCTTTGTCGCAACAGTAGGTTTCATAAACTTGTATTTTGCAGCTGATTGGCTGTTATTTCCAATCCATTGAAGTTCTTTCATGCATAATTTCTGAAGCGCAGTCATATTTAAGATACTGAAATTTGTGTCTTCCCAGGTATCCAAAGCTGCGTCTAAATGTATGTACAATAAGCTGAAAATTGTAAAAACAGGTACATCATCTACTGAAGAAGACGGTTCTAAAACCATCGAAACCACGGTCCAGGTTTATTAGACTTGTATTTTTGCAATTGCATCCTTATTAGAGGTTATATTCAGTATTTTTAGTGTAGGAAAAGCCATTCCTACCGCTCAAAAATGATGCCGCTACGTAATGGCTGTTGTGTATGTCTAACGTTACTGAAACTTTCCAGGCGGAGGTCATATCACAACTTGTCTACAGCGCGAAAGAAAGATGAAGAAAAACTGTAACCATGCGAAGGCAAAATACTAAGAAGACTTTTTGACCGGTGTACAGTGAGAATAATATGGAATAGAGGATACGAAAAAAAGAAAAATTAAGATAGCTGTATAAACATCGTAATATCGTTGAAATGTTTTAAAAAAAGTTGAATTGGGCTGGCCCTATAGCAAGCATGACGGAAAGACTATCTAGAACAACATTCTGCAGGACAATAATTAGAACGAGAGGAAGAGGAAGACCCAGAATTAGATGGCCAGATAACATCCGGGAGTACACCGAGATGGTGAACATTAACAAACAATGATAAATAGTGGCCTTGACAGAAAGAAATGGGAGAGGCTCGTAGAACATTCCTATGGTTGATAAGGCCCTTGCGGCATGTAAAGTAAAGTAAGGAAGAATTGTGATTTTAATTTCTCACCGGTGATAAGATCATTAAAGACGAATTACAATGTCGGCTTATGAAAGAATGAGGAAGGAAATCGGCTACTTCATTTTCAAAGGAACTATTCTGGTGTTAGACAAGCGATTTAGGGAAACCTTTGGAAACCTAGATGCCGATGGCTGGATGAGTATTTGGGCCTCTCTCTCCCGAATACGGGTACCAAGTCTTGCAAGTGCACCGCTTCGTTCTGTGGAATTTCAAGATTTGCCATGTTACCCGTTCCCGAATGAGATTGCACTCGTATGAGCTCAGTAGAAAAGAACTTGAGCTAAGAACGGCTTCTCGACATGCGTTAGGTCCAGATAACTGAGAACCTGATTTAACAATATGTACATCTTTTACATATATACGCAGCAAAGCACTGCGCAGACTGCGGTGGAGTGAATTTCGTACCATTGTTAGGGATTTTCTGTCTTACTCCGTTCCCACACTGAGCTAGGGGTAGATGGTTGACTGTATGTCCCTACATGCTTCTTAACCGCTCGTTCTCTTTATTCCAATACGGAAGATACTATAGTGCAGAGTCTTTTTGACATTGTGGTCTTAAGACCGAAGACTAGTTTGATGCAGCGCTCCACGCTACTCTATCCTGCGCAAGCTTCTTTAGCTCCGGATAGCAACTGCAGCCCACATCAGTTTGAACCTACTTACTGTACTCGTCTCATTGTCTCCCACTGCCGTATTTGGCCTTCAAAAGTGCCTCCAGTACTAAATTAACGCTACGTTGGCGTCTCAGAATGCGTCCTATCAGCCGATCACTACTTTTAGTCAAGTTATGCCACAAATTTCTTTTCTCCCCAATTGTATTCAGTAGTTCCTCATTAGCTCCACGATCTACATATCAGTATTCTTCAGTAGCACCGCATTTCAAAAGCTTCTGTTCTCTTATTGTCTGAACTGCTTACCATCCAAGTTTCAGTTCCGTACAGGTCTACACCCAGACAAATGCCTTCAGAAAACATAAGCTAACACTCCAATTTATGATCGATGTTAACAGATTACTCTTCATCAGAAACACTTTTCTTGTCATTGCCATTCTACAATTGATATCTCCTCTGTTTCGGCCATCAATTGTTATTTTACTGCCAGAATAGCAAGAATCATCTATTACTTTTACTGTCCATTGCCCAATATGATTGCCTTAGCATCGCCTTAGTTAATTCTTAGACGGCCGGGGTGTCCGAGCGGTTGTAGGTGCTACAGTCTGGAACCGCGCGACCGCTGTGGTCGCAAGTTCGAATCCTGCCTCGGGCATGGATCTGTGAGGTATCCTTAGGTTAGTTAGGTTTAAGTAGTTCGAAGTTCTAGGGGACTGATGACCTTAGAAGTTAAATTCCATAGTGCCCAGAGCCATTAGACCCATTTTTTAATTCTTCCACATTCCATTAAACCTTGTTTTATTTATGTTAATGTTCATTTTATTTCCTTCTTTCAAAACACTCCCCATTCCGTTTAGCTCCACTTTCGAGTTCTTTGCTGTCTCTGACAGAAACACAATGCCATCGCAAACAGCAAAACTTTTATTTCTTCTCCCTAAACTCTCCTTACTTTCTTAGCAGCTTGCAGTTACAAACTTGTCTCACTCCCTTCCCAATGTCTGCTTTCCTTTCATTTCCTTCGACTCTTACAACTGCGATCTGGTTTTGTGCAATTTGTAAATTACCTTTTCCTCCTTGTATTTTATCCCTGCTACTTTCAGAATATCAAAGAGTATATTCCAGTTAGAATTGTCAAAAGCTATCGCTAAGTCTACAAAACTTCTAAACATAGGTTTGCCTTTCCTTAACGTGTCTTCTAACTTAAATCGTAGGGTCAGTGTTGCCTCGCGTGTTCCTACGTTTCTCCGGAATCCAAACTAATCTTCCTCTCGGTCGGCTTCTACCTGTTTTTCTATAGTCTTACGTTTTGTGAATTTCCAAACTTTTTGGGCGTCCTCGGTGTTTTTGGGTAGCAGGAACTTCGCTGTTCTTGGGGCAGTCCGTTTCTATTGAATAAATCGTTTACTGCCAAGTAGAAGAACTTTATTTTTCTTTGAAATCTACCTGCAATGAGGTAAAACAGTTTCAGTGAAGGATTTCATTTTCTTGTTGTAAATACGCTACCAGCATCCTAGCTAGCTAACACATTATTTTGGATACATATTTACGAGGTGTTAGCAAGTATTAAGCAAGCGTTGTTTAAGGAGGAGATGACGATAATTTAATTATATAAGGTTTCGTGCCGAGATAATGGCCTGTTAGTTAGATAAATCATAATACAACCACGGAAAGTGCTACATTACAAGAATCCAGTCTGATTTCCATCAAACTCTGTGGAGGTGGTATCACACAATGGGTGTTAAATGATGAAACCTTCTTCTTGAAGTCCAACAGCATTACTGTGCCTGACAACTCTCCAGCACGAATTTACTCTTGTGTTCGTTGTGAAATGGAAGCAAACAGCCTGTTCAGGTCTTCTGAGAAATTTGTTAATATACCTGATATGCTTCCTGTATCTGTTCACGAATATTGCTCGCAGGAACCTGGTATGAAACGATTCCATTGGCGACCAAGCCAGTCAATAATTCGTGCATTTAGTGGTATGAACTGCAGTGTGTGGCTGTGGATTATCTTGCTAGAACACACCACTGATATTCTGGTCGTGTCAACAGAGAGTACCATGTTTGTCTCCCACTGAGGATCAGTAAGCTTTCTTTCAATTATTACTAACTCAGTACTGTTGTCAGAAGCGATTGCTCGCCACATCGTTCCAAGAACTGGAGAGATATGACTATCAAGAGTCGCGCGACCATTCACCAGATCTACAGGCACATTGGTGTCGATCTGATCGCCGTAAGGTGAAGCGAACATCGTAGAATACCATTTACTGTCCCAGTTGACTGGCTGTCTGTAGTATAGTGTCAGCGGTATAAGACGCACGATAGCTCGAAATCTCAACTCAGTATCTAGTAATCTTTCCCTGACGGTTCCTGACGTCACCCTGCCTGTGATCTCTGCCCGGACTGCATCGGAGCCCGTGGTGTAGTCCTGTTGTCAGTGTACCTCTGCTGGCAGAACCTTATACCTAATCCTCTTGTCACACAGTTGTCCCGAGTCCATCTCGTTACAGCTCGTTCTGCAGTCACTGTAAAACTGCTGACTGCCTGTGCTATCTTTTTCAGTTAGAGGAATGGCGATAAGCTGGACGTGCACGTCCTGTGGACTTGCTGTGTTACACTCTACGCCTGGAATTTGTCAGTAACATTAGACACACACCCAACAGCCACCACGTTGTGACACCTTTCTTAATATGTAGGAATGTTTTCTATTCTGCACTAAAAATACTGAATGTAAACTCTAATGAGGATAAAATATTTACCAACGTATTCCACAGGCATGGAAATATCAGAGTATCCGTTTGATAGCGTTTGGTCAAGGTGTTCACGGTGTAACATTTCCATTTCCGTCAGTGCAATTTGCGTTCCATTGTTTGAGACTGCTCATCGTAATTTGAATATTAGTCGAGTTCTGTAGCTGACAATTATGGCGTACAATCTCAGAGCGCTCAGAACTAACAAGGGATACCTTTGACCTCGAATGCTCGGAACCCCCCGAAACCATTCTTAGACTAACACTCGATCATTAAAACAACAGGTCAGTGTCGTTTCAATGTAAAACTTCTCACTTGTCTGCTAGCGCCATCAGACGGTGGCATATTGTAGGTGAACTAACAAAGTGCACGAGTTGTGCGAAAAATGTAACTGCAGCATGAATGTGTTTCTTGAAGAGTTCACATGCGAGTTACAGGGAAATAATCTTACGAATGTGCTCCAAATATTAGGGACAAAGATACGACATGCTGGATACGGAAATGAAATCGGAGTCGAGGACTGAGAGTTCGTAGACATACTGCGTAACATAAAAATTCAGAACTATGAGGATGACAGATAAATTACTAGACGTTCCGCTGTCTAGATATATTGGTTTTGAAGGACAGGAAGAACCTAAACATAAAGGTGGCTGCTCAAGCAGTAGGCAACGTTTATGTCCAGAACGACGGAAACAGTCCAGCCAAAGTGAATACCATCTGTCTCCACCTAAACAGTCGAGGCGCAGTGTATTGGAAGATATTGATGAAATCGTAATAGGAACATTTACAGGGTGATAATTATTGAACTGTATGAAAAAAAAGTAAATTAGTTGCAAACTACACCGTGCGCGCATTTCATTCAACATGTAAACGTCCCTGCAGATATTCAGATTTGAGTTGTAACATGTTCGATATGCCTGTCATCATTGGCGATGATGTGGCGCAGACGAATAGCGACATTCTGCATGACCCGCTTAAGCGTCGCAACATCGATGCTGTCGAATACCTCCTGAGTGGCAGTTTTCAGCTCAGCAATGGTTTTGGGGTTATTGCTGTACGCCTTCTCTTTAATATAGCCTCACAAAAAGGAGTCGCAGTTGTTCAGATCCGGAGAATATGGAGGCCAATGCAGGCCTGTGCCAGTGGCCTCTGGTTACTTCAGGGCCTGAATGCGGTCCCCGACGTGATCCTCCAGGACATCAGACACTCTACTGCTTCGATAGGGTCGAGCTTCGTCTTGCATGAACCACATCTTGTCGAAATCAGTGTCGCTTTGGATAATGAGGATGAAATCATTTTCCAAAACCTTCGCGAACCTTTCGGTAGCCAACGAGCCATCAAGGAACATCGCACCGATTATTCCATGACTGGACATTGAATACTGCACAGCCATAGTTGAGTGTGAAGTGACTACTCGAACGCGAAATGCGCATTCTCAGCCCCTAAATGCGCCAAAGTAGTTTATTGACTAACCAATCCAAATGAAAGTGGGTTTCGTCGCTAAAGCAAAACATGCATGCGCATATTAACCCCCATCATGCCCTGTGGCTTACCGCGTAGTTTGTACGTCCTAACGCAAACCATTCAGAAGTTATGGCGATTTTATTTCATGCAGTTCGATAATTGTTACCTGTATGAAGACTATTACAATCGTGGCTTCAATTCCCATAGTCAACTAATGAGACACTATAAGTGCATTAAAAGTAAATGAAATCGCAGATTGATTCTAAACTACGTGTCTCTTAAAAGGCGATCAGGAGCTCGTTTCAAAGGAAAAAAAAAACAGTAGCAATTGCAAACTATAAAAGAACATGTAATATCGCAATTTGATGGAACAAGGTTGTATAGATCTGCAGTTCACTATTGGCATCTGTAGAGGCAGGCACTAGAAACGCCTCAAATGGTTGGCTTGAACAATTTCAAAGCTTCGATTTCTTTCACCGACGATTTTAAGGCCGAATATGGCATTTCATCCAGGCATATTACATTTGTCACTCTAAAGGTCATAGAAGACGATGATAGTACACTTCAGGAGGCACAACCGTTTGTGGAGGAAGTGAACATGTTTATGACAGAGCAGAGTTTGGAAAAAGGAAATTCTTGGAACAGTGACCAATTTCAGTATGAAATACCTTCGCCTTCAACACTATATCACAGAGGAGAGAAAACTACAGCTAGTGTGTACATAACTACACAATAGATGCATAGATGTGGCTTTGTCAGTGACACGCAGACTAACAAACAAGCTGAACATCTGTTTTCGAGAGGCACAAGGCACTTTCGGCCCAAATATTTCAAAGAAACTTGAAAGAACCCACCCACGAAACATTCATATGGACGCAACGAAAGGTGAAAAACAGACGAAATAACACATGAAACGTTTTCTAACTTCCGTCCTTAGCGAACATGTAACAATGAAAAGAGCCTACGGCTGTGTGATTGCTGGTGATGTCATGCAGATCGTACCCTTCTAGATGGAAGTTTTCCAAACTCAGATGTTATGCTGAAAACAAAACGTTTCAAAATCCTTGATGCTTACTCCTTTTGGCAGCGTAACCTCTATACCAGAAGGACTGCTGATTTTGTAAGACTACAATGTGCCAAACCACAAGTGAAGATACATGCTACTTATTTCACCATCATACTTCACTCTGTAATTTACAGTCAATTTTCTGCACAAATGTATACACCAATGTTGCAATATGCTTGGAAAAAGGCAGGTTGTGACATTGATATACCCATAAAATCAAATGAAAATGTAATTAGAGCGGCTTTTGATGTAAAACTGATTGAATGCGGTAGTGATCCCAAATGTAAAAACGTGGCTTTAGTGATATGTGCACATTGTTCTCTTCCACTTTGTTTTAACCACTTCGTCGAAATCCTGCATCTGCATTATGGGGAGTAATTTAAGCGCTATCAGGTGTGTTGGTTATGAGTTTTTATAATTATTATCAGCCGAGGCCTTTTGGCGCTGTTGATTGAAAATGTAATGAAACCAGGTGGCGTCATTGAACAATTTTCCTCCTATGCTATTGATATCTTGTTACTTTGTTTCTTTCTATTAAAATATCACTTGTGGTAGAATGCATGGAAATGACACAGATCACTGTCGTTTTTATGATAGAGTGTTTTTCCAAGCATGGTTTCGTGCAGTTCCGTGCATTCGAGGTCAAAGGTGTCCCTTGTAAGTGAAAGTGCGTGGTCCTGGAGGTTGTTGGAGGGGCAACGCAGCTACCAGGCACTGCACGCGCCCCCTGCTCCTCCCCCCCCCCCCCCCGCCACCACCGACCCGCTCCCCACCGGGCACACTGTCCGTGACCCAAATATTCTCCTACACGCCTCGGCCACGTGTCTTCCGCTTGACGTGATTGCGCAACTTTCGCCCTTGTTTACTCGTCAGGTCGTCAGCCGATGAATCTTCACAATTACGCTAATGACAGCAGCGCCGTTCCCTGCTATCCATCACGTTCGCTACCTGCTGTGGTCTTTCCGCTCGGACTACTCCCAAGACGCAAGACGCGGCAACTTTGCGAATCACGCTACGCTCACCAGAACCTGATTTAAGGTTAGCCTCAAAGGTGTGGCTGCGACGTTTTAATGATCTGACGGTGACGCCACATCAAGGTGTCTCGTCAGACGCTCGTGGACGATAATAATATGGGTCATTTTTCTAAAAAGATTTGTGACGCTTGGAAAATAATTGTCGTATGGTATCACGTTGACTTTAATCCGGTTTACTCTACGAGTAATCACAACGCATTCCCTCAAAGCGATGGGAAAACGGTTTATTCGTCTTAGCTCTGCGACCAATCGTTGCCTAATTTGTGAACAATAGGTCCATATCAAATCGTCTTCTCAGCAGTATGCTACAATTGCGTTTTAGATTTCTGTTACTTTTTTTTTAAACATTTGTTATTCTTGGATGCTTATTCTGTAATTGTCGTTTAAAAATTCGTTGCATTTTATAAACAGAATACTGTTTTCTTTTCTGTTTTCCTTTCCGTTCTGTTACGTTTGTCACTTTGTATAGTTGCGGTTCTGATTCTGAAAAAGCATTTTCTGGATCCAAATGATCATATGACTGCACAGTAAAGTAAGTAGTATTATAATAATAAGTATTGATATGACTAGATCCGCAGTCGATGAAGAGATGAAAAGAATTTATTATGATAGTAAAGAAGTTAACGCAGAGGAAAATTTAATTGTGATGGCAGACTAGAATTCAATAGTAGCAAAAAGAAGAAAAGGAAAAATAATAACAGAAATGGACTAGGGGAAAGGAATTAAAGAGGAAACTGCCAGTAGAATCTGCACTGAGCGCAATTTAATCATCGCTATCACTTGGTTTAAGAATCATGAAAGATGATTGTGTATGTGGAAGAGGTCGGGCGACATTGGAAGGTTTTAGATTGATTAAACAGTGGTAAGAAAGAGATTTCGAAACTAGGTTTTCAACTGCAATTTATTTCCAAGGGCAGTTGTGGACCTTAACCATAATTTGCTGGTTAAGAACTGAAGACTGAACCAGAAGAAAAAATGCGGAAAGGTGGGAAATTAAGGAGATGAGACCTGAATAAATGAAACTGAAGTATGAGATGTTGAGAGTTTCAAAGGGAGCGATAGGCAACGATAGACTGCAACTGCACAGAAGAATACTGTAGAAAGCGAACGAGCAGCTTTGAGGGATGAAATAGTGACTGCAGGAGAAGATCAAACAGGTAAAAAGACAAGGCCTAATGGAAATCCTTGGATTTCACAGGAGATATTGAATTTAAATGATAAAAGTAGAAAATATAATAACACACCATATAAAGCAGGTGGATGGGAATACAGACATCTAAAAAATGAGATTAACACTAAGTAAGTGCAAAATGGCTACAAAGGCCGTCTGTAGAAGCATGTATAACCACGGTAAATACAGGAAAATTACAGACCACTTTGCAAAAAGGAGCTGAGGTGGAAAACCATGGCTAAGCAAAGAAGGGAAAGCTGAAAAGTGGAAGCAATATGTAGAGGGGCTATACAAGGGAAATGAATTTAATGGCGGTATTATAATAAGTATTATATATATATATATATATATATATATATATATATATATGTAATAAAGTACATATAAATCTTGTATGAATATCAAGAGCTCAGATGGGAACCTGGTTCTAAGCAAAGAAGGGAAAGCAGAAAGGTGGAAGGAGTATATAGAGGGTTTATACAAGGGCGATGTACTTGAGGACAATGTTATGGAAATGGAAGAGAATGTAGATGAAGATGAAATGGGTGATATGATACTGCGCGAAGAGTTTGACAGAGCACTGAAAGACCTAAGTCGAAACAAGGCCCCGGGAGTAGACAACATTCCATTAGAACAAATGATAGCCTTGGGAGAGCCAGCCCTGACAAAACTCTACCATCCGGTGAGCAAGATGTATGAGACAGGCGAAATACCCTCAGACTTCAAGAAGAATATAATAATTCCAATCTCAAAGGAAGCAGGTGTTGACAGGTGTGAAAATTACCGAACTATCAGTTTAATAAGTCACGGCTGCAAAATACTAACGCGATTGTTTTGCAGACGAATGGAAAAACTCGTAGAAGCCGACCACAAGGAAGATCAGTTTGGATTCCGTAGAAATGTTGGAACACTTGAGGCAATACTGACCCTACGATTTTTATCTTAGAAGATAGATTAAGGAAAGGCAAACCTACGTTTCTAGCAGTTGTACACTTAGAGAAAGGTTTTTACAATGTTGACTGGAATACTCTCTTTCAGGGGTAAAATACAGGGAGCGAAGGGCTATTTACAATTTGTACAGAAACCAGATGGCAGTTACAAGAGTCGAGGGTCATGAAAGGGATGCAGTGGTTGGGAAGGGAGTGAGATATTATTCAATCTCTATATTGAGCAAGCGGTAAAGGAAACAAAAGAAAAAAAAATGGAGCAGGAATTAAAATCCATGGAGAAGAAATAAAAACTGGAATATGCTCTTTGAAATTCTGAATGTAGCAGGGGTAAAATACACAGAGCCGAAGATTAAACAAACTTGCATAGAAAATAGACGAAAGCTACAAGAGTCGAAGGGCATGAAAGAGGAGGAGTGATTGAGAGGAGAGTGGGACAATGTTGTACTCAATCTCAGATGGGTCAAATGGCTCTGAGACTTATGGGACTTAACTTCTGAGATCATCAGTCCCCTAGAATTTAGAACTACTTAAACCTAACTAACCTAAGGACATCACACACATCCATGCCCGAGGCAGGATTCGAACCTGCGGCCGTAGCGGTCGCGCGGTTCTAGACTGTAGCGCCTAGAACCGCTCGGCATCTCAGGCCGGCTCAATCTCTGATGTTATTCAGTCTGTTCTTTTAGCAAGCAGCGCAGGAAAGAAAAGAAATTTTGGAGAATGAATTAAATTCAGTGAGAAAAAATGGCAACATTGTAGTTTGCTGATGATACGTCAGAGGCAACAAAGGAGTTGGAAGTGCAGCTGGGTGGCATGGACAGCGTCTTGACAATACAAGATGATCAACACAACCATTATCCCAAGGGTAATGGAATGTAGTCGAACTGTCAGAGGCAACAAAGGACGTGGAAGTGCAGTTGGACGGCATGGACTGTCTTGACGATATAAGATGAACATCTACAAAAGCGAAACAAGGGTAATGGAATGCAGTCGAATTAAATGAGGCGATGCTGAGGGAATGAGATTAGGAAACGAGATCTAAAATAGTAGATGAGTTTTGCTATTAAATAACTGATGATGGTCGAAGAAGAAGGGATATAAAACGTAGACTGGTAGTGGCAGGAAAAGCGTTTCTAAAGAAGATAAATTTGTTAACATCGATTGTAAATTTAAGGTTTAGGAAGTAATTTTTTAGAAGTACTCCTGTATATTGTCACCCTGTACAGAAGTGAAATGGGGTCGAAAAGCAGTTCAAACAAGAAGAGAAACGATACCTTTGAAATGTGGCGCTATTGAAGTATGATAAATTTAGATAGATACATCCTGTAACTGATGAACCATGGAATAGAATTGTGGAGAAAAGGTGGCATGACTTTACTACAAGAAGGGCTCAGTTGATAGGACAGATTTTGAGACATCAAGGAGTCACCAATTTGGTACTGGAGGTAGGTGTGGGGGGGGGGGGGGGGGGAGTGAAAATTGGTGAAGATAGAAATGCAATAAGTAGGTTCAGGTTGATGTGGTTTAGCAGTTATTCGTAGATGAAGAGGCTTGTACAGGATGGAGTAACGTGCAGAGATGCATCAAACCAGTTTTCGAACTAAAAAACACAATAACATATTAGTAAAAATGCAGCTGATCTAAGGTCGTGACATAACAACATCTGGCCGTAAAATATGGCTACGAGGTTATGGATTTACAGAGATGCATCAAACCAGTCTTCGAACTAAAGAACACAATAACATTTTAGTAAAAATGCAGCTGATCTAAGGTCGTAAAATATGACTACGAGGTTATGGATTACCGGAGAGATAAAATATAGGGTGCTATTTAGAAAAGACGGACAAGTGCAAGACTGGAAGTCATACTGGTTAATGTCTCCCTGGTAGCTAAACATTATTTGCCTGATGCATTTTTATTTTCTTCTTGGCAAAAGTTAATGTGTGGTGGTTGAGGTAAATGGGACCCACGTATATACACTGTTCTGCAAAACTTAAGGACGATATAGATAATAATATAAATGGTCGGTGGAAATGAATGTGAAGGCTGGATCATGTTGCCAGATGTCTCTCAGTCGTGTGCAGAAAGTTGGACGTCACATGGCGTGAGATCACTGTGACTATGGCGGCATATAGGGCTGTCCCCGCAACACGAGGCTGTTGAAACAACAGCAAAAAGCAGTGTGTTTCAATCAACGAGCGGTTATGGTGCCCTGTATTGGTGTTCTCCATTACAACGGAGCATGGAGACAACATACAATGTGATGTATGTATGAGTGACAAACCATATGAGAAAAAACTTAAATTAGTTACAAACTACGGCGTGCACATACTTTGTTCAACATGTAAACGTCACTACCGATATTCGGATTTAGATTATGAAATGTTCGATATGTCTGCCATCATTGGCGATAATGTGGCACAGACGGAATTGTGCATGACCCATTGAAGTGTCGGAATTTCGATGCTGCCGATGACTTCCTGAATGCCCTTTTTCTTTTATCAATGATTTTGCGGTTGCTGCTGTACACCATGTCTTTAATATAGCCCCACAAAAAGAGTTGCATTGTTCAGATCCGGAGAATATGACGAACAATCGTGCCAGTGGCCTCTGGGCACCCGAGAGATAGAATGTGGTTCCCAAAGTGCTCCTCCAGGTCTCCTGCTTCGGTGGGGTTGGGCTCCGTCTTGCATAAACCACATCTTGTCGAAATCAGGGTCACTTTGGATAACTGAGATGAAATCATCTCCAAAATGGTTCAAATGGCTCTGAGCACTATGGGACTTAACATCTATGGTCATCAGTCCCCTAGGACTTAGAACTATTTAAACCTAACTAACCTAAGGACATCACACACATCCATGCACGAGGCAGGATTCGAACCTGCGACCGTAGCGGTCACGCGGTTCCAGGCTGAAGCGCCTAGAACCGCACGGCCACACCGGCCGGCTGAAATCATCTTCCAAAACTTTCGCGAACCGTTCGGTAGTTACCGTATCATCAATGAATATTGCACCAATTATTCCGTGACTGGACGTTGCACACTGCACAGTCATCCGTTGAGGGTGAAGAGACTTCTCGATCACGAAATGGGGATTTTCAGTCCCCCAAATACGACAATTTTGCTTATTGAGGAAAGTGGGCTTCGTCGCTAAACCAAGCCATGCATCCGCATACTAATTCCCATCATGCTCTTCGCCAACCGTGCAGTTTGAACGTCATAACGCAAACCGTTCAGAAGTTATGACGACTTTATTTCATATAGTTCAATAACTGTCACTCTGTATGAAGGACTTTAAATGGAGAAAATTATTGGGAAACCTGAAGAAGGCTTAAGTGTGACGAGTGTAGTCCAGGACTTTGGTACTTTTCAGAGCATTGTGTCACTTACATGGGAAGCATTCTGAACTGCATGCACTGCTGCCTGAACGAGAGGAGGTGGTCGACCATGGTCAACTACAGCAGTGGGTAATAGGTACATTTTTCAGCAGGTAAGAAGGAAACCACTTTGAACAGCGCCTGCAAATGCAACCACTTTTAACAGGTCCACAAAGGTAATCTCCGCTCCACAGTTACACGACCACTGCATGTGGGTGGTCTTTTTGGCCGACGACAGTTACGTTGTGTTCTGGTGACAGTCCCACATAGGTGGCACCGTTGCCAATGATACCAGGAGCATAGGGACTCGACCATCGAGGAATGAGGTTTCATGCTATTCTAGGATGAGAACAGATCTTGTCTGAGTGTTGATTCTGGACGTTCACTTACGTGGCGGGAGGTGGGGACACATAGAGCACCCATGAACATCGTGCATCGTTCTGGTGGCCGAGGTGCTATGATGTCTTGAGGCACTATGCTGTATTGGTATACTGACCTCCAATTCTTTGAGCACGGTACATCCACTAGTCAACGCTTTTATAATCTTCAGTCTTACCCCGTTTCGTCTTTTCAGGGGTACAATAGGTCCCGATTTCATTTTTACGGGTGACAATGCGCGAGGGAACATGGTAAGATTGGCCATTAACAGCTTCCTGTCGGTTTGGAGTAGTTGCTAGCGTTACCGGAATGAAATGGAATGCGTGATTAGGTGTTGGTTCGCGTCTCGGCAGGTCATAATTTTTTCCTAATATTCGCGTTTTTAATAGGTGCTAATGCTTTATTATTAGTTTAATATAGGTATATACTATAATATTTATTGTCACGTAAATATAAGTTCTCCTTTTTTTGAGGAGTGAGTTTGTTCGATTGGCTTAATCTACAGAACAGCTTGCGTTACTCGTATAAAAATATTTTGCTCCTTTTTCTGTTAAGTTTTGTAATTCACATGTTGTAAAGATTTTGCTACTGGGTAGGAATAGTGATGAAGTAAGAATGACCTTTAGGTCTTACTGAAATGTGGGAATGATGAAATAATGTTTATCTTACGTGGAGACCTATTACAAACTTGTATCGCACTATTTTTAATGGATCTTTTATAAGCCTGTGTGCTTATTGATTGTCCTAAAACATGTACATGTATATTGAAGTTTTTATTAGTGTATGTTAAGCCTACATATAGAACAACGTGACTAGCATACGGATAGTGGAGGAAATGTGCTTTTTAATGGAGCCAGCGGGGGAATTTTAAGTGCACCCGTTTAGTAAACAATGTGATTTACGAACTAGAAACATCTCACAACTGCCGCTGGAGTGCGTTGCGAGCGCGTATACCACATTGGGGCCCACGTGCCGTATGCACAAGTCGCATGGTTCCTGAGCGTTCAGCGGCACGTTGACTTCGGCACGCTCAACTTTGATTTCCTCATCAAAGTAATATACCGTACTTATTATTTCACACAAAATGACATTAAAAATTTAAGTTATTCACGAGCAGCTAGTTGAGAATATGTATGAACACCAAATGGATTCAAACCCAGGTCATGCAGACTAAGCAAAGATTTCGTGACTGACGGAAGCTAACAGTCATTCCTCAATAGGCATACAGAGAGTGATATACCACGATTTTAGACAGTATTAGTTAGCAAATATCAACTTTAAATTACATAACGTAAACATTTTTAACGGACGCGAATTCCTACGCAGCACCTATTGTCCCTGTTAACGAACTACCAGAGATGTTAAATATTACTTCTTCACAAGTAACTTACTTGAAATGCCGTCAGGTAAAGCTTTGTGTTGGACAGGGATTCGAAACCAGAACCTAATCGGATTGTTATCGAAGCACAATCAACTGTGACATATCGGATTTTCTCGGCAGTAGCTAGTTGTTTTAACTAAAATGACGAGACGAAACTTTAATTTTTTCCTTCCCCGAACTCCAACCTGGCACCTATCGCTGTTATATTCTAGAGAAAACGAACGTTGAATGTGGGTTTGTTGCACCAGCAGCGACATGTGAGCATGTTTGAACTAAAAATAATACGACGAAGAGTTCAGTGCTCACTGGGAATCGAACCTCACACATATCGTTGTTGACTGAACACAAAGAAACGTGAGCTACCGAATTTTTCTCCACCAGCAGCTCAGAATAACTTCCTTGAATCTGCAGTGATCTCGCAAAAAGTTCTGCGTCTCACTGGGCGTCAAAAACGTCAGATATCCTTAGTGTTGACAACGAATGAAAATACATTAAAAATCAAAATTATTATCCACCAGCAGATCGGTGTTCTCTTGCTAGAGCTTGATAATACATAATGAAAACTTTAGTGCCGGGCCAGGATTCGAACCCATTCACGCGCAATATGTGGAGATGTTGAGGAATCTGCAGTTTTGAACAAACAACAAATTTTAGTCGAGTTGTAATGACACGAAGGGATCAAATTCCGCCTTAAGGGCGGTCTGAGTTGCATTGCCAGTTCAGAACCACTTTTATCGGCATACAGAAGCTCTAATAAAAGATGGAATAAGTGTCCTGTGACCCTACATAGCGTTTGTTTCGTCATGAGAAAGAAATAACTATTATAAGAAAGGTTACTGCTGATAGAGTTTCTACATGTCGCCACTCCTGACTTTATTGTGGTTCAACCTAACGTCTACTTGGTAGAGAAGAAATATCGTGTTTAACGCGAATTTCAGACCCCAGTGCCATTATACCTTCTTCACTTGGCGTAGTCAGAGGCGAATAGATCTGTCTCTCCTCGTCAAAACTCATCAGCAGAAGTTGGAATCGAACCCATATCATAAGTACATGAACCCATCATCAATCCAACTCACCACCAAATCCTCATAATTCCCTTCTATTCTCAACCCAAAATAGTTGCATATGGAAAAAGTGCTAACTTCTGTGACATTTTGTTCTTTCCGGTTTAATAGATTGCCAGGCAGATGTATCTCGAAACTTTTGTATTATGAATGGGGAGAGCGCATCGCGCCAAAATACGTCAGAAAAGTATTTTCTACTTTAGCTGCCGTGTGGTAGTGGCATTTTATTCTTCATCAAAACTTGTTTGACAGCTTTAACTCAGAACAAGTTTTCTACATGTATGTAATCATTAAACTGCATGTGCATTGTCAGACTGTTATACAGCCAGCAGTGTTTGTTGATGTGAAAAATGACGAGTTGAACTGTGATCCGAAAGCCACGTTAAACTGTAGGTTCCCCTCTTAACTGGCTAGGTAAGTCAACTCAAAGAGTGGAGGAAAGCAATTTCATACCACCTCCAAAAAGACCGTGCCTATTAAAGCACTGTGGTCTCAAACCAATCTTTTGACTGATGACTGCTTTTCTTTACTATGGGTTCCAAAGTTAATGATCTTCGGATTATTAACATTTTTGTGTTTTCATGCTGTAGCTTTGATACCAGTAAACGTAAGTAACCGGTAGAAAACTGTCACCATTCGAGTTGTCAAGGTGGTAGACGACGATGCTGTCGACCCCAGTTACAATCTTGGTCATGGCTATCTTTCAGTCGAATACCTCTATGTGCCATTCTGTGTATTTCAAGATATATACATTTGGTATGCATCCAAATTGATAACTGATAGTGCTGTGTTTAGCAACATGAATCCAATTTGTTTTCCGAGCAATATATTGGACAACACGTCAGTGCAGTGAGATTTCGTTTGCGTGTTGCTCATGGTGCAAGAAATATATATCTCGATGAAAATAACAGTAAATAGATTATAAGCCTACTTACTTATTACTCACGCTTCTCGATGCTTTCTTCAGAAAAGAAAAAGAAAAAGAAAAACAAAGAGAAACAGAGAGAGAAAACAGAAATGTGTCTGAGACATCAGCTCAGTGGCGCCATGTTCGTCTCGTGATGTAAAGTAAGGATAGTTGATAGGTAGTATCTTGTTGTACTAGCGTTATGTATGGCTACAGGGTTCTTTCTTTTCTCTCTGCAAACGACCAGAACAGAATTCAGTAACAATGTGGTGAGAACACCTATGCAGTGCGACAAATAAACATTCAGCCTTTCTTGGTTATTTTGTTAATCGTTAACAGTTGTCTGTAATGCAGTAAACATCCTTGATTACTGATTTGTTATTACTACCACTGTTATTGTTATTCGTCACCTCACAACAGATTTCTGATCACTCACTGCTGCCGATGCACGTAATGAATGCACAGTACCCGCATCTGCATTTTAGTTTCTATCTTCATGGGCATGATTTAGATTTTTCTCTTTTGAATTTTCAAATGAATTGATTATTACAAGGTACAGAATAATTAGTTAACTGTGTTTCTTATACCTTCCATTCCCAGCAATATCTTCATTCTCGTGCAAATCTTGAAATTCTACTTGTATTATCACGAAACTGTACATAGATGCAATCGATTTCGAGATGCAATGTGTTTGTTATCTTACTTTTCGTGACAGGTGGGCAAAGTTGATTTCCAAAGACTTTTTAATCTATCTGCTGAGATTTGGCAACAATCAAGATATGTTTGGCAACTCTGTGATCGACGAGTTACTTCCTGGTGTGCACGGAATTAAGCCTCAGAGTTCCCTTGATTTTTCCTGTCATTTCCATTGAATAAGCTCAGTTGTTATCGCTTGAGGTGTAACAAAAGATTGTAAATTTACGGATTTCAGCCCAGGAAAGTCGTTGCACGTGGAAATCGCTACTAATCTCGTCCTTTAAAATACGGTTTACGAGTTCTAGTCACTATTCTCCTTGTAAGAGGGAGCCTAGACTTATACCTATTCCTGAGCTCTGTGGTAACGTGCTGACATGTGAAAAAGTGTCTATTATGGTATGCGGTTCCAGTCTTGCTGACTGTAACGTTTTTATTCCTTCTGTGAAAGAGCTACAAGCAGTCAGATCAAAAATCGATAAGGAACTCTCAAGAAAATATTTTCGGATCATAATTCAATGGTGAAAAAGTTACAATGCTGCACAACAGGTAACGCCTCTTTCCACTGCTGATAAGCAAATTTTGGGTTTCTAGGAATACATAACTTTATTTTTGAAATGCCACATTTGCATACCACTTGAGTATGACACGGGATACGAATCAAACACAAACACAATCGAAATCTAAGTGAGTAGTATGTTACTAATTCGTGACGATAGAGGCACGCTTGTGTACAGATACTCAGTTTTATTGAAACAGACTTCCATCGTAAGGTTATCATGGGTAATTTTATTTCATTTCTTATAATACAGTGCACAGTTTTTGTAAGGTTTCTTTTAGTGTTGTTAAAACAATAGTAAACATCTGATAGAAATTAATCATCAACGATATATGAGAATTGTCTGATGTTATCTAGAACAGTCTGACAATGCACATGCAGTTTATTGATTACATGCACGAAGAAAACTTGTTCCGAGTTAAAGCTGTCAAACAAGGTTTGAAGAAGAATAAAATGCCACTACCACATGACAGTTAAAGAAGAAAATACTTTTCTGACGTATTTTGACACGATGCTTTCTCCCCATACATAATACAAAACTTTCGAGATGCATCTGCTGCTTGACCGACTGTTAAACCTGAAAAGAACAAAATGTCGCAGAAGTTAGCCCTTTTTCCACAAGCGACTATTTCGGGTTGAGAAGTGACAAAGTTCCATTAGATTGATAACTTCAGCAGACAGCAGAATTGCATTATAAACTATGTAGCAGTGAATGTATTTGAACTCGCGACATTTATCGTTGTGCTACTAGCTGACACATAGCAACAGCAGTTCCAGAAGTCAACAACAATTCCACCAGAACTTCCGCTTTCCACAGTGCTGTGAGATAATGCATATGGCCGGATCTAGACTTCTGAGAGACGGACAGTTACAGCTTTTCTTTTGCACTGCACGACGTTTTCAACAAAAAGATAGCACAATAGAGTAGATCAAGTGAAAAAGAACACTTCCTATTGAAATTTCTGCATCCTACAGTGTTGGCTGTTCTGTGTAGGTGGCAGTTACATGATTTTATTTCGTTGATTACAAAATAGAATCGGATGTATTCACTGGGTAGCCGAGCCAGCTAGTTCATGGCGATTCGGTCAACCACGTAAATGAATGAATTGAACGTGCTGCAAACCACTACAGAGAGCCTGTGTGTCAGAATTCTCATCCAGTGTGCTGTAACGGCGTTACGATAGAGTCACAGAGAAGAGTGGTCTGTTGATTTGATGATAGGTTCATATACTTCTAGTCTGGGTTCGATTCCAACTTCTGCTGATGATTTCTGATAGGGAGAAACAAATTCTATTCACTTCTTGCTACGCCAAGTGAAGAAGGTATAAAGGCATTGGGGTCTGAAATTCGCGTTAAACACGATGTTCCTTCTCTACCAAGTAGACGTTAGGTTGAACAACAATAAAGCCAGGAGTGGCGACATGTAGAAACTCTATCAGTAGTAACCTTTCTTATTCTAGTTATTTCTTTCTAGTGATGAAACAAACGTTATGTAGGGTCACAGGACACTTATTCCATCTTTTATTAGAGCTTCTGTATGCCGATAAAAGTGGTTCTGAACTGGCAATGCAACTCAGACCGCCCTTAAGGCGGAATTTGATCCCTTCGTGTCATTACAACTCGACTAAAATTTGTTGTTTGTTCAAAACTGCAGATTCCTCAACATCTCCACATATTGCGCGTGAATGGGTTCGAATCCTGGCCCGGCACTAAAGTTATCATTATGTATTATCAAGCTCTAGCAAGAGAACACCGATCTGCTGGTGGATAATAATTTTGATTTTTAATGTACACTCCTGGAAATGGAAAAAAGAACACATTGACACCGGTGTGTCAGACCCACCATACTTGCTCCGGACACTGCGAGAGGGCTGTACAAGCAATGATCACACGCACGGCACAGCGGACACACCAGGAACCGCGGTGTTGGCCGTCGAATGGCGCTAGCTGCGCAGCATTTGTGCACCGCCGCCGTCAGTGTCAGCCAGTTTGCCGTGGCATACGGAGCTCCATCGCAGTCTTTAACACTGGTAGCATGCCGCGACAGCGTGGACGTGAACCGTATGTGCAGTTGACGGACTTTGAGCGAGGGCGTATAGTGGGCATGCGGGAGGCCGGGTGGACGTACCGCCGAATTGCTCAACACGTGGGGCGTGAGGTCTCCACAGTACATCGATGTTGTCGCCAGTGGTCGGCGGAAGGTGCACGTGCCCGTCGACCTGGGACCAGACCGCAGCGACGCACGGATGCACGCCAAGACCGTAGGATCCTACGCAGTGCCGTAGGGGACCGCACCGCCACTTCCCAGCAAATTAGGGACGCTGTTGCTCCTGGGGTATCGGCGAGGACCATTCGCAACCGTCTCCATGAAGCTGGGCTACGGTCCCGCACACCGTTAGGCCGTCTTCCGCTCACGCCCCAACATCGTGCAGCCCGCCTCCAGTGGTGTCGCGACAGGCGTGAATGGAGGGACGAATGGAGACGTGTCGTCTTCAGCGATGAGAGTCGCTTCTGCCTTGGTGCCAATGATGGTCGTATGCGTGTTTGTGTTTGGCGCCGTGCAGGTGAGCGCCACAATCAGGACTGCATACGACCGAGGCACACAGGGCCAACACCCGGCATCATGATGTGGGGAGCGATCTCCCACACTGGCCGTACACCACTGATGATCGTCGAGGGGACACTGAATAGTGCACGGTACATCCAAACCGTCATCGAACCCAACGTTCTACCATTCCTAGACCGGCAAGGGAACTTGCTGTTCCAACAGGACAATGTACGTCCGCATGTATCCCGTGCCACCCAACGTGCTCTAGAAGGTGTAAGTCAACTACCCTGGCCAGCAAGATCTCCGGATCTGTCCCCCATTGAGCATGTTTGGGACTGGATGAAGCGTCGTCTCACGCGGTCTGCACGTCCAGCACGAACGCTGGTCCAACTGAGGCACCAGGTGGAAATGGCATGGCACGCCGTTCCATAGGACTACATCCAGCATCTCTACGATCGTCTCCATGGGAGAATAGCAGCCTGCATTGCTGCGAAAGGTGGATATACACTGTACTAGTGCCGACATTGTGCATGCTCTGTTGCCTGTGTCTATGTGCCTGTGGTTCTGTCAGTGTGATCATGTGATGTATCTGACCCCAGGAATGTGTCAATAAAGTTTCCCCTTCCTGGGACAATGAATTCACGGTGTTCTTATTTCAATTTCCAGGAGTGTATTTTCATTCGTTGTCAACACTAAGGATATCTGACGTTTTTGACGCCCAGTGAGACGCAGAACTTTTTGCGAGATCACTGCAAGTTCAAGGAAGTTATTCCGAGCTGCTGGTGGAGAAAAATTCGGTAGCTCACGTTTCTTTGTGTTCAGTCAACAACGATATGTGTGGGGTACGATTCCCAGTGAGCACTGAACTCTTCGTTATATTATTTCTAGTGCAAACATGCTCAAATGTCGCTGCTGTTGCAATAAACCCACATTTAACGTTCGTTTTCTCTAGAATATAACAGCGATAGGTGCCAGGTTGGAGTCCGGGGAAGGAAAAAAATTAATGTTTCGTTTCGTCATTTCAGTTAAAACATCTAGCTACTGCCGTGAATAATCGATATGTCACAGTTGATTGTGCTTCGATAACAATCTGATTAGGTTCTGGGTTCGAATCCCTGTCCAACACAAAACTTTACCTGACTGCATTTCAAGTAAGATACTTGTGAAGAAGCAATATTTAACATCTCTCGCAGTTCGTTAACAGGGACAATTGGTGCTGCGTAGGAACTCGCGTCCGTTAAAAATGTTTACGTTATGTAATATAAAGTTGATATTTGCTAACTGATACTGTCTAAAATCGAGGTATATCACTCTCTGTATGCCTATTAAGGAATGACTGTTAGTTTTCGTCAGTCAAGAAATCTTTGCTTAGTCTGCATGACCTGAGTTTGAATCCATAAGCATAACGAGACGGTTCGTTGTGTCATTTGATGTTCATACATATTCTCAAGTAGCTGCTCGTGAATAACGTAAATTTGTAATGTCTTTCTGTGTTCAATAATAAGTACAGTATGTTACTTTGATGAGGAAATCATGAATACGACGAACTTACTAATTGCATTACCTATCTGACGTAATAATGAGAGTGGTAACATTTCAGGTATATCATTTATTGTAATAAATGTGAGCTTGCAAGCCTTAAAGACAGTCTTATCTGTGATAAGGGATTCCCTGATATTTGTAGTACCTTGGTATTACTTTACATCCTGAGTTACTGCGATACAGTGCATTGTTTTATAGTGGTGACTTGGAACCATTTTCAATAGCCAGAGGACTGTACCGAGGAGCGATTAGGGGACCTGCTAGACAGCTGCTTTATGTGGGTTGCATGCGAATCAGGCGAAATGCAATTCACGTCGTTCGGATACTTTTGAGCACGACTGTACATAACCTTAGTTTTTTGAGGAAAGTGAAGCAGTAGTACAGTGGACGCTGGCGCATTTTCCCAGGTGATTGTGAAGCAGAAAGAGTGACTGGACCATGTCGAAGTAGTGTGGAAAGGTAAATCCGCGTTCCCTGTTTTTTTTTTAATCATCAGTCTTCTGACTAGTCTGAAATGACCCGACACGAGTTTCTCTCCTGTGTGAACCTCTTCTTCTCATAGTAGCGCACATACACCCTTCTACAGCTCCCTCTAGTACCATGTAAGTCAGTTCCTGATGTCTCAACGGATGTACTATCATCCTGCCCCTTCACCACTTATTCCTTTCCTCTCCGATTCTGGGCAGAACCTTCTCATCGTTACCTAATAAGTCCACATAATTTTCAACATTCGTCTGTAGCACTACATATCAAATGCTTCGACTCTCTTCTGGTTTCCTCACAGTCCATGTTTCACTACGATACAATACTGTGCTCCAAACGTATATTCCCGAAATTTCTTCCTCAAATTAAGGCTTATGTTTGATACTAGTAGAGTTCTCTTGGCCAGGAATGCCCTTTTTGTCAGTGCTAGTCTGCTTTTGATGTCCTCCTTGCTCCGTCCGTCATTGGATATTTTGCTGCTTAGGTAGCAGATTTCCTTAACTTCATATAATTTGTGACCATCCATCTTGATGTTAAGTTTCTCGCTGTTCTAATTTCTGCTACTTCTCATTACTTTCGTCTTTCTTCAATTTACTCTCAATCCATATTCTGTACTTATTCATTCCATATCACTTAAATCTTCTTCACGTTCACCCATCAGCGAATCATATCATCGATATCCTTTCATCTTGAAGTTTAATTCCACTCGTGAACCATTCTTTTGTTTCCATAACGCTTATTAGATGTACAGATTGAACAACAGGGAGGATAGACCACATCACTGTCTTACGCCCTTTTTTAGCCTTGCGCTTCGTTCTTGATTACCCACTCTTCTTATTCCGTCGTGGCTCTTATACATATTGTGTATTACCCTTATTTTTCTCAGAATTTCGAACATCTTGCGCCATTTTACATTGTAGAACGCTTTTTCCGGGTCCGCTAATCCTGTGAACGTCTCTTGATTTTTCTTTAGTCTCCCTTCCATTATCAACCTCAACGTCAGAATTGCCTCTCTCCTGCCTTTTACCTTTACTAAAGCCAAACTGATCCTCATGTTACAGTTCTCAATTTTGTTTTCCATTCTTCCGTATATTACTCTTGTCAGCAACTTGGATGCATGAGCTGTTAAGCTGATTGTGCGATAATTCTCGCACTTGTCAGCTCTTGCGGTTGGAATTGTGCGGATGACTTTTTCCGAAAGTCACACAATATATTACCAACTGTAGAGCCTGCAAAATAGCGCCTTTTACACTACTCCCTGTCGTGATGTGGCTGAAAGCATCCAAAGCACCTCCTGCTATAGGCATGCTTCGGCTTCGTATTCAAATTCAGAGTGGAGTAGATCAGGTTGAAACGTCCCCTTTGAACAATTTTATTCAAGACTGTGCTTAACCTGACACACAATATTATTTAGCGCAACGCAATCTGACTATCAAAGATCCCTGCAAAAGAATGGCCCTGAGTAACATTAAACTATACCTTTCACAAATAACTTACCTCACAAAAATCTTCATTACTCGAACTACTGCAATACAGCGAGCGCCACTACTGCCAGCTAAATAAAAGATTCAAACTACTGAAGGCACTAACTACTGATAGGGATAGTTAGCAAATGAAAGATTTTAATAGAGAACAAACACTGTATTTACCTTAATAATCATAATATATATAGCAGTTCAATTTCAAAACTTCCGCCATCTCTCTCCCCACATCCACCACTGCTGGCGGCTCACCTCCAACTGCGCAACGCTACGCGCTGTTCACATCCAGCTGCCGCTGCCTAACACTACAATGGCAGACAACAATGCAAACTAGCCACAGGCTGCACACAGCACAGCCAGTGATTTTCACACAGAGCGCTACGTGGCATTACCAATACAAAAATCTAAACAGCCTACTTACAAGGTGTGAAGACAGATTAAGGATTAACAAATAAGAGTTGACTACAGACTCAATAAAATGTGTACATTTTGAAAAGGTGCAACAATTACAATGACGCTTACACGATTAAACAGTACAGAAAGGCGCTGAGAAATAGGTGGCAAAAGTGCCTGCATATGAGACAGTTACTAATGGACAGAGGGGAAACAGTGTTGGGAAAAGAAGGAAAATAACATACAAGTAATTAGAGCACATCAAATAAAGGACTACAACATGTAATTCAGGACGAGCGGTGAGAGAGATACTGTATAGTGATGGAACGTGGCAATAGAACGTGTCCGATTACCTTAGTAGCGGCATGAAAGAGTCGGCGGATACGTTCGTTATTAGGATTTCTCATTGTAATTCTGGATGATCTGGTTGTCGTAAATAGCCAGAAAGAACATCATTAACTGTGTCTCTGATTAAACGGAAAAGTTTTATCGATCTTCTGGTGCTTGTAGCACTAACACTAAGGTAAGTGTCTATACATTGCGCCTAAACGATAGGACTTCTCGTAAGGGCCAGAATCGCTTCTCTGGCGTCTCTCTGATGTGTTCATGCGCGAATGAATGTGCAAACATAGCACGAAAGGCCCATCTTGTAGAAAATTACCAGCTTATGAATTAATTGCAGTTACAACCAGCAATGCTTATAGACAATACCTCTCTGCCAGGACATCATTACTGTGTATTTACTAAATCCTGCAACACACATAAAATCACGAATAAAATGCAAATCGTAATTAAGTATACCATATCGAACTATCATTGTTAGATTCAAAGGCAAGATCCTTGAACGTAATAATACCCTTGTTCAAATAAAGCAAATAAACAATGATGTAAGACAATGTGAATGATATTATTTTGTTGTTAGAGGGGCGTGGTGACACGATCACCTTACATTCTGAAGGCGCTGTGTACAAAGAATGTACACTACTGGCCATTGAAATGGCTACACCAAGAAGAAATGCAGATGATAAATGAGTATTCATTGGCCAAATATATTATACTTGAACTGACTTGTGATTACATTTTCACGCAATTTGGGTGCATAGATCCTGAGAAATCAATACCCAGAACAACCACCTCTGGCCGTAATAACGGCCTTGATACGCCTTGGCATTGAGTCAAACAGAGCTTGCATGGCGTGTAGAGCTACAGCTGCCCATGCAGCTTTAACACGATATCACAGTTCATCAAGAGTAGTGACTGGCGTATTGTGACGAGCCAGTTGCTCGGCCACCATTGACCAGACGTTTTCAGTTGGTGAGAGATATGAAGAATGTGCTGGCCAGGGCAGCAGTCGAACATTTTCTGCATCCAGAAAGGCCCGTACAGGACCTGCAACATGCAGTCGTGCATTATCCTGCTGAAATGTAGGGTTTCGCAGGGATCGAATGGAGGGTAGAGCCACGGGTCGTAACACATCTGAAATGTAACGTCCACTGTTCAAAGTGCCGTCAATGCGAACAAGAGATGACCGTGACGTGTAACCAATGGCACCCCATACCATCACGCCAGGTGATACGCCAGTATGGCGATGACGAATACACGCCTCCAATGTGCGTTAACCGCGATGTCGCCAAACACGGATGCGACCATCATGATGCTGTAAACAGAAACTGTATTCATCCGAAAAAATGACGTTTTGCCATTCGTGCACCCAGGGTCGTCGTTGAGTACACGATCGCAGGCGCTCCTGTCTGTGATGCAGCGTCAAGGATAACGGCAGCCATGGTCTCCGAGCTGATAGTCCGTGCTGCTGCAAACGTCGTCGAACTGTTCATGCAGATGGTTGTTGTCTTGCAAACGTCCCCATCTGTTGCCTTTGCGATCGTGACGTGGCTGCACGATCCGTTACAGCCATGCGGATAAGATGCCTGTCATCTCGACTGCTAGTGATACGAGGCCGTTGGGATCCAGCACGGCGTTCCGTATTACCCTCCTGAACCCACCGATTCCATATTCTGCTAACACTCATTGGATCTCGATCAATGTGAGCAGCAATGTCGCGATACGATAAACCGCAATCGCGATAGGCTACAATCCGACCTTTACCAAAGTCGTAAACGTGATGATACATATTTCTCCTCCTTACGCAAGGCATCACAACGACGTTTCACGAGGCAACGCCGGTCAACTGCTGTTTGTGTATGAGAAATAGGTTGGAAACGTTCCCCATGTCAGCACGTTGTAGGCGTCGCCACTGGCGCCAACCTTGTGTGAATGCTTTGATAAGCTAATCATTTGCATATAACAGCATCTTCTTCCTGTCGGTTAAATTTCGCGTCTGTAGCACGTCATCTTCGTGGCGTAGAAATTTTAATGGCCAGTAGTGTAATGTTCACATATTCCTTACCTTTCCTGGCAAATTCTGCGGAGGACCTACGCGTTTCTTATCCTATCACTCTACTTAATTTTCACCATTCTTGTGTAGTACAACGTCTTAGATGGTTCGAACCTTCTTTTCACGTTTTCCTTCACTTCGTCTGCTTCGCGGCCACCAGTTTTGATGGTAAATTTCTCGCATACCTCATTTACCTTGTTGACGACTTACACACTGGTGCACGCTTATTCACCTGAAATTCGTTTTTACGTCCTCAAGTATCAACAGAGTTGCGTCTCAGGCATTTTAAAACGATTACGTGTCGTCTTTCCTCTAAGATGCTTTTAAGAACCCGATGACTCTCTGACATTGAATATCTGACTGCAATGTGGATGGCTGGGTGGTCTCATCTGCATTGCCCTGAGGTGTATTCAAGAAATCCCATCACCCAGGTATTGAGGCGAGCTTTTAGGTCAATAACACGAAGCGACGGCGCGGTTAATCGAATGCAGACCGGTCGGCAGCTCATTCTTGCAACAGGTCAACCGGTCTGCATATTTATGGGCGTTGCACTGCCGGACGCGAAAAACATCTCGAACGGATGACGTTCAGCAATATATTTTCATTGTGCTGCGTCATGAGTACACAAGAGAGAGGTTAGTGTTTGCTGTACCCGGTATCACAAAAGTAATGTTTCGTGTCCTTAAAAAGGAACGCCCACCCTCTTATCGTCCACGTGCTTCAAGCAATACACGGCGCATGTTATGTATCTTCTCTTGCAAATCACACCAAGGTCGCCAAAGCAACTGAATCAAATTACTACCTTTCCGACGAAAGAAATTGTTTTAATAATGGGTCATTTCTCGTTATGAGCCTCGAGGTAATTTTAAATAATCTCGGTCAGTGGATCAGTGATATGGGACCTGTAACTGTACTGTTGGACCTTGAACTGGACTTTATTTTACTGGTACACTATAAAGTCATGGAATCTCAGAAGTGTGGGGTAATTGGTGAGAAGCGTAAGCGACAAAACTATCAAAAGTGGATCATTCCATTTCAACTCACCTACGCCTCCCCACTCGACCGTCTGAGATTTCGTTGAAATTTTATGTGAACATACGCATATGTCCACAACGAAATTGGTAAAGTTTAACGTTCGTCGAATGACACTGGCTGAAATATTGTCAATTGCTAGACTCCTTGCGGGACTTTGTGCAGAAGGAGGGTGACTTTATGGCAAATTTGAGCCATTATATCCAAACGCAATTTGGTCATCTTGTACAACGTTATGCGTTCTTTCAAGTATAAGAATGAAAAGTTTTTAGGACTGATATTGAGCCAAAAAAGTTTACGTCAAATCGCCCGAAAAAACCAGCGCCCAAAAATATTTCAGGTTTTTGCTTTTTATATATCAGGGACTAACGGCATGATGAACCTGTAACTTGGTATATAGTAACCCTACAGCACAAGATTCGCAAATGTCAAGTTTCATTTGTGTACCACTTTCCAGAACTCAATGAATTGAGTGCAAAGTGGAAGATTTTGGTAAGAAGTAAAAAAATGCGTGGATCTGACCTGATTTTGCAAAAAAAAAGGGTCATATATAAGTCTCCAAACTCAGTTCATTAAAAAGACCATGGTGTGAAACACGAAACGAAGTTTGTTTGATTGTACAATGAGGATTAATAATGCTAGAAAATTAGAATCAATGTTGGAGGCGAAAATAGCAGCACGAAAGAAATGTAAACTTCGGATTCTTATATTTAGTAGAGTTCAAAAATGGCTCCAAACACTATGGAACTTAACATCTGAGGTCATCAGTCCCCTAGAACTTAGAACTACTTAAAACTAACTAACCTAAGGACATCACACACATCCATGCCCGAGACAGGATTCGAAACTGCGCCAGTAGCAGGAGCGCGGTTCCTGGCTGAAGCGCCTAGAACCGCTCGGCCACAGCGGCCTGCCATTTAGTAAAGTAAATGCATGATGAACATCAAACTTAACACGCAATGGCTTGGTAGCACAACGACGTGGAATACAAAATTTCATTCACCTACTATTTTCGAGTAATCTTCGAAGTCGTCAAGAAGATGATGATTGTTATGAAAAGATGAAAACAGGTTATATTCGATACTTCTTTTACAAATTGTTGTTTTTATTTTCAAACTGACAGGTAGTATCTCTCTATACTGCATTGGTCCATTATCAGTACCGGTTCAAGAACATGAATCAGCAACCCCATCGCCGTAGGGGTCACGCAGTACCACCCACGGGTGGGTTTCTTCGCCCAGATTCGCAAACCTGTAATTTGATTTCCCATTTAGATTCCAAAGCCTTGTGGTGGTATCTGTCTCCTTACAAAGTCATTTGCTAAGTACCTTTTCTCTGGTTCTAAAATCTATAGGAGTATCTTACATAGGTGGCAGCAAAAAGTAATTTCGGTTTTGAACTTAAACTTCTCAACATTGCACTTCAAAGTTTTCGGCTACTTGAGCTAGTTTCTGCAGTTCATTTTCTGGAAATTGATGTTGTCGGCCAGACGATGACATTGTAGGAAAAGACAGCGTAGAAATGAGATTTTATTCTGATACCTAAGAGCATCCTGTCTTTTGGGCCAATAAAATTAATTAGTTAGGCCTTGAAGAAGCATAATTTTATTGCGGAATCATTTTGTTCCGTTGATATGTCGCCAATAATATTGCCCGTCCACCATTCTTTATCATACATATAAGCAGTTTAACAGCCAGGTAACAACTCAGTCAGTTTCAGACTTAACATAACCGCACTTATATTCTTACAACAAAATTTATTGTGCCATTAGAAACTTTGGTGATACGGACCGAACTCGAGTTTAGTAGAACAAATTGATGATCTTCTCTCATACCGCAACCATGCTGCTTTCTTGCCATATTATTTCTTGAAACCTTTTTCTTTCTCAGACTTTTGGAACACACACACACACACACACACACACACACACACACATACACATCCTGTATATTTTGATTGGTTGAATAGATCTATTAGCGTCAAGCGTCAATATTTCAGTTGTTGATGGCCTTTATAGACTTGCATGACTAGTCAGTCGTTTGGTTCTGCCAAAAATCCCATTACCCTGTGATTTTCCGTGGTTGGTACCAAAAAATTCCATTCCTTATCAATATTGAAACCGTTTTTGTGGGTACAGAGCTTGACAAAATTCTTATATTTTTACACTGTACAGCCGAGACGTCGCTGAAATTAAATATTTTGGTGATCTTTGTTTGGGTCGACAAAAAGTCAACCAATTTTCAAATAAACATATGTACAGATACCGTGTAATGTTACAAGTGATCCGAAGTAATACAACATCTAATAGTTTGCAGCATGTCCTCATTGACATAATAAGCCACAGAGCGATGTGATACAGCTTGCGCAGCTTCCCAATGAAACCCTTGAGCAGCATTTTTACATGAAACTAGCGAAGTCTTTGGAACCTAAATTAAAAAACCAAATTACAGGATTGGGAACCAGGATAAAGATCCCCCCATGGATGATAGTGTGAGTACTATGGCGATCGGTTTGCTGGTTTATGTTCTTGAACCGGCAGTGACAATGTCACTACGGAGCAAGGCAATATAGTGAGATATTACTTGTCAATTTAAAAATAGAAACCACGTGCAACGAAACATGGACAACAGGTTGCTGCAACGTAATTTGTTGCCGTGGTATATTCCCTCTAATTTTTCCGTAATTTTCAGGTATTGTTAACGCACGAACACGATTTTCAGGATGTTTGAGTATGTAGAAATTTGGAAAGCAGTACATAAATGATATTATGTACTGGAAAACCTTACGTTGCTGTGTTGTTGTGTCCGATGTTTCAGTTTATTATGCCTTTAAGCAATGAGATATAAGAACGCAAAGTTAAATCTTTATTCACAGTGCTATATTTCTGACGGATTTGCCTCAATTTACTAGCATTGTTAGCTTTATTCACAGTGCTATATTTCTGAAAAATTTGCCTCAGTTTACTAGCATTGTTAGCCCATGTTGGAAATTCAACACATTTTTCTGGGGGTGGGGGTTCAAAACGCGTTGCTTAGAATGAGACAGGTTTTGAAGCTTTAGTAGAAAACGGCATTTGTAAAAGAAGTGTCGAATATACCTTTTCACAAAAATCATCATCTTTTTGGAGAATTTGTTGATTACTGGAACATACACTACGTGATCAAAAGTATCCGGACACCCCGAAAAACATACCTTCTTCATATTAGGTGCATTGTGCTGCCACCTACTGCCAGGTACTCCATATCAGCGACCTCAGTAGTCATTAGACATCGTGAGAGAGCAGGATAGGGCGCTCCGCGGAACTCACGGACTTCGAACAGGGTCAGTTGATTGGGAGTCGCTTGTGCCATACGACTGTACGCAAGATTTCCACACTGCTAAACATTCCCGGGGTCCACTGTTACCGATGTGATAGTGAAGTGTAAACGTGAAGGGACACGTACAGCACAAAAGCTTACAGGCCGACTTCGACTGTTGACTGACAGAGACCGCCGACAGTTGAAGAGGGTCGTAATGTGTAATAGGCAGACATCTATCCAGACCATCACACAGGAATTCCAGACTGCATCAGGATCCATTGCAAGTACTATGGCAGTTAGGCGGGAGATGAGAAAACTTGGATTTCATGGTCGAGCGGCTGCTCATAAGCCACACATCACACCAGTACATGCCAAACGACGCCTCGCGTGATGTAAGGAGCGTAAACATTGGACGATTGAAGAATCACGATACACAACGTGACGATCCGATGGTAGGGTGTGGGTATGGCGAATGTCTGGTGAACGTCATCTGCCAGCGTGTGTAGTGCCAACAGTAAAATTCGGAGGCGGTGGTGATATGGTGTGGTCGTGTTTTTCATGGACACTATCACAGTATGTAACCTCCCCCTCACTTATCGACCTTAATGACAGTGAAAAATTAAACCGCGTGTACCTAATGGAAATTTGGGAAAAGCAATCGTCACCGAAGTTAATCTGTCGGTAAAGAGGGAGGAAGGGGCTACACCTAAATGAAAGGAAAAATGCTAATGAAACAGGTGGAAATTAATTTTGAAAAGGGGTAAAGTTAATAAAGAAAGTAAATGTGCGGTTGTTACGTTAACAATTAACTAGCGGTAATTAGATATTTGAGATTTGGGGGAAATTACAGTCGCCAGTCCTAAGGACAATTACTATAGTAACTGAAAAAGAAAGGTTATTACACATATAATTAGCACTAGAAGCGTGGCAACTGAAGGTTGACACGTGCAGTGTGAAAACTGAAAGTTTGTCAGAAGTAATAAATTTCGCTACACTCTGACTTAATTTAGCAAAAGAATTAATAAAACCAGAAAATTGAAAGTTAATTTAGTGACTGAAATTAATAGTGAGCTTTGTTTCTGAAGCACATCGAAATTCAGTAAAATACGGTGAGTCTTGGGCTACCTCAACAATCATTTCAATAGCTACTTGATTCTACGCAATTTAGAAATAATAGATTTAACTTTGAACTCGAATTAAATGATTCTGAACAATTAACAGTAGTAAAATTTAGTACGAACCAAGCTGAGCTGCAGTCACAGGTAAGCTAAAATATGCTAACAAAACTCGCACTCTTGATTTGTGCTTTTGTAATCTAAATATTGTAGCCAGCTATGAATACTTTAACTGAACTTTGAAATTAAAGCTGTGAAATCGAATTATATTACTTTAATGCTGGCGTTTGAATTTCGACACTCGGGTTCATTTCGGAAAAGGAAGGGACCCTGCTTGGCAATGCAATTGAGACAATGAGCAACAAAGGTTCATGCTAAGTTGCTGTAATTTTGTGATGCAACAATTTTAAAAGCTGAGGTCTCCCATACAGTTTTAAAACTTTACGTGCTTCCAGTCTTCCTTGTTGGTTGATTGAAGGTTTGAAGCTGTCGATCGAGGAGGTGGCGACAGTCATTCATTGTCGGCCGTCGCTGTTGCAGAAGCTGGATGTTGGCGCTCCTTCTTCTGGACACGGTCACCAGTCGAAACGGGCTCTTGATGTGCGCCAGCTAATGCTTCCCATCCGCGACACCGTGTCTGAAACTATTATAGCAATTCGAGCGCAATTACATGCTGCCAAACCCCGAAAGCGCGGCAACTCGCGGGAGCGTCACACAACACACCTGCTCCACTGCACTACTCCAGCCAGACTCTCCTCTGCCCGCGCTCCACGCGACAGAGTTAACACTACCAAAGATCCTAAACACTCTGGTTCTCCACACGACCTATCGACGTATTCGTTCGATAGCATAGTTTTCCCTAGACAAGACCCAGCGTAAAAATACAAATAATATTTACAAAACAACCAATTATACATCGACATAAATGCATAAATAAATAAATAAATAAATAAATATATATACAAACAGCAAAACAATTACAATATATAAAGAGACAGAAATGTCGTATCTTGAGGTAACAAAACAAGGAAAAAAATTATAGTACAATAGATGGAAATAGGAGGATATGCATTTCCGGCGTTGCAAGTACCGACCTACGTTGATGTTTTAAGCACCTTCTTGCTTCCCACTGTTAAAGAGCAAGTCGGGGATGGTGATTGAATCTTTCAACACGATAGAGAACCTGTTCGTAATGCATGGCCTGTTGCGGAGTGGTTACACGACAGTGACATTCCTGTAATGGACTGGACTGCACAGAACACTTTTGGGATGTTTTGGAAAGCCAACTTCGTGCCAGGGCTCACCGACCGACATCGATACCTCACCTCAGTGCATCACTGTGTGAAGAATGGGCTGCCATTCCCCAAGAAACCTTCCAGCACCTGATTGAACGTATGCCTGCAAGAGTGGAAGCTGTCATGGCCAACACCAAATTGAATTCCAGCATTATCGATGGAGATCGCCACGAACTTGTAAGTTATTTTCACCCAAGTGTCCGGTACTTTTGATCACATAGTGTAGTAGGTGAATAAAATTTTGTATTCCACATCCTTGTGCTGCCGAGCTAAGTTTCATGTTCAGCATGCGTTTACTCTACGAAATATAAAAATCCGAAGTTAATATTTCTTTCGTGTCGTTACTTTCGCGCCCAACTTTAATTCAAATTGTCTAGCATTGTTATCCAGAATTGGATGATGAAATAGACTTTGTTTAGCGGCTCAGACCATGATCTTTCTATGAGTCGAATATGGAGAGTTTTATAGACCACTGATTTCTGCAAAATCAGGTCTAAAATACTGCATTTTTGACCTCTTTACTAAATCTTCAAATTTGCTTTTAATTCATTCAGTATTGGAAAGCGGTAGATAAATGAAACTCTATACTTAAGAACCTTGTGTTGTTAGATTACTACTACGTTACCTTAGTCCTTGAGATACAAGAAGCCAAGCTCTGAAACTTTTTGAACGCTAGTTTTTTGGGTCAATTTTGCCCAGAATTCCAGGCTGAATATTACTTGTTAATAATTTTTATTATTATTGTTAAAAGAACGCATGAAGCTGTGAAAGTTAAATATCTCAGCCAGTATTGCTTCGACGAACTTTAAACTTTACCAATATTCATTATTGAGATGTGCAAATGTTCACATTTCGTCGAAATCCTTGAAGATCAAGGTGGAATATGTTCCGAATTAGGCGATCTGACATGGAATAGCCCATGTAAAACTCTTTACTTTCGTAGACACAAGGCAGTCAATGTGTAAGACTAAACGGTCCTTCACATCATAATTTAACTCCGCCCTATATCTTATGGCCTATGGATAGCAACTTTTGCGCTCAGTACACTAAGAACTGCGAAAAATTAAAATGTACATCTAAAGTTGGCCATATCCAGGCTTCCTGTGGAACAATAAACCTACATTAAACACAAAGTACGGAAGAAACATTAATCAAACTTTTCAAAGTATTAGCATTGAGTTTGTTGCTGTACAGCGTAATTTTTGCCACCGTGTACAAACTCTAGGGATTGATTCATGAGAGGATGTGGAACAAAAAATGTCTAATGAAATTATGTTCGGAAATGCATGGTTTCCATGGTAGAGACCATTTATTCAGTCATATATTGTTAAAGAGACAGCGATCTAATGCGAGCTGTACCATACATTCACAGTTACAGTACGTGTTGACAGGGTTCCCATGTGTCTCAACGCATGCGTGTACGCGCCGTAGCATTTCTGTCTCACACGCTCGCATCGGTCAGGTTGTATCCGAACAGTGTCCAAAGCAGCATGAATACGCTGCTCCAATGTCTCCACCTGTGGAGTGGGCTCTGCATACACAATACTTCTGAGATTGTCCATGACCAGAAATCGCATGGGTTGAGATTCAGTGAACGAGCAGTCCTTGCAACTGGACCCCCTCGTCCGATCCACTGACCAGGGAAGACACGATTGAGATGCGTCCGGACATTAACGGCGAAGTAGACTGTAGCACCATCATGTAGCAGCCACATAACCCTTCGAATCATCAATGGCACTTCTTACAGCAGAGGAGGCAAAGTCACCCGCAGAAAACGCTGATAGTTCCGACCTGTTACGCGACGTGGATCCAAAAATACGGTGGCCAGTTATACTGGCTTACATATTGCGGCTGCACCGATACCGATGATTCACTGTCACCATACCGTGGGGATTCTGAACACTATCCCAGAGATGGCTATTATGATACCACTTCGCGTACAGATGGCCTCATCTGTAAGTAGGATGGATGACACAAATCCCAGAATCGTGGTTGCCTGATAAAGAAATCGGTGACAAAACTGCACCCGATACCGAAAGTCTGTCGCTAGTAAGCCCTGCCCAAGCTTTAAGGGTAGTAACCACTGTCACTGAGAATGTTCCACACGTTCGTCTGGCTTACCCTGTATTGGCAGGCCAACTGCCTGGTACTGTGACGTCGGTTGTCTTCCACAGTTCTAATCACATTTTCATCCAAGTCTGGTGTCCAAACATTTCGGACACATCCGTCATGGTTTCCTGCTTCCTGAAGCGACCCTGTCTCTGACAACAGCGAAACACTGTTGCAGACATTGAATGCTGTGGTTGTTGTCCCTGACACAAACTTGCTACCCACAACCCCTTGCCGTTTGCTTTTCCGTAAGAGACATTAAAAGCAAGGGTGGTAACACTAAGAGTAGAGAGCGGATGGGTGGAAAGAATATACTGAAAGTCTCTACGAGGGGGGAAGATCTGTCTGATGTGATAGAAGAAGATACAGGAGTCGATTTAGAAGAGATAGAGGATCCAGAATCAGAATTTAAAAGAGCTTTGGAGGACTTAATATCAAATAAGGCAGCTGAAGGCATCATGAAATATTGCAAAAAATTCATCGCATCTGCAGACCCTATCGAATTGAAAATTATAACACAGAAGGGATAGATAATATTCCATCAGAATTTCTAAACTCTTATGGGAAGTGACAACAAAACGACTATTCATGTTGGCGTGTAGAATGTATGAGTCTGGCGACATATTATCTGACTTTCGGAAAAATATTATCCACAAAATTACGAAGACTGCAAGAGCTGGCAATTGCGAGAATTATCGCACAGTCAACTTAACACCTCTTGCATCGAAGTTGCTGACAAGAATGATATACAGAAGAGTGGAAAAGAAAATTGAGGATGTGTTAGATGACGATCAGTTTGGCTTTAGAAAAGGTAAAGGTACGAGAGAAGCAATGGTGATGTTGCGGTTGATAATGGAAGGGAGACAAGAAAAATCAACACAAGTTCATAGGATTTGTCGACCTGGAAAAAGTGTTCGACAATGTAAAATGGTGCAAGATTTTCGAAATTCTAAGAAAAATAGGAGTAATTTATAGGGAGAGATGGTATTATACAATGTGTACTAGAGCGAAGAGGGAATAATAAGAGTGGACGACTAAGAACGAAGAGCTCGGATTTAAGAGGGTGTAAGACAGGGACGTGGCCTTTCGCCCCTACTGTTCAATCTGTACGTCGAAGAAGCAATGATGAAAAAAAAAAGAAAGCTTCATGAGTGGAATTAAAATTCAAGGTGAAAGGATATCAATGATACGATTCGCTGGTGACATTACTGTCCTGAGTGAAAGTGAAGAAGAATTATATAATCTGCTGAATGAAACGAACAATCTAATGAGTACAGAATAAGTACTGAGAGTAAATAGAAGAAAGACGAAAGTAATGAGAAGTAGCAGAAATGAGAACAGCGAGAAACGTAACAACAGCGTTGATGGTCACGAAGTAGACGAAGTTAAGAATTCTGCTGCCTAGGCAGTAAAATAACCTATGACGGACGGAGCAAGGAGGACATCAAAAACAGTCTAGCATTGGCATAAAGGGCATTCTTGGCCAAGATAAGTCTACTAGTATCAAACATAGGCCTTAATTTGAGGAAGAAATTTCGGTAATATACGTCTGGAGTACAGCATTGTATGATAGTGAAACATGGACTGTGGGAAAACCGGAACAGAATAGAATCGAAGCATTTGAAATCTCGTGGTGCAGACGAATGTTGAGAATTAGGTGGACTTACAACGTAAGGAATGATGAGGTTCTGTGCAGAATCGGAGAGGAAAGGAATATGTGGAAAACACTGATAAGAATAAGGGAAAGGATGATAGGTTCAAAATGGTTCAAATGGCTCTGAGCACTATGGGACTCAACTGCTGAGGTCATTAGTCCCCTAGAACTTAGAACTAGTTAAACCTAACTAACCTAAGGACATCACAAACATCCATGCCCGAGGCAGGATTCGAACCTGCGACCGTAGCGGTCTTGCGGTTCCAGACTGCAGCGCCTTTAACCGCACGGCCACTTCGGCCGGCTAAAGGATGATAGGACGTCTGTTGAGACATGAGGGAATCACTTCCATGGTACTAGAGGGATCTGTAAAGGACAAAAGGTGTACAGGAAGACAGAGATTGGAATACATCCAGCAGATAATTGAGGACGTTGGTTGCAAGAGCTACTCTGAGATGAAGAGTTGGCACAGGAGAGGAATTCGTAGCGGGCAGCATCAAACTAGTCAGAAGACTGATAAGCCAAAAAAAAGTAAACAACATGTCGGCAAACTCTCGTTTCGAATATGGAACCATTGTATACAATACTGTATGACATCAACTACAAGGCGAGTCAGCAGGAGAAGTGAGTAGGACACGACATTACAAATTACGATGGCAGGAGAGGGTGTTACATGACATATTAGGAACAGTACCACCCTCTAGGAGAAAATCATGCATACTGTAACTGTGGCTGCATGGTGCAGTGCGTATTAGACCACAGTCTCTATAACAAAGTATGACTGAATAAATGGCCTCTAGCATGGAAACGATGCATTTTCGGACATTTTGATTAGACTCTTTTAATCCGCATCCTCTCGTCGATCAATCCCTAGAGTTTGTACACGGCGGAAAAAAATACCCTGCATATTATTAAATGTTGGATCCTATCATCAGTGATGTTCCTCCCATTTGTAGTGGACCATAAAATGAATATCAATATTGGGCAAGAACTAAATCTTGAACCCACTACAAATACAACTGAAAAATACCGACTGAAATGAAAAGACCATATCCAGTTTATGTCTAATAATAGGATAACAAATGCCGCAACAAAATGCAATCCAGCTGCAAAGAGAAGCGTTGTATGCGTTATAAAGTGATGGTGTGAACAATCCTTGAAGATGATGATGGTGAATGATAAACTATACGTACACGTCCATCAAGGGACCCGAAACCCTCCTTATACCTCAATGCGCTTTCATATCTGGCTCCAGCATATTCCTTGAGTTGCTGTAGATTCAGAAAATCATGATCACCGATAAGCTGGTTTTCGCTTCAGCAGTTATTTTCACCCTTTCAATCGCGAACTGCAAGTGGAGATTAGCGCTGGTCAACAGCCTGTTGCAACTGGAGTGTGAACCCTGTCAGTATAACTGTTGTCTCCATCCTCAGCTCTTGCAAGTTGCTATTAGCAGAGCCAAGGCAGAAATATTGTATCAGAAGCTATCATAATTATACTATCCGCAGCTTTTATTGACACAGTATTTTACAAAAATAGACGGACATAGGAGGTCAAAACACGGATAGGCCAAATGAAGTCCAATAATTACGGAAATTCAATAAACAGGCTGCATGTTACTCTATAGAGTCATTCTCTGTCTGGTGTGTGTTCTACTACCGCTACAGCAGCTTTGACTTATAAGCTCCATTTGATGATTTACATGTATAGGAGTGATGTTCCCAAGAATAGGAGTCTTATAGAGGGGCCATTCATGTTGGCTCCCCGACTGTCATTTGAATTCAAAAGTGAAGTTTCCACTTTAGGTTACTAACAGAACTGTATATCCTTGCATGCTGCAACTCTTAATTGCGCAGCGCGTGTGGCCATCCGCTGGAGTTTAGCTGCTGCATCTTTATTCATAGATCACGAAAGTGACACCACGCTGTCTATGGAACAGTCGCGCCGCACGTCGAAACCTCTCACCGTTAGGAGGCTTCTGCGTGACCCTGAGCGGATCGGTGGATGGAAAGTTTCGCAGCCAGCCGGTGTGGCCGAGCGTTTCTAGGCGCTTCTGTCTGGAACCGCGCGGCTGCTACGGTCGCAAGTTCGAATCCTGCCTCGGGCATGGATGTGTGTGATGTCCTTAGGTTAGTTAGGTTTAAGTAGTTCTAAGTTCTAGGGGACTGATGACCTCAGATGTTAAGTCCCATAGTGCTCAGAGCCATTTGAAACATTTGAACCACATTTTCGCAGCAGGTACGTCACGAAACGGCATGTCCTGTTTTGTAGGCGCTAAAGGCGTCTTCCATGCGTCTCTGCCACGTTGTCCTGCAAAAGTACATCGCACTCAAAGATTATATCCCACATGCCGTTTCCTCGGTAAGTCACCCGTCGATAGTTACCCTCCAGGTACGCGGTTGTGCAGCCCAAAGGCATAGGTCTTATAGAGGTGACGATGGCTTGTGTTTTGCTCCCGTCAAAACTCAGGTAACACTTCATTCCCCAATTTTTGAGGTTGTCGCAAAGGGAACATTTCAGACAACATTACAGATGAGGGGCGTTGAGATTCCTGGAGAAGAGCGCAGAATCATCAGCATGGAGGGTCAAATTCTCGGATCTGTCCTCAGCATGACAGTGGTATGTAGGAAGTACAGGAGCGGACTGAGTTCAGAACACTGTAGTACATCGGCCCTGACTTAGAAGAACCATTTAATGAAGTGCACGTGTGGGGCTGGTAGCATCAAGAACAGGAACTCGTGATCTATAGAGTCAAACGCTCTCGTCTAGGAATACCGCCCCTCCCAAGTATTGCTGACGGAGAAGTCCATCGTCTGCCGGCCCCTAGAAAGGCTCGCGTGGTCTGGAGGGCGGATCTTGACTGATGGCTTCATTGGCTGCAGACCATGCTGGCTCACTTTGTCAGCCACACCTACTACAGAAAGCGCCTGACAGGAATTCGGCGACTATTTGGTGGTGGAATTCCTGTTATACTATCACAAGTATGATTTCCTAGAACGTATGAGAGCATTTTGAAAGCTCGGTGCTTCTCACTCTCTCATCTACCAGAGCATCGAATTGGCCTCTTTCTTCCGGTTTGATTGTACTGTCTGATTTCCTTGCCAGTCCTGAATGCCGTTTGGGTATTATCGCTATTCTTCCTTCATCTTAGTTCCTCTCGCTGATCTCTTTTATTCCTAGCGACATGCAAGAAATTATCAGTATGTTCCAAAATCGTTTCGCTTCGCACATTTGTCAACGGGGGCGTCCCTCAGGCTTCCTCTTGGCAGTCAGTCTTTAAGGAAATCCGTTGCTTTCAACCGGTGGAGACTTTTAGTCAGGTTAATCCAGTCGGTTTGTTTTAATACTATACCTGAGAAACTTGCAAATCCCTTTGTCCGGCCCTTTGTCCAAGCTTACGACCACTCTGTGGTGCCTAAAGAGCTCTATTAACGAGATTGCTCCTCTGTTAATAAGCAGACCACCCACTAGAATTAAATGTTGCAACAAGGCTACGTGAGACCTTCTGATGTGAGTCAGCTAGGGTGAGAATATCGATTCCGTTCCTGGAACCTGCTCATTAATTACTGGGAATTGTAATCTTGAGTATGGGCTGTGTTATCTACCACACAGAGGTGCTCACTACTACTATACTGGTGTAAAATTGTATATCAAGAGATCATATTGTCGTCATTTCCATCTTTCTCTTACTTCCCAAATAAAAGAAGCGAAAGGCTAATGGCAATAAACAAACTGCCTTCAATTAGCTGCATAGACGGTACATACCTCCAGGAGATTGTATTGTATTTCAAGTTTATCAGGGTGGCTTCAAGTATAGGGTTTTCTCATAATTTTAAGAGAGTCTAGAGCTACTAATAGATGTTGGATATCTTCCCTTGTTGAAGGAACTCTTCCAGTATTTATTCGAGTTACTAAGGAAAACTGGACAGAGATTCTAACTGGCACTCTGTCTTGGATGTCAGTTGATGCATGTTATGGGGAAAGATATTCCTGCTTGGGGAACATCGGCGTCCGATGTTTCTGTGTATCCTTCGTTGTCTCACAAGTAGGGGAAGAAGACATAAATGTAAAATATACGATCATATAACCCGACTGGGAAATGATAAGATACCATAGGTTTATTGGGAGTTTTAATTTCAGGTGGAGAGAGCGTGCAATCTATGGGATTTCTCGCGTCTAGAATAGAACCCTGTACTAGTGTCCAACCTCCCACTTCTGCGAAAGCAGCCATAGTCTGAATTAGGTGACATTTGATAGATAGCGGGTTAGACAGTTACTGTCAGCAATACGCAAATAGAAGCCTAGCATTATCGCCACACACTGTGCCACCACTTTCGCTGCACTAAACATTGTGCCTGCCATTTGTTAGATGGGCGATGGAAGTAGACGAAAGAGGGCACAAGGCAGACACTATAGAAATCTATACCACACATAAGCTTCAGAATGTGTATTTGATTGTTATAGGAGGCAGAGGCTTTAAACTTCATACTAGTTACGAGTTAAATATTGACAGAATTGCAAAAGAACCCCAACTTGCAAGACCCATAAGTATCAAACACACAGGGGACCACATTCTAGTGGCCGAAATTCTGGGGAGACCATTTATTAATAATAATAATAATAATAATAATAATAATAGGGTGTCCTAGATAAAGTCGGCGCGCCCCACGCCCGAGATAAAAGTAACAATGAACTAACAAAAAGGAATAGATAATAGCATCGCTAAAATTTTGTAGTTCCTTGTTTATAAGAGATGCTGTAAGTAGCCTTGGACATCCAGGCATCGCTGACTTCGTTTGGTGATGTTACCAGCAACATGCTATAATTCTGCAGGCATGGTGTTAATTTGTTTAACAACGTTCCATTTTTAAGATTGTCTACTGTGCGAGGATTGCTTTTTAGTGTGTCCCTTAAATAAAAATCGCAGGATGCTAAGTCCGAGGACCTTGGTGGATAGAAGCCACTACTGACAAATCTGTCTTCATTGAAGGCGTTGGTGACGTGGGCTATACTTTGGTTGGATACGTGAGCGGTTGCTCCATTTTGTTGGAATACTGCATACAGCTTCTCTGCATTTGTTAATTGTGTAGAGAAAGAGTCAAAGACCTCTAGACATCTGGCACTGTTTAAGGTGTAATTGAAAAATATGGGCTCGATAATGTGCATGTTGGACAAAGCACACCAAACTCTTATCTCCTCTCAATGGAGCGATTCTACATGCAAGATATGTGTGTTGTCATGCGACCAGTATCTGGGAGTTTTCATATCATGACGAATGAAACCGGGCTTCATCTGACATGAAGTAAAGCAAGGAGTCCAAGTAACCGTTAGTAATTGACGCTAACAGCCAGTTACATTAAAGAACTCTTTTTCCCCGATCCTACAATTTCAACTCTTGCACTACACTCACACGATAGGCTTTTAATTTCGTTTCTTTTAGTACACGCTGTACCACCAACCTGCTGCGATAACTTCCTTACCGACGTGTGGGGATTTCTCGTAAGGTCCATTCGAATTCTGTCTATACTTTCAGAGGTCCTCAGTGTCAATTGCCTATTCCTCTGCACATTATGATCGGATCCTACAGCCTTTCATTTCTTGTACAGGACTTAAATAGTGCCGGTAGTGAGTAGTTTCGCACTAGGACACTTCGCTTGAAATAGTTCTTTACATTCCTTGTTGGAGCCTGTCTTTATGTCACACTCCATAATATCAGTTCGCTGTTTTAATGCAAACTGCCACATTTCTGTAACAACTCAGCAATATGAGCATCTCACAACAACTGACACACGAACACACAACTGCGCAAAACTTTCTTATAAAACTTTGGAGTCATGTTGCCATTTCACAGGCAGTTTGACGAGTAGTGATTAGCCGGTACTCGAGGCGTGTCGGTTTTATGTGGGACGCCCTGTAATACAGACACTCAATTTTATCAACAAACGAACTGGTAGCCTGGGCGTTTGAGCTTTGTTGCTTGTAGAACAAGTTAACTCGAAGATCTTTCTTCTTTCCGAATCTTTCGGTGACGTCATCACACTATATGTGTCGACTTTCAGTTACTCGCAGTATTGGTTTTTCAACAGGGACACAAGCAAGATCTATAGGAGAACGTGGGCCATACTGCTCCTCAAATTATTCCTAAGCGTTTAAGAGAAGAAGCGCTTGTTGTAGGAACGGTAGCAATTAGATAAAATGATTTGAAAGCTTCTGGAAGAAATAGGATCATTTCATTCTCAGTCATTATTTTGATTACCTCTTCCAAACTGACAGAGTGAAATATTTATTTATAATGGGGAGAAAATAGAGTTTTCAGTTCCATACGCAACTGCGAGCTACTGAAGAACGCAACATATCGAGAATGAGATTTTCACTCTGCAGCGGAGTGTGCGCTGATATGAAACTTCCTGGCAGATTAAAACTGTGTGCCGGACCGAGACTGAAACTCGGGACCTTTGCCTTTCTCGGGCAAGTGCTCTACCAACTGAGCTACCCAAGCACGACTCACGCCCCCGTCTTCACAGCTTCACTTCTGCCAGTACCTCGTCTCCTACCTTCCAAACTTTACAGAAGCTCTCCTCCGAACCTTGCAGAACTAGCACTCCTGAAAGAAAGGATATTGCGGAGACATGGCTTAGCCACAGTCAGTGGGATGTTTCCAGAATGAGATTTCCACTCTGCAGCGAAGTGTGCGCTGATATGAAACTTCCTGGCAGAATAAAACTGTGTGCCGGACTGAGACTCGAACTCGGGAGCGAGTCTCGGCACGGAACACAGTTTTAATCTGCCAGGAAGTTTCAACGCAACATATGTTTGTAATAATGAATCCACACCGTCTACAGGGAATTGCTGAGAATAATATCGCCTAATTTAAGGAACAGCAGTTTGTCACAATATGAAAATCTTATTTTTAGTTATGTTTCAAAATTATAACTTGTTGAACACCTGTTTGTATTTTGACATCAATGGACTGCCAATGTATTCATCCATCTCTTCAGCTCTGTTCAAGGATGATTCACGTTGAGAATCAGTCATGGAATTTAAGAAATAGATCAGTTTATCTTCATTTCTTAAGTTTTTCTTGTGAGCTGTGCATTCTGAGACAGCATTGTTGCAAAACTGTGCATCATTGGTTTTTTTTAATGAAGAATGTTGTAAAGCAGTTATCTTTAAAAATGGGGTTTGAAAAACAGAGAGAAGAAAAACAAAGTCCTGGAGGATATTTTTGAAACCACATGTTTCCCTTATAGTCGTTGTACCAAATTCTGGACCGTCAATTATTTCATTTAAAACCTCAATTAGCGGTTTTCGAAAATGTCAGATATTATTCTGGCGTTACAGTTCCATCTCGATTCAATATTTAAAGGAATGCGTTTCAGCTTACCGACACTACTGTCCAGAATTGCTGTGCGTTTGGAAGACCTGTGGAAGAAAGCAGAAATACCGTAAAGCGTTGAGAAATAAATCCTTTATGGTTTTGTACAAGGACAGTTGCTATTCCAGTATAAGAATCAGAACTTAAAAGAGCTTCGGAAGACTTAAGATCAAATAAGGAAGTGTCAACAAAACGACTATTGACGTTGGTGTGTAGAATGTATAAGACTGGCGATAGGCCTATAGAAACAGACTTTCGGAAAAACATCATCCACACAATTCCGAAGATAGAAACAGCTGACAAGTGCGAGAAATATCGCACAATCAGCTTAACAGTTCATGCATTGAAGCTGCTGACATCTAGATCTACATGCTTGATTCGAAAGTCACCGATGTGTGTGGTGGAGGGTACCCAGTAATACTATTAGTCATTTTCTTTACTGTTTCTCTCGCAATCAGAGCGGAAAATGATTACCTACACGCCCCTGTACAAGCCCTAACTTAACTTATCTTTGTTGTTCTTGCGCGAAATGTATGTTGGCATTAGTAGACTCGTTCTGCAGACAATTTGAAATGCCGGCTCTCAACAGGAATTGGTGACACGTGGTGTCCTTTACGGATGGACCGCACTGTAATAAAATGCCCCCGATAAACCGAATTCGACCATTTGTCTTCCCCACTACAGTCCTTTAAGTGCTCGTTTTATTTCATATCACTTTGCAACGTTACGGCTAGACACTTGGTCTGAAACGGCAGGAAGTGTAGGAGTGTGAGGAGAGGAAGATTCTGTTTTAAAGGACAAATTTAACTTCATCGTTTACTAGCAGAAACCAAAACTGAACTTCAATCTGGTTGATCACAACAGTTAGATCTCCAACTACATTTATAACATCTGGCTGTGAGACACCAAATCTTTAATCTTATAACTGATATCAAAACATATGGCTGTAATATCTCGTGTATCAAAACAACAAATAACAAATTCAGACATACATATAATTTCAGTGCACAGTGGTACATGAAAGAAGGCAACTTAGTGCTAATGGCCAATATTAAAATTCTAAATATTAAGCCAAATGTATCAGCAAACTCTTTAAAGTGAATATTCACGGAAAATTTTACACCAAAACATACTTGGCTTATACATAAGCTCCGTTGGGACATACCGAAATGACTACATACATTGGTGCAGCTGGCGGGCTAAACTTAATGTATTCACAGAAAACTCTACACATGAACATGCATGGCATGTACTTTAGTTCACTTGCATACATTGGCGTAGCTGGCGCACTAATTCTTACATATGCACAGAAAACCCTACAGGAGAACAGACGTGACATGTACGCTAGTTAACTTAAGACACACGAAAATCATGTCTCAATAAGTTACGGGGTTATTATAAATGACTGAAGCGGTATCATAGAGTACTGTAGCTACGTTATTTGATATATGGTCACAGGTCTTTGAACACACATAAAAGTTTGAAAAAGTTATTTTGACATTTTACATGTGTTCCATATGTGCCCCTACTGATTCTGGTGATATCAACTCGATAATCAATTTTTTCCCACATTCAGCGCATTCCCTATCAATCTGTTCAAAAGCGATGTTGATGTGAGCTCGCAGTTCTGGTAGATTTGCTGATAGAAGAGACGTAAACACTGAATCTTTCGCATTACATCAATCAAAAAACTCGCGTAGTTAACATCGGGAGAGTATGGAGGCCACGACATGAACTGCTGCTAATCATCAACCCCACCATGACCAATCCATCAGTTTCTTACATTCCTGTTTAAGAATTCACTAACCACATGATAGGCCTGGGGTGGAGCATGACCCTTCTGGTAGATGAGGACCAAACTGTCTGTCTCCACTTGTGGCATGAGCCAGTTTTCCAGCATGTCCAGATATACGTGTAAAGGCCTTTTTGCAGAAGAAAAAGAGAAGATAAACCCCAAACCGTGAGACTGCACAGAGCGCATTCAGTTTTGGTGAATCTCGAATGTGCTGCACGATAGTGTGGGGATTCTCTGTCCCTCAGATTTGAATACTGTGGCTGTTCACTGTGGCATTCACAAAAAATGATGCTTCGTCGCTGAAGATGAGTTTCTCACAAAACCCATCCATATTCATAAACCGTTAGTTGCAGCTATACCGAAAATTCAAAGCGGCTGACTTTGTCATCGGGAGAAAGGGCTTGCAGCAATATCTGCAATCGGTAAGTCTTCACCATCACACGTTTCCTTAAGATCTTCTAAACGGTCGGTTGCGGCATGTTTCGCTCTCTCATTGCTCTGTTGATCACTGTGGGCTCCCTACGAAACTCGCTCACACGCGGTCAACCGTTTCTTCACTCACAGCATGCCTAGCCATTGATTTCCCCTTGCCGAATGGAGATGGCAGTTGGCATGTCTTTGGTGAACTGCGTTCTGAAGTTTCGTTTTACTGATCGTATCGTTCTGCTGGTGTGAATGGATTTCAAGCACAACATACGCGTGCTAGGCACCTCTCTTGCCAACCTGCCCGCTGCTGCGCTCTCGTGGCTGAAATATGATGCGCAGGTGCAATAATACAAAAGTTTTTGAATTTTTCTGTGTCAATACTGTGTTTTGTGACAATATGTCAATTTATGTAGCTACAGAGAATTTAAGAAATCGCTTCAGTCATTTATAATAGCCTTGTGTGATAGTTCGTAGCAGCACTTAAACATATGATTACAGAACAAATACTGGATTCGCATTCCGGAGGACGACGCTTCAAACCCGCGTCCGGCCATCCTGATTTATGTTTTCCGCGATCTTCCTAAATTGTTCAGGCAAATGATGGGATGTTTCCTTTGAAAGGTCACGGTCGACTTCCTTCCCCATGTTTCTCTAATCTGATGGGATCGATGACCTCGATGTTTGGTCCCCTCTCCATCCAACCAACACGATAACTCACACTTAACACTAATTTTAATAGCGAAAGAGAGGGGAACTTATCATGACAGGCCCCCTGATGTGTACGAGAGACCAACGAACTGACAAATACAATTTACTAGACTCATACTCATAAATTAAGGATAATGCTGATACATGGTGAAGCAACGCTCTGCTGGGCGGTTTGCCGGTTTAAATCACCTCGGGGTATGACCATGCGATGCATTTGACCTGCGGTCGTCGCACGGTGGCGCTGGCAGCAGTCCACATACGCAGAGGTGTGTTGGTGCATGTCAGAGCACGGTGCAGCGAGTATGCAGACGTTTCAGACGTGCTAATGGTGACTGTGTGTTGAAAATGGCTCAAAGAACACATACTGATGACGTCATGAGAAGTAGAACACTAGGGCGACTGGACGCTCATCAAACACACCAGGTCGTACCACGGGCCATCCATGTGACACAAAGTGTGATCTCAAGAGTATGGCAATCATTCCAGCAGACAGGAAACGTGTTCAGGTGCTACGGTATGGGACGTCCACAGTGTACAATATCACAAGAAGACCCATATCTCACCATCCGTGCCCGCACACGGCCACGGAGTACTGCAGGTAGCCTTGTTCAGGACCTTACCGCAGCCACTGGAACAGTGGTCTCCAGACACACAGTCTACAGACGACTGAACATAAATGGTTTATTCGCCCGGAGACATGCAGGATGCATTCTACTGACCTCTGGTCACAGGAGAGCCTGTAAAGACTGGTGTCAAGAACACAGTACATGGTCATTGGAACAGTGGTCCCAGGTTATGTTCACTTACGAGTCCAGGTGTAGTCTGAACAGTGATTGTCGCCGGGTTTTCATCTGGCGTGAACCAGGAACCAGATACCAACCCGTTAATGCCCTTGAAAGGGACCTGTATGGAGGTCGTGGTTTGATGGAGAAGATGGGATTATGATTGATGCACGTACACCCCTGCATGTCTTTGACAGAGAAACTGTAACAGGTCAGGTGTGTTGGGACGTAATTTTGTACCAGTATGTTCGAGTTTTCATGGGTGCAGTGGGTCCCATCTTCCTCCTGATGGATGATAACGCACGGCCCCACTGAGCTGCCATTGTGGAGGAGTACCTTGAAACAGATATCAGGCGAATGGAATGCCTACTTGTTTCCAGACGTAAACCTCATCAAGCACGTCTGGGATGCTCTCGGTCGTCGTATCACTGCACGTCTTCAAGCCCCTTGTACACTTCAGATGCTCCGACAGGCAGTGGTGCAAGAATGGGATGCTATACCCCAGCAGCTGCTCGACCACCTGATCCAGAGTATACCAACCCGTTGTGCGGCCTGTGTACATGTGCACATGTTCATGGTGATCATATTCCATATTGATGTCGGGGTACATGCGCAGGAAAGAATGGAGTTTTGTAGCACATGTGTTTCGGGACGGTTTTCTCAACTTATCACCAATGCTGTGGACTTACAGATCAGTGTCGTATGTGTTCCCTATGTGCCTATGCTATTAGCGCCAGTTTTGTGTAGTGCCACGTTGTGAGGCATCACTTTCTGCAATTATCCTTAATTTATGAGCATGAGTGTAGATACTAACTCACGTGCGGTAGGCAACACCAACATAACTCCATGAACGAAACGAGCATGGCATAGAAGAGAGCTAAAATCCCGAAGACAATACGATGCCGTGCAAAGCATAGTGATCGACAGACAAACGTCGCCCGCACTCATGGAGGCAGCTTCATCTGAGCACAACTCTAATGTTCCCCAAGGGTTGTACTGCAGACACACAGCAGTGAGAAAATGACAACTGGCAGCTCACATTCGTTGCTGCAGAACCCACAACATCCACGTGGGCCTGGTAGGCGACGTCGGGGTAAAGGCAGGCCAACAACCTGTTCTTGATGCCTGTTACCCCGTAGCGTCCATGTGGCTACGGTCTTCGGTGATTGACACTGGGAAGTGGCAGAAAAATGGCTCTGAGCACTAAGGGACTTAACTTCTGAGGTCATCAGTCCTCTAGAGCTTAGAACTACTTAAACCTAACTAACCTAATGACATCACACACATCCATGCCCGAGGCAGGATTCGAACCTGCGACCGTAGCGGTCGCGCGTTTCCAGACTGTAGCGCCTAGAACCGCTTGGCCACACCGGCCGGCGATATGGAGGGTTCTTTAACTGACAAGCAAAACATGGGATTATTGCAAACTCGTGCTAACAATCACTAGCCTAACCCCGCAATTGCTTTGCGCTATACTTACAAATTTTACCTCAAATACCATTTTCAACCGTAGTTAAGCCATCTAAATCTCTCCTGGCTACATTAATGAAATCAGGCCTTGAGTTTGATAAGATCTGCCATCACTGACCTGAGGGCAGCGTGACACGTCTTCTGTCTCCGAGCTCTCGACCGACACTACTACTTCCACTCTCGCAGACAGACCTCGCCTCACAACAATGCTTAGAATCGCGCTGCCGTGTTTCGCCCGCAGATTGTTACTATCGATATCTGAGTGCTTACACAATGCAAACAATAGCGTTACGTTGGCTATATTGTTTTCAGGGTAATGGAGAGTTTTGACACACTCCTTACGTAGCCTCCCTGTCGCTTCTTTAAGAATTTGAACGGGACTTACGTACAAATAGGACAAAAGGAGCTATAAATTCTTAATTATGAAACTTGTGTATATATAAACACATGGGTTTAACAGTAAATATTGTTTTTACACAGAATGTAGTGAAGCATGTCTTGCTTACTAAAAATGTTCAAATATTTAAACAAAATGCATAAAGATGTAGCAGTTCTCTTAATGTTAGAAGTATTGTCCATTATTGGCTCAATTATCTTGTGACTGTTTTGTGAACCTTTTGAAAAAAGTAATTATGCACATTTTAATACATGAAAAATTTCAACCTTAGAAGTTTAGAAAAATAACAAGAAAAACATGTAGAATGTTATTGTTTAGTAAAAAGGGAATGTTCACTGCACAGAGAGTTTTGTTGTGTTTTGCACTTTGCACACTTGTAGAAACATGAGAGGAGAAGCACGTCGTAAACTGTGTGTAGAAGTGTGATTAGTGTCTATATCACTATCACCTCAACTTAGAAACGTAGAGTGTAGCAGAATCATGTACGGTGTGTACAGTGTATATCCCACTGACACCTTACTTGGAGAAACTGCATTTTTGGCGACGCAGCGGCTTGTATTGTCAGTGTCTTTTCACCAAGAGAGCACAGTGTAATTGTGGCTCTCGAAGGCAGAGCCCAGCATTTTTGACACAGAGGACGAACTGTGTCAGGTAGCTGCTGACGTTCATCTCGCCACTCTCCCGTCCCTGCATGTAGGCAATCCGCACGTGTTATATCAAGAGTACGCGATTAAGCTTAACACAGTACATACAGTAAAAAGTCAAAAGTGACCCACAAGTCCTGCATCTATGCTACTCATGAAGTTTTATGTAATACGGCACAAAGACAATTCGCGAAGGCAGAACGAACTATACCCAATTCCTGAAAGGAGCGAACATTTACTTTGTTGCTTTTAGGACATTGCCGATATAATTGATATGCTACGTGCACTGGTTCTGGGAAGACCATAGCTGAGACGAAACGGTTTTGATACAGATGAACTCTCCTGATAGAAGCATTCTGTAGCTGCGCTTTTTTCAGGTGAATTAGCAATCATGTGAACTGTAGCGCAGAAGATATTTGCATTATTTACAGGGACTGGCTGGAAGAGATCTAGAGTACAACTGAACATGAAACATTCTATGAGTAACGTATTAGTACTCATGGATTATTAACTTTTCATACACATGATTCATCTACTCTTCGTGTCTCTTAGGAGATTCATTCTCAGTGCTTTATCAATGCTTTAGTGTAATCGACAAACAAAATAAAGGGCGTTTCAATGTGAATGTGCGTGTTCTAAGCCTCTGTAGAATTAATTACATTCAACTTACACTTTTAAATAATACATCAAATGGAAGAGCAGCTGAAACAGTTTTTCTCACAAGTATTCAATGTGACCACCATTCGTCTGACACCGCTTCGGTTTGGGAGCACTTAACTGCTGTGGTCATCAGTACCCTAGAACTTAGAACTACTTAAACCTAACTAACCTAAGGACATCACACACATCCATGCCCGAGACAGGATTCGAACCGTAGCGGTCGCGCTGTTCCATACTGTAGCGCCTAGATCCGCTCGGCCAATCCTGCCGGCTGCTGTTTCCAAAGTCATGTGGCTCAGGGGGTAGCGGAGGCATATACACAAGATCCGTTTTGAATCCCCATATGTAAAAATTTCGTTGAGTCAGCTCGTGTGTGAACGTGGAGGTCATGCAAAACAAGATCTATCATTCGGCCCCTTGCGGCAAATCCAGCATTAAGGTACAACGTCGTTTAACCAATCGCGCACTGAGTTATGCCAATGAGGAGGCGCACCGTCCTGCTGCCAAATAAAGTTCTGTGGTTCGGCTTCTTCCAGTTGAGGAAAAGAGCCATAATTCTAGAGCATCAAGATAAGAAACACCAGTTATAGTTGGTTCACCGAAAAAGAAAGGCTCGTAAACTTTCCTCCGGGATACGGCACAGAAAAATTCACCTTAGGGTTGTCTCTTTCCAGCTATAGTATCTCGTGGGGACTTGTTGACCCCCAGATGCGCACTTTCCTTGTGTTCACATTTCGACTTAACTGAAATGTCGATTTATCACCGAAGACGACGCGATCCAGAAAATCTTCATTGCCATGCAGCAACGTTTCGTTTGCAAAGTTGGCACTTAAACCGTAGCCTGTAGGCTTTAGAGCTTGTAACAACTGGAAACGATAACGGCGTAGTTGTAAGCGTCTCCTTAAACGCCTCCGCACAGACGTCACTGGAACTGGTAATTCACGTCTAGCCTTCCGAACTGATTTCTTGAGGCTACGCGTGAAAGGCTCTCACTCATTCAACACGTTCTTCAATCACTCTTGGCTCATTCCATTCTATTCCCTTTGCGTACAGGTGCACAAACAAAACTGTTTGGGTTGCTCTTTCATTTACTGTATTATTATTTAAAATTGTAAGTTGAACGTAATAAATGCTACAAAACCTTAAAACCAATATACCCATTTTGGAACACACTGCATAGCTGCTGTGGTTTCTTTAGCTCCTCTTAATCAATTATCTCATGATAGCGAACACGTTATGAGTCACATCTACCATTACCGAAACATGTCTGTCTTCGAGTACAACTTTCTCGTTGTTGGGGCAGTCGTGAGAGTGAACTCTCGCTGTATTCTGCCTCCCCTGTAAATGGCAATATGGCTATGGTTCTTCCTTCCGCCCACCTTGCCCGTGATATATTCAACTGACAAAGTAATATACGAGCTCTGTGTTTACAGTTCCTTGCAGCGAGTACTCATTTTGTAAAGACTGTCGTTCCACTTTGTGTTGAGTCGTCTCACCCAGTTTCGTCTGATTGCACTCCGCATATTATTAAGAAGATGCAGTCCCTGCGAAAGTGAAGTGGCTCGTAGCGTAGTTCCTGGAGCGCACTTTCTCATAGACTGGCTCCATTCCCCAACAGGGTTTCTCCATCTCTGGGAAAACGTTTATTTTTTAAATTTACCTGCGTGCCATACGAGTCAAGAAATGTCTCCGGCAGTTTCTATGAGCTCTTGGTTTCTACTCGTTGTAGTTGTTACAAGTCATATTATTTCTGTAGAAAATGACTTCTTTTGTTCTTGAAGGAATATATGGAACACATAAATAATTTCAGATTAATCGATAGGCAGCCTAGATACACTGCCTACCATTAAAATTACAACACTATAATGAAATTTTACTTCTTGCACGGGGATCATGATGAGAATCTACGATTAAATCTGTACGTGATTTGCGGGAATACACGGTGGGATATTTAGAACACCAACCCACATCTGGTAGGAACTATGGATACTAAACCAACTGCGTATCGAGTCGAACAAAGGTTGAATATTGTTATGCTGCTTCATCTCAATGCTAGGTGTGACACTGACAATCAGAGCCCTGTAAGACTCTAGCGGCTATCAGCCGCCCGGTGGCTTGGTATCTGGTGAGCAGGAGATCTGGGTTCAAATCCTGACATTGGTCCAAATTTTCATTCGTCGCTTCAGTCTGCATATATACATCATATTTTTATGAATCCATCAGACTTAAACTCAGCACTTTGTTTATAAATAGTTAATTAAATACTATTTTGTCACGTAATGTTTTCAGTTTCCAGGCAGTAGTTGTTATTTTCAATTACTTGACATTATTTTCATTTACTATGCTATCTGAATGAGCGACGTGGTTGGTTGATTGATTTGTGGGAGAGGACCAAAGAGCAAGGTCATCGGTCCCATCGGATTAGGGAATGATGGGGAAGGAAGTCGGGGAACCATCCCTGCATTTACCTCAAGTGATTTAGGTAAATCAGGAAAAACATAAATTAGGACGCCTGGACGCGGATTTAAACCACAGTCCTTTCCGATGCGAGTCCAGCGCCACGTCGCTCGGTGAAAGACGTGATTGCAGCATGTTTGTCAGCTATGAATGTTGGCATTTGTTTGTAACTGAGCATGCAAATGCTATTGTGTAGTGAGACAGTGAATCATTACGTGACATAAAATACTTATTGTGCTCCTGTCCGTTAAGATCAATAAGGATGGGATTGTTTCGATTATTTGATTTTCGAAAAACACGAAAGTTTTGAAACTGATTTCATGAAATTCGGGGTTGATAAGTGGTCAAGGAGGTAAATTACGCGCTGTATATGAAAAGTTATGAAGCATATGGGAGTAGTCCCTTATTATGTCCCTTATTCTGGAAACAGAAGAGATTTGAGCGCACGAATCTCAAAGAGCGGTAATTCAGCTTTAGTTGCGTAAGGACTTATATCGTCCTGTGTTCTAGTAGTTTTTCTAAAATCTTTTACTTTACTACTGCTGAAAAACTGTGTAGTTCTGAAGCTTGTGAGATCCATTGTCAATGACATTCCGGAAGTTTTGGATGGTTTAATTAACTCTATGACTTTCTTTCAGTGGGCTAAAAAACTTCAGCTGGGAGTCTTATGCAGTGGTAGTTCAGAAACTTCGGATTAATGAGTGATAGTGAACTGTGTAGTACTGAGCGAGGATACGGAACTCGTAAAAATATCGTGTGAGCTTTTCAACTCGTCATGGACTATTTAAAGAAGCGGCTCTTTCGACAACAGGTCATGAGTTCTATACTTATGATGGATAGGAGTAAAAGGAAGTGCTGTGTGAGTGAACAGAATCGAACTATAATTGCAGTTGCAGAATAGCTACTGTGCAACTGTTTAGAGACGACGCCCCTAGGATTTGTAATTGCGCTTATAGCTGTACATAGATGAAGTTATCCTACTAGACAAAAATACTTAACAATAAACGACTTGTCTCGTGGGCGAATATCTTCGTGAGTAATTCCGAACCATAAAAAGTATTAATAACATACATGACATGTTCTAGTCAGCTGTCTTAATTTTTATTAATAAATACATTTGATTACGCAAGAAATAGATTAACTAAAACGTATCACATATAAAAGTCTTTTAAAATATGTTTGAGGCCTTTCCCGAAGGCGTGTTACCTCTTGCATCTTGCATCTTGTTGATCCTTGCAGCACTAAGAATAAGTCAACAAGATGAAAATTATACGAGCTTCGACTTTCGCGACCAGAGCGAGTTTCAGTCAGACTCTTTGAGAGGTTATGTCAACGTTAAAATACGATAAAACTACCGACATTTTGGCAGTTGCTGCTTACAGGGAATCTACGTGTAGTCAACTTGATAACTGCCTACAGTAGCAGAAACGATTAACGTGGTCACTGACTGAAATAAACTTTAGAGTTAAAATTAGTGTTCTCATTGGTGCTGTTTGCCAGTAATATGAAAAACCTTTATGTAAAGTGTAGGACACTCGAATCAAGATTACTGGAGTACAGACAGTATTGTATCCCTTCTAAATAAGGGTCTGGCATCTTTCATTTGCCTCACTTGGCTCTCTGACATCAGTGCTATTTCAGAAATTCATATCTTCACGATATTTTATCTATGAAGACGTAAAAGGGCTGCCGGTACCCGTCCTCTTCGCAACAAAGGAATTTCTTTTCATTTGAAGATGTAGGAGGGATGTAGACGGAGAGCTTGCGCGCTCATGTCAGTAGTCTGACGTCTTACACGTTGGTGGCTTTCCCACAGTCGTGGAATTTGGTTTGTGTATATGCATTTCGTTCCTAATTAGAAGAAACTCAATAGCTTAAATTTTTCGTTGCTTTACCTGTTTATTTGTAATAGTGTGTCTTTTTTCATTGAATTATGAAGTGTGTGGGAATAATGGGTTTCCAGGAATTCTCTCTCTTGAATTGTGAACAGAGGTACTGTCACACGCTTAATTTTAATTATTCTCTCAAAGCTGTTTTTTGAACAACGCAGACTAATGAAACAAATAATTTCCAGATAATAAGGTGGATCCAATGGTATGATACATGTACCAGAATTAATCGAAGGGATCGTTTTTAACATGAAGATAAGATACAATATTAAGTTGTAAAATATCAGTGATGTAATTGTGAAGAATTCGTATTATAATAAGACAACGCGTTCATTATATCATGTGTATTTAAAAGGGGACCTGGACGTTATGGCCTGTGGGTTTTAATAGTACTTTGAAATGTAATAAATCAAAAACTTTAATTGATATTGGAATGAAACTTTAACCAAAAACATAGTATACTGCGACCTTTACATGAAAAAAATTTAAAATCCGTAGAATACATAATGGGTTGAATATTGATTCTTATCTTACATACTTAATAAAGTATAATTTTTGTTTTAGGTACACTATTCAAAATAAAAGGTCAAAACAAATTTTATTGCTTTAATTATTAACTTGATGAAACAATTAAAACAGAAATATTTACCAGTTTTTTTGTATTTTTAAGTAAATATTTTTTAGAAATCGTTTTTCTGGTAATAGTTTAAGAACATATGCTCCAGAATAAAATACTTCTTAGATGGTTCAATAATATGTTTGACTCTGTATCATTATCCACACGAAATTTTCTTTTTTTAACTTTAGCACTGGATGAGATAATGATACCGAAGTCTACAAAAACGTTGACTGCGGGAAACTGAAACTAAAAATTTGCATGTCATTTTCTTCTCAATGATAACACTTCGAAACATTCCAGCTCCATAATGTTGTAGATTTTGAATATCCTTTTCACCTCCTTTAGTTTTCTTTTTCCTTTTTTTTGCTATTCTATCCTCCTCTGTCATGCTTTCATCAGTTTTTTCAGCTTCTGCGACATGTTGCCTGTTCACTCGTAGCAGCCCACTTTTCGAATTGTCTCCAGTTTCGATGTGTAGCCTGCTCATGGTTTTCAATCTGCTTGTTACTTTGTCGTTCAAATATATGGTGGTCCTCGTCACACCAATCTGAAAAGCTCACATGCCAACAATAACGCTTTTTGCAACCGTTCCCAAATGCAGCTGTGGAACATTTCATTCAGATTCAGTGTTTTGCTTGTAAAAATTTGTACAAGAGTTTAGAATCTGAAAGATCTTTAGAATCTGAAAGACCTTCCACTATAATAGTTTCTGATATGGGGTGTGCATGTGTATGTTTTTGTCTATTTGCATCACACGTTATACTTGCACCATGAAATGTTTCCCTGTGGACAGAGGCCATGCTGCGGATGCTCATCAGTGGATATTCTGTGAAACAGTGCTGCACAAACTGCTTTCTCATCCCTCCAACATTTTCGGTGTTTCTCCTGATGGCTGGACCGTAATATTCTGTAAGGTTTTCTCTTTATATTTGGCGAATGTGCCTTTTCCACAAAATTTTTTCTATCTTATGTTTTTTATAATCCCTTCTGCTATAGCTCCTCAACCCCATCCTAATCTTTTCTGCTGGCACTATTGCCGAATCTATTGCGCTACGACCACTGCTACCTTTCGATAGTAAGTGCGTACACACAATAGAGCAATCTGCTTCCTCAGTAACCACTCTTCAACATACTTAGACCACATACGTTCATAGCTCATTCATTCATTCAAAACACACACCGAGCGAGGTGGCGCAGTGGTTAGACACTGGACTCGCATTCGAGAGGACGACGGTTCAATCACGCGTCCGGCCATCCTGATTTAGGTTTTCCGTGATTTCCCTAAATCACTCCAGGCCAATGCCGGGATGGTTCCTCTGAAAGGGCACGGCCGACTTCCTTCCCCATCCTTCCCTAATCCGATGAGACCGATGACCACGCTGTCTGGTCTCCTTCCCCAAACCAACCACCCAACCAAAACACACATTAAATACGGGGAATAACGTATAGTAAAATTTAATCATAAGAAAGCCTATACGCAACTGCACGCGTAAACAGACAATTAAGACCATTGTGGCCTGAGTTAATATTACGTGAAGCATTATGATTGAAACTGATTTTGTATATTATTCTGATTTACTAGGGCAAAACGTGTAAGAACAAATTCAGACAGCAAAAGAAAATATTAGCTATGACTTCTGGTAAATGCGAATTTAACCATTTGTAAATAGTGGTTCTAGAAGTTTTTCCCGAGCAAAATTTGTGTTCTTTCTGTATCAGGCAAAAAATCAGAGCTATACAGATTTGCAGTGCCTTCAGCTCTTATAAAATCTTTTTATAATTTGTCCTATTACATTTAAACGTTTCCTGCAGTATATGTTTAATTCTATATTTTCTGAGAATTTAAATGGCAAGTCTCACTATGATAATTAACAGGAGTGTTTGTGTCTATACTGAAGTTACGCTATTTGTCGGAAGTGATGGAAACCTGGCGCGCTCATTCAGGGGACATCAAATAAGACATACGTAACGTTTCGCATTCGTAGCATTATTTTCGGCTTAGAGAAAGAATGCGGTGCATTACTTTTTGGACTGCCCTCGTAATACCATAACAAAGATTACAGGCCCACCGTAACTGAATATGCTTGAAGGATGCTTGTTTATTCAGAAATTTGGTGAAGGCGAACCTAGCGGCAGTAGGTGCGTAAATTAGTTTACATTCTATATCAAAATATGTTCCGAGTGGAATCATCAAAAAATAGAAAACTTAATAGCTCTGTACCGCGAACAACCAGGATTATAGAATCCCAAACATAATGATTACCTCGTATTAAAATTAAGGAAAAAAGGTACAGATTGCGCTTCTGAGTGCAATCCCGTTCAAAGAATTCTGAACCACCGGCCCGCCAAACGCTTTTGACCCCCTCCTTCTATGTTCTCCATGTGATGTAGCCCAGTAGTCCCTGAAGAAAGACATCATGTGCTTCCCTATCACTTACTGTGGTTCTTTGCAGGAATTTGCTGATAATTTTACCTCGTAAGTAATACTGGTAATAAAGAAAATTTGAAATAAAGAGTATATATTCTCAAATTTCAGGTACGCCATGTCCCTTGTAAATCTTCTATTGATTAAAGATTTCGACAGAACTGTGCTATCATCATCGGATCTTTTAAAACATTAACCGAAGTAATGTGTTAGAAGATCCGATGATGACAACACTGCTCTGTCGAAACTGGTAGTCAGTAAAAGATTTACAAGGGATCTTGGCGTACCTGATATTTCAGAATAATATAATGATTCAGATCAATCAAGCTGGTTTTTTCTTTTTTTTTTTTTTGGGAAGTTTGTGGTAAGTTCCTATAAGACCAAACTGCTGAGACCATAGGTCCCTGGGCTTACACTCTACTTGTTGTTGCTGTGGTCTTCAGTCCTGAGACTGGTTTGATGCAGCTCTCCATGCTACTCTATCCTGTGCAAGCTTCTTCATCTCCCAGTACCTACTGCAACCTACATCCATTTGAATCTGCTTAGTGTATTCATCTCTTGGTCTCCCCCTACGATTTTTATCCTCCACGCTGCCCTCCAATACTAAATTGGTGATCCCTTGATGCCTCAGAACATGTCCTACCAGCCGATCCCTTCTTCTGGTCAAGTTGTGCCACAAACTTCTCTTCTCCCCAATCCTATTCAATACTTCCTCATTAGTTATGTGATCTACCCATCTAATCTTCAGCATTCTTCTGTAGCACCACATTTCGAAAGCTTCTATTGTTTGTCCAAACTATTTACCGTCCATGTTTCACTTCCATACATGGCTACACTCCATACACTCTACTTAATCTAACTTAAACTAACTTACGCTGACATCACACACACCCTTGGCCCAGGGAGGACTCGAACCTCCGACGGGGGGAGCAGCGCGAACCGTGCTAAGGGGCCTAAGACCGCTCGGCTACTTTATGTGGATGATTTGAAGAGATACATGAAATTTGTATACAAATCCAAAACACAGTGATGGTGCCATTCTCTCTTTCGAACACACAGCTTTTCTATAATTATTGTGTTGTTTCTTCATTACTGTTTCAGTCACACTGACCCAGTTTTTGAAGCTTTCTGACGACGTAAGATAAAAATGGTCAAACTGACCAACACGTTTTTTGTGGGTATCATACGCTATCTAACTACTTTGATGCGGCTCGCCACGAACTGCTCTGTTGTGCATCTCAGAGTATCTCAGAGTATCAGTTGCACACAACTCACCTATTTCTTACCTCACCAATTATACGAAGGAGTTCCTCATTGCATATCTCATCAGTCCACTTTATTTTCAGTACCCTGTTATAGCACCACATCACAAACCTTCAATATTCTTCTTTTTTGATTTTTCTTTAGTCCATGGTTACTTCCATACAATGCAGCGCTGCAAACGTACATCCTCAAAAATTGCTTCCTCAAATTAAGAAGGATGTAGAGGGCAACAATTATTAAACTATATGAAAAAAACGTAAATTGGTTACAAATTATGGCGCGCACACACTTTATTCAACATGTGGCGATGATCTGGCGCAGACGAATAGCGAAATTCTGCTTGACCTGCTGAGGTGTTCGGAATATCAGTGCTGTCGATGACCTCGTGAATGGCTGTTTTCAGCTCAGCAGTGGTTTTGGGGTACACCTGGTCTTTAATAGAGCCCCACAAAAAGGAGTCGCATGTGTTCAGTTTCGGAGAATATGGCGGCCAATCGAGGCCCATGCCAGCGGGCTGTAGGTATCAAAGAGCCACAATGTGGTTCCCAAAACACTTTTTCAGGACAACAAATACTCCTGCATCGATGGGATCGGGCTCCATCTTTCTTGAATCACATCTTGTCGAAACCAGGGTCACTATGGATAATGGGGATGAAATCATCTTCAAAAATTACATCTTGTCGAAATCAGGGTTGCTCTGGGTAATGGGAATGAAATCATCTTCTAAAACCTTCACGTAAAGTTGGGTAGCCACAGTGTCATCAAGGAATATCGCACCGATTATTCCGTGACTGGATATTGCACACCAAACAGTCACCCATTGAGGGTGAAAAGACATCTAGATCGCGAAATAATGATTCTCAGTCCCCCAAATGCGCTAATTTTGCTTATTGACGAACCCATCCAAATGAAAGGGGGCTTCGTCGCTAAACCAACATGCTAATTCCCACCTTGTCCCGCAGCCAACCGCGCAGTCTGAACGTCCTAACGTAAAGGGTTCAGAAGTTATGACGATTTTATTTCACATAGCTCAATAATTGTCACCCTGTATGCTGGTAGTAATCTTCTTCGCCTACAATGCTGTACTTTTTATGTCCTACTTGCTTGGTCCACCAGGTCTCAGTTTTCTTCCAAGGTAACAGAAGTCCATCAATTCGTCTTCTTCATGGTCCTCAATTTTGATGGTAAGTTTCTCACTCTCATTTCTTCAGTATCTCATTACTGTTGTCTTACGTTTTCTCTCAGTCCATCTTCTATGCTCAGTAGGCTGTTAATTCCTATCAGTATAATCCATAAATTTTCCCCGCTTTCACTTAGAATGATAATGTCATGAGCAAATCTTATCATTTAATGTCGTATGGGTTACTAGCTATAACTCAGTGCCTTATTTCCGCAACATATCTTCCAACTTTTAAGGTGTCACCCACATACGACTTTTTTTCTTCTTGAGCGTATCATAAACTACTATACACCTGCGGTTTTCAATTTTGTCTTCCATTTTTATTGACGCATCCGTGAGAGCACACGAACTGCATCCGTGCAGCGCACCTACCAACACTTTGCTCGATTTCGCTCAATTCTGCACTATACTGCGCTGCTCTGTGTCGTCCGTTTTTACAAATAAAAAATATATACAATGGTAAGGTATTCATGTTTGTACGAACAGAAATAGCTCAATAAAAAGAAAAAGAATGCACGTTTGAAAAAAATTGTTAATAAATGCCTATTGAGAAACTGATAATTGCAACTTAATAAAATTTCCGCCCCTGGTGCACCGGAATGAGTTTAGGATTGCTGGTAGTAAGTTAGAAGTTCTAACTGAGACAAAATATAATTTTCGATCACTCCTGTTGGTCTCAAATTACAACTGTTGCAGAAAATGCTCGAGACTCTTCGAGGCGCTTCGTTACAGGATCATTTAGTAATCGCGAAAGCGTTACGGAGATGATAGATAAACTCCAGTGGAAGACTGCAGGAGAGACGCACAGTAGCTCGGTACGGGCTTTTGTCAAAGTTTCGAGAACATACATTCACCGAAGAGTCAAGCAGTATATTGCTCCCTCCTACGTATATCTCGCGAAGAGACCATGAGGATAAAATCAGAGAGATTAGAGCCCACACAGAGGCATACCGACAATCCTTCTTTCCACGAACAATACGAGACTGAAATAGAAGGAAGAACCGATAGAGGTACTCAAGGTACCCTCCGCCACACACCGTCAGGTGGCTTGCGGAGTATGGATGTAGATGTAGATGTAGATGTAGACTCTTACTTTCAGCATCTCTGCAAAGTTGATATCGATATAGGATAATACAGCAGCAGCTTAATCAGACAAAATAGCCCTATGAGATACTTCCAAAGGTGATGGACGTAGCTCCACAACGGCAGGCTTCCTACCTCTGAGTATGTGGATAATTTTGTCAATTTGACATTCCTTACCCTGCTCTGACCTGATTATCAAGTGTTTTCCACCAGGTAAATGCTGGGTCTATGGCTGCCTTTGACGAGGAATTAGTGACGATTCCTTTGCGCGCTGTATTTGTGATGTTTTATCTTCTCCAGGTTGGTGTGTGAGCATGTAAATGTGACAATGTTTGAAACCGCTCGTTCCTTCCAAAAATGTTTCTTTTGACTCTTAAATGTCGGGTCCTTTGCTGAAAAACTATAATTTTTTTGCAGTCACTTGCTTGCCGTATTATGACAGGCAGCATATCGCCTTAGGCGGGGTGACTGGAAGATGAGCCACGTCTGATTCGGATCTGATGCTCTAAGCCGCCCTGCGTCCGTGTAGGCGCAGAGCGAATCACAGATGAGTGTTCTGCGCACACGGCAACAGGTTACACGCTGCGCCGGGCAGGTGTTGTTGGTGGACGCTCGTGTGACGTGCTGCTGGCCTCGTCTGTTTGCTTGGCGGGCACGCCCACAGAGCTCGTCTCCGATAAGCGGACAGCGCCGTTCACGACCCATTTGTCGAACGCGTGTGACGTCATACGTAGCAAGCGGAACGCGAGCGCTACGGTTGCCCGCACAGAGCAAACACCGGCCGCAGATGCTTGGTCGGCTGACGGGGTAATGGCCGTTCCACTCGGCGCGCGGGGATTCCATTAATCTCGGTCCAAGACCCACTTCGCTTCGACTCACCGGGAAACACACAGGCGGCGGAGACGTCCCTTAGGACAGAAGAATGCTTTTAGCGCTTTGTTTATTGCCTGTAGCTCTCTTTATAGCTTGACTGCGTAGCCAAATGCCTATATGAGATTTTCTGGTACTGAATAGGTAAAAATGAACTTCTTCACCATTACGGGCCAATTTATGGACTACATGAAGGAATATATAAATTTAAATACTAAGTATAATGAATTTCTTTTTATTCGCCTTGTCACAACTATAAATCTGTGTGTTTAAAGTGTTATTACTAATGTTTGTTTTCTATTTTTACTTCTTTATTAGTTTATTTTGCTGGTGTTTATTTTTTTCTTCAAAACGTAAACATTTATTGATAGTTTTTTTGAGATTAGAATATATTGTTCTTTCTTTATTTATATTGAGTATTATTTTTCTTATTGAATTTGATTTGCAACTGGAACGCCCACATGATTAAACTAAGTCACTGCCCACGTTTTTTTATAATATTGTGAATCTTATTGACCTGAAATAGTGACTGTGCAAGGCAACTGTTACATTTACCCAGAATGCAATTCACAATTTGGCAATGTTTACGCACGGATGAGCATTTAGAGAGTTACGTTGTTATCATGTTGCTGTCTGTTTAAATCAACAGTCACAAATACTTGAACTTGCAAAGTAGCAATAATACAATGAAATAATTTGGACAAAAAGTCTTTAAAATTTCATTGAACAAACCATTGTACCAGAAACCAACTGGTGTGACAACAAGTGGACGGCGCGGTAAAGAAAGGAGGTCACGTCGGTAAACGAAGAGGTAGTGTGATGTGACGTGAAAGGCGGCCACGAATCGGAAATTTTTTTTACTAAAATATGACGGATTTCAATGTCATATGCATCATCATCAGGTAAAAAACGCTTCGTTACGAATATCACGTCAACCTGACTACAGTATCATAAGTAACACTCGACATTGTAAGGCATTGAAACCGGTCATATATTGAATAAACGGTGTCGATTGAGAGAGAAAATTTTTGTATTACTAAAAGTATTGCGACTGCTACATCCCAGCAACGATGCCACGGCTCGAATTTGAATGTAAGACCACGATGTTTCATCCAGTATCGGAAGGAGTCCTATCAAAAAGAATGCAGCTGAGGGATCAACTGTGACGAATGTAAACATCACCTATGATGATCTCATTTTTGATGTCGTCGTCTTCTCATCATCCTCAAAAAGTGGCTCAAATGGCTCTAAGTACTATGGGACTTAACATCTGAGGTCATCAGTCCCCTAGACTTAGAACTACTTAAACCTAAGTAGCCTAAGGACATCACATACATCCATGCTCGAGGCAGGATTCGAACCTGCGACCGTAGCAGCAGCGCGGTTCTGGACTGAAGCGCCTAGAACCGCCCGGCCACATCGACCGGCTCATAATCCTCCTCCTCTTCCTCCTAGGTATGATTTGGTAATCGTAGCGACTGTTCACTACCTCGAGAGATACGCCATTACTGTTCCCTAGAGACAAAGCACAGCCTCGGACAGGAGGAAGTGGGAGGACTGCGGCTTTAATGCGGACGGTGATGGATGTAGCCCGTCGCGGGCGTCTTAATGCGCCTCGGCAGCGGCAGACTGCGATGCACAGGCGCGCGGCGGTTGTCTACCCTGCAGGTGTCAGGCCATCGACTACGGCGGCCGGGACCGCCAGCCTTTAATCAACGTCCACGGCGAGGCCTCGGCCCGGCAAAATGCTCGCCGCTAATTCCTTTCCTGTAGAGACAGCTGACGTGGCGCAGGGGGAAGAAAAGACGCCGGAGGAAACACTTTCTTGCCTCCGTAGTGTGGACAGGAGAAGGGTGTTCTTGTGGTTGCCTCTATAGGGGTGTCCGAAGAGTGTAGTGATTGTACTGTAACTAACCGATCAATCATGACGACATTAAAACGCGTTGACATTTGATTTAGCGTAGTGCAAAGTCGAAACACCCCTCAGTAAAATTAAAACCAAAGTCGTCAACATTAAAAGTGCAAAAGGAACTCTGCTGTCTAAATGCAGGTGAGCATTTCGAAAACTATTAATTTGTTAGAAGAAAGAAGATACAATCGAAGAAACTGTCAGCCAATTAGACAGAAAAAGGAATGCTAGACGATTTGGAAGACATAGGGAATAGAGTATTAGTCAGAGCTATGGAAGACGTATGGACAAAAAGGTATAGATGTTCTTAACTCATTCTATACACTAAGATAGCGTATAGAATCTATGAGAATGTAGACAGACCGTCAGACTTTCGAAAGAAAATCATCCACGCAATACTGAAGGTAGCAAAAGAGTTATTTCACAATTAGCTTAACAACTATTTGGCATATAAGGATGACTATTACAGCCGTCATCGTACTTATAAGGTTTAATACATTGCAGAGCAACGTAGCGTAAGATTTAGTAAATTGTATATCAAATTACTGTAAAACCATATTAAAAGTTGTCCTGATCATCTAACATGAAGGCACATAAAAGGCGATATGTTCTCAAGTTTTTCCAGATGAGTAGTACGGTTGCACATTTCGGCAACTGGCAATTGTTAATGACCAGACGTTGTGGTAGCTGACTTGCAGCGTTTTATCTGTTCAGGTAGCCAAAAAAGATGTGCCTGATATCTTCTCCTTTACTGTAGTCGCACAATGGGGTTGCGAACGGAACAATACGATGTAGGTGCTTCGGCGAATGTGAGGTCGGTTTCTTAAAGTGTTTTTGAGTCTTCCGGAACATCAATGGTCAATGTGCCAGAAGTTAGTAATCAACAAGTTCAGTTTGGCATAATCTTTGCTTTTGCATTCGGAGGTCAACTGACATTCTGTGTCCCACTATTCACCGGTTGGTTATTAATAAGATATAAGTTTAAATAGTCTGTCGCTAGAAATTCCACATATTTCCTCTCTCCGACACAGGTGCTATTTGTGCTAGCTTGTCGACTTCTGCATTGTCAGGAACGCCACAGTGTGCTTATAACCAGAACATAATAACTTTGTTCCAAGTTACGGTCTCTCACTCCCAGTGATCCATCCATCCGTATTGCACCTTGTACCTCCATCCTATTCCCCCCCTCCCCCCGCCCCTCCTTCCTCACAGCAGCTTCTGATGGTTACCTTCAAGGGCTTTCCAGGGGCAGCATAGTGATCCACATCACAGCATGAGCCATATCATTGCAATCTGTTTCATAGGGGAAATCATCAAATTAAGCTCTTTTTGCTATATTTGAAGGTTATTATTGGTATAATCATTTCAACTGTAAAAGACTGTGTGTATATTTTTAATCCAAACTGGCTTAAGAGCAGCAACATGACTGCAGTTCAGCTCTGGGTTGAATGGTACAAACAATGAAGATAAAAACATGAATCGAGGGCTGTCAGTTATCAGCAGGCAGCTATCGTTCAGCATTTGTTGCAGGCGCCAATAAGTGCTGATTAGACCAGGTTCGCTAACTTATAAAACACAACATACAGTTGTGATTTCATTAAGTGGTGGTTCTGAGTGTCATCCCTGAATTTCTGTTAACGACCACCCGTTGTCCACCTCCCTGCTTTAAGACATCGTTTCGAGGACAGACTGGGTCTGGAGCAGAGTGGAATGTCAAACCCAGGGGCTTTGTGGACTTTGTGAGGTGTTTGGCTGTAGATCCATAGAAAGATGATACAAGAGCCATAAAGGTAAGGTTTTCCACTGTGCACTGGATACGACCACTGTGGTAGCGGAAGTTAGATGTCAGGGAAGAGCACAGACTCGGGTTCGGGAAGGAGTGGTAAAAAATAGCGTGTACTCTTAATGAATCCATCACGGCCTTAATCACTTCAGGAAAACGACGAAAGTTACATCTGGATAGCAGGCAGAGATGTGCTGTTTCTAAATAAAAGAGTCTAATGAAATAGTACAACTTCTCATTTCAGACTAGCATAACCTGCAGCGTATTCTTTTCAGGGAAACGACGAAAGTAAATATGGATGGTCGACAGGGGTTTGAACAAGGTGGTCATATCAAATGAGAATCACATAGCAGATTACTTGTTGAATCCACAAGTGAACTTCTATTTTTAGACTAGGAGGAACCTGAGATCGATTGAAGACGCTGTATGAGAAACAATTTATTGTCACTGGTTGAATATCAAATACTTCGTGGTCACCAATTATGATACGGGGAGTGACAATACTAGACCAGTAGTTCTTAATTGCTGACTGTATCGTAGTAAAGTTACTGGTTTAATCATAGGTGTGGTCCGTGGATAGTATTGCGACAATTCGCTACGATGTGGTAAGTGTCAGTAGATTCAGAAATGTTATACATTTCCTTAGTGGAAATATGGCTACATGCTGATCACTTATATAATGGGAGTTTTTACTTCAGCCTTATCCTGCAATAAAATTTAATAAACGTCACTCAGCGACACAATTTAAATTTCTGTTGTTCGCACTGCTAATGAATCCTAATGGAAATTTTATTCATTCGTGGATTGTAGTTGAATAAATAGAGTCACTTAGTCACTAGAGGAAGAGTATGAGTCCAGTTCGTACTGAAAGTGAGGTTCCAGAAAATGTATAATATGACAATAAGAGCGTCAACAATTTGCAATGAGCGTAAGATAAAACTACGTTATAGTGTCGAGATATTTCTGTGTGATACATGCCTACAGTGCAAAGAGCTAAATCAAATGTCTGGTACTGCAAAAATAACCGCTGAAACTACGGCAGAGGCCGCTGAATACGCGTCATGTCGCAGCAGAGCTGTGCAGTCTGCGGTGCGTGTTCCATTCCAAACTGCCAGCGCTGATGACTCGTCGTACGTTTCACTATCTTTTCGGATTTATGGAGTCGACTGGAAATTAATTGTGACAGCACTCTGAAAATTAATTGTGATAGCACTGTGAGAGCAGGTTGTGGCGTAACAGTACGAAGTGTGACATGCAAATACTCCGACATCTCTGCTCACTAGCCGAAATCTGAGTGGGAAACCACGTTTAAATACTGTGGCAGAGAAAGGAGGCTAACAGTTGACATATACACCCAGAAAAACGCTCTACGGTTAGTGATAGAGGGTACTGTTCATTTTCACATGCATTAGGTTTATTCATCTTCCGTTCACCGATGTAACACGCTGATCAGTGGCTGCTTATACGCCTCTACCTTATCTGTTAGGTATCTTCATAGTCTCAACGGGAGCAATAAGCAGGGTCGTAAAGAATTTACATAGTTTACATTCTGACTCCAGGATTTTGGAGTGTCAAAAGTAGATCTTCGTGCATTATTACTGATACGTGATTCTTTTGTCGTAACATACTTGCAGAGCATATCTTAAATACCACAAAAGAGGAAGCGGGATGGAATCATGGTTGGTAGTCACTCTTTGTAATTAAGACACTTTATTGGCATTACGCCTTTAAAAAATATTTTGAGAATTACAAATTATGGACGAGCCACTAGATAAAACTTTGCAGATACAATTAGAAACCCAACGTACTCAGTACTCTAACAAGCAATTCCAAATTAAGAAAAGGGAGTTACTGACAAACGTGGGAACTTTAGAACTCCCATATAGGACTTCCTCAAAATAGATATAATGAAACAAATGCAGGTAAAGGATGACTTAATAACACTTGAGCACTAGTGCCAAACTAGTGCCAAACTAATATGCCATTACATAACATGACAGAATCACTTAATTAAAAAAACCACAACAGAGACACTGATTTAAAAAAATAAATGTTTACGTACTCAGACGTGTTAATAAAAAAATTACTAGCAAAAGCTGCACAAGGAACTCAGCAGATGCTATGCAGTTTAAGGTTTAGTCAGTTGCCAGTCCGTAATATTTAAGAAAACAAGTTCATATAAAAACTCGTTACATACAAAATATATATCTACCAGCTTAACCCGCCTTGACGGAAGGAAGATAAATACTAAACTTCTCCGGTAGTGCCCAGGTTCTTAAACACTGCCAGGCCTAGGCCTCGGATGACATTTCACTCCCCGCCAAGGCGCTGGCACAATTAAAAGTTTCTGCTCGAATCACAAAGACATTCCAATAACTCTGAAACATAGAAACACTGGGTAGAACCTTTGACTCACTTACACATGAACAACTGTATGAATAGAGTGCAGGCTTTAAAAACAGCAACATAAAGTAATTTGATTGCAAAAGACACAAAAAACTTCTGAGAAAATTTTCAAATAACGGCCACCATTTAACTCGACCAAGAAAGTCTCCCATAATATTAATTACGTTTAAAATCTCTGAGTGAGTCGGTGAACAAACAATTATGACGACTTACTCCATATCAGATACACAATACGAGGGAGCGGATTCCACAGCTTCACCAATTCCCTTCAAATTTTGTTCCCAGTGAAGACACAGAACTTGTATCTCCATGTTGCCCATGTCGGCAAAACGCCCAACCAATTTCACACCACAACGTGTAACGGCCATCACTCTCGTTCGGCAGCCGTTGACACTCGTCTCCCTCGCGAATGACACGAGATCTCGAGGGTTACCCGTCGATGGCTAACAACCAACTCGCTTCGCCTGCCAAGCCGCAAGAGAATACACGCGAAAAGCAAAGATAGCTTAGCTCAACCACGATCGATCTCAACGACACATGAACAAAATAAGACTGGTGCCAGCTCGCCACGGCGCAACCACACTGCTATATATTAAAATTACGTTATCAGGAAGCGCGAGCAAATAACGGAATTTTAGTTATTGTGTTTCTACACTGAAGATGGATGAACACATTATTAAATATGCAGGTGATTTGGGGATGTACAGGATGAGAAATTTATTAGGTAACCTCTGGTAGCAACAGTGGCTCTAACCCGGCTAAGTATTGAGTCGCACTGAGCTTGTATCATAGGTACGGGAACGTTACTGTACGCTGCTTCACCATTATGCAAGTGGTGGCGTCAAAGTCTCTAGGCATCCATGCCTACATGTGTGGGAGGGAGATCTGGAGAACGTGTTGGCCGACATAACAGTCAAATACCTTCTCTTTCGAGGTATTTGAGGGCAGCGTTATTTTGTTGAAATGATAGATAGGGACAGCCACCTCCTTTAATGCGACACAAACGCAACGGCTGCAACCCAAGTCATGTCATCAGCTATACAAATCGGAGTTTATCATGTCAACATACACTCCTGGAAATTGAAATAAGAACACCGTGAATTCATTGTCCCAGGAAGGGGAAACTTTATTGACACATTCCTGGGGTCAGATACATCACATGATCACACTGACAGAACCACAGGCACATACACACAGGCAACAGAGCATGCACAATGTCGGCACTAGTACAGTGTATATCCACCTTTCGCAGCAATGCAGGCTGCTATTCTCCCATGGAGACGATCGTAGAGATGCTGGATGTAGTCCTGTGGAACGGCTTGCCATGCCATTTCCACCTGGCGCCACAGTTGGACCAGCGTTCGTGCTGGATGTGCAGACCGCGTGAGACGACGCTTCATCCAGTCCCAAACATGCTCAATGGGGGACAGATCCGGAGATCTTGCTGGCCAGGGTAGTTGACTTACACCTTCTAGAGCACGTTGGGTGGCACGGGATACATGCGGACGTGCATTGTCCTGTTGGAACAGCAAGTTCCCTTGCCGGTCTAGGAATGGTAGAACGATGGGTTCGATGACGGTTTGGATGTACCGTGCACTATTCAGTGTCCCCTTGACGATCACCAGTGGTGTACAGCCAGTGTAGGAGATCGCTCCCCACACCATGATGCCGGGTGTTGGCCCTGTGTGCCTCGGTCGTATGCAGTCCTGATTGTGGCGCTCACCTGCACGGCGCCAAACACGCATACGACCATCATTGGCACCAAGGCAGAAGCGACTCTCATCGCTGAAGACGACACGTCTCCATTCGTCCCTCCATTCACGCCTGTCGCGACACCACTGGAGGCGGGCTGCACGATGTTGGGGCGTGAGCGGAAGACGGCCTAACGGTGTGCGGGACCGTAGCCCAGCTTCATGGAGACGGTTGCGAATGGTCCTCGCCGATACCCCAGGAGCAATAGTGTCCCTAATTTGCTGGGAAGTGGCGGTGCGGTCCCCTACGGCACTGCGTAGGATCCTACGGTCTTGGCGTGCATCCGTGCGTCGCTGCGGTCCGGTCCCAGGTCGACGGGCACGTGCACCTTCCGCCGACCACTGGCGACAACATCGATGTACTGTGGAGACCTCACGCCCCACGTGTTGAGCAATTCGGCGGTACGTCCACCCGACCTCCCGCATGCCCACTATACGCCCTCGCTCAAAGTCCGTCAACTGCACATACGGTTCACGTTCACGCTGTCGCGGCATGCTACCAGTGCGAAAGACTGCGATGGAGCTCCGTATGCCACGGCAAACTGGCTGACACTGACGGCGGCGGTGCACAAATGCTGCGCAGCTAGCGCCATTCGACGGCCAACACCGCGGTTCCTGGTGTGTCCGCTGTGCCGTGCGTGTGATCATTGCTTGTACAGCCCTCTCGCAGTGTCCGGAGCAAGTATGGTGGGTCTGACACACCGGTGTCAATGTGTTCCTTTTTCCATTTCCAGGAGTGTATTATCTTGCCAGGTGCTCCGCCTGTATGATGCAGGCCAGTCGTTCTCAAACTTACATTTAGCTTTGAACGGTAGTTCGATTTCATAGCTGCCAAAGCTAATAAGCCAGTCTCGAACAAGTATGTTTGCAAATAGAATCAGCATCTTCATTGTACTTTGACTCAGCGGTAGGGATTCTCTGCTAATATACATCCAAAACTATAGCAAAGACACTTCATTAAATCAGTAAGATCAGTGAGCTCTTCTTGCCATTTTACGAGTGTATTTAAACATTATGGTCGGGGAGAATTTTTGAATGTATTTTTAAACCAATTAAATGTGTCAAAATCGTCGCTCAAATACTTTTGGAAGTGAACTTTTAACGTTGTAAGATGATGAAGAAGGCAGGCTTTTATCTCAATCGGGAAGTGAACGTTTAGCGTTGTAAGATGATGAAGAAGGCAGGCTTTTATCTCAGTCGGAACTATCGGATTATCCAGTCCTCTAACAGTTGCACTATAGTGGGGGAACGTATCTAGCATACCACATCCCATTGCCACAGTTCTAATTTCTTTACGAATGCTTTCGCGTTTTCATTCCGGAATAGCACAGTCTCCTGATTACGTTGAAGTGAAATGTTCAGAATATTTAGTTCCTCAAAAATGTTAGTGAGGTGAGTCATTTTCAATAAAAATTGTATGTTGCCGAAACAGTCTGCTAGAGAGCAGCTTTTCGCCTTTAACAACAAGAATACCTCATTCAGACATTCTTTTTAGTATTCCACCCAATGAAACCCATCGACAATTACTAAAAGACAGCAATTGAGTGTGTGGAAGGCCTCATAAAGGCTTTGAAAAGCCTTGACTTTATAGATTTTGCCTTAATAACATTAACTGTAACCATCTGCATCACTTCACGATGGGGTGGCCTAAGTTCTTTAGCAGCTAGATCCTCCCGATGTATCACAGAGTGAGTCCATGCTGCATCAAGAGCTACAGGTTTAACCTTCGCTTGCAATGCACGATGAAATGAAGACATTGAAGGAGCTCCATCTGTGCATACTCCAATGCACCTACTCCGTGATATCCTATTTTGATTAAAAAACGTATTGATCCCGTCAAAAAGGCTTTGAGCGGCAGGTGTTTTCAGTATCGGCTTACAGAAAAGCAATTTCACTCGAACGTTAAACTCATCAACGAAGCGAACATAAGCAACCAAATGACCACCTTTATGAATATCAGTCGCTTCGTCTACCTGAACCGAAAAACGGTTGTTATGCACTTTATCGATTAACGGCTAGAGTAAATCGTCAGAAATGTCTAAAATTCTTCTATGCTCTGTCTGTGTCATTAGACATAGGAATACTTTTCAAACGTTGAGCAAATGCATCACGAAACACTGTTGATACTATATCACTCGCTGCTGGTAGAACCACTGTTTCTGCAACTGTGCGTGGCTTCTTGCGTTTAGCAAGCCTATGCAAAATCTGGTAAGATGCTTAAAGGGTCTTATAAGTCATATTCTTTGTTTTAGGAAAGTACTTCTAGGTAGACAGTAGAACGTCTAGTTTCCTGACAAAAAATTCTTTGTGTTTTCCCGTTAAGTCACGATGTTTGGTTTAAAGATTGGTTGGTTGGTTAGTTGTTTGAGGTTTAAGGGACCAAACAGCAAGGTCATCAGTCCCTTGTTTCAAATAGGCTCCATTCCGCTAATGGGACTTCGCAGTAAAGTCAGAAAAATAAAACGGAAAAAGGTAAAAACGGAAAAGGGCAGTCATGTTGTCATTGGTAAAAAACAAAATGAGGGAAGTCGGCAAGAGAACGAACCCATCACTATGCTGAAGCAGCATAGGCAAGACCACCTGTGACGTAAAAGGTACAACTGCTAGAATGTAGAAAGTACGTATGGGAATAGAAAGACTAACCAAGCCTTAAAGAAAGGGGTAAAAACAGAGTAAAAGGAGAAAAAAAGAGGATTTCGGTCAGGGAGGGGAATCGGGAATCTCCGAACACTGCTTACAGTGGGAGACACCCAAACACTCACCGCCCTGCCCCAACACCAGAGAGAGATTAAAAACCTTAAAACTGAGAATAAAAACCACTTTCCCGGAGGAAACCGAGAACCAGAGAGACCATCCGGGAATCGTCAGCCAACATCAAAGGTAAAGTGTTGGGGAGCCTATACTTAGCACGCAGAGCCAAAAGAAGGGGGCATTCAACCAAAATGTGGGCTACTGACTGGAAGGCTCCACAACCACATAGTGGGGGTGGCTCATCACGCAAAAGAAAACCATGGGTCAGCCTGGTATGGCCAATGCGGAGACGACACAGTGTGGTCGAGTCCTTTCGGGAGAGGCGAAAGGAAGAACGCCACGGGCCTGGTGTCACCTTAATGGCACGAAATTTATTAGACAGGGGAGTAGCCTCCCAAGAAGTGGCCCATGACTGTGCGAAGTGGGACTTGATGTGAAGCCGTAAATCCGCTGCAGGAGGGGTTACAGAAAACGGGGGGTAAGTGACTGCTCCCCCAGCCAAACGATCAGCGAGCTCATTACCCGGGATACCCACATGGCCAGGGACCCAAAGGAGGTCAATGGAACAAGCAGCACGGTGAATATCAGCGAGATGGTCATGGATGGCAGAGACCAAGGGATGGCGCGAAAAACACCGGTCAATAGCAAGAAGGCCACTCAGCGAGTCCGTATATAACAAAACGCGGTTGTGTTGGGACTATTTAATAAAGGTAAGGGCCTGGGAAATTGCCATCAATTCCGCAGTAAACACCACACATGTAGGTGGCAGCAGCTGATTTTCCGTCCCGACAGAGGACGTGAAGGCATACCCCACATGATCAGCAGATTTAGAGCCATCAGTGTAGAAAACAACAGCATCCCGAAACTCCCATAAAATTTGGCGGAAAAAGGAACGGAACACCACTGGGCGGATGGAATCTTTCGGACCTCGCCGGAGATCCATCCGAATTCGAGGCCGAGGAACTAACCAAGGAGGGGTAGAGGGGAGGGAGCGAGGAAGACAGGACAAAGAAGGAAGCTGAAAATCACGGCAAAGAGACGCAAGGCGCAGCCCAACTGGTAAACCCGCCCGAGGGCGGGAGTCGGGTGGGCGACGTCCATGGTCTGGGAACAGGATAGAATAGGAAGGATGAGTGGGAGAAGAACGGATACTGAGTGCATAAGACACCAGAAGCTGGGACCGCCGAACAGAAAGGGGGGGGGGGGATCCCAGCTTCAACCAGGAGACTATCAACAGGGCTAGTAGGGAAGGCACCGGTGGCCAAACGGATACCACGATGGTGGACTGGATCCAGCATGTGCAGTGTGGAAGGAGCAGCTGAACCATAAACTTGACAACCATAGTCCAAGCGAGACAGAACTAGAGCACGATAAAGACGCAGGAGGAGGGAACGGTCCGCACCCCAAGAGGAGTGGGCAAGGAAGCGAAGGACATTGAGTTTACGGAAACATCCTTCCTTCAGGAGTCTGATATGGGGCAGCCAAGTGAGCTTGTTGTCGAAAAGAAGACCCAAGAAACGAAACTGTGGGACCACAGGCAATCTTTGTGCAGCGAGATAGAGCTCTGGATCAGGGTGGATCGTAGTACGGTGACAGAAGTGGAACACTCGCGATTTTAAAGGAGAGAATTGAAACCCGTGTGAGAGGATCCATGCAGAGGCACGCCATATAGCTACCTGGAGCTGCTGTTCTGCAGATGCCATCGAGGAGGAACTAACCCAAATGCAGAAATCATCCACATACAGGGCAGGGGCGACCAAGGGACCGACAGAGGCCACAAGTCCATCGATAGCAATGAGGAAAAGAAGGACACTCAAGACAGAATCCTGTGGGATGCCCGTGTCCTGGGTCCGTGGAGAATTCTGAATGACCGACGGATCAGGAACTGGCGGATAAAAATCGGGAGTGGGCCCCGAAGACCCCACTGATGAAGGGTAAGTAAGATGTGATGGCGCCAGGCCGTGTCATAGGCCTTGCGAAGGTCAAAAAACACTGCAACCAAATGGCGGCGCTGGGAAAAAGCCTGCCGGACTGCGGATTCCAAGCGGAGTAAATGATCGATTGGAGACCGTCCCTCTCGAAAGCCAAACTGGTAAGGGGACAATAGATCCCGAAATTCGAGGACCCAATTGAGCCGACGGGCTACCATCCGTTCAAGTAACTTACATTCAACATTGGTCAAACTAATTGGCCGATAGCTGTCAACAGATAGGGGTTCTTACCAGGCTTAAGGACAGGAACCACAATGCTATCCCTCCACTGAGAAGGGAAGTCACCCTGGAGCCAGATACGGTTAAACACCCGAAGAAGATGTTGCCATTGTGGAGCACTGAGATGTTGAAGCAGTTGGTTATGAATGGAATCTGGGCCAGGGGCCGTATCATGAGAAGAAGATAGAGCAGAAAGAAATTCCCATTCAGTAAAAGATTCGTTGTAAGATTCTGACTCACAAGGGGTGAAACATAAGGTGGAAGCTTCAGCCCGCTGTTTTTGATGAAGGAAAGCAGCTGGATAGGAGGCTGACGCTGATGCCACTGCAAAATGGGTCGCTAGATGTTCTGCAAGAACTAATGGGTCCGTACAAATGCCATCTGGGAGGTGAAGGCCTGCGAAGGTGGACTGCCGATGGCAACCTTGGAGAGAGCGAAGTGTAGCCCATACCCGTGACAGAGGGACAGTAGAACCAAGGGAAGAAACGAATCTTTCCCAACATATCCGCTTGCTCTGTTTGATTAAATAACGGGCTTTAGCGCGAAGGCGTTTAAAGGTAGTAAGGGTGGCTACGGATGGGTGCCTCTTAAAGTGTTGCAAAGCTCGACGGCGATCAGGGATGGCAATGGTAATAGCCGTACTCCACCACGGGACTTGCCGGCGACGAAATGGTCCAGATGAGCGCGGGACAGCAAGGCTAGCAGCGTGAACAATCGCGTCAGACACGTCACGTAGGACGTCATCAATACAACCCGACAAAGAGGGAGAAAACGCGACCTGTGCAGTGTATAGAGGCCAATCGGCGCGTTGGAAAGACCAACGAGGCAACCTGTCCATCGGGGAGCGGGAAGGGAGCGTGATGATCAACGGGAAATGCTCACTATCACAAAGGTCGTCGTGTGGCGACCAGTGTAATGAAGGGAGGAGAGAGGGAGAAGAAAGAGAAAGATCAATGGCAGAAAAGGTACCATGACCGGCACTGAAATGAGTAGGGGAGTCATCATTAAGAAGGCACAGGTCGTGGTCTGCAATAAATTGGTCTATAAAAAGACGTCGTCTAGATGGAAAGGCACTGCCCCACAAAGGATGATGAGCATTAAAATCCCCAAGGAGGAGGAAGGGAGGAGGAAGTTGCTGAAGAAGGGCGGTTAAGGTAGCAGGTGTAAGCGTCCTGTCAGGAGGGAGATAAAGATTGCAAACTGTGATTGCAGAGTCGAAGTGGACCCTAACAGCAACCGCTTCCAATGTAGTTTGAAGAGGAATCCATGTGCTAGCAATGTCTGTACGGACCACCAGAAGCCCGCAGGGGTCCGACCCGATTTCGACAGAAAACACGGAACCCACGGAGGGTCGGTGAGTGAGCATTAGTAAAATGAGATTCCAGGAGAACCACACAAGCTGCAGAGTAGGACGAAAGAAGGGATTTCAATTCTGGAAGGTGATGATAGTATCCATTATAATTCCATTGGAGAACCACAGAACGATGGTTTAAATGGGGGCTGAACACTTTAAATCCAGTCATACCGCCGGGTCCCCATCCGTCACCGACAAGGAGGGGGCGACACCCATGAACGACAGGTCAGAATCCGGTTGTGAAGTCGGGGAAGGGACCCCCGGTGACACCAGAGGCTCCTTGTCCCGGGACTTTCTCCTTCCGTTCAGGCTGAGATCGAGGAGGGCTGTGTGGCATGAAGGAGCCAGCTGCAGCAAGATCAGGATCAGAAAGAGACCAGGCGACCTGGGGGCCGACAGACCGCAGCTCTCGCGGTCGTCGCGCGGCAGCAGACCTTTGGCCTGGAAGGTGCCGGGAAGGGGCATCCCGGGAGAGGCGCCCTTGACCGGCAGACGCCGAAGGAGTGCGACACTTCTCCGGCTGGGGAGGGGGAGCAGCGCCCATAGGAGAAGGTGTGGGAGCCGCAGGGGAGGGGGGGAGGAGAGAGGTCCGGGATGGGGGTAAGGAAGGGGGGGGAGGGGTGAAGATGTAACCAAGGCGTAACTAGATGTCATGGACACAGGGTGGAGTCGTGCATATTTCTTACGGGCCTCTGTGTAGGTTAAACGATCGAGGGACTTATACTCCTGTATTTTTTTTTCCTTCTTATATACTGGGCAATCTGGTGAACGTGGAGAATGACTACCATGACAATTTACACAGACAGGAGGGGGAACACAGGGACTCCCCTCATGGAGTGGACGTCCACAGTCACCACAGAGAGGGGCCTGTGAACAGCGGGAAGACATGTGTCCAAAACGCAAGCACTTAAAACACCTCATAGGAGGTGGGATGTACGGCTTCACATCACAACGATAGAACATAATCTTAACTTTCTCAGGGAGAGTATCCCCTTCAAAGGCCAGGATAAAGGCACCAGTATCAATACAATTGTCTTTAGAACCCTTCTGAACACGCCGAAAAAAGTGAACACCCCGCTGCCCGAGATTGTCCCGAAGTTCCTAATCAGTTTGAAGGATGAGGTCCCTGTGAAAAATTACCCCTTGTACCATATTTAGAGACTGGTGGGGGGTAATGGACACAGGTATTGTGCCAAGATGGGTACAGGCACGAAGGGCCGCAGATTGGGCAGCTGAAGCAGTTTTTATCTTGCTCTTGCTCAGGGAGTCCACTTCGCCAAACTTGTCTTCAATGTGTTCCACAAAGAATAAAGGTTTGGTATTGGTGAAAGTATCTCCATCAGTCCTGGTGCAAACTAGGTAATGGGGGAAAGGTTTTGCCCCTAGCCGACGAGCCTGACCCTCTTCCCAGGGGTTAGCCATGGAAGGGAAGGCAGAAGGGGCAAGAAAAACAGCACTTGAGGAATCAGTTCCACGCAGAGAGACGGCCGCAGAAGAACGGCCAGAGTTCTGGACCTGTATGCGTTTCATTTGCATAGCGTCCGCCCTGATACCACCCACTCCGATCAGGGGCTCTCCTCACGGGCGCCACCCAGCCACAGCAAGGGCCGTCTGGCATGGCGGCCATTGCCGGGAGTTCCGATGCTCCAGGAGGACAACCACTCCAAGGCATGCATGAGGAGGTCACAGCTCAGGTATCAGAAGTGTGATCCCTGTGTGTTCAGGGGGCTCAACCAAAAGGGTACATAGCAACCCCACCACACGGGCTGGCTACCGTGCTGGCTATGCACCCTAGCATCAGACAACGACGTGAAAGAAAATATGGAATGTACTAGGAGGGCGCACGTCGGAGACACTAGGTAAGGTGCTCTTCCCCAAATGGCTCACACTACGGAGGAGAAATTTTGTAATGGAGGTCAAACCCCAGAGGGGGACCAAGGAATGCCAAAAGGAGGAGATGATTATGCAACAAAGCCGAATTAGAAAACCAACAGAACCAGGAGGATAGCGGGGCCAACATAAGCAAGGACACCAAGAGAGGGAGAGGAGAGGGTGAGGGGAAAGGAGCAAGGAGGGGAAAGGAGGGGAAGGGAAAGGAAATGCAGGCCTGGAGAGAAAGAAGGCTGCAATGGCTCGGGGCCCCGTACTCGCCACGCACGCATCCACAAAAGAGTTGTGTACCCCCTGGGGGGTTGGTTTAAAGATGCCTGTTTAGCTTGTTAGGTTTCGTCTATGAACAGCTAAAATGGTTAAACAAATCGCAAACAGCCGATATTCTTAACCACTGATTCTAGTTTTCATGAAGCTTAGCAATAAATAGTTCTCATCACACTTTCTCGTTGCCGGCCGGGCTGGCCGAGCGGTTCTAGGCGCTACAGTCTGGAACCGCGCGGCTGCTACAGTCGCAGGTTCGAATCCTGCCTCGGGCATGGATGTGTGTGATGTCCTTAGTTTAGTTAGGTTTAAGTAGTTCTAAGTTCTAGGAGATTGATGACCTCAGAAGTTAAGTCCCATAGTGCTCAGAGTCATTTGAACCATTTCAACCTTCTCGTTTTCGCGTTTGGAATATCTCTCCCCCCTCCGCCAGTTAATGGATCACTGGTGCCTTCATGTTTGCCACCAGCCGGAAACCCCTTAATAGAGCAGTCAAGTCTTCCTCAAGAAGTCTGTAAGTATGTAAGGAGGCATTGAGAGACGCGGGCCAGATTTTGCACTGCGCTGATAAGGATACGGTCACAGTGCAGACGACGACTGGTGAATCCATCGACTGCCGAAGTCAGCCAGCTCGCCCGACCACCAGTGCCGTATGGTGTTCTGTACGGCCCTGCTAAGGCCATCGATTCCAGATCGTCAGGTCACTCTTGGTATTCCGACCATTGCGAGCAGCGATGTCGCGAAACGATAAACCACAATCTCGACTGGCTACTATCCTGCCGCTGTCGGGTTCTGACACGCGCTGAAGTTATTTCTCCTCCTTATACAAGGCACAACACTATCTTCCCGCAACAACCAATATCAAAGTGGTTCTGAATGAAATTCCGAGGTGACATCTTACGTTATACACAGAATGTAGATGGCGTTACTCTTACCTACTCTGTGCAGTCATACTGTAGTTCGGATCATTTGCATATACAAGCATGCAGAACGATTCGTATCAGTTTTTTAATACCGTCTTCATGGTGTCGCAGTTTTAATGGCCAGCAGCGTAGCTGTCTGTTATTGTCTGGCAACTGAAATATAGAGTGGTTCAAAAATATTTATTCGGTTTCAGAAAGTTACATCTTCTACGTGGTAAATTTAGGATGTGTATGGTTCTACATACATACACTTTCAAAAATGGCTCTAAGCGCTATGAGACTTAACATCTGAGGTCATCAGTCCCCTAGACTTAGAACTACTTAAACCTAAGGACATCACACACATCCATGCCCGAGGCAGGATTCGAACCTACGACCATAGCAGTAGCGCGGTTCCAGACTGAAGCGCCTAGAACCGCTCGGCCACATCGGCCGGCACATACACTTTCACAAGGCTTATTCTTCTACATGTATGCACATACAACATCGGCGTACTTTTTAATGTTAAATGTGTCATTCCAACGCGTGCACGCTAACATGCAGACGATATTCGATCTCGTCCCATACGATTACAAGCATGTCTCGATTCGGTGGAGTCAGGGCTGTTGCTGTTATGCGGCGCCTCGGTTCACCCAGAGTTTTTGGACGAAGAACCTCTCTGAGGGAGGGGGGTCATTCAGAATTCCCCTCTCCACCCTCTCTCCTCCCCCCCGCCCCCCCCCCCTCCAATACGTACCTCAAGATCAGGCGATACCTCTAAACTGGGTGACCCTGGAGGTCAATTGTGCAAAGCATGAACTGGTCCATTCTAACAGTACCGTACGCTTGACGAAAGTCAAGTTATAACAGAATTGTACCTGATGAAACGGAAAACGCAAAGCGTCTTTAGTTGCTGTGTTGTTACCATATCTACGTGTCGTACGTGGGGTAATGAACGAGAGAGCGTGTTAACTACTGCAGGGGGATCCCACGAGTAACTTACAATACATTAAATTTCTCCAGGACACCGTGGCACAGCGGTAGAGTCATTAAATGGCGCACCCATGCATAAAGTGCAATATGATGGGGTCGCTCGTTTTCTGTACTTGAAGGAGAACATTGCAGAAAAACTCTATGGAACTGCTTGGCAATAATGCACCGTTGTATGACAGTATCGCAAGAGAAGTGGAGCTCCTATTACGGGAAAACCGGCGGGTTACAGCCGAGGCGGTAGTAGAAATAGTGAAAATCAGCCATGCATTTCAAAAACAGATACCTTATTTTTTCAAGAGCAACGAGCGAAACAATGCCTTCTGAGTCCCCCGTATGTTGAGGTACGTTTACAGTGCACGCTAGTTACGAGGGTGTTGTGTGATGTCCTTAGGTTAGTTAGGGGACTGATGACCATAGATGTTAAGTCCCATAGTGCTCAGAGCCATTTGAACCATTTTTTGAAGCTAGTTACGACATGATTCCTGTGTTCGCGAAGAAGCATCTACGATTTCCTCCACTGGCGGCCATTCCACGCTTCTAAATCACTCGCACTGGACTAAAATGCAATCTGCGCCAGGAACCACATCCCTGGTACTTACTCGCTACGTTGACAGTTACTTAGTTACATCTTCCATGTGTCATACGTAATGTATCGTCTACTCAGGCTTCCTCCCTACAGTCTGCGGAGTTCCGGCTACCGTCTGCGTATCAGCGCGGTGAGGGTCGCGAGTGTTCCACCAGCGCTGCATTCCTCAGCCCCGCCCACTCGCCCTGGCTTGGTGGCGCTCCTCAACGACGTTCATTGTTTGGCCAGCTGCGGCATTGTTGACCCATAGACCCCAGCCATTCCTAAGGGAGCATTACGACGCGTAGCGCAGTTACCAGAGCCGGTACATACTAATGTAACAGCGGCTTCTGAGTAAGTATTACGGGCACTTGACGCTGAAGGTACACGTTATATAACTTCGTGCACTGCCCACTTCTAAGTTATGCGCTCAAATCTTGAGTATGTCAATTCACACAGTAATGTCAGTTTGTCTCACAGGAATTGCATACATAATAATACCAGAACGCAGAGTTATCGTTATCTTTTTGTATCTTCGTTCTTGCGAAGATACGAGCAGCAGTATGTCTTTTTGAAATAGCGCTCTTTATGCTCGTATTTAATTCAGTAATCCACTTGATTTCCTCAAGATCTTTTCCAACACGTAATGCACTGTACCCGCTTATGTAAAAATGACGTAATTTAAAACGTTTTTCAAAGTTTAGCTTGATTTTGTTGTACCAGCATACTGTGTATGTGCCCAGGGAGACGTAAGTCAGGCACAAGCTAGAGTTAACATTATGCAAAAGGAAAATGTACCACAGGCAGCGGCTTCAGTTGAAGGTTTGCGTGAGTACAATGTCAACCAACGAAGAGTAAAAAGAAATGCTACTCATCTACGCAAAATATTAGATACCAGAATAATGATTGCGGTAATGCTTTTTGGGTACGAGTATATTCAGAACACTACTGAAGTACTTTTAAACGATACGTAATGTACAATAAGGACTGTCCATGATTTCTTTTATTTTGTTTGAAAATGGGAGTAATGCTACTCCGAGAGAGTAATTCTACATAGGACGATATCCTTACAAGGGCCCTCCTTCCCGACGGGTGTTTTAGTGTCTTGATGTGGCGCTTCAGGAAACTGGAAATTTAACTCGAAGCTACTAAATAGTCCTAAAACTCGCGCAAACGAAACTGCCAGAGTTACAGTTCTTGCTTCTGCTGTAGTGATTTCAAAACGTCGGTACACGGTAGTCTGAACAGAAAATAGCTATTCCTAAAACCAGTGTGCTTCAAATCCTAAACGTCTTCAGTTCCATCCTTATAATTTACACTGGCACTAAGAATAGCATGGGAATGATTTTCAGAATTGTCTGCAGTTATGTCAGTGGGCACAGCAGCAAATCCTGCATTTTCGTTCTGTTTCCTTTTGTGCACTGTTATCTACATCAAGTTAACGAGTTGGATTGGCCCTGATATATGCACTGTCTGCTGTTACAGGAGAGTCGAGTTGTATTTTGTGTTATATTTTTAATAATGTCATGTCAGTGACAGTGTGATGTATGTGTAAATTGGAGGTTGGGGAAGAGAGAAAGGAAAGGAACGGGGAGGGATCACTGCTGCCAGCTGCAATGCGACATTACGCGGAATCGGCGGCGACGAATGAAAATGGGTACTGGACCGGGATTCGAACCCGGGATCTCCTGCTCACTAGGCAGGTGCGGTAACCACTGCGCTATCCGGGACACAGTGAGTGATAGCTCAACTGCATGGCTGACCCACACTTCCATCGAACGCCACCTATCCGTAACCCCTCTCCATTTCCTCCATATCCGATCTTCCGAGATTCCCACAGGAGGTCGGACGTATTTGTGCATCCACATTGAAGAAGGTGGCTAGGCCAGCTAGGCCTATCAGAGTATATGAATGCAAATGACAGCAGTGATGCCCCCCTTTTCCTTTCCTTTTTTCCCCTCCCAACCTTCAATTTACATATAATGTACAACAGCTGCGGATTCTGCATGGTGTCTGTTCTTTCGGACATGTCAGAAAGAACAGACATTCTGATGTCACAGATGTGTTCAATTTGCTTTATCATGTCGAATTTCTAAGCGCTTTGAGAAACCATCTTTCAGCTTGTCTGTCACTCCTCCATCGCTGGTGCATTCTGCATTCTGTTATGTGAGCGACCACTTTCCGGATCCCTCTTCCAGGATTTTCCCCGTTCCCAACCACACTTCATGCCTTTTTGCCTGGCTGGTCTGTACTCGTAGCTTAGCATGACCGGCCACAGCGTGCTCTCGCCGCTGGGGCTGTATAACTTAACAAATAAATTCACCTCACGTCATACCAATTCGATCACTTACATACTTGTAACGTTACAGTATAAAAAATTCCAAATGATTCAGATTCCTCTGTAGTATTCTAATCATAAGCCGACAAACCAGAAATACAATTTTTTTGTATTTTTTATTAAAAACGACTGCAGGGAAGAAATGAAAACGACACATTGTGGTGTACAGAATTTTCATTTAAATTTATGTATAAGGAGGACGAATGTATAAAATATATTAACATTTTGTCTAATGGTTTAAATACCCTGCCATTGTAGTTTACTTTGCTGTGCAAGTTTGGATTTTTATTAATGTTCCACCAGGCGAGCTTGGAAGGGAGTAGATTGAACTGAACTGATGTGCTAATTGTTATGTCAACATGGAAGACATTGAAAGCAGCAGACTTGAGGACTGGGGCAAACGGAAATGTAAGCACCACTGTACTACTTAGCAAGGCAGTGTGACATAACACTATGTAACTCTGCCACCAAGCAACAATAAAAAGTGGAACTTCGACAGAAAACCCAAGCTCAATGGTCTAGAATCATTACTGAAATTTTCCACAGTGAGGCAAGGGGTGCTGACAGGTCCGATAAATGCGGACAAATACGGTCATGTACTCAGAGCCACTGTATCATAGACGGGTTCAAATGGCTCTCAGCACTATGGGACTCAACTTCTGAGTTCCCCTAGAACTTAGAACTACTTATACCTAACTAACCTAAGGACATCACACACCTCCATGATCTAGGCAGGATTCGAACCTGCGACCGTAGTCGTCACGCGGTTCCAGACTGTAGCGCCTAGAACCACTCGGCCACTCCGGCCGGCTATCATAGGCGGGGGCTCAGCTCACGTAAAGCACCTTTCGGAGAACGAGGCACATTCTGCCCGTGTCGAAGAACCAGAGAAAATGACAGTCTAGGTTCCAGTGAAACCACAATGAGATGTTCGACGATGGCCAGGATGACTTTGGGGCAGTAAAACCTGGTACATACCACAGCCTTAGTCTGTTGCTGCTGCATACTGAGTCATCGTAGATGAGAAGGCTGATGACAGCCATCCCTCCTCCTTCACTGGGTCATCTGGATGATCTAATAGCTGCCTTCTTCACGCTGACCAGTTGAGACGCATCTGCGCAGCCTCCTGCCGACTTGTAAACGTCTACTTCAGTCCATGATGTGTGACCAGGGACTCTCTCTGCACTCCGACCATCCTGGACCACAATCAGCCATCAGCAGTCTACCTGAGCATCGAGGATGCTGAGATGCGAGCCGATCGGGCTCACCGGTGCATGTCAGGCGGGCAGTGTCTTTTTCCGCTGCTGCCAACGCCTGCTCTCCACGTGACTGATGTACTGCTCTACAGTAGCAACATCACAAAACGCTGACAGGGGATCGTATTCCTTTACGGCATGCCGGCCGGAGTGGCCGAGCGGTTAAAGGCGCTACAGTCTGGAACCGCACGACCGCTACGGTCGCAGGTTCGAATCCTGCCTCGGGCATGGATGTGTGTGATGTCCTTAGGTTAGTTAGGTTTAAGTAGTTCTAAGTTCTAGGGGACTTATGACCACAGCAGTTGAGTCCCATAGTGCTCAGAGCCATTTGAACCATTTTTTACGGCATGTGCGCACCATGCTCAACTGCATTTCTGAAGAAGCTAAAACCTTTGTAAACTCCGTGTGACAACTAACGTGGTTATAGATAATGCTGTCTCACTGACGCTTCCAGACGTGCACTTGACCATCCACCGTCACATCTCGCTCGACATCATGATTACAGCACAACCCCAGGGCCGGGATGTAACAAAACTGATAAAGGAAACGAAACCACACATTTTGAAAGCACAGGACGTCACAGCATTTTATTTCTCACATTCGGTTTTAACAGAACACTTACACAATGTTGTTTAAAAAAATCTGTAGCTTACGTTTGTCTGAATGGTTAATACAGTATCATACAAATATTTGAAGTAAATTGTTGTTGTTGTGGTCTTCAGTCCAGAGACTGGTTTGATGCAGCTCACCATGCTACTCTATCCTGTGCAAGCTGGTTCATCTCCCAGTACCTACTGCAACCTACATCCTTCTGAATCTGTTTAGTGTATTCATCTCTTGATCTCCCTCTACGATTCTTACCCTCAGCTCTGCCCTCCAGTACTAAACTGGCGATCCCTTGATGCCTCAGAATATGTCCTACCAAACGATCCCTTCATCTAATCAAGTTGTGCCACAAATTTCTCTTCTCACCAATTCTATTCAATACCTCCTCATCAGTTATGTGATCTACCCATCTAATCTTCAGCATTCTTCTGTAGCACCACATTTCGAAAGCTTCTATTGTCCTTTTGTCTAAAATATTTATCGACCATGTTTCACTTCCATAGCTCCATACAAATACTTTCAGAAACGACTTCCTGACACTTAAATATATACTCGATGTTAACAAATTTATCTTCTTCAGAAAAGCTTTCCTTGCCATTGCCAGTCTACATTTTATACCCTCTCTACTTCGACCATCATCAGTTATTTTGCTCCCCAAATAGCAAAATTTCTTTACTACTTTAAGCGACTCATTTCGTAATCTAATACCCTCAGCATCACCCGATTTAATTCGACTACATTCCATTATCTCCGTTTTGCTTTTGTTGATGTTCATCTTATAACCTCCTTTCAAGACACTGTCCATTCCGCTCAGGTGCTCTTCCAGGTCCTTTGCTGTCTCTGACAGAGTTATAATGCTATCGGCGAATTCAAAGTTTTAATTTCTTATCTATGGATTTTAATTCCTACTCCGAATATTTCGAGATTTTTTGCTAAGGTTTCCCTATTACACACACGCGCACACACACACACACACACACACACACACACACACACATAATACACACACGCACACACACACACACACACACACACACACACACACACACACACACACACACATATATATATATATATATATATATATATATATATATATATACACTCCTGGAAATTGAAATAAGAACACCGTGAATTCATTGTCCCAGGAAGGGGAAACTTTATTGACACATTCCTGGGGTCAGATACATCACATGATCACACTGACAGAACCACAGGCACATAGACACAGGCAACAGAGCATGCACAATGTCGGCACTAGTACAGTGTATATCCACCTTTCGCAGCAATGCAGGCTGCTATTCTCCCATGGAGACGATCGTAGAGATGCTGGATGTAGTCCTGTGGAACGGCTTGCCATGCCATTTCCACCTGGCGCCTCAGTTGGACCAGCGTTCGTGCTGGACGTGCAGACCGCGTGAGACGACGCTTCATCCAGTCCCAAACATGCTCAATGGGGGACAGATCCGGAGATCTTGCTGGCCAGGGTAGTTGACTTACACCTTCTAGAGCACGTTGGGTGGCACGGGATACATGCGGACGTGCATTGTTCTGTTGGAACAGCAAGTTCCCTTGCCGGTCTAGGAATGGTAGAACGATGGGTTCGATGACGGTTTGGATGTACCGTGCACTATTCAGTGTCCCCTCGACGATCACCAGTGGTGTACGGCCAGTGTAGGAGATCGCTCCCCACACCATGATGCCGGGTGTTGGCCCTGTGTGCCTCGGTCGTATGCAGTCCTGATTGTGGCGCTCACCTGCACGGCGCCAAACACGCATACGACCATCATTGGCACCAAGGCAGAAGCGACTCTCATCGCTGAAGACGACACGTCTCCATTCGTCCCTCCATTCACGCCTGTCGCGACACCACTGGAGGCGGGCTGCACGATGTTGGGGCGTGAGCGGAAGACGGCCTAACGGTGTGCGGGACCGTAGCCCAGCTTCATGGAGACGGTTGCGAATGGTCCTCGCCGATACCCCAGGAGCAACAGTGTCCCTAATTTGCTGGGAAGTGGCGGTGCGGTCCCCTACGGCACTGCGTAGGATCCTACGGTCTTGGCGTGCATCCGTGCGTCGCTGCGGTCCGGTCCCAGGTCGACGGACACGTGCACCTTCCGCCGACCACTGGCGACAACATCGATGTACTGTGGAGACCTCACGCCCCACGTGTTGAGCAATTCGGCGGTACGTCCACCCGGCCTCCCGCATGCCCACTATACGCCCTCGCTCAAAGTCCGTCAACTGCACATACGGTTCACGTCCTCGCTGTCGCGGCATGCTACCAGTGTTAAAGACTGCGATGGAGCTCCGTATGCCACGGCAAACTGGCTGACACTGACGGCGGCGGTGCACAATTGCTGCGCAGCTAGCGCCATTCGACGGCCAACACCGCGGTTCCTGGTGTGTCCGCTGTGCCGTGCGTGTGATCATTGCTTGTACAGCCCTCTCGCAGTGTCCGGAGCTAGTATGGTGGGTCTGACACACCGGTGTCAATGTGTTCTTTTTTCCATTTCCAGGAGTGTAGTTGCCACTCCTACTCAGGTATTTCCAATACCCTCGCCGTAGAAGGCAGCCGCCTGTGCTATTCACCAATTCTCATCGCAGGTCTATAGCATGTGAGCAGAGATGAATCTTAGTTGGAACCAGTACCAGGTTTTATTGTGGGTAATCGAAAACGCTGAAGATGCCCCTGGAGAATGCGGCCGATAATTGACATGAAGAAGGAAACGTACGACAGTCTTTATGTTGGCTGCATGAGATCAGGCCATCATACTTGGCAGGAGAAGCTATTTTTTTAGGCATCTTTACGTGCTCAACGAGCGCTCAGAACTGGAAAGAGTGACTTGACTCTATCGACGGGCACACTAGAGACACTTCCCAACACATCTGCCCAAAGCTTCATCGAATTTTCACTGTGGTTTTCATTTGGCGCTCTATCGGATCTTAGTTTACAAATAGTCCTCATATGTAACCTATGTCTGTCTGGTCTTAGAGAATGGTGTAAAACGTTGAAGTACATTGGCCAAGTGCTTTTCGAGTATTTTTTTAACATTTCTCCTTTATTATATGTGTACAGGGTGTTACAAAAATGTAAGGCCAAACTTTCAGGAAACATTCCTCACACACAAAGAAAGAAAATATGTTATGTGGACATGTGTCCGGAAACGCTTACTTTCCATGTTAGAGCTCATTTCATTACTTCTCTTCAAATCACATTAATCATGGAATGGAAACACACAGCAACGGAACGTACCAGCGTGACTTCAAACGCTTTGTTATAGGAAATGTTCAAAACGTCCTTCGTTAGCGAGGATACATGCATCCACCCTCCGTCGCATGGAATCCCTGATGCCCTGATGCAGCCCTGGAGAATGGCGTATTGTATCACAGCCGTCCACAATACGAGCACGAAGAATCTCTCATTTGGTACCGGGGTTGCGTAGACAAGAGCTTTCAAATGCCCCCATAAATGAAAGTCAAGAGGGTTGAGGTCAGGAGAGCGTGGAGGCCATGGAATTGGTCCGCCTCTACCAATCCATCGGTCACCGCATCTGTTGTTGAGAGGCGTACGGACAATTCGACTGAAATGTGCAGGAGCTCCATCGTGCATGAACCACATGTTGTGTCGTATTTGTAAAGGCACATGTTCTAGCAGCACAGGTAGAGTATCCCGTATGAACCCATGATAACGTGTTCCACTGAGTATAGGTGGAAGAACATGGGGCCCAATCAAGACATCACTAACAATGCCTGGCCAAACGTTCACAGAAAATCTGTGTTGATGACGTGATTGCACAATTGCGTGCGGATTCTTGTCAGCCCACACACGTTGATTGTGAAAATTTACAATTTGATCACGTTGGAGTACATACTGACGAAACTAAAAAGAGCTCTAACATGGCAATTAAGCGTTTTCGGACACATGTCCACATAACATCTTTTCTTTATTTGTGTGTGAGGAATGTTTCCTGAAAGTTTGGCCGTACCTTTTTGTAACACCCTGTATACTAGCATTTTCTCGGCAGCTTCGCCTGTGTACCTGTTGCAGCACATTCTTTTAAGAATTCACCACCGTTTAAAGGTATTTTTCCCACACAAGGTATGCCACATGTAGCGGCACCTTTTGAATTTATACCCTGTTGCCTAACTAATTAGGATGTGGTATGAGAAAAGTTCCTGCCGTAGTCGAAGACATAAACGCTCCCTAGGCTGACTAATACTCGTACATCAACTTAATTTGAACAATACAAAATATTTACTTATATTGTCTCCCTGAATACTAGTCACAGCTGTCTTTCAGTGTATTGTGTGTAAGATCGATATAAACTGCCTGAGGAGCTAGATTCGCTGTTCCGTACCTGTTTACACAGGGTTCGTTTTTAGTACGTCGGTTTATTTGGCCAACGATTGACGATATTTTATAAAATTCTAGTTAAAATGTGAGCTTGGTTTTGGAGTTATAGAGTTAATTATTAAAGAAAGAAACATATCACGCTTTTGCTACATAGTGTCTAGTGCAAATCACTGCGTTCTCTCCACACCCTGATAAGACGTGGCTCCTATTCGCATCTCCGTTCTCAGCTCCGTGACCGTCTGACATTTCATGGGATGGCAACTGCTGCCGAACTTAACTTCTTGTTGGCGTACAACAGCGTAAGCCTTCCTACACTGTATGTGGAAGTCTAATAACACCCGGGTCGACATGGGGCATAAATGCCACTGCATTCGACGTATGTATTGGACACATATCCTCTTCCCTCCCCTTCTCCCACGCGCCCTCCCATTCCCATCGTTATGTCTACTGAAGAGCACATTTGTAGGTACATCGTCCACAATGAGGAAAGTAGTGCGAGAAATACACAGGTGATTGTAGTATACATTTAACGCGAGGCCTGATTGTGCACAATGATTCCTCCAGGTGCTATGACATATAAATTGTGGGCTGAGCCCACACTAGGGCAAGCGACTTATAAATGTTCATTGGAGAAACACGAAGATGACAAATTCACTCAGCTGTGTGTAATAGATTGCCCTGAGCTTCATTGATAGTAATCGAAAATTCTAGACGCACAGGAAATGGCAGCATAAAGAACGTGAAAGGGAATAAGCGGTATTTGTGGTCTATATACCGTTCAAACCTCTCCCTTTCCTTACCCTGTATCGACTATAGGGATGTATTATCGCCGTGGTGTATGTATCCACGGTACACTTTTACATTTACCCCGTGTCTTCCATCTCATTCAGCTCCATCCTCTATCCATCTCCCCCTCCACAGCCCCTATATTTTCCCCACCTCTTTGTATTCATCTCGCCCACCTCTGTACATCTCATCCTCCCTCTATAACCATCTCATCCTCACTCCTCTGTTAATTTTGACCAACTCCTCTCTGTCTGTCCACCACATCTTCTTCCCCCCTGTCCTCCCAGTCTCAGTCTCGTCCTCCCACCCTTTCTGTCCTCTCTTCCTTTTTTATATGTCTACCTCCTCCTGCCCCTCTCACTCCCTGCCCATTCCCTCTTGTCCCCTCTGTTTCTCTGTTTCCTCCTCCCATTTTTCTGCTCAGCCATGTCCATCCATAAATGTAGTCCTGAAATACATGCAGATACTACCTGTGCAACATACTCGGCATGCAATGCAGCCTAGATGGCTGAAAAACTGTTTTCACACATATGTCCACTCCCATGGAAGATAAGAGGTTCTGATGCCTGGCTTTGCCCTGATATTTACTTCCTTTCGACATGCCTTCTCACGACCTGACCTCTTCCACCTGCCTCGTCAGCCACTTTCCATCTTCCATCTCACATCCTACATCCACCTCTACATCCCGAAAGCTACCTGACGGTGTGTGGCGTAGGATACCTCTGGTACCACTAACTCATTTCCCATTCCCTGTTCCACCCGCGAATGTCGCTTGAAAGAAGGATTGTCGGTAATCCTGCATATTAACTCTAATTTCTCGGTTTTTGCATCATGGTCATTTCATGAGATGTATGTGGGAGGAAGAAATTTGTTATCCGACACTTTCTAGAAAGTACTCTCTGGAAATTTTAATAGTAATACTCCTTGTGATGCACAACGGCTCTCTTGTAGCTTCTACCAACAGAGTACGCTGATCATCAGTGTAATGCTCTCGCCCCGACTAAACGGCCCTGTCACGAGACGTGCCGCTATTCGGTGGATCTTCTCTATCTCTTCTATTAGTTCTACCTGATAAGGGTCCCAGATTGATGAACAATGCCCGAGAATCGACCAAAGAAGCGGCTTCCGAGCCACTTTTTTATTGGCTGAGTTATATTTCCTTACGATTCTACCTACAAATCTCATAACGAACCGCTTGAGTGCGAGGTTTCAGTTTCTGTTTCTAATAAGGCTCATTTGAAAATGTTCCGTTAGCAATTATGACATAAAATATTAGCGCTAATGATTTCTCATGTGCATAAGAAGGGCGACAGGAAATGAGTGTCCGTGAGATGCCAAGATCAACCTTTTATGGGATGTATGTATTACACTTCACAAAATGATAAGTGTGCACGACGTTCAGCTAGGTATCCATTCTTAAAGAATGCATACAGAATCACATTGGCGTCACGGAGTGATGAGAACTGATGGAACGTGACGGTATGCAACGAGATGCGAAAGAGACTGTCTCGGGAATTGTCATGAAACTATCTTTAAGGCGTATATGAAGATAGTGCAATTATATGTTTTAGAGGCACGGAAAGAAAAACATTCCGAGGATGAATTTGTCCTTAGAGGTGGTATGAATTGCAATGCACACACTTTTCAGGCGGAATAGTTTGCTCTAAGTGATTTTTACTAGCTACAGGCAAAAATCAGTGCTCATACCATAGTGTAGTTCTCTCACGCTTATTTCCCCACTCCTGCTTGATGTGACGTAAATATTCAACTCTGCCCTTGCAAGATCACATAGACAGAAGAAAGAATCGAACGGAACTGAGTACCTCCAACTTCTCGCAGTACAACAAATAACAGCAAATTTACCATCCAGATTAACAATTGGCATAATTGTGATGTTAGCTGGTCTTGGTACAACTCCCTTGGTACTCCTGTATTCTGGCGTTCCTTTCATACACATTTCCTCTTCAAATCCCGATTGGTTGGAGTGGAAAAAAAGTCCTTATTGAACGATTCGATAAGTTTGTTTATCTCATCTAAAAATTTTCGGCCCAATTTTGCAGTTTGCTGTGCATCGTCAAATTGCCTCTTTGTTTGAAATTTCATTATCTTACGCCTTCCAATTCCGTAGCACTGTTTGAGGTTAAGCAACCATCCACTCCTTCCCTTGAAATCACTGTAATCTATGTCGCGCGCAATTCGATGTGCATAATATAGTGAGTAACTATCATGCACATACTGTTAACTGTATCGGGGACCTCTGAAGCGAGCAAACATCATTTTTTGTGACAAGTGCGCCTTGTTCTCCCTTGAATATCGCCGGCCGGTGTGGCCTAGCGGTTCTAGGCGCTTCAGTCTGGAACCGCGCTACTGCTACGGTCGTAGGTTCGAATCCTGCCTCGGGCATGGATGTGTGTGTTGTCCTTAGGTTAGTTAGGTTTAAGTAGTTCTAAGTTCTAGGGGCCTCGTGACCTCAGATGTTAAGTCCAATTGTGCTCAGAGCCGTTTGAACCTTGAATATCCGTAGTTTTCCGTAATCACTGCGCATTCTTATTGGTAAGGTTTATTCGGAATCTGTTCATAATTATTTTTTTTTTGTTTTACCATGCTGCGGATGATCTTCCATGAACAGCGATTCTCCCTTACTGCATTTAACTGGACACGGGATTTGTGGCTCTCTGTCCGACAAGGATAACGAACTACATGGCTCAACACCTGTTTTAGTAGCATTTTCACTCGTTAAGCTCGTATTATCATCACTGTATATGAGACCACACATTTTACTGACGTATCTTGCAGAAACGCCAATATTTCATCTTCCACTTCTTTTACACTTAGCGAAATTCTTTGCGCTTTCTGGCAGTTGCTGTAGATATAAGGCTTTGTTTAGCGTTGTCATTGCTCTGCTTTGTATCTACACTACTAGCACTGTAGCAGTGTCGTGAGTTACTCGTCGATTAAGCAGCTGAACTGCGCTCCGTAGTTTCATGTTGTTCTCACCATTGGTTACTTCGAGTCCCACCCCCTGTTGCCATTAGCAGCCAATACTGTGGTTGCACTGTAGACATTATGTAAGGTGTGAATTCCGTAACGATCGTTGGTCTTTTTGCGATCTCTCACTCAATGGGCACCTTGGTATTCTGACGTCTCTTTTTCCCACTGTTAGTTTTATGTGGTCAGTCCACTTAAAGTCGCTAAGAGTACCACTAAATATTTAACAGCAATTTGTCATGAATAGTGTAGTTGCACAGTACTGATTCTCTTATGCTACGTATGCACAAGAAGTTACATTTATTTAAGTTCGGGTTGAACTGCCTGAGACTGCACCGTTCATCAGTCTTCTCAGGTTACTTTGCAAATAGATAACTATCCTCTGACGTTGCTACTTTCTTATACACAACCGCATCATCTACGAACTGTCTTAAGGAGCTTCCGACGCTTTCTACTAGACCATCTATGCACTTTGTGAACATTAACGGTCCTGCCACTCTCTCTTGGATGTTCCAGAAATTACCTTTACGCCTGTAGATGTTATTCCGTTAAGAGCAACATAGTAAGTCCTATCTGCAAGGAAGTCCTAAGCCATTCGCAAATCTTCTCCGATACATTCTCCGTAAGAAGGTATTTTTTTCATTCGACAGTGTCAAATGCTTTCCTGAAGTCAAGCAACATAGCATCAACCTAAGCGCGGACAGCGATACAAAACTAACATACAGTGTCCTCCGGCTGTACCACTATGCCGTTTAAGTTACGGATAAAATGGGCTGAATTCTTGATATACGAATCCGATCGGCCCACATACGGTCTTAATAATGTTGTCAAGAACTTGCCAATCGAATAGGTAGACAAACCTTAGAGAAACATGTTCTTTGTGCACATTTGTCAGTTCATAAAATCTTAGTGGTAGCGCAAATGAACTGAACGCTCTGCTCGATAGAAGACGTCTTTATCAACCTCATAACAGCTATATTTGTCAGTGGAGTCTTTACTCAGTTTCCTATATATTTTCGGATCTAATAAGTCGTTAATCTTACCATCATAGTAGGTCACATTTAAAACAACCTTTGAATTTTCCATGACAGCACGGAGAAAATAACACTGTCGTTCTCATTTAGGCGTTTTGTGGTATTCCTCTCACCCACACTTTTTGGAGGCGTTGCGCGAGTCGATACCCTTACAGCTTCTATACGTCGCAGCGGATTTTCAAAAGAGACTTTACTACGAGAGCGGATTCAACATACCCGCCGGGATGTGGCAGGCACAGCAATAAATTAGGTAGTGGTGAGTGGGATAGTTCTGACAGACTACTGCACGATATTATTAGGAAGCGTATGCTGACAACGTGTAATAGAAGGAGAAATTTGATAATTTGCAACCTAATCAGACGCTTTCCTCCAAATTATCAATTTGTTCGAACGTTCGTTATCTGACGATGAGAGATCTGTGCTTGCCAAGGGTGGAAATTTTGCAATTAGCCAGCGAGTTGAGTCCACGGAAGAAATAATAGCCAGTGCAGAAGCAGGCCTTAGTAGTCTGGACACGACTACAGCTGAAGAAGTCTGTATGGTGAGATTGGCTGACAAAATTTTACTTTTAAAGTCATTGAACGCTTCTCTCATTACTCTTCTTCCGCTTAGTTCAGCTTTTGTTTCTCATCTAGGTTTTGACTGCTGTTGAATATGCGATGAAGCTGTCTTGGTTAATGTAGGAGATTTCTAACCTCCCTTCACACCTTCCTCGTAACATACTTGTCTAAGGTATATTGAACGATGCTTTTGAATTTTTTCTATTTTAGCTCCACATCTTAATCACTGAATATGTGATTTGGCTAGCGAGATATTCTGTAATTTGTATCCTGTCACTCATGCTAAGCAAAAATATTTTCCTGCCTTTCTTGATATTCCCCTTAACACCCACAGTCATAAATACTATCACAGCCTTATGTTCACTAATATCTACGTCTGCGTTAGCTGATCTGATAAGTTCAGGAGCTCTAAAGATCACCTTATCGAATTGATTCTCTGATAATCTGCTCCAAGAAATTTTGGAACAACTCATTCAGAATAAATTTGTGTAGGTCTATAGTTATCCGGCTAAGTCGCATAAAAAGTCACACAGCAGGTGAAGAGTGGCTTTATTGGTCACAAATATTCATGATACATTTCGGAATTATCTCCAGCTTAGAAATCCAAGAGCAAAGGTAGCACAAGGACAACTGCGTTACTAGTTGTATTACCTTTGCTCTTGCATTTCTGAAGATGAAAATAATTTCGGAACGCATCATGCGTACATTGTGATCAATAAAATAATTCTTTACCTGCAGTATGTGACACAGCGAGCTTAACTACAGATCTACGCGTATTTACTAGAATAGTCGCTAACCTCCTACGTGACTTAATGCCACATTTATTACGTTCAGAATAATGTCATATAAACTCCTGTCTCTGGCACCAGTTTTGATAGGAAAACCCTCCCAATATATATCTGGCAAACTGAAGTCACCTCCTATTACAATAGCACGATCAAGAATACTATTAACAACATTCTGTAACTTCTCTCTGAAGCGCTGTACCACTACAGCTCCTGACCGAGGTGGTCTATAAATGTAACTCGGAAGTATTATCAACACCGGATATCACCGTCAAGTGAAGCACAAACACACAACTGTTCGCCACTCACTGCTGAGTGAAGATGGACCGGTCATATGTCGCAATTCTGAAGACACGGCAACAAACAAGTCACCAGGGGCTTCCAACGCTACCAGAGGTGTCACAGGTCTCGTCACTGATGCCCTGATGTTTCAGCTTCGAGCAGTAACCAGAAACTTATCGACCATGTCCAATGCAGCTTCCAGCTGTTTAAAGACAGCAGCCAGTCCTCCTTGTATCCGCTCACAACAAGCACAGTCCGTATCCATATTGTACTGTATAAGAAAACTGAATAAAATCTCAAGCAGACTGTGTACCATACTACAAGGTAAACTCACTAAACGAAAAGACATCGAAAACTGCACACTGTCTTTTACAACAAAAATAAATAGCATTACTAGAAACAGCTGAATAAACAGCTACTGTTTACTTCTACTCAGAAATAAGCTCGCACACCACTAAGCTAAACGACGTGTACAAAATGATTACAAGAGACAAACTGAGCAGCCATAGCGTACGGATCTCCGTGCCGGCACGTTCACAGGAGCTCAGTCCGTCAGTTCACCTGATGATGGTGACATGTATGATCGCCGAAATATTGTGCCCGTTGGACACTGTAGACCGGTAGTACACCCGTGGATATTTTGATTATCAAATACGCCGGGAGAAACTCAAGAATCACATGCCTGGGATGAATTGAAAAGGGCTGTTTATAGGCGACTTGACCCACCAACCATTCTGAGGGATCTACGCCGAATCGCCGTTGAGGAGTGGGACAAACTGGACCAACAGCAGACTTGTGCATAGTATACCACGACGAACGCAGGCATGCAGCAATGCAAGAGGACGTTATACTGGCTATTTGAAGTACCGGTGTGTACAGCAATCTGGACCACCACCTCTGAAGGTCTAGCCGCATGTTGGTGCAACATGCAATGTGTGGTTTTCATGAGCAATAAAAAGGGCGGAAATGATGTTTAAGTTGATCGCTATTACAATTTTCTGAACGGGTTTCGGAACTCTCGGAACCGAGGTGTTGCAAAACTTTTTTATATGTGTATATAAGTATGCTTATATTTTTATATCGAATAATACAAGTATGTAAGATTATAAATAAAAGTAAATCAATAACTTTACGTTCCGAAGTTAGATCAAAAGTAATGGAAGGATGATTTACTCTGAACGTTCCACTAACGACCAAGCCATTAGACAGAGAGCTCAGGCTGCGATAGGATAAGGAAAAGAAATAGAATAGCTCGCCTTTTTGTAAGAAATTAACCTGGGATTCACTTTAATTTGGACATAAATAATGTAGACGAACATGCATAAAGATTTTTTTAGAATATTATATTCTTAAGGCAAAATTAAGCAATAGTCAATTTGATGATGGGGAGTGGGAGAGGGGTGGGGTGGGGGGGAGAGGGTGAAGATGGAGGTGATGGCTGTAAGAAATGACCAGGCTCAAATGGATGTTGGCTGCAGCTCTCATTCAGAGGTAAAGACGTTTGCGGAATGACTGCCGTGGAGAACTGCACCAAATCAGACTTCGGATTAGGGACTACAACAGCAAGACAAAATTAGAGAGATAGGCAGAAAGGAGATGCCACTTCTTTCAGAATAATGTGCAATAATGATTACATGTGATAAAACTGCGCTCGGTACTGTTGATTGGATAACGATGCTTGTCTTTCGCTTTAAAGTAATTTATAAAATTATTTCGTTATTCCACTTCATATCATTCCACTTAAAACCGTATAACTTACCTAAGAATATCCTGTTCTTTATTTAATTGATACAGTAACAGACCGTGATGCAACATGAGGGAAAGCGTTATGGAACGCAAAATAGTGAACACTGGTGAAAATTCAGTTCTTGCCTTGACAGTAACAGAGTGATTCATTATGAACTTCCCGCATGCTGGAGAAACTTGGGTCAAGAACTTCTGTTAATCAATAGGACGTAAAACCACTTCAAGTGGCAAATATTTTCTTTTTCTTTTGATGACTAGTGTCGACTTTGTTATTTTGATTTGAAAATGGGTCTCGACCCGAAACTAGTCATCGAATGCAAAAATAAAGTATTTGCAACTTGGGCTGGTTTTTCGTTCTTTTGAGAGCGGTTCATTGCCGAAATATTGATTGCTTTCTACGATTTCCAGTCACATTCAAGTTAGCAACTCAAACATCAATCGATCTTCTTGTAAGAATTTCCATGTAACAATGTTTCATTGTACCCTGAGTGATGATTGTTTCAGTAAATAACGGTAGACAGATTTTTTATTTGCCGGTTGAATTTGTTCCAGGGAGTAGTTCCCTGCTACAATTATATTGTATTCACCAGGAATAATATTTTGTGCCCTGATAGGTAAATTCGTAGAATGTTCTTCAGGAATGTAATGTTTTGTACGTGAGAATGAGCACTATAAAAAGGGCAAACTTTCCAAATAGCTTGCATTAACTCGCTCTTCTATTTCCAGATTCTGACACATGGTGTTGCAGACGTTAAATTCGTGGTGCTGTTGAGCAAAAAGCAGTTAACGGAGCATTAAGCGGTGCAGCGTTTTCAGGCGATAATGTACGTTACCGTCCTGCACTATTTGCGGTTGATGTGTGGCGTCGCATCCGTCACTGCTCTAATGCGTATTAGGGCCACATTTTCCATGGCAACCAAAAGCAATAGATGTCTGTAACCCCGTTCTGCATCTGATTGTGAAAAGCCATTTCCAACAAAATTCCATTAGGTTCTCATATGGTGGTAACAAATAAACACAGAAATAAATGAACATCAACACGTTATGAAACTAATATTTTGTCAAGCCTTTTACCCACTGCAGTACTGATTGAATCAACAATTTTTTTCCAGAGGGAAAGCATATGCGAAAAAGTCAGATAACGTACATCAGTCAAACTTTTTGTGGAAATAACTGTAAAACGCATGGCAACGCTGCCGAAATTTGCTTTGCATTAGACGCTTCTTAATCTTTCTTTTTTTCTTCATTGGCCGTGATGGTACAACTGTGCTCTACCGGTAACACTTCTTTCAAGCACCGAAGACACTTCCTAGTCATTTGTTCCAAACGTTTCACTGGAAACATCTGCGAAAGTTATACCACAGCTTTTCTTTTTACACGAGCAAAGTCACAGACTAATCAAAGTTAACGATTCGATCTTCGTTTAAAAATTTAAATCACTATCTCAGTAGGCGAAAAACTATCGGTTATTCATCTTACAACGTTTCTGATTGTCACTTACTGTCACTGTATGATACCTTAGTTCGATATGGATTCAAAACAGTCGTAAACGTATTGCACATTAATAAATTTAAGCTCAGAAAGATTTATGTACATAGTCTACTAAAATAATTATGATCAGTGCAGTAAACAAGAATGCTTCGTAGTCTTACTTCAGGTTTTCAGAAACAAGTAGTTTACCTTAAGGTGTAGACAAAGCTTCTTAATTCTCTGGAAAAAAAAAACAAAACAGAAGCAGTGTTTTCGTAACGCGTCGGAGAAGTGCCTTATTCACACCACAAAGAATGTTTCTACAGAATTAACATACAGAATAATGGTATCTTAGCGTGCATAATGAAAGTCTGTTTCAATAGGAATACCTGAAGCAAGTGGCTTAAACTCTGCGGAAACTTCTAATCAGTAAATGAAGTGAAGTTAGGAGACATTTTTCAATGAACTTAGTATTGAGAGGGACAATGATAGCAAGAAAAAAGTATTTAAAAGTTCAAGAACATTACTTAGGTAATGTTAATAAACGAAAGCATTCATTGGAGATTTGAAATAACGTCCAGATCTTCTTAGAAGTTAATCAGAACTCTTGGTGCACAGCTCGCTACCCGCAACTTTCAGGAGCAAGAATTTTGATTAATGATAGACGTGCCTCTCCCTCTAGTTTTAATATACCATTAACAACTGTATTCCAGGAGAAATTAGCAAGGGGGCTTCTCACTTTCACACCAGCTCGCTCTTCTACTTTCAAACTTGCCCCAAGAGAGGCATATAAATTAAACACTAGTTGAGAAAAGCGTGGCATTGAGAATGAGCGATTTGACGCCAGAGTTTAGACACTCAATTTAGTACTTCTGATACTGATTCAGGTATCTCGTCAAACCTTTGCACACTCCAAGTGAATGTCAATTCGGTACCTATTACCTCTTATGATTTTAATATCGATGGTATGTAAACCACATGCATCCTTTTGCAGGTAGTCGCAAAGTTTATCCTACTCAGCGTCTTACAAAACGAAGACAACAATAATGAGAATAATGAGAATACAGGTCTACAATGAATACTAGATTGACATACGAAATTATACAGGTAGAATACTCTTAAAGAAAGAAACAGTTGGTCGAAAAGAGAAGGTCTCTTATAGTGAGACCGAAGGGACGTAGAGATTTGAATGACAGAGATAAAAAAATTGTTTTTCAAATGCTAAAAAATCACTACTAACTTGTTCGCTGATAGGTTTTATACTAATGATATTTTTTGTTGTTACACATTGCGCATAGATTAATAAGTATGGGTTATATTTGAAAAATACTTACTGTTTTTTTATTATTTTTGAGTAAGATGCGTTAAAAGAACGACTTAAAATTCTTTCTTTAGGGTGTTTTGTCACCAACGGAAGTCGTCCAAAGATGGTAACGGTCTATATAGAGTTTGCTCTTTTGCTGCAAATGTTAAGAAAATGCTGCCTGTTTCAGGCATGGCAATATTGCCCTAAAAGACTGTTCATGCTGGGAGGTCTAAAAATTGAAACTACAGACAATGACATCGAGAAAGAGTATTGTATTCCCGTATAAGCTATTACGGACCATAGATGTATGAAAGAATGTGGCACATTTTACATAAAGAATAATCTATGAGAAAGCCATGTGCAAGGGCGGGTGATGCCTTTGATAGCATGTGTGAAAACGAAATCAAGTGTAATATTTGAACATTCTTAGGAACAATCCAGTTGTCTTAGTCGGACGATATATTACTGCAATTTAGGCATGGCCCATAATGTGAGACTACATGAAACACCTGTGAAGGCAATGAATGGCAACCGGAAGTCCTGCAGCAAAAAAGTTTAAATCTTCACCCGCCTGAAAATTTATGTCCAACAGTTTCTTAGGTCCGAAAGACAATCTTCGACCTAAATCGTCTGGAAAGTTTGGATGAAATAAATAAACTAGAATAGGAATGGATTGGGAAAGAAAGAAATCACGAGAATCCACCGAAGCACAGTGTTGCTTTGGCAATCGGGAAACAGGAATCTGGAGTACCAGCTCTCCTTATTACTTGTTCCCATCTACAAACAGAGAAATTTCCTGTTTTAGAACATTTCCAGTATAGTAAAGAGGAAATGACAAAGTTAAATACATAATTTGCAGAAATTCCTGGTTCACACATGAAATGCATTTACACGAAAGGGAACTCGATGAAATGCCTCGTCTTGAGACAGAGAACTCTTCACCTGTCGCACGTGATCGTAAACGAAACTGTATTCTTATCCCTATGCATTTACTGTCACAAACGTTAAAACTCCATTTTTGTGAACAATAAATTCAACTGATTTCCGACTAAACGAATGAGAGCTGAAGAAAGTTAGTTGACGAAATGTTCCCTTTGCTGCCTCGTTAGGAACAAGTTTCAATATGTTTTAAATGAACACACTGCCATTCGACTGAATTGTTGTTTATTTAATTACGACCCAGGTTTCGGCCTTTTGTGCCTGTTTTTATTAAATATGACGGGCTCTCACTATTATTTACTCATCATTTTACTAGATGATGAGTTTACACTTGGCATTTCTTAATTTATGGGCAGTTTTGAGTTTGATATCCTGCAATATATGTTAATGACATAAAGTCAATTACTTGAAAATGGCACAAAAGGCCGAAACCATGGTCTTAATTAAATAAACAACAATGCAGTCAAACGGTGGTTTGTTCATTTAAAACTTATGTTATGACTGTTGCTCAGCAACACCAAAAAAAAAAAAAAAAAAAAAAACCAGTAACACAAGCAACTATACCAGTTGTAAAGAATATATCATTGTCATAGTTTCGAGGGATTTTGTTTTAATGTAGCATGCCAGATATAGTAAGCAACTTAAGTTTGGGAGTTATGACTAATACGATATGAATTTTACATGTACAATTGTCATCTCTCAGTTATTGTGGGGTTTCTTGATAGGCTTTAAGAGGAAATTGTGCCTTGTGCGTGGTTATATCTATTTCTGCGCTCGAGGAAACTTTTTGTCTACCGTTGCTTAGTTATAGGTTTCTTGACACCCTAGATGGGATTTATGCAGCTCAGACGTAATCGGCTGGGATCGCTGTGTTTTGATGGAGCCTTGCTTGATACAGCGGCTTGTACATCCGAGCCGTGGTGGCTGCTTATCGTGTCTGTACGGTTGATGTATACTTCTAGGGCTAGGAGTTCGACTACTGGGGATTTGGAACCTTACATAGCCTGTGCAGTGACAGACCATATTCTGGAGATGGGTCCTTCATTTGCTTCAGGAATGTCGGTGAGAAACATTTTATGGGCTGTTTAAACCTATACTGACTTCTGACGTGTCAAACACAATCAAAAGTCTTAAAAGTTTTTAATTCAATCCTTCAGAATTTCTGCATAGTTCGTAGGCTCAGAAACGCTTACCACACCAGAACTGATGGTATTTAAATCAAAATAACAGCGTTATGAAGTTCCAGGATATTGTAGGAGCGAGTACCACCAATATGGATCACTAAATTTTATTTTTTCCAATTTCGTCACAACTGCATTCAAAAATTTTAATTTTTGATGATGGCTATGATTTGGGAGTAAGTAGGTTAGTACGAAACTAGTCTCAGTATGTAGCTCCTGTTTTCGACCTATTTTGTATCTGTAGCGATATTTATAGGTGGACGTAGTGTTAAATGTGAAAGATATGGAAAAGCCCCGCAACTACGGAAGTAGTCTGGAGGCGTGGAAAAGGTGTGGTTGACGCGCAAGTAGCAACTCGTCCTCTGTGACGAGTAAGGAGTCTGAGATCAGCAGTGCTGAGGTTAACATCTCGCCAGCAGTAGCGGATCATTGTGGCTCAAATTCTTAGAGTTTTGAGGCCAGAAGAGCTTAAGAGCAGTATTTATGGGCTCGGGATGCTGTATTTGGCGATTCTACTGTGATGGCATGGTTTTTTTGGCCCTACAAAAATATAATTCCGATGCCAGGAAGATCTGTAACAGGGCGAAGCCAATAGTACTGCCATGACTGCATCGCCGCCCATGTTAACAGCAGTGCAAATTACCACCAGCCTGTAACGTCCCCCTTCCCTTCTATCGACAATGTTAGAAATATATCACCGAGTAAGCATGTGCCTAAACAATTGGAATAAAATTTTGAAAAGGCTATAGTTCCGAAGATTCAATACAAAGTCGATAAATGAGGGGAAGGTTGACAACAAGATGCCCTCTAGGACAACTTATTTCTCCTACTTAATTACTGTAAAATTTAATATGGTTGTTCGAAAGGTTTGTGCTATCATTCACGTACTGCGCCAACGAGAAGGGGTACCACGTGGATCGAAACAGAATAATAAGAGTTACTGAAATAATTATAGCTAAAAGAAATACGGTCGCCAGCCCAATTGGGCAAAATTTCTGTTCGGTAGGTGAATTAATGAGCCGAACTATCAATGTCAAGAATTACTCTAACACGCGCGGCGACAGAGGTCTGCACGCACGTTAGCAAAAACAATTGAAACCTTTACGTAGTAAAGCGAGAAAGAAAACAGTTTGCATTAGAAATATCATTAACTAATAGAGCTGAAATTTTGAAAATATACAAGATAACACTTAGATTAATGGTTACTTACTGTTGTAAGTGACAATGGCGTTACCTCACAATAACGTCTACTATTTTCATATGAATGTTGGAAAATGGCAAAAAATAACTAAAAGAAACTCTATTGACTTCTGAACAGGGAAGCAGAAACTGATAATTACTGTATCAAAAGGTAATTATTATACTTTAGCACGACTGCAAGTCAAAATGTGAACCAGAACTTTACTAACAATAAATTACAATAATCACTAATATTTGCACTCACTCATTAATTTTAGTTAGTGCTTTTGTGCATAGTGCCAGGGATCATTTTAATTTGATTAGCTGATTTACTATTTGCAACAATTGGATCGCCTCAGATTAAAGTTCAAATTTAAAGTTAGTGAGACTGAAATTACTGAATGCTTTAAGTTCAAATCTTTAATCTAACTGAATCATTTAGTTCACAAGCAAAATTAACTGGCACTGCAATTTTTATTTTTTTATAAACGGTACTCGGATTATTGTAACTATAGGACAGAACAGGAACCTACTTGGTGAATGATTTTAGGGGAATCACGGGTAAACAGTTTTGATTAAACTGTGGTAATTATTCACTCGCAAAACACCACAAAGCTGAGTAACGCCGTTACAAAACTAGTTGACAATAAGCTGTGATGCAGCAGTCTTACTTCAGTCCATTCTCGCCGTAACGAATTTGCTGACGACGATACTGCTGCTGGCTCCTTTCCATGATAATTATAGAGCAATGGAGTTATTGGCAATGATATTGGCGTGGCGGGTTCTTAACGTTGCTGCAGACAATATTTCCATCGCCCACGCTCATCAGTTGCCACGTGGCGCTAAACAATCACTCATCCAGTACAGTGCACGCCATCCATACGTCCGCACTTCACCAAGTCTCTCACCAGAGTTCTCTCTCTGTGTAGCGCGCGCTCTTACGTAACATCCTGCCGCGTCCAGAGACGCCGCTACTCCAACGATACTTATTCGTTGACAAAAACCTAACGTTTCCCTAACATTCCCTCAGCGATTACTCAGCGATATTTACATAATATACATAATTGTTTATACAGCAAAATAAACAAATTTATTTATACATCGTGTACATATAAATTTACATAAAGATAAAAGTAAGTATATATGCAATAATAAATGGTCAAAGAGCACATCGGTATGAAATTTTACAAGCTTTCCACTAAATTGGCAGTCTGTAAATGGACCAGGTCTTTGTGAAATTTGGTTGATTTTAATAATAATCGTGGTGTTGCTAAAAACTCTATCTTAGATCCGAGATTAACCCAAATCACAAACCTGGACAGGAATCCTATCCTAGTGAATTTAATTTCGAGTATCCTGATTTATTATGGAAAGATATATTTGGCAACTGTAAAATAGCTATGATTGCTTTCTAATGTGTGGAGTTATAGTGTTTAAAGTTCAGTTTTATAGTTTGAGGAATACTCCACTTCCAGTGCTTTTTTTAGAAAAATCTGCAGCCATTATCTTAAATAATTTGCCTTACTTAAAAAGCTGCCTGATAACAGTAATGTTAATCTGTAATGAAAAAGATCATTAATTGGTACATTTATGCACTTTGATCAAAATTACGAAGTTTATCTATTTTCATTTCCTCAGAGTGGTTGAACTTGAATTTAATTTTGTGTTGGCATTTGAACAGCCAATTACATTTTGACTATATTAAAAGACTACTTATCAAAACACATTTGTTATTTAAAGAGTTATAGTTTGTTTTGCTTTACATAACTAATAATGAAGCAAAGCAAAGGCTCCTTCGGAGCCAGTATAGTTCGATTTGTATTCTGTTTAATTGCTTCAAACCGAGTTTAAGAAAGAAACATTTACTGTGTTAGCTATTCTAATGCAAGTTGGTTAGCGCACAGGCATAGAGACCCTGTACTAAGCAATAAAGTGAAAGAGTATGACCATTAACAGACCCCCTGATTTAAATCAGAATCATTTTCTGCTTTTGCCTGTTTTGCATTGCTTTAGTTTCATGTATGTTGGTGATTGGTTCTATGAACTGCTGCATCTAGTTCATTTAAGGTAAGTGTTGTTGAGAGACATATGTTACTGTTTGCTAGTATTAATTGGCCATTCGTTCGTCTCACTTCCAAGTCGGCAGACATTTATCTGCAAGGTTAGGTTACCGTGTTGTAGTGTGGATAGATATAAAGAAAGAGTTTAGTGTGTCAGGGAAGGTTAGGTTAGCCTTTGCACTGCCTTCTGCTTCACCATATTGCTTGACACAAGAATGCCTGATTAGGCTGGCTACTGATATTAATATGTAATGTTACAACTTGCTTTTGTGCTGGGAGAACGTCTGTTCAAGACCCACCTGTTTGCTGTTAGTTATACTCTGCTGGAGTGTTTCGGAAATGTAAATCCCAGTTTGATTGTTCTGTTTCCATTAGGTCAACTCACAGTCACATCTTCTAAAAAATTAACGTTAGTCCCGATTGCCGTTTAAAGGCGACCGGTGTTACGTTACAAGTAAATAAAATTCTTTGAACTGTCCTGTGACAGTATCTGGAAACAATAAAACAATTGGTCTTTCAAGATATTGGACAACATCCTAGCTTTTTTCTTTAATCCTCATTAGAAGGAAGGCTACTGCACTTCATGTATTTCTCATCAGATTCTGGCTTCTCTTCTAACAACAGATTATCCAGTATACAGGGGGAGATTAAACACACAACACTTTACCGTGCCTAATACTATGTAGGAAACCATTGGCATTCAAAAGAGCTTCTAATCGTCTCAGAATGGATAAACATCGATCCTGTATGCTTTTCAAGGGAATCGTGCATATCACCATTCTTCTTGCAAAACAGTGACAAGTTGAGGTAACGATGACGGAGGCAGATAGCGATCATGTCACCATCTCTCCAAAGTAGACCACAAAAGGTCAATAATATTGGGACCTGGTGCCAGTGGTGGCCAGGGAACATGTGACAGCTCATCCTTGTGCTGAACGATGCGAGCTGTGTGAACCCGGTGGTCTTGGAACAGTGCATCACCATAGCGGAACAACCATTATACCATGGTACTGACTTGATCGTCAAAAGTAGTCAAATAATCCTTGGCACTAATGCGACTTTGCAGAGCAGTCATGGGACCCATGGAACAGCAGCATACAGATGCCTAGATTATCAAAGAACCCTTGACATATTTCAGTCTTGAAACGGAGTGAAATAACTCATCAGACCAAATTACTTTCTTCCATTGTTCCATAATCCAGGTTTTATGGCTTTGGCGCCACGTTTTCTTGATACGGGCATTTCCATTACTGATTTTTGATTCTGTCATAACAGATCGCCCTGAATTTCCAGCTTATGGAGCTCCCTTCGTATTTTGATGCTGACAGGATTCACGAGCGGGACATACAATTCTGCAGTGACTTTCGCACCTGCCGTCTATTTCTCGTCGAAATCCTCTTCAATAATCATCTATCAAGATCACTTAACTCACACTTTCGTTCACGTTATGACTTTTCAGTCGTGGTAAAATTTTCTGTTTTGAAGAGCGCGCCGCAGTGTGTAGTGTAAAGGAGTCGCCTTCCGTTTCTTGCGGTGGCGCCGCTGTAGCAGTCGCAGCTTTGGTGTCTTCCTCTGGTGGGTAAGGGGAAAAGTTGCCTGTTCACGTGCATTTAAGGGGCGCTAAGAGCTCGGCAGTCATCCGTCCTATCCTCTGTTATGCCAGCGTTGCCTGGATTTCCGCCCCCACCCGCTTTTACACGGCCCTCCAAATCCTTGAACGCCATGCGCTCCGCCTTGCCTTCCGTATCCACCTTCCTTCCCCCACACGGCTCCTGTATGAACTGATCCCCTTCCCCCACCTCCTCCTGTTCCTCCAACATCTCCGCATCCTGTACATTGTTCGCAGACTTGATCCCCCCCACCCTCTGGTTTCCTCCTTCCTCTCCACCCCCCGCCCGTTGCCACGCCTCTATCGCTGTATCCCTCCCTCTCTCCACCTCCACACTCTCCATCTCCTTCATCAGGGCAATTTCCAACGCCTCCCCCTCCCGGATGACGAACTTCGCCGTGACATCTACCCTTCCTTCCAACTATAACCTGGCCTTGTTCCCCCCCCCCCCCCTCCCCAGGGCCACCTTTCCTCTTTCCTTCTCCCAGAGCGGATTTCCCTCCGTCCCCCCTCCCCTGAGACCCTGCACCCCATACCTGCCTCTCTCCTTCCCACCCTACCTGGCCCTCTCCCGTGCGCCCCCTGCTCACCTCCCCCATCTCTTCCACTCCCTCCCTTCTTCAGATCTCCCTCATCTCCTAGCGCCTGGCAGATCCTCTGTATTACTCATCATCAGTGTGCCACATCAGTGTTGTGTTTAGTGCTGTTACTCGTGTGCGTCAAGAGATGTGATTTTAATTGTGTCCTGCCTTGAGGTTCGCCGTCAGTGTTACGTTATGTGCTATGCCATCCGTCGCTACTTTTATGCTCCAGTCATACTGTGCCTTGTGTTCTTTTAACCGTCGCCGTGTGTGGCTTTTTATATGTGCTACTTTTAAACAGTTTTTTGTTATCTCCTTTTTACAGTCACCCCGTTTTGTTTTGTTTTGTCTTCCATGCTGTTTCCCCTTTTTATATCTATGTTCACCTTATTCTCTCCTTTGCTGTTTTTCAATGTCTTCTATTGTTTTGTTCTGTCTTTCGGCTGACGAGCAGCGCCTATGCTGCTGCCAGCCCGCCCCGATGGGGAATTGAAACACAATAAAGGAAAAAAAAAACTCGGCAGTCGGTCAGTCTGAGCCGGTGCAGTTTGCGGCGAGTCTGGTTGGTTGGTCAGCCGGACCAGTGTGGGACAGTCAGTGTCTGTCTGTTGTGCTAGTATGGGTTAGGCCGCCAGTCTGCTCGAGTTTGTTCAGGCAATGGACATTGGCGGTCGGATCGATCGGTAGGTCGGTCGCGCACTGGGACACAAAATAACTTGTCCGTCTTGAGCGTCGGCGCATGTGAGGTCGCCACGTCAGTCCAGTGGCCCGCGCCGTATAGCGAGGGGTCGTGGCTTCGCGGCCGATACGAGAGCAACAGGAGTCAACCCACGACATCGGTCTGGCCGGCGCGAGCTGCGACGCCGTGAGTCGGGAGATCGGCGCGCCTTCCTGCGTCCGTTGAAGCGGCTGGCAGCGGACGGCTCGCGAAAGCGTTTGGGGGAGGGGGGGGGGCTGCGCCAGATCTTCGCCAGACATCGCAGTTTTTTTAAGTTAGGTGATTCGTGATATGTGGTTTCATTTACTTGTTAAATTCTACTTGTTTTCTTGTCTAGTCTCTCGTCCCCAGCTTCCTCGTCTGTGTCACGTCCGTATTTGTTAGGCAGTTAGTGTCTGTCTGTCTGTCGGTCTGCCGTACGTTAAGAGCTGCCTCTGTCATGTTTGTCGGATTCGGTATTAACGAATTTATAGAAGTAAGGTAAAGACCAAATTCCTGAAATATGTTTTTATCTTGCCTATTATCTTGTGAGGCGGTATATGTGTAATGTAGAACATGTTGTACATTTTATGTAAGTCTGAATTTCATGGATTATTTAAATAGTCATTTTTATAAAGTTGCCACCCTTCCACCATAAGAGTCCTTTTAAAAACAAATTGCACTTTCGGTGGCAAATAATTTCTTAGTGTGAGTGTTTGTACCATTTCCATCCCTCTTACGGGGTGCATAGTTAATGTGTTTGTGGGAGTTGTTAAAATTTTTAGTTTAAAGTAATCTGGTGTGTTGCAGATGATTTTGTAAGTTTAAAACCACGGTTCAACTTTGATGTTGTTCTGACTTCTTACATGCAGTATGGACATTCCATACGGTGCCTCTTGAAACACTAACCAGTTTGGCACCCTCAGTTACTGAAGCACCCACCATATAGGCAAGAAAAGTTTGTCCACGTTCGAATTCGCTTACTTCGACGTAATGCATTCACAGCCACGCTGAATTTTGTTCTGCCCACGAATAACACTTGAAACGTATTGAGGACATTGCACAGGTGCCGTTCGTGGTCAAAAACAACAGCGCAACCTACCGGTTCAGCCAGAACTGCATTTATGTTCAAGCATGCATTTCCCTCGGGGTTTTTACATTTTCATCCAAACCCAGCAGTTCGAACGAAGAGTCCAACGTAGTTCAGAAAAAATCCAAGTTATTCCCATCTTTAATGAAGATCGCATGGCAGGCATGAAGGTTATTGATCTCAGATTGTTCTGGGATTATAGAAAATATTTCGTACTGTTGTGTTGCTTTGTTTTGGAGGTCAGAAGACACTCCTTTGTCAATAATCACGGATCCTGCAATTAGTGATAGTGTGAAACTCAGTTCATTGTGTATGTTCATACGACCTGCATGGCTGAACAGTGGATTCCAGCTCGATACCCTGTTTCTAGACCATCATTTCGGAAATAAGACAAAATACAGGTACCCACACACACTGAAAATTTCCCAGCAAGCAGAGACCAGTGAATGAGATGCTGTCAAATGGAATGTAGGTCCTGCCGAGGAAAGTGTGAGAGGATGTTTAGTATTCATGGCGAAAATACACGATCTAGCAAGTAACATCTTAAGCTCTCCGATGTTGTTCGCAGACAACAATTGCATACAGGGAGTTCGTGTCCGCAGTAAATTGATACAAAATGCTCTAAGACTTGAAAATTGAATGCGTTTAGAGCAAAACTATCAGCCGGCCTCAGAAAAAGCAAATGAAATATAATGCACCTAAATATGGGAAATGACCTGAAAATGTTCGAAAGCATTGTCAGTAATCGAGGAGCATCTTTTAGGAGCGTTTTAAGATATAACGAATACATAAATTCAGCAATGCGGAAAGTAGGTGTATGGCTTAAATTTACCAGACGAATCTTAAAGGAGCATAATTCAGCGACGAACGAGGCCGCTTACAAAACCATTATTCAACGAATTCTTCTGTAATTATCTGGGAATTGTTATCAAACCAGACTGACGGAATGGAGTGAGTAATGTCTGAGAAGTACTCTTCGAATCAGGCTTTGTTCAGTGAGTTGGAGAGAATCGTACAAATTTTCAGTAAGCTGCATCATGAGGAGATATAGAATTAATTCTGTGTATGTCACGAACCATTCGCCATACACAGTACAGTATTTCGCAGACTAGGTAAGATGTCAGTGTAAAAGAAATAGAAGCAAAGGGTCTTGGATACTGTGAGAGCCTTTGGCACAAGAAGGTACGAATGTGGAATAGCAACGAAGAACTTATTATATAGATCGAGTAACTTTCGTTATCATTTTCTTAGAATGCACGATCATGGAATGTTGCTCTATTGTACAAAGTCATATAAAGCTGCGGGACTTAAGAGACTCAAATCAAATTTACTCATACTAAATAAACGCTGTGGGTTAGATGGGGAGAAGCAGTGATGAAAAAATTGGCAAATGCTATATAAAAATGAAGACATTAAAATAACACATGCCTTCTACTAGCTGCAGGAAGCAGAGTTAATTACGGACAGCCGATTATCCACAAGTGATGCAATTATTCATAGTGGGCAAGAGGGATGATCGAGTAAGGTGGTACCATGGCTCAAATGGCTCTGAGCACTACGGGACTTAACTTCTGAGGTCATCAGTCCCCTAGAACTTAGAACTAGTTAAACCTAACTAACCTAAGGACATCACACACATCCATGCCCGAGGCAGGATTCGAACCTGCGACCGTAGCGGTCGCGCGGTTCCAGACTGTAGCGCCCAGAACCGCTTGGCCACCCCGGCCGGCGGTGGTACCATGATAAGACGCTGAATACCCCACTCGTTTTAGGCAGACCTGAGGTTCCATTGCCGGGAAGCCATACAGATTTAAGTTTTTGTGATTTCCTTAAACTGGTTCATTCATAGGGAACGGCAGTGTTCCTACCCAATGCGATTTCGTCCATCTCCAATGACACCGTTGTCGACGGGACGTTGAACCTACTTTCAAGGGAAATGTAGGGAGCTCACATAGAAAAAAAAATGGCTCTGAGCACTATGTGACTTAACGTCTTAGGTCATCAGTCGCCTAGAACTTAGAACTAATTAAACCTAACTAACCTAAGGACATCACACACATCCATGCCCGAGGCAGGATTCGAACCTGCGACCGTAGCGGTCGCTCGGCTCCAAACTGTAGCGCCTAGAACCGCACGGCCACTCCGGCCGGCTGTTCACGTAGAAGAATAGCCAAATGTTGAAGTGTGAAAATGCAATTAAAGTGTTAAAGCATATCGCAAGGAAAGAGCACTGCAGTGTATTAATAAGATACTTTCACTCCACTATTTTCTGCCCGTGTTTCGGCAACTTATCACAATTCTGTCACCGAGCGAGGTGGCGCAGTGGTTAGACACTGGACTCGCATTCGGGAGGACGACGGTTCAATCCCGCGTCCGGCCATCCTGATTGAGGTTTTCCGTGATTTCCCTAAATCACTCCAGGCAAATGCCGGGATGGTTCCTCTGAAAGGGTACGGCTGACTTCCTTCCCCATCCTTCCCTAATTCGATGAGACCGATGACCACGCTGTCTGGTCTCCTTCCCCAAACAACCAACCAACCAACCAACAATTCTGTCTTAAGCTGAAACGTCCCCGTCCATTTATTTCACCAGAACTGTCACATACCTCGAAACACCACCCAGCAGTACTTCACTACAATAGCTTAAGTATCCGTACACACAGTATCTATGCTGGAGAAACTCGTTAATGCTAATAAATGAATCATAACTGTGAACACTGTCTACTACGAAAATTTCTGCATGGGTGAAGGGTGTTATTTTTTCTTAAAAAATTCTTTCCTTGTTCCTGAATACTCTGTCACATTTTTCAGCATTAGAGATTCAGTGATACATTATATGGGCTACGTAAATCGAACCGAATGTATTTCAGTACCTGCTCTTGCCAAGAACACGTACTATCATACCAGTTGGTTGACAGTTTATTGATACAAATCGAGCATTTCTTTCTCTAGCTCCATTTTGTATTCGATTTACTTATTGATTAATTAATTTATTTATTCATCCCGGAATCATCTCACTATGATATTGGATTAGCCATCATAATACAATGAAAATAACATTTCTCATACAAACACACAGAATATTTATGTTTTACGATAGGACAGGCGGCTGACCATGACCTAATTGAAGGGATCACCCCAGCATTAACCTGAAATGATGTAGGAAGTCCACGGAAAACCTCAGTCAAGATGGACAGACGAAGTAAACTCCATTCTCTCGAACATGATGAAGCGGGCGTCTAATCAACTGCACTATCTAATTTGATTGTACCCTAATTTACACTGTCCTTTTGACCAGAAGCAAATTACACAAGGTTTCTCAGTATGGTATGAGAACAAGAGTATTCAATAACAACACCTAGCCAGATCTTAAATGAACAAAAAGAATTTAAATAAAGCTTTTGCTTAAAAATGTTTTCGAAGAGTTTTCTGGTGGTGTCTTGTGTGCAGTCTGTTCCGCGCATCATGGAACGCAGTCCTCCATCAGAGGATAGTTATGTTACTTCCATGGTGCACAAGAGCTGACGCTGCAGGTCCCACTCCCCTTAACTTGCTGCGAGTGTGCAGGATATCACAGAATTGTTCACAAATCAAACTGGAAAGAATCACAGGGAGACAAGGGCACACCTGAATATCACGAATCCTGGTGGCTACATTGAATAGTTGTCATCTTTATCCACTTTCAATCTATTGGTCCTTTCTGGCTAAATTATGTTACATCAGAACACTTTTTAGTATGTATTGAGATTGTAGTAGAGTTTGTAGTAGGGCTATAATTGACGAAAGCGTTGTTAATCAGCGACAATTAGTTGAGTTATGGCACAGGGGAGCGATCGCTCTGGGCGCGGGGAGGGAGAGAATTTGAATTGTTGGTGCCCCGCTGCAGCAGTAATACGTCACGTACTTTAATACCTTTGCAGCCGAGTAATTTCATCCACGGTTTTACTTGCCCGGCCACCCGGACAAACTCTTAGAGATCTTTTACACTCACGCTCGCGCTTCGCGGAGCCCACCTGCAACTTTGCCTCTTTAAATGATATCCTGGTACTGTATCCGATTACCTACTTGTTTATCGATATTATCCATTTCACCTATTCTCTATTCTCCCCCTTCTCGAAGTAGGCATGGACACCCATTCCATGCATTGAGGTTTGTACTGGGTTCTTGCTAACACCTCTATCAGATAAGGACTATTTACATTCATATACATAACTTGCTTCACTCGCGAAGTCTGTATGGTCCGCATAGATTTTTTTTCTTTAAACAAAGTTTTATGCTGTTTGCACATTGCAACACCTTCTAACCTTTTCACGTTAATTGAAGCCATAGAAGCTTGGTCTTTTCCGAATGCACTTGTGACTAAAAGGCGCTGGTAGTAGCTGGAGTCCAAAGTTTTTGTTCTGAATGCCCTTTTGCGTTCTTGTGGAGATACACTCCTGGAAATGGAAAAAAGAACACATGGACACCGGTGTGTCAGACCCACCATACTTGCTCCGGACACTGCGAGAGGGCTGTACAAGCAATGATCACACGCACGGCACAGCCGACACACCAGGAACCGCGGTGTTGGCCGTCGAATGGCGCTAGCTGCGCAGCATTTGTGCACCGCCACCGTCAGTGTCACCCAGTTTGCCGTGGCATACGGAGCTCCATCGCAGTCTTTAACACTGGTAGCATGCCGCGACAGCGTGGACGTGAACCGTATGTGCAGTTGACGGACTTTGGGCGAGGGCGTATAGTGGGCATGCGGGAGGCCGGGTGGACGTACCGCCGAATTGCTCAACACGTGGGGCGTGAGGTCTCCACAGTACATCGATGTTGTCGCCAGTGGTCGGCGGAAGGTGCACGTGCCCGTCGACCTGGGACCGGACCGCAGCGACGCACGGATGCACGCCAAGACCGTAGGATCCTACGCAGTGCCGTAGGAGACCGCACCGCCACTTCCCAGCAAATTAGGGACACTGTTGCTCCTGGGGTATCGGCGAGGACCATTCGCAACCATCTCCATGAAGCTGGGCTACGGTCCCGCACACCGTTAGGCCGTCTTCCGCTCACGCCCCAACATCGTGCAGCCCGCCTCCAGTGGTGTCGCGACAGGCGTGAATGGAGGGACGAATGGAGACGTGTCGTCTTCAGCGATGAGAGTCGCTTCTGCCTTGGTGCCAATGATGGTCGTATGCGTGTTTGGCGCCGTGCAGGTGAGCGCCACAATCAGGACTGCATACGACCGAGGCACACAGGGCCAACACCCGGCATCATGGTGTGGGGAGCGATCTCCTACACTGGCCGTACACCACTGGTGATCGTCGAGGGGACACTGAATAGTGCACGGTACATCCAAACCGTCATCGAACCCATCGTTCTACCATTCCTAGACCGGCAAGGGAACTTGCTGTTCCAACAGGACAATGCACGTCCGCATGTATCCCGTGCCACCCAACGTGCTCTAGAAGGTGTAAGTCAACTACCCTGGCCAGCAAGATCTCCGGATCTGTCCCCCATTGAGCATGTTTGGGACTGGATGAAGCGTCGTCTCACGCGGTCTGCACGTCCAGCACGAACGCTGGTCCAGCTGAGGCGCCAGGTGGAAATGGCATGGCAAGCCGTTCCACAGGACTACATCCAGCATCTCTACGAACGTCTCCATGGGAGAATAGCAGCCTGCATTGCTGCGAAAGGTGGATATACACTGTACTAGTGCCGACAGTGTGCATGCTCTGTTGCCTGTGTCTATGTGCCTGTGGTTCTGTCAGTGTGATCAGGTGATGTATCTGACCCCAGGAATGTGTCAATAAAGTTTCCCCTTCCTGGGACAATGAATTCACGGTGTTCTTATTTCAATTTCCAGGAGTGTATTTTGTATGGAAGGAAAGATTACGCAATGGGTTTCTCGTTTAGATTGGTTTGTGCTAAGCTTCTATGGGACCGAACTGCCGAGGTCATCAATCCCTAGACTGACACACTACTTAATCTAATTTCAACTAACTTACGCTAAGGACAACACACACACCCATTCCTCAGGGAGGACTCGAACCTCTGACGGAGGGAGCCACGCGAACAGTGACAAGACGAATCAGACCGCGTTTGCTACCCCGCCCGGCTTTCTCCTTTAGAGATCGTCTTTGAGTAATGATTGTTTTGAGAAGACCGTGTTAAGCCTCGTGTTAGAAGAGGAACCATGTAACAGCACACATCGGAATTTGATAGCGGTAGGACGATGGGTCATCGAGACAGCACTTTTAGTGTTCCACAATATGGCCGCCCGCGATGGTCGGAATCCTATAGCTGTCATGCGAATACAGCGTAAATGTGTTCAGGGCCAAGCAGCAACTCAACTACCCCACGCGGCTAGCGCCAAAGATGACACATGCGTTGTTCGTTCAGCTATGAATGCCACGTCATTTAAGTTGAGTTGCAGGAAGAATAGTATCCTAGTGGATAGTGTGATGACGTCTGGTGTAGCATGTGCTGTCAACACCGGAACCAGTGATGTGATTTCCTCCGCAGAGATGGCACCAGAGAACGGCGCCCCGACAGGGATGCAACCAATGATAACACTGCACACAGGAGTGCGAAAATGTTGTCTTTTCAAAAAACTGCCAGTTCTGCAAAGGACATATCCGTGTGTGGAGGTTCCGAGGAAAACGAACATTGCCCGAGTGCAAGGTTATCTTCGTTAGGGCTCGGAGCATGACGTAACGGAATGGGATGTCACGACACGATTACTTCGTATTCACGTAGCTGGTAATTAGGAGAGCAGGCATTAAATGTTGTTCATGCTAGGCCACGGCTATACCTCTACATCCGAGGTCTCTATGACGTTCTCTAGCAAGATACTAATGCAGACCATACGTTTTTGTGCTGTCCGCACCTACATCAACACTGTTGGCCTGGCCAGCACGTTCTACAGATTTCTCACACACTGGAAAAATCTGGTCATGTGTTGCCGAAAGACTAGCACACCACTGATCGCTAGCTACTATGATTTAAAAACTCTGCCACGGAGTCAGAAGCAGCACGGACTGAAATACCCGTATCCGTTGTCCAAGTTCAGTCCGGCCCGATTCGCATCTGGTTTAGAGTCTTTACTGCCGCCAGAAGTGCCCACACTTTGTACCAAATTTTGCATCCGTAAATCTCCATATCATGATCTCATCCTGCTATATCGTGCACGCACAATAAGTGCAATTTTTTTGCTATCTTTCTAAGTGTCGTAATTTAATGGTCTAAAGTATATACAGTTGGTAGTATTAAGCTGCATTTCCCAAAAAGTTTTGTGTTATACCAGGAAGCGGAGTTGTTGTCCTTGTGCATGTTTCATCTACACTCCTGGAAATGGAAAAAAGAACACATTGACACCGGTGTGTCAGACCCACCATATTTGCTCCGGACACTGCGAGAGGGCTGTACAAGCAATGATCACACGCACGGCACAGCGGACACACCAGGAACCGCGGTGTTGGCCGTCGAATGGCGCTAGCTGCGCAGCATTTGTGCATCGCCGCCGTCAGTGTCAGCCAGTTTGCCGCGGCATACAGAGCTCCATCGCAGTCTTTAACACTGGTAGCATGCCGCGACAGCGTGGACGTGAACCGTATGTGCAGTTGACGGACTTTGAGCGAGGGCGTATAGTGGGCATGCGGGATGCCGGGTGGACGTACCGCCGAATTGCTCAACACGTGGGGCGTGAGGTCTCCACAGTACATCGATGTTGTCGCCAGTGGTCGGCGGAAGGTGCACGTGCCCGTCGACCTGGGACCGGACCGCAGCGACGCACGGATGCACGCCAAGACCGTAGGATCCTACGCAGTGCCGTAGGGGACCGCACCGCCACTTCCCAGCAAATTAGGGACACTGTTGCTCCTGGGGTATCGGCGAGGACCATTCGCAACCGTCTCCATGAAGCTGGGCTACGGTCCCGCACACCGTTAGGCCGTCTTCCGCTCACGCCCCAACATCGTGCAGCCCGCCTCCAGTGGTGTCGCGACAGGCGTGAATGGAGGGACGAATGGAGACGTGTCGTCTTCAGCGATGAGAGTCGCTTCTGCCTTGGTGCCAATGATGGTTGTATGCGTGTTTGGCGCCGTGCAGGTGAGCGCCACAATCAGGACTGCATACGACCGAGGCACACAGGGCCAACACCCGGCATCATGGTGTGGGGAGCGATCTCCTACACTGGCCGTACACCACTGGTGATCGTCGAGGGGACACTGAATAGTGCACGGTACATCCAAACCGTTATCGAACCCATCGTTCTACCATTCCTAGACCGGCAAGGGAACTTGCTGTTCCAACAGGACAATGCACGTCCGCATGTATCCCGTGCCACCCAACGTGCTCTAGAAGGTGTAAGTCAACTACCCTGGCCAGCAAGATCTCCGGATCTGTCCCCCATTGAGCATGTTTGGGACTGGATGAAGCGTCGTCTCACGCGGTCTGCACGTCCAGCACGAACGCTGGTCCAACTGAGGCGCCAGGTGGAAATGGCATGGCAAGCCGTTCCACAGGACTACATCCAGCATCTCTACGATCGTCTCCATGGGAGAATAGCAGCCTGCATTGCTGCGAAAGGTGGATATACACTGTACTAGTGCCGACATTGTGCATGCTCTGTTGCCTGTGTCTATGTGCCTGTGGTTCTGTCAGTGTGATCATGTGATGTATCTGACCCCAGGAATGTGTCAATAAAGTTTCCCCTTCCTGGGACAATGAATTCACGGTGTTCTTATTTCAATTTCCAGGAGTGTAATATCTTTTGTGTGGGATCTAAAATTTAAAAACCTCTCTCACACAGGCCTGATTTAGCTTCACTGATCAGGATAGTAAAAACATGCGTACATTAAGGGAATTTTCATTGACACAGCAGGCTTATCACATTCACACAGTTCAATACTGTTCTATCCTGATTAAATTGAGCTTTACTTAAATTCCATAAGGCAGTGAAGCCATTTCGAAGTCTCGGTGCGACGAAAATTGTCAGTCGATCTCCTGAAAACATTTGTAATAATTATTAACTTTCGGTGATCACATGGGGAAGACCGGAGATCTGCTGGTAAGGCCGTGTTAGCCTGAAAACGGTTACAAGCGCTCCCAGGTGTTAGGAATTTCCTTAAGTTCACTCGACTTAGGAGAGTTTTAGTAGTAAAGAATAAATGTAATAAAACTTCATGCATAATGCGGTATTTTTTCATGCATCTCTGTGTTTATGTCATCATATCTCTTGAACTATGTATCTTGGAGTGATACATTCGTGTAGGTACATTCACTGGGGTATGTGGATACACTTTGCGAAATACGTTTCGAATACAGATAGCAGCAAAGAAGAAATATACGAGCGAGGTGGCCCAGTGGTTAGCACACTGCTTTCGCATTCGGGAGGACGACGGTTCAATCCCGCGTCCGACCATCCTAATTTAGGTTTTAAGTGATTTCCCTAAATCGCTTCAGATAAATGCCGGGATGGTTCCTTCGTCAGCGCATGGCCGGCCTCTTTCCCCATCCTTCCCTAATCCGATGAGATCGATGACCTCGCTGTTTGGTCTCTTCCCCAAAATCAACCCAACCCACCTACCGTTATTTCCGTAGATACCAGTGAAAGTGAAAAGAAGTAATAAACTTAAACCTCATGCACAACGCTGCAGTACCATGATATAATGTTGTAGGTATATTTATCGGCATATGTGGATACTGTGTGCAAAGTAATAAAATTAAACATCAAGCGTACTGCGGCAGTCTTCCATGCATCTCAATTTTTATGATATCATAAAACTATGTGAAGTAGGTGGTTCGTATCCCCATATCGATTCTTGCCTGACAGTAAGGGGTACGTGCAGCAAGTCTGGTTGGAATTGATCCAGTGGATTAGGAGGAGATGTGGAACACACACACACACACACACAGACACACACCTGTTTTTATAATATATATGGATAATTAACTTTGTTTGCCCAAATTGACTGCTTAATTGAAAATGTACATGTTTGTGTCTCGTAACTAATTTGTCCCTTTATGTCTTTCGTTATCAATGCATAGGCACTGAGTTAGACGTCAGTGACTACTTATATTATGAATAAAAATGTTGAGCTACTGTTGCCGGAGATTTGCAGTGTACTAGACGCTTACGTTCCACCAACAAGCTTGTCAAATGATAAAGGCAGGATGGATAGAGATTTCAAACACTCTCACGCCCATACCGTAGGAAACTTCCGTAATCAATCATCAACCATTTGGGGATGCACAACACATCGGCAGCCACTGAACTGAATACACGAAACATCTATCCACAGGATATGAAATCTAAACGCTTTTTGGAAATAAGAACTTACTGGAGAAATTGAAAATTACGAAAATTTTAAAGCTGAATAGCTTTTAGTGAACTTAAATAGAAAAAAGACTCATTTCTGGTTGGATGAGCAGACAGGAAGGGCCTCCAGCCAGCTCCTAAATTAACCGTGCAAATCCGTTAATAACTATGCTGACCCTGTGCCAGTGTAGCACAAAGACACACTGAACAAAAAAAGAATCTTATAAACTTAAAAACTAACTTTTTCTATCTGTACGTCGATAACTTATATCTTATTTACGTTTCGTGAAATAAAAATTAACTTGAGTTAAATGCTTTTACTAACCCTCTGTAATGTAATTACTCTTATTCACTTTCACGTAGAAAAATAAAATTACATCGTTATTCCCGGCAACAACTTTGTTAATTTATCTTCTGTTCGCTTATCAAATCCTCACAAAATTATTAGATACTAGTTGAGAAACCCAGAGGTATCCCAGACTTCGTATGTGTGGATTTTATTTTAGACTTATAAAATTTCATTAAATACAATGTTTGAAGTATAATGATTGTGGACATGAACGAAGGACCTGTTTGCTTCTCTAACATGGGAGAGAGCTACGCCGTGTGAAGAGCAACTGATACCAAGTTTCACGCCTGCAACACGCAGTCTGACATTGTGCTTTGTTTATGGCCATGGCGTAACATAAGCTCACCAGGAATTGTACACATTTAAAGCGAAATGATAAAATTTTAGGAATAAGCGAGTTTTGGTGCATAAAAACTCGCTCGCTTGCACCATTCCCCGTCAAAATTTCTGCTTCTATGATGCTATGTTGGAGATAAGTCTCTGTGAGTGAAGGGTTATTAGGAGCGAGGTAGTGCATGACGCTCTCGATCAGTGTTACGTCGTGCCTCGCTTTTGGAAGGAGTTTCCAAAGAGCGACATAAAGCCTGATGTTCTCCAACAGTCCCCTTTGAACAATGGTACACGACTGTGCTTAAACTGACACACAATATTTTTAGCGCAACGCAGTCTGACTTTCAGAAATCCCTACAAAAGAATGGCCCTTACTAACATTAACCTATACCTTTCACAAATCACTTACCTCACCAAAAATCTTCGTTCCTCGAACTACTGCAATACAGCGAGTGCCACTACTGCCAGCTAAATAAAAGATTCAAACTACGGAAGGCACTAACTACTGATAGGCATAGTTAGCAAATGAAAGATTTTAATAGAGAACAAACAATGTATTTACCTTAATAGTGTTGAAAAATCATAATATACATAGCAGTTCATAATATCCATTCTGTACTCAAAAATCCGCCATCTCATTTCCCACATCCACCACTGCTGGCGGCTCACCTCCAACTGCCCAACGCTATGCGCTGTTAACATCCAGCTGCCGCTGCGAAACACTACAATGGCAGACAACAATGCAAACTAGCACACAGAGCGCTACGTAACATTGCCAATAAGAAAACATAAACAGCCTACTTACATAGCCCCCCACGCTCCCCACAAAAATTTTACAAATTGTTTTGGGCAGTGGCCAATAATGATTTGATAAAATTTTTCATAATTACAATAACAAAGATATCAAATGCACACACTTATTGATACAATGTTGGTCAAAGGCTAAAATTTTCTCACAGTCCATAAAGACAGTCCTTATCATTTATCACAGTAATATTACAGTGTTTTTTTTTCTCAAAGTCTGAGTAGTAAAAGAGAATGCACACGGAAGTAGTGGATTTCCATGCAGTCTTGAAGAAGTAGTGTTGTCCTTCCAACGGAAAGACAGTGCTGACTCTTGACATGCTGACAGGTAATGGGCTACAACAGAGCAAACCCACAGCAGAGTCATTCGACGTTTTGAAGAATATTGGTAGGTAGGTCATCACAGAGCAGACCCACTGTAGTCCTGGTAGAGAATATGGTATTGGTGGGCCGCCAGAGGCGCAGACCCACTGCAGTCCTTGTAGAAATAATTATATTGGTGGGCCATCGAAGGTGCAGACCCACTGCAGTCCTTGTAGAAATAATGGTATTGTTAGGTCATCAAAGATTCAGACCCACTGTAGTCCTTGTAGAGATGGCCAGCAGCCATCTGTTGTGACTGTGCAGGTGCACAATCACCATTGAAGAGTCTTGTAGATAATATAGCAAGTCCATGAACCACCACTTGTGCACTCAGAAATTTTTTGGAATTGTCCTTAGAACCAGCAATGCTGTTATCCAGTCCCTTGCTGAATTATCAACACACGTGCAAACACTAACAGTCCCTACTTCTCACATATTGTCCATATACTATGACCAACAGAAACGTGTGCAGTGAAATGTAACTTACAAGTTACTTAATTTGATGAACTGGTGTCAATTACAATATTATAACATGAGAATACAATTACAAAGGTACAAAATACATCATTAAAAACATAACAATACAGATAACATTTGTAGTACAGGCTTTACAAAAGAATAGAAATAACATATACATCAGTGTTACAGGAATTATGACATGAGTACATAAATAAAAGATCAGAATCACTTTCGAAACATCAACTTCACACATGAGCATTAAAACAGAACAGAATACATAATGTCTAAACATCTTTACAAAGAAAATAACATATTATTAATGCAAAGTATATTTGAGGATAACAGTATTCCTCATCATAGTGAATGTAGCTGAGTATTAGAAAAATTCTACAACGTAAGTCTTATCAGATAAACATATAAAGACAGGATGAACATAAATACACATGGGTACCCAAACACATAGTGGGATAACACGAAAGGAAAGGACAGGGTTCGTTTTCAGTGTAACATTTGGTACTGCAGTCCAACCCAAAACTTCATTCCATAGATCGTTCGTCTTATTTCAACCGTTGCTTCCACCAAAAAAATCCTATCCAAGCATGCTTTCTGTATTTATTTCACATATTTCTTACCTCATTATTTATTTCCAAGAAAATCCTACCTATACCTGTACTTTGTTCGTATAACTTCTCAGTGCATTTCTTCAAATTCATTGCAACTCATTCTCTTGTAGGCTATCCCCTCTTATGCTAACTTAAATCTACTGAGCTCAGAAGCTAAACTAAGGGACGAGGCAATGCAGCAGCACAAACAATTAACACAAACATCAATGACAAAAAAATTCAAATTGGCAAAGTAAGCAACAATGTTACAACTAATATAAGGCAATGAGCAACAAACAAGAGAAATAAATCAGTAGTAAACTGGTTTAGCAGAGTAATGTAAAGTCAAATTCAGTAACATTATGCCTGGCAAACAGCAGTAACTTATACCTAAACATGACAAAGCTCAAGCAGAAGAAATATTACAGTAAAAACAACAATGCAGAAAAGGAAAATGTCTATTCACATCTTAATGTCTATGTAATTAAAGTGGTGCACCACAACAACTTATTGTAAAAAAAAAATATTACCATGTACTTGAAAAGAATATTATGTATGCAGTTACTGTTACTAGTCCCTTCTTATTGTTCTTTCCTTTCCAAGTGCTCCTTTTTTGAAGAATGTGGATCACAAAATTATTATTTAATAGATCTGTTGACAGAAAGTGTTCACATTAGCAAATGCATTTTATTTTATTTTATAAAACCAATGCTGCAACACAGCCGGAAACTAGATATCAAATGAAATAAGCAACTATGCAAAGCAAAGCATAAAAATATCATTCAATAGTCATGTGACATTTCATAAGTTAGTAGAAATTCTCTCAACTCTCGTAGAAAGACGCTTGTCATAATCAGGTGTGCAGATGTAAGTATCTTTCCAAGTAATAAGCGTGTCGTGTTTGCGATGCTTTCTCTAAAGGAATGTCAATAGCGAGGTTAATGGCCTCCCTTTTTTTCTGCCTGTGCCTCTGAAAGGCTTTTTTTTTTTCGGGCGTCTGTCGCACAGCTGGGTGCCTACGACGCATTACGTGCAGATGGTCACTTAACTTTCTTACGGAAATATTTACAACAGCAGTTTCCGCTACAGTGACAGTCTCATATGAAAATTTCACAGGTCAAGAATTTACGTTGCAAATGTGTAGAAACAAAATCCTATAAATATAACAGTGTCCAAAAAACTTTCGCCGGCATTGTGATACATTCATGCACATACACACACGTTTCATAACTCTTAAAGTACGATTCTTGGTTTCCAACATCCTTTTCATAAATCAGAGTCCCTAACCACTACTCCTTATTCCTTACCTTATTACACATACGCATATTTGTCGACACTTCTTCAATATTTCATCTTAATAAATATGTAGCATAATCAAATTCCTCATATAACATCGGCTTATTGATCATAAACGTACCTCAACAGCATAATACACATCGTCATCGTAACATCATAACACCTCAGTCAAATCTCAAAATTGTCGTAGCTTCCTCCAATAATTTCAAAACCTAAAGAGAATTCTCTGCTCATTTAAATAGTGTCATCTACCTCAAACGTACTTTAAAATCATGATCCCATACCAAATATATCATTCAAAGCTCTCGTACTATCACAATGGTTCCGAAAAAAATATGAACAGTTCACAAAGTACAGACAAAATACAATTTCGTAAGTGTGAAGTTATCCAACGGTGTAATTACATAAACATCTGTCACTGCCGTAGTAAAAAAGTTTGTCTCTCTCAGTTAAATGATCAAATAGCTATGTAATTTATGTGTTAGAGGAATATGGTACCGATGTGTAAAGTTGTATAAGCAAATACCATATTAGCTAGTGCTCCTTGTGCTTGCCAAACACATGATACACAAAGTAAGCTTGTACCCCCCTGAGGATTAATGTAATTATACCCTCAGGTGTTACAGATTACAGCAATGGAATGAAATGTATCACGGAAAACTTTCTTTGTAATTCAAAAATCTTTAAAAATAAATGTTTAAGTACAAAATTAATCACTGAAATGCGTGTCCTGTAGCGCTAAATGTGCATCTTGTTGTAAGATAATCTCTGTGGAAATGTCGTAGTTATTGTCCTCCGAAAGCCAAGTTTTGCAGAAGTCAATGTACTTACCTCATGATAAACAAAAGTGAAATGCATTGCGTATAGATATCTTACTTATTACGCTTATTGCCGTGATGAAGAAAGTACTGTGCTGTAACGTATTGTTGTGCTACAAAAGAGGCTGTCTCATTGTAGCTATACCACAAAAGTTACTACTAAAACATGTTTTACTTTCCAGAATAATACAGAAAAACTGTGCAGATATGAAACAGAAACACCGCAAACAGATTCTAAGTCTGACAAAGCATACTAGTAATGTAAAGTGAAAAGTTATATGGAAAAGACAAAGTTAAAAGGCAGATTATCTTTCAATAAACGGTTTTACATGTGAAATGTGGTGTAAACCTTTACTCTTCCTAGTACGCAGACTTTCAGCTTCAACGCAATTATCATGTGGTAAACGTCGGATTCTGTAAGGTCCATTGTAAACTAGAAAGAATTTGTGACTCAAGTGTTTCTTCTTATGTGACAATGAATGAGCTTTAATGAGAACTTTCTGACCAATATACAATTTTTTTGCATTTGCTTTACCGTGTAGTTTTCTCCTTTTGTCTGCTGCAGATTTTATATTTTTAAGAGCCAAATCAATTATGTCTTTATGTCGAAGTTTACGTGTATTCGGGAAAGGTACAAGCTCTCTGATTCTGTTCGGTGGTTCTTCATTCTTTAGTACAAGAGTAGGTGGTAAAGCAGTGGAATCATGAGGCATTTCATTCAGCACGTTTTGAAATAAGTGTAAATATCTGTCCCAATGCTGATGATTACTGTGACAATAAAGTCTGCAAAGCTTATTGATTTCTTTCATAATCCGTTCGGAGGGGTTACAATGTGGTGAATACAATGAAATAAAAATAGGTTTGATTTTATGGTTCCGAAGCATGCGTGACCAAACAGCAGATCTGAATTGCGGTCCGTTATCTGAAATGACTTTAGCAACGTGGCCAACTACACGTAAGAAATTTTTAACAAAGGCGTTGGATACAGACCGTCCAGTGGCTTTACGTAACGGAGTGAAAGAAACAAATTTTGAAGTAAGTTCAACAGTGACTAGAAAGTACGCAAATCCATTAGATGTTCTGACAAGCGGTCCCAAGAGATCAACAGTAGCAAATTCTTTTAATTTAGAAGGAATGATAGGAAACAGCGGAGCACGATGGGAGATAGTAGATGGTTTCGCCTTTTGACAAAGTTTACAAATAGACAAGACTCTTCGAATTCTCTTTTCCATATTGTTAAAATAACAAGTCGTTCGAAGAATATGATAACATTTTCGTGGTCCAAAATGTGCGTAGCTGAAATGAATGTACCAAATGAGCTTATTAACAAAATCGTCAGGAATGCAAAGTACCCATAGCTTGTCTTCAACAGTGCAGCGTTTGAACAGTATGTTGTTTCTAACCAGATAATAATGCGGAATCTGTGTGTGTGTCTTTTCATGCCATTTGCTCTTGATGTCTTTCCAAATCGGATCTTTATCTTGTTCATGAGCAATGTCCTTTAAAGATGTGGTGATGAAGTTTTCAAAGGCGACGTTTTGAGTGTAAAGAATACTGAAATTTTTCTCGAGGTTACCTTCTGTGTTACTTTTCTCAAGCCCAGCTGGTGCGCGTGACAGCGCGTCCGCAACAATGTTCTCCTTGCCGGGAATGTAGACTATTGTGAAGCGGAATTCTTGCAGAAACAATGCCCAACGTTTTAACCTGTCATGATTTAATTTTGAAGACATAAGAAATTGTAATGCACGATGATCACTGTATACTTTTACGTGCTTGCCAGAAAGAAAGAAACGGAATTTGTTAAATGCCTAAACGATAGCTAAAGCTTCTAATTCAGTAACGGAATAATTTTTTTCAGATTTTGTTAGCACTCGGCTAGCAAAAGCAATGGTTTTCTGAACAGTAGTGTCATTTTCTGTGGCTTCTTGAAATAAATTGGCACCAAGACCTACTTTAGAAGAATCCGTGCTAAGGCAGAAATCTTGTGACAGATCTGGATGAGCTAGTATTGGCGCGTGAAGTAACGCTTCTTTCAAAGAATTGAATTCCAACTGTGCTTGTTCGTCCCAGTTCCAAATAGTATTTTTTCCAGTGAGAGGACAAAGTTTTGGTGTAACAAGAATTTGCATATTTAGAAAACGACGGTAAAAATTTACGAGACCTAGAAAACTGCGGACTTGTTTTTTTGTGGATGGAACTGGAATGGCTCTGATTGCTTCTAACTTTTCAGGATCCGGCTGAATGGCTTCAGAAGAAATAATGTGTCCCAAAAACTTCACCTTTGACCTACCGAATTCAGACTTTTCCAAGTTAACTGTAATTCCAGATTCTGCAAAAATACGTAACACGCTGTTGAGGATGCGATTGTGTTGTTCCCATGAGGCTTCTGCTATCAGAATATCGTCCACATATAAGGTGATGTGACGTTTTAAGAACTCAGGTAATATAGAATTTAGCCCGCAAATGAATGCTGCCGAAGATATGTTCAAACCAAAAGGAAGTTTCCGAAACTGATAACAAACGCCGAAACAAAGAAAAGCTGTGTATTTTCTACATTCTGGATGAAGTTCGATCTGATAAAAGCTGGATCTGAGATCAATGGAAGACAACACTTTTACACCATTAAAATTTTGAAGAAGTTCATCCAACGTTTGCGGCTTGTCTGTTTCAGGAATAATAATAGTATTGATTTGTCTCGAATCTAAGACAAGCCTGATGTTCTCAACAACATGTAATGGATTGTTGTATGAGCTTACTGCAGGCTCAATAATGCCCTCATCAAGCATAGATTGTATTTCTGTTCTAACACGGTCCCTATAATGTGCTGGAATTACGTATGGTCTAACACAAAATTTAGTATGCTCACAAACACGAAATTGGTATTGAAATCCCTTGATTGTTCCTGTTTTGTGAGTAAGAACTGTGGAATGTGCTTGTAAAATCTCAAAAAGGTCTTGCCTATCAGTGTCATTACAATTCTCAATTGTTTGAATTTTATTCTTAATTAGCTCATTAGTTTCAAATATGCCGTCGATATCATCCCTGTCAGTACTTGCAGAGTGATTGTTAGTGTCAAGTTCCGTCGAAAATTCCGAACTGTTGTCTAACAGGAGGTAAGGCCGATTAATTTCTTCGTCATGGTCTGAGAGCCAATCTTCAAATTTCAAAGCTACTACTGACTTACCTTCTTTCTCTAAACTTATTTCAGCATCGTGAAAGCTTAAGACTGCTTTGTATTCATTCAAAAAGTCTACTCCCAGTATAATTTCCGTCGACAATAATGGAACAATAAGAAAGTTCATAGAGAAGCTGTGGCTTTGACAAAAGAATTCTAAGTTGGTTTGTTGGAATACATCTACACTTTTTCCAATGATTGCACCTTGTAATTTAATCTTACGTAACGGAAGTGTGGGGCAATCATTCGATTTGTTGCATTTGCTAAAAGCTGTTTCACTAATTACTGAAATGGGACTGCCAGAGTCAAGTACTGCAGTAAATTTTACGTCATTTACTGTAATGTGAGTCACAGGATATGCAACGTTGTTATGTTTTACGTCGTGTTCCTGGAGTAAGATGTCTCTAATGTCTTCCATTCTTACGTAATTACTAGCTACGGCAGTTGTGTCGTCAGTTTCATAAGTACGTTTTGTGGCTGCCAGCGGTGTGAGTCATTGCCTAGTGTCTCTTTGTTGGCGCGCGTCGTTATTGGGATTTGGAGACCTAACTTCTACAAATTCACCGTGACGAGAGTGCGCTGCTCTGTTTGAATCCCGCCAGTTCTGATGCAGTTCAGGTTTGTCGTTACGATCATATCGTCTGTCGTCATGTCGGTAGATTCCATAATTTCTTTCTTGTCAGTCACGTGGTGGAGAATTTCTCCCTGAGTCGTAACTGCGCGCTGGACCGTTGCGTGTAAAGGTATTCTGTCTCCCTTGATAATAATTATTTTGGTTCCCATATTGTCTGTTTCTCTGATTGTCTCTGTGATAGTCATTACCACGGAGAGGTGATATTTCCCTGTTATTATTACTACTCTGCCAACGGTTGTCATACGGGTGGTGTCTGTTTTGGTCACGATTTACGTTGTAAGAAAAGCCTTGTCGTGTCCATTTATTATTTCTGTCATCGCGGAATTGTGACAGATGTGACCTGTAATTGTTGTACTCTTGTTTTCGCGTTCCGCGATTGTCATTGTCAATTTCCAGTTCTTGTAACAGTCCCTGAAAAGCTTCAATGTCGTCTTTGCAATGTCCTGCTAAAATAATATGTCGTAAATGTTCAGGCAGTTTGATTAAGCAAATGCGGATGAGTTCTGAGGGGCTGTATGGGTTTGACAGGTACTGATTCTTGTGCAACATGTCTTCAAAATATTTCACAAGACTGGAAAATTCAGTTTGTTCGAAATGTTTCATCATTATGATGCCATGTTTTACTCAGTCTTGTGTGGCTTGAGACCAATATGCTGAGAGGAAGGCATGGTAAAATTCTCTTTCACTGCGGTAATCGTGAATGACCGATCGCATTCTTACAGCTGGTTCATTCTCTAAGTAGCCACACATAAATTCTAATCTGTGTTCTAATGACCAGTTGGGAGGAAAACAATGAGAAAATTGATGGAGCCATGCTTGTGGATGAATGTCGTTGTCAGAATTCTTAAATGTTTTGAATTTACGTGTAGTAATGAACAGCTTATAGTCAAAGTCATCGTGTCGGCGAGTAGCATATCGGTCATTGTTACGTCGTGTCGGCGGTTCCATTTCAAAATTCGGTGCACCTTGCCAATTCCTTTCATAATTACCGAAATGCCCTGTGTTATTATTTTGTGGCTTTTCCGTATTTCTAAGTTCCTCTTCCCATGTTGGAGCGCAAGTGTCCTCTGAAATATGTAATTCTTGTATTACCTGCGTCAACTGATCTTGTACTTCCCGGATTTCTCTTTTGTGCTGTGTATTGATTTGATTTTGATTTTGTTTGAATTTTCTAATTTGTTCATACTCTTATGTGTCAGTGAAGGCTACGGGTCTTGTGTCATTCAGATCATCATCTACCTTTGTAGATAAGTTAGTGACCTGATCCGAAAGTTCGGCTACTTTCTCCGATAGTGAACACATTACCTCAGTGTGTTTTTCTGAACCAAGTTTCAGAGTGTCCATTTGTGTTGAAATCGAATCTACTGTGTCCTTTAAGTTTTCCTGAGTTTTTGCAAGTTGCGTAACCGAATCGGTAGATGCAACTGAGTCGATTTTAGCCCACAAGGTCTTATGATTTTGATGAGCAATGGTTTGCAGTTCTTTTATGGCTGCTTCGTGATTCTGTAATGTATTTTCATGCCGCGAAAAAATAGGTTGAAAATGCTCACAAATTTGCGTTTTTACGTCATTACAGACTTTTTGACATTTCGATTCAATGTTATGTAACTCAGTAGTTAAATCTTCACGTGTTTGTTCAAGCGTGGTGTGGAGATTTTGTTCCATTGCGTCTAACTGTTGCTGTGTTTGTCTCTGGTGTTGTTCGATTGTGTCTAACTTTTGAAGGTTTTGCTGTGTTTGTCTCTGATTTTGTTCCATTGTGTCTAACTTTTGAAGATTTTGTCCCATTTGTCTCTGATTTTGTCCCATTTGTTGCATTAATTGCAATAATAATGTATTAGTGTCTGGAATCTGTTTCTCTATGCTTTTTGGCAGTGCATTTTCACCGGTAACATTCACATTTTGACAAGCAGAAAATGTGTCTTGACTCATTTGAGAAAACGGTGAGGACCCAAAACCTAAGTCTACAGTATTTGCAATATTGTGTTCTGTCATTTCGGATTTCTGAGGCAAGCTGTTGCCGACCGATCGATAGATAATGCTTCCTTGTTCACTACCTGTTTCACTGCCTACACCATTATTTGCCGCCCGCTCCATTTCCCTATGCACAATGATCAAATTACTACTTCGAATGTCTATTAATTCACTACACAGTGGTGCTGATAAGCTACGCTCGTCGTCACTATTATTTCTCAGTTTACTTTGAAGCCTAGTGTTACGTTTTTCACACGCCATTATTGTCACAATATTTCTCACGACAACACAGAAAAACACAATTTGAAGAGCAACAATAAGAGAACACATTAACATAGCACTGAAAATAATATCTCGTTAATTGCAAGCGCAGCTGCGAAATACTTGGTGCAAATCTACAAGCATACCACAACTGTTTTGCTGTACAACAATGAAAGGCTGCAATTACAAAGGAGATTCTCTCTACAATTACGTGCTAGCAATAAACAAAATCTACACTAATTACACAAACTACAAGAAAAAATCAGAAGATTCCAGTGAGGTATCCTGGCAGGGTCGCCATATGAAACGTCCCCTTTGAACAATGGTACACGACTGTGCTTAAACTGACACACAATATTTTTAGCGCAACGCAATCTGACTTTCAGAAATCCCTACAAAAGAATGGCCCTTACTAACATTAACCTATACCTTTCACAAATCACTTACCTCACCAAAAATCTTCGTTCCTCGAACTACTGCAATACAGCGAGCGCCACTACTGCCAGCTAAATAAAAGATTCAAACTACGGAAGGCACTAACTACTGATAGGCATAGTTAGCAAATGAAAGATTTTAATAGAGAACAAACAATGTATTTACCTTAATAGTGTTGAAAAATCATTATATACATAGCAGTTCATAATATCCATTCTGTACTCAAAAATCCGCCATCTCAATTCCCACATCCACCACTGCTGGCGGCTCACCTCCAACTGCCCAATGCTATGCGCTGTTAACATCCAGCTGCCGCTGCGCAACACTACAATGGCAGACAACAATGCAAACTAGCACACAGAGCGCTACGTAACGTTGCCAATAAGAAAACATAAACAGCCTACTTACAGAACAGCAAGTCTCACCTCACGGCCTTCATTGGATTCTTGAGACTACATAGTGCGCAGTCTTTTAACCATTCTATTGTATTTAGACTCTACCGTTTTCTGTAGGAAAACGAGGCATCTGGAAGTAATAACCAAAACGTAAACGAAGAGCCCGCTGCAGGTTTCCGACTACTCTACTGGACATGGAAGACTTTCTAACATTCTACGAACAGAAGTGACACGGTGCAAGCAAAAATTAGAGCGTTGGGTCCACATCACTGAGCATGCAATCTGCGAATGCGGAGGATTTCAAGATACTGAACCATTCCTGGTGTGCTTGAAGTTGCCAGAAGCCTGCACGATGGAGGGGCAGGTTTCAAGGCCAGGTTTCAACAAATGTTCCAGCAATCAAGAATGGTTCAAATGGCTCTAAGCACTATGAGGCTTAACATCTGAGGTCATCAGTCCCCTAGACTTAGAACTACTTAAACCTAACGAACCTAAGATATCACACGCATCCTTGCCTGGGGTAAGATTCGAACCTGCGACTGTAGCAGCAGCGCGGTATCTGACTGAAGCGCCTAGAACCGCTCGGGCACAGCTGCCGGCTCAGCAATCAAGACTGCCAAATTTTGTTATGTGCAGAGACCTATTATACATTTTTCATGTGTTCGAAATTTGGAAATAACTGTACTGTATTCTCCTGGATACCAAAATAATAATAATAGTACTAATCAATGAAACAAAATGAGACTGTAAAGAGTAGGCACCCACTTCACAAATAAACCTAAAAAAATTCCTTTTTTTCTAACAAAGAAGGAAAGAAATATCGTTAAGTTTTTAATATAGAAAGCGAAATCAGTAAATGAATATATCCTAGCCAAGTATATTCGCCATTAGGTTTTATTCGTAAAGATAAGATTGGGGAACTCTTTTCTGCCTTCCGAAGAGGTCGAGCGGTTCTAGGCGCTACAGTCTGGAACCGCGCGACCGCTACGGTCGCAGGTTCGAATCCTGCCTCGGGCATGGATGTGTGTGATATCATTAGGTTAGTTAGGTTTAATTAGTTCTAAGTTCGAGGGGACTGATGACCTCAGAAGTTAAGTCCCATAGTGCTCAGAGCCATTTGAACTCATTTATGGCACTGACGTAAACAGAGGCATGTATGGGTTCTTTGGTGTACGACACTGTGATGATTAACCTGATAAAATTAGGTAAAAATTTAAATTACATTATCTTTTTTCATGTTCCGATTTTGATGAAATAAAGCCTATATATTGCATCAAGCTAAACTCAAGTCACCTGTGAAAATCCCATGAAAACTCGTGTAGTAATTTAAAAGATTAGGGTGTCCAAAGAGACTAACAGACAGACACGACGTCTTTGCAATGATATTATTAGCGTAGGCTGGCTGGGACACGTCCACCGTATGGATTCTGACAGATTACCACGTGAGGTGATGCTTGGAGAGATCTCTATAGCCAAAAGACCTGTAGGTTCAAGGACTCCTGTAAACTAGATACGGAGAGCTTTGGATGGGAGGCACGGGCTAGCCTGAGACCAGAGTGGCGTGATGATATATCATCTGGAATGTCGAAGCATAATGAAGTCTTGTTAGACAGATTAAGGCAGAAAAAGCTTCGCAATGCTACCACTGCTCCTGCCTTAGCAGCCAGACATACTTGTGACAATTGCGGCAAGAGATGCCGTGCTGCACCGCTCCTTTTTACGGCTCAGTAAGTAATAGCCAGAGTATCACTACGCGATAACACACTCACTGCTGCCCCGCTTAGAACAGGCCTGACGCCGCGTTGACGGAGCGTGCCGGTCGCTGACAGAGAGAGGGGTTTGCGTTATGTAAATGCCGTCCCTCTCGCACGGCACGCAACATCGCCATTATTCATTATATAAGCCGCGTACTACTTTTCCAGGAGTACTCAGACCCCTTGCGGTTCTTATCTCTTTGGCGGTAATTCAGTTTGCCGAACGTATTAAGGCTGCGACTGGCGTCTGACGCGCTGTTCTCTAAATGTTTGCTTTTAGTCCCTCTGCACTGAAATTTTATGTCGTTTCATTAGCATTAATGGCTAACAGATTGTCCCCTTCAGTTACTGACATGCAAAATTTTTCAGTTCTATTTGCTTCGTAAGTAGCCGACTTCTCTGCTAGAAAAGCCAAGAGTCAGAAGTGTTAAAGCTGAAAAGGTGTGTTGAGGCGTTCTTGTGTTTTCCAGTACACAGAGATATTAGGTTTAGCTCATATTTCTTTCCATTCGAAGTTAGATGACACTGACATGCCGTTGTACAGCAATTGTAGAACCCGGTATACATTGCCTTAGGTGTATGCCTTACGCGCATTTGAAAATTCCGCTACCGCTCCTCCCGAATGCGAGTTCAATGTGCTAACCACTGCGCCACCTGTTCGGTATATTTCTTCTTTGCTGCTATCTGTATTCGCAACATATTTCGCAGAGGGTGTCCACATATGCCAGTGAATGTATCTACACAAATATATCACTGTAAGATACGTAGTTCAAGAGATATGACTTCATAAACACTGTGCTAAACTCACTGGCGGCTGTTTTCCCGACTTCACGCGTGAATCGTCCTCGGAGGGAAGAGAGAGAGAGAGAGAGAGAGAGAGAGAGTGGTCTGCACTGGCGGAACTTGCTTCTGTACATAACTAACTGGTAGCTTTGAGCGCTTTAAGCGGTCGCAATCAAGTTTTCCTCGTTGTGTCGTCGAGGCAGTAGCGACGTGTTTAGGTGTTCATGTGACTGGCTTATAAAGATGTTATGGGCAGTGTAGTGGACTTAGCCGGCCGGTGTGGCCGAGCGGTTCTAGGCGCTTCAGTCTGGAACCGCGCGACCGCTACTTTCGAAGTTCGGGTCCTGCCTCGTGTATGGATGTGTGTGATGTCCTTAGGTTGGTTAGGTTTAAGTAGTTCTAAGTTCTAGGGGACTGATGACCTCAGCTGTTAAGTCCCATAGTGCTCAGAGCCATTTTTTTGTAGTGGACTTACGTACTGTTTGGCATTCTTCTCGCTAGCTACGGTTAAAAAAGTGTTTTTTCAGTTATCCAGTCGTGCTCCCCACCTTGCGGTGTTTGAAGTGTTCGTTTAACTTTTACTGCGTTTATGCCCGCTGTCCTAAGAGTTTGCTTAGTCGAGGAAGTAATGAATTGGCGTTCCAATATGTAGCTAAGATGAAAGTGATTTTGAATTGTTCTGTCTGCTGTCACATTATTTGTTGGCTTATTTCGGAATGTGGAAGTACTGTTTAGCCTCTGTTAGGTGTTACCAGCACCAGATTAGGGATGTTGCCGGTGGCTGGCAACTCACACTCAATTGTCGGTGTTATTTTGTAGGGAGAGTAAAGGTCTGGTGTAATCTTGCATTCGGGAGTCGGACATAATTCCAGTGGGGACTGGTTCCACTGCGAAGTGAGAACAAGGATTAGGAATACATGTGTCGGATGCGCATTGGTAATCCAACGGTTAGAATTAATTCTTCTTGCGGTGGTCATCCACATCTGTTGTCAGAGCCGATTTGTAGTAAGTGTCAGTGACATATGGGTCCCTCGTTTGTTGAGATCACGCTTTCGGGTATCGGTTTAGCTACATTGCGAATGGTTTCACTGTAACATGTGATCGGTAATGACGCACACATGTCGTGCGTGTTTCTTAGTTCAACCACGTATAAGACAGTGGCGTATAATTTGGCCGGCGGTTGCATTGTATTAACTTGTGTTAAGGTCGTGTAGGTACTGTTTGACAGCTGGTTGATTCAGTGTCTTAGTGCTACGACACGAGTGATGTGTCCTGGCGAGGAAATTGTTTTCACGGACGATCGGAAAGTATTGCGTGCATGTACTGTGCGGAATACCAGGCACTAATTTTAGACTGGGGGTACTATCGTCCGTTAGATGTCCACCACTTAGTGGCTGATCTGTGGACATGTTGTATATGAGAGCTGAGTCATACATAGTATTATACACTGAAGAGCGAAAGAAACTGGTACACCTGCCTAATATCGTGCAGAACCCCGGCGAGAATCAGAAGTGGCGCAACGCGACGTAGCATGGACTCGACTAATGTCTGAAGTGTGCTGGAGGGAAATGACACCATGAATCCTGCGGGACTGTCCATAAACTCGTAACATTACGAGGGAGTTGAGATTTCTTCTGAACAGCAGCACGTAGAAAGGAATCCCAGAAATACTCAGTAATGTTCATGTCTGGGGAGTTTGATGGATAGCACAAGGGCTTAAACACGGAAGAGTGTTCCTGGAGCCACTCTGTAGCAATTCTGGACGTGTGGGATGTCGCATTGTCCTGCTGGAATTGCTCAAGTCCGTCGGAATGCACAATGGACATGAATGGATGCAGGTGATCAGACAGAATCCTTAAGTGCGTGTCATCTGTCAGTCGTATCTAGACGTATCAGGGGTCCCATATAACCCCAACTGCATACCCCCCACACCATTACAGAGCCTCCAGAAGCTTGAACAGTCCCCTGGTGACATGCGAGTTCCATGGATTCATGAGGCTGTCTCCACACCCGCGCGCGTCCATCCAGTCGACACAATTTGAAACGAGACTCGTTCGATCAGGCAACATGTTCCCAGTCGTCAACAGTCCAATGTCGGTGTTGACGGTCGCAGGCGAGGCAATCATCAAGGGTACACGAGTGGGCCTTCTGCTCCAAAAGCCCGTATCGATAATGTTTCGTTGAATGGTTCGCAGGGTTCGATTCCCGGCGTGGTCAGGGATTTTCTCTGCCTCGTGATGGCTGGATGTTGTGTGCTGTCCTTAGGTTAGTTAGGTTTAAGTAGTTCTAAGTTATAGGGGACTGATGACCATAGATGTTAAGTCCCATAGTGCTCAGAGCCATTTGAACCATTTTGAATGGTTCGCACACTGACACCTGTTGATGGCCCAGCACTGAAGTCTGCAGCAACTTGCGGAATGGTTGGACTTGTGTCATGTTGAACGATTCTCTTCAGTCGTCGTTGGTCCCGTTCTTGCAGGATCTTTTTCCTGCCGCAGCGATGTGGATATTTGATGTTTTACCGGATTCCTGATATTAACGTTACACTCGTGAAACGGTCGTACTGGAAAACCACCACTTCATCGCTGCTTCGGAGATGCTGTGTCCCATCGCTCGTGCGTCCACTATAACACCATGTTCAAACTCACTTAAATCTTGATGACCTGCCACCGTTGCAGCAGTAACCGAATCTAATAACTGCGCGCAGACACGTGTTGTCTTATACAGGCGTTTACGAACACATCTCCGCATTTTGCCTGTTTACATATCTCTTTATTTGAATACGCATGCGTGTACGAGTTTCTTTGGCGCTTCAGTGTATTTGTCTGGTTGTATTTAAGTTTGCTATGATCTCGTTGTTCCTCCTCCTACGTATGTCAGCGCGTTTAACTGCATCGCCGTCGTGTTTCCTTATATTGGTTTCGTGTGTTTCCGTTGTAATTCGGGGATAGCTAGTCTGTGATTGATGCGTGGCCTCACAGTTGCTGTGAGAAACGAGATGAACGTATGGCATCGTTGGCCGGGAGGCCCCATCCAGGCAAGTCTTACTTCAGTCGACGCCACATTGGGCGACTTGCGCACCGGTGACGAGGATGAAATAATGATGAGGACAACACCTAGTCCCAGAGCGGAGAAAATCTCCAACCCGGCTGGGAATCAAACCCGGGTCCGCTTGCGTTGGTGGCGAGCACGTTACCACCTAGCTGGCGGACAGAATTCCTGTTGAGCATTTTGAGTGGTTTTCAAAGTGAAAGGGCCTTATTGTTAGTTGTAAGAACATGTTGTCCGTGTTATTTGTGTTATGGGCGTCTCCATTGTAATTTAGTTGACCTCGTGCGGTACTAAAGGAACAATGGACGTGTTTGTTGCCACCGTCGTCTACTTCTCTCAGTGGCGGACCTTGTGTTTCTTTTGTAAAGTCCTACGCCAAGAATGATTCTCAGTTGGTGGTGATTAATTAGCCTAAGGCGCACCTTACTATAATAGCTCGTTTGATTTTTAGTTCGTTTTAAATAAGTTGGTCTACATCTTAAACTGAAGTCCTGGTTCAAGTTACAGCTAGTGCCTGTAAGAGCAATCATAGTTTGTTATAAGGGCTTATTAATATAGTCGTAAGGAGCTCCACGATAATTAAGGTACTAATTCTGAATTCCTATCTGGAGTAGCCTTGTGTGTGGTTTAGAGCGGCTACTGTTTTCTTGTTGTGTGTAATGATTTGGATTACTAACTGACCACATAGAGAAACGTTAGTTATGTTAACCATTTGATGGTGAATTCTCGTTTGTCTCCGTTGTATTTGCGTTTTTTTAATGTTCAGACTTTATTGTGACCAGATTTTCATTTGCGCATTTCCTGTTTATTTGCTAAAGATTCCCGCTTGAATTTTATGGCAATGATTAAGTATGGATTTGTGTTTTTAAATATCATTGGACAGTGGTGTTGTGCCAAGCCACTTGTTCTGTTCTCTGATACAGAACAAGAGAGCGGCAGCCGATGGGGTGTGTACAATTGTTGCCACTCACGAAGCATCGGTATTGCTGTTACAGCTGATTGCTTGCGGCATCTTGTTCTCTAATTTACATCAGGCATCTAAATGGGCGCGACGCCCAGTAAAATGTTGATGCGCTTCGAGAAAAAAATAAGAGAAATAGGAAAGGAAAAAGAAAATTTTAAAATAATGATTTGTGTCAGCCCTGAATATCAGTCGCAAAGACAAAGCTTCCCACTCCTCGCCCCGTACTATACTTTCTGCACATTTCAAAATGGTGGCTTCACAGTATTTCGTGAACTACTGAGTAGTATACGATCTTGGTATCGAAGACCGGCTTATGCAGGTATTACTCATTTAATTTTCCTCTATATGAGCATGTGTCGGTATATGGGTGCTTTTAGTTTACTTCATATTATTTTCTTGCATAAAACTAGCTACATTTTTGTGTCCGCAAAGGTGAGAACATACGGTTTTAGTTTTTTATTCTTTGACATATATAAAGACACAACAGAGACACAGAATTCTTTGCAGTGTTTTTTAATAATTACACAACTGTAAAAATTAGCCGGCTACTGTACTGTATAGTGCAGTGCGGGACAGGAATCGAATCCTCATGGCAGAGTGTAATTTTTAGACAGTTTCCCACGCTCGATTACGCAAATTCTCGGCTGTCCCCATATTTTAGCTCAGGGAATACGATACACAAACAGATGAAATATGACGACACAAAATCGAAGTTTACACAATTCAGACAGATGGCGCACGGTACTCGTCTCCTCTACTTACCTTCACAACGTGGCGTCAGGAATGGCATCTTGCCACAAACTTAAATAAAAAAATGAAAATTTGTCAAATTGTGAACTAGAAAGGTCGGGGAAGGGAAGAGGAATGAAAATACACAATGGTGTAAAACGTGCCACTCATGTGTTATTGTGTTATATAAGTTAGGAAGAAAAGAATTAACAATCAAATGAAAATAGCATGTACCGGCACGTGATGTGCTGAAACCTTCAGAGTAAACGAAAGTTAATAGTGTTTGCTTATAGAAGGATTTCAATACCAAAATTGTATTTCTATTTTTTTGCAATTTATGCTTAATGGTCGTAATGAACCAAAACACTGATAAGGGACATATGACGTGTAGGATGTATAGTAAGCCCTCTGTCAGCTTTTGCTCTCAATGAGTCTTTTACCTCTGGTAAAACTCAGAAGCGCAGTTTCAACATTATGTTGTTGTCTTTCTCTACGTCGTCATCTCTTTTCCTCCGTCTGGTTTTTTTCTTGCTAGACAGTGGATACGCTTTGCACACAAAACGAGTCTCAGTTTCAGTTATGTTTGATAATGTTTAGCAGTGCTGGCAGATACCGCCAAACTACGTTTCTCTCACCTCATTTTTCTAAACGCTTAGTAAACATCCATTATAAACTATTTCGTTCCAATATTTTTTCTCGTTCAGTTTTTGGTCAAACTCCTTTATACTTTATAAACCAGAATAAAAATATTAAATTGCGAATGATGCAGAATATTTACGTTATTTTCTGTGCAAAGTCAAATATCATAAATTCCCGAAAAATAATTTCTAATTGGCCTAGAAAATTATCAAATGCAGCGGTGGCACTGTCCCACAAAGTAACTGCAGGCAAAATTAATTAAGTATTTTATATAATGCAATTTTAAATGGAAACCAGGCTTTAACAACTCTGAGGTAAAACTGTTTGAATGCTAAATACCGATTAGGGAAGATAATGATAATGTTGATAAAGAAAGTCCAAAATATTCCACCACTGAACACAGTTCGTTGGTAGGCAAGTTATTGTGATGGACAGAACTGTTTCTGAAATAGACCTTTTAGAACGATAATTACGCCCACTATCTTTAAAGTGAGAACTGGGGCTAAGTCATATCGAATACTCGATGGTGTCCGCCTTCGGTAGCTGAGTGGTCAGCGCGACAGAATGTCAGTCCTAAGAGTCCGGGTCGAGTCCCGGCTGGGTCGGAGATTTTCTCCGCCCAGGGACTGGGTGTTGTCCTAATAATCATCAACATTTCATCCGCATCGAAGCGCAAGTCGCCGAAGTGGCGTCAAAGCGAAAGACTTGCACCCGGCGAACCGTCTACCCGACGGGAGGCCCTAGTCACATGACGTTTACAATACTCGATGGTCTGGTAATTCAATGAGACCTAACGAACATTTCGGACGGCTTTAAGACATTTGCATGAATATTTTGTTAGTTAGTTATGCTTGCGTGAGAATATATAGAACAAATACAAATTTTGCCTCTCTTTAGAAGGCCTAGCCACTTGGGATGAGAAATTAATGTAATAAATTTAAACATATACTAGATGACCCGTGTGGCACTGTGGTTACTATACTCGACTGCTGTTCTAGAGAATCAGGACTAAAACTTATGAGCGAGCATCCACAATTATGTATGTCAACTTTCCTTATGTCAGATCAGAAATGACAGGATGGTTCCTGCAAAAATACTGTGCTACATTTCGTCGTAGACTTGCTGCTAAACTGTAAGCTTTATTCCTTCAATTCATAAAATATACAATCGCAAACTCAAGTTCCGTTGAAAGATAAATATTTCAGTATGGAAACCGTTCAACTTTGCGAATAACAACTGCTCATGAGAGAATTAGTCGATAACATCTGTAAAACTAGCACTACCACGGAGGACACGTATGACTGAAATCAACTGTGTATACAGTAGCAGTATACGTATGGTTAAGATTACGGAATAGAACAAAATCTTATAGCGAGAATTCTATATTGTTAAAGGAGTTATGTGATGCAGTAAGTCCATGAACGTCGTAATATGAAATGAAGGAGGACCCTGATACGTTTTTGAGGAACGTCCGTTCCATGTGGCGCTTATACGGTTTCACTAATGCGTCAACACTGGATGCTAGTGTCCTTAGAAATTAATGCTTTTTGTGCACTCAGAATATTAAAAAATAAAATGTATTTCTTGAATGAGTCTGCGCTCACTATCGATGTCCGCAGCTAGTGGTCTCACGGTCGCTTTCTCGCTTTCCGAGCACGGGGTCTAGGGGTTCGATTCCCGGCAGGGTCAGGGATGTTTCACTTGCCTTGAGATGACTGGGTGTTTGTGTTGTCATCATCATTTCATCAGCATTCATGAATATGGCGAGTCTGGACTGAGCAAAGTTTGGGAATTTGTACGGGCGCTGATAACCGCACAGTTGAGCGCCCCACAAACCAAACATCATCATCTTCATCATCATCATCATCAACATCATCATCATCACTGTCGAGACTTTGTGAACAAAACCTTCTGGATCGCTTAAGATAGTACTTTATTTTTACCATCGCATCTGATGATGGCAGTCTCTGGAGCAACGTTATAAATAAAGTAATATCTGAAACAATCCAGACAGGTTTGTTCACAAAGTAAAGACAATTCTGCAGCCATTGTAGAGCTCTGAACCCAAACACTACTAGAAAGATTTCAAGACCTGTTCAGGGATGTTTTTTGAGTATTTTGGTTTAAGGGACCTATCGTCTCTGACAGCTGGTTACTGAGTAATCTTATTTCCATGCCCAGCATGGACTTGTCTCAGATCGAGCACGTGTGGGATATGATGGGATGAGGAGTGCTACGTGCGACTCGTCAAGCAACAACTCCTGGAGAACTACGTGAACAGTTCGAGCACGTGTGGCATAACGTGTCGTAGGACAGTAGTCCTCATCTATACCATCGAGTGGATGCCTGAATAGCCGCCCATGGAGGGCTACATCACGTACTAACACGATTGTTTCAGCATAGGTGAATACCTGGTACATTAGAGTCGATTGTGCTATTGATCTGTAAAAGTTTTCATTTAATGTACTCAATATGCACTGTTGCATCAATAAATACTGAGTGAATTGGAAATCTCTAAGACGGTGTACTATTTTTTTCTGGCAGTGGGTTAAGTGAGAGTCGAGGTCCTGGTATTGGTGAATAAATAGGAAATAGCAGTGCCGATGTTATTAAGATGAAGAAACATTGCATCGTACTTCTAACGCAGGCACTGCTATCTCGTAATCGTATATCGTTTCATTTCTTACTCCCATGCATTATTTCTGCATTACTACGAAAAATCTGCACAACAGTGCAAATGCCGACGGTTTGGAAACAAACTTATTGCAGTTGACATAAAAGTTTTCTGGGTGAGGAACCGCGTCATTTTGCAGAATAATTACTATATATATGAAGATAGTAACTGTTCTCGAAAGAACAGATACCACTGATGACCGTGTAGCTTCTTTAGAGGAAATGATAATTAATTGAAACCCTCAGCTGCCGACAGGTGTTGTTGATATACCTCGATGGGGACAGCTGAAAGTGTGTGCTCCGACCGTGACTCGAACCAGGGATCTCCTGCTTACATGGCAGACGCTCTATCCATCTGAGCGAGGACACAGATGAACAGCGCGGCTGTAGAGACTTACCCCTTGCACGCTTCCCGTGACCCACATTCCCAACTGTCCACAATCTACATACGTAATGTACCTGATAGATATTTGACCATCCACTCATTACTCGCGCACACTAAGGTGACGATTCCCGTAAGAATTCGGACAACCTGTGCGCATTCGCACAGACGAAGGTCAATGGCTGGGTAGCCTTTCACTATATATAAGAAGATAGTAACTGTTCTCGAAAGAAACATTTTCAGCTGTCCCCATCGAGGTATATCACCAACACCTGTCAGCATCTGAGGGTTTCAATTAATTATCATTTATTCTAGAGATGCTGCACGGACATCAGTGGTATCCGTTCTTTCGAGAACAGTTACTATCTTAATATATATAGTTAAAGGCTACCCAGTCATTGACCTTCGTCTGTGCGAATGCGCACAGGTTGCCCGAACTTTTACGGGAATCGTCACCTTAGTGTGTGCGAGTAATGAGTGGATGGGCAAATATCTATTAGGTATTACCTATGTAGATTGTCAACGCATTAGAATATCTACCAAATTTTGCTGTCATACGATAATTACAGCTTACACTGGATCTCTGTGAGTAGCTGCACTTTAATAATAAACACCTGGTATATATCTCTATTCCACGTATAGATGGCTCCGCAAGCAAGCATTTTACGAGCTAATTGTAAATGTGTAGAATGAGCCACTAATGGAAGCTATGTTCTTTTTTAGTGCATATGTATTTCAGATTTAAACTTTTGGATTAGTCCTCATTTAATTGCACTCCAATAAGAAACTACACTGTTTCAGCATGTTACAGCATACAGTCCTACTTGTCAATGGAGGCTTTCCGCATATCTTCCTCACTTTTGGATGGAATACTATTACTTGGTTCTGCAGACTCCTCCCATCACCTAATAAACCTTTACAAAAATGTGCAATTCACTACTTCAGTTTGTCAACTGTTTCAACGGGAGTTTTTCACACTTCTTGATTTAGATGAGCCCAGACATTAAGAGCCCAAGGACGGATGTTAGGTGATACTGGAGGCTAAGATAGGCCTATCCACTTGGACCACAGAGACACAATAGATGTCATCTTACACCAGCAAAAAATTGCACCGGTGCTCTAACATGGATTTACCAATCTTGCTAAAGGACAAATACCCAGGCAACACTGCAATATCTCTATGTAGAGAGGTGAATAATGGAAATATGATGTCTACAGCGAATAGAGTCTGTGGCTGTTCTTTTTAACAATACTTTTGCAATTACCTCGCAAATCCATCGACTGCGTACACGTAATAGACCCTTTTTGCTTCTATTATCGTGAACTTTGACCGCGTCAGGTTTCCCTATTTATTATAACAGAGCGTGTGTATATTTCATAAGAGCATATAGTGCATAAGTCGAAATGTCATTGCATGACAAACACATTAGTCAGGGACTAATCATTCAGCCTTTTTTAACTTATTCAAATGGCTGTATAGCGTCCTTTGACGTCAAAGAGGTAGAATAATACTTGGTTTCACATGTATACCTAGACTGACTGTTATTCACAGGATGAATTATGTGGAACTCAAACCTTTGTTATCACATTGCTGAAAACTAAGTGTTTGCTGTCTGTTTGCAACCTAAATGCTGGCACACTATTGTACATGTGTGCCTAGTTTCGACTTCTTCGGTCAATCTTTCTTGGCATTACAATTTTCTCCATCTGGAAAAAGCCCATTTCAGTTAAAAGAGTTTCGGTTTACTATTTTGTTTGTTACGGTTATGTGAGGAAGGTGTTTGAAAACTTACGGCATAGTTTTCTTCTTTTGCTCCCATATTTTTATATCCTTCTTAACGTTCCTCTGTGGATCACGCACTTTTGGATGGGCTCCTCGGAATGTTTGAAATAAGAATTTTGAACGCTGATTTATCTGTAATGAGTCCTCCTCGAATTATTGTTTCTTTTCGTACCCCCTCACTGATTTTTTGTTAGACGATGTTCGCAATGTTTCATTGATGAGAGATAGTTTAAAATTTTCTTTGTTCATTGCTCTTGTTCTCACGGTTTATGGGAGCGGAAATTATAGTCGGCTTTCAGCAGTTACTTTTTTATTTTTGAAGCCGGTTACTATCACAGTTTTGAAATAGAAATTCGTCCATGGAATATAAGGAGTTGTCCAGACTTTAGATTAGATATAAAACTTGCTTTCCTACCTGTCTGACATGTTAGATTATTGGGAAAATCATCAAAAATTTTTGTTTCTGTATTCTGAACTCCTTTCTGAGCCACTGGCAGCTTTAATAATGGGTAATAAAGGTCATTATTTCCTCTATCGTCTTCGGTGTGGATGCATTATTTATTTCATTAGCGGGCAGATGTACTGTAATGGTGCAGGTAAAGTGCATAGTTGGGTGAATTACATCAGAGAATTATTTCATAAGACATTACTGAGAGGGCATATGCAAAATACGTCATGAGGTTGATTCATTTGTTTCCAAGACAATCACTTATACGAAGAACAAAGGTGCTTGAACTTCATTGTTTGACATGTTCAATAATATGCTTATTCCGGTTGAAGTTTTCATCAATGTATCCACCTAAAAATTTGTAGCGTTCTGTCCTGTTTACTGACTCCTGTTCACTTGTTACATCAATTGTATGTATCTTTCTATTTCTTCTACAGTACTGAATATAGAGTTAGAACGAAGGCTTCCGCGACCGGATGACATTGGTGCTGGTAAGCCTTTCAGGGTATTACGTTGTAGTCCACGAAACTCTTCTGTTCCTAACGTGTTGTCCATAACTGCACTCGACATCTTCGAGGTGTGGCTTCTCTGTTGAGTCTTTTCAAAGTCGGCAACGTCTCTGAACATGTCCAGCGCAGTTCAAGACGAATAATTCTTTGAAACAAATCATTAAGGATCTCTTGCTTTCTTTCTAAAGGGATTTATTATAACACTAGTATCGTCTGCAAAAAAGTACCAATTCTACTTGTGAATGTTTAGTGAAGGTTTATTCACATGAGTAATAAGAATGGACAAAAAACTGAACTGTGTGGGACTTCCGTTAGATTTATCGCCAGCCACTTACATTTGCAATCTTCCCAACAATGAATTATTCAGCACAGTTTTGAGCAGGAGAGGCACCACAGGTCATTTTTGTTGCCATTGTCTACACTTTTATAAATAAATTCATAAATCTTTATCAGCATGACCAGGAATTCCCACTCATAGCAATGGAAACTAAAATACTTACGAAAATAAATTTAACTTTTTTAAAATGAAGTTTAAATTGTAAAAGCTCATTCATTTTTTCGGAAGTTGAATAAATTCTAGATTTTCATACACCTGTAAGTATGGTTTGTAAGCTGTGCAAAATTCATCGAAGAATCTCTCTTACTTATGAAGAAAAGCGTACCTGCAGCAACAAATGCAGCCAATAATAAGCCAAAAAAATGAAATTACACATGTAAAAAATTTATTTTGTTATGTTTTTCAACTTAAACTGCTACGAGTGTGAATCTTGAATCCTTCCTGCTGGCAACGGTGGCCGAGCGGTTCTAGGCGCTTCAGTTCGGAACCGCATGACTGCTACGGTCACAGGTTCGAATCCTGCCTCGGGCATGGATGTGTGTGATGTCCTTAGGTTAGTTAGGTTTAAGTAGTTCTAAGTTCTAGCGGACTGATGACGTCAGATGTTAAGTCCCATAATGCTCGGAGCCATTTGAACCATTTGAATCCTTCCTGGTCAAGCTGATAAAGTTTTATGAGTTTATTTGTAGAAGGATAGACAGTGGGAATTGAAATGCTCCGTGGTGCCTCTCCTGCTCCAAGTAGGCCCGTTTGACGGCCTGCACCACTTGTGTGTTCAAACCAGTTGCGTGAAAAGTCATCAGTTTCATTAATCTTCATTTTTTCTAAGAGTGTATCATGACTAGTACTATTAGAAGCCTTGCAAAGATCACATAAAATATCAGTGGCGATATTTTATTATTTAGAGCTTGTAATATTTGGTGGGTGGGTGCATAAATTACATATCAATTGAGCAGACCTTCTGTAATACAGACTGTTATATGCTAAGTTAAATAGTTTCCACTTAAATGTGAGAGTACGCTTTAGTAAACTAGTTTTTTGAGTGTTTCGAAGAAAACGTGTCATTTTTTTCGTCATCTTTCTTGTAAGGTAGTTCAACAATTTGTTGTATCCATCATTATGAAAAAATTCCCTTCGCCACTAATTCACTACAAGTGTCATCGACGACTTAAATGCCCAGACAGGATGAAGTAAAAAAAAAACAGCGAGGTCGTAGGGACATCCAAGGAAGAAACGAAGAACAAAAGTGGAAAGTGACTAGTTGATTTTTGTAGAGCGCACCCATTAACAGAACGGCTGCTTTCTCCACAAAAAAATACACAAATATACCTGGGTGCAGCCTGCAACGAAATTTAAAACCGATACTCTCTTTCAAATTCTAATGCTGGCAGGGGTAAAATAAAGGAAGAGAAAGGCTGTTTACAATTTCTACAGAAAGCAGATGGCAGTTATAAGAATCGAAGGGAGTGAGACTGTTGTAGAATATCCCCGATGTTATTCAATCTTTATACTGAGCAAGCAGTAAAAGAAACAAAAGGAAAATTGTCCAAGGAGAAGAAATAAGAACTTTGAGGTTTGCCGATGACATTGTAAGTCTGTCAGAGACAGTAAAGGACTTGGAAGAGCAGTTGAACGGAATGGACAGTGTCTTGAAAGGAGGGTATAAGATGAACATCAACAAAAGAAAATCGAGGATAATGGAATTTAGTCGAATTAAGTCGGGTGATGCTGAGGGAATTGGATTAGGAAATGAGACACTTAAAATAGTAAAGAAGTTTAGGTATTTGGGGAGCAAAATAACTCATGATGGTGTAAGTAGGGAGGATATAAAATATAGACTGGCGATGGCAAGAAAAGTGTTTCTGAAGCAGAGAAATTCATTAACGTCGAGTATAGATTCAAGCGTCAGGACGTTATTTTTGAAAGTATTAGTATGGAGTGTAGCCATGTATGGAAGAGAAACATGGATGATAAACAATTTAGACAAGAAAAGAATAGAAGGATTTGATATGTGGTGGTGCTGAAAAATGCTGAACATCAGCTGGGTAGATTACGTAACTAATGAGGAGGTACTGAAAAGAATTCGGGAGAAGAGATATTTGTGGTACAACCTGACTAGGAGAAGGGATCGGTTGGTAGGACACGGTCTGAAGCATTAAGGGATCATCGATTTAGTACTGGTGGGAAGCTTGGGAGGCGAGGGGGGGGGGGGGGGATCGTAGAGGGAGATCAGCAAATGAATAATGAATATAGTAAGCAGATTCAGAAGGATGTAGGTCGCATTAGTTACTCTGAGGTGAAGAGGCTTGCACATGATAGAGAAGTATGGAGAGCTGCATCATACCAGTCTTTGGACAACAAAAACAACAAGAGATTATATAAAACAAGCGCAAAATTCCGCATTAAAAAAGCAAGATGTTAGAGTCTACAGAAATGCAGAGTGTGGATCAGACCATTTTATAGTCAAAGCGGAAGGTCTTATGAACTATCAGAAAAAAATACACCCACGGTAAGAATGAAGAGAATACTAAAAGAAATGAAGCTCCCAGATATAATTTAGAAAGAGTACAACAAGGTTCTGTGAAATTCCTGTGCAAGACGAGATTAACCTACAAATGAAATAACATTATGTACGCCAAAGAATCCGCGGTATTAACATTGTACGATGGGATAAAAGAGTGCATTCACAGTGCAGCAAGAGAGGCCTTAGTAACGAAGGGTAGTTCTAAGAATGGGGGACAAATGATATTCAGCAAATGGTGGAACAGAAGAAACAATTAGATCAGAAGTTGTTAAATACGCAGGACAGTGAGCGTGGGAAGCCCTTTGTAAGATGCAATAGACAGATTAAAAAGAGACTGAAAGAGCAAAACAGGAGATGTGGTACAAAGAGCGTAAGGAGATCAACAGGTATTGGGAGGTACCAAAGTAAGAGATGTCTGAAAAAAAAAAAAACGGCTTAGAGCAGGTAGAATTGAAAAAGCTAATGCCGCAGTAATTAGTCTACAGATGTTGGAGGAGCATTTCAGAAAGCTATTTAGCGAGACAAGAAATGATACACACAGGCAGTACGTCCGCTGAAAGATGCAGGTAATTTTAATATAGCACCAGTGACGCAGAATGAATTAAAAGTGCTGTTAAAAAGAATAAACATAATAAATCTACTGTGCCGAGAGACATTCCTGTTGAGTTACTTAAATATGGACTACCTATACTATGGGAAATACTGACATGCTTCTTTAATAAACTTACGATGAGCGGTGGGAGCTACCAGTGGTTTTTAATATTTCTGTAATACGTTGAATTTGTAGAAGAGGAAACACACAGGATTGTAATAACTGTAGAGGCATCAGAGTAACAAGCCCGATAGAAAGGTTGTATGGTGGGAGTTTGGTAAAAAAAGAATCGAAGTAAAAATTGTAGACACCGAAGAACAGGATTCAGATCAGGCATATCGCGTGTGGATGACACATTCTCCCTAAGCCAGTTGACAGCAGAAAGATATGAAAGATTGAAAAAGCTTGTAACAACGTCCCACTATGCAAGGCGTTTGTAGCAGGGAATGATATGGCACTGACCCATTATTAATAGGAATTATACGTAATATATACAGAGATGTGCACGGAAGGATAAGCGTAGGATTTTTCATCTTTAAATTGTTTGAACGAAATAAGGAACAGAAACAAGGGTGCTGTTTATCGCCGGCCGAAGTGGCCGTGCGGTTAAAGGCGCTGCAGTCTGGAACCGCAAGACCGCTACGATCGCAGGTTCGAATCCTGCCTCGGGCATGGATATTTGTGATGTCCTTAGGTTAGTTAGGTTTAACTACTAGGTTTAAGTTCTAGGGGACTAATGACCTCAGCAGTTGAGTCCCATAGTGCTCAGAGCCATTTGAACCATTTTTGCTGTTTATCTCCAGCATTGTTCAAAATATATCCACAGATCGCCTTGCAGAAATGGAAAAATAAATGCAGTAAAATGGGAGTGCAAATAGAAGACCACTGAGTGTATATCCGTTTATTCACATATGACCAAGTGGTGATTGCGACCGTGGAAATAAATGTCTCCTATGTGAAGAGAAAATTGATAGAAGAAAGCAGAAATTGGGGACTGGACTTGAACATCAAGAAGATAGAACACTCAACGATAGGAACGCGATCAACAGATCTAGAAATATCAGACAGTGTAACCACCAGTAACTGTGAAAGATATAAATACCTGTTGTTGTTGTTGATGATGTTGTTGTTGTGATCTTCAGTCTTGAGACTGGTTTGATGCAGCTCTCCATGCTACTCTATCCAGTGCAAGCTTCTTCATCTCCCAGTATCTACTGCAACCTACATCCCTCTGAATCTGCTTAGTGTATTCATCTCTTGGTCTCCCTCTACTATTTTTACCCTCCACGCTGCACTCCAATACTAAATTGGTGATCCCTTGATGCCTCAGAACATGTCCTACCAACCGATCCCTTCTTCTAGTCAAGTTGTGCCACAAACTCCTCTTCTCTCCAATTCTATTCAATACTTCCTCATTAGTTATGTGATTTACCCATCTAATCTTCAGCATTCTTCTGTAGCACCACATTTCGAAAGCTTCTATTCTCTTCTTGTCCAAACTATTTATCGTCCATGTTTCACTTCCATACATGGCTACACTCCATACAAATACTTTCAGAAATTCCCAATCTACATTTTATATCCTCTCTACTTCGACCATCATCAGTTATTTTGCTCCCCAAATAGCAAAACTACTTTACTACTTTAAATGTCTCATTTCCTAATCCAGTTCCCTCAGCATCACCCGACTTAATTAGACTAAATTCCATTATCCTCGTTTTGCTTTTGTTGATGTTCATCTGATACCATCCTTTCAAGACACTGTCCATTCCGTTTAACTGCTCTTCCAAGTCCTTTGCTGTCTCTGACAGAATTACAATGTCATCGGCGAACCTCAAAGCTTTTATTTCTTCTCAAGGATTTTAATACCTACTCCGAATTTTTCTTTTGTTTCCTTTACTGCTTTCTCAATATACAGATTGAATAGCATCGGGGAGAGGCTACAACCCAGTCTAACTCCCTTCCCAACCAGTGCTTCCCTTTCATGTCCCTCGACTCTTATAACTGCCATCTGCTCCCTGTATTTTACCCCTGCCACCTTCAGAATTTGAAAGAGAGTATTCCAGTCAATATTGACAAAAGCTTTCTCTAAGTCTACAAATGCTAGAAACGTAGGTTTGCCTTTCCTTAATCTTTCATCTAAGATAAGTTCAAATGGTTCAAATGGCTCTGAGTACTATGCGACTTAACTTCTGAGGTCATTAGTCGTCTAGAACTTAGAACTAATTAAACCTAACTAACCTAAGGACATCACACACATCCATGCCCGAGGCAGGATTCGAACCTGCGACCGGAGCGGTCGCTGGGCTCCAGACTGTAGCGCCTAGAACCGCACGGCCACTCCGACCGGCTAAGATAAGTCGTAAGGTCAGTATTGCCTCACGTCTTCCAACATTTCTAAGGAACTGATCTTCCCCGAGGTCGGCTTCTACCAGTGTTTCCATTCGTCTGTAAAGAATGCGCGTTAGTATTTTGCAGCTGTGACTTATTAAACTGATAGTTCGGTATTTTTCACATCTGTCAGCACCCGCTTTCTTTGGGATTGGAATTATTATATTCTTCTTGAAGTCTGCTAGGGAGCGTAATTAATAAAGATGGAACATGTGAAGATGAGAAACAGACTGAGCTCATGTAGGGGAGCAAAGTCAAAACTGAACTCCATTTTGTGGCCTAGAAAAATCGGTTTGAAATAAAACTCAATATATATCATGCTATTATTGAGCCATTTACCACTTATGGTTCTGAGTGCTGGACGATTACGGAGAAAAAACCCAAGAATATCAAAACAGTACAAACACACTTTCCAAGACATGCATCAAAGATCTGCCATTTGGAAGCTAGAACAAATGACGTTGTACAGGAAATAACACACAAGAAAGATACTACAATGGATGAAGTAGAAAGCAAGCAACTTCCCGATTTAGACCTTAACGAGAATGGGACAATAAAGAATACCCAAGAACGTATTTGTACATTGACCGACAAACAGAAGGCACAGAGGAAGGCCGCGACTTAAATGGATTCAAGGGATAGGAAGCAGTACGACCAACAGAAACGTGACAATTGAAGACACAAAAAATACGTTACTGTGAAGGTGCGGAAATTGCAGGAGCCGTAGGATCTCCATCAGTCATTCTCAGTAAGGTCCTATCCAGAAAGTTGTCTGCGTTCTGCGTCATCCATTGTGGTATCTTTCATGTGAGTTATTTCCCGTACGTCCTCTTTTGTTCCATATTCCAGACGGGAGATCCTTGATGCACATCTTAGAAAGTCCATTTCTACAGCTTCGAACCTCTTGCATTTTTCTTCTTTATCATCGAGCAATATGTATACCTTAGAGCAACTTTTTAGAATTTAGTTTGAGATTGTGTCAGTACCATATGAGTTATTATATTTTAGAATTTTTTGAATTCGATTAATTTCAGTGATGGACGTTGATGCTACTTTTGGTTGGTTGATGTGGTTTTCATATGTTTTCTATCATTGTAAATACTTCACCTTTGCTGTACTGGGACAGAGATGCATGAGGCGGCTGCACAAGTAGTGGATAAGATCCTTGACTCTGTGTTTCGTATAATGTGTTGCGCTTGGCCGTCAAAAAATGGCTCTGAGCACTATGGGACTTAACATCTGAGACTTAGAACTACTTAAACGTAACTAACCTAAGGACATCACACACATCCATGCCCGAGGCAGGATTCGAACCTTTGACCGTAGCAGCAGTGCGGTTCCGGACTAAAGCGCCTAGAACCGCTCTGCCACAGGAGCCGGCTCTTTTCCGTCAGTCAGTTGAGCAGCGCTAGGGCATTTTTATTAGAGGCACACTTCCGAACAATTGTTTTTTAGAGAAGGAGAACTTATATTTGAGACTCTGGAAGAAACTATCTGGAATACTTCACTACAGAAATGAAAACTTGTTTGTAAAGATATTTTCTTGAATGTGTGGATGGAGAATATTTCTGGAGTAATATTTCGAGCTAAATTATACATGCGCAAAAATGAAATGTTTGCTTCTCAGAACTAATGATTCAGAGAAATCTTTGTCCGTTAGATAAATAATAATATTCATGATTAGTGTTAATTTGATCACTTTGTTTTCATTACGTTTGCAAATAACATGGTTTAAACGTCTGTAATTTGTGTAATGAGAGAATTTCGTAATTTTTAGAGTAATTTTATACTCTAAAGTCTTTTATTTTGACAATAATAAGAGTTTAATTTTTGAAGAATGTTTTTCCTTAAAGTAAAACCCTCCTCCATCATTCTTAGTAAAGCCTGAAATATTTTTTCGTGTGTGCACTACACCTTACGCCAAACACTACCAGAGACTGTTTCTGACAAATAGTGAGAAATTTAGTAGTGTATAGATTATCTTCCTTAGCTGCTGCACTTGCTGATCTCAATTTGCTTTCGAGAACGTCAGTGCACCATACACAAAACAGCATGCTGAGCAAGAGGAATGTTACTTTTCTTTCAGGGTAGATCCCACTTTGCTTTCTTGTAAGCAAACAGTAGGTAGTCAGAATTTTCAGGTGTTGTGCTAAGTAAGCAGCTTAATTTACAGTGAACAGTGAACGTAATCTTAAACATTTATTTTCTTCCGAGTTGGATATTTCAAGTCAGACACTTCTTGTACGTAACTTTCATAATGTACTTCATTATTAAGTGTAAGTTAAATAGTTTCCACTGAGTACACAGTTAGTTTGTTTTGGGATTTAATTAGATTCATTTTCGTTATTTCAAATTCAGGATTGCACTAAGATTAACATTTTGTTTCGCAACACTGTCCATAAGCGCAATGCAGAGCCAACCAACAGTCATTAGTGCCCAACAGTTGAGTTCGATATCTTAAGGACACTTTACACGAGGAGAAATTTTATGAAAAAAGAAATATATTCAGTATTTCATATACAGATAAATTTCATAGAAAACTTGCATCTTAAGGTTTTGTGGAATGGGATTTTTAATATATTCTCCTGCTTCTTCAGGCGAACGATTTAATCCTAGTTTTGCCGTTACATTTAGAAAGTGACTGTTAAAAGTACTCACAGCTTATGAATTGTCAGTCACAGCATCGTAATTTTGTTTGTCGTGGTATATCGTTCACTAACTGTCTTTTGTCTCCCGCCTGAAAAAATCCCATATAGTTTTAATCTAACTATTTGTTTTATTCTTTTCAGCCAGGACGTGCGCTGTTGTGGACATTACAACGACTTTCTTTAAAATACTGCAGTAACGGCGGATCTTAATTTATTTCTCTACATGCGAATTTCCCTCTTCCTCGCACATGACATTTTTATTCCTTTACTTGTCCATAGCTTACTTGTTTCTTTAATGGATTTTCTAGATAACTATTTGGGTCGTAGGTCGTGACAGTCTGTGTAATTATTTCCGTAGCTTGAAAGATTTATTGTTACTTCTCATCCAGATTACATCGTAATCTTTTGGCCTTAGCCGCGCGGGGTAGCAGAGCTGTCTAAAGCGCCTCGCGCGGCTGCCCCCGTCAGAGGTTCGAGTCTTCTCCCGGGCATGGGTGTGTGTGATGTCTTTAGCGTAAGTTAAAGTTAGATTAAGTAGTGTGTAAGATTAGGGACCGATGACCTCAGCGGTTTGGTCCCATAAGACCTTACCACAAATTTCCAAAATTTTTGTGTTACATTTGGCGTCAGAATTTGCTTTGCTGTATACGAAGAAAAATTTGTGTTACTTCTGTCACCAATTAACGAAATTTTAGATGGTTTGAGTTTTTCTATAGCGAAATCGATGTTCATAGTGTTGGAGCAAAGAAGTGATACACTCGTAAATATTTTGTTGTTCTCCTAATTTATGAAGTTTATAGTTGTTAACAAAATTTTATCGAGCTTCCGTCTGCTTCATATGGTTAAATACGAGGCGTGTTTTTTAAGTAAGTACCGTTTTTGAAATAAAAAAAAGAATTGTTAAGATATCTCAATAATTTTATTTTTACGTGAAAGCCTGTACATTAATCTACTTTTCTACATAATTTCCCTCAATATTAAGGCACTTGTGATAACGTTGTACCAGTTTTTGAATACCCTCCTCAGAGAAGTCTGCCGCCTGACTTGTTAACCACTGCATCACTACTGTTTTGACTTCGTCCTCGTCTTGAAGACGCTGACCGCCCAGGTGTTCCTTCAAGTGCAGGAACGGATGGTAGTCACTGGGCGCAAGATCGGGGCTGTACGGAGGATGATCTAGAGTTTCCCGTAAAAAAGATGTGATGAGACCGTTGGTCTGATTCGCCACATGCGGACGGGTATTGTCTTGCAGCAAAACGATGCCCTTGCTCAACTTGCCACGTCCTTTGTTCTGAATTGAACGGAGCAGATTATGCAATGTCTTACAGTAAGCTGATGCATTGAATGTCTCTTTACGAGGCAGAAATTCCTAAAGCAATACTCCTTTTCTATCCCAAAAAACTGTGCACATGATTTTCCGGGCAGAAATTGTTTGCTTAAACTTTACTCTACTGGGTGAATCTGAATGCCACCATTCCATGGACTGTTGCTTTGATTCTGGTGTGACGTAGGCCACCCATGTTTCATCACCTGTAACAATTTGGCTTAAGAAATCATCGCCGTCGTTGTAGTACCGCTCAAGGAAAGTCAATGCACTGTCTAAACGTTTGGTTTGTGCACATCCGTCAACATTTTCAGTACCCAACATGCGCACAATTTTCGGTAATTAAAGTGCTCGGTCACAATGCCACACAAAACACTACGAGAAACATTAGGAAAGTCATCCTGCAAGGAGGAAATCGTAAAGCGTCTGTTTTCTCTCACCTTATTGTCCACTTGCTGCACCAAACTTTCATTAACGACGGCAGGACGCCCACTCTGTTGTTCATCATGCACATTTGTGCGGCTATCTTTAAACGCTCTCACTCACTTTCTTACCATTCCATCACTCATAATGTTTTCTCCGTAAACTGCACAGATCTCACGATGAATATCGATCGCTTTTAGGCCTTTCACATGTTCACATGTGTGTGAAATCTTATTGGACTTAACTGCTAAGGTCATCAGTCCCTAAGCTTACACACTACTTAACCTAAAGGACACACACACACACACACACACACACACACACACACACACACCCATGCCCGAGGGAGGACTCGAACCTCCGCCGGGACCAGCCGCACAGTCCATGACTGCACCGCCTTAGACCGCTCGGCTAATCCTTTTAGGCCTTTAGCACTAAGAAATCTTATAACAGCCGGTACTTCACAGTCGGCGGGACTCACGATTATCGGAGGCATCTTAAACACTCAGTACGCAACGCAAACAAGGAAGAATCAGACTGTAATGGCGTCAGTGTGTAGATTAAGGTACCGGCTTTCATGTAAAAATAAAATTATTCAGATATCTTAGCACTTTTTTTTTTATTACAAAACGGTACTTAAAAAACACGCCGCGTATCCAAGCTCTATTCAAGCTGTAATCGTCTTATAGTTGCTGCTTCCCTTCTTACATAACCGTGCTACCGCCTTTGACGTCACTACTGTCGAGTCAGCAGCTACATTGTTGCGTGCCATTTGAACTTAGCCATGCCGCCGTCTTTACTGAGGGTGTAACCTGATATTTTTATTTCTGTCTCTCTTTCTGTAAGCCCTCGCACAAACGTTTTGTCCCTTGATGATAGACGTTTCGTCAAATATAATTCAGCGTTTGTATCCATACCATTTTTTACTAGCGCTGATTTATCGAGATACTGTAGGCCTAAACACCACCCGTGTTCTATATGGTGCTATTCGGCAGAGCGAGCTATCCTGTCCGGCATAAAAAATCCACTCTGACACTGTATTCTGTTTGTCTTAGGCGCTCTGAAGGCTACATCAGCTCTCACAGCCCTCATCAATTATGAAATTTTTGCTAGAGGCATAAGAAAATCGATATTGTGCTTCAAGAGTAGACTAATTTTTCCTGCCACTGAGCGATTGGATGTTAAAAACACGTTTCGTACTGCCTCTCTTACGGGATGTCAGTTTACGTGTCTTTAGCGTGATAACTTACGAAATTTGTTTCTATATGTTTTCCGGGCGGGCGTTCTTTAAATGTTAACTTACGTAAGTATTTCCTTGTATCGTGCTAGACAGGGCACCAATAACGTCACACGGGTATACGAGGACGGAAGCAGCAACCATATGATACCTACCACTTGACGGTAGTCGAGCACTCGTCCGAAAGCTTGTGGATTTTTAACCATTGTATAAAGACAAAAATCAAACAATAGGAAATGCCAATTAGAAACATCTACAATGTAGGAAAAGACAAATTGCTACTTACCGTAAAGAAGACACGTCAAGCTGCAGACAGCCACAATTAAAAGACACTTACATATAGCTCTCGGCCACAGCCGTCATCCGTAAAAGAGAGACAAACACACCATTCACACACACACACAAGCAAGCAAGCACACTTCAGGCACACACGACCGTTAAATCCAGCATCTCCGGCCGGAGATGCTGCTCTCTCTCTCTCTCTCTCTCTCTCTCTCTCTCTCTCTCTCTCTCTGTGTGTGTGTGTGTGTGTGTGTGTGTGTGTGTGTGTGTGTGCGTATCTTTTACTGATTAAGGCTGTGTCCGAAAGCTATGTGTAAGTATCTTTTAATTGCAGCTGTCTGCAGTTTTTTTTTAAAAAAAAAAACCTCAGAGCACTATGGGACTCAACATCTGTGGTCATAAGTCCCCTAGAACTTAGAACTACTTAAACCTAACTAATCTAAGGACATCACACACATCCATGGCCGAGGCAGGATTCGAACTTGCGACCGTAGCGGTCGCGCGGTTCCGGACTGAGCGCCTAGAACCGCTAGACCACCGCGGCCGGCTGTCTGCAGTTTGACGTGTCTTCTTTACGGTAGGTAGCAATCAGTCTTCTCCTACATTGGTGACTGTAAAAAGACAAGTCGTTATTTAACGTTGGTACTAACAAGTTCGAAAAGTCCTTGACTGATTTATTTCAAATTTTTACACGATACTCTAATACGCGTTCGGGCGGACACAGTCTACTCATTTTTTAAAATATTTACAGCGTAAAAATATGCGGAGTGGAGATACATTGTGTCACGAAATTTAACCCTGGGTAGCTGATGCCAGTAGAAACCAAAATTACTAATGTTGAGCAGGTCGACAACGCACCATTTTTAAACTACGGAAACTTGGTGCCACGCACTCCGATAGGTCGTATGATTGACCTGTTGGCGTTCGTCGGTTGATGGGCAGCACTATGGTTGTCGATTCACACATACAAACGTCCGTCGCCCCGTCACTGCCCCAACGTGATACTCACATATGTCGAATAGGTCTTGCTGTTTGTCTCCACCTCACGTCAGAGGCACTCACACATAAGCTTCCCTTCGGAGCACACATACGTTACCGGCGATTTAGTCATACAGTAAGTATGGCGGCACAGTATTCGTTTGAAGAACGCGTACTGACAGGTTTTGGCGGGTTTGTTCCCGGTTTATCATGAAACTACAATGGATATGTCGGGACCTCGGTGGATTCGCCCCCAGGCCCCCAGAGTTGAAGCCTGGTGCGCTACCACCGAGCGTGCGGACCGCCTTGCATACATCGCAATCTTCGGCAGGGAAAGCATTCGCGGCCATGCGTTGTCCAGAGCATCCGGCAACAGGGAAATCCCGCTGCCAATCGGAGCGCGTGGCGCCGAGTTTCCGTAGTTTATAAACTGTACGTTGTCGACCTACACAGCATTAGTAATTTTGGTTCCTGCTGGCATCAGCTGTCCAGGGTTAAAATTTCGTGACAATTTTTCTCCACCCCGTATATGTGTTATACAGGGTGAAGCGAAATTCGCGCACTCAGGCCTCGCAGGGCGACTCACAAAATTTCGTCCAGCGAGTACATCTGGCAGAAAAAGGACTTTAAAGAGTGGAAATCTGGCAACACTGTAACCACGTGTATGGTAACTACCTGTGTCAGCACAAATTACTTCTGCTGTACAGTTTGTGCAGTGGCTAGAGTTTTGGGTTAGCATGCAGGCGGTCGATGGTTTGATTCGGGGTTGAGGCATATGTTTTTTATTTGGTAAATGTAGTCCAGGTGGTACGGTATCTGGCATCTTAAACGTCAACAGCGATTGCAGCAGCTCCTCTAGAAAACATTTGCACTTACACATTGCAATCGTAGAAATCGAAGATTGGTCAGCTTTGAAAGAAGCCCCTTCCACGTCGTGGGCGTGAATTTATTCACATCACTTCATCTATTAGATGCGCCGCCTGTTTTCTTTGTACCCTCCGCCAATGGTCCCATAGATTAGTACCAACTATTCTTCTTGCATCGTCCATTACGTTTCGTTTGGGCATTACGTTACCAGTATGACTGGCAACGTGCTTTGTGAATAATGTCCAAACTCCGTTTCTGTTTGTTTGTGTTATCACCATGGTTCCCATAGTTATGTCTTTCAATATTGAGTCTGATAACCGTGCCCGCATCTCGTGGTCGTGCGGTAGCGTTCTCGCTTCCCACGCCCGGGTTCCCGGGTTCGATTCCCGGCGGGGTCAGGGATTTTCTCTGCCTCGTGATGGCTGGGTGTTGTGTGCTGTCCTTAGGTTAGTTAGGTTTAAGTAGTTCTAAGTTCTAGGGGACTGGTGACCTTAGATGTTAAGTCCCATAGTGCTCAGAGCCATTTTCTGATAACCGCATGCTGTTTAGTACGTATCTCAATGCATTATTGTTATTATTATTATTTTATCGATGGGATTGTGGAAACATCACATCTATTAACGTTAGGGAAACAGTGTAATTTGAAACCGAACATTTAACAATTAGCGGTGTCGGGTTGAATCATGCAGAATACTATCTGTCAGAGAGGTAATGCGCTTTAGGTGGAACAGCGCGCAGGACTGACGGCGTGTTTATACTGTGTGTGCTGTCCACCAGAAAGTGAGCGGCGGAATGCGCCCTTGACAGACTCCAATGTACATGTGTACATGTATTGAATTTTCTAATTGTAAACCTCTCAGTGTGGCAGACGTATGGCACAAATGATGAATATGTGGAATGCTTCTGGACCTTGTTGCATCTGATAACCAGGCTGGTGTTGCTGCTCATGAATATGCTGCTAGATATCCTCGTCGACGCCATTCAAATAAAAATGTATTTCATCATCTGGACCTGCGCCTTCGGGAGTTATGTTCTCTCCTTCCACCATCGTGTGACAGAAGTCGTCCATGGGCTCGCCATACTCCAGCTACTGAGGAAGCTATTCTGGAAGTCATATACCAAGAGCCTCAGTAAAGTACACGTAGCATAGCAAGGCAGCTGCGTGTCTTGCAACGCACGGTTGCTAACGTGCTGCACGAGAATGGGCTGCACCCCTATCACTATGCTTTCACACAACATATGCATCTTACAGATCGCCATCAGCGGATGCAGTTCTGTGAATGGTTCCAACAACAACAGGAAGCCGACGATGATTTTGTGAACACCGTAATATGGCCAGATGAAGCAGCATTCACTCGTGTGGGTGTCTTCAATATGCACAATGCCCTGATGTGAGGTAAGTCCACACGTCACCTGCAGCTGTGGATATCAAGTTTGCTTTGGTATCAGCGTCTGGGCTGGAATATTGGGCGACAGATATTTGGGTCTCTCCATGTTGCCTGACTTGTTGACTGCATCAAGGTATCATGAATTCCTCTCAGACTATCTCCCTGATGCGCTAGAAGATGTTCCACTACATGTTAGACAGAGGATATAGTTACAGCATGATGGTGCACCTCCACACTCTGGAATTAATTTTCGACAGTGTTTGGACAGAACATCTCCAGGAAATGGCTTGGACGTGGAGGTCCAGTTCTATGGTCATCAAGTTCACCTGGCCTAAATTTCCTGGATTTCTTCCTGTGGGGACACCTGAAGGAGCACGTGTACTCTATTCGCCGAAAATGTGGAAGAACTGGTAGCACGTGTTCATGCTGCTCTTATTACTGTGGACACAGCTTTGCTACGAAGGGTCAAGATCTGAATGATCCGGCGAGTTGCGCAGTGTTTGGACTTGCAGGGAGGTCGCTTTGAGCATCTGTTGTTCTGAGGACAATGTATTCTGTTGTGAAGGTCATGCTGTCATTAATATGGTTATTATTATTGTCACTGGTTGCTAATGTGTGACATCTGAGCGCTCATATTACATGTAGTATAAATGACAAGTAGATGTTGTGCTATTGTACTGCGATATCATCTTTAGCATCTCGAAACTGATATTGTTTTTGTAGTCAATCTGTCCTATGACAGATCACTTATTTCCATTGTCTCTTTCTTATTTGTCTGACCAAGTATTTGTTATGTTCACTGTTCAAAATGTTGTAAATTTTTCTGCCAGATGTACTCACTCTGCGAAAATTTGTGAGAGGGACTTTTATATCGCTGGCATGTGAAGAGTCGCGCTGCGAAGCGCTAGTGTGCGAATTTCGCTTCACCCTCGAAAAATTGTTGCCTGATTTACTTTACACTTTTACAAGATATTCTAGTAGGGTTTCAGATAGACATTGTCTACACATTTGTATAACAGATATGGTACATAAATAATATGTGTATAAAATCTCTGCTACTAAATGAAGACAAGTCGTTGTTTAACGAAGACAAGTCGTTTAATGTTGTTACCAAAAAACTCGAAAAGTTCTTCACCGATTTACTTCCAATATTTACCTCTAATTCTCTAATAAAAGTCGATACGGGCGTATTCCACACTTATATTGGTTCAAATGGCTCTGAGCACTATGGGACTTAACTTCTAAGGTCATCAGTCCCCTAGAACTTAGAACTACTTAAACCTAACTAACCTAAGGACATCACACACATCCATGCCCAAGGCAGGATTCGAACCTGCGACCGTAGCGGTCGCGCGGCTCCAGACTGTAGCGCCTAGAACCGCTCGGCCACACCGGCCGGCTCCACACTTATATATTGTAGCCTATGTCCGTCTGAACTGTTATTAGTGTTAAGGAAAAATTTGAAGTAAATCGGTGAAGAAATCCTCGAGATTTTTGGTAACAACGTTAAATAATGAATTGTCTTTATTTAGTATACGTGGCGTGTTTCAGTAAAAGTTAATGCCTCTGTGACGTACAAAGTAATAGCTTACAGGAAAATTTATTGCGGTAGGTAAACTTAGGAAACGTTGTGCTTTAAGCGGAGTTATGAACATAGTTTTTGTTATTTTCCAAAGTTACAGCAAAGAGTTACAATCTTTAATTGGAATAATAGTTGTTTCTATCGTGCACTGGAATTATTTAAACTAACTGTGTACAAATCAATTTAGGTTCCACTCGTATCACGTTTAGTTTTGGAGCTATAACACTTCAGAGTTTCATGGGCGGTTACCACACGTCGTACATAATATGTGACTGTGTGGTTGTAAGCTTATTTGTCCGTCGCTGACATAGAAGATCGAAAACCTTCTTTCCCTCCCGTCTGGGAAAACTGTGCAGTGACTAGGGTACATGTAAAGCTTACTGGGACAGGTTAAATCCTAGCTACAATTAAGTCGATAATTCGATTGTAATAGTGGTATTTAATTTTGATATTTGCCACAATTGACAAAAATTACGAAAATGTGAAATTTTTTTGAGCACCCACACACTCCTGAGAATGGCACATTAACTAAACTGCAATTACGCGCCGCAATTACCGACAGCTACGATGATAAATACTCGGCACCTCGCAACGATAACTACAAGATCAAGAATACTAGATAAGTTGTTGGAAGTGGTTAAGAGTTGGTGAAAATCTCGCTTCTGGTCACGCAAAGAGCTCTTGCTGCAGAACTCTGCATGGAACTAGCTTTTGTGCAATGCTGCGATAGAGACCGTTTATCTCCCGCTCTGAAACTCGTCGTGTAGACAAAAAAAAAAAAAGGCGAAATACTACACCTGTAGTGAAGGCAATCACTCAAACAGGCGAAAATTCGGATGGCTCTGGCGTCTCCGAATCACAGCACTCCCAGTCTGGGAGTCAATTGAGTCAATTGAAAGTTGTTTCTCAAACTTCCACCCCACAGGACAGTACAAATCCTCCAAGTTAGAAATCAGATGCAAACTTTCTTTTGACAAAACAAGTAACTCGAATACGAGAAAACTCCCTCTCTGCACTGTTCTGCACAGAGGAACAATTCGCGTCTTAATTCTCGCGGGATGTGTCCTAAGTCACCGACGTCCAAGTCGAAGTCCGCTCCCTTCGAAGACGATGGCCAAGACGTCTTCTGCAAGTCCGTACCGCTCGATGGCTGAAGGCGAAATCCTATTTTTCACAATTCTCCCGTTTTCGATGCGTACGAAAACGTGCCGGAAGAATACTCAGTTTCAGCCAATGTCAAACGCTCTAACATCGTCGAAATCCCTCCAACGCCATTTTAGAGATTTTACCAAATGATCTTGTCGGTCACATCGCCCTTAGGCAAACGAAATTCCCGTCTTCGCCACGAGCTGACCAGCGCAGGTGGCCCCGGAGGCCTGGCTAACCCCAAAGGTGCCGTATTGTCCCGCTACCTGCCGGACACGGCGGCCCTGCTAGCTATGCCCACTGCAGACTTTATATTCTAGAATTCTTAACTTCGGCACTTCTCACCAACGCTTTAAGTTAGTAACTTAATCATGCACACATGCAGGGAATACTACTCGAGAGTGCCTCATATTCATCATAAGTCAATAAAGTCATGACCTGATGCCCTTGACAGTCCCTTTATTATTAATACTAATGTTGCAAGCTAACGTGTTAGTGCTAAAATCCTGGCACCTTACATGGTGATGGATGTTTTGGCGACGAAATTTTGACTTCAGTGAGGTGTTCAAATGTGTGATCATGTTCCTGAATGCACAGCCAATGCGCCTTCTAAAAGATCCGCGGACGAGACGTAACGTCGCCGTTGTCACGGAGCTACATGCTTCCTCGATGATTCACCGTTTTAGATCATCTGGGGTTGTGGGCTCGGTGACATATACGTGCTACCCTATACACCCCCACAAAAAGGAAATCTACTAATGTTAATTTTGGCTACTGTGCGGACCATTCATGAGGACCACTGCACTCCAACCATCTTCCAGCGAATCTGTTGTTCTGCTCTTCCACAACAGCGCGAGGAGAATGGGGTGGCTGGCCGTAGTGGTGTATCCATATGTGGACTCTGATGTCTTGACACACCAGGAGGGCATCCAAACCGTCGATTATAAAAGATACACCTCACCTGCCAGTGTACTTGCGAGGTAGTGTGGATCGATTGTTTCATCCCCAAAGATTGCACACCATACATTAATAGACCACCGACCTCGATGTTCGACATGTCGTACCCATCAAGGATTGTCTCGATGGATACGACCTGTCAACATCAAGGTCGGCGGTTTTTATTGTATGGCCTGCAGAGTGAAATTATGAAGGCCCATTCACAGAAAGTAGCTCTCCGGTTGAAACCGTTCCCGTGCAGCTCCTGGGAGAGCAACAGGCGGTACAGGTGAAACCTGTGACCCTGTACTATACGCGACACAGATACAAGGCTGATACCAGCGATTGCAACAACGTGTCGTAAGCTGACATTGGATCGTGGTGTACTGCAGATAAAAAAAAACACCTCTATCTCCTCAATTCTTGCAGGTCTTCGTCTCCTCTGTTGCGTGTTCCCAAGCTGCCTGTTTCCCAAAGTCGTTGTTCAGCGCTTAAGAACATAATGACTGCCGGAGCTCTTCTCCAAGGACGTCTCAAGTTGTTCGCCACGGCTTCTTCAGTGGCATCGTGTCGGCATTCGCCGAGCATTAGCAACATGTCAACAACACGATGGACGTGTGTGCCATCTTCATTCGACGTCACTGAACCCCATTTGTTTTTGTGGTTCGTCCTGTCGCAGGTGCTTTGCGTTATGTACATCGTGTGGTATCCGCCCCTGAAATTTTCAAGGGTTGCAGTTCCCAAAAATAAACGGAATGTGATTTAAACTGATTTGTACGCAGCTGGTTTAAATGATTCCAGTGAATGACAGAAATAACTATTGTTCCACTTGAAAATTGTATCTCTTTGCTGTTACTCTTTGTAAAGCAACGCAATAAACTATGTTCATAGCTCTGCAGGAAGTGTAACGTTACATATGTTGAACTACTGCATGCAATTTTCCTATCATCTGTTGTTTGTAAGTTACAGATGCAAACATATACATATATCTTCAGTAAAAGTGTTTGCGTCTGTAACTTAATGACTAGTAGTTCACGGAAAAACTGCTTGCGGCAGATCAACGTAAGAAACAACCCTTCAAAGTTCAGGGGCAGATATACAAAAAGGAAAAGTTCTTGACCAATTTACTTCAAATGTGTTAGCAAAAATCTCTAAATGTTGTTGATCGATTTACTTGAAATTCTTATATCATACTCTAATATAATTTTATTGAGACATAGGATACACACTTTTTTAAACAACAGTGTACACGTTTGCTGTTAAAATCGAATGTGAGAAAGAAAACGCTGTGCTATACTATGCTGTGAAAATGTTCTTTTTGTTTTATTTCTCACAGTCAATTACATCTGCAAGAGCACTGCATTTAAACCATTAAAAAAGTTGCTTCACCCATGTATTTCATTTGTCGTTTATATATGAGAGGCCTTCAGAGAGAAACGATCTGGAGGCATAATTACTGAAACCAGTACCCGCATGTTAGAAGTATTGACCGTGGCTGTTAGGAACTGTCCTACTGTGACACAAGGTGGTGAACGGCTGTCTCATAAAATTGTCGAGGCTGCGATGTTAACCAGTTCCGCACGTACAGCTGGACGTTGTCATCCGAGGTGAATAGTTCCTTAAAGCCTTTTTAAGGGGACCAAAAATGGAGTAATCCCAGGGAGAGAGGGCTGGACTGTATGGAGGGTGGCCGAGAACCTCCCATTTGAATTTCTGCAGGAGTGCCGTGACTGTGTTCGCCGTATGAGGCTCTACATTGCCTTGGAGCAGAATGACTGCCTGGTCGTTTTCATTTGATCGCTTGGCAAAGGGTGGTCAAGGTTTTGCGAGTAACGCTGGGCATTCACTGATCTCCCGTGCTACAGGAAGTGATTTAGAAGGGGACCATCTTGGTCATCTATTGAGTCCTCCATGTCACCGTTTGCAATGCAACTGGCAGCGTTGGACGATTGAAGCATGCTGCTGCTAGCTCTGTATAGTCACGTGACGTGCACGCGTGCCCTCTAGCGACGGGCTGTGAACTTCCACGCTCCGGTTTCCAACCACACCTCGTTACACACGCCATGATATTACCCTCCAGTCATCGGTTTGCGCATTCCAGACTCCGGTTTGTTTCTTTTTCAACGGCCCTTACGTACATAATTTTAAACAGAAACTGTATCCGCAACTGTGTGCAGTTTTTTCTTCCTCATAGTCAGTTTTCATAGAAAACAGGAAAATTGTATTTGTGGCTTTTCATCTTATAACTAGAAGGCGACTATGGAATATCAGTTGTCCGAAACTTTGTAATCCTACTCATTTTCGGATTTAGACTAAGTGAAATACTCATCGTATATCCATAATTAAAACGGACGACTTGGGACGTCAGTTGGTATAATATATGTTAAAAGATGACGTAATTCCTCCAGCTGTATTAAGGTGTTGGTTTTACTGGCAACTAGTTTCGATGTTGTTACAACATCATCTTCAGGCCCATACTTGTTGACAGTAACCGTATGTGTCTAACACTAGTAGTCAGTGATGAGATAGGCGTGTTCCATGCGGAAGACAGGTGGTTACTAAGTTACTACCTGCCTTCCGCATGGAACACGCTTATCCCACCACTGACTACTAGTGTTAGACACATACGGTTACTGTCAACAAGTATGGGCCTGAAGCTGATGCTGTAACAACATCGAAACTAGTTGCCAATAAAACCAACACCTTAATACAGCTGCAGGAATTACGTCATTTTTAACATATAAGTGAATTACCGTCATTGAAGTTAATATCATCACAGATTCAGCAGCAGGAGAGATCTCTCACAGCCTGTACACCATGGCACCAGCCGATTTATCGATTCATTTTCAACGACTTCACTTCCTAATCAAGGTCTCATTTGTAATAACAATAAACAAAGGCCAAAGTCAGAGAGAGGAGAGGAAGGGGAGGAAATGGACATACAGAGGAGGAAGGAGGAGATAGAGAGGGAGGGGCGAGGATTTAGGGAGATGTAGAGGGGTGGAGGAGATGGAGAGAGAGAAGGGGAGGAGTAGGAGATAGACAAAAAGAGGAAGGAAGCGCAGATGAGCAGAGAAAGGGGAAAGGAAGACCTACTTACAAACTTACATATGTATACTTAACAACTGCCAAGCATAGCCGGGTTCATTAGTTTGTTTATGTCACCGTGAGACGAACATTCGAACTTTATACATGTTGATTGCCATTGCTAATATTCCGTCCAAATATAGTCGATGGCCAGATATGTACAATCACATCTCTTGTGACTTAATTCAATCCTTAACTAATTTAATTCAGTTCCCTCGCCACAGTGGAACGTCGAGATGAACTTCCAAAAGAGCGTGGAGGTACGCGGTGTGCCACAGTGGCGCAGGAGTCCGCAGCTAATCAAGGCCGAATAGGGAGGCGTGTCTGGAGCATGCTAACGACAGCCCCTACATTCCGGGAGCGCCGGCCAGGCCACGGCTGGGGAGGATGGGGGGCGGGTGGCGCAATCGGGCGTCAGCCCACCCCAGCGCGGCCGCTAATCACGTGCTGGCGCCAGTGGCAGCGCCGGCACGCCAGCCGGCTGGCATCCTGCCTCCTCTGGCGCGGAAATGCGCGGCCGCTGCGAGCCGATTTAGTGGCGGCCCCACAGAGGGGCGCAGCCTTGCCTCGTGCGACGGCCGGCAGTAAATAGCCTCGCCACGCAGCGCTGGGTCGGCCTCGCGTGGCGCACGGACTGTCGCTACCCCGTGCAGAGGCATCCGAGGTCTGCCGGCACCTCCAGCTCTACTTCGCTGGTTCCTATTGTGTTCCTGCCGGGGTTCCAGCGTTGACTTGGAAGCTACCACTGAGCTACAGAAACTACGTTGCAGCAGTAACTGGGAACCACTATTCTGGCAAAATGTATCCTCGTGGCCTCCTTCTCCTTTCTCGTTTCTTACAAAGTTCTTCATCTACATAAATACTCCGCAAAGCACTGTACAGAGCATGGCGAAGGGCACTTCGTACCAATTCTACAGACTGCCGCCGTTTTCCATTTGCTTATTGAGCGGGGGAAAAATTTCTCTGTGCCTTTGTAGGCTCTCTTAACCATTTCATCTTATAATCGTGACCCCTACGAATGATATAAGAGGGTGGCAACAGAACTGTCTCCCTCGATTAACAATTCCGTGGACAGGGGTTCAATTTCTTCCAAAAATCTCCTTTTAACTTCCTCACACATCTATATTAGACTAGCAGTACATCTCTTGGTGCGTTCGGTGTGTGCTGTCATGCCTACTTGATAAGCACTTCTTTCGAGACTTTTATTTATGAAACAAGAATAATTAGATTAAATTTATTGTTCAAATGTGTGTGAAATCTTACGGGACTTAACTGCTAAGTTCATCAGTCCGTAAGCTTATACACTACTTAACCTAAATTATCCTAAGGACAAACATGCACACCCGTGCCCGAGGGGGCACTCGAACCTCCGCCGGGAGCAGCCGCACAGTCCATGACTGCAGCGCGTCAGACCACTCGGCTAATCCCACGCGGCTAAATTTATTGGTTTTCTGTAATCTCTGAACGATGACTATCTTACGCCTCATTTCTTGGAATTCGTGTTTCTCTATGGAATCCATTTGTGTTTGTCTGAAACCCAGAGTTTCCCAGATGCATCTAGTTTTTCAGAATTTCTCGAAACACAATAAACTGATACCTCCAAGGGATCATTATAATGATGGAAACAATTTGAGATAGTGGCGTGCCCTACAATGTTGTGTGAGATAGTTATGGGCAGATTCGAGAGTTTCGTGGAATCGATGTCTCTGTTCTCTTGAACTACACTCCTGGAAATTGAAATAAGAACACCGTGAATTCATTGTCCCAGGAAGGGGAAACTTTATTGACACATTCCTGGGGTCAGATACATCACATGATCACACTGACAGAACCACAGGCACATAGACACAGGCAACAGAGCATGCACAATGTCGGCACTAGTACAGTGTATATCCACCTTTCGCAGCAATGCAGGCTGCTATTCTCCCATGGAGACGATCGTAGAGATGCTGGATGTAGTCCTGTGGAACGGCTTGCCATGCCATTTCCACCTGGCGCCTCAGTTGGACCAGCGTTCGTGCTGGACGTGCAGACCGCGTGAGACGACGCTTCATCCAGTCCCAAACATGCTCAATGGGGAACAGATCCGGAGATCTTGCTGGCCAGGGTAGTTGACTTACACCTTCTAGAGCACGTTGGGTGGCACGGGATACATGCGGACGTGCATTGTCCTGTTGGAACAGCAAGTTCCCTTGCCGGTCTAGGAATGGTAAAACGATGGGTTCGATGACGGTTTGGATGTACCGTGCACTATTCAGTGTCCCCTCGACGATCACCAGTGGTGTACGGCCAGTGTAGGAGGTCGCTCCCCACACCATGATGCCGGGTGTTGGCCCTGTGTGCCTCGGTCGTATGCAGTCCTGATTGTGGCGCTCACCTGCACGGCGCCAAACACTTATACGACCATCATTGGCACCAAGGCAGAAGCGACTCTCATCGCTGAAGACGACACGTCTCCATTCGTCCCTCCATTCACGCCTGTCGCGACACCACTGGAGGCGGGCTGCACGATGTTGGGGCGTGAGCGGAAGACGGCCTAACGGTGTGCGGGACCGTAGCCCAGCTTCATGGAGACGGTTGCGAATGGTCCTCGCCGATACCCCAGGAGCAACAGTGTCCCTAATTTGCTGGGAAGTGGCGGTGCGGTACCCTACAGCACTGCGTAGGATCCTACGGTCTTGGCGTGCATCCGTGCGTCGCTGCGGTCCGGTCCCAGGTCGACGGGCACGTGCACCTTCCGCCGACCACTGGCGACAACATCGATGTACTGTGGAGACCTCACGCCCCACGTGTTGAGCAATTCGGCGGTACGTCCACCCGGCATCCCGCATGCCCACTATACGCCCTCGCTCAAAGTCCGTCAACTGCACATACGGTTCACGTCCACGCTGTCGCGGCATTCTACCAGTGTTAAAGACTGCGATGGAGCTCCGTATGCCACGGCAAACTGGCTGACACTGACGGCGGCGGTGCACAAATGCTGCGCAGCTAGCGCTATTCGACGGCCAACACCGCGGTTCCTGGTGTGTCCGCTGTGCCGTGCGTGTGATCATTGCTTGTACAGCCCTCTCGCAGTGTCCGGAGCAAGTATGGTGGGTCTGACACACCGGTGTCAATGTGTTCTTTTTTCCATTTCCAGGAGTGTATAAGAAAGGCGATACACACCGTGATTTAACAAACCAGAACTGTTACCAGGCCACTTATCTGTGTCCATGGTAACCATTGTGTCTCACACTAGGAGCAGTACACATCAACACAGACAAAATGGCTCTGAGCACTATGCGACTTAACTACTGAGGTCATCAGTCCAACACAGACATCTTTACGCAAAAGGGAGTTACTTGAAAAATTTACAGTTTGTTATTGGTTACTTAATTTATAAAGAAATCGCGCGAAATCTCCTATTATCAGTATGGGGCTTGTTCGCAAGTTAACTCATGCAGTTTTCTTCCTGCTACGTAACTTCGCTCAATCTGAAACAATGCACATACCAACAGAGTATAATTTTTGCGTAAATGATCCTACGATCGTCTCTTCAATTAAGAGGAATGCCATTACTGCCCATTACTACTTGTAAGTTTGGAACACTGAATACGAAACTTGTATGAACTCGTGGTATACCTTAGCACTTTCACCCTTCCGGACCGAGTCCCGTTCGCGTCTTCTCAATGGGAGTCCTCAACACTTCCCCACCACTACACGAAGGGAACAGCCTCAAGTGTTCATGGTAGATCACGCTGCAGAGACCAAAGGTACTCTGGCACACAGAATTGTATTGCAAATATGTGTTGCTCCATGAGACGATCATCTACTAAAACTGTACACATAGTCAATGAAAAATGTTGATAACATCATGGCTCTTGAACGGCACTCGGTTTGCATCTCATTGGAACCCAGTTAGATGAGACTTAAACGAAAAGTTTACATTTCAAGTCCATTTGCAGTACGTGGGGCGACGTTTCATATTGTAGACAGTGGGGGCTTGTCGCGACAAATTCGCTATTATCTAGCAAACGGCTCGTTAGGATCGACTTCTATTGCAACGATTTTTCTTCTGTGAGACCTCAGTTTCTTCCGGATTCAAATAACTCGGGGAAGGCAGCCAGGTGACGACGTCGACAACCGCCTATATTTCTACAGAAGCACACCTACTGTTTTCAAGGCAAAATTGCAACAAGTAAGCGCTGTGCAAGGAAATTTAATAACTCGGTTTTCAGAGAAAAAAACACACGCACGCATTGTAAACACCAGGTGCATAAAAAACCAACGATGTTTGACGTCAGAAGTTATCGGTAATGAAATTAATAATGAAGGGGTCAGCTGGCGTAAATTCCGTCCCTCTTTTTTTGTCAAGGGATACAGTAGGATTCCATGCAGAATTTAAACAAAAACCACCATCTCTATTTATAAAGTTACTTGCTAATTTAATTTAAACAGCATTCTTAATAATACTACCCCAATAGCTGGAAGTGCATGCCAGTATCTCCATGCTTTTATATTCAGTAGGATGACCGGCGCCAAGACAATATTTTGCAATGGTGGATTTGCCTAGGTATTCTAAGCGTGTGTGCCGCTTATACTCAGTACATCGGTCCTCCTTATAAATAGAGATGGTGGTGTGTTTTCTTCTTTTTTTAAAAAATTCTGCATGGATTCCTGCTCTGTCCCTTAAGAAAATAAGAGGGTGAGAGTTTATGCTAGCTCTCCGGTTGATCATTAATTTCACTATCGATTACTACTGACGTCGGTCATCTATTGTTTACAATGGTGTTCGTGTTTACAGTTTGTGTGTATGGTTGTTAACTTTCCGGAAATTCACTGAAAACTGAGAATTAAATTCTCTTGCACAGCGCTTACTTGCTGAAGTTCTGCCTTCAAAATGGTTCAAATCGCTCTGAGCACTATGGGACTTAACTTCTAAGGTGATCAGTCCCCTAGAACTTAGAACTACTTAAACCTAACTAACCTAAGGACATCACACACATCCATGGCTGAGGCAGGATTCGAACCTGCGACCGTAGCAGTGGCGCGGTTCCAGACTGTAGCACCTTCAAAATGGCTCCTGTCGAAATATCGGCGGTTGTCCACGAAGTCACGGGCTGCAGTACCGCAAATTACTTGATTTTTCTTTCGTTTGCGTTTACCCGTGTCACTATTCGTTGTCACCAATGATAGATCCTGTATTGTGTGATTTCATTTATTTAATATTCTACTTCGCGGTGTGCGCATACACTCGGAGGCTACCTTGGAACAGCAGCCAGTTGTTGGAGGAAACGTGTCAGGTGGTAGAAGCATTAGCGGAGGCTGCCCTGGCATTCGTACCACTCCCGAGGAAGTGAGCAGAGTTCACGGGAGAAATTTCACGCCCAGGGTAAGCTCTAGCCTGTTGGCAGGCGTGCCGCCAACAAATTTACGGATCCGCGGAAAGTTTACCACGTAGCAGAGGTGAGCTCAGCAAAGCGCAGCTCGTGAATAACTAAGTGCCATGATTAATGTGGGCGGCGGGCGCGACGTAGGCTGTCGAACAGGCCGGCAACTTTGAAGTGAGGCGAGCAGGGCGCGCCCCCTCACCCCCCCGCCCCCCGCCACCCGCACTCCATAAACTCCCTCCCACCACTCCTTGTGACAAATTCGAGGTCGCTCGGGACGTAGCTACTCGTCTGAGCTGAGACTCCACAGTACTTCTCGCATCTCTAGCGCTTCGTGATTCCTCATTTTTACACACTGCACAAACTTGGAAGCCTTTACGCTGGACGTCGCGGAACGGAATTGCAAAATATACAATAACGGATGTCAAAATATTGAATTCACTCAACCGTCTATGGAACGCAACAAAACGTGCAGAAGTGGAACGTCAACGTTGAAAAATTTGCGGGAAGTGAGTTTGGATGTAACTTCGTTGGTAAAGAGATAGGGGGCAGCGGCGTGGACTGCTAATGTTAATGTATTCTCGCCGTGCTCGCTCTGATATTAGTGAGTTACTAGCTTTTGTGTCTTTTTAATCTTTATTTTATCAGTTGTAAATGAAAAGAATCGAGACGGAGGCTGTAAAATGAAACCTGTTGAAAGGGTCATAATGTCATTGCCGTATAAGAGCACCGAGGTCCCAAACTCACCGCTAGAGGGCAACGAATGCACACCCACGTGACGACAGAGTGAACATGCACACGCATCGACCGTTCACTGTAGTGCTGAAAACAGTGAAGTGGAGGCTTTAAAAGAAGTGCAAAGGGGTGTGGTGTGTTCTCTCATAGCGGAGGGCGTTCGGAGACCGAAATTTCATCAAAGAATTACACAAATGTACAATGAGCATTGCGTTTTCGTTTGCAAGGGTCAAGGCACGAGACAAGTGATTCAGGGAAAGAGGTAAGTCGTCGGCCGATGCTGCACTTTCTGGAACTCCAAATAGCATTACTCATTCTATTATCCAGGTTGTGGATGCTCTCATTACTCAAGACCGGCGAGTCACGGTGGCACCCATCACCCACAAAGGTCGGGCAGAGCGTCGGAATTCCAAATCACGTGTAGTGCTCTCTGTATATTTCTGCCATTGTCCGATGAATTTAAGATCCCAGCACTCCTTGCGCTTTAAGGAAACTCACCGCATCCCTTTGCCCCTCTTCTGAAGTCTCCAGTTCAGAATCTACAGCACAACTGGATGCAGCGGACGGGTCGACGCCTGTGCAAGCTCGCTCTGTCTTACTGTGGATGCATACTCGTCCCTCTCTAGAGCAGTTCGTCCCAAACTTTCTGAGACCATTACCTCTGAGTGCAATCAGATATTAGCTAGTCCTTCCCCGCTTTTACGACATCATCGTCAACTTTGGTGCCTATCTAAACTTTAGAGTGAAAAAATAATTTTCTTTGAAAATAGTTGTCTGCAACACTGTCATTATACGATAAATAAAACAAAAATTGTCATTACTATTTGCAGTGATCATACACAGTACTGTAGTGGCAATAGTCATACACAAAGTGATGGCAGCCATTTCTGCCGTTTCAGAAGTAAGCACTCAAGTGATTTACTAACAGTAAGAGCAGTGCACACATGTTATTTTGGTTGATTTTAAATGGGTGTGGAGGACGTGGATGAAGTGAGTGTCACTAGGGAGAAGGGAGGTGAAAAGGAAATGCGTTTTGCAACAAGTGTCTAGCCTCACTGTGGATAGTTCTCTATTCTGAGGAGGAGTTGTAGGCAGCAGCCACTATGCACTCAGAATTGTTATGTCATTCTGTAAAATAGGTTGTTAAAAATAAGCAGTACCATTTATCTCACTGATACATAAGTTTGTGGTTTTATAAAACACATAGAAAAAATAAATATCATTTATCTACAACCACATGAAAAATAACTGTGTGCCCGACCCAGACTCGAACTCGGTCGGGCACACAGTTTTAATCTGCCAGGAAGTTTCATATCAGCGCACACTCCGCTGCAGAGTGAAAATCTCATTCTGGAAACATCCCCCAGGCTGTGGCTAAGCCATGTCTCCGCTATATCCTTTCTTTCAGGAGTGCTAGTTCTGCAAGGTTCGCAGGAGAGCTTCTGTAAAGTTTTCAAGGTAGGAGACGAGATACTGGCAGACGTAAAGCTGTGAGTACCGGGCGTGAGTCGTGCTTCGGTAGCTCAGATGGTAGAGCACTTGCCCGCGAAAGGCAAAGGTCCCGAGTTCGAGGCCGGCCGCAGTGGTCTTGCGGTTCTAGGCGCTCCAGTCCGGAGCCGCGCTGCTGCTACGGTCGCAGGTTCGAATCCTGCCTCGGGCATGGATTTGTGTGATGTCCTTAGGTTAGTTAGGTTTAATTAGTTCTAAGTTCTAGGGGACTGATGACCACAGCAGTTGAGTCCCATAGAGCTCAGAGCCATTTTGAACCGAGTTCGAGTCTCGGTCGGGCACACAGTTTTAATCTGCCAGGAAGTTTCATATCAGCGCACACTCCGCTGCAGAGTGTTTTTACTCCTCATAGAATTTATTTTACCTTTCTGGGGGTAGTGATCACTGCTCTAGAAGCGAGTTTGGGACTTCGGAGCTCTTATAGGGATAGCACCTTCGCTTTCGAGCAATGACGTTACGATCATTATGTAATCTCCAGATCATTTTTTATTGAATGCACCTCATAGTTGAGGAATTCCATCGCATGTTCTTTTCCATTTATTATTTAAAAATCTGTCTATGTTGAACGCCACAGGTCACTTTTGCCAAGTTTTGTGTATCATAAAGTGGTCATATTGCAAGGATGTGGTTTGTATATGCCCTGCAGTTTCATACAACGTAAGATGATCCCATATAGAACGAAAAAGTTGCTGAATAATAAATAAAAAAAAATAAGTGCAGCTGTTGTACATACAAGTAAAGTCCTCAAATATACTACGGCTATCCACAGCCGCTTATGCAGTGTCATTTTATTTTTGCTTAGTTTTTGTGACACCTTTCAAACTCTGCATGAGGACTTGGGAATTCTTCCTATGGCTATTGTCCATAAAAGAGGCCAAATACCTGAAAGCGAAAACTGATTACAATACCTAGACAAAAAACCCTAGACAAGAAACCCTAAACTGCATAAATAAGAACTTAAAGATATGAAATAATCGTAATTTTCATTAAAACACCTTTTTCTAACACTTAATAATTCCCCTAGTTGGATGAGAAAATGCCATGAAGAGTAAAGGGTGCAGCCAACTGCAGGTGGTGGCTCATGTCGGCACCAATGACGTATGTTGCTTTGGATCGGAGGAGATTCTCTCTGGTTTCGGGCGGCTAGCGGAAATGGTAAAGACTGCCAATCTTGCTTGCATGATTAAGGCGTCCACCATCTGCAGAATCGTCGATAGAACCGACTGTGGTCCTTTGGTGCAGAGCCGAGTGGAGGGTGTGAATCAGATGCTCAGGCGGTTCTGTGACCGTGTAGGCTGCAGATTCCTTGACTTGCGCCATCGGGTGGTGGGTTTCCAGGTTCCTCTTAATAGGTCAGGAGTCCACTACACACAAAAAAGCGGCTACACGGGTGGCCGGGGCTGTGTGGAAGGAACTGAGGCTAGAGGGCCTCAGGGAACCACAAAAAGGGCGTCCGTCTAAAAGGGAGCAGGTAAAACACAGTAAGTTAGTTTGAGAAACGATCGGTATTGTAGTTGAAAATTGACATAGCTGTGTTGGGGAAGAACCAGAGCTCCAAGCCCTAATAGAAAGCACTGAAGCTCAAATAATTATAGGTACAGAAAGCTGGCTAAAGCCGGAAATATGTTCAGCAGAAATTTTTTCAAACGATTTAACAGTGTTCAGAAAGGAGAAATTAAATACAATTGGTAGTGGAAAATTTATTGCTCTCAGAAGCAGTTTGCCTTGTAGTGAAATTGAAGTACATAGTTCCTGCGAAATATTATGGGTAGAGGTCATACTTGAGAATCGGAATAAACTATTAATTGCATCGTTCTACGGCCCCCGTCTCTGAAGATATTGTTGCTTAACAGTTCAAAGAAAACTTGAGTCCATTTCAAAAAAATGGCTCTGAGCGCTATCGGACTTAACATCTGAGGTCATCAGTCCCCTAGAACTTAGAACTACTTAAACCTGACTAACCTAAGGGCATCACACACATCCTTGCCCGAGGCAGGATTCGAACCTGCGACCGTAGCGGTCGCGAGGTTCCAGACTGAAGCGCCTAGAACCGCTCGGCCACTAACGGCCGGCAGTCTCATTTCAAATAGGTACCTCACTCACACAATTATAGCCGGTGGTGACTTTAATCTACCCTCGATATGCTGGAAAATTTATACGTTTAAAGCCGGTGGCAGACATAAAACGTCATTCGAAATTGTACTGAATGCTTCCTCCGAAAATTATTTTGAACAATTAGTTCATGAGCCCACCCGCATCGTAAATGGTTGCGAAAGCATACTTGACCTCTTAGCAACAAATGGTGAGTATCGTGACGAATACAGGGATTAGCGACCACAAGGCAGTTGCTACTAGGTTGAATACCGTAACTCCTACAACTATTAAAAAGAAACGCAAAGAATATCTACTTAAAAAAGATGATAAAAATGCTCTTAACACCATTTTAAGAGACAGTCTGCACACCCGATCTGATCACGCAAGAGCAGAAAAGTTGTTGAATGATTTCAAAGAGATAGTATCGACAGCAATTGAGAGATATACACCACATAAATTAAGAAGTGAGGGGTACTAAGCCCCCCATGGTACACAAAACAGGTCCAATCGCTGTTGCAGAAACAGCGAAAAAAGCATGCCAAATTTAAAAGAACGCAGAATCCCCAATACTGCCAGAGTTTTGCAGAAGTTCGAATTATAGCCCGTACTTTAATGCGAGATGCTTTTAATAACTACCACAACGAAACTCTGTCAGAAAACCCAAAGAGATTCTGGTCATATATAAAGCACACCAGTGGCAAGACGCAATCAATACCTTCACTGCGCGATAGCAACGCTGAAGTCACCGATGAGAGTGCCACTAAAGCAGAGTTTTTAAACACGATTTTCCGAAACTCCTTCACCAAAAAATACGAAGTAAATATTCCTGAATTCCAATCAAGAACAACTGCGAAGTTTAGAAACATAGAAATAACGAAATAAATCTCTGGTGAACAGCCTGGGATGAATGTACAAAGGACACAATATTTCGGCAGTCGACCTTGTTGCCATCATCAGGTGTGCCGATGTACTGCCATCCGTTTTTTCGTCATAAAATATGCCTGGGGAAATTGTAGGATCACAACATAGAAATAGATATCCTTGGTGTCGCAAAACAACTTAAATCACTTATTAAACGCAAGGCTTCCGGTCCAGATTGTATTCCAGTTAGGTTCCTCTCAGAGTATGCCGATGCAACAGCTCCATATTTAGCAATTATACACAACCGCTGTCTCACAGAAAGATCCGTACCTAAAGAATAGAAAATTGCTCAAATCATACCAATACCCAAAAAGAGAAGTAGGAGTTATCCGTTGAATTACAGGCCCATATCACTACCGTCGATTTGCAGTAGGACTTTGGAACATATACTGTATTCGAACATTATGAAGTACCTCGAAGAAAAGGATTTATTGACACATAGTCAGCACCGATTCAGAAAATATCGTTCTTGCGAAACTAGGCACTTTATTGTGAATAGCAGAGTAATCACGAAGATGTAGATATAGATGTAGTTGTTTTATTACATTATTTGGCAGTTAAAAAGAAAACAAAACACAACGGATGAAGTAAAAAGACGCTTGTAAATATTACTTGATGTATTTTTGTGTATATATTTTCTCTAGTAAATAAATGTTTATGTTGTGATATGTCTGCACAACACTTTCCTATTGCATCACATATCAGTAACATGTAAAATTGACCATTCAACCTATGTCAAAACAATCCAGTACGAATTTTGTTCAGGACGTAAATAAACTTCACTATCATTGCTAGTTCCATAATTCTGGGTCTGTATTCAGATTTCTTGCGTCAGTTATTGTATCTCACAATCAAACATTGGCCGTTTAATTCTGGGCTACGTGAAGCGACGTTGTGTTGACGTTCGTTCGCCTTGGGCACACCTGTGATTGATGATAATGCTCCAACCCGTTCCGTTGCCCTGACGTCGGTTATGAGGTTACCTTTAACAGATGCTTGTAGCTGCGTGGGGACGAAGATTGTATTCGCGTCAGAAGTAAGGCTTCGTTATGAAGGACATTTGAAATCATATTCTATTAACGAACTGCTGACAAATAGTCTGAAGTAACTCTAAGAAAGGCAGTTCAAGGCACCTAAGGCGAATTAATGAACCACACGAAAAAAGAAATGCCTACTGATAAGACAGATTCGTCATACAGAGAAGTCAACATTAAAAGTGAAGTGGTATTTCTCCTGTAAACGCAGAGAAGAGAGCGTGTAATGTCCCCCTTCCCTTCTATCGATAATGATAGAAATATACGACCGTGTAAGCATGTGCCTAAGCAATTGGAATAAAATTTTGAGAAGGCTATTGTTCTGAAGATTCAATATAAAGTCGATAAATGAGGGGGAGGTTAACAACAAGATGCCTTCTAGGACATCTTATTCCGCCTACCTAATTACTGTAAAATTTAGAATGGTTGTTCGAAAGGTTTGTGCTATCATTCACGTACTGTTCCAACGAGGAGGGGTACCACGTGGATCGGAACACGATAATAAGAGTTACTGAAATAATTATAGCTAAAAGAAATACGGTCTCCAGCCCAATTGGGCAAAATTTCTGTTCGGTAGGTGAATTAATGAGCCGAACAGTCAACGTCAAGAATTACTCGAACACGCGCGGCAATAGAGGGCTGCACACATGTTAGCAAAAACGTAATAAAGCGAGAAAGTAAATAGTTTGCACTCGAAATATCATTAACTAATAGAAGTGAAATTTTGAAAACATACAAGATAACACTTAGTTTAATGGTTACTTACTGTTGTTAGTGACAATGGCGCTACATCACAATAACGTCTACTATTTTCATATGAATTTTGGAAAATGGCAAAAAATAATTAAAAGAAACTCTATTGACTTCTGAACAGGGAAGTATAAATTGATAACTACTGTATCGAAAGGTAATTATTGTACTTTAGCACGACTGCAAGTCAAAATGTGAACTAGAACTTTACCAACTACAAATTACAATAGTCACTGATATTTGCACTCACTCAGTAATTCTAGCTAGTGATTTTGTTCATAGTGCCAGGAATCATTTTAATTTTGATTAGTTGATTTACTATTGCAACAATTTGATCGCTTCAGATTAAAGTTCAAATTTAAAGTTAGTGAGACTGAAACCACTGAATGCTTTAAGTTCAAATCTTTAATCTAACTGAATCATTTAGGTCCTAAGTAAAATTAACTGGCACTGCAAATTTCATTTGTCATAAACGGTACTCGGATTATTGTAACAATAGGACAGAACAGAAACCTACTTGGTGAATGATTTTAGGAGAATCATGGGTAAATAGTTTTGATTAAACTATTGTAATTATTCACTCGCAAAACACCACAAAGCTGAGTAACGCCGTTACGAAACTAGTTGACAGTAAGATGTGATGCAGCAGTCTTACTTCAGTCTATTCTCGCCGTGACGAAGTTACTGAGGACAATACTGCTGCTAGCTCCTTTCCATGATAATTAGCGAGCACGGGAGTTATTGGCAATGATATTGGCGTGGCGGGTTCTTGATGTTGCTGCAACCGATATTTCCACCGCCCACGCTCATAAGTTGCCACGTGCCGCTAAACAATCACTCCTCCAGTACAGTGCACGCCATCCATGCGTCCACACTTCACCAAGTCTCTCACCAGAGTTCTCTCTCTGTGTAGCGCGCGCTCTTACGTAACATCCTCCCGCGTCCAGAGACGCCGCTACTCCAACGATACTTATTCGTTGTCAAAAACCTAACGTTTCCCTAACATTCCCTCAGCGATTACTCTGCGATATTTACATAATATACATAACTGATTATACAGCGAAATAAACAAATTAATTCATACATCGTGTACATATAAATTTACATAAAGATAAAAGCAAGTATATATACACTCAGCGATTACTCAGCGATATTTACATAATATACATAACTGATTATACAGTGAAATAAACAAATTAATTCATACATCGTGTATATACAAATTTACATAAAGATAAAAGCAAGTATATATACAATAATAAATGGTCAAAGAGCGCATCGGCATGAAAGTGTTACAAGCGGATGGGTGGGAAGAATATACTGAAGGCCTCTGAGAAGTGGAAGACTTGCCTGATGATGGATTCAAAGAGAAATGAGAGTCGATATGTAACAGATAGGGAATCCAGTACTAGAATCAGAGTTTAACAGAGATTTGCAAGTCTTGCGGTTAAATAAGACACAAGTGAAGGATGACATGCCCTCATGATTTTTAAAATACTGGAGATAGTGGCAGCCAAGCAACTGGAATCTGTGAGTGCACAGACATGCCATCAGACTTTCTTAAAAATGTCGTCCACACCCTCCCGAAGATAGCAAGGTCAGATAGGTGCATCTATGTTACTCGTATGAATAATATACGGAATAATGGAAAAGAAAATTGAGAGTCATTAGATAGCTTGTCTTTTGGAAGGGTAAAGAAGAGACGCAGTTAGAACAATGCACTTGGAATAGAAGAGGCGGAATCATAGGGTTCGTTGACCTAGAAACAGACAATGTAAAATGACGCAAGACCTTTGAATTTCTAAGAAAAAAAGGAGTAAGCTATTGGGAAAGAAAGGGAAATATATACTATAGCTGTTGAGTCTGTTCGATCTGTATATTTAAATAGCAATGACGGATATCAAAGAAGAGTCGTAGATCGAGATTAAAATTCGGTTTGAATGGATGTCAATGACAAAACTCACCTCAGTGAAGGTGAGTAATTGCAAGAATGGAGTGTACAGTCTAATGAGTGCAGAAAATGGATTGAAAGTAAGCCGAAGAAAGACGAAAATAATGAGGAGTAGCACAAATGTTATGAGCGATACTCTCAGTATCAAGTACGGTAACAACGAAGTCGACGAAGTTAAGGTATTCTGCTGCGTTGGTTGGAGGAAGTTAGACGTAGAAAGCTGACGGGACAGGCAGCCAGGGCATTCCATGCAAGAAACAGAGGGCGCAGAAAGAGAACAGTATCTGACAGTTTCATAATTGGTAGAAACAACAGATTTGCCTTGCTACGTCAGTTAACTAAGGAAGAGACTCAATAGATGTAATATTCAACGAATTTCACCAGGAAACCAAGATTTTAAGAAAGAGTGGAAAGTAGGAAGATAGTTCTATTGTTAGTTAGTAACTGTGGAAGAGATGTGGGCCAGATTTTGAAAAATTTGATGACGGATGCCAGGTCACAAGTTTGTTTAAGCCCAGTGCAAGTCCTAGCCAAGCGATAATGGATGTAGGATCACTGTGCAGGGGTTTTACAAAGCAGGAACATGTTGTGATAGTGGGTGGAGCACGAATAAGTGTTAACAGAGATCAGGACTACAATATTGAGTGTGATCTGGCAAAAATAGGATCTGCAACGAACCATAAAAATGTTGAGTTGGTTTCTGCTTTCATGCAGTATGATCGGCCCCTATTGAACAACTCTGTCAGGACGGTCAGTATGGAGTTAGATCAGCTGCTTCTGGTGCCTACTTTGTCAGGCATGAGTTTGGTTCGTGTTGACACCATTGACAGGCAGGACTTCACCAGGCATGGCCTGCATCTCAATACGAAGAGAAAGGTAAATTGCCCAGGATGGTACCAAAATCTTTAAGGGAGGGGGGCACGAAACTCATGAGAGAACCTCGTTTTAGGCTAAAATCAGTGTCCAGTGATTCAACATCTAATGAAATTGAGCTTAATGAGAAGCTCAGACGGGCAGGTACTAGAGATGTTAAAATACCGCAAGATTCTCATAGAAGTAAAGTAAAAAATACCGGTAGTATATTGCATCGGAATATCCGGGTATTAAAAAAAAAAAAAGGATGAACTTCTTGTTGGTTTCGAAGACTTAGAAACTTAGGGTGGAATACATGTACTACACCTGTACTCTGCCTGTCCGAACATCATATAGTCACAGATACTGAAAAGATAAACGTAGGTGGATATAAGCTATCAGCGCATGTAAGTAAAGACACTACCGAGAGAGGAGGAGTTCGCATACGTACATGTTAAAAGATGTCATAGTGTGAAAAATTTAGAAACTCAAAACTTTTGTATAGAATGACACATAGAAGCATGTGACCTCAAACTAAATAATGGTACATTTATAATTGCAGCTGCGTATAGGTCACCATAGGCAAATTCAGGTGTTTCGAAAAAAAAGTGGATTCTTCGTTGTGCTATCAGACAGATAGAAGCAAATTATTGTTTATGAGGATTTCTGTAGATTTTGTAAGGTTAAGTTATCATTACAATCCAACAGATAGTTCCAGTCGATGCAAATATATCTTCGCCATAACTTTATTTATCACAAGAGTTCGCCAGGCATCAGAGGATGCTCAAATACAGCAGGCAGCGCCTAGAGTAGTCACCTGCCATCTAGCGGTAGAGGTACAGAATTTAACTAAATGAATAGAAGTTGCTGAACAGTGCTGACACCTAAAGAAAAAAAGTGCGATTCAAACGCTGACGACTTTTTAGAAACGATATTGTTTAACCAACCACTTGTCTAATGTGTAATATGTTTTATGTAAGTCTGCAGGCTTTCGTGGCCGTTGTCACTGAAGTTAAAATCATCTGGGTAATAACCGACATGTTTCGACGTTTCCACTTTTCGACGTTTGGCTGGAGTGTTCTAGGAGTAGTGGACACCAAAAGATCCTGAGGAAGATCCCAGCAGAGGGGTCAAAACGTCGTAACATGACGCGGCGTATTAACCCAGAAGATTTTAACTTCTGTAATATGTTTTGTAAATGAGCTTTTCTATTTCTAAATGTATTGTGACTACGTAAACAATTATGTAAATGTTCATGGCTTTAACGTAATGTTATGAAGATGTCGGGAACCACCGCGTATGAATTGGCTGCAAGAAAGGTTATCGCTGCTTTTGTCTAAGAGGGCAGTCTTTGTACAGTTCGAGTACAACTTTCTAAGAGTGAATATGTAAAACTGTGGTTAGTGGTAAAATGAGATTTTATAAAGAACGCCTCAAATGAACGAGTTAAAAGTAGCTACCAATACCACTACAGTCCATTTTGGGCAGCAGAATTCCGAGTAAAATGAAATGGCTATATTTATTGGCCAACTTGGAAATAGTGTGTACTGGTTTGCTGTACGTACTACGAAACTTCTAGAAATGTTATACTGTCCAAGGACATTATTATTTGCTATTATTATTGTATTATATTACTCATATCCGATCGCCACTCACTGACTTTTAGGAACAAAACAATTATTCACCTTTGGACAAAACAGTGTGGGGCATCGCAGTTTTCTGCAAGAGTCTGATCTGAAGAAAGACCTTGAAGTATTACTTGGTTCTTTCAGTCTGACATCAGTTATTGATTTTCCTACTTGGGTAGGAGAGGAAAGCTACACACTGATAATGTTTTTATAGACCAAGACAAATTTAATCAAATTAAAATTTATCATGTTAAGAATAGTCTTTCTGATAATGATGCACAGCTAGTTACAGTATATGACATAGCTCCATACAGTAACGCAAACAGTCCTCCAAAATGGTGTGTTCAATCAACAATTTAACAACTGCAAATTTTAGGGAAAGCTTGCAACAGTTAGACTGGGATTAGGTGTAGAGGGAACTGTGGCTAATTTAAAATTGTACTTATTTCGTAATACCTTTGTGAGTCTATTTAAAACAATTTCCTAAGAAAACGGTGAAATGTTGTTGTAACTAACCACCTAAAAACCTTAGCTTACTAAACAGGTAAAAATATCTTGTAAATGTATTTTATAGCTAGGAAGAGTAAAGATTCACAAACAGTCAAACGTTATAAAAACTGCTGCAATGTATTATGATAAGTTATTAAAAAGTCCAACAGTATTGTGCATTATGTCTGAGATTAGCACTTCCGATAATAAAATGAAAACAATATGGAATATTGTTAAAAGTGGAACAGGGAAACTGAGAGCAAAGAAGCCTATATTTCTATGAGTGACGAGTGAAAAGTTTGTTGATAAAAGGTCAGAAGCAGAAAATATTTTCAACAATTATTTTTATGTGTTGTATAGAAAATTGACTCTAGCTGTTCATTAGAAAATGCAAGGTTGTATATGAAAGAGGAAATACCTATGCAATTTTATAAAACTGAAAGTAACCCATCTTTACTACTGAATCTGGGAACATAATAAACTCACTCAAAAATGAAAGCTCACATGAAGTTGGTGGCATTCCCAACATAGTACTAAAAGTTTGTTCCCAAGATATATGTGGGATGCTCAGCAACATATGAAGAAGCTCAGTGAAACTGGACATTTTTCTAGATAGAATGAAATATGCCACTGATAAAGCATTGCATAAAAAGGAGGATAGGTCTAATGCTAAGAACTACTGCCCAATCTCACTTCTGAAAATTCTTGAAAAGTAGTTATTCAGTAGTAGCTTCACATATTTGTAAAATTGATGTACTAACAAAATGTCAACTTGGTTTTCAGAAAGGCTTTTCAACAGGAAATGCTATATATGCTTACACCGATCAAATATTAAATGCTCTGAATAACCAAAGACCTCCACTGGGATTTTTTGTGATATGCCAAACGCTTTTGACCATGTAAATCACAAGTATTGTGTTTCGAGAGGGACAGTGCACAAATGACTTAATTCATATTTAACTGGAAGAATCCAGAAGGTTGAAATTAACAGTACAGATAGTAGGCAAAAGTCAGCGGAGAGTTCTAACCGGTAAGGTATCAAGAATGGTGTCCCACAGGGTCCAGTCTTGGGTTTCTTATTACTCTGAATATATATATGTTAATGACTTGTCACTGTTTATTCATGAAGACACAAAGCTAGTTTATTTTTTGATGATGCAAGTATAGTAATCACACCAAAAAAGAAGAGCTAGCTGAGGAAATGGTAAATAATGTCTTTCAGAAAATTATTAAGCTCTTCTATGCAAATGGACTCTCACTAAATTTTGAGAAAACACAGTATATAGAGTTCTGTATAGTAAATGGCCTAACGACATTGATAAATATAAACTTAAAAAAATAGAGGTCTGTAGCTAAGGCAAAATATTCGAAATTTCTGGATGTGTGCACTGATGAGAAATTGAATTAGAAGAAATATGTTGACAATCTACTGAAACTTTTGAGTGCAGCTAATTATGCTAGTAGGGTTACTGCAAAGTTTGGTGATAAAACTAGCCTACTGTGCCTAATTTGATTCAATGCTTTCATTAGGTGTCGTATTTTGTAGTAATTCATCATTAAGAGAAGCAGTATTCATTGCACAAAAGTGTATAATTAGAATCAGTGTGTAATTGGAATAATAGCTGGAACCCACCCAAGGCCACTTTGCAGATATTTATTTAAGGAACTTAGGTTATTCTCACTACCTCCACAATACATACATTTGGTCATGAAATTTGTTATTAGTAACCCATAGTGATTCAAAAATAATAGAAAGATGCATAGCTATAAAACGACAACAAAAGTTGGTATTCACTATTCTGGGTTAAATCTGACTTTGGCACAGAAAGGGCGAATTATGCTGCCACAAAAGTCTTCAGTCAATTGTCGAAAGCATTAAAAGACTGACAGATAACCAATCAGCATTTAAAAACGAATTAAAAGAATTTCTCAATGACAGCTCCTTCTGCTCAATAGATGAGTTTTTAGATATGAAGAAGTAATTGTAAATAATAATAATATTAATAATAATAATAATATATCACGTAAAGAAACCTTATTTCAAACTGACATATTCCATACCATTACGAAATGTTGTGTTTATGATCTATGGAACGAATATTCATGTAATATATGTTCCAAGTGAAACGAAGTCTGATAATAGACCTTAATTTCAGGAAGGAATTCCTTAGACTGCGGTGTATGGAAGTAAATCGCGGCCCGTGGAGGAATCAGAAAAGAAGACAATTCGAGCATTTGAGATGAGGTCAGTAGAAGGATGTAAGACGGCTATTTGTTTGGTGATGTTGTTATATGTGTTAATATTTGCAAAGGAAAATGATATAGTTGAAAAATTGTGGTCAGAGAAACAGACGTTAGCCGACAGTATCTGTGACTGCATTGGCAGCACAGTGGAGTCATAGAATCTTTCACAGTCAGTAATGGATAGCAGAGGTGGGCAACAGGTGGGGATTCGTTGAGTGTGCAGTGTAATTCATGGACACACTTTTGAAACTATGCGAGTTGCAGATTTATGATGAGGAGGAATGATGAGTCAGAACAATAGTTGTATAGCATATGGGCATAAAGGAGGTTTTGTAATGAAGAACACCGCATTTTTTGATGAGGTAAAAAGTTTATTTTTATTTTGAAGACTTGTATTGTTGGTCCATTTCACTCTCATCACATTGGAGTTTTTGATAATTATTCTATTGATTGGCCTTCTAAGTTAATTTACTGTAGCCTCTAAGTTATTAGATAGAATGAATTTTCATATTAGTTTCTCTAATTCCTTACTAACTGAAATTTCAGTACTTAAAGGTGAGTCGTGTGTTTAATCGGCATTTTGTGTCAAGGTTAAGAACGCAGTTTCTCGAGACCAACTATAGTTAGTTTTTAGCAGTAGTGGTTTAGTTCTTTCGGAACCTTGCTGTATTGTTATTTCTGCCAGTACTTCATTTTGCAGGTGACATTCATCATACGTGATTGTTCCTATTACAGAGTTACGGTTTTTTTTTAACAGTTCGCACTGACCAAGTCTACTAAGCATGAAATTATTGGTTTGCTTATTTATTTGCTTACGAGTAAGATCGGTTTTCGCACACACAGAATTCTTTTCATTCGATGTGCGTAAAGTGGCTTTGAGCTCAGTATCACATTTAGGTTGTCAGTTCACATTTCCAAGTTTGTATTTAGCATAACACACATACCAGTAAAGGCTACTCACTGACAAGAATATTGAAAATTAGATTAACTGATAAGGTATGAGTTGGTCCTCTGGAGAATCAGCAAAGAAAAAATATGTAGTAGACAGTGAGGGTTAGAAAGGATAGGTCATGTGTTACGACATCAGGGAATAACAAACATGGTACTAGAGAGAGCTGTAAAGTATGAAAATTGCAGGGAAATACAGGGATTGCAATACAAGCAACAAATAACTGAGGACAGAGGGTGAAACTATTAACTGACCATTATATTATTGCACTTGACCTCCTGTGCCCATTATGCGAAACAGCAGGTACAGTAAAAAAGTACAGTAGTGGAGAAGGAAAACGCATCGCACTGTCAATGATTTCAAGACTGTTATGCATACACGTTGATTCACATGCCCCTACCTATGGTTTTTAGGCAACCTGCAGTGACTTCAAAAATGGCAGGAGAAATTTTCATTTTCTCTCGCTCGTTACCCGCAAACTATTAGTGCTACAGAGAAAATAAACAAGACAGTTTTGTAGGAAACTTAGTGTAGTTAAATGTTGTACTGGGATATGAAAATTTGCACTTGGTATTTGAAGGTGTTGAGGGCTCCACAAAACCCATAGGTACTGGCAGCTAAATCACCCTGTGTTGTATCTGATGGTTGGGCCTACTCTCGTGAACTATCGTGATAAATACTCATGATGAGCCAGTTGAAGCGCCCTCACTCCCAGATGCAATTATTTTGTGTTCGACTAATAATAGTCTGCGATTTAAAGGTTGATATAAGAGATGAAGTCGTGGAGGGTAACAACTAACGGTTCAATGCTGACTGAGCCGTGCACCGGCATTTATCGACAAGTTGCGAGTGCACCAGAGGCTTCGTGATTCCTTCACTGGGTGACGGTTTTCTCGGTGTCCCGACAAGGCGCATGCGAAGAGGCGAGAGGTAAATTTAATGTCGAACGATCATGCGCGAGTATGTTGGGGTCATTACGCTTGATAGTCTTTGCTGGTTCTGAAGATCTGGAGCAGGGATTGCTGATTCGGATGGATTACAGCTCTCACATGAGATGGCGTGAAGATTACTAATTTTTTATGCTACCTCCTTTGGTGATGGACTACAATTCAAGAGGATTCTTTCAATGAATGTCGGTCTGGTATCAGCTTTCTCTGAGACTATTTTTGTTACCCTTATTCAAAATAACAAGAACTTTTATTCATTTTGAATTAGTTTTCTCTGATTTCACTTATACTTGAGTAAAATACTATACGACAGTAATAAAAATGTTAGCTTGACAAATTTGTTGTTGTAAAGTCGAAAAATAATAGGTTACTGTAATGATGTGATGGATGGAACAGGTGGAAACTGCTCCTCAACATATAGCCTTTATAAGACGCATCCTGATGCATCGACTGATTTGTAATGCTCATTATTGTGTGTACTGTGCATTTGTTCTATTGTGTAATTTATTTCCTCTGACTCAAGGTAGTGATTAATATTTTCGTATCAAACAGACTTCTCCAGTAACTCGTTTATCATATTGCTATCATCACTCCAAAATTTGGGATCTATGTACACTCTTTTTAACCTAAACCCTACGTAGTAGCTGCTCCTGCTGCAGCCGTCTCCGCTCTCACCAAGCTTTCCTCGTTCTGAAAAACTGTAAAAATTCTTTACATCTCATTACAGAAATTGTCTGAGTGGAACCTGTTGCATTATGACGCCGTGGTACTTGTCGTATAGATAACATAAAACATGATTACAAGACAAAAGATTAACACTTCCAAGAAATATCTCACAATAAGATTGGGAAACAAATAGCATTTAGATTTAGAAACATTTTCTTACAACAACATGCTTAGTCCAAAAGTATGTAATTACATAATAATGCACGTAGATAACTGTGAGCAGAAGAAGAGCTTTTGCGCTATATAATATTGCCCAGAGTTGAAGGAAAACTGAAGTAAGTGCAATTCCTCCTTTTCTCATAAGAAACCTATATGTAATACGTAATATATGTGGAAATTGGACAAGTGCCAATCCTGTGTGATGGCTGATGTACCACTATGGTAGAAATTTGTAAAGGGAAGAAGTGAAGACTTTAATGACGTATACTCGCAGAGACCATCAATTATGTATCAATAGTCCATTGGTGAAGAGCTGAGGGAAGATATTAGTCATGATCCACTCAACGAATCATTGAATAATCTTGGGAGTGACAATGAAAGAAAAGTTAATGCCAGTTGCGCTTGTACTCTGTAAGGGAAATAGAACTTTTAAAATAAAACTTAGGCTCTTATAAGACCTAATATGTATGCTGCAATCTAATATGTGTGACGTCAATTGACAAAGTGTTAAAGTGTGTTAACGAATGCGTAATAGCACATTACTTTAGGGTGAACTAATTGTAGGCCTGCGACTTTTGTGCACCGATTTGAATCTGGCAGTTGCTGATTGTCTGGTATCGTACATATGTGTTGTGTTATGGTAGCGGATAGGCAGTGATCAAAAAGTATTGATATTCAACACATCTACATCTATATGCTGCTAGAAAATCAGTGAGGGTGCATCGAAATGTTCACAATAATTCTTTGCTATTCCACTATCGACGAGTGCGTGGAAAAAACGAATCCTTATATCTTTCCCTGCGAACTGTGATTCCTATTATTTTATTATGATGATCGTTTCTCCCCATGTAGGTCGGCGTCAACAAAATATTTTCGCATTTAGAAGAGAAAGTTGGTAATTAAAATTTCGTGAGAATATCCTCCAGCAACGAGAAAGCCTTAGTTCTAATGACGTCCACCCTAAATCCAGTATCGTGTCCGTGACACTCCCTCCCCTACTTCTCGATAGTAAAAAACGTGACCCCTTCTTTGAAATTTCTCGATCTATCTATCTTATCTGGTAAGGATCCCACACCGTGCAGAAGTACTCCAAAAGAGGACGGAGAAGCGTAGTGTAGGCAGTCACTTCAGTAGATCTGTTGCATCGTCTAAGTGTTCTGCCAATAAAGCCCAGTTTTTGTTTGGCCTTCCCCACATTTTCTGTGTGTTCTTTCCAATTTAAGCTGTTCGTACTTGTAATTGTTAGGTATTTAGTTGAATTTACGTCCTTTAGGTTTGATTGGTTTATAGTGCAACCCAAGTTTAACTGATTCCTTTTAGCATTCATGTCTGTGACTTACACTTTTCATTGTGTAGCGTCAACTGCCAGTATTCGCACGATACAGATATCTTTTCTAAATCGTTTTACAGTTTGTTTTGATCTCTTGCTAGCTATTATAAACAATAAACGACACCATCATCTGCAAATAACTTAAGACTGCTGCTCATATTGTCTCCTAAATCCTGTATACAGGGTGGTCCATTGATCGTTACGGGACCAAATGTCTCACGAAATATGCATCAAATGAAAACAAGTACAAAGAACGAAACTTGTCTAGCTTGAAGGGGGAAAACATACGGCGCTATGGTTGGCCCGCTGGATGGCGCTACCATAGGTCAAACGGATATCAACTGCGTTTTTTTTAAATAGGAGCCCCCATTTCCTATTACTTATTTGTGTAGTACGTAAAGAAATATGATTGTTTTAGTTGGACCACATTTTTCGCTTTGTGATATATGACGCTGTAATAGTCACAAACATATGGCTCACAATTTTAGACGAACAGTTGGTAACAGGTAGATTTTTTAAATTAAAATACAGAACGTAGGTACGTTTGAACATTTTATTTCGGTTGTTACAATGTGATACATGTACTTTTGTGAACTGATCATTTCTGAGAACGCATGCTGTTACAGCGTGATTACCTGTAAATACCACATTAATGCAATAAATGCTCAAAATGACGTCCGTCAACGTCAATGCATTTGGCAATACGTGTAACGACATTCCTCTCAACAGCGAGTAGTTCGCCTTCCGTAATGTTCGCACGTGCATTGACAATGCGCTGACGCATGTTGTCAGTCGTTGTCGGTGGATGACGATAGCAAATATCCTTCAACTTTCCCCACAGAAAGAAACCCGGGGACGTCAGATCCGGTGAACGTGCTTCGACGACCAATCCACTTTCATGAAATATGCTATTCAATACCGCTTCAACCGCACGCGAGCTATGTGCCGGACATCCATGTTGGAAGTACATAGCCATTCTGTCATACACTACGTAGGAAATCAGCATACATTTAGATTGTCATTGATAAAATGGGGGCCAATTATCATTCCTCCCATAATGCCCCACCATACATTAACCCGCCAAGGTCGCTGACGTTCCACTTGTCGCAGCCATCGTGGATTTTCCGTTGCCCAATAGCGCATATTATGCCGGTTTACGTTACCGCTGTTGGTGAATGACGCTTCGTCGCTGAACAGAACACGTGCAAAAAGTCTGTCATCGTTCCGTAATTTCTCTTGTGTGTAGTGGTAGAACTGGACACGACGTTCAAATTCGTCGCCATGCAATTCCTGGTGCATAGAAATATGGTACGGGTGCAATCGATGTTGATGTAGCATTCTCAACACCGACGGTTTTGAGATTCCCGATTCTCGCGCAATTTGTCTGCTACTGATGTGCGGATTAGCCGCGACAGCAGCTAAAACACCTACTTGGGCATCATCATTTGTTGCAGGTCGTGGTTGGCGTTTCACACGTGACTGAACACTTCCTGTTTCCTTAAATAAAGTAACTATCCCGCAAACGGTCCGGACACTTGGATGATGTCGTCCAGGATACCGAGCAGCATACATAGCACACGCCCGTTGGGCATTTTGATCACAATAGCCATACATCAACACTATATCGACCTTTTCCGCAATTGGTAAACGGTCCATTTTAACACGGGTGATGTATCACGAAGCAAATACCGTCCGCACTGGCGGAATGTAACGTGATACCATGTAGGTACTTATACGTTTGTGACTATTACAGCGCCATCTGTCACAAAGCGAAAAAAGTGGGCCAACTAAAAAATTCATATTTCCTTACGTACTACACGAATATGTAATAAAAATGGGGGTTCCTATTTAAAAAAACGCAGTTGAAATCCGTTTGACCTATGGGAGCGCCATCTAGCGGGCCAACCAGAGCGCCATCTGGTTTCCCCCTTCAAGCTAGACGAGTTCCGTTCTTTGTAGTTTTTTGTTTGATGCTTATTTCGTGAGATATTTGGCCCGGTCACTAACAATGGACCACCATGTATAGATAAGGAACAACAGAGGGCATGTAACACTGCCTTGTGGAACGCCAGAAATCGGTACTGTTTTACTCGATTACTTTTCATTGTGTCTTTCCCATAGCATACTTTACATACGACCAGAATATCTTTGGATTTTCTGCCAGGTTTTGGGACAATGTTTCGTTGTGGAAACTATATAAGCACCTCTCATTGAAATATGCGCTAAATTTCGAGCTTTTGTAAACATCACAAATCTTTGAGGGTTTTTCTTTCATTTGAATTTGCATGCTTTTTTCGGTGTTTGTGTAACAGTGGCCGGCCGATGTGGCCGAGCGGTTCTAGGCGCTTCAGTCTGGAACCGCGCAACCGCTACGGTCGCAGGTTCGAATCCTACCTCGGACATGGATGTGTGTGATGCCCTTAGGTTAGTTAGGTTTAAGTAGTTCTGACCTCAGATGATAAGTCCCATAGTACTCAGAGCCATTTTTTTGTAACAGTGTTTTGACGTGTTTTGTGTACCGGTACCATAGATGATAAGCTTGGTCGTTTGTTAATTTATTTGCTATAAATTTCTCAATTTCTGTCAATACTCTTTCTTCGAATTCAAGCCACATCTGGTCTATACTTACATTATTAATTTGGAAGGAGTGGAAGTAGTTTCTCAAGAAGGCGTGAAGCGAATTTTTATCTTCTTGTTTGAATAGGTATGTTTTTGGTTTATTTTTGATGGATTTGAGAGTTACAGTATTCAGTCTCGCTATGACAGTCGTTTGCTCACTAATCCCTGTATCCTCTTTAATGGCCATTGCTAGCTCAGGATTATATGTTGTTAAGAGGTCAAGTGTCTTTTCACAACCGTTGACTGTTCGAATGAGCTAATGAACTAATTGCTCGAATAATTTTCTGAGCACAATGTCGGATGATTTTTTTATGCGTACCTCCCGCTTCAAACACGTATATCCGCTGACACAGCCAGGGTAAATCGAAGTCATCACCAACTACAAATGTAATGCCTGGAATGACTCACCCGGTATGCACACGGAGTGCACATTGGCTTTCTTCCCCTCTTTGGCAGCCATGTCCCTAAGGGGCCCCAGAACGCAATACAGTGTAGTGTTATAACGGAAAATAGGGCATGAGTGCCTTGAATTCTTCATTTACAGAAGTGTTGAGCAACTTCTTATTACACACACCCAGACGGGCAAGACTCAACACGGAACACCAAAATGTCTGTCCCCTCAAAATCATGTAAATCTTAACATAACTATGATTGAACAATTACTATTATTATTATTAAACAGGAATAGACTCAAGCATTCATTAACAACTTATTAACTTGAATTCACTGTGGAATTTCCCAATACGAAATTTAACATAACTAACTATATTTATACCTTCAACGTGATACTTGAGATTGCTTAGCTGCACACAGACGGCTGATTCGCACCGGGATCGTTGACAAAGCAAGCCTTTATTTCTTCATCAATGGATTTGAATCTCTCTCTCTCTCGCTCTGTGATGTTTTAATTTAAGTCAACATCAAAAAGCCCATTTTATACGTATGTGTAGTTATAATTGGTAATAATACATTAACTGCCATCGCGGAGGTAGCTGAGTATTCACTGCTTATTGACAACAAAAATTTATCAAGAGGGACTTCAAAAACTTTTGAATTCAATGTTTTGTCTGCTTTCAAATCAGCCTTCTGAGCTTAAACTTAAATTATTCGGCAGATGTTTCGAATCCACGAATGGATCACGAACCGAGCAAAAATCTTTAACATTCTCCCCAAAACACACTGCTGGAAAAAATTACTAGATCCTTTTAGAGGTTCCCAATTCACTCAACGTTTATTATTATAACAGTGCATAAGAAGTACATGAAATGATTACATTTACCGATCAATAGCACACGCGGTTCTGAGGTACAAGGTATCGCCCATATTAATACGTGGTTTCACCTCCACGCCTCCACGGGTGGCAATGCAGGCGCTGACTCTGGCATTAAGGGGGGTAGGACGTCAAACGGGCCGCCTTGGAGCAGGAGAGGCACCACATGACATTTTAATTTCCACTGTGTATACTTTTACAAATAAATTCATAAAACTTCAACAGCATCACCAGGAAGGAGTCAGGATTCATACTTACAGCAGTGGAAGCTCAAAAACGTAACAAAACACTTTTTTTTTACATGTGAATTTTCATCATTTATTCACTTTCTACTGGCTGCATTTGTTGCTATAGGTACACTTTTCTTTCTACGTAAGAGAGATTCTTCGATGACTTTTTCACACGACACAAACCGTAGTTACACGTGAATGAAACTCTAGAAGTTATTTAATTTAATTTATGAAAAATGAATGAATTGTTACATTTTAAACTTCATGTTTAGAAAAATTCAAGTTTATAGTTAATTATCTCAATTTTTCCACAGTTTTTTAATAGGTTTGGAAAATTCTAGAGTTTCATGCACCTGTAACTACTGTTTGTATGCTATGAAAAATTCATCGAAGAATCTCTCTTACTTAGGATGAAAAGTGTACCTATAGCAACAAATGCAGCCAGTAATAAGTGAAAAAATGATGAACTTTCACATGTAAAAAAAGGTATTTTGCTACGTTTTTGAACTTCCACTGCAATGAGTGTGAGTCCTCAATCCTTCTTGGTCATTGTGAGAAAGTTCTATGAACTTATTTGTAAAAGTATAGACAGTAGAAATTAAAATGTATTGTGGTGACTCTCCTGCTCCAAGTCGGCCCGTTTGACGACCTACCCACCTTAAGTCGATCGTAGAGATGGCTAATACTGCCGTGGCATACGTTAAGCCACACCTGCTCGAGCTGTTCACATAGTTCTGTAAGAGTTGTTGGTTAACGAATCGTCCCATCATATCGCACGTGCGTTCGGCTGGAGACATATCCGGAGATCGTGCTGGCCAGGAAAGCTGCTGCACGTTGATTTTCACGGGCAGTGTGTGACCGAGTACACATCACCTCACTGCTGCAATAACGGTACCTGTTACTGGTGTAAAGGAACGCCGCAACATGAGCAAGATGACCCACTAGCAGCAACGCAACGGTGAGGGAGATTCAAACGAAAAGACAACACTCAACAATCCTAGGAAGAAGAAGGAAAGGCGCGAGCAGCCCATCCTATAACTCACCGGAGCGTGAAGCTCCGTGAATTTGCGAAGCGAAGCTGCAATAACGGCGAAATAACGGGTGTAACAACATTGTGCTTGTGACAAATGCTGGTTGGCGTCGCCACCAGAAACACCAAAGGTGTACGAAAGTTTTAGCTTATCGCATCCCGGACTACTAGGGCTGGGGTGGAACCTGTGTGTCTTCCACGAATGCACTCTGGGGCAGCGCCCACCAGGTCTACGTCGCACGCGTAAACCAGCATCACTTGTGTGCAGGCAGAATCTGCTTTCATCTCTGAAGACAACGACGCGCCATTCCGTCTTCCAAGTGATCCTCTGACAGCACTAGTCGAGCTGGCTTGAGTGAAAGACGGGATAGATGTGAGCATGCCCATAGTCCCACTGGTAACAACCGCTTCGCAAGAGTTCGTGTCGGCACGTCTGGGCTCACAAGACTTCTTACTTGTGTTGTGGCAGCTGTAAGATCTACCACTGCTGCCCCTACATTACGACAATCCTGGTAGGCATCTGTGCTGCGCGGACTTCCAGAACCTCGTCCACGGGTGTGAGAATCTTCACGTGGCCACTGATACCAGCACCATTGCACAACTGACGCATCACGTCCAACTTGTGTGGCAGTTCTCCAAAAGGACCATTTCGCCTCTCGGAAGAGCAATATTTGAACCCTTTCAAACCCACGCAGTTGGCTGTGGGAAGCACGAGTGTGTGTCTGTGTCATGGTTGCTTGCTTGCTTCACATGTTTGCGCCAAGCTGAACCTTCTGGCTGTGAGCATTCCGTGCAGAGTAGACAGATGGCGCTCTGGTAACTATGCCACTAAGCTACACTACTGGCCATTAAAATTACTACACCACGAAGATGATGTGCTATAGACGCGAAATTTAACCGACAGGAAGAAGATGCTGTGATATGCCAATGATTAGCCTTTCAGAGCATTCACAAGTTACCAACCGATTTCTCATACACAAACAGCAGTGGCCAGCGTTACCTGGAGAAACGTTGTCGTGATGCCTCGTTGTCGTTATGCCTCGTTTCCGACTTTGATAACGGTCGGATTGTAGTCTATCGCGATTGCGGTTTATCGTGTCGCGACATTGCTGCTCGCGTTGGTCGAGATCCAGTGACTGTTAGCAGAATATGGAATCGGTGGGTTCAGGACGGTAATACAGAACAGCGTGCTGGATCCCAACGGCCTCGTATCACTAGCAGTCGAGATGACAGGCATCTTATCCGCATGGCTGTAACGGATCGTGCAGCCACGTCTCGATTTCTGAGTCAACAGATGGGGACGTTTGCAAGACAACAACAATCTGCACGAACAGTGCGACGACGTTTGCAGCAGCATGGACTATCAGCTCGGAGGCCATAGCTGCGGTTACCCTTAACGCTGCATCACAGACAGGAGCACCTGCAATGGTGTACTAAACGACGAACCTGGGTGCACGAATGGCAAAACGTCATTTTTTCGGATGAATCCAGTTTCTGTTTACAGCATCATGATGGTGGCATCCGTGTTTGGCGACATCGCGGTGAACGCACATTGGAAGCGTGTATTCGTCATCGCCATACTGGCGTATTACCCGGCGTGATGGTATGGGGTACCATTGGTTACACGTCTCGGTCACCTCTTGTTCGCACTGATGGCACTTTGAACAGTAGACGTTACATTTCAGATGTGTTACGACCCGTGGATCTACCCTTCATTCGATCCCTGCGAAACCTTAAATTTCAGCAGGATAATGCACGACAGCATGTTGCAGGTCCTGTACGGGCCTTTCTGGATACACAAAATGTTCGACTGCTGCCATGGCCAGCACATTCTCCAGATCTCTCACCGATTGAAAAGTCTGGTCAATGGTGGCCTAGCAACTAGCTCGTCACAATACGTGTCACTTCCCTTGATGAACTGTGGTATCATGTTGAAGCTGCATGAGCAGCTGTACCTGTACACGCCATCCATACTCTGTTTGACTCATTGGCCAGGCGTATTAAGTGCCATTATTACGGTCAGAGGTGGTTGTTCTGGGTACTGATTTCTCAGGATCTATGCACCCAAACTGCGTGAAAATGTAAGCACATGTCAGTTGTAGTATAATATATTTGTCCAATGAATACCCATTTATCATCTGCATTTCTTCTTGGTGTAGCAATTTTAATGGCCAGTAGTGTAATTATTGATGGAGGATGCTGAAACCATTGTCAGTGCATCTACCATCCCGCAGTTGGCATATGCCGTTACTGGATCAAAATCGACGTCGTCTTTCCAAGTGTACTAATTTGTTTTCTGTCAGTGAATTTTTTGAAATTCTGCTAGAGGAGTATTAAATGTCGTTTGTTAAGTCCGTCAACACCTTAGTATCATCAGTAAGCGGCCATTCAACTGGGAAATTCTACACTATCAATTTTCAGTTGCATGTATCCACAAATTTAGCTTTGGTGATTAATTCATGACTGTTCGACAGCAGAAAGAGCCTATTCTACAAATGCCACACGAAGACAGCATGGGTGGCATAGCGGCACCGAGCTCCGCTTCAAGGCAGTTAGATGTCAGCGGCTCTGCGCAGAACTCGGTACGTGCTCTCGAGAACGTAGCCGCGCCGTGCTGGGCTCTCATGCAGAACGGAGTAGCGCTAAGCTGCTTATCGCGGCCGTGGCGTGGCGTTACTTCCGCACGAGGCACCGAGCGCAGACACACACGCGGCCCGACGCTAATCCCGCCCCGCCAGCCTACGAGCTCGCGGAAAGGCGCCCATAGGCCTCCGTAAAACCGCATTAAAATCTGTCAATTTGCCTTCAGCCCCTCCATTCAGCTGTCTACTTACTAGTCCGTTTAACGTAGCGTGTAGAGCCATCAGGGCCATTCATTCCAGCCGCTTTTCAGAGAGCGTTAGCCACACAGTCTCTTTTCAGAAATAAATTTTATTATCTTCTCTTGAGCGTTATTGATAATAAACTAACAGATCAAGCTGTATATTGTAGAACACCGCAACCGTATATACTGAGCATAGATGTTGTGGTCTTCAGTCCGAAAAATAATTTGTTGCAGTTCTTCACTCTGAGGAGACTTAAGCCATGGATTCCTCCTAGCGTCGTGTCGGACCTCCTTTTCCCGGCATCTCGACGTGGCGTGGACTCAACAAGTCGTTGAGAAGTCCCTTGCAGAAATATTAAGCCATGCCGCCTCTATAGCGGTCCATAATTGTGGTAACTGTTGCCGGTGCAGGATTTTGTGCACGAACAGACCTCTCGATAATGTCTTATACACGTCGGGCGATTTGGGTGACCAAACAATTCGCTCGAATAGTCCAGAATGTTCTTCAAACAATTGTGTCCGGTGACATTGCGCTTTGTCATCCATAAAAATTCCATTGTTGTTTGGGAACATGCAGTTCATGAATGGCTGCAAATGGTCTCCAAGTAACCGAACTCAATTATTTCCAGTCAATGATCGATTAGGCTGGATCAGAGAACTCAGACTATTCCATGTGAACACTGCCCACACCATTGTGGAGCCACCACCAGCTTGCACAGTGCTTTGTAGGCGACTTGGGTCTGTGGCTCCACACCCGAACCCTACCACAAGCTCTCCCAACTGAAAGCGGGACTCATCTGACCAGGCCAAGGTTACCCAATCGTCTGGGATCCAACCGAGATGACCATGAGCCCAGAAGAGACCCTCTAAGCGGTGTCGAGCTGTTAACAAGGGCACTTGCGTCAGTCGTCTGCTACCACATACACTTATGTCAGATTTCTCCCCACTCTTCTAACGGATATGTTCGTCGTACGTCCCACATTGATTTCTGCGGTTATTTCACACACTGACAACGCTACGCAAACTCCGCTGCTCTTGGTTGTCAAGCGAAGGCTGCGGGACACTTCGTTGTCCGTGGTGAGAGGTAATGCCCGAAATGTGTTATTCTCGGCACACAATTGTCACTGTGGCTCTCGGGATACTGAATTCCCAAAGGATTTCCAAAATGGCATGTCCCAAGCGAAACTCCAACTACCATTTCGCGTTCAAAACTTGTCAATTCCCATCTTGCGACCGTAATCAAGTCGGACGGTAACCTTTCCTCATGAATCATCTGAGTACAAAATATGACAGCTCCGCCAACGCACTGCCCTTTTATACCTTGTGTATGTGATGCTACCGCCGTCTGGATATGTGGGTATCACTTTGCCATACGCCTCAGCTTATTTCTGTGGAAGCCACTTTTTCCCCGAATAACTACTACAACCTACAACCATTTGAACCTAGTTACTGTATTCTTCTCTCGGTCTGTCTCTGCAATTTTTGTTCCCCACAGTTACCTCACGTACTAAAATAATGATTTCTCGACGTCTCAGAATGTGTGCTATCAACTGACCTCATGTTTCAGTCAAGTTCTGACTCAAACTTTTTTTCCTCCCCAGCTCTGTTGCTTACTTTCTCATTAGTAACGCTATCCACGTATCAAATCCTCAGATTTCTTGTGTAGCACTGCTTTCAAAAGCTCCTGTTCTTCTCTGTGGTGCTACGTTTCATTCCCATATGCCCACACTCCAGACAATTACCTTCAGAAAAGACTTGCTAGCACTTAAATTTATATTCGATGTTAACTTATTTCCCTTCTTCAGAACCGCTTTTGTTGCCAATGCCAGTCTACATTTTATACCCTCTCTACTCGACTACTCCAAATAGCAAAATCTAACTACTACTTCAAGCGTGTTATTTACTAATCTAATTCTCTCAACACTGCCTTCTTTAATTTGGCTAAATCCCCTTGCCCTCATTTTGTTCTCGTTGATGCTCATCTTATGTCCTTCTTTCAAGACACTATGTAGTGCGCTCAACTGCTCTTCCAAATCGTTCGCCGTCTCTGACAAAATTACAATGTTTCTGCTAACCACAAAGTTTTTATTTCTTCTCCTTGAACATAAGTTCCTTCTCCAAATTCTTCTTTAGTATCCTTTACTACTTGCTCAACGTGCAGAATCAATAACATCGTCCATAGGCTACAAACTTTTCTCATTCTGTTCTCAACCGCTGCTTCCGTTTCATGCCCTTCGATTTTTATAGCTGAAGTCTGGTTTCTGGATAAGTTGTGTATACCCTTCGGTTTCCAGAATTTTAATACCAATACCTTTAGAATTTCAGAGAATGAGTTCCAGTTGACATTGTCGAAAGCTTTCTGTAAGTCTACAAATGCAGTCAACATAGGTTTGTGTTTCTTTAACACATTTTTAGATAAGTCGTAGGATCAATATTGCCAAGCGTATTCCTACATTTCTCCGAAACCCAAACTGATCTTCGCTTGTGTCGACCTCCATCATTTTTACATTCTTCTGTAAATAATACATATCAGTATTTTGCAACCATGAGTTTTTAACTGACAGCTCTGTAATATCGGCACATGTCAAAACCAGCTTTGTATGAAACTGAAATTATTGCATTATTCTTGAATACCGAGGGTATTTCGCCTGTCTCATACATCTTGCACACCATGTGGAATAGTATTTCGTATCCGAAGGTGATTCATATTCCCCGCCTAACTTGCTTATCGACAAGCAGAACAGATCAGATCTACTGGTGTAACACTGTCTCAGCAAACAGGGCAATTAACGTTCGAAATATCGTCTGCCACAATATGTAAACAGGGACGCACAATAATGCTATGTGTGATTTACGGGTGAAAGTCTAGTGCGTCCGCCCACTACGCCAATTTGCTTATCTCGCGTCTCGTGGATATTGCGGCAATCGGTTTCTCCTCCGTTAGTCGCGATTGTGCCATAAAAAGTGCGGGGGAGGGGGGGGGGGGGGTTAAATGCTAAGCAAAATAAGAATCGAAAAATGTTAGGATGCCAAATAGTTTTGTTTTATTTTACCAAGCGCGCGATTAATAAACGATTTCCAGAGCCAGTCTTTTATTAATACTCATAAGAAACATTCCCGGTCATTAATCATTACTTCCCTAGCACCGCAAATGTCACAAAAAAGCTTCACACGATCTTAGACTTCCTCATGAGCTATCTTAGCAGTTTGGCGCCTGTCCTGAATAAGCACTGACAGTAACTAAAATTTGTAATTACCATTTCCTGATAAACTGGGTGATATTGGCATTATTATTAACAAATTCTCAGTGCAAGTAACTTTATCAGCACGGTCGGAGCTGTATATTCATATTTAAACTGTAAATATGAACAATAAATGATTCCCTCCTTGGCACCCCACGTGGTGGGTGAATCACCATTGTTTCTCTCTGCTCCAGTACGATACGGCTCTTCCTATGTGATCATCTGGCGCGTCGTTCGATGAGTCTGCCTTGGGATTCTACCTACGCGCTAGCTTTCCTCAACAAATTCTTCCTGTACGTTGCATTAAAACATAGCAACAAAAATGTTACAAACTTAGGCAGTGACGTGGCATAAACGCCACATCTGAGGTACAGACGACAGCCGGAGCTTGCACCCGCTCCAGGAGAAGCAGCCGCGGCAAGCACGTCAGTTCGTTTCACCCTCTGACGAGTGCTTAGCACTAAAATCTGTGACTCGGCTGTTGGTAGAAAACCATTCGATAACCTCTGCTGCCTTCAGTTACGCGCCATAGAATAGCAGAATTTTGGCCTTTCCTGATTTAAGTTTGCAGTTTGTATTGTTCCTGTATTGTTCTATGCGCTTAAGAGGACTTTGCTACGCTCTGACTTGTTTTGGTTATCTGTTCACTTCGTGAACTCCGCTATCATTTCCTGGGGAACCGCCAGTCTCTACTTTAGCATCAGTACGAGATATGAGAAACTATTTTTTACCATGGTGAGACGCCCTGCTAAACCCGCAGGACAGGACAGGTAGTTTAAGTTGTGGAAAGGGGCCAAAATAAGCGGCTGTCAGTTACACTCGAACATACAACTTGATTATTTGATCAAACATTACAAGATCCCAAACACTGAAAAAAAAGCTTTAATCTTTGGGACTTAATTACCAGCTGAAAGCCAATTAATTATAAACGGCTGAAGGTCAATAACTTAAAAAGCAAGCATAATCAGAAATTTAAAAAGGCAAGTCTTATCTTAAAACAGTTCCTTAGTTAAGCTGAAGTAACAAGTTAAATTCAAATTGCCTGAAGGCCTAACACTTAAAACTCAATAACATTAATTTTTTTAAATACCAAAGGCCTTACGTGAAACCGTTCTTTGGACTAGGCTAAAGGCCTTAAAAGCACAACAACTCAAACTCAAAATCGGCTGAAGGCTCAAGACTTAAAAAATTCAACAACATTAAAATTTTTAAAATGCCAAAGGGCTTACGTGAAAAAGTACTTAAACTAGGCTAAAGGTCTTAAGAGCAAAACAACTCTAATTTTAAAAAAATCGGCTAGAAGCCATGCAAGTACAAACAACAAGATCAAATTTTAAAAAAAGTAGGGCAGTACACACAAGGGCGCTCATATGTTCGAGGGTCGGCCTGGAATTAAACACTAACGCTCGCTTAGGTGAGACAGGCATTTGGGCCAAACATTCACGATCCGACGACAACCCAACCGACCGACAGTCAGCGGACCCACCGACAAGCTAACTTCACTTCATCTGACCAGGGCACAACAGGGAGTTCAAGGGAACAACGTAGAAGATATTGGCTCGCAGAACCAATCACACATGGAGCTGTCAAACTACACACCGTACTGGACAGCAACAACACGATGAGGAAACTACACTGCCTGAAATTTGTAAACGGCCAGGCCAGGTAACCGGAACGTTAACGGCCACAAGTCAAAAGATTCCGCTGGTGCACTTCAATTCAAATAACCAAATACAGTGAAACTCCACTGGAGGGTAGCTATAATTTTCCAACTTGAAAACCACGTTGTTGCTGGCGGGAACATCCCAACAGCCGACAACGAACTCCAAACGACACAATGTGAACAGTCTTGACTTGCTGGTAGATTAAATCAAAACTCAACTTTCGTGTGCAGGATCGGTGAGCTACGAACCTTGTAGCAATGGGAACAGCGCCACACACTCTGACACCGCGTAGAGACCGCCAGCGGGCCTCGGCAAAACTACGCCCCGCCGAGAGTTCCTCGCTGCTCCACTCTAACCGACCGACTGTGAGCCAGTACGCCGACAACATTTAAAATAACTTGTCAGTCAAAATCACACAAACTACACACAGTTTCACAAACACTTTCCCGAAGAACTACACAATGCTAACGGCAGTGACTGCACAATAACAAGGACGAATCACGAGTCGGCACACACAGCCAACCCATAAGCTAACGCCGGCCAAATACACGTCGTCCGACAAGACGACCGACTGACGACCAACCAAAGTCGTCCCCACTCAAATCATGTGTGTCGGCAAGTCATTGCGGTCCGGACCTCACAAGGGAACCTCCCCATCGCACCTCCCTCAGATTTAGTTATAAGTTGGCACAGTGGATAGGCCTTGAAAAACTGAACACAGATCAATGGAGAAAACAGGAAGAAGTTGTGTGGGACTATGAAAAAAATAAGCAAAATATGAAAACTGAGTAGTCCAGGCGCAAGATAGGCAACATCAAGGAGATTATGAGCTCAGGAGTACCGTGGTCCCGTGGTTAGCGTGAGCAGCTGCGGCGTGAGAGGTCCTTGGTTTCAAGTCTTCCATCGATTAAAAATTTTACTTTCTTTATTTTTGCAAAGTTATGATCTGTCCGTTCGTTCATTGACGTCTCTGTTCACTGTAATAAGTTTAGTGTCTGTGTTTTGCGACCGCACCGCAAAACCGTGCGATTAGTAGACGAAAGGACGTGCCTCTCCAATGGGAACCGAAAACATTTGATCGCAAGGTCATAGGTCAACCGATTTCTCCATAGGGAAACACGTTCGATATGTTCTATACGACACTGGTGACGGCATGTGCGTCACATGACAGGAATATGTTGTCGACCCACATAACTTGTACACTTTTTGGCGAATGGGTAAAAAGATTCTTCTACCTTGCCCGATTTAGGTTTTCTTGTGGATGTGATAATCACTCCCAAAAAAGTGATGAAAACATAAGAGTTTGTCACATATACTGAAAATAAAAAATTAAACTTTTCACTCGAGGGAAGACTTGAACCTGGGACCTCGCGCTCCGTAGCTGCTCTCGCTAACCACGGGACCACGGGGCTCCTTGAGTCCCATTGTCCTTGATGTTGGCTATCTTCGCGTGGACTACTCAGTTTGTATATTTTACTAATTTTTTTTTATAGTTCCACACAACTTCTTCCTCTTTTCTCGATTGATCTGTGTTCAGTTTTTCAAGGCCTATCCACTGTACCAACTTATAACTAAATCTGAGGGGGGTGCGATGGGGAGGTTCCCTTGTCCGTGCTGCCGCGCCCCGACTGAACTTGCGCCGCGTGCCAACTCAAACACTGCCAGGTCCGAACTAACTGCTGGCACGTTCCAACCGATCCTCGACACACGACGACTGGGAAGTAGTAGCAGTCCAGATAATACGGCAGGGCTTATATCGATAAGCGCTACTGCTGCCGCTCACGCGCAAGCAAGGCAACAACTCAGTGACACCAGTAATTGAATTAACATTACGAGGTGGCAGTACGGTAAAAACTGGATGTTAAATAAGAGATGGCACGAACACGAGCCACACACTGCTCACATAGGATAGGATGGAAATAAGATAGAAAAGTGGTGGCGAGAACTTTCTCACCGTGCTGCTATTGCAGTGAAAGACGGATCCCGAGTTTCTAAAGTTGTGGCAGCAGCAGCTGCAACAACAGTAGCGACAGGAGCAAAAACAGTGGGAATTCCACCAGCAACAGCAGACACTGCTGTTACAGCTGCGGCAAAACCAACAACAGTCAGCAGCTGAAGTTTGCTAGCCTCCCACTCCGCCATCATTTGTTTCGACAAGGCAGTCGAGAGTTGGGAGATCTAGGTCGTTTCATTCTTCACTGCAAGGCAATTCAAATAACTGTCCACGAACTGCCTTCTCTTTGTAAACTGTAAAAAGTGGTGCAAGAACTGCACCCACTCTCCGACGCTAGTGGTTTCACTTTTTCCTGATCTTTATGGTTTGATCACTGACTGTCATGGTCACGAAACCTACGTCGTTGTAGCTAGGCTTAAGAGTAATCAAGCAACGTAAGAAACCCTACGCAGAATGGGCTGCTGACATACAGAGTGTGGCACACAAGTGTTATTTTTCCTGTAAGCAGTGTGACACGTGGTACTCGTAAGTGGACTCCTTAACCCGTGACGTTATTGTTCGTCTCGCTCCTGATCGAGAAATTTGTGTGAAGGCTTTAGAGGCGTCTCTGGTCCGTCTTGAGTGAAGTGTTAAAAATTGTCATGGCTAGGATGTATCTGCATCAGCGCAAGCTGTGTTTCACGATTCCTATGGTGTCGACGTCGTGAGTAATACAGGGTTATTACAAATGATTGAAACGATTTCACAGCTCTACAATAACTTTATAATTTGAGATATTTTCAAAATGCTTTGCACACACATACAAAAACTCAAATAGTTTTTTTAGGCATTCACAAATGTTCGATATGTGCCCCTTTAGTGATTCGGCAGACATCAAGCCGATAATCAAGTTCCTCCCACACTCGTCGCAACATGTCCCCATCAATGAGTTCGAAAGCATCGTTGATGCGAGCTCGCAGTTCTGGCACGTTTCTTGGTAGAGGAGGTTTAAACACTGAATCTTTCACATAACCCCACAGAAAGAAATCGCGTGGGGTTAAGTCGGGAGAGCGTGGAGGCCATGACATGAATTGCTGATCATGATCTCCACCACGACCGATCCATCGGTTTTCCGATCTCCTGTTTAAGAAATGCCGAACATCATGATGGAAGTGCGGTGGAGCACCATCCTGTTGAAAGATGAAGTCGGCGCTGTCGGTCTCCAGTTCTGGCATGAGCCAATTTTCCGCGGGCTACGCGTGAAACTTGCCCGCTGGCGTTCAACCGTTTCTTCGCTCACTGCAGGCCGACCCGTTGATTTCCCCTTACAGAGGCATCCAGAAGCTTTAAACTGCGCATACCATCGCCGAATGGAGTTAGCAGTTGGTGGATCTTTGTTGAACTTCGTCCTGAAGTGTCGTTGCACTGTTATGACTGACTGATGTGAGTGCATTTCAAGCACGACATACGCTTTCTCGGCTCCTGTCGCTATTTTGTCTCACTGCGCTCTCGAGCGCTCTGACGGCAGAAACCTGAAGTGCGGCTTCACCCGAACAAAACTTTATGAGTTTTTCTACGTATCTGTTGTGTGTCGTGACCATATGTCAATGAATGGAGCTACAGTGAATTTATGAAATCGCTCTAATCATTCGTAATAGCCCTGTATTTGTCGTCGTTTTGCTCTACGATCAACATATGACTTCCAGCCCACGTCATCTTCCGATTTACCAAGCACTCGTTCGCCCGGTAGTTTGGCGCCTCGGGAATCAGTAGTATGGGAGTAGTTAGCGATCCCCCAAACCCATCGTCGGCAGAATCGCACAAACGGAAGCGCTTTGTTTGGCATCTGCGTGTCCCCAGGCGAGTGGAGGTTCAGTCAACGTTTTCTCCCTATCGTTGTCAAAGGACCTAAAAAAGTTCGTGTCCTCAAATCATGTCCAGATAGCGGCAAACAACATCAACGGATAGCGGCAAACAACATCAACTGCGCTGCTGCCCTTTCCGTGGTCAGCTGTTTCGCATGCCGCAAACCGAGGTACCTTGTGAGTGTCTGCGTCAGCCGACGTGCGTCAACAACGCCGGCCGTCAGCGCGTTACACGCCGTGTTGCTGGTGTCCAAGGCAGCAGCGTCTCACATTGCAACTGGACATTAATGGGGCGACTGAGGATTTCCAGTCGGACTCAGGCATGTTGTGTGTCTGATTAATAAGGACTAATACCAGCACATTGGCTTCCCGCAGCTGCGGTCTCCTCTGCGCAAAGTCGAGGTGCGACAATAAAGTAATGAGACTGGTTTTCTTTGCAAGATGTGGCATACCTGCAGGCTCGCATAGGCACAATATCACTGACGTTGGTCTATAAGCTGCTTCTAGTGTAAGCGCCACATCGATGCAACTGCTCAGTCATGAGTTGTGCCGTAATAAGTTAACACGTGTTTGTGCCTCTCGTCACGGAAATGGAACCACATAATATTGCGCAATGGTATGCCATTTATTTTTGCGTTAAATTGGGTGAAAACGCGATGACAAGTTACGGTAAGCTTTTGGAGAGGAGGTTATGTCAAGAGCTCAAGTTCTTCGTTGGCATAAAATGTTTAGTGAAGGCAGAAAGAACGTTGAAGATGAAGACCGCAGTGGACGACCATCAACCTCACGGACGGATGTCAACTTGGCCAGGGTGCGTGAACTCGTACGATCTGATCGAAGATTAACCGTGAAAATGATTGCAGAAGAACTGAACGCCAATCGAGAAACGGTTCGTCTAATAATAACTGAAGATCTTGGTATGATTCTGCATCACGATAATGCGCCATCCCATACTGCTCTGCCAGTATAGCACTTCTTAACCTCAAAACAAATTTCAGTTCTACCACAGCCACCTTATTCACCAGATATCGCTACTTGCGACTTTTTTCTATGTCCAAGAGTCAAAACGGCGGTCAAGGGACACCATTTCACAAACAACACAAGATGTCCAAAAAGCTGTGACGAGGGTCTTGGAGGATATTACAGAAGATGAGTTCCAGAAATGTTATCATCAATGGCAGAAGCGCTGGAAAAAGTGTGTGCAATCAGAAGGGAACTACTTTGAAGGAGACAACACTAAACTTGACTAAAACTGCAAGCAACACTTTTTTCACATCAGCCGCATTACTTTATTATCGCACCTCATACAATGGCCAGTCGATACCGTTGTTATGCAGTATCGGAGTCCAAACTAATTGTAAGAATATAACTCGGCAACTAACATTATAAGTAGTCTCCTCTTGGACGACATCTAACATTTTTGTTTAGAGGCATTTGCGCTTTTTGCATTTCAAATTCAGGACCAGTTAAATCTATTTTCACCTGCGATCACACTTGATTCGTTGTATGCAAAATTTAAGCAACTATTTGAACCTATATTAGGTTGTGCAACAGGGGTCCAGGTCCACGTATCCTCAAAGTAAACTGCAGTGCCTAAGTTTTTTTAGAGCTCCTCCAGTGCCTTTTGCCATGCCCGAGCAACTAGATAGACTGCAAAGAATGAGTGTTAAATCCCCAGTAACAGCCGGCCGGTGTGGCCGAGCGGTTCTAGGCGCTACAGTCAGGAACGGCGCGACCGCTACGGTCGCAGTTTCGAATCCAGCCTCGGGCATTGATGTGTGTGATGTCCTTAGGTTAGTTGGGTTTATGTGGTTCTAAGTGTAGGGGGCTCATGACCTCAGATGTTAAGTCCCATAGTGCTTAGAGCCATTTGAACCATTTCAACTAAGTTTCACCTGATCACCGATCACGGGCCCCTTATTTCGCTGTTCGGCCCCCATTCAAAACTTTCCGATAAAATCGCGCAGCGGCTAAAATGGTGAGCGTTGTTCTCAACTACCTATACCCATGAGAGCCGTAGTCGGCCCACCACAGAGCACTCCAAAGCTGATCGTTTCCGGCTTATGTGGAACAGATGTCGAATTTGATAGGCATAAGATGCTGTGTTTTGCCTTAGATGCGAACCATCGACACACCCTTAACGGATTTTCTATTACTGTGCTCAAAGATGCTGCAGTAACGGCCCTTGATCCACTCCTCCGCAGGATGTGGTTGCTGTACGGTGGGGTTTGTCAGAGCACGTGTCTGAGATCGCTGACCCGGAAATGCGCACCAATTTTCTTTGTTGCACAGGCTTGCGTCACCGAGGGTGTCATTTTCTTAGCTACGGACGATGCTGAACGCCGCGTGGTAGTTCCTCCCTTGCTCCAGCCCCGACGAACTGAAGCTCATCCACACTGCACTTTCAGGAATGTGCAGAGTGAAAACAATAGCGCGGCCTGGGGTTGACGCCACCATTGAACTCACCGTCTGGAACTACCATACTTGCATCAATAACCAGTCGGGCCAAGCACAGTGATTCAATCCTTGGCCATAATCTGACCACCTCTGGCAAACACATTGATTTCACTGGTCCATTCTGGGGAGCAATATGATTGTTCTTGTCGATGTCCTCTCTTGCTTTCCGTATATCGAACAAATGGCTGCAACTACTACGAGAGCTACTATCCATGCCCTGTCCATCATATTTACAATAGAGTGGACCTTCCCTTGTTTCTGACAACGGCCGTGTGTTCGCGGAATCTGCAGTCCAGCGAAATGGCATTGAGCATTGATCACCACTTCTTTCTACCCGCATCCATTTCAGGAGCCGAGTGGATTGTCAGGACATTCAAGACGCAGATGCGCAAAATAATGTTGACAAGCGACTCCGGCGTAGCACTCACCAGCTTCCTCGCCACTTACTGGTCACACCTGTAAAAAGACATACCCAGGAGAAAATTTTACCCGGATCAGACCCCGCAGCTTGTCCGACAAGCTGCGCCCAAAGCAGAGGACCCAACGCGGGCTGCCATCTCTGGGCTCGTAATTTTGGCTAGACCCCACGTGACCCAGGATGACGTCGTAGACAATAGCGGTGGCAGATGTTTGGATTTTCGGTCAGTCAGGAGCAGCTGCTCGTGCAACAGAATCACCTCCGGTCGTAACGTGACGTACCGCGTCCTTCCCCTCCATCCGACTGGGCATTACCTCCGCTTCGACTCCAGAGACAAGTCAGCTCACTAGCCTGCCTCTTGCCGCTACAACCTTCGCCCTCCGCCGTCGAGGGACGTTGAACGCTTTCGGCCTGCGGTGCCCATGGCGGCTGAACCGTTGATCTTACCTCCAACGCATCCGGCACCCACTCCCATGAAGTCTGGTCCAGCCTCCGACCTGGACCCATCGACCAGCCGAGACTGTCACAGATGGTGCCTCGTTATAACTCAGCCAACCACGATGAAGACCTTCACCTTTCCCTTCATTAATGATTTTCCATTTTGCACTTGCTGTCAGTCTCATTTTTTTACAGTCTTACAGTTGTACATTTTTTACACTTGTGACTACTTACGAAATAACTATTGATCATCATAAACTCGTTTTCGAGCATCTTAAGCTATTTCCTCCTGAAAAGACCCCAAACCGCTCGAAAACTAGTTTATGGAAATAAATAACTATTTAATAAATGACTGATGGGCCTTATCTGTTTATTATTCAAATAAAGCATCATTTGTCTTATAAACGCAATATAAGAGTTTCCGCAAGTGCGTCATCTGTAATACGTATATTCTCAAGGGCATTAAGCATTTTGTAAACTTTTGATACAGAACTTAAAAATTCATCTCGAACTAAGGCTGACATCACATTCGTCAAATTACAAATACTCCAAAACCGTCTTCTAGCATCGAGTTGATTCTCGTCTTACTGAAACAATGTATAAAGTATCAGCGGACAGTAAATACCAAATACCGCCATCTCGAATTAGTATTGTACTGTTTTGAATAACTTTCAGAAAAATTCTGGAGAGGTTTGTTCCCTGTCGTGTGCATCTAAGTTGGTTCTCAGCCTAGTCGTGCCGTTATTGGCCCGTTCTTTAACAGAGGCGCTCAGCAAACCCTTTGCTCCCGTGCAAATACACAAAATTCGTACTTTATTCATAACTTTTCATTCAGGGCGCTTGAAAAAGAGATTCTGCTTACGGTGGCAAACAAATATTAGGAGATAATGTACGCTTACAAACAATTGCCTCAAATAAATAAAATTCTGCTCACATATAACAAAGATTGTATATTGTATACGGTTTTCATCGAATGATAATTCAAATATGGATAGTTTTCAGGACTTGATATTGTCAGGTAATCTATGATATTTATTATTTTTTTAACAATCAGGATCGCCGCTTCGCAATACGTTATAGCAGCAACTAGGTTTCCCTTCATCAACTCAATCTTCAGATGCTTGGCAGTCAACCTAAATGATTAGTTTAGTTACGGTTGTATTGCAGGTTATGGAATATTGTAAGAAAGCAATATCAGTATATTGTACAACCTCCTCTAGTTACAATGTAGTCCTGCAGTCTTACCAATCATATGATCAGTCAAGCATCAGATGTGATCTCGGGAGTTTTGTACCGTATATTCACCTGCTAACGGTTGGGTTGTTTTTTGTGCTTTCAGCATTCATTTCGCTACATGTATATGGAATAAAGTTTTATGTAGAATAGTCTTGGTCGCATAAAATCACTTTTATTTACAAGTGATGACCGGTTTAGATCTGATGTGGAACATCTGCATACCTGGTACATGGCTTTCCCTGCCTGTTTACCTTGGGATAGGAAGGACTGGACCAAGAGGGTATTAAACATAAATTTGTTGAACATACATCAATCAAATCAATTAAAACTCTAGGTTTTGCTCCACGATGTTTATAAGGACAGACAGAATACGGATCTCAAATACAGAATGATGAAAGTGTGTTTCACGTCTAATCACAAAACCAATGGTTTTACTTAAAACAATTATTAAAGGAAAACTGTTCAAAAGATTAACACTTGAGTGAGCAACTAGTGTTCCTAACATTTGCTCAAGGAAAACCACTGAAAACGTTAGCGGTCAAAAGTTATTCAAATTAGCAAAGCACATAGCAAGAACAAGACAAATATGTACTTGAGTAAACTCTGCTTGCAAGTAAACCATTCAGTGGCTAAGAAAATGCTCCGACATCGCCCAAACTTTCGGGACGTCTTACAGTCACCCCCCGTACCCAAGCTCCGCATGTCTTAAACATAAATACCAATGTATCACATATATGAATATTTACAGCCATTGCGGGACCCGTCCCGAAGTCCAGTTAGCTTTAAGTGACAACAAGAAATGAAAGCCCAAAGGTCGTCAAGTTTTCTTAAGCTGCAGACCGGAACAAAACAATTATTTTCGACCTACTTAAAGATGTCGAAGACATTTACAACGACAAGGCTTTTACTCCAAACACTACTGGACCCCACAATGACAGAATTAACAAAGCACTCGACATGCTAAAGGCATAACAGAATAATAACTATTTCAAAATGTAAGAACTCATTAAACACATCCAGGTTAAAGTTCGGCGCCACATGCACCCAAAAGGCGAGATCACGGCATTAGTAATTAACTTAAACCTGGGAAAGGAGCAGTTTCTTTCGCAAATTTAACAGCTGAAAACTGCACTACAGGCCAGAAACCGTTGTTAATTCTTGTCAGTTTTACAATCTCAAATGGCGACATGAGCGCTGGCCAGCCAAAAAGGCAACACAACAACACCGTTCGCTTCAAGGCTTAATGCGTCTGTTAACTACTTTGTACAAATCCACCTAAGGTGGCATCTGTGACAACCAAAGAGTTACAAAACTTAGGCTGTGGCACGAGCGAACAGAACTTAAGTAGCCACAAGCAACTCGCAATTAAGACCAAATCATATTTACGGAACCATTGCCAAAATATAATTGCCAGCAAGATATCACAAAACTTAAGGTAAACAGGAAACTCCTCCTGCGATAAGACAATTGGCCAGAATACACAATCCTCGTATCAACTTTTCCTCTTATAAAAAATGAAACTCTAAAACTAAGAGTCTGCAAATATGCACGTCAATGCCATTTCAAGTTAGGAAGGCTGCGCTGTGAATGCAATTCGACCGTTAATGTTGTTACTGTCAGAGTCTAGATAACACGAAACCAATAGTTTCAAAATCAGACTGAAGATAGGCCGTGGCAATAGTACTACAAACGACCACTGGCAAAAGAGTACACACACGCAATCAACGATACTGTGTCAGACGGCTTAACGCCGAATACGAACATTTACAAGGTAGAACGTTGCAGAAGTTGCTCATCCGGCGTAATGCAGAAAGGTGACGGCGGAGACGGAGAAGCTTGCAGAGGCACTACGTGCTCCCATTTGCTCGGAATTTTTTCTTTTTTTTTAAAAGGGGTGGAGCCTCTCCACGCCCACACCGGCATGATGGCCAACACAAAAGGTCTACTGCCATCTCTGCATAAGGGTTAGTATTCACTAAACCGAGATGTCGCAGGATGTGGGTACTGCGATGTTTCGTACGTCTGGTTAGGATTAACCATTAATACGCGCTCATGTGGAGATAGATTGGTCGAAATCTTACGAAGGGTAGCGGTTTGAAGGGCAGAGGTAAAAAAGTGCCAAGGCAAGAGCCAAGGGAAAAAAACCTCTGCGAAAGTTAGATCGGGCGGCAAGAGCAGTAGCGGTTGTCTTGCTGCCTGCGATAGGTTGTGCAAGGATAGGCTTTGTTAGTAGTGGGTATCATGCATGTCGATACCTTGACGTTGTGCGTTTGTGCTGCTCGGCGGCTGGCGCTGGGTGCTGGTACAGAGTCCTCGTTCAGCATCAGCAACCTGCAACAGTTAGGTTTGTTATCGATCTTGTGTCCGATAGGTCATATACCGGAGGCACAGTATGAGGGAATGTTGGCAGATTGTTTGTGCGTCTGTGGGCGAGCTCGTCGGTGTCCCTGCTGTGGCCTGTTGGTCGGCTCTGATAGCAGCTGGTAGTTGCCAGTCAGTGTTGCTGATATGCAGGGGCTTGCCGACGTTTGTCGCTGTTTGCATATGTTAGTTTACCATAGGTGGCTATGCCCTAGCTAGCAGTGTCTTTGGTCGCTTGTGTTTCCACCTGTGGTTGTGATCGTAGTTTCCCAGAGTGAGGATGAAAGGATTGTTCGAGTGTGTTCGTGTATAGTCGTGTGGCGTGTTTTTTGAATACTTCCTTGAGGGTATCAAGGCGGTATTCGTGGTGAAGATCCACGGTGCGTGTGTAGCGTGGAGCGTTGCTAATGATTCGTAGCACCTTGTTCTGTATGATCTGCAGGCGGCGCAGTCGTGTAGGAGCTGCATATCCCCAGACGGGAGCTGCGTACGTCATCAGAGGTCTAATCAGTGTCATGTATAGGGACCTCGACACCCATGCTCGGAATTAAACTGCGTTCCAAAAGGATGTCCCGCGGAAGAAGTCCGTAGACGAACGGCGGATGTCTTCCTGCTGACCCCCTTTTTTTTTCTTTATTGTATTTCAATTCCCCATCGGGGCGGGCTGGCAGCAGCATATCCGCTGCTCTTCAGCCGAAAGACATAGAACAAATGATAGAAGACAGTTAAAAATATACAAAGGAGAGAATATGGTGAACATAGATATAAAAAAAGGGTGAACATCATGGAAGGCAATAGACAAAAAAAGGGGCGACTGTAAAATGGAGATAAAAACCGTAAAAAAGTAGCGCACACAAAAAACCAAACACTGCAACAGTTAAAAGAACACAAAGCACAGTATGACCGGAGTATAAAAGTATCGACAGATGGCATAGCACATAACAAACACTGACAGCGGACCTCAAGGCAGCGAACAATTAAAATTACACCTCTTGACGCACAGGAGATACAGCACTAAACACAACACTGACGTGACACACTGATGATGATCAAAATGGAGGCTCTGCCAGGTGCAAGGAGATGAGGGAGACCGGAAGAAGGGAGGAAGGGGAAGAGAGGGGGGAGATGGGTGGGGGGCGCACTGAAAAGGGCCAGGGATGGAGGGATGTGGGAAGGAAAGAGTCAAGGATGGAGTGAAGGTTCTCAGGGGGGAGGAGGAAAATCCACTCTCGGAGAAGGAGGGGAGAGGAAAAAGGGGGCCCTGGGGTGGGGGGGGGGGAACAAAGCCAGGTTATAGTTGGAAGGAAGAGTAGATGTCACGGCGAAGTTCATCATCTGGGAGGGGGAGGCACTGGAAAGTGCCCTGATGAAGGAGATGCAGGGTGTGGAGGTGAAGAGAGGGAGGGATACAGCGATAGAGGTGCTGCAACGGGCGGGGGGTGGAGAGGAAGGAGGAAACCAGAGGGTGGTGGGATCAAGCCTGTGGACAATGTAAAGGATGCAGAGATGTTGGAGGAACAGGAGGAGGTGGGGGAAAGGGATCAGGTCATACAGGAGCTGTGTGGGGGAAGGAACGTGGATACACAAGGCAAGGCAGAGCACATGGCGTTCAAGGATTTGGAGGGCCTTGTAAAAGCGGGTGGGTGATGAGATCCAGGCAATGCTGGCATAAAAGAGGATAGGACAGATGAGGGATTTGTGGGTGTGGTGGATGGTGGAAGGATGCAATCCCCATGTCCAGCCAGACAGGAGTTTCAGAAGGCGGAGGCGGGAATGGGCTTTCTGCTGGATGGTCTGGAGATGAGGGGTCCAGGTGAGGTGTCGGTCGAGGGTGAGGCCAAGGTATCTCAGGGTTGGGGTGAGCTGGATGGGACGACCACAAAGGTTGAGGTAGAAATCATGGAGACAAAACGAGTGATGATTGCCTGGGTTTTGGAGGTGTTGAGACGGAGGAACCACTGGTTACACCAAGTGGTGAACTGGTTAAGGTGGGTTTGGAGGGTATGTTGCGACCGTTGATGGGTAGGATAGAGAGCAAGGAAGGCGGTGTCATCAGCATACTGGAGAAGATGGAGTGGTGTGGGTGGCTTGGGCATATCAGTCATATACAAGAGATAAAGGAGAGGGGAGAGGACAGAGCCCTGGGAGACGCCAGCAATGGGATAAAAGAGACAGGAGTTGGTGTTGTGGAGAGTAACGTAGGAAGGACGGTGCGAGAGGAAGGAGGCGACCAGACGGACAAAACTGATAGGCAGGGCGTAGGTTTGGAGTTTAAAGAGAAGACCAGGATGCCATACACGGTCATAGGCATTTTGGAGGTCAAGGGAAACAAAAATGGTGGGGCGACAGGAGTTGAGCTGGAGGGACAGAAGGTGAACGAAGTTAAGGAGTTGGTCTTCAGTGGAGAAGGAGGGTCGGAAGGCACACTGGGTAAGGGGGAGGAGGTGAAGTTGAGTAAGGTGCTGATGGATACAGTGGGAGAGGATGGATTCGAAGACTTTACTGAAGACGGAGGTGAGGCAGATGGGAGAATAGGAAGAGGTGGCAGAAGGGGGCTTGTTGGGTTTGAGGAATAAGAGGATGCGGGAGGTCTTCTACAGGGCAGGGTAGAAACCAGTAGAGAGGATGACGTTATAGAGATGGGCGAGGACAGTCAGGAAGCAATAGGGGCTTTCTCAAAGGTGGCGGTAGGTAACATAGTCGTGACCAGGGGCCATGTTGCTTTTGGACCGGAGGATAAGTTTAATGTCTTGGGCTGTGATGGGACTATGTCACCTACCGCCACCTTCGAGAAAGCCCCTATTGCTTCCTGACCGTCCTCGCCCATCTCTATAACGTCATCCTCTCTACTGGCTTCTACCCTGCCCTGTGGAAGACCTCCCACGTCCTCTTATTCCTCAAACCCAACAAACCCCCTTCTGCCACTTCTTCCTATTGTCCCATCTGCCTCACCTCCGTCTTCAGTAAAGTCTTCGAATCCATCCTCTCCCACTGTATCCATCAGCACCTTACTCAACATCACCTCCTCCCCCTTACCCAGTGTGCCTTCCGACACGTAATGTGTATCCACAGGATACATTGCATGTGGCCTGTAATTGAAGAAGTGTCATGATGATCTCTCCATTGGCAAAAGATTCCGGAATAGTCCCCCATTCGGATCTCTGGGAGGGGACTGCCAAGGTGGAGGTCACCATGAGAAAAAGATTGAATAATCAACGAAAGGATAACGTTCTACGAGCCTGGGCGTGGAATGTCAGAAGCTTGAACGTGGTAGGGAAATTAGAAAATCTGAAAAGGGAAATGCAAAGGCTCAATCTAGATATAGTAGGGGTCAGTGAAGTGAAGTGGAAGGAAGACAAAGATTTCTGGTCAGATGAGTATCGGGTAATATCAACAGCAGCAGAAAATGGTATAACAGGTGTAGGATTCGTTATGAATAGGAAGGTAGGGCAGAGGGTTTGTTACTGTGAACAGTTCAGTGACCGGGTTGTTCTAATCAGAATCGACAGCAGACCAACACCGACAACGATAGTTCAGGTATACATGCCAACGTCGCAAGCTGAAGATGAACAGATAGAGAAAGTGTATGAGGATATTGAAAGGATAATGCAGTATGTAAAGGGGGACGAAAATCTAATAGTCATGGGCGACTGGAATGCAGTTGTAGGGGAAGGAGTAGAAGAAAAGGTTACAGGAGAATATGGGCTAGGGACAAGGAATGAAAGAGGAGAAAGACTAATTGAGTTCTGTAACAAGTTTCAGCTAGTAATAGCGAATACCCTGTTCAAGGATCACAAGAGGAGGAGGTATACTTGGAAAAGGCCGGGAGATACGGGAAGATTTCAATTAGATTACATCATGGTCAGACAGAGATTCCGAAATCAGATACTGGATTGTAAGGCGTACCCAGGAGCAGATATAGACTCAGATCACAATATAGTAGTGATGAAGATTAGGCTGAAGTTCAAGACATTAGTCAGGAAGAATCAATACGCAAAGAAGTGGGATACGGAAGTACTAAGGAATGACGTGATACGTTTGAAGTTCTCTAACGCTATAGATACAGCAATAAGGAATAGCGCAGTAGGCAGTACAGTTGATGAGGAATGGACATCTCTAAAAACGGCCATCACAGAAGTTGGGAAGGAAAACATAGGTACAAAGAAGGTAGCTGCAAAGAAACCATGGGTAACAGAAGAAATACTTCAGTTGATTGATGAAACGAGGAAGTACAAACATGTTCAGGAATACAGAAATACAAGTCGTTGAGGAATGAAATAAACAGGAAGTGCAGAGAAGCTAAGACGAAATGGCTGCAGGAAATATGTGAAGACATCCAAAAAGATATGATTGTCGGAAGGACAGGCTCAGCATACAGGAAAGTCAAAACAACCTTTGGTGACATTAAAAGCAACGGTGGTAACATTAAGAGTGCAACTGGAATTCCACTGTTAAATGCAGAGGAGAGAACAGATAGGTGGAAAGAATACATTGAAAGCCTCTGTGGGGGTGAAGATTTGTCTGATGTGATAGAAGAAGAAACAGGAGTCGATTTAGAAGAGATAGGGGATCCAGTATTAGAATCGGAATTTAAAAGAGCTTTGGAGGACTTACGGTCAAATAAGGCAGAAGGGATAGATAACATTCCATCAGAATTTCTAAAATCATTGGGGGAAGTGGCAACAAAACGACTATTAACGTTGGTGTGTAGAATATATGAGTCTGGCGATATACCATCTGACTTTCGGAAAAGCATCATCCACACAATTCCGAAGACGGCAAGAGCCGACAAGTGTGAGAATTATCGCACAATCAGCTTAACAGCTCATGAATCGAAGCTGCTTACAAGAATAATATACAGAAGAATGGAGAAGAAAATGTAGAATGCGCTAGGAGACGATCAGTTTGGCCTTAGGAAAAGTAAAGGGACGAGAAAGGCAATTCTGACGTTACGAATAATAATGGAAGCAAGGCTAAAGAAAAATCAAGACACTTTCATAGGATTTGTCGACCTGGAAAAAGCGTTCGACAATATAAAATGGTGCAAGCTGTTCGAGATTCTGAAAAAAGTAGGGGTAAGCTATAGGGAGAGACGGGTCATATACAATACGTACAACAACCAAGAGGGAATAATAAGAGTGGACGATCAAGAAGGAAGTGCTCGTATTAAGAAGGGTGTAAGACAAGGCTGTAGCCTTTCGCCCCTACTCTTCAATCTGTACATCGAGGAAGCAATGATGGAAATAAAAGAATGGTTCAGGAGTGGAATTAAAATACAAGGTGAAAGGATATCAATGATACGATTCGCTGATGACATTGCTATCCTGAGTGAAAGTGAAGAAGAGCAGAGCGGGTGACTGGTGGCCATTCACCGCTCCCCCCACCCTCGGAACTCGCCCGCTCAATGCTCACCCCACCGTTCTCGACTCTAGCCAGAACGTTGAGCAAATCAACTCGGGTGTCACTCTGGTCTCTGTGGTCTTAGCTCATGCAGTAATACAGCTCGCAGCCTGACCTGCTTGACTCAGCGCTTCTGCATCGGAGTTCGTCCCTACTGGATATTGTGCTTCGTAGTAATATCGGTATGTCTATTACATAATTATGTTATGTGTACATCATTTGTTTTTATTTGATTTTTATTTGTTTAAACTGATCAGATTAGGTTGCTGACGACTTCTCTTACTATAGGATTTTTTATTATGGACACTGGAATTTACGCTTTAATTACGAGCGAACCGATAAACGTATCGAAAAATGTGATACACCAATATTTTCCTTGTTTTATTCTGCGTAAGGCTATATGCAGCACTTTGGTCTTACAGTCAAATTTATATAGTTTTTCCTATAACATATACTCATTGTGTATGTTGACTGTGCATACTAAAATATATTACAGTTTTTGTATGTTACTTTTTATGAAATTAAAGTTTGTTTACATAATATGAATCAGTCTTATTTTCAAAATTTTGCTACCTGATAAAAATACTTAGAATTTTATTGTAATATTTTTGTTTTTTTCACCAAGTGAAATGTATAACTTTTCTATCTCAAAGTGACTCAGGATGTAATATAAACCTATCAGTGATTTTTCCTTCGTTGTGGACTTCATGAATAAAAATGCAACCATTTGATTAAGTTTCATTATTACTTCATTTCACACTATCACTATTTAGATGTGGAGGTTTGTTTTCTGGGGTACTCAAACGTGTCGTTATCAGCATGCTATTTGAGCTTTGTAGCCATTATCATGTGCAAAGGTGAAATATTTATTACATATCTGACATGTCTGAATGATTTTTGTCACAAAATTACAATCATTCAGACATGTCAGATAAATCAAAAACTTTGTCATGTCATGGAAATTTCAATAAACAATACAAAATTCTTACTCATAATCTGTGCTACTTCAAAATAGGGTCAAATAAGATCAAAATACAGGTATAGTACTGGAATAAACCAAGTTTAAAGGGCAATGTGCCTTCCATTTATTTTCTATTGTGAATGAGTGGTGAGTCGTGAAAAAGAGCTAGTTCATTTCTCTGAAAAGAACAGTTTTGCCCATCTCTAATTGTGACTCCACCCTGCGCACAAGGACCAGGTGCGTCAGTGCGGTGGAGGATATAGGGAGAGGTGCGGATAGAATGGTGGGGCTGGGGAAAGGTTTCGTTCAAGAGGAAGGTGTCGACCTGGTGGTGGGAGAGGGTGTGCATGAGGAGGTATTTGTTGGAGTGGGAGGAGCGAAAGTTCTGGAAGAGGATACGATACTCGTGCCGTGCCATGGTGGGAAGAGGGAGGGAGGGAAGGAAAGAGGCTTAAACTACGGTGTCAAGGTGGGTGTGGGAGTAAGTGGCAAAGGTGTTCAGGTGGAAAACGGAGCAAGTGGCAAGGGAGATTTGTTGAAAGGTGTGGGGGCGCTGAAAAGGGTGAATGTTTTGGAGTACAACGGTAAGGAACTGGATGATGTCCTCAGCCGTGGGAGGTGGACAGAGGGAATTGTTGGGATGGACAGGGTGATCGATGGGACGAACTGGGACTGTAAGCTCAGGGGTGGCTGGAGGGGGTTTAGCTTTACGCTTGTGGGATGAGGGCCATTGCAGGTGTCACAGGAAGGAGGAGCAGCGAGGTTGGGGCAGTTGTTAAGAAAGTGGGAGGCCTTACAATGGGGACAGGTGGAGGGGTTTTTGCAGTTGGGAGTCAGGTGGTCATTGTACATCAGGCACCGATGGCAGTGGTAGGATTGGGGAGGGGATTTGGAGGATTCGACAGGGTGGCGACGGTGGTATATCAGGGCACCCTGGGTGAGGAGATGGTCAATGGAGGGGGCGGACTCAGAGAATACCCACATGAGGTAGGTGGGACCAGAGGCATTGTGGATACGGCGGGCTGAGCGGATTTCCAGGTCTGGGTGGGAGTTTAGATCCACCAACACTTCATCTTCTGTGATCACCGGGCTGAGCTTGGTCATCACAGCAGTGTAGGCGTAGGCGGGGGGGGGGGGCGATGGGGAGGCTGGGGCTGAAGAGGAGTGGAAGAGGAAAGGAAGGGTGTCAGAGATGCATGGGGGCCAAACATAACTTGTGGGAGTTTACGGAGGAGCTCCGTTGAAAGGAGGGGGACGGGGACTTGATAAGGACCAAGTCCCTGCGAGGAATGAGTTGGGAGATGGGAGCACCAGGTAAGTACTTTTGTATCTCCACGGTTAGGGTACGAGCATCGAGGAACTTAGGATCGGGAGTTGACAGGAGAAAGGTGTGGAGGGTGGGGACTGGGGAATGGGTGGCTGGAGGAGGGGTGGTGTCCGTGGAGACGACAGGAGGGGGGAGGTGATGTTGACTTTTTGTGGGAAGTGGCGAGAGCAGAATCGGTAATGACGCGCTTTTGCGTTTTTTTGGAGACTGGAGGCTGAGAGGAGGGGAGAGGGATGGGGAGGAGAGGGAGGTGGCGGGTGCCAGATTCCTGTGGCGTAGTGGCGTAGTGGAGGTGCCAGGAGAAGCAGCCAGTTTAGTGGTGGCGATGGTGGCTCGGCGTGACGTGATGCGTGCGGGAGATGCAGATGACGAAGTGATTGGGGGGGGGGGGTGAGAGAGGAGAAGCCGACCACCTGAGGGGTGGCAACAGAGGCGGCAACATAGGTGTATGTGAGGGCGGGGGTAGAAGTGGGAGCTGTTGAGGGTGTGGAGGCTGGAGGAAGGGTGTAGAGGTGGGGGTATACAGCAGGGGAGAAGATAGGGGGATGGGTAAGTGGGGGAAGGTGAGGTGAGGTGTAAGGCCAGGGGCGGCACTCCAGGAAGTGACTGTGGAAGAGGGGGAGGGGGAAGTGTAGAAGACAGCAGGCGGCGACGGCGATGGACGGCGACGAACAGACAGACCAGCAGGCAGCAGCGGCGGCGGCGGTGGCGATGGCGACGAATGGACGGACAGCAGGCAGCAGCGACGACGATGGACGACGAGCAGGCAGGCGGACGGACGAACAGCTACAGCAGTGAGCGGCATGCAGACAGACAGACAGATAGCAACAGCAACAATCTTCGAAGACGGAGATTCCACCCTGAGAGTAGCCCAGGCTTTGCAATCTGACTTTATCGAAGGAGGGGATCCAACCCTCTAGATCCGGGGGGTCCCAACTCAATCCGTTTATGGTTCAAATGGCTCTGAGCGCTATGGGAATTAACTTCTGAGGTCATCAGTCCCTTAGAACTTAGAACTACTTAAACCTAACTAACGTAAGGACAAGACACACATCCATGCCCGAGGCAGGATTCGAACCTGGGACCGTAGCGGTCACGCGATTCCAGACTGTGTCACCTAGAACCGCTCGGCCACTCCGGCCAGCTGCGTATAATCATAAATTACATCAAAATAATATCAGGTAACATCTTTGTGTACTCTCACTGCGGGACTGTGTGTACACTGAAGAGAGGCCGCAGGACGCCGTTGGTTGCTTGGCAACTCGGACGACGTACGTTAGCGATCAAACATGCCGCTGCCGTACTACATTCAGTTCGGCCTCGTATGGTCGTCATATTTGTGCTTGTTGTGTCATTTAGCGCCGCCGCGCAGTGGAGCTAAAATACACAGGTGCGTAAAATAAAATACACTACTGGCCATTAAAATTGATACACCATGAAGACGACGTGTTACATACACGAAATTTAACCGACAGCAAGAAGATGCTGTGATATGCAAATGATTAAGTTTTCAGAGCATTCACACAAGGTTGGCGCAGGTGGCGACACCTACAACGTGCTGACATGAGGAAAGTTTCCAACCGAATTCTCATACACAAACAGCAGTGGACCGGCGTTGTCTAGTGAAACGTTGTTGTGATACCTCGTGTAAGGAGGAGAAATGCGTCCACCACGTTTCCGACTTTGATGAAGGTCGGATTGTAGCCTATCGCGATAACGGTTTATCGTATCGCGACATTGCTGCTCGCGTTGGTCGAGATCCAGTGACTGTTAGCAGAATATGGAATCGGTGGGTTCAGGAGGTTAATACAGAACGCCGTGCTGGATCCCAAAGTCCTCGTATCACTGGCAGTTGAGATGACAGCCATCTTAGCCGCATGGCTGTAACGGATCGTGTAGGCACGTCTCGATCCCTGAGTCAACAGATAGGGACGTTTGCAAGACAACAACGATCTGCACGAACAGTTCGACGACGTTTGCAGCAGCATAGACTATCAGCTCGGAGACCATGGCTGCGGTTACCCTTGACGCTGCATCTCAGACAGGAGCGCCTGTGATGGTGTACTCAACGACGAACCTGGGTGCACGACTGGCAAAACTTCATTTTTTCGGATGAATCCAGGTTCTGTTTACAGCATCATGATGGTCACATCTGTGTTTGGCGACATCGCGGTTAACGCACATTGGAAGCGTGTATTCGTCATCGCCATATTGGCGTATCACCTGGCGTGATGGTATGGGGTGCCATTGATTACACGTCTCGGTCACGTCTTGTTCGCATTGGCGGCACTTTGAACAGTGGACGTTACATTTAAGATGTGTTACGACCCGTGGCTCTACCTATCATTCGATCACTGCGAAACCCGACATTTCAGCAGGATAATGCACGACCGCATGTTGCAGGTCCTGTACGAGCCTTTCTGGATACAGAAAATGTTCGACTGCTGCCCTGGCCAGCACATTCTCCAGATCTCTGACCAACTGAAAACGTCTGGTGAATGGTGGCCGGGCAACTGGCTCGTCACAATACGCCAGTCACTACTCTTGATGAACTGTGGTATCGTGTTGAAGCTGCATGGGCAGCTGTACCTGTACACGCCATCCAAGCTCTGTTTGACTCAATGCCCAGGCGTATGAAGGCCGTTATTACGGCCAGAGATGGTTGTTCTGGGTACTGATTTCACAGGATCTATGCACCCAATTTGCGTGAAAATGTAATCACATGTCAGTTCTAGTATTATATATTTGTCCAATGAGTACCCGTTTATCATCTGCATTTCTTCTTGGTGTAGTAATTTTAATGGCCAGTAGTGTATATTTCGTAAAATACTTGGTCCTCAATGTGAAGTAAAATATGTAAGGACCATGCAAACTTTTACAGCAAATCCTCAAACGGACAGAAAGAATATCTGTCTTTGAATCCTATTTGTTCGTTGAGTAATACTGACCGATCTTTTTTGTGATGTACGAAAATTTCAGTTTCTTTTAGCGTATACTTTTGGAGGCATTATATAAAATTTTGGGACACTCTTGATTCCATCCGTAAGAGTTTTTATTCTTTACTGTGTGCTGTCCGAATAACTATTTGCTGCTAGCTGTACTTAATCTCTGTTCAGGAAATCTGATGCGGAAGTTACGTCCTGTTTGTTCGATATATTGTTTGTCACACGTATCGCATACTTGTTTTTTATTGTGCAGTTTACTTTATTCGGTAAAGTATTGTCAATAGTGAAGACCTCAGTGAGAGAAGTGATTTTGAATAATTTACTTACTTTGCTTGATACGTTGCCCCTATAGAATACACTTATAGTGTATATTTCTTCTCTTTATGTTCGGCATTAACATATGTTTTGAGTAATTTTGTAAATAATGAATCTACTGTTTTAATTTTAAAACTATTGGTTTTCGCTGTGGTAGGTTTCGAACAGGCCTCGGTACGGACAGTCCGACGTGTCATCCTCAGACGGTGGGCCTCACTGGACGCCGATGCGGAGGGCTATTTTCTCAGCACACCGTTCTCCTTGGCGTTCTCAGTTTTCGTGACCGGAGCCGCTACTTCTCAATCAAGTGCCTCATTAATTGGCTTGAGTGCACTCCACCTGCCAACAGATCTCTACAGATCCGAACGGTCACCCATCGAAGGACTAGCCAGACCCAACATCTCTTAGATTTTTGGACAACATGGTTGTGGAGATGAAGCAGCGATTAGTATGATTAATCAATTATTCACAAACAGTCTTAACCGCATTTATTATTATTATACCGCTCACCGGTTCAACCCCACGTAGGGGTCATCTTCTGAGCGTTTACACCATTGGTCGTCCGCAGCTCGTGGTCGTGCGGTAGCGTTCTCGCTTCCCACGCTCGGGTTGCCGGGTTCGATTCCCGGCGGGGTCAGGGATTTTCTCTGCCACGTGATGACTGTGTGTTGTGTGATGTCCTTAGGTTAGTTAGGTTTAAGTAGTTCTAATTTCTAGGGGACTGATGACCATAGATGTTAAGTCCCATAGTACTCAGAGCCATTTGAACCATTTTGAACACCAGCAGTCGACCAGTGGTGTAAACGCCCAGAAGATGACACCTACGTCGGGTTGAAACCGGTTGGCGGTGTAATAATAATAAATTCGGTTAAGACTGTTTTTGAATAATTGACCGACAGCTCTTAACTTTGGTGACCGGACGGGAACAATTGTTGTCACTGAGGAAAGACCGTTGGTACGTATTATTAAGGAGTCTATATTATAGGTAATGCTGGACCATGGTTACATGTGTTTTCTACAATGTACAAAACGGCACGCAGTATTAGCGCTCGGCACTGAATTACGAATTGCAACAAATGTAAATATGAGGGACAATTGAATGCAGTGGGGAACAGGGAGGTTTGACGCAATCGATAAGCCATCCGCGTCACTAAGCAGCCAACGGCGTCCTGGAGCCTAACTTCAGCGTACGTTAAGCCCTGCAGAGGGCGTTCCACCAACTGATACCATTGGCTGATCAATTATACTTCTCTGTATTATACAAACGTCAATAAAAATTTTGCATCACTTCGGTTCCGAAAGTTCCGGAACCTGACAGAAAATTGGAATACAGATCAACATAAACACCATTTCCGCCCTTTTTATTGCTCATGAAAACCACACATTGCATGTTGTACCACCATACAGCGAAACCCTCAGAGGTGGTGGTCCAGGTTACTGTACACACCGGTACTTCTAATACCCAGTAGGACGTTCTCTTGCATTGATGCATGCCTGTATTCGTCGTGGATCACAAGTTCATAAAGACACTGTTGGTCCATATTGTCCCACTCCTCAACGGCGATTCGACATAGATCCCTCAGAGTGGTTGGTGGGTCACATCGTCCATAAACAGCCCTTTTCAGTCTACCCCAGACATGTTCAATAGGGTTCTTGTCTGGAGAATATGCTGGCCACTCTAGTCGAGCGATTTCGTTATCCTGAAGGAAGTCATTCACAAGATGTGCACGATGGGGGCGCGAATTGTCGTACATGAAGACGAATGCCTCGTCAATATGCTGTCGATATGGTTGTACTATCGGTCGGAGGTTGGCATTCATGTATCGTACAGCCGTTACGGCACCTTCCATATCCACCAGCGGCGAACGTCGGCCACCACAAAATAGCAGGGAACCTCCATCTTGCTGAACTCGCTGGACAGTGTGTCTAAGGCGTTCAGCCTGACCGGGATGCCTCCAAACGCGTCTCCGACGATTGGCCGGTTGTAGGCATATGCGACACTCATCGGTGAAGAGTAATGATTGCAATCCTGATCGGTCCATTCGGGCGTGTTGTTTGACCCATCTGTACCGCGCTGCGTGGTGTCGTGATTGCAAAGATGGACCTCACCATGGACGTCGGGAATGAAGTTGCGCATTATGCAGCCTATTTCGTACAGCTTGAGTCGTAACACGACGTCCTGTTGCTGCTCGAAAAGCATTATTCAACATTGTGACGTCGCTGTCAGGGTTCTTCCGAGCCATAATCGGTAGGTAGCGGTCATCCACTGCAGGAGTAGCCCTTTGGCGGCCTGAGCGAGGCATGTCATCGACAATTCCTGTCTCTCTTTATCTCCTCCATGTCCGAACAACATCGCTTTTGTTCACTCCGAGACGTCTGGACCCTTCCCTTGTTGAAGGCCCTTCCGGCACAAACTACCGATGCGGACGCGAGAGTCTAGGCATGGAGGCATGGTTGAACAACAGACAACACGAGCCGTGTACCTCCTTCCTGGTGGAATGAATGGAACTGATGGCTGTCGGACCCCCTCCGTCTAGTAGGTGCTGCTCATGCATGGTTGTTTACATCTTTGGGCAGGTTTGGTGACATTTCTGAACAGTCAAAGGGACTATGTCTGTGATGCAGAATCAGCAGTCAACTTCTATCTTCAGGAGTTATGGGAACCGGAGTGATGCAAAACTTTTTTTTATGTGTGTGCTATGTGTAGCACGTACATTGTTATTTAGATGAAATCTCTACATATAAAAGGCAATGTCATGACTAACTGATTCTCATCATCGCCCAGTCCAAGCCGCTAAGAACAGAAAATTGAAATTTGGAGAATTTCACTGATTTCGGAAATTCAGCCCCTGTAGTGGTGAAACGGGGATGAAAAGGTGTTGTTTAAGAAAGGATTTTTCGAAATTCCAACCCTAATGGGAATGAAAAAGGTGATGAAGGGGTTTTTGAAACATTTAGCAATTAATGCAATTTTGAAGCTATACCTACGAAAATTGATATTTGGTTTCTTGGTCAGAAATCAAGAAATACATGTTTAAGCATTTTTTCGAATTTAACCTTATGGCCGTGAAACAGTGGGTGAAAGTGTTTTTGAAAATGTATCATTTTTTAAAGAACTGTTGAAGTATTTTTAAAGCTACATCTATGAACATTGGTATTGGACTTCTCGGTTACAAATAAAAAAAATAAGTGTTTCAGTCTTTTTGGAACTCGAGCCCCTAAAGCGATGAAATAAAGGATGAGTTTTTTTGTGGAACTATTTCATTATGGAAGCATTTTTAAAGCTAAATTTCTGAAAATTTAAATTGGCTTCTCAGTTAGAGGCAAAAAATACGTGTTTCACAGATTTTGGAAATTCAGTCCCTATGGTGGTAAAACGGGGGATGAATGTTTTTACGGAAATATTTCGTTGTGCACGCATTTTTGCAGCTAAATCTGTGGAAATTTGTATTTGGCTTCTCTGTTGGAAGAAAAACATACGCATATCACTGTTTTCGAAAATTCAAAGCCTATGGGGGTGAAGTATGGTCAGAATGATTAACAGACTCATTATCGCCCAGCCCCAAACCGCTAAGGGTAGAAACTTTAAGTTTGGAGAGGGTGTGGACATTGTAGACATTCAAAATATCCACGGGCGTGCTGCCGGTCTACAGTGTCCAACGGGCACAATATTTCGGCGATCATACATGTCGCCATCATCAGGTGAACTGACGGACTGAGCTCCTGTGAACGTGCCGGCATGGAGATCCGTACGCTATGGCTGCTCAGAGGGAACTGGGTTCGGTCGCGGCGGCGGCCGATTTAAATACCCTCCGCCCGCGGCGTGCTCCCTCCACTGTCCGCGCCCCGCGCCATGGTCGCGCGGTGGAACAGATTGCATTGCGACGGCGTCTGAGATGACGTCGGAGTGATGGCTCTGTCCGCCGTGGTCGTCACAACTATACGTTTGATCGATTTACTCTTGATTAACCCAATCGCTGGTTCCCAAGCCTTGCTAAGATTATAGCCACAGTCACGGTTTATGAGATCGTCATTGGTGCGAATTGCGATGGCCTCTCTAACAACGCTGTCCCACTATCTGGACGTCTGTACCAGAATCCTCGTGCGTTCATACTCCATAGCATGATTTTCCGACAAACAATGTTCAGCGACCGCCGACTTGCTCGGATACATCAGTCGAGTGTGCCTCTGGTGTTCACGGAAGCGATCCTCGACGGTACGCATCGTCTGACCAATATACGACTTGCCACATTGTCACGGAATCTGGTACAAGCCGGCCTTCCTCAAACCGAGGTCACCTTTGGCGCTCCCCACCAGTGCACGAGTTTTATTCAGAGGACAAAACACAGTTCCGACCCGGTGTGTCTTCAAAATGCGGGTGATTTTCCCCGAGAGTGCGCCTATATATGGAATAAATGCAGTGCCTACCTCCTCCCTCGTGATTTCATCCATCTCCACAGGTTGTGCTGTAGTGGTTGGGCGGAGCGCACGTTGAATCTGCCACTCTGAGTACCCATTTTTTCGAAATACAGTTTTGAGATGTTCCAATTCCTGGGGTAGACTCTCTGCGTCAGAGATAGCGCGCACCCTATGTACTAGAGGTTTAAATACCCCATTCCTCTGTGAAGGGTGGTGGCAACTGTCTGCGTGCAAATACAGATCAGTGTGCGTTGTCTTCCGATACACCCCATTACCTAGGGTGCCGTCAGCCCTTCTCTTGACCAAGACGTCAAGGAAAGGTAATTTACCCTCCGTTTCGGTCTCCATAGGGAATTTGATGTTGGGGTGTATGGAGTTTAGATGTGTAAGGAAGTCAAGGAGTTTATCCATACCATGTGGCCAGATGACGAACGTTTCGTCCACGTAACGGAAAAAGCAAGTAGGTTTCCATTCGGATGACGACAGGGCTTCCTCCTCGAAGTTCTCCATGTACAAATTCGCTACCACCGGTGAGAGTGGGCTACCCATGCGCGACTCCCTCCGTTTGTTTGTAGTATTATCTATTAAAAAGAAAATACGTGGAAGTCAAGACATGCCTAAAATGTTCAGTGGTCTTCTCGTCAAACTTCTGACTAATCAATTCTAGTGACTCTCGCAGGCGTACCCTGGTAAACAAGGAAACGACGACAAAGCTCACCATGATATCTGACTCACCCAACCTGAAGCTATCAAGGCGTTTAACAAAATCCACGGAATTACGGATGTGATGAGGGCATTTAACCACATAAGGACTTAATATTACCGTCAGGTATTTGGCCAACAAATATGTAGGTGCCCTGATGTTGCTGACAATGGGGCGTAATGGTACCCCCTCTTTGTGAACCTTCGGGAGTCATATAGTCTAGGCGGTAACGGACCTTGGGTAACAATTTCTTAGCGCCACCCTCCGGTAAATCTGCGTCCTTGAGAAGCAACCTCGTCTTGTTCTCCACCTTCTTTGTAGGGTCAACGCTGATCTTCCGGTAGGAATCGTCCTTTAACAGGCTCTGCATCTTATCAGTGTAGTCTTTATGGGAGACAAGGCGGTGAAATGGGGGATAAAAGGCTTTTTGAAAGTATGACGCTATGAAGGGATTTTGAAGCTAGAACTATGAAAATTGGTGTTTGGTTTCTTAGTCAGAAAATAAATAAACACGGATTTCAGCATTTTCGGAAATTCAATCACTAAGGGGGCAAAATAGAGGGTGACAGTTTCTTGAAAATAAATAATTACTGAAGAACTTCTAATTGATTTTAATGTTGCATCTATGAAAATTGATATTTGACTTATCGGTTAGAAATTAAAAAAAATGCATGTTTCAGTGTTTCTGGAAATTCAACCCCTAATGGAGTGCAATATGGGATGAAAATTTTTAAGGAAATATTTAGTTACATTAAAAAATTTTAAAGCTAAATTTATGAAGATTGGTGTTTCACTTCTCGGTTAGACATATCAAATATCTCTTAGGGGATGATTGTTGCTATGGAAATGTCTCCACAAGAACGCAAATGGCATGATTAACAGAATCTTTGGACTTCTGCTACCAGAATCGCTTTTTGGTCAGAAGTACATTAGAAAAAGAAAATGCTTATAGTGCCTTAATCAGATTGAAAACCTTAGAAGGTGTTGCAATTTGTGAACAACATAAAAATTCTATTAAATAAAAGCAGAAACATCTCTGCAGGCCATAAAGTCTACATGAGCGAAGTAGCGAGTGCTAATCTAGCGAATGTAATATGCAACACAGTACATAGGTCTATGTTCATGTTACGTGACATGTGTCACGTACGGCCTATCTTGCTTGCTAAACACCGATGTACGGTGACAGGGTGAAACGTCCCCTTAGAAAAATTAATGAATTACTGTGCTGATAAACCTCTTACGTTATTTGAATTTCAAACAGCTGAGCAGAAATGAACGCACTCAGACATTCCTCTCTTTACTTATTCTGATCAACACTAAACTGACACACTATATTTTTAGCGCAACGTAATCTGACTTTCAACAATCCCTACAAAGGAATGGCCCTGACTAACAATAACCTATATCTTTCATCAATCACTTACCTTACAAAAATCTTCGTTACTCGAACTACTGGAATAAAGCGAGCGCCAATACTGTCAGCTAAATAAAAGATTCTAACTACTGAAGGCACTAACTACTGATAGGCATAGTTAGCAAATGAAAGATTTTGATACAGAACAAACAATGTATTTACCTTAATAACGTTCAAAAGTCATCATATATATGTATCAGTTTATGATATCCAATCTTACAAATTTACTCTTTCTGATGGACACACGTCCAGATCGTCCGCTCTCAAAATTCTGCCATCTCTCTCCCCACATCCACCACTGCTGGCGGCTCACCACAGTGTGTGGTATCCACATTTCCTATTCCATGCCATCGTCTCCACACGTCGTCACTAGATAGAACATCACATATTTTTTTGACTTAGTTTTTGTTATATAATATTCTTTACTCTATCCTGTTGCACTCTAAATTACGGAGTATGGTCCGACGATCATCCGCAGCGCGTCGAGGCCTGTTGCTACCAAGGCTGTTCTATATTATGCTTTACTACCGTCTATGGTGATCTCTGCTACGTCCAATGTGTTTCAAAGCTTAACATGTATATGCATCTCCATCGCGTAGCTCACCTCTTTCCCCTCAGTAGCAAGGCCACCTTCATCCATGTCTAATGTTGGACTCTATTCGTTAACTTTACTTCATGAGTATCTGTGGAACCAAAATATTAAACCCCCTGCTTAACACTGCGTGGTCCACCTTTGTAACGCAATGCACTTGCGATTCTGCGTGGCATAGATTTAACCAGCCATTGGTAGGTATTTGCCTCCAGATGTATACACAGTTCACACAATTCCCATTAATTAACTGGCTGGTGGTTTGAAGGCACAGAGCTGGCGCAGTATTATAACAATCTGTCCTTTGTCGAAGTTGCTAATATCAATCCATTCCCTTATTTGCGGCTCTTATTGTCACTAGAATGCTTCCCTATTCATCTCTGCTTTTATACTCCCTTATCGTGTCCAGTTTGTGCAGTGCAACCAAGTGGCGTCCAGTCTTATGACCGGAAGCGGTCATGATGTTTTGGCTCAACAACGTGGTTACTGGTAATACGAGAGATGTTGTCTTTTCAAGCTGCACAGATACTCAGTTGGGGATATTCTGGTCATGGTACGGGCGAGTACAATTGATAACACTGCGGAGGTGTAGCTGAAAGTGTGTCCTGTTGGAATGAAACATCTGCAGCCGAAACAGCTGCATGATTTTCTCGATGCCCCATTCTCTGACCATTGTCCTCTCACTTGTTCCTATAGGTCTCTACCTGATACACTCTGATAATACTTGCTCTCGTGATCAACATCATTCTCGTAAAAGACCTGTGCCACCCCAAGACAGAAACTGAAATGGCAGGAAGCTGGGCTTTAGTGAAAAACGTAGTACTATAAACAATTTATTTAAAATATATACAAAACACAGAGTGTGGAAACAAATTTCACCTTTTATTTTGTAAAAAACCATGTTCATAATAAACAATTGGAAATATTAATCTTGATCAAAATTAAAGTAATTCCAACACTTCCAACCAAAGGAAATTATTAAAGTAACAATTAAGATCTTACGGTATGTAAGTAAATTCTGCAGCAAGTGATAGTGAAGTCTTTAACAACAGAAATCTTTAATGTTTAAGAATAGTCTATTTAAGAATAAATACAGATTTACAACTGTAATTTCCAGAACCCGCCGCCCATGTATGATGTGAGATCCAATGGCAATGTAGTCGCAACGAACCACCTTTGCCACAGCTTCCATGTAACCGATTGTAGTTTCAACCCTTTTACGAAATCATAAATCAGCTACTTGTAACATATCAAATATATATAAACACATAATGCAGTTAACACACAGAAACAATAAAGTAACCATTGCTAACATCTGCAGCCGAAAGTACTTAATACTTGACGACGTCTTTAAATTGTTACACAACGCCCACAGCTGAATGAGACACCAACTTCAAAGTATTTTGCTTGAAATAATTTTGCAAGGGCTTAAGAAATTTAAAGGCCAGAAACAACGAAATACTGACTAGTACTATAGCTTTAAAGCAACGGCACTCAGCCGTCACTGGGTCAGAATTGCACAGCAACTTTTGATAAATGCAACGCTTTCTTACGCATAAGACAGAGGAACATATAGTATTTAATATTACACTTTATTTTAAATGCAGCTTATATTGCGCTGTGCTGTCGGTCAGCTCTTAGCAAACCACCATACAACAGACCGGAAACCGGGCTAGTATAGATTTGTAACTCCAAAGAACAAACCGATAACTTCTTGAATGCACTTAATAAAGCACCTACTCACCATTTTAACACGGATGAAAACTGCCCTAAGTAACCTGGTCAAGTACCATAGTAGGAATCACAGCGAGACTGAATGCTAGGATGAATATACGTCCTCACTGCCGTGCTGTTTTCGCAACGGCTCCTCCCAAGGCACACCACTGTAGCGGTAAATCCTTCAGCACTGACCCTGGCTAGCGAACCCTCTCGAAGAATAATGTCTCTTGTTGGAAGACTGGACCGTGTTGCTTACTGTCAGCTATCAGCTGCATTCCGCGCTGTACTAGGTGTCTCCTGTACGAGATCAAACCTGAACAGCTGAATGTTCTTGCATTCACACCACTTGCTGACCAATGCACTACCACTTGTTGCCGCTCCAAGAGCACTGTCGCCACAGGTCACTATCCGCGCTTGCGAGCCTCTATATCCCCCATCTTCGGCCTGCCCCCTTGCGACAACCGCCGAAGTCCTCCTATCGATCGAGAGCAAATATCTCTCTTCTCGCCATGAACTCAATCGAAAAATCGTGCGCCGCCGCTGAGAATTTTTTCTTAGAGGTACAATTTTCCTCCACTGAATCCTCCTGTTCCACCTTTACCTAAATCTTTGGAGGCGAGACGTACTGTGAAAATGAGTAGGAGAAAGAATTGGCGCCCTGTCTTGTGGACCAGCTTCAGTTAAAGGCCCCTCTTGGTCCTAGTTGACAGTTTTGTTCTACTCTTGTCCCACATTTGTGCTAATGCTGTAACTGTTGTTACATTCACGGTTCGAATCTGTATGTCACTGCATTCCAGAGGTGTGGCTACGAGCGTGTGCGTCTTAATTAAGCCGCTAGCAGCAACAATGAGCTACACTTGAAAACGGCCTAAGGCCGAAATCTAAATTGTGGAATAAAACGTGTTGTACACTCAAAGGCGTATGTGTATGACATCCATGCGATCTGAACCAGCAAATAAATCTGAGATTACGCTTCCAAAACTATTAACCACCACGTTCCAGTGATATTCGACGAACTTACTAAGAGACCCGATCCGAAAAACAGAGCCGCCGTGGGAACAGCACACATCAGCAAACTATAACACAAAAATTTACGTGAAACTGAAATACTGCGTAAAAAAAGAATAATGTAATGCGGTGCAAAGTGACTGGATTGCTTGTTTAAACAGAGCTGCTGAATGAGGCAAAGAGTCATAACATGACCAGAGCTGATCGTGAACAGGCGAAGCCACGTTGTCCCAAAAGTAAAGGGAGTTTGTGGTCATTAGCTTTGCAATTTCATCAGCTGTCACAATCTGTGATGTGAATTTAATTGTCTAGATTTATAAAAGAATCTTTCTTTGTACAGCTTGGATGTAAACGAGTGACCAAAGTGAAGGAACTGCAACCGGCGTTCGTTGTTCGGCTGTCGTTTGGGTGACGTGACGTCTCTCTCTAGGTGTATGGTGCGATCTTGGTCTTCACCAGAGAATTTACAGAAGTGTAGTCAACGATTCGATCGCAACTAAATGCTTCTAAAAGCAACTACACTGACGGAAAAAATTCGCAACACCAAAAATATAATTTATGTAGAATAATGGAATCTCAGTAATATATTTGTTTAGGTAACATATTTAAGTGATTAATATTGCAAAACAGCTGGTTAATGTAAGCGCGAGGTAAGCCATTGGAAATCTGAAACACTGGTACATTAATAAACGATATAACCGCGAGAAAGCTGAATGCAAGTATACCAGTCTGCATGCGTTGTGTTGTACACATAGTTTGCGGGGTGGAGTTTTGTAGGTCCAGTGTGTCTAACACGCAGACAGGGTGGTTGCAGGTCCTTAGCTGGCCACCTTCATCTCACGGCCTTTCTTCAGAAAACACAACAGGCCTGCACCCAGCCCTCCAGAAACGGTTCAAATGGCTCTAAGCACTGTGGGACTTAACATCTGAGGTCATCAGTCCCCTAGACTTACAACTACTTAAACCTAACTAACCTAAAGACATCACTCACATCCATGCCCGAGGCAGGATTGGAACCTGCGACCGTAGCGGTAGCGCGGTTCCGGACTGAAGCGCCTAGAACCGCTCGGCCACAGCGGCCGGCCCCTGCCCTCCAATGAGCTCTCACTTGACACCACTGAACTCGCAAAATGGTTCAAATGGCTCTGAGCACTATGGGACTTAACATCTGAGGTCATCAGTCTCCTAGAACTTAGAACTACTTAAACCTAACTAACCTAAGGACATCACCCACATCCATTCCCGAGGCAGGATTCGAACCTGTGATCGTAGCAGCGACGCGGTTCCGGACTGAAGCGCCTAGAACCACTCGGCCACAGCGGCCGGCCCCTGCCCTCCAATGAGCTCTCACTTGACACCACTGAACTCGCAAAATGGTTCAAATGGCTCTGAGCACTATGGGACTTAACATCTGAGGTCATCAGTCTCCTAGAACTTAGAACTACTTAAACCTAACTAACCTAAGGACATCACCCACATCCATTCCCGAGGCAGGATTCGAACCTGTGATCGTAGCAGCGACGCGGTTCCGGACTGAAGCGCCTAGAAGCGCACGGCCATAGCGGCCGGCACTGAACTCGCAAATGGCGGTGATTTGAGATTAGTGGAATGCATGTTACAGGGCGTCTGGATCTGAGCTGTCCTATAAGTAACTGGTTTGCAGATCGTGTCACGTGGTTGTCCGGAGCCTGGTCTTCTTGTGACGATACATAATCGTGACCCTGACGGCAGTCATGTACAGTGTCTATATTCCTGCCAAGTCTTCTGCAATAACGCGGAAGAAACATGCAGCTTCATGTAGGCCTATTACACAACCTGATTCAAACTCACTGATGTACTGATAAAGGCGTCTTCGTCTCCTTAAAGGCATTCTTGAGTAACATCAACTCACCACGTCCAAACTCAAAGGAAGCTAATGCTCACGACCGTTACTTCGTGTATTTAAAGCAAACCTGATTTACTTCCTCGTAGTGGAGCTACTAGCGCGACTCGAGCGAAATTGCAACAGACATCATCTTTCAAATGTAGAAACAAGCGTACCAACATTCGTTTATATTGCACAACTCCTTGGTGCTGCTGTTTTTTTTCTTCAGTGTACATATACTGTACTCTTAGGATCGTGCCTAACCACACATTCTGAAATCGCGTCGTATTGGGAAAAAAACGGACAAATTTTAGTGACAAGAAAGAATACAAACGTCTTTGCTGGTCGTTTCACCCGCAAGAATTTCATGTTTAGTTTTTCATTCAGACTGAAATCATAAAATAGAAGAAACTCATTACTCAGAGAGGGAACTCATGCTTAAATAACATCTAACATTACAGAACATAATTCACTTATTATAACTTAGAATCCGCTAAAGGCTTCTACTACGTTTGTGTCATTGACTGAGAATTAGTGATAACTTACGGTACTATAAGTGACGTGTTTGTGATAAATCTTCAATGTGCCATTTCATTGAAACGGCATGTCATCATAACACGCAAGATATAATACGAAAACAACGAAATACAATTAAATCCAATATGGCGTCTCCACAGTAATGACCAAGGGATGTTGCGTGACTCGAACTGGATGCAGGTTGTAACTTCTTCATTTTAGTCACTCGTGATATATAAGTTACCTTCGCCTTTGCAACGTGAACGTGAAATTCCCCGGGTAATTCTATGATCTACACTATGTTAACATCCAGTCAGAATTCCTGTACAGTACTATCTCTTATACTGTATCTAATGAGTGGGATGAAATTCACTTTTTTCATCTCTGGCGTAGTAAATTGATTAGCGTATGCAAAAATTCGGACGATGAAATCCTTGTCAGGTGATAAAAAATTAGTTTTACTCTCGCTTAACATCATATCTGTAACTATTAGTATTGAATTTACAACAAAAGAGATCTTAATGTAAAGATTAAAACGTAAAGGGATAAGTATTCTCACGACATCTTAAGGATAGGAGGGCGGGGGAGAGGGACAGAGACAGGTAAATAATGGCTCTGAGCACTATGGGACTTAACAGCTGCGGTCATCAGTCCCCTAGAACTTAGAAATACTTAAACCTAACTAACCTAAGGACATCACACACATCCATGCCCGAGGCAGGATTCGAACCTGCGACCGTAGCAGTCGCGCGGTTCCGGACTACGCGCCTAGAACCGCGAGACCACCGCGGCCGGCGACAGGTAAATACGTTCCCTTGATTTATGTCACGACAATCGGGAGTGAGGAGCAATGAAAGCAGTCCAGAGATGCATGTGATCGTTATTTACAGCCTGTAATCCTAGTCACCATTCGATCACTGCCATTCCGCTGCTTCAACAAAACTATAGCTGCTCGCCGGTTTTTCTACTGTGATTTCGGATCCGATTTCGACGTTGAAGAGGGAAAAGTAAATATTTGCAGAAATAACCGGAAGAATCTACGAAATGACAATGTTTTGTTTGAGTGTCTGAAGTGAAAATCGGCGGAGGAAGCTTCGCTGCCTCGGAAGCCGCAATATAAACGCAATACGTCTGACGGCACCAGTGAGGAGTCTCCTGGGAAATTTACTTCACCTTTATCCAAAGCACTGCGACAAATCCGCTAAAATCTCGACTGACGGTGAAGTCAAACCACTGTATATCGAAGTTGCTGCCATCCGACCGCTAAAAAAGATGAAATGTGGCAGCGTGGAAGAAACTGCCAAACCTTTGTAGGTGCGCTTCAAATTCTGTAATTGCTGTCGACTCTTTTCATCTCACTGAGCAGGATCCTCTCCCATATCTAATATTCAGTACTTGTTTTTCTGCTTCAACTCGGTGGAAGGTAATGAATGCAGACATGTCAGAGTTTACACTGCTGTAGTTGTAAATGAATACGTACATCTTCCTAAATGCCAATTTTCTTTAGTTTGTCTTACACTAGAAACTTTTTTCGGACAGCAGCAACTAGTCACTCAAAACAGTAATATTTGTTTCTCTAAGCAACAAACCAATTTCATATCTTCGTACACTGGTGAGCCAAAACATTGATTGCTTAAAGCGTGTGAGTCCACATTTGGGATGCATTTCTCGTAAATTACGAATCAGTTGTTTGTGAGCTTCCCAAATGCGTATCATCGCGTTCAGATCAGGCAAATTTGATGGTCAAAACATCGTCAGTTCACGATCATACTCCTCCACGTATTGTAGCACGATAGTGGCCTTGTGGTTGGGACACTTATTCTGCTAGAAGGTGCCATACCCGTAGTGGCAAACGTCAAGCATCAAGGGTTGCAAGTTGTCGACAACAGTGTTTACGTAATTCACAGCCATCTACAGTTTCTATGGAGAGTCATACCGTAATACTTTCCTCACTGCCAGTGTCCGTGTTGCGGTGTACATTTGCTTGGATGATAGCATATCTGGACACGACCATCGACCTTGTGTAACAAGAAAGACTGTTCATCCCACCAGAAGACGTTTTTTCATTGAGCAGTGGTCTAACCTCGATGGTCTCGTGGACACTCCATTCGTAATTGATGATTTCGTTGAATAAATATGGGAACACACAGTGGTTGTCGGCTGCAGAGTCACATGTTCATAATATGCACTGAACGGTGTGCTTCGAAAGACTTGTGCCTGGGTCAGCATTGTTTACTCTGCCATCAGATCAGCCGAAAATCGTCGCCTTTCTTGTTTTAAAGAGCGGGCAAGTTTGCAAGCTCCACAGTTTGCGAAAAAACCGTGGACGTCCATTACCTTCACGTCTACTCGTTGTTTCACCGTTAGTGTATCGTTATAACCCCCGCATCTGAGTGGTTGTAATATGTCAGAAAGGCCGAGAGGTATGATTTGGCAGAGAGGGGTGACTTACGCGGAAAAGATGCTGTATTCGAAAAAGCAGTACCTAAACATGATGCTCCATTAGACTCATCTAGAATTGTCACAAAACGAAGGAAACGCCACAGATCTCATGGCACTAATTGAAAAAACTGAACACAACACATACATAGTAGTGAAACATTTACAAAACAAGCATAAACAGAAGATAATGAAACTGACAGTAAAAAAGCCACAAAAATACATTTACCATTTAAACATGAAACCACAAGAACACCAACACACATTCCAACCACTTTTAGTTAACCTAACAGAGACTACACGAAAAAGAAAAAATGCTGTAGGACAAAGGGTTGAAACACTGTACCAATAGCAAACAACTAATACATAGAAAATCTCATAGTGGAAACTCAACGCATCCTTACATGTGAAGAACAACAAAATAATTGTAATATAGACATAGGACTGACGAGAGAACTAGTAAAAAAAGAAATAAAAGGCATAATAAAGCAAACACAGCAGGCACACAATAAGAACAACCAAACAGAAGCAGCCACCGTGAAAAGGTTAAAACAAAAGTTAACAAACAACAACATATTAATAACAAGAGCAGACAAGGGAAATGCAACAGTACTCATGGACAAAGAGCAATACATCACAAAAACCAAGAAATACACAAATACCAACGCCATACAAAAACTGAAGTCAGATCCAAGTACACGATTCAAGGCAAACCTGAAACGAACACTGAAGAACACTGAACACACACTCACAGACAAACAGAAATATTACATAACACAGAAAAACCTACAAGCACCAACAATACGCAGTCAACCAAAGGCACATAAAGACGGAATGCCAATGAGAGCTGTTATCAACTTCAAGAAAGCCTCAACATGCCACATAGCCAAACACCTCCAAAAGTTAGTTACAAAACAATATAAAGTAGAAAACAATAGAACCGTGATAAACACAAGAAACCTAACAGAGCACATACAGAACGTACAGGTACCACACACAGCATCATTGATTTCATTCGACATAGAAAATGTGTACACCTCCATCCCTATCACAGAAACAATAGAAATCGTAGAACAAAATCTCTCATCCCACAGCAACCTCACCACAGAATGAATAAAAGAAATAACAAATATGCTCAGACTGACAACTGAACAAAACTACTTTCAGTTTGCGAATAAATGTCATCTACAAAGTGATGGACTGTCCATGGGATCCCCAATATCAGGAACATTAGCTAACATTTTCATCAGTCATCTAGAAAATGAGATATTTGAAAAGATAACTACTAATGAAAGTTTCAAAATTATATATTGGTACAGATATGTGGATGACATTGTCTGGTAGACGAGCCAAGTGAAAAATATAGGCAAACTCCACTTGGAAATCAACAAAGCTTATCAGAACATAAAATTCATACTTGAAGAAGAAAAAGATAATAAAAAAAATTTCTTGACATTGCAATAAAAAAGAAAACATACATTTAACATCTTTAGATAACCAACAGCCACAGAAAGAATAATACATTCCACGTCTAACCACCCTACAACCAGACACTTGCAGCACTAAGAGGTATGTTACATAGATTAAACAGAATCCGACTCAACGGGAGAAACTATGAAAAAGAAATGAGTACAATCAAACAAATAACTAGGAACAATGGATGTGACACCCATTTAGTACACAGGCTCCATCAAAACACAAAAAATAAATACAAAACAAACCCAACACTTCCAGAATACAAGAGAACTCACAAGTTATTAACTTACAAACACACTCAGCAAACATACAAAATGACAACACGACACAGAAAATGACCAGATGGTACACCATGACTTACACAAAGAAATTAGCATACAGAGTTGCAAACATCCTAAAGAGACAGGGATTCCAAATAGCATACAAGACTGGTCAAACTCTCCAATCACCCCTAAGCCAACCAACTACCAAGGGGGACAAATTCCAACAATCAGGAATATATAAACTTTAATGTCAAAGTTGTGATGCAGTATACGTAGGCATGACATGCAGGAATTTTAAAACACGATACAAAGAACGTATCAGAAGTTGGAAGTCCGAAACAAACCGTTCCACATTTGCAGGACATTTAAAACACCAGAACAACCATTCTACAAACATGGAACATGAAATGAAAATCATGAGAATAAGCAACCATGACAAACATCTGATACAAATGCAAGAAAACTTCCACATTCAGAAAGCCATCGCTGAAATCAAATATGTGATAAATGACAAACACACGTCAGCACAGGCTCTCTACTACATGTCATAAAAGAAATGATAAGATAAAAATCGTCCCTCTCACAACCAGAAAAAATTCTCCTCCCCCCCCACCTTCGTCTTCTGAACACCCACCCACCCGCTCACCCACCCACCCACCCACCCACACACACACACACACACACACATACAGCCCACAAAAAGTTAGATCACGCCAAAACACATACACACACACACACACACACACACACACACACACACACACACAGCCCACAAAAAATACAGACACTAACAGATTACAGATACTTCAATAATTACACTTGAAAGTTGGCAATAACATTCGATCTTTGACAATAACATTTGACAGTTGGCAACACAAACGAAAACATTGCATAAAAACAAGTGTTCAGTTTCTAGTGCTGTGAAATGTGAAAAAAACCGCAAACTGTCATTTATAAGAAGAGGAACAACACCAAAAATGCAACACGAGCGTAATATATAGAAAATCGTCCACGCATCCTATAAGTACAGTTCAAAATATTACTACATAATAGCAAAAACCAAACACCAGTACAGTTTATAACCTGAGCAAAATGTAAACTAAATACGAAAAATATGTACATATTCCAGGCTACTGAAGATGCCTTGCAGAAAATAAAGGGGAAACGTGTATGGTACGAAAATTGTGTTTCATTCTATAGTAGTCAGACGGTCCGTAAAGTAAAAATTATCAGTATACCGTAATATTACACGTAACTGAGGAAGACGGGACTACAAAAGTTGAAGATGCATAACCTACTGTTTCGTGAGCACTGCACAGAAACCATTACCAACCCTTTCGCGTGCACTGTCGGCTGGAGACTACCTACAGAGGCTGGACATCAACAGATTCATCCTATGGTGTCAGAGGCACGACCAGCATTTTTCACGAACAATATTGTCCATCGACGAAGCCGATTTCACGAAGGAGGATATAGTGAATTCGTATAATTGGTATTAGTAGGCATAAGAAAACCCCCACAGCACAGTGTCAATATCTGGTGTGATATTATCGATCGGCATCGCATAGGGCCACTTGTGCTATCACTAAGGCTGACAGCAGAGTGATATCTCAATTTCCTGGATGCTATGTTATCAGAATTGTTGGAAGTCATTATTTTGGCTTCTTGTATAAACATGTGGTACATGAATGATGGAACTCCAATTCACTTCAGTGGCACGGTGCGAAGTCCCTTCCAAAAGGATTGGTCGTAGAGATCATGTATCATTGCCAGCTAGATCGCCAGATCTTAATCCACTGGAAACCGAGCGAGGTGGTGCAGTGGTTAGCACACTGGACTCGCATTCGGGAGGACGACGGTTAAATCCCGCGTCCGGCCATCCTGATTTAGGTTTTCCGTGATTTCCCTAAATCGCTCCAGGCCAATGCCGGGGTGGTTTCTTAGAAAGGACATGGCCGACTTCCTTCCCTGTCCCTCCGTAATCCGATGAGACCGACGACCTCGCTGTCTGGTCTCCTCCCCCACAACAACCCAATCCCTTAATCCACTGGATTTACTTTTGGGTGTCCATCTGAAATCTGTGACTTATGAGGGAGATATTGTTGATGTCAAAACAATCTGCGATGCAGAATACAAAATGCCTGTGGTGTTACGCCAAGAGAAACGACATGATGGATCGTTTTCAGTAATCTTTTCTGCGATGAGGCGAACTTTGCCATAGACACACCATAGCCGTCATATCGGACAGTAATTATGAAACACTACAGCAGCTCCTTACCGTATGTTTCTATGTTGCTGGAGATTTGTACGGTTGCATTCTTTAGGCTTAATTGAGACAGTGCTGAGTAGTTGTTTTTGTATTCCGATTCTTTGTACCGGCCGCGATGGTCGTGCGGTTCTAGGCGCTGCAGTCCGGAACCGCGGGACTGCTACGGTCACAGGTTCGAATCCTGCCTCGGGCATGGATGTGTGTGATGTCCTTAGGTTAGTTAGGTTTAAGTAGTTCTAAGTTCTAGGAGACTGATGACCTCAGAAGTTAAGTCCCATAGTGCTCAGAGCCATTTGAACCATTTCAATTCTTTGTGCTTGTTTCTTAAGACTAAATCCAGGAGACAAAAAACAAGCAATAAAACATGCATACACATTAACAGCCCCTTCTCAATTTCCTTTCCCTATGCCAACTAACCACAATATAAAATATCTGCGTCGCAGGCCTCGCCTTCCAATCGGCTGCGTCGGCTACCTACAACACTCGCGTGTTGTGCGATATTGCTGACCTTTCCCCTCGGCATACGTCGGCACGCAGGAGCACCTAAAAGACCGCTTCACATTTGTTGATTTTATAGCATTCAGCTGTACTGCCACTTAGTGACATAGGAACACGGGGAAAACGAATATACGTTTGCAGCTCAATGTGTGACACTTCGTACGAAAAATTTTTCCTTATTTACGACTCAACCGGAATTCGGAATATCAACCCCCTGTTGCATAATCTGGTTGTGACAGTTGCACGAAACACACACACACAACGCAACTCACGAAAAGTCGGCAGACCGTAAGCAAAAAAATGGCACGTAATGACTTACAACAAAACCACTGACAGGGTGGGTAGTTTGGTAAAGAAACAAGGGCACAGCATAGCATACAGAATCAACAACACAATATAGAACAGACCTATTGGACAAATACAAACAGTCTGGTATATGCCAACTAATCTGCAACTGCTGTCAATGTGTGTATGTGTGTCAAACATGCAGGAATTTTAGAACCAGACCCTTGAAAAGTAGTAGCTTACACTCAACATTTGCAGATCACCTTATAGCAAAGACTCACTAACCAACGAACCTATAATCTGATTTACAAATTCTTAAAATTGGTAAGAGCCTATACCAAAAATTAACAATAAAAGAAAATTCATCATCATCGCCTCAGCCTTTTCCCACGTCATCTAGGGTCGGCGTTGCTTTGCTGGATCCTCTCTGCCCCAAGAAGAGAAAGTACTAACGAAATCACATCATTGTGCAATAAAACCCTCTTTGCCACAAAAGAAGAACTATGTAAATAACCCCCACCCCAAAACTGCATATTATCACCCTCTAAAATTAAATTTCTCTCTCTTATACACCACACCAAGCACTCTAGTTGCTTGTCAATAACTTCCTCAAATCCTCCCTCCTCCCCCCCCCCTCTCTCTCTCTGTCTATCTCGGACACAAACACACACGTGAGTTAAACATAACACGCCTCAAGGACACTTCAGATTCGCGGCACCACATCCTAAACAAACACGCCACGAAACAAATGAACATCACAGACCCCTAACAATACGTAATGGCGAGGAAACTGTGCTTGGCGAACATATGTCAGAAAATGCATGTGTAACGACAATAGCGAAAGAAATGAACGTGCTAACTCGATACAAACATGAGAAAAAAACTCGACAACATCAAAGCTAAACAACACGCTAAATAACCTATATTTAGCGTATCTCAGTCGGTAATGCCGTATACAGACAAATAAAAGAAACATTTTGCTGTTTTCAGATAACAAGCTGTAGATTGTGTAGTAGATTTAAAGCTACTAACATTAACAACCGATAGCTTCATGTGAGTTATGTAACAAATTTACATCTACATCTACGTGGATACTCTGCAAATCACATTTAAGTGCCTGGCAGTCATCGAACCACCTTCACAATTCTCCATTATTCCAATCTCACGGAGAAAACGAACATCTATATCTTTCCGTACGTGCTCTGATTTCCCTTATTTTATCGTGGTGATCGTTTCTTTCTATGTAGTTCGGTATCAACAAAATATTTTCGCATTCGGAGGAGAAAGTTGGTGATTGGAATTTCGTGAGAGGATTCCGTCGCAACGAAAAACGCCTTTATTTTAATGATGTCCAGCCCAACTCCTGTATCATTTCATTGACACTCTCTCCCATATTTCGCGATAAAACAAAACGTGCTTCCCTTCTTTGAAGTTTCTCGATTTACTCCGACAGCCCTATCTGGTAAGGATCCTACACGGCGCAGCAGTTTTCTAAAAGAGGACTGACGCGTGGTGTAGGCAGTATCTTTAGTAGAGCTGTTACATTTTCTAAGTGTCCTGCCAACAAACCGCAGTCTTTGATTAACCTTCCCCACAACATTTTGTATGTGTTCCTTCCAATTTAAGTTGTTCGTAATTGCAATTCCTACGTACTTATTTGAATTTACGGCCTTTAGATTTGACTGATTTATCGTGTAACCGAAGTTTAACGAATTACTTTTAGCACTCATGTGGATGACGTCGCACTTTTCGTTATTTAGGGTCAACTGCCAATTTTCGCATCATTCAGATATCTTTTCTAAACCGTTTTGAAGTTTGTATTGATCTTCTGATGAGTTTACTAGTCTATAAACCACAGCGTCATCTGCAAATAACCTAAGACGGCTGCTCAGATTGTCTCCCAAATCATTCATATAGATTAGGCACAGCAAAGGCCTATAACACTACCTTGGGGAACGACAGAAATTACTTCCGTTTCACTCAATGACTTTCCGTCATTTACTACGAACTGTGACCTCTCTGACAGGAAAACACATAACTGAGACGATATTCCATAAGCACGCAATTTCGGTAGAAGCCGCTTGTGTGGTACAGTGTCAAAAGTCTTCCGGAAATCCAGAAATACGGAAGCGATCTCAAATCCCTTGTCAATAGCACTCAACACATTATGCGAATAAAGCGCTAGTTATGTTTCACAAGAACGATGTTTTCTGAACTCAAGTTGACTGTGTGTCAATAGACCGTTTTCTTCGAGGTAATTCATAATGTTCGAACACAATATATGGTCCAAAATTCTACTGCGTATGACGTTAACCATATGGACCTGTAATTTAGTGGATTACTTCTACTACCTTTCTATAATATTGGTACGACCTGTGCAACTTTTCCTCGTCTTTGGTTGCGGATCTGTCGTCGAACGAATGGTTGTATATAATTGTTAAGTATGGCGCTAATGCATCAGCAGACTCTGAAAGGTGCCTAATAGGTATACAGTGTGGTCCAGAAGACTTGATTTTATTGAGTGATTTAAGTTGCTGCACCACTCCGAGGATATTTACTTCTATCTTACTCATGTTGGCAGCTGTTCTTGTTTCGAATTCTGGAATATTTACCTCGTGTTATCTTGTGAAGTCATTTCGGCAGGCTGTGTTTAGTAACTCTGCTTTGGTAGCACTGTCTTCTTTAGTATCTCCATTGCTATCGCACAGAGAAGGCATTGACTTTTTTAAAACAGATAGGGCCCCTCCACGCCCGCACCAACGTGGTGACCAAACCAAAAGTTCTACTGTCACCTCCGTAAACATGTTAGTTATCTAGTAAGTGGATCACAGGATGCTGGGCTGTGATGTTATCCGTGCGTCTGGGTAAGACTACGCATTAACACGGTCCACCAGGTGATAGATAGTGGACGAAACGCGAGTGAGGGTAGCGATTTGAAGAGCAGAGGGAAAAAAGTGCCATGGCTCGTGCCGTGGGAAAAAAACCTCTGCGACAGTGGGATGGGTAGTAAGAGCAGTAGTGGCTTACTAGCTGCGATAGTTCATGCAAGGTTGGATTTAGTAGTATGGGTATCATGCATCATTACCGTGGCAAGTGATGGTGATGTATCCCAGTTGCTGCAGCCGCTACATTCCTGGAACAATCAAGATCGTTGTACAGTAGTGGGAGATCGGCCATAGATCATCTCACTGTGTGGGGGATGTGTGGAGCTTGTCTGCATGCAGTGTACGGTACGGCTTCCCTGCGTGGTGCCAGTTATTCGCCAGTGTATTCCAGCTGGATATCCAGTAATGGCGTCTGATTAACAGGGGCTCGCCTGTACCGTTATGTTTGCTAAGGCATTGACTGTTTCTTGCCACTAACATACTTCACATACGACCAGAATCACTCTGGATTTTCTGCCAGGTTTCGAGATAACGTTTCGTTGTGGAAACTGTTATAGGCATCTCGCATTGAAGTACGCGCTAAATTTTGACCTTCTGTGAAAGATCGCCAGTCTTGGGGATTTTGCGTCTGTTTAAATTTGGCATATTTGTTTCGTTGTTTCTGCAACAGTGCTCTGACCAATTTTGTGTACCAAGGAGGATCGGCTCTATCGTTTGTTAATTTATTTGGTATAAATCTCTCAACTGCTGCCAATAATATTTCTTTGAATTCAAGCCACATCTGGTCTAGACTTATATTATTAGTTTGTAACGATTGGAGATTGTCTCTCAGTAAGGCGTCAAGTGAATTTTTATCTGCCTTTTTGAATAGGTATATTTTTCGTTTATTTTTGAGGATTTGGGGTTACAATATTTAATTCAGCTATGACAACCCAGTGTATACGTTTTGATGCTCGTTATTAACACAGGTATATTTGTTGCTAAGAGGTCAAGTGTGATTTCACAACCCTTTACTATTCGCTTTGGCTCAAGAACTAACTGTTCGAATTAATTTTCAGAGAATGCGTTTAGCATAATTTCGGATGATGTTTTATACTTGCCTTCGGAATTAAATATGTATTTTCGGCACCATATCGAGGGTAAATTAAAGTCACCAGCAACTATAATGGTATGAGTCGGGTAGGTGTTTGAAATCAAACTCAAGTTTTCTTTGAACCTTTCAGCAACTGTATCATCTGAATTGGGAGGTCGGTAAAAGAATCCAATTATTATTTTATTCCGGCTGCCACCAATGACCTCTCCCCATAGTAAATCACAGGAACTATCTACTTCAATTTCGCGACAATTTACTATAAAAATATACTATAAAACTTTAACCCTTAGATAAATATTAAATGAACATCGTATGCTTCAACTCAGTGATACATATCCCACCTCTAATATAATATAGTTGACAGTAATTCCTAATTTTTCAAATGTAAATATTTTGTATCGAGATTTTCTTGAGGATCACATCTAATTACGGTTTTGCAGAAAGAAAATTAACAAATAATCCCACTAAATATAGCCCTAAACGCGCTGGAACATGTCTGGGTGAAAACAGGATTAGAAGACGGTGTCTTACGTGAGGAGGAAATCCTCTCCTTGTAATATATTATCACATAATAACTATTCCGTTCACAGCTTTAAGCGCACGGATGGTGTGTACATGTGTGCGTGTATGTGTGTGTGTTTAATGTGCGTCGAATGAGCGGCATGGGGCAGATGTTGATGTACTTAGAATATGTGGATAGGGAGTCGGATAAACCGCTTGAGGCCAGTGCGGATGTTGGCGAAGCTGCTCCGACAATCATGTTGGAGAGATGCCTATTCTAAGTTTGTTAAATTTTATACTCGCGATGCTGACGAAGACCGCAGCGCAGTTGATAGAAACTAGGCAGGAAAAGTGCTACCAGACCGGTACTAACAGGAGAAATTAATTTGAGTAGTGATAGGATCTGAGCGAAATTGGCGAAAGCGAGGCAAGAAAACTAGTCTCAGTTTTGTTAGAAAAAAATCTGAATCAAGGCAGTACAGCCACAAGACCAATCACCAATCAGCAAAACTGGGGAGTGTTTGGGGGACAGAAACTGGAAAAATACGGTCAGAAATACCCAATAACGAGGGTGAAGTGCAAGATCACTGCGGTTGAGGAGGATCTCAACTAGAAGAAGGCGGACATCACCACTTTCATTGGCAGTGACAGTGAACCACATGCTTGCAGCGGGAATTGAAACACCTACAGGGTAACGTATGAAAAAAATATTGTCCGCCAATTTATGTTTAGTTTTTAAGTTCTGTTTTGTCTATTGTTAGTATTACGTGGTAGATAAAGAGTCTAGCTGCAAGTATTGAATCTGTGAGAATATTGTAAAATAATCATAAATCACTGTTAAAAGATTTTATATTGTGATTTCTCTGTATTTGTATCTACAGTTGTTCTCAGTTTATGGGAGAAGGTTTGAATGAATTCAAGCCAAATAAAAAATAAAAGAGAATGTGTGTTATATCATTCTCGGAAACCATTGTGCATCACATTGATACTGTATAATTCCGCATGACTCAGTACTCATCCATTGATTATTGTTAATTAAAATTGTCTTCTTTCAATATCTACAGTTACGTATTCGTTCTCTGCATATATGATTTGTGTAATTTTTTACCAATTTTTAGGCCTGGAAGTGGTGTACTTGTTAGCCATACTCAAATTGATGAAAAATGCCTGTCGTCCTAAAAGAAGATGATTTAAGTAAATTTTCCTATTCTGGGAAAGCATTTTGCCGTTGAGACGACAGGCATTTACTGGCGGTATACCAACAAAAACGGCGTACGACACACCAAATCGAAAACAAAATTCTTGTTTACTTACAAATCTGATCTTTAAGTACGACATAAGCCACTGTAATAAATTATTACTATTGTAGAGTGTTATTATGGAACAAAAAGAAAGATAAATCTGCAAAAATTTATATAAAAACAAAAACAGGGAAGTCTGTATTTCTTTGGTTAGCAGGGCTAAAGAAACACGCTAATCTTTATTACAGGAACTACTTGTGACCATATGTCAATGCAGAAAATATCTGACGTTTTAAAACTGAGTACACCGTCACCGGTTTACAGAATTAGCAAAGCGGAATGTCGGAGTTCATGATTGCACTTAGTTGAAATCGTACCACGTACTGAGGGTAAAGCTGCTGCTGTGACGGATGGACCGAAGCCATGGGCGTGACAGTGGTGCGTACGTCAGGCGGTGGACCGCGAAACGTGGTGTCTGCTCCGAATGACGGACTACTTATCAACGCAGCGGCGGTGGTGGGCGGAGCTTTCGAATGACTGTTGACGCAGCTTCGAAGCGCTGTAGCCTACGTAATCGGTGTATCCTCGCTGCTGTCAGTACAGACAGTGGCTTATGGATTAGCACACAATCGCCTCTTTCCAGTGAGGAGTATGGATCTCTCTCTCTCTATCTCACACACACACACACACACACACACCCACACACAGACACACACACACACACACACACACACACACACACACACACACACACACACACACACACACGCGCGCGCGCGCGCTCACACACACACCGTGCATTAACGCAAGAGAATTACTGCTTCGTGTCCTGTTAGATTTACTGCTAATCTGAGGAGGAAGATTAGGGTCAAATTGACATCGAATTCATTAGTGACAGACCACAAGCTCCGAGAGAGGAAACATAGTTATGGAAATTGGCCGTGTCCTTTCCGAAGGCACCACTCCGCTACTAACACACTACTGGCCATTAAAATTGCTACACCAAGAATAAATGCAGATGATAAACGGGTATTCATTGGATGAATATATTACACTAGAACTGACATGTGATTACATTTTCACGCAATTTGGGTGCATAGATCCTGAGAAATCAGTAACCAGAACAACCACCTCTGGCCGCAATAATGGCCTTGATACACCTGGGCATCTAGTAAAACAGAGCTTGGATGGCGTGTGCAGGTACAGCTGCCCATGCAGTTTCAACACGATACTACAGTTCATCAAGGGTAGTGACTGGCGTATTGTGACGAGGCAGTTGCTCGGCCACCATTGACCAGACGTTTTCAGTTGGTGAGAAAATGTGCTGGCCAGCACAGCAGTCGAACATTTTCTGTATCCAGAAAGGCCCGTATAGGACCTGCAACACGCGGTCGTGCATTATCCTGCAGAAATGTTGGGTTTCGCAGGGATCGAATGAAGGGTAGAGGGTAGAGCCATGGGTCGTAACACATCTGAAATGTAACGTCCACTGTTCAAAGTGCCGTCAATGCGAACAAGAGGTGACCGAGACGTGTAACCAATGGCACCCCAGATGGAGATGACGAATGCACGCTTCCAATATGCGTTCACCGCGTTGTCGGCAAACACGGCTGCGACCATCATGATGCTGTAAACAGAACCTGGATTCATCCGAAAAAATGACGTTTTGCCATTCGTGCACCCAGGTCCGTCGTTGAGTACTCCATCGCAGGCGCTCCTGTCTGTGGTGCAGCGTCAAGGGTAGCCGCAGCCATGGTCTCCGAGCTGATAGTCCATGTTGCTGCAAACGTCGTCGAACTGTTCGTGCAGATGGTTGTTGTCTTGCAAACGTCCCCATCTGTTGACTCAGGGATCAAGACGTGGCTGCACGATCCGTTACAGCCAGGCGGCTAAGATGCCTGTTATCTCGACTGCTAGTGATACGAGGCCGTTGGGATCCAGCACGGCGTTCCGTATTACCCTCCTGAACCCACCGATTCCATATTCTGCTAACCGTCATTGGATCTCGACCAACGTGAGCAGCAATGTCGCGATACGATAAACCGCAATCGCGATAGGCTACAATCCGACCTTTATCAAAGTCGGAAACGTGGTGGACGCATTTCTCCTCCTTACACGTGGCATCACAACAACGTTTCACCAGGCAACGCCGGTCAACCGCTGTTTGTGTATGAGAAATCGGTTGTAAACTTTCCTCATGTCAGCATGTAGTACGTGTCGCCACTGGCGCCAACCTTGTGTGAATGCTCTGAAAAGCTAATCATTTGCATATCACAGCATCTTCTTCCTGTCGGTTAAATTTCGCGTCTTTAGCACGTCATCTTCGTGGTGTAGCAATTTTAATGGCCAGTAGTATATTTAAAGAAACCACGGAAAACCTGAATTTGGATGGATGGACCGTGATTTGTACTATCTTTCTCCAAAATACGTGTCCAGTGTCTTACCACTATACCGCATCGATCGTTTGTCGGAAATGTGAAACCATTTTGTTCAGAACATAATGCAAGACGACTGTGCTCATTTAAGAACAGCGTGGCAAACTTTTAAATATTTGATTTCCATATAGCGTGTCCTGGGGGTTTCGAGCCATATCTATACCGACATTAAACCTCGTTCTTATGTAATCCCCTTTAACACAAACCGTAATCCTCTTTAACACAAAGTGAGAAAACATGCTACTGTTAACGTTGTTCACGAATCACTGTTAATATGAGCAACTTTTGTGCAACCTTGACCCGATATTATGTAAAAGCACAGCATTATCTGTTTGCTTACTGCGGCATGCTGTTGCGATACTGCAGCTAAAAATACGACCCATTTGATTGTACAGCGTGGTTTGATTGATAGTGAAATAAAAGTAACACACTTGAAATTATTAAATGTAAGGGGTAGTCAAATTAATACGATACAGATGGAAAATAAGTAAACTTTATTATTTCAAAAATAATCGCTATAGCTGTTGATAAATTTGTCCCACTGTGAGAAAACACGGTCAAGGCATTCATCGAAAAATGTTTGCATTTGCCTATGGACCCCTGACTGTACCAAGGCGTGCATTTCTTCGATGGCCACGAATGTCTTTAGTCAGGGCTCAAAAAATATGGAAATCGCGTGAGGAGATATATGTACGGTATGGAGGCCGTGTGAGGGCTTCCCTGCGAAACCTCTGCAGTGTAGTCGAAACAACCTAGGCAACAGGTGTTTATTTTTTTAAAGATTATTTTATTCATGAATTTTAGTCTTTGAGTATGTTTTACTCTTATTTTATTACAGTTCCTTAGTATCTGGCACATTACTTGTGGATAAAGGTATTCTGGTTAGAGTTTAATTTTGTTCTGAAATAAAATAACTAAGAAAATACATTTGCGCTTCCACAAGTTCGCAATAAATAAGAATTTATAATATAATTGTATACATAGGAATACATTATAAAAAGTAAAAAAATAATTAGGATCTCGGTGTAACGCAATGATGGTGAATACACAAAAAGTCGCAAAGGGGTCGGATGTTACCTCGTCGATAAACTACCCAGCGTCCTACTGCAGGAACACGGTCTGGGTCCACAGTATGTTTCACCGGCTGTTCTGGCTACTCTGCCTGACTATTCTGGACCACGATCCCTATTTCATGAAAGCCTTTACTCCTCACGACGTTTTCATCAGCTTTGTTGGATTAGCGTTCCACTAAAGTATAGTGCGATGGCTGGACGTAACTCAGCTAATGGCTCCATCTGCGGAGCAAAGCGACAATTCCCAACAGGGCAGCAGATGCGATGCACTGCAGTGCTTTATGTTTCCGTGCTTGGAACGCCACAAGTGTTGCTACTGACTGCAGGAACAGCTTGATTAACGGGATGGCAAACGTGTTACGCTGTGTACCTCAACCACTCATCTGATGCATTCCCTGCATGTTTAACGTTTAGAACTAGGTTTCATTTTACGCAGCTAGTGCTTTTCCTGTTTCATTGCGAACTGCGAGAATATTCATTCCTGTCAAACGGTGTAACTATCAGATGTGCTTATAAATCTGTAACAACCACAAAAACCACTTATCCGATTATAATTTCTTGTGTTTTAGTTACTAGTTGGGATTTGTGTATCTAATATCTCCATAAGTGTTAGCTGAGAAGGCACGCTGAAACTAAGTACACTGGTCGACATTTGTAAATTCAACTAGACTGGTACTTATGTAGCTGGCGATGCCTGAAATCTCTCTCCTCCTGACGCAGCCCATTTCCTTCAAAATTATATGTCTATCATCGGTATTCACGTCGCCATTTCGAAACAAAGTTAAAAGTCACCATGGCTGTTATGAAGACGACTCTATCGCCCGCATCTCCTGGTCGCACACCACCTCTACGACATTAGGCCTGCCACGCCTGAAGCTGTCGTCTCTGAATTTGAATCAAAAATGAAAAGAGCAGTCGACTGGTTTTATATTGACTTAGAAATAAGGTTTGCATTTGTGCACTGTATCCGTGTTTTCTGCCTCGGAGGTGCTTTTTTTTTCCTAAGTTGCCCGTTGTAACACTACAATTTCCAGTTTGTAGGAAATTTTATATATTTCGATAGGGCGTGGATGCTATTTCCATTTATTTGACTCTTATATACTTAGCGATACTCAAGTCATTCATCAATTCATTTAAATTTTCTGGTACAATTTATATTTTTATATTTTTCCTACAAAATGTACTTACAACTGGGAGGAAAGCCTCTAATTACATCTTAGAACAGATCAGAATAGATTCCAGTGTCCAAGCCTGACATGCATGCCGTGTAACTTCTTGTACCCACACAGTAATAATCTCGATCGATCACTTTAAAGAAAGTTACTGATGCTCACTAACATCCACTGTAGGCAGCGAGGTGAACCAAATTGCTTCCCTCTCGAACAAATGTATTATTTATTAATTTACATGTGAACTTATTCAATTTAACAATATTAGGCCCTGCAGTACCTCTATTACATCTAACTAGACATCCTTAGAATATTTATGTTTCAGTGTGCATACTGCATGAGCTGTACGTAAATAAAATAACAAGAGTATCCTGTCCATTCAAATTAATGTGACCACCTGTCAGAAGCCTTAATAACTAACTTTCGCAGTTGCTGTGACATGTGCAGGAAAAGATTCAATGAGGTTCTGGAAGGTACCGACAAGAATGTGAATCCATGACGTCTCCAGTGTTGTGGCCAGATGCGCTAGGTTTCTAGGTTGTAGATCCATGTCGCGGAAACCCGATCGTGGTGGTGCCACATATTTTATATTGGCTTAAATTCTGGAAGTGTAGTGGCCAGTGGAGTACCGTAAACTCCGCTCTTCGAACCACGCACGTACTCCGCGAACTGTATGACAAGTTTCGTTGTCCTACTGGCATAGGCTGTCGTGCCAAGGAGAAAGCAAAACTGTATGTAGGGGGCGTCATGATGCCCAAAGGTAGAGGCATACATGTGTTGACGTGTTGGGCCTTCCAGAATGACAAGATCACTTAGGGAATGCCATGAAAATATTCCGCAGATAATAACGCTGCTTCCTTCTGCCTGGACTCTTCCCCGCGCTACACGGTGACCGCCATCAGTTATCTGAAAATTTCAATTGTCGCCACTGACTGGGAGTCCAGTGACGCTATTGGCGTACAAAATCCAGCCTTCGTGGACGCCGAGCAGCAGTCAGCATAGGCGATATGAACCAGGCGCCTGCTGCGGAGGCCCATACATAGCAACGCTCCCTGAACAGTTACTGAGGAGACATTGTTGGTAGCTCCTTTGGTCAACAGTTGCACGTCTTTTCACCCGCCGTCGTTCACCGCGTCTATGGCCCGTGGTGCACCACAGTTCCCTCGACGGCGGTTTTTGATAGTGGTATTTTGCCACGCGCATTATAATTTAACCAAGGCGGACAGTTCACAAACTTTGCCGTTTCTAAAATGCTTCCACCCTTGGCCCGAAAGCCAACGATGATGCGCTTCTGGACGTCAGTTAAACTGCTCCGTTTTTGAATTACGACAGCAGCTGCTCTGTTTTTCGAGTCCCCCCTCCCCCGGACACGCTTTATATACCCTCCACTGCTAGTGTTGTCACTTGTCGTCTGTGAGTGGCTGTTGCACGTCGATGTTAAACATAAGCGGTGGTTACGTTAATGAGGCTGGACCATGTATAAAAAGTACCACCTAACGCGTAATCCAAGGATTCGCACAAAGTAACTGAACAAGGAAATGCCGGATGTCAGTACAATAAATCCTTGCGAAAGGCCTCTAGCATCTCCTAGCAGCTCGGACAGCAACTCCTACTTGCACGTCCACGAAAGCGAGAGCCCCAGGACAGTGCACGTCCTCGGAGAACAGCAGACGGGAGATGACGAAAATTGAGTTCCTCGGGTATCCAAGCTGGGGCTTTCTGAGTAACAAGAGGACCGCAGCTACTTGTCACCACCTGTTTCCTACCTATTGTTTGAATTTGCAGGGCTTGTTCAGAAATAAATGTAATAGAAATGGAAGCTCCAGATCGCCAAGCGATTAGAAAAAGTAGCATTTCTGGCCTGAGTTCCAGGCCGTGGTTGGCACAACCGGAAGAGTACAGAATTGTAATCTGAGGGTGGTGGGGTCGGGTCCATTTACGGAATACTTTTTCCTCACAAGCTGCGACATCGTCGCGAAAAAACAGTGACCCTTATATGTAATAAGTTAAAAATTTGCGTCTATGGTCACAAACTTTTTGTTTACAGATTATCGGTTTCGGTCTTTAATGACCATCATCAGATCTGTTTCATAAAAACAAAGTCCTAATGTACTGCAGCCATAGTGGCATCGACAAATACTAAATGCACATTTAACATTTGACGATGCCACTGTGGCTGCAGAACATTAGGACTTTGTTTTTATGAAACAGATCTGACGATGGTCATTACAGACCGAAACCGGTATTCTGTTAACAAAATGTTTGTGACCATAGACGTAAATTGAAGGAAACTTTTTCTCAGTTTTTATGTTACTTATAGCGCAAATAAACCGAAATAACGCTCAAAATGTTGTATTTATTAATATTTTCGTAAGAGGCAAAGAAAAATTTTGAACCGAGCGTTACAAAAAAAAAACGGTCGATGAGTACAGGGTAAACTATATGAATGTCACTGTACCATCAATATTTGGGAAAATTGCAACAGCTGTAGACAATATTGTAACTGATATGAAGAAGCCCTACGTGCAGGAGAACAAATTTCTGTTAATTAGATCGTGGGGAGGACAAACAAGTCCACGATTATAAGCCGACATTTTTCAAAGTGAAGGAGTGCCATAGTGCAATGTTATGGTGATACCTCTCAAATGCACTGCCCTAGTAAAACCTTACGATGTCTGTTTTTATCGTCACGTAAAGAATTAGATCAAAAAGCTTCAAGGGCATAACAGGAAAATGTCTAATGCATGCAGAGAAGAAAAAGAAATATTGCAATCAGCAAGGGATTTATTTATTATATCTCATTTCATTTTGACTGTGGCTGGCAAACGACTTCATTCCTATTAACAGGAGGTATTAATTAATTAAGAAACTGAAAAATATTTACAGGGGATTCGGCAATAATAAAACAGATTAAAGATTAATATATAGTTGTTGCTGTTGTTGTTGTTGTGCTCTGCAGTATGAAGACTGGTCCGCTGAAGCTGTCCACGCTAAACGCATGCAAGGCTTTTAATCTCATATTAATTACTGCAGTCTATATCCATTTTTACCTACGTACTGTATATATATCTGTTGTTCTCCCTATTCAATTTTTAGCTGCCCACAATTACTAAACAGAAAATTCCTTGACGACCCAGGAAGTGTCCTACCACCTGAGCCTATCTTTTAGTAAAGCTGTGTCTCACATTTCTTTTTCTCCGATTCGACTGAGTATTTCCTCATTAGTTACACCATATACCCATCTAATCTTCACCATTCTAATGTAGTACCACATTTCTAAAGCTTCTATTTTCCCTTTCAGAACTGCTTATTGTTCACATTTCATTTCCGAAGGAAGCTACACTCCAAATAAATATCTTAAAAACGATTCCTAACACAAAAATTTGTATTAGATATCTACAAATACCCGGTTTTCAAAGGTGATTATTCAAATGCTCAAATGTATGTGAAATCTTATGGGACTTAACTGCTAACGTCATCAGTCCCTAAGCTTACACACTACTTAACCTAAATTATCCTAAGGACAAACACACACACCCACGCCCGAGGGAGGACTCGAACCTCCGCCGGGATCAGCTGCACAGTCCATGACTGCAGCGCCTTAGACCGCTCGAAAGGTGATTATTGTGTTGTTGTTTCTCTTCATGTTATATCCTCTCTACTTTGGCCATCGTCAGTTATTCTGCGGGCAAGATAGCAAAACTCGTCTTCTACTTTCAGTTTTCCGAATCTAATTCCTTCAGCATAAACTAATTTAATTTGACTACATTCCATTGCTGTTGTTTTACTGTGTTGCCGGTCGTTATATAAACTCTTTTGAAGACAGTATCCATTCCATTCAACTGCTCTTCTAAGATCTTTGCTCTGTCTCACAGAATTAGGTCACCTTCAAAACTCAAAGTTTTTATTATTTTCTCCCTGAAATTTCATTCTCCCTCCAACATTCTTCTCAGTTTCCCTTGCTGATTGCTCCGAATAGCGTATGGGATAAATCAAAAAAGTGTTTCATTCCCTTCCCAACGAATGCTGGCTTTTCATAAAGGTCCGGAGTTCGAGTCTCGGTCTGTCACACAGTTTTAATCTGCCAGGAAGTTTCATATCAGCGCACACTCCGCTGCAGAGTGAAAATAGCATTCTGGAAACATTCCCTAGGGCCTAGGCTGTGGCTAAGCCATGTCTCCGCAATATCCTTTCTTTCAGGAGTGCTAGTTCTGCAAGGTTCGCAGGAGAGCTTCTGTAAAGTTTGGAAGGTAGGAGGCAAGGTACTGGCAGAAGTAAAGCTTAGAGGACGGGGCGTGAGTCGTGCTTGGGTAGCTCAGTTGGTAGAGCACTTGCCCGCGAAAGGCAAAGGTCCCGAGTTCGAGTCTCGGTCTGGCACACAGTTTTAATCTGCCAGTAAGTTTCGCTGGCTTCTCATATTCTTCGACCCTCATAACTATAGTCTGAGCTTTCGCTCCCGATATTTTATGCCTGGTACCTTCAGGAAGTTTCTACACATTTCTAAGACAGGTCGCAGAGTCAGTATTACTTTGCGTGTTCCTACATTTCTCCACAACCCGAATAATCTTACCTGAAGTCTGTTAGTACCAGTTCTTCATTCTTCTTCGCAACCATGACTTATTTTGATGATAGTTCTGTAGTATTCGCACCTGACACCATCTACCTTTTTTCGAATTAGAATTAGTCGAGTCTTCTTGTAGTTTGTATTTCGCCTGTCTCGTAGACCTTTCACACGACGTGTCATAATTTTGTTATGGCTAGCTCTTCCAAGGACCTCAATAACCGTGATAGAATGTAGTCTGTTCCAGGGCCCTTATTTTCACTTAAACCTTTTGGTGCTTTGTCAGAATCTCTTCGCAGTATCATATCTCCCAACTCGTCTTCATGTAATTTTTCTCTTTCAATAGTGTCGCTTCCAAATTAATTTCCATTGTATATCCCTATCATAGATTCCATTTACCTTTCAGCGTGCCTTTCTGAGATGTATAGCAGGATTCACAGGGCTGAAAACAGCATTCGCAGCCTTCTAAAATCACTTTAATACGATAGATGTATTGATAGAGACAACGACAAATGAATAGAGGAATCACCCCAAAAAATACAAAATACTTTAAACACCACTTGCGTTAGTAATGTTCTGAGAAGTGTTGATGGCATGAGAGAATCGTAAATGGTAGGGAGAGCTCCACCGTAAGGCTCTGCGTCGAACTACGCAAAAAAACCTCCGTCTTACACAAGACTATTTTCGATACAGAAGGAGATTAATCATCAGTTTAGATTTTGTTTCGGAAGATGATAACTGCCGTCCTTCTGTCTAACAGCAGACAAGTATATCGGAGACATTGTGAACGCTATTCATGCAATCTGTTTCTATTTACATTTCATTTCTTCAATTTCATTTGCCAACTTAACCACATTATTTATCGCTCTTCAGCCTGTAATACAACGACCCTAGCCACGCTCATCACGTCCCTGGACTCGTACACATCCCTTCGCTTAAGCTCTCTAAGAATGATTCCCCGAATAACTAACGTTTTGTACGTATCCACTATGTGATCAAAAGTATCCGGACACCTGGCTGAAAATGGCTTACATGTTCGTGCAGCCCTACACAGGTAATGCTGGAATTCAATATGATGTTGGCCCACCCTTAGCCTTGACGACAGCGTCCACTCTCGCAGGCATACGTTTAATGGAAGGTTTCTTGGGGAATGACAGCCCATTCTTCACGGAGTGCTGCACTGGGGAGAAAATTCAAATGGTTCAAAAGGCTCTAAGCACTATGGGACTTAACATCTGAGATCATCAGTCCGCTAGACATAGAACTACTTGCCGGCCTGGGTGGCCGAGCGGTTCTAGGAGCAACAGTCTGGAACCGCGCGACCGCTCCGGTCGCAGGTTCGAATCCTGCCTCGGGCATGGATGTTTGTGATGTCCTTAGTTAGGTTTAAGTAGTTCTAAGTTCTAGGGGACTGATGACCTCTTATGTTAAGCCCCGTAGAGCTCAGAGCCATTTTGTAAGTGTACCTCTTTGATGCCAACTAGCATCTGTCACATACACGTGCATTACCGCCGCGGTGGAACAAATAGTGCCGTTCTTGACACCTTGTCGTCAGTCTTGCGACTCATTCTGAGAATGGCTGGACGAATATCAGTGGATGAAGCAATATTTCCCTGGCTGCACGCCCCAAATTTGATGGATTAAGTAATATTTCTCGTAACCAGCGACAGAAATAGCACAATCATATTCTTTAGTTGGTCTTCACTATTTCTCCCTCTCTTCAAAAATATTATTGGCTATGAATAATTAATTACTACACAATACGACGTCAAAACCAAAATATGTATGTGGAATAACTCCCATGGTGCTCAGAGCAATTTGAACTTTTTTTTAGAACTACTTAAACCTAACTAACGAATGACCATCACACACATCCATGCTCGAGGCAGGATTCGAAACTGCGACCGCAGCGCGGTTCCGGATCCGGATTGAAGCGCCTAGAACCGCTCGGTCACAGCGGCCGGCCACTGAGAAGAGATATCGATGTCGGTCGGTGAGGCCTGACACGATGTCGACGTTCCAAAACATCACAAAGGTTCTCTATAGGATTTAGGTCAGGACTCTGTGCAGACCAGTCCATTACAGGGATGTTATTGTCGTGTAATCACTTCGCCAATGGGCGTGCATTACACCAGCGCCTCAGAATTCTACTGTTGGCGCTACACACGCTGGAAGATGACGTTCATCTGGCAGTCTCAGTACCCACACCCAGCCATCGGATCCCCACAATATTTACCGTGATTCGTTACCCCACACAACGTTATTCTTGTGTTAAATCGTTCAATATTTACGCTCGTTATCCCATGCGTGGCGTCGTTTGACGTTTAACAGCGTGATGTGTGGCGTATGAGCAGCTGCTCGGCCATGAAATCCAATTTTCCTCATCTCCCTCCTAACTGTCGTAGTACTTGAAGAGGATCCTGATGCAGTTTGGAATTCCTATGTGATGGTCTGGAAAGATGTCTGCCTATTACAAATTACGACCCTCTTCACCTGTCGGCTGTCTCTGTCAGTCAACAGACGCGGTCGGCCTGTACGCTTTTGTGCTGTACGTGTCCTTTCACGTTTCCACTTCACTATCAGATCTGAAGCAGTGGAACTAGGGATGGGCGGCAGGGGTGACAGTGCGGTTCTAGGCGCTACAGTCTGGAACCGCGCCACCGCTACGGTCGCAGGTTCGAATCCTGCCTCCGGCATGGATGTGTGTGATGTCCTTAGGTTAGTTAGGTTTAAGTAGTTCTATGTTCTAGGGTACTGATGACCACAGAAGTTAAGTCCCATAGTGCTCAGAGTCATTTGAACCATTTTGAACCTAGGGATGTTTAGAAGTGTAGAAATCTCGCGTCCAGACGTATGACACAAATGACACCCAATCACGAGACCACGTTCGAAGTCCATGAGTGTCTACTGACTGCTGAGGTCGCTGTTATGAGTACGTGGCAGTAGGTGGCAGCACAATGCACCTAATATGAAAAACGTATGTTTTTGTGGTTGTCCGGATACTTTTGATCACATAGTGTATAATTACAGATTTCGTACCCATTCTTAATGATTATCATTAAATAATGATCGGAGTCAGAAAGAAGGGGTGGGAAGCGGTTGTGGTGAATTCTCACTACATTGCTGAAGATGTCATCTCACTACAAGAGCGATACGTAGTCGTGCTCACAAAAGCAAATTGGTGACTCCTATACGCTAGTGACATTACTATCTTAAGCTCAAGGTAAAAACATGTAAATTATGATCTGTCTCAAGGCGGGAGGCGCCAAGATCAGAGTGTGTTCGTTTCGAAGCCGTCTTGCGGCAGATTTTGGTCCGAAGAGGATTTGGTGAAAAGTGAAACTGAAGCGGTTGGACACTGGGTTTTTATTACCTCCGACTTTCCAGCTACAGCGAGCTTGCGGCCTCAAAAAGTAGGATGGCAGGAGCAGTGTCCAAAGACTACCTGGTGCGACTTATATGAATTTAATATTTGCGCCAGCTGCAGCAAACAACTAAATTCTCTCAAAATGATTGCATCCAAAATCAGATTCTGGCTACTGTTGCTCAAGAGATCAGGAATCTGTCTATTATGATCTCCTTTCTTTCGAAGTTTTCAATCCTCATTTAAGCTTTGGGTAAACCTAACATAAAACTGACAATATGGTAATAGGTTCAACAGCTAGATAGTCGTTAAGAATGGGTCCGGAATCTGGAATTATGTGCTTGAAACATTAATTATTAGGGGTCTCATTCTTAGGGGCCTTAAGCGAACGGACATGTACTGGTCCAGAGACGTGGTGAGTCTGGCTATGGTCTTTATGTTACAGGTGAACGAGCGAGAAATAATGTGGATAAAAGGGCAGATGAAACGGAAGAATGGAACTATAAATAGAAATAGTTTGCATGAACAGCGTCCACGATGTGCCAGATACACTTGTCCTCTTCTATTAGACAGAAGGACGACAGTTGGCAGCTGCCGAAAAGGAATCTACGCTGATGATTAATCGCCTTCTGTAGTGAAAGTGGTTTCGTATAGGCCGGAGGTTTATGTGTCGTTTGACACAGAGTAGTACTGATGAAATGGAGGAGACGGAGAAAGATTTAGTGTAATACGTAAGTAGAATCAAGATGCTCGACGTACTAATTCTTGTATTGAACTTATGGAATGATACTACTGAGGAGTCTAGAAAAATATAGACTCTCTATGATAGTCAGTAGTAATGGAACAAAGTGACATGCCGCTACAATTCTTGTACGGTGGGAAAGTTATTTTATGTGTTCTAAGTAACCCCCATTAACAGCCAAACGAGGTCGATTATGCTGAACGATTGACCGAACTACGGGTGTCAGTGTTGCCAATGTGATAGCCGCGCGGGACGTCTCGATGGGTTCTTGTAGCTGGTTCAGTGCATCTGGCTTCCGTTGATAAACGTCATTTTTCAGCGTCCCCCGCAGGTAGAAATCAAGAGGTGTAAGGTCTGGAGACCGTGGTAAGTACTCAACAGCACCTCTTTGACCTGCCAACGTCCATGTTGATTTTCACCTAAGTTGTCTCTGACATCTCTGTGGTAATGAGGTGGAGCGCCATTTTGTTGTAAGTAAAATCTTCCATTTCCAAACACCTCTCGAATTGCAGATAAAATCGCTGTATGCCTCATGTGAAGATACACCTCACCAACTACGGTACCTTCAAAGAAAAAAGGGCCAGTCAAAGCGAGCGATGACAGACCACACCACACGTTAACACCCGATAGATTAACATGTTTATCCATGTGAATGTGAGGATTTTCAGGACCCCAGTACACGCAGTTGTGGTGGTTTACCGTTCAGTTTGAACTGCGCCTCTTCAGACAAGGCAGCCATTCCTGCAAACCGTTAATCCTTGCGAAGCATGCCTCCAAACCACTCGTAGTACTCCATCCTTCGATCCGGGTCATCCCCTTTTACAGCATGCAGCGATCTTGGAATGTACACTTTCCACTTTGCAACCTTGTCGTAGCTTGATCGGTTTACCCCGCTTTCAAGTGGACCCTGCTTCAAAGATTTTTGAAGTGACCTATTAAAACGTTGTAACACAGCAGTGCAGGAAGCTGGATTTGTTGATGCTTTTGGTCAGCCAGACTTTCCTTATGCACATACTGGAAAGTACCACCGGCTTCAAATTTATCCCGAGTACTATAAACTGTTGTACGTGTAAGTGGCTGAGTGCCATACACTTTATACCTCTGCTGCTTTGCCTCAATTATTTTTTCGAATTTCCAGTACCACTTCAGAATGGCCTTGCGTTGTTCTTACGACGATCTTACTTCATTAATTGCTGCACTGTCATCTGCTGGATAACGCGCGCCAAGATATGTTGACAAAACAATGGACTACGCTACCGCGCAAAATTGCAACGTTATGTCTTTTTGTTGCATAGATATTAACTATCAAAGTCTGTCTACGTTTTTCTGGATCTCTCTGCAGATATTTTATACACGAGGAGAAGTGTTGAAGGCGGCAGTGCTAAGAACAGATGAAAACAGAGATCAGTAAAAAACAGAGTTGCTCGCCTAACCGCTCGCACCCATCCTATCTGCTTGTTCAAACAGCCGAATGTCATACTGCACACATATCTTACGGAAGCATTCCTGGTTAACTCCATTCGGATGGAGATTTCACTATTTGTGCCGTGTTGAATCACCACCTGTCTTCATGTGGTGGCTGTCGAACTATACCGCAGTAGCAAAAATTCAGCAGGTCGAAATACACACATCAAAAAAGTTTTGCATCACCGAGAGTTCCGGAACCTGTACAGAAAATTGGAATAGAGATCAACAAAAACGTAATTTCCGCCATTTTTTTGCTCACGGAAACCACACATTGCATGTTGTACCACCATACAGCGTGACCTTCAGAGGTGGTGGTCTAGATTGCTGTAGACACTGGTATTTCTAATGCACAGTATCACGTCCTCTTGCACTGATGCATGCCTGTATGCGTCGGGTCATACTATCCACAAGTTCATCATGGCACAATTGGTCCAGATTGTCCCAATCGTCAACGGCGATTCGGCTTGGACCCCTCAGAGTGGCTGGTGGGTCACGTCGTCCATAAACAGCCCTTTTCAATCTATCCCAGGCATGTACGATAGGGTTCTTGTCTGGAGAACATGCTGGCCACTCTAGTCGAGCGATGTCGTTACCCTGAAGGGAGTCATTCACAAGATGTGCACGTTGGAGGTGCGAATTATCCGCCATGACGACGAATGCCTCACCAATATGCTGCTGATCTGGTTGTACCAATCATGAGCGGTCCATTCGGCATGTTTTTCGGTCCATCTGTACCTCGTCGTGGTTGCCAAGATGGATCTCTCCAAGGATGTCGGGAGTGAAGTTGCGCATCATGCAGCCTATTTCGCACAGCTTGAGTCGAAAAACGACGTCCTGTGGCTGCACGAAAAGCATTATTCAACATGGTGTGTTAGTGTCAGGTTCCTACGAGCCATAATCCGTAGGTAGCGGTCATCCACTGCAGTAGTAGCCCTTGGGCGGCCTGAGCGAGGCATATCATTGACAGTTCCTGTCTCTCTGTATCTCCTCCATGTCCGAACAACATCGCTTTGGTTCACTCCGAGACGCCTGGACACTTCCCTTGTTGAGATCCATTCCTGGCACAAAGTAACAACGTGGACGCGATAGAACCGCGGTATTGACCGTCTAGGCATGGTTGAACTACAGAGAAGCCTTCCCGTTGGAATGAGTGGAACTGATCGGCTATTGGACCCTCTCGGTCTAATAGGCGCTGCTCATGCATGGTTGTCTACATCTTTGGGCGGGTTTAGTGACATCTCTGAACAGTCAAATGGATTGTGTCTGTGATACAATACCCACAGTCAGCATCTATCTTCAGGAGTTCTGGGAACCGAGGTGATGCAAAATTTTTTTAAATGTGTGTATTTTTCTGAATTTTTCAACTGTATGAAAGAAAGAAATGAATTTCCGATAAGCTGTGAGAGTTTGTTCTTCTCCGTTTAAATGTTCATTCTAAATTATGTCATATGCTTTATAGTTTTTTGATAGGGTAATTAGACACCATCATCGGGTGTAGATAGAACTGTTTCAACTGATCAGCTTTAGGACTGATAGTCCTGTGAGCATGGCCTGTTCTTCTTAGGATTTAGTTTTAGAGTCAGAAAGAAAAATCCTTCGTACCTGATACAGCACAGCAATATTCCTAGGGATGGTGCTTAGGTACAACTGGATGTTGCCATCAAGTAAGCCCTTGTTACATGAATGTAACACACATGAAGAATCATTCATATAAAACGAGAAAAACAGTGGAAAAATGACTGTGTCAGAGACTCGAGTATATACATTTTTTTTTAGGTAGATGTCGGGCTACATCACTGCACCGATGAGGAAATTCGACTGTTCATATTTTTCGTAACTAATTAATCGAAATCACCAATAATAACGTTGCTGAAATTAAGCAGTGCTGAAATGGTTGCTTCAGGTTTGTTTATGACATATTTGATTTCATTATTTCGATTAATACTGTAGCTGTTCTATGGTGATTTTGAAAGTCTGATTGATATTTATAGTGGATACTGTAAGTCCCGAGCATTACGGGTCGCACACAGACTAGTTGTGAACGACGTTTTTGATATAAGATCATCGTCTGTACTAGACATGTTTATTTCAAGCTTTGAGATTTAACCTGGGCTGAGAGTGCTTATATTTGAGTTTGTATTGACAACGCTGCACTCATCTGATCAAAAATTACTGTTCGTCATAATAACACACTTCAATAATACGCATTATAATTAACTCGTCTACTTTTAAATATTCATCATAACTTAAGCTGACCTACTTCTGTCTTGAACTTCTCTAACGAACCAACACAATTAATGGATCTAAATTCCACGCTTCGACTCATGAGGGGCGAAATATCGCAAGATTATGTGTAGGGAATCCATGTTGCACTTCATAGAGGAGATTGTTGTAATGAACGGACATAAAACATATTCCATAATTGTACAACAGATTAACTTCAGTGACGAATATCTGTGATTATAAACAACAATCCAACAACATTTCCTACAAACAGAAAATCATTAACTTCGTTTACAATCACTAGTTATCCTTCGGTTGCGCCAGTGACGTACAATAAACTATCGCTGTATGTGGTGCAAGATCTTTCGCATAATCTCTGTAAAAACGTACTGGTGCCATCCACTCTTGAATTGTTTTAGCGCTTTTTCTATTCCATGACCAGTTACCTCCATGTCTGCCGTTTCGGCGTTCGTGCAATGAATGAAAGATGAAACCGTATTATGGATCTTCACTAGTGAAACAAATTCGGAAGACCGAATGCAATATTTCGCCATTGTATCTTAATCGTCTTAACTATCATGGTTCAAATGGCTCTGAGCACTATGGGACTCAACTGCTGTGGTCATAAGTCCCCTAGAACTTAGAACTACTTAAACCTAACTAACCTAAGGACAGCACACAACACCCAGCCATCACGAGGCAGAGAAAATCCCTGACCCCGCCGGGAATCGAACCCGGGGACCCGGGCATGGGAAGCGAGAACGCTACTGCACAACCACGAGATGCGGGCTAACTATCATGTAATAGCCTTGCGTGAAGCACACTGCTGCGCAAGTGAACCTCAGTTAATCCTGTCGCTTTTTTCTTTTTCTGTTTCAACAAATAAGATTCCGTAAGTTTTGGAAATGTTCGTTAAGTTTGGTAGTTTCCCGAGCTCATCCTAGGTTTGGGTTCCTTTGATGTGGTATTACTGCATACCTGCATTAAGAAGTGTGTCGGATGTGGCAAGCAACCTACATCTAGCACTTCGACACGGTTCGGGGAAGAAATATAACGTTTAATCACGTTAACCAAGACGATTATTTGTAGCATAGTCGCGACACGAGCAGGAAGAATTCTCGGAACGTAAAGTTTCTGAAAGATAACTATTTTATTGCATTGATTATGATTCTTATGGTTTCGCAGACATATGACGTTGTTGAGATAACGTTAGTACTGACTCCAGTATTTACAGAGATCAGAAGAGACACATACACTTCAATACATCTGACTACATACTCATCATGTGACATCTTTTCATTGTTCTCATCAATAGACATTATCGATTACACTTTTTTTTGCAAATTAAAGGTGCTAACACTACGCCAAATACAATCCTTTTTGTCTGGACCCGGCAGCAAGAACAACTAGCGTGATACTAAGCCAAACCAGGCGAGGGTGCAGGCGCTTCGGAACAAATATCGAAGGTTCAAAATGGTTCAAATGGCTCCGAGCACTATGGGACTTAACATCTATGGTCATCAGTCCCCTAGAACTTAAAACTACTTAAACCTGACTTAACCTAAGGACATCACACAACATCCAGTCATCACGAGGCAGAGAAAATCCCTGACCCCGCCGGGAATCGAACCCGGGAACCCGGGCGCGGTAAGCGAGAACGCTACCGCACGACCAAATGTCGAAGGGGCACCAACTAAGTTTCCTTCAGTTTTGTGTTTCTGGCATGAATTATTAGACAGTTGCTCCTTTGTCTTCTATTTCCGCCTTTCTTCTCCATTTTGCTTTATTTATTCTTCTGTTTGGAATTATTTTCCTTCTCACTCACTGTTTTTCTTCAGTGCTTCCGTATTTATATTCTTCTTAGCATCAACTGAATTTTCCGTCGATGCGTGGCAGAACACGATAACAATATAATCGGAAACACTTCCTAATGCAAAATTTTTAATCTAATGTTCCTACCGGTACTACTAAAATCTAATAGAAAGAGAAAAAAGGAAATTTAGTTTGGTCATTTCATACTAAGCTGGCATTCTAAGCAAACTGTTTACTGGTTTCTAGTGATGTCCATGGTTTTCTTAACAGAATATAAAACTTCGCAATATACAATGCATGCGCGCCACTAACAATGCTATCTATCTCGACAAGTTGGTGAACTATGGGGTTCCACGGTAGACGATGCCCCCCCCCCCACCCCCCAACATCACCACCATAATTGGGATGTAACCACATTTCTCCATGAGACGTTTCCCGAGCGTCGGGTCCGAAGGGGGAAGGGGAGTACCGTTGCCTGGCCCCCTCGGTCTCGCGATCTCACTCCACTGGATTTCAGTACATGGGGTTTATCAGTGACACTGTTTATAGAACAAAGGCTAGGGATCCGGATCTACACCGAACGAGGTGGCGCAGTGACTAGCACACTAGACTCGCATTCGGGAGGAAGACCGTTCAATCCCACGTCCGGCCGTCGTGATTTATGTTTTCCGTGATTTCCCTAAATCGCTTCAGGCAAATACCGGGATGGTTCCTTCTAAAGGGCACGGTCGTCTTCCTGCCCCATCCTTCCCTAATCCAATGAGACCGATGACCTTGCTGTTTGGTCTCCTCCTCCACATTAACCCAAACCCCAACGCCGGATCTACACCGCAGTGGAGGACATAATACTTGTCATGCTTAAACATGTGTTACGGTATCGAGCTACAAGCGGTGCCCACATTGAATTTTACCAACACGAAGAAAAATGTTTGAGCTCCCGTGTACAATCTTGGACAAACGAAGTTCTAAACCTTAACATGTTCTGAAGTACAAAAAAAAAAAAAAATGTTCAAATGTGTGTGAAATCTTATGGGAGTTAACTGCTAAGGTCACCAGTCCCTAAGCTTACACACTACTTAACCTAAATTATCCTAAGGACAAACACACACACACACACACACCCATGCCCGAGGGAGGGACTCAAGTACAAAGAAGTATTTTTGTATGCTTCTTAACCTGGACATCCTGTACTTTTCCACAGTGCCACCATGTATGTAATTTTACACTCACTGCTCTGTGTCAAGGTTTACAGATTGTCTTTACTATTGAATAAAAATTTCATATGCTGTTGGTTCTATAAAAGACAGGTCTGTAGTTACAACAATAACTTTCTTGCGAGGTTGTCTGAAGTATGGGATGATTCACTAGTTTTGGTAAGTAGTGACTGGTTCATGTCAGCCAGTGTGTCTTTCGTATCTTCTGCATGAAAAATATCTGTGAGTGTTGTACTTAATTTTTCTATGTCTGTGACATTCAGTTGTCACCGGACGATGGCCTGAGAAGCCGAAAGCCGGTTCGTGATCAAATAAATATAGTTTTGCACAAAATTAGGAAGTGTTTCCTAATTAATATTATTTAAATTTAAATGCTTGGAACGTGCTTCCTTTCACAGAGTTTTCGTTATTTGGCAGTCTGTCCTGCATCATTCTTTCAATGTTACATTATTTTAGTCCGTACTGCTAGGGGAAACTAGGTTTATACATCCAATGAAAGTTGTTATTCTCGCGCCGTCACCAGTGCTGCATAATTTGCTGCATTGCAGTAGAGAAGGTACGGCTGGGAAGTTGGAGGACTCGAAGCTACGAACCTGGAGACGGTACCGTGATGAGCCGCAGAGACACCGGTAGCCAACATGTTGGGAGAAGTGGATTCACGTGTTCACATTCGCAGCACGTGAACTGCTCCACTCCCCCCCCCCCCCAACGGCTGGCTGGGCGCCACCTCACCCTACCCCCTAAGTAGCCACACTTTGCAGCCAGTCTGCTGCTGCCACCGACACACACGGAACACGACGAACGCCAGAGAGCTGAGTTGTGAGCGTTCTTATCTGACACGCATGGTTCCTTTGCTTTACCGTCCGCAAAGCAAGTAATTGTTCGCACCTATTGTGCTAACTGCCCTCTGAGATGAAAGTCGGCGAGTGACAGACGGCTATTCAAGAGTATTCTTTCATCATCTGAGATTTATTTCACAGTTAGGTAAGTTAGGTTCTGCATAGAAATTGAACCTTGGGTTCTTGATTCAGATGCAGGTTTTTTGCATGATACTCCTGTTACGTATGAGGCGAAACTACGGGCCTCATGGAAAAAGGGTGACCCGGCTGAGCCACGCAATTTGACTCTTAGTCTGTTCACGATACGTGGCCGTTAATTGCACGTTTTGATCACGTAGGCTCACGTGAGTATCAATGAACTATACTTGACGGGATGTATCTGGAACAACTTAGGTGATTAGAAAGTTAGTAGACAGGAATACAATTAAGTACTTAGCTTTAATTCAGCATCAGCAGTGAACGTCTATCTTGACTTTGTACAATAATATTTACAAGTACAGTTATAGAGTGAACTGCGAATACTTCTATATAATTCTGATTGCTTCATATATATATAGATCAATTGTCAATGCATAAACTGTATGTGGCCCCTGGATGGGACGTAGCTACTGACTTAGCTGAAGGCTATGATAACTAGCGTCTCTGCAAATGAGATCTCTGAAGCTGTAACAAGTGAACCATTCCTATTAAAGTCGGCTGTAGAAATAGCCAGTGCGCTAGCTTGTCTCGTAAGACCAACCGAGTGGCGGCTCTCGGTCTGCTAGCGCCGACAGTGGCGACTCGCGGGTCCGATGTGTACTGACGGACCGCGGCCGATTTGAAGCCTACAACCTAGCAAGTGGTGCCCTGCGGTGACACCAGAACTCCAATGTTCCCATTCTTTTTCTTTGCTCTCATTTTTCGCTCTTGCCTCTACACCTCGAATTCTTGGTACCTTATAACAAAATTTACTTGTTTTATATTATAGCTTATTAACTAGAGGTCAATTTTTTTTCTTTTTTTGAGTGCGTTGTTGTAGCCCGCCCCGAATTGCTCTACTGTGCCACCATCTTCATCTCGCAGTAACACTTGCAACCTACGTCCTCAATTATTTGCTACATTTATTCCAATCTTTGTCTTCCTCTGTCTCCTTCTAGCAGCCTGGGAGTTATTCTCTGATGAACAGATATCCTTCCATGCTGTCCCTTTTTCTTGGCCGCGCTTCCTTGGCGATTCTGCGGAGAACCTCATCATTCCTTAACTTGTCATTCACCTAATTTTAAACATTCGTCTGTAGCACCACATCTGGAATGCATCAATTACCTTCTATTTCAGTTTTCCAACAGTCCATGTTTCAGTGAGATACAATGCTGTGCTCCATACGTACGTCCGCAGAAATTTCTCCCTGAAAACAAGGCCTATGTTGGCTACTAGTAGACTTCTCTTGACCAGGAATGCCCTTTTTCCAGTGCTAGTCTGCTTTTGATGTCCCTTTGCTCCGTCGATCTTAGGTTACTGTGCTGGCCTAGGTGGCTGAATTCCTTAACTTTGTGATCACCAATCTAGATGTTAAGTCTCTCGCTTTTCTCATTTCTGTTACTTCTCATTATTTTCGTCTTTCTTCTATTTACTCTCAATCCATGTTCTGTACTCATTAGACCATTCATTCCATTCCACTCAGCCTGTAATTCTTCTTCACTTTCACTGAGGACAGCAATGTTATCATCGAATCTTATCATTGATATCCTTCCACCTTGGATTTTTGTTTTACTCTTCAAATTTTTTTAAATTTATTTTTTATTTTTATTTACGTCATTGCCTCTTCGATGTATGGGTTGAACAATAGGGGCGAAAGACTACATTCCTTCTTACATCCATCTCAGTCCGAGGACACCGTTCTTGGACTTCCACTCTTACTTTTTCCTCTTGGCCCTTGTATATATTCTATATTACCCTCTTTCCCTATAGTTGACCCCTATTTTTCTTAGAATTTCGAACATTTTGCACCATTTTACAATGTCGAACGATTTTTCAGGTCGAGAAATCCTATGAACGTGTCTTGATTTGACTTCATTGTTACTTGCATTATCAACAGCAATGTTAGAAGTGCCTCTCTGTTGCCTTTACTTTCCCTGCAGCCAAACTGGTTGTCATCTAACGTATCTTCTACTTTTCTGTTCTTCTGTGTCTTATTGTTGTTACTTGGATGCATGAGCTGTTAACCTGATTGTGCAATAGTTCTCACAATTTTAGGCTTTTGCAATGTTCGAAATTCTGTGGATGATGTTATTGCAACAGTCATATGGTATTCGCCAGACTCTTAGATTCTGGACACCAACGTGAATAGTTGTTTTGTGCCACTTCCGCCAATGATTTTAGACATTATGATGGAATGTTATCCATCTTTGCTGCCTTATTCGATTTTAAGTCTTCCAAAGCTCTTTCAAATTCTTATTCTAATACCGGATCTCCTATATCTTCTATATCGACTTCTGTTTCTTCTTCTATCACTTCATCAGGCAACTCTACCCCCTCATAGAGGCCTTCAGTGTACTCTTTCCACCCATCCGCCCTCTTCTCTGCATTTGACAATGAAATTCTCATTGAACTCTTAATGTTATCACCTTTGGATTTTAATTTCACCGAAAGGTGTTCTGACTTCTCTGTATGCTAAGTCAGTCGCTCCGGCAATCGTTTCTTTTTCGATTCCTTCACATTTTTCGTTCAGCCATTTCGCCTTGGCTTTCCTGCATTTCCGATTTATTTCATTCCTAAGTGACTGTTACTTGTGGATCCCTGTATTTCCCTGACCATTTTTGTACTTCTGCCTTTCATCGATCAACTAAAGTATTTCTTCTGTTCCGAGGCTGCTGGATCTGGAATCTTGTCGGTATGGAACTACTGCTGCTCTCTGGCTTTGCTTGACGTTTGAGGGCCCCTACGCACGCCTTTTTGAGGTGTTTTCTTGGAGATGATAGGTGATCGTGTCGCTTTTTACCGCCAGTTTACAATCAGTGAGCTTGAAATCAGCACTTTTTCAGTGTGTGTGACCTCTTAATGGACTGACGAAAGTGGTTTGGACTTTACGTCTCTACCTGAGTTACAAGGCTTACAGCTAACCTTCATACCTAATTTTTTTTCTGGCGACCTATCATAATTCGGCCGTTACACTGTCAATGCAACGGTCATTTATGTCGCATATTTTGATACTTGCAAACTCACTCATCAAAACCTATGGATGAAATATCTACACTCCTGGAAATTGAAATAAGAACACCGTGAATTCATTGTCCCAGGAAGGGGAAACTTTATTGACACATTCCTGGGGTCAGATACATCACATGATCACACTGACAGAACCACAGGCACATAGACACAGGCAACAGAGCATGCACAATGTCGGCACTAGTACAGTGTATATCCACCTTTCGTAGCAATGCAGGCTGCTATTCTCCCATGGAGACGATCGTAGAGATGCGGGATGTAGTCCTGTGGAACGGCTTGCCATGCCATTTCCACCTGGCGCCTCAGTTGGACCAGCGTTCGTGCTGGACGTGCAGACCGCGTGAGACGACGCTTCATCCAGTCCCAAACATGCTCAATGGGGGACAGATCCGGAGATCTTGCTGGCCAGGGTAGTTGACTTACACCTTCTAGAGCACGTTGGGTGGCACGGGATACATGCGGACGTGCATTGTCCTGTTGGAACAGCAAGTTTCCTTGCCGGTCTAGGAATGGTAGAACGATGGGTTCAATGACGGTTTGGATGTACCGTGCACTATTCAGTGTCCCCTCGACGATCACCAGTGGTGCACGGCCAGTGTAGGAGATCGCTCCCCACACCATGATGCCGGGTGTTGGCCCTGTGTGCCTCGGTCGTATGCAGTCCTGATTGTGGCGCTCACCTGCACGGCGCCAAACACGCATACGACCATCATTGGCACCAAGGCAGAAGCGACTCTCATCGCTGAAGACGACACGTCTCCATTCGTCCCTCCATTCACGCCTGTCGCGACACCACTGGAGGCGGGCTGCACGATGTTGGGGCGTGAGCGGAAGACGGCCTAACGGTGTGCGGGACCGTAGCCCAGCTTCATGGAGACGGTTGCGAATGGTCCTCGCCGGTACCCCAGGAGCAACAGTGTCCCTAATTTGCTGGGAAGTGGCGGTGCGGTCCCCTACGGCACTGCGTAGGATCCTACGGTCTTGGCGTGCATCCGTGCGTCGCTGCGGTCCGGTCCCAGGTCGACGGGCACGTGCACCTTCCGCCGACCACTGGCGACAACATCGATGTACTGTGGAGACCTCACGCCCCACGTGTTGAGCAATTCGGCGGTACGTCCACCCGGCCTCCCGCATGCCCACTATACGCCTGGTGTGTTCGCTGTGCCGTGCGTGTGATCATTGCTTGTACAGGCCTCTCGCAGTGTCCGGAGCAAGTATGGTGGGTCTGACACACCGGTGTCAATGTGTTCTTTTTTCCATTTCCAGGAGTGTATATACATAATACAGTGTATGGAGATCTGTGATCGAGAGTCCTGCTTGAACTTGTCTGTTCTTCTGGCTACAGTTCTATTCCACATTCACTTTAAGTTAAATAGTAACGCATTATACTTCAAAGCACTCCGTCTTCAAGCCACAACTGGCCCACCGGGACCAACCGACCGCCGTGTCATACTCAGTTGAGGATGCGAATAGGGGGACAGGGTGTGGGCGGCGTGTGGTCATCACACCGCTCTCCCGGTCGTGTTGATGGTTTTCATTGACCAGAGCCGCTACTATTCGGTCGAGTAGCTCCTCAATTGTCATCACGAGGCTGAGTGCACGTCGAAAAACAGCAACAGCGTATGGCGGCCCGGCCACGCCCAACAGTGCTTAACTTCGGTGATCTGACGGAACGGGAAAACTGCGATAAGGCCGTTGCCTATTATACTTCAAAATAAAGCAAAATATTACTGTTACGGATGATGCTGCGAAAACCACTTACTCCACCATAGGTGCTAAGTGATCGAAATGCTGTAGCTATATTGTGCTACGAGTATGTGCCAATTTCGTAACCTGCAGAATCCAGCGGGTCGGCAAATGCTTTCTAATGCTCCAGCACAACAGTCGCTAAGCTATAACTTCATCTCTAGTGCCCTGTCCCAAAATGGATACACCCAACACACTGCATACAGAAAGGACAACAGCAGCAGGATATAATTTGATACCAAGGTTGCCACCAGGTCTCAATCTGGAATGATAAAGACAAAGATTAGACTGGATTTTATTTCAGCAGTCACACACTACTTACATCACGGTAATGGTCGTGGGAAGAACTGACTCAATATATAGGAAAGTCAAAACAACATTCGGTGAAATTAAAATCAAGGGCTGTTACATAAAGAGTGTAACAGGAATTCCATTGTTAAAAGTGAAGGAGAGAGCTTATAGGTGGACAGATTAAATTGACGGCCTCTATGAGGGGGAAGATTTGCTTCATGTGATAGAAGAAAAAACGGGAGCCGATTTAGAAGAGATGGTGAATCCAGTATTAGAATGAGAATTCAAGAGAGCTCTGTAGGACTTAAGATCAAATAAGGCGGAAGTGATAGATAACATTCCATCAGAATTTCTAAATCATTGGGAAAAGTGGCAACAAATCGACTTTTCACGTTGGTGTGTAGAATGTGAGAGTCTGGCGACGTACCATCTGACTTTCGGAAAAACATCATCCACGCAATTCCGAAGACCTCGAGAGCTCACAAGTGTGAGAATTATCGGTCAGCTTAAAAGCTCATGCATCCAAGGTGCTGATAAGAATAATATACAAAAGAATGGAAAAGAAAATTGAGGATGTGTTAGATGACGATCAGTTTGGTTTTAGGGAAGGTAAAGCCACCAGAGAGGCAATGATGACGTTGCGGTTGATAATGGAAGCAAGACTAAAGAAATATCAAGACATGTTCTTAGGATACGTCGACCTGGAAAAAGCATTATAAAATTTAAAACGGTAAGATGTCCGAAACCCTGAGAAATTCTGAGAAAAATAGGGGTAAGCTATAAGGATAAAGGAGTAATATTCAGTATGTACAGGAGCCAAGAGGGAATGACAGAGTGGACGACCAAGAATGAAGTGCTCGGATTAAAAGGTATGTAAAACAGGTATGTAGTCTTTCACCACGACTGTTCAGTCTGTACAGCGAATGAGCAATGACGGAAATAAAAGAAAGATGCAGGAGTGGAATTAAAATTCAAGGTGAAAGAATAACAATGATAAGATTCGCTGATGACGATGCTACCTGAGTGAAAGAGAGAAAGGATTAGACGATCTGCTGAATGGAATGGACAGCAGAGGTCTACTAGTATCAAAAATAGGCCTTAATGTGAGGAAAAAATTTCTGAGAATTTGCGCTTGGAGCACAACATTGTATGAGTATGTTTGTGAAACCTGGACTGTGGAAAAACCGGAACAGAAAAGACTCGAAGCAGATTATGGATTGAGAGTAAAGTGAAATCGAAAGTAATGAGAAGTAGCAGAAATGAGAACAGCGAGAAACTTAATATCAGGATTGAGGGTCACAAAGTATGTGAAGTTAGAGAATTCTGCTACCTAGGCAGCAAAATAACCAATGACGGATAGAGAAAGTAGGTCATCAAACGCAAACTAGCACTGACGAAAAGGGAATTCCTGGCCAACAGAGGTCTACTAGTATCAAAAATAGGCCTTAATGTGAAGAAGAAATTTCAGAGAATTTACGTTTGGAGCACAACATTGTACGAGTATGTTTGTGAAACATGGACTGTGGGAAAACCGGAACAGAAAAGACTCGAGGCGTTTGAGGTGTGGTGCTACAGACGAATGTTTAAGATTAGGTGGGCTGATAAGGTAAGGAATGAGGAAGTTCTGCTTAAAATCGGAGAGAAAAGAAATATGTGGAAACCACTGAGAAGAAGAAGTGACAGGATGATGGAACATCCGTTAAGACATCAGGGAATGACTTCCACGGAACTAGAGGGAGCTGTAGAGGGCAACAACTGTAGAGAAAAACAGGGATTGGAATACATCCAGCAAATAACTGAGGACGTAAGTTGCAAGTGCTATTCTGAGATGAAGAGGTTGGCACATGAGAGGAATTCGTGGTGGGCCACATAAAACCAGTCAGAAGATAAAAAGAAAAGGTTTCCTTGTATGAAGCCCAATTACGCTAAATATTTACACTAAAACGGCCAGTCCATGAACTGACTTGGATAGCGAAACCCAACGCTAGTGGAACAAAGTAACAGATACGCACCATCTTAGCGGTGTTGTGCATCAGTGTACCAAACCTGTCCACCTGCTGATAAGGGGACAAGAAGAAGTGTTGTTTCCGAGCCATATCTTTTCCCTCCTGGTGCATATAACGAGTGTTTGCGCCAACCAATCAGGGGCCGAGACTTCTCTCCATGCTATCTTACCTTTTAATGGCATTTTATAGTAACTGTGGGTTGGGAAAATAATTAAGCACTTTATAGGAACCACACGGTCTTTGCATAAGTGTATTGAATATATTAATTGTTCTTTATAGTAGACACGTAATGCACACTTCAAATACGAAACTGTGATTTTGGCTGGCTCCAGTATTCTAGGTGCGCAAGGCAGGACCATTTTCAGTGGCAACCTTTCGTGGCGTCATCTGGTCGGTGGACTTTCGCCATGATTTGAACGTACCACCTTTCTTACATTTCTGTGTAGGTAGCAGTCTTGTTTAACAAATTTTTCTCCAGTACTCGCCAGTTGCAGGAGGCATTCCACTAGTCCTAGGACACATAGTCACAGCCGATGTTCAGGAAAAGAAACAAGTGGAGCAATATACGTCACCTAGAAATGAAATCATTAGAAACCGCAAGGAAGTTAATGCGAAATGGCTGCGGAAATAATCGTCGGAAGGACAGACTCAGCAAAGACAAAAACGTTCGATGAAAATAAAATCAAGGGCGCCAATGTTAGAAGCACAAAAGGAATTCCACTGTTAAAAACAGAGAAGAGAATTGATTGGAAAGAATACATCAGTGGCTTGTATGAGGAACAGGAACTGCCTGCTCAAGAGATAAAAGACGAAATGAGTAGCAATTTGGAAGGCGTAGGAGGTTCATTGTTAGCCTCAATGTGAAACAATCTGCGATAACTAGCTATCAAACAAGGCAGAAGGGAAAATTAGTATTCCTTAAAAATTACTAAAATCATTAAAAGATATAGCAACTAAATGAATATTCAAGAGAACGTGCTAAATGAAGCTGTAGCAAAGCATTGGACTTTTGGATAACAGGGGCAGATAAATTCAAGATCTGTTGTTGAACCGGTTTGGGAGCTGACGCACCCAGACTAGCAAAATGAAAAGAAAACTGTAGATATGTCACTTGTCGACCCAGAAAAGCGTCCTACAATCTAAAATGGTGCAAAATATTTGAATCTTCAGAAAATAGATACACTCTTAATAAACACTCTTAGAGAAACACAGAAAGAAAAAAAAGAAAAAAAAAAACAAAACGGTGCACCACGAAGGAACCATCCGAATCGGACTGAAATCTGTAGATGTGATGTATATATAGAGACAAGCAAATAATTATAATTTCAGAAAAATTGGATAATTTATTCAAGAGCATGACCACCACAAATTAAGCAAGTCAATAAAGCATTGGCCAGCCTCCGGCCCTTCTGCAAGCAGTTACTCATCTTGGAGTTGATCTATAAATTTGTTGGATGTCATCCTATGGAATATCGTGCCAAATTCTGCCCAATTGGCGCGTCAGATCGTCAAAATCCCGAGTTGGTTGGATAGCACTACCAGTTACGCTCCAGACGTTCTCAATTAGTAAGAGGGTACTGTGGATGACAGCCAAAGGGGTCCCTCTATGAAACGAAATGGTACCCCAGCCCACCACTCCTGCTTGTCGGACCGTTTGGCGAGCGACAGTCGGGATGGCATCCTACTGCAGTCAGGGGCCCCACCAGACACGTCTTCGCCCTGGAATCTCACAGACTGGAGTATAATTGTCCTCAGTGATGAGTCCTGCTTCGAACTGGGCTGTGACGACCGAGAAGACGTGTCTGGAGACGCCCCAGACATGGTGGCTTGCTATCCTGACTGTCGCCCACCTTATGGCCCGAAGACCAGGAGTCATACTCTGGGGTGCCATTTAATTGGTTGTCATCCGCAGCATCCATACACCACAATGGTGCATCGACGATATTCTACCCTCCTTTTTGTTGCCCTTCATGGAAATCCGTCCCGGGCGTACATTGCTGTAAGATAATGCCCGCCCATGTACGACGAGAGTTTCTGCTGCTTCGTGTTTGCTAAACCCTGCCTTGGCCAGAATGTTCGTCATATCTACTCCCAACTGAGAACGTTTGGACCATTATGAGCATGGCCCTCCAACAAACTTGGGATTTTAGCGATCTAACACGCCAACTGAAGAGATTACCCCTCAAGAAGACATCCAACAACTCTGTCAATCATTGCCAGTCCGAATAACTGCTTGTGTAAAAGGCATTTATTTGTCTATACATGTACTTAATACCCTCCGACATCCGTCCCAATCTGATAATTCCTCCGTGGTGCGGGCCTTTTTCTTGTCTTAGACCATACACTAAGTACAAGAAACAAGAGAGAACAATAAGAATAGAAGACTACGAGAGAAGTGATGGGGTTACAAAGGGGAGTAAATCAGAGGTTCGATCTCTCTCTGCTAATGTGCAGTGAAGAACCAATGTTGTCGTTGAACGGAGTGCTCTCCTGAGCGCATAATATGCACGGACAGTAAACCATATATAGACCGAAGCATTCAGTAGCAACAGTAGTGGTATTAGCCACCAACACCAGAATTTGAGACGTAAAAAAAGAAATGAAGCAATTCTGTTGCCTTGGAAGCAAAATAAAGCGCTCTTCCACGGGGCTAGTCTTGAGGAGCCAGACAAAGTGAGTATCAAGAGGATCCGTCTTGCTCGTTTCTGTTCGTTTCCACCCCTTCCCTTCGGCGTTAGAGCGGCGGAGACGGAGAAGTAAAACCCTACGTAAAATCTAGCTTACTTGTGGACTACCACATTAAGTTGGTGGGGAGGTTTGTTTGTCTCAATGAACCGGTGAGCTATGCTGACGGTAGCAATGGTTCTGGTTGGGTCGCTCATGCCAGACTGAAAAGCTGGCGAGATTACAAATTCCCTTCTTGGGAGTGGCAACCACATGGGCCCTAAGCTAGGCCTCAGATTACTTCCACTTCCTTGTCAGGTTTCTTTTGTTTTCTTTCCCATCGGCCTCCATAGGCCAACACTTACATTTAGGATCGCAACAGTATTAGGTTTCGATGCTTGAGGGTGTCTTTCATTTTCTTCTTCATTATTTTCAGGTAAACATACATAGTTTTCGTAGATGTAGAGAAAGACGCATGCTCAAAATAAAATATATCGACAAGGTCACAAACGAAGTGGTTCTGGAAAGAGCAGGTGAGAAGAGAAGTTTCTGGAGTTTTATTGTTAAAAGAAGAGTGGAATTTACAGGCCATGTATTAAGACATAAAGGACTCCTGAACACAATCATAGAGGGATATGTCGAGGGAAAAAGACCAAGAGGAACACCACGACTGAGGTACATGGATCAAATCGTGAAAGATGTGGGATTTCATTTCTATAAAGAAATGAAGATAAAAGCTGAAAGACGCACAGAATGGAGACAAGCTGCCATTGTAGTTGTTGCAAACCAATCCTTGGATTGAACACTACAGAAGAAGAAGATCTTCAGGGAAGGCCACCCCATAGAACAAAACTCAGGTCTTCCAAGTTGGGTGTTCCCAGCTGAGATTCACATTCTGCCCGGTAGGAAAATTTCTAAGGCTACTCACACAAACAATAATAAACCTCAGAACAGGATGGATGAAATCATGAAGATAATGCCTCAGAAAAGGACAAAATATCGTATAATAATGATCTTAAGAGTTGTCACATGGAATATAGCATCATGGAGAAATAAAGAGCAGGAAATTATTACGAAAATGGAAGAGCATAACATAAGTGTAAATGCAGTGAATCACGTAAAGAAAAATGGGCAAGTTTCAGTCGTAAGAGGACGTTAAACACTGTTATAATGTGGCATTGATATACATCTAGATGCAAGAGTGGAGATCCTAATTCGCAGCAAATTTAGTCATAACATTACTGACCTTATCTGTGTCAATGAAAGGGTACTCAAGATGGATACTCAACTGATCTGGACAGTTCTGAGCGAGAAAGAGAAATGTTTTGTAATTAATCTTCAAGCTGTTATTGACACTGTTCCCAAAACTGGAAAAGTCTTGCTCGTTGGAGACCTCAGTGGATCGTTTGGCAGTTCAGTTATTCCAGGCATTAAACAAAGATTTAATGAAATACAAATAAGTGACAGTGGAGAAGACCTAATTCATTTTTGCGCATTGAACGAATCACGTATTAGTTACACATAAAAGTCTCAGCATAAATACATCTGGAATAATACAAGAGATCAGTGCTCGGTTATTAATTACATTATAACCAATAGAATCATTCATGTAATTTAAATATTATATGTGAAAATGTTAACGTTGGTGGTTGCACGATCGGATTATGAGCTGATCATGTGTAAATTGAATCTGAAACTTAGTCCGAAAAACAAACAAGGAGAAGAAAGGATTAAAACTGAAGTTATAGAGGTTGAGAGTAATAAGATGGTGGATCAAAACAGACTAAACGAAAAAAAGCATTAATAACCAATGTCTAGACGATCAAGATGTAGAAACTAGATGGATTAACCTTAGTTACACAATAGGTAGCACGAGAAGTTTTAGGTACAGAAAGAGTGCATGTAATAGGAGGGAGCACTACATACAGAACACCTTGTTTAGCGAAGATGTTACAGAATGAGCTACTCAGAAGAAGAAAGCATTCCTAAAATACAAAGATCAGAGTCGATTATATCATGTAATAGGGTGTACTGAAATATTCTAAAAATAAAAGAGGATTACTGGGAGAGATTAAAAAACATGTGGAAAGAGATCTTTATGAAACATAGAAGGAAGTTAGGTGGATGCTCCAAAAGCAAAAGAAGGATATTAATGAACACACTGAGATACAGAAAATAAGCAAAATTCAGTGGAAAAGTTAATTAAAAATGTAGTCTGGTACCACGCGCCACGGAATTTGAATCCCTGCCAGACGTCATGGACGTCAAAGACCCCTAGAGGTCTCTGCACCATCGCGCCGTAAGCCGTGGCGGCGCGCGCCTCCTTGCCCGCATTTAGAGTGAGGGCACCACAGTGGAACACGTGGTTGCAGCGGCCAATAGCGGCCTCCCCGATAGCGTACTTAAGCGCCTGCCTCTCGATCAGCCTCACGGCAGATATGCCCCAACCCCCCCCCCCCTCCAGTACACCTCTTGCAATATGCTGATGACACCGCATTCCTCGCCCTCGCTCCTACCCTCCACCGGTCCCAACGCCTTCTCCAGAATCACCTTGACCTTTTTGCTGCATGGTGTAACCAGTGGCTCCTGAAACTCAACCCTTCCAAGATCCAGACCATCATCGTAGGTCGTACCACTCGCTCCTTCCGGCTCCTGGATTTCTCCCTTACTGTCTGCGCTCGTCCTGTCCGCCTCACCCCCACCCTCACCTACGTTGGCCGCACCATTGATCGTCACCTCACCTGGATCCCTCATCTCCGCTCCATCCAATCCAAAGCCCACAACCGCCTCCGACTCCACAAACTCCTCTCTGGCCGGACATGGGGTTTGCACCCCTCTACCATCCTCCACACCTACACATCCTTAATCCGTCCCATCCTCTGTTATGCCAGTCCTGCCTGGATATCTGCCCCCCCACCAAATTCAATAAGTCCCTCCAGATCCTTGAGTGTCATGCACTCCGCCTCGCCTTCCGTATACGCCTCCCGTCCCCCACGCGGATCCTCTATGATCTCTCTTTCCCCCATCTGCTCCTATTCCTCAAACATATCCGCATCCCCTACACCTCCAGCCGTCTTGAACCCCCTCACCCCCTGGTTGCTCCTCTCCTCTCCCATCCCCGCCCCCTGCCATGTCTTCACCGTTGTGACCCCCCTACCCTCCATCTCTACACCCTACATCTCTTTTCCCAAGTTGGCTTCCATCAACTCCCCCTCCCGGATGATGCCCTCTCTCCCTCCATTTATCCTTCCTATCAACTCTGATCCTCACCCCCCTCCTTTCCTCCATCCTTTCCCTGGGCTCCCTCTTCCTCCCCCCTTCCATCCTGTGTTTTCTCCCCACCTATCCTCTCCCTATCTCCTTTCTCCCCCCCCCCCCCTGAGTCCTTTTGTATTCCCCTCCTCTGCCTTCGCCACTCCCTGGCACGTCTGCTCAGCACCCACACCCCCACCCGTCTTATGGATCCTCCTCTTCCATTGGCTCCTTTCCCCCTCCCCCTTCACTTTTCCTCTCCTCCTCCCCCCCCGTCATCTGCCCAGTTTCCCCCCACCTGCTCTTGGGTGTGGTATGTCATATTTGTGCCAACTTTTAGTGCAGTGTTTAAGTGAGTGTTCAGTGTTGTGCGTCCTTCCACAGTGTTGCGAACACAAATCATGCTGTCGCTGGGTGTGCTTTTTATATCTCTTGCGAACAGAACCCAGACTGTCGCCGTGTTTTTTAATTGTCTGTCTATTATTTTTCTGCTTCCTGTGTATCTTATTAGCATCATCCACCCTGTGTTTTCTGTTTTAAGCTCCAGAATTTTCTGCCATTTTACCTTTAAGTCACCGATTTTTTCGCCAACTGTTATTATTTTTTTATTATCTTCATCTTTTTAAAACAAATTCTGTATGCTGAAGAGCGGCGTAATAAGCTGCTGCCAGCCCGCCCCCTTTAGGGGGAATCGAAACTCAATAAAGGAAAAAAAAGAAAAATGATCAGCCTGCAGTCTAACCGTGCGTACGCCTCAGGACATACCGCCTCGCCTTAGACAGCATATTTACTTTTGTGTTTTGTTTACGAGTGGACGTGGTTGTCTAGTTAGGTTTTCTTGACTCTGTTATTTCGTTCTTGTTGTTGTCGTGAGGTCCTTCGTTGGTCGTGTCCGTCCTCTGTGTTGTGTTGCTGTTCGCGGGCTGCTCCCCGGGTCCCGCCGCGCTTTCCGTCACTTCAATCCCGCGACTGTTCCGGTCGCAGTTACAACATTTTGGCAACGAGGTAAACGGTGGTCGTTGTTGGTATGGAGGCGAAGTTGGTCTGTCTGCTGGAGCAACAGCACCGGCTCATGCAGCAGTAGCATCTTACAAAAGTCGCTGCAGTTGCAAACAGACGAAGTCGATGCCCGGGACGTGTTACCACAACAGCTTCAGAGTCCTCGGTTGTCCGATGCTTTCCTACGTCTGCCTTCGTTTCCACCCTTTAATGACGCTAACGAGGACTGGGAAACCTACTTACATCAGCTGAAACAACATTTCACGGCTTTTCAAGTCACGGACGACTCCTTGCAGCGGTCGTTGATTTTGTCTTGGGTCTCTCCGTACACGTTCTTTCTTCTCCGCAAGTTGGCACCGTTGTCCGATCCTGTGGCTCTCTCTTTCCAGGAGATCTGCCTTTTGCTGACAAACTGTTCTTCCCAACTCTACCATGTGGTCGCCTCTCGGCTGGAGTTCCACCAGTACCATAAACATCCTGATCAATCGTATCGTTCCTGGGTCATGGACTTGCAGGGTCTCAGCCGTCGATGCGATTTTACGTGCACCAATCAGCAGTGTAAGGCTTCGTATGCGGACTCACTAATCTGGGATGTGGTGGTTCAGCTGGCTCCCGATACTGAGGTCCGTTCTGTGGCGTTGAAACTCGACATCCCCTCCTTGGAAGAGATTCTCTGCATTGCCCACTCCTTTGAAATTGCTCAAGCGGCTAACGAGTGTCTTATGGCGCGACCGCAGGTGGCGGCGATCGCGGCGTCACGGCGGGTTCCGCCCTTGCGACGTCGACGTGGCCCGGCCGACAGAGGCCAGCGACATCGGGACTCCTCGTTGTCCGACGTCTCTATGGCATCGGCACCTTCGGTCACCCCTCGTCGCCGGTCGCGCGGCCCACTTCCATCTTGCCCACAATGATTTACTGCACATTTACAGGCTGACTGACCCCACCGCTGGAAAACGCGCACGCTGTGTAACGAGGAGGGCCACATCCGATCGGTTTGTCGTAGTCGCTCGACTCGCTCCAGTCCTGCCCCTCCTGGGCCTCAAGATACCGTCCATGCTCTGCAATCGGTTGTCCCACAGGACGACCCGTCTGCGCGGAAGCTATTCCTCATGCTCCGCATTTTCACTGAGGATGTCAGTTTTCAGGTCGACACTGGGGCCACCGTCTCCCTGATGGCGACATATACCCGGCTGGGATCTCCTGGGCTCTCGCCATTTGGTTGCCTACGGAGACGGTTCCATTCCCCTTCGTGGGCAGTTCATCGTCCAGGCGACGTACAAGCGTGTTCCCCGACCCCTTACCCTCTTTGTCGTCGACCATCCGTCGGCTTCGAATATTTTTGGCCTGGATGCGTTTCAACTGTTTGGATTTTCAATTTCCGACGAAGTTAAGGCCGTTTCCACGGCTGTTCCCTTTCAGGACTTTGCCGATCTGTGCTCCGCTTTTGCGTCGTTGTTTGCACCGTATCTTGGATGTGCTTCCGGGTTTCAGGTGCACATCACCCTCCGGCCGGATGCACAGCCTCACTTTTACCTGGCCCGGCCCCTTCCAGTGGCCTTACGGCCAGCGGTCAAGCAGGAACTTGATCGGCTCCAGGCCGCTGGCGTGCTGGAGCCTGTAACTTACAGTGCATGGGCGACACCACTGGTGGTCATACGGAAACCCAATGGGTCCCTTCGGTTGTGTGGGGACTTCGGCGCTACAGTCAATGCTCAGTCCCTCGTTGACACTTACCCCATTCCCCGACAGGAAGACCTTCTTGCCAAGCTTGCCGGGGGAGAGTATTTTTCCAAGATCGACCTGGCTGAGGCATACCACCAGTTGCCCTTGGATGCCGAATCTCAGAACATCATGACTATCAACACGCCTTTCGGATGGTATAAATACAAGCGCCTTCCCTTTGTGTCTCTTCGGTGCCGGCCATTTTCCAGCGATTCCTGGAGCAGCTTACGCAGCCTATCCCTGCCTGTGTGAATTATCTGGATGACATTTTGGTCTCCGGGCGTTCCCGCCAGGAACATTTGCAAAACCTCACCGCCTTATTTCACGCTCTGCAGTCTGTTTGTTTACGTTGTCGGTTGGACAAGTGTTGTTTTTTTCAACCGGAAGTGGGATACTTAGGCCACTGGCTTAGCAAAGATGGCATTCGCCCTTCGGGTCGTAATGTCGCGGCCATTGAGGCCCTTCCTCGTCCCAAGTACTTAACTGAACTCCAGGTGTTTTTGGGCAAGGTTACTTATTACTTAAAGTTCAAGTCCCAGGCTGCCTCTGTTGCCCAACCCCTCAATCACTTGCAGATTCCTGTTGTAAGACAGATTGTGGAGAAATCCATAGATTTTACTAACACAGCTTACCTGAGTTTCATTGACTTCTCAAAAGCCTCTGATAGAACTTCAGACGTTAATCGTCAGGAAAGTACTAACGAGTTTAATGAAAGCCATAGAAGATATACGAGAATACGCAGATAGTGAACGAGAATTAAAGGACACGAAGGATTCGCAGATGAAATTCTAATAGATAAAGAAATTGTACGAGGACACTCACTAAGCCTATTTCTGTTTAGCATAATAGTGGATCACATCACTGACTTCAAAAAAAGGTATCCAGACTATAAAATCGGGAATAAAGTGGTAGATACTATATGCTATGCTAATGATGCTATACTTACAGCAAATAATGAGAATAGTTTACAAACGTGACTTCACCAATATAATAACATAGTTCAGCAATATAACTTGGAGTTCTCATGTAAGAAAACTAAGAGTATGGTAATATTAAAAACACCCGTAAAATGTACACTGAATCGCTAAAGAAACTGGTACAGGCATACGTATTCCATTATAGAGATATGTAAGCAGTCAGAATACGGCACTGCGGTCGGCAACACCTGTATAGGACAACAGGTGTCTGGCGCAGTTATTAGATCGCTTACTGCTGCTACAATGGCAGGTTGTCAGATTTAAATGGGGTTGAACGTGGTGTTATAGTTGGCGCACGAACGATGGGACGCAGCGTTTCCGAGGTAGCGATGAATTGGGGATTTTCGCGTACGGCTATTTCACGAGTGTACCGTGAATATCAGTAATCTGGCAGAACATCAAATGTCTGACATCGCTGCTACCGGGAAAAGATCCTGGAAGTACGGGACCAACGGCGACTGAAGAGAGTCGCTCAACATGATAGAAATGCAGCTCTTCCGCAAATTGCTGAAGATTTCAATACCGGGCCATCAACAAGTCAGCGTGCAAAAATTCAACAAAGCATCATCGTTAGGGGCTTTCGGGGAAGGCCTACTCGTGTACCCTTGATGACTGCACGACACAAAGATTTACGCTACGCCTGGGCCCGTCAACACCGACATTGGCTGTTGATGTCTGGAAACACGTTTCCTGGTCGGACGGGTTTCGTTTCAAATTGTATCGTGTGGATGGGACGTGTACGGGTATGGAGATAACCTCATGAATGTATGGATCCTGCATGTCAGCAGGGGACTGTTCAGTCTGGTGGACGTTCTGTAATTCTGTGGAGAGTGTGCAGTTGGAGTGATATGGGACCCCTGATAGGTCTAGATACGACTCTGACAGGTGACACGTACGTAAGCATCCTATGTGATCACCTGCATCCATTCATGTCCATTGTGCATTCCGACGGACTGGGGCAGTTTCAGAGGAACAATGCGACACCCACACGTCCTGAATTGCTGCAGAGTGGCTTCAGGAACACTTTTCTGAGTTTAAACACTTTCGCTGGCCACAAAATATCCCAGACCTGAACATTATTGAGCGTACCTGGGGTGCCTCGCAACGTGCTGTTGAGAAGAGATCTCTACCTCGTCGTACTCTAACGGATATATGGACGACCCTGCAGGATTCATGCACTACTTCAGAGATTAATCCAATGTATACAACGTCGTGTTGCGACATTTTTGCGTGCTCGTGGGGGCCATGGATGATATTAGGCAGGTGTACCAGTGTAAATTAGAAGGATATGGTGTGTTCACTGAACAAGTGATGGATTTTAATTATGTAGAGATTGTTACCACCAGCTACAAAGTGAAAAACCAAGTGATAAAGTGAGTAATGATAGCCGGTTGTCTGCAAAATGTTACATTGAGAAACACATTTTTGACGACTGAGGAGAAAATAAAAACATAGAACGATGGTGCGTCCCGTTGTGACATATGTATGACAAAAACGAGCAGAAATGGAAAAGATAAAACAAAAATTAACGGCAGTGGGAATGAAGTTACTACGAAAGATACATGGAGTAACAAAAGAACAAATGCATCGATGTGAAGACGGTGTGGAATACAAAATACAAATAAATCGACGAGGACAAGGCAAACAATTAGGAGGATCATGTGGAAAGAATGGACCTACAAGACGTTGAGATTCGTAAACATGGACCATTTGAAGGAAAGTGACTGCCCGGACGATCACCCAAGAGATGGGACCGCAGTTGGTTCAATACAGCCACGGAATGAGGCAGACAAACTGGAAGAAGTCAGCAGAAGAAGAAGAGAAAGTGAAGGCTGGATGGGCTTTATGGGCGTAGAAAAGACAACCGCTCTAGGGGAGAAAACCCGAAGACAAAGTCCTCTCAGCTCAGAGGCAGTGGCGGCTTCACAACTGGAATAAAGCTGCACGGCGCCACAACGCAATCAGGGGACACTGATTCGATCTTGAAAGGAGTACAAACCGGGATGGATTTCAACGAGTACAACCAAGGCCTACATCTGAATCGACATCTACACGCCGCTAGACCTCTTGAGGTGTGTGGCAGAGGGTACTTTGTGTATGACTGCCATTTCGCACTTTCGTGTTCCAGTCGCGAATAGTTGGCGAAAAGAAAGATTGACAGTTGTTGACTCGTAAAGGACCGTAGGCTCTCTGAACTCTAATAATAAACTACACTGAAGCAGTGACTGCTACTGGATGTGGTTGATAGTTCCTGTGACGCTTTCGTGGTTGCTTGTGTCGTCTGCATCACCATCATTCATCCCCATCACGGTCGGAGGAAGGCAATGGCAAACCACCTCCACTAGGACCTTGCCTAGTAAAGCGGCGCGGGTCTCCCGCATCGTTCCCCCACGCTCTGTAAAGAAGCATGGGACTTCATTTCATTTTCAATGAACCTGTAACGAAACGCTCTGTTCTTTTTTGGATCTTCTTTATTCCCTACATCAGTCATGTCTGGTACTGATCGTACCGTGTCATAGAGTAAAAAGCAATATTGGAGAAACCAGCGTTTCGGCCACGGTTACGGTGCCCTTGTTCTAGGCCCACTACACTTAGAACCAGAAGGAGGCCACTGTAATTGTGGGTGAAACGTTGGATTCTCCAGTATAGTGTTTTACATTATGGCGCAGTACGATACTCAGAAAACCTTTATGTCAACTGACTGGTAGCGGAAGCCTACGGAAGTATAATGCAATAAAGCGTGTTTCTGTCTATGCGTTCGCAGTGTGCTACATTTGTTTATTTTGAGGGTCAATCGCCACTCCCTGCACCAAACGTCGATCCTCTACGGGTATTTCTACATTTTGCTACAAGTTTCTAGTGCCGCCACTTCTCTTTATACAACAGCATCATCTGCAAAAAGCATTTTGGAACTTCCGACGTTACCTATGAGGTCATTTAAATGAGCTGTGAAAAGTAATGGTAGTACTCCTACAGCACTCCCTCGGGCACTCCCGAAGTTACTTTTCTGTCTGAAGATATCTCTCAATGCTGTATTGTTTGCTAGAAAGTTCAGTCCCATAACACAGCTAGTCTGATATTCCGTACGCCCGTAATCTGTTCATTAGTGGCAACGGGGAACTGTATCGATCGCCTTCCGGAAGTCAAGGAACACGGCATCTGCCTGGAGCCTGTACCTACTGCTTTATGGGTCATTTGAAACAAGAGAGCGACGCGGGTTTCACACGATAATTGTTTTCCGAATCGATTTTGGTTCCTACAGAGGAGATTTTTGGCCTCCAGAAAATGTCATAATACGCGAACATAAAACAGATTTCAAAATTCTACAACTGACCGATGTCAGACATATACACTTGAGAACGATACGACTTTTAAAATAAAAGAATGTCTTAAACTAGCAACTTGTAATGTGATAAGGTTGGGCAGGAAGCAGATAGAGCTGTTCAAGGAGTTTAACGACATGAAAGTGCAAACAGGCACATTAACTTAAGAAGAAGCTTAATGGTACGAAAGAAGGTTGCATAATGATGTATAGCGGTGTTGAAATGACTGGACGTTCATGTGGAGGAATGGCAATGATAATGGGCAGAGAATGGAAAGTTATGTAAGTTAAATAATCATTACAGTCAGATTTACTAAGGTCATATAACAGATATCGGAGTATTTACTGCTCTGGAACGGAAAGACGGTTGAACAAAAGAGTATTGTAACTCGATAAAGCTGACCAAGTATAACAACACAGATCCTATTAGCGTAAGTGAGGATCTAAATGGAACAATAGGGAATATTCCAGAACCAAATGGAATGAGCTCTAATGGAGAACAGCTTATCAACAAACAGAAAATTCTATTTAATTTCGCAGCTAGCAGAAATCTAAGACCTGATAATACACTTTTTTAAAAAATAATATTGAGACTTATGAGTTCGCTTGGAGCGCTTGTTGTAGGAGGTCAGTAACAAATTATGCCTCTGCCAATAAGCAAGATCATTAAACAGATACAAAATATTTTTCCCGGAAGCGACAAAATTCAGATCAATTCGTGTTAGTGTCAAAAATTGCTTTACTACCTAGACGGAGAAGCACAAGGATGATTCATAAAACTAAGAGAGTGAGGAAATGTGTGGGCAGTACCTACTACAGGACCAAGGAATTATGGGTCTATACAGCAATAAGCTGTATAGCTTACTTAAAGAATCAAAATCCTGAAAAAATGCGAAAGGGTTAGCAGTTGTATCCACAATGCTACATTTGGAGCACTTGGCAAATGCGTAAACCAAAGAATAATAGAGGTATTAGGATGGGAATAAGGAAATAGAGGAGAAACAAAAAACACATCATGTTTATTTACAGACAGAAACGGATATCGAAAAAGATGAATATTATAAAAAGAGAAACATAGCAAAAACAGTCATAAGGGAAGCTGAAGAATCAGCCAGGAATAGATTGTTCACAGACAGAGTTTTCAATACAAAAGAGTTGATAGAAAAAAGGTGCTAATTGGTTACGGAAACGCATATAGCCTTCATAGGTTATGTAAAAACCATCGGTCTTTGTAAACCGTGTAAATATGCAAATACTACGGAGCATGTAACAGAAACAACGAAATCCTTAGTACTTCGTAAAGTTTCAGAAAGATGCGTATACAGGCACTAAGATAATGATTAAAATAGGTTCAAGAATTTCAAATATGATAATTAAATTAAATATATGCCGTCAGACAAGGATGTAGTTTGTAATCGACATATATTTAATATAAATGAAAACTTAAGAAGATGGGTTGCAGATATCACAGTATAGAGCCATGAATACCTGCCTTTTTGCAGATCATCAGTTTACTCTGTTCCACGGTGACAAGAAATTACTGCGAGCCATTCATACGTTGTACCTGCCGGGAGAAGAATACAATATGGAATCTCAACTAAAGGTTATGTCATTTATAGGAATTGAGGCAATGATATCAAAAATTTTTATGAAGAGCGGAATAATTGAACAATGAAATGAAGACCTCTGCTGTAATCAATGGTTAGGGATAGTACATGAGAAAGAGTGTTATAACATGTAGTGCGCTTTGTTAATATTAGTTGATAGTCCCACAATAAACGAAAAATGGCAGCTCTGTCTCTGATTTCAGATTCTTACTAATGGCAACTTTGTGAGGATGTCTGAATGTAAACAGTTTAAGTGTGAAAACCGTGACTATTAGTAGTAGTAATGTGTGTGGTGTTGATGTCCAGAACATGCTTTCCACGGACGATTTGTTCAAATTTGGAGGTGATGTTGATGACTACAATTCATATTAAATTTACCGATATGCTTCTGAACGCAAATGGATTTGAAACGTTGTTGCTAATCAGGTAAATGTAAATAATTATTCAAGCAAGTAAACAATGTTACATTGCGTTCTGTATCATAATTTACGTGTATTAAGTGGCACTGTGGTGTCAGAAATGATAGTGGCCATCCTTAACATTGCTTACATGGCGTAGTAAATAATTAATTATACATTGTGCTGTATCATAGAATAAGTTTTTCAGTGAAAATCATAGTAACATAAACTGAAAAAATTCGGAACTTTTAAATTTATATTTTTCAGAGGTTTCACAATAACGTTTCGTCAACTTGCCTAGCAAGTACAAAGTCTAAATTAACATTAACCTATCTTAAGTTGACTCTGTTTACGAGTAAACAATGTTAAGTACGCTTTGACGTATTTTTAAGAGTAAGACTTTGGACAGCATTTACGATTTCAAAAATATGACCTTTCTCTACTAATACTTGAAAATCATGACACACCGTACCTGAGTAAAAGCATTACAATAGATAAACTTTGATATCTTATTTATGAGGTTTTTTAAAACTGTGCTGAACAGTTTCTCAAAACAACCAACTTTCCCCTCGCCATTGTTAACAGTCGAGGTCATCGAATACAGAGGTCGTCTGAAAGAGCAAGTGAGCTGAATGACACAAGAAAGACAGACGAAACAACTATTGAGATATAGACCGAGAGTAAGGAGGGAACCAGGTAAGCTCAAAAAGACATGCCCTCATCAGTAATATTTGAACATGGAACAGACAGTTAAGTTGAAACCCTGGAAGAGTAAATGATTATGATGATGTTGATGCAGAATAAAGTACGACCGAAGAAGGTAGGAGGACATAAGAAACAGAACTGCATGGGTGAAGGGAGTATTTCCCACCAAAAGAAGTGTACCAGTATTTAATACAGGCCTTAACATGAGAAAAAAGTGTAGAAATGTATGTATTGAACACAGAATCTTATGGAAGTGAGCCGTGTATTGTGACAAATGTGGGGAGGGAATAGCCCGAAGCATTTTAAATACACTCCTGGAAATTGAAATAAGAACACCGTGAATTCATTGTCCCAGGAAGGGGAAACTTTATTGACACATTCTTGGGGTCAGATACATCACATGATCACACTGACAGAACCACAGGCACATAGACACAGGCAACAGAGCATGCACAATGTCGGCACTAGTACAGTGTATATCAACCTTTCGCAGCAACGCAGGCTGCTATTCTCCCATGGAGACGATCGTAGAGATGCTGGATGTAGTCCTGTGGAACGGCTTGCCATGCCATTTCCACCTGGCGCCTCAGTTGGACCAGCGTTCGTGCTGGACGTGCAGACCGCGTGAGACGACGCTTCATCCAGTCCCAAACATGCTCAATGGGGGACAGATCCGGAGATCTTGCTGGCCAGGGTAGTTGACTTACACCTTCTAGAGCACGTTGGGTGGCACGGGATACATGCGGACGTGCATTGTCCTGTTGGAACAGCAAGTTCCCTTGCCGGTCTAGGAATGGTAGAACGATGGGTTCGATGACGGTTTGGATGTACCGTGCACTATTCAGTGTCCCCTCGACGATCACCAGTGGTGTACGGCCAGTGTAGGAGATCGCTCCCCACACCATGATGCCGGGTGTTGGCCCTGTGTGCCTCGGTCGTATGCAGTCCTGATTGTGGCGCTCACCTGCACGGCGCCAAACACGCATACGACCATCATTGGCACCAAGGCAGAAGCGACTCTCATCGCTGAAGACGACACGTCTCCATTCGTCCCTCCATTCACGCCTGTCGCGACACCACTGGAGGCGGGCTGCACGATGTTGGGGCGTGAGCGGAAGACGGCCTAACGGTGTGCGGGACCGTAGCCCAGCTTCATGGAGACGGTTGCGAATGGTCCTCGCCGATACCCCAGGAGCAACAGCGTCTCTAATTTGCTGGGAAGTGGCGGTGCGGTCCCCTACGGCACTGCGTAGGATCCTACGGTCTTGGCGTGCATCCGTGCGTCGCTGCGGTCCGGTCCCAGGTCGACGGGCACGTGCACCTTCCGCCGACCACTGGGTACAACATCGATGTACTGTGGAGACCTCACGCCCCACGTGTTGAGCAATTCGGCGGTACGTCCACCCGGCCCCCCGCATGCCCACTATACGCCCTAGCTCAAAGTCCGTCAACTGCACATACGGTTCACGTCCACACTGTCGCGGCATGCTACCAGTGTTAAAGACTGCGATGGAGCTCCGTATGCCACGGCAAACTGGCTGACACTGACGGCGGCGGTGCACAAATGCTGCGCAGCTAGCGCCATTCGACGGCCAACACCGCGGTTCCTGGTGTGTCCGCTGTGCCGTGCGTGTGATCATTGCTTGTACAGCCCTCTCGCAGTGTCCGGAGCAAGTATGGTGGGTCTGACACACCGGTGTCAATGTGTTCTTTTTTCCATTTCCAGGAGTGTATGATGCTGGAGAAGAATGTTGTACAGTAAATGGTTTGAGAAGGCCAGAAACGAAATGGTTCACCGCAGAATAGGGGTAGAAAGTAACATGTGGAGAGCATTAACTAGAAGAAGGGAGTAATGCCAGGACGTATTTTAATATGCAATGTTTTGATCCTACCAGATTACAACAGTTTGTCATTCTGGGATTCGAGTATGGAATCTAGTCTTTCACGGGTTTCATCTTATCGGTTAAGCTATTCAGGGGCGACTTCAGCGTTACCAGAGTCTCTCTACTATTTTTCAAACATAACAGCACCACTACACGCAGTTGTTGATAATGTCTAAAGTATTCATGGTAATATTAAGTTCAGAGGGGAGTGTTACTGTTATCCAATTTGCAAAACTGAACTCAGCACGACCACAGCCTGGGAGACGGGATGCGGCTGTCGATAACGAGAGGGCTCCCCAGATCAGGAGCTCGGAGTTCACATTCTCTGTGTCGGACTGTTTTCTTTTATAGCCTGGTGTGGGCATTATTTGTCAAGTACGAAAGAACTGTCTAGAGATTTTCGTGGTCCGCATGCAATCGTGTGGATATTCTACTATACACATTGAAACGGTCTAGACTGAAGGCTATATTTTTCATGAATATATGTGATGGTTTGTGACGTATTTCGATATCTGTTCAAGTGAACACACCGTTACTGTAGAATTGTGAGCAATACCATGTCATAAGATGTACTGCAGTGTACCCAATATCTATTTCAGAGCACAGCACAGCTGAAAACTATTGGGCCCTTCATTTTAAGGTATCCACTTTAGCCAACTGGGTAAAGATGATAAGGCACGAGAAAGCGAGTGAAAGAGCCACAAGAAAGAGGAGTGTAAAGCAGATACATTCCATATTTCTCATCTGTGGAGACATTATATGATATGTGTTTTTACACGCTGCAGTTGTAAAAGTGATACTAATTTTCCATTTAAATCAGACTTTCGCTACTTAAACGTTGCTTATCATCGTACATTATTCATCAAGACTTAGCGTTTAAGGTTATGTGTATGAGTCAGGAGCTCAGATGCACTACAGGGTCTACACCTGATGAGTATCTGGTCATCTTACGTATGACGCAGTAGCCAGATATCATCGTAATGCGACAGAATCATAATTTTGGAATGAGGTAATATAGAAACCATACGTCTGTGAACTTGGCCCTTTGCGGGCAATGACCATACCGACTGAGTTTTCCACGAATAGCTGCATTCGGGGTTCGAGCACCGGGATCATACAGTATTAATCCGCCAGAATGATTCAAAAGCACCGCACACCCCTCTGCAGATGAAAGATTCGTACTTGTTATGTGTATTTTCAATCACATAGAAGTTACTGCGTTGCATTTGTATTGGTACCATTCATACGCGAATGAGCTCAATCATCATCGACACGGTTGCAGGGAAACTGATTGAAAGTGATCGTCAGGGAACGCCTAGTAGAAGCCACTCAGCGGTTAATCTATTGCTTGCAAGCCGTGAGACGTCCTACATAGACGAGCTCAGGAAAGAGAAAAATGGTTCAAATGGCTCTTAGCACTATGGGACTTAACTTCTAAGGTCATCAGTCCCCTAGAACTTAGAACTAATTAAACCTAACTAACCTAAGGACATCACACATATCCATGCCCGAGGCAGGATTCGAACCTGCGACCGTAGCGGTCGCGCGGTTCCAGACTGTAGCGCCTTTAACCGCTTGGCCACCACGGCCGGCCAGGAAAGAGAAATTGGACGTCGGCAGTTTGCCACATTGTTTAAACTCCAATAACTTTATTAAATCAGATCAGTTACAAGCAGCAGACTAAATGCAAAAATATTGTTCGTTATGCCCTCAAAGTTGTCAGAACATGTCCAAACAATTATTAACCACCTCATCGCAGATCTTCGTGAACTGACGAGACCAATTCGTTTCACAGAGAGTATCATGCGGGGCTGCCCTAGGACTGGGGCAGGTTTGTAAGGCACCCACATTGAAGAGCTCCACCTCTTACTAATCTAGTGTTGGAGGTCAGAAAGATTGTGTTGTTGAACAGGAAACGAAATCATCAAACGGATCCTTTATGACGCTCTTTTACAAATCTCTCAGAAACTGCGGTTTCTTCTGTAAGGACGCTCTTTTCAACAAGTGTTGTTCCGACGCCGTTACATTAGATGCAGCAGCATGAGCGGCGCGCCATCTGCTCCGCGCGCTGCCCCAGCCCTGGCAACAGCTGACCGCGCACACAGACTTGCCCGGCGACCGCCGGCTGGCTGGAACGTGCGCCAGCCGCCGCGTCTTGTCACGTCCCTACTGCCCGCAACCGCCCACCAGCTGTGGCGTCACACCCACAAACTTACCACTCAGCCGGTCAGGCCGCCGAGTCTGATACTCCCAAAGTTCTGCAGAGACCGCTGTAGCCACTCTGAGGTCTGTCTCGGGTGCCTGTAATTCAGTACAATAGCAGCATTCGACACAACAGACTACGTCAGTATTTCCCTTTTTCTGGAAGAAGCAGATATCCAGTTATAAATCAGACACAAAGGATGTAGCGTAAGAAGTTGTGATACGTGGTGTGGCTGTTTTTGCGTGTCATCAACATGGACAAATGCAATGAATGTTGATGATACGATACTCTATGGTATTCTGCGGTTTCAATTCACTCTGGTCTTTTGCTTTTTTTTCTTTCTTTTTTTTAGCAGTTGCATTGATTTGATTTTGTAAATGATACTGACAATATTATACACACGTATAATGCATTATTCATACTACAACTTCTCCTGGAGAATTATTTTGTTCAAATTGCGCAAGAATTCCACATGACGTAGTGTAATAATGTTAACTGTAAGTTGTGTTCATATCACTAAAATTACAGATCGTACATCAGAGTTTTTATAATTTTCTTCTTCGATGGGTTAAATATTGTTAGCAAATTGACCATGAAAAGGAACCACAGAATACCACCCGCACACAACACTGACGTATGTTACCAGAAATATTTTTCGGAATATTGTTTGCAGTTTCAAATAATTTAAATTTGCCGCTGTGATAAAAGTTAAGATGGCGGCCAACAAAAGATACAGGATTTCTTTTTTAATTAAGATTTTCCTTTGCTCAATAAATAATAAATCATTTAAATTGATGCCAACAATAAAAAATTATTAAATTGTTTTGAAAATTAGTTTAACACAAACCCATGCTATTTTCAACTAGAAGTACAGACGAAGTTGCTATATAACCGCAACTAACAATGGCTGCGCTTCTTGAAGCTATGATAAAACAATTAATACAAAATTATAATTAAAAGAGGAAGTGATTTTTCAATAATTAATCATAAATAGTTTTAACGCATTTGGCTCTATTTGTTTTTACCAGTAAATGAACATTAAAGTACAATAATTTTACATTAAATGTTTTTCATTCAACAGACCTCAAATCGATTCGCGTCTTGCGTCAGCGACGTACATCAGAAGAAGACGACAAAAGGGCACAAAAGAAAAGAAAAGAATGACATAAATTAACATAGAATGTGAGACAAATATTGTCTTTGTTTTACATTATTATCATCTTTTTAAGGAGTAATTACATAATTGAATGAATATTATTGAGTTACGTAATTTTCCACACGTTCATATTCCACTCGTAATAATATATATATATATATATATATATATATATATATATATATATATATATATATCTCGTGGATGTTAGGCCGCCGGGTCTGATACTCCTAAAGTTCTACACAGACTGCTGTAGCCACTCTGAGGTCTGTCTCGGGTGCCTGTAATTCAGCACAATAATAGCAATCGACATAACGGGTTATGTCAGTATTTTCCTTTTTCTGGAAGAAGCAGATATCCAGTTATAAATCAGACACAAAGGTTCTAGAGTAAGAAGTTGTGATACGTGGCCGGCCGGGGTGGCAGAGCGGTTCAAAGCACTACAGTCTGGAACCGCGCTACCGCTACGGTCACAGGTTCGAATCCTGCCTCGGGCATGGATGTGTGTGATGTCCTTAGGTTAGTTAAGTTTAAGTAGTTCTAAGTTCTAGGGGACTGATGACCTCAGAAGTTGTCCCATAGTGCTCAGAGCCATTTTTTGTGATACGTGGACTACGTTGAGTGTGGGAAGTTACAAAGTGTACCATGAAGTTAAGTGGTATTAATATAGTTTCTGAAGTTTATGTTGCATATATTACACAAAAAATATATAATTATTCACTTCTCTAGCTAAATGGTTAAGGCATCAGGCAATTTCCCCGCATCAGCCTGGGTGATGCTTGAACTCATTTCTCGTCTGAATAATAATAATACAAACACAGTTCTGTAACTTTTACGTGCGTGAAAACACATAGAACAAGAACGAACTTTCCACCCTACAGCGGAGTGTGCGCTCCCTTTGAAAAAATCTGGAAGATTAAAACTGTATGCCCACTGGGACTCGAACTGGGAGAAGGCAATCGATAAGGGCATTGCTCGCAAAGGGCAGAGTTCATAAACGAATGGTGTCGCTATTACCTCATTCCATTATTATAAATCTGTGGTACTGCGATTAGCATCTAGCCACTGGAACGAATATCATACATAAAATGACCAAATACTCATCAGGTACAGACTATATACTGTATACGAGCTCCTGCATAGAAAATAAATGTTGCAATGTATAAAATTAAAGACTCCTGCTTGTCTGACTTACGTGGACACTTAGTATTACTTGAACAGTTATAGGAATACGAAAGGACATTCAGATAATTGTAGAAACCTAGGTTTCGTGTTAGGAAGTTGCCATGTGTTTAGTGGAATATCCTTAAGGGGATGAGTAGATCACAACATATCTGCTTGTGGACTACGAAAATCCTGTCTTGTATGACAAATAATGAACACAACAGGCTATAACAAAAAGCAGTCCAACGCATGGAATACCAACTCCAAACTCTTAGCTTAGATGCCATTGATCATATTTGACATGAACTGGGGAGTCCTTTTTACCAACAGCCGCCTCCGTCTCTCAAACTCTCCGCGTGTTCAGGTCAACTTTGCAGGATGGATAACATTTGCACTGTCCTCTGCGCTTTATATTACTATGAATATCTTAGACAACAATAACAACTGCAACATACATAATTGTTTTTGAAGTGTTGTTGTTAAGTGCCAAACATAGGGGAGAGAAAGTCGTCCCTGAATAGCTTAGTCGATAAGACCAACGTCCGTGAAAGGCAAGATTCCAGACCCGAGTCCCAGTATGACAGTTGTAATCTGCCAGTTTCGAAACGTAGCATGTTAAAATACAATCTGTCGTCTTGTACCTTCTTCTGGTTAACACGCTATGTGAGAATTATCTGATCACGTCAGGTGTAATGATACTGTGAATCACGAAAAGGTTGAAGGAGCACATTTTACTGTGTGGTTTGCAAAGATTGTGGTAACTGTGATCTGATGTCTAACGTATTTGACTTGAGGGATTTGGTTCACGTCTCTTCATGAAGTATGAATAAAAATTACGAAATATGAATAAAATTCTTTTGGGTATTAGATTGCATTGTTCTGAAACTAAAACCAGTATTTAAACCGACGTTGTGACCATCTTTGCATCTGTCATCTTCAGTTACCTTTAGTCGACCTGAAGAGAACCGCTGCAGTGAGGGTCTAAAAGTAAGTTTTAACGGATGTTTTAGTTTCAGCTTGAGGCGACATAATGTAGAAAAGGATTTTATTTAGAGCCTCTTGTATCTAAATTACTGTACTTTAATGACTGAATATGTCTGAAGCACGCATTAATCGTTGCTCAGCAGCTGGCTTTTATATGTTGCAGGAGCAAAAACGGGTTCCATGCACGAACTTATCTTTGGACTGAAAATCATGTGACTAAACGTGAAATGATCAGGAACAAACAAATGAAATGAAATGATCGTACGGCATTATTAGCCGGGAGACCGTGTCAGGGATAGTTCGGCCACTTGGTGCAAGTCTTTCTACTTCAGCGACTTGCTCATCGATGCAGATGATACGAAATAAAGACAACACAAACTCCCAGTTCCCAAGCGAGAAGAAAGCTTCGAGCCGCCAGGGAACCGAACCCAGGACCCCGGGATCTAGAGGCAGAGACGCTAATCAATAGACCATGACCTGCGAAGAGGAATAAGTAGAGGACGTGAGAAAATTGTGCTATCCGCGATTATCCAAGCAATAAAGCTTCCGGAAGGACATTAATATGAAAATAGGTGCTTCACCAAAAGAAATCAACTACTGTGAAACATCGACAAGATGAAACGGGGGAGGGGTGAGCGATGATTGTGAAACACTGTGTACCCTCTACCAGCTGTCGCGAGGAGGCTGATGCAGTAGGACCGTATATGTCAAAGCAAAACTGAAGGAGGATTTTGTGAATCGGTGCTGCTGACCACATACTAATAAGGAGCAGAATTAAACCGTGAGGAAATTTTACGTAAGGTAACTAGAAGAGTTTCTAATACACTCCTGGAAATTGAAATAAGAACACCGTGAATTCATTGTCCCAGGAAGGGGAAACTTTATTGACACATTCCTGGGGTCAGATACATCAGATGATCACACTGACAGAACCACAGGCATATAGACACAGGCAACAGAGCATGCACAATGTCGGCACTAGTACAGTGTATATCCACCTTTCGCAGCAATGCAGGCTGCTATTCTCCCATGGAGACGATCGTAGAGATGCTGGATGTAGTCCTGTGGAACGGCTTGCCATGCCATTTCCACCTGGCGCCTCAGTTGGACCAGCGTTCGTGCTGGACGTGCAGACCGCGTGAGACGACGCTTCATCCAGTCCCAAACATGCTCAATGGGGGACAGATCCGGAGATCTTGCTGGTCAGGGTAGTTGACTTACACCTTCTAGAGCACGTTGGGTGGCACGGGATACATGCGGACGTGCATTGTCCTGTTGGAACAGCAAGTTCCCTTGCCGGTCTAGGAATGGTAGAACGATGGGTTCGATGACGGTTTGGATGTACCGTGCAATATTCAGTGTCCCCTCGACGATCACCAGTGGTGTACGGCCAGTGTAGGAGATCGCTCCCCACACCATGATGCCGGGTGTTGGCCCTGTGTGCCTCGGTCGTATGCAGTCCTGATTGTGGCGCTCACCTGCACGGCGCCAAACACGCATACGACCATCATTGGCACCAAGGCAGAAGCGACTCTCATCGCTGAAGACGACACGTCTCCATTCGTCCCTCCATTCACGCCTGTCGCGACACCACTGGAGGCGGGCTGCACGATGTTGGGGCGTGAGCGGAAGACGGCCTAACGGTGTGCGGGACCGTAGCCCAGCTTCATGGAGACGGTTGCGAATGGTCCTCGCCGATACCCCAGGAGCAACAGTGTCCCTAATTTGCTGGGAAGTGGCGGTGCGGTCCCCCACGGCACTGCGTAGGATCCTACGGTCTTGGCGTGCATCCGTGCGTCGCTGCGGTCCGGTCCCAGGTCGACGGGCACGTGCACCTTCCGCCGACCACTGGCGACAACATCGATGTACTGTGGAGACCTCACGCCCCACGTGTTGAGCAATTCGGCGGTACGTCCACCCGGCCTCCCGCATGCCCACTATACGCTCTCGCTCAAAGTCCGTCAACTGCACATACGGTTCACGTCCACGCTGTCGCGGCATGCTACCAGTGTTAAAGACTGCGATGGAGCTCCGTATGCCACGGCAAACTGGCTGACACTGACGGCGGCGGTGCACAAATGCTGCGCAGCTAGCGCCATTCGACGGCCAACACCGCGGTTCCTGGTGTGTCCGCTGTGCCGTGCGTGTGATCATTGCTTGTACAGCCCTCTCGCAGTGTCCGGAGCAAGTATGGTGGGTCTGACACACCGGTGTCAATGTGTACTTTTTTCCATTTCCAGGAGTGTATGAGCGTTGTTGAAAAATTATGTAGGCGTCTACATCGCGAAATAACAAGTTACTAGAAAGAACAGCTGAGGAAATTCGTTTGTGTAAAGCCACACATTACCATTTCCCGTGCAATATGATCCATGGAACGTGAAACTACCTACATCTACATCTACATAGATACTCCGCAATCTACCTTACGGTCCGTGACGGAGGGTACCCTGTACCACTATTAATCCTTTCCTTTCCTGTTCCTCTCGCAAATATAGCGAGGGGAAAACAACTGTCTATATGCCTCCGTATGAGCCATAATTTCACGAATATTACCTTCGTGCTCCTTACGATCAATGTATGTTGGCGGCAGTAAAGTCTTCGGGCATCAGCTTCAGATGCAAGTTAAAATTTTCTCGATAGCGTTTGTCAAAACGAACGTCACCTTCCATCCAGGAATTCCCATCTGAGTTCCCAAAGCGTCTCTGTGACGGATGCGTGTTGTTCGAACCTACCGGTAATGAGTCTAGCTGACTGCTTTTGAATTGCTTCGATGTCTTTCTTCAATCCGTCCTGGTACGGATCCCAAACACTTGAACAGTACTCCAGAACGGGTCACAACAGTGTCCTGTATGCGATCTCCTTTACAGGTGAACCACTCGTTCCTAAGGTTCTCCCAGTACACTGAAGTCAACCATTCGCCTTCCCTACAACAGTCGTCACATGCTCATTCCATTTCATATCGCTTTGTAACTTTACGATCAGATATTTGAACGACTTGACTGTGTCAAGCAGGACACTAGTTATACTATAACAGAACATTACAGGTTTGTTCTTCCTACTCATCCACATTGACTCACATTTTTACATTCATCATAGCAACTAGAAATTTTGTCTAAGTCGTATCTTCCTACAGTCACTCAACTTCGACACCTTACTGTACACCACAGCATCGTCAGCAAACAACCTCAGATTGTTGCCCACTCTGTCCGCCAAATCACATATGCATGTAGAGAATAACAACGGACCTGTCACACTTCCCTGGGGCACTCGTGACGACACCCTTGTCTCTGATGAACACTCGCCGTCGAGGACAACATACTGGGCACTGTTACTAAAGACGTCTTCCAGTCACTCGCATACCTGTGAACTTATTCCACATCCTCGTACCTACGTTAACAGCCTGCAATATGACACCGCGTCAAATGCTTTCCGGAAATCGACAAACGTGGAATCTGGGAAACCCTAGTTTGCAGTATACGATGTGAGAAAAGGGCAAGCTGAGTTTCGCACGAGTGATACATTTAAAACCAAGCTGATTCGTGGACATCAGCTTGTCAGTCTCAAGAAACATTATTATTTTCGAACTGAGAATATGTTCAAGGATTCTGAAACAAACCGAAGTTAGTGACATTGATCTATAATTTTGCTGGTCCGTTTTTTTTATCGTTCTTATATACTGGAGTCACCTGTGCTTTTCTCCAGTCGCTTAGGACTTTGTAGTGGGCGAGAGATTCACTATAAACGCAAGCTAGGTAAACGGCCGATGCCATAGAGAACTCTTTGTAAAACGGAATTGGGATTACATCCGGAGCTGATGATTTATTTTCTTTCAAATCTTCAGTTGTTTCTCTGCACCAGGTTGCTTATTACTATGTCTCCCATACACGGGTCTGTCCAAAGGTCAAATGACGGTACGTTTTTACTATTCTCCTCCGTGACCGACTTATTGAACGTGAAATTTAAAACTTCGGCTTTCGTTTTGCTATCTTCAACTGCCACATCAGACTGGTCAAGAAGCCTTAGACCCGCTTAGCGATCTTACTAGGACAGAATTTTCTCGGGTTCTCTGCCAAATCTTTTTCTAAGGCTAGCAGTTGTTGCTTGCTTAACGCATATATCTTTTCACAGACGCACGAATCTCTCCCAACCTTTCATTGTTGTCATGTATGCGTTCTGTTTTGAGCCGAGGGTGCTACAGCCTCTGGTTACTCAGCATCTTCCGAATTTGGTTATTAACCCATGGTGCGTACTTTCGGTCCTTCATCCACCTACTAGTCACATACTTCTCCAGACCACGATTTACAGTCTGCTTAAACTTTGCCCTTAATTCGTGTACGTCCATCCTACCAGAACTAAGTGATATCAAATCACTGTCTAACTGAGATGCTGACAACTGCTTCTCTGGTCTGTTTAGCAGGAACACTCTCCTACCTTTCTTGACTGATTTATTACATTTCGTAACCATATTTGCTATAATGACGTCATGATCGCTAATCCCCATTTCTATGCTGACATTGTCGACATGTTCCCGCCTATTTGTAGCTAAAAGATCTAAGATATTTCCATTGTGTGTGGGCTGCCTAACTACCTGCTCAAGACTTTTCAGATAACGTATTTCAAAGAATTTCACATGACTGTCTTTCCGTACCCTTCGCCATGAATCCACAGACATCTCAATCTCTACTCAGTAGGTTAAAGTCACCTCCAACTAGTGTCGCATGATCTGGGTATTTCCGCGCTGTTGACCATAGACTTTCTTTGGATGACTCTAGAACTGTAACAGAGCAGTAAGGTGGACGGTAAAATAATTTAACAGTTAACGTGGTTTCGCCTACACTTGTTATATGCGCCAGATAACTTTACATATATGAAGATGATATCTTCATGTCCGAAAGAACAGATATCATTAGTGATCTTGCAGCTCTCGAAGAATGCAATTACAATGAAATCCAAACCATTAGCTGCTGACAGGAGTTGATTAATATCAACGGGGACAGTTGAAAATGTGTGCTCCGACCGGGACTCGAACCTGAGATCTTATGCTTACATGGCAGACGCTCTATCCGACAGAACCACAAAGGACACAGAGGATAGTGCGACTGCAGGGACTTGTATCTGGCACGCTTTCATTCTTCGAGGGCTGCGAGATCACTAATGGTATCTGTTCTTGCGGACATGTCTGAAAGAACAGATACCGTCTTCATATAGATAAGGCCTACTAGCCAATGTTCTTCTTCAGTGCGGCTGAACTCACATTGCCCGAACTCTTACGGGAATCGGTAGACTGACAGCTGCGAGTAATGATTGCAGTGGGCAGGGGCACTACGGACACTAAGTTGTAAATGTGGGTCTCACGGGAAGCGTGCCAGAGATAAGTCTCTGCAGTCGCGCTATCCCATGTGTCATCAGTGTCTCAGTCGTATAGAGCACCTGCTATGTAAGCAGAGATTCCGGTTCGATCATACATTTTCAACTGTCTCCGTTGATATTTTTCAACACATGTCAGCAGCTAACGGCCTGGATTTCATTGTAATTTCAGATAACTTTACTGTCACACTTAACCTCGACCTCAATAGAGACAATATTGTTGTGAACTACAATAAACACTCCCTCTTCTGTAGCCTCTAATCTGCTTTTCCGATATACGTTCCACAACTCGCAAAATATCTCAGAACGTTCCACTTCAAGTTTCAGCCAGCTCTCGGTCCCAAGAATAATTTAGGTACAAGTACTTTCCTGGAGGGGAGTAAATTCTGGAACTTTATTATAGGTATTTTGACAGCTTACTGATAAAATTTTGAGAATCATAGTGTCTTTACTCTGAACGCTGTCTGACTTCCCTTGCATCCTACCGACAAGCGAGTGTTCATGAGAACACCTCAAACTACTGTCTAGCGTAAAAGAACCTTCATGTGCATTCCAAAATTACCCTGCTACCGGAGTAGCTGCTTCCTTTGTGTAGTGCACTCCTGACTTATCAAGGGGAGTCCTACAAATCCCCACCTAAAAGTCTACAGCCAAGACCGTGACAGTGTCAACGAAGCCTTTGGATGAAACCCTCCATTCGGCTCCAAACCAATCAACTCTGTGGACGATGCTGCAAGTTGCGAACTCTGCTTGCATCCCTAACTTGAGGCCAGCAATCCTCCCCACTTCCGCCTGTATGAACTGACAAGTGGACCCTCCATACTGTAAATCACGGATTTTGATGCGCTTCAAATATGTTGTAGAGGCACTTACCCTCAGTAACTGGCTATCTAGTTTTTTAGCCACGGGCCTTGGTTTCTGAGAAAATCGATTTTGAAGTTCATTGAGCGCTCTGTATACCCGTAACACTACTTATATTCCGAACAAGTAAGGGTAGCGCAGCGGTAAAGGTTCACGGCTACCGCGCTGGAAGTACCGTGTTCGAATCCTGCTTCTATATTTTTTATGTGTGCAAGAACCGTCCGGAAAATTTGGTCCTAACGTTCAAAAACGAGTACCCGAATTAACTGGGAGTACAGAAATGTAGTCATGTCGTGCAAGAAAGCCGGGAAGTTCACGAAACTGGTGTACGAGGAATTTTTGGGTTCTGTATTTCTTCCGTACGTGGAGCAGAAAACCAATTCAACTTTATACGATATTCACTGATGAAAGGAAAGCGAGCATCTGCACCCTAAAAGTGGTCCCACCAAAGTGCACTCCTTATTGCCAGCCCTGCGACGTTTATTTATACCGACAGGTGAAAATCTTCACGAAAATTTTTCAGAATGCTTCCGACTTGATGATAGACAATAGAGAGATCGCTTCTAGGGAAGATTCCCTAATACTGCATCAGCGAACCTAATTGTGAAAGCATGATTAGATACGCATGGTTCGCATCGAAATTAGCGGATGAAAGAGAAATCTTTTTGATGCGAAAGAATTGTGTTTCCCGGTATCGCTCACGAAGAAACCGCGCGCCTGCTTTCATAAAATGCGCCTGGTGATGCGAAAATTTGTGCTTCGGTTGTTCCGATGATAAGTATCGCCCACAATATTGCTCTGGCACATCAAGCAATGTGGACGATGAAAAATAACATTTTTTAATATTGTATGACAGAAAAAATTAATAACTGATTATACCTCTATAATTCACACACCTTAGACTGTTTGTTGACGTTCTTTGAAATAAAATTGAAAAATTCGGTCGATTAAAAAAAAAACCGGAAATACATGAGCAGGATTCGAACACGGTACCACCATGGCGGTAGCTTTGAACCTTTACCGCTACGCTACGCTAGCTTGCTCGTAATACAGGTAATGTTACGGGTATACAAAGCGCGCAATGAACTTCAAAATCGATGTTCTCTAAAACAAAGACCCGTCGCTAAAATACCGGATAGTCAGGTACTCAGGGTAAGTGCCTCTACAACTTATTTGAAGCGCTTCAAAATCCGTGATTGAGAGTTTGGAGGGTCCCCTTGTGAGGATGGCCTCAGAACCCGTGCGACAGAGGTCGTTGGTGCCGACGTGAGCCACAACTTGCAGATGACTGTACCCTGCACGCCCGATAGCCTCCATATCTCGGATGAGGCCCACAGCACAGATACCAAGTGCATTTCCATTTCCATTTCCAGGAGTGTATTTGTCCAACCATTACGTTCTTATCGTCTCATGTGTTTACCTCACTGCGGGTTTTGAACACGTACATTATACGTTGAATACAACTGTAAATAGAATGGTATTCGTTATTCCAACGTTTCCTAATTAATTACAAAATATGCCTTAGGCTATATGGTGAAAAAAATACACAAAACGTGCAAAGTCAGTATTCTTGCTATTCTTTAACGAATGACTATTGGAAATATGGTATTTACTTTATAATATAGATTACCAAAATTGATCTGACTCAATAATACGTTCCACGTGTTTTATTTCAGATGGTTCGCAAGTATCGGCGACAAACGTCTAGGCAAGATTGGTCGTTGGAGTCAATGGAAGGCGCTGTAAATGCTGTTATAGAAGGTCATATGGGTTCTTTCAGGGCTGCTCGACAGTTCAACGTGACACAAACATTATTGAACGACATGTGGCAAAGAAAATTGCTAATCCTGGCTATACAGTTGTGAAAAGGTTAGGACCAATCACTAGTGTGTTTACCCAAGAACAAGAGGCAGAACTTAAAGACTACTTAACACAGATGGAAGGACAGTATTTTGGCCTAACACTAAAAGAACTTTGTGAACCTACTTTTCAGCTAGCTGAACGAAACAACATCAAACATCCATTTAATGCTGCAGCCAAATCTGCTGGAAGAAATTGGTTAAATGGGTTTCTTGCACGAAATCCTACCTTAACAATACGAAAGCCAGAGGCCACATCAATCGCTCGAGTTGCTGTAGATCGGTTTTCAATCTGTTAGAAAGTCAATTAGACACATTCAAGTTAACGGGATACAGGATTTTCAGTTGCGATGAGACTGGTTTAACAGTCATTCCAAAAGGTCACACAAAGGTGGTTGCTTTGAAAGGGCGCAGACAGGTGGGAGCAGTTACTTCAGCAGAAAGAGGCCAGACTGTGACTGCATAAATCTGTGTTTCAGCAGCGTCGGGGTGCTACGTACCACCTACGTTAATTTATCCTCGAAAACGAATGCAACAAGTGTTTGAGACTGGCCTGCCCCCTGGTGCTTGGACAAGAAACTGGTTGGATGACGAAAAAACAATTTTTGACTTGGTTTAAGAAGTTTATTGCATTTACTGGAGCGTCAAAGGAAAGACCAATACTTCTCATATTGGACGGCCACAAAACGCACACCAAGAATTTAGAACTGATAGATGTGGCCCATGAAAATGGGGTTATCTTCCTGTGTTTGCCACCACACTGCTCACACCGTCTTCAACCACTGGACGTGGCATTTATGAAACCTCTCAGTAAATTTTACGAAGATGAACTAAGATCGTGGCTTCGCACCCATCCTGGAAAAGTTGTTACGCTGTATCAGATCGCAAGTTTATTCGGCAAAGCCTTCATTCATTCAGTTACAATGTACACAGCACTGAACGGGTTTCGGAAAACAGGCATTTGGCCTGTAAACAGAAATGCGTTTCAAGATAGTGATTACCTTCCCTGTTCAACTACAGACATTCATCAAGCTCACACATCTGAAGTTACAGAAAGGGAAGACCAAATACCAGAGATGTTGTCAAGACGTAAAACACCTGAACAATTAACAACTGACGATGAAGCCTCTGTTTCGTCTAACTTTCAGGTTACCAGCCCTGAAATGGTGTTAGCTATTCCAAAGGTGGATACAAAAAACCAAAAGGAAACCATCTAACAGGCGTAGAAAACCCGTTGTTTTAACCGAATCTCCTTAAAGGAGTGAACTATCTGAAGAAATTAAACGAAAAGGAGTCCCCAAATGTGCTGCATGTAAACGAAAACTCTTCTCAAAGACGTTTAATGAACCTGGGATACCACCAAAAGGACATAATGACAACGAAAAAGTGACGAACTTTACTGACGTCTTAACCACCCCTTCATGTTCAAGGGAAAATAGACTGAGATCGAATGACAACGAGGAAGAGAGTGAAGAATGTTTATACTGCTATGACTTCTCTGAAGGCGGCTGGATACGGTATATTAGCTGCGGACGCTGGGCCCACGACACTTGTGCAGGGATAGAAAGTGACGATGACGAGGCTGTCCACACTTATGTACTATGTGAAAGTAAGAGGCCTAAACAAAACGTAATACCTGATTCTACAATTCGTAGAACCATGTTTCGAAACCTTATCGTCACATGATTTCGTAATTCCACTCATTATTTAAGCTTTAGAGATGAATTCGTGCTAGTTCTCCATCTTACCCCGCATATGGGGCAAGATGGGGAATTGGTAGTTTATGTTTCAAATCGAGATATTTCTAACTAAATGTAACAAGTTTGCATGTTTCTTTGCATGCTGTTGTAATTCAATGCTTAAGTAAACAAATGATAATCAAACCTACTTGAATTTGTTTATTTTTGTCCCTTTTGTAATGGTTTAAAGTTAGCTTCCCCATCTTGCCACGCCTTCCCATAATAATAGTTTTACACACTCTAAGACAAAAAGATTTTTCGTGCAGAAATCATCTTTATGGCATGGAAACTGGTAGATTTGATTTACACCTACAGACAAACAAATGATTACGATTTCAGAAAAAGCGGATGATTTATTCAACAGAAAGAATTTCACAAACTGAGCAAGTCAATAACGTGTTGGTCCACCTCTGGCCCTTATGTAAGCAGTTATTCTGCTTGGTATTGACTCACAGAGTTGTTGAAAGTCCTCCTGAGGAGGGATATCGAGCCAAATTCTGAGCAACTGGCGCTTTAGATAGTCAATACCGCGCTCTGGTTGGAGGGCGCTGCCCATAATGCTGCAAGCGTTGTCAATTGGAGAGAGACCCGGCGACCTTGCTGGCAAACGTAGGGTCTCGCAACCACGAAGCCAAACAGTAGAAACACTCTCCGTGTGCGGGCGGCCACTATCTTCCTGAAATGTAACTCCAGGATGGCTTGCCAGGAAGTGGGGATGGAGTGGGGGTGGAACCTGACGTAGAATATCGGCGATGTACCGCTGTGCTGTAACGGTGCTGCGTACGATAGCCAAAAGGGCCCTGCTATCAAAAGAAACCGCACCTCAGGCCATCATCACTCCTGGTTGTCTAGCCTAGCAATGTGGCGAGCAATAGTCAGGTTGGTATCCCACAACTGTCCGAGCCGTCTTCAGACACATTCAAGAAGAAATAACTCTTAAGAAAAAAATTCGGTATGTTGCGCAATTTCCAAGTTCAATAGCACTGAAGTTAGCCAACCACGATCGTGCGCGTGCCAATTCAAGGTTTCAGCCAGAAACGGTGTCGTGAAACGTGTGATTCGTTTGGTTTCCTAAAGGTTTCCTAAGACCGAACAAGAAATCGATACAAAAACTGAGTATAGGCTGTCATCTGTGCTATGAGAACAACTGACACAAATATTGTTTCTGGTGGGCCGCTTGTATTTGCGCGAGTGCAGTCTTCTGATTGGCAAACTTCAATGGTAATTAATTCACAAATGGCGCAAAGTATAGAATTTTTTCTTGTCTATCAGCACTGATACGCCCGCTAAACCCGCAGGGCAGAACAGGTAATAGGATTGTGCAAAGGGCCAAATAGGTTGAGGTCAGTTTCACCTTCTAATTGTAATTTACTGTAATTTAATAATCTTTACAATCAAAGCGGCACATAGCCGGACCTTTACCGAATGCAACTCTTTCACTGCTGAAGGCCTCCAAACAAGAAATCTTAACAAATCAACAAGATAAAAATCCAATTAAGACAGCAATAAGATAATAAAAAAAACCCATCACAGCAAAGTAGATAGAACAAGCATATGCAAGGTGCAATACAAATGGCTGAAGGCCACAATTAAATTTCAAAATTTTAGAATGTATTACCATAGACATTTTTAAAGGCAGAAGGCCAGAATGTTTAAAAACCAGAAATCTTAAAAATCAACAAGATAAAAATGCAATTAAAGGGGCAAATAAAATAAATAAAAAAACATATCACGGCTAAGTGTAAAGCCTCAAGGCAAGCAGATAGAACAAACATATGCAAGGTGCAATAGCAATGGATGAAGGCCACTATTAAGTTTCAAAATTTTAAAATATACTACGATAATCTCTTAAATTCAGAAGGTTTAAGTTTGAAAGATAATTTTAAGAATTAATTTTGCAAAATTTTTAAGAAAAAAAGAAAAATTAACCACAAGACTTAAGTTTTAAGCAGCTGAAAAAAAAATAATTACACACCGGTGGCACTCAGAAGCCTCCAGGGAGGTCGGTCTGCCCTCGTTCACTTAGGCAAGACAGGTGGTGAGAGAGGCCGGCCGTTTGTGGCCGAGCGGTTCTAGGCGCTTCAGTCCGGAACTTCGCTGCTGCTACGGTCGCAGGTTCGAATCCTGCCTCGGGCATGGACGTGTGTGATGTCCTTAGGTTAATTAGGTTTAAGTAGTTCTAAGTCTAGGGGACTGATGACCTCAGATGTTAAGTCCCATAGTGCTTAGAGCCATTTGAACCATTTTGAACAGGTGGTGAGCCCAACTACACTTGATCCGTCGGAACCCAACCAGGGGACAGCCACGGACCGACCGACACAACGACTTGCTTCCCGTCAATCAATACGTTTGTAAACGTGATAATCCACAATGGAGTATATGTTAGCTGTCAAAATTACACACCATGTTGGACATCTACAACAGGTAAGGAAAGGACGCTGCCTGAAATTACGTTAGTGGCCAGGGCAGGTAACCGGAACACTAACTGCCACAAGGCAGAAAATTCCGCTGGTACACTTGAATTTGAAATATGGTAATATAGTTAACTTCACCCAATAGAACACTGCCTAAATTTACGTCAGTGCCCAGGGCAGGTAACCAGAACACTAACGGCCACAAGACAGAAAATTCTGCTGGTGCACTCGAATTGTAGTCAACCAACATAGTTAATTGCACCGCATGGCGGCTAAATTTCAGCAGTAGAAACACTCGGTGTCGCTCACAGGAAAACTTCCCCAGCAGCACCGAAACGAAACACCACGACATGAATGGACGTGACTTGGGTAGTTGAAACCACTACTCAACTTTGACGTCCTGCGTCGGTGAACCACAAAGCTCGAAGCGATCGAACCGCCCCACACACGCGCCGACACTGCACGGGGGCTGCCAACGGCTCCAGCCGACTGCACCGCGCGGAGATAACTTCCCTCGTCCGCAACAACCGACCGACTCCTGTTGGTCCGTCCGCGACTGCTGCTCCGTCCCGACTGCGTTGCTGGTGCGTCTCCCACTCACTTCCAGACGTACGACGGCGAAAATACTGGCTCTGACCCAACCACGCAGAGGAAACACGCCCACTGGCTAAACGACATCCCTGCACCAGGAAAGGACCGACCCAAGTTCCACAACATGGTAATTGAAGGGGCCCAAAAGCGTTCGGAGAGCCAGTTACACGTCGCCTGATGAGACGACCGACCTCTCAGAGGCAGTACGCCGACAACATTTAAAATAACTTGTCAAAGAAAATAACGCCAATACACACGAAACCTGAGAAACACTTACACGAACACCTGGACGATACCCAACAGTAACTAAGCATGTACGAAGACAAATCGGGAGTAGATACACAAACACACACACACACAGACGACTCATGAACGATCGGCGAGCCAAAACGCGTCGTCCGGTAGGACTACCGACAGGCGATGCAGGAAGACCGTGGTCCGGCTCAAGTGATGCGCGGCGGCAATGGTTGGGCGAGCCATGTCGACGCAGACCTCACTGCTGCTCCAACCAAACTGCACTAGTGCCGCATTGCAACTCCCGACTGGCAGGTCCGGACTGCGCTCCAGACGCGTTCCAACTGACTGGCAGACCCGAACTCGTAAGCCGAACTCGCGACGAATTCCCACGCGAACTCGCTTACGACAGACAAGGACCGGGAAGTAATAGCAGTCGAGCAAAGTCACTACCAGAGGGGATATAAGGATAAGCGCTGCTAGATCTGATCACGGTCAGGCAAAGAAGCAACTCTGCGACAGGAATAATTTAAATTAACGTAGTGAGATGGAAGTACTTTAAAAGCAGGGTGTAAAAATACATGATGGCGGGAACACGAGCCACGCACGGCTCAAGCACAACTTTCCCTGCAACACTCTTACAATCTTTTCAGACTATTTCTGACCGCCATGTCTACCATGTGGTAGATCTGTTAACATCTCTGTTAACAACACGCAACGCATCTTTGTGACTGTTTATATATATTTTAGATTTTAACCTATATTGTGGATTTTCAACAGTAAAAGTCAGAGTACAAATAGTAATCCATAAGTAAAATATTTTTTTTCAAATTCACGATTCTGTATAGAGAAAGATACATCACTAATTACAAAAGTGTGCCTAATTAGAGTATTAAGTCTAATGAAGACGAACAGTTTTATTTGCCGCTATGATCAGTGGCCTTTTGCGAGTTACTCCCATCCAAACCTCTTTCACGTGCAGTTCCTTTGGCAATATCCGCTCCGAAACTGGTTGAGACGAACCTACATTCACTGAGAGCAGCAGTTCATGTTTGCTTTGAAACAGACTGTGGCTGACAAGGTGTGACTCCCATCTCCGGCCCTTGTCGGTTTCGATGTTGCTACGACCGCTGTTCTTACATGTTGCACGACTACAAGTGGTACAGCATTCCTTTTACACACATTGGACAGTCCTGGTTATTACACCAACAAGTGTGGCAGCTTCAGTTGCGATGTGATGACGAGCACGTCCAATGACGATACATCCTTTCTTTCACTTCTCCATATCGAAGCAGCCTACTGCATTTATTTCATACAATGGACTGGAACATACAGAGCAATTCACTATCATGACTTGCCTCAGCAGTGGAGCGTCTCTTGACCACTGCGTACCAGTTATAAGTATCTATAGTGCTCCATAGTGAACAGTACATCCTTTTAAGGATACAGAGTATCTTCCAACGATGGATAATTTGAAATATTTTATTAATTTATTCTATAGGCTTTGCTGATTACATTGATATTTAATGTAGTGGGTTTAGAAGGAAAAATGACCACTATATACTAAATTTTGAAATCATTATCGTGTACTCTTCCACACCACCATTATTTAAAATATAGAAAGCCATTATTATTTCGCCAAACAACCGGAAAATATTTGCTCGTAGCACTTCTATTTGGGATGTTTTGTGTATGTTGGGAATGCTGCTGATTTCCAGCGTCTGAAGGTGATAATACTTTCTCGTGTTTATTTTCGCTCCGTTGAAGTGTTTTTTTTTTGTTTTTTTTTTTTTTTAAGTCCTACTGAATATTTGTGCTGCAGACATATGCGATTCGAGATGTCCATTATTGTGCAATAAATAGCAACAATGCCACACATCAAGAAATTCGAGAAAGGAAAATTCAAGGGTAACTATTTTATAGGCAAAGCAGTCCATACAATTAAGAAATCCCATGTATCAACTCTTAAGGGATGATTCAAACCTTAGCGAAAACAGTGATGCTGTCTGTAGTGGATTCCGACTATTTTGTGGTTCAGTTAGTGTCAGGCCATCTGTCCCATCACATTGTTTATTTTTTGCTACTTCCTTTATAGAAGAATATACATCTATAATCAGTAACCGACTCCGACCTTATCTCACAATACCACACAGAAATCTGTGCGTGATAATGAATTCTATTCATAAACAGATATGATTTATTTATGTAAAATGTATTTATCTCCATACTAACCTTATGGAGCTAAAGAATTGAATAGTTCTTTTTGCTGAAGAATGTGGAGATAAATATAGTTAATATACACTCACCAGTGAATTAATAAATACTAAGAAGAAGAGGAAGCTTGACTATGAAGAAATACAGCAGCATGAAGACGATGCTTCAGTAATATTCTGAGGCACATTTGAATAAGAATCAAATCTTAATTCGCAATTTCTCATAAGTTGCACATTTAATAACTTAGTTAGACATAGCTACTCAAGTTTATAAAGTACTGCACTAATTTTTCTCTAATTTGCTGTTGTTCATTCTACCGTAGACCCAAACTTTTTTGAGGTTCAACTAAGTTGATGATGATGATGAAGTCCCATACTCCGTAACAGAGCGTAGAGTCCGATACGAGAGACCCCCACCGCTTACTAGGCAAGGTTCTAGTGGAGGTGGTTTGCCTTCCTCCGACCGTAATAGGGATGAATGATGATGATGATGATGAAGACGACACAAAAACACCCAGTAAACTCGAGGCAGGTGAAAATCCCTGACCCCGCCGATAATCGAACCCGGGACTCCGTGCTCGTGAAGCGAAAACGTTACCGCGAGACCACGAGTTGCGGACCAACTAAGTTATGGAGAAACAAAATCTTCAATTAAGAGAAATATATGAAAAGCTGAAGTATAATGTATTAAACATTGTTCCGGTCAATATACTTAATCTGTAGAATTAAATACGTCTAGCATCTCAGCCAACATTGCAAACTTATATGGCAAAAATTTGGTCTCTTTCGCAAGTGTCAATGGATGCGTGTGATGTCCTTAGGTTAGTTAGGTTTAAGTAGTTCTAAGTTACAGGGGACTGATGACCTTAGCAGTTAAGTCCCATAGTGCTCAGAGCCATTTGAACCATTTTCTTTCGCAAGTGTATTGTTTGAAAGTTTTCTACACTAATTGTCATAAACTACAACAGTGTAAAACATATATGAAAAAAAAATGACGCCTGGAAAAAGTGTGTGCCGGTTTTCACAAAATATGAAGCCGAAAAAGAGCCCTGTGTCCTTGTTGTTGTTGTTGTGGTCTTCAGTCCTGAGACTGGTTTGATGCAGCTCTCCATGCTACTCTATCCTGTGCAAGCTTCTTCATCTCCCAGTACCTACTGCAACCTACATCCTTCTGAATCTGCTTAGTGTATTGATCTCTTGGACTCCCTCTACGATTTTTACCCTCCACGCTGCCCTCCAATGCTAAATTTGTGATCCCTCGATGCCTCAGAACATGTCCTACCAACCGATCCCTTCTTCTAGTCAAGTTGTGCCACAAACTTCTCTTCTCCCCAATCCTATTCAACACCTCCTCATTAGTTACGCGATCTACCCACCTTATCTTCAGCATTCTTCTGTAGCACCACATTTCGAAAGCTTCTATTCTCTTCTTGTCCAAACTAGTTATCGTCCATGTCTCACTTCCATACATGGCTACACTCCATACAAATACTTTCAGAAACGACTTCCTGACACCTAAATCTATATTCGATGTTAACAAATTTCTCTTCTTGAGAAACGCTTTCCTTGCCATTGCCAGTCTACATTTTATATCCTCTCTACTTCGACCATCATCGGTTATTTTACTCCCTAAATAGCAAAACTCCTTTACTACTTTAAGTGTCTCATTTCCTAATCTAATTCCTTCAGCATCACCCGACTTAATTCGACTACATTCCATTATCCTCGTTTTGCTTTTGTTGATGTTCATCTTATATCCTCCTTTCAAGACACTGTCCATTCCGTTCAACTGCTCTTCCAAGTCCTTTGCTGTCTCTGACAGAATTACAATGTCATCGGCGAACCTCAAAGTTTTTACTTCTTCTCCATGAATTTTAATACCTACTCCGAATTTTTCTTTTGTTTCCTTTACTGCTTGCTCAATATACAGATTGAATAACATCGGGGAGAGGCTACAACCCTGTCTCACTCCTTTCCCAACCACTGCTTCCCTTTCATGCCCCTCGACTCTTATAACTGCCATCTGGTTTCTGTACAAATTGTAAATAGCCTTTCGCTCCCTGTATTTTACCCCTGCCATCTTCAGAATTTGAAAGAGAGTATTCCAGTCAACATTGTCAAAAGCTTTCTCTAAGTCTACAAATGCTAGAAACGTAGGTTTGCCTTTTCTTAATCTTTCTTCCAAGATAAGTCGTAAGGTCAGTATTGCCTCACGTGTTCCAACATTTCTACGGAATCCAAACTGATCTTCCCCGAGGTCGGCTTCTACCAGTTTTTCCATTCGTCTGTAAAGAATTCGCGTTAGTATTTTGCAGCTGTGACTTATTAAACTGATAGTTCGGTAACTTTCACATCTGTCAACACCTGCTTTCTTTGGGATTGGAATTATTATATTCTTCTTAAAGTCTGAGGGTATTTCGCCTGTCTCATACATCGTGCTCACCAGATGGTAGAGTTTTGTCATGACTGGCTCTCCCGAGGCCATCAGTAGTTCTAATGGAATGTTGTCTACTCCCGGGGCCTTGTTTCGACTCAGGTCTTTCAGTGCTCTGTCAAACTCTTCACGCAGTATCGTATCTCCCATTTCATCTTCATCTACATCCTCTTCCATTTCCATAATATTGTCCTCAAGTACATCGCCCTTGTATAAACCCTCTATATACTCCTTCCGCCTTTCTGTTTTCCCTTCTTTGCTTAGAACTTGGTTGCCATCTGAGCTCTTGATATTCATACAAGTGGTTCTCTTCTCTCCAAAGGTCTGTTTAATTTTCCTGTAGGCAGAATCTATCTCACCCCTAGTGAGACAAGCCTCTACATCCTTACATTTGTCCTCTAGCCATCCCTGCTTAGCCATTTTGCACTTCCTGTCGATTTCATTTTTGAGACGTTTGTATTCCTTTTTGCCTGCTTCATTTACTGCATTTTTATATTTTCTCCTTTCATCAATTAAATTCAATATTTCTTCTGTTACCCAAGGATTTCTATTAGCCCGCGTCTTTTTACCTACTTGATCGTCTGCTGCCTTCACCACTTCATCCCTCAGAGCTATCCATTCTTCTTCTACTGTATTTCTTTCCCCCATTCCTGTCAATTGTTCCCTAATGCTCTCCCTGAAACTCTCTACAACCTCTGGTTCTTTCAGTTTATCCAGGTCCCATCTCCTTAAATTCCCACCTTTTTGCAGTTTCTTCAGTTTCAATCTGCAGTTCATAACCAATAGATTGTGGTCAGAATCTACATCTGCCCCAGGAAATGTCTTACAATTTAAAACCTGGTTCCTAAATCTCTGTCTTACCATTATATAGTCTATCTGAAACCTGTCAGTATCTCCAGGCTTCTTCCATGTATACAGCCTCCTTTCATGATTCTTGAACCAAGTGTTAGCTATGATTAAGTTATGCTCTGTGCAAAATTCTACAAGGCGGCTTCCTCTTTCATTCCTTCCCCCCAATCCATATTCACCTACTATGTTTCCTTCTCTCCCTTTTCCTACTGACGAATTCCAGTCACCCATGACTGTGTCCTTAAAGGGATGATTAATACTTTACTTCAGTTGGTAGGTTTACACAATTTTACTCTGTTTAAAGGGAAAAGACGAGTAACTCTGTGGCAGAGAAACTGCGGAAAACAGTGTTTAAGACACCGAATTAATGTTTGGAAAGAGCTGGGTTCAAATTCTGCCTAACCTTCCAGATTTAGTTTTCCTATGCCTTCTGTAAGTATCCTCTGATGAGAGAATCGACGGTTCCATCAACCTTACATGTGCGGATCCGCTTCTGGTTTGAGGTGACCTCCATTCGAAAGAAATAGGTTCCAAATACTCGTCTGATCGTCTGTCGAGTCTCTATTTAGATATGATTTTTAAGACTTCCAGTGCCATTGGGACATATGTGTTCAACGGCATGTAATCAAAGATCCAGTGGGAATTAGCTACATGTTATTTCTATGTGTTAATACCTTTCTAGTAAAAGGAAGCCTGGTTATGATTTACATAATTCTTATGTTTTCAGCTTGCATCTGTAGTTTGTGCTGCGTTCAGGCTTCATTGTCAACCCTCTGCTACACTCCACTCAGTATTATTGCATCTAATTAATTCACGCAATTAGGTAGGCAACCTAGTGAGCCGATTTGCAAAGTGTCTGTAATACAGGAAATGTATTCGTAATTGCCAATGTGAGCCACCCTCGGCTGTGTACTAGAGTTACAATGAAAATTTGCTGCGGACGGGGGCTCGATCCCGGATTTCCCACTTTACGCGAGCAGCCGCCCTAACCGCCTCGGTTGTTCATGTACCATTATAGGGTAGACCGTCGTCCATGTGTCATAACCAGCACTCGTACGTTACCTATAATCCCGTCCTGAAAGGACATTTTTATTGACAGTCGAAGGCCTGGTATTGGGGAATAAATACAACTTAGCAGGATCTGTGTTATTTAGAATCACGATGCAATGATCCTTCGGACATGCAAGCATGTGTGGAGGAACTCTCCATCGTGCTGTTTCGTACCGTGTCAATGGATTGGACACACGTATGGACATTGCCACGACGCAAACGGTACTCACGCTGAACACCTCTAATGTCAGTTGAAAACTTTGAAGTGATTCTCTATCCTCTGATGTGTGTCTGTATGTCTTGAAGTTTTCGAACAGTCATCTTCTGAAATCCTGGAGGTACTTGAAAGAATCCTGTATGTCCCACCAATCTCTGCGTTAGAAAACGGAAAGATGGGAAATATTTTTTCATACACGGGCATGTTACTTCTGGCTACTATGTTAACTGATAGCGGTATATTAACTTCTTTCACTCTGACGAAAGAACTGGAAGTGGAGAGATTGGATAAGATCACGAGAGATTTCTTTGCACACTCTTCTCTAATCCGATCTAAGTGCTCCGTCTCAGACAATGTTGTTGTCGACGTGACCTTTTTCTTCTCTCCCACTGACCGTCCTTTTCAGCCGCTCTGTCCGTGTCCCGGTGGTGCGCACCAGAGAGAGCCCTGGCTGGGGTCGACGTTCCGCCCGCCCGCAGCGCGCAGTCCAAATCCCACCTGCGGCGTCGTTCCCTGTGATCACGTGCGTCACACGCTGCTCCTATCAGCGCCGGGCGCCGTAAAACCGAACGGGCCGGGCCGCTTTGTCTTCACCCGCGACTGCGTTCTGCCTCCTGGAATTTCCCTTCGGATGGCCGAAGGAAGCGTAGACGGTCACAAATGCCACCTGCTCGCCTCTGAAGTGCCCGCACTGGTTGCTTCCGCATTGCCGTCCTCAGAGAGCCCAGACCGTGAGTCTGCATCACATCTCATCCGTATTCACACAGCATCAGAGTTCTATGGAACTAATAAAATGCTAAAATACTGTTCGCTACATGAGATTATTACACTCTCCGTTTTAGCAATAGGAGAACAAGTTCAAAAGCTCTTGGCCTGACACGGATGAATCAGTGAAATTCTGCTTTTATGTTGTGAAACATGGCACTATAGGCATATCGGATGAATTAGCAGGGAAAAAATAACTTAGTGCATAATAGGCACTCCATCTGTTGAATGGCGACAAAATGTAAACACTGAAACGAAGCCCGTTTCACAAACTCATTTTTATTCACACCACCGTAATAGATATAAAACTTTATCCTGTACTGACTAGTTGCAGCTATTCGATCAAAAAATTGACTGCATTCCTTCCTTTATACCGTTGATTCGGTGTTATCGCTTTCAAATAACAGAAAAAAAGCACGGAAAGCATTTCTTTGGATGCGAAAAGTATTCGTTTGGATTATGTTTCAAACAGGTAAAGTATAATTTGTGGTAGCTTGGTAAGTGTACTGGATCAGTGGGATGAAAAAAAAATAGGGGAATAGGGAAGGATTACAAAAGAAACACGAAGATCCTCTACCAGTACAGTGAAAGGTGGTTTACTATGGAAAACATTGTTGGAACGTTAGCTCTGTTCACCATATTAGAATCCTCTAAAATCATTATCTTGTAATTTTAAAAAGATCAGACGTTTTGAGACCAACGAGGATGTCATTATGGTCATAGGGACTTTACTGATCTTCAGATAACTTACGGAATGCAGCTGGGTGTTGTTGACGACAATCGCCTATATTTCGACAGAAGACCACCCTGTCATTTTCAAGGCAAAACTGCAGCAGCAAAGCACTGTACTACAAGGAAATTTAAAATCTCGGAATGGCAACACACACACACACACACACACACACACACACACACACGCGCGCGCGCGCGCGCACAAACGATCACGCAAACCCTGTTAACACGAGCACGACCACACTAACCAAAGATTAGTGACGTCAGCATTTATCGATAGTGAAAATTATTCAGCCACGGGTGATGTAGAATTAATGCAGCCCCTCTGTTTTTTGACAGGGAAGAGAGCGGGATTCCACTCAGAATTTAAGCAAAGACCTCCATCTTTATTTACAAGGCTACTTTCTAATTTCATTTCAACTGCTTCCTTAGTAATCCATCTTTCGATCATCTTTCGTCAAGTTGGATATCATGAAAAACAGACCCGACATGCGTTGCTCTATCGACAAACGCGCGCCGGCTGAGTGGTGAAAATACCATGTTGGCGCCAAGGTCACGGCCTTTCTGCATTACGCAGGGAGCATTTACAACAAGATTGGTCCTATTTTAGCGGAAATATGTAAAATATTTTCCGGTCTCCATTTAAAATTAGGGCCCTTCTCGGTTCCGTTAAGAATTATCTCGGTTTTCAGAAAGCGGGTGCCTGTCATATCCCTTGCAGTCGTGTCATGTCATATATTGGTCAGACTATGAGGACCTTGGAGGACCGGCGTACTGACCGTAAGCGTCAAGCACGATTACAACAGTTCAGCAAATCGGCTACTGCAGAACATTGTCTTGGCACCGGACATCCTATGGAATATAACTATACGGAGATTGTGGCGTGCAATTTCAGCTGTTAGGAAAGTGTTATTAAGGAGGCTGCTGACATTAAACTAGAAAGTGATCTTATAAATGGTGATTGTGGATTTCGTTTGTATTCTGCATGGAACCCTGTTCTCTCACTTGTCAAAAACAGAGGAAAAAGTTTATAGTACCTCACCCGTTGTTGAATAATTTTCACTATCGATAACTTCTGACGTCGGCCACCTTTTGTTGTGTGGTGGTGGTAGTGCTTACAGTGCGTGCTTATGTGTGTGTGTGTGTGTGTGTGTGTCATCTTTCCGTTATTGCTTTGCAAACCGTGATTTTAAATTTCCTTGCACAGCGCTTACTTGCTGGAGTTTTGCCTTGAAAATGACAGGGTTGTCTCCTATCGATACATCGGCGGTTGTAGACAACGTCACCCGGCTGCATTCTAAGATATTTGAACACTGAATACGGCGGAAAAAGCGCAGGTCTCACATTTTACAGATCTAGTAGAATACTAACTCTCACAGGTAAAAGATTATACGACGTGCGTTGATCTGAAAGCGAACTACTTCGAAAACTGTAAGATGGTCTTGTCCTAAGAAGCGTTTTGCCCCAGCCAGACTGAAAGTTCCAACTTGTCCTCCTCGCTGAACGCAGAAACAGACAACAGAAATGTAACCAAAACTCGTGATGTGACACATGTTTCTCTTGACGGGACATCGACAACTATTGATGTTCATCATCAATGTTGAATCCGCTACTACTGTCAAATCTTTCTAAAAGGAAAGCACAACACGGTTTGGGGACCTGTGCCGAATTTTCAGGTGCTTATAAAATGTGAGTCCATAAAATTTAAATTAATTTAAAATAGTGCATCCTTAGTTCGACTTTTATGAGCTCACATTTTATATGCACCTGAAGATGGGACACAGGCCCCGGAACTGAGCTGTGCTTTCCTTTTAGAAAATAAAATTTTTTTTAGGTTTAGCAGTTCTAATCACTGATGACACTTGATTTGGTTTGTAAACAGAAAGACGTTCACAACGCTTCCTAGAGAGACAGATGTATGGGAGCATCACAAAGGCCTTGTTTTCTATTGCAAGAGTTGATATTGTGTAGGCACTCTCACTGCAAAAGTGCGATATATCTGGCAAATGAATTACACAATGACCCAATCAGGAAGAAACGAAATAGAGTGGTCGCATTTTACAGCTGTTTGAGGGCGGCCTCTCATTACAAAGTGCTGTGTAATATATTGCAGATATGCCACTGTTGGTAACAGCGAATATAAAGCGGCCCACGTACACGAGGTATGAACCATAAGACATGCTGCATGACGATAGCTATCACTAATTTTATAACATCTGCTGTTGCCAATGCTGCCGTTTCACAATCCTGGTACTTTATTTGCAGTATTCTGTGAATATGTCAGCATACCATTGGAGGAAGACCACAGGTATTTCGCTGCAGACTTCCTTGACATCCATCTCTGGAAATGCTATTTCTTTTTTTATGTCGATGGCGTGGTGTGTGTGAAGACAACATAAATGACTCACTTTATACATCTGAGTCAAGCAATATGTACTGCCCTAACAAAATTCAGCTTACAGTCAACTATTGTTCTGTTTATTCAGATACTCTGCTACAGTATCATCCGACTCATCCTTACAGAAGCTACTGTTTTCATGAAGATGTGCCTATTTCCGATGGAGGTGAAACAAAAGGAGTCGATACTATGTTTGCTTGCACGAGATGTAATTTTCCAGGTATATGAAAAAGAATCATGTTGGAGTAACGAAGAAAGAATGGGCATTAAAGGATGTATCTGAAGCTTCTTCATTTTACTAAGTACGTGGTACTAACTGCATCCCTTGTTGATAAAGTTCTACAACCAGTTGAAGAATTTTATAGTGTAAGCTAGTTAATAGGCCTGTAAGGAAATAGAAGGCCAGAAGGAAATAGCAACTAACAGTGTGCCTTAGAAATGGATCACGAGTTTTCATACATAGGACAGTCGAAGACAAGGGCTGAATAACATAAAAGAAATAAACGGAAGAGGAAAGATACTGTTGAATAATACGAGGGCATTTTCTTCAATTGGTCGCGAAGTCAGAACTGCAATAAAAATCGGGTGAAGATGTGTTGCAGATGTGTTGCACAGTGTCTCTAGTATGCCCATCTATTGCGTGGAATAGCACTTTTCAGTTCTGAGGGGACAGTGAGCATGTAAGGATGCCTGTAACAGTACTGTCTCCCGCCGAGTGTGAAGCTCCTACTGACCGGTTTCGCCTGATTTAATGCATTCTGTATAATACAGGGTGATTCAAAAAGAATACCACAACTTTAAAAATGTGTATTTAATGAAAGAAACATAATATAACCTTCTGTTATACATCATTACAAAGAGTATTTAAAAAGGTTTTTTTCACTCAAAAACAAGTTCAGAGATGTTCAATATGGCCCCCTCCAGACACTCGAGCAATATCAACCCGATACTCCAACTCGTTCCACATTCTCTATAGCATATCAGGCGTAACAGTTTGGATAGCTGCTGTTATTTCTCGTTTCAAATCATCAATGGTGGCTGGGAGAGGTGGCCGAAACACCATATCCTTAACATACCCCCATAAGAAAAAATCGCAGGGGGTAAGATCAGGGCTTCTTGGAGGCCAGTGATGAAGTGCTCTGTCACGGGCTGCCTGGCGGCCGATCCATCGCCTCGGGTAGTTGACGTTCAGGTAGGACTTTTTCGTAGGACTCTCCATACAGTTGATTGTGGAATTTGCAGCTCTCTGCTAGCTTTGCGAGTCGATTTTCCTGGGCTGCGAACAAATGCTTGCTGGATGCGTGCTACATTTTCATCACTCGTTCTCGGCCTTCCAGAACTTTTCCCTTTGCACAAACACCCATTCTCTGTAAACTGTTTATACCAACGTTTAATACACCACCTATCAGGAGGTTTAACACCATACTTCGTTTGAAATGCACGCAGAACAACTGTCGTCGATTCACTTCTGCCGTACTCAATAACACAAAAAGCTTTCTGTTGAGCGGTCGCCATCTTAGCATCAACTGACGCTGACGCCTAGTCAACAGCGCCTCAAGCGAACAAATGTACAACTAAATGAAACTTTATAGCTCCCTTAATTCGCCGACAGATAGTGCTTAGCTCTGCCTTTTGTCGTTGCAGAGTTTTAAATTCCTAAAGTTGTGGTATTCTTTTTGAATCACCCTGTATAACTGTCATGTTTTTCTTCGTGACAAATCTCAGCCATGCAGGGCATGTGCAATGTTAACGCTCCTGCAGCCTTTTAGATGCGAGATGTTTTACCACCCACTGTACAGCCCAGACTTGAGCCATTCTGATTTTCATATCTTCGCTCACGTGAACTGCTGGCTATCTATATCTACATGGGTACTCTGCAAATCACATTCAAGTGCCTGGCAGAGGGTTCATCGAACCACCTTCAAAATTCTCTATTATTCCAATCTCGTATAGCGCGCGGAAAGAATGAGCACCTATATCTTTCTGTACAGCTCTGATTTCCCTTATTTTATCGTGGTGATGTTTCCTCCTTATGTAGGTCGGTGTCAACAAAATATTTTCGCATTCGGGGGAGAAAGTTGCTGATTGGAATTTTGTGAGAAGATTCCGTCGCAACGAAAAACGCCTTTCTTTTAATGATTTCCAGCCCAAATCCTGTATCATTTCTGTGACACTCTCTCCCATATTTCGCGATAATACAAAACGTGCTACCTTTCTTTGAACTTTTTCGATATACTCCGTCAGTCCTATGTGGTAAGGATCCCAAACGCAAAGCAGTATTCTAAAAGAAGACGGCCAGGTATAGTGTAGGCAGTCTCCTTAGTAGGTGTGTTACATTTTCTAAGTGTCCTGCCAATAAAACGCAGTCTTTAGTTAACCTTCCTCACAACATTTTCTGTGTGTTCCTTCCAATTTAAGTTGTTCATAATTGCACTACCTAGGTATTTAGTTGAATTTACGGCTTTTAGATTAGACTGATTTATCGTGTAACCGAAGTTTAACGAGTTCCTTGTAGCACTCATGTGGATAACCCTGAACTTTTCCTTATTTAAGATCAACTGCCACTTTTCGTACCATTCAGATATCTTTTCTAAGTCGTTTTGCAGTTTGTTTTGATCTTCTGATAATTTTATTAGTTGATAAACGACAACGTCAACTGCAAACAACCGAATACGGCTGCCCAGATTGTCTCCAAAATCGTTTATATAGACAGGGAACAGCAAAGGGCCTGTAACACTACCTTAGGTAATGCCAGAAATCAATTCCGTTTTGCTCGATGACTTTCCGTCAGTTACTACGAACTGTGACCACTATGACAGGAAATCACAAATCCAGTCACATAACTGAGACGATATTCCATAAGCACGCAATTTTACTACGAGGCGCTTGGGTGGAACAGTGTTAAAAGCCTCCCGGAAATCCAGAAATACGGAATCGATCTGAAATCCCTTGTCAATAGCACTCAACACTTCACGTGAGTAAAGATCTAGTTGTGTTTCACAGGAACGATGTTCTCTAAACCCATGTCGACTAATAGACCGTTTTCTTCGAGGTAATTCATGAAGTTCGAACACAATATATGTTGTAAAATCCTGCTGCATATCGACGTTGACGATATGGGCATGCAACTTAGTGGATTACTCCTACTTAGTTTTAACTTTAAAAACCAACAGCCTCAGTTGCAAAGTTTACCTAGATTTACCTAGGTTTCACTCGGGACAACCCAACCTTCTTCAGAATAAAAGTAACCCCCTTTTGTCCATAGTGGACATCGTCAAGCTAAAACTACAAATCCATAAATTATCGTCAGACTGTAACAACTTATTTGAAACTGCCTCGGCCCCATTTCGCGGCCGCGATGCGACAGTCAAAAGTGCTGTACTGGAGTAATAGTACAGCACTGGAGTTCCAGTACAGCACTCGTGGCTGCCACATCGCGGTCGCGAAGTGGGGCTGAAGAAGTGTCATATAAGTTTTTACAGTCTGATGATAATTTATGGATTTGTAATTTTAGCTTGACGATTTCCACTATGAACAAACGGTAGTTACTAATATTCTGAAGATGGATGGGTTATACCGACTAAAGCCTAGGTAAATCTAGGTAAACTTTGCAACTGAGGCTGTTGGTTTTTAAAATTAAAATTTATATTAATACATTTGCTGATAGGTTCGCCAAATGTTGAACATATTTAAAATTACTCCTACTACCTTTCTTGAATAATGGTGTGGCCTGTGCAATTTTCCAGTCTTTGGGTACGGATCTTTCGTCGAGCGAACGGTTGTATATGATTGTTAAGTGTGGAGCTAATGCATCAGCATACTCCGAAAGGAACCTAGTTGGTATTCAGTCTGGACCAGAAGGCTTGCTTTTATTAAGTGATTTAAGTTGATTCACTACTTCGAGGAGATGTACTACTACGGTACTAACGTTGGCAGCTGTTCTCGATTCGACTTCTGGAATATTTAGTTCATCTTCTTTTGTGAAGGCATTTCGGAAAACTGTGTTTAATAACTCTGCTTTGGCAGCACTATCTTTGATAGTAACTCCATTGCTATCAAGCAGAGAAGGCGTTGGTTGTTTCTTGCCGCTGATATACTTCACATACGACCAAAATCTCTTTGGATTTTCTGTCAGGTTTCGAGACAAAGTTTCGTTGTGGAAACTATTGTAGGCATCTCGCATTGAAGTCCGCGCTAAATTTCGAGCTTCTGTTAAACATCGCCAATCTTGGGGATTTTGCGTCTGATTAAATTTGGCATGTTTGTCTCGTTGTTTCTGCCACAGCGTTCTAACCCGCTTTGTGTACCAAGGAGGATTAGCTCCGTCGTTTGTTAATTTATTTGGTATAAATCTCTCAATTGCTGCCGATAATATTTCTTTAAATTTAAGCCACATCTCGTCTACACTTATATTATTAATTTGGAACGAGTGGACATTGTCTCTTAGGAAGTCGTCAAGTGAATTTTTATCTGCTTTTTTGAATAGGTATATTTGTCGCTTATTTTTCGAGGATTTTGGGGTTACAATATTCAATCTCGCTACGACAACTCTGTGTTCACTAATCCCTCATTGATGTTGATGCTCGTCATTAACTCAGGATTATTTGTTGCTAAGAGGTCAAGTGTGTTTTCACAACCGTTTACTATTCGCATGGCCTCATGAACTAACTGCTCGAAATAATTTTCAGATAATGCGTTTAGCACAATTTCGGATGATATTTTATGCGTACCTCCGGAGTTAAACATGTATTTTCGCCAACATATCGATGGTGAATTAAAGTCACCACCAACTATTATCGTATTAGTCGGGTACGTGTTCGAAATCAAACTCAAGTTTTCTTTGAACCTTTCAGGTACTGTATCATCTCAATTGGGAGGTCGGTGAAAGGATCTAATTATTATTTTATTCCGGTTGGCTACAATGACCTCTGCCCATACTAACTCACAGGAAGTATCTACGCCAATTTCGCGACAAGATAAACTACTTCTGACAGCAACAAACACGCCACCGCCAACCGTGTTTAGCCTATCCTTTCGGAACACCGTTATGTTCTTCGCAAAAATGTCGGCTGAGCTTATATCCGGCTTTAGCCAGCTTTCAGTGTCTATAACGATTTGAGCATCAGTTCTTTCTATTAGCGCTTCGAGCTCTGATACTCTCCCAACGCCGGCCGGTGTGGCCGAACGGTTCTAGGCGCTACAGTCTGGAACCACGCGATTGCTATGGTCGCAAGTTCGTATCCTGCCTCGTGCATGGATGTGTGTGATGTCCTTAGATTAGTTAGGTTCAAGTAGTTCTAAGTACTAGGGGACTGATGGCCTCAGAGGTTAAGTCCCATAGTGCTCAGAGCTATTTGAACCATTTTACTCTCCCAACACAGCTACGACAGTTTACAACTGTTATACCAATGGTTTATGTATCTACGTTCTTCCTGTTTTCAGCCTGTACCCTTTGTGACTGAAGCCCTTCTTGTATTTTTCCGAGATCCTCTAACCTAAAAAACCGCCCAGTCCACGTCACACAGCCCCTGTTACCCGTGTAGTCACCTCCTGCGTATAGTGGAGACCTGATCTATTCTGCGGAACCCGAAACTCAACCACCCTTTGGCGCAAATCGAGGAATGTGCAGCCTACACGGTCGCAGAACTTTCTGAGCCTCTGATCCAGACCCTCCACTCGGCTCTGTACCAGAGGTCCGCAATCAGTCCTGTCGTCTATGCAGCAAATGGTCAGCATTGCTTTCATCTCGCAAGCATGACTGGCAGCCCTTACCACCTCTGACAGCCGCTCGAAGCCAGAGAGAACGTCTTCTGATCCAAAGTGACACACATCATTGGTACCGACGTGAGCAACCACCTGCAGTTGGCTGCACCCTGTGCTCTTCATGGCGTCCGAGAGGACCCTTTCCACATCTGGAATAACTCCACCAGGTATGCACACGGAGTGCACATTGGTTTTCTTACCCTTTTTGTCAGCCAAGTACCTAAGGGGCCCCAAAACGCGCCTAAAGTTGGAGCTCCCAATCCTATGATGTCAGCATCTTGCTACAAACAACCATCTGCAGTCGAACGTAATGAACTGGCAAAAATCAAAGGCGGCTGCCTTCTGTGACGAGGGTACTGGAAAGTGGGCACACGTTAAGTCGTCTTTCTCAGTCGGTGTGGCGACTACGTGGAGTAACAATGTACCTGAAGGTTGCAGATAAAAAATTAATGACTCCCGCTTGTGTTCTATTTCACGACCGATCGGAGGTTTACACATACACAGCCATTGTATCAATAGAGTTTTCAAGAATAAACTGTAGAAGAAGCTTAAAAGAAAGACGTAAAAACAGTATGGATTACCAATTTCTTCAGTCGTGAACTGTCAACGTGGAAACGGATAAAAACTGAAAGTTACTCGTAGGCTAATGGACAGATACTTCTTGGAAGTGTGTAAGAGACACAGGACAACAAATTAGACAGTAGTGAAAGACGTTATTATGAATTTTGCAGGACGGGTGTTGATATATTGGAAAAAAGTAGATATAAGTTGAGAACATAAATGAAGAATTTCTTAAGATCTTAATTAGTATAAGCGGTTGTATAGATTGTGACGTGTAATAGCTGAAACATTAGAATAATTACGCAGTTCAGTTGTCTTGCCGTGAAGACGGCACCTTTTTTGTTCTTCTAGCAGTCCAGATTGCCATAGCTGCAGATAATTATTTGGTACACCACCATTATTACTATTACTATTTTATTGAGACGCGGTCTCACTAGGCGTACTCCTAGTTACCCATAGAAACAGAATTAATATAAGTGTCTATGTAGTTTAATTTAGTGTATTATTTTGTGAAGAAATGGCTCTGAGCACTATGGGACTTAACATCGGAGGTCATCAGTCCCTTAGAACTTAGAACTACTTAAACCTAACTAACCTAAGGACATCACACACATCCATGCCCGAGGCAGGATTCGAACCTGCGACCGTAGCGGTCGGGAGGTTCCAGACTAAAGCGCCTAGAACCGCTTGACCTCTCCAGCCGGCATTTTGTGAAGACAGTGACACTATTTAATCTTGTGTTTCATTTATGTTGCAAGCTACTACTCCAATTAAACTGCGTCTTGGCATGGCTAAAGGTTTCGTATTACAAATCTCATGAATGGTCCAGCACGAGCCAATTCTTTGGAATTATTCTATCTATGAAGTCCGATAAAGAAATGTTTTTAAAAGAGTCTCTCAAGGTCACACTTGCAATGAATGGACCTTACGCAAAAAGCCATTGTCAAGCTCCCAAGGTTTGTATTAAGTACCACTAGAAATTTATAGTCTGATCACACACTATTATCATTATCTATTATTTTTTGTCTGTTGTGTAATATTCTCAAAACAGACCAGAAAAGCCTGTAAATTAAACTGACGACTTCGCGTCTGGTCTTTTTATTGTATTTGCGACTTTATTTTTCTTTGTTGCGTAGATAATGAGATCATATCTGACGAACCATTGCCATTGAATATTTTTAAAGACCAATAAAAAGACGAACCGAAACTTCCTGGCAGATTAAAACTGTGTGCCGGACCGAGACTCGAACTCGGGACCTTTGCCTTTCGCAAGTGCCCGCGAAAGGTAAAGGTCCCGAGTTCGAGTCTTGGTCCGGCACACAGTTTTAATCTGCCAGGAAGTTTCATATCAGCGCACACTCCGCTGCAGAGTGAAAAATCTCATTCTGAAAAGACGAACCATTGGAATAGTTGATGAAATCTGGAATCTACACTGTATATTTGGATCCAAAATAAGAGATCGCATTTTCACGCTAGTACTTTGACCCGAAAACCAATGATCATTCCCTTTTGGACGTCAGATACGTCGCTCCGTTTCCACGTTATGTAAACGACAACATTGTTTTCTGCGTCCCCCGAAACCTGCCGTCTGTGAGATGTTAGTGCACGTTGATGGTGAACATAGGCAGTAGTCATATTAATGTGACTGGGCCATATACTTCTACCCTTCTTGAATGGAGAAGTGGTTCTTTTTTCATTTTTTTGTGTCTTTAGTCATCTGACTGATTTGATCTCAGAGTAGCACTTGCTTACGTCCTCAGTTATTTGCCGGATGTATTCCAATATTCGTCTTCCTCTACAGTTTTTTCCCCCCTACAGCTCCCTCGACTACCATGAAAGTCATTCCCTCATGCCTTAACAGACCTCCTATCATCCTGTCCCTTTTCCTTGTTGTTGTTTTCCACATATTCCTTTCCTCTGCGATTCTAAGCAGGACCTCTTCATTTCTTAGCTTATCAGTCCGTTTAATTTTCAACATTCGTCTGTAGCACCACATCTCAAATGCTGTGATTATCTTCTGTTCTGTTTTTCCCGCAGTCCATGATTCACTACCATACAACGCTGTACTCGGGACATACATTCTTAGAAACTTTTTCCTCAAATCCAGGCCTATGTTTGATACCAATAGACTCTTGATAGATACTTGGCCAGAAATCGCCTGTCTGACGTTGATAGTCCGTTTTTGACGTCCTCCTTGCTCCCTCCGTCATTGGTCATTTTGGTGCCTAGGAAGTAGATTTCCTTAACTTCATACTTTGTGACCATGAAGCCTAAAAAGTTTCTCGCTATTATCATTTTTGGTACTTTTCCTTACTTCCGTCTGTCTTCGATTTACTCTCAGTCCACATCCTCTACCCATTAGACAGTTCATTCCATTCATCAGATCCAGGTAATTCTTCTTAACTTTCACTGCGGATAGCAATGTCATCAGCGAATCGTATCATTGATATCTTTTCACCTTGAATTTTAATTACACTCCTGAACCGTTATTTTGTTTCCATCATTCCTTCTTCGATGTATAGTTTGAACAGTATGGGTGAAAGACTACATCCCCGTCTTACACCCCATTTATTCCGAGTACTTCGTTCCTGGTCGTGACTCTTATTAATTCCTCTTGTGTCTTGCACATATTGTATATTGCCCGTCTCTCCGTATAGCTTACCCCTATTGTTCTAAGAATTTCGTACATCTTACACCATTTTACATTGTCGAACGCTTTTTCCAGGTCAACAAACCCAGTCAACGTGTCCTGTTTTTTCTTTAGTCTTGCTTCCATTATCAGCCGCAACGTCAGAACTGCCTTCCTGCTGCCTTTACCTTTCCTAAAACCAAACTGATCGTCATCTAACACACCCTGAATTTTCTTTTCCATGTTTCTGTACACTATTCTTGTCAGCAACTTGGAAGCATGAGCTATTAAGCTGATTTGCGATAATTCTCGCTCTTGTCAGCTCTTGCAGTCTTCAGAATTGTGTGGATGATAAGTATGAGACGTTATATCTCCAGACTCATACATTCTGCACACCAACGTCAATAGTCGTTTTGTAGCCACTTCCCCCAACGATTTTAGATATTCTGGTGGAATATTATGTACCCTTCTGTCTTATTTGATCTTAGGTTCCCCAGAGTTCACTTAAATTCTGTTTCTAATACTGGATCCCCTATCTCCTCTAAATATACTCCTGTTTCTTCTTCTGTCACATGAGAGATCTTCCCCCTCATAGAGGCCTCCACCGCACTCTTCCACCTCTCCGCTGTCTCCTCTGCATTGAACAGTGGAATGCGCGTCGCACTCTTAATGTTACCACCCTTGCTTTTTATTTCAACGAAAGTTGTTTTAACTTTCTTATCTGCTGAATGAGTCCTTGCGACAATCATTTCTTTTTCAATTTCTTCACATTTTTCATTCAGCCATTTCATCTTAGCTTCCTTGCGCTTCCTATATATTTCCTTCCTCAGCGGCTTGTATTTCTGTATTCCTGAAATTACCTGAAGATTTTTGTACTCCTTCTTTCATCAATCAGATGAAGTACTTCTTCTGTTACCTATGGTTTCTTCACAGTTACCTTCTTTGTACCTATGTTTATCTCTCCAGCTTCTGTAATTGCAATTTTTAGAGATGTCTATTCCTCTTCAACTGTACTGCCTACTGAATTATTCTTTATTGCTGTATCATAACCTTAGGGAGCCTGAAGCGTACCTCGTCATTCCTTAGTACATTCGTATTCCACTTCTTTGTATGTTGATTCTTTCTCACTAATCTATTAAATTTCAGCCTGCTCTTCATCACTACTACATCGTCATCTCAGTCTATTTCTGCTCCTGGGTACGCCTTACAATCCAGTATCTGATTTCGGAATCTCTGTCTGATCATGATGTAATCTTACTATAGTATGTCCTTATCACCCGGCATTTTCCAAGTATACCTACTCTTCATGTGATTCCGGAAAAGAGTATTCGTTATTACTAACTAAAATTTATTACAGGGCTCAATAAGCTTTATCCTCTCTCATTCCTTGTCCCAAGGCCATATTCTCCTGCAACCCTTTCTTCTAGTCCTTCCCTTGCAACTACATTTCAGTCCCCCATGACTATTAGATTTTCATGAACCTTTACATACCGTATTAGCCTTTCAATATCCGCGTACACTTGCTGTATCTCTTCTTTGCCAGCCTGCGACTTCACCATGTACTCCTGAAATATCGTTGTCGGTGTAGGTTTGCTGTCGATTCTGACAAGAACAACCCTGTCCTTGAACTGTTCACTGTAACACACTCTCTGTCCTACCTTCCTATTCATAACGAATCCTACTCCCGTTACACCATTTTCCGCTACTGTTAATACTACCCTATATTCATCTGACCAGAAGTCCTTGTCATTTCCATTCCACTTCACTGATACGTATTGTATCTAGGCCGAGCCTCTGTATTTCCCCTTTCAGATTTTCTAGCGTCCCTACCACGTTAAAGCTTCTGACCTTCCACTCCCCGAGTTGTAGAACATTGTCCTTTCGTTGTTTATTCAGTGCTTTTCTCATGGTCCTCTCCCCCTTGGCAGTCCGCTCCCAGAGATCCGAATGGGGGACTATTCTGGAATATTTTGCCAATAGGGAGACCACCATGCCACTTTTTCAATTACAGGCGACGTGTCCTGTGGATATACATTATGCGTCTTGAATGCAGTTGTTTCCATTGCCTTCTGCAGCCTCATGTCCTTGATCATTGCTGATTTTTCCGCTTTTAGGGCAGTTTCCCACCCCAAGGGCAAGAGAGGGCCGTGAACCTCTGCCCACTCCTCCGCTCTCTTTGACAGGCCGTTTGCGGAATGAGAATGATTTCTTATGCCGGAGGTCTTCTGCCGCCAGTACTCATTATTAATCATAATTTAAGCGGTGGTGGGTTTCGAACCCGGGACCGAGGACGTTTTGATTACTAATCAAAGAAGCTACCCCTAGGCCACGGATGCACGCGTGGTTCATTATCTGGAATAAAATGCACTGTTCGTGTATCGGATCACGCACCTTTGAGTCATAGGGACCCTACGGTATCTCAAAATCTAGAGCCACTCTGGCAACACGAATGCTGTATTCGACATCAGCGATCGTAACTAAGAACACTGAAACTGTTCTTGCAACGAACCTATAGCTGACAAGTTGTAACACCGAAAATGCAAATAAAATACTTTCTGCTCCATGAAAAATTTTCGCCGTTTCACATCCGTTGATAACTTGTACTGTACTTCTGATTCTCAATCTGTAAGCATTTTTACAGAAACCTTATATAATACGTAACTGATGTAATAGTGTATTTATTTCTGATTGTATATAACTGATTGTAATTATAATGAAAATATTGTAAATTGCTGGGTAATAGCCAAGTGAACTTTATTTCACTGCATCGATAGCAACGACGAACTGGCAGTAGCTGTGTCGTTGTTTATCTTTGCGTATGGAGTCTCTCTGCCGCGTTGCGAGCAGAGAAGTGGCAGAGCAGCCTGAGTCATGAAACAGTGCGAAGTATTTGGCGGGCGCTCCTGCAGTCGCGGCTTGTAGCTCTGCTCGCGGCAAAGTAGACGCGCCTGACTCGTTAACCAGCGAGTACTGAGCGCACCCCAGGAGTGGACAGGCGGAGGAAGCTGCAGTTCTAATTACTGCCTCTCCCGTGATTATCCTTGTCTCTGGAGACGACTCGGAGTTCTCAAACAGCAGCAGCAGTAACAGCAGCAGCTCAGCGTTATCGTCAGCTATCTTCTTCTTCGTCCGTACAGCTAAAACATCCTAATATTGTTAAATGACGGTACAGTACTGTAGAGGTTTTACCTAGTTGATTTTCTTTCACGAAGTATGGCTGACATGAATAATAACTTGCAAACTTGTACGGCGTCTGTGCTGTCATCTTCCTCAGACGCTATTACTGGGCAGGGTCCATTTCCTTTCCATGCAATCACCAAGTGTCATAAGAATATGAAAATTGGTTAACTATTTACTGCCAGTTGCGTGTGTTTGTTAATGACCAGTTGCAGTCTAAATTTTCGGTCTCAGCAACTGTTAATTCTTGTATTGCATGACAGAGGCTTAAATAATTTGCAATTTTGCGTATTAACTCCATTGACTTGAAGTAACTTAAAATATCACTGGCAAAACTAATAACTAAAGATACAGCACAAATTAAGAGTGCCTATTTCATTCAACCTGTATTTAGCTTAGAGAGTGATTTCTGCTGGCTTAGTATGTGTCTTACAGTTGCATTAAAAGTAAAATCAGTTGCCTGTTTGCTTGAAGTAAATTCACTCCAGTCTTTCAATAATCAAAAGTTAATCGTTTTCCTTTTTCTACATTTTGAATTACGTTGCACTGAAGTTACTGAAAGTCATTTTTTACATAACAGAGTTTAAGTTAAGCCAGTCATTTATTTAACCAGTAGCTCCACCAAAATTTGGTATTTCAAAATATGTAAACGCAAATTCAGTGCTTTCTGATTCATTTATTCTCTCGACAACTGCTTTTCTGTTGCAAAGCAAGACAACATTACGTTGCCACGCCAGTGATTATTTGCTTAAATTTCTGTACCATTACCTTTCATAAGATTCTGGAGATTAATTGCCCTAGCGGGCTGGCTACCGTTTAATTATCCCCTTTTTAGCGAATTAGTGTTTTCTTTGTATTATCACAAATTTTTCTAGTAAATGTTACGTCCTACCCTTTACCCCCTCCCTAGGGGTTCGTGAGCGACTGCACTATATTCCACCCATTACAAAGTTAAGTTTAACAGTCTTTCTTCAGAAGCGTATGTTGTACACTTCCCTCCAACTAATCGGTGTTATTTTCCTTCGGTAACGATAACCTTACTCATTGTAAGATTTCATTAGGCATATGCTGTAACTGTCAGTTACATCGCAATCCAGTAGGCCGATTAGGAAGGGGGAGGTTACAAAGTGTTAGTTATAGCGGGAGCAGACAGAATATGAACTTACGATGCAAGCCGAACACTGAATACTTGTAGTGTAAGTAATAATTTCATAGAATATAGACATGTGATGAAATTTTTTTGTAGGATACCTGGATGGTGCACGGTGAATGTACAGCCTGTCATATACTGTCAACATAGTGACTTGTATGTTGTTTCGCAAAAGGCTATTTGGAGTCCTCGAAAAAGGGCACTCCAAGATAAGAAATCAGAGACAACAATGCAGAGAGCAGGCAAAAGCGGTAGCGTTTGTGTTACCGGAGATAAATAGCATCACTAGGGCCGTGCAAATTGCAGGCGCTCAGGGAAGCTGTCCCAGGGGGAAGTTTCACTTCACAGAATTAACTGCCAACTCCATCCATCACCTAGATCCTGTCGTAAGGCATCACTGTTGATGTTGGCCACTAAAAGGCACGTCTTAGCAGAGGCAGTAAGCTTGATACTTGCTCCTGAGAACTGCAACGTCAGTAGATTTACACTGGTTAGAATGCTTCTACAGTAGTTCCTACGTAGAGAAGGGCGGAGGAAGGGGCCAAGTGACGTAAAATACTGTTGTTGCTGGCCATAATAGGAGTGGCAGTGACGTTTAGCTTTCAGCTGAACGCTGTTGATACCGAACTTGGAATTTATTAATGTAAAATTCAGAAGCATCCCTACCTACCGAGTAGGAGTAGGGTATGAATCTAAATTTGGTTGGCCAGAGGCGTTTTGGATGTGCAGAAAGACTCGTCAGATTGGCCGAAGTTTGTTAAGTGCCAGTGGATTGGTAGGTCGACTATAGAAAGGGAGAAATGGTGCGCCGCCACGATTCTTTAAAAACCCATTCAGAGAGCGTGCTCAGTCAGATCGCTGGGACGCCAACTTCCGGTCGCTCGTGGCCAGTCTCGGTAAGCTCCGCCATGTCCATTTTTCTCACTTGGAGTGTTTCCCTCAAGCTGCTGTCAGTGTTCGCTACTTCCGTTAGCACCTGCCCCCGTGGCTTCAGACACTGACTGCTGTTGTGCAACCAATCGCCTCCTTCGCTATATCTAATATTTAGAATTAGCCTTCAGTATAAATAGTGTTAACCAGACCCCTGATTCCACGAGTCTTCTGCTGCAAGCATCTTGTAGAGGTGCCCTGTGACGGTGTTTGGCGCTCATCCAAGTCATCAACCTCCTTCACTGGGACTTTGCCCTTCTGCATTTGCTCCTCGCCGCTCATAAATTGCAGACTGACTTTACACCCCTTATGTTACCTCTGTCCTGTGCCAGGACACGAGAAGCCTAGAATCTTTCATCGGATGGACGGGCCGAAGGTCCGATGGAAGGACAGACAGTAAATGGAATCTGTAGTTAGCAACACAACGAAAATACTCTTCTAAACTAACTGAATTAATCAATTTCATCCTTTTTTTTCTTCACTAAAACTGTATGGTTTTTCCGCCAGTCTTATTTGGTTAAAATGAACCAGGTTGCACACGTGTACAAACTGATACCATGGAGTAGAAAACTAAGGAATGTAGGTGTCTGTTCGGACGTTGCGCCGTCGGCTAAGAGAGCAGTGTGTTCAACACATCCTAACTAGTCAAGATTGTTTCAATGGTATTACACAATCTTTAAGTATTTTTTTCTCTGCTGTACTACTTGATGAAGCTTTGAAAAAAGTTTACGAAATTTTACACTGTGTGGTGCAAATTTAACTCGCAGTGACAGGGAGAAAAGTCACCGAAACGTCACTCTAAGTTAAACTTTAAACTATGTCTACCTATCGAATGAAGAGTAAATTTTGTACATTTTACCTCTGTGATTTCCGTATATTTCACCGTCGATTTCATCGTAACATAGCAATAATAAAATTATACCACTGAATAACATATTCACTCTGATGCATGCTATCGCACCTTTTCAACCACGAGTATCAGTCAATGTAGTTTCTTTTTCGATTTCATCGTAGCATAGCAATAATAAAATTTTTATTACTGAACAGCATACACACTCTGACGCTTGCTACCGCACAACTTTTCAACCACGTGTATCGGTCAATGTAATTTCTGTTTGCAGTTCATTACGGAGTCGGTATAACAATCAGTACTTATGATACGAAGAAAGAAGCAGTTTTGGTTGCAGTGTTCACCCTTATTTAAGCATCTTCGGATTGGCTGTGCTGCCAGAATTGGCACTAAAACTCCGGCATGTTTATCATGTAAAGTTTTACTATAGGTGTCATCCCGTTTGGTTTGCAATGGACTGCGCCACATGCCGTAATAAGGACACCCCACTGTGTTTTAAAACTTTGACAAGGGGCATTTACCTAGTGGGATATTTTATGCTTGGTACCCCACGTATCCATCACTACCAAATCTCAGACAATCCGAAGATACCTACATAAAAGTAAAACGCGTCATTGGGAAAAGATACCTACATAAAAGTAAAACACCTCATTGGAAAAAGTCTTAACACTGCAGCCAATACTGCTTGTTCCTTCACATCAATGCGGTTTCATCTGTGAGCCGTGGCAAAAATTGCTGTTTTGAAGAGCGAGCCCAGCGCGTAGTGTGAAGCAGTCGCCCTCCGTTTCTCGCGGTGGCGCCGCTGTGGCAATCGCAGCTTTGGTGTCTCCCTCTGGTGGGAAAGGGGAAAGGTTGCCTGTTCACGTGTATTTAAGAGGCGCTATGAGCTCGCCAGTGGGCAGTCTGGGTCAGTCTCTCGTCCCCAGCTTGTTAGTCTGTCTCTCGTCAGCATTTGTTAGGCAGTTAGTGACTGTCTGTCGTTCGGATCAAACTTTAAAGACGGAAAAATGAGAGTCTTTCCACTCCTCCAATACGAGAACTCAGCGAGTGGTCGCCTGGTCGGGGTTTAGTTCCTGCATCTGAATCTGCGTGTTAGGCAGCCAGTCTGCTCGAGTTTGCTCGGGCAATGGTAATTGGCGGTTGGATCGATCGGTTGCTTGGTCGCGCACTAAGACACTAGATGACTTGTCCGTCTTGAGCGGCGGCGCATGTGAGGTCGCCACGTGAGTCCAGTGGGCCGCGCCGTATAGCGAGGGGTAGTGGCTCCGCGGTCGACACGACAGCAACAGAAGTCGTGAGACGGGAGATCGGCGCGCCGTCCTGCGTCCGTTGAAGCGGCTGGCAGCGGACGGTTCGAGAGAGCGATTTGGGAGTGCTGCGCCAGGTCTTCTCAAGAAATAGCAGTTTGTTAGAAGTTAAGTGATTGGTGATATGTTGTTGAATTTACTCTTGTTAAATTCTACTTGTTCTCTTGGTCATTCTCTCGTCCCCAGCTTGCTCGTCTGTCTCTCGTCCGCATTTGTTATCCAGTTAGTGTATGTCTGTTGTTCGGAGCTGCCTCTGGCATGTTTGTCGGATTTGGTGTGTTAACGAATTTATTGCGTGGAGTGTAGCGGCCCAGAACCTGAAATATATTTTGATCTTGCCTATGATCTTGAGAGGAGGTATCTGTGTAGTGTAGAGCATCTTAACTTGTTTGGCCAACCTTGCAGAATTTTATATAAGATTGAATTTCATGGGCTTTTATTTAAATGATCATTTTAGTATATAAAGTTGCCACCCTTTCACCGTAAGACCTTTCTTGGAAGTTAAAATCAAGTTGTTTGTGTGCTTGTGTAAATTGTTAAAACCTTTAGTTTAAAGTAATCTGGTGTGTTGCAGATTTTTACCAGTGTAGTCTTTCAGAGGCTGTTGTGAGCGATCGTAACTACGGCCGTGTCAGAAGGGAGCGGCAAGCTTCTCTGCCCGAAAGCTCATATACTCAAAACTTGTTTCTTTCTGACTATGAATAAATTGTAACTTGATATTTAGAGGGTGCTTCTTTTAAAAAATGCATTTAGGCACTAAAGTGAACAAAATTCCCATTTGTTAAAAGGTATTTGGTTATGATTTCATCAAATGTGTTAATGATTCAAATGGCTCTGAGCACTATGCGACTTAACTTCTGAGGTCATCAGTCGCCTAGAACTTATAACTAATTAAACCCAACGAACGTAAGTACATCACACACATCCATGACCGAGGCAGGATACGAACCTGCGACCGTAGCGGTCGCCCGGTTCCAGACTGTAGTGCCTAGAACCGCACGGCCACTCCGGCCGGCAAATGTGTTAATGTTCCTGATATTGTTGTTGTTGTGGTCTTCAGTCCTGAGACTGGTTTGACGCAGCTCTCCATGCTACTCTATCCTGTGCAAGCTTCTTCATCTCCCAGTATCTACTGCAACCTACATCCTTCTGAATCTGCTTAGTGTATTCATCTCTTGGTCTCCCTCTACGATTTTTACCCTCCACACTGCCCTCCAATGCTAAATTTGTGATCCCTTGATGCCTCAAAACATGTCCTACCAACCGATCCCTTCTTCTAGTCAAGTTGTGCCACAAACTTCTCTTCTCCCTAATCCTATTCAATACCTCCTCATTAGTTACGTGATCTACCCACCTTATCTTCAGCATTCTTCTGTAGCACCACATTTCGAAATCTTCTATTCTCTTCTTGTCCAAACTAGTTATCGTCCATGTTTCACTTCCATACATGGCTACACTCCATACAAATACTTTCAGAAACGACTTCCTGACACTTAAATCTATACTCGATGTTAACAAATTCCTCTTCTTGAGAAACGCTTTCCTTGCCATTGCCAGTCTACATTTTATATCCTCTCTACTTCGACCATCATCGGTTATTTTACACCCCAAATAGCAAAACTCCTTTATTACTTTAAGTGTCTCATTTCCTAATCTAATTCCCTCAGCATCACCCGACTTAATTTGACTACATTCCATTATCCTCGTTTTGCTTTTGTTGATGTTCATCTTATATCCTCCTTTCAAGACACTGTCCATTCCGTTCAACTGCTCTTCCAAGTCCTTTGCTGTCTCTGACAGAATTACAATGTCATCGGCGAACCTCAAAGTTTTTACTTCTTCTCCATGAATTTTAATACCTACTCCGAATTTTTCTTTATTTCCTTTACTGCTTGCTCAATATACAGATTGAATAACATCGGGGAGAGGCTACAACCCTGTCTTACTCCTTTCCCAACCACTGCTTCCCTTTCATGCCCCTCGAATCTTATAACTGCCATCTGGTTTCTGTACAAACTGTAAATAGCCTTTCGCTCCCTGTATTTTACCCCTGCCACCTTCAGAATTTGAAAGAGAGTATTCCAGTTAACATTGTCAAAAGCTTTCTCTAAGTCTACAAATGCTAGAAACGTAGGTTTGCCTTTTCTTAATCTTTCGTCTAAGATAAGTCGTAAGGTCAGTATTGCCTCACGTGTTCCAACATTTCTACGGAATCCAAACTGATCTTCCGCGAGGTCGGCTTCTACCAGTTTTTCCTTCGTTAGTATTTTGCAGCTGTGACATATTAAACTGATTGTTCGGTAATTTTCACATCTGTCAACACCTGCTTTCTTTGGGATTGGAATTATTATATTCTTCTTGAAGTCTGAGGGTATTTCGCCTGTCTCATACATCGTGCTCACCAGATGGTAGAGTTTTGTCATGACTGGCTCTCCCGAGGCCATCAGTAGTTCAAATGGAATGTTGTCTACTCCCGGGGCCTTGTTTCGACTCAGGTCTTTCAGTGCGCTGTCAAACTCTTCACGCAGTATCTTATCTCCCATATCGTCTTCATCTACATCCTCTTCCATTTCCATAATATTGTCCTCAAGTACATCGCCCTTGTATAAACCCTCTATATACTCCTTCCACCTTTCTGCCTTCCCTTCTTTGCTTAGAACTGGGTTGCCATCTGAGCTCTTGATATTCATACAAGTGGTTCTCTTCTCTCCAAAGGTCTCTTTAATTTTCCTGTAGGCAATATCTATCTTACCCCTAGTGAGACAAGCCTCTACATCCTTACATTTGTTCTCTAGCCATCCCTGCTTAGCCATTTTGCACTTCCTGTCGATTTCATTTTTGAGACGTTTGTATTCCTTTTTGCCTGCTTCATTTACTGCATTTTTATATTTTCTCCTTTCATCAATTAAATTCAATATTTCTTCTGTTACCCAAGGATTTCTATTAGCCCTCGTCTTTTTACCTACTTGATCCTCTGCTGCCTTCACTATTTCATCCCTCAGAGCTACCCATTCTTCTTCTACTGTATTTCGTTCCCCCATTCCTGTCAATTGTTCCCTTATGCTCTCCCTGAAACTCTCTACAACCTCTGGTTCTTTCAGTTTATCCAGGTCCCATCTCCTTAAATTCCCACCTTTTTGCAGTTTCTTCAGTTTCAATCTGCAGTTCATAACCAATAGATTGTGGTCAGAATCCACATCTGCCCCAGGAAATGTCTTACAATTTAAAACCTGGTTCCTAAATCTCTGTCTTACCATTATATAATCTATCTGATACCTTTTAGTATCTCCAGGATTCTTCCAGGTATACAACCTTCTTTTATGATTCTTGAACCAAGTGTTAGCTATGATTAAGTTATGCTCTGTGCAAAATTCTACAAGGCGGCTTCCTCTTTCATTCCTTCCCCCCAATCCATATTCACCTACTATGTTTCCTTCTCTCCCTTTTCCTACTGACGAATGCCAGTCACCCATGACTATTAAATTTTCGTCTTCCTTCACTATCTGAATAATTTCTTTTATCTCGTCATACATTTCATCTATTTCTTCATCATCTGCAGAGGTAGTTGGCATATAAACTTGTACTACTGTAGTAGGCATGGGTTTTGTGTCTATCTTGGCCACAATAATGTGTTCACTATGCTGTTTGTAGTAGCTAACCCGCACTCCTATTTTTTTATTCATTATTAAACCTACTCCTGCATTACCCCTATTTGATTTTGTATTTATAACCCTGTAATCACCTGACCAAAAGTCTTGTTCCTCCTGCCACCAAACTTCACTAATTCCCACTATATCTAACTTTAACCTATCCATTTCCCTTTTTAAATTTTCTAACCTACCTGCCCGATTAAAGGATTTGACATTCCACGCTCCGATCCGTAGAACGCCAGTTTTCTTTCTCCTGATAACGACGTCCTCCTGAGTAGTCCCCGCCCGGAGATCCGAATGGGGGACTATTTTACCTCCGGAATATTTTACCCAAGAGGACGCCATCATCATTTAATCATACAGGAGAGCTGGATGTCCTCGGGAAAAATTACGGGTGTAGTTTCCCCTTGCTTTCAGCCGTTCGCAGTACCAGCACAGCAAGGCCGTTTTGGTTAATGTGACAAGGCCAGATCAGTCAATAATCCAGACTGTTGCCCCTGCAACTACTGAAAAGGCTGCTGCCCCTCTTCAGGAACCACATGTTTGTCTGGCCTCTCAACAGATACCCCTCCGTTGTGGTTGCACCTACGGTACGGCCATCTGTATCGCTGAGGCACGCAAGCCTCCCCACCAACGGCAAGGTCCATGGTTCATGGGGGGTAATGTTCTTGATGAATCGCTAGTAAATAAATTAAATTCTTAAGAATATTTTTTTTTTTTGAAAATGAAATCACGGTTCAATCTGAACAAACGTTTTACAGCCCTCAGTGGTGTCATCTAGTACCTTCTACCATCCTGCCTCCTTTCAAACTGTCTGCGCTACCACCAGTTGCATGTGAGACTTACATACACACATCAAAAAGACTTTTGCATCACCTCGGTTCCGAGACTTCCGGAACCTGTACAGAATATGTGGAGTAGAGGTCAACATAAACATCATTTCTGCCCATTTTACTGCTCATGAAAACCACATGTTGTACCACCATACAGCGAAATCTTCAGATGTGGTGGTCCATATGGCTGTACACACCTTTACTTCTAATACCCAGTAGCACGTCCTCTTGAATTGATGCATGTCTGCATTCGTCGTGGCATACTATCCACAAGTTCATGAAGGCACTGTTGGTCCAGACTGTTCCACTCCTCAACGGCGATTCGGCGTAGATCCCTCTGAGTGGTTGATGGGTCACGACTCCATAAACAGCTCGATTCAATCCATCCCAAGCATATTCGTTAGGGTTCATGTCTGCAGAAGATGCTGGTCACTCTAGTCAAGCGATATCGTTATCCTGAAGGAAGTCATTCACAAGATGTGGCGCGAATTGTCGTCCATAAAGACGAATGCCTCGCCAATATGCTGCTGATATGGTCTCACTATCGATCGGAGTATGGCATTCACGTATCGTACAGCCATTACGGTACCTTCCATGACCGCCAGTGGCGTACGTCGGCCCCACATCATGCCATCCCAAAACAGCAGGGTACCTCCACCTTGCTGCACTCGCTGGACAGTGACTCTAAGGCGTTCAGCCTGACCGGGTTGCCTCCAAACACGTCTTTCGACGATTGTCTGGTTGAAGGCGTATGCGACACTCATCGGTGAAGAGAACATGATGCCAATCCTGAGCCGTCCATTAGGCATGTTGTTGGACCCATCTGTACCGCGCTGCATGGTGTCGTGGTTGCTAAGATAGACCTCGCCATGGACGTAGGGAGTGAAGCTGCGCACCATGCAGCGTATTGTGCACAGTTTGAGTCGTAACACGACGTCCTGTGGCTGCACGAAAAGCATTATTCAACGAAGATATATACTATTTATTGCTTACACAGACCGAAATATACTTCATGGACATTTAATTGAAACTATTGAACAGCATTATGTAATGCCACTTCCTCGGACGAGAAAATTAGCTCCCAATACCCAAAAGATTTCCCCCCAAGTCCCAAATTCCCTGAAAAGTGAATAAGCGAACGAAGTTCCATTTATCACTATTATTAGACAATAACAAGTAATTAAATCAGGAATCTAAGACTTGACAATTTAGCAATCTACGAAAGAAAGATTAAATTTCAGTAAAATTAAAATCAAAATCATAATAAATCGCAAAATTAATATAAATTAACATTCGCAAAGTAGAACCAACGATCCCAAAGAATACTCGGTGTGAGTACTCTTTGGGAATCGTGAGTAATGACTAAGTATAATTCAATGCATTGTCACTACGTTACGAGAGTTAGCCGAAACAGGTCATATATTTGAATACTCGTACATGTAGGCGCACTTAGTTTGTTTTTGAGATTGAATAATTGCGATCTATTATGACGCAGTAATACGATCTTCTGACTTCAAATATCACGGCATTAGAATTCGAACGGAGAACTTTTACCTACTAGAATAAAGTGAACTTTCATCTAGATAATTGAACTAAACGTTACTTAGACAGTGATTTAGGCAACGAACACTGATAGACAATTTTCATTCGTAATAGCCAGTGGTTTATGGAACTTCAGTGATAGGTCCGAAGCATATAAGTTAAATCCCCCCAACACCTGGGAAAGATTTCTTCTCAAGGCTGGGTTATGAAGTGACTGATATTGTGCAATATAACACCCTCTCGTGCCAAGTCGTGCATTTGTGATTTAAAATTCTATCAAATTATTGACGTGAAACTCCCGAGTAATAATTACGCGCAGCGATAATATTTGACTGTAGCGCTCGGAGCTTGTGTGTAATCTTTGACTCAAATAACAAGCCCACTGTTACGATTTCTTAGATACTTGAAATTACGACCAGCTTGTAGGGAATTTGTTGTGGATGTGACTGTATTGTTTTTGTCATTAATATTTCATCATTAATCAGTTAAACACCGACTAAGAACGATTAATTACGATTCTTGGTGAAGTAAATATCTCACGCACGTCGACATTTCGGTTCAGCACTGTTATTTTGTGTAACGTCGTCTTCGTAAGTTGATAACGATCTCAACACTCTACCGACTGTCGCCGAGTTTTAGCCGAGGACAAGTACAAATCAAACCAAATCATCAAGAAGAAGAGCCGTTATACTTAGCAGCAATTACCCTAATTTTTATTTGGCGTTGCTGTCAGGGTTCCTACGAGCCATAATCCATAGTTAGTGGTCATCCACTGCAGTAGTAGCCCTTGGGCGGCCTGAGCGAGGCATGTCATCAACAGTTCCTGTCTCTCTGTATCTTCTCCATGTCCGAACAACATCGCTTTGGTTCGAGACGCCCTTCCTATCACAAAGTAACAATGCGCACCAGATCGAACCGCGGTATTGGCCGTCTAGGCGAGGTTGAGCTACAGACAACACGAGCCGTGTACCTCGTTCCTGGTGGAATGATTGGAACTGATCGGCTATCGGACCCCCTCCGTCTAATAGGCGCTGCTCATGCATGGTTGTTTACATCTTTGGGTGGGTCAGTGACATCTCTGAACGGTCAAAGGGACTGTATCTGTGATACAATATCCACAATCAACATATATATTCAGGAGTTCTGGGAACCGGGGTGATGCAAAACTTTTTTCGATTTGTGTAGTAAGGCATCATACCATCGCAAAAGTGATGAACAGAAGATAAAGAAATGCACGAAAAAATTGGGAGAAATCTTTGATTACCATCCATAGGCAAGTTGTTAGGGAGCCGCCCGTCGGAGGAAATGTGATGTGATGTGAACGGTGAACAGCAGTGTGTGAAGTGATAGCAACTGAGGGGAAGAGTTCATCACTGAATTATGATAATGAACTGATATTAATCCACAGGGACCAAATTATCAACACAAAGAAGCACAGAGCAAATGGGAGACTGGCAATATCTCAATCTACTTCTACAACAAGCTGTACTTGACTATTGCCGGCACGGTGAAACTCAGTGAACGGATCAACGAACAACCTGAACGACAGTCATCAACAAAATGAGAAAAAAAAGACCTCAGAGCCTGGCGCAGTAACTGAACATTCAGAATTGGAAGTCATTTATCAAATTGGTTCAAATGGTTCTGAGCACTATGGGACTTAACATCTGAGGTCATCAGTCCCTTAGAACTTAGAACTACTTAAACCTAACTAACCTAAGGACATCATACACATCCATGCTCGAGGCAGGATTCGAACCTGCGACCGTAGCGGCCGCGCGGTTCCACACTGAAGCGCCTAGACCCGCTCGGCCCTCCGACCAGCGTCATTTATCACATTTGTGATCAACATGTAGAACGCAGGGCGAAAAGAGGATTAGAGTTTGTGGTCTTGGCAGAGCCATTATGAGGGCAACATCACTAGCTTATGAAAAGATCCATTCTGGCATCCGACTTTTTCGGAAAACAATCAAAAATATTTTTCCCATGTATAATTTCGTTGCTCACATCTTCGGAATGCGAGTACTCGACAAATTTATCTCATCTCGCTGTGCTGGAACGGACTGTAATTATGAGGGTGTCGATGAGTTCATGTAACATGCCACAGTGCAGAGCAGATAATTTGAATCTGTGATTCATCCCTCAAACAGTATGTAGTGTTTGTACACGATGGATGTCCAGTAAAGCTCTTAAATTCGTCTGCCTGTTTCGAATTGATCTCGGTTCTGTGGTGGCATCCATAAGAGATTAGCGGGATCACATACAGGATTGTTGCATGAGGAATAATTCTATTTTTTGCATCTGAAAATTTATTTTTCGTATCCTTCTTTTGAAGTTTCCTCAGTAGAAAACTAACACCAACTACTGAATTAGGAATACTACGTTAGCTTTAGAGCCAGAGATTGGGCGATGTTGTTATTGACGTGGAATATGTGAGGAATGGCACCTTATTCCATATACGTACATATTTTGCTTTTAAAGGTCGCGTTGTGTAGTAATTAATTATGCATAGCCAATAAAATTTTTGAAGAGAGGGAGAAATAGTGAAGACCAACTAAAGAACATGAATATGCTATTTCTACCGAGCGAGGTGGCGCAGTGGTAAGATACTGGACTCGCATTCGGGAGGACGACGGTTCAATCCCGGGTCCGGCCATCCTGATTTAGGTTTTCCGTGATTTCCCTAAATCATTCCAGGCAAATGCCGGGATGGTTCCTCTGAAAGGGCACGGCCGACTTCCTTCCCCATCCTTCCCTAATCGGACGAGACCGATGACCACGCTGTCTGGTCTCCTTCCCCAAACAACCAACCAACCAACCAACCAATGTGCTATTTCTCTCGCTCGTTACGAGAAATATTACTTAATCCATCAAATTTGGGGCGTGCAGACAGGGAAATATTGCTTCATCCTCTGATATTCGTCCAGCCATTCTCAGAATGAGTCGTAAGACTGACAATAAGGTGTCAAGAACGGCACTATTTGTTCCACCGCGGTGGTACTGCGCCTGTTTGTGACAGATGCTAGTCGGCGTCAAAGACGTACACTTACAAAATGGCTCTGAGCACTATGGGAGTTAGCATCTGAGGACATCAGTCCCCTAGAACTTAAAACTACTTAACATCACACTCATCCGTGCCCGAGGCAGGATTCGAACCTGCGACCGTAGCGGTCACGCGGTTCCAGACTGAAGCGCCTAGAACCGCTCGGCCACACCGGCCGGCGGTACACTTACACACGCGCTATCTGTGGTGAAAGAGTTCAGACATTCGATTCGCTTATCGATGTATGTTCGGCGGCGGTAGTACCTCAAGCACTTCTCTTCAGTTTAATTACACCAAGAGGGGATTCAACGCCTCATCCAAATTAGAAGCATTATTCTTATTTATTAAGTTATTGGTTAATCTAATTTTCTCGCTTCCTTGAAAACAGAATCCCAAAAGGAAGAGGTGGATGTTAAAATCTCTCTTCACTGTAGTTCATCGGATGACCCGTGTCTATACAATGTTTCGCCACAATTGACTTGTCTGGCTGTAGCAGGCGCATGTGTCTTCGGTGCTCCAGGTTTCACAAGGCGGTGTGTGTCAGATTCTTTGTAGGAAATGTGATATATCATATATAGGTCAAACAACACGCACCGTTAATGAGAAGTACGTGGAACGCCGAAGATACACATGCTTACCATAAACAGACAAGTCAGCTATGGTAGAACATTGTATAGATACGGATCATTCGATGAACTACAGTGATACGAAGTTTTAACCTCCACCTCTTCCTTTTGGGATTCTATTTTTAAAAAAGTGACAGAAATCAGATTAACCAATAAGTTTATAAATAGAGTTAATAAGTTTAATTTTGATGGGGCGTGGAATACGGCACTTTGTGTAATTAAATTGAAGAGAAGACATGAAGGTGTTACCGCCACCGAACATGCACCGATAAGCGGATTGAATGTCTGAACACTTTCACCGCAGGTAGCACGTGTGTAAGTGATTTTCTTTACCGCCGACCAACATTTGTGGCCCGCATGCACAGTACAGCCGCGGTAGAGCAAATAGGGAAGCGCTTGACACCTTATCGTCAGTCTTGCAACTCGATCTGAGGATGGCCAGATGGTACGCACCCGAAATATCAGTGGAAGAAGTAATATTTCCGCGGCTGCATGCACAAAACTTACTGGATAACTCATTACGTCCAGAGGAGTTAAAAATGCTCATCAAACATTACTTGGTTTGCGTTGACTCTCTGTTCCGTCGGTTCTTGATAGAATACTTTTATACATTATGAATGGAACACGCACGACGCTGGTGTAAGAGTAAGATGAACTATCTTGAAGTCGTGTAAATTAACAAATGTATGGCTATTTCCCCAAGTTTAGCCGGCCAAAGTGGCCGTGCGTTTCTAGGCGCTACAGTCTGGAACCGCGAGACCGTTACGGTCGCAGGTTCGAATCCTGCCTCGGGCATGGATGTGTGTGATGTCCTTAGGTGAGTTAGGTTTAAGTAGTTCTAAGTTCTAGGGGACTGATGACCACAGCAGTTAAGTCTCATAGTGCTCAGAGCCATTTGAACCATTTTTTTTTCCCCAAGTTTAGTACTCAATAATCAGATACATTTCTCTTACTCATCATTGCTACCTTCAGGGACTAGTCATAATTCCAACCAGACCATGTGGTACCCCTCCTACTCACACGGCCCATATTTTTCCTTTATACCATTTACTATAGTTTCATTTGACCTGTTAAAAATTTTTACTTTGCCTAATCACAGCTATTTCACTTAACCTGCTTAAACTCACTTGCGTATCTTACCTGCTCGTAAAATTGGACCTGGTAGAGAAGAGATTATCTGTTTCAGCCACTCCCTTGGAACATATCACCAAAGTTTGTTGTTCAATTTATTTTATCATCACAACAACCGTTATAATTTGTTATATAACTCATTATTTAATGTATCACACACTTTATCTAAGTTCAATAATTTTACGGAATATTTTCTCTGAAGTAATTCCTCCCCGTTTCAGTCCAAAGCAAACATTACGAACTGTTGCCTTTGGAAATAAACTGAGATACTGTTTAATGTAATAGTTTAAGATCTTTGATCCTATAAAATTTCACAGCGACGCATACTGTACTTCTTTTTGAACGTGATGATGGCGTGATTACCGAAAACAGGTTTCTAAAATAATAAATATTATAAAATATTACATCAGTGTCGTATGTGATTCATTCATATTTTTTTGTTTTATTTTTCTCTCAAGTGAGCGATATAAGTCCAAATATTTCTTCTTTCGTTTTTTTTTTTTTTATCTAAGAAGAACGTCTTTCGAACGATAGAAAATTTCTGGAACACTGCAGTATGTCATTTTTTCCGGCGGTAATAAAGGCAAATAGATTAATGCTACTCCTTTGTTATGTAATGATAGAATTTTCGCCGTGCCATAATTAAACCAGCATGTCTGAAGTAAGTCAAGCGGAACTAACCTCATTACAAATGAATCTGAAACAGCAAACCCTTCGTGGACATCAAGAGTAATGAGATGCTTTGCATGCGCCATTTGTTTAAGATAGAATCAGCAAACCCTGAATTAATTCGCTTTAATGAATGTTGGAGTTCACACAGACATGTTGCATATACGCTTGGCGGAATAATTTCTCACTCTGGTCCCAGAGATAATATGGCATTATGAACAAAGCATTTTAAAAGAGATAACCCGAAAGCATTTTAAAGACATGGAGGCGTTGAAGCCTGTTCGCGTTTTTATTTGGAACTCTTTGCATACAATAATAGCTCCTAAGCACCTTATTAAACAGATATTCGTGGGAGTAATGAGCATTTAATGTGCTCAGAAAACTAAGTGATAGATGAAGTGGAAGAAAATGAAAGACTGTAGATTTGTTTGTATCAAATGGTCTAGGAGGATTTGTGTGTGTGCTTAAAATGTCTATGCAGTTGTGTGTGTGTGTGTGTGTGTGTGTGTGTGTGTGTGTGTGTGTGTATGTGTGTGTATGTGTATTAGTGTGTGGGGAATATTCTGAATTTTGGATGTATGTTTACCCTTCCACCTTCTTGTAACTGAAAACAGGAAAACAGAAAATCTTTACGTTTACTGAATTACTTAACTGCGAGTCACCTATCAATATCAAGAAGTAGCTATCAAACGGAAAGAAAAGAATCTGAAACAATCTTTCATTCTGTACGACGACATGAAAATTTCTTGGAGAGTGGAATGGGTGTTGGCTGAGAGGCGAAACAAAATTCTTAGAGTTTCACACACAACGCTCTAACCAGATACGCTATCCGTGCATCTCTTATAGCTTAACAGTCCACATTTCTCTAAATCTGTGATTGTTTTCGGTCGTCAGTCTTCTACGGTGTCAGTTTCGCACGCCAATGTTTTACCTCTTCATTTCAGAATAGTGCTTAGACCCACTGTCGTTTTCACTGGTTTTGAACATTTTTAATGATCTTCTATCCCTCCAGGAGATCCAAATGGTTTCCTGATTCGGCGCATTTGTGAAATGGAAAGAATGATCACCTTGACCTTTTTTAAATTACTGGCTCCATTTCCTGCGGTTGTACATGGTCCAGTCTTATTAATGTACCACCGCCTATATTCGACGTCAGCGTGAAATAACTATTTACAGAGCGCAGGTGGCAGCACTAGCAGTGGGGGGTATGTAAAGCGTGGCGGAGGGACACAGAAAACAGTACAGCGTTTGTCGTAATGTAGAAACGGAATGATTTACCTGGCATGTAAAAGGACATCGTCATTGGCTTCCGGGTCAAATGTTGAAGCATTTCCGTAACGGCTATGTTTGTAAACGTTTCCCGTGCCGCCGTGATTAAAGGATATCGTGCGTGGAAAAATTGCGCTCTCCAAAACTTGAGCCGAGGCAACGATGGTGCACCACGGGCCGTACATGACACGGGTGAACGACGGCTGCGGGAATATGTACTTCAGCAAGCACCTGATTAGTGCACCCATGTTGATGATGATGATGTTTGGTTTGTGGGGCGCTCAACTGCGCGGTTATCAGCGCCCGTACAATTATCCAATCTTTGCTCAGTCCAATTTCGCCACTTTCCTGGATGATGATGAAATGATGAGGACAACACAAACACCCAGTCATCTCGAGGCAGGTGAAAATCCCTGACCCCGCCGGGAATCGAACCCGGGACCCCGTGCTCGGGAAGCGAGAACGCTACCGCGAGACCACGAGTGCACCCATGATGACTGGAATTTGCACGCCAATACCACAACCGCACATCCAATAAGTGCCGACGGCGTTTTATCATGTAATCTTGTTTTATGCTCCAACAGACTGAAAGAAAACACCCTGCGACAATCGTTGGAAGGATCTACACCGGAGGAGGCAGCGTTATGGTCCTGATATTCGCTGGAGGGATCTCTTCACTCCCAAAGGAGCATTGGATGATTGCAAGTATGAAACTATCCTTGGGGACCATGTCCACCCGTACATGCAATTTGTTCTTTCTTCGGCATGAGGGCCTCTACCAGCAGGGCAATGCAACGTGCACACAAAACGCAGTGTACGTGCGTTGTTGGAAGAGCACCAGGATAAGTTTATCGTACTCCCCTGGCAACTAAACTCCCCGCATTTAAACCCAGCCGAGAATCAATGGGATCATCTGGATCGAGCTGTTAGCGTCATGGATCCCCAATAGAAATACCTAGCGCATCTGGCAGTGGTAATGGAATTGGCACGGCTTCACATCTCGGTCGGGACCTTCCAGAACCTCACAGACTCTGCTTGCAAGTCCGCACTACAAAAACGCGTTACTCAGGCTTTGGCAGGATTTGCCGTGTGATGTTCCTCTGGTTTGAGGCCACTATCTTTGCTCGAGGTTGTTGATGCGGGACGGGGCGTGTTGTGGCGTGGGATTTGGGGACTAGTAACGGAGCAAGGAGGACGATGTGAGAGGACCAACTGGCGAATAAGGCGAGCTCTTGCGCAAGCGTTTTCGGCACGGAATCTGGCGAGTGGTTGCAGTGCATATTTGTGTGCCGATTTGAATCCGTGGCCGACTTTGAGTGCCGCCTTGGTGCGGAGAATGGCCATCCAACTATGGGACGTGACAGACCGATGAGAGAGTTGAAGCCAGATTCTCTGTGTTGAATCCTGGGTACCCTTCGGAAATGGCAAGTGTTATCTTCAATTCGTGAACTTCAGCTAATTTTTAGGTTTTGAGGTTGAAGGAAGATTACTGTTAATGGAGTAAAAGATCCACGCAGTGGACACCAAATGAAAAAGCTACTCCTTATGTTTCTGATCTAGCCTGCCATAAAAATGTGAAGTAACTGTTAATCAGAACTCAGGGAGAAGTTGTAGTCTAATTCACAATCGATTTATTGATCTTAAACAAGACAAGACAACATAATTATTAAAGAAACATCATACAAAAAATATTTATTTAACTAAAGCCTTACTAAAATGGGATCTATGGTGGACAAAGTGATCTGCTGGGGATCGCCACACGACACTAACCAGAACACTACTCGCTCTATCTCACTTCATACACATGAATCCAGGTTATGGCATCAAACTACGCCACCACCAAGCATCTATATTCTACCATACAAAAAAAAAAAAAGGAAAAATATGGTTCGAAAGAATAGGGTGCTGAGAAATAGATATTGTAGCCCTATGTCTCAGCAGCGAATACTTTACTACGCCACTGGTCAAGGCGGCACACTAGGATTCGTTCGGCGACTGAAGTCATGGACGGCAGCAACCTGTTATTAAATGCGCGTTCCCGAAAAATGGAAGTACGCGGTTTCGCGTTTGGTTAATTCAGAACGCAGGTACTTCCATAAGAGCCTCTGAAACCCCGACGGATTCCAGTGTGCAGGTGGACCCGTTCGCTGGTCTGCCAAACCAATTTGACTCCGTGCCACGACCGTGCGTGTCGGAATACGTCAAGTGTTTAGACGGCCGGCTCTAGACAAATAAGTACACCCACGCGTCACTCATTGTGACCATGATGATGTAAGCAGTACCTCTTAAGGTTCAGAAGGTGACTGACACAGGCTCTAAGTCGCGCTCTAGTAAAGGACACAAGTCTCACCGTTTACGTAGATAACTGCAGTTCTTTGTACAAAAGTGACAATCTCCGTTTCTCTGTGTTGCCTCCTCAGCTCAGTTCCAAAAGCACATTTCTCTTTTTTGACTTCCCCCAATCAAAGTCAATCACGAGCTGCAGCCCGGCATTCTAAGCTCAGTGGATGGTCTTTGCACTGCAAACCGATTTGACCAGTCAGAGACTTAAAGATAATTGGCAGAAAACAGAAGAAAATTCAGCTTTGCGGCCTTTTTCCCACACGTTTGCCATGTCTTCTGCTAACGCAATACAGGGTGGAAGCACAGCTCTCCATAAACAGCTTGTTATCTCCCCTGTTACGTCCATTTCGAAGTTTGCAAAGAACGCCCGTAAACTTGCATTGACAAAAGATGTTTTGAAACAGAGTCTGCACGTCTGGGCGCCAGTTTTCCTGTCCCACGGACATTTGCAGAACGTTTACATTTCTTTTGGCGGCTTGCTCGCTAACAAGTCCTACAATGCGCTGTCGGCGACTTATCAGCGCTGGGCCGTAGACCTGGATGTCTGGCGCCAAAGCTTAATGTGTTTCCGCACAATGTCTCCTCACCGTTGTTCAGAAAAAACGCACTTTGTCACCCCACGAACGCCGTGCTTTTACTGCAGTCGTTTAAGATGGCACCCTGTCCCTTTGAACGCAAGTAAAGCTTACCGTATTTCTTTCCCTAGAGCATGTATACAAGACCATAAACTGCTGCCCACCATTTCATCGCAATGTACAGTATGAAGTCAAATCGCCGTAGTTCGTATTCCATACACCAATCTCTCAAGGTCTTAACTGTTATTTTCTTATTGACACCTGTAGTTCTGTTCGATCATTGCGATTTCTTAGCTGATCTATTTCACCACCAGTTGGTTCCTTGAATTAAGGCTGTTGTTTTCTGGCTGTTATTTGCTTTTCCTGAGTCGATACTCGCCTGGGTTATTTGTAAACAGGGTATTTTAAACACTGAACTATGTGAGCCGATGTTGTTTCTTGAGCCGGAACGATAATGTGTTTCTGCGATGCTGTGGCCAGACAGCCTCCCCTCTCCCTCCCCCCTCCACCCTGTCGTCACACGGTAATTACATGGTTGAGTTTTAGCCAACCCCCCTGCCAAATGTCTTCGAACACGAGATAAGTACCTTTCTCTTGTAATCTGACCGGGTTCCAGTTTCGAGATACCTTCAGGCATTGCAGACATCATCGCTCTGTTAATTAAATTGGCTGACCAGGTGTCTCTTCAAAATTTGCAATTGTTGAGGCTATGTAATTCGGTTTGGCAGCTTAGTTTTCTTTCGGGCTTTTGGCCATCGTTGCAGAGGCGGTATCGTTTGGCTTTGAGCCGTACACGGCTCGTGTTTGTGCCATCTCTCTCTTTTACATTCTATTTTACTGTACTGCCACCTCGTTTTGTTAATTCAACTACTGGTGTTACTGAGTTACCGCCTGGCCTGCCCGTGAGTGGCAGCAGCAACGCTTATCGATATATGCCCCACCATATTATCTTTGCTGGACTGCTATTACTTTCCGGTTGTCGTGTGTTGAGTGGGCAGTTCATATCTAGCAGTGAGTTGCAATGGCCAGCGCTAGAGTTCGGACCTGGCAGTCAGACAGTTGAGGCGCGACGGGAGTCGGTCGGGTTGGAGCGGCAGTGAGGTTCGGATAGCCATGACTCACCCGACTGTTGCCGGCACACAAGGTTTCAATAGGGACGGTCTTGGTTGATCGCCCATTGGACGTCTTACTGGACGACGCGATTGCTCGCCGATCTTTTATGGGTTGGAGATGTGTGTGTCTCAACTCGTGGTTCGTCTTCGTCACTGTATAGCCACTGCTTTTACCACTGGACGAGTTCTTCGTCCAGTTGTTTGTGATACTGTGTGTAGCTTGTGATGTCGACTGCCCAGTTATTTTAGTGCTGTTTCTGTGCTGATGTGTCGCAGTTGGTCAGTTGGCGTAGTCGCGACGTAGCATCAGCGGGGCATGCAGCATCAGGAAGGTGCGGATAGTCATCACTTGCCCGACCATTGCCGAAACACATGTTTTGAGTGGGGACGACCTTGGTTGAACGTCGGTCGGTCGTCTTGTTAGATGACGTGTATTTGGCCGGCGATTGCTTATGGGTTGGCTCTGTGCGCCGACTCGTGGTTCATCCTCATTGCACAGTCATTGCCATGAGCATCGTCTAGTCCTCGTGCAGAGGCTCGTGGGGCTGTGTGTAGTTTATGTGATTTTCACGAACAAGTTTATTTAAATGTTGTCGGTGTACTGCTTCTCAGTTAGTCGGTCGTTTGATTAAACGACGTGCGTTTTCGGGTCATCCACCCCTTATGGGTTGTCTGGGATCCGTTCTTGTTCGGTTCCACAGTCTCTGCTGTCAGCATAGTTGGAATTTTGGTGCAAGTGCGGAGCTGGACCTTGGTGCAAGTGGGGAGCGGAAATCACCTTGAGCATTGGTCCGCTGACTGTCGGTAGGTTGGATTGTCGTCGGATCATGAATGGTTGGCCCGACTACCTGTCTCCTCTAAGCGAGCGTTAGTGTTTGAATTACAGGCCGACCTTCGAACATCTGGGCGTCCTTGTATGTACTGTCTTATTTTTTTAATTTGTTCTTGTTGTTGGTACTTGTATGGCTTCTAGCCGGTTTTGTGTTTTAAATTAGAGTTGTCTTACTCTTAAGGCCTTCAGCCTAGTTTAAAGTACTTTTTCACATAAGCCCTTTGGTATTTTAAAAAAATTTTGAATTTTAGCTCTTCAGCCTTCAGCTGGTCTGAGGTTCCATTGTTTGTTCTTAAGGCCTTCAGCCTAAATTAAAGAACTGTTTCAGACAAGGACTTTGGTATTAAAAAAAATTTTTTTTTTGGAGTTGTAAATGTTTGGCCTTTAGCCGATTTGAATTTAACTTATTTACTTCAGCCTAACCAAAGAACTGTTTTAAGATAATGGTTGCCTTTTAAATTTATGTTTATGCTTGAGTTTTAAGTTATTGGTCTTCAGCCGTTTTTAAATTAAGTCGGTAATTAAGTCCCAAAGATTAAAGCTGTGTGTTTAAAAATCTTTTTTGGGCTCTTGTGGTGCTTGATCATGTAATAAAGCTGTATGTTAGAGTGTAACTGACAGCCCCTTATTTTGACCACTTTCCACAAACTTTTCTATCTGTCCTGTCCATTGGGTTAAGCAGGGAGTTTCAGGCTTGTTATTGTTGCTTTCAAGTAATTAGCGTTGCTGTGTTAATATTTCTTTTGCTAATCTGTTCCCAACGGAAAGGGCCTTGGAAGGTCAGTCCTCTCATTGTAACCTTCTTGGCCCTCCTATTTGGTGTAGTCTTGTGCTTCTTGCGTATAAGCCTTCTGGTGCACCCCCTGTGAGGAGGCAACTCAAAATCTTGGTTACTTAACTGAAGCAGTAAGTCAGGGAGGCCTATCTGTTTTCTCTTTTGTGGTCTTACTTAACTGAAGCTGTTATTAAAGAAGACGTTTCTGTTTTCTATTTGGTAATTTTACTTAACTGAAGCTGTTAGTAAAGATGGCCTGCTTGATCCCTTTTAACTAAGACTTATTTCATAATTTAAGTTAGCTGAAACTCTTGTTAACCAAGGCCTACCCCGTTTTATTGTCCTATTATTGAGATCTGATATGTTACTCAATCTATGTTGTAATTAACTGAAACTGGGATTGCCAAAGGCCTCCCTGTTTCAGAGGTATTTATGTCGATAATGTAGTTAGAGAAAATGATACGTGATTGTACATGGGCCCTAATCTCTCACCTTTCGTCTCGTTATCCGTGATTATAGGTTTGATCTGGTTCCAAAGGGGGCCCAGACTTCAACACAGCGAAACTGGCTTCAACTCTCTATCGGTGTGTCACGTCCCAAAGCTACTGGCCAGGCTACGCACTGAGACGGCACTTGAAGTAAGCCACTGATTCAAATCAGCCCACAAATATGCCCAGCGATCTCTCGCCGGATTCCGTGACCAAGACGCTTGCGCAAGTGATTCCTTACTCTCTGCGTGGACCTCTCACACCGTCCTCCTCGCTCCGTTTCCACTCATCAACTCACACGGCAAAGCACGCACCATCCCCTACAACAACCTCGAGTAAAGACCTTTGTGGACTCAAACCAGACGGACATCACACGGCAGATTAAACTAGTGATAACACTCCGTTTTCAGGCCACTAGTGGCCTACCGGGAGCATCCGACCGCCGTGTCATCCTCAGTGGAGGATGCATATAGGAGGGGCGTGGGGTCGGCACACCGCTCTCCCGGTCGGTATGATGGTATTCTTGACCGACGCCGCTACTATTCGGTCGAGTAGCTCGTGAATTGGCATTACGAGGCTGAGTGCACCCCGAAAAATGGCAACAGCGCATGGGGGCCTGGATTGTCACCCATCCAAGTGCCGACCACGTCCGACAGCGCTTAACTTCGGTGATCTCACGGGAACCGGTGTATCCACGGCGGTAGGGCCATTGCCTAGATTGAACTAGTGTGGCCAGAAATTTGAAAGAGTGCGCCAGCAACTCCGGCACGGCTCAAGATGGGTATAAGAAACCACACGAAATGTAAGGACTCTGTACCTAAGGAAGACCAGTGGACAGCTATACGAAAATACTCACAAAATATTGCCGAAAAACCTCTGAAATTTCGACTGTACAATTCTTATTTTCTTGCTGCAACGTGAGCGTGACTCCAGATAATATGAACTCGGGGAGATATCTTTAATAACACCAGCTTCTTTAAAGAGTTTATTTCTGCATCCCAATGAAATATAGAGGCTGTCTACGACGTTTACATACTTTTTGAAGTATGGTTCAAATGGCTCTGAGCACTATGGGACTTAACTGCTAAGGTCATCAGTCCCCTAGAACTTAGAACGACTTAAACCTAACTACCCTAAGGACATCACACACATCCATGCCGGAGGCAGGATTCGAACCTGGGACAGTAGCGGTCGCACGGTTCGAGACTGAAGCGCTTAGAACCGCTCGGCCTCCCCGGCCGGCTCTTTGAAGTACTCACAGCACTGTACAGAAACAAAACCTAGGTGTCTCAGTTGATTATTTTACGCTTAAAAGCTGGGGGTGTCCACGTGTAGGTCAGCATATTGTTGTTTATGAGTTCATCAGTAATTCGGAGACGGTTTTAGCGAATCTCACAGGACATAATGCGCATAAATTACTTTGTGTATGCAGTGCTACAATGCATTACTGAGGGCAAATGTATTCCGCTGAGTAAATTTATTCTGTAGAAGACAGACCAGTGGTGGAGTGCAGGGACGTTCTTCCTCTGCCGTAATTGAATTATTGTTGGTGTGCAAATAGGGACGCGCATGGCAGGTGCACTGTCAATATGGACACTGCGCGCGTCCTTTATAAACAGCCGCAGTGCGGGGAGCGGCGGACTGCCGCCAAATACGCATTATGCAGCTTGTGTAGCGAATGGAGCAGCAGCTTCGTCTACTCTCCGAGCGGACTACAAGACACCGTTGTGCTACGGAGTACGCAATGGGATATGACAGTCCAGTGCTTTGCTCCATTGAATTATATTTTGGGTGCCTTCTCTAAGCAAAAAATGTTCTTAGGAACACTATGTTTCCTCTTCGAGTCGGGAAAGTTATACACGATCTTTAAAAATAAAAAATGAAATCACGAAAGGTTTGATATGTATTAATCCTGATAAAAGCTTTTTGTAAACCCTAGTCGCCAGTTTTGTAAAGACCTCTTTGCTACTGCTGTGGAGGCCGAGTTTTCGCTGTTGTTGCGGTAGGCTGAGTTTGTGAATTCGTGAAACGGCTTCTGGTTCAATAAGACAATTCCTCCCTGCGACTATTACACAGCTATCCTCCGGGGTCAGGTAACAAGATAGGAGAACGAAGGTTCTACAACACTCCAACAAATTAGTAACAAAGTCACACAAAAGAGTTAAAAGGTTTACTTATCTTTGTGACTTTGAATAATGAAATCTGCAGCACTGCATATAATAAAATACAAAAAGGCCCTGAATGGGTAAGTGCAAATAATCGTAGACAAACTTCCTAGCACAAAGCAAATGCAATTTACAGCAACTATCAGTTCTAAGTTTCTTTAATTTAAGTCTATGGTCACAATCTTTTTTCTTTGACAGATTATCGGTTTCGGTCTTTAAAGACCATCATCAGATCTGTTTCATAAAAACAAAGTCCTAATATACTCTTTTTATGAAACAGATCTGATGATGGTCATTAAAGACGTAAATTAAAGGAACTTATTACATATACGGGTCACTGTTTTTTCACGACAATTTCGCAGCTTGTGGAACTATCTGTTCACTTCTAAGAGTTCACTAAACGATGTTCCCTGTCTAAGACAGCCCTGGACGATGATCTATAAGCAAGTGGGCGAGAGCTGCACTTCTCACTTCCGAGTAGGCTTCCGTTCAAATGGTTCAAATGGCTCTGAGCACTATGGGGCTTAACTTCTGAGTTCATCAGTCCCCTAGAATTTAGTACTACTTAAACCTAACTAACCTAAGGACATCAAATACATCCATGCCCGCAGCAGGATTCGAACCTGCTACCGTAGCGGTCGCGAGGTTCCAGACTGTAGCGCCTAGAACCGTTCGGCCACCCCGGCCGGCGTAGGCTTCTGTCCGCTATCGTCCGGTCACTGTACTTGGCCATCAACTAGCCGAGACGAAGTCGATATCTTCATCCTTATCGCTGGTAGAAGTCGCGCAAGATGCGATTCTCTATAGAACTGGCACCAGCTCGCATCTTGGCGTCTGTGGTGCTTTTGCCCTGGCTGTGTCTTGTTCGGACGACGCAGAAAAGCCGGTGTTAACTGAAATCATGGTTAGATCCATAGCCGGTCGTTGTGGCCGAACGGTTCTAGGCCCTTCAGTCTGGAACCGCGCGACCTCTACGGTCGCAGGTTAGAATCCTGCCTCAGACATGGATGTGTGTGATGTCCTTAGTTCAGTTAGGCTTAAGTAGTTCTAAGTTCTAGGGGACTGATGACCTCAGATGTTAAGTCCCATAGTGCTTAGAACCATTTGAACCATTTGTTAGATCCATAGATCAACGAAAATGTGTGCCGACAACAATAAAGGGCGATTCTTCGATGTTTACCGAAAATCAATTGACGTACAGACAGATTTAAAAAATGCACCATTTTTCAAGTAAACTGATATTAATTAGCTATTACCACTTCTCTTTTGCTCTGAGTTACTTCGTCTAATAGAAGCATGAAGGTGGCAAAACTATTTCAGTAGTGAATCAAGCAAAAGAGATGTAACGTATTACTATGTTTATGACGTTGCTCATCGAGCCATATACGTTATCTCGCATTTCTAACTACTTCTCTCACACAAATAATGATAAAAATTCAGAAATTCTGAGTCGCCACCAGCTCAAGCCCTTCCTAACGGAGCTGGAAAATTATTAGTTTAATTACTTTAATAATTTAATTACAAATGCGTAAATTTCTTTAAGCAGTCAGATAAATAGCAGTCCATGTCGTGCATGAAGCAACTTGATTAATTCAGGAATGGAAATCAGAGTAAGAGGGTATGATCGTCAAGAAAGAATTTATCTTTCACATAAATTATTTATTGTAACTAAATATTTGGTTGCACATCGTAACAACACAATACTGAGGACCGACTCGAAATATTTAAGTAAGAATTACGTGAGAATGAAACAGAGCACAATTTAACTGCACCAAGAAGAAACGCAGAAGACGGGTGTGGGAGACAATTATACTATCATCTCCTTTGCATTAATACCATAAAAAGATCTAAGTGAGATTTGCATTACGATTCTATGCATGCTTTATTCTGGACAGAGGTTTAACCAATACACAAGGCTGTGCGATAATTATTTAACATACTAACTGCGTCTGCTGCTTGCAAACGGCCGACCTAGAGCACGTGGTGTATTCTGACTCAAACTGTTGTGCTGCTTTGTAGAAAGCGCACGAAAGAACAGATATTCTTGCAGAAATTGTAGCACTTTAAACAAGCAAACTGTTGAAATAAAGCCTATTGCGGTGCCGTGGTGAACCACAAGGCTCATTGATTACCAAACATGTGGCACAAAATCGACACACAAAGACAAAAGCCATTTCCACAAAATATAAGATTAAAAATCATTAAAAAAATAGCTCGCTGCACACGCTTCAGATAAGCTAAATTTCTTAAGTATTTCGCCAGTTAAACATAACGAAGTCCTAACTCAACCTGATTCCTATCACCTGAAACCCCCATTAAGAGCCACGATCCATACTCACCAAGCGTTCACCGAAGAGTGCCCCTTTCTCTTTAGAGATTACCTAGCTCCCCGTGCAGCGGAAGCTACCAGAGGGGTAGCCCTCCGTCACCAACCTCACACACAAAAACAGCCTTGAACTAAGATGGGTAAACCTCTCTGTTCAGGTATTGGAAACCTAAGTTGGTCATCCTGTGCTCTCCTTTGAACGAGAAGCAACATCGTCTGTTCCCAGCAGACGATGACCAATTCAGCGATTCCCACAAAACAAACCGAAACCCACATTAAAACACACTTATTTGAGTGCTCAGTCTTTCTGGAACAGTTGATGAATTGAGCTAAAATCAGGTAGTAAAATGAATAGGTTGTACCGAATTCGACAAGCGTCTTATGAAACGACTTCACAGAAACGTTTCATAGAGCTGTAAGTTTGGAAGGCATTACCTCTGGGCTTAGCTGCAAGCGCCATTTTTGCAAAAGTTATCGAGAGAACATTCTATACTTTCCCGCGTATCTGCCTGCCGTATGTTGTCAACACGGACCATAAAAACTTCCACACGGATTCTTGTTAAGACATGTGCGCACATCTGCTTACCAACTGTGTTGCCGCAGTGGTAACACCGATTGCCGTAAAATAACCGAAGTTAGGTGCTGTCGGGTTCGTCTAGCACTTGGATGGGTCACGGACAGGTCTGCCGAGAGCTGTTGGCAGCGGGGTGCCGGCAGCCCTTGTATGACCAATCGAGGAGCTATTTGACTGAGAAGTAGCGGCTCCAGTCGCGAAAACTGACGACCACCTGGAGAGTGGTGTGCTGGCCATGTGCCACTCCAGACCAGGGATCAGAAATGAGACCTGTAAATTCGCTTTAAATTCGCCAGCGAGTTCTGTGACGTCACATCCGAATTCGCCGTCTCCGTGTGCCTGTAGACTGGACTCGTGCGTCTCCACTACAGTCCACTCGTCACCTGAGATCGAGGTTGGGTACAACTGGACTGGCCTCGCGGGGTAGCCGCACGGTCTTGGGCGTCTTGTCACGGTCCGTGCGGCTCCCCCCGTCGGAGGTTCGAGTCCTCCCTCGGGCACTGGTGTCTGTGTCGTCCTTAGCGTAAGTTAGTTTAAGTTAGATTAGGTAGTGTGTAAGCTTAACGAGCGATGACCTCAGCAGTTTGGTCCCATAAGACCTTACCTCAATTTTCCAAATTTTACAAGTGGACTTGATGCGCTCAGAAAGGAAATGGAGTACATGAGTTCGCAAGTATAGCCGCGGAGTTGCTGCATTCCCACTACATGCACAAAAGGTTTGAAGAAATTTCTGCCACTAAACTGCAAATCACTATTTATTCATGTAATTCACACAATCATCTCTGGTGCAAGTTGAAATGTCACAAAAACTGTGCGACCTGTCTAAATGACAGAAGCAAGTTATAATCAAATATAACGACTGATCGGTCAGCAGTGAAAAAATGCAAATTTCAAATGGCTCTGAGTACTATGGGACTTAACTACTGTGGTCATCAGTCCCCTAGAACTTAGAACTACTTAAACCTAACTAACCTAAGGACATCACACACATGCATGCCCGAGGCAAGGTCAGCAGTGACTACTGCTCTGTTTACACATACTTTTAGACAGACAAAACTTTTTTCGAAGACTGATGTAATTTATTCTAATATTTAATACCTCTTCAGAGACCGTCTAGCAACTACGTTGATATACACACTTTCGAGTGTGTAACGACAATACCAGAAAACATGACGTGAGGATGAAGTGCAGTCTTTAAATGCTGATTAATTATTAAATTAAAGTACTTCACAACTCACTGTTAGCCCATAAACGTAAGTTGTCACGACTAAAAGAATAAGGAAATAACGCACTGTTTTGTCACAGGGATATAACTGACGTTGCTCAGAGCCCAGCTCCCCGACAATCGGTCATTTCGCCATGTGAGTGCTGCAAACAGCAGCAAGATTGTATACTTATCGTCCGTACTGAGCCGTGGTAAAAATTTCTGTTTTGAAGAGCGCGCAGCAGCGCGTAGTGTGAAGTAGTCGCCCTCCGTTTCTGGCGGTGGCGCCGCTGTGGCAATCGCAGGTTTGGTGTATCCCTCTGGTGGGAAATGGGAAAGGTTGCCTGTACACGTGCATTTAATGGGTGCTATGAGCTCGCCAGTCGATCAGTCTGGGTCAGTCTCTCGTCCCCAGCTTGCTAGTCTGTCTCTCGTCCGCATTTGTTAGGCAGTTAGTGTCTGTCTGTCGTTCGGAGTGCTAGTATGTCTGTCGTCCGGATCAACCTTTAAAGCCGGCAAAATGAGAGTCTTTCCACTCCGCCAGTAAGAGGACTCAGCGAGTGGTCGCCCGGTCGAGGCTTAGTTCCTGCATCTGAGCCTGCGCGTTAGGCCGACAGCCTACTCGAATTTGCTCAGGCAATGGTCATTGGCGGTTGGATAGATCGGTTGGTCGGTCGCGCACTGAAACACAAGATGACTTGTCCGTCTTGAGCGTTGCCGCATGTGAGGTCGCCACGTGAGTCCAGTTGGCCGCGGCGTATAGCGAGAGGTAGTGACTTCGCGGTCGTCACGAGAGCAACAGGAGTCAACCCACGACATCAATCTGGCCGGTGCGAGCTGCGACGCCGTGAGACGGGAGATCGGTGCGCCTTCCTGCGTCCGTTGAAGCGGCTGGCAGCGGACGGTTCGGGAGAGCGATTTGGGGGTGCTGCGCCAGGTCTTCTCAAGGAATCGCAGTTTATTAGAAGTTAAGAGATTGGTGATATGTTGTTTGATTTATTCTTGTTAAATTCTACTTGTATTCTTGATGAGGTGACCAGCCGTTTTGCGTTGGGGTCGTCCCACCATTCTTCTCCGTTTGCCCACCCGCGGGAAGGTGGTAGTTTATAAATTGGGTGGTCTGCTTTTCCCTTGTGGAGTAGGGGCGGGTTAGAGCAACCTGCAGTTCGGGTTGTTCGGTAATCTTCCTATCAATCTACCGTACGTTAGTAGCTGCCTCTGCCATGTTTGTCGGATTTGTTGTGTTAACGAATTTATTGCTTGGAGTGTAACGGCCTAGTACCTGAAATATGTTTTGATCTTTGAAAACTGTGATATTATTGCCTATGATCTTGAGAGGCGGTATCTGTATACTGTAGAGCCCCTTAACTATTGTTTGGCCAACCTTGTAGAATTTTGTATAAGATTGCATTTCATGGGCTTTTATTTAAATGATATTTTTGTATATAAAGCTGCCACCCTTTCACCGTAAGACTTTTCTTAAAAGTTAAAATAAAGTTGCACCTTCGGTGGCAAGGTTAATGTTTTAATTGTCAGTGTTCTGTGCCATTTCCATCCCTCCTACGGGGGTATATAGTTTTTGTGCTTGTGTAAATTGTTAAAACTCTTAGTTTAAAGTTATCTGGTGTGTTTGCAGATTTGCACCAGTGTAGTCTTTCAAAAGCTGTTGTGAGCGGTCGTAACTACGGCCGAGTCTAAAGGGAGTGGCAAGTTTCTCTGCCCAAAAGCTCATACAGTCAAAACTTTTTTCTTTCTGCCTCTGAATAAATTGTAACTTTGATATTTAGAGGGTGATTACTGATTATAATTTTAAATCTGTTTCTTTTAAAAAAAAGCTTTTAGGCACTATTAAAGTGAAAAAAATTCCCATTTGTTAAAAGGAATTGGTTTATGATTTCATCAGTTACTCCCTGGCAACTACTTCCATGCTTACATAGTGTGATTAAATGTGTTAATGTTCTTGATGAATCGCTAGTAAATAAAATAAGTTCTTAAGAATATTCTTTGAAAATAAATCACGGTTCACATACCAACAATAATTCACGACTAGCCCCACACTCCTGCGTGCTTCAGTAAGAGAGAACGAGTCGCCAAGGAGTTGGCGACCGCAGCGCCACAGTTCTCCAACTCGTCACACTCGTGACTTACAGCGGGAACGAAAAAGCCCGAGAGCACTGATGTAACATGCCGCCGTGATTTATGAAGTATGCAACTCGAACATTATGCTCGTACTCGCTCCGTTCCGAATCTGTGCTCTACACTCGCATCCAGTGACGATGGTAGGCTGGGGATCACACTGTGGTCGATCCGTACCACTGGGCCATCTGTGGTCTGTTCGGACGGAGCACACCTGCCAGTTCGGTCGTGAGACATTCCGGAAAATCGTTCTCATTTTTCGTTATTTCATCCCCAAAGTTATTGACTAAACCACAGGACAAGAAAGAGTAGGAATTTTCGTTTGGAAATTATCTGTACTTTCTGCTGGCGATCGTTCCGTAACCATTCAAGCACCATCCAGTATCACTGGATATCCGGGGGCATGTCCCTAACCCATAAATGTTCTACTACATAAACTCGCATTCTGAGAAAGTAGCCAACACCATGAGTAGAGATGCCGCAGTACCGTGTGGGTGGTCAGTAGTCTATAAATGGCCCTGAAGAGGTTGCTCCTTGAGTGGTGAAGATGTGCATTCATATCCATTTGCGTCTGATAGACTTCGAAAGAACAATGCTGTCATCGTAAAGAGATCATACTAATGGCAGAGCGGAAATAAATCTTGCGATGGCACATTTCAGTTACCTGCGACACGGAGAGAACAAGTGGATGACCGAGGAGATACAGGTATACGTATGTAGGGCTCATGGGTGTTCTGAATATTTAATTCAGGTTAAAAAAAGAGGAAATAAGAAGTGCACCGAAAACGATCAAGAAGAAAGGAAAATGACTAAACACTGCAGCACACTGATGCGTGACAGAGACTTAATACTCCCGACCAGTTGTGAAAAAATGAAGGTGTGGTGTCTCATGGAAGATGCAGAGCGAGGAAGATATCATTGTCCTCTACACTTGGAACATAACGGTCTCTTGGCTTTACTATGTAGCTTCAGCTAGTAGCCTTTGTAATGCTCACCCAGCTTATTTTATTAGCATCCCGATTTCTTAAAAATACACTCCTGGAAATTGAAATAAGAACACCGTGAATTCATTGTCCCAGGAAGGGGAAACTTTATTGACACATTCCTGGGGTCAGATACATCACACGATCACACTGACAGAACCACAGGCACATAGACACAGGCAACAGAGCATGCACAATGTCGGCACTAGCACAGTGTTTATCCATCTTTCGCAGCAATGCAGGCTGCTATTCTCCCATGGAGACGATCGTAGAGATGCTGGATGTAGTCCTGTGGAACGGCTTGCCATGCCATTTCCACCTGGCGCCTTAGTTGGACCAGCGCTCGTGCTGGACGTGCAGACCGCGTGAGACGACGCTTCATCCAGTCCCAAACATGCTCAATGGGGGACAGATCCGGAGATCTTGCTGGCCAGGGTAGTTGACTTACATCTTCTAGAGCACGTTGCGTGGCACGGGATACATGCGGACGTGCATTGTCCTGTTGGAACAGCAAGTTCCCTTGCCGGTCTAGGAATGGTAGAACGATGGGTTCGATGACGGTTTGGATGTACCGTGCACTATTCAGTGTCCCCTCGACGGTCACCAGTGGTGTACGGCCAGTGTAGGAGATCGCTCCCCACACCATGATGCCGGGTGTTGGCCCTGTGTGCCTCTGTCGTATGCAGTCCTGATTGTGGCGCTCACCTGCACGGCGCCAAACACGCATACGACCATCATTGGCACCAAGGCAGAAGCGACTCTCATCGCTGAAGACGACACGTCTCCATTCGTCCCTCCATTCACACCTGTCGCGACACCACTGGAGGCGGGCTGCACGATGTTGGGGCGTGAGCGGAAGACGGCCTAACGGTGTGCGGGACCGTAGCCCAGCTTCATGGAGACGGTTGCGAATGGTCCTCGCCGATACCCCAGGAGCAACAGTGTCCCTAATTTGCTGGGGAGTGGCGGTGCGGTCCCCTACGGCACTGCGTAGGATCCAACGGTCTTGGCGTGCATCCGTGCATCGCTGCGGTCCGGTCCCAGGTCGACGGACACGTGCACCTTCCGCCGACCACTGGCGACAACATCGATGTACTGTGGAGACCTCACGCCCCACGTGTTGAGCAATTCGGCGGTACGTCCACCCGGCCTCCCGCATGCCCACTATACGCCCTCGCTCAAAGTCCGTCAGCTGCACATACGGTTCACGTCCACGCTGTCGCGGCATGCTACCAGTGTTAAAGACTGCGATGGAGCTCCGTATGCCACGGCAAACTGGCTGACACTGACGGCGGCGGTGCACAAATGCTGCGCAGCTAGCGCCATTCGACGGCCAACACCGCGGTTCCTGGTGCGTCCGCTGTGCCGTGCGTGTGATCATTGCTTGTACAGCCCTCTCGCAGTGTCCGGAGCAAGTATGGTGGGTCTGACACACCGGTGTCAATGTGTTCTTTTTTCCATTTCCAGGAGTGTATTTTCGATTTCTTCTCTCTAGAAACTTTTTTATTTCCATTTCCAGACTACATTTCATCCCTTCCTACTTCGGCCATTAACCATTAGCCATTGTTGTTGTTGTGGTCTTCAGTCCTGAGACTGGTTTGATGCAGCTCTCTATGCTACTCTATCCTGTGCAAGCTTCTTCATCTCCCAGTACCTACTGAAACATCGCCTTAGAAAAATTAATGAATTACTGTGCTGATAAACCTCTACGTTATTACGTTTTCAAACAGCTGAGCAAAACTGTACGTACTCAGACATTACTCTCTTTACTTATTCTGATCAACACTAAACTGACACACAGTATTTTCAGCGCAACGCAATCTGACTTCCAATAACCCCTACAAAATAATGGGCCTTACTAACAATAACCTATACTTTTCATGAACCACTTACCTTGCAAAAATCTTCGTTACTCGAACTACTGCAATACAGCGAGCGACAATACTGCCAACTAAATAAAAGATTCTAACTACTGAAGTCACTAACTGCTGATAGGCATAGTTAGTAAATGAAAGATTTTGATAGAGAACAAACAATTTATTTACCTTAATAGTGTTCAAAAGTCATTATATATATATATATATATATATATATATATATATATATATATATATATATCAGTTCATGACATCCAGTCCTACAAATTTACTCTCTCTGATGGACACACGTCCAGAGCATCCGCTCTCAAAACTCCGCCATCTCACTCCCCACATCCACCACTGCTGGCGCCTCATCTCCAACTGCGCAACGCTACGCGCTGTTCACATCCAACTACCCAACACTACAATACCAAATATTCCAACAATGCCAACCAGCCACAGACTGCACACAGCACAGCCAGTGATTTACATACAGAGCGCTACGTGACGTTACTAACATAAAAACCTAAACAGCCTACTTACATAGCCCCCATGCCCCCCACAAAAAGTTTTGCAAATTGTTTTGGGCAGTGGCCAATACAGATTTGAAGAAATTTTTCGCAATTACAGAAACAAAGAAATCAAATGCACACACTTACTGATACAATGTTGGTCAGAGGCTAAAATTTTCTCACAGTCCATAAAGACAGTCCTGATCATTCATCACAGTAAAATTGCAGAGTTTTTTTTCTCAAAGTCTGAGCAGTAAAAGAAACTGCACACGGAAGTAGTGGATTTCCATGCAGTCTTGAAGAAGTGGTGTTGTCCTTCCAACGGAAAGATAATTCTGACTCTTGACATGCAGACAGGTAATGGGTCACAACAGGGCAAACCCACAGCAGAGTCAGTCGAAGTTTTGAAGAATATTGGTAGGTAGGTAATCACAGAGCAGACCACTGTAGTCCTGTTAGAGATTACGGTTTTGGTGGGCCACCAGGGGTGCAGAACCACTTCAGTCCTTGTAGAGATAATGGTATTGGTGGGCCATCAGATATGCAGACCCACTGTAATGCTTGTAGAGACGGCCAGCAGCCATCCGTTGCGACTGTGCTGGTGCACAATCACCATCAAAGAGTCTTGCGGATAATATAGCAAGTCCAAAATCCACCACTTGTGTACTCACAAAGTTTTTGGAATTGTCCTTAGAACCAGAAATGCTGTTAACCAGTCCCTTGCTGAATTGTTAACACACGTGCAAACACTAACAGTCCCAACTTCTCACATATTGTGCTTATATTATGACCAGCAGAAACGTGTGTGGTGAAATGTAACTTAATTTGAAGAACTGGTGTCTATACAATTATAAATTTACAACATAAGAATACAATTACAAAGGTACAAAATACATAATTAAAGAACATAACAATACAGATAACATTTGTAGTAGTACAGGCTATACAAAAGAATAGAAATAAACAGATACAACAGTGTTACAGGAATTATGACGTAAGTAAATAAATAAAATAATGAGAATAGTTTTCGAAACATTAATTTCACACATGAGCATTAAAACAGAACAGAATAAATAATGTCGAAACATCTTTACAAAGTAAATTACACATTGTTAGAAAAATTCTACAACATAACTCTTATCAGATAAACACATAAATACAGGAAGAACACAAACATACAAGGGTACACAAACACATAGCGGAATAACACAAAAGGAAAGGACAGGGTTTGTTTTACTTTAGTATTTGGAAACAAAACTTTCTTTACTTCTTGGATATCTCCCTTCGTTCATCATTATTCCCAAAAAGTCCTATCTATTCCTGCTTTCTGTAATCTATTCATATCCTCTTCCAATATAATTATTCTTCACTGCACAGTACCCGTTTCTTTTTAAGAAAAATCTTTTTTCATATAACTTCTCAATGCATTTCTTCCAATTCATCGTAACTCATTGTCTTATATAGACTACCCCCTCTTAAGCTAACTTAAATCTACTGAGCCCAGATGTATAAACTAAGGGACAAGGCAATGCAGCAGCACACAACAATTAACACAAATAGCAATGACCAAAAAATGCAAATTGGCAAAGCTAATAGCAATAAATATAAATTAGCAAAGCAAATGCAACATTACAACTAATATGAGCCAATGTGCAGCAACAAGAAAAATAAATCAGTGGTAAAACTGGCTTAACAAAGTAATACAAAGTGAAATTCAGTAGCACTAAGCCTGGCAAACAGCAGCAGCAAATGCAATATCTTATACCAAAATATGACATAGCTCAAGCAGAAAAAATAGTACACTAAAGACGACAATGCAGATAAGGGAGCTACAGTCTGGAACCGCGTGACCGCTACGGTCGCAGGTTCGAATCCTGCCTCGGGCATGGATGTGTGTGATGTCCTTAGGTTAGTTAGGTTTAAGTAGTTCTGAGTTCTAGGGGACTGATGACCTTAGAAGTTAAGTCCCATAGTGCTCAGAGCCATTTGAACCAGATAAGGTAAAAGTCTATACACATCTTAGTGTCTATGTCATTAAAGTGGTGCACCACAACAACTTATTCTACCAAAAAATTACCAGTCTGTGATTTTCATACAGAGCGCTACGTGACGTTACCAACAAAAAAATCTAAACAGCCTACTTACACTACTGCAACCTACATCCTTCTGAATCTGTTTACTGTATTCATCTATTGGTCTCCCTCTACGATTTCTACTCTCTACGCTTCCCTCCAATAGTAAACTGGTGATCCCATGATGCCTCAGAACATGTCCTACCAACCGATCCTTTCTTCTTGTCAAGTTGTGCCACAAACTTCTCTTCTCCCCAATCCTATTCAATACTTCCTCATTAGTTATATGATCTACCCATCTAATCTACAGCATTCTTCTGTAGCATCAAATTTCGAAAGCTTCTATTCTCTTCTTGTGCAAACTAGTTATCGTCCATGTTTCACTTCCATACATGGCTACGATCCATACAAATACTTTCAGAAACGATTTCCTGACACATCTACACTCGATGTTTACAAATTTCTCTTCTTCAGAAACGCTTTCCTTGCCATTGCCAGTCTACATTTTATGTCCTCTCTACTTCGACCATTATCAGTTGTTTTGCTCCCCAAATAGCAAAACTCCTTTACTACTTTAAGTGTCTCATTTCCTAATCTAATTCCCTCAAAATCACCCGACTTAATTCGACGACATTCCATTATCCTCGTTTTGCTTTTGTTGATGTTCATCTTATATCCTCCTTTCAAGACACTATCCATTCCGTTCAACTGCTCTTCCAAGTCCTTTGCTGTCTCTGACAGAATTACAGTGTCATCGGCGAACCTCAAAGATTTTATTACTTCTCCATGGATTCTAATACCTACTTGGAATTTTTCTTTTGTTTCCTTCACTGCTTGTTCAATATACAGATTGAATAACATCGGGGACAGGCTACGACCCTGTCTCACTCCCTTCCCAACTGCTTTCCTTTCGTGTCCCTCGACTCTTATAACTGCCATCTGGTTTCTGTACAAATTGTAAATAGCCTTTCGCTCCCTGTATTTTACCCCTGCCACCTTCAGAATTTGAAAGAGAGTATTCCAGGCAACATTTATCAAAACCTTTCTCTAAGTCTACAAATGCTAGAAACGTAGGTTTGCCTTTCTTAATCTATTTTCTAAGATAAGTCGTAGGGTCTGTATGCCTCACGTGTTCCAATATTTCTACGGAATCCAAACTGATCTTCGCCGGTGTCGGTTTCTACCAGTTTTGCCATTCGTCTGCAAAGAATTCGAGTTAGTATTTTGCCTCCGTGACTTATTAAACTGATTGTTCGGTAATTTTCACATCTGTCAGCACCTGTTTCCTTTGGAATTGGAATTATTATATACTTCTTGAAGTCTGAGGATATTTCGCCTCTCTCATACATCTTACTTACCAGATGGCAGAGTTTTGCCAGGACTGGCTCTCCCACGGCCGTCAGTAGTTGTAATGGAATGTTGTCTACTCCCGGGTCCTTGTTTCGATTCAGGTCTTTCAGTGCTCTGTCAGACTCTTCACGCAGTATCGTATCTCCCATTTCATCTTCATCTACATCCTCTTCCATTTCCACAGTACTGTCCTCAAGTACGTCGTCCTTGTGTAGATCCTCTATATACGCTTTCCACCTTTCTGCTTTCCCTATTCTGCTTAGAACTGGGTTTCCATCTGAGCTCTTGATATTCATACAACTAGTTCTCTTTGCTTCAAAGCTCTCTTTAGTTTTCCTGTAGGTAGTATCTATGTACCCCTAGTGAGAGAAGCCTCTACATCCTTACATTTGTCCTCTAGCCATCCCTGCTTAGCCATTTTGCACTTCCTGTCGATCTCAATTTTTGGATGTTTGTATTCCTTTTTGCCTGCTTCATTTACTGCATTTTTATATTTTCTCCTTTCATCAATTAAATTCAATATTTCTTCTGTTACCCAAGGATTTCTACTAGCCCTCGTCTTTTTACCTACTTGATCCTCTGCTGCCTTCACTATTTCATCTCTCAAAACTACCCATTCTTCTTCTACTGTATTTCTTTCCACCATTTCTGTCAATTGTTCCCTTATGCTCTCCCTGAAACTCTGTACAACCTCTGGTTTAGTCAGTTATCCAGGTGCCATCTCCTTAAATTCCCACGTTTTGCAGTTTCTTCAGTTAAATCTATAGTTCATAACCAATAGATTGCGGCCAGAGTCCACATCTGCCCCTGGAAATGTCTGTGCAAAATTCTATCAGGTTGCTTCCTCTTTCATTTCTTAGCCCCAATCCATATTCACCTACTACGTTTCCTTCTCTCCCTTTTCCCACTACCGAATTCCAGTCACCCATGACTATTAAATTTTAGTCACCCTTCACTATCTGAATAATTTCTTTTATTTCATCGTCCATTTCTTCAATTTCTTCGTCATCTGCCGAGCTAGTTGGCATATAAATTTGTACTACTATAGTAGGCGTGGGCTTCGTGTCTATCTTGGCCACATTAGCCATTATACTTTCTATATAGCATAACTCATTACTGCTTTTAGTGCCTCTTTTCCTAATGTAATTCTCTCAGCGTTGACTTTTTTAATTCGACTACATCCATTTCTCTTGTTCTGCTTATGCTGATGTTCATCTTATATCAAGACACTGACCATTCTGTTCAACTTCTTTTCCAAGTTTTATCTGTCTCTGACAGAATCACAATTCCATCTGTAAATTTCAGAGTTTTTATTTCTGAACTTGTGTACCCTTAACAAATTTTTCTTTGGTTCCTTTTACTGCTTGCTCAGTGCACAGATTGAGTAACATCGAGGATAGATTACAACCCTGTCTCACTCTTTTATCAACTATTGCTTCCCTTTCATGCTTCTCGACTGTGGTATCTACCGTTTCTGTACAAGTTGTAAATAACCTTTTACTCCCAGTATTTTACCCCTGCTAGTTTCATGATCTACTGCTTCCCTTTTGTGCTCCTCGACTGTGGTATCTACCGTTTCAACACAAGTTCTAAATAGCCTTTTGCGCCTTGTGTTTTAACCGTGCTACCTTCATAAATTCAAACAATGTATTCCAGTCACCATAAAATCTTTCTCTAGATCTACAAATGCTATAAACGAGTTACAACAATTCTCTGGAACAAAAACACATCCTTGGCAGCGTCGGGTTCTAAGTTTTTCCACTCTGCCATAAAGGATACGTATTATTATTTTGCAACAAAATGATTCGTATGAATACTTTGCAGCAAAACTTATGAAACTCATATATCAGTAATATTCGCACCAGTAAGCATGTGCTGTCTTTGGAACTGGAATTATTACATTCCTCTTCAAGTCCGAGGGTATTTCACCTACCTTGTACATCTTGCACACCAGATGGAATAGTTTTGTAATTGCTGGCTCTCCCAAGGATATCACTTAGTCTTAGTCTGACAGAAGCCGTCTACTCTAGGGGAACAGTTTAGACTGGATCTTTCAGTGCTCAGTGCTCAGTGCTGCATCATATCCCCCATCTCATATTCATCTATGCCCTATTCCCTTTCTGTAATGTTGCTTTAAAATTCATTTTCCTTGTTCAGCCCCTTTATGTATTTAATCCACCTTGAAGCTTTTCCTTCTTTCCTTAATACTGATTTCCTGTTTTAGCTCTTGATACTCACTCTCTTCCAGGCCTTTTCTATCTTTCCCGTGCTTACATTTGCTTCTACACCCTGCACAAACGTAGTACCTGACGTTGCCTAGGTACGTATTTTTTACAGTCTTCTATTACTCCAACTCCTCCTTCCCCCTCTCTCCGTCCATCTTTTTCTCCAATCGTCTCTATCTCCCCCTTTCCCCTCACTTTGCCCCCTCCTCCAGCCACATTCTCTGTTCATCTTCTCTAGCTCGTCTCTCCGTTCATCTCCTTTTCCCACCTCTCGCTCCATTCCTTCTTACTCCTCTCTTAGTCCATCTCTTCCTCCCCCATCTCGCTGTCTCCCTTCTAGTCCCTCCCCTCTCCGTACATTTCCTCCTTTTTCATTTCTCTGTCCATCTCCTTCCCTTCCCTCTCTCTATCCATTTTCTCCTGTCCCCTATTCTTGTACATCTCCTCCTCTTCCCTTCCAGTCTCTTTCCTTCTACCCTCTCTATGTCTATCGTCCTACTATATGTGTCCATCTCCTCCTTCCCCCCGTCTGTCATCTACCTCCTCCTCCCTCCTTCTCTCTACACGTTATCACCCCCATCCCAATAAAAATTTGAGAGATCTTACCCCACAGTATTTCTTTCCAGGTAGTAAGTAATCTGTGCGCCAAGGGGTGAAGGTGAATCATTGTATAAGGGGTTTGCCCACATACTCACATGTCACATACATTTCACATATGTTTAACACATTTCACACTTCCTTCTACACAGATTTCACCTATATTTGTAGCGAATTTCATACTGTAGTTCCAGTTTCACTCAGTTCAATGTATATGACGTCATATTTCCTGAATGATGTTTCCTATAATATTATAATTTTGCTGGTTCATGGAAGTACTAGTGATACATGTGAAATATGTTGTGAGCAGAGTTAGCAATAAAGAAGTGATAATTAAATGCTCACGACTACTTCGGCAGTTTAGTGCTTCAAAATTAAAAATGCAGCAAGCGATAAACATTTTTCCCTTTCAACATTTTGTTGAAAAACCTCGTGAACGTTTGAAATTATATGTAGAGCTGGTTTAAGGTCACCAAGTGCTCTCATTTTCAAGAACTGGGTGAATATAACCTGCTATTTGTGTATCATGAGACACGCTTCTTTTTTACACCCACTCCTTTGAGAGGTAGATGGTTCTTAACGGCCAGAGTATTTCTTCTGGAAAATGTTGCAATTTAACGTACCCGAACGATCGCCACATCCTTTCTAAGACAACGAGGCATACTTTGTTTTCGTCAGATCTGATGGTGTCGATGTACAGAGCTGGAAGTCCTTCGCGTCTGGAGACTGAGTGTTGCTACCTAAAACTGGAGAGCTGTAAATCAGTCAGTCACCAAATGACAATAGCTAGTGACCTCTCACTGATTGGGCAGTCCTCGAGCTTTCCAAACCGTGTATGTTGTGCAATGGAAGAACTATTGAATCCAACAATTTGGAGCTGACATTCTAATCGTATACTTGACGTTATCGGTCATATAGCCCAGTGGCACCAAGAGCTAGCGTCCATTAACGCGTTGTATGACAGGACGGTGCGAGGTAACTGGACCTGCAGCTAATTCTGTTTCAATGACTTTTATCTACTCAGACCGCAAGCCACTTCGCGGTATGTGGTGGAGAGTACTTTCTGTACCACTGTTACTTTCTCCCTTTCCTGTTCAATATCTCACAGATGAAGGTACCCTAACAGTTTGCAGATCCACTGTCTTTCTTCAAATTAATGGACAGATAATTTTAGCCGTATATGCTGCAGTAAATAAGCAGTCATTGCCCGTAAATTGACTTTGTGCCTTAACAATTACACACCATGCTCTTTACATGTTTTTAAGAACTTCATCTTTCCATTATTGCGGACAAATTCACATGCAGTGAATGCAATTTTATTGATTATTATTTAATAATACTAACCTGCCTAACTGTCTGTGTTTCAACTTTTATTCATAATAGTAGTCTAAACGATGTGGCGTATTGCATTGTAGGTAGCAAAAGTATAAAACGGCTTCATAAAAAGAATTGTTATGTTTAGACTTTGTGAAAGCTTATATTTCCAAGAAGGATACATTTACCTGAAATAAACTAAGTGTACTGTCTGCCATCGGGTTCCCCTAAATGGCAGGCAGCACCGCTTAACAGCCGCGCTATGAGGGAAACAAACCAACAGCCAAACAGGCGAAGACATCAGGTAAACACGCCGAAGATTCCAGTCGTTTAATAGGAACCTTTCCTTGCAGAGGTCGCCGTGACATATCCGGCCACGGATTCCTACACCGGGTTTCTATTGGCTCCAGCTCACTATATAGGCCCGGCCGGTCGAAGGCAGACCAGTCTTCGTCCGCTGCTAATGGCAACCCCTATAGCAGAGTCTCCGAGAAGATATCACCGAAGCCGCTGCACTGCACTGCCGATCGAAGTACCAGCCGACCGAGAGGAACCACATCTCTGGCTAGATCGACGGACGTCTACATCTATTGTACAGCCAGCTACTGTATTGTAGAAGAAGTTACGTTCAATAAACTGTTGGAGAATACAACACTAAGTGTCCCAGGTTAGATACATGGCAGTTCACGGATTGCCCATTTATCTAGCAAAAAAAGACGCTAAACAACATGGCATACTATCGAATAGTGTTGCATATATTTCTAGGGAAGTTCCCACCACGAGGCTTCTGTACCAGCACATAAAACATTATCAATGGATGCTGGAGAAATGTAAATTGGAAACTGGCAACCAGGCAGATATATTCCACACACGATACGACAGAAAATTAAAGGGAAGGCAGTCGCTGTGTGGCATGTGATATTCCCACAAGGTCACACGCAGATCCCTCTCCGCAAGTGTCTGGACATTGTCGAACTGAAACAAGACTTGTTGAGTTTCCTGAAGAAGTAGCAACACCCCACTCGAAGTGAGTAACTTTATATCTGTCTGAAAAGTTCATTAATTTGAGTGCAAAAAACTGATTGGTGCTAAATATCTTGCTAGGTTCTATCTTAACATGAGCGTGAAATTGCATTCTTTCGAGAAATGAAATGTAAACGATATCAAGTTTAATTAAAAGGTCTAATTGTAAAATTTGTTGCTTTAGGACTGTCGACCCATTTCTATAGAAAGTATTCTTTACTTTAAGAAGAAAAATGCTCATCGTCAGTTTGTTCTACCTCCTTACCCTATTACAAAAGTTTTCACTGTGGTTTAGCGGAAATGGAGAGTAATTTAACTGACTGGGGTAAGCAGTGAACTTCATGACAACTGATTGTTTCACTGTAGAATGACCCTCTAAAACTCCAATAAAACGCTACAGATGATAATGACAGCCTTAGAAATAGCTAAATAGTTTTACAAATAGTCAGCCGCTATTAAAGATAACTTTGAATTAAAATCTTTTAAAAAGTACTGAAGTGTAAATTCATTTGTCTTTTCGTTTGTATATTTTAAGCTACAACACTTTAGACTGTCATGCCATGTAGCAATCACGATTAGCCGCTCGTGGAGCAATCGGTAAAATATCAAGATTTTTACAAGCAACAGAGCCAGGATAGTTGCATTTGCTGCTGCATAACAGGGCTATACCGAATCTGGTGAAGTTCAACGAAACACATTTGGCAAAGAATGCAAAACTAGATTCTACCACGCCATGTGAAATATTGTTGGTATGCATTTACTTACCAGCGAAACAAGAGAGAAATTTAGTTCAGACAAAGTTTAAGACATAGTACCCAAACAAATTTGGATTTGACATGGTGTTAACAATGAATGGTAGAATGTAGAAATAAAGGTTTAGTCAGAGGCACAGGCTGTACCGAGTGACATACTTACAACCAGTAGGGGGATGGAACAAGTGGGAGGTGACAGATTTGCAATGGCTACAGGACTAATGCAAGAGATGGCGCTAGTTGGAAGTGTCTGAACAAATGACTTAAACACAAACAATTTTACTGAAGTTAAGGTCGAACACGATGTGTACCTATGAGGTTAAAAATGGGATGGAAGGCTATGAATATGAAAACGTCAGAGCAGAAATTTCGAACACTACTCATTCGGTGCAGAATTGAGGCATATCTTACAAACTATGAAAAAATAACAATTTTGACAAGAATATGACTACCCTGAAAATCGCTCTATTTGGTGAAACAGAAGTTAATAAGAGAGAACTGAAAAGCTGTTTGTCTTGTAAAACGGAAAATAGAATGACATAACTAAAACCGACTATCCTTGTAAGAGAAAATACTATGTCAGACCTGAAAAGTGGTAGGAATATTTTGAAAAAAGGAAAGAGTAAGGATATTATGATCCGATTACCTCTATGACTGAACTGAGTATGGCTTAGCTAATAGAAGCGGGATGCGAAGATTAGATAACCCAGTTTGTCTGTGAGTTTTTTTTATAAGGAAATGAACTTCGTTCATCAGGTCATCAGTATTAAGAATAGACTCGATTATAAAGTAAAAATATCAAACAAACTATTGAAACAATTATAAAGACGAAGAACAAGACTCAGTTTCAATAGTGAGAAAAAGTAGTGTAGAAATATCATAATTAATAAACACTATTCCTGGTGTACAAAACATAGTAGGAAAACATGTAGGTACAAGTAGAAAACAGCAAACAGAACGGGAAGATTCAACTGAAATTGTGACTTTAGAATTTCATTGCAACGCCAGATCATTGCAACAGCAAGTACAAAATAAGTCGAATTACCAAATGCGGTACAGAAGCTAATACTTTCAAGTAAAGAAGAAGAGTTTGATCTACATAAGAAGCAAGGAGATTGACACCACTGCAGACATTATAAAAATTATGTTAAATTTTACCAATAGAAATGAGCGACCAGATGAAAATCAGTATGGTACTTGATAACCTAGCTGGCAATGAAAAATGATGGGGACTAAATTTAGATATATGAAATACGATTCTTCTGACTCTTAGAAAAATTCTGGTCCATATAAAAACAACACAGTTTGTATTGTGAGTTTTTCATGGCAGTGTAAGTTTTGTGTATGTATGTGTGTGTGTGTGTGTGTGTGTGTGTGTGTGTGTGTGTGTGTGTTTCTGTGGAAAATATTCTACTACAACGACGTTCAACTGTAAATGTGTACACAAAGGCAAAACTAGCGGGGTGGCCAACAGGATACGCTATGAGTTTTGGGGTAATAAGGTGAAGGCATAATTGACACCAAAGTGTTTTACTGTAAAAAAAGGATACAGAGGCACTGTATAGGGGGAGGCGTTACGGAAAACTTCGTTGTCTCCAAGATCGATCCGAAGCGTGCCGCAGCCAGTAACAGTGAGAGCGAGTTGCCTGTCAGGTCCGCTATAGCCAGAACTCGCCATATCTGAATGGGGGACAGCTCATTGGTCGTCTGGGACGCGCTGCAGCGTCAGCGCTGATACTGCAGCGTCACCACTGGTGGTATGGCACGTGGGATCTCGCCTCCCTGCCCCAGCCTTGAAAGAACGAGCGAAAATATCGAGGGTATTGAAATACTTAATAATTATACATTGTAGACTCCTTCCCCTTCAAAAAGGTCTACGTGACATGGTGATTTTGATCTGATTGGAGGTTTATAACTAAGAGAGCGATTGTTAAAGAAGAAAAAAATGTTTAAAGTTATTAAATTACAATATGCAGTTTTGGATAGCCTTGAAAGGAAAAATACATCTACATCTACATCTACATTTATACTCCGCAAGCCACCCAACGGTGTGTGGCGGAGGGCACTTTACGTGCCACTGTCATTACCTCCCTTTCCTGTTCCAGTCGCGTATGGTTCGCGGGAAGAACGACTGTCTGAAAGCCTCTGTGCGCGCTCTAATCTCTCTAATTTTACATTCGTGATCTCCTCGGGAGGTATAAGTAGGGGGAAGCAATATATTCGATACCTCATCCAGAAACGCACCCTCTCGAAACATGGACAGCAAGCTACACCGCGATGCAGAGCGCCTCTCTTGCAGAGTCCGCCACTTGAGTTTGTTAAACATCTCCGTAACACTATCACGGTTACCAAATAACCCTGTGACGAAACGCGCCGCTCTTCTTTGAATCTTCTCTATCTCCTTCGTCAACCCGATCTGGTACGGATCCCACACTGATGAGCAATACTCAAGTATAGGTCGAACGAGTGTTTTGTAAGCCACCTCCTTTGTTGATGGACTACATTTTCTAAGGACTCTCCCAATGAATCTCAACCTGGTACCCGCCTTACCAACAATTAATTTTATATGATCATTCCACTTCAAATCGTTCCGCACGCATACTCCCAGATATTTTACAGAAGTAACTGCTACCAGTGTTTGTTCCGCTATCATATAATCATACAATAAAGGATCCTTCTTTCTATGTATTCGCAATACATTACATTTGTCTATGTTAAGGGTCAGTTGCCACTCCCTGCACCAAGTGCCTATCCGCTGCAGATCTTCCTGCATTTCGCTACAATTTTCTAACGCTGCAACTTCTCTGTATACTACAGCATCATCCGCGAAAAGCCGCATGGAACTTCCGACACTATCTACTAGGTCATTTATATATATTGTGAAAAGCAATGGTCCCATAACACTCCCCTGTGGCACACCAGAGGTTACTTTAACGTCTGTAGACGTCTCTCCGTTGATAACAACATGCTGTGTTCTGTTTGCTAAAAACTCTTCAATCCAGCCACACAGCTGGTCTGATATTCCGTAGGCTCTTACTTTGTTTATCAGGCGACAGTGCGGAACTGTATCGAACGCCTTCCGGAAGTCAAGAAAAATAGCATCTACCTGGGAGCCTGTATCTAATATTTTCCGGGTCTCATGAACAAATAAAGCGAGTTGAGTCTCACACGATCGCTGTTTCCGGAATCCATGTTGATTCCTACATAGTAGATTCTGAGTTTTCAAAAACGACATGATACTCGAGCAAATAACGATAACATTAATGAGAGTGGCCCTTCCATGAACAGTAGCTGCAGACTGGTTGTGTAGTGAAGACGGTAGACGTGATAGACTGGTTGCGATGTTGGTACTGGCTGGTAGTTACGTGAAGTAAGGCTAACTTGTACGACCACAGTGACTCGCCAAGTACTACATTGTCATCCTACAAGGAGGGCTATGGAACATAATACTTTTAGCTGATACAGCGAAATTAGAAATCAACAGTAACTGCTCTGTTTCTTTTTCTTTTGCTTTGATAATGAAGTGACAAGATATTATTGCATTAAGACGAGCAACGAAAAAATCGAAGTTATTCTTATCTCTTTCTCCGAATTGTGAAAGACTGTCATAAACCAAATATAATTAATTCATCATAAGGTGACACACTGGCTAAATATTCCCAGTACTCTATTAGGTTTTAGAATAACTAATTCATGCTGGACTAAGAAAACAAGCGTGGATTACACTGATGTCTCTTAAATATCTAGGCAAAATGATCAATCTTATCTTAAATAAATTAAGTGATAAAAAGGGGAGAGATTTTCTACTATAGGCGTCATAGTAGGCATAACAACATTGATGTCTTCAGCAGTGGCACGTCAGCATATGCTAGACCAATACTAACGTGAATATGAAATTATCAGAACATTGCTACTTATCTGTACGTGTATTCAACGTCCGAAAAGGTACATACAATGTACGAGAAGCACAATAACTCTCATCAGTTATGGAGGATGGGGAGAAGTAGATAAAATAATGCTAGCTTAGACGTCTTCACCACCACCTAATTTTAAAACTTCCTTGGACTGCAGGTGTGCTCAACTGATATTAAGCCTTCGATGAAGCACTAATGTAGCAATTGAATTCACGAAATCCAGAGGTTTATGGCTCTATACGACATTTTCGTTTAGTTGGAGAGATGCATATGGGGTCTGAAGATGGCATATGAGATGTTGAAACTGATAGCGTTCAAAATAAAATAAAATAAAATAACACCTTAAGATACATGTCTGTTGGTGAATTTCATTGACATTGACAGTTGAATAAGAATTGGTGGCTGCTGGTATAGCAGAAGAGTGCACAATAACGGCTAAAAAAACTGGATGGGGCAAGATGCAGTAAAGCAAGACTGACACGTCACACTTGCTTGTGTAGGTGCGGACGCTCACAGTCAGCTGACTTACGTGGCAGCACCCATTTTATCCACTGCGAAGTTCACTTCTGTTGACCTCCTCGGTTGCTGACAAGTTGGCGAGGTGGACTGCTAAACAAAGGTGTACTGTTTCGATCCCCGGCCGCGTCTGAAACTTTCTCCGCTTGGGGTGTTGTGATGTCCTTAGGTTCGTATCCTCATAACTGATATTACGCTATTGACAATGGCTGTTTGGGCATGTTTCAGCATGAAGAAGTTATCGCATATCTTCAGTGATTTCTGTTATTTCATGCATGGGTTTTCTTCACTACAGCGGGAAGCGGGAGACAAGGGTATGTACTGTGAAACAGTTATCAATTTTTATACGGAAATTTCAGAGGTATTGCGTGGTCGGAAGTTTCTATATGATAGAGGTTCGATTAATCCCAATGTAGATCTGACATTAGTGTATAAAGAAGAGGTGACTAAAGGAATATAAATATAGGAACAATGGGTTTTGGTTTAGCGAAAACACGTATTTTCAAAAAGGGAATAGATCTACTATATTGAGGATACTACTAGGATGTGAAAAGAATCCAATGCACATGTGAAATCGCGATGAACTAGAAAAACTAGAAAACTGATGCAGCAAGAAAGTGCCATAGCCGATTAAAGCCACATTTCGCCACAATGCCGTAACGGATATGTTCGTCATCGTCCCACATTTATTTCTGCTGTTATTTCACGTTGTAATGCTTGTCTGTTGGCAGTAACCGCACTACGCAGATGCCGCTGCTCTTGGTCGTTAAGTGGAGGCCGTCGACCATGACCGCGGTGAGAGGCAATGCCTGAAATGTGGTATTCTTGGCATGCTCTTGACGCTGTGTTTCTCGGAATACGGAATTTCCTAACGATGTCCGAAATACTCGTGAATGTCCCATGAGTCTAGCTCCAACTACCATTCCGCGTTCAAAGGCTGTTAATTCCCGTCGTGGGCCCAAAATAACGTGGACATGATTTCATATGAATCACCTGAGAAGAAATGAGAGCTCCACCAATGCGCTGTCCCTTTAGACCTTGTGTACACGATGTACTGCCATCTGATATGAGCAAATAACTATCTGATGACTTCTGACACCTCAGTATAGTTCCTGTAGTCATCAGACAATTTAAGTTGTGCAATATTGAGCTGAAACTCCCTCAACCATGTGCTCAATCTCTAACACTCTGTTGAAATGTGCGCACGTTTTCATTCAAGTTTCCTAAAAAAGACTGTATACAATTACCCAAGGGAATGTCTGCTACCGTATTAGCTGCCAGTGCGAAGGTGGTGAAGCCACTGAAGCTCGCTGATTTGATACAGTTGCGACAGGGGGACTCATTTGCATTCTTCCGTTGCCGGTAGATACTGTTGCAGACGCGTTTACCTGGTTTAAACTTTCATTTATTTGTTGGTTTTCTAGCAACTTCCTGGGCAGCTGATAAAATTTTTTCTTATTTACATAATTAATCGCACAATTGTCATCAATAATTCCCTCTGCAATTGAAGTATTCTGCCGGCATACGACTTTCTGTTGGGCTGTCGTCTTAATCATACTTTGTCTTAACTTTAATTCTACAAATTTTTTTAACTTCCATACAGATTAAGGAGTCCCGTATAGTGCTCGTTATTTGTGGACGATTTTGCTGTTGCTGTACCTCCTCTAGGGTTAGAACAGCGACCCGTCAGTTGCAATTTACAGTGCAGAGGTTAGAGGAATGGGCTGCAAAAACGCCTGTTCAGTTTTTTTTTTGTGTGTGTTCATTTTAATCGTTCTCGTCGTATTTTTAATTTACCTTACTGACATCTGACGGACACTGTTCTACATTTTAAAGGCTCAGTGAGGTTTCTGGGCCTCATTTTTGACTCCAAGTTGTCGTTGTTGCCACACCTCAGCGACCTGAAAGCCAGAGCCCAGAAGGCGCTGAATATCATACAGTGCCTTAGTCACAGGTCTTGGGGAGCAGACAAGGCGCGTCTGCTCCAGTTTTATGGAGCTTCTTTGCGTTCACGGCTGGACTATCGATGCACAGTGTGTGGGTTATATTATTCACAATGCGGGGATTAGGATGGCCACAGTTGCTTACAGGACCATCCCGATTCACAGTCTCTGTGCTCCGACTTCACCCACGTACCATACCATTTGCTCGCCCACCTCTAGAATACCTTTTCTCCAACAGTCCACGGACCATAATGCTATCTGGGATCCGCATGCAGTGTGTGCTGGAGTTACTCTTCGTGTAGAAATTACTACCCCAAAGAGGGTTTTAATCGTCTGTCGCCCTGGTTACCACAGAGGCCCAGAGGAATTTTGGTATTGGTGCAGTACAGGGAGACTGCACTCCTACTTCTGTTTTTAATGCGATATTTTCTGACATCTATATGAACACCACAACTAAGTACCTGTCTTCACGGATGGGTCCAAGCAAGGGGACTCCGACGGTTACTCTTTTGGTTTCCATGATCCTGTCCTCAGTGTTAGACTGCCTTGAGACTTTACTGTCTTTGATGCAGAATTATATGCGACCTTGCGGAAATTGGAGATGAGACGTTCCTCTAGTGCTGAATTTCTTGTCTGTTCCCATTCTCTGAGTGCCCTTCAATCTCTTCAACGTTTGTACGCAGCAGACAGAGTAGTCCAGAATATCCAGGATGCCCTTCTCCAACTACAACGACTGGGGAAGGAGGTGTCTTTCTGCTGGGTACCACGGCACTTGGGTATTTAAGGGAAGGAAAGGGCAGTCAAAGAGGCGCGTCGTGACTCCCAGGTATTCCAGTGTGCCATCCCCCTGCATACTGCAGCGTCACTGCTGAGGTCCAAAGTCTTGCGTTGGTGGGAGGATGAGAAGCTGGAAGTGACCGACAATAATCTCCGAGTAATAAAGCCCACAACGCGGCCGTGGCGTACCTTCTCCCAGCCACGTCGACGGGACGAGGTCCTAATTACTTGTCTTCGCATAGGCCACAGACCTCTAACACATGGATTCTTGTTCCGGCGAGAGGACACTTCAGTGTATGGTGCTTGTGCGCCACATTTTCATTGACTGTATTTTATTTTCCGACCAGCGGGCCACGGAAAATTTTCCGACGGATCTGCTCCCTATTTTAAGTTAGGTGCAAACGAATTTAGTTTGAGTTTTATAGCGTTGTGTATTGTCCAACATTTTTCCCAAGGTTTGAGGGAGGTCGTTTTAATCTGTCAATAGGGTGACTGCTGGCTCACCCACGTTTTTTGTAAGCCTTTCTTGTAGCGCCCTTGACGTTTTACTTATGTTTTGATCTTATACGTAGCCACTTTTACTCATTTGAGTGCATGAGTGTGCAACAATGTTAGAGGTCTTCTTCACATTCATTGGCTTTTATTAGTGGAAGGGTGCTGATAACCTCTCTGTTAAACGCCCGTAATCTGCAAACACAGAGTCATACAAAGACTGAAGTGATAAGAGACTAGCATAGTGCCACACTTCATTAAACAAAACAATAAAGAATAATGAACAAATATTCTCAAGGAAATGTCGGTTTAATGAATGTGGATGTAGCCGGGCTGTATCTCGTGCCTTTCGTATTCTGTTTTCCGAGCGAGCAATCATAAAGATGACCTACAGTAATAACAGTTCAACACTCACGGTCGGCATCTTCCAGCTGTGACGATGGTGATGTCATGGCTGCTGTGGCAAGCCAAAGATCGCTGGCGGTGCAGGCTCCACGTGTGGTGGTACAAGAGCCGACGCCACTCCCTTCTGCTGTGTCGAATGAGCAGGCAAACAGCTGTCTAGGCGGTGAGATACCTGCGTCCACAAGGCGCGAGTACCTGACGCGTCACAGTATCCAGTGCAATTCGGACGGACAGTAGCACACGACCATGTCGAATGGCTCCAGCCATGAGGAAACGAGGCCTGTTTAAGCCATTGGCACACGGACCATGCATTTGAACTTTGACCGTTGGTCGTGTCGAGTCTCCAACGTAACAGCTTGGAAAAAGCGCGTTGAGAAGTCTTTCAGAACGTCAACGGAGTATCTAGCATGTAAGATAATCTGAAAGTGCATTTTAATGCAGACTAATGAGATGGAAGAGCGCCACCTTCCACATAATGGGCACAACGTTCTAAAAGATCGCGGCAGACTCTATTTACTTAGAGAAAAGAAATTGCCTCAGACTGCAGTTAAATTGTCTTTTATCGTGCCATGAGACTTCTAGACTCATCATGAGCTGATACCGATGCAGAGTATCCATGCATAACATACTCGTCTTAGGGTCATATCTCACTTACAGCAACTCTGTCGGTGACAGAGGGTCAGGGACCCTCAGCACCACTCACAAAGTGACACCCCTAACGGCTGGCAGAATAAAATGAGGCCTTTAACTGCAGATTGACACAATTTATTTGCTTCTAATTGTCCATACGACCGCGTTCCCTGTATTTATTTAACTAACGTATGGTTTTTCAAGCAAAATATTAAATGTTCAGACAATAACACATGTAATTTACAGACATTTAATTTTTTTGATATAAACAATTGCATCATTAGCTACCATCAGGAAATCGTCTAAAGTACCAGGATAGGCCCTGTTACGACTTTCCATACTTACGTGACGAGCGGTTTCCCTGTCTTCACAACTGCGTTTTGGAGTGGTAGCCTTACCCAATATATGAAGAAAGTCTATGCTTCTCCCATGGTTGGTGCATATTCTGTTAAACATCGTCCATGTTCGGCGCTATCGCTCAAAGGCAAGGGGTTTCTTTCTTATTCAGGGCAGGTGGAGGATAGATGGTGTCACGTGACGTAGGTGGCGCTCTTCCATCTCATTTGTCTGCATTAAAATACACTATTGGTTAAAAACAGTCTTGGTTGCAATTTTAGTTTTTTATTTTTCAACGACGCATTTCGCCGTATTTAGGCATCTTCAGGTTATCTTTTCAAGATGGACGCGAGAGACACCAAGATCTGCATAACGCGTTCGCGTTCACAGGAGCGAGTAACGTACCAGCACTTGACGCTGTGGTGCATTATGCTTACTGTGGTGTCACCGCCAGACACCACACTTGCTAGGTGGTAGCTTTAAATCGGCCGCGGTCCATTAGTACATGTCGGACCCGCGTGTCGCCACTGTCAGTAATTGCAGACCTAGCGCCACCACATGGCAGGTCTAGAAAGACGTACTAGCACTCGCCCCAGTTGTACGACGACTTTGCTAGCGACTACACTGACGAAGCCTTTCTCTCATTTGCCGAGAGACAGTTAGAATAGCCTTCAGCTAAGTCCATGGCTACGACCTAGCAAGGCGCCATTAACCATATCTGGAGAGAGTCTCATTTGTATAGTCAAGAGCGATGTACCACAAGGATGAATTAAAGTTAAGTAAACAGACGCTACGTACTTTTCTTTAGTGCATTAATAACGTATCCTGTTCCAGACTTCACGCCAGTCGACATGTGTGTACGCGTGCCTTTCGGTTACCCGTCACTGTTGACTGGCTGTCTTGTCAGTCCACTACACTTACTACCTGAGCCGCCATCTTGTTCTGTTACTCGCTCCTGTGAATGCGAACGCGTTATGCAGATCTTGGTGTCTCTCGCGTCCATCTTGAAAAGATTGTCTGAAGATGCCTAAATAAGACGAGAAGCGTCGTTGAAAAATAAAAAAAAACTAAAATTCCAACCAAGACTGTTTTTAACCAATACTGTTAAGCCCTGGTTTGCTGTATGCCACATATGGATCGGAAGATTAAAATACACCTTCATAACAGCTTACATGCTAGATACTCCCCTGCACGTTCTAAAAGACTTCTCAACGCTCTTTTTCCACGCTATTACGTTAGAAACTGGACACGCCATGGTCCGTGTGCCAATGGCGTAAACAGGCCTCGTTTCCTCATGGGTGGGGCCATTCGACATGGTCGTGTGCTGCTGTCCGTCCGAATTGCTAGGGTACGACACTGGATACTGTGACGCGTCAGGTGTGCGCGCCTTATGGGCGCAGGTATCTTACCATCTGGATAGCTGTTTGACTCTCTCCAGTCTTGTTCCCATGAGTCTGTTAGGTCAAACTGAGAGTATCCAGTTCCATGACTGTTTTAATTGATGGCTTCCCTGAGCGAAGCCCGTTTCTTTGCAGGATAACCGCATCTTGATGAATAGGTAGTTGCTGGCTGCCCGTAAACTCATGGATTAGAACTGCTTCTCTTCGAAGCCTAGTCAGACAACCATTAGACTTAGTGTACCACTGATAACTTTCATTGTGTCGCTCAGCTGTGCGTCGAGTGTTTGTGTATGGGCACTATTGAGCCTTACAGATCTACCATATTAAGCTGTAGAATAGGTTAGCCCAAGTGCTGAAGTGTGCAGTTTCAGCAGCGGAGCCCTATGTTGTTCTGCACAGCTTTTATAGGATGTTACTTCCTCTCTTGCATCCTTAGGTCTTCTGCCTAATTTCTTTAAAAGTACCCAGGTTTCTCTGACAGACCTTTCACTATTGATTCTATCCATTTCTCAGTCGAGCCATTCCAGTGTGCGTAACAGATAGTCAACTCTCTGCCCCTTCCTTGGAGGACCTCCTTGTATATTTCTTCACACTGAGCGACCCGTCCTGGTATGTACTCCTTGCGGAATCCTATAGAGGTGGTCTTGTTCGCTGCTTCGGTCACTGCTCTTGTGAATCTTTGGCAGCTTTCGAAAATGGGTGGAATCCAGTTGAAGCATATTTCAAGGTGGCTGGAAAAGTTCTTCCACTCTGCCATCTTAAAATTCGATATTGGAGGAGGATAGGACCGGATCAGGGGATGATTATTCCTATTTCAATTAGGGCTAGTCGATGTTGGCTATGTTGGAAGCCTTGAAGTACTGTGTGTCCCTTGCAACAGTGTGTTCTCATTGTCCTTGCTTACAAAGCACAAATCACGATTGTATTATAGGTTCCAAGCTGTTGATTTAAAAGATCTCTTCTCTTTTGCATCAAATAGTAGAAATAGGTTGTCATCATTGGCACAGCTTGCTGGTGTTACACTGTTGCTATCGTTGGTCCTACATTTCCATTGTGTGTGATGAGTGTTAAAGTCCTCAACACAGACTTCTGGATGAGGCAGCAGAGTCAGGGTTTCAGGCGTCCATTCGGCAGCGATCATTATTGACAGTTATTTCTGCCATTTTGACGGCGACTTCATGAGTGTTGTTGGTGATGGATATCTTAGCCAGATGAGTATGTTCCACGGAGGAGTGATCATAAGCAGTGAGCCCATAAGTATGGTGATATGTGGCTCCTAACAAGTCATACTCGGTGCTTTTCCTCTTTTGATTAATAGGGGTTACCCGACTGGCTAAGACGTCAATATCACTATCTACAGGAATTTATGCAAGACCTGGCATTTGGCCCTGCTTATCCCACCTACAGTGTATTGAGTGCAGAACCTGATACATGGTCCAAGATTTCTTGCCAGGAGGCCCTGAGGTGGACCAGTTACATTTACTGTAATGTCGGGCATAAAGTTCTCTCGTGTGATTTATCCAGGAGATCTGAAGATTGGCAACCAGTGTTGTCAGCTATTTAGCGTTATCCGGAGTGCATCACGTGGAGGCAAGCTGACGTTGGATATTCATTTCTATACAGCATGAAAAATAATACCAACAAATGAACACATGGACAGCTTAAAGTTTCTAGGTGTACATATTGACGAAATTTTGAAATGGAGGAAGCATATTACTGATCGTCTTAAACAATTTCATATACTTCTCCTCTGGGTACAATTGCTTGTCTTGGAAATAAAATACTCAATCTCCTTACATATTTTGCATATTTCCACTCAAAAACGTCTTACGGAATAATTTTCTGGGACAATTCATTAATTAAGAAAGCACTGGTGGACAAAAACGATTAGCAAGAATAATATGAGGCGTTCAGCTGTCGTCGTCATGTAGATGCCTCTTGAAGGAGTTAGGAATTTTACTTAGACTATCACAATACGTACATTCGCTAGTGAAATTGATCGTAAGTAATCCATGACAATTTGAGAAGAATAGCGATGCTCATACCTACAAAACTAGCCCTTATTAAAGGTGGTAGTAGCTCAAGAAAGAGTTCAATATACACCAACAAAAATGTTTGATCATTTGCTCAACATAAAATACTTAAAATGAGGCAAAGCAATTTTTAAATATAGACTTAACCATGTGTCACCACAACTCTTTCTGCTATATGCTCGAATTTTTATTTAAAAACTGGTACCCAGGAAAAAAAATTACAAACCAATTTTTAAGTGTAGTTGCATGAGTAGGACCCATCTTTATATATTACCTGCAAACTGACTCGGTCCAACATCATTTCTACTAAAGAAACGTTCAAATGATCTCTGGAACATGAAACTAAATAACACCGTCGCACTAAATGTGCCGGACAGTTCCATGAGCAGCACGCTGCTGAATTCATTCCTGTTGCTCTTTCTCTCAGTCTCGTCATTTTGTTAGCTTCTCTCAGTCTTTTCCTGCCACTCCCGTTCTCCCAACCCCTTCCCCAAACCCTCGTCCGCCATCTACGGTTTCGTCCCGTTTCATCACGGACTAACGTCGCCAATCAGACTGGTCTCTCAGATATCCCCTGGGAGGCGGTGCTTGTTAGCGACGCTAAGACTGCCTCATCTGACGGAGGAAGGCGCAAATCACCTGAGCGGGGGTCAACAGGGGCGTCTTGGGGCAGGCTGCGCTTCATCATTCTTCCCTCCGCACTCCATTTCCAAGGTTCTTTTTACAAATAGAGCTGACAAGCACAGTGTATGTGTGTCATCTTGTACTGTAGTGCAGCAATGAAAAAAATTTACCAGTCTTCTAAACGTAATGTGTAACACAGTTTTTGAAGTCCCTCGTACCTGCCCTTGCAATCTTAGTGATGGTGTGGATGATATTTTCCCTACAGTGGGATTATAAGTCTCCATTCTCACAGATTCTACACACCAACTTGACTAGTCGTCTGGTTGTCACTTCCACCAATGATTTCAGAGATTCTGAAGGAATGTTATCTCTGCATTTCGCATTATTTGATTGCAAATCATCCATTTCCCTGCCACATAACTCAAGTTAAATACCTGAGTGCGAAATGAGAATCACTAATAATTAAGATGCTATTGCTGATTTTCTGGAATAATGGGACGTAAACGTGTAAAATAGTGGTTTGAGCTTGTAAAGAAAATAGTAAAGGAAAAACTTAAACTACTTAATATAGGATCAGGAACAATTTTAAGTGGGTAATATATTTTTCAGCTTGTGCAGTGTGGGGCAAATAAAAGTGGCCGGGACGAGTGTATACGTTTGGACCTCGGTGCGTGCATATAACCACACGCAGTACCCTAAAATTACTTCCAAAAGTATGGAACAACTGCTTATGGAGCCGTTTGAACCTTGGAGCACAGCTACAGATCTCCACTCTTGACAGTGTTGTTAGCAGAGGTCAGTCTGGAAGCACCACTAGTTGGCCAGCAAGGTCACCTGATTTGTCACTGTGCGATTACATTGCGCGAGGAGCCCTCAAGTCTGAGATGTATCGCAAAAACCCTCGTACTCCTCAAGAACTGCAGCAGAACCTTTCGGCCAAGACTGCAGCAATTCTAACAGCCCAGATTCGATCTGGATTTAGTAACCTGCTGACCAGACCCAAAGTGCCAAGAGATGAATCACCAATCACGTTCAACATTTGCAATAGTCAGCTTAGTACTGTATTTCCTTTCGTCTGCTGTGTTTCTTTGTACCCTGTTCTCCAAGCCACTTTTCTTTGCCACTGTGCTATATACAAAGTAGTATGTGTTTAATGTCAAAGCAGTATAGTCTGCTGCCAACATTTGACGTTTTGATACCTGTGAAATTCCTGGTTGTGTATAGTCGTGTATTTTTTACGGGCGTAGTAGTTTAACAGTTTGAGTCCTTTATCTATTGCCAATAATAACCTAGGAAAGCATAACGTTTTACGAGTCGAGACGTGGAATGTCAGAAACTTGAATATGGTAGGGAAGTTAGAAAAACTGAAAAGGGAAATAGAAAGGCTCAGTCTAGGGGTCATTAAAGTGAAATGGAAAGAAGACAAGGATTTATGGTGAGATGAGGATAGCGTAATATCAGCATCAGCCGAAAATGGTATAACGGAAGTAGGATTCGTTATGATTAGGAAGGTAGGGCAGAGAGTGTGTTACCGTGAACAGTTTAGTTATAGGGTTGTTCTCATCAGAATCGACAGCAAACCAACACCGACAACGATAGTCCAGGTGTACATGCCGACGTCGCAGGCTGAAGATGAGAAGCCAGAGAAAGTATAAGAGGATATTGAAAGGATAATACAGTACGTAAAGAGAGAAGAAAATCTAATAGTTATGGGGGACTGGAATGCAGTTGTAGGAGAAGGAGAATAGTAAATGTTACAGGAAAATATGGGCTTGGGACAAGGAATGAGAGAGGAGAAAGACTTATTGAGTCCTGTAATAAATTTTAGTTAGTAATAGCGAATACTCTATTCAGGAATCATATGAGGAGTAGAAAAGGAAAAGGTCGGGTGATAAGGGAAAATTATAGTAAGTTTACATCATGATCAGACAGAGATTCAGAAATCAGATACTGGATTGTAAGATTAGTCAGGAAGAAACAATACATAAAGAAATGGGATACGGTTTTTTTAAGGAATAACGAGATGCACTTGAGTTTCTCTAAGGCTCCCGATGCAGCAATAAGGAATAGCTCAGTAGGCAGTACAGTTGAAGACGAATGGCCATCTGTAAAAACTGCAGCCACAGGAGTTGGGATTTAAAACGAAGGTACAAAGAGGTAACTGCAAAGAACCATGGGTAACAAAAGAAATGCTTCAGTAAATTGTTGAAAGAAGAAAGTACAAAATAGTTCACGGAAATTCAGGAATACGGAAATACAAGACGCTGTTCAATGAAATAAATAGAAAGTACAGCAAGACAAAAGCTAAGACAAAATGACTGCATGAATAATGTGAAGAAATTGAAAACGAAATGAGTGTCGGAAGTACTGGCTCAGCATATAGGAATGTCAAAACAAACTTCGGTGAATGTTGGGCTCCATAAGGTTCCCTTTCTGTGCAGCGACCGTGGAATGTAAAATTACACAGAATGTAGCAACCAGTCGCAGAAACGTAATTTATTTAACTTGTTGCAAATCGATTTCGACTGATATCAGTACTTCGAGACTGGTTGCTACAATCTTTATAATTTTAACTTCGGTGAAATTAAGAGCAAGGTTGGTAACATTAAGAGTGCAACCGGAATTACACTTTTAAATACAGAGGAGAGAGTGGATAAGTGGAAACAGTGCATTGAAGGCCTCTTTGAGGGGGAAGATTTGTCTGATGCGGCAGAAAAAGAAACAAGAGCGATAGGGGATCCAGTATTAGAATCAAAATGTAAGAGACCTTTGGAGGACTTAGGATAAAATAAGGGAGAAGGGATCGATAACATTCCATCAGAATTTCTAAAGTCATTGGAGGAAGTGGCAACAAAACGACTACTCACGTTGGTGTGTAAAATGTATGAGTCTGGCGCAAGACCGTCTGACTTTCGGAAAAATATCATTGACATAATTCCGAAGACTGCAAGAGCTGACAGGTTGGGGAGTTTCTCGCATAATCGGATTATCTGATCATGCATCCAAGTTGCTGACAAGAATAATATACAGAAAAGCGGAAAAGGAAACTGAGGATGTTCTAGATGACGATCAGTTTGGCTTTAGGAAAGGTGAAGGCATTCCGGAGCAATTCTGACGTTGCGGTTGTTAATGGCAGCAAGACTAAAGAAAATTCAAGAAACGTTCATAGTCATTGTCGAACTGGAAAAAAAGTTCGACAGTGTAAAATGGTACAACATGTTCGAAATTCTGAGAAAAACAGGGATAAGCTATAGGGTGAAATGGGCAATATAGGAAAAGTACAAGAGCCAAGAGGGAGTGATAAGAGTGGAAGAGCAAGAACAAAGTCTTCGTAATACGAAGGGTGTTGGACAGGGATGCAGCCTTTCGCCCCTACTGTTCAATCTGTACATCCAAGAGGCAATGGTAAAAATAAAAGAAAAGTTCGGGAGTGGAATTAAAATTCAAGGTGAATGGATATCAGTGATACGATTCGCTGATGGCATTGAGCTTTGTATGTGTGCAGGGGGTGGCCATACACCTCTTGCATTAAAGCGTCATTGTTGTGTTAACTTGATGAAATTGCAGATAGGATTACGGAAGGTGAAATGAATAACGATCTGTAACACATGCTAGACACAACTTACTAATTATAATGTTTATTCAGGCCTTTCTTAATACCGTGAAAGCGACGAGAGTTTGACTAATTAATTCGATCAAGAAGGTGCTAAGTCCGGAAAATCACGTCGCTATTCAAAGTTCGAAAGATGTGTTGTGATTGAGTATTCGAAATTCATTAATTGTGTGCTCAGGCGGTGTTTAAACACGACACTGCAGTTCAGAGCCTGAGACTCTGTGCGGGAATCTGACATTCCTTCTCCGCCGTGCTGCTCCGAGTTAAGGCTACAAGTGCAACTGTCGAAAACTTCTGTAAGTTCCCGAATTTATGCAGAAATTTTACGAGTCCCTCGACATGACACCGAAAATTTTTAAATCTTAAAGGTATTAATCACTCGCCGTATAGACTGGACCTGCTGTAATGTATTACTGAAAAAACTACACATTTTATGCGGCTCCTGCTTGCGTGCTGGATATACGAACTGTTAAAAATATGTTACATCGTCTTTATGTCTAAAATTTAATCTAATGTCTTTCGTTTTATAACAAATAAAAATTTTATTTAAACTTATTGATACCATAATTTATATAAATAAGCTGCATTTAGAGTTTCATCAGCTTTTATGTGGTGATATTTTTTCGTTGAAGCTTTTTGTTTTTGTTGTTTGTGTATTATTCAGAGAAATGGTCAGATCTGACACTATTTACTATTATCTTTTTGAAACCTAATGAGAATCGAACATCTACAGATAGTTATTGAATTCTGCTACGTAATATTGCGGCCATTTTTATTGCTAAGCAATTCATTTTCCACTAACATTCGTTTTGTACGCTCGGGATCAACTTTCCGGTTTGTAATTTCAACTGTAATCCTTTAATAGAAATTCTGAAGCCATCTCCATTCAATCATTTTGAGATGGTACAAGTCGAGAATTGGTTCGTTAAGGTCGCTTTACGCGTTTAGAAGATATTGATTTTTAAAGGAATTAAGCGCGTTCGTACCTTCCAATATCATTATCTGAAGTACCATCGTATTCACAGAGTCGGTGTTCAGACGTGCTTCCCGGTCTCGTTTCCATCTTTTATATGTTGCCATTGTCTCTTTATTAATACGGATTGTTCTTATGCGGCGCCATAGTGGCACACCTCACTATGTGCTAGTCAGAAACAGCCACTCGCCCGGAGGAAACCATTCGCAGTAACCCCTCAGCTTACCGGCTGTCCTTATGAAACCTGGCCCACTTCGAGGGCCGGCCGGTGTGGCCAAGCGGTTCTAGGCGCTTCAGTCTGGAACCGCGAGACCGCTACGGTAGCAGGTTGGAATCAAGTCTCGGGCATGGATGTGTGTGATGTCTTTAGGTTAGTTAGGTTTAAGTAGTTCTAGGGGACTGATGAACTCAGATGTTAAGTCCCATAGTGCTCAGAGCCATTTGAACCATTTTTGAACCACTTGGAGGCCCTGATATTCCGCCAGTTATATGAAGGGGTCGAAGTGCCGCCTGCTGGTCAAACAGGCAGCTCCACCTGCTACCTCCTCGAGAGTTATGCCCCCCTGTGTCGGGACTCGCGCAGCATCGCACAGGGTCATCTATGAAAAACATTCGTTATAGCAAACTTGTGACACCGGCGCGCGTCTATCCGGGCCTGTCAGCCCACAAAGAAATATTTGAGAAACCATTCCGTGCACTAGCGCACTTACACTGCGCCGTCGGTAACCTTATGCACACTTCGTCTTAGTCGTTAACGCTTCCAAGGCAAATCTTTCAAACAGCATTGCGTAAAGGACTGCTTTATCGTCTTACAAACAATCGCGATTAATCCCAAGAAGAATATCAATGCCAGCAAAAAAAAAAAAAAATCAAACTTTTATATGGCGCTCTTTTACCCATGCGAATCCGCTTTAGCTGTATTTTTGCCTGCAGCTTGTAATGCTGGATATACGTTCTTCCTTTAGGCACATACCATTCAGACTCACGGATTCTATTTTGAAATGTCCTTCCGTTTGTCGTTTGAAAAGAAGGAATGTGGGTCCCATGACGCATTCACCTACGTCATATGGAGACCTTTCTCTCAGGGCATAATGGACCAGTTCGTGTGAGATTCGTAACTCCTCAATAATCTCAGGAATCTTAATGTGATGGTATTCCAGCCCGATAATGTGAAACCTCAGTCTATAAGCAAAAAAAATCTATGTCGGTATGAGCTGCAACGCAGATCCAACTTAAAGAATCAGTGTAGTGCTGGATTAAATGTGGACAACGTATTAAGGTAGTGCTTTAAAAGATTGCGGGCCCAGCATGAAACTTGCGGTGTTCACAATTTAGCACTCAGAAAACATTGATCATGAAAGAGGATTTGTTAACTAGCATAATTTCGTGAATCTGAAATTATTATAAAAGTTTAGATGCACAAAAAACTTCAGAGAAGCATAACAGCGAGTTATTTGGTGTGCAGTTAAACATCGATTACGATGAAATTGAGATAATTCAAATAACGGCTGGCAAATTTAATTGGTGGGGAAATGTGCCAAACAACATCTGTTTCTTCTAATTAATTTACACTGCACTTCAGTAACAATGAGTGTGTGGCTGAAACTGCAGTTATTCTTGCAACTGTGACCGTATTGTCGAATATAGGAAGGCGAAATCGGAAATGATGTTAAATCCCTAACCCCTTCATCTTTACGTGCCAGTGCTGGATGATACTCTCATCATAATCGTCGATGCAAAGTGAGCAGACCGCTAATGGCGTGTCTGGCTGTCGTCAAATGCGCACCTAGAGATGCTCTGCTGTGAACTTGAACATTGGATTACACCAGTCCTCAGCTGCAGATGAGAGCTAATTCCGAAGTCTGGCATTCCAGTTGAGAGCCAAGCCCAAGTCCTTTTTTCTCCTCGAAAACTTCGTCTACCTATCTATAAATGCATTGAAGCGCCAAAGAAACTGGTACAGGCATGTGTCCACAAATACAGAGATGTGAAAACAGCAGAATACGGCACTCCGGTCGGGAACTTCTATATAAGACAACAGGTGTCTGGTGCAGTTGTTAGAGCGGTTATCAAGATTTAAGTGAGTTTGAAAGTGGTGTTAAAGTCGACACACGGGCGATGGGACCCACCATCTCCGAGGTAGCAATGAAGTGGGGATTTTCCTGTACATTCATTTCAAAAGTGTACCTTGAAAATCAGGAATCCAGTAAGACATCTAATCTCTTACATTGCTGCGGCCGGAAACATATCCTGCAAGAATGGGACCAACGACGACTGAAGAGAACCGTTGAATGTGACAGAACCCTTCCGCAGATTGTTGTAGCTTCCAATGCTGGACCATCAACAAGTGTCAGTGTGCGAACCATTCAACGAAACGTCATCGATATGGGATTTGGAACAGAAGGCCCACTCTTGTACCCTTGATGACTGCAAGACACAAAGCTTTACGCCTCGCTTGGGCCCATCAACATGAACACTGTACTACTGTTGATGCCCTGAAACATGTTGCCTCATTGGGCGAGTTTCGTGTCAAATTCTATAGAATGGATGGACATGTACAAGTATGGAGACAGCCTCATGAATCGATGGACCCTGCGTGTCAGCAGGGACTGTTCAAGCTGGTGGAGGCTCTGTAGTGGTGTGGAGCACATGCAGTTGGAGTTATAGGGGACCTTGTAAGATATGCGCGCAAATGGATTATGCATCTAAACTGTCTTCTCAAGCCCAGGGTGTTAAACACGCATTATATAGAAATCTGAATCTGGCCCTGTAAGACAGCTGATATTAGGTACAGATCGTAACAAATTAATGAGAAATGCTGCTGTCACGTAACTACAATGCATGAATTAATAAAAGTGAAACTTTGGGATCTATTCTAGAAAGACAAAACAGCTGTTCCCTTTTTCATTCTACACTCCTGGAAATGGAAAAAAGAACACATTGACACCGGTCTGTCAGACCCACCATACTTGCTCCGGACACTGCGAGAGGGCTGTACAAGCAATGATCACAGGACACACCAGGAACCGCGGTGTTGGCCGTCGAATGGCGCTAGCTGCGCAGCATTTGTGCACCGCCGCCGTCAGTGTCAGCCAGTTTGCCGTGGCATACGGAGCTCCATCGCAGTCTTTAACACTGGTAGCATGCCGCGACAGCGTGGACGTGAACCGTATGTGCAGTTGACGGACTTTGAGCGAGGGCGTATAGTGGGCATGCGGGAGGCCGGGTGGACGTACCGCCGAATTGCTCAACACGTGGGGCGTGAGGTCTCCACAGTACATCGATGTTGTCGCCAGTGGTCGGCGGAAGGTGCACGTGCCCGTCGACCTGGGACCGGACCGCAGCGACGCACGGATGCACGCCAAGACCGTAGGATTCTACGCAGTGCCGTAGGGGAACGCACCGCCACTTCCCAGCAAATTAGGGACACTGTTGCTCCTGGGGTATCGGCGAGGACCATTCGCAACCGTCTCCATGAAGCTGGGATACGGTCCCGCACACCGTTAGGCCGTCTTACGCTCACGCCCCAACATCGCGCAGCCCGCCTCCAACGGTGTCGCGACAGGCGTGAATGGAGGGACGAATGGAGACGTGTCGTCTTCAGCGATGAGAGTCGCTTCTGCCATGGTGCCAATGATGGTCGTATGCGTGTTTGGCGTCGTGCAGGTGAGCGCCACAATCAGGACTGCATACGACCGAGGCACACAGGGCCAACACCCGGCATCATGGTGTGGGGAGCCATCTCCTACACTGGCCGTACACCACTGGTGATCGTCGAGGGGACACTGAATAGTGCACGGTACATCCAAACCGTCATCGAACCCATCGTTCTACCATTCCTAGACCGGCAAGGGAACTTGCTGTTCCAACAGGACAATGCACGTCCGCATGTATCCCGTGCCACCCAACGTGCTCTAGAAGGTGTTAGTCAACTACCCTGGCCAGCAAGATCTCCGGATCTGTCCCCAATTGAGCATGTTTGGGACTGGATGAAGCGTCGTCTCACGCGGTCTGCACGTCCAGCACAAACGCTGGTCCAACTGAGGCGCCAGGTGGAAATGGCATGGCAAGCCGTTCCACAGGACTACATCCAGCATCTCTACGATCGTCTCCATGGGAGAATAGCAGCCTGCATTGCTGCGAAAGGTGGATATACACTGTACTAGTGCCGACATTGTGCATGCTCTGTTGCCTGTGTCTATGTGCCTGTGGTTCTGTCAGTGTGATCATGTGATGTATCTGACCCCAGGAATGTGTCAATAAAGTTTCCCCTTCCTGGGACAATGAATTCACGGTGTTCTTATTTCAATTTCCAGGAGTGTACATATAATTTATCAACTGTGCTTTCAGGGGACAAGTGATACAAAACAAACATGTTCAATTACTTTCAACACTCAATAACAAAATATTTAACTCTTGGACATTGAATTGGCAATTATTAAATCGTTATCTCTACAAATGAAAATGTTATCACAGGCAAGAACGATCAAAAATTTTCATCTAATGAACTTACTTCTATGATATTGTAGCTGGTCAATGCAATAATTTGGTGGAGAATAAATTTATCTTTTAAACCAATGAAAAAACTCTCATGCACTCAATGTGAGGATAGGTTAGTATCCTAGCTTTTGATATTCAATGGTCAAAGTGTACACAGATTGGAGTGAGCAAAATCTCGACTCAGGATTTACTGTGGCCTAATGTGTGATGGTACTTTACCCGTCGGGATCTGCAACGGCGTTGTCTCCATGTTGGATCTGAAACGCTAATTCCCAAGTCTGGCCTTGACTGAATTCACTCAATTTCAACTTTCCTGCGTTCCGTAGAACCTTAATGTTTCCCTAGTCGAAATAATGGCTATTGCACACTCGCTAAGGGTTGGAGTGATGTGCACAATTTCATTGCCCGCAAAAATTCCCGCAGGAATAATAAACTACCTCTTTTCTATCTGTCACCACGATACTTGAAGCATATCGTCCACACTTCACAGCAAAGCTCTCAACGACCTCGCTATTTTCCACCACGAGATGAGGGAGATCTACATATTTTTAGTTCTCAAAATGCTTTTATATAATGGAGATCTTCCCACCACGTTGCGTTTGCGTCGCCCACTATGGGTTCAGCCAACTGCTGTCATGTTAGAGGTGAATTTTGAGTTTTCTTGTTGGGTCGCCACTAGCCCTGTTAAAGCCATGCAGCCACTTACCCTCGGTCCTGGCCATATTTACGTTAAAAGGAATAATATATTGTTCTGGCCTTATCCCTTTCTGCACTGCAGCTCGGCGTTCTCTTATTAAGTGAGGGTAGGTGTCGTGTGACGAGGGCCTCCCGTCGGGTAGACCGCTCGCCTGGTGCAAGTCTTTCGATTTGGCGCCACTTCGGTGACTTGTGCGTCGATGGGGATGAAATGATGATGATTATGACAACACAACATCCAGTCTCTGAGCTGAGAAAATCTCCGATCCAGCCGGGAATCGAACCCGGGCCCTTAGGATTGACAGTCTGTCGCGCTGACCACTCAGCCACTGGGGGCAGACATTAAGTGGGGTTTTTCAATGTCATTAACCACCTGCTCGGTTCATCTCCAAAATGCGTTTCACTTTAACTTACTTATGCATGCCCCTGTCCTTATATTGGTAGATATTGTTTTGTTAGTTTTCGGTACATGAGATTACTGCAATTGCTTTTTATTGACAATATAGTTTTCTGAGGATCTCATTCTGTATCGTACTGTCGTTATGGACTGAGCTCATGTAAGGCCCATAAAATCCAGACGCCTTACAACCTCTGATGCATCTAGATATGACTCTGACAGTTGACACATAAGTAAGCATCCCGTCTAATCACCGGTTTCCATTTATGTCCATTGTGCATTGTGACGGACTTGGACAATTCCAGCAGGACAATGCGACATCCCACAAGTCCCGAGTGGCTCCAGGAGCACTATTCTGAGCTTCAAGACTTCCACTGGCCACCAGAACCCCCAGATATGAACATTATTGATCATATCTGGGGTGCCTTACTATGTGCTGTTCAGAAAAGATCTCCACCCCGTCGTACTCTTACGAATTTATGGACAGCCCTGCATGATTCATGGAGTCAGTTCCCTCCGCACTACTTCAGACATTAGTCAAGTCCATGCCACGTCGTGTTTTGGCACTTCAGTGTGCTCATGGGGGCTCTACACAATATTAGGCAGGTTTACCAGTTTCTTTGGTTCTTCAGTGTTGGAGAGTGTATAGTTTGTCGCTATGTTCAGCGGTGATGAAAAGGGCTTTTGCGCAATACCAGTACGTAGTGTAAGACCCTTCCTATATCACTGAATGGCAGTCTTTCTTGGGGCGTGGCGGTTACCCAATAATAATTCTTACTCCATTCTTTTACTCTATTGGCTAAATGAAAATTTACTGTCACGCGTTCAAGGGTTGCATTGAATCATGATAAAACTAGAAATGTTAAGACCTAATTTCTTAGGCCGCTATGACAGTGGAGAAAGACAACGGGAAACGAAAGTGTTTTGGTGTGACTCTACGGTGACAAATAAATTTATTCGTACTCACCGAACAATTCTAGCGCAGTCAGAGCAACACGGGTGCCTGTCTAGAAAAGGGGGAGCGAGTTAGCTCGACAATAGATTGCGTAACAAAATCGTTAATTTATTTAATGAAATAATTTCCTGTTACCATGAGATACGTGTCTTCAACACTAAACTTAGGCAAGGTGGGGACCAATACACAGACATAAAAATGGGATTTAAATTACGTAAGAGAGGAAGCAGGGATACTAAGTTACTTGTGAGCTCCTCTTAACGGACGTGATTGTTTACTCACGACAAGCTAGTATCATGGAGATGGAATGAGAGGTTAACAAAATTTCGCCCACACGCTCAAAGTTACGGCTACATGTACAGGTTGTTTCCAGATACTTGAGTTCCTTCTCATAAAACGGATCGCTAATTGAAAGACACAGATCTGTTGCCATGTGGTGACTAGTACTTCACAGAGCTTGGACTTGAATTTACCCAACACATTGTTCCAAAGATAAAGAATATCATTCGGCATTTGAACCAAAAGAATTGTGCTTATTGAGAACCAATGAAGGATAATTACAAGAATGATGAACAGTCACTAAAAAACAAAGTCAGTGGCCTAACATAGGACGACAAATCCACTTTACTATTGGAATTTCGTTATTATTAAGACTTCCTTTCGATTAACTCTCTATGTACTTAACCAGATTTTATAATTAAGTGGAAATCTGAACGTACAACTAATTAACGTACAACTAACTACTGACAGCTTTTGGCGATCCTTGGATTAACACAGCGTGAGAACAATGCCTCAACGCGAAATTCAAAACTATGCACGAAACTACTAATATTCACACACGAACCTTTATACCTCACTATTGCATAGTAAGTGAGCACTTGCCATGTACCTACATGTATAATTTGGTGTTGGTACTACATCAGAATATTTTATGATCCGAAGATCGCTGTAGCCGAAACTGGTAATAGTGGAGTGTAAACGCTTGTGTGTTCATGACGGTCCTGTAAAGTAAAGTGCCACAATATGATCACGGACTCATTTTCAGACTTTAATCTTCAGTTGATTCAACACGAAGTCTCGATGAGGAAAGCACAACTGATCATAGATGCTGCTACCTCCAAGTCTAACAACGGACTCACTTACACACCGCAGCCCTAGTTAGTCTAAACCAGTGTTCCAGAGCAACATACGCTCGTACATCTCCATCGAGGTCTCTATGCAGACTGTAAAAGATGTCATGTGACTAGGGTCTTCCGTTGGGTAGACCGTTCACCGGGTGCAAGACTTTCGATCTGACGCCACTTCGGCGATTTGCGCCTCAATGGGGATGAAATGGTGATGATTAGGACAACACAACCCCCAGTCCCTGAGCGGAGAAAATCTCCGACCCAGCCGGGAATCGAACCCGGGTCCGTAGGATTGACTTTCTGTCGCTCTGATCACTCAGCTATCGGGGGCGGGCTATGCAGACTGTCGCCCCAGCAGATTCTAGAAAGCCTTCCAGATGCAGTGTCCAGTGTGAATTCCTTAGGGTAGAGGCTGCTGACGCCGTCTCCAATAACCATAAAATAGCCCGAGTAGCCAGGCCAGCCAGCACGTTGCAGAAAAGTGAGGGAGGTCGTTGAACTGGCCTCACCCGACAACAATTTGAACAGAGAAAGGAACTGGAACATTCCGCATTATCCCATGCCAGCTTTGACTCTGTCAGTCACAAGGCATACTTTTTGGAAAGATCGTCTTTACTGATGAACTCAGAACTCCTAACCACTCTTGAAATAGGCACTAATGAAAGTTCCCAAGCTTCTATATAGAGATACAAAGAAAGGAAAATGCCCTGACTTGAAACCACATCTACATCTACGTACATCTACATACATACTCCGCCAGCCACCGTACGGTGCGTGGCGGAGGATACCTTGTAGCACAAGTAGTTGTTTCCTTTCCTGTTTCGCTCGCAGCGAGGAAAAACCGACTGTGTACATGCCTCTGTATGAGCCCAGATTTCGCTTATGTTATCTTCTTGGTTCTTACGCGAAATGTATGTTGGTGGCAGTAAGACAGTAAAACCGTTCTGCAATCAGCTTCAGGTGCCAGTTCTCTAAAATCTCTTACTAGTGTTTCTCGGAGTGAATGTCTTCTTCCCTCCAGTGATTCTCACTTGAGCTCCCGAAGCATATCCGTAACACTTGCATGCTAATCGAACCTACCGATAACAAATCTAACAGCTCACCTCTGAATTGCTTCGATGTCTACTTCCAATCCGACCTGGCGCAGATCCCAAAAACTCGAGCAGTACTCAAGAATAGGTCGCTCTAGCGTCGTATATGCGGTCTCCTTTACAGAAGAACTAAATTTTCCTAAAATCCTCCCAATAAATCGAAGTCGACCATCCGCTTTCCCTACCACAATCCTCATATGCTCGCTCCATTTTATATCGCTTCTCAACGTTACGGCTAGAAGTTTAAAGGACGTGAACATGTCAAGCAGGACACTGCAAATGCTGTATACGAACATTACGGGTTTGTTTTTCCTACTCATTCTTAGCTTGCATTTTTTTTACATTAAGAGCCAGCTGTATTCATCACACCAACAAGAAATTTTGTCTTGGCTAACTTGTATCGTCCTGCAGTCACTTATCTTCGACACATTCCTGTACACCACAGCATCATCAAAGAGCAAACGCAGATCCGAAGATTGTTACCCACAGATCATATATGTACATAAAAGATAGTAATGGTCCTATCACACTTACCAGGGGCACTCCTCATGTTACCTCTGTCTTTGATGAACACTCGCCGTCGAGAAAGATTTCTTAAATGTGGAATTTAAAACTTCGTCCTTTCTTTTGCTGTCTTCTACTGAGACCAGACTGGTCAACGAGTGACTGAATGGAAGACTTCGACCCACTTAGCGATATACATATGACCACAATTTTTTCGGGTTTTCCGCCAGATCTTTAGCGAATGTATGACGGTGGTAGCTGTCGCATGCTTCGCGCATAGTTCTTTTCACAGATGCACGAATCTCTACTAATCTTAGTCCGTCGTCATTTGCGCGTCCTGTTTTGAACCAAGAGTGCATCAGCCTTTGCTTCCTTAGAATTTTCTGAATTTCGTTATTAAACCATGGTGTGTCCTTTCCGTCCTTAACCCACTTAATTGGCACGTTGTTGCCCAGAGCACGATTTACTACCTGTTTAAACTTGGCTCACTATTCCTCTAGGCCCATCATTCTGGAAGTAAATGATAGCAATTCTTTGTCTTAGTGACGTGCTAAGAACTGCTTATCCGCACTTTCTAGCGGGATAACTCTCGTAGCCCTTTTGACTGATTTTTTAACTTTCATTACCATAATCGCTATGATGACTTCATAATGACTAATCCCTGTCTCTATACTGACACCGTCTATAAGGTCCGGCCTGTTCGTAGCTACAAGGACCAAGATACTTCCATTGCCTGTGGACTGCCGAAATAGCTGCTCATGACAATTTTCGGAAAACCTGTTGAAAAGTACTTCATAAGACTGTCTGTATGTACCCCCTCGAATGAATACATAACGTCCCAGTCTATACTCGGTAGGTGAAAGTCACCAGCAGATAGTTTGTATGATCTGCGTATTTATGCACAACTGACAGAATTTCTTTGAATGACTTTAGAACTGTAACAGCGGAGTCGGGTGGTCGGTAAACACATCACCTAGACCTGTTAAGCGCGACCAGATAACTACACGATCTATTACCGTCTCCAGCAAACGACTAAATCAGGGCTTGGTATCGGAAATGAAGACACTGCTGATCTCATTAAGGGAATGAGAAATGAAACGAAATGTCAATAGAAATCTCCGTTCAACCATTGGCATGTGACCTAAGCATAATTCAGATAGTCACGGAAGTCAGTCTAAACGTGAAAAAAAATTATGAAACTGTACGAAAAAGAAGTACACATTTCATAATATTTATCGGCTATTTCTTGTGAAGGAATCTGATGCTGGCCAACAGGGAGAGCTAAATCTGTTGTGTGTGTGTATCAATACGCCCAAGTCCTTTGTACCAAAATGTACGGTTTTGATGAACTTCTCTCAGCTTCTTCAAATGGTTCAAATGGCTCTGAGCACTATGGGACTTAACTTATGTGGTCATCAGTCTCCTAGAACTTAGAACTACTTAAACCTAACTAACCTAAGGACATCACACACACCCATGCCCGAGGCAGCACTGTAGCGCCTAGAACCGCTCGGCCACTCCGGCCGGCTCTCTTCTTTTTAAATAAAAGTTTTTTATCAGTGCATGATATTCACCTTCATTAACTTTCACCAAAATATGATTTCGGAAACTAAGGACAGCTGATAACAAAAAGCTATGCGTTCAACTGTTTGAGAGTTTGGGTAAAACCACTGTGGGAATCACAATTACCAGCACTCAGTGCCTAATAATCATACTTGGTTTTTCATTGGAGTTTGCCAGGTTTTATCTATCTCGTCACTCTATATTTCTGAACGGAACTAACTATTTCGGAAGCGAATAACTTCAAGTTGCCCTTAAGAAACTTCTGTGGTAAGTCCTAAGTCTTCTGTCAAGATTGTTCAGACGATTAAGAATCCATAAATATTTGGAGACGAGAAGTCAATGGCAAGAAATATTTCAGGCTGTAAGAAGTTTTTAATGAGCAACACACGTTCACAGTTTGTAATCTGTTTATTATTAATAGCAAATCGCTGCCTACAGCATCAACTTTGATGGCATTGCTGTGGTGTGCGTTGACATTGGAGTTCACCACTGATTGCAGTTGATCATTGAGTGTCGAAGATAAACCATTTTTGTTTCAGCTACTTGTAGATACGCGTTCAATGAATCGCGCAGTTAGTCTTAGTGGTCAGGAAATCCGAAACAGTGTACAGACAACAGGCATGATTCCAAATGGAAGAAATGTACGAGAAAATGGCTCCTTCAAGCTACAGAGAGATTGACACGGTTCCGGACAAAAAAATGAACGCACACTAAAATTTGATATGATAGTGCCGAATGACTGAAAGAGCCGACCGGAGTGGCCGAGCGGTTCTGGGCGCTACAGTCTGGAACCGCGCGACCGCTACGGTCGCAGGTTCGAATCCTGCCTCGGGCATGGATGTGAGTGATGTCGTTAGTTAAGTTAGGTTTAAGTAGTTCTAAGTTCTAGGGGACTGATGACCTCAGCAGTTAAATCCCATAGTGCTCAGAGCCATTTGAACCATTTTTGACTGAAAGAACATTAAATAATAAGCATCAGTCAACATGCCCACGAAGTGCGCGTTTTGAAGAATACAGTGTGGGGTATGGAGTACTGATGGACTAGTAATGTTCCTACTGTAAACATGTTCAGCCAGTGTGATGAAGAGAATTTTTTAATTTCATCAGTGGTCTATTTTGTACCGCAGACAGCTAGCCTGATGGTCGCCACTATGAACATTTCATTTGAGTCTAATAAGTTAAAGATTAAGCAATTAAAAGAAAACAACCGTCGATCACTATTTTTAACGAATTAACCGGGTTTCAACACTGCTAGGAGTGTTTTCCTCAGAATTTAAATCAAAGAATGGTCTATAACATGGGCACAGAATTATGACTAAAAACGTATGATACAGAGTATAAGTACAGAATCATCGTGAAAGATTGGCAGTACTTATATGTCATTTATAAAATAATAAATATGCCAAGAGGGCATTAGTCACAAAGATATTTAAGATGAAAAATTGTGATGGCGAGCCACGGACTCCGTTTGCAACCTGTAACCGCGTATGTAACGGGCATTCCTTAGTGGCTCGCCATCACAATTTTTCATCTTAAATATCTTTGTGACTAATGGCCTCTTGGCGTATTTATTATTTTATAAATGACATATAAGTACTGCCAGTCTTTCACGATAAGTCTGTACTTATACTCTGTATCATACGTTTTTAGTCATAATTCTGTGACCATGTTATAGACCATTCTTTGATTTAAATTCTGAGGAAGATACTCCTAGCAGTGTTGAAACCCTGTTAATTCGTTAAAAATTGTGACCGAGGGCTGTTTTCTTTCAATTGTAACTATTCACGGTCTCTGAACGTGCAGCCATGTACAAAATTAAAGAGTAAAGCTTTCCTCAATAAAGAACTAAACAATTACAGTGAATTTTGAAAGTTCCCCGGTATACTAAATTCCGCGCAGATTCAAATTGGCTACCCAACTCACACAGTTACTTGAAGTGCTGTATGCGTGTCGAAAGCAGCACCCTCGCTGAGGGAAACGCGAAACTCAGCCGTACGGCGGGTTTCTGCTCTCAGCGCCTCTTCGCCGTCTTCGTTGAAAGCAAATTGTGGAAATAAAGGGATTTCACGTGTTACCCAATTGATAGATGCTATGAGTACCTGCACGAACTCTAATAAAGGAAGCAGCCAAAAGTGTTGTTTTATTGTATTAAATTGTTTCCCCAATGGATATTCGTTGATCAACAATGGCGTACTTCGTGATTTCCAAAAGACGAATGAACTGTGCAGGTCTGCCATTCCTTGTAAATTTAAAACTTGAAATTCAACAATAACTAAAAATCCAGTTTAGCCCTGAAATTTATAATATACTAAGACCCTTCAAAGACTTCTGACTGGTTTGATACAGCCCCCACGAATTCTTCTCCTACACTGACCTTTTCATCTCAAAGTAGTACTTGCACCCTGCGTTCTCAAATACTTGTTGGATTATTCCAACTCCTGTCATCCCCTACAGTCTTTACCCTCCACAGCTCCCTCTAACACATGGAGATAGTTCCCTGATATCTAAACACATGTCCTATCATCTTGTCCCTTTTTCTTGTTAGTCATTTCCATACATTGCTTTCTTTGCCGACACTGAGGAGAACCTCCTCATTCCACATCAGTCCACCCGATTTTCAACAACCTTTAGTAGCATCACATCTCAAGCACTTCGATTCATCTCTGTTCCGGTTTTACCACTGTCCATGATACTCTACCGTGAAACGCTATGCTCCAAACGTGCTTTCTTAGAAATTTGTTCTTAAAATTAAAGCCTGTATATGGTACCAGAAACTTCTCTTGGCCATGAATTCAGCTTTTTGCCTGTGCTGGTCTGCTGTTTATGTCATCCTTGCTTCATTCGAAGTGGATTGTTTTGCTTCGTCTGCCTCCTTTGATGTCAAGCATCTCGCTATTCTCGTTCTTGCTACATCTCATTACTTCTGACTTTTCCCGAGCTATTCTCAAACCATATTATGTATGCACCACATTGTTTACTCCATTCAACAGTTACTGTAAATTTTATCACAGATAGCCTTTCACAATGAATTTGAATTTCACTCTTGAACCTTTATTTCTGTCATTACTTCTTCGATGCATGATTGAAACACTGACGCCCTGTCATCAGTGTTCTGACTGATTTGATGCGGCTCGCCATGAATTCCTATCTTGTGTCAACCTTTTCATTCAGAGTAGCACTTGAAACCAACGTCCTCTGTTATTTTCTGGATATATTAAGATTTCCTCTACAGTTTGTACTCTCTACAGCCCCATTGCCATGAAAGTTATTCCCCGATATATTAACAGATGTCCTATCATCCCGTCCCTTCTTCTTGTCAGTGTTACCCACATCTGAGAACTTTTAACATTGCAGCGCGTCAGCAATCGTGAATAATTTAATGATTGTAAAGAATCCGCCTCGACTGCAAATAGAAACCGGATGTTGGCCTAGGTTTCGGTGCGGATAACCACGCCTTCTTCGGAACACAAAAACTACAAACTGTCTAAACAGGCATGGTCGAACATTAATACAGAACGCCCAAAAGGGCAAAAGACTCGCATAAAATGTAAAATAAACGGTACGTGAGTACCATGTCAATAGCTGTACTTAGCTCAAACGTCAGAAGCGTGCTCCCTCACCCCAGCCAACGTTCGGTGGGCTGCGGGCTCTCAAGTAAACTGAGGTGCCGCCGGCAGCTAGGCTGTGAGAATGTCAGAAAGGAACGCGCATGTGCAAATTGAGAAATCGTCTTCTTCCATGTGATTGGCATAAAATGTGTTACGAAAGTGATCCGATGGCCGGGTCAAAGGCGTGTGTATGTATAATGTCCTACCTCGAGGACGATTTTGTAGTAGACGCGGATAGGCTGAAACTATATATGTGGGATAGCAAATCTCACGGGTGGTCAAAACGCATGCACGCAGGACAGACAAAATACCATCAGCTACAAGCAGGCTAAAAAAATGGGGGATGAATAACTCATTTTTCAATTACCTGGGGTCGGTGATAGTATTTGATGACTACGCTTGGATAAGCGTGTAAAGTTACTATATTAAATTCTAAGCCCGATTGACCAGAAAAGGGTCAAATTAGCATGACAGGCTTAATGTAATTGCGTGAAAGGACGTACAACCTCACCTTCATCGCCCTTAATTTCTAATGACCGACAGAGGTCATTATGAATAGTACTCTCCGATATGTACCAAAATAGTGTAAAAAGAACCTAAAGCTAAATTCGTTTCTTAAAATCAGGTACTTGTGGTACTGAACCATGAAGTTTAATCACGTGAGGTCTATGAACGCATATAGCGTGGAACAGACAAACTACCTTTATGTTCTAATGGCTGTTGACGTGAAACGTCAAATAATGTAACGGGCTTAATACACATTCGTGAAAGGACGTACAACGTCGCTTTCATCGCCCTTATTATCTATTGACCGACAGAGGTCAAAGTGGTTAGTATGACGTCACTTCAACGTTTTTTTTAAAAAAGGTTAAGGATTTATTTCCTAATTTTAGGCCAGAGCTCGGACTTGGAATGAATATGACTAAAAACATCCTTGCATCACCATGTTCAACTTGGATAATTATAACTAAGTGGGACTGGGTATTTGGACCACATTAGAAATATTGGAGGTTGTAAGAAGTAAGAATACTGTGAACAATAGGGTGCACACGTTTGTAAGGGCAGCCATCGTAACTAAAATTAAGGGAACCTAGAGCGTGACTGAACAAATTGACCATCCGTAACACCAAGCGACCGCATGAATGCAACGGCTATCTTCTATGTCGTATGGTAGAATGTGAAGCACTGAGCAAGGGGATAAAACCATCGAAAAAAGTTTTGCTTTTAACTGGAGTTAGTCATTAAGGATGCAGTCTTTGTCATACCATAGATGTTTAAAAATCTCCATTTCTTCTAATACGTCTAATTTCATACCCTTAACTTCAGAATGATGCAGCTCAGTACTGGCCGGGGGATTAGGTGTGTGATGTTTTGTACAAGATGTTCAGCGAAGGTGGAACCTCGCGTGCCATCGCCACTTCTGGTGGGAATATGTTCCTTGCATCTAGTAGCTAGAGCTCGACCTGTTTGACCGATATAACATTTCTGACAGTCACCGCAGGTAATTTTGTAAATCCCAGACTGAGAAAGTTTATCACTAGCGAATTGAAAAGAGTGGATTAGGTTCTTTTTCAAATTATTATTAGTGGAGACGGCTACTCTAAATCCATAGGTTTTAAGTAAACGTCCTAATTTGTTACTTATTTTACCTATGAAAGGAACAGATATAACTGCCATTGGTTCGTCATCTCCTTCATCACCTAATGTGGAAGCCGTATTATTATTTGTATTTATTTTCTCACTGTACATTCGTCTTACTAAGTGTGAAAAGAAGGCCATTTTTTGGGCTTGCAGATGTGCAGAGTCAGCAGGAATAATGTTATCAGAAAATGTATTTTTTCGATTTATATTAAAAGCAATGTGGCTGTCCACTATAGTCAAGGTGACATCTAATTAATTCAAGGACCGCCTAGAGGAATCAATTTCATACGTGAAATTGATGTTTTCATGAAACTCGTTAAATATTTAAATTATGTGGTCTATATCATTTTGAGTCCCCATATATAGTCGATGTCTCACTACTATATATTGCTGTACTCCAAACGTACATTCTCAGAAATATCTTTCACAAATTGAGGCCTATGTTTCGTACTAGCAGTCTTCTCTTGTCCAGGAACGTCCTTTTTGCCACTGCTAGTCTATTTTTTATATCCACTTTTCTCGGTCCATCTGGGTTATTTTGCTGCCTAGGTAGCAAAATTCCTTGACTTCGTCTACTTTATCATCCCAAATTCTGATGTTAAATTTGTCACTGTTCTCATTTTCACTACTTCTCATTACTTTTGTCTTTCTTTAATTTAATGTCAATTCGTATTATACACTCATTAAACTGTCTTACACCCTTTTTTATCTGAGCACTTCGTTTTTGTTCTTGCAATCTTACTGTTCCTTCTAGGTTCTTGTATATATTGTGTATCACCCGTCTTTCTCTGTAACTTACCCCTATTTTTCTCAGAATTTCGAACATTTTGTGTCAATTTACACTGTCGAATTCTATTTTTTAGGTCACGATGAATGTGTCTTCACTTTTATTCAGTCTTTCTTCCATTATCAAGCGCAATGTCCGAATCGTCTCAGTGGTGCCTTTACCTTTCCTAAAACCAAACTGATCGTCTTCTAAGATATATTGACTCTGTATTTTATTGTCAGCAGCCTGGATGCATGATATCTTAATCTGATTGTGCAGTAGTTTTCGCACGTGGCTGGCCTTGCCATCTTCGGAATTGAGTATATGATATTTTTCAGAAACTGTGATGAAACGTCGCTAGTCTCACAGATTCTACACACCGACTTGAATAATTGTTTGCATGCCAGGTTCTCAATTATTTTAGAAATTTCAATGGAGAATTGTCTATCCCTTCTGTCTTATTTGATCTCAAGTTGTAAGTAGGCTCTTTAGGTTTTCCTATTGGTAACGCCACGTAGCGCTCTGTATGAAAATCACTGGCTGTGCTGTGTGCAGTCTGTGGCTAGTTTGCATTGTTGTCTGCCATTGTAGTGTTGGACAGCTGGATGTTAACAGCGCGTAGCGTTGCGCAGTTGGAGGTGAGCCGCCAGCAGTGGTGGATATGGGGAAGTGAGATGGCGGATTTTTGAGAGCGGATGATCTGGACGTGTGTCCATCAGAAACAGTACATTTGTAAGAATAGATGTCAGGAACTGCTATATATATATTATGAACTTTGAACACTATTAAGATCTGTTAAATAATAATTTTATGATCCACATTCTTCGAAAAAGGAGCACTTGGAAAGGAAAGAACAATAAGAAGGGACTAATAACAGTAACTGTATACATAATTTTGTTTTCAAGTACTTGGTAATTTCTTTTGTAGAATAAATTGTGATGCATCACTCTAGTGTCAAGATGTGACACAGGTATTAAACATGGCCATTTTTACTGTAATATTTTTTCTGCTTGAGCTTTGTCATGTTTAGATATTAGTTATTGCATTTTCTGCTGCTGTTTGCCAGGCATAGTGCTACTAAATTTCACTTTGTATTACTCTGTTAAGCCGGTTTTACTACCGATTTATTTTTCTTGTTGTTGCACATTGCCTTATATTAGTTGTAATGTTGCATTTGCTCTGTTAATTTAGATTTACTGCTGCTTGCTTTGCCACTTTGCATTTTTTGTCATTGCTGTTTGTGTTAATTGTTTTGTGCTGCTGCATTGCCTCGTCCCTTAGTTTATGCATCTGAGCTCAGTAGATTTAAGTTAGCTTAAGATGGGGTAGGCTATATAAGAGAACAAGTTGTGATGAATTGGAAGAAATGCATTGAGAAGCTATAAGAAAATGGTTTGGCCAAAAAAGTATTTTGAAAGAGGATATGAACAAAAAAGTAGGGTTTAGGGACAACAGGTTTAGGTAGGATTTTCTTGGAAATAAATGATGAAGTAAGATAATGGAAAATAAATAATGAGGTAAGAAATATGTGAACATATAAATACAGAAAGCATGCTTGGATAGGATTTTTTTGGTGGAAACAAATGTTGAAATAAGACGAAAGATCTACAGAATGAAGTTTTGGGTTGGACTGCAGTACCAAATGTCACACTGAAAACAAACCCTGTCCTGTATTTTTGTATTATTACACTATGTGGATTCGTGTTTTTCCTGTCTTTATGTGTTTAGCTAATAAGAGTTATGTTGTAGAATTTTTCTGATAATATATTATTTTCTTTGTAAAGATGTTTAGACATTATTTATTCTGTTTTGTTTTAATGCTCATGTGTGAAGTTGATGTTTCAAAAGTTATTCTGATCTTTTACGTATGTACTTATGTCATAATTCTTGTAACACTAATGTACATGTTTATTTCTATTCTTTTGTAAAGCCTGTCTTACTACAAATGTTATCTATATTACAAAATTGTTAAGGCTTTCGTGGCCACTTGTTGACAAACTGCCTATTGGCTTCTGTCTCGGGTTCTTCGGTCGACGTTCATCTAATGATTTTTCTGACGTTTCGCCAGCACTAGTGGCTGGCATTGTCAAAGCTTCACCCTCCATTGCCGGTGGTGAACTGGAGCCGAGCTCGCGGCCGCAGACTATATGTACCTGGCGCGCCAACGTCCGAGGGCTTCTCCGCAGTCATTTCCGGTGCGGTTCTCCTCTTGCTACCTGCGACGGTCGTTCGCTACAGTACGGGAAGCCAGGATCCGTTTACCTTAAGGCTTTCCTCTTTCTTGTTCAAACTGTTCGCATGTTTTTGTATTTCTACAGCTTCTCTGAACAATCGTGTGTGATAGTGCTTCTCTACAGCCAGAACTTCCGTGTCAGCGAATTTTATTACGTGGTCGGTCTCATTCAGTGCGTGCTATGCCACGGACGATTTCTCCACTTGCCCCAACCTGCAATGTTGCTTATGCTCTTTGATCCTGGTGTTAATGGATCGTCCAGTCATTCCGACATAAACTTTTCCACATGTGCATGGTATACGGTATATTCCCGACATTGCAAGTGGGTCTCTTTTCTCCTTCGCCGATCTAAGACACTCTTTGATCTTCCTTGTCGGTTTGAAAATCGTCTTTACGCCATGTTTGCACAATATACGGCCGATTCTGTCCGTCACTCTGGGAATGTATGGCAGAAAGGCCGTACCCGACATCTCTTTTTCCGGTTCCTTACTTCGCCGAGTGTTTGGCTCTGTTACACTTCTAATATAATTTGTGGAGTACCCATTGCTCCTCAGGACAGTTTCCAGGTGTTGCATTTCTCGTTTGAGGTGTTGCGGCTCACATATTCGTCCTGCTCTCGTTACGAGCGTACTAATCATGCCTCTTTTCTGGCTCGGGTGGTGGTTTGACGGTTTGTGCAGGTATCGGTCCGTGTGTGTCGGTTTTCGATACACGCTGTGTCCCAGGTTTTCGCCGTCCCTTGTGACCAGCACATCTAGAAATGGCAGAGCTCGCACTGAATGAGACCGACCACGTAATAAAATTCGCCGACACGGAAGTTCTGGCTGTAGAGAAGCACTATCACACGCGCTTGTTCAGAGAAGCTGTAGAAATACAAAAACATGCGAACAGTTTGAACAAGAAAGAGGAAAGCCTTAAGGTAAACGGATCCTGGCTTCCCGTACTGCAGCGAACACCGTCGCAGGTAGCAAGAGGAGAACCGCACCGGAAATGATCGCGGAGAAGCCCTCGGACGTTGGCGCGCCAGGTACATATAGTCTGCGGCCGCGAGCTCGGCTCCAGTTCACCACCGGCAATGGAGGGTGAAGCTTTGACAATGCCAGCCACTCGTGCTGGCGAAACGTCAGAAAAATCATTAGATGAACGTCGGCCGAAGAACCCGAGACAGTAGCCAATAGGCAGCGTTATCTATATTGTTATGTTCTTCAATTATGTATTTTGTACCTTTGTAATTGTATTCTTATGTTGTAAATTTATAATTTCATAGACACCAGTTCTTCAAATTAAGTATCATTTCACTGCACACGTTTCTGTTGGTCATAATAGATTCACAGTACGTGAGAAGTTGGGATTGTTAGTGCTCACACGTGTGTTGATAATTCAGCAAGGGACTGATTAACAGCATTGCTGGTTCTGAGGACAATTCCAAAAACTTTGTGAGTGCACAAGTGGTGGTTTATGGACTTCCTATATTCTCCGCAAGACTCTTCGATGGTGATTGTGCACCTGCACAGTCGCAACAGATGACCGCTGGCCGTCTCTACAAGGACTACAGTGGGTCTGCATCTTTGATGGCCCACCAATACCATTATTTCTACAATGACTGCACTGGGTCTGCACCTCTGGTGGCCCACCAATACCATAATCTCTACCAGGACTACAGTGGGTCTACTGTGTGATGACCTACCCACCAATATTCTTCAAAACTTCGACTGACTCTGCGGTGGGTTTCCTCTGTTGTGGCCCATTATCTGTCTGCATGTCAAGAGTCAGCACTGTCTTTCCGTTGGAAATAGAACACTACTTCTTAAAGACTGCATGTAAATCCACTACTTCCGTGTGCAGTTTCTTTTACTGCTCAGACTTTAAGAAAAACACTGCTATTTTACTGTGATGAACGATCAGGACTGTCTTTATGCACTGTGAGAAAATTTTAGCTTTTGACCAACATTGTATCAATAAGTGTGTTCATTTGATTTCTTTGTTATTGTAATTATGAAAAATTTCTTCAAATCTGTATTGGCCACTGCCCAAAACAATTTGTAAAATTTTTTGTGGGGAGCATGGGGGCTATGTAAGTAGGCTGTTTAGGTTTTCTTATTGGTAACGCCACGTAGCGCTCTGTATGAAAATCACTGGCTGTGCTGTGTGCAGTCTGTGGCTAGTTTGCATTGTTGTCTGCCATTGTAGGGTTAGACAGCTGGATGTTAACAGCGCGTAGCGTTTCGCAGTTGGAGGTGAGCCGCCAGCAGTGGTGGATGTGGGGAAGTGAGATGGTGGATTTGTGAGAGCGGATGATCTGGACGTGTGTCCATCAGAAACAGTACATTTGTAAGAATGGATGTCATGAACTGCTATATATATTATGACTTTTGAACACTAGCAAGGCAAATACATTGTTTGTTCTGTATCAAAATCTTTCATTTGCTAACTATGCCTATCAGTAGTTAGTGCCTTTAGTAGTTTGAATCTTTTATTTAGCTGCAATAGTGGCGCTCGCTGTTTTGCAGTTGTTCGAGCAACGAAGATTTTTGTGAGGCAAGTGATTTGTGAAAGGTATAGGTTAATGTTAGTCTGGGCCATCTTTTGTAGGTATTATTGAAAGTCAGATTGCGTCGCGCTAAAAATATTGTGTGTCAATTTAGTGATGATCAGAGATAGTAAAGTGAGAAATGTCTGAGTACGTTCAGTTCTGATCGGCTGTTTGAAAAGAAAATAATGTAAGAGGTTTATCTGCATAGTAATTCATTAAGTTTTCTAAGGGGACGTTTCAAAGTCTTCCAGAGCACTGCTGAAATATATCTTTAATATATCTTCCACATCGGCAATAATTTCTTCTTCCATCACGTCATCAGCCATTTCTCCTCCTAATAGTGGCCCCCAGTGTACTCGTTTCACCTGCTCGCTCTCTCCATCGCATTTAATAGTGGATTTCCCATTGCGCCTTTAACGTTACCACCATTGCATTTATTTTCACGGAACGCTGTCGTGACTTTTCTATCAGTTCTCTCGTCGAAAATTTCTTTTTGGATTTCTTCACATCTTTCCTACAGCTGGCTTCGCTGTACTTCTAGTTATTTATTCCTGTATTTGTCTTAACCCATTTGTACTTTCTCCTTTCGTCTATCAAATGAGGTAATACTTCTGCTCGCTCGAAGTTTCATTTCTTGCACATATATTTGACTGACCGACATCTGTGAGCTGAGGGGTTAAATATGAAGTGATTTAGAAAAATTTAAATGTGAATGCCTATTACGAAAGCAGAACATTGAACATTATTAGTGTGCTAAGCCGTGCCTCAACTTGGACATGGCAAATGTGTATTCCCCATTTGTGACCCAGAGTGCCTAAAAACCTCTTAATCTGTGGTATGATGCGGAGAAAGCGGGGCCGTTTCTGTAACCTTATGTCTTGTCGTACCTGTCAAGCTGTGGAGACCTCAAGGAAGATGGAAGATCGTGTAGAAAGAGCACTGCGTAATTATAATTTCGTTGCCCCTAAGTAGAGCTTAATGTAAGTGAATGAAACATCCTTTTAGGCAATTCAAACATTTTGATAGGCAAGGAGCAGCAACTTAGATTTGATAACTCATGATTTAAGTTTCTGTCACAGTTGCGTGTAATTTATTCTGGTGATTAGTTTCGAACGTAACCGTTCATTTCAAACCCAATCCTGCAATAAAAGTGCCTAGCAAAGCAAAATTTCACTGAGATACTTGGGTAACGTCCACACAACACATAGTCATACAGTCGATATAGGGTGATCTGATTACATGCGTGATACATTCAACACAAACGTGAATTTTCAAATTGAAGATGTGACAGCAGTCAGTCACAAAATCCGTAATTTATTGCAGACGTAGATTTAGATTATATAATGTAAAGACTAGTGTCATTTTGTCACACGTTATTCTCTGACACGTTGGAACCTATATGACTCCTTGGGAATCCACCGACAATTACGTTATAGACGAAATCTAGACCTGCAATAAATTATGGATTTTTAAACTGACTGCTGTCCTTTCTCCAGTTCAAAATGTTCAAATGTGTGTGAAATCGTATGGGAATTAACTGCTAAGGACATCAGTGCCTAAGCTTATACACTACTTAACCTAAATTATCCTAAGGAGAAACAAACACTCCCATGCCCAACGGAGGACTCGAATCTCCATCGGCACCAGCCGCACAGTCTACGACTGCAGCGCATAGACCGCTCGGCTAATCCCGCGCGGCTCCTTTCTTCAGTCTGATTATTCTAAGGTCGCTGTGCACACAGGCGTACAATGGATTCCATCTTAAAGTGCGCGTCATTTATGTTGGCGGCCGAGTTTAGGTTCGTTCTGCGCATCTGACGTCACAAAACACAGTCAGCCAATGAACAGAGAACGATGTTGCCACATCTCGACTGCAGTGCAGAGCATGGACGAGTGTCTTCAGTTTTAGAAACGTTCAGTCATAAATAAAGTAATAGAACAAAAGCAATGTCTTGATAGCATACATTCTTTTATAGAAAGTTTGGAAAAATCATTCTTTACACCAATTGCTTCATATTCTATTAATTAATTGAACCAAACAAGCAATAAGACTCCTAATTCAGGCGATAGCAAGGAAAGGTGTTTGTATCACTCTCACGAACCGCTTTTTCGCAATAAAGAACAGCGGTAATTGTTTATTTCCTATTGTACTTCAACGAAGTGTGAATAATTCATAGTCATACCAACAGTGTTTGTCAGTATTTTGCGTGCGGTGTTATAGTCCTCATGGCGTTATATAGTCGGACGAGGTGCGTTAGCGTAACGGTTAAGGTGTTGGGCTGCTAGGCGAAAGATCGTGAGTTCAAATCTTGTGTGGTGCTTAATATTTTCATTATTTAAAAACAATATCGAAGTGCCTTACTTCACGAATTATATTCGTTTGAATGCCATTTTTTGAAATTTCTAGTGCTTTGTCTCTTCATTAACCCTTTCGCTGCTGCAGACACGTGCTCGCCGCATTCCGCGCTGTGCGCGATTTTGTCATCACTGCACTGCTCGCCTGTGCAGACATGGTGTTCCCACTGCTTTGACAAAAACTATTTGGCCCAAAAATTTGATTTTTACACGCCTTCTTGACTGATACCTTCCCCCCATAAATGACTTAATTTTGTTTCGATGTTCAACGCAGTTATTTTGCAGCATTAAATGTAGTAAACCATTGCAAGAAATTTTGAAGAGTGCAGGCGAGCAGTGCAGTGACAAAATCGCGCACAGCGCGGAATGCACGGAGCACGTCTTCGTAGCAGCGAAAGGGTTAATGCGGCCGTGGTGGCTTTACTTCATGAACTGCGCGCTCCCTCCTAAACGTAAGATTGCGAACTATGGTATACTATGGCGCTGCTTCTATTAGCGCGTGCGTCGTGTGCAACTGGCAACGCCGCAATCTCCCGCGTCTGGGCGGGCATGCGCGAACCGCCAAGATAAAAGAATTGAACTAGAGTTAAAAAACGCATGTAGTCGGTTCAGTCAGTACCAGTTTCACCTGTTGAATATATCACGTATGTAATAAGATGACTCCATATCTGTAGTATGACTACGTACTGTGTGGATGTTACCCAAGTACAGAATGTCCATAATTAAAGTTCCAGATTCAAAACGCTTTAGAAAGAGAACTATTGTTCAGAATGATATCACATTTGAACAGCATATTATTGACACAGGGGGAAACGTCATGGAACAAAAAAAGTTAGCGAAAAATTTGTCAATAACGTCGCTGTAAGCGTCTTAACGGAAGAGGAGTCGACTACAAAAGACAGATGATTCACAATACGACGGCTGTGGTTTGAGGCGCAAATTACACCATCCGTGCTGTTCAATGTGCCCGGCTGCACCAACTGGGCAGTCAACAGTTGTGGCTCTTCTAGGTAAGCCCAACCACCACATTGAGGTCGTACCACATGGTACGGGAAAAACGTTCTTTAATTGTCCTGCATAAGAAGCAAAATGAGATCGGTTTCCAGTCTGGGGTCAAAAACCGCATAAAAAGCAAAATGACATCGGTTTCTAGTAATCGTGAGATTCTCACAAGACATTTTCAATACGCCGTCCACGGTATTCTGTCACAAGCTAAAATCGAGAAACATCGCGTTACACAACGTATCGGATTGTCTCGGGGACCACGTTCACAATACGTTGCGCAATGTGTCCTTTAGTTCATCATGTTCGTAACTGGAGCACAGAAGACAACAAATGCAGGACGTTTCATAGAATTTTATCCACCATGGACGCAGACATGTCCGACGGCCGGGCAATTCGTCAGCATGCTCTGTATATTTTACACATCATTGCTCGACCCCTCCTGAAATGCTGTGCCCACATCTTCGAGTGATGTCGGATCAACTGGTTTCCTCCTTTTGCCATGATGCACTTGAAAAGAACCTATCTTTTCGAAATTTGTCATGATTTTCTCCATTTCCTTAGCAGACATCGGACCAATGTCTTTCTCCACACCCTTGAGTATCCGGAACTTTCGCTGGGCTACTGGCGCAAAGTCACCGTTGTTGTGAAAGAACTTTACCAGCAGCTTATGATCCTTCATGTAGACAGTCATGTTGAGTGTCTCGGACGCAAACTGAGGAACAGCCGGGTGCCAATCGTCTGTTGGTTTTTATATTCTACAGCCCCATCTATTGGTACAATTTTCGTTAACAATGGTTTATGGTGTTTCCCCTTGGGTTAATAATTTGCTATTAAAATTTTATGTTATTCTGAGTAGTGGTACTCCTTCTACAGCGTTTTGAAACTGGAATTTTAATTGTGGACACCCTGTAGGTAACTGGAATTTTGCTTTGATAAGCACGTTTAGTGCAGATCTGCTTTGAAAACGAATGGCTAGGTAAGAAACTAGTGACCAGTGGAAATGGTATGCAATTGTGAAAGAAATTTAAGTAAAGAGTTAGGAACACGTTTGCACGACGTAGCTTTAAGGATCTGTATGCGTAAGCCAGGGACGCGTGGTGGAAGTCAAAGAAAAATGCTAGTGTTTGAAGTAATAGATTCATAAACGAAAAAGTACGGTAAACGTGATGTAATGATCAATAACGAGTACATGGATGACTACACCAATTCAGATCTATCATTTTCAACATCCTAGATACACTAATGGCCATTAAAATTGCCACACCAAGAAGAAATGCAGAAAATAAACGGGTATTCATTGGACCAATATATTATACTAGAACTGACATCTGATTACATTTTCGCGCAATTTGGGTGCATAGCTCCTGAGAAATCAGTATCAAGAACAACAACTTCTGGCCGTAATAACGGCCTTGATACGCCTGGGCATTGAGTCAAACAGAGCTTGGATGGCGTGTACAGGTACAGCTGCCCATACAGCTTCAACACGATACCACAGTTCATCAATACTAGTAACTGGCGTATTGTGACGAGCCAGTTGGTCGGCCACCATTGACCAGACTTTTTCAATTGGTGAGAGATCTGGAGAATGTGCTTGCCAGGGCCGGCAGGCAGGGGCGAACATTTTCTGTATTCTGAAAGGCCCGTACAGGACCTGCAACATGCGGTCGTGCATTATCCTACTGAAATGTAGGGTTTCGCAGGGATCGAATGAAGGGTAGAGCCACGGGTCGCAACACATCTGAAATGTAACGTGCACTGTTCAAAGTGCCGTCAATGCGAACAAGAGGTGACCGAGTCGTGTAACCAATGGCACCCCATACTATCAAGCCGGGTGATACGCCAGTATGGCGATGACGGATACACGCTTCCAATGAGCGTTCACCGCGATGTCGCTAAACACGGATGCGACCATCATGACGCTGTAAACAGAACCTGGATTCATCCGAAAAAATGACGTTTTGCCATTCGTGCACCCAGGTTCGTCTTTGAGTACACAATCGCAGCCTTCCTGTCTATGATGCAGCGTCAAGGGTAACCACAGCCATGGTCTCCGAACTGCACGATCCGTTACAGCTATGCGGATAAGATGCCTGTCATCTCGACTGCCTAGTGATACGAGGCCGTTGGGATCCAGCACGGCGTTCCGTATTACCCTCCTGAACCCACCGATTCCACATTCTGCTAACTATAGATGTTTCCACTAGAATCAGATACTGGTTACCAAGCGTTCTGGTGAAATCGAATGACTACAGATGCGTTAGATTATCCTCATCCTTTCGAACGAAAAATGGAACACGAGAAACGACCTCAGTTTTGCATAGAGTTAAAGCATATGCACGTTCCAGGAACGCAAAATAAACGCGAATGCAGTAAGCAATCTGCAAACTTATCAAATCCTTTGTTATGGCAGATTGAATAAACCCACCGCGAAATACACAAGACACGCTCATAAATGCGCTTTCAGACATACCATGTCCGCTGCTTAATAATCGGGTATATCACGACATGGTTTCACCTACACCTCTTGAGAACAGCTTGTAAGGCTGAAATTGACTAATCGTGAGAAATTAAGTAAAAACGTGTAAAACACCCAAGGTGGAACCAACACAGTGTCCTTCAACAAACGTCTGGTCGCGTAGGAAAATTGCTGACGAAGTTTTACTGTGCATTAGTTACGTTTCACAAATTACACAAAAATGCACCTCCATAATTATTATTTGTATGTCATCCACTGTTAATTTGAATTATCTATTAATTTCTTTTGACGTCTATCTGTTCAAATCGTTCGTATTTACAACGGGATATTGTTATTTAGAGCTCGGATTTGCGCGGAAATTGGATAGTCACATGACAGATAACGCGGAATGGTGAATAATGTAATGCTTGCCGTTCTATGTGTATCGCATCAACTTTTCAATACGAATTACATAGAACAAAACAACAAAGTGCTCACTCGGCTATTTCAACAGAATTTGTGCTTATGAGCAAACACAATGAAATGAGATGTAGGTGAAAATAGCAAAGTATGAACCTGAAAGTATCCTCAGTTCTGTGCTTCGGCGAATCGCGTGCGTGTCACGCCCAGTCGAGGAGGTCCGTCCTGTCGATACATCGATTTGAGGGGACGGCTTAAAAAAGAGGATTTTTAGATTTTAGCATATTTGAAATGCCTGGTCTTTCCTGCTTGAAACATTTTTTGTTTTATGTAAATACGACAATTTTTTCGTGAGATATGATGGTTTTCCTGACGCTCTGTGCAATCTGGAATTTAAATGCCACGTCTTCCTTTTTGCACCATGCAGAGATAATGCTCAGCATTCTTTTACTCCTTTTTATTATTTCATGCTTCTATTGTTTTATTGCTTCAATGTTTCCTGTCCTGTATCTACTATCGATACTCGTTTTTCCGATTGTGCTCGTTATTGTTTTCGAGCTTTAATGGTTGTCCTTTTGTTATGAGTGAAGTACGTGTTGATTTGTATTTTCTTTGGTTCCACGTGTTTTCATAAAAATACCACAAATAAAGAAATTCTTACCTAAATTAAAATTCAAAGGAAATAAATACGTAAAGGTAAGTGAGGTTAGTGGGTCAAAGGACCCAAGAATGTTAGCATAAAGAAAATCAGCACATCAAAAAGAAACTGCAGTGTCTTCAAGGCATTTCCTCCCAGTCAGCTTGTGGAGATAACTATCGTTTGGAAATATTATGGTGAACCTTAGCATGCTCTGTGATTTCATTTCCAAACATACTGTGTGCAGAATATGTGGTGGTGACGTATCTTTGGGTGAGAATCAGCGTCTTCGTAAAGGGATTGTGTCAAACCTGACATTGAGTTGTACAAAATGTGGTGCAGTTGCTACCACAATGACATCAAAAATGGCAAATAATAATTTATATGAAAACAACATAAGGCTAGTTTATGGTCTCAGATCTTTTGGTAAAGGGATGGAGGCAGGCAAACTCTTATGTGCAATACTTGACATTCCAAATCCTCCTGCAAAATTTATGACTTACAATAATGTTATTGGCACTGCTGTTGCTGAAGTTTGTAACATCTCAATGAAGAAAGCAGCTGAAGAAGCACTCAAGGAAAGTGATGACAGTGAAAGAGGTGATTTCTGTGCATGTTTTGATGGCAGCTGGCAGAAACGTGGACACACCTCACTAAATGGTGTCGTGACAGCTACAACATTAGATACTGGAAAGGTAATTGATGTGGAGATTCTAAGCCAGTACTGTAAAACTTGTAGCAGTGGAACTGAGAAAAAGGATGAACATAACTGTAATTATACTGGTCCAAGTGGTGGGATGGAAGTAGCAGGAGTTCTCAGGATTTTTAATCGTTCAGTGGCGAACAGAGGTGTCAGATACACACAGTGACAGCAAGGCTTGTGACTGGGTATGTGCAGAACAACCCTATGGTCCTAATGTCACAATTTCTAAATTATAGTGCACTGGGCATGTCCAGAAGAGAATGGGGGCAGGTTGAGCAGATTATTGAAAGAAAAGTCAAAAATAGTATTGAAAGGTGGTAAGAAGATAGGTGGTAAAGGTCGCCTGACAAGTGTTGAAATAGATACATTACAGAATTATGATGGCTTGACCATAAGAAGAAATGTAGGAAATGTAGAAACGCATGAAAAAAGCTGTACGGGCTATCTTTTTCCATAAGCTTTCCACAAATGAAATTCCAGTGCACGGTCTTTGCCAGAATGATCCTGACGCTTGGTGCAAGTACAGGAGAAGTGCCAGATATGACCACAAACGTTCTTTAGCTGCATCAGTAATGAATGAAATTAAACCCATATTTAGAGACCTTTGTAAAGATACGTTGTTGAAGAAATATCTTCATGGGAAAACCCAAAATTTAAATGAATGTGTGAATTCTGTTATTTGGAACCAGTTACCGAAAACTGTATTTGTTCAGCTTACAACCCTCATATTTGGTGTTTATGACGCTATTTTATGTTTCAATGATGGTGTAATTAGAAAACTGGATGTTTTGGAATCATTGGGCATAAAATCTAGTGGAAATACTACAAAATCCTTGGTGCAAATAGATAAAGAGAGAATCCGCAAAGCAGATATTGCTAATTTAAAATGCACAAAAGAAGCCAGACAGAAAAGAAGAGGGACCAAGAGAAGAAAAGAAGATCAGTATGATTCAGATGATGCTCAGTGTGGCGCAGGAAAATATTAATGGTAAATAATTCTCATCAATAACTATATTAGAACTGCAATATTAAACTTTAAATGGATTATTCTCAAAACTACATTTTTTTTTTACATTCGGGTGCCATTAGTTGACAAACGAATGGGGATACAAACATGAAGTTTGGTCAATTTTTACCGCAGATGGTAGTAAGTTATTACAAGTAAACTGGAAACCCCAAAATAATCAGAAACTGTTTTATAATAATAAATGTACAAAAAAGTTAAATTTTACTTGTGAAAGAATAAAAAATTTTTTCTTCAAAACCATGAGGCATTATGTTCATTTTACTTGTAAATTGAGGCATTTATAAAACTTTGAACATAGCTGATAAGGTTCAGTGACCGTGTCAGAATTATATTAGGACAAATAAGCCTTCGGTCACAAATATTAAGTCAAAATTGACCAGGTTTCGACGTTACTATGAGCGTCGTCTTCAGAATTAAACTAACTGTTCTAAAACATAATAGGTATATAAGACTTTAATAAACAAAAGTGTGTACTGACTGGAAACAGATGCAGTACTCACAAGTGACATTCTAAAAAAATCTAAGCCGGAAAGGCGACGTCATGAAAAGTTGTAAATAAGATAAGATGGCGAGCCGCTAAGGGCTGCTCGTACCTGAGTGAACACGGGTTGCAACAATACTCATCGTAGCGCCAAAACCTGGTCAATTATTATCACTTATAGTTCTTTTGAAAAGTCTATTTATTCAAAGGGTAAAATAGCATTGCCAGAACAGGGATAAAAATTGCCTTCCGTCTCCCGTTAATAGGTCCATTCATCAAGTATGTCAAAACGTAAACAATGTATGGGTTCAGTCTAATGCCTAGATATTATACATCGAGTGTTTTTAATATTCTCCTGTGTATGTCCATTTTTCCAATTTATGAAATTTTTAATATTTCGATGTGTATCGTCCATTTTTCCACATTGTGAAACTGTTGTCAACATATCTTCAATAAACAATTGGTTTAACGGCTGCTGATTCCAGGCACTCCAGTAGGCCGTCTGGTACATTAACCGTATGTGGAATATTGAGTCAAAAACGGTTTTGGTTGCAATTTATTATTTTCTTAACAAAGCGTTTCGCCTTCGTTTGGTATCTTCACATTGTTTTAAATCTTTCTTTTACAACATACTAAAACCATAAAATGGCTCTGCGGTAGACTGAACCACACGTCGAATCAGATGAACGCACAGAGACCTTAATAAAGTTGCCGGTACTATGGTTTTAACATATTGTATAAGAAAAATATAAGGTAACCTGAAGATGCGCCGCGAAGGCGAAAGGAGTTGACAGTAAAGGAATAAATTGCAATCAAGACTATTTTTAATTCAAATACTTTTTATGATCTTCTAGTATTTATATAATTTATACTTAAAGTTGGATCACTATATACTGACAGGCTACCCTAACTTCAGCATGAAAATCGTTACAGTAAGGAATGTAGCTAATGATGTTTATTCTTTAAAGATAAACACTGAAGACCTCAACATACTGTAATCACTATGAAATCATAGATATTTATGATAATTTCCACACAAGACAGCCTCCAATAGAGCGGATAACGTGGATAACTTTACTCCGACAGTTATAGCAGTATTGCATCTAAGTGCATTTCATTCGGAAACCATAGCAACCCTGACAACGACGGGATCTACAGGCAGCTAAATTGTCTCCGAATAGCCGGTTACTAGTTAACACGGTGGAGTTTAAGCAACAGCTCATTCCACAGGCTGTCTCGTTTTAATTAACGGTCTGTCCCTCTGCATCTGCTGCGGAGTGGTTGTCAGTTATGGAAGGGCGAGGCTAAATGGAGTCTCCTGTTTCAGAAGCTAGCTTTACCTCTTACATCTGGAGAGAGATTACGCACCCAATAGTCCACCTGTTATAGAGGAATTTAATTACAGATTGGTCTTGGGCTGGAAGAATATTACCAGTCTGGTAATATTCCTAGCTCAATAAACTCTCCTGCTTATTTACGTAATATGTACAAGCGACCTGAGTGAAATTTTTGAAACATTTTACCTTTTTTCTATTGGAAAGTCAGCGGTTATAACAAATATTAAAATTGTATAATAAAACAGTCCAAACTGCCTTAAGATGTTTATTTATTTACTGGTGATCGGTTTCGGTCACTGTTTTGCTCATCATCTTGCTGCTGACTCCGTGGGAGTCTTCTGAAGTTTGCGAGGAGCAGGCGTTACTGTACGAGGCATATAACCACTGCTCCAACCAGCAATGGTTATGTGTCTCTTACAGAGGCGCCTGCTCATCGCAAGCCACAGCAGACTCCTATGGAGTAGGCGGTCTGATGATGACCAGAACAGTGGCCGAAACCGATCACAGTAAATAAACAAACATATTTATGTGGTTGGGACCGTATTATAATAAAAAAAAGATGAATAACCGAACATTGTCTGTAATGGGACTGTTATTTGATACCTGTGCTGATCTTCATCGCTTAAACATATCTCGAAATTATGCCCCAAAATTATATATAATATTGACATAATCACCAAAGTATTTCCAGGGCTGTTCAGTGAACAAAAACAAGTTGACATCTAAATTCTTAGCACGTTTATTCTTTACTACGAGTAAAACATGTTTTATATGTGCTAATCTTGCGATTGTAGGCGCATCTTTACTTTTGTAGGTTTGAAAACGTTTGTACATGAACTAAAGGAAACAATGCGTCAAGTGGAAAAGTACGTTACTGCAGGATATAAGTGTTTATCCCTTGAAGAGAAGAAAACTGGTGTTTATAGATTGGGAAATGTTCTTTAAATGAAAAGAGAATTTCACGACCAAGGGAATGTTTGTTTCAAAAATGGGGTGAGCGATTCGCCATATTCAGGACTTTGATGAAGATCTGAACGCATTGATTCACGAGTTAGCAGATATTGTCTGCCGTGGACAGTCTACTATCGTGCGCTATTTGTATTTTGTGGGCAAATAAAGAAAAAAACGCCCGATGAATGGCCACCGCGTGATTTAGCGAAAACCACAGAATTCAGCGCATCTCTGTTTGCTAATTATCAGGCAGCTCGGGAAAAACGCCAATAGTTACTGGTAAGCAAAATTGGTGACTCGTTGTCAACATAAAAAAGGAATAGTTCAACACGTGTAATGAAGCAACGCGCCAAGCGAAACTGTGAATGGAGGCATGCCCTCGAACTTGCAGAGATTTGTGATCGCAAACAACAAGATAAAAAGATCAGATAAATGCGAGAACTGTCATACAATTAACTTGATGTCTCCTGCAGTCAATATACCGAACAACAAGGAAAAAATGTAAAAGAAAACTGATGACGCCAGTTTGGATATATGAAATATAAGGGCACCTGAGGGTGGCTTCCGACAAGCTTGACAAGAGGCGCAAAATTGAGGGTAAAAAAATACATTTTCGTGACGTGTGTCGACCTACAGAAAGCACTGACCAGTATTAAGAGGTACAAGATGTTTGAATGCAGGCTTTATATCACTTGGTCAGCAGCCCATTCATTAAGTGTTTTCGTCCTCAAGGAATCCACATCTGCAATGGGGAGAAATAATTATTTCATCTGTTTCTCGAGAACTATTAGCTTTTGTGCCTCATATGGACAGGTACAAGTATCATTTCCTTATTTTCGTGTTATAATGAGTTTACCAACTATGAAGAGGATCATTCATCGGGATCTTTGACCTCAGTTTTCTCGAAACCAGATAGGTGCTGGCGTAAACTATTCACAAAAGTGTAGTCCATATGCATCTTTGGTCTAAAGGTAGCGTCTGTGAGTAGCAATCCAATCGTCGTCGCTCATGGGTTCGAAAGCCCCACACGGCTTAAATTTTTGATAATCACCATTGGCGGCTGAAGACGTCTGGCATAAGAAGTCAACCTCATTCTGCCAACGGACTCGTCAAAGAGGGTGGAAGAATCAGCAATGGAAACCACTGCATTAAAGACACATAACGTGCCCTGTGGAGGACGTGTGACCTGTAGTTGAAAAATTGTCGTGATGATCTCTCCATTGGCAAAAGATTCCAGAGTAGCCACCATTCGGATCTGCGGAAGGGGACTGCCAAGGGGTACGTGAGCATGAGGAAAAGATGGAACAACCAACGAAAGGATAACGTTCTATGAGTCGGAGTATGGAATGTCAGAACCTGGAACGTGGTAGGAAGCTAGAAAATCTGAAAAGGGAAATGCTAAGACTCATTATAGATATAGTAGGGTTAAGTGAAGTTAAACGGAAAGAAAACAAGGATCTGGTCAGATGAGTATATGGTAAAATCAACAACAGTTGAAAATGGTATAACGTTGGTAGGACTCTTATGAATAGGAAGGGAGGACAGAGAGTATGTTACTGTGAACAGTTCAGTGATAGGGTCGTTCTTAACACAATCGACAGCAAACCAACACCGACAACGATAGTGCAGTTATACATGCCAAAGTCGCAAGCTGAAGATGAAGAGATAGATAAAAGTACATGAGGATACTGAAAGGATAATACAGTACGTAAAGGGAGATGAAAATCTAATAGTCATGGGGACCTGGAATACAGTTGCAGGGAAGGATCAGAAGAAAAGGTTACAGGAGAATAAGAGCTTGGGACAAGGAATTAAAGAGGATGAGGACTCATTGAGTTCTGTGATAAATCTCAGCTAGTAATAGCGCATACTCTGCTCAAGAATCACAAGAGGAGGATGTATAGTTGGTAAAGGCGAAAGATACGGACACATTTCAGTTAGATTGCATCATAGTGAGGCAGAAATTCGGAAATCATATACTGGATTGCCCATGAACCCCATGAACCATGGACCTTGCCGTTGGTGGGGATGCTTGCGTGCCTCAGCGATACAGATAGCCGTACCGTAGGTGCAACCACAACGGAGGGGTATCTGTTGAGAGGCCAGACAAACGTGTGGTTCCTGAAGAGAGGCAGCAGCCTTTTCAGTAGTTGCAAGGGCAACAGTCTGGATGACTGACTAATCAGGCCTTGTAACAATAACCAAAACGGCCTTGCTGTGCTGGTACTGCGAACGGCTGAAAGCAAGGGGAAACTACGGCCGTAATTTTTCCCCAGGGCATGCAGCTTTACTGTATGATTAAATGATGATGGCGTCCTCTTAGATAAAACATTCCGGAGGTAAAGTAGTCCCCCATTCGGATCTCCGGGTGGGGACTACTCAAGAGGACGTCGTTATCAGGAGAAAGAAAACTGGCATTCTACGGATCGGAGCGTGGAATGTCAGATCCCTTAATCGGGCAAGTAGGTTAGAAAATTTAAAAGGGGAAATGGATGGGTTAAAGTTAGATATAGTGGGAATTAGTGAAGTTCGGTGGCAGGAGGAACAAGACTTCTGGTCAGGTGACTACAGGGATATAAACACAAAATCAATTAGGGGTAATACAGGAGTAGGTTTAGTAATGAATATGAAAATAGAAATGCGGGTAAGCTACTACAAACAGCATAGTGAACGTATTATAGTGGCCAAGATAGACACGAAGCCCAAGCCTACTACAGTAGTACAAGTTTATATGCCAACTAGCTCTGCAGATGACGAAGAAATTGAAGAAATGTATGATGAAATAAGAGAAATTATTCAGATAGTGAAGGATGACGAAAATTTAATAGTCATGGGTGACTGGAATTCGGTAGTAGGAAAAGGGAGAGAAGGAAACGTGGTAGGTGAATATGGATTGGGGCTAAGAAATGAAAGAGGAAGCCGCCTGGCAGAATTTTGCACAGAGCACAACTTAATCATAGCTAACACTTGGTTCAAGAATCATAAAAGAAGGCTGTATACATGGAAGAAGCCTGGAGATACTGACAGATTTCAGATAGATTATATAATGGTAAGACAGAGATTTAAGAAACAAATTTTAAATTGTAAGACATTTCCAGGGGAAGATGTGGACTCTGACCACAATCTATTGGTTATGAACTGTACATTAAAACTGAAGAAACTGCGAAAAAGTGGGAATTTAAGGAGATGGGACCTGGATAAACTGAAAGAACCAGAGGTTGTACAGAGTTTCAGGGGGAACATAAGGGAACAATTGACAGGAATGGGGGAAAGGAATACAGTGGAAGATGAAAGGAGAAAATATAAAAATGCAGTAAATGAAGCAGGCAAAAAGGAATACAAACGTCTCAAAAATGAGATCGACAGGAAGTGCAAAATGGCTAAGCAAGGATGGCTAGAGGACAAATGTAAGAATGTAGAGGCTTATCTCACTAGGGGTAAGATAGATACTGCCTACAGGAAAATTAAAGAGACCTTTGGAGATAAGAGAACCACTTCTATGTACATCAAGAGCTCAGATGGAAACCCAGCTCTAAGCAAAGAAGGGAAAGCAGAAAGGTGGAAGGAGTATATAGAGGATCTATACAAGGGCGATGTACTTGAGGACAATATTTTGGAAATGGAAGACGATGTAGATGAAGATGAAATGGGAGATACTATACTGCGTGAAGAGTTTGACAGAGCACTGAAAGACCTGAGTCGAAGCAAGGCCCCCGGAGTAAACAACATTCCATTGGAACTACTGACGGCCTTGGGAGAGCCAGTCCTGACAAAACTCTACCATCTGGTCAGCAATATGTATGAGACAGGCGAAATACCTTCAGACTTCAAGAAGAATATAATAATTCCAATCCCAAAGAAAGCAGGTGTTGACAGATGTGAAAATTACCGAACTGTCAGTTTAATAAGTCACAGCTGCAAAATAATAACGCGAATTCTTTACAGACGAAGAGAAAAACTAGTAGAAGCCGACCTCGGGGAAGATCAGTTTGGATTCCGTAGAAATGTTGGAACATGGGAGGCAATACTGATCCTACGACTTATCTTAGAAGCTAGATGAAGGAAGGGCAAACCTACGTTTCTAGCATTTGTAGACTTAGAGAAAGCTTTTGACAATGTTGAGTGGAATACCGTCTTTCAAATTCTAAAGGTGGCAGGGATAAAATACAGGGAGCGAAAGGCTATTTACAATTTGTACAGAAACCAGATGGCAGTTATAAGAGTCGAGGGACATGAAATGGAAGCAGTGGTTGGGAAGGGAGTGAGACAGGCTTGTAGTCTCTCCCCAATGTTATTCAATCTGTATATAGAGCAAGCATTGAAGGAAACAAAAGAAAAATTCGGAGTAGGTGTTAAAATCCGTGGAGAAGAAATAAAAACTTTGAGGTTCGCCGAAGATATTGTAATTCTGTCAGAGACATCGAAGGACTTGGAAGAGAAGTTGAACGGATTGGATAGTGTCTTGAAAGGAGGATATAAGATGACCATCAACAAAACCAAAACGAGGATAATGGAATGTAGTCGAATTAAGTCAGGTGATGCTGAGGGAATTAGATTAGGAAATGAGACACTTAAAGTAGTAAAGGAGTTTTGCTATTTGGTGAGCAAAATAACTGATGATGGTCGAAGTAGAGAGGATATAAAATGTAGATTGGCAATGGCAAGGAAAGCGTTTCTGAAGAAGAGAAATTTGTTAACATCGAGTACAGATTTAAGTGTCAGGAAGTCATTTCTGAAAGTATTTGTATGGAGTGTAGCCATGTACGGAAGTGGAACATGGACGATAAATAGTTTGGACAAGAAGAGAATAGAAGCTTTCGAAATGTGGTGCTACAGAAGAATGCTGAAGATTAGATGGGTAGATCACATAACTAATGTGGAAGTATTGAATAGGATTGGGGAGAAGAGAAGTTTGTGGCACAACTTGAGCAGAAGGAGGGATCGGTTGGTAGGACATGTTCTGAGGCATCAAGGGATCACCAATTTAGTATTGGAGGGAAGCGTGGAGGGTAAAAATCGTGGAGGGAGACCAAGAGATGAATACACTAAGCAGATTCAGAAGGATGTAGGTTGCAGTAGTTACTGGGTGATGAAGAATCTTACACAGGATAGAGTAGCATGGAGAGCTGCATCAAACCAGTCTCAGGACTGAAAACCACAACAACACAACAAACAACAACATCATACTGGATTGCAAGGTGTACCCAGGAGGAGATAGAGACTCAGATCATAATGTAGTAGTGATGAAGAGTAGGCTGAAGTTTAAGAGATTAGTCGGGAAGAATCAGTCCGCAAGGAAGTGGGATACGGAAGTACTAAGGAATGACGTGATACGCTTGCAGTTCTCTAAGGCTATAGACACGGAAATGAGGAATAGCGCAGTAGGCAGTAGAGTTGAAGAGGAATGGGCATCTCTAAAAAAGGCACTCATAGAAGTTGGAAAGGAAAACATAGGTACAAAGAAGGTAACTGCAAAGAAACGATGAGTAACGGAAAAATACTTCAGTTAATCGATGACGGAAGGAAGTACAAAAATGTTCGGGGAAGTTTAGGAATACAGAAATACAAGTCACTATGGAATGAAATAAATAGGATGTGCACGGAACCTAAGACGAAATGACTGCTTGAAAAATGTGAAGAAATCGAAAAAGAAATGATTGTCGGAAGCACTGATTCAGTATATAGGAAAGTCAAAGCACCTTCGGTTACATTAATAGCAATGTTGGTAGCAGAGAGAGTGCAACGGGAATTCCACTGTTAAATGCAGAGGAGAGAGCAGATAGGTGGAAAGAGTAGACTTGAAGGACCCTATGAGGGCGAAGATCTGTAGGATGTAGAATCAGAATTAAAGAGATCTTTGAAGGACTTAAGATAAAATAATTCGGAAGGGATAGGTAACATTCCATGAGGATTTATAAAGTCCTTGGGGGAAGTGACAACAATACGACTATTCAGGTTGGTTCGTAGAATGGTTGAATCTGGTGACATACCATTTGACTTTCGGAAAAATATCATCCACAGAATTTCGAAGACCGCAACAACTTAACAGTTACGCATCTAAGTTGCTGGCAAGAGTAATATACAGAAGAATGGAAAAGGAAATTAAGGATGACGATCAGTTTGGCTTCAGGAAAGGCAAAGGCACCAGAGAGGCAATTCTGATGTTTCGGTTGATAGTGGAAGCAAGACTAAAGAAAAATCAAGACACGTTCATAGGATTTGTCGAACTGGAAAAAGCGTTCGCCAATGTAAAACGGTAAAAGATGTTCGAAATTCAGAGAAAAAGAGGGTTAAGCTATAGGAGAGAGACGAGTAATATACATATAATATATGCAAGAGCCTAGAGGGAATAACAAGAGTGGGCGACCAAGAAAGAATGTGCTCGGATTAAAAAGAGTGTAAGACAGGGTTGTAGTCTTTCGGCCCAACTGTTCAGTCTGTACAGCGAAGAAGCAGTGATGGAAATAAAAGAAAGATACAGAAGTGGAATCAAAATTCAAGGTGAAAGGATATCAATGATACGTTTTGCTGATGGCATTGCTATTCTGACTGAAAGTGTAGAAGCATTACAAGATCTGCTGAATGGAATGAACAGTCTAATGAGTACAGAATATGGATTGGGTAAATCGAAGAAAATCGAAGAAAGACGGAAGTCATGAGAAGTTCCAGAAATGAGAACAGCGAGATACTTGACATCAGAATCGATGGGCACGAAGTAGATTAAGTTAAGGAAGTCTGCTACCTAGGCAGAATTAACCAATGACATACGGAAGAAGGAGGACATCAAAAGCAGACTACCACTGGCAAAAAAAGGCGTCCCTGGCCAAGAGAAATTTACTAGTATCAGACATAAGCCTTGATTTGAGGAAGATATATCTGAGAATGTACGTTTGGAGCACAGCACGGTACGGTAGTGAAACATGACTGGGAAAACCGGAACAGAAGAGAATCGATGCATTTGAGATGTGGTGCTACAGACGGAAATTAGGTGGACTGATGAGGAGCTTCTGCGCAGAATTGGAGGGGAAAGGAATATGTGGAAAACATTGATAATAGGTAGAGACAGGATGATAGAATATCTGTTCAGACATCAGGAAATAACTTCCTTGGTACTAGAGGGAGCTGTAGAGGGCAAAAACTGAAGTGGAAGACAGAGATTGGAATACATCCAACGAGTAAAGACTTAGGGTGCAAGTATTGCTCTGAGATGAAGAGGTTGGCACAGGAGAGGCGGGCCGCATCGAACGAGTCAGAAGACTGAAGTCCAGGTGGTGCCCAACCACTATTTCGAAGCTCATCGAATCATTGTGTTATAGAGTATGGCCACATCCTGTAAGAACGAACGGATTCAAAATCCCTCTTCCATTCCCCTTCCCCCACCGGCTATTCTAATGCTGGTTTCCCAAGTGTTTCTTTCCTGAACCATTTCATGCGAATGCGAGATTTTCTACTTTGTTCTCTGCATCTGACTACGACCGATTTACATCTTCATTCTTGTTCATTGCAGTATCGTGCTATGATATATTGTAAGCACCGCTCCTTTGGCAGCTCTAAGCTGTTCGTATCTGTCGGGAACTTCTGTCATATCCCCAATAACTACGTTTACCCCCAGGTTCGAAGATTCAGTTGAAAGATCGCTGGTCACTAAAGTTAAATATTCGAGGCATAGTGTATTACCATTTTTAATTACGTATTTGTGTGATGACAGTAGTCTGTGGCTACTGGTTGTCGTAAATTGGATTAGACAATTCACTTATTTTATTTAATTTTTTTCGATAGTGTATAATTTTCATGTGTATGGCACAAACCCGCCGAACTGATGTATTTGGTTTACAGTCAACATTTATTTTTCTTACACTTACTTAAAATGCAGTTCGGCTAGTTTGACAGATTTATCAGACATTTCAAAATTTGCCAATTATTGATAAACAGCAAACCTCCCTACGGTGGCACAGCTGCTAGGAATGTATTGCTGTCCACCGTGAAGGGATTAGGGTTGCCTCAGAGGCATTTAGGACTAGTTCTGTTCTGAAGCTGGTGAGCCGCCACTTGATTCAGGCTTCAACTCCTCATGTTGAAAGTGCACAAAATATACTTTTATTCTTTCTCTTCTCTCACTCGCATTTCCTTCGAATGACACCCGTCGATGAGCAGTCGCCCTTTTAGAAATGTAGGAAGGATTTTATTTTAGAAATTAGAGTTACAACTACTGACGCACACTATCGTAGGGAAGGAATCCAGACATATTTTAGTGGCCATTAATGTGAGTTGTTTCTACTCTTCGCCTTTATGATGGCTTTAACTCAGCTGGGGACTGTAACTGCTCCTCTTAAGATATATTGGAAATGTTCGTTGGTGAAATTCGTGCTCCGACCAACTAGCGGTAGAATGTGTGTATATATTGTCTTATAAGGAACATTACATAAAAAAATCTGTCCTGCTACACTGTATTCACGCCGTGTGCGTATCAATGATACCGACCAGTCCAAATAATTATATGCTTCCAGACGTGTACGAGCACAGCTACACGTAGCTGCACATCAATGGCTGTCCTTGTACTAATTATGGCCGGCCGCGGTGACCGTGCGCTTCTAGGCGCTTCAGTCCGGAACCACGCGGCTGCTACGGTCGCAGGTTCGAATCCTGCGTCGGGCATGGATGTGTGTGATGTCCTTAGGTTAGTAAGGTTTACGTAGTTCTACGTCTAAGGGACTTATGACCTCAGATGTTGAGTCCCATAGCGCTTAGAGCCATTTGAACCAATTGTACTGATTATGGCTACAGTCCATGTACGGCAATAGTTTCTCCCCTAAAGTTTTCAGTTACGTAAGCTTAACAGTTCGAATCGGTAACGGTAACTGTCTAACGCGGCAAAGAATATTTATGCATGCTGCACTCCGTTATTAATCTATGTCGTCGCACAAATAAATATTTCATAAACACATAATATTAAATGGGTTGAAAGAAATGTCACATAGTAAATCCACTTTATGCTGGTTTATTCTATGATATTCACGTCCTATCATTGTATCAAGGAAGTAACTTTTTCTTAAGCTGGGTGGAATCAGTTACGTAAGTATCAGTCAAAGAGTTTGTAACAAGATCCAGATTTCATTTGCTACTTTAACGAAACTTCCGTACTTCCTCACAATTCAATACCAATGATCACTTCCTATGTCGGTAACTTGCTAACAGTTTATCACTTTGGGTCATATCAGTAGCAAAGTCAGAAGTATCTCTCCCGTATCTCCATCGTCATCCAGAAAATCCTCAATATTTTCCATTCGTCTTACTATTGTTTTTAAGCTGATTGTTTGGTAGTTTTCGTATTTATCTGCCTCTGATATCTTCGACAGTATACTAATTATACTCTTCCGAAGGTACAATGTACGTCTGCAGTGACATCGGTTCACAGACCTACTGGATTAATCGTTCGGTTGACACTTGCTCCAGAGATTTTAAAAGTTTTAAACGTTCAGTCTCTTTCTTTTGATCGCAGTCTTCCAAAAATTTATCCAACTGTAACAATAATCACTGAACTTCTTGCGAATTAAGACACATTTCTTCCTCTACCAGGTCTTAAAGGCTCTCAGTACGCATCGTGGAATTTCAATTGCAATATTATTGTTGCTCTTGATTCCACTAAAAATTATTTTAGCTTTTGCATATGCATAAACTGTCCTTCCACCAATCATTCCTTTTTAGATTTCTTCAATTTTTCCTGCAATTATTTCTCTTTAGCTTCTCTACCCCTTACTGGTGCCATCCGTAACTAATTTTGTTACTTTATTCCACCGTTTTCCTCCTGTTCCTATATCTTCTTTAAATCTGCTGTTGGGACCTCTGTGCACCAACTGAGTGTAGAGCTTTCAAAGGGACCCTGAATCCTATAACATCGAAGAAACAAAGAACCGTAATTTAATAAAAAACTGTCCTATACACAAAAGATCAAAAACATATCCTCTTAAAACATGTCATAGGGCGAAACCGCCTTACGCTGCCTGAGAAGCCTTCACGGAAGTGTTTTTGTCCCAGCGGCCGAATCGTTCATCAACGTGGCAGCTTGCGGCTTCATTTTTTTTCCCTGCAATAGAGATCCGGTGACACGAGGAAAGAACCACAGGGCAGCCGGCTGCCCCGTGGGTAATACGGAATCCCCGTCGCGGAGCTGGGAGCTTAGGTCGACGCCAGGAGTCTAGTTCCAGCAGCACGTGCCGCGAATGAAGCACGAGACCGTCTCGTCCGCCACGTGGCCAGAGTCGGGTTCACGTGAGCAACTTCCTGTGCTCGCACTGTCCCGCTCCCATTGGCTGCGCTGAGGTCGTACACTAGTTACATGACTTTTGTTAAGACCAGGAAAAGGGAATACCTCGCTTAAACACCTCAGTTCTGTTTTGACACTGTGTACAAACATACAACAACTGGTTACTGTATCGCTGTAGCATTATGTGATGTGAAAAACGGTTGTGATTAACGGAACCAGTAATAATGTGAAATCATTACGTGGTATTCTTAGTCGAATAAAAATCTTTTTTCCCAATTACGATTAACAATACTGTTGTACGTTGCGACGCAATATCCTGCTTTTAAAGTTTTGTGTCCGGTGTGCAAGGTGTAATTGGTTTAATTTCAGACGTCCAAGCAAGATGACGGTTCCATATTTGCACACACTCTTTCAATAGAAAAGCTACAACTTTTCGTGAGTTCGTTGCTACGTTGCTAGAGTTTAATAGCCAATGTTAATGTTTGCAGGCGAGTTCCACATCCCGTCTCCGGTGATGGGCAACCGACTAGTGTTTTTTTTTTATTTTTTTTTAACTCGAATGAAACAAGGAATGAACCTAATCTCTGCGACCACGTCAGCTGTACTGACTCTCTGGGTTTGAGTGTCGCTTAACTTGATCCAACAGACTGACACAAGACTCTGACAGTTACAGCAGTTATATGAATGTTTTCACTTAGTATCCAGATGTGAGTGATTTCATTTCCATACTTTTCCATGCGTTTCGGATATATATAAGTCTGCAGTCCCATCTCTTGCTCTGTCCGTTTTGAATCTAGCCACTGATGACGACCAACCAATAGCGGTAGCAGGCATTTCAACCAATAACCCTTCTGCAACACAAGTGTGGAACAGTGCCTTTCTATCCAATGACGATGACCGCCAATGGTATCCACAGCAGATGAGCTACCAACGCCCCTTCTTCTGTATTAGCCTATGACTATGGCCCACCAGTGGTAGCCACATGTATTTTAACCAATACTATCACTTCTCCAGCACGAACGCCAGAAAATTCCCCCTTTGTAAGTGGACGCGACACTCGTCTCTGTCAGTGTTCTAGCGGGAGTGGACACCAAAAGATCCCAGCAGAGGGGTCGAAACGTCGAACATTTTAGAAGAAACATTACGCGGCCTAATAACCCAGAAGATTTTAACTTCATTTCGGATATACTCTGTCCAGTCACATTAACGTGACCACCGGTCAAAAGCCTGAACACCCAGTTGTGCAGTGCGGACTGCTGCGAGACGTACAGGAATAGAGTCAATCAGGTTCTGAAAGGCACCGATAGGGATGCGGAGCCAAACCGTGGGCACCTGTGCTCAGTTTCTCAGTCGAGGATCCATGCGCGAACAGTTCAAACGTTATGGTCCCACAGGTCTTTGGTTGGGTATAACTCCGGGGAGTTCGGTGGCCAGGGGAATACGGTAAACTGGTCCGATGCTCTTCGAACCACGCGCATATTCTGCGAGCTGTGCGACATGTGCGTTGTCCTCTCGGTAGATGCTATCGTTCTGAGGAAGAACAAACGGCGTAGATGGGTGGACATGATTCCCAAGGATAGGCACGTACTCGTGTTGATCCATTATGCCTTCCAAATTGACGACATCACCTCTGGAATGCCGTGAAAATATTTCAAAGACCATAACGCTCTCTCCTCCGGTCTGGACACTTCCGGCGGTTGAGGCAGGGTGTTTGCTTTCAGTCTGATGGAGTTGAAAATGTGATTCATCTGGAAAGGCCATATGTCACCTATCAGCGGAAGTCCAGTTGCAGTGTTGGAGTACAACTTTCAGCCTCCGTCGCCAATGAATAGCGCGCCTCTTGCTGAATGCCATACACAGTAGCGTTCGCTGAAGGATTTGAGGAGACGCAGCTGGTAGTCCCTTGGATCATCTGGGCGGTCGGTTGCTAAACAGTTGCACATCTATTCGCCCGTACACACGTACGCAGCCATCGGTCACCCCTCTCATCAGTGGCCCGTGATGCGCGACAGTTGGTTCGCCGAGAGTTTTGGATAGTGCTGTTTTGCCGTGCATGGTATACTTTAACCAGGGCCACACGCGAATATTTTATACACTTAGCTGTTTCTGAAATACTTCCACCTTGGGCCCGAAAGCCAATGATCATGCCTTTTGTACGTCAGGTGGATCACTCCTTTTCCGCATTACGACAACGACTGCAATGCTTCCGCGTCCTGACTACACGCTTACATACCCTCCACTGCAAGTGCTGCCCTGTGCCAACGGTGAGAGGTTATTGCACGTCGACGTCGAACATAGGCGTGGTCACTCTAATGTGACATTACGGTGAGTCGATTGTGTACTTAAACCATGACTTTTTTAGAAATAAATAAAGCATCTTATTTCATGGAGAGGTGAATAAAATTAAATTTATAAAATATTTTTAAGATTTATGTTTTTATTACTTGTATATTTTTTGGTTCGTTTTAAAATGCTAATAATTGGTGCTAAATTTTAAATTTATGCATAAATAAATGAATGGTTTGAGTCGTTCATGCTTTTGATGTGTGTGTTTAGCCTCTTAGCTTGTAGCTAAGGAATTGCCTGCTTAGCGTCTCGTCAGAGTCATGCCTGCGGCTCGCCACGTTGACATAAAGCCACCCCGGACCACCTCGAGCTCAGTTGTTGCTTACTGGTAACAGTAGGGCGGACGTCCTATAGCAACTCCTGGCAGTTGTGTGCAGCGTGGACACTACAAGCAACTGCCGGAACATAGCAGTACTTTGAGCGAAACTCTACATTGCCAATCTGTCAATTACATGTCTCAGAAATACGACACTCGAGTATGGTGGAAGACGGCCTTGGTATTACGTCTGCTGTTTGGTATACACAGAAATTACAAGCAGCGTGGACTGGTTGAGACATATGGACTTGTTCGTTGAGCATCGTATTGGGTAAACTGTACGTGAATCTGTTTACAGCTATCTTCTGCGCCGTGGGATTCTTATACTTATTTAATTATTGCTTGTTTAACCTGACCAGATTAGAGCCCTCTCTTTCATCTGATCAGAAACCACACATACCAAAGATATTACAAAACATTCCCAGTAATAGTCACGATAATAGTAATAATAACGATAATCGGGTTTGATAAAGGAAATGGTGTAGAGAACATGGCAGTTTTCTGTGGTTGTCCACGGAGGATTTCACTTTGTTGAGAACGAGTGTTTTTGCTGTGATGATCAGGTAGTAATGTAAGAGGTGAAGACAAATGACAGAGCAGTCATTGAGAAAACGATAGAGCATACATAGAATATGATAGTCTGTGCGGTTATCCGTTCATAGCCATGATAATTATTTTGTTTAGGATCGTGTAGTATGATCCAAAAAGAATACATCATAAATGTATTGTACGCAAGCATTCATTTCCACTTCCAGCCTGAGAGAGCTACAGTACGAAAATCCTTCGAGAATGGCGTAACCATAGTGAAGGATGGTTCTTTTTAAGCTCGAAAGGAAATACTTCTTTTAAGTTTCTGTAGCGAGTGAAGTGAAGCTGACACCTTCTTACAGACTGCAGCTGTTTATTCAGTCTAGTTTAAGTGAGGGTCCAGAATAATCCTCGAGTTCTTTGCAGAAGAAGGAAAGGTTATTTCTATTCATTTTAGGATTAATGGAGGAAGAGATTCTATGAACTGAGGGATAATAAGTGTTCTGTGAGAGACTAAGATTGTTTTCTTTTGAGATATGTTGTGTTTCAAATCTGTGCTCAGCACTCACTCTGATGGAGCATGTAAATCGGTATCTACGTGATGGATGGCTATGGTCAGATTTTTTGCTCTTACACTTACGTATAACGGAAGTGTACAGGTGATATTTATGATGTGAGAGAGTAGTTCACACATCATTAACCTTATGAGAACAGTGATTGGCCTAATACTGATCCTTGTGGAACTCCTGATACTGACCTGACCTCCATTGTGACCTTTTTTTTTTGCAGTCATTATACACTGTTGGCGAGATGTAAGGTACGAGTGGAACCACTGTACAGCACCTGCAGAAAAATTTTAACTTGTGAATTTAAAAAGTAGAATATCAAAGCCAGTTGAGTATTTTAGGATTAAGTTAAACCCAATGTTGTTAAAAGCAAATTAATGGTAGATTTATTGATAAACTTGACTTTACGTCATACTTATTTCCTTCTCTTTTTGCTCTTTTGATAACTTATGAATATTATGAATAATTCCTGTCACGTGCACTCAGTATACAAGCAAGTTCAGTTCCCTGTCTTAGCTGAAGTACTGTGGGCGTTTTGGTTGATATTTTATTTATAGACTTTTTGGTTTTGTCTGTCTCTTCATATTACAAATATTCCCGTTTATGGGTTGCGAGCCCAGGTTGTAATTTAGGAGTATTATTTACGTTTGCTTAGGCACGCAGGATTGAATGTATTGCTTAACACTGAAGACAACTGGGTGTCTTGTTGCAGATTCTATTTAAACATATTTTATCGTTGCCCATTTGCTTTACAGTGTTCCTTAATATTGGCTTATTGTGAGTTCTCAGCTGATAACTAAATGTTCATTCATTATACTTTTATTGGTATGTAATAGCTGTTTTAATTAGTAAGTACTTGTTTAAACTCAACAGTTAGCTTTCCCAAGTTAAATTATTCAATTTCTATTTCTAAACTCGTATTGTCCTTTGATTTTTACTGAAGTTTCTTAGACTTCCTAAAGATGTGCTAAAGAAAGACATAAATACGTGTATTAGCTTCTTTTTATAAATAATTGTCTTTTCAGGTCCAAATGTCGCTTTTTGGGACTTGAAACTCTATCACTCCCAGCTCCTTGCTAGTTATAGCATTTCACAATGACTTTTTTTATATAAATCTACTGAATCTCTGTTCTGCCTTCTCCTATCTGGTTTGCACTCATTACCGACAATTCTCCTTCGGTAAACGGTGAGTTCACCATTCAGAAACTCTTGTACGTAAACATGGACGAAAAACTGAAATGAAAGTTAATTACTGGCACTAAATCAGAAGCAAATATCGTAAAGGCAATATGAGTGACAACGGGCGGTAAGTGTGCCGTCGACGATAAGGACATAACAATGGCCAGACGATAGAATGTTTGCGCTGAGAACTCAATGCGCGTGTCTGCTCAACAAGCCTTCAGCGGGATTACAACAAAATACAGAACTCTCCTTGGTAAAACGGCAGAATACGCCCCCGGCGGGAACATATTACGAGATACAAAATCATACTCTCGCATTCCCACGTGCACCCCTTGTGGCGCAGAAGCTATTGGGTGTAGTACGAATCTGGGATTGGTGTTGGCGTAACTTCTTAAGTAAATTCATTTCAGTTTACTAGTAACTGTAAATAATCCAGAGCCCACGCAATATAACAACGACCAAAACGCTCAGCGTTCAGGAAAGCAAGATACGACTTACGAATTAATACAAGTAGGGCAGTTTTTATTTACTTGCCCAAATAGAATCCGTCAATGTTACGATGAGGGGACACAAACGAATAAGCAGGGATTTGACAAAAGTATGGACGCAACGTGTGAAATGCATGCTTGAACATAAGCGCAGATACTAGCCAAGCTTGCAGATTGCGCAGTTGTACCTGACCACGAACGCCACCTGTGCAGTGTTCTCAATTCGTTGCAAATGTCAGTCGTAGTCGGAATAGCTTTCTGTGTGGTTGTGAGTGCATTATGTTCAGCTAAGTGAATTCGAACGTGAGCAAATAGTTGATGCTTGATTGATGAGCGCTTCTGTAACCAAGGTAGCCGACGCGATACGTGTTTCAAGAGGCACCGTACCGAATATTTGTGCTGTATGAATGGAAAGCGGAAAAACATAATCCACTAAGTCACAAGCAGACGAAATTGTGGGTTGAGCGATAACGGAAGACTGTCATTGAAGAGGATTGTGACGAAAAATGAGGGGACAACAACTGCAGAAATCACCGCCGATCCGCGAGGTGTAGCCGCACGATCTGGGACGTCTTGTCACGGCTCGTGCGGTTCCCCCGTTGGAGGATCGAGTCCTCCCTCGGGCATGGGTGTATGTTGTCCTTAGCGTAAGTTAGTGTAAGTTCGGTTAAGTAGTGTGTAACCTTAGGGGCCGATGACCTCAGCAGTTTGGTCCCATAAGATCTTGCCACAAATTTCCAAATTTTAAAGAAATCACCGCAGAACAGAATGTCGTACTCACGAACTCTGTCAGCCTCAAAACAACGCGAAGGAGGTACATGAGCACAAAACTGCAGGGCGAGATGGAAGTCTAAGAACACTGATCAGTGCCGTAGCAGAAAATGATACAACGGGTGTAGGATTCATTATGAACAGGAAGGAAGGGCAGAGAATGAGTTACTGTGAACAGTTCAGTGATAGGGTTTTTCTCATCAGAACTGAAAGCAAACCAACATCGACAATGAAGTTCCAGGTATACATCCCGACGTCTCAAGCTGAAGATGAAGAGATAGAGAAAGTATATGAGGATATTGAACAAGTAGTTCAGTACGTAAAGGGAGATGAAAATCTAATAGTCTTGGGGACTGGAATGCGTTTGTAGGGGAAGGAGTGGAAGGAAGGGTTACAGGAGAATATGGGCTTGGTACTAAAAATAAGAAAGACTGATTGAATTCTGCAGTAAATTTCAACTAGTAATAGCGAATACGCTGTTCAAGAATTACGAGAGGACGAAATATACTTTGAAACGTCCCTTTAGAAAAATTTCTGAATTACTGTGCTGATAAACCTCTTACATTATTTGCTTTTCAAACAGCTGAGCAAAACTGAACGTACTCAAACGTTCACTATAGTGACACACAATATTTTTAGCGCAACGCAATCTGACTTCCAAAAACCCCTACAAAAGAATGACCCTGACTAACATTAACCTATACCTTTCACAAATCACTTACCTCACCAAAAATCTTCGTTACTCGAACTACTGCAATACAGCGAGCGACACTACTGCCAGCTAAATAAAAGATTCAAGCTACTGAAGGCACTAACTACTGATAGGCATAGTTAGGAAATGAAAGATTTTGATAGAGAACAAACAATGTATTTACCTTAATAGTGTTGAAAAATCATAATATACATAGCAGTTCGTGACATCCAGTCTTACAAATTTCAAAACTCCGCCATTTCTCTCCCCACATCCACCACTGCTGGCGGCTCACCTCCAACTGCGCAACGCTACGCGCTGTTCACATCCAGCTGCCCAACACTACAATGGCAGACAACAATGCAAACTAGCCACAGACTGCACACAGCACAGCCAGTGATTTTCGTGCCGGCCGGAGTGGCCGTGCGGTTCTAGGCACTGCAGTCTGGGACCGAGCGACCGCTGGTCCGCAGGTTCGAATCCTGTCTCGGGCATGGATGTGTGTGATGTCCTTAGGTTAGTTAGGTTTAATTAGTTCTAAGTTCTAGGCGACTGATGACCTCAGAAGTTAAGTCGCATAGTACTCAGAGCCATTTGAACCAGCCAGTGATTTTCATACAGAGCGCTACGTAACGTTGCCAATAAGAAAACATAAACAGCCTACGTACAACTTGGAAAAGACTAGAAGACACGGGAAGACTTCAGTTATATTACATGACAGACAGTTAGCGAATACGCTGTTCAAGAATTACGAGAGGAGGAGATATACTTGGAAAAAGCTGGAAGACACGGGAAGACTTCAGATATATTACATGACACACAGACAGCGATTCCAAGATTATAGATACTGGATTCTGGGAGTGATGCAGACTAGGCTAGCCGGCCGCTGTGGCCGAGTGTTTCTAGGCGCTTTAGTCCGGAACCGCATTGCTGCTTCGGGGCAGGTTCGAGTGCTGCCTCAGACTTGGATGTGTGAGAATGCCTTACGTTAGTTAGGTTTAACTAGTTCTAAGTCTAGGCGACAGATGACAGATGTTAAGTGCCATAGTGGTTCAAATGGTTCAAATGTCTCTGAGCACTATGGGACTTAACATCTATGGTCATCAGTCCCCTAGAACTTAGAACTACTTAAACCTAACTAACCTAAGGACAGCACACAACACCCAGCCATCACGAGGCAGAGAAAATCCCTGACCCCGCCGGGAATCGAACCCGGGAACCCGGGCGTGGGAAGCGAGAACGTTACCGCAAGTGCCATAGTGCTTCGATCCATTTGGACCATTTGAAGACTAGACTAAATTTTAAGAGACTAATTGTGACGAATCAGTACGCAAAGAAGTGGAATACAGACGTACAAAGGAATGAGGAGATACACTTCGAAGTTCTCTAATGGTACAGATATTGCGATAAGGAAGAGCTCAGCAGGCAGTTAGGTTCGAGAGGAGTGGACATCTCTAAAAATGGCAACCACAGAAAGAAAGGAGGAGGTAAAACAAACTTCAGGGAAATTCAGGAATATAGAAAAACAAGTCACTTAGAAACGAAATAAACAGGAAGTGGAGGGAAGCTAAAGCGAAATGTCTGCGTGAAAAATGTAAAGAAATCGAAAAAGAAATAATTAGCGGAAAGACTGACTCAGCATATAGGAAAGTCGAAACAACCTTTCATGAAATTAAAAGTAGGGTGGTAACATTACGATTTCAATGGAATTCCACTGTTAAATGCAGAGGAGAGAGCGGATAGGTGGAAAGAGTACATTGAAGGTCGAGGGGAAGACTTGTCTGTCAAAAAGAAACGGGATTTGATACAGAAGAGATAAGGGATACAGTATTTGAATCAGTATTTGAAGGAGCTCTGGAAGACTTAAGATCAAATAAGTTAGGCGAAACAGATAACATTCCATAATAAGTCTAAAATCGTTGGGAGAAGTGGCAACAAAACGACTATTCACGTTGGCGTACAGCATGTATGATTTCGGAAAAATATCATCCACACAATTTGGAAGACTACAAGAGCTGACAAGTGCGGGAATTGTTGCAGAATCAGCTTAACAGCTCATGCATCCAATTTGCTGACAATAGTTACATACACAAGAATGGAAAAGAATAGTGAGTATGTGTTAGGTGACAGTCAGTTTGGCTTCAGGAAAGGTAAAGACACCAGAGAGACACGTGTGACGTTGAGGTTGATAATAGAAGCAAGACTAAAGAAAAAACAAAACACGTTCATGTGATTTGTCCACCTGGAAAAATGATCGTCAATGCACAGGTTCAATAGCGGAATTACAAGTCAAGGTGTAAGGATATCAATAACATGATTCGCTTACGACGTTGCTACCCTCAGTGAAAGTGAAGAAGAACTACAGGATCTGCTGAATGGAATAAACAGACTAATGAATACAGAATGTGGACTGAGAGTAAATCGAAGAAATACGAAAGTAATGAGAAGTCCCAGGAATGAGAACAATGAGAAACTTAACAGTAGGGTTGATGGTCACAAGTAGATGAAGTTAAGGAATTCTGCTACGTAGGCAGCAAATGTAATTCTTGACGGACGGGGTAAGAAGGACATCAAAACCAGACTAGCAATGGCAAAAAGGGCATTCCTACTAATACCAAACATAGGCCTTAAATTGATTAAGAAATTTCTGACAATGTACGTTTGGAACACAGCATTGTACGTTAGTGAAACATGGACTGCGAGAAAAACGAAGCAGAAGATAATCGAAGCATTTGAGATGTGGTGCTAAAGACGAATGTTGAAAATTAGGTGAACTAATAAAGTAAGGAATGAGGAGGTTCTGCGCAGAATCGGAGAGGAAAGGAATACATGGAAAACATTGGAAAAAAAGACATGTATTAAGACGTCAGCAAACAACTTCCATGCTACTAGAGGGACATGTAAAGGGTAAAAACTGTGGTGGAAGACAGAGATTGCAATACATCCAGTAAATAATTGACGATGTATGTTGCAAGTGCTACACTGAGAGGAAGAGGTTGGCACAGGAGAGGAATTCACGGTGGACCGTATCACACCACTCAGAAGACTGATAGGAAAAGATCGTCATAAAACCTGGACTGCGGAGTAATGGAAGAAAGTTGTTTGGTCGAATGAGTCTTGCTTGACGCAAATTCCAACTTCTGCCTCAGTTCACGCCCAAAGAGTAAAAAAATGCGGGGGTTTATTTACTGCCTGTGCAGCCACATCGTGGTATTCAATGGGCATCATTGTTACACTGCAAGATCGCGTTACAGCCAAGGATTATATGATAGTTTTGCCTATCGAGTCCATGTACTCTCAAATGACGACGCTGTGTTCCAAGACGACAGGGGCCCACATCACGCACTGGTTTTATGAGCATCGGAATGATTTTTATCCCGTCCCCTGGCCACCACAATCACCAGATTTAAACATTATTGAGCCTTTGTGGTCGCTGTCCACCTCTGTCATGATACCTCAATTTGTCACTATTTTTCAAGAATAACGGTACGAAATGCCCCTGAAAACAAGACTTACTTATATTTATCCTTTTAGTGACGAGTGGAAGCTTTTTCGAATGCCAACTGGTTTCCTAAACTGTATTAGGCATGGTAATGTATTGCGTGTCGGTGTTCCCGTATTTATGTCAAACCTTTCTATAATTTAAGAAGACAAGATTCCAAAAATACCAAACCAAAGCTGACACCCTAGTCGACAGTAAAGAGACAGAACACGAGAGACAAAATTCACAATGGAGCAATGTTACGAGGGTGAGTCAAATGAAAACCTTAAATATTTTTTTAAATATTATTTACTGTGCAGAAGTGGTACAAAGCTGTATCCATTTTCAACATAATCTCCCCCACGCTCAATGCAATTCCTCCAGCGCTTACAAAGTGCATAAACTCCTTTAGAAAAAATTCTTTTGGTAGTCCGCGCAACCACTCATGCACCGCGGGGCGTACCTCTTCACCAGAATGGAACTACTTTCCTCCCATTGCGGCTTTGAGTGGTCCAAACATAAGGAAATCACTTGGGGCAACGTCTGGTGAGTATGGTGGATGAGGAAGACACTCAAAATGCAGGTCTGTGATTGTTGCAACTGTTGTACAGGCAGTGTGGGGCCTTGCATTGTCATGTTGCAAAAGGACACCTGCTGACAGCTATCCACGTCGCTTTGATTTGATTGCAGGCTGCGGATGATTTTTTAGGAGATCTGTGTATGATGCACTGGTGACAGTGGTAGCGGTCCCTCTACGCATGTAATGCTACAAAATGACGCCTTTTTCGTCCCAAAAGAGTCAGCATAACCTTCCTTGCTGATGGTTCAGTTCGAAACTTCTTTGGTTTTGGTGATGAGGAATGGCGCCATTCCTTGCCCGCTCTCTTCGTTTCCGGTTGGTGGAAGTGAACCCAGGTTTCGTCCCAAGTAACGATTCTTGCAAGGAATCACCTTCTCGCTCAAAGCGTTCTTCACAAGCATCAACATGTCGTTCTTTCATTTCAGCAATCAGTTGCCGTGGCACCCATCTTGCAGACACTTTGTGAAACTGGAGCACATTATACACAATGTGGTGTGCTGAGCCATCGGTAAACATGCTGAAATGTCATACATTGTCACACGGCGGTTTTCCTTCACTATTTCTTCAACTGCTGCAATGTTCTGTGGAGTCACAACGCGTGCCTGACCTGGACGAGGGGCATCTTCCACTGAAGTCACACCATTTTCGAACTTCCTACTCCATTCGTAGACTTGCTGCTGTGACAAACATGCATCACCATACTGAACCTTCATTCGTCGATGAATATCAATAGGTTTCACACCTTCACTACGCAAAAACCGAATAACAGAACGCTGTTCTTCCCCGGTGCAAGTCGTAAGTGGGACGGCCATCTTTATACTGATACTACGACGGTATGTGTGCATCTGCAGTATGCTGCCACCTACAGCCCATTCTTCACGCTGTTTGTAGCACGCTTACCAACTTACAGGACAACGGCGCGAGATTTCGATTTGTTATTACAAATTTAAGCTTTTCATTTGACTCACCCTCACAAAAACATTCCGTTGAACACAGAATATCAGAACAGTAAGGCATAGAAATCCGACACCAACGAAAATTTAACTTTCTCTAAGCACACAATTCTTTCAGTTGAATACACCAGACTCAACACCGACCTCCTTGTGCTTCGCTGTCTAGTCAATACACGACGTTGATAAGTAGGCCAGCTGATCTTCACCTGTATGCACTACAGTCAGTACTTAACACAGCACCAACTCACTCCTCCAACTGTGGTGCCCAAAAACACCCCCCAACAACTAGCTATTCATTCCCGGCTGCGCTGCATTCCTTGGTTTTGTAAGGCCCAGCACAGCCCGCGGCAGCCAGAACGATGCCCCGTATTGACAGCCTCTGCCGACAATCCGCCACCCGCTTCCCGTTTTGTCTCTCCAGGTGGCGCTTCTCATCGTACAAGCTGGTAGTCGTTTTCCGATCGCTGCCTGATTCCCATTTGCCTCTGCTCCACCACCGTTGTACTTGCCACGGTCTGTATTTGATCTCGTGTGTGTTTCGACTCCAAATCAATTTGAACATGCCACGCGAGCGCCCGGAAAGAGGAATGTGCCGCAATTCACTGCTTAGTGTAATATCTGAACGTGTAACGCACACAGTGTTCAAAACACATGCACCAGTGACCGGTTACCACTGTATACCGTACCCATCGTACAACAGTGTCAATCACAACTTTTAAGCTATCTACCAAACACTACAGGCTGCTCAAGCATACGCCTAGTGCGTCTTATATTTAGCCAACTAATAAACCTCCCTTCTCATCTCTGGTTGTTGTTACTGTTCTCTGGCTATGTGGCTGTTGTTACTGTCTTCTCTGGCCACTGGGTAAAGACACATGCACCCTCTCCAGGTAGGTACTTTCCACACAGCTTGTACATATCCCGCGATGACTATTGACTGGGCACGACGGCCCGCTCATCTGTCCTCTGCAGTCCACATTCCAGAACAGTTTCCATTTCGGTTGCTGGCCACCAACCCACTTTGGTCTGGTCCAACTGTGGCCTCATCTTGGACTCGCCACAGTGCGCCCATAAGAAGTCTGGACCCTGCTCCATACTAGGATCAGCACTGCGCTACGATTCACTAGCCGCTAGCCACTGTGGCTTCCGGCGGTGGCTGAAGTTGTTGTCGCCGCATCTCCATGTCCCACGGACTAACACATCTAAGCCCAGCCCGACGGTACGGTCATCCTTGGCCGCCGTGCCGATCCTTGGTCCCAACGACGCGCCGCAGGCATGTCCGCAGCTTCCACTGGAGCGGTGATGCTGGCCTCTAGATGACGCTATTGTTACCATACGATGTAGCTGAGTAGCCTCTTCTGTGTAGCGCCGACCCATTTAAGTTCGGAGCGACCCTGATGTGGCTCACATTCCACTAACAGCGTCCTCCGCACAAATTTCTGGCACCTGAAGCTGGCCAGTGTGGCCGAGCGGTTCTAGGCACTTCAGTCTGGAACCGCGCGACCACTACGGTCGCAGGTTCGAATTCTGCCTCGGGCATGGATGTGTGTGATGTCCTTAGATTAGATAGGTTTAGGCAGTTCTAAGTCTAGGGGAGTGATGACCTCAGATGTTAAGTCCAATAGTGCTTAGAGCCATTTGAAACATTTTTTTCCAAGGAAGAACAAACGGTGTGGATGGGTGGACATGATTCCCAAGGATAGGTGCGTACTCGTGTTGATGCATTATGCCGTCCAGATTGACGACATCACCTAGGGAATGCCGTGAAAATATTGCAAAGACCATAGCGCTCCCTCCTCCGGTCTGGACCCTACCGACGATTGATGCAGGGTGTTTGCTTTCAGTGTAAAATGAAGTGTAAAATGTGATTAATCTGAAAAGGCCACCTGTCACCTTTCATTAGAAGTCCAATTGCGGTGTTGACGTACAAATTTCAGCCTCCGACGCCGACAAATGGCTCGCCTCTTGCGGATCGCCATACACCGTAGGGTCGCTGAACGATCGTTGAAGAGACGCAGCGGGTAGCCCCTTGGTTCATCTGGGCGGTCAGTTGCTAAACAGTTGCACGTATATTCGCCCGTATACACGTCCGCAGCCAACGTTCACCCCTCTCATCAGTGGATCGTGGTGCGCGACAGTTGGTTCACCGCTAGTTTTGGATTGTGCCATTTTGCCATGCATGGATGTGTGTGATGTCCTTAAGTTAGTTAGGTTCAAGTAGAAATGAAAAAGAAAAAGTGAAAATCGTCCGAACTTCACAGCAGGACCGCCACTTGGTCTTCTTTGAGGAATATCGTGAACTCATTACGATCAGCCCACGCAAAACAAACTAGTTCATAATTTAAATGCAGGACTCTGAAAATCAGGTACGTAGCCTTTTGTGAGTTTATATTGAGGCCAAAACTGCAGGGCCTGCCAACGAGCTTGAAATCTAGGTAGTCGCAAGGACGGGAAAATTCAATTATAGTCAAAGCCGTCCTTGAAGAAATCTAACGAACCACACAGATATCCTGTCAGATAACGACTGATCACTGATAGTGCGTAATGTGACCACATTTCAGAAGCTAATAGACTAGGTTCCAAAGATCTCAACGTTTGGTCGACTGCTCCATGTTAGTTCAGTGCCAAATCAACTTTTGTGTTATTAAATACTTCTGTCACACCTCATTATATATTCTGTAGGCAATAGTGTTTATTTCATATGATGAATTACAGTGTCAAGGAACAACGGGAAATAACAGTAGCTCGAATTTTCTAAAACAAGCCCGCAGTCGCTTCTCTGAGGTAAAACGTGAGGAATCTATACATCTTGAAACGGTCTCAGTGTGTTGCGAATCATAGTCTTAAATTTAATATCGTATACGATGATGTGATCAAATAACAGACAATACAAAGCCTGTTTTTAGCGGAATAACGGAGATTATCCAGTGTTGTAAGACTTCAGCCTCAGGTGAGAAAGAGATTTCGATTCAGTGATTACGAGGAGACAGGGAGTCATAAAAAACCGTTAGAATATTTTTGCACGTCGTGCAATACATAATGTACTGAATAATTACACTTCCATTTGAATTTAATGTGGTATGTGCAAAACATTCAGGAACATAAATACCAAATTTCCTCTGAGACTAACGACAAAGGCTTTGTTACAATGAAGATATGCGGTAAGACCAAACAAGGCTATGTTTCCCAGCAAGTACTGCTACCAGTGCAGCTATGAATGCACAGTGGGCGTGTGACTGTCATAAGCTTCATTAAGGTTTGCACAGGAGACTTCAGGAAGTAGAGGAAAGAATGTCAAAGCATGTAAGGCAGTTGGGAAGTATACGCTTTCTGATATTTCAGGGAAAGGTCTACTGACGACCTGAGAGCCTCAAGTAACTACGCAGTGGAATTTCGCTGAGACATGCTGTTTGCTTGCATTCAGGTCACCTTGCCGCCCATCTTACCGTTTCTTTCAGCTGCTATTCTTTCCCTCTGTGGAAGAAAAGAATTCACTAGTCGCTTCGATTTCTGCAGTCGGTTGAGCTGATTACCTCGGAGACTGTAATCGTCACGAAGAGACGTAAAGCACTGTACAGACAAAAAGCGAGAGATGAAACGTTCCTCGGTCTGGCCAATCTAAAATTCAGATCTTTCTAACACAAAGCGCCTCCACCTTATTGGATTGTCTTTGGGTTAGTACTGCCTTATGAATAAATCGTCTCCTTTTCGTGATGAGCGGATGTGCTCCTAAGAACAGCGTCCTTGACTGGCAGCCACAGTCATGGTCTTACGTACTACACTGCAAGGCGAGCATGGTGTGATTCGTTAGGTTTTGTACCGAAAGCTCCGTAAGTTTTCAAAGCAACCTTTTCCTAGATGACAGTGAATCCATATACTACAGCCTGTTCCGAATACAGTGTTCATTCATAATGTCTTCACCCTGTCGTTCTCATCGGTATAATTTCAATTCGTTCATTTCAAAGCAGAAAGTAAATTGACATTCTACGCAGTAGTGTTTTAGGCAGATTGTAAAAATCAGGCATATGAAGTTGCAGAAGGATAAGAGGAAATTACTGCTCATACTCAGCACAGTGTATCGTTTGAAAACGAAATACAGATTTAGTCATAGGAGCTCTGCCCATTTGAAGTTGTTATTGATTCAAATAAGCGTCAGATTATACCGTATTTTACAGGAAATTTATCTGTATCTTGGTTAAGAGTGTCCTTTCTCTAAATTTAAATATAATTACGATCCTAGCTACATTTACGGATCATGATTCAAGAATCAGCTAAACTACGTATTACAGAGATATAATTAACATAGATTTTGTAATTTATGGGATTAGGTTATATAAGACATGAAAGAAAGATTATAACTTGCCAATAAAAAAACAGAGAAACCAGTAGTGCCACCAAATATTTCTGTTAGATGTCATTATTCACTTTAGACAAGAACAGAATGACGCAACTGCTTAACACATTATTTTTAACACTGACATTTTCCAAATTCCTCATTTTCATTATTACGTGTCGTTATGTTAGCTCACCAAGAACGTCTCGTTAGATGTAAGGAAGGACCTGAATGTCCTTATCTAGCTGCGTGAAATAAATTCAGCTACGGTCGCAGGTTCGATTCCTGCCTCGGGCATGGATGTGTGTGATGTCCTTAGGTTAGTTAGGTTTAAGTAGTTCTAAGTTCTAGGGGACTGATGACCACAGATGTTAAGTCCCATAGTGCTCAGAGCCATTTGAACCATTTTTTGAAATAAATTCATAAATAAATAAAATTTGCGTCGGTTCTTTTGAAATGGTCTCTTGTACATAGGTGCAAGCTATATTTACATGCGATAAGAACTGTATTTAGATCTGTTACCTTTAATACGTGACTGTGTGTTTTATGTTATGTGACCTGATGGCGTACACGAACGGACTCTTACAACATCAAATATCCAACATACTAAAAGGAAATGCTACCACCGTCGTAACTGCAGACTTATAGACTTACTCAATTTTAAATATCATGGTTCTTTTGTTAATCAACAATAGAAGAAGTTAAACCAATTTATAAAATACTGTAACTCGAGCGAACAAAATGAACATAAAATGAACGCATGCTCTACCACATACAAAAGAGACGAAGTTATTGGAACGCGTCGGGCTTAGCACCTGAAAAAGCTGTTTGGAAACGATTGGTAACAGAAATTGTTAATCCTCGCTGAGAAATAAATTTATATTATTCTACACTCTACTGAATAAAGAGTTTGATAGTCCGTGCGTTCTGAACACCGTAAAAAAACACCTGGTCTTCACCATCAGCGCAAATACATACACCGCTTCAAAGTTCTTTTTGGGACACGGAACCACTTATGAAAGAGTAAGAAATTCCTCGAAACGAAAAGAATTCTGTGTCTTTCTTATTCATTTTATAGAAGTGGATGTTATTTATTATAAATAATGTATTTGCTGCAATCCTTGTTCCAGAGGCCAACGACTGGAATTTTTTCCCAGTGGCCAGAATCTTAACGTGACTCCCAATCAACGTCAGCAAGTAAACACAACTTACAAACTGGAAGTTTTTGCTATTATGCAACGTTCTGTTATTGCTATTATGAAACTTTACGTACTTCATCACATCGATTATGTCTTCTTCAACGATGGTCAGCAGCTTCGAAAAAATTTCTTCTTTCATTCAAATGAAATTACGAAACGAATCTCGGTCATGAAATCTATGTGATGAAGCACATTATTTCACAGTGTTCGTAATCAATGTAACACCGAGAATATGGATAGTATGAATGCGCAAATTGACATTAGAAACTAAGCATTAACTATATTCAATTATATTTAAATTAAACCGAAAAGGGAATGAAAATGCAATTGAATAACTTCAACTTGTATTTATGTCAAATAGTTGTACAATATATTGTAGTGCTACTCTACCAGCAATTCGCTGTTCAAGCCATCGACGAGTCCAGGATCTCCTTCACGATGTTCTGCGCTCTTCTATGACAACCACTAGCAGAATTAATGCAGCTATTTTACAAGCGTCCACTTTCGTAAAAGAAGTGTCTGGTCCGTGAACCAAATAAAGCAGATAACGACCGGTGCAATGCGTCGAGAACGCAAATTACGTTAACCAGCTCGTCCCGTGTGCCGATGGTTTTGTATCTCCTGAGGTCGGATACCCCGTCCGCGTCAACGTCAACGTTAGTTGCCTCGTCTCGTGAGAGGACGGCTGTAGTCTTGCCAGCCACACGATCGGCCTCTGTCGCTGGTTGCAAGTTAAGCTTCACTCCCGTACCCAAGGGCGCGCCGCCCTGTGTAAGCGCCCCCTGCACACCTCAGAGCTACGAGAGGCTGTCTCTCTGTAGCCGGTGCGCTCTCCCGTGGCAAGACAACCCCAACACTAGCGCCAGCTGCCATCCAACCGGGGTGGGAATATCACCGTGCAGCAGGTCGCTAATTCACGGAACAAACTCCTCCTCACAAAACTGGTTGCCCCCCCCCCCCCTTTCCACTTTGCAAGAGGATACAGTGACGACTGTAGAACAAGTACAATTATAGCTCAACTTACACACAACAAGTAGAGACATCAGTACCTATCACCATGATACAGGACAATAAATACGCTTCATTAGGGTTATATACCGGCTTAAATGAGGACACAAGGGCCTGGGACTCTTTAGCTGCTTCCATGTCCGTGAGCAGCAGCAAGAAAACAACACCCCAGTTATCCTCTTGCGCTCGCCATACATTTTCTTTGTGTTCGCTATGTTCCTCTCCCGTCCGCAACTCGTGGTCGTGCGGTAGCGTTCTCGCTTCCCACGCCCGGGTTCCCGTGTTCGATTCCCGGCGGGGTCAGGGATTTTCTCTGCCTCGTGATGACTGGGTGTTGTGTGCTGTCCTTAGGTTAGTTAGGTTTAAGTACTAAGTTCTCGGGGACTGATGACCATAGATGTTAAGTCCCACAGCGCTCAGAGCCATTTGAACCATTTTGTTTTGTTCCTCTCCCCCTTACCCTGATCAACATACCTAATATCCTTCGTTTTACGGGCTAACTCTTCTAAATCTCGGAACGTTTGGGACAGCTGTGGAACCATTAAATGAAAGCGGTCTAATGAGTTTTTAATATTTTTTTTTTTGTGGGATCTAAAATTTAAAAACCTCTCTCACACCGGCCTGATTTAGCTTCACTGATCACGATAGTAAAAACATGCGTATGTTAAGGGAGTTTTCATTCACAAAGCAGGCTTATCACATTCACACAGTTCAATACTGTTCTATCCTGATTAAACTGAGCTTTACTTAAATTCCATAAGGCAGTGAAGCCATTTCGAAGTCTCAGTGCGACGAAAATTGTCAGTCGATCTCTGAAAACATTTGTAATAATTATTAACTTTCGGTGATCACATGGGGAAGACCGGAGATCTGCTGGTAAGACCGTGTTAGCCTGTTTATTTGAAGTAACTGGATATCTTGAGCATACAAAACGGCAGGTTCGTCCAGTGTAAATCAGACGTTCCCCACTGATCCCGTGCAACACAGCGCAGTAAGCAGACACTGTCAATAATAATCAGTTAAATAATACGCGAACTCACTTACTTTAGTTTAGTTCATGTATTAAATTCCTTCACATACAGAATCTCATCAAGATGGCGACTAGCTCATCAATACATACATATACATCCTCCTTCTTTCACGACTAATCGGCAAGCATTCCTTCATTCTTTTCCTAAGAGAAAACATAGATAGCAGAGAAGCTGTTCCATGGAGTAAATGGACGCTCCAAGGAATAATTGGGCTTGAAACTACTTTGCACTGATAATCGGTAAGATAAGAAGAGATATTTCGAGATATGTACTGAGTTATATAATTTATAAAATTTCTGAAAATATCGCGGAGAGACCGCTGCAAGAGACATTACAAGTTGATTCCTTCGACAATGTTTGATACAGCCACTATCTCGGCGTATGAAAGACGAAATGTTTTGCTGTCATTTTTACCCTGTATACATATTCTCCAAATGGCTCTTTCACACCGTGTTCACACTCATGATGCGTATCTACACTCATGTTCAAATAAAACAGAACGGCTTGAACGACTAGAGATAGGACAATTTTTGGTGTCTTCTCGTACGTGTAATGTTTGACTCCATCACAAATACATTTGGATTCCATGACACTAAAAATGATCAGTTGCATACTTGAAAGTAGGGCTATGATTTATGAATGAGAGACATTGGAATGATGATTGCGTGCAGTTAGTAGCATTCATAATAGTAACTTAACTTTCCTCCCACAATCCCAGTTCACATTCAAATTCCGAGACCGCTAGACCATAGAGTAAGTACCATCAGCTCGTGAGAAACAACAGAAATATTTCTTCTCCCTTGTGTTTTGGACTGCACGACCTAATAAACTGTTCCGACAATATAGAGATTGTGGGTTCCGACTACTAATTTCAGACCCCTAAACCCCCGCTGATTATTATTCATTTACTGAACAATGCACTATAATGATCTTCAAATAGGACATACACATTAGTATATTCTGCAAAAACTATTGGCATTTCAGTCACGTCGGTTCACAGTGTCGCCTAACAGGCACAGTGACCGCCGTGGGCTCTGATAACCTGTTATATGCTTGATGGCATCGACATGTATAAGGTACGAATGAAGACCTGTTATGTAGCCATCCACGCTGCATTCACCTGGTTCCAATGTTTATCAGTGTTGATTGGTGTTGGGTCACAGTACTGCACCCATCGTTTCACCATATCTCCCACATTTTCGACTGACGACACGTCTGGTGATTTGGTGGGCCACGGCAAAAGGCTGACTTCCTGTGACGCCAAAAGGCACATGTTCGTGCAAAGTCTTGTTGAAAAACGTCGCCTGGAGTGTTGCGCAGAAAGGGTATGGCTACAGGTGGCAGGATGTCGTTCACATAGGACATAATGGCCACATTGCCCTAGACATGCATCAGCTGTGATTTGAGGATGTATCCAATAGCACACCACACCATAAGGCCTTGAGTTGGCACTGTGTGTCTTGTGCGAATGCTGTCACTTTGATACCTCTCCCTATGTCTGTGTGGAACAAAAATGCGGCCTTAATTTTCAAACCAACAGAACCTTGATTCGTCCAAAATACACTATTTGATGCCATTTCAGTCCCTATTATCGTCGTTCCATGCACCACTACCGTCTCGAATGTTTCTGCACATTTGTCAAAGGGAGGTGGAGAAGTGAATCATGCTCATTAACCCATATCGTAATAAATGGAGATGGACTGTCACCCCTAATAATGTACGATAGGTTAGAATGTTTCACTGTTGCCACAAAGCCAAGGAGGACGCAGATATGTTCTGCAATATCTGCGGGGGCGGGGGGTCTGGGTGGTGCGACCTGACCCGTCTTGTCTTGTTCTACAGCCTTCCGATATCCATTCTGCCCAAATTCTTGCACTGTGAAACACTTCGTTCCACATGAGCAACAATGCATCACATTCTCTCATGCCAATAACGCTCCCTCTTTCAAACTCACTGATTTAATGGTATGATTCGTTTGCGATGCATCCTGCACGTCTGCTCAAGTCCCACTGATCCATTACCTTCGGTTTAGAGCGAGAACGATGACTGCAGGCACATTTTACCGGTTGGTGGTGTTGCGATATCGATATTGCCATTGAACCAGAGGGTCGACATGGTTAAAATGCTAATCATTTCTGCAAAACATGCTACTGTACATGTCCTGTGAATATATATGTTCTGTCTCTAGTGCTTCAAGGTGTTCTGTTTCTTCTGAACATGAGTGTATTAACTGGTCTACAGCACTATCCGGAGTCATTTGTTTGCAAAACTGTTGATGAAAGCTCCTTACTGACTGTCATGGTATAATTATGATGGCCTCCCAATGAATTGAACTTCCTTTCATGTGTGGGTACAATATTCGCAAAATTTCATTCCTTAAACCAAACACTTACTTCCGCTCATTGTGCTCTACCAAATAATACATAAATTAAACAGTACCTGGAATAGGATTCAGCGAAAACCTTTGCTTTTCATCATTCCTAATAGTCGATAGGGTAGCCTAGGGTACTGTTTACTCCACTGAACCACTTCTCCACATGGAGCTGCTAACGCCTGTACTGGACAAATGTCATTTTCCTGCATTATATTTAAATTATCAACACTGTTTTGTCATCTCACTGAAAATTGATGTTGCTTAGGCTATTCCGTTTCTTTATTACCTAGTAATTGTGTGAAGTGACTTATGTAGTGAAGTTCTGATCCGCTACCTGCCTTACGTGTGGTTGCTTAAGAAAGTCGGTGCAGTTGTTTCATTAATTTTCACTTTTGTGTGTGGCTGTTTAAAGACTGAATTATGTTGGCCATTTGAATCACATCAGCTGCCAGTGTTGAGATTTCTTTTAAAAAAATACCTTACTCTAATTGGTTGGTTAAATGGAAGTGTTGGTGGCTTGGCAAGTACCCTCACACTTGAGTGTGAATTTATTGTTTTTTTTTTTTTTTTTTTTTTTTTTTTTTTTTTTTTTTTTTTTTTTTTTTTTTTTTAGATGCTGTAGAGTGAGGTTTATTTGCCTGTGTCGTGTATGGTGCTGCCTCACGCGCTGACACCAACCAGTGCAGTCCGGAGGGCCTCTAATGGCTGCCATCGCTGAGTGGCTGTGTGTGTGTGTGTGTGTGTGTGTGTGTGTGTGTGTGTGTGTGTGTGTGCGTGTGCCAATTATGTACTGTATTTTACTTTTAATTTTATGATCTAAGTGCTCTCCTGTCACCCATCAGTGTCCTTGTCTACAATCCCTCAAGTACATTATTGTGTACTTCATCCTCAGTTGAAAAGTCAAGTCATTCACCCAGTGTTACTAATGAGTTGCATCCCTCCTGATTGTGACCTGTGGGATATCTGTTCTTCCAAAAACTTAATGAATATCTCAGTTTCATTTAAAGTTAATTGTATTGTTTCAGGTCCATCCAAACAACACTCCAACAGCAGACACAACCACACTCTGCTACCAATTGTGGGGCAATAAGCGGTGGGACTGGAAAGTGGCTAAGGATTGTGTTGGCAAAAATCCTTTAGAAGTTTTACACACATTTATTAATAAATCTTAACTAGTCTGAGCGAGCACACAGTATGACGAGAAGCTAATAACGCAGTTCTGAACTTACAAATACCAACCCACTATCTAGCACACTCTTAACTACGCTAATATATTCTGCCCCACAGAATATCTTCAGCTTCACAATAAGAGGCCACTAAACAATATGTTTTAAATGAAATAATGGCAAGGAGCACTGAAATAACCAAATTTTAGCCCCGAACTTAGTATCCCAAGGCATGCCCCAAACAACAGCTGTCATCAAAAATTAAACTGTTATTAACAAGAGAGTAGAGCATTGTTAATAAAGCACACCTACCAAGTTACGCAATGCTGACCGCTGCTTTGCTATACCAACTTCTGCCCTGCCTCGTCCAGCTGACTGCCTACTGAAGCTTCTTTGTCTCTGCATGCATACTGCAACCTGTAATAGCGCATTTGAACCAGCTCCCTCCTAATTATTTCTATATGCCTCAGGATGTGTTCCGTCAAAGGATACCTTTTTGTGGTCTACTGGTGCAATAAATTTCTCTTCCCCTCCAGTTCGATTCAGAACCCCTTTACCAGTTATCCAATCTGTCCTAATCCTCAACATTCTCCTGAAGCAACAGGTTTCAGAAGCTAATATTCTCTACTTGTGTTGTATCTGCACATGGATACACTCGAAGTACCTTCATAAAAAGACCTTCAAACAATTATATTTATAGTTGATGGTTGGAGAGAGAACATCGCTGTCACAGGTAGTCTGCGTAAACCAGTTGTAGATGTTTGTCACTAATGCATCGTCCGGCCCTGGTAGCTGAATGGTCAGCGTGACGGATTGTCAATCCTTTGGGCCCTGGTTCGATTCGTGGCTGGGTCGTGGAATTTTCTCTGCCCAGGGACTGGGTGTTGTGCTGTCCTCATCTTCATCCTATCATCCTCATCGACTGCAGGTCGCCGCAGTGGCGTCAAATTCAAACACCGGCACCTGGCGAACGGCCTGCCCGGCGGGGGGGCCTATCCATACGATTAAATTAAATAAAAATACTAATGTATCGTGTATACATATGCCGTTAATCCCCCACAGCGTCAGCTAAGGCCTGAGATGGTGCACTGAAGCATCGAAACTGGTAGCCATACAATAAATATCATAAGGACGACTGTAGGTGTTCCATTTTATTATAGAATATGCCCTAAGACCTTCCATCACAAATTTATATCAAATGTAAAGGAGTATTTATTATTCAGAATCGCCTCAAGAGTCTAGCAATGAGGAGTGAATGGGATACATAAATAACGCTATATTCTCTTCAAAGTTCATACCAGGGCTACTTGTAATTATTATTCTCAGGTAGAAAACTTCAACTGGGAACATCTAGATCTGAAAGTGGTGCTCGATCTCTTTCCAAAGATCTGATCATGAAAGACTCATTAACATAACTTGAGCTTAACATTACCAGATCACTAACAGTTTTTATATTCAACCAAGGAAACATTAGTTTATAGTGACCTGTGTTCTTTTCACACATTGTTCGAAGAAATGTATAAATGACGGGCAGTTTCTCAGTTACAAAGATTGCTATAATACTAGCACTGATGTCAACGAAAACATAGTTGTTAGGATGCGTTGTACAATAGCAACAGTAAGGTCTCACTCGCTTTCGGACCAGTTTTATGTGAATGGCGTGGTAAAGTAGTAGCTGCATTCTAACGAGCGAATTGGTAACTCGTGCCCCTATAAAAAGGTCTATTTTGGGTGCCTTATTTTCAGGGCAAATTAGGGATCTTTAAATAGATCCTGCACTCTCATTTACGACTAATCAAGAAGTGGGCAGTTAAACGCAACTTAAAATGCAACTTTGTTGACAATACACGCCTAGAACGTTCCAAAACTTCAACCACAGATCATACATCAAGAAAGTGTGCAGTGTGGTATTTCAACAGTGGTTGTGTAAAACATCTCATGCCATCGCTAAACCATAAGAAAGAATACTATTTATTTTACACAAAGAACGAATTGTAAGTAAGCTTCGAGCAGCATGAGGAGCGCAAATCAGGATTAACTGTATGTATTCCTTGGACTGTGCTATGTGAAACTTGTTAATTTGTTTGGTCCGTAAGGAAAATATCCAAAGTTAGACTAATTCTTTAGCTTTTCGATTAAGTACGTTTAAAGGCACGGAAGTTTTAATTGCTGGCAGTGTCTTGTTTCAATCATATACAAACTTCTGAAATGTTTTGTATTTTCTGCTCTTTCTATGTCTTTCATTGCCGTTGCAATTTTCTCAAAAATATATGGCGTCCACACGAAACCTTCCTGATTTCCAATTGCAGTTATGAAAAACAATGAAACAGAAATTTGCGGCTTACACCATCATGTAAAGTAATGCAAAAAGTTATATGTAAATTTTTTCTAGACTATTGATTTTGTTTTGTTCCGGGTGCTAAATAGTTACCAGAAAGAGAGCGTCCAATGCGTGGTGTGTTATGTGGAAATGAAATCACACGTTGCTGTCCAAAGGAATTTCCGGTGCGGATTTGAAAAGGAGCTTCCGGCCGATTGAGGCATGGTGTGACAAATTCCTAGCCACAGGGAGTGTGAACAGGCCTCCAGATTCTGGTAGAAAACGCGCATACGATGAAAAGGTAGAGCAGATAGGGGACATCTTTTAAACAGGCAATCAAAGTTAGTTCACCGTACATCACGAGAGCTTCACATCCTTCGTCCAACAGTTCACAAGGTTCTACATAAACGACACTTAGGAAGTTAAAATTGTGCAAGCATTACAGCATTACCTCGAATTTGCTATTGAGATGTAGGACCGGATCGTCCAAAACCGTAACAAGCAGGGAAATATTATTTTAGCTGAGGAACCAATCTGCCACACTTGTGGGAAGGTTAATCGGCACCAAATTCACATCTGAGGTTCGGAAAAATTCCACAGGTTCCCACGACAGAGACAGTGAAAAGATGACCGAGTGATAAGCACTGATGAATAACAGCATAGTTGCACCATTTTTCATTACCTAGCAAACAAAAAACAGAAATAGTTTATTCTGACATGCTTGAGCAGTTTGCTGGCCCTCAGCTTCTTCTCCTTTAGCCAAATATGGCCTTCTAACTGGGTAGTGCGCTAACACTCTTGAGTTTATATGTTGGTGATTTCATGGACTGAATATTTTTGCAACGAAAGATAGGACGTGATGGATTAACCAAGTGGCCGCCACGCTTTACGGACATAATTCTGCTGAATATATTCCTGTATGATTATGTGAAATTGTGTATGCCTCGCCTATGCGTGAACGTACCGAGTTTTGCAGAACTATGGATATAATAGCCTTGAGAATCTCAGACATGTTTGGACCGAGCGAGGTGGCGCAGTGGTTAGCACACTGGACTCGCATTCGGGAGGACGACGGTTCAATCCCGCGTCCGGCCATCCTGATTTAGGTTTTCCGTGATTTCCCTAAATCGCTCTAGGCAAATGCCGAGATGGTTCCTTTGAAAGGGCACGGCCGACTTCCTTCCCTAATTCGATGAGACCGATGACCTCGCTGTTTGGTCTCTTCCCCAAACCAACCCAACCCAAGACATGTTTGCACACCAATGCATTGAGATAGATTATCCTATAGATATTTTACGGGTTACACAGTATGTGGATGTGTATTGACTTTTTGTTCAAAATACGAGTTACTGTAGATGAATCCTCAAACCGTAAGTACACAATGTGATCAAAAGTCTCCGGACACCCCAAAAAACATAAGTTTTTCATATTAGGTGCACTGTCCTGCCACGTACTGCCAGGTACTCCGTATCAGCGACCTTAGTAGTAATTAGACATCGTGAGGGAGCAGAACGGGACGCTTCGCGTAACTCACTCACGCACTTAGAACGTGGTCAGGTGATTAGGTGTCACTTGTGTCATACGCCTGTACGCGAGATTTCCACACTCCTAAACATCTGTAGGTGCACTGTTTCCAATGTGATAGAGAAATGGAAACGTGAGGGGACACGTACAGCACAAGAGTACAGACCGATCTCGTCTGTTAACTGACAGAGACCGCCATCAGTTGAAGAGGGTCGTAATGTGTAATAGGCAGACGTCTATCCAGTCCATCACACAAGAATTCCACACTGCATCAGGATCCACTGCAAGTACTATGACAGTTAGGTGGGAGGTGAGAAAACTTGGTTTTCATGGTTGAGCAGCAGCTCGTATGCCACATAAATGCCAAACGACGCCTCGCTTGGTGTAAGAAGCGTAAACAGTGGACGATTGAACAGTGGAAAAACGTTGTGTTGAGTGAGGAATCACGGTACACCATGTGGTGATCTGATGGTAGGGTGTGTGTATGGCGACTGCACGGTGAACGTCATCTGCCAGTGTATTTAGCGCCAAAAGTAAAATTCTGAAGGGGGTGGTGTTATGGTGTGGTCATGAGTTTCATAAAAGGCTCTTGCGCCCCTAGTTGTTTTGCGTGGGACTATCACAGCACGGGCCTAAATTGATGTTTTAAGCACCTTCTTGCTTCCCACTGTTGAAGAGCGATACGGGGATGGCGATTGCATCTTTCAACACGATCGAGCACCTGTTCATAGTGCACGGCCTGTGGCGGAGTGGTTACAGGACAATAGCATCCCTGTAATGAACAGACCTGCACAGAGTCCTGACCTGAATCCTATAGAAAACCTTTGGGAGGTTTTGGAACGCAGGCTTCGTACCAGGCCTCACCGACCGACATCGATACCTTTGCTCAGTGCAGCACTCCCTGAATAATGGGCTGCCATTGCCCAAGAAACCTTCCAGCACATGACTGAACGTATGCCTGCGAGAGTGGAAGGCTAAGGCAGGCCAACACCTAATTGAATTCCAGCATTACTGATTGAGGACGCTACTAACTTGTAAGTCATTTTCAGCGAGGTGTCCGGATACTTTTGATGACATAGTGTATGTTAGTCTCATAAGCTTTTTTCTTTAAATTTCGATTGTAAATTAGGAAAGTTTCACGTGGACAGCTTGTAATTTATTCTCCTGTATAGGTTTATGTATGGGTCCATAGCTGCTAATGTATTAAGTGAATTTTTCACAATAAAAATTATAATGTTTATTGTGTAATGCATGCTAGTACACTGACAACATGCACACAGGGATTCCACATTTTAGATTTTACTTGTGGACTTCACATCTTTACCTTACTAGGTACATGCTGCTTTTCCCCACTCTGTTGTGTGGGTTATAGCATGCTGTATGTATAGAAGCTTTTATTGCTACTTCGCTTGACAATGCCCAAGGGTAAGAAATCATCTAATTGCTCTATAATGAAATAAGGTGTACAAAATGAGAGAACAAAGGAAAGTGAGTTCCATGGGGCACTTTGTAGTTGTTGGTTTTGTTTCCCTTGTCGTCGGTGTTGCGGCGTCCCGCTTCCTGCAGCTTCCAGACGGTCAACGCCCCACCCGCGCTCTCATTTCGCAAGTCTCGGGCTTCGCTGCGTCGATGTAACGTAACGTAAGGCAGCCTACCGTAAGGCGACCTTTATTAGGGCGGCCATATAGCCAACCGGAGGCAGCGAAAGGCGCTGCGCGTTCGCCGCTCGCTTCTTAGGGTTAATTACACGTAACGTCGCTGTCCTCATGGTTGGTACTGGCTTCGTATATGACGACAGTAAATTGAGTGTGCCCGAGGAATATTTTGCACTTATGAAGGATAGTTACAACGCTTGGGCGAAGCTAAACTCGTATTACGTCCAGTGCGCCTTCCACACTAAAATTCAAGACAGTGAGGTCATCCTCCTCATAAAACTGTTGTCACTAATAGTGAAGCGTGTCATACAAAAATTTAGACAATGTGCGCTGTATTCATTCACCTTCACCATAAAATGAGTACTTCCTATCCTTCCTGCCTCATATCAGTACTTTACAGTCCATTAAAGCCCGACACCACAGTGTTCAAAAGTATCCGAACAATCTGAATGTTTTTAGCAAATTAAATATTTTCCACATCTAAACTGTTCTGTGATTCTTGTCAAGTGTACAATGTTGTTTCTTCATCTAATATCATCAATATAAAAAATCCCACACATCTATCAAAGCTGGTGCCTAAATAAGATTGCGAACCCACAAATCAAGTGTCTCGATGCCTAAACACATGCTAAACAAGCAATTAAATTTCATGTTTAGCCTAGTTATGGAAATGTTGTAAAACTAACCTGATAATGCACATGTATGCTAAAATATTATGCTAAGCAGGAAAGCACAAAGAAACAGGCAGTCGGAATTACTGACGGCTGCTGGAAGATTGTATTTAAATCCATATCTTGGACCTACAATTGGTGTAAGACACAATACACACTCAAATTAACTACTTTCACATCTGAATTTTTCCAAGATGCCTTTAGGTGTTAAATACCTCAATGTCTAAAATACCAAAAGTTGTTTGTATTTCAATCTGAGGCTATGTTTTTATTGTTCAGCATTAGTCAGCCACTTGGATGTGTACAGACACACGATAATAAATTTCGGTTGTTACATTAATAGGCACCCAGCCAATCAGTGCAAGCTCTCATCTAACGAATTAATGGCATATTTAGGGGATTGAGCGTAAATGCTTGTGTAGTCGCTGGAATCGAAGATTTTTCGAAATAATTCTGCTTCATGTTGCCTGAATTAGCTAATAATACCTTCACTGGTGTATGGACGCAGCACACTCCTATATTTTTAATGCAAAAAGAATTAAATTACTTTCTTATGTGGTTTTATAAGTGCTTGGTGTTTTTCATTATTAAGGCCGCTATTATTCCACATTACTTCACAGAATTTTCTGCTGAGAGTTTATTCGACAACAGTGCCCCTGTCTACAGTTTCATTCATTCTCTCATGAACATACACGAGTACAGAGTAGCTACAGATTTTATATTCACCATTCACTACAGAAAAATTGCACTTTTTCTACCACTGAGTAACGACGACAACATGGCGAGACGAGAGACAACGTGAGTTTTGTAAAGGATCCGATTCTCCAAAGTGATTAACCAAAGAATCATAGAAGGAATGGAAATATGCAACAGAAGTATGTTATATGGCTGCTTGGCCTGTTTTGCTAATGGCACTTATAAGTTTAAAATCAATGAAAATACAACTCTTGGTTTCCAATATCAAATGTAGATAATTATAAAGCCATGTTTCGTTTGTTATTACTGAAATGGAATAACCATGATCGGAGGATGTACCCGACTGGGTTTCCACTTATTCAATGATTAATAAGCTAATGTATGAATATTCATATGGCAGGAATTATAGTCAATTGTAATTAATTTTTATTACCTGGTCCTAGTCATGAAGAAAGCACTTGAACGATAGGCATTGGACTCCTTTTCAAAAAAAAACTGGATCTCAATCCCCGTGACTAACATTCTCCTCTGTTTTTATGAACCACTTTGAACTATTTGTAGAATTCCTTCAGTCGCATACAGTCCAGCTCCTCTACTTTTCATACACAACAGACAGTACTCTGCCTCTTACAACGTCTGCGGTATAGCAGTTGTTCATCTTCTTGAGAAGGATCAGAGATTTAAGTCCCGTAAATGACGAGATGATACGAAACGCAGTAATGCTGGAGGATAGGAGTGAAGCTGACACTGTACTGTCGAAAGGAACTGTCCTGACATTCGTTTAAGTGAATTCCGTCCTGCTGAATGTAGACGCGATATGTTAAATACAGCCTCATCTCGCCTGTACTTCTCTTCAGGCATTCGCCATATTCTCTACCGCAAGCAGGACCATAACTCGAAAAGGACCTTCCATGAAATTGTTTTATAAGAAGTATAACTGGAAACAAAAGTTCTTGTCAAAACGAAAATAAACCATGAGAAATATTCTTCAGTAAATCGAGCCTTCCCCTATACGGCACACTGTATAACTTACAGAGGCAGGTAATTATTAGAAAACTATCACTTCCGTTTTTGCTCGTTTGACGTATTTTTCCAAAGGAAAAGGAAGGTGATCAGTCATTTACTGATCACCAGTTTATAAACACACTTCACTCACTTTAACGTTAATTTAGTTACCGTCTAAAATATGGTAACAGTTCTAGCAATTCAAATTATCACTGTGTTAGTAAACACAAAAGTTCACTATGTCGCTCTGAATATCATGGTTCTGATCTTCGGGCTCTTATTATTAACCTCGTAACAATATGCTTTGCTCACAATTCGTTGTTCAACTTCATCGCTTACATTTTATTGCCACCTGCTGCATTCCACAAATCAGGACACTATAATGTTTCACGCTAATTATTGCTGACGGATGCAATTACATTGCCACAGCGGACTTCTTTTTTTCGAAATGACACTGCATAAAAGCAGTAATTTCAGGAAGTATTCCTTAGCACTACCATCGATTTATTGTTCATAGCACGTACTGTTAGCTCCATAAAATAATGCGACATTTTTACCTTCATTACAATCGTTGATGGTAATATTACAGATTCAGTGTTATTATGTCTCAAACTTTAAGTAACACTGAAATTAATAACCAGAACAGAAGAACATGGACTGTGACTCCGAACTAAATAGAAAAATCGTGCACAAGATTTAGTTGAGACAATGAGTACTGTTGCGTAGGAGAATAATTTTGTTGTAAATGATAAATTTTTTTACGTTCTACCAGGAGAGCAGAATGGAGAAGGCTAGATCTGGACCTGTGTGCCAATCGGAATGTCAAAGAGACATACCATTGAGAAACGGGCATCTGGGTATGAAGTGCGAGCGAGCGAAATGGAAACGTTAATGTCAGAGGACTATATAACAAAGTAGTGCGAAGTAACTTCATCACCAGAGCGCCACTACAAAGTCACTGACCTGAGCTCGATGGCCCAGAATAGTTACTGAATCACCACAATTAGGCAAGGAGCGCTGACGGGACCGATAAACGGGGGCAAATGCACCCATATATTCAGGGCCACTGCATCATAAGTACAACTGGCCCTGCAAGCTGCTACCTGCTTGCTCACTTCAGAACCGAAACACAGCCAATGTGATGCATACCACAGTAATGGTCCGTCATTGCTGTCAATTGGGACATTGTGAATGAGGAGTAGACTGATGTGCGGTTACCTCTCGTCCAGAGAATGTCAATCGCAGATGATATGCAAGCTGTCTTTTCCACATCGACCAGGCGTGGCGCTTTCCCACAACCCGCTGGCCGACTCATGAACATCTTCTGCAGCCTTGGTCGGTCCATGGGGGATGACCACGGCCTGATCTTCACAACTGACATCCTGAACCACAATCTGCTGCCTTCCGCTGAGTGCACGAGGTGCTGTCTAGTGATGTGCGAGCCGCGGGCTGGCGATGTCTTCCCACAGCATGCCACCATGACATGCATCGGGGATGTCGCAACTCGATGACGAGGCGTCAGCACTTCTTTGCCGACGGCACGACCAAAAACACTATATAGCTCTCTAAATTTAGCCTGAAAAATAAATGTTACTGCAGATACCACTGTGTCGCCGACGCCCTCCAGGTGTCAATACGACCACTCTCCCACAGTCTTTACCTAGCCTCCTGCACACAAAGCGTTACAGATCCCTGGGTCACTGTTCACAGTATGCATATATCCCCCCACCCCTCGAAAAAATGAAGCATTATGTGAGAGGCCAGGTTTGTACAATTCTGAGAAACCAGGTGTGGTAGCAGTAGACCCAATGATGTATCAAACGTGCCCTCATCCCCTTTCACGAACAAAACAATGCTTACGTCATTTGCTGGATTGATGTCATCTTACTCCAACACTAATCGTCAGCTTCTTAACGAAAAGACAGGAGCACGATAATATCACCTGCTGACTGTTTCACAGTGAGACGTGGACTATATTTTATGGTGTCTCATGCAGTGTGACTCAGACAGTGGTACAGATTCGCAATGACTATGCCTTCTCAACCGCTCCATTTGAATCAGAAAAGTTTGGTACGAAGTTTAGAGTCTGATTTAATAATAGACCATTTGAATCACATAGTTTTATACCCTAACGTTATTTTTCACGCAATTTAAGGTTAAACGTCATGTTTATTATGCAACATCTTACTAGCTTTGTATACATCTAAAAACAAAAGAAAGAAATCAGATATCCAATAATCTGTAGGAAGAGTGCACTCTATGTAATAGCACCGAACACAGAAACAGACTAAGACTACTCGATTGCATAAATGCGTTTTACCCTTGACGATAGTGACGATGTTTATTGCTGGCACCGCGGTAGGAATGATACTATATTGGCTTCAGAGGATGGTAAGTCCAATCAAAGCTGTTAGGAAATGAAAGCTTCTTTCTTTCTTTCTTAATTGCATCCCTTGTTGGTACAAAAACTAACACTGAGTGAATACTTATCTACAGCAAGCAGACGATTATGAACTGATGAAATTTTGTTAAATATTCTGAACTTCGCAGACACCTAACGTGTTAAAATTGATTAATAACTACACTCTATACAAAAAATACCGGTGTCCATCGCCTCTCGCGATACGTCGTAGACCAGAAATCTCATGGACTGGAATGGAACTGTCTTCAGCGATGAGTCCCGCTCCAAACTGAGCCCCGAAGACCAGCGAGGACGTTTTTAGGGTCGCGTAGGATAGCGGCGGGGTACCAACCTGACTGTCGCCCGCCATACGGTCCGGCAGTTGCGTGAGATAGACTGGACTGCCATATCTTTTCGTAGCAGGTCCATTTTGGTTGTCAGCCGCAACACTCTTACAGAACAGCGGTACGTCGACAATACTCTAAGCCCCATTTTGTTACCTTTCATGAAAAACCACCCTAGACTTACATTTTAATAAGATAATGCCCTTCTGCAAACAGAAAGAACTTCTACCAGTTGTCTTCGTGCCTGCCAACGCGTACCTTCGCCAGCGAGGTCTCCGGATCTCTTACCAGCTTAGAATTTTTGGAGCATTGTGGGCAGGGTTCTCCAACCAGCACGGGATTTTTACGATCTAAGGTTATAATTGGACAAAATTTCGTGCTATATGCCTTAGGGGGACATCTGACAACTATATCAATCATTTATAAGCCGAATAAATGCTTGCGTTATGGTCAGAAGTGCACCAAAGCATTATTGTCTTGCTGCCTGTGCAGCTGTTTCTCTTGAATAAATTGTCCAATTTTTCTAAAATGAAATCATTTTTTGTCTCTATATGTACATCACATCTACCGATTTCCATTCCTTCGTGATGCGTCGTTTCTTCGTCTTAAAATGCATTATGGAACCAAGTCAGTTTTGCAGTGGAACAGATATTTCTCATTAAGTCCACATGAGATGATAAAATAAATTACTATAAATAAGAAAAACTATAAAAAATAAAATTATTAATTATGAAATTTCACTCCGCAGCAGAATGTGTCCCGATCTAAAACTTCGTGGTGTATGAAAACTGTGTGCCGACCTGCGATTCGAAAGTGGCAACGGCCAAGGTCCCAGAAACACAGTTCCAATCTGCAAGGAATTTAAAATCACAGCGCAGTACTTGAGAAGACCACGAGTCACAAGTAACTGTATAACTGTGCCCACCAGCGGAAGAACAATAAGGTGAAAAAACTCCAATGAAGTTCTGCAAAAGCGAACTGCGAAGAAAATTTAAGCCTTGCAAATCAAACAGAAAATAAATATAATGCAATTAACTTAGAAGACGTGGTTTTGAACTGCAGCATCGTAACTTGAAAGTTAAGTACCCTTATGGACTTAAAGTAAAGTCGTATGAAATTACCGGCCGGGGGACCCAGAAGGGCTAGTTCAGCAACTGAAATGGAAAGTCTTCCCTACAAGTCGCACCTGCGGGCACCTTTCCTTGGCGAATTGTTACATCTGTGCACGTAAGTGTATCCTTTAAGTGTAGGAGACTGTGATAGGTGTGTATGTAGTGGAGTGTCATATTTGTGTTGGAGATGAGAGAGAAGGGTGATTGTGAAATCCGGTACCGGCACATAGCATACAGCTCTCGAAGACCATCGAGGCATCGAGAGCGGCTACCGAGCGTAACGCCCCCATCCGACGGACGGATCATCGTCGACAGTGTCGCCTACCCCTGTTTCAAGAGAAACTGCAGACACGTTTGGAGTTGAATCCAGGACATATGGCATAAAGAATCGTGACCAGGAACCCTAAGCCACAACCGTCCCCTCTACCTTAAGCCAAAGGGGAAAATGTCAGCAACATACGGTGTACCTGTACTGTAACCCATCTTAGTACTGGCCTCACCTGACCGTACTTAACTTCGGTGGTCTGGCGGAACCCCGTGAGTCCACTTTGGCATGACCGTTGACATTGTCTACTTTAGGAACGAACAAAAGCGTTCGGCGAAAAGTAGCTGTAATTATTGGTTTCATACAAGCAATGGCATAACAGCTGCTGCATGTTTTTCTGTCATATTTCATGGAGCTATAATTAGGGAAAATACGAGTTACAGAACAAAACAACGCTAATGTTTCTGCATGGATGCTCGACTGGAGATATAAATTGGGAAACCAGGTATTCGAAATTTATTTGCATGAAGTTATTCGAAATATCAGGAACACCATCTAAATTTTATACGCGATACCTGACTCTAAAAACATTTGATTGTACACATTTTAAAAGAAAACATTTATTTCACGAGAAAATTTGTTTCTCCCCTCCACTATACGTCAAATATTTTGTGCTGGATCTTCACGTATATTCTACTCGTTTGCATCTACCGACTATTTAGTGATGTACAGTCACATATATTGAAGAAATTAATGCATTTGAGATATTGTTTTATAATCAGGCGCAGCTTAACGTTCATAATAATTTCTAGTTCATTACGAACGTGCTATTGATACACTGTTCATCCGTTGTGAAGTGGTAGTCAATCAAAAATACATGATGCACCGAGAAACAAACCTGTCAGGCTTAATCTGGCATATACGACGGCATGCTGAAAAGCGATGCCATCAAATTTTTATGTGAAAACTCTTTAAAAAATATAAAAAAACATTATTAACATTCTTTATCTTTGTTCTTAATGTCAACATGTTTGTAGCCCTCCACTGCTACAGGAGCTCTAATTGTAACGTGTAACACGTCGGTACGTGGGAAATAGCATGCTATAATCGAGTTTTGAACTCAAAGAGGCTGTCCAGACATGGAGCATACGCTCCTTCAGCATGACAATGCCGGATCACACAGGAGAACTACGACGTCTGAAACAATCCGGCACCTTGTATTCACCGTCATGGACCCCGGCCCCCATACAGTCCCGACTTGGCCCCATCCGATTTTTTTGTATTCAAAACTGAAAGAACACCATCGAGAACTTTGACAGTGATCCAGCAGTGCAAGCAGAGGAGGGGTTGTGGCTCCGTCAACGAAGTCAAACTGTCTATAATGACGGTAACAACAAGCTGGTCTGTCGTTACGAGAAACGTGTTCGTCGCCATTGTATGTTAAGGAATAAATATGTAGGCATGAAGAATGAAGATGTAGTATGTTAATAATGCTTGTTTTATTTAAGAATCTTTAAGAATTTTTGTTGTGCCGTTCGAAGGACGAAATACGAAGGCAAGGTTGGTACCTCGCGTCCGGAGCTACAAGTATGTACAGCCGCTGCCAGACACGGCGACGAATGAGGGACATCGCCCAAGAACGCCCGCAAGAGTTTCATCCGCCACCGCTGTAAAGTGCTTGCTTACGTCGGAGGAAAATGTTGCTCAGCCCACTCTGCAATCATCGTCAAAGACGTCAGAATTGCCTTACTACCGAGACAGCGGTGCGAGATTTGTATTAACCAGAACCGTGTTGGAAAGGTATAGTCAACTGTACATTGCGAGAAGAATTATTATCTTGTACTGTGTCAAGTGACAATTTAGTGTTCAGTGACAGAAACAAATACAGATGACATTCTATGTTCAATATTTATTCTTGTTCATGTTAAAGTAAAGTGATCAAATATTTTGTGTGTGTTATAGTATCAACTCGGCATCCTCTAAAAGTAATTCTAACATTGGTGTTATTTTCACATTAAAAATTCGATTTTTACAAAATATTTTTCGCCTCGCTACAGATTTTGTAGACTACACAAGACTGCAAGAAATAGTTCAGGATAGCTGAGCAGAACGTGTAAAGGAAAATAAGTGTGTTACGACTACTTACTCTCTAATTTCGCCTTTGGGTCTAGCATCGTTTCATACCGGATGTCATGTGTAATGGTCGGGATATGAGTCGTGGAAGTGGAGCCGGTAGTTCATCAACCTGAGTGGAATGCAGTGAGGTGGCGAGTGGTTGTCTTGTGTCGTCAAGCAAAGGTTTTTCATGAAAGATATATTTTAATGCTGAGCACACTGCAACAATCGTAACGGCCCTCTGCGGTTGCAGTTCACCTCAGCACATATGTGGAAGCGCTTAGAAGAACGGGTGGCTTGTGGCCTCCGCCAGCCTATGGTGACGTGAGGAGCTCGGCGGGAACACTGGCACGAGATGGCGCCGCCTGGACACAGCTTCGCAGCACAAGACAGGTCGCAGAATCCCGCCATGGACCACTTAGAGGAAGACAGCTGTTAGCAGTAGCGCTGGCCCTTTCTGACGGAGGCGGACAGCGACAGAATGCCCACACAGGCGAAGGTGGCTGAGCGGCTGCCCAGCCCTGGTCTCGAACAGTGGCGCTCTATGGTAGGAAGCTGGCGGCGACGTGAAATAGTGTAGGATGTGGGCCACCGGCCGGATGGCGCTAAGTCCAGTGTATCACACTCGCAGATTTACGTCTTTTTAAAAATCAAGTTGATTCTGAGTTCCTTTTCATGGAATATAAGGCCCTTTCTTTCGAACTGTTCTGACGATTTCACACAGGATTAACACACAAATTAACCAAATAGGCCCCTGGATCCACTTGCTTCAGAGCATTTGCAGGATTTACTCGGAAGACGAACTGAATCTCAACACCTGCTACGAAGGACTCTCCTTAGGCTTACATCTTTCTCTTTTAATTCATAGTTTTGGAAATGACAGTTAAATTAGTTTTTATTGCAATTGTGTTTCGTGTGTGTTTGTGTGTGTGTGTGTGTGTGTGTGTGTGTGTGTGTGTGTGTGTGTGGATGTAGTTCTGTTATTGGGTTTTAAGGAACTGGTATGTTTTTGTTCCTGTTGAGAATTTTATCGTTTTTTTAATCGCATTAATGCCACTAGTCGCATAGCATATATTTATAAGGGCGCTTTAGGATACAGGCTCACATCCTAGATAGTCATTAACCGCCACAAAAAAGTTACTCTAACCAGCGATATAAACAATTTATTGCACTTATGCTAAAATACTTGACAGATTTAATTTTTATTATTGTTAAAATATTAGGCATATGTGTGGCACGATAAATGTAAGCTGCACTTGGGGGTGGGGGGTGGGGGGAAGATGCAGACTCAGGCTGTGAGGCAGAAACAGTAAACACTGTGACCTCCCCGGAACCGCTTCGTGGATCCGCACCTGCGTGAGCTACGATGTCTTTTTTTCCAAGCTTCACTGTGCAGCTTTCATGTTACGCAGCTGAGGCCATTGGGTCCATTGGCCATGCAGCACTTCTTTCTTTGTTGAAGTAGCAGCTGTATTATACTTCTAAAATTATTATATATCATATTGGAAATAGTAAATAATAAAATAAAAAAATAGTTTAAGAAGAGCGCGATGAAAGAGGATAGCATAGATTCAGTAGTAGCGGTCCCTTCACCTGTGCTACCCAAGGATGAGGTCTTTGAATATGACGTCGACCTGACATCCCAGTGCAGAGCCTCTCAAGGTTACTTAGTAAGGTATTATGATAGGATAGTTCACTTAAGTATAGGTTAGTGCTTTACAATAACCAGTCAAACTAGATTATACATGCTTCATCGTATCTATATACTTTGTGATCAATGACTACTATTAATATTTGGAGTTGATATTACTAACATATCCATTCATATATTTCATTGTGTAATTACTCTTATTCTAACTTACAATATATTTTAAAAAATCTGTTACTATAGTAACAGGTTTAATGTGGGGCGAGCTACAGTATCCTTCCACGATTATAGGATATGTCTCTCTGGTTTGATCTGTTTTCAACGTTCCTGTATTTGGGTGTCTACATGTTCCTCTTTGAGTGTAATGCAGCTGGAGGAGTCCGCAGTTCTGCAGTCCTCATTTGGACTAACCCAGTCGTCTCTTTAGCGCCTGCTACGATGCCTGTAACGTCTCATTTGTTTATAAATAATGTGTTCTGTGCTAGTGGCGCAGTCTGTTAGTTCACTTAATTCTCCCCATTTGTGTGAATCCCTGATTATCTGTTGTGTTTCAGTTGTGATTCCTGTATGTTTCGCCATGTGTGTGAGTACCATCCACAATATAGTACGATGTGTTTAGGGGATCCGTGTTCAATGAATTGGCAGTTACTGTCCGCTGAGAAGCTCTGAAGGTGCGCTTGATATATGCCACACCCAGTCGGGGACTGGCAAGGTGTACACCCTACAGTCTTTGTCACCATTGTCCCACTCCAATTGCTAGACATCCAGTCGCCAATTGCTTCAACGGTGCTTGTGTTCGATATCTCCCCCTGTTATTCCCCTGATCTTATCATGTCTTCCCCTCTGAAGACAGTAGCATGCTGATCGATAGCTGACCGCTTTGTCGATCGGGAAGACAATGTTCACTGCAGATAGAGCCTCTGTTGAGGTAGTGTGGAATGCCCACGACAGCCTCAGGAGTACACTCCTTGGTCCACTCCTCACTGCTGTCCTGTCGGTCACTAAAGCAAGCCTATAAGCCAAAATACTTACTGTGAAGCTCAGCAACGATTAATAGAGAGCGCAGTGGTGTACCATGACGTGTCTGGTTGGCAATCAGTACTGTGTAGTAGTTGTGTGGGAGAGTAGGTAAAGCATTTTCCTTGCTTTACCGTTAGTTACCCATATGTGTCGGGAGAAAGCGTGTTTTTCTTTAGTGTGTATTACCATGTATCATGTGGCAGTTTTTACTTCAGTGTTTATATTCTACATTTTGATTGATGGCCGTCACCATAATTTGCCTCTCAGTTTACCTACGCTGTCTCGTGTGCTGCGATTGTTTGTGTTGCGCCAATACTGTATAGTGTTCAGGATACCACTGGCTTTGCTCTGTAGTGACGACCGGTTGTTAGCGGAAACCACCACAAACAAGTCATCGGTGTACGCCACGACTCCATCAGAGCGTCAGTCCTCGTGTAAGAGATGCCACAAGGACTCGACTGCGATGGCCGAAAAGACAGGTTCGCAAATCAGTCCTTGGGAGCATCCCTTCGTGAGCTATTTGACTAGTTTCGGGTTTCTCGCCAGACACTTTTCGTGCAATAATCGTGGAAACTTTTGCAGGGGGCTGCGGGTACCTGACGGTCATGGAGTCGAGAAAACAACGCAGTCCACGAAAGGTTGCCGAAGGTGCCTGCAGTGTCGATTAAAACTGTATTTGCTGCATCATTTATTGATTGTCCTGCTCATACTGACTAGGGCTAAGGTCGTAGAGTTATCTATGTACATGTAGGTGGTTACATGGGAGCTGTTCCATAGCTAGAAAGGTCATATGGGCCTGTAGGACTCAGCTTCTGAAGGGCCTCTGTCTACAGATATTTTGATATCGTTATTGGTGGTTTTCCCTACCCAGACGCACAGCGTCACGTAATATCTCTGTTACGTGCCTGTTGTACTGTTGGATGTTGTCAGGGTGTGGAGCTTTCTTTTTCTCAGACTGACAGTTGGCAATCCGACCACCTCACTAGCAAATGAGTATGTAACACTTCCAGTTACGTATTCCTTGTATAATTAATCTCTTAGTCTTCGTTGTGGTACTGTGCGCGTCGTGGGACCATAGTTGTGGAGTAATTTATTAAGTACAAATTGTGTCATGTCTCTACACTCAAGGGTCATGGTGCCATCGTCCTCCCTTAACGTGGCCCGAACTAAGGGATATCTTTATCTTTTCAACCATTATTTTAATGGATGACCCAAGTATCAGTTTGTAATTGCGTTACTACATGTTTTTCCCAATGCTTGTAGTTTGTTCCTGAATACATTTTTTTGCGTCTTTCTAGCTCTGCAGTCTTATCTATTTTTCTCTGGCTGCGACTGAACTCTGATAAAGTCAGTTTTTTCGTCTTGCGGCCTATCTTAGTCTGGTTAGTTCAGTATTCCAAGGTGCTGTAGTACTAAGTCTGTTTATTACGCGTCTGTTTATTGGAAACATATTGCGCTGTCTCTATTACCTAGGTTAGCTTATGTGTCCTGTATTCTGTGCTGCCAGAAATTTCTGTGTTTTGCTATACATGGGTCTTTAATCTATCCCAGTCAGGGGTGGTCCGTTGTATTATGTTGAACAATTATCATGATGGTGTTGTAGTCCACGGTTGTTGCATGTGGCAAGACAGTCCAAATGATGTTCATGCTAACGCTTATGGCATTGGCTAATCTGATGACGATGTTACTCATTCTGCTAGCATAGCCATAAATGCGTGTTGTGTGTCTCCTTTGTTTAACACAGATAAGTTGTTTCCTGTATGGCCTCGTTTACAATTTGTCCTCTGTCATCAGTTCTGTCTGCATTACAGATAGTTAATCTAGCACTGCTGTCCGCTGACATTAATAATTTCTTATTTCTGTGGTATTGAGGTGCATCTCCAAACATTTCTGTGTGTGGTTCAATGAACGTACAATGAACGTACATTAACGAGTGTACCAAAGTTTGTCCGCCAATGCGTGACTCAGTTGTCACAAGATACCTATTGCAAAGTTGTGAAATTTTACAGATGTTGAAGTTCTTATTGAGAATAACAACTGCTGTAATGGCATTTTGGTCTCCGATGTTTCTCGTTGCGTGTGTTAGAAGACAGGTAAGTTGTCCATTTTTCATGTACGGTTCCTGCAAACATACAATGTCAGGTCTGAGTTCACACACGAACCTTGATAGTTCTGTGGCCACCAGAACGCTTGGCATTGTGGTTAGCTTCAGGAAAGTTTCCTATGTACGAAACACTTTGTTCCTAGAAGATCCCGTTCTACGTCTTTGTATACCTTTAAAATGTTTACTTCTCTGACCTTTGACTACATGGCTATGAAAACAGTTCGCGAAGTTCCAGCGGCCCTATTAGTAAGTTTTCGGTGAGCATCATCATTCGGTTCGTCTGTTTCTTTGCTGGGAGCAGACTGATTCTCCTTTTGTTTGGCACTGACGGATAAACAATGCAAGAGCAGTTTGAAGCACTTTCCTAAGCTCCAGTCTGCTTAATCTTTCATACTACATCATGGCTGACTTTCTCTTTGTTCTGTTGGCGTGCACGTGTGTGTTTGTCACAGTATTTTTCGCCTTGTCTGTCGTGTAGTTCATGAGTGCAGTAGCCTAGAATTTTGTCTTTATCTAACGGAATTATATTTTTCCTCCAACTGAATTTTGTTCGTCTCGCGTTTGCTTATGGCGCAATTGTTTCTCGTCACACTCATTGTTACCACTCTTGTTTACTTTTTCCTGTTTGTCACGCTCTTAATTTTATGTCTACATCTGTTTTCCACACGCATGAGTTTAATTTTGTGCGTTATCCTTAATGTTGTTGTCTGCGATGGGCGTGTCCAGGTTTGGATAGCCTCCAGGTCACTGGTTTAATGTATTGCGGTATGATATATCTTATATTTGGTCTATTGTTTGTTGGGATTTGTGATTCTGTTGCGAAATGTAGTGATTAGTCTTCAGTGTTTCCTGGCGCGTTGATGCAGTTATGATTTCTCTGCTCCCATAGCCTTTCTTTGGTGTATTCACTTGCTAGCTGTTGTTGCTCAAGTTCTTCTGTTCTAAACATGAGTGTGAACTGCAGCGTTGCCCATTGATATAAAAAGTGTTTAAAAAAAAAAGAAATAGTTCAAATGGCTCTGAGCACTATGGGACTTAACAGCTATGGTCATCAGTCCGCTAGAACTTAGAACTACTTAAACCTAACTAACCTAAGGACATCACACAACCCCCAGACATCACGAGGCAGAGAAAATCCCTGACCCCGCCGGGAATCGAACACGGGAACCCGAGCGCGGGAAGCGAGAACGCTACCGCACGACCACGAGCTGAAGACAAATAGTGTTTCAATTGCTGCGCTACTCCTCGTTCTATTAATCCTGCGAGACACATGTCGTCTATGTAGTCTATAATGTTTAGGAAGCTGCAACGATAAAAGTTATTGTGTACCAATGATGGGATTTTTTTGCTGTCGCTACTGGGTGTTTCCGCAGATAAACTGTGTTGGTGATGGCAGGTGACTACTCGACGCCAGTTGGCTGGTCTGTTGGTGGTCAATTGGTGTTTGTGTCTGCTGGGTGATATGGTGGTCCAGAAGTGTATCTTTGTGATTCGTGGTACTATGTTGAGATTGCTTGTTGTGTTGCAGTGGTTGATGACGTGTTGATTGATTGGTAGTTCCCTTGTTGCTCTTCTCTTGGGCTGGTAATTTTGTATTCACACTGTTGATCTAGTTCTCCTAACCACGCCTAGTCTATAGCTTAGCGCATTGATATAGGTCATATCTCAACTGAAGAGTTCTCCTATGTTCTTTGAGTGTTTCATAACACAAGCCCGTAGAGTTGAGAAAGTTAGATTAAACGATCTCTTGAAAGACTAGCGAGGCAATTGTGTTGCCTTCGATGTTCAGCGTTTCTAGAGACAAGTTATGATGGCAGCGCTAGGAGATTGCTCGCCGACAGCTTCTCATTCTTGTTGAGGTTTGTTTACACTGTGAATTGTGTTGGTTGTGTAATTTAAGTCAGAGATTATGTTACTGACGTTGTTTGTTCGTTTAGCAGACATTATTTTCTCAAGTTGCCTAACGTATAGGCATTTTTAAGTTTGGCAGTTCCCTCCCCGTTTTTGGTACACGAATTTCATTTGCCACTTCTTGTGCAGGGGATGCATCCGAAGGCGTTATGTTCTTTCTGGCATTGGATTTTTATGTCCGTCCATGCTACGTTGACAAGACATCTAACAGTATATCGACAAGCACCAACGACCATGCAGCATTTATGAACCACACTGATTGAGGAATGGAACGCCATATCGCAAGAACTTCTTACCAACCTTGCGCCTAGCATGGGTTCAAAAATGGCTCTGAGCACTATGGGACTTAATTGCTTAGGTCATCAGTACCCTAGAACTTAGAACTACTTAAACCTAACTAACCTAAGGACATCACACACATCCATGCCCGAGCAGGATTCGAACCTGCGACCGTAGCGGTCGCGCGGTTTCAGACTGTAGCGCCTAGAACCGCTCGGCCACTCCAGCCGGCAGCCTAGCATGGGTGCAAGTTCTAGAGCATGCATTGCTGTCATCAGTCACTCTATTAAGAATCACTTCCCGTGTTCTGTTATGTCCAGGGGACCATCGTACAAAGCGGTGACTTGAGTGCAATGGTGTTCCTGGACATCGAAAAGGCTTTCGACCGTCTATGGCACAACGGCCTCATCCGCAAACTAAGCGACGCGGGATTCCCCGGCGGGCTGCTGCGTCTCATAGACTCATACCTCACAGACAGGAGTTTCAACACTGACGTGCAGGGAAAACAATCAACACGACACGGTATACACGCGGGAGTACCCCAGGGAAGCATCCTAGGGCCCCTACTGTTTAACCTCTACATAAACGATCTCCCAACCACACACAACACAACGATGGCAATCTACGCGGATGACACAGCCATCCTTGCGCAAGATTGGAAACTATCAAACATTACTTCACGCCTACAGACTGCACTCAGAGTGGCTGAGCCTTGGTTGGAGAAATGGCGTGTTAGATTAAACGTCGACAAGTGCGAAGCCGTTCTGTTCACTAGAAGACCGAAGCAACTGCGCAAACACCGCTACTGCAGACCAATAACTCTACATGCACGCCCAATACGTTTCCGCGAGAAAGTCAAATACCTTGGGGTCTGGCTGGACCGGAAATTACTCTGGGGGGGCCACATACAATAACTGATCAACCGAGCTAGCGCGAGGCTCAAACAGATCTATCCTATGCTCAACAGGCGTAGCACACTGAACAGAAGGGTGTCGAGGTCCATGTACATGATACTCATCCGACCCCTGATGACGTACGCATCTCCTGTCTGGGGATACGCTGCGCCTACACGCCTGCGCCGTCTGCAGCTCATACAAAACACTCAAAATCATAAGCAATGCTCCACGATACACACGCATCGCGGACCTTCACCGGGAATACCGACTTGAGACTCTCACGGAGCTAATCCACAAACTCACCACATGACTATACAGAAACTCGAGACATTCGCAGGACCCGTTTATTCTGAATCTGGGGAACTACGACCACAACCATAGATGGAAACATAAAAGACCAAAAGACATACATGTAAGGACCTAACATCTATGGCCAAGCATACGCAAACATAACGGTACAGGCGAGCCCCTGTTAATCAGACGCCATTACTGGATATCCAGCTGGAATACACTGCCGAATAAATGGCACCACGCAGGGAAGCCGTACCGTACACTGCATGCAGACAAGCTCCACACATCCTTCACACAGTGAGATGATCTATGGCCAATCTCCCACTACTGTATAACGATCGTGATTGTTCCAGGAATGTAGCAGCTGCAGCAACTGGGATACATCACCATCGCTTGCCACGGTAATGATACACGATACCTATACTAACAAATTCAACCTTGCATGAACTATCGCAGCTAGTAAGACACTACTGCTATTACTACCCATCCCACTGTCGCAGATGTTTTTTTCCCACGACACGAGCCATGGCACTTTTTTCCCTCTGCTCTTCAAATCGCTAACCTCATTCGCGTTTCGTCCACTGTCTATCACCTGATGGACCGTGTTAATGCGTAGTCTTACCCAGACGCCCGGATAACATCACAGCCCAGCATCCTGTGATCCACTTACTAGATAACTAACATGTTTACAGAGGTGACAGTAGAACTTTTGGTTTGGTCACCACGTTGGTGCGGGCGTTGAGGGGGCCCATCTCTATAGTGTAATTATTGCCTTTGAATAAGTCACTTCTGTTGTCTCGTCACGTATTTCTTTCAGTTGCCTTATGATACTGTAGTAACTCTTTCTGTGTATGGTGCAAGTGTCATCGAGCTATGTTTTTTAGCAGTTACACATCATGCAGAAGTTATTTTCGTCCTTAAGTTTGTACACCAATATTTGCATCTGTATCCACAAGTCATTTTGCGACTTGTGGCGGAGGGTGTTTTGTGTACCACTGCCACTACCCTCTATCCATCTCGAGTCGCAAATGTTCTGCGGGAAGAACGATTGCCGGTGAGCCTTCGTGTGGGCTCGACTAAATCTTAGATCAGAGCGCTGTCCGAAATCAGAAATCGCAGGGCTGTGTTTTTCTTGTAACGTTATGTATGTCTAACCGATACCTTACATTTGGATGTGGATGCATTACACACGGCTCACACGTATTAATATCGTGTGCGGAATCTACGTGTATCTGCGATAGCTGGAAGAGACGTGACGAGACACGCAAGAGATTCAAGGTAAGTTACAAGGGAACAGTAGAAAGTATCGCAGTTCAGTTACTAGCTTATTTTTGGATGATATTCTGCTCCTGGTATGTGAAACTCGATGCACATTTCAGTACTTTTAGACCATGTCCATCCAGTTTAGTGCTGATCAGTGGTATGCTATCTAATTTTTCCGTATTACTAATTTTAGTCCATTTCATTAGCTATGGTTTTATTTTTTATTGTTTAGTTAGGTGAAATAAGCTGTTTGACATCTTCGCCGTAGTATGAATATGTGCGGAGGAAGCCGTAAAGAGAGAGAGAGGAGGGATAGGGATGCTGATTTCACACGTAAACATGCGACCGCGAGCGCCTAGGTTGCGGTGAAGATCGAGGTGCGCGTGTTTTGACAGCTAAGATCGATTTGACAGGAACACATAGAGGGCCAATTCACACTCTCTTCACAGTCTCTGAAACATGAAAATTCCAAGGAGAGAGACGGGAAAAGTGCGAGCGGTTGAAGGAGGGTCAATGGAGTCTTTCTCATGGTCGCATTTCTGCGAGTATGTGAAAAATAAACTTACTCGGAAATTAAAAAGTATTGGTCCATATGTGCCACTGAGGAGGTAGTAGGCTCAGAGAAAGGAGACGATTACGCGAGTGAAGGCGGGCCTACTATATCTGCATTAGTTTGTAAGTTATTGTAAATTAAATATTATTTATATTTTCCGCACCATAAAAGCAAATATCTCGGCAACGCATTCTGCAATTACATTCTCTGTGGATACGCCTCATAGAGCTGTGTCGGACATAGTCGACTAACTGAAATTATTGTACACATTATTAAATGACAGGCAGAAATATGCATTTCGCTCATCAAAAACAGTTATTCATGCTAAATAACTACAAAAATTCTGAAAGTAGCGCCAGTAATGAAACCTAGAAATAAGTGGTAAGTTATTGTATAGTTTACATTATTTACTGTATCTCAAAAACTAAGGACAGCCGCAGAAAAATGTTATTAATGAAGAACCTATGCCAAATAGAAGAAAACGAACGGCAGCTTGAGATTGCTCGGAAAATTTCCATGTGAGCCGATTTCAAGCAGGTATGTTAAATGTTTAAATTATGAATTTCAGCAACTGTATTACTAAGCTATGGATTTGACTTCAGCGGTTATAAAGGTGACGGCTATGTTTAAATGGTAGGTTTGGTAGAAGCTTGTCTTGGGGGCAGTTTCTGTGAGTCTTTGTGTTTGATGAGCGGCAACATAGCCACGGTTTGCGAGCACTGGATTTTCTACGACCAAAACAGTGAAATTAAAGAATTTCGTTGTGGGTCGCTTGTAGGAACTTGCGACTTCATTTCGGTAAGCATGAGCGGAATTATTCTAAGTGCCCAATCAGGACTTAGTTGTGGTCATAGGGACTTATAGATTTTAGGCTGTTGCACCCAGCTACAAGTTGGACTTATTACACTAAGGTGACGAAACTCATGGGATAGTGAGATGCGAATACACAGACGGCGGTAGCGTCGCGTAAACAAAGTATAGAAGGGCAGAGCAATGGAAGAACTGTCATTCATACTCAGGTGATTCACGTGGAAAAGTTGAGAACATGATTATGACTGCACGACGGGAATTAACAGACCTTGAACGCGAAAAGGTAGTTGGAGCTAGATGCATGGGACATTCCATTTCGGAAATCATTACGGAATTCAGTATTCCGATATCCAGAGTGTCAAGAGTGTGCCGAGAATACGAAATTTAAGGTATTATCTGTCACGCCATACAATGCAGTGCCTAACGGCCTTCACTTAATGACCGAGAGCAGCAGCGTTTGCCAAGAGTTGTTAGTGCTGACAAGCAACAACGCATGAAATAACCGCAGAAATCAGTGTCTGACGTACGATGAACGTATCCATTAGGACAATGGGGAGAAATTTGTCGTCAGTGGGATGTGGCAGCAGACGACCGATGCGAGTACCTTTGCTAGCAGTACGATATCGCCTGCAGCGCCTCTCAAGGGCTCGTGACCATATCGGTTAGAAACTAGACAACTGGAATGCCGTGGCCTGATCAGGTGAAGTGAGCCCCAATTTCAGTTGGTAGCAGCTGATAATAGGACTCGAATGTGGCACAGATGTTTACATGGAATGGACTGTCTCCTCTGGTCCACCTGAACCGACCATCGACTAAAAACGTGTATGTCCCACTACTTGGAGACCGTTTGCACCCATTCATGCAGTTCATGTTTCAAAGCAATGATGTCATGCCACTGGACTACAATTTTTCACGATTGCTTTGAAGAACATTGTGGACAATTGGTGCGAATGATCTATCCACCCATGTCATACGACATGAATCCCATCGAGCATGTACGGAACATAATCGAGATGTTAAGCCATCAACAACATCCTGCACCTGCAAAACTTTCGCCGTTATGGATCAATATTTCTGCAGGGGTCTTGTAGGTACTTATTCACTCCATGTCATGTTAAGTTGCTGCACTAAACAGGGCAAAAGGAATATTAGGAGGTTCCCACGACTTTTGTTACCTTGGTGTTGGGGTAAGCCAGTGTGGGATTCAAAGTCTGAACTGGTGGTGTGGAAGTTTAACTATTTTCTTGGGGAATTTTTCAGGACATGAGTTACTTTTTTTCTTTTTTGCTGTTCGTGTTTATGGGAGAAGTAATAAACTTCAATTAGAAAAACACTTTAGCCAGCTGTGAGGGCGTACCTAATTTCAAGTGTAGAAATTCCTGGGTGTATTTATTTAAAAATATTTTGGCCACATGGTGACAGGTGTGAGTTGACGCCCTTAGACATAAAACACAACTACATTGTTAAGTCCAAACGTAACCTACGAAGGCCTAGTGAACTGTATTGTACTGGGCTAAGTTTGCGTAACAATTTCGTGAATTAGCATGTGGCGGCTCGAAGATTATTTATAGAGGAAATGTGAACTGATTGGCTCTAATTTTGGCGAGTTTTCCAAAACGTTTATTCGTCACCACAGCGTTAGCAAAAGTCCGCGGTACAGTCGCAAAGTAAAAATAAAGTAATTTGAAGTTAATATGTGTCCCTGGATATCTTGTATGAATTTCTTAGACAATAAATAAGTAAATAAATAATTTATGAACATGAACTGTTCGAGGAAGCATCAATGTTGATGTGCGGAGAAAACTTAAAAAATTACTGTTAACTCAATGACTACCACATTCGCATGTCAGCTCAGCAACCTTTTGTGTTGTCTCTTTTGCTTACCATAGAAGTGGATACGATATTGTAGAAGAAAGAAGTTTAAAGGAATAAAATCACATAAACTTCGGGATCCTAGGATTTGCTGAACAAGGATATAGGAGACCATGGCTTGTTTCCTTATTGTAGGAATCACCTCCGTATTCGCTTGATATGCCATCTGTAAACCAAAGAAAAACTGAGGATATCCGGGCGACTATCTAAACGCTACTCTTAACACATACTAGATCACTGTGTTGAGCACGTGGAAGATCGTCCGTTGCGGTGTCGCGCCATGGATACAGGGAAACCTCATGAAAGTTTATGCAGTTATGCTATTTGTTTTACAGTCGGGGAAGATACCTGAGAAGAAATCTCAGAATTGGGGGTTTGGAAACTATTTTTTATGTCTTTATTGCTACTGCTCGCGGGTAAAAGCATTGTAGGTGTCGTGCATTAATGTACGTGAAAATCAAAGTGTGCGTCGACAGATCGCTCAAAGAATTATTTCAGTGGATGAGCTTGCCCTCTCTGCACGTTCATTTAAGTGGCTGCATGAGAGAGCACTGATTTTTTGTTGCATGCTTATAAAGTGAAAACAGTGTTTTGACTTTCCTTTTTTTACTATACCCATTTTCGTATCGTGCTCGTTCTCATGCTTGGCGATGTAGTATAATGTAAGCTATCTCCGTTGGCGCACTATCATCTTGGCGTATCTAGTCCTTAATGGAAAGGAGATTTGCATTCGCTACGAAGGAGCTTAACCGCTGCTTCATTTCGGATTACGTTGGTGACTTGGCTTTCGCAGTGCTGCCTTGAAAGGGGCCTACGATGAAGTGTGAGAAGGGGTGCGTCCGTGGCAGCCAACAGTTTCGTCTTGCGTGCCGAGCGTTCTAGCAGCGCGAAGTTTCAAATTGAGTTTTAAATTTTTTTTCGAAAGTCGTTTTGCTGTGATTTAATCTCGTTGCTGTTGACTTAATAGGATACAAAATGTTTTATAATATTTTCTCGCTTAATTCTTTGCCATAGTGCACAAGTAAATAATAAACAACGCGATTTTATTCTTTAATGGACCTTATGAACAGCAATATTTTTTTTTAAAACGTTCGCATAATTCCACTTCATTCTCCCACACCTCTCTCACATGTCTCTCACCAGATTTTCAGCAGGTAATTACTGGTCATTACTTCATACACGATAGTCGAAAGGAGTGCCTCAGCAGACAAAACATGCTTTAATGGAATTATAAACAACGTAGGCAACACTGATAGTGCGATGGGAATTCCACTGCTGAAAGTAGCGCAGGGAATTGATAGGAGGTAAGAGTACATTGAAGATCTCTATGAGGGTGAGGAACTGTCTGATGAAGTGTTAAAACAATAAACTGGAGTCTATTCGAAATGTACAGGGGATCCACTGCTAGAATTTAAAAGAGATCTGGAACACCTAACAACAGACACAGCAGAACAGATGGATAACATTCCATCGTTACTTCTGAAAAGTCTATTCAGGTTGGTTGGCAGAATCTATGACACTGGCTACATACCATAATAGGAAAACCATAATCCACAGAAATCGGAAGACATACTATGTGATCAAAAGTATCCGAACACCCCCCAAAAGCATAAGTTTTTCATATTAGGCACATTCTGCTACCCCTTACTGCCGGGTACTTTATATCAGCGACCTCAGTAGTCATTACACATCGTTAGAGAGCAGTTTGGGGCGCTCTGCGGAACTCACGGACTTCGAACGTGGTCAGGTGATTGGGTGTCACTTGTGTCATGCGTCTGTACGCGAGATTTCCACACTCCTAAACATCCCTAGGTGCACTGTTTCCGATGTGATCGTGAAGTGAAAACGTGAAGGGACACGTACAGCACAAAAGCGTGCAGGCCGACTTCGTCTGTTGACTGACAGAAACCGCCGACAGTTGAAGAGGTTCGTAATGTGTAAGAGGTTGAAACCTATCAAAAACCACCACCTGGAATTCCAGACTACATCAGGATCCACTGCACGTACTATGACAGTTAGGCCGGAGGTGAGAAAACTTGGCTTTCACGGTCGAGCGGCTACGCATAAGCTACACATCGCGGCGGTAAATGCCAAACGACGCCTCGCTTGGTGTAAGGAGCGTAAACATTGGACGATTGAACATTGTAAAAATGTTGTGTGGAGTGACGAATCACGGTACACAATGTGGTGGTCTGAAGGCAGGTTGTGCGTATGGCGAATGCCCGGTGAACGTCATATGCCAGGTGTGTAGTGCCAACAGTAAATTCTGGGACGGTGGTGTTATGGTGTGGTAGTGTTTTTCATGGAAAGGGGTTATATCCCCTTTTGTTTTGCGTGATACTGTCACAGCACGGGCCTACATTGATGTTTTAAGCACCTTTTTGCTTCCCACTGTTGAAGAGCAATTCGGGGACGGCGACAGCATCTTTCAACACGATCGAGCACCTGTTCATAATGCACGGCCTGTGGTGGAGTGGTTACACGATGATAACATCTCTGTAATGGACTGGCCTGCACAGAGTCCTGACCTGAATTGTACAAGACACCTTTGGGAAGTTTTGGAACGCCGACTTCGTGCCAGGCCTCACCGACCGACATCGATACCTCTCCTCAGTGCAGCACTCCGTGAAGAATGGGCTGCCATTCTTCGAGAAACCTTCCAGCACCTGATTGAACGTATGTCTGCGACAGTGGATTCTACACACGAACCTGAATAGTCCTGTTGTTGTAAGTTATTTTGAGCCAAGTGTCCGGATACTTTTGATCACATAGTGTAGCAGGAAATGATGAATGCGAGAACTACCGTATAATCAGCTTAACAGTTCATGCATGCAAGTTGTCGACAACAATCATAAATAAAAAAAATGGAAAAGAAAATTAAGGATGCTTTAGACGACGATCAGTTTGGCTTTAGGCAAGGTAAACGCACCAGAGAGACAGTCCTGTCACTGCACTTGATAACACTGTTCTACAGAAGAACACTTTGTTTCTATTTCTGAAAAAATACATTGTGATCCTAGTTGTACTTCGAGTGTGAATTCATATCTGTTTCTAGTTTTTTTTCTGTCAGGGATAGTTTACGAGTAATCGCAATTTTATTTCTCTTTTCTGTTTCTGATATAGTGCAGCAAACATGAGGTGAAATTCGATAAGCAAATTCACGTTTTTATGATGTTATAACTTCATCACATTAATGGAGGGTGAGATCTAACATATAACACAGTAATTTTTGTGTGTAAACTTTGTAGAATTTATTTGACATGAGAAATTACAGAAAATTGAAAAAGAATTGTATTGTAATGCACATCACTTTTTTTCTCTTTTATTGTGAATCTTTCTTCTCTCGAATGATATTCCAGCAATAATCTACTAACATAGATGGTACCCCACTTTCCTTCATAACGCCTTTCTATGGTAGAAATGTCTTTATGGGATCTTTTGCCATGTTCATCCGATACGTCACTTCAACTCTGTGTGAAGTAGTCCAGATGTGGTCCCATAATATGTACCTTCAAAGACATATTACACACCAGATCTTGGTATGCTCTGATCATGTCATTCAGCATTGCTTTGTAGTTAGTAGCTCTTCTTCTGAGGAAGTTTTCTGACACCGTCTTGAAACAGTTCCGTGCTGTCTTTTCTTTGTCAGTTAAATGTGCTTCAAAATTTGCATCTTTCTGCAGCTCCTTGATTTGTGGGCCCACACCTTCCTTTATTTTTGCAGCTGAAAGACGGGGGAATTTGGTAGCTAGATATGCAAACCCACTGCTATTGGATCCATGGCCTTATCGAATTGTTTCATCAGGTTAAGTTTGATGTAAAGCAGTGGAAGTAGTGTACCTTCAGAAGCTACCAAACTTTTACGTTGTACATCCTTTTCGCTCACTTTCCGTCTCCGTCTAGGCCATTTCTTTTTCACGTAGTGAGAATTTCTCTCTGGACTATCCCACTCGCAAAGAAATCAGGGATACTTTGTGTAGCCTTGCTGCATCCCCATTATCATAGCAATTACTTTGAAATCTGCACGTATATTCCATTTATATTTATTGTATTGTAATGAATTTAGCATCCTTTGTACGAATTCGTAATTCTCTTTGGTCAAGTTGCTGTAAGCTACTGGAACAGAGGGTATTTTATTTCCGTTATGGAGCAAAACACCCTTGAGAATTATTTTTGACGCATCTATGAAAAGTCTTCACTCCTGTGAAATATAGGTGAAGTTCAGCACTTCCATTAGACAGCAACGTCATTGCAAAATGTCAGTGCTCCGTCAGTTGCAAAAATAGGAAATAAAGGCATGTTCTCTGTGCCTGAACTCACTGATATTAGTACTTTAGTGGCGTAGATTATACTCTTGTAATCTTCAACCAAGCAGCTGCGCCTTTTGTTTACTAGATCGCGTATTAAAACGTTTAAATCTGCTTGTGTTAACAAATGTGACCATGACTCACTTGTGCAGTGATATAACGGATCATCTGTGATTTCTTCAGTACTACTTACTTCACTCTCAATGCGAATTTGACCTGTAGCTCTTGAAGGTACTGGAAGACTGTCAGAATGCTGCACTGGCGTTCTCGCTGAAGTCAGATCTGGGTAAACAATGTGCCTCTTCGAATTTTTTGTTCGTAAAACCCATAATTTTTGTTAGTCAGAAATAACAATCAGTAACGTGGTTCTTGGGCTCTTTCCACACCATGGGCCCGGTGAACAACGCCACATTCTCTTTACCTTTCCACCACTCAATTAATTTGCAATAACATTTAACACAACAGAAATGTTGTGCCTATTCTCTATCTTGGACTCCTACCTCTACTCTAAAGTAATGTTTATATGCTTTCTTTATGACTGTTGAAATTTTCTTCCTATTTCTGATAAAGACGAACTTCCCACAGATACAGCAGAAGTTGTCTGGCTTATATCGACATCCTCGACGACGTGGCATTTCTGAAAATTTAAAAATACCTCTTCAGTAATACACCTGTACAACATTAATGCTAGGGAACTAGAGAAATGCTGATATGTAAAAACAATTAGTCAGTTTACCTTCAGCACCAGGCTAAATCAGTTTAAACACAGGAACTTATAAGTTCAACTGTGCTCGGAAATATGACAGAGACGGTTGGTTACTTGTTAGCCAAGCCGCTCGTTAAGGTTGACGCAAATGACGGCTAGCACCATTGCTGTAAACTCGATGCATCTGCCTCTGGGAAGCGTAAAGGTTTACTGCCGAGGCAGCGACCGGTTGTCGCCGTCCGAGTTAATGAGCCTAATGACAATGGTGTGCCGGGGGATAACCCAATGACATCTGATTCCTCCCACCTGCTGTTGAACAAAAAATTGTCACGTTCCATCATCACTACTGGATGCGGCAACATACCCGTATTTCTCTATAATGTCCCTGTGTTTGCCATGAATTGTGGATCTACCTAAATATATGTACACATTTTACATAAAACGTATCTCTGACAATGATATTTTGTTTACATATTTGAATTTCCCGTGGTACACTGGTTTAGTAGCACACACTTTAATATCAGAAATATAACCTTGTAAAACAGTGTAATGTAAACAAAAAATGAAGGCAAATGAGGACACGTACATGGGATTTGCCAACAATGTAAAATGGTATGTTTCTGAGAAAAATAGGTGTAGGTGATAGCAAAGGACGGGTAGTATACAATATGCATAAGAACGAAGAAGAGGAATAAGACTGGAAGACCAAGAACGCTTGGATTAAGACGGGTGTAACACAGGGATGCAGTATTTCGGCACTGCTATTCAATCTATACAATGACGGAAATAAAAACAAAGGTTCGCGGGTGCGACAGAAATTCGGGGGGAAACGATACCAACGATCAGATTCCCTGATGACTTTATTATCCTCAATGAAGCTGAAAAAAATTACAGGATTTGTTCAAAGGAATGAACAGTCAAATGAGTACAGAATATGGATTGAGAGTAAGTAGAAGAAAGACAAAGAAATGAGAAGTAGTAGAAATGACAACAGGAAGAAACTTTAAATCAAAACTGCAAATCATGAAATTAAGGAAATCTACTGTCTTGGAAGGAAAATACCCCATGGCGTACGAAGGAAGGGGAACATAAAAGACAGACTAGCACTGGCAGAAAGGACGTTCCTGGACAAGAGAAGTCTAATAAGATCAAACATAGCTCTTGATTTGAGGAAGAAATATCTGGGGAGGTACGTTTGGAGCAAAGTGTAGTATGGTAATGAATCACTGACTGTGGACATGGCGGACTACATCAAACGCTTCAGCAGACTGAAAAAATAGATAAAAGAAAGACTTCCACTTATATTCAACTATCATCTTCGAAGATCCCAAACCCCTGTTGACATTTCTTTCGTTCTACGATAGGAGAGTCATTTCTGTACGTAGCTACAATAGAATTATTATAATTTCAGGGGGTCTCCAATTATGCTCTAATGGTACTGTGTCACATGATAATATACGTCTGTGCTATTCACCCTACTGTTTCCCAACAGTTGAATGTCTCTCTTCACACGGTCAAATTTTACAGAAATCTCTTACCGTTTCACTACAGCAAAATTCACATCACGATGGAGGTTCATTAACCTTTCTGCCGACTAAGAACCAACGCATTTGTTTGTGTATTAGGTGTCTATTATTGAGGCGAGCAGACGTGTCGCTCGCGTTGTCGCGTTGGTGTGATTGGTTGGTCCAGAAGAAAAAGTGGCTTTGGCAGTAGAGAGCCGACGACAGTAGTAGAGTAGGAGGCGGCTGCTGCAGTGCAGTGGGCGACTGCAGCCGTGCACGCAGCAGCGGACTGGCTGCCGGCAGCGGAGCCGGCTGGGGGAGCCGCGTCCACCGTAGGCCTGTCCTGAATGCAGATTCGTTTCGGAGGCAAGGTGCAGTTTCCTCGTCGTCGAATACAGTTTCTTCTTAGCGTCTTGTCAAATCGGTATCATTGATGACGAAGTTTTTATTTTATTACTTTAGTTTGTTTGCTGTAAATCCTAATGTTTGTGTTTCGACGGATTCCTTGATAACCTGGGTCAAAATACACTGAAGAGTCAAAGAAACTGGTACACCTGTCTAATTTCGTGTAGGGGCCCCGCCAGCACGCAGAAGTGCCGCAACACGACGTGGCATGGACTCGAATAATTTTTGAAGTAGTGCTGGGGGGAAATGAGGCCATGAATCCTGCAGGGCTGTTCATAAATCCGTAAGAGTACGAAGAGGTAGACATCTCTTCTGAACAGCACGCTGCAAGGCATGCCAGACATGCTCAATAATGTTAATGTGTGGGTAGTCCGGTCGCCAGCGGAAGTGTTTAAACTTAGAAGAGTGTTCCCGAAGCCACTCTGTATCAATTCTGGACGTGTGAGGTGTCGCATTGTCCTCCTGGAATTGCCCAAGTCCGTCGGAATCCACAATGGAGATGAATGGATGCAGGTGATCAGACAGAATGCTTACGAATGTGTCACCTGTCACAGTCGTATGTAGGTGTATCAGGCGTCCCATATCACTCCAACGGCACACGTCCCACACCACTGCAGAGCCTCCACCAGCTTGAACAGTTCCCTGCTGACATGTAGGGTCCATGGATTCATGAGCTTGTCTCCATATCCGTACACGTCCATCCGCTCGATACAATTTGAAACGAGATTCACTCGACCAAGCAACGTGTTTCCAGTCATCAACATTTCAATGTCGGTATTCACGGACCACCCCGAGGTGTAAAGGTTTGTGTCGTAAAGTCATCAAGAGTACACGAGTGGGCTCGGGTCCGAAAGCCCATACCGATGATGTTTCGTTAAATGGTTCGCAAGCTAACACTTGATGTGTCAGCATTGAAATCTGCAGCAATTTTCGGATGGGTTGCGTTTCTGTCACGTTGAACGATTCTTTTCAGTCGACCACAGCGATGTCGGAGACTTGATGTTTCACCATATTCCAGATATTCACGGTACACTCGTGAAGTAATCATACGGGAAAATCACCATTTCGTCGCTACCTCGGAGATGCTGTGTCCCATCGATGGTGAGCCGACTATAACACTACGTTCAGTCTCACTTAAATCTTGATAACCTGTCATTGTAGTAGCAGTAACAGATCTAACAACTGCGCCAGACTCTTGATGCGTTATATAGGCGTTGCGGACCGCAGCGCCGTATTCTACCTGTCTACATATCTATGTATTTGAACACGCATGCCTGTACCAGTTTGTTTGGCGCTTCAGTATATTTGCAGATAACCGAAGCTCTTTACTTTCATGAGATGATTGATTTGATAGGAATAATGAAATAGGATTTTCATATACTTTGGGAAGGTAGTACCTCACAGCTCATACGTATTTGAAAGACCTCATATTTCAGCGGCTAAATGCTGCTGCTAAATAGTACTGCATTCGCAAGCAGTTGCGATCTTCCGATCACCTTAAGATGTCTTATTTATTTAAAACAACTCGCATGGTAATATTCAACCTGTAACGTCATCATAAAACCCATCCTACGTCACTACCGTCAGTAGTACAATACTTCACATAGTCAACAGCATAATGTACAAATAGTGTTAATCTCTTTCGACCAATTTGCAGTCGGATTTCTCCTTTTAATGTAGAGGCATTCTACAGAGTATAGTGGACTATCTCTCTGAAGTTGAAGAACTGACATGCACTGATGAGGTGAAACGTTATAGCCAACTCGATTGGAGTAACGTACGCCAGTAGTTTTACTTGGCATAGATTCGACGAGACCTTGGCAGGATTCCGGACGTACGTGGCACCAGTTCTCGTAACGTATTGGTAGGTCATTTGTGAGTGCGGACCTGGAACCAGATAGCGTCTCAGATGTATTCCATCGAGTTCAGATCAGGTATGTTTGGTGACCAACACATCAATGTGCTGTTGTGACACAACGCTGGCCGTGTGGCACAGACAAAAATCTTGCTGGGGAAGACCATCGCCATCGGAGAAGACATCAACTATGAAGTGATGCAGGTGGTCCTCTGTGATGTTCCTGCAGTAGTCCACAACTGTCATGGTGCATTGTTACTACCACAGATCCCATGAAAGACCAGGGGAATGCCCCACGGTGCCTAAAAGTGCCCCCATATGCCGGGGGAGGGGGTGATGGTGCATGTTTCAAGCGACCGTTCGTCCGGGCATAACCATCGACGTGGTGTGCGTCTACATCTACATCCATCCACATGACTACTCTGCAGTTCACACTTCAAACTATTTCTCTACCGTGCCACTCTGTAACAGTGCGTGGCAAAAATGGACGCTTTAATCTTTCTGTACGATCTCTGGAAGTATGATGATGATCATTTGTACCTTTGTAGTTAGGCGTGAAGCAAAAATTTTCACGTTCAGAGGAAGAAGCTGTTGAGTGAAATTCCGTGAAAATATCTCGATACAACGAAAAATGCCTTTGTCGTAATGACAGCCATCCTAACTCACTTACCATATCCGTCACACTCTCTCCCCTATTTCCCAATAACACAGAACGAGTTGCCCTTCAAAGAAAGGCACAGCTTTGAACTTTTTCGATGTCCTGGTAAGGATCACATATAGCACAGTAGTACTTTAGCAGAGTATGAACAAGCTTAGTATAGGCAGTCTCTTTAGTAGATGTTTTACATCTAAGTGTTCTGCCAATAACGCGTAGTCTTTGGTTTGCCTTCCCCATAAAATTATCTATCCGATCGTTCCAACTGAAGTTCTTCCTAACTGTAATACATAGGTATCTAGTTGAAATGAAAGTCTTTAGGTTTGTGTTATTTATCTTTGAATAGAAATTTAACGGATTGCTTTTTCTACCCGTGTGGATGACCTCACACTTTTCCGTATTGAGAGACAGTTGCAGCTTTTCGAACCATTCAGATACCGTGTCTAAGGCATTTTGCAACTGGTTCTGATCTTCCGATGGCTTTACTAGACGGTAAATGACAGCTAAGAAGGCTGCTACGATTCTCTCCTAAATAGTTTTTGTAGTTTAGGAACAGCAGAGGGCCTATAACACTTTCTCGGGGAACGCCGGATATCGCTTCCGTTTTATTCGATAATTTTCCGTCGATTACTACGTACCGTAACCTTTCTGAGAGAAGATCCCGGATCCAGTCACACAACTGAAGCAACACTCCGTAGGCACAAAATTTCGTTAGAAGTCTCTTGTGAGGAACGGTGTGGAAAGCCTTCAGGAAATCTAGAAATGTGGGATCAATTTGAGATCCCCTTTTGATACTACTCATTACTTTGTACGAATAAAGAGCTAGTTGTGTTCCACGAGAACAATATTTTCAGAATCCGTGATGACTGTGTGTTAATAAATCGTTACGTTAGAGCTCATTCATTATGTTCGAACACAGTAGACGGTCTAGAATTCTACTGAAAATCGACGTTACTGGTACGGGTCTTCAATTCAGCTGGTTCCTTCCCTGAGTGTTGGTGTGACCTCCGCAAGTTTACAGTCTTTTGGCACAGACCTTTCGTCGATCGTGCGGTTGTATATGATTGCTAAGAATGGGGCTATAGCATCAGCATACCACGTTGCTGGTATGCTCTCTGGACCGAAAGACTTGCCCTTTTTATGTGCTTTAAGATGCTTCGTCGCATCAAGGATATCTATTTCTAAGTTAATCACTTTCGCAGTTCTCGATTCAGATTTTGGGATAGTTACTAGGTCTTCTATGGTTAAGGAATTTCTGAAAGGTGTGTTTAATAACTCCCCTTTAATGGCGCTATCGTCATTTATATTACCATTGATAAAGATATTGATTGTGTCTTACCGCTGGCCTTCTTTACATATGATTCGGGTTTTCTGTCAGATTTCGAGACAGAATTTCATTGTGGAAGGTATTAAAGGCATCTCGCACTGAAGTCTGTGCCAAGCTTCGAGCTTTAGTAAGACATCGCCAATCCTGGCGATTTAAATTTGGTATGTTTTCTTCGTTACCACTTCAACAGTGTTATCACCTGTTTTGTATACCATGGGGTATCACAGCCATTTTTATTTATTTGAAATATATCTCTCAATTGATTCAGATACTAATCCGATAAATAGAAGCCATACCTCGTAAATATTTTCATAGTTAATTGGGAAGAAGTGGAGGCTGTGCCTAAGAAATGCGATAAGCGAATTTTTATCTGCTTCTTTAAAGAAAGTTCAAGTTTATTTTCGCAACAATTTGCAGTACGAGTGGGCCTTCTGAACTAATTGCTCAAAACAATTTTCGGAGAAAGTACTTAGTATAATTTATGACGATGTTTTATACCTGCAACTGACGTTGACTACGTACTTTCTCCAACAAATCGAGGATTGATTGTATGTGATTTGTGATGAGACTCGAGTTTTCTCCGAACTATTCAGCAACTGTATCATCTTCGTCGGGTGGCCGGGGGGTCGGTAATGGCAAACACGTAACAAGAAACGTGATTCATCCGATCAGGCGACTGTCTTCCATCGATCCACAGTCAAGTTTCGATGATCTTGTGCCTGTTGCAACATGGAAACATGTCCGAAAGAACAGATACCATCTTCATATAGTTAAGGCTAACAGGCCATTGACCTCCTTCTTCTCTGCTGATGCACACGCATTGCTCGAACTCTTACGCGACTCGGTAAGATTGTCTGCCGCGAGTAATGAGTATAATGGGCAGGGTCACTACGAATGTAGTGTGTGGACATCACGTTGGGAATGTGGGTCTCTGGGGAGCGTGCAAGGGATAAATATCCCTGCAGTCGCGCTATCCTCTATGCCCTTGGCGGCTCAGATGGATAGAGCGTCTGCCATATAAGCAGATATTCTGGATTCGAGTCCCGATCGGGGCATACGTTTTCAATGTCTCCGTTGATGCATATGAACGCCTATAGACAGCTTCGGATCTTGATTTAATTATTATTTCATTGAGATGAAGAGGTTAGCGAAGAAGAGGAATTATTGGCGGGCTGCATCAAAAAACCAGTCAGAAGACTGATACCCCCCACGAAAAAAGAAAAAAAGAGTTCATTTGAATTATATTCCATATCCCTTGTACAGCTTTCCAAGGCATGCGCATGTCGTTGCCTAAATTGTTTGACAAACTGCTTTATTTATTTATTTACTCGTTCGGCATCACAGAGGCATAATTTACAATATTCTTATCACTATATACTAAAAAGAAAACAATATAATTCTACACTATATTAGATATGTTTTTGAGCCACTCTATGGCTGAGTCACTATGTATATCTATGAGTTCACCACCATAGCCATACACTTTGCACACGAGTAGATGGTCCATTGTCTGTATTTCACCGCACTCACATACAGCGCTGTCTGCCAGGCCCCACTTGTTCATCAGGTGTTTACATCTCCCAACACTCGTTCTGACCCGGTTTAGAGCTGTCCACACTCTTCTTGGTAGGTTGAAGCCATCAATCTTCTTGTTCGGATCGTGTACTAAGTTTTTGTTCTTAAATTCACTTGCCGACCATACTTCGTTCCAGGCCGTTCTCGGCTCAAAGGCTTGTAGTTCTTCACCGATTTTCCAAAAAGGTGATCTGGATTTAAGCCTGTTTGTCGGTGTCAGATCTTGGTGGATAGGGGGGTCCGGGTTGTCTATAATTTTCCTGTAGGTTTTTAGGGCTAGCTGTGATCGCCTGATTTCTGGAGGCTCTATGTTCGCTAGTACAGGAAGCCATGCACAGGGGGTGGCCCTGAGTGTTCCCGAGATTATTCCCATTGTCTCCCTCAGCTCGACATCCACTTTAGATACGTGTGCACTTCTCCTCCAGACTGGTGAACAATATTCAGCTACACTGTAGCCAAGGGCTAGTGCTGAAGTTCTCAAAGTGCACGCTCCACATCCCCATGTTGTTCCAGCCAGTTTCGAAAGGATAGCATTGCGGGATTTTAGTTTTTGCTTTGTGTCTTCGAGGTGTGAGCTGTACGTTAGGGTCCGGTCTAGTTTCACTCCCAGATATTTAGGCTTTTCCTCATGTCTTATGCTTTGGCCATTCGAAAAGATCTGTAATTTTCTGTGTGTCTCTCTGTTGTTGAGGTGCATTATAGTACTGGTTGTTTTGTTGGGGTTGGGAAGTAGGTGCCACTTGGAGTAATTGGTGTTCAGGACTTCAAGGTCTGCATTCAGTGTTTCGTCGAGATCGTTGTAGTTTTTACTCTGACATGCGATGGCCAGGTCGTCTGCATATGCAAATTTGCGTGATTTAGTTTCTGGCAAGTCAGCTATATATAGATTGAAGAGAGCGGGTGCTAGTGCCGAACCCTGTGGCAGACCATTATTCAGAACCATGCTCTTACTGTTCGTACCATGGAGTGAGACCATGATTTTCCTGTTCGTTAGTATGTTCGTGAGTAGTTTGTAAGTCTGCTTGCAATTTATGACTCTAGTTAGCTTAAGCAGTAACCCTTCAATCCATACTGTGTCGTAAGCTGATGTGAGGTCTATGAGGACCAGGCCAGTTTTCATCTTGTTCTGGAAGCCTTTCTCCATATAGGTTGTGAGGGACAGCACTTGATCGCAGCAGTTTCTACCTGCTCGGAAACCCGCTTGGTATGTTGGGAGGTTGTCTTCGATGTATGGAGTTAATCTAGTCAGCAATATTCTCTCCAATAATTTATAGGAGGTACATAGCAGGGATATTGGTCTGTAATTCCTAGGATTATCTCCAGTCTTTCCGGGTTTCAGCACTGCAATGACTTTTGCTTCTTTCCATTCCTTAGGCACAACCCCCGTGCTTATGCATTCCGTACAAAGTTTGGCCAGCCACCTTCTTCCTAAAGTTCCCAATTCCTTTAAGAATTCTGGTAGGATGTTGTCGGGTCCGGCTGCTTTTCCTGTCTTCATTAGCTTCAGGGCCTGGGATATCTCTGTCTCCACTTCTTTTACAATGCCCATGTTGGTTTGATTATTAAGCAATAAACTGCTTAGCTCTTGGGAAATTTCTCTCTTTTCGGCTGTTTTTAGCTGGATTTTGGAGGTCTGTTTCAGGACAGCTGCAATCTCAGATGCGCTGGTTCCAAGAGTCGGCCTCTTAGGCGCTGTGGCACCGCCTAATTTCCTCAGCAGGCCAGAGCTCTTCCTGCTGGAGTGGGTAAAATCTAGATTTTCCATCGCTTCCTTCCATCTACTCCTACGTTCCTCATTCATGGCGTTGATCAGTTGGTCTGCAGTCTCCTCATCCCCAGTCTTCTCATATTCCTCCAGTAGTATTTCACACTCTTTCGTCCAGCAAGGGGTGTATTCCTTTCTCGATCCTCGTGGAATTGCATTTAGGGCCGCTTTTTGTACTAAGTTTACGAATATTTTGTAGTTCTGCTTGAAAAATGTTAAGTACTAAACCGACTTAATTGTCAATCTCTTTTAATTTCGTTATTTTGGAGCGCAATGATTTAATTACGTCAGATAAACGGGTCAGTTTCACATGTCTAATTAACCTACTCCTTTCTGAGCTCGCATGATGGAAAATTAATAGAAATTTTAATGTTGACATAACGATTGGTACATCAGCTCAGGTCGGACCTTCTCCGTTCCAAGCTCGCCCCATGAAAATTTTAAATGTGCACAGTAAAATATTCCGCTGTGCAGCCGGAGCAAAAACTATACCCACTCCCTGACCTTGGTAGTGTGATCAATTATTACGATTACCCAACCCATGTCGTTGCAGTTAGGCTCAAGTTTAATGAGCGTGTTAAGCGAAGGAAGCAATCCTACGCAGAATGGGCTGTGATGATGTTATTCGTCTCCCTCCTGATCGAGAAATTAGTGCGAAGGCTTCTGAGGCATCTCATCCTAGGCGGGGTAATGTGTTAAAAATGACCAAAGCTCGCCATGCAAATGCGTCAGTGCAAGCTACGTTTCACGATTACTCTAGTGTCGACTTACTTGTAGTAGTCGCCTTTGTGCTCTACGGTCAACTGATGACGTCACGCTCCGACTTACCCATCACTTGTTTTTCCGGTAGATCGGCGACACGGGACTGAGTAGTTAGTGTAGTAGTTAGTGATCCTCCGCCGTCATCGTCAGTAGACGAGCACAAAGGGAAGCGTTTTGTTCGCCGTCAGCATGTCGAAACGCGAGCGGAGACTCATGCGATATTTTTCTTCCCGTCGTTGTCAAAGACTGCACAAAAATTCATGTCATCAAACCGTGTCCAGATTGCAGCCCTCAGCATCAACGGCGTCACTGTGCGAGGCCCATGAGACCGCGGTGCACACGTCACAACACGTGACTCTGCAGATCTCACGAGTGCCAGCAGCCATCTCCGGCAGGGAGCTAATGTCTATTTCAGACGAGTTTAAACTGCACGTTTAAATGTACTCCAGCTCTAGACAGGACGTGACAAAGTTAAGGCCGTTAGTGGGTACTTTTCCATTGACATACTGGTTCCGGTGAGCTTGCACGGAGCCTAGTGTTCGCGAAGTATGGCAGACAAGTCGAATAGTACGACGTCACAAGCTCGTTGCGGGTCCCGTTCTTCCCTTGGGGCCTGGTATCCTTTGCTCGACGTCATTGGTTCTGCATGCCGCAAACCGGGTCATCTCGCGAACGTATGCCCCGGCTGCTAAACCTCACCAGACAGCATCCTTCAGTAAGCTACACTCTTCAGAGTACGCCAAACAAATATACACACTCTTTGTCAGGCTCTATCGAGATATCGATATTGTCGTTCGATTTGTGTTACGAGTATGTTGCAGTATGGTCTTTGGCTCAACAGATGTTAGTACTTTCATCTCGATATTGAGAAAACAAGATGGCTGGAGCACGTTTGACATTCGAGCAACGAAAATGTATTGTGAAGTGGTTTTTCAAGTTTGATAATGCCCTTAAAGTGCAACGTCAGTGAAGTTAGAAGTTTGAAACAGAACCACCAACCCACCTAACAATTAATAACTGACATGTTTGAACTCCATGGAACGATTTGTGATATTCACAAAGGAAGATCGTGAAGACAGTGTACATTCACAAGTCCTGTTTCGTCGGCTCTCGTGTTGGAAAAGTTTGTTAATTCTCCATAGGAGTCTGCTACGCAATGAGCACGTGAAGTGGAGGTTAGCAGTACAAGTGTACGAAGAATTCTGAAAACTTGAAAGTGGGAAATTTACATTCCACGATTTAATGATGATCCTGATCGCCAAATGCAACTTTGAGAATGGTATCAGCAATGGTAACTCATGACGAACAAATTATGACGGAGGCAGTGTGGAGTGACGAGGCACAATTTAAAAAAAAAAGTTTCAAATTGCTCTAAGCACTATAGGACTTAACATCTGAGGTCATCAGTCCCCTAGACTTACAACTACTTAAACCTAACTAACCTAAGGACATCACACGCATCCATGACCGAGACAGGATTCGAACCTGCGACCGTAGCAGCAGCGCGGTTCCGGACTGAAGCGCCTAGAAGCGCCCGGACACAGAGGCCGGCCACAATTTAAACTTAACAGAACCGTGAATCGGCATAGCAGTGTGTACTAGGCACCAGAGAATCCGCATGTTTATGTGGATAAAGCGATCAATCCGCCAGGGGTTCATGTGTGGTGTAGACTATCACGTAGGGCCTTAGTAGGACCCTTTTTCTTTGATGCTACTGTCACTGGAGAAGTGTACCTGGAAATGTTACTCACATCAATTTTGCCAGGTATACGTGCGCTTTATGAAGCTGATGAAGAGGTCCTCTATAAACAGGGTGGGCCGCCACCGCACACCACCTAGCCGTACGAACCTTCCTGGATGACAATTTTCCGGGGCATTGGATTAGACGAAGAGGACACATTGCGTTCCCTCCACGGTCGCCAGATCTAACATCTAAGGACTTTTACTTGTGGGGAGCCGTGAAAGATAACGTCTATAGACGTAAGCCACGCACGTTGTATGAACTTCGCCAGGAGATTATAGCGACATGTGCAGCGATCTCCACTGTAACATTGACGACCACTCCTCCTTCTGTTATGTGTAGAAACACCAACCGTGAACATTTTGATGATTTAAAGTAACCATGTGTTAAACTGAAGGTTGTACAACATGTGTGATCAATTATTAAATGTAACATAAACACGTACGCAATGCTTTTCGTTCCTAAAGGTGTGTATACATTTTTCTGTCGGACTCTGTATTTTGTCGGTCTCTGTGGTAGTAGTAAGTGGAATACAGCATCTCTGGTTGGAACTGCACATCAAAGGACCGAAGGCAGATTTATAGTAGGACATAAGCGAAACCCTGTCTCTGATTAATGACGAAGAATATGGGGTAATGGCTTCCCGCAGTCGTCGTCATCTCAGCGCAAAGTGGTGACGTGAAATGGACAGTACATCGGCTTGCAGGGTCAGATTATAGTCCAAGCTAAGTATAAGAATGTAGCTCGGGAGCTAACATTGTAGCAATCTCCTCTTGGACAACTAGCACTATTGGTTTCGATGATTTTGCGGTTTTTGGTTTTCAAATTCAGGAACAGGTTAATCTGGAATGGGATTTCAAACTCAGCAGCGGAGTGTGCGCGATATGAAATTTCTGGCAAATTAAAACTGTGTGCCAGACCGAGACTAGAACTCGGGGCCTTTGCCTTTCGCGGCTAAATGCTCTGTCAACTCAGCTACCAAAACACGACTCATGACCCCTCCTGATAGCTTCAGTTCTGCCAGCACCTCGTCTCATACCTTTCAACCTTCTCAGAGGCTCTTCTCTGCACCTAGCAGAACTAGCACTCCTGGAAGAAAGGATATTACGGAGACGTCTCATTCTGGAAACATCCCAAGGCTGTGGCCAAGCCATGTCTCCGCAGTATCCTTTCTTCCAGGGTTGCTAGTACTGCAAGGTTCGCAGAAGTGCTCCTGTGAAGTTTGGAAGATAGCACGAGGTACTGGCAGAACTGAAGTTGTGAGGAGGGGTCGTGAGTCATGCTTAGGTAACTCAGTTGATAGAACGCTTGCCTGCGAAAAGCAAAGGTCCCAAGTTCGATTTCTCTGCATCGTGATGACTTGGTGTTGTGTGATGTCTTAGGTTAGTTACGTTTAGGTAGTTCTAAGTTCTAGGGGACTGATGACCTGAGAAGTTAAGTCCCATAGTGCTCAGAGCCATTTTCCCCGAGTTCGCGTCTCAGTCCGGCACACAATTTTAATCTGCCAGGAAGTTTCATATCAGGTTGATTTGGTTTCAGCTGCAATCCCGTTTAAGGCACTTGATACATCAGGTCGACGAATACTTAACGTAGTCTGCAGGGCCTAAGTTTTGTAGACTCGTTCTGTGCCATTCGCCATGTTCGATCAAGTTAAAGCAGAACTAGAGAATTTGCAAAGTGTGGGTATGATATCCCCAGTACCCTCTAGCAGTGGGCTATTCCCGTGATCGTAGGAGTCCAAGGCTATCGAACATGCCCAAGCAAATGTCAATTTGTAACGTTTTCCGACCTGAGGAATTGGTGGCAAAATTGTCTCGTGGACATTATTTTTCGAAGCTTAATTTCGCTGATGCCCACGTTCAATAACTTGTAGATGATCACGAAAACCAGTTTTTAGTGATTAATAGATCGTTCAGCATGTATCGTTATGACCAGTCGGCATTTTCGGTTGTAAACGCTCCCACCTTGGGCAACAAAGGTACCCGAACTGTGTTAAATATTTGGATGATTTGTTAGTTACCGGGTCACTACCAACAGATGTTGTTTGAGACATTCCAAGACCATGGTCTATGTTGTCGCCTAGATAAAACTATAGTTACTTTGAGCAGAGTGTCAAATTCTTGGACATGTATTGAGCAAAAATGGGTTCACAACCACATAGAGTAATGTGGTTGCAATCAATAACTTGTAGTTACATTCGTGGTGTGTGTTCTTTCAGACATGCCCGAAAGAAAAGTCATGACTCAGCAGCCGTAAATTTACAAGATGAATGAAAAATACTAATGTAAATCGCATTAGGGCATTGGAATATTTCAGTGGTGAGAAACGAAAATTTGTGTCGGACCGGAACTCACCCCCCAGATTTGTTCCTTTGTATGAATGGTCGTCTCAACAAGTTCGCCATCCGAGTATGCTTCACTGCCAACCAAAATTCTCAACTAGTCGCTCAGTATATCTGTAGGAATTTGGACAGGGGGCGCTACGGAAGTAGTATATCACACGTTGGGAATTTGAGTTGACCATGAAGTGTGCTTGTATAGAGGTTAAGGCGACCGCCCGCATAAAGGACGAGTCCCGGTACAGCACAAATTTTCACTTATCACCTCTGAAATATTTCATTGCCCTAATACGGGTGATAACGGTATTTCTCTTTCATCAGTAACTCACAGGCTTCTAACAAGGGAACCTCCCCATCGCACCCCCCTCAGATTTAGTTATAAGTTGGCACAGTGGTCTGACCACAGATCAATCAAGAAAACAGGAAGAAGTTGTGTGGAACTATGGTAAAAGTAAGCAAAATATACAAATTGAGTAGTCCATGCGGAAGATATGCAACATCAAGCATAACCTGAGCTCAGGAGCGCCGTGGTCTCGTGGTAAGCGTGAGCAGCTGCGGAATGAGAGGTCCTTGATTCAAATCTTCCCTCGAGTGAAAAGTTTAAGTTCTTTATTTTCGCAAAGCTGTGATCTGTCCGTTCGTTCATTGACGTCTCTGTTCACTGTAATAAGTTTAGTGTCTGTGTTTTGCGACCGCACCGCAAAACGGTGCGATTAGTAGACGAAAGGACGTGCCTCTCCAATGGGAACTGAAAACATTTGATTGCATGGTCATAGGTCAACCGATTCCTCCACAGGAGAACACGTCTGATATATTCTATACGACACTGGTGACGGCATGTGCGTCACATTACAGGAATATGTTGTCGACCCACCTAACTTGTACGCTTGCGAATGGGTAAAAGGATTCTCCTACCTTGCCCGATTTAGGTTTTCTTGTGGATGTGATAATCACTCGAAAAAAAGTGATGAAAACATAAGGGTTTGTCACATAAACTGCAACAAATGAATGCAAGTTTCACAGTAGCATGGTTTTCCCTGTGCTCTGTCAAAACATATGTTTTTAACGTTTTCAAATTTTTCCGTGTGTAGACCGTCAAATCCTGCATACGTCCGAGCAAATCTGAACATGTGCTGAAAATACGAAATTAAATTTTTCACGCGAGGGAAGACTTGAACCAAGGACCTCTCGTTTCGCAGCTGCTCACGCTTACCACGAGACCACGGCGCTCCTGGCATCAGGTTATGCTTGATGTTGCATATCTTCCACATGGACTACTAAGTTTGTATATTTTGCTTATTTTTTCCATAGTTCCACACAACTTCTTCCTGTTTTCTTGATTGATCTGTGGCCAGTTTTTCAAGGCCTATCCACTGTGCCAACTTATAACTAAATCTGAGGGGGGGTGCGATGGGGAGGTTCCCTTGTAAGACACGTGGTCTACTTGTAGCGTCTTTGACTGGTAATTAAGACATCATGGCTCCCGGGTTCGAACGTAACCCCTTCTTAAATTTTGAATAAGAATCATCAGCAACGGTGACCTAAGACTTCCGGGATAAGAGTCACCCATGTTCTGCTAACGGCCTTATCAAAGAGTACAGAGAAGCGGACAGAAATTCAGGCTACTCTCTTGGCCTTGGGGTGAGAAACTGATTTAAGAAGGCAGAAGAATCAGCAATGATCACAGGAATGAGTATTCAGAATGCAATGGAAACCACTGATTAAAGACACATACAGTGTATCCACAGGACTAGTGGACTGTAAGTGGAATAGTACCTAAAGATTTCTCCACTGACAAAGGATTACAGATTATTCCCCCATTCTTATCTCTGGGAGGGAACTGCCATTTGGGAGGTGACCATGTTGTTTAGGAATTTCAGTTAAACTAATATAACAGTCACAGTTCATCATACATATTTATCATGCCTAAACATTTAGATTACGTAACGCAATTAGGAGAAACTTCAGCAGACACTATATTGTAAAACTGCATTTGATATTTTAATGTCTGTTCAGACACCCCCCCTCTTTCGGTGAGTTCGCTTGTCGTATGGAGCATCAGTAGGTGGGACACTTGCTTAAATATATCCTATTCTCACGCAAGCAATCTTCGGAAACTTGTATGCAGTCTAATAATAGATGGCATGAATTATCCAATAAAACGTTTAAATATGATTTTCCCTATCACAAGTGAATAAATCAGAATGAAAAGCACGACGCACATTCAGTTCCACTTCGAAGGTAGCATCGTGATTAATGAAAAATGTTCCTAATGTGGATGGCAAGTCTTTAATATATTTAGACTTCAAATCAGTACTGTTCTTTCTTGAAGGGCGATATTACTGCTGAGGGACAAGGGGATGGTTTGGAGGCTTGGGTAACGTCATTTATTTGGAATTGGGTTGATTAGTACGTTTTAATACAATATCAGATCATTGACTATGACAGTATTCCTTATGGTTGTACACATTTTCCTCGTGACTTCGCACACCTGCATTGTGGCTTAATTTTCTGACTGACATGAAATACATACTTGAACAGCTAGGACAAATATTTAATCATGCACACCGCGGTTTGGTGGGGTGTTGTGGATTATATGAACGCCACAAATCAGAATCACACTCACAGCTTACTTAAAGGAAACACGCAACAAAAAAATTAGGGTCAAGGAAAGATATAGAACAGTTGGGTGAAACCTAGAGCACGCAATTGAACGACACGAAGGAATGTGTTGGGGCGCACCGCGAATTGGAAATTTCCACGCACAATGATATGAAATAATAAATTGCCCTGATAGCCAGGAAAAGACCACCATCTCCTTCAGAAGTGCCTCTCTTCTATATCAAAACCCACAGAAGGATGCTTGATGGCGGATAGCCAAGCTATCTTTCACCTGCTATCGTTCACCCAAAAGGAAACGTAGATTAACACCCAGTCGATTCAGCTTATTTAACAACGCAGAATATGTGTTCTCACGATCACTAAAATGAACCAGCATTTATTTTATCAACAAGTGGTGGCTGAATTACATTCAGTTTCGCTGCAATTCCACTTAAGTGAACATACGGCTGGTTCATCTTACTTAGCATTACCGGATGTGAGTACTCCCCATTTTTTATATGAACTAGTGTTTACTCTAATGGCATGTGGTGGCGGAGATCCATAGAACCTACGATAAAGGCAACTTAAATAGTATCAGCCATATAAACTTAAATATGCACACGTTCGCCATCCCAATTCAGAAAACCAGAACCTGAATATTTAACATGGTTAAGCTAGACATATACCGTAATACACAAAAAACACAAAAAAAACAAAAAACCACAAAAGAACTATCCAAACGGGACGGAAACATGTAGATGCGATATAAATGTACAGATAAACAAATGATTATAATTTCAGAAAAATTGGGTAATTTGTTAAAGAGAAAGAGTATCGCCAATTGAACACGTCAGTAACACGTTAGTCCTCCTTTGGACCTTATGCAAGCATTTATTTGCCTTGTCAGCGATAACAGAATTGTTGGATGTCCTCTTGAGGGACATCGTGTCACATTATGTCTAATTGGTGCTTTAGATCGTCAAAATCGAGCTTGTTTTGGGACACTGCCTTTAAAGCTCCAAATGTTCTCAATTGGGCAGAGATACGGCGACTTCTTGGCTAAGGTAGGGTTTGGCAAGCACGAAGATAAACAGTAGAAACTCCGTCGTGTGCGGGCGAGCATTATCTTGCTGAAATGTGGGTCCACGATGACTTGCTATGAAGTACAACAAATCTGGTCGTAGATTATCGCCGACGTACCGCTGTGTTACAAGGATGCGGCGGATGACAAACAAAGGGCTCCTTCTATGAACAGAAATGGCAGCCCAGATCATCACTCCGGGTTGCCGGGCGTGTGACGGGGGACTGTCAGGTTGGTACCCCGCCTCGGTCCAGGTCGTCTCCACACATGCCTTCAGCCTGTAATCTCGTCAGTTGAAGTAGGTCTTCACTGATGAATCCCGCTTAGAAATGAGTCCTGCTGACCAATGAAACCGTGTCTCGTGACTGGACGGAATTTGGCATGATATTCCTCAGGAGGACACCCAACAACGCTATCAATCAATGACAAGTCAGATAACTGCTTGCATAAGGGCCAGAGGTGGACCAATGCGTTACTGTCTTGCTCAGTTTGTGAAGCCCTTTCTCTTGAATAAATCATCCATTTTCTTGAAACTAGAATAATTTGTTTGTTTGTAGCTATACATCACATCTACCGATTTCTGCTCCTTTCGAATAATTCCGACGTTGTGAGATTTTTTTTCCTTAGAGTGCAGTTACTTAGTGGATTAAGAGGCTAACGGTTTTCTGTGTGAACAAAGCATGGCGGAGAACATCTCAAATCACCTAAAATGTACTCAGAATTTCGGACTAACCTCGATTCGTGAATGCTATGGACACCATCACATTGCAACGGATCCAGAAGTAGAATGAGAAATTAAAAGAGCTTTGGAAGACATAAGATGGAATATGGCAGAAGGGATAGGATAAAATTCCATTGGAATTACTAAGATCATTTGGGGAAGTGGCAACAAAACGATTATTCACTTTGGTGTGTACAATGTATGGGACTGACGATGTATCATCAGACTTCGAGAAAAACATAATCCGCACAATTCCCAAGATTGCAAGAGCCGACAAGTCCGAGAATTATCGCCAATCAGCTAGATACTTCAAACGTCCACGTTACTGAGAAGATGAATATAGAGAAGAATGGGGAAAGAAGAATCTGTTACATGATGATTTATTTGACTTTAGGAAAGGCAAAGGCACCATAGATGCAGTCCTGACGTTGCGGTTGATAATATAAGCAGGACTGAAGAAAAATAAAGACATATTAATGGGATTTGTCGACCTGGAAAAAGCGTTCGACAGTTTGAAATGTTGCAAGATGGTCGAAATCTTTAGAAAAATAGGTGTAATTTATAGGGAAAGGCATCGAATACACAATACAGGAACCAAGAGGAAACGATAAAAGTTAAAGGCCGAGAAGTAAATGCACAGATTAAATAGGTTGTAAGACAAGGATGTGGTCTTTCCTTTCAATTGTTCAATCTATACATCGAAGAAGGAATGAAGAAAACAAGAGACTCAAGAGTGGGATTAAAATTCTCGGTCAAAGCGTATCAGTGATAAGATTCGCTGGTGGCATTGCTGTACTCAGTGAAAGTGAAGAATAAATGAAGAATTAAAGGATCTGTTGAATGGAATAAACGGTCTTACGAGTATAAATGTGGACTGTGAGTACACCGAAGAAATAGGAAAGTAATCAGAAGTAGCAGAAGTGAAACAACGATAAACTTAACATCATAATCAGCGATCACGAATTAGATGAAGTTAACGAATTCAGCCACCTATTTAGGAGGAGGACATGAAAACAGATTAGAACTGGAAAAATGGCATTCCTCATCAAGAGAAGTCTCCTAATACCAAACATAGATCTTAATTTGAGGAAGAAATTTCTGAGAATGTACGTTCGGAGCACAGCATTATAAGGCAATGAGACATGGACTGTGATTAACGGGAATCAGAAGAGAAACATTTGAGATGTAGTTCTACTGAAGAATGTTGAAAATTATGTGGACAGATAAGGTAAGAAATGAGCTGTCTCTGTAGAATAGGTGACGGACGAAAACAGTGAGAAGAAGAAAAGCAAGGATGATAGGACATCTGTTAAGACATTGTGTAATAACTTCAATGGTACTAGAGGGACTGTAAAGAGAAGAAACTATAGAAGAAGACTGGCATTGAGATACATCCAGAAAATAATTGAGAATGTTGGTTGCAAGCGCTAGTATGAGATGAAAAGGTGGGCACAGGAGAGGAATTCGTGGCGGGCTGCATCAAGCTAGTCAGAAAAAACCTCCCCTGCATTGCACATAACTGGCCTTTAATGGAAAGTACCATACCACTTATAACTTTCTGCGCAATCTTGGCGCCGAGCAAGATTAGCAGGTCAATTACTTACTTAGCAGAGCAGAAGAGTCTTCGAACGCCCTGCGTCTGCAAGGCGTCCCTACCCTGGCGTGCGAAGGCGCAGCAAGTCAGACTTGTTGCCATTACTTGCTTTCCACACTAGCGGAGCATGCAATCCCTGCTTCAGCTGTCTCTGGCTCCTCCCCAGTTGGTACTTCAGCCGAATAAAACCAGGACACTTTATGTGTATATAGAGGAGCAAGTTTCAAACATCCGTGTCGTCCCAGTTAGACTCTCTCTCTCTCTCTCTCTCACACACACACACTCACACACACACACCCATAGATGAGAATCATACACAATCGCATCCTTCCTTACCCGAGGCTAGGTGAACAACTTCCCTAAGAAAAAAGAAGGAAAACTTGGACGTAAAAACTCAGTGGTAACTTGTAAAAGCGTAACATACACAGAGTTACAATGAAAGTGGGACGCATTGTCATAATCAGTAGTGTGTCATCTGTCGTATGACGTGATTTCGCTGTGTTATTCAATTGTTCTTTCTTTAAATGCCAAAGTTTTAAGCGGCTCACTTATTCCAGTAGATGGAACATACGACGTTTCTCACTTTTTTCAAGTTACTATTTGTTTCTCAAGGTTAATTTTCTCTGCAGCTGTTAGCACCACTTTTACAGCAGTCTCAGCATTTCCTTCATTATCTTGTTACGGACACTGGTCTTCAATGCATTTCACTGTGTATACGGGCTGGTCAGGAACAGTCTGAAAACGTTGTAAGGAAATTTCAGGGTAGGCTGCCTGAGAAATAGTTGTTAATAAAAAAATTCTATATGTAACACAGTTTGTGAGTTAATTGGCATTGAAGTTAGCTAATCATGCCGTTGGGCGCTCGTATTGAAGCGGCGTCCCACATACAATTAGTATGAATTGTTCACATAGCGAAGATGATAGTGTAAGAGACTTCTCAAACCTTTGCTCTGGTTCGATCCTTACTATCATCCCATGTCCAGTTTTCGTATCGCTATCTTGTTCGGTTTTAGCAAAACAAACAATAAACACGTTTAGCGACTCCATCTCCCGCAGGCCGCCTGAATTTTCGAGCATAACGGCCTATCTGAGTAACATCATGGCTAATTAACTCGGAAACGGCGTAACGAATCCATTTTTTAACAGTTATTTCTCAGCACGAGCTACCCTGCAACAACCTTACAAACTTTCCATACCGTTTCTGATGACCCTGTCTGCGTACAACTCCATGTCCAAGTAGTGTCAATAGCTTCCCTCTTTCCTCTTGGCTCCCCTTGTCATGTCTTCAACGTGGCAGTATGTACCAGCTGCACGTCAATATGGATGCGGCGAACACTGACGGCAGAACCGCTTGCTGTCTGTTAACACTTTATACCAGCGTAGCCGTATTATTTCTACTTTCGCGTACAAACGGGATACCTGACTCAGTATTTAAATAATAATTTATCACGAACAAGTTTAGCTGACAAAACACTTACTGACATTAAGGCTCGGACATGAAACCGTTTATAATTTTCATGGCAAACGTGTTCTTTGTTTGGTTTCTTAAAACCGAAGAAGATAGCGATACGAAAACTGGACGGGGGATGGCAGTAAGGATCGAACCCGAGAAAAGGGCTGAGCAGTCTCTTACACTATCATCTGCTCTATGAGAAGAATTCTTACTTATTGTATGTGGAGCGCCGCTTCAATACGAGCGCGCAACAGCCTGATTGGCAAACTTCAGTGCTGAACAATGTAAGCGTGAATGTGACTATCTAAGCCTGAATGTAACTGTCCTCGCACTGCAATGTCGGCCGGCCAGGGTGGCCGAGCGGTTCTAGGCGCTACAGTCTGGAACCGCGCGACCGCTACGGTCGCAGGTTCGAATCCTTCCTCGGGCATGGATGTGTGTGATGTCCTTAGGTTAGTTAGGTTTAAGTAGTCCTAAGTTCTAGGGTACTGATGACCTCAGAAGGTAAGTCCCATAGTGCTCAGAGCCTTTTTTTTTTTTTTTTTGTAACTGCCATGTCTTTCATAACGGACAAATGGTGACAACGTGTCGCCGTCATCCATCACAATACACAACATCTGGACTGCACCCTCTTGATCTTGCTTGTCCTGTCATATTTCCAAACTGAAACTGTACACGCAGTTGATGATTCGATTTACTCACAAAATTTTCACTTTTTACTGACGTGAGTTGGCTTTTGTTGACACTAAGCATATTGTTTTGCAGGGAAATTTACCCACTGTATCCAGTGGTGTACCCTCCTAAAATCAACATAGTGAGCTGGCGCAGTGTTTAGTAATTGGACAAGCATTCAGGAGAACGGCAGCTCAAATCTACATCCGACCACCCAGTTTTACGTTTTCCGTGATTTCGCTAAATCTCTCCAGGCAAAAACCGAGATGGTTTCGTTGAAAGGACACGGCTATTTTACTATCCCATTCTTGACGTAATCAGAGCTTGCACTCCGTCTTTAATGACCTCGTTATTGACGGCGGTTTAAGCATTAAACCTCCCCTCTAGGTCAGAATAAAAATAAAAGCCTCATGGCTACCAATGCCCGACCTCGTATATACCTCTGCCGTAAATTTTATTGATAGAGATCAGAAACCGAGCGAGTGCGTGTCTAACGTTCGGGGTTGCATATTTCATATATCAAGGCTTCCTTCGTTCCCTCTGTAGTTCCGCGATTGTTACCGGTCTGAGAACTGTGGCGCTGCGGTCGCTAGATACTCATCGATTCGTTTTCTCTTACTGAAGCATGCAGGAGTGTCTACATCTACGTGATTACTCTGCTATGCACAATAAAGTGCCTGGCAGAGGGTTCAATAAACCATCTTCAAACCGTCTCTCTACTGTTCCACTCTCGACCGGCACACGGGAAAAAAGAGCACTTACACTTTTCTGTGCGAGCTCTGATTTCTCTTATTGTATGGTGATGACCATTTCTCCCAATGTATGTGGGTGCCAACAGAATATTTTCGCAATCGGAGGAGAAAACTGGTGATTGAAATTTCTAACGCTAGTCATGAATTATTATTAATATGTAAGATAAATGCACGATATTTCTGACTGTCAAGGTGAAATGTCCAATTGCAGGGATGATATGGCCTTTAACAAAGCTGTGTTTTGTGAGACTGTGGAGGGTTTAAGAGGAAAATTTATTGATGCAAAGTACACATCTGCAAAATTAGAGGAGGAATAACATCTGTAATAAGATTCACGCTACAGTCTGCGCTTGAGAAGAAAATTACTAATTTAGCTCAATGTAAACAACGTGGTTGTATTCTTGCTTATTCTACCTCCAGTGTGCGAAAGCAAATGTGCTGCTGCATAAGAAAACTGGGCTTAGAGCAACGTCACTGTTATATCACTGCGACAAAAAAGTGCACTATTTCTGTACTCATTTGGTAAAGGAAACTTGACTTTACAGGCTAACTAAGATTTGGGTAACTTATCATTCATTACCATAATTTATTTTCATAATTAATCATTTTGAGATTGTACTTCAACCTCATATCATATTTTCTGGTACTGTTGTAATAGGCTCGGTAACGCCTCGAAAGTGTGTGAATGTCAACTAATTGTCAGACGTTATCTGAATAGGTATTAAATATTTAAGTAAATTTACTACGGTCTTAAAAAAGTTTTATTTATATAAATACACTCCTGGAAATGGAAAAAAGAACACATTGACACCGGTGTGTCAGACCCACCATAGTTGCTCCGGACACTGCGAGAGGGCTGTACAAGCAATGATCACACGCACGGCACAGCAGACACACCAGGAACCGCGGTGTTGGCCGTCGAATGGCGCTAGCTGCGCAGCATTTGTGCACCGCCGCCGTCAGTGTCAGCCAGTTTGCCGTGGCATACGGAGCTCCATCGCAGTCTTTAACACTGGTAGCATGCCGCGACAGCGTGGACGTGAACCGTATGTGCAGTTGACGGACTTTGAGCGAGGGCGTATAGTGGGCATGCGGGAGGCCGGGTGGACGTACCGCCGAATTGCTCAACACGTGGGGCGTGAGGTCACCACAGTACATCGATGTTGTCGCCAGTGGTCGGCGGAAGGTGCACGTGCCCGTCGACCTGGGACCGGACCGCAGCGACGCACGGATGCACGCCAAGACCGTAGGATCCTACGCAGTGCCGTAGGGGACCGCACCGCCACTTCCCAGCAAATTAGGGACACTGTTGCTCCTGGGGTATCGGCGAGGACCATTCGCAACCGTCTCCATGAAGCTGGGCTACGGTCCCGCACACCGTTAGGCCGTCTTCCGCTCACGCCTCAACATCGTGCAGCCCGCCTCCAGTGGTGTCGCGACAGGCGTGAATGGAGGGACGAATGGAGACGTGTCGTCTTCAGCGATGAGAGTCGCTTCCGCCTTGGTGCCAATGATGGTCGTATGCGTGTTTGGCGCCGTGCAGGTGAGCGCCACAATCAGGACTGCATACGACCGAGGCACACAGGGCCAACACCCGGCATCATGGTGTGGGGAGCGATCTCCTACACTGGCCGTACACCACTGGTGATCGTCGAAGGGACACTGAATAGTGCACGGTACATCCAAACCGTCATCGAACCCATCGTTCTACCGTTCCTAGACCGGCAAGGGAACTTGCTGTTCCAACAGGACAATGCACGTCCGCATGTATCCCGTGCCACCCAACGTGCTCTAGAAGGTGTAAGTCAACTACCCTGGCCAGCAAGATCTCCGGATCTGTCCCCCATTGAGCATGTTTGGGACTGGATGAAACGTCGTCTCACGCGGTCTGCACGTCCAGCACGAACGCTGGTCCAACTGAGGCGCCAGGTGGAAATGGCATGGCAAGCCGTTCCACAGGACTACATCCAGCATCTCTACGATCGTCTCCATGGGAGAATAGCAGCCTGCATTGCTGCGAAAGGTGGATATACACTGTACTAGTGCCGACATTGTGCATGCTCTGTTGCCTGTGTCTATGTGCCTGTGGTTCTGTCAGTGTGATCATGTGATGTATCTGACCCCAGGAATGTGTCAATAAAGTTTCCCCTTCCTGGGACAATGAATTCACGGTGTTCTTATTTCAATTTCCAGGAGTGTACATGTATGTAGAACAATATTCACTACTCACCGATCAGCAGTTATATTTGTATATAACTTGCTTCTGTCCTTTAAGAAAGTCGGACATTTTGTGACAATTCAACTTAATTTGAAAATGGCTGTAAAGCCGAAATGATGATTGCGTGAAATAAATGAATAGTCATTAGCAAGTTAAAAGCGGAAGTTGCCTTCAGAACAGTTGCTTATGCAGCGGGAACGCTACGAGACTGCGGTTTCACTTGCGAGCTCGTGTACTCTCTGTCCTTCCCGGGCGAGTCCAGTCCACCTGTTCCCGACAACAGGCTCAGGTGACTAGTTGGCTGCGGCGGAGACTTTAAGAGCCGAGTCTAGGACACACGGCGAGTTCGGAGATGACGTCACAGGACTCACTGGCGAGGCCCACGAGCCGGCCGAAGTGGCCGAGCGGTTCTGGGCGCTATAGTCTGGAACCGTGCGACCGCTACGGTCGCAGGTTCGAATCCTGCCTCGGGCATGGACGTGTGTGATGTCGTTAGGTTAGTTAGGTTTAAGTAGTTCTAAGTTCTAGGGGACTGATGACCTCAGAAGTTAAGTCCCATAGTGCTCAAAGCTATTTTTTGAGGCCCACGAGAACGACAGGACGTGGGGCGTACGACAGAGCACGTGACGCTATAGGTCTTACGAGAGCCAGCAGCAGTCTCCGGCGAGTAACTATTTCAGACGCCTTTAGTCATTCTTGACTGCATGTTTAAATGCGTGGAAGTTGTCCATAGCAAACAATAGCTAAGGATTTTCTTGGGAAACTTTTCAATTAAATATTGATTTCGCCTGGGCCCTTCACGGAACCGAGTGTTCACTAAATGTGGCGCACTGGGCGACTTCTGTGACGAGTTCGTTGCAATGCATGTTTATATTGTTGGCCCCGCTCACTGGCGAGTTTCAAACGAGAATACGGTGCTCATTTTTGACTTCCAGTTCTGAAAACCATCTATTTCCTGTCCCCACTTCACCTATGAGACCGATGGGACACTGTAAACAGAGGCAAGAACTGTAAATTTATTCAGATTTTCCAAGTTGCTGCACACTCGTCCAGAATCGAAGACACCAATTTCACAAAATATGACATAAAAGGAAGCTACTACTTTGTTTGTTCCATAAAATTTCGGGCTTGCAGCAGCATAAATTCAACTACTTTTTCTTCTAATATTTCGGCTGAATACCGTCCAGGGGTCAGGGATTTTCTCTGCCTCATGATGACTGGGTGTTGTGTGCTGTACTTAGGTTAGTTAGGTTTAAGTAGTTCTAAGTTCTAGGGGACTGATGACCATAGATGTTAAGTCCCATAGTGCTGAGAGCCATTTGAACCAATACCGTCCAGGCATATTCAGAATGTGCCAAGGAGACTGACGCTCCAGCACTTCCTCTGTCCTTTTAAACCCGTGGACCGAACCACTGCGCATGCTGCCGGCCACATACACAAGGCGTCAAAGACGTTGATCGGCGGTATGACATATGCACTGAATTAGATGCATGGCTACGCAGTCGATCCGCACGGTGATATCGATGTATCTCACTGAGAGCTGCACCGTCGCGACGTCTTCGTGATTTAATTACAGAAATTGCCGGATTACATGATTTGTCCAAGCTGAAGCCGCTATCTCTATTAATTAAATTCGTCTCCAATCGAATTTCAGTTGCTTCTTACACTACAGAGTCACAGAAGTCGAGGCTAAAATTTCGACATAATCGTAAACCATAGAGTTCCCAGTGTCAATACAGTGCTTCGTCAGCGCAAATTTATTAGGTTGTAAGAGCCGGGTGTACCTGCGGTGCTGTGTGCGTCTTTCCCGGACTGTACGTGTCGTCTGTTCGATGTATGAACGGCCGCACTCACAGGGGATCTTGTAAACCCCAGGCTTCGGAAGCACCGAATCATCTTTATGTGTCATTATTAGAGGTCATTTCATGTGTTTGACATGTATCTGAAGCATAACGTTTCCCGAAAATACTATGTTTTTGTCTACGTTTGATACAAATGACCCTGTCTATAACATCCTGAGTGGTGTCACTTCGGAGGATGCAACTAACGTCACACAACATCTTTATTTTGAGGTGTTTGTGGATTCGAGGAGAACCAAACAAATGTCCTCTTCTTGAATGGCCCACAGCAAGAGACTAGGAGCGAGCAGTAAACGCGCCTGAGTCACGTCCGGCGGCCGGTGGCGGCGCTGGCCGTGTATATTTGCAGAGAGCTTCAGTGGCTGCGACTCCAACACAGTGTTTGGGAGCGCAGCGCTGTAAATTGTGCGGCGCCAGATGCTGCCCGCTCGTAGACCACTGTGCGGGCTGTCGCCATCTCCAGACTGCGCTTCTCCGCGGAGAAGAGAGACCTGTGGCGAGAGGAACTCTCCCTGCTACTCAGTCACCCCAATACAGTTTCAGAATAATAGAAACTACTGAATTAACCGGAATTATCAGCAAACGACACGGAGACTGTCAGGGGATAAAAAGAAAATATGATAGGAATAACAATTTAGACAATAAGAGTAGAATGATAGAAACTACTGAATTACCCGAAGCATCAGCAAACGACATTGAAACTGTCAAGGTATAAATGGAAAATACGATAGGAATAACAATTTAAACAATAAGAGTAGAATGACAACATTTCATAAACTCTTGTTCAGAAATGTATAATTTAATTGGCTGTGAAGGTAGAGTAGCAACGAACCGAGGCCGGTTTATGCGGCCGCTTGGAACCATCAACCCGAGAGGGGCGGCAAGCGCATATTTTGTATACAGGGTAAAAATAATTAGCAGAGAAAACTGACATAGGCCAGAATATACGATAATACTCTTAGACGCAAAAACGTTCCAGCATATTTACGAGGTCTCAAAAGAATCGTTTCCGACATAACTGGGAATTTGTGATTATAAGGTAGTTAGTTACATATTCCGTAAATCATTTAAACGATTCTTTTATGGAAATGAGGTTGGAAGAGTCAGTTTACAGGATACGTATACATGATTAGTATCAACGCTCATGAAAACACAACACTTAAAAACTAGGTACTAAATACTTCTTTTACAGGCTACGAATATTTAAATAGAAATTTGTCCATTGAATAAAAGGATGTGACTAAGAGAATTATTTTAAATTAGATATAAAATATTCTTTTCTACCTTCCAGATATTTTAAGTTATTACACAAATCATCAAAGATTTTTCTTGATGCATACTGAACTCCTTTCTGAGCCACTGACAGTTTTATTAATAGATAATAAAGTTCACGTTTCCCTCTAGTGTTAACCTCACTGTTCTTCTTAAATTGTGATGGATTATTTATTACGAATTTCAATAGCGAACATGCAGAGTGACAGGGCTATAGGCACAGATTTCGTGACAATTGGTGCCTTAATACGAACCCACTTCAGCGTGTTAGTTGTTTTTCCTTTGTGTCTCACAGTGTTCCCGCAAGCACGTAACACAATTTAGTACCTGATGTTCTCTTCATCATGGTTGCAAATACTTCACAAAATGGACTATGCCTGTCACTATAGATTATCCATTTTGCATCCACACTTCAATACCTGACCTGCTGCCCAGAGGAAAATAAACATAACGGCTCGCTTCCGCCACGCCCACCTGGAGGTACTACAAGTAAACTCCGCCCGAACACACCTTGAAGGCCCAACGGTACCGAACCGCCGTCGTGTCACTGGATGCAGGGGCACGTGGTGAGCACACTGCTCTCCCGGTCGTATGCCACTTTACGAGGCTGGAGCCGCTACTTTTCAGTCAAGTAGCTCCTCAGTTTGCCTGACGAGGACTGAGTGCATCCCACTTGCCAATAGGGATCGGCAGACTGGATGGTCACCCATCCAAGTGCTAGCCCAGCCCAGCTGCGCTTAACTTCTGTGATTTTACGGGAACCGGTGTTACCTCTTGCGGCAAGGCCGTTGACCACTCGAAGGTTCTAAAAAATCTAAAAACATGCTACCCGTAATAGCTATTAGTCTGAAAATGAAATAATTACCACCTTCCACGGCCATCAACAGAAATATCCGTACTTGTATCCCTAACACACTACGTGTATTGTGACAGCGCGATTAAAATACTTTGAAGAAGTAGACCCTACCCACATGATATCCGTGGGTGAACACCACATATTACTCTCACTACTCGCTTTAGTGCTATAAATAAATTATTTCTAAGTGGTGATACCCAGAAAATTAATCTGTACGACGTTATAGAGTGGAAATACGCAAAATATATCAGGGAGATAATTAGTTTGTTTCCAAGCTCAGCAATTATACGAAGATCAATAGTTGCTGAATTTAATTGTTCAAGAAGTTCATTAATAAGTCTTCTCTAGTTCGAGTTTTCATCAATAGGTAGACACAAATATTTGGAGCATTCTACGCTATTTACTGAAATCTACTGCAGTGCTACATCAGGTGACTGTTGTACAGAACTGAATATAATGTGTTGTTTGAAAATTTAGTGAGAATCTATTTTCTGAGAACCATTTCACAGTTCTTCGGAAGGCAACATTCACAATCTCTTCTTTTACTTTCTGGCGTATGACTTAGTATCGCCTCCAAGAAGTACCAATGCTGTTAGTTGAATGTTAAGTGGAAGGTCATTCACGTATATAAGGTATAGGACAGAACACCAAAAAGTGAACCCTGTTGGACTCCCTTCGTGATTTATCCCCAGTTCTACTTTTCCAATAATGCTTGAGTTATTTAGCAAACCGTTTTGCATTCTGTTTGTTAAGTATGATTCAGACGAGCTGTGCATAAAATCATTAGTTCCACAAAACGTGGCTTTCGCTGAAGGAGTAACATGATCTACACAATGAAACGCCTTGGGAAGATCGTACAAAATATGAACCGGTGATGTTTTATTGAGTCAGGTTGTACTACTTGGCAAGTGGATGTATGAATAGCAATCTCGGTCGAGCAACCCTTCCGTAATCCAAAGTGTGATACGCTAAGTAAATTATTTCTGAGGTTGAAACAGCCAGCGGCCGGTCGCTACCATTGGGGTTTCATGGGTTTTTTGTTAGTACGAATGTATGCAAAACGTAAAATATTCGATTAAGTTTCTATGACTCGAATCTCACCGAATGTCTACGTTAAGAAGAAATGCGGTAGTACATCAGCACGCCCCACGTTGTAGCTTTCTGTACACTCGTATCTGTTGAAGGATGTATTCCACGGACTGCCCTCATATTTAAAAGCATTACCTACCTCGCTCCTGCAGTGAGTTACGAATTATTTTAAACACCAACAAATCATCCTGTAAATCTTGACAAGACTCATGTTCGCTCTTTCAGTTCTCTTCAACCGCATCAAATGGATGTGCTGTGGACATTGCTTTTCAGATGAGTCGGAAGAGAAAATTCCAAAGGATTGAGGTCAGGTGACTGTGGCCGTCAAGGTAAAGCCAGTTAACTTACCGATTTTGGACCATAGTGGTCCATTAAATGTCGCCTTACATCGGTAGCAAATTGTGCCTATGCCCCGTCACACATACAGCATTTTCCCCAACCTTGCTCAAGGCAATGAAGGCCGCAGGTAAATTATGGGCCCAGTTAGACGCATACTAAATCCAAAAGCTTTCATTTCAACTAACTAGGACGATATTTCATTCTTAAGTCAGTGACAACTCGTAGATACACATTAGCAGTTGAAACTTCCTGGCAGATTAAAACTGTGTGCTGGACCTAGACATGAACTCGGAAGCTTTGCCTTTCGCCGGCAAGTGCTCTACCATCTGAGCTACCCAAGCACTACTCGCGACCCGTCCTCACATCTTCAATTCTGCCAGTACCTCGTCCCCTACCATCCAAACTTCACAGAAGCTCTTCCGCGAACCTTGCAGAACTAGCACTCCTGGAAGAAAGGACATAACGGAGACATGGCCTAGTCACAGCCTGGGGGATGTTTCCAGAATGAGAATTTCGTGGAGACGAGGTACCGGCAGAATTGAAGCTGTGAGAGCGGATCGCGAGTCATGCGTGGGTAGCCCAGATAGTTAGCCAGTACGGTAGCTCTGCGTGTTCGCTCAGAGAAAGAAACTGAGTGAACGGATCAACGGACAACCCGAACCGAACGGGTGTCATCGGACGTCCGCCCCGAACAAATTCAACGAACAATGTAGAACAAAGTGAGATTTAAAAAAAATGCTAGAGCACTACTCCGCGAAAGGCAAAGGTCCCGGGTTCGAGTCTCAGTCGGGCACACAATTTTAATCTGCCAGGAAGTTTCATATTAGCCCACACTCCGCTGCAGAGTGAAAATCTCAATCAGGAAAAATTCGCAGTTGTCTAGAAAAGGCTCGTTAGCGGCCCTATGTTCACTGGAATCTTTTTTCTGCTGCCATTATAACCTTCGGACCTGTGATATGCGGGTAGCGTCTTTAACTAGAAATGAAAACATCATGGGTCTCGCGTTCGAAGTTAGACACTGTTTAAGTTTCGAATAGAACAATCATCAGTAATGACGACCGGCATAATAAATCATCCTCGCCCGGTTGGTAGAGGAACAGACAGAGGTTCAGGATACTCTCTTGACTTTGGTATGGGAAACTGCCCTTAATAGCCGCAAGAATCAGCGACGATAACCGGCATGAAGACGCAGAAGGTGTATCCGCAGACATGTGGCCTTTAATTGAGAGAGTGTCATTCCGGATTAGGTATCCATACAGATCTCTGGGAACGGACTATCAAGGAGCAGGTAACTATGATAATAAGGTGGAATAGTCAAATAAATGTTAATATTCTTTGAGTTAGAGCGTAGAAAGCCGGGAGTTTGAACCTGGTAGTTAAGTTAGAATATTTAAAAAGAAGATGCAAAGGCATATCTAGATGACGTGGGGCGCATTGAAATGAAATGGAAAGAAGACATGGTTTCTCATTAGACGATTACAGTGTAACATCAACAGCAGCAGAATATGGTATAACAGGAGTAGGATTTTCTTTATGAATATAAACGCAGTGCAGAGAGTGAGTTACTGTGAACATTTCAGTGACATGGTTGTTTTCATTAAATTCGGCACGAAACAAACACCGGCAACAGTAGTTAAAGTATACGTGCTGAAACCGCAAGCAGAGGACGTAGAGGTGGAGAAAGTACATGAGGATAAAGAACGGTTAATTCAATATGTAAAGGAAGATGGAAAATGGGTATGAAATGCGGTTATGTAGGAATAAATAGAAGAAAGAGCTACCGGAGTATATGGCTTGGTAGCAGCAATGACAGAAGAGAAAAACTAATTGAGCTCTGCAACAAATTTCTGTTAGTAATAACAAATAGCTGTTCATAAATCAGAAGAGGTGGAAGAGGTTTGCTTGAAAAAGGACTGGAAATACAGGAATATTACAGCTAGAATACACCACGGTCAGACAGTGATTCCGCATTAAGATACTCAGATCACAATTTAGAAATAATGAAAGTAGACTGAAGTTTAAGAGAATCTCGCAGAAGAGTCAGCGTGGAAGGATGTGGGATACTACAGTACTGAGGAATGATGACATGCGTTTGAAATTCACTAAAGATATAGATGCTGAGGTAATGAATACCACAGTAGGCAGTTTAGTTGAAGAGGAGAGTACATCTCCAATAGATCCATCACGGAAGTTGGAAAGACAGAAATAGATACTAAAAAGGTAAATATTGGCAAACCGCCGGTAATAGAAGACATTCTTCAATTGATCGATGACAGGGAAGCAAAAAATGTTTAAGGAAATACAGGAATCCAATAAGACGAATCACAAATAGAAAGCCCAGGGAAAAAAGGCGAAATGGGTGCAAGAAAGATGTAAAGAAATCGAAAAGGATAGGACTGACACGGTATGTAGAAAAATCAAATCAAATTTCGGTGAAATTAAAATCAAGGGCAGCAATAATAACAGTGCAATGGTAATTCCACTGTTAAACACAAAGGAGAGAGCAGATACATGGAAACAGTACTTTGAAGGCTTCTGGGAGGGAAGGAACTGCCTGATGACACGATAGAAGAAGAGATTTGAATATAGAAGAGATTATGGAGACCGTATTTAAGTCAGAATTTGTAAGACTTGAGATTAACGAAGGCACAAGGGGTAGGTAACACTCCATCGGAATTTCTAGAATTAATGCGGGGAAGTGTCAACCAGATGACTGGGTTCGTTTGTAGAACCTATTAGACTGGCGATACACTATGTGATTTCCGGAAAAATATCACCGATTCAATTCCGAAGACAGCAAGAGTAGGGAAGTGTGAGAACAATCAGCTTAACAGCTCCTGCATCCTATCTGTTGATAAGAGTAATATGAAAATAAAAGTGGAAAAGGTAATTGAGGAAATCTTAGATAAGGACCTGTTTGACTTTATGCAATCCTCACGTTTCACTTAATGAAGAACGCAGGGTTGAAGAAAAATCACGAGACGTTCATAAGATTTGTCGATCTGAAAAAAGCATCGTCAATGTGTAATCTTGCAAGATTTCCGAAATTTTGAAAAAAATAGGAATAAGCTACAGAGAAAAACGAGTAATATATAATATGTGCAAGAACCAATAGGGAAAAATAAGAATGCATGATCAAGAACGAAGTGCCCGCATTGAAAAGGGAGTATGACAGGGATGCAATTTTTCGTCCTTACTGTTCAATTACAGATCGAAGAAGCTATAATGAGAATAAAAGGAAGTTTGAAGAGGCGATTAAAATACGGGGTGAAAACATATCAACGACAAGATTCGCTGATGACATTGCTATTCTCGGTGAAACCGAAATATTATTGCAGGGTGTGTTGGACGGCATGATCAGTCTAATTTGTACAGTATAAGGATTGAGAGCAGACCGTAGAAAGACAAAAGTAATGAGAAGCAGCAGAAATGAGAACAGAAAGAAACGTAAGATCAGAATTGAGGTTCACGAAGTATTTGAAATTACGGAATTGTGCTACCTAGGCAGCAACATACTGTAACTTATGATGGACGAACAAAAGCCTTAATTTCACGAAGAAATTTTTGAAACTGTACATTTGGGGTACAGCGTTATATGGCATTGAATCGTGGACAGTGAGAAAACTGGAAAACTTGACAATCGAAACTACTACAGAAGAATGTTGAAAATCAGACTGCCTGATAAGGTATGAGGAGGGAACAACCTTTTTTACTGAAAGATTATAAAGATTTCAGGACTTACCTTAAATGGAAATGAATTATCTCTTATCTTAAACTTGTCGCTTTAGTCCTTACATCGAATCTCATGGCGCAAAAACGAAAACTGGTAGTGAGACATGCATATATATTCATTTGCAATGTGTCTACATCACCAAATAGTAATACTAAATAATTTATGTAACCACGAAAACGTCTGTTTACATTGGGCTGTGGGGTAGGGGGGAGGGAGGGAGGTTGTTTACAGCACACCTGAGTAACATGAAGACGTGGTGGAACCTCCTCGTGATCGGATGCTGGCTTCAATTCATAGTAGCATACCATCAATGAGATCATCAAGGCAGTCCCGGTCTATTTTCTTGCACTTGTCAATGACGATTCTGCGCAGTCGAGCAGGGTTCGTGGTGGTTGACGACATCCAAAAGGAGCTGGTTTCAGTCATCTCACACATGATCGATAGGATTCATGTCCGGGGCACAGGCGGGCCAGACCATTCTTATGATTGCAGCATGCTGAAGGATCGTGTTCACCAGAAGTGCATGATGAGTATGCGAGTTACTAGCCATCAGAATGAAAGAGTCACTAAGGTATCGAATATTCGGTCCGACAATTGGTTGCAAAATCTTGTACCTGAACAGTAGCACCGTGAGATGCCGTCAACAATCACGAGAGGTGTCCGGTGGTCCCATGTGATGCCATCCCAGAACGTTACTCCACGACCATTTTGTTGCCCATGTGGTACACTGTGTTAGAGCAGTACAATGTTACCGCGTTGTCTCCGACCATGTTGTCTGTGAATATTAGGGTGCAAACAGATCCGAGTTTCATCCATAAACAATACCTGACGCCAATGCTGGAATTTCCATTCTGCAACGGAGGGCATGGTATTGTCGTATACGGAGAGGCGCTCTCATGGCCGTCGGGAATGGCAATCCGCATCATGCAATCTTCTCCTCTAAGATGCTATACGGGACGTCCTGTAGCCTGTTCGAACACAGAATTCAGTTCTGAAATATTCAGCCTACGGTTCCTCTGATTCAAAAGTGGTAGGTGTCGACTACCCTCTGCTCCTCGCACATCGATGGTCTTTGTGCTGTAGGTCCTCAACACTACCTGTCAATATGAACTGATTCCATGTCCGCGTCACATCACTTTGACTCCGGTACACACGTCGAGCAACTTCCTGGTTGACAAACCTTGTGTGCATAACGCGACGATTGCATTATAGATGTTCATTCTGTTTCACGTTTTGTTTTCTTTCAGCTGAAATTCTGCAGTCCATTCGAGTGTGGCGCTCTAGCCCTAGGCAGCAGCAGCACACTGGACTCGCATTCGGGAGGACGACGATTCAATCCCGTCTCCAGCCATCTTGATTTACGTTTTCCGTGATTTCCCTAAATCGTTTCAGGCAAATGCCGGGATGGTTCCTTGAAAGGGCACGGCCGATTTCCTTCCCCATCCTTACCTAACCCGAGCTTGTGCTCCGTTTCTAATGGCCTCGTTGTCAACGAGACGTTAGAAAACACTAACCTAACCCCTAGGCAGCAGCCATGGTAACTGTGTGTATGTTTACAGACATCATGGGTGACCTTCCGATCAGTACCACAACAGTCACAATAGCAGTCACTTGCACAACACATGAGGTTGAAGCAGCACTTCCGTTGACGTGTGTGTTAAGCACCGAAATAAAGTTCAGAAATTTGTTGCTATTAAAGAAGAATCTGTGTAGTACATATTTTAAAGAAAGAAACAACTCAATTTTACGATCACTCGATTTACATTTCTTTTTGAAGGGTGTGTCAAGAGCACCGGGAAAGTCAACTTGTGGCTGAGGGAGGCGGTCGGAGGAAGGAGTTGAGAGAAGAGGCGTCAGCTGACATGTCGATTTTGGGGACAGTATATTCTCGAACCAGCCCTGCAACCAACATCAGACAGAGAAGCGTTCTATGATTTCCTTGAAGGTTTGTAACAGTTCCAGCAATTGGAACAGAAGCAGCCATTAAACAAAATAATGATATTGTGGAAGTGATGCCAAATGAGGTGGTGTGAAATGGAATGTGCCTGGAAACGATTGTTTCAATATAAATGATTAATATTGAACGGAAAGTAATACAAAACTAACTTCGTAAATTATTTATAAAATGTCTGTGGATGGGATGTCACAAAACGAGATCAGTGTTGTATTTACTCCGATTCGCAATAAGGGTGACAGGCAAATCATAAACGTTACCGAGCTATCAGCTTCCCGTAGTGTACAAGACATAGACTCATGTGATCAAAAATAATAAAAATATTAGACGAAAGAAAAGGAATCTTTTGAAGTTGATGTAGCGTTATATACCAGCTGCAAGACGTGAACATATTTGTCGAAAAGGGCAATGACTATGGATTACCATTTTATCTGGGATTATTAAATTTTTAAAGAAGTCTTACTCAGATGCAGCGAAATACTTGTTAAAAGCAATTAACAGGTGAGGCATTGATCAACCTACATTAGTATCCTGAAGAAATAATGTAAGAGGTTTATCAGCACAGTAATTCATTAATTTTTCTAAGGGGACGTTTCATATACATTATTTGATTTTCAAACAGCTGAGCAGAACTGAACGTACTCAGACGTTTCGCTCTTTACCTATTCTGATCAACACTAAACTGACACACAATATTTTTAGCGCAACGCAATCTGACTTTCAATAATCCCTACAAAGGAATGGCCCTGACTAACAATAACCTATACCTTTCATGAACCACTTACCTCACAAAAATCTTCGTTACTCGATCCACTGCAATACAGCGAGCGCCAATACTGCCAGCTAAATAAAGGATTCTAACTACTGAAGGCACTAACTACTGATAGGCATAGTTAGCAAATGAAAGATTTTGATAGAGAACAAACAATGTATTTACCTTAATAGTGTTCAAAAGCCATAATATATATAGCAGTTCATGGCATCCAGCATTACAAATTTACTCTCTCTAATGGACACACGTCCAGATCATCCGCTCTCAAAACTCCGCCATTACTCTCCCCACATCCACCAATGGTGGCGGCTCACCTCCAACTGCGCAACGCTGCGCGCTGTTAACAGCCAACTGCCCAACACTAAAATAGCGTATACTCCAACAATGCAAACCAACCACAGACTGCACACAGAACAGTCAGTGATTTTCATACAGAGCGCTACGTGGCGTTACCAACATAAAAACCTAAACAGCCAACTTAACAACAGAACCTGACAAATACTTGCACGAAGACCTGAACGATACCCAACAGTAACTAAGCACGGATGAAGACAAATCGGGAGTCGATGCACACACACACACACACACACAGCCGACTCATGAACTATCGGCGAGCCAACACACGTCGTCCGGTAGGACGACCGACCGACGATCCATCAAGACGGTGGCCTGGCTCAAGTGATGCGTGACGGCAATGGTCGGGCGAGCCATGCCTCACTGCTGCTCCAACCCGACTGCACTAGTGCCACATTGCAACTTCCTGACTGGCAGGTCCGGACAGCGCTCCAGACGCGTTCCAACTGACTGGCAGACCCGAACTCGCAACCCGAACTCCCTTACGACAGACAACGACCGGGAAATAACGGCAGTCGAGCAAATATACTAAGAGAGGGGATATATTGATACGCGCTGCCAGCGCCGCTCACGGTCAGGTAAAGTAGTAACTGAGTGACACCAGAAATTTAAATTAAAGTAGTGAGGTGGAAGTACGTTAAAAACAGGGTGTAAAATATATGATGGAGGGAACATGAGCCACTCACGGCTCAAGCTACATATGGAAAACCGATCATCATTATAAAATAAGAAAAATCAGAACTCCCAAGGAAAAATTTAAATGCTGTTTTTCCCATGCGTTGTTCGAAAGTGGAAATACCTTGAAAGTGGTTCGATGAATCTTTTGACAGACACTTAACAGTAATTGCTGAGTAGTCATGTACACGAAGATGTTGTTGTTGTTGTTGTGGTCATCAGTCCTGAGACTGGTTTGATGCAGCTCTCCATGCTACTCTATCCTGTGCAAGCTTCTTTATCTCCCAGTACCTACTGCAACCTACATCCTTCTGAATCTGCTTAGTGTATTCATCTCTTGGTCTCCCCCTACGATATTTACCCTCCACGCTGCCCTCCAATACTAAATTGGTGATCCCTTGATGCCTCAGAACATGTCCTACCAACCGATCCCTTCTTCTGGTCAAGTTGTGCCACAAACTTCTCTTCTCCCCAATCCTATTCAATACTTCCTCATTAGTTATGTGATCTACCCATCTAATCTTCAGCATTCTTCTGTAGCACCACATTTCGAAAGCTTCTATTCTCTTCCTGTCCAAACTATTTACGGTCCATGTTTCACTTCCATACATGGCTACACTCCATACAAATACTTTCAGAAATGACTTCCTGACACTTAAATCTATACTCGATGTTAACAAATTTCTCTTCTTCAGAAACGCTTTCCTTGCCATTGCCAGTCTACATTTTATATCCTCTCTACTTCGATCATCATCAGTTATTTTGCTCCCCAAATAGCAAAACTCCTTTACTACTTTAAGTGTCTCATTTCCTAATCTAATACCCTCAACATCACCCGACTTAATTCGACTACATTCTATTATCCTCGTTTTGTTTTTGTTGATGTTCATCTTATATCCTCCTTTCAAGACACCATCCATTCCGTTCAACTGCTCTTCCAAGTCCATTGCTGTCTCTGACAGAATTACAACGTCATCGACGAACCTCAAAGTTTTTATTTCTTCTCCATGGATTTTAATACCTACTCGGAATTTTTCTTTTGTTTCCTTTACTGCTTGCTCAATATACAGATTGAATAACATCGGGGAGAGGCTACAACCCTGTCTTACTCCCTTCCCAACCACTGCTTCCCTTTCATGTCCCTCGACTCTTATAACTGCCATCTGGTTTCTGTACAAATTGTATATAGCCTTTCGCTCCCTGTATTTTACCCCTGCCACCTTTGGAATTTGAAAGAGAGTATTCCAGTCAACATTGTCAAAAGCTTTCTCTAAGTCTACAAATGCTAGAAATGTAGGTTTGCCTTTCCTTAATCTTTCTTCTAAGATAAGTCGTAAGGTCAGTATTGCCTCACGTGTTCCAGTATTTCTACGGAATCCAAACTGATCTTCCCCGAGGTCGGCTTCTACTAGTTTTTCCATTCGTCTGTAAAGAATTCGTGTTAGTATTTTGCAGCTGTGGCTTATTAAACTGATTGTTCGGTAATTTTCACATCTGTCAACCCCTGCTTTCTTTGGGATTGGAATTATTATATTCTTCTTGAAGTCTGAGGGTATTTCATACATATTGCTCACCAGATGGTAGAGTTTTGTCAGAACTGGCTCTCCCAAGGCCGTCAGTAGTTCCAATGGAATGTTGTCTACTCCGGGGGCCTTGTTTCGACTCAGGTCTTTCAGTGCTCTGTCAAACTCTTCACGCAGTATCGTATCTCCCATTTCATCTTCATCTACATCCTCTTCCATTTCCATAATATTGTCCTCAAGTGCATCACCCTTGTATAGACCCTCTATATACTCCTTCCACCTTTCTGCTTTCCCTTCTTTGCTTAGAACTGGGTTTCCATCTGAGCTCTTGATGTTCATACAAGTGGTTCTCTTATCTCCAAAGGTCTCTTTAATTTTCCTGTAGGCAGTATCTATCTTACCTCTAGTGAGATACGCCTCTACATCCTTACGAAGATGTAGATGTAGAATTTTTTGATGTGTATTGTATGCGGCAGGGAAACACACATTGTCAATGTGAAATCCATTCAAAAAGTGAGAGTTGCTCATTGAGCAATGAGGAGATGTATTAAGGGAAGGAGTAGCAAAGCAGACCTTCGCGATTTGTCCCTGGTGGGCTAATAGGGACCGACCGACCACCTCGTCATCTTCTGCCGACGGCGTCGTGGGGATGCGGTGTGGAGGGGTGCGACGTCGTGCACACTGCACCGCTGTTCATCACCGGCGTTCTTGACTTGGGAGCATCTACTTCTCACTCAAGTACCTCCTAGGTTGTCATCAGGAGGCTGAGTGCACCACAGTCCAATCCCTCCACCACGAAAAAGTCCTGACAATACTGCGAATCGAATCCTGGTCCTTCACATAGCTGCCAGACTCGATGAGTACTGAGATATGGAGGGGGCCGGGAAGGGCTAGCAGAGACAGTAGACAGCGCAAAAGGATCTGGAGTAGAGGGGAAGATTTAATTATGAGTGTATCGTAAATTAAGTGGAACTGGGTGTCACATGTAACGAGGAGAATGAATGGTAGAGGGCCAAGGAAGATATTTGCTCGATTTCGAGCGATGAGGATAGACCGAGATGATCTAATCTAACAGACAGATGACTCGTAAGTGATATGGATACCTACAGCAGGAGACCATAACGTAAACCCACATCTCTAAAAATTCTACACACAGCAGTTGATATCAGAGGACTATTGTTAATGGTTTTGATGATGATGATGAGAAATAGTGGATAATGAACAAGAAAATCATGCAGAAACTAATAAGAATCTTGTGTTATGAAATTGCATCTACATTTCGCAGTTACCACAAACCGAATAGAGACACATCAATTTTCATTTCTTTTGCCTGTTTGTAAATTATTTAAACTGGTCAGAGGCTGATGTTTTATAAGTCGAGTTAGGCACACAAATGTTAGAGAAATCCTATATCAATACATTACAGCATGGGCGGCCAAGAATTCGGCTCATGCGCCGTGCCGTGGCACGAGTGCCATAACGCTCAGCCTCGTTGCCCATTTCCACCACTGCCATGGCACACTTTCTGAGGATGAGAAACTACGGGAAACTACGAACTTGGCACATTTAAATGGTACTGCCGTTGCACTGCATACGACTTAGTTCTATATTTCGCATTTCTCTACAACGCAGGTCACAAACAAAACAAATATTCAGTACTATTTAACTATTATTTGCATCCTGAAGACATAATATAATTTTTACCTAGTGCAAACTGTCTGCATACGGACCGAAGCATACAAAGTTAAAGATTTTCGCACTCAAGTTACCACACTCAATAGTGACTTATTTAGTTTCATAATCAAAAGAAGTTCTTTCAGAAACATAGGTTGAAAGAGTACTGTAGCGCTTTTGCAATCTAGAGGTGAATACTCTACCTGAGGAAGGCAATGCAGACGTCTTTGATATTTTTAATATAGAAAGAGCTGTCTTTAAAACTGGAATTAACTTGTAGGTGAATCCGCTACGTCTGCAGAAGCACAGGGGCGCTTTTAAATGAAATGTTAAACGATCTCCAAAACAGATGTGAGAGAGCAGTGTCCACTAAACGTTGTGCAACTTATGCTTGTAATTGTTTCAAGGCCACAATGAATTATTCAGAAGTTGCGATTTTTGTAACGCCAGTGACATTAGTGAACTGGAGTGTGTTTGTAAGAATGTGTTCCTTCTATTTTCTTTTTAAATGCATTCCCATCAAATCAGAAAGAAGTTGATTCTCACCTTGCAATGTCTTACTGTGAGCAGTATGCAATCAAGTCCACTTAAAATGTGAAGCCTAGCCGGCCGGAGTGGCCGTGCAGTTCTAGAGGCTTCAGTCTGGAACCGCGCGACCGCTACGGTCGCAGGTCCGAATCCTGCCTCGGGCATGGATGTGTGCGATGTCCTTAGGTTATTTAGGTTTAAGTAGTTCTAAGTTTTAGCGGACTGATGACCTCTGCTGTTAAGTCCCATAGTGCTCAGAGCCATTTTTGTGGAGTCTACAATTCATACCAGACGTTCCAATTTCCGTCCCTGCACTCTTTCTTCCTTCGTAAATTCAAAAACAGCGAGTTTTAAATTGAATCATCGGTCCAGGCATGTTCTTTGAGTTAACCTATGTACTTTGCAGCAATATGTGCACTGATCAGCCAGAACATTGTGACCACCTACCTGGTATGTCCACCTTTGACACGGATAACAGTGGTGACGCGACGTGGCTTGGATGCAATGAGGCCTTCGTAGATTTCTGGAAGGAGTTGGCACCACACAAGTCACCTACATCCCATAAATTCTGGGGAGGTGGCTGCTAGCTCTGACGCCACGTTCAGTCACATTCCAGACATGTTCGATCGGGTTTAGATCTGCCGTGTTGGGTGACCAGCACATCAACTGGAAGTCTCCACTGTCTTCCTCGAACCACTCCATCACACTCATGGACTTGTGACATGGCGCTTTATCTTGTTTAAAAATGCAACTGCCGTCAGGAAAAATGATCTTCATGAAGGGATGTGCGTGGTCTGCAAACAGTGCACGATACTCCTTGACCGTCATGGTGCCCTGCACGATCTTCACTGGACCCATGAATGCCCACGTGAATGTTCCCCAGAGGACTATGGAGCCGCCTCCAGCTGGTTTCCATCCCGCAGTACAATTGCCAAGGAGCTGTTCCCTTGAAGGAAGAACAATTCGCACCCTCCCATTGGCATGATGAAGAAGGTAACGGGATTAATCAGACCACGTAACGCTCTACCACTGCGCCAACGTCCAGTACCGATGGTCACGTCTCCATTCTAGTTGTAGCTGCCGATGTGGTGTTCACATCGGCATGTCCATGGTTCGTCGGCTGCGGAGAGCCATGGTTAGAAGCGTTTGGTGCACTGCATGTTCCGACACACTTATACTCTCCCCAGCATTAAAGTCTGATGTTAGTTCCGCCACAGTTCGCCGCCTGCCCTGTTTTACCAGTCTGCCCAGCCTACGATGTCCGACATCTGTAATAAGGCGGTCCGCCCAACCCCACGGCGTCTGGAAGTGGTTCTACCTTTTTTACTTTCTCTACAGCACTCCTTGAGCACCCGACAACTAGTGCAGTTTCCGATATTCTATTGCCGAGCATCCAAAATGTTACAAATGACTCTGAGCTATATGGGACTTAACATCTGAGAACTACTTAAACCTAACTAACCTAAGGACATCACACACATCCATGCCCGAGGCAGGATTCGAGCCTGCGACCGTACCGGTCACGCGGTTCCTGATTGAGGCGCCTAGAACCGCTCGGCCACACAGGCTGGCTGCCGAGCATCCGGTGCGTTATAATCGGCCATCAGTCAAACTCAGATAGATTGTTAGGCTTCCCCATTCTACACATGGTCAGTACGCTCAATGATACTACATGCCCTGTGGGTGTGCATGACGTGCAGTCATTCTTCGCCAGGTGACGCTGTTAACGCCTGGACGGGTTTATATCCATACTAGTTTTTTATCATCATGTTCTTGTTCTGGCTGATGAGTATAAAGGATCCACACTCTAGGGCCAGTTCCGTTGAAAACAGTTGCAACTGACAGTGAAATATGCGTTCTGCTTCAGAAATTCCACTACGCATAGCATCAGTTTCTTTACTTGCTGCTCATTGTACTTCTTGATGTACAGGACAATGAATCCCGTCTGTCGACTTTTGTAATTTTAGGCTCTTTCATGGTCAACTAAACCTTTAAATTCTTTCTGTATAGTACTTAATGTCGTTTCATAGCAAATCTGCACTACCTGTCACTTGTGCGCCTGCATAATGTATCTGTGTACGTACGCCCCCTGCACCGAATACCTCTGAGAAGGATCGAGCAAAGACGAGGCAGGCCGAGCCTTGGCCCACACGCAGCCCCCACAATCGGCCTACATGGGGTTCGACACACTTTTGGGCCTGCCCTGCATTACTGTGTTTTGCACTGTATTGGAAACGATCATTTGTGTGACACGAAAATTATAGAAGAATTTTTCCGTGTAGATGTCGCAGGTCCTTCATACACGATGAACGGAAGTGTTCAAGAAAAATTATAGTCTGCTGAAGCGCTCCAGGCGTACTAGGCCCGTACTATGAACTCGTTCAAGGCCTTGCCGCAGCGTGTTTAAATGATTAACGTAAACACAGCGTACCGCCACTATCATAACAAAGTCGTGATTTCGTATTAGTGTTATATGAAATTTACAAAGATTTAAAAAGTCCCGTGAAAATATTTTCGTAAAGCGCCCTACACTCACTTGCTCAGAAAGTTCCTTGTGATAACGAAACGAGTATAAACAGATACAAAACTCAATATATGGTAAGTGCAGCAGAAAGCAGTATGGCAGACTCAGCACTCAGCAGAGACGTGATCACACCAGGCAGCTGCTAGCTCGAGCATACACAATGAGGCGACTAATACCGATTTTAGAACTGGTCCTATACCTTTATCACTAGGATTACCGCTACTAACGCGATCATAATAGTGAGCCCGATCACAGGATAGACTTCCTCCGTTCACACAACTCGTTGTCAACCTATTACAAGTTAGTTGATCGTATAAAACGGGAATAATATCGCATGACATTACAGCAGCGCATTTACAACTGAAAATGTATTGCACAGTGATTCACCTGTCGATATGAAATGGTGCTGTTGATTATTTGGTATTTAGACATTTACGATACGTCAATTTTATGATAGTATGATATAAAATGAAATTAACGGTAAATATATTATCTAAATGCTTAATGCATTCCCCTTTCTTACTTTCTCACTTCCTCTGTGTTGTAAAACAAACTGGTGCACTTAAACTCACACATCCACTAACTCACACATGGCTAAGGCCATGCTGCTAGGCCCTTGTGGTTGACCAAGGATTAAATCTCTAAAATGTGAATATGATTATTTATTTATTTGTTTCATAATGGTTTTACGTACATTATCTGAGCTATTACATCTGTTGACCAACTTATTGAAACATCCTGGAGCTGCTAAAAGACCTAAAGAATCTTACTGTCGAAAATTTAGTGAGATGACGTATTATTTTCAAGGCAGCAAGTCAATCCAGTTGCTAGGTGCATGGTGCATCAGAAGAATTTCGGTTCATTTAATCATTTCAGTAATATTTCTGCCATGCGGTACTAGGCGCTTCAGTCCGGAACCGCGCGACCGCTACGGTCGCAGGTTCGAATCCTGCCTCGGGCATGTGTGTGTGTGATGTCCTTTGGTTAGTTCTAAGTTCTAGGGGACTGATGACCTCAGATGTTAAGTCCCATAGTGCTCATAGCCATTTGAACCATTTTTTTGTAATATTTCTGAAATAACCTGCGGTGACAAGGTATTTTTGCAGCGCAGCTATGAGTATAAATTTAATAAAACTTGAAATCTATTCCCACAACCAGACTGTACGGTTTGTCCACAATTCTCGGCACAAATAAAGTAAGTGAGTCAAAAATAGTCGAAGCGTTAGCACAATTGCAAAATCGGGACTATACATCGATTTTCTATATGATCTAGTAGCTAGTCAGCAAAGTCCACAAAAGTGTTATAAGACAATGTGTTATTGTAATTTGTTAATTTATATTGACGAATACGTTTTTACCACTAGTAAAATGTGTTTGAACCATATTCTACAAGATTTTTTTACTTCTAGTACCAGATTTTATCGAGATGTCGAGGTATTAAACAAAGACAATCCTTCTTGAAATTATTTCTTGTCTAAGAATGCGTGCGAATTTTTTAAAAAGTCTTCTGTTTGGTTTTTAAAGTAAGCATTTACGAAACATGTTCCCACAAGATGTACCGGATAATACAGGTAATTAAATGATAATCAATTAATTTGGGAATTCTTTTGAGAATATCTAGTGACATTTAAAAGTATTTTGGATTTTCTTTTGTCGTTAGTTCAGATGTAAAAGGGCATGTATTCAGGGAGACACGAAGTTACACAAGACTCTTTTTCATTTATCAGTTTGTGACTGCTTTGATGCGGTCCACTACGATTTACTCTTTTAGTCTAGTCTCTCATCTAAGTGTAGCACCTGACGTATGGCGAGAGTTGGGAACACATAATGCACTCATCAACGTTGGCGAACATGATCGTTTTGGTGGTCCAGGTATTATGTTCTGGGGAGCAAGTACTAAACTTTATGTGCGGCTGATCCTGGCGGAGGTTCGAGTCCTCCCTCGGGCATGGGTGTGTGTGTTTATAATGTAGGTTAAGTAGTGTGTTACCTTGGGGACTGATGACCTTAGCAGTTAAGTCGCTTAAGATTTCACACATTTTCACTAAACTTTAAATCTTTGAACACGGTACGCTCAGCGGCCGACGTTATTGTAGCTCGATATTCCTTGGCCATGCGCGTCTTTTCAAGTGTGCATTGGGCCATGACTTAATTTTTATGGATGACAATGGACGACCGCATAGAACAACGGAAGTAGAGGGGCTCTTAGAGGATATTCGGCGAATGGACTGGCGTTTCATTCGAGTTAATTCCCGTCGAGCACGTCTGTAATGCTTTAAAGAGATGTACTGGAGCACATCGAAATGCCCCGACGACCATCCAGCACTTGCCCATCTCGCTGGTGGAGGAGTGGCACGCTCTGCCACAGAAAGTCCTTATCAGTCTTGGGCCATCATGGGTGCAGGTTGCGGAGCGTTCATTGCAGTCAGCGGGGATGGCACACTCTAAAGAACCATGTCCTGCCGTTGGTGATGCCCGAGGAACCACCATGAATAGCGGTGACTTCAGTGTAATTAGTGGCTTTGAATAAAATTGTCATATCTGTTCCTCTCATTGCGTATTTCTTTCAGTTACCTCATGTGCTATATAGCAGCAATTCTTTCTATTTATTGTCCAAGTTTCATCCAGGTTTTTTCTTGGCAATGATATATCATGTGAAAGTTGTATTCGTCCTTAAGTATTACATACCAGCGTCGACGTTAACCCTTGATTTTTGAGTAAATAAAAGTTTAAAAACTCAACAACCTTGGGTGAATGTAACGACAACAATAAGTATTACTACTACTACTACTACTACTACCATCACCACCACCTTCACCATTACTATGATGAACCCCATCGTCCTACTCCTTTCTGTAGTTGGACTTTTCCATTTACTCCATTATCACTAATTCTGTGGACAATCTCATAATTTATCAGTCTACATAATTTCCACCATCCTATTATAACAACACATATCATATACGTCGATTCACTTATTTTCATTGTTTCCTAACCAGCAGAAGTACTTCGCACTTTGTCGGCATACGTCGAGATAAGCACAGGACACAGTACATCAAGCAAACACAGGCTACAGATTTTGCTGCGCAATCTTCGCTCGCTACTCAGATGTTTCAGTTAACATCGCAGCAGAAGTACCTGACAGAAGATGACCACTAGAAAAGATCAGTGCCCACACGCCGTTTTGTTGAAACTTTTTCTCTGAATCGATTCCTGTATAGATATAGTAATCTGTTTGAATTCACTCTTCCAAATATTTTCCCTTAGAAGATCTTTATATATTGGGACGATGGTAATTCTTCAGACAGTTTAAAGTAGCAGATGTCGTGGAATTTCTCCACCGCATATGTGTCATGTAAAATGCACAATTAACAGCTCCGAAACTTTCCAGCTGAAACATTTACGAGCAGTAATCGTATAGAGGAGAGGAACAGAGAAAGCCGCTCTGGTTCTGGTACCGAAAGTGTTTTCGAGACAATTCTCATTTTTCTGATGCTCCGTAACGAAGAATCTACGGCAAGCTGAACTTATTATTTCTTAATTAACTGTTGCCTGGGTGCAATCCGGTATTAGCCCCCGCCGTTAGCTGTGTTAATGAGAACAGCGGGAGGCGGCAGATTTAACTAATGATGCCCTTGGCTGGTCCCCCGCCTAGCCAGATCTTCGCTTCCTTTTTTTTTTCTCTCATCCGGACGCCCTTAGGACGAACCGCCAATTTGAGAACATCGTCTCTCTACTACCGCCGGTCAGCCAGCCGAACACGAAGCGCTTTCAATTAAAAAGCCAGTTCCTCGGACGTCTTGCCCCTACAATCTCGTTAAGTTTTAGTACGATTTAAGAGTGGACACCGGAAATCTATTAGGAGTTTCTGTTCTACCGATTTCGACGAACAGTTTATTTGTTCAGCTCAGTTCCGTCGCATCGGAAATTATGACTGGGGCACTAGTGCAAAGTAGCTCACAGATAAGAATAGGACGACACAGAGGAATTTGAGGGCATATTATAGTAAGAATAAGACCTTTGGAGACAAAGACGGCATCGATATTAAAGTACGAGCAAACTCTGGTAAAGGAATTCTGTTCCTTAATTTCCTTGTAAAGAGAAAACGTATCATTAAATGTATTACTCTATTTTTTCTCTCACCTCAAATACATTTTTACGTATAAGAGGGTCTCGCCGAGCAAACGTATGGAAAATCTCTCAATTTCAAAAGACCTCATCCCAACTCAAGAGTGGAACTAGAGTGCCCTCTGAAAAGCTATGACCACATATACTATAAATTAGTATTTTACTTTTGTCAATTGGCTTTAACTGAATGAATCGTGTTCCCGTTGCTACCTTTGTGCGAACTGTCCGGCACAGCTCTCCACAAAGCAAACAACCCTATCAGAGTGACGACAGATACATTCGGATAACAAAATTTCTAATTAACCTCTAGTTTCAAAGTAATGTATTCGTATGTCCACATAATATCAAAACTAGTCTAATAAAACATACGATAGTTTGAATTAAATGTCAGCCAAATAGTAACAAAAATATCGAATAATATTAGTTATTAATTTAAAAATTGGTACATGATGGAGATTTGTGTACTGAGACGTGAAAAATTCAATGTGTTTCATCAATACTAGTTCAGTTTCCAGAAGCTCTTATGACACGTCCCTTTAGAAAAATTATACAAGACTGTGCTTAAACTGACACACAATATTTTTAGCGCAACGCAATCTGACTTTCAGAAATCCCTACAAAAGAATGGCCCTGACTAACATTAACCTATACGTTTCACAAATCACTTACCTCACAAAAATCTTGGTTACTCGAACTACTGCAATACAGCGAGCGCCACTACTGCCAGCTAAATAAAAGATTCAAACTACGGAAGGCACTAACTACTAATAGGCATAGTTAGCAAGTGAAAGATTTTGATAGAGAACAAACAATGTATTTACCTTAATAGTGTTGAAAAATCATAATATACATAGCAGTTCATAATATCCAGTATTACAAATTTCAAAACTCCGCCATCTCTCTCCCCACATCCACCACTGCTGGCGGCTCACCTCCAACTGCGCAGCACTACGCGCTGTTCACATCCAGCTGCCGCTGCCCAACACTACAATGGCAGACAATAATGCAAACTAGCCACAGACTGCACACAGCACAGCCAGTGATTTTCATACAGAGCGCTACGTGGCGTTACCATTAAAAAAACCTAAACAGCCTACTTACACTCTTTACCCGTCGGTTTTTCACTACCTTATCATTCTGTTTTGCGTGCTTATTGCTCATCGTTTAACAAATTATTTTACGGAAAGCGTAATTCGTTCAATGCTTCTTATACAACGTATACGATTTACATAGGGCGGTTTCAATTAAAGTTGCTCACGGAAGTCTAGTGTGGGCTGTAACTATTGTATGAGAGCAAAACTTGGTATGAATGCTGACGTGTTAACGTGGAACCGATTTACGCTGGAGAAACTAGAGAAAAAGTACTTCCAATTTTTGTCAGCAGGTTGAAATCTGGCGCTGTAAACTGTTTATATGATGGTGTGACATCCAAGATGTCATTTGACAAGCCGTAACGGTTACTAACGAAATCAGCATGACCCTTCTCATGTGTTTGACCATTTCTGCTCTTGTCCCGTACCAAGTCCATTACATATGGAAACATTTCTATACTTGTTGCATTCATGGCGCCAGATTTCCACCTGGTGGTCAAAAATGGAACTAGTTTTTTCAGCGGAAATCGGTTTCGCATTAATGCATTATCCTACCTACGAAGTTTGTCTGCCTTACGATGATTACAGACCACGCTGGACCTCTGTGAGTAATTGCACTTTAATTAGAACCACCCCTGTGCAATGCACACTATGTAATCAAAAGCATCCGGACACCCCCAAAAGCATACGTTTTTCATATTAGGTGCATTATACTCCCACCTAGTGCCAGGTACTCCATATCAGCGACCTCATTAGTCATTAGACATCGTGAGAGAGCAGAATGGGACGCGCCGCGGAGGACTTCGAACGTGGTCAGGTGATTGCATGTCACTTGTGTCATACGTTTGTACACGAGATTACCACACTCCTAAATATTCATAGGTCTACTGTTTCCGATGTGATAGTGAAGTGGAATATTGAAGGGACATATGCAGCACAAAAGAGCACAGGCTGACTTCGTCTGCTGACTGACAGAGACCGCCGACAGCTGAAGAGGGTCATAATGTGTAATAGGCAGACATCTATCCAGACCATCACACTGGAATTCCAAACTCTATCAAGATTCACTGCAAGTACTATGACAGGTGGAAGGTGAGAAAACTTGGTCGAGCGGCTGCTCATAAGCCATACATCACTCGGTGTAAGGAGCGTAAACGTTGGACGGTTGAAAAGAGGAAAAACGTTGTGTGGGGTGATGGATCACGGTACATGATGTGGCGATAAGATGGTAGGGAGTGGGTACTGTAACTGCCCGGTGAACGTCATCTGCCAGCGTGTGTAGTACCAACAGCAAAATTCGGAGGCGGTGGTGTTATTGTGTGGTCGTGTTTTTCATGCAGGGGTCTTGCACGCCTTGTTGATTTGCGTGGCACTATCACAGCACAGTCCTACATTGACGTTTTAATAATCTTCTTCCTTCCCACTGTTGAAGAGCAATTCGGGGATGGCGATTGCATCTTCGAAAACGATCCAGTACCTATTCATAATGCACGGCCTGTGGCGGAGTGATTACACGACAATAACATCCCTATAATGGACTGGCCTGCACAGAGTCCTGACCTGAATCCTGTAGAACACCTTTAGGATGTTGTGCAACGCCGAATCCGTGCCAGGCCTCACTGACCGATATCGATATCTTTCCTTAGTGCAGTACTCCGTGAAGAATGGGCTGCCATTCCTCAAGAAACCAGCATTACCTATGGAGTGCACCAGAAACTTGTAAGTCGTTTCCAGCCAGGCGTCTGGGTAATTTTGATCACATAGTGTATAAGGCACGTTTAGATTTCTTTATGAAGTATCTGACACACCACTGAGCAATGTAGCGCAGTGGTAAGGCACTAGGACTCGCATTGGGGAAGACGGCAGGTTAAAGCCTTCTGCGATTTGTCTAAGTGGTTTCACTCAAAGACCAGGCCAATTTCTTTCACTCTCCTTCTCGAGTCCAAACTCCTCGTCCGTCTCTAATGTTCTCGTTGTCGATTTGAACGTTATAATTTTTTATAAGTTATTGGCAGGTACATATTTCAGTATGGGCATTATTAATCTAATGTTCGTTTAACGTTCGTCTCCTGAGTGAATATGAATGTTATTCCTAGAAAACTTCAGAAAATTTAAATTTCACATCCGTAGCTATAAATGCTGAATGGTGTGTTAAAAAGGATCAAAGTGATACTTTTTTAACCGTTTCATCTGCGTCCATTGTGTAATGCCTCTTCAGAAACGAATAAGAATGATTATCAGCGTATCGGGGATACAAGTGGACATTGGTAGAAGCAGTTTAGTTTTAAACAAGTTCTGCGGATTACATGCGAATTTTCCCTGCATAATATACATTTCTTCATATGCGAGATGTCTTTGTAAGAGACATTTAGAAGTTTTTATTAAAATGAAATTCCTCCAGCTGTACTTTGGATCTCACCGCGGACTGATAGACTGAGCCACACACTACTGATTTCATCAAAGTGTACGGGCCTGAAGATGGCGTTGACGCAACGCGGAAACGTAGCGAAGTGAATAAAAAATCTTAAGTACAGCTGGAGAAAGTTCACTTTAATAAAAATTATACCAGGTGTGTCCCACCTTCGTCCAGTTTAAATATGGATGTACGAATATTTAGAAGTTTAGCGATGCATCTATGTGAAAGAGAATGTTCGCGTTCGGAGAAAATAATCTACTTTACGTAAAAAGTGACGGTTCCGTAATTAATTTTTTTAAAGTTACTTTGAGTTTACGAACAAATCACTCCTTGCCAACCGAAAATCATGAAAACTCTGCGCTTCATAATCAAACGGATTCTGCTACCATGTGCAGAAATTTATTTACATAGAAATATAGATGAAAAGAAGTAGCATGAATGGGGTTTAATCACGATGTATGTTCACGGTGCCTTTTGTTGAAAATTATACAGCAGATATGTCATAACCAATCTCCGAAAATTCTAGGGGCTTCGTTGTAGAACTAAAATTTATTATGAGGCTCGGTTTTCGTTTAATATGTATTAAATGTGTCTTTGAAGTAAGTAATGATTAATTTACGTGTAATACCGAATATTTGAGTGAATATTCTAATGATTGTCATTGCGTAGATAGCAGCAACTGTTAAACGAGAAGGATACCGTCAGCTAGTGAAAAACCGGTCTTTAGACACGAAGTTAAAGAGATACGACTTCCTATCTCGATAAAGTCGTCTTCAGAGCATTTGGGACACATTCTTTCGGAGTCGTTACCCATTCGAATGTTGATACAAGTGTTAAAATATGCAAGGTGTAGATTTCAACTTGAGACAGATTAATATTCCAGAACTACCTATTGTCCGAAATAAAAGAAATGGTCTTGGTGATCATTTAATACTGGTGTACAGGACATCTGTCTGTGCTACAACTGGCCTTCTCCATCACTTCTCCTGTGTGGGTGGGCTCAACTCTGTATTTTCAAATGAGAACCCCACATTTTTATTGCACATTCCGATTCTACGCCAAAAAACAACATAGAGTTTACTCAATCCATTGTTATCTATTCGTAGTAGATAACCCCCTAATTGAAAAATATTAAGTGCGCCTGTTTATGCAGTTAGGAACGAATACTTTTGATTCTACATTCCATTAACGACAAAATGTAAACCTTTATGTTGTAACGGTTGATACTGATATTCAAATGCTACTGAGGTGTTGCAAATTAGAATGTGCAGTACAGATAATATGGCTAGACATTAACATATCTGGCAAGTAAGATACTTGTATGGTTAATCTACTCGTAATTTTCTGTTCCCTAAGGGGTTGCGACGTGGCCAGTTACAGCACAGACAGGTGTCACCTTCATTAATATTAACTTTTCATGTAGAAGATTTCTCTTTTTCGTACGATGCACCATCTAGAGATCTTTAGTCGTTTCAAATTAGAACAAACACCCTGTACATGATGCATACAGATGATTATATCACGAAACAAAGAAGCAAGAGAAATATTACATATATATAAGTCTATATCTATAGCCCACAACCTACTTCCGATGTGTGACAGGGGAGTATTTTGACTACTACTGTCACTCGCCCGTCCTCTACCCCCCGCCCCCCACCCTTCTCCCTTTCTTTCCTGTTCCGAATGGTCCGATTGTTGGGAAGTCTCCGGGTGAGCTCTTACCTCTCAAACTTTACTACCATGGTCTTTCCTCGCGATACATGCAAAAGAAAGCTAATACACTGGTTGACTCGTCTGGGAACGTATGCTGTCAGAGTTTTAACAGTAAAATAAACAATGGTGAAGGACAAAGTTCCTGCAGCGTGTACCAGTGAGTACTGAGCATATGCGTAACATTTTCGCATTTACTAAATGAACCTGTAATGAAACGGGCAATTCTTCTTTGGACCTTCCCTGTGTCCACTATAAATTGTATCTGGTACGGATCCCAGACTGACGATCAATATTCATGTATCGACAGAACGAGAAGTTTGTAAACTACCCGTTTGTGAATGCGCTACATTTCCCGAGAACTATTTAGATGAATCTCTCGGGCATTGGCGCTACCTGCTACTAGATTTATTTGTTCGTTCCATTTTTAAATCTACCTGTACTTACACTCCTACGTATTTTACAGAGGTTACTGTTTCCAGTCATTGTTCTGCAGTAGTTTAATCGTATAATGGGTCTTTCCTCAAATTTAAAGGCAATGTTCCACATTTGTTCATGTCGAAGGTCAACCGCCAACTCTTGCACCAATTTTCCATCCTCCGTGGATCTTCCGGCATTTTCCTAGAGTTGCGTTTTCTCTGTACACAACAGTATTGTTAGCGAAAAACTTCATGGAACTTCCAAAGTTATTCAGCAAATCATTTCTACGTATTGCGAAAAGTAATGGTCTAATAACTCCAGTGGCGTACATAATTTTTCTTCTGGGGAGAGGCAGGGGGGTACTGGTTCTATTCTGTTTGAGTACAAGATCTTCACTGAGGTCATTGTCCCAAAATACAGCAGGCGAAATGTCATAAACTGTTTCAATGTTTAGAATTGAAGCACAGGTTGCATATACTGAAAATTCTGATACAGCGGAGTAGAAATGAAAGCGCTAGAGAATATTTTCGACGATTAGTGTTGTCTTAAAGATACTTTTTTTTTTCTTCATCAGTTTGCTCACTCGTTTGATTCGGCCCGCCACGAATTCCTCACCGACGCTAACCTATTCATTTCAGAGTAGTGCTTGCACCCAATTTCCAGAGTTATTTGCTGGATATGTTCTAATCTCTCTCTTCCCCTACAATTGGTACCCTCCAGTAGCGTGGAGATTATTCTGTAAACTGACATCGTATCATGTTCTGTCTTCTTGTCAGTGTTTTCCACACGTTTCTCTCATCGTCGATTCTGTAAAGAAGTTCTTCATTCCGTAAGTTACCAGTCCACCTAATTTTCAACATTCTTCTGTGTAACCACATCTCAAACGCTTCGATTCTCCTCTGTTATGATTATCCCACTGTCTGTGATTCACTACCATACAATTCTGAGCTCCAAAAGCACGTTCTCAGAAATTTCGTCCTTAAATGAACGCCTAAGTTTGATACCAACAAACTTCTCTTGACCAGGAATGCCCTCGATACCTGGGCTGTTCTGACTTTCATGTCCTCCTTGCTTCGTCAGACATGGGTTATTTTCCTTCAAAGGTTTGTCTTTCTCCAGTTTATTCTCAGTCCATACTCTATAGTCATTAGACTGTTCATTTCATTCAAGAAACCCTGTACATCTTTTTCACCTTCACTGAGAGCAGCAATATCATGAGTGGATATTGTCATTAATATCTTCTCACCCTGAATTTTAATTTTAACCTTGAAAGTTTCTTTTATTGCTTTCATTGCTTCTTCGACGTATAGTTTGAACATTAGGGGTGAAATCCGGCATCCCTGTCTTACACCTTTTCTAAACCGAGCACTTCGTTCTTGGTCTTCCAGTTTCATTGTTCTCTCTTGGTTCTTGTATATATTGTGTATTAGCTGTCTTTCCCGAAGGCTTTATCCTATTTTTCTCAAAATTTCGTACATGTTGCAGAATTTTACATTGTCGAATGCTTTTTCTGTGTCGATGTTGCCTTTGAAAAGTCTTGATTTTTTTTCAGTCTTATTTCCATTATGAAGCACAACGTCAGAAATGTCTTTACCTTTTCTAAAGCCAAAGTGATTGTCATCCAATAGACCCTCAATTTTCTTTCCTGTTCTTTTTTGTATTATCAGTGTCAGCAACTTGGATTCATGAACCGTTAAGCTGATTGTATGGTAGTTCTCGCACTTACCTGTCCTTACTACTTCGTAATTGTGTGGATAATATTTTTCCTAAAGTGTGATGGTATGTCATCAGTCTCATAGATTCCACTCACTAACATGTAGTCGTATGGTTGTCACTTCTCGCAATGATTTTAGAAATTCCGATGGATTGATACCTGTCCATTCTGCCTAAACCGACCTCAAGTCGTCCAAGGCCCTATTAAATTTGACTCTAATACTGGATGCGCTTTTTATTCCTTACTGATTCTAATTTCTTCTTCTACCACGTCATCGAACAAATCCTCCCCATCATAGAGGCCTTCAGTGTACTTTCTTCTCATATCCGGCTCGTCCCCAGGGCTTCTGTATTCCTTTCTTTCTCTGAACATTTCTTGTACTTCCTGTTTCCGTCGATCAGTTGAAGTATTTCTTCTGTGACCCAAGTTTTCTTCGCAGTTACGTTCCTATTACTTCTGTTTGTCTTTACAACAACTGTGAATGCTCTTCCTAGAGACGTACACTCCTCTTCAGCTGCACTGCCTACAGTGACAGTCTTTACCACAGTATCCACATATCCCGAACTTCCTCGTTACCTCAGTACTCCTCTTCCTTCCACACTGACTCTCATGTGTGACTCCCTTAAACTTCAGTCTTCTCTTCGTCGAGTGAATTATGATCTGAGTTTCTACCTGCTCCTGGGGATGACTTAAAATCTTAGATATGATTCCGGAATCTCTGTCCGAGAAAGACATAATCGAGCAAGTATTTAGCGTTTGTAAACTGCATGTTACGCGTCAGTCCACATCAAGTGCTTTCTTTCTCAGAATAGTTACCCATATATTGCTTAATATTCAAATCGCTCAGGTTACATCTATCACTAAATGAAGAAATGTCATTTTTGACCAGTGGTGTTGTAAGCGGAGAAACGTTGGCACAATCGTGCCTATCTTCTGAAATGCCTACATCAGATTGAGAAGAACGATTGAAATTAGAAGTAGCTTCCTTTATATCTAACATACGTTCACAATTTTCTTTAACGTGTTCGTTGGGTAATTCCAGTTCCGCTATTTTACTTTCAAAAAATGATTTTATTGACGCTTTAGAAGATATTTTTCTGAGCTTTTTGGCTCCATGATAGTTCCAAAAAAGCAGCAACAAGAACCGGAAATGTAAGGTCTTGAAAACTTTTGACAATTTAGTGGCAAAATGATCATAAATATTGTATTTTAAAATAAAGGGATGAAAATAGTCTAAGTAAGCTGATTTTATAGAATCTGTTTTTCTAATGAATAATCTGAACAGTGAGAAATTTCGTAAAGGACATGTTTAAAAATTCCACAGACTGACTTCGATAACATTCCAGAATGTAGATCCGTTCAGAAAACGCACTTCACTGCAACTTTTTTATTCGTTACAACGAGACAACTATTAATGTTGAAGATATTATGACAGTCGTTACATTATTTTCTTCGTTGATTGGTTAGCTCCGTTAGGTGAACTGAAGAGTGTGACTGTGGTGTTGCGAGTTACACTGAGATGGCAAAAGTCATGTGATACCTCCTAACGTCATGTCGGATCTCCTTTTGCCTGACATAGTGGAGCTACTCAACGTGGCATGGACTCAAGTTGTTGGAAGTCCCCTGTAGAAATATTGAGCCATCCTAGTTCTGTAGCCGTCCGTCCATAGCTGTGAAAGAGTTGAGGCGCGGAATGTTGCGCACGAACTGATTTCCCGATTGCGTCCCATAGCTGCTCGATGGGATTCATGTTAGGCGATCTGGATGGCCAAATCATTCGCTCGAATTGTTCAGAATGTGGGCCGGTGACATAGCACATTGTCATCCATAAAAATTCCATAGTTTTTGGGAAAATGAAGGCTGCAAAATGTCTCCAAGTAATCGAACATAACCAAATCCAGTCAATGGCTGGTTCAGTTCTACCAGACGACCCATGCAAACACAGCCCTCACCATTACGGAGCTATCATCAGCTTGCACAATGCTCTGTTGACAAACCGGGTACATGGCTACGTGCGGTTAGAGCCATACTCGAAACCTACCATCTGCTCTTAGACACTGAAATCGGGAGTCATCTGATTAGGCCACGGTTTTTCAGTTGTGTAGACTCCAGGGCCTAACCGCTACGGTCACGAGCCCAGGAGAAGAGCTGCAAGCGATGTCGTGCTGTTAACAAAGGCACTCGCGTCGGTAGTCAGCTGTCACAGTCCGTTTACACCAAATTTCACCGCAGTGTCCTAACAGATACATTCATCGTACGTACCACACTGATTTCTGCGGCTGTTTCACGCAGTGCTCCTTGTCTGTTAGCACTGACAACTCTACCCAAACGCCGCTGGCCTCGGTCGTTTAGAGAAAACCGTCGGCCACTGTGTTGTCCGTGGAAAGAGAAAATGCCTCAAATTTGGTATTTTCGAGACATTGTTGACACTGTCGATCTCGGAATATTGAATTCCCTAACGATTTCCGAAATGGAAAGTCTCATATTCAAAGTCTGTTAACTCCTGTCGTGCAGCCACATTCACGTCTAAGTCCTTTCCGGATGATCCACCGGAGTACAAATGACAGCTCCGCTAACCCACTATCATTTTGTGCCTTGTGTGCGGGAAACTGTATATGTGCATATTGCTATCCCATGACTTTGTCATGTTTCTATGACTTAAAGGTCTATTTTGAAGTTTTGGGTTTAAATTATAAGTAGTGATTGCAGTACCACTGTTCATGTGTAACACGCTGTTTTTCTTTTAATTTCTTTATTTAAAATCAAAAAGCTTCCCTATCTATGTCTATAAAGTGTTTATGCAACATACCATTTCCTTTTCTTTCACTCGCGATTCACGCACTTAACCCGCACTATAGGCTGCTTGTGTTAAGTAGCCTTGCAGTTTCTTACGCTAAGGGCCACTGACTCGCGTAAAGTGACCATGCCATATAGCTCGTTAAACTTTCCCTGATGCAGTGCTGAGTATTGCTCAGAATTCGTCAATAGCATTCAGAAGTTTTCAGGACGCTTGCCATCGTCCGTGCCAGTCTACATGAACTGACATTAAGATGCACTGCACTAACCAATATGCAGTTAACTGATTGACCTTGAGGCGTGATATTAATTCTGTTTCATTCCACATTCGTAGTTACAAATAAGTATCACATGTGAACATTAACATCGTTGTAATGGGCTTTCACGAATCTTTGTTGCTTACTAGCGTCTTTTCCATCACAGATCGTAATGCGAGCTGCAAGTGTTAACGGCAAGTTGGGAGATCTCCCCCCTCCCCCCCCCCCCCTCCCCGCCCGTTCAGTTACATTAAACTGACCAAGCTATACTGCTATTGGCTTATGGCAGGTCCGTCATACTGGATTCTCAATAGCTTTCAGTCTGCTTCACCATGCTATCATTTTTTGCTGTTTTCTGGATGAACTTAATTTGAAAACGCTCTCAAAAATCCATGTCTTAACATATAATTTGCAGGAGTGACGTATAAACGAACGGATCGGTAGCCTTACGGAACTACTATCGAACTGAAATATAAATCGAATGGAAACTTATTCATTTAGGTATGTCAGTCTATAGGATGGCTTCTCTGTGGCCTCCCCATTCCCCCATACAGCAGACCCTGTGGATACGGTTACTAAGTCCCTGTAATTAAGTGAATAATGAAACATTTTACAATCGCTTACGTACCTTATTCTATACGTTACAGTAAATACGAAGTCACATGTCTTTTCTTAAAGTGATTTTCCTGCAACGGGACTGTCTTCCGCAGCATTGCCCTTATTTTTAATGCATTTAAAAGGTCACTGGAAGCAGAAAATTTAAGGTTTATTTAAGTGGTAACACTCTGAGCTTAATATTGAATGGTTGAACGGAAGTTAGAAAGTTACATTTATTGTCATTTACTGTGAGTATGATTAAATTAACATAATTCATTAATAGCTATCACTATTCCAAAACATACATAAAAAATCTTACCGTGAAATATCACCTCAGGTGAAATGGACAAACAACACAATCTAAGTCACGCTATGTACTGTAACTCCCTTCTTGTTATCAGTGTGATGAAACGTTTTAAAGCTTTGTGTTATGCATTCTGCTAATATGAATACTATTTTTTAAATCCCGGAACTGAACCAACCGAGAAAAGCGAAAGGAATATATCACAGCCTAGCAGTGACCTGCAAAAACGTTGAGTTACGCAAACCAAGCATACTCGAACTAACAAAACGGCAACTAAAAGCGAGTAGGAGGCTTTCTATCCTTATTGAGAAAATATTATGATAAACATCAACACTTAATGTTACGACCCATGGCACTTCTACGCTTCCTCTAATTGTAATGATACGTCACACCCCCTGTAAATCACCGGACATAAATTGTCATGCATCCCTTCGAATTTATTAATGTCTTGGTGGAAGCATACACCCTGGTTCGGCCTCAACACGTTTTGTATTACAGCTCCAACAATTTCTCGCGAAGACGCTTAACCACTTGTTGAAATCCTCTATACAGGAACCTACAACCTCTATAAAACTCTCAACATTTGTCATTAAATTCATAGCAACCCTTTAAAATCTACACTGGAGGGCCATGAAAATGCACGCTTTGGTATTTGCTTCTGATATTCTCAGAAGATAGTTTTCAGATATTTAAAACTTCAAAAACAAGGTTAAAAAATGGTTCAAATGGCTCTGAGCACTATGGGACTTAACTACTGTGGTCATCAGTCCCCTAGAACTTAGAACTACTTAAACCTAACTAACCTAAGGACATCACACACATTCATGCCCGAGGCAGGATTCGAACCTGCGACCGTAGCAGTCCCGCGGTTCCGGACTGAGCGCCTTAACCGCGAGACCACCGTGGCCGGCCAAAAACAAGGATTCAATGCGTTCACACGTAAGTGAGTGATTTCGAATAGTGCGAAGGAGTATCTTCTTAGACACAGGTTGTTGAAACTTCACATTTTCAAGGCAAATCACAAACTCTTGCTGCTTTTATAGTGCCTGCTGTCACATCAACAGAGACAACGCGGATCTTTGTACATTAGAAGTGTGAGGCTATAACACTAACGTGCCGTGAAACACGCTAATGTTACCCTCCGAGAGGATTTTGAATTCTGACCGCGCGTGTGTCTAATGAACAAAGGTATCGGACTATAATTTTGAATATGGTGAAATCAACAGAAAAAATAAACGGACTTTAACCTTGGGAGTTAATGAAGGTGGTAAAATCATAAGTGAATGAAAAAAATCAACGGTCGCCAGCTCAATTAGGGACATTAATTTGGAACTATATGTTTAAGAAAATAGAATCTTTGTTATTGAAGTTGCTTTCGTTGATATTTCCCTTTGAACAGCACACAGGATAAAAACTGACACAGTGCACTCTGAACTGTGTGTAGCAGCAGTTACCAACAAACCAGTGGATTATAGGAAACAAGTATGCACCAAGCTCATACTAACGACAGCTACTCTCAAGAGCATTACTTAATGAAATACTGAAATGTTACTGCATGAAGTGCAGAACTAAATTTGGACGTGAGGGGCATTTGTCTTTACTGACATGAAAAAAAAGAAAACAAATAAAGATGAATAATATCATAAATACACTGTTTAAACTCATCTACATGTATCAGTTTTCCTTAGCAACAGTAATAGTTCAGTTTTCTTTTCTAATAGGTAGAGAATGTGATGGGGACCCATAAACGAGTATAGTTCCACCAGTCAAGTTCTCTGATTATTACGGTAGAAAGGACTAATTCAAAAAGCTAATCATTCAATTCACTTGGAGTAGTTCATAATTCACTTTGCAAGACAATAAAATACAACACTGGGCTTAATTAACTTCAAAAAACTTCAAATAAAGGAACCATTCATGATAGAAATCAAAACGACACTATTTTTAAAATGAGCTTAACTTATTTTCCTTTTTATCACCTGTGGAGCAGGTATTCAAGAGAATGATGTTTTCGCAATCTTGCACTGTAATCCTACAAATAATAAACTAAGGATACTTCAGCATAAGCCTATCCAACTTCACTTGTGTGGTTTTAATTTAAACTTTTAGTACTCCTTTTATATTAGACAAAAAAATCGCTTTTAAACACTTGAATGCAAGAACTGTTCACTTAAATCATGACACTTGGTTTTAGTAGCACGTAGGTGAGGACCCCGCATAGGTTCATGATCAGGATAGAAAATGTGGTTCCGCACACGGATTTATAAAGTTGTGATTATTATTAAAACAAGACACATATTGACTGGTCCAAGTCCATATACATTACTGAATGTATGAAGTTAATGAAGCAGTAGAGAAGATTGGTGGCAAGCGACATGGCGACTAATTATACTCACGGCTCTTGATGTTCGAATGCTCTATAAAATCTCTTCTTGGCGTCGGATTTTCAGCATATTAGAGCCATTCCTTTATGCCGAGAATACCAAATAACAGCCAGATCCACATACAAGGCAAATCCTTTATAAAGCAGCTTCCAATTGCCTTTCTTAGCGCCGTTGAAGTGTACCGTGCTACGGCTAGCCATATACTGTGTACCGTTCACACAAAGGAGCCGCTCAGTTGGACGGCCAAAATCACTTTTTACATCGCGTCATTCCACTTCCGTTGCCAGGGACTTACCTACAGCTTTTACATGTCACAAATCCAAGTGAGCTAAGCGCGAACCAGCTTTCAATAAACATTTTCTTTCTATGAATATACACATATTATAATAATTTATCATTTTAACATATTTTTTTTCATATAAACATTACAAAACACTAATTTTCTTGTCACATACCAAGGAGTTTAAATAAATCAGAAAACACACTCCATAATTTCAGATACACAGATACATTGTATAAAACTACTTCTAATCGATATAAGTGCTACAAGGCTTTTTACATCACCTGTAACATCCCACTGGATGCTGTTATTGCTGCAGCTGATTTTGGTTTTGAGTAGACTAAACATCTAAGCTTATCAATTTTAAATTTCACTTTATTGCAGTGGGTGTGATAAACTGACGAAAAGTCTACAGAATGAAGTCTCACGAGACCCAAAATATTGCTTTCTTGGAATAACTGGCCAGTTTTATTCGCACTGAACAGTTGGACTTCGAGAATTTAATGACAAGCAGGATCTAAGGGATTATTGCAATTAGTAGGTAGCTCGGTGATACGGCCACAATGGCGCGTAAACAGATGTCGTCCAAGCAGGTTATTTCCGTCCATATAACAAGACTCACGCACACTGCACCTGAAAACCTGTCAACAACATATTAATGGGACTTGTTGTATCAAACAATAGATATAAGTCAATGCTTGAACGAAAATAAATAATTATTCTTCCTTATACGACTTACATTGATACATACATCTTAACTGATCAAGGCCGGGAGAAGGAAAGTTAACGAAGCAAGTAAAAAAAGAAACATTTAGGACAAACGATAGAGATTACCTTACAGAGATATCGTAACTGCGACTTAGCCACCCGAACTTAAAACGTAATGGATTCGTGTTTTATATGTAAGACTCTCTACTTCATCAGCGATGGGCACATTTCGCAGTTAGTCCAATATATTTGCTTTTAGAAAAAAAAAAAAATAGTTCTGCTTAAGCAAGAAAAAAAGAAAAATACTAATATGTTGTTCAGTAGTTTCATATATTTAGAGAGGACAAGTTACTCTCGCACCTATTTTTCTTATAGTTTGAAGTTCTTACTGTACCGATAGTGTGACTTCAAAGGTCTCGGACTACTCGTTTGCCGAGGGCATACTTATTCGTTTTTGGCTTACCGGTGTTGACGTTTAGTATCCTTGTGCGCTCTGTCGTATAAGTGAACGAAATTGGTCCTCTGTACGACCAGCGAACGGGAGTGTAAAACACTGAAATCAACCATGATTTCAGGGCTCTGGTAGAGAGTAAATTGCGATCCGTCTGCCTGATTGCTAGACTGTGAGATTTTGCATTTCTTTCGTGGCCGCGATCGATTCACAGGTGCCGCACGTGAGTCGCCAGCTGCAAGTTACATCGCTGCACGAAGCAAACAGGGTTACGTACTGCTGCTCCGGCCTTGTTAGGGCGTACAGATCTCAATCACCACTTGGTCTCAGCTGCACCTATATAGACTTCTGTAGTTTATCGGTCAAAGTCTGCTCAGCGACAGATCAATTCACGTTGAGTTATCCACATTTTTAGGGCCAGAGTACTTGACTCTCTTCTGCCACCCAGGATCCTTGTCCATTGTTCTCTTAACCCAACTGTTAGTTGTTTACTTTATTCAATCAATAACTATAATTTATGTCGGTTTTTCTTTTAAAAAATAAATGTTGTTAGTAAATTTTACTACATTTTCAATAATTTTATATAGTCAGCACCACGTGATAACTTTCATTCTGGCGTCCTTGCCAGGATAACTTTCAGTATATTCAATACCCAGGATGTAGTCACTGTATTCTGTTTGTCTGCGCTAGAGTACTATATGCAATTGGAAAAATGTGTTCTAAATGTTCGCGTAATGCGTATTAGCGGCGGAACTTGGATTCCACACCGGTATTCACCTAGTGGATGTGGGAAACCACCTAAAATTCGGATTCGAACCAGGACGGTATGTCTCCCCCTACCCCGGTAGCGGTCTCTTTAACGCGCACGGGTATTTGGAAGGGTAACATTCCACTCGCGTTGCTAATAATTTAATATTTTTTGTAATTCATGTGTCTATTGAATACTGATTCCGCTAATGAACTTCGAAATTTAGCTGCCATCGCCAGAAATACATTACAGAATTGCGTAAAACCGTTGTTGCCCAATTACTACTGGCGTCTTAGCGCCAACAGGCAGATCTCGACAGTTGAGAGGTTTTCGTCACTAATAAAAGGTCATGTGACGTTGAGAAACGTTGGCACACTACTCACCAGTTCCAGAATCTGTTTTATGCAACATCGAAAATGTAATTGTTGAAAGTGTAGTTTGGTTTGAGAAGTAACACGAATATGGTGTATATCTTTTACCTTTTATTATTTATTCATTCCCCTTGTCGCTTTCGGGTAGTGTATGGATGGCAGAAATAACGTTTACTTTCGTCTTTGACCCAGAGATGTTATCTCATTCATGTCTCTGGTCCGTCTCTAATGATATCCGCAGAGCCAGACGCTGAACTTGAATCTGTCTTCATATATTCGGAAAACAGACATCTTACAATCTCGACTGCAAAATAATAATAACTGTTAGCTTATATAATAATTATATATGCCAATTTCAGAGACCATTGGCATTCATGTTGATGGTGGAGCCGTTGCACGCATCTTTATGTCAGTTTCCCAATGTACGTTTACGTAAAACCGATTCCCATGCATAACGTAGTTGCAGATACCTTTCATATTCAATCCGATGTTGTTCTATTGTGTTTACGTTCTGGCCGACGTAATAAGCCCGTACTCACACTGTATACTCGTATTGTAAACTCTTGGGTTCTGAGTACTTTGCTTTCTTTCACAGGCCTCAGGGTTGACTTATTCTACCTGTGATTCTGAAGATCGACATTATGCATCTTTAGGAGCTGTATGATCTTCTTGTCACCAAACTAAAATTAAAAAAATAAAGAAACAGAAACTTAAGCTTTTTATTATCCTCCATTAACGTTTTATGCCTGTGGACACCGCCTACAATAGCTTGAAGTACTTATTTGTTGCTGTACCTAATCTCGGAAGACTTTTCTTGGGTAGTTCAGTTCTTTTGGCACGTTTCAGTATGAGAGACGGCATTTGCTCGATTAACCAGCTTTAGGACTGGAAGGCGGCAAAGTGTACAGATACCAGCTTTCCTGTGAGCTGTGAATGAGACACCCTAAATGGGGCAATTTGGTCCTGTTGAGGCGAACATATTTAGACACAACAGAGATTTAATTAAACACAGCATACTCCTTTGTTGCCGTGGTGGTCTAATGAGTCTAATGCAATCTGGAAGATCTGAAGTTTTCCAAAATAGGATCGAGGAGTTTTCTCCCTCATACTTCCTCCAGAACGGCCCGAGCCTGCTGTCAAATGAGATTTTTTTTCCTTTTTTACGATTGGTTTGATTCCGCCCGCCACGAATTCCTCTCCTTTGCCATCCTTTTCATTTCACAGTAGCAAGTGCACCCTACGTACTCAGTTATTTGCCGTATGTATTCCAATCTCTGTCGTCCTCTACAGTATTTACCCTCTAAAGCTCCCTCTACTACAAAGGAAGTAATTCCCTGATGTCTTAACAGATGTTCTATCATTCTGTCCCTTCTTCTTTTCTATGTTTTCCACATGTTCCTTTCCTAACTGATTTTTCGGAGAACCTCTTCATTCCTTATCGTATCAGTCCACCTAATTTTCAAAATTCGACTATAACACCACACCTCAAAGGCTCCGATCCTCTTCTGTTCCCGTTTTCCCCCAGTCTGTGTCTCACTGTGCCACAAAAACACATACTCAGAAATCCATCCTTCAAATTAAGGCCTATGTTTGATACTGGTAGACATGTCTTGGTCAGGATTTGCTCTTTTTGCCAGTTTCTGGTTCGTTGGTTGATTGGTTGATTTGTGGGGAGGGGACCAAACAGCGAGGTCATCAGTCCATCGGATTGGGGAAGGATTGAGAAGGAAGTCTTCCGTACCCTTTCAAAGGAATAATCCCGGAATTTGCCTGAAGCGATAAACGAAAATCACGGAAAATCTAAATAAGAGGCCGGACGCTGGACTGTTTCGTAGTCCTCCCGAATGCAAGCCCACTGTTTTTGCTTTTAATGTCCGCTTTGCTCCATGCGTGACGGATTATTTTGCTGTCTAGGTAGCAGAATTCCTTAACTTGATTTACTTCGTGATCCCAAATTCCGATGTTAGTTCATCGCTGTTCTCATTTCTGCTACTTCTCATTACTTTTGTCTTTCTTAGATTTACTCTCAATCCATATTCTGTACACTTACACTACGATCTCACTCCAATCAATATATCCTGTAATTATTCTTCAGTTTCACTGATAGCAATGCCAACAGTGAATCTAAGCACTGAGATCCTTATTCCCACTCTTGAAACTTTCTTTTAATTTGCTTATTCCCTCTTCGACGTGTAGATTGAACAGTAGGGGCGAAAGAGTACACCTGTGCCTTACTCGCTTTTTAATCCGAGCACTTCGTTCTTGGGCTTCCAGTCCTATTTTTTCCCTCTTGGATCTTGTACATATTTGTATATTACCTGCCTTTCTCTCTAGCTTACGCCTATTACCCCTATTTTACTCAGTATTTCGAACATCTAGCACCATTTTACTTTGTCGAACGCTTTTCCACGGCGGCAGATCTACCGAACATATCTTGGTTTTCTTCAATCTTGATTCCGCTATCAGCCACAACGTGAGAACTGTTTCTCTGATATCTTTACGTTTCCTAAAGCCGAACTGACGTCATCTAACACGTCCCCAGTTTTATTTTCCATTCTTCCTTATGTTATTCTCTTCAGCAACTTGGACGCGTGAACTGTTAAGCTGAATGTGCGACAAGTCTCGCACTTATCGCGTCATGCTATCTTCGAAATTGTGTGGACTATGTTTTTCCTAATATCAAACGGAATACCACCAGTCTCATAAATTCGACACACCGATGAGAATAATCGTTTTTTGCCACTTTCCCCAAAGATTTTACAAATCCGGTCGAATGTTATTAATTTCTTCTGCCTTATTTGATCCTAAGCCTTTCAAAGTTTTAAATTGTGATTCTAATACTGGATCCCCTAAATCTCCTCTGTCGAGTCCTGTTTCTTCTTCTATCGAGTCATGAGAAGTTCAAAAATGGTTCAAATGGCTCTGAGCACTATGGGATCTAACTGCTGAGGTTATCGGTCCGCTAGAACTTAGAACTACTTAAACCTAACTAACCTAAAGACATCACACACATCCATGCCCGAGGCAAGATTCGAACCTGCGACCGTAGCGTCATGAGAAGTCCTCCCCCTCATAGAGGGATACAATGTCCTCTTTCCGCCTATCCGCTCTCTCCTCAGCATTTGCAGGATTCCCACTGAACTCTTAATGATACCACCCAAGGGTTTAATTTCACCGAAGGTAGTCTTGACTTTCCTATAAGCTGAATCCGTACTTCCGAAAGTCATTTCTTTTTCGATTTCTTCCTGAATTTCTCTGAAGATTTTTGTACGTCCTTCTGAAGTATTTCACGTGTTATTCATCTTTTATTTGCTGTTCTGTGATGGCCCTCTTTAGCGGGGTAGCCGTGCGGTTTTAAGCGCTTTGTCGCGGTTCGCGCGGCTCTCCCCGTCGGAAGTTAGAGTCCTCCCTCGGGCGTGGGTATGTGTGTTGTCCTTAGTGTAAGTTAGTTTAAGTTAGATTGAGTAGTGTGTAAGACTAGGGACCGATGACCTTAGCAGTTTGGTCTCATAGGAACTTAACACAAATTTCTAAGAGATATTCATTAATCTTCAACTGTCGTGCCTACTGAGCTATTCATCATCACAGTGTCTACAGCCTCAGAGAATTTCAAATGAATCTCTTCACTTCTTAGTATTTCCATATGCCATTTCTTTGCACATCTAATTATTCATGCCTAGTCTCTTAAACTTTAGCCTAATCTTCAGCACTACTAAATTTTGATATGCTTTTGGGTACACCTTACAATCCAGTATCTGATTTTGGAATATCTGTCTAACCGTGATATAATCTAACTGAAAGCTTCCAAGTATAATTCCTCCTCCCGTGATTATTGAAAAATAGAAGGAGAGGCACACAGCAGTTGGTCGCAAACCCATAAGCTTTTATTATTCTTCCAAATCGAGGTTTCGGCTATAAATAGCCGTCTTCAGTGCATTTTCGACTTATGTCAACAGATTCGCGGCAGTTCATGTCACTATATGTTCTTATAGGTGTATAGGCCTATACACCTGTAAGAAGATATGTTGACATGAACTGCAGCGAGTCTGTTGAAACATAACGAAAATGCACTGAAGATGACTGTTTATAGCCGAAACCTAGATTTGCAGGAATAATAAAAGCTAATGGGATTGCGACTGGCTGCTGTGTGCCTTTTCATTCTTATAGTCTACGGTCGCTGTGCACAACGGTTTCTGATGGAGTCAAAGTTTCTTGAAAAGAGTATTCGCTATTACCAACTCAGAACGCAATTAGTCTTTCTAATCTTTCATTTCTATTACCAAGGCCATATTGTTCCGTACCCTTTCTTCTACTCCCTCCCCTACAACCAAATTCCAGTTCTCTAACATTTTCATCTCCCTTTTCGCACTGAATTACGAGTTCAGTAAATGTAAATGTCGTGTGACTAGGGCGTCCCGTCGGTTAGACCGTTCGCCAGGTGCAAGCCTATCGATTTGACGCCACAACGGCAACTTGTGCGTCAATGGGGATGAAATGATGATGATTAGGATAACACAATACCCAGTCCCTCAGCGGAGAAAATCTCCGACCCAGTCGGGAATCGAACCCGACCCCTTAGGACTGACATTCTGTCGCGCTGACCACTCAGCTGCTGGAGGAGGAAGCCAGTTCAGTATCCTCGTACAGTTTCTCTCTTCACCTACAGCTTATGATTTCGGCAGATATACCTGAACTACAGTTGTCCCCGTTGATTTGCTGTCGATTGTGATGGTAGGAACCATATCCCTGATCTGTTTACCATAGCTCACCCATCCTATTCACAACGAATGCTACTCCCGTTATACAATTTTCTGCAGTTACTAGTATTACCCTATACTCGTATGACCAGAAATCCTTATCTTCCTTCTATTTGACTTCACTGACCCATAATATATGTAGATTGAGTCTTAGCGTTCCCCTTTTCCGATTTCCTAGCTTCCCTACCACGTTCAAGCATTTCACATTCTATGCCCCGTAGAACGTTATCCTTTCATTGGTTATTCAATCTTTTGCTCCCGATCACCCCTCCCTCCTCCCCCTTGGCAGTCCCCTCCCGGAGATCTGAATGCGGGACTATTCCCGAATCTTTTGCCAATAGAAAGATCATTATGACACTTTTGCAATTATAGGCTACATGTGCTGTAGATACACATTGTACCTTTAACAAAAGAAGTACCGTACTTCGCCGTACCCCTAGTAGTACTATGTGGGTCACTTTTGACCCGCAGTAAATAATCACCGTTTTATTCGTATTTGGGTGGTGTTTCGAGTGTTGACAATACGTCTCTAAAATGAATAGTACACTGTCAAACATAAATTTCCAGATGTAAACTTTTTTTATTTTAAATTTTACAGAAGAAATTACACAATCTTTCATCAATCGTCGTTATAACAAGGAAGTAAAACGATGTTAAAATGTTTTTCTTTGTATAAAGATTGACACAGAATCAAAATATGTTGTTTATGTGAGTATCAATAGTATTTTTATTTTTATATAAAAATAAGGTAAGTACCAAATATTTTTGAAAGATTCTAAAATGCAGCAGGTGACAAAAATGCTTTGTGTGTTTTCCTGCTTATTGCAGTAAGGGACTAAAACACAATAACAGATAACTTCATCCTGTAATTATAAATATTTGGAAATATTTAAGAAGAAGGACTTACGGAACTGCCTAAGCTGAGATTCAGACATTGGACAAGAGTTTTTTCTTGGCAGATTTTGCACACATACTTGTGACACTTGAAGCATTCGCTTGATGTTTTATTTTCCTTTGTTGTTTTGTTGTTTCCAGAGAATCTGAATTTGACAACGCCTTTTCCATATAGGCCAGCGCCGGTATCGAGTGTCTGGATGTGGAGACTGGCTCTTGTCTGCAGTTTGTAGAGGGCAACAAGCTGATATGCTACTCTGAGGATAAAGTCCCAACGTGAAATCTTCTTAGAGATAAGTAACTTAAATATTGTGTGATCGTTGATCACTGGAAGGTAAGGAATATTCTAAAAGACATGCACAGGCTATTGGTGGCTGCCAGGTGTCTAACCATTTGGTCAACTACATCGACTCACAGTTTCTGGAAGTTTCTTCTCAGTATTCTCATTCATGTGACATCCAGCATGCATGTTAGTTTTTTTTCTTTATTGAAATTCGAGTCCACCCCAGAGGGGGAGGGGGGGGGGGCTGACAGCAACTTATATGCCGATCTGCAGCCTACAGAAGAGTTAAAAAACATAATGAGAAGATAACAAACAATAAAAATAGGCGATAAAACGGTGACTTTGTAAAAACTGTAAAATGGTGGAAAGTTGTGGAAGTTAAAATGTAAAATCACAGGGTTGAAGATGCTAATGAAGACACAATTAAAAACACATGACGACAGGCTGGTTTCTGCTCACAACACTTAAGAAAGGGGATGCACAACACTGAACACTCACATAAACAAAACATTGCACTATATAGTAGACATGAAGATGACACACCACAGTCTAAGGCAGATTGGGGGGGGGGGGAGACCTGGACAGATGAGGGGAAAATGGAAGAGCAGCGGAAAAAGCAAAAGGGGGGGTAGCTGTTGGAGGGAGAGGACACATAAAAAAGGGGGGGGGGCAGGATGGATGCAAGAAGGAGTGGGGAAGGCAGAGGAGGGGAAAGCAAAAGGACTCCAGGGGGAGCGGGGAGGAGAGAATGGAGGCAAAGAGAGGGTGAAATACACGATGGAAGTAAAGGGGGGAGAGGGAGCCAGGGAAAAGGACAGAGGTAGGGAGGGGGAGGTAAGGATCAAGGATCAGAGTTGATAGGAGGGATAATGGAGGGAGAGAGGCCGCCATCTGGAAGGGGAGTTGGCAGAAGGCATGGAATGCATGTTACTCAGGATACTGACATTTTTTTTTTTTTCCCTTGGTATACTGTGAGAAGATTGTTGCCTGGCTTGTAAGTGTGTTGCATACAATGTGTCTCTCCACTTCGCACTGCAGGAAGGACCTCCTTGTGTGATCTCCGAAGAGAGCTAACTAAACTTGTCTCTTGTTGTTTCAGCTCATCAGCCAGTTTCACGGAGGTGAAGAAGTTGTCAGTCATGACGTCCCGTAAGGGCAACGCGTCTGACATCTGATGTCGTGTAACAGAACTGTTAGCAAAGCCCCCCGACAGCAGTGTAGAAAGGGACAGAGGGATCCCCCACTGTATAATATGTTATTCTGTAGCGTCCCAGTGTCATTCCGTAGGTCTGAATGTCACCATTCCATAGAAAACGGAAAGACGCGCTGACATAAAGTACCATCCGAATACCGAATACTTTGTATTTCACGTTCTTTTTGGCTCAGAGTATCATATTATGCTCTAGAATCTCGTGAATAGCGTTGAGGCACGGTCAGAAACTATGTAGTGTCTAAAAACCGGTGTTACTGATATCAAATTACTTTCAAATGCGTATGGGTGAAAAATGAGCTGCATGGTACCATTGGAATAACAGGTAAATTTTTCATACTTCTAGGTGAGCTAGGGGGATGAAATTTTGGTGAGTTGTACAACCCACAAATGATGAAAAGTCACGGGAGCGTTTGGTCCTGCAATAATTGCGGAGGGGGCTACGCCCCTCCAAAAACCATCGTGGGTCAAAAATGACCCACATGGTACTTCTAGTGTTAATGCAGTAGTTTCCATTGCCTTCTGCATTCTCATTCCGTTGATCATTGCTGATGTTTCGGCCCTTAGGGGCTGTTTCCCACCCCAAGGGCAAGACACTGCCCTGAACCTCAATCCGCTCTTCCACACTCTTTGATAAGGACGCTCGCTGAATGAGGGTGACTTCTTATGCCGGAAGTCTTCGGCCGTCATTGCTTATGACATTTATTCGAAATATAAACGAAGACACAGGCGCTGTGGTCAAATTCCCAAGAGCAAAAGGCGTCTGGGGTGGTGGCGTCTCCACTCTCCCTCTCCCATTCTCACGTGAATAACTGTAGTGCTCTTCCTGTAGTTGGGAAATATTCTGGCTACTGGCTTGCGCAATAGACTTTACATTTATATTTCTTTAGTTTAAAATATAAATCAAATGAAAGTACATAAACAAATAAAAACACTCGACCGCGAACTTAACTGTAAGACACAAAATGACGCACCATGAAGGAATTATCCGAATGGGACGGTAATCGGTAGATGTTATTTACAGACAAATAAATGATTACATCTTCTGATGGCTTCGGATGACTTCGGATAACTCAGTCAAGAGAAACAGACTCACAAATTGAAGAAGTCAATAATGCATTGGTCCACCTCTGAACCTTGCGCAAACAATTATTCTGTTGATAGAGTTGCTGGATGACCTACTGACGGATATCATGACAAATTGTATGCAGTTGGCACGTTATATCGTCAAAATCACCCACTGACTGGAGGACTGTGTCCCTAATGCTTGGAACATTTTCAGTAGGGGGAGCGCCGCGCGGGATTAGCCGAGCGGTCTAGGACGCTGCAGTCATGGACTGTGCGGCTGGTCCCGGCGGAGGTTCGAGTCCTCCCTCGGGCATGGGTGTGTGTGTTTGTCCTTAGGGTAATTTAGGTTAAGTAGTGTGTAAGCTTAGGGACTGATGACCTTAGCAGTTAAGTCCCATAAGATTTCACACACTAACTTACAGTAGGGGGAGCGACCTTGCTGGCCAACGTAGGGTTTGGAAAGCTCGAAGACCATCAGTAGAAATTCTCGCCGTGTGCGGGCATATGTCGTCTTGCTGAAATGGAGGACCAGGATGGCTTTCTAAGAAGGGTAACAAAATCGGCCGTAGAATATCGTCGACTTACCGATGCGTTTTAAGGGTGCCGTGGATGACAACCAGCGGTGTCTAGCTATGGCATGAAATGGCACTTCAAAGATACAGGGTGTTTCAAAAATGACCGGTATATTTGAAACGGCAATACAAACTAAACGAGCTGAGATAGAAATACACCGTTTGTTGCAATATGCTTGGGACAACAGTACATTTTCAGGCAGACAAACTTTCGAAATTACAGTAGTTACAATTTTCACTAACAGATGGCGCTGCGGTCTGGGAGCCTCTATAGTACGATATTTTCCACATATCCACCATGCGTAGCAATAATATGGCGTAGTCTCTGAATGAAATTACCCGAAACCTTTGACAACGTGTCTGGCGGAATGGCTTCACATGCAGATGAGATGTACTGCTTCAGCTGTTCAATTGTTTCTGGATTCTGGCGGTACACCTGGTCTTTCAAGTGTCCCCACAGAAAGAAGTCACAGGGGTTCATGTCTGGCGAATAGGGAGGCCAATCCACGCCGCCTCCAGTATGTTTCGGATAGCCCAAAGCAACCACACGATCATCGAAATATTCATTCAGGAAATTAAAGACGTCGGCCGTGCGATGTGGCCGGGCACCATCTTGCATAAACCACGAGGTGTTCGCAGTGTCGTCTAAGGCAGTTTGTACCGCCACAAATTCACGAAGAATGTCCAGATAGCGAGATGCAGTAATCGTTTCGGATCTGAAAAATGGGCCAATGATTCCTTTGGAAGAAATGGCGGCCCAGACCAGTACTTTTTGAGGATGCAGGGACGATGGGACTGCAACATGGGGCTTTTCGGTTCCCCATATGCGCCAGTTCTGTTTATTGACGAAGCCATCCAGGTAAAAATAAGCTTCGTCAGTAAACCAAATGCTGCCCACATGCATATTGCCGTCATCAATCCTGTGCACTATATCGTTAGCGAATGTCTCTCGTGCAGCAATGGTAGCGGCGCTGAGGGGTTGCCGCGTTTGAATTTTGTATGGATAGAGGTGTAAACTCTGGCGCATGAGACGATACGTGGACGTTGGCGTCATTTGGACCGCAGCTGCAACACGGCGAACGGAAACCCGAGGCCGCTGTTGGATCACCTGCTGCACTAGCTGCGCGTTGCCCTCTGTGGTTGCCGTACGCGGTCGCCCTACCTTTCCAGCACGTTCATCCGTCACGTTCCCAGTCCGTTGAAATTTTTCAAACAGATCCTTTATTGTATCGCTTTTCGGTCCTTTGGTTACATTAAACCTCCGTTGAAAACTTCGTCTTGTTGCAACAACACTGTGTTCTAGGCGGTGGAATTCCAACACCAGAAAAATCCTCTGTTCTAAGGAATAAACCATGTTGTCCACAGCACACTTGCACGTTGTGAACAGCACACGCTTACAGCAGAAAGACGACGTACAGAATGGCGCACCCACAGACTGCGTTGTCTTCTATATCTTTCACATCACTTGCAGCGCCATCTGTTGTTGAAAATTGTAACTACTGTAATTTCGAATGTTTGTCCGCCTGAAAACGTACTGTTGTCCCAAGCATATTGCAACAAACGGTGTATTTCTATCGCTGCTCGTTTAGTTTTTATTGCCGTTTCAAATATACCGGTCATTTTTGAAACACCCTGTATGAATATTCAGACTTTACAGACGTAGAATTTGATAGCTATATACCACCATCACTCGTAGTTGTCGGGCGACATGGCGGGCGACAATGAGGTTGGTTACCCACCGCTGTCCAGGTCGTCTCCATGCAAGTCTTCGCAGGGTTCAGTTCGAAGCGGAACTTGTTGTAACCACAACCAACAGCGGGAACACCTTGGGCTGCGGACCGGAGCCACCAGGCGGGGAAGCTCCGGCGGTGGAGCACGCATCTGCAGCATCGTCGAGAGGACCGATTGCGGACTTTTGGTAGCGGAGTGGAGGGTCTGAATTAGGGGCTCAGACGGTTCGGCGACCATGTAGTCTCCAGATTCCTCGACTTGCGCCATAGGTAGAACGGTGGTCTGATCATTTAATATTAAAATACTACGACCAAGGTGTGGACGGGGCCAAGGAATTGACATATCAGACGTGACTGAACACATAAATAATTTATTCATAACATACAATACATAACACCAACTACGTAAATCCTGCTTCGATGCTTACAATTGCCCAAAATGGGAGAGCCACCACTTTCGAATTGGAAAGGCTTTAATTTAAGAAATTAAAACGCCTAATATAATTTTTTAAAAATAATAATAATACAACACATAAGTAAGCGCTAAGTGAACGCACTCTTAAATCTTTAATTATTAATCACAAAGCGTCGGTTTACCACATTTAAATTCTCATTGGAATAAAAAACATAAATTCATGAATTCACAACATAGCATGGCTTCACAATTTCTACCTGGACAACCTATGGTCCTAAAGCTTTCCTATTACATTCCAGCCAATCACATTAATAGCTTATAAACACGGTTGGTAAAATACAAACGTTTGCACTATAATGAATTTTAATAATTCACAATCACTCAAAAAACAACATAAGAAGTTCGATACGGAGAATGTAAGCCTCTCTATACAATCTTTCGATCAAAAAAGGCACGAGAGCCACCATAACAGAATTGCGCTAGTTGCTTTTAGGATAGGTGCTCCCATCAGCTTAATAATTGAGCAGATATTTACTTAAGCGACAGATGAGATAGTTAGTGCTAATAGAAGGTATTTCTAAAGGTTTTTTCCCTCCCTTTTAACAAGGGGTTTTAGTAAGGAGACGCAATAGCAATCTAGCGGGCACGCCTTCACGAGGACGCCATGCCACTACACACGTACTAAACTAGCCGCGTGTCCGCTGTTCAAGCCAAACATTAATAAAACAGTTCCATAATCCTGACACCCAAATAGTCGGGATCAAAACAAAACCAAAAATACCAAAAAACGCAAGATAAAGCATAGCTTCAGAACAGATCTTACTTCATGCGGTTGCCTTGACAAATATAGATATCGAAATGAAAACAAGAACGTGTAACAACATTCCCTAATCATCACAATGTTTTTCGTTAGATCCCGGTAGCGCTAGACAACGCTGACATGCCAATGTTAACAAACCTCGAAGGCAATACCCTCCAACTGACAAGCCGAAACCAATGTGACCCCTTATCAGCTCCGTGACAGGACTCGAACCCCCAACTACTGTCAGTGCAACTCACTTAGAATAAATACAGCTCAAATAGTATGGCGGACACATATACCCAGGGATAAACAGAACACTAGCCTGAACTGGAATTAATAATAGAGCACTAGATATTGGGAGACAAGGAATTAACCCCCACCCGAAATTCTGCAACCACAGGGCGGGAGGATGAACTACCAAAACATAGAAGTGCAAACGTACACAAATAACTACCAAAATACACCGCTACACCGGTTAGCAACGATGTGTGGAGGAATCTGCACGGTCAGAATCGCACCAGTGTACAGAACAGAGGATTGCCACGGCGGTGGCCACAAGGCGGGAAAGACGACTGGATGAACTCAATCCCAAAGGACTATCAACTTGAAACATTCACATTTAACTTCTTTTCTCCTTTCCCTCGGCGCACTTCGTCGTTTGTCCGGGACTGCTGTGCACAATTCTGAGCCGTCCCCAGTCGCCCCGGCAGACACCGACCAAGCCGAACTGCTCTCGGACTCAAACCCTCGCCGAACGGCGCTCCACCGCCCCATGATGGTTACTGTTTGTTTGCCTTCGTCGACGCAGGCGATGATTAGACTGCCATCCGCCTCCCGCGGACAACCAGTGAAGAGCGGACAGAGGGGCCTCAACTACGCCGACGTTCTTCCACGTGTAGAAGTGCGGGTTCGATAACACCCGTACGCGGAAGGCAGGATGTCGGCGTCACCAGAGTAGACACGAAGGCCACTGCGCGACAACCTCCTCCAGCGTGACCGCGCTCGCCTATAAATACACTCCTGGAAATGGAAAAAAGAACACATTGACACCGGTGTGTCAGACCCACCATACTTGCTCCGGACACTGCGAGAGGGCTGTACAAGCAATGATCACACGCACGGCACAGCGGACACACCAGGAACCGCGGTGTTGGCCGTCGAATGGCGCTAGCTGCGCAGCATTTGTGCACCGCCGCCGTCAGTGTCAGCCAGTTTGCCGTGGCATACGGAGCTCCATCGCAGTCTTTAACACTGGTAGCATGCCGCGACAGCGTGGACGTGAACCGTATGTGCAGTTGACGGACTTTGAGCGAGGGCATATAGTGGGAATGCGGGAGGCCGGGTGGACGTACCGCCGAATTGCTCAACACGTGGGGCGTGAGGTCTCCACAGTACATCGATGTTGTCGCCAGTAGTCGGCGGAAGGTGCACGTGCCCGTCGACCTGGGACCGGACCGCAGCGACGCACGGATGCACGCCAAGACCGTCGGAACCTACGCAGTGCCGTAGGGGACCGCACCGCCACGTCCCAGCAAATTAGGGACACTGTTGCTCCTGGGGTATCGGCGAGGACCATTCGCAACCGTCTCCATGAAGCTGGGCTACGGTCCCGCACACCGTTAGGCCGTCTTCCGCTCACGCCCCAACATCGTGCAGCCCGCCTCCAGTGGTGTCGCGACAGGCGTGAATGGAGGGACGAATGGAGACGTGTCGTCTTCAGCGATGAGAGTCGCTTCTGCCTTGGTGCCAATGATGGTCGTATGCGTGTTTGGCGCCGTGCAGGTGAGCGCCACAATCAGGACTGCATACGACCGAGGCACACAGGGCCAACACCCGGCATCATGGTGTGGGGAGCGATCTCCTACACTGGCCGTACACCACTGGTGATCGTCGAGGGGACACTGAATAGTGCGCGGTACATCCAAACCGTCATCGAACCCATCGTTCTACTATTCCTAGACCGGAAAGGGAACGTGCTGTTCCAACAGGACAATGCACGTCCGCATGTATCCCGTGCGACCCAACGTGCTCTAGAAGGTGTAAGTCAACTACCCTGGCCAGCAAGATCTCCGGATCTGTCCCCCATTGAGCATGTTTGGGACTGGATGAAGCGTCGTCTCACGCGGTCTGCACGTCCAGCACGAACGCTGGTCCAACTGAGGCGCCAGGTGGAAATGGCATGGCAAGCCGTTCCACAGGACTACATCCAGCATCTCTACGATCGTCTCCATGGGAGAATAGCAGCCTGCATTGCTGCGAAAGGTGGATATACACTGTACTAGTGCCGACATTGTGCATGCTCTGTTGCCTATGTCTATGTGCCTGTGGTTCTGTCAGTGTGATCATGTGATGTATCTGACCCCAGGAATGTGTCAATAAAGTTTCCCCTTCCTGGGACAATGAATTCACGGTGTTCTTATTTCAATTTCCAGGAGTGTAGTACAGGTCAAAGAGTCTGCTGCAGTAAACACGTGAGACGGTCGTGTTACCAACCGCCGGTTTTTAAGTACACCAAAGACAGAGCTCGCAATCGATAGTGGGTACACTACGGGCGGGAGTTCAAAAGATAAACCTTCAGAAAAGACCAACCCTGAACAACCGCGGAAAAACGAAGTAGAAGCAAAGCAATAAAAGACAGCAACGAGATGCTAGAGCCCGATCGCGCCCAAACACTGTCGAGTACCAAAAATATTGGCTCTACACGACTCTCAGGAAACGAGCCGTGGAAAGATGGAAGTACACACGGCTCAATAGGGTGGTGGGGAATCAGGTTGCACTAAATAGGTCAGGTGTCCACTACACACAGGAGGCGGCTACGCGGGTAGCAGGGGCTGTGTGGCGTGGACTGGGTGTTTTTTTAGGTTAGACAGTCTCGGGAAAGATCAAAAAGGGGCTCCAGTCTCAAAGGGTACAGGGCAAAGAAACGACAAGAATCGACCAAGCAACAGTCGGTATTTCAGTTGTAAATTGTCGTAGCTGTGTTGGAAAAGTACCAGAGCTTCAAGCGCTGATAGAAAGTACTGAAGCTGAGATCGTTATAGGAGCGGAAAGCTGGCTAAAGCCGGAGATTAATTCTGCCGAAATTCTTACAGAAGCGCAAACCGTGTTCAGAAAGGATGGATTAAACAAAGTAGGTGGAGGTGTGTTTGTGTCTGTTGGTAGTAGTTTATCTTGTAGTGACGTTGAAATAGATAGTTCCTGCAAATTACTGTGGGCAGAGGTTATACTCAACAGCCGTACCAAAATAATAACTGGCTCCTTCCACCGACCCCCCCCCCCGACTCAGATGATATAATAGCTAAACGCTTCAAAGAAAACTTGAATCTCATTACAAGTGAGTACCCCACTCATACAGCTATAATTGGTGGAGACTTCAATAGACCCTCATATGTTGGCGAAAATACATGTTCAAAGACGGTGGTAGACAGGAAACATCTTCTGAAATTGTACTAAATGCTTTCTCTCAGAATTACTTGGAACAATTAGTTCATGAGCCGACAAGAATTGTAAATGGTTGCGAAAACACACTTGAACTCTTAGCCACTAATAATTCTGATCTAATAGAGAGCGTCATGACGGATACAGGGATTTAGTGAACACAAGCTCATTGTAGCGAGGCTCAAAACCATATCAACCAAAACCACTAAAAAATAAACGCAAAATATATCTAATTAAAACAGCAGGTAAAAATTCGCTCGATGCCTTCCTAAGAGAGAGTCTCCATTCCTTCCAACCTAATTATGTAAGTGTAGACCAGATATGGCTCAAATTCAAAGATACAGTTTCGACAGCATAAGATAGATTCACACCGCATAAGTTAATAAGAGACGAGACTGATCCACCGTGGTACACAAAACACGTCAGAAAACTGTTGCAGAAGCAACGAAAAAGGCATGCCAAATTCAGAAGAACGCAAAATCCCCAAGACTGGCTAAGTTTCACGGAAGCTCGAAATTTAGTGGGGACCTCAATGCGAGACGCTTTCAATAGTTTCCACAATGAAACACTGTCTCAAAATATGGTAGAAAACCCAAAGAGATTATGGTCGTACGTAAAGTACACCAGTGGCAAAAAACAGTCAATAGCGTCACTTCGAGCCGGCCGCTGTGGCCGAGCATTTCTAGGTGCTTCAGCTCGGAAATGCGCTGCTGCTATGGTCCAGGTTTGAATCCTGCCTCGGGCATGGATGTGTGTGACGTCCTTAGGTTAATTAGGTTTAAGTAGTTCTAAGTCTAGGGGACTGATGACCTCAGATGTTAAGTCCCATAGTGCTTAGAGCCATTTGAACCGTCACTGCACGATAGCGATGGAAATGTTACTGATGATGGTGCCAGTAACTAAATATTGTTTTCAGTAATTCCTTCAAGAAAGAAGATGAAGTAAATATTCCAGAATTCGAAACCAGAACAGCTGTTAGAATGAGTGACTTAAAAGTAGATATCTTAGGTGTTGCGAAACAACTCAAATCACTTAAGAAAGGCAAGTCTTCCGGTCCAGATGGTATACCAGTCAGGATCCTTTCAGAGTATGCAGACACAATAGGACCTATCTTAGCAATCTTATACAACCGCTCACTTGACGAAAGGTCTGTTCCTAAAGACTGTAAAGTACCACAGGTCACACCAATATTCAAGAAAGCAAATAGGAGTAACCCATTGCATTACAGACCCATATCACTGACCTTAATTTGCAGTAGGATGATGGAGCGTATACTGTACTAGAACATTATGAATCACCTTGAAGAAAATGACTTGTTGATACATAACCAACAACGATTCAGAAAATATCATTCTTGTGCAACACAGCTAGCTCTTTATTCCCAAGAAGTAATGAGTGCTGTCGACAAGGGATCTCCGATCGATTCCATATTCCTAGATTTCCAGAAGGCTTTTGATACCGTTCCTCACAAGCGACTATTAATCAAATTGCATGCAAATGGAGTATCGTCCAAGTTGTGTGACTGGATTCGTGATTTCTTCTCAGAGACGTCATAGTTCCTAGTGATAGACGGTAAATCATCGAGCAGAACAGAAGTGATATCTGGCGTTCCGCAAGGTAGTGTCATAGGCCCTCTGTTGTTCCTGATTTACGTAAATGATCTAGGCGATAATCTGAGAAGCCCCCTTAGATTGTTTGCAGAGGACGCGGTAATTTACCGTCTAGTAAAATCATCAAACGATCAGTTCCAATTGCAAAATGATCTAGAGAGAATTTCTGTATGGTACGAAAAGTGGCAATTGGCACTAAACAAAGAAAAGTGCGAGGTCATCCACATGGGTACTAAAAGAAATTCGATAAATTTTGGGTATACGATAAATCGCACAAATCTAAGGGCTGTCAATTCGATTAAATACCTAGGCATTACAATCACGAGCAACTTAAATTGGCAAGGCCACATAGATAATGTTGTGAGGAAGCTGAAACAAAGACTGAGGTTGGCGGAACACTTAGAAGATGCGACAAACCCACTAAAGAGACAGCCTACATTACACTTGTCCGTCCTCTGCAGGAATGTATTGTGCGGTGTGGAATCCTTACCAGGTAGGATTGACAGAGGACATCGAAAAAGTGCAAATAAGTGCAGCCCGTTTCGTGTTACCGCGCAATAGAGGTGAGAGTGTCACTGATATGATACGCGAGTTGGGGTGGCAGTCACTGAAACAAAGGGAGTTTTCTTTGCGGCGAGATCTATTTACGAAATGTCAATCACCAACTTTCTCTTCCGAATGCGAAAATATTTTGTTAACACCAACCTACGTAGGGAGAAATGATCATCATTATAAAATAAGAGATCAGGGCTCGAACAGAAAGATTTAGATATTCCTTTTTCCCACGCGCCGTTCGAGAGTGGAACGGTAGAGAAGTAGTATGAAAATGGTTCGATGAACCCTCTGCCAGGCACTCAAGTGTGAATTGCAGAGTAACAATGTAGATGTACACTCCTGGAAATTGAAATAAGAACACCGTGAATTCATTGTCCCAGGAAGGGGAAACTTTATTGACACATTCCTGGGGTCAGATACATCACATGATCACACTGACAGAACCACAGGCACATAGACACAGGCAACAGAGCATGCACAATGTCGGCACTAGTACAGTGTATATCCACCTTTCGCAGCAATGCAGGCTGCTATTCTCCCATGGAGACGATCGTAGAGATGCTGGATGTAGTCCTGTGGAACGGCTTGCCATGCCATTTCCACCTGGCGCCTCAGTTGGACCAGCGTTCGTGCTGGACGTGCAGACCGCGTGAGACGACGCTTCATCCAGTCCCAAACGTGCTCAATGGGGGACAGATCCGGAGATCTTGCTGGCCAGGGTAGTTGACTTACACCTTCTAGAGCACGTTGGGTGGCACGGGATACATGCGGACGTGCATTGTCCTGTTGGAACAGCAAGTTCCCTTGCCGGTCTAGGAATGGTAGAATGATGGGTTCGATGACGGTTTGGATGTACCGTGCACTATTCAGTGTCCCCTCGACGATCACCAGTGGTGTACGGCCAGTGTAGGAGATCGCTCCCCACACCATGATGCCGAGTGTTGGCCCTGTGTGCCTCGGTCGTATGCATTCCTGATTGTGGCGCTCACCTGCACGGCGCCAAACACGCATACGACCATCATTGGCACCAAGGCAGAAGCGACTCTCATCGCTGAAGACGACACGCCTCCATTCGTCCCTCCATTCACGCCTGTCGCGACACCACTGGAGGCGGGCTGCACGATGGTGGGGCGTGAGCGGAAGACGGCCTAACGGTGTGCGGGACCGCAGCCCAGCTTCATGGAGACGGTTGCGAATGGTCCTCGCCGATACCCCAGGAGCAACAGTGTCCCTAATTTGCTGGGAAGTGGCGGTGCGGTCCCCTACGGCACTGCGTAGGATCCTACGGTCTTGGCGTGCATCCGTGCGTCGCTGCGGTCCGGTCCCAGGTCGACGGGCACGTGCACCTTCCGCCGACCACTGGCGACAACATCGATGTACTGTGGAGACCTCACGCCCCACATGTTGAGCAATTTGGCGGTACGTCCACCCGGCCTCCCGCATGCCCACTATACGCCCTCGCTCAAAGTCCGTCAACTGCACATACGGTTCACGTCCACGCTGTCGCGGCATGCTACCAGTGTTAAAGACTGCGATGGAGCTCCGTATGCCACAGCAAACTGGCTGACACTGACGGCGGCGGTGCACAAATGCTGCGCAGCTAGCGCCATTCGCCGGCCAACACCACGGTTCCTGGTGTGTCCGCTGTGCCGTGCATGTGATCATTGCTTGTACAGCCCTCTCACAGTGTCCGGAGCAAGTATGGTGGGTCTGACACACCGGTGTCAATGCGTTCTTTTTTCCATTTCCAGGAGTGTAGATGTAGATGTAAACCTGTATAAGTCGATTACATCTTTGAAATAGAATGTAAAGAATTTCATATTTTTTATATTCTATATGCACATAAAAGTCCATGAAAGTAAAAGTATTATATACCTGGCTTCTCAAATATTACGTCAAAAATATTACATAAATATTTTCTTTATCTTATATCAGTGTTGCGGCCATTATTACCTGCCACATAAAGTGTAAACTATTAAGGTTCCAATAATAAATTATTAGTATATACAGAGTCAAAATATGAAAACGAGGTTTTGTGACTTGACTACATGCGAGTGTAGTCTCGTGCAATAATGTGCGTTCAGTGTTAGCAATGTCCCCGACAGCACTGTAGGTGGGGATCGGGGTATTCCACACTGTGTAATACGTTAGAGTCCAATGTTTTAAATCTTATCTGAGTCATCTTCTAAATTACGATACGTGTTACATATTGACACATAACACAAAAGTTTCGGTTCAAACTCCACAGTTTAACTTAAAAAGAGAGAGGAGCGCTGCAAAGTGGAGCTATAAAAACAACACAGGTGGCGCGCCGTTATTATCTACAAAATACGCTGGTAAGCTCTATTTTAATCCGCTGCAGCACCTTATGTAACAAATAAGAATGTATTAAAAAACTGTCAAAGCAGTAGATAAAAAACCTTTACAAAGATTACAGTAGCAGGTATCAGATCGCATAAATATCAATAAAAGTACCAACTTCACAGATTATTCCACCTCATCAAACCAGTCTCAGGACTGAAGACCACAACAACAACAAATAGTTACAAGTAGTGTTACCACTTTACAGTATGTACTATCTTTACCTTACTTGACGAAGGCCACTGTATACAGCAAAACTCGAGGTCACGTCATGCTAGTATTCTAAATTAATACCAAAACGTTATGTAAGAGGTTTTACTGTGACCCGTCTATGAGCAGCCTGTTAATCGTCCCTGTGCTCACTGAAGCACCAGTTGCACGGGTTGCGATGATAAGGATGAATCCGAGTCTCTGAGTGCGTCCCAGATGATTGGCCGGTCCCCGCATTCTCTCGCCTCTCTAGGTCGACCTCTGCCTTTTTCACGTTGTGTTCGTCCATGGTTCACACATACCTGCTAACGCTATCGAACAGTTGCTTCGCTCCTATTCAGATATCCAGTGATTCGCCGATTACTTCAACCGGCTTCTTTGAGCCCAAATATAAGTCCTCTCTCAGATGCTGAGAATATTGTTCACTCGTCTGCCTGCGAGGCATACTTAGTGTCCAACTCAGTAGACGGAGTGAAATTCCCAATGACTTTATGCCCTGGTAACGACGTGTTTCTTGTTTACTATTCTTGTCAGCTGCCCGGTTAAACTGCGCTGCAGTGTCACATATTCATCCATCGGCTGCAAAAGTTTACAGTTTTGCATCTTCCATCGATACCTGCACGAACATAATTTTTTTTTATATTTGAGTGCACGTAACGATTATGGCAGACCACAGCTCTTGACAAAGGTATGGAGAGACAAAATCAGCGTCACTATGGGAGACGCAGAGATCCGTAATTACACTATGGATAAACAATATTTCAGATTACAGGAATCGTTACTCATTTGCACAAAAAATAAGTGAGTAAATAGATCTATCAATTAGTTTTCAGGTGGTTTTTGAATAAAATATTAGTAATTACAAAGACATCTTCTTTCTCACCTTAACGTTTCGAAATGACCGTAATTGATAAGATCACCAGTATGGCCGACCGGTTCTAGGCACTTCAGTCCGGAACAGCGCTGCTGCTACGGTCGCAGGTTCGAATCCTGCTTCGGGTATGGATGTGTGTGACGTCCTTAGGCTAGTTAGGTTTAAGTAGTTCTAAGTCTAGGGGACTGATGGCCTTAGATGTTAAGTCCCACAGCGCTTAGAGCCATTTGAACCATTTGATAACATGAGTTTCCCTGCTGAAACACGACGAGAAATACTCATGAGCACAGTATGATAATGATATAGCTACTAATGAAGTGCAATTGCGAGTCAGTGTATGACAATTATCAATAGAAGAGTAGACTTTCACTAGAATAACAAATTACAACAAAATATGTGCTAATTTTAAATCACGTTATACCACACACAAACGAAAATCTTTAGAGCATACAGAAATATTTTCAGCTTAAATGTAAAAATAACCATAGTTCAACGTCCGTCCAGGAAAATGTCATTAGAAACACACAAATTCGATAACGCTTGAACAGGAATTCGACCTTACCATTCGTCATAAGCGGTTCAGAATGACCACTGGGAACCTAATCCTGTGTGGCTGGACAGGGATTGAATCTATGAGAAACTACTCACGTACGCAACACGCCTCCTCGTACAGTACCTACGATACAAAGGGAAATATATTTCAATAATTCAACATATTGTTAGTGGCTAGGCGTGTACAATCAGTGCCACATGAAAGTGTCTGTGAAGACGGTTCTATACAGTTTTGTTTAAATTTCAACTTTTTTGTGGCGTCTTTAAAGTTAAACAATCTCTTGCGGTGCATTAATTTCTTTAGTAACTGTTAGTTGCTGGATGCAGCTTCTTCGCATGTGAAATTGCCTTGTATGATAACCGGGCTCGTCCGTACAGGTTGGATAAGAATTACGAGAGACGTGTTTGATGTATCAGAAAGTAGCTGAAGTCAGTATTTAAAGTTAAGCCGATATCGATACAACTGCAAATGAACGTGTTTTTCAAGGGCTAGAATAACATACACTGACGGAAAGAAATCGCAACAGCAAAAAAATAAAATAAATAAATAAATAAAATAAAATTAATGTAGAGTAATGAAATTTTGGGAATACATTTTCCTAGGTAACACATTTAAATGAGTAACATTATAAGATCGCAGCTTAATTAACGCGTGATACAAGCCAGTGAAAATGTGAAATTATGGTACATTAATAAGCGGTGTAATCGCCAGAATGTTATAATCAAGCACGGAAATGCGCAAGCACTATGTTGTACAGGTGCCCGATGTCAGTTTGTGGGATGGAGTTCCATGCCTGTTGTACTCGATCGGTCAGTACAGGGACGGTTAATGCTGGTTTTGGATGACGCTTGAGTTGTCGACCGATGATATCACATACTTGCTCGATTAGAGACTGATCTGGCGAGGAGACCACGGTTACATGTCGACACTCTGGAGTATACCGGGTTACAGCAGTAGTACTTGGGTGAGGGCTGTCCTGTAATGTTGTTCATGAGTGGCAGCCCAGCATGTCGAATCTCCAGACTGGCTTACAGTTTTGTGGCCAGAGTGCGTGGAATAACTACTATGGTGCTCCTGCTGTCATACGAAATCGCACCCTAGGCCATAACTCGAGATGTAGGTACGGTGTGTCTAGCACGCAGACAGATTGGTTGCAAGCCCTCAAATGGCCTTTTCCTAACCAAAACATGGCCATCACTGGAAGCGAGGCACAAACAGCTTTCATCAGGAAACGCAGAAGTCCATCACACCACCCTCCAATGAGCTTGACACCACTGAAGTCGCAAACAGCGGTCGTCTAGGCTATGTGGAGTGCACGCTACAGGGCTCGGAGCTGCCCTTCAAGTAGCCGATTTGCAACAGCTCGTTGTGTCACTGTGATTCCAACTGCTGCTGAAATTGCATCTGTTGATGCATTACGATGGGCCAGAGCCAAGCGCCGAACACCAAAGTCTGAACTCCCGCTAGAGCAACGTGGCCATCCGGAGCCCGGTCTTCGGCGACAATTCGTTCTCGTGACCACTGCTGTCAGCAGTCATGTACACTGGCTGCATGCCTACCAGGTCTTTTCGAAGTATCGCAGAAGGAACATCCAGTTTCTCGTAGCCCTATTACATGATATCGTTCAAATTCAGTGAGGCGTTGCTAAGGCGTCTTACTAGCGTTACAGGCATTCCTCGCTAACATGAACTCACCACGTCAAATCTCAACGGAAACTTACGCTCACGACTGTTACAGCGTGTATTTAATGCAAACCTGATTTTCATCCTCATAGTGGCACTACTAACGCCACCCTTATACGACTGACGTGAAGTGTGAATAGACACCGTCTTTCAGACGTAGAATCACGCCTAACAGCTTTTGTTTAAGTCGCGCAACTCCTTCTTGATGCTATGATTTCTTTCCCGTTAACGTCAGTAACCAATAGGTTAAGAGGTCGCGGGAAAGTGTCAAGGGAGAAGGTCAAAAAGAAGACGATGTGAGACTAGACTCACGATGTCCTCTTACGAACGTCACAGTTTGCACCATCTGAGGGGATGTTATCTAGTGGAACCAAAGTAATATCTGCAGTCCCAAAGAAAGTGTTAAATGCCCTCTGCTGTTATTAATCGATATAAACAACTTATGAGACAATAAGAGCAACTTTCTTACATTGATTGTGGAGGATTCTGTCGTTAACCGTCTATAAAAGTTATCAGAAGATCAAAACGAATTGCAAAATAACTTAGACAATACAGCTGCATTGTGCGGAAAGTGCCTAAGCAATAATAAACATTAGGTGCACCACAAGGTTACTTAAAATTTCTGTTAAATCTATGTCACACGATAAAAACAGAAACAAAAAGTTTGTGGATTCGTTCTGTTCCCTAAGCAACAAGGGCAGTTAGTTTTGTGTTATCGGGAAATATAGCAGAGTGTCACGAAAATTAGTGACTTCGGGATGGGGTCAGTCATGAAAAGAATGGCGTCTTTCTTTGGAGCGAAATTTTATCACAAAATTTCAATCACGAACTTTCTCCTCTTAATGTGAAAATATTTTGTTGACACCCAGCTACAAAGGAAGAAACAGCCATCGTAAATAAAGACAATTCTGAGCTCGCACGTTAAGATTTAGGTCTTCCTTTTCTCATGTGCCATTCGAGAGTGAAACGGTAGAGAAATGGTCTGAAACTTTTCTGTGCACCTCCTGTCAAAAAGTGAGGATTGTAGAACACTCATTAGATATAGATATAGAACAAGAGATGTGATGCGATACTCTTTCACTAAATGTAGTTTAGGTTATCCTTTTCTAATTTGTGATCGAAGTGCAGAAGGTTTTTAAAATGTATGCCATCTAAATTCTCAATAAAGTGAAGTGTACAGTTTTCTAGCTACACTACTGGCCATTAAAATTGCTACACCAAGAAGAAATGAAGATGATAAACGGGTATGCATTGGACAAATATATTATACTAGAACTGACATGTGATTACATTTTCACGCAATTTGGGTGCATAGATCCTGAGAAATCAGTACCCAGAACATCCACCTCTGGCCGTAATAACGGCCATGATAAGCTTGGGCTTTGAGTCAAACAGAGCTTGGATGGCGTGTACAGGTGCAGCTGCCCATGCAGCTTCAACACGATACCACAGTTCATCAAGAGTAGTGACTGGCGTATTATGACGAGCCAGTTGCTAGGCCACCATTGAACAGACGTTTTCAATTGGTGAGAGATCTGGAGAATGTGCTGGCCAGGGCAGCATTCGAAAATTTTCTGTGTCCAGAAAGGGCCGTACAGGACCTGCAACATACGGTCGGGCATTGTCCTGCTGAAATGTAGGGTTTCGCAGCGATCGAACGAATGAAGGGTAGAGCCACGGGTTGTAACACATCTGAAATGTAACGTCAATTGTTCAAAGTGCCGTCAATGCCAACAAAAGGTGGCCGAGACGTGTAACCAATGGCACCCCATACCATAACGCCGGGTGACACGCTAGCATGGCGATGACGCTTCCAACGTGCGTTCACCGCAAAGTCGCCAAACACGGATGCGACCATCATGATGCTGTAAACAGAACCTGGATTCATACGAAAAAATGACGTTTTGCCGTTCGTGCACCCAGGTTCGTCGTTGAGTACACCATCGCAGGCGCTCCTGTCTGTGATGCAGCGTCAAGGCTAACCGCAGCCATGGTTTCCGAACTGATAGTCCATGCTGCTGCAAACGTCTTCGAATTGTTCGTGCAGATGGTTGTTGTCTTGCTAACGTCCCCATCTGTTGACTCAGGGATCGAGACGTGGCTGCACGATCCGTTACAGCCATGCGGATAAGATGCCTGTCATCTCGACTGCTAGTGATACGAGGCCATTGGGATCCAGTACGGCGTTCCGTATTACCCTCCTGAACCCACCGATTCCATATTCTGCTAACAGTCATTGGATCTCGACGAACGCGAGCAGTAATGCCGCGATACGATATACCGCAATCATGATAGGCTACAATCCGACCATTGTCAACGACGAAAACGTGATGGTACGCATTTCTCCTCCTTACACGAGGCATCACAACAACGTTTCACCAAGCAACGCCGGTCAACTGCTGTTTGTGTATGAGAAATAGGTTGGAAACTTTCTTCATGTCAGCACGTTGTAGGTGTCGCCACTGGCGCCAACCTTGTGTGAATGCTCTGGAAAGCCCATTTGCATATCACATCATATTCTTCCTTTGGGTTAAATTTCGCGTCTGTAGCACGTCATCTTCGTGGTGTAGCAATTTTAATGGCCAGTAGAGTACTGAGGCCTTAGAAAAGATTTTAGTGCTGCTCGAAATTCTGGATTTTGTCCAAGCGTGTATTCTGGCATTTTTTAATGCAAACACGTCCCTGAAAGTCCCTTTTTTTGGGGGGCAGGGGGGGGGGGGAGCAAGCGGTGGCACGTACACGTTCATGGAACACAGGGTACATTTATCTTATTACAGGATTCTCACATATTTATAATTAAACTGAGCTGTAGACCTAGCAGCACCGCTCAATGCGACAGCAAATATGGTGACTTTAGGAAACACTGTACAGCTCGAGTTTGTATGTCTTTTAGAACGATCATGGGAAATTGTGAAACGGCAGAGATTCTGGCACTGTACGGCACCCAGCACGGATGTGGAGATCTATAGATCGATAAGCTAGAGGCCCCAATGTGTTGTTTCTTCATAAAGCTCCCTCCCTCCCCCCTCCAGCAGATTTAAAGAAAGTGTAAACAGTTCCTGCAGATGTGACTCATTACGCGAATGGTATTAAAGCTTCGAATAAATGAGTACTGTTGATCCTAGTAGCTTCCTGAACTCTGGAAAAGTAAATACTCTTTTTACTCTGATACGCGTCGTCATTTTTGACTTAGAAAAATATCACCTTGTGCACTTCCCATTCTCCATATACGTAGGTTACTATGTCATAAGTGGGTTTTGATGTGGCATTCAAATGACAGTGATCATTGTTCTCTATCGCTAAACATTCACTTTTTGCTATCATAAACCGTTTGACGATAACATTATTCCGATGTTTTCGACATCCGCGAAGAACATTTAACTGGTCAAATTTGGAACGTAAATTTTGTGAAGGACCTATTGACGATAAGTTGCATTTAGGTCGTATTATAAGAGGCTTCTTCGTTTCACTTGTCTTCGTGTAATTACTATTCTTTAAACCACTGTCCCTTCCTAAAGTAACTAGGTATATCAACTTTTCAAAGATTGAAGTACATATTTAGTAGCAGTAGATACCTGTTTGAGGATGGTCCAGATCTTCCTGAAATGCCTTTCCGCAGTGAGATTTTGCATTGAAAGTTGACTTACAAACGAGGGGTAGGCTATGAACGTTAGAAAAAATCGGATGGGAACCAACGAACCAAGACAAAAATTTACACCCTTGCAAGGTTACATTTTCAGATGGAGAAACTGAGGGCCTTAAGAGTAAGTTTGAATTGACTGAACGTACCTTATTTTGCACGACTTGTACTTTCGGACTTCAATCCAGTGGAGCATCTAAACTACGAGGGTTGACTGAAAAGTAAGGCCCCCACCTTCGTAACTCTTAAACAGTTGTCAGCATTGGTTTGCGGCAGGTGCTGTCTTGTTCCGTAGCCTCTTCTGTACAGCTCCAGTTGGCGGGAAGCCTCAGAATTGAACGGCCGTGTTGTAACAGTGTAAAGTAAGGAACCATGCGCAGGCGGTCGGTCAATGCGATTTAAGCAACGTGCAGTCATTGAGTTCTTGACAGCAGAAGGTTTCACCCCAAAGGAGATTCATCAGAGAATGAAAGCAGTTTATGGTGATTGTGTTGACGTGAGTACTGTGCGTCGTTGGGCGAGTAAGTTTAAAGAGGTTGAGGCGGGGACATCTGACCTGCGTGAGAAACAAACAGTTGCACCTCCTATGACAGAAACCACCGAGTTTCAGAAGCAAAATGTTGACAGATTGATTAAGCACGGTCGTCGTATCACTCAGAGAGAAACTGCAAGCACAATAGGCATTTCACAAGAACGCGTGGGTGACATTATTCTTTTGCTTGGCTATCGGAAAATCCCCGGATGGGGACTCCTGAAATGAAAGCGCACAGACTTGAAATTTACCAGGGACTCCCCTCGCGTTACGAGAATGAAGGTGACGCCTTTCTCCATTCAATTATGACAGGAGACGAAACGTGGGTACACCATTACGACCCGGAGACGAAACGTCAGTCTATGGAATATCGACACAAAGACTCATCCCAGGAAAAGCAATTCAAGAAGCTGCCCTCAGCTGGAAAAATCATGGCCACAGTGTCCTGGGACGCAGATGGTGTTATCCACGTTGCTTTTCTTGATCGTGGAACCACAATAAATTCAGACCGTTACATCACAACGCTGCGAACTCTGAAACGCCGGCTAACAAGGACCATAAAGGAAAAAGGAAATGTTTTCCTGCAGCATGATAATTCCAAACCACACATTTCACGTGCCACACAACAGCAGAACTTCAGAGACTGAATCTCAGCACCGTATGGCATCCTCCATACAGTCCACATTTAGCACGGTCTGACTTCCACCTGTTCCCGATAATGAAAGACGATCTGCGGGGACATCATTATGCTTCTTACGAAGACGTTGAGAGAACTGTGAGACTGTGGTTTCGGAAATAGACTGTCGAATTCTTCTGTGACGGCTTCAGAAAACTTGTTGATCGTTGGCAGAAATGCATCCCGTTGGCTGGTGATTATGTGGAAAAATGAATATTGGTAATTAAAGAGCACATTCTAAGTATTATTTCTGCGTTTGATTTATTAAAATATTCCCACATAAATCCAATTAACGAAGACGGAGGCATTATTTTTCATTCACTGCATTTAGAGTCGAATGTAGATGTAGATGAGTATATTCAAAGCGTACTAAAATCGAACTTCATGGTTGGCATCAACAAACTGGAAACAGGTTCCACAATATAAACTAACCGAAAAGGGAACTGTACCGAAAAGTAAATGAATTTTTCGTCAAATGGACACAGTCGTTACTGAAACATTGAAAGACTATCACTTGCTCTAGTACTTACAAAAGCCATACATAGCTTCTGGCACACTTGTGAATTCACTACCAGCAACTTCATATTTAAAAGCCTGTGGCCAAATGTGAGATACAAATGAACCTTTTGTCGACGAAGCGACGGTAATTAACTCTGAATTTCATCCCCTGCTATGCGATGCAAATTTTTAGTCGGTTTCCAGAAAAAAATGTCGCTTTTCATACACCAATCCAAGCGAGATATTTAGTAGAGCAAAGCGAAAATAAAATGCGTTTTAATAGATAAAACTGCTCGTGCATTGAAGTGTTAAGCCATTTGTATCTCATTTTCATGATACAGGCGTTCATTTCCTCTGGATTGCATTTTACAGAATTGGTAATTGCTTCCCGACGACAGTATTTATTATGGATATCCGTTTCTGTGCCTCGTACAATTACGATAAATTGTGGGTAAATTATGATGATTGATATTTTATTCATTGCTTCTCTCGTATGCATCAATAACGGGGAAGATGGTTTCTTAGGTATTTATCGGATAACATTGGTACGTCTTTAGATTATTACTCTCCCTATCGAGATAAAGCAGTCTCCCTAGTGCATACATGTTTTCCACTGACATTAAATCTGTTTAGTAGCTATGTTTACTCCATTCTCCCAATGCCAAACGTCGATGTTATGAAATTAGCTTAAGTTTGTAGTGAACCAAAAAAATGTTCAAATGCGTGTGAAATCTTATGGTACTTAACTGCTAAGGTCATCAGTCCCTAAGCTTACACACTACTTAACCTAAATTATCCTAAGGACAAACACACACACCCATGCCCAACAGAGGACTCGAACCTCCGCCGGGACCAGCCGCACAGTCCATGACTGCAGCGCCTCAGACCGCTCGGCTAATTCCGCGCGGCTGTAGTGAATCAGTACAGAAATTAGCAGCAGTTTTCGTTGAACAAGAAAAATCACTTCATAGGATTATATCGCCAAATGTCTCCTCAAAACACTTTGAAACAAGTCGTACATTTCATTCTACTATCCTTTCTCCAATATACCCTTCATGTTTCCAACACTTAAATTTACAGAGTTTATTATACCTATTGCCATGATGACTATCACTGATGATTGTAGGCTGACGTGTCAGGTTGCGTGAAGTTACATCAGCTGCTAGGCTAAATAATTCAAGGAATTAGCTAGTCCGAAACTTACGAAATACGTACTCCAGACAATATAAATAAAGAAGTTTTGCGGTGTAGGAATTACACAGTCAGGTAAAAATTATCATTTTCTGAATAATGGTATTGTAGAGATTACTGTAATTAATATTGTATTTGGTATTTTAATAATGACGTAAATTCTACAAATGAATAGAAAAAGTAGAAAGATCTTATGCAGATCCGAATACTTAATTAAAATAGTTCAAACATTAAATTATATGATGTCATAATCTGAATAGAGCATTTCAGTACAAAAACAAAAATGTATCTGGATAGGGGATTTAGAGAGGGGATTTTTTTTTTTTTTTTTGCTACTTACGAGAGCAGGAAGGGCTGTTGCACAACTACGTTCTTTTCATGCAATTATTCCAGCTGGTGGGTAACGGCGCAGAAGGACTTCAAATGAAAAATAATTGGATGAGGATTTACAGCTCTGGCACTCGACTAAAAATCGAGGAAACTACCCGAAAAAGCTTCATGAGAAGTACAGTAGTGGACGTGGAAGTACGTTGTCCATTTTCCCAGATAAAAATTAGACGCGCACCCGCACTCTGTGTGTGTATGTGTGTGTGTGTGTGTGTGTGTGCAAGCGCGTGTATTTATATTTTATTTGTCGGTGTGAATATGTGTTTATTATCATGTATTCTAAAAGAATTTAACATATCAAGAAAGTGCAGGAGAAGCAGTATAATTTACCGAAAATTAAGTTAATACAGGATGATTTTTTCCCGCGTACGAACTACGAACTATAGGCATTGGTCAATGACAAGCTACGGAACAAAAAAGGTGTAATGAACTTATGTCAGGAACCGTATGTTTCCATGCTAGAGACCATTTATTCAATCATACTGTGTTACAGAGAGTGCGGTCTAATACGTTTTGTACCATACAGCCACAATTACAGTATATATGGCTTCCTCCTAGAGGGTGGTACTGTCATGACCTAGCGCCTCACCTGCCACAGTACTTGGTAATGTTGTGTCCGATTCACTTCTCTTGATGACTCACTTGGTAGTGGATGTGATACAGTGTTGTACACAATGGTTCCGTATTCGAACCAATAGCTTGCCGACATGGTGTTTACATATGGAAATGGCAAATGGCAACGGGCTGCAGGCTGCAAGGTTGTATCTGGAGACAACAACCACAGCATCCAATGTTTGCAACCATGCTTCGCCGTTTGTCTGAGACAGGGTCGTTTCAGGATGCAGGAAACCATGAAGGACGTACCAGAAATGTTCGGATAACAAGCTTGGAGGAAAATGTAATCAACAGTGTGGAAGGCGACCGCTGTGTCTATACCAGGCACTTGGCCCGCCAGTACAGGGTAAGCCAGACGACGTTGTAAAACATTCTCCATGGCAATTGTTGCTACCCTTATTACTTACAGCGTGTGTAGGTATTACTAACGACACACTTTCCACATCGGGAGCAGTTTTGTCACTAGTTTCTTCACCGAGAAACCACGATTCCGGAACCTGTCATCCATCGTATTCACAGATGAGACCACCTTTACGCATAGTGGTATCTTCAGCTTTCATAATGTAAGTAGGCTGTTTAGACGTAAGTAGACTGTTTAGGTTTTTATGTTGGCTACGCCACGTAGCGCTCTGTGAGATAATCACTGGCTGTGCTGTGTGCAATCTGTGGCTGGTTGGCATTGTTTGAATATTCGCCATTGTAGTGTTGGGCAGTTGGATGTGAACAGCGCGTAGCGCTGCGCTGTTGGACGTGAGCCGCCAGCAGTGGTGGATGTGGGGAGAGAGATGGCGGAGTTTTGAGAGCGGATGATCTGGACGTGTGTCCATCAGAGACACTAAATTTGTAAGACTGGACGTCATGAACTGATATATATATTATGACTTTTGAACGCTATTAAGGGAAATATATTGTTTGTTCTCTATCAAAATCTTTCATTTTCTTAGTATGCCTATCAGTGGATAGTGCCTTCCGTAGTTAGAATCTTTTATTTAGCTGGCAGTATTGGCGCTCGCTGTTTTGCAGTAGTTCGAGTAAGGAAGATTTTTCTGAGGTAAGAATTCATGAAAGGTATAGGTTATTGTTAGTCAGGGCCATTCGTTTGTAGGGATTACTGAAAGTCAGATTGCGTTGCGCTAAAAATATTGTGTGTCAGTTTAGTGTTGATCAGAATAAGTAAAGAGAGAAATGTCTAGGTACGTTCAGTTCTGCTCAGCTCTTTGAAAATCAGAAGATGCTACGGTGGCTACACGCATACTCTGAGGCACATTGGAACATTTTCAGCGACATCTGTAACTGCGGCTGCATGGTACAGCGCGTACTGTATGAATAAATGGTCTCTAGCATGAAAGCCATGCATATCTGGACGTAAGTTCATTAGACCTTTTTTGTCCCGAATCCACTCATCGATTAGTCCCTAGATTTTGTACACTGTGGAAGAAATCACTCTGTATAATACAGCCTCAGTATATCTAACAGAAAGAAAATAAATTTTTATGAAATTCGAAAAATTGAGAAAAGCCGAGTTAACGTAGTTAACAACAACAAAACGTTGCATACGAGTATACCTGACATTGTGCCGGAATGGAGACGATCTGCAGTGTAATAAGCTCAGAAGAAAAACTTCAAAACCGAAGATGACTAGTAAAGTATTTAGTTCGATAACCAGTTTCGGTAAGACTTGCGCTATACAAGTTCACGTAATTTCCCCCATCTGTGCTATGTGTCTTGTCAAGTCACTAATATGCAAGTGAAGATCATGAAAATCACTGGATAGCGGCTTGTGAAATTTAAAATAAACAATATGTGCAAACGTAAGGCTAGTGCACCGAATACAAGTGCTCATGCTCACACAACAGGCTACTATAGAGACTATCCACCGATCCTGATGGTCTTCGCGTGCATATTCGCGATGTTTAGCAATACATAGAACAGATGGAGGAAATTATGTGAATTTGTGTAGCACAACATCCGAAAATGCTAACGTAGTCTTACCGAAACCGGTTATCGAAGTAAATGCTGTACTAGCAATCTTGGCTTTCCGAAGTTTTTCTTCTCAATGTACAACAACCAAAGAACAGAAGATGTGACGAAGATGTCTATTCCGCCTGTGCACTTTCCTCACATTTAATGTGCCAGTAAAAATCTACGGAAACGTCAGTATCTCTAGGTCTTCCGAAAAACTCACTAGAACACCAGTGTCTTTGTGTTTCTAACGGACATCGGTTGAACAAGGGGTCAATAGAACAGAAATGCGAAATTGGCCTGTAGAGATGAGACAAACATGAATAATTTGCGGGATGTAGAGAATGCATGGTGACCTCAGACAAGATCACAATCCTAAAGAGGAATTACTTAAAGACAAGATAGAGCTTAATAAAGAATGAGGACTTGTGAGCGAAACCTGATATTACCACGAGTAACTTGTTTCATGTGTAGCATGGTAAAGGTCACACGGAGGAGGCAAACGCGTCGTAGTAACTCTTGCTTAACGGTGAGTTATATTTCTGCGTGTTACTGTGAACAGCACTCGACCTAATTCGTAGTTACGGTTATGTTGCGTGTGCTCCAGAAAGTACTCTAAAGCTTATTGGCATGTGTAGGAGTGAAGTATGTCCTATCTCATGCAACTACACGACACAGACCGCCTTTTCCATCCTTCAGACCTGAAGCTGTGTACTTCTTGCGTACAGGTAGTGTGCGCGTCACTCGTATTACTTGATAGCGTAGATCATGGGTGAAGTCAGTGAATGCAGCAAGTGGCTTCTTGCACTTACGGATATATGAAACCCTTTAACAGCATTAATATCGAATGTAATTATTGCCTGCATTTAAACCGGATGACAAATTTACACCATGAATTTTCCTGATGAAATTTTTCCGTGTTTATAGAAGAATGAAAATTTCTTAACGAATTAATTTCCTTTGAAAAAATTGATCAATTTTTTCAGATAATAAATACCATAGAGTCTGAAACAAAAGGATATATACCAAAGGTAAGAGAAACGAGGAAGCGCAACTTCTCTTATTTGTAACTACAAAAACTGCTAATTCTGTTTATTTTTACTTTAAAAGAATTTCTATTAATTGATTTTCATGTAACGGATAAAAAGAGCTTCAGGCCAAAAAGTCATTATTGGTTAATGCCGTGCTTGGTGACGAATGATCATGTATGTAATTAATGTTCACATAAAAGAAATTATTTTGTAGAACGCTTCTGGCACGTAAGGCAAGGTCTTAAAAGTTGCTGCATTTGGCTATGCATGTTTGGAAAGTTTTAATTATGATTAATTCTTTGAACATTTTGCAACAACAGAAGGCCTTCGTGGCTGAAACCAGAAGTAGAAAGCTCTGATATGTTTAGCGAATCATGGAACGTATATCGGAAAGATGGACTAGACGCCGTAGGAGGGGGAGTGTTCGTAACAGTTGACTAAAATACTTTCTCTATTGCAGTCGCAGTTGAGTGTGACAGTGAAGTTACATGGTCGCATGTATTGGGTTCTAGGTGAAACCAAGTTAGTTGCTGGATGGTTCTACCGGCCATCCAAGTCAACTGCGACAGTTCTAGAGTCATTCAATGAACGTCTACAGTTGGTAACGGGTAAATGACCAGGTTATGCAACACTAGATGGAGGCTTCGCCAACCTTCCGAATATAGACTGGGACGTCTATGGACCCATTTCGGGGGGTACAGACAGACAGTCTTGCGAAGTACTTTTGAAGATGTTTTCTGAAAACTGTCTTGAGCTAGTAGTTTGGCAGCAATGGTAATATCTTAGACCTTGTACCTACAAATAGGCCGGACCTTATCGACAGCGTCAGTACAGAGACAGGGATTAGTGACCATGGTGTCATCACAGCAAATGTCGTTACGAAAAGTAATAAATCAATCAAGAAACTGATAAGCATTTGTTAGCATCTCACTTAGACAACGAACTGACATCACTTAGTTCCAGTAAGACGGACACAGAAGAATTATGGGCAAAGTTAAGACAGATTATAAATCGTGCTCTTGACAAATATGTGCTTAGTATGTAGATTAAGGACGGAAAACATCCGCCATTCTTCAGCAACGAAATTCAGAAAATGCCGGCAAAGCAAAGATTGTTGCACACTATGTTCAAAGGAGAACGCGAAAATAATGACAGGCAAGGGCTAGTAGAGATTCGGGCGTTTGTGGAAAGATCTATATCCGAAGCACACAAAAACTATCACCGATCTACCTTAGGAAAAGATGTGGCCCAGAGCCCAAGAAAAATCTGATCCTAGGTAAAATCGGTGAGTCGGTCTAAGGTTTCCATCCAGTCATTCATTCACCAAGCTGTTGTCGTAGTGAAAACAGCAAAACAAAACCGAAGTTCTGAAATTCGCATTTAAGAAATCGTTCACGTTGTAGAATAGTATAAACATATCATCGTTTGACCATTGAACAGTCTCTCGTATGGACAAGATAGTAACAAGCATCCCTGGCGTAGAGAAACAATTTAAAGAGTTGAAAAAACTAAATTACCAGGTCCGTATGGAATCCCAATACCGTTTCACAAAGAGCACTGGCCCCTTATCTGCATTTATCGCGAATCTCTCGCTCAGCACAAAGTCCCAAGCGACTGGGAAAAAGCCCAAGTGACTCCTGTATTGTATCCCTAACATCGGTTTAGCGTAGATTATTTGAACATATTCTCTGTTAGAATGTAACAAATTTTCTCGAGATCGAGAAAAGGATCATGGTTTTAGAAAACATCACTCATGCGTAATTAAACTAGCCCTTTTCTCACATAGCTAAAGGGCAAGCGTTTGACACGGTGCCCCACTGCAGAATGTTAGCGAAGGTAAGAACACATGGAACAGGTCCCCAGATATGTGAGTGTCTCGAAGACTTCTTAAGTGACAGCACCCAGTATGTTGTCCTCGAAGGCGAGTGTTCCCAGAGAGAAAGATATCGTCAGCAGTACTCCACGGAAATGTGATAGCAGCACCGCCACTATTTTCTATATACATAAATGATCTGGTGGACAGGGCGCCTAGCAATCTGCAGTTGTTTGCTGATGATACTGTGGTGTGCGGGAAGGTGCCGAAGCTGAGTGACTGTAGGAAGATACGAGATGACATAAGCAAAATTTTTAGTTAGTGTGATGAATGGTAGCCAGCTCTAAATGTAGGAAAATGTAAGTTAATGCGAATGAGTAGGAAAAACTGTGTGCAACTATTTTAGAGACGTTATCCACGTTCCTTTGTTTTAATGGGTGTAAGGGGGCTGATAACCTTGCCGTTGAGCTCCCATAAAATCCAAACACAGACGCGCGCGCACACACACGCACACACACGCACACACACACACACACACACACACACACACAAACACACAGGGCAGAATAGCATCACAGTGAAACATGGACAATTGGAAAGCCGTAATAGAAGAGAATCGAAGCATTTCAGATGTGGTGCTACAGACGGACGTTAAAAATTACGTGGACTGGTAAGGTAAGGAATGAGGAAGTTGTCCGTAGAGTTGGAGAGGAGTGAAATACATAGAAAACACTAACAATTAGAAGAGACAGGATGGTAGTATATCTGTCAAAACATCACGGAATAGCTTCCATGGCACTGGAGGAACCTTTAGAGGGTAAAAACTGCAGAAAACAGAAATTAGAATATATCCAGAAAATAACTGAGGACGTAGATGACAAGTGCTACTCTGAAATGAAGAGGGTGGCGCAGGAGAAGAATTCGTGGCGGGCTGCATCAAACCAGTCAGGAGATTGATAACTCAAAAAAAAAAAAAAAGGTATATGATAGGTATACCAGATATGAGTAGGTTGACAGACGGTGGGAACACACACAAACACCAAGAATCTGATTGTGCGTAGAAAAATATATTATTATTATTGACTCTGTAGTGTTGTTATAGTTTATCAGTGGTATTTTGTAGTAGTAAATGGTTACCCCTTTTCTCTCCCTGGTCGGTATCCTGAAGAGTCTCCACGCTCTCTCAGGTTTCTATGTAATTGTGCTTGTAACATTCAAAAGTTTGAAGTTTGTTCAATTAATTCTGAGAATTTTGGAAGCCCTTCGGGAAGACAGGACAAGGTATATGCCACCGCATTATTTTTTCACTAACAAGAATTATTTAAAAGTCAGCCGGCCGCGGTGGTCTAGCGGTTCTGGCGCTGCAGTCCGGAACCGCGGGACTGCTACGGTCGCAGGTTCGAATCCTGCCTCGGGCATGGGTGTGTGTGATGTCCTTAGGTTAGTTAGGTTTAAGTAGTTCTAAGTTCTAGGGGACTTATGACCTAAGATGTTGAGTCCCATAGTGCTCAGAGCCATTTGAAGCCATTTAAAAGTCATATCTCGGCAAAAATAAAGACCAATGCGCTAAGCAGGCATGTCATAGTTTGCAACTTAGAAAAACCTCAAAGTATAATGTCAGAAAAATTCTGGACATGACTACCATATTAACAAAATCTTTTAAAAACCCAAACAACAGTGAAGTCTAACTAAGCGGCATAATATGCTATTTCACACTCAGAAACTATATTCCTAGCAAATCCCAGGAAGCAAATATTGGGTTCGCCCCCATCTTCATTGATCTGGAATAAATGAGCCCCCAGGACACAGCAGGAAGCATCTGTCATAAGAGATCAGGATGGTGTAGTAGTCCAGAATTCATCAAGAGTACCTTAATAGAATCCAAAGCTTTTTGAAAATCTTTCGACCAAGACCATTGTGTATTTTTTCGGAATACATTCGGGAGTCCTTCGTTATTCAGTAATTGATTAGATGCAAAACGTCTAAAAATGATGTGAAGTCTAAGAATGCTCTGAGCTCTTTTCGTTCAAGGTGCAGGAGAATTATTTATTGCACTCAGCTTGTCACAACGTAGTTCTAATCCCAGAGGTGAAATTACATTGTGCCGTGCGGTCCCGCCTTGCGCGCATTTGAAAAAAATCGTCCACCTTCCATGCGGCGTTCTTTCTGTCAGTCTGACGCTCCCTGGCGGTTGTTTGCACGATCTCACGACTTGAAAGTAGTGGCCTTTCTCGCGCAAACTGCTTCAGTACGGAACTAGCCAGTAGTCTTGGCAGCGTTATGCGCTCATGATCAAGTATTCCTCGTTGTGTTGCTCAGGCAGTACTGATATATTTAAGTGCTCATTCGACAGGCACGACCTCATGACGTTATGGGAAATGTATTGGACGTTTGTACCGTTTAGTATTCTTCTAACTAGCTACGGTCAGATAAGTGTTTGTATAGTTTTCTAATCGTGTTCTTCATCTTCCGTATTTGAAGTGTTCGTTTGGACATTTATTGTTGAGAAACTTGTGTATTGGCTATGCAATACCTTGCTGAAAGGGGAAGTAAGTTTGTTGTGTCTCCTGTCACATTATTAGTTAACTTATTTTAAAATGTGGAAATAGTGTAGCCTCGGTTACCTTCTACCACCACCATATTACAGTTGTTGCCAATGGCTAGCAATTCAAATGCAATAGTCGGTATGTTTTTGCGGGAAGAGTAAAAGGTTTATGTGTTCTTGGTCTACATTGTCTTGCGTTCGGGAATCGAGTGTAGCTCCACAGTGACATGCGAGTAAGAATTAGTTAAACATGTCGTAGAGGAGCTACTTTTCAAAACGCATTATGTCCCAAAAAGAAAAATATTCGATTAATTTTTACGGATTTTACACCACATACTCAGGTATGGTTGTTGATCAAAATGTATTTAACACAAGGAAATTGCTTTTTATACTTTCAAGCTATGAGCAATTTAGTGATGGACAAAATGCGTTTTGTCGGGTTTTGTTGTACAACCTGGCTTTTGATGTAAGCTATTTTGGACACAATGAGTTTTGATTAGTTTTCAGTAACATAGCACTGGTGAAAATAGTTTTTATTGTTTGAAAATACATTATTTAGCATTCAGTAAAACATTTTAACACCAGAAGTAGGAACAAAAACGAAAATGTGCTTCATTTACAACAACAAAGTTCACGATATTTTACCAAAAACAGGCTCCTCTTCTAAACAATCACAAACAGTATCTTGGGCAATAAGCTCGTTACATGGAAGGCTGATAGTCTGAATGAAAATTTCAAGTATTTTATTGTCTCTTCAGTTGTTTCCATATCTGAAGCTTAGTAGTTTATCCACATCGTCTTTCTTTTCTTGTTTCGACCTCGTCAGTCACGACACTTTGGAAACATTTGATACTTTGTTCAAGCTGTATCTACGTTTACCTAACGGGAAACAGCGCTTGGAAGGATCATCGGAGTAGTAGGTGATGTGCATTTTGATTTTCACATTAGTTAGCCTTTCACCTACCAGGAACCTTTTCAGATCACTGATCCCATCTACAGGCCTAAAAATTGTACTTAGTTCCTTGAAATCTAATATTTCCCAGTCTTTCCCTAAAAACAAAGGTTTCGCCCACTTATGCATAAACATCCTGGTACGTGTTTTGATTCAATATTTCTGAAATTCTTTTCTACTCTTGCAAATACTCTGTCAGGAGGTAAAAAGGAATGTCCTTGAACTGGAAAGCAGAGAAATACATAACTCACATGCACTGGAGATTCTTTGAATAACCAGAATGCAATTGCATCAGTAACGTGCTGATTTTTGTTTTGGCCAGCGCATCCATGTGCGAACAATCTGAGAAATGTGATAGATATGTCAATGGTCAATTTCTTTAAGAAATCGGTGATGGCCGAGGAAATTTCTTGCGACCCTCTACCTGCCTGCATTTTATTCCAAATGCAAAATGTAAGTTCTGTACCTGCCATATTTGTTACATAAAGGGAGTAAAGAGATATCTGTCTTGCGTACTATGTCTTACCAATTGATAATTTTAGGAGAGGTAAATCAAAGGCAAATGTCAGGCTACAATCATACAATTGCTTCATCAATTTGTGAAAAGCTCTAGCTCTTAATTTACTTGACCCAAGTTCAATCATTAGCTTATTCTTTGTGTTGATGTCTGTAGCAGTTCTCATTTGGTGACACATTCTATGAAACGTCCCCTTTGAACAATTATATACGACTGTGCTTAACCTGACACACAATATTATTTAGCGCAACGCAATCTGACATTCAAAAATCCCTACAAAAGAATGGCCCTGACTAACATTAAACTATACCTTTCACAAATAACTTACCCCACGAAAATCTTCAGTACTCGAACTACTGCAATACAGCGAGCGCCACTATTGCCAGCTAAATAAAAGATTCAAACTACAGAAGGCACTAACTACTGATAGGGATAGTTAGCAAATGAAAGATATTAATAGAGAACAAACAATGTATTTACCTTAATAGTCATAATATATATATAGCAGTTCATGACAAATTACAAAACTCCGCCATCTCTCTCCCCACATCCACCACTGCTGGCGGCTCACCTCCAACTGCGCAACGCTACGCGCTGTTCACATCCAGCTGCCGCTGCCCAACACTACAATGGCAGACAACAATGCAAACTAGCCACAGGCTGCACACAGCACAGCCAGTGATTTTCATACAGAGCGCTACATAACGTTGCCAATAAGAAAATATAAACAGCCTACTTACATTAGCCCCCATGCTCCCCACAAAAAATTTTACAAATCGTTTTGGGCAGTGGCCAATAATGATTTGAAAAAAGTTTTCATAATTACAATAACAAAGATATCAAATGCACACATTTATTTATACAATGTTGGTCAAAAGCTAAAATTTTCTCACAGTCCATAAAGACAGTCCAGATTGTTCATCACAGTAAAATTTCAGTGTTTTTTTTTTTTCTAAATTTGAGCAGTAAAAGAGAATGCACACGGAAGTAGTGGATTTCCATGCAGTCTTGAAGAAGTAGTGTTGTCCTTCCAACGGAAAGACAGTGCTGACTCTTGACATGCTGACAGGTAATGGGCCACAACAGAGCAAACCCACAGCAGAGTCATTCGACGTTTTGAAGAATATTGGTAGGTAGGTCATCACAGAGTAGACCACTGTAGTCCAGTTAGAGATTACTGTATTGGTGGGCCACCAGAGGTGCAGACCCACTGCAGTCCTTGTAGAAATAATGGTACTGGTGAGTCAGAAAAGGTGTAGACCCACTGTAGACCTTGTAGAAATAATGGTATTGGTGGGTCATCAAAGATGCAGAACCACTGTAGTCCTTGTAGAGATGGCCAGCAGCCATCTGTTGTGACTGTGCAGGTGCACAATCACCATTGAAGAGTCTTGCGGATAATATAGCAAGTTCATAACCACCACTTGTGACTCACAAACTTTTTTGAATTGTCCTTAGAACCAGCAATGCTGTTATCCAGTCCCTTGCTGAATTATTAACACACATGCAAACACTAACAGTCCCTACTTCTCACATTTTGTGCATTACTGTGACCAACAGAAATGTGTGCAGTGAAATGAATGCTTACAAGTTACTTAATTTGATTAACTGGTGTCAATTACAATATTATAACATGAGAATACAATTACAAAGGTACAAAATACATAATTAAAAACATAACAATACAGATAACATTTGTAGTAATACAGGCTTTACAAAACAATAGAAATAAACATATACATCAGTGTTACAGGAATTATGACATAAGTACATACATAAAAGATCAGAATAACTTTTGAAACATCAACTTTACACATGAGTATTAAAACAAAACAGAATAAATAATGTCTAAGCATATTTACAAGGTAAATAACATATTATTAATGCCAATTATATTTGAGGATAGCAGTATTCCTCATCATAGTGAATATAGTTTAGTATTAGAAGAAGAAAAAATTCTATGAAACTACACAGAGACAGGAAGAAAACAAATACACAAGGGTACACAGACATATAGAGGGATGACACAAAAGGAAAGGACAGGGTTTGTTTTACTGCAGTATTTTGCATGGAGATCTCCTTTTGTTCATCATTATTCCCAAAAGTACTATCTAAGCCTGCTTTCTGTACTTTTTTCGTATAACTTCTCAATGCATTTCTCCCAATTCATCGCAACTCATTCTCTTATATAGTCTATCCCCTCTTAAGCTAACTTAAATCTACTGAGCTCAGGTGCTAAACTAAGGGACGAGGCAATGCAGCAGCATAAAACAGTTAATACAAACAGCAATGACTAAAATTTTAAATAGGCAAAGCAATTGCAGTACTACAACTAATATAAGGCACTGTGCAGCAAATAAGAAAAATAAAACAGTAGTAAAACTAGCATAGAAGAGTAACACAAAGTCAAATTCAGTAACACTATGCCTGGCAAACAGCAGTAACTTATACCTAAACATGACATAGCTCAAGCAGAAAAAATATTACAGTAAAATGGCCATGTCTAATACTTATGTCACATCTTAACACTAGCGTGATGCATCACGAGAACTTACACTAGCAGATAAGTTACCAAATCGTAAAGAAATTATTTATGCAATTCCTGTGAAGGGAAATGTCTATTTATGTGCCCTCGTTTTCTTGGAAGTAAATCATAAATTTCTTATTGACTGGATCTGTAGGCATAAAATAACTATATTAGTACATATATTAAATTTTATTTTAACCAATGCTGCAGTGCAGCTAGAAACTAGATATTAAAGAAAATGAGTAAATATGTGCAAAGTAAAGCATAAGAACATCATTCGGTAGTCATGAGGCATTTCATAAGTTAGTAGAAAAATCTCTCAACTAGAGAGAGACAGTAGTATTAATCAGGTGTATAGACATAAAAATATTTCTCGTCATTTCATTAGGCATTTCAGTAAATATCATAAATTAAGAGCTCCACAGTGTAATCATATGTTTTCAAGTTCGACCATGTCGTTTTTGCGATGCTTTCTACAAAGGAATGTCAACAGCGAGGTTAATGGCCTCTTTTTTTCTCCACCTAATGGCTTTCTTTTGTCAGACGACTACCTCTCAGCTGGGTGCCCATGACGCATTACGTGCAGGTGGTCACTTACCTTTCTTACTGAAATATTTACGACAGCAGTTTCTGCTACAGTGGCAGTCTCATATAAAAATATTTCACAGGTCAAGAATTTGCGTTACAAATCTATAGAAACAAAATGCTATTGCTATAACAATGTCCAAAAAACTTTCGTCGGCATTGTAATACATTTACGCATTTACATACACATTTCATAACTCTTAAAGTACGATTCTTGGTTTCCAACATCCTTTTTCACAAGTCTGAGTCCCTAACCACTATTCATTACTCCTTACCTTATTCGTCGACACTTCTTCAATATTTCATCTTAATAAATATGTAGCGTAATCAAATTCCTCATATAACATCGGCTTATTGATCATAAACATACCTCAACAGCATAATACACATCGTCGTCGTAAAAATAACATCATAAAACCTCAGTAAAATCTCCAAAACGTCGTAGCTTTCTGCAATAATTTCAAAACCTAAAGAAAATTCTCTGCCCATGTCAAAAGTGTCATCTACCTCAAACGTTATTTATAAATCATGATCCCATACCAAATACATCATTCAAAGCTCTCATAGTATCACAATGGTTCCAAAAAAATATGAACAGTTCACAAAGTACAGACAAAATAAAATTTCTTAAGTGTGAAGTTATCCAACGGTCTAATTACGTAAACATCTGTCACTGCCGTAGTAAAAAAGTTTGTCTCTCTCAGTTAAATGATCAGATAGCTGTGTAATTTGTGTGTTAGAGAAATATGGTACCGATGTGTAAAGTTGTATAAGGAAATACCATATTAGCTAGGGCTCCTTGTGCTTGCCAAACACATGATACACAAAGTAGGCGTGTACCCCCCTGAGGTTTATTGTAATTATACCCTCAGGTGTTACAGATTACAGCAATGGAATGAAATGTATCATGGAAAACTTTCTTTGTAATTCAAAAATCTTTAAAAATAAATGTTTTAAGTACAAAATTAATCACTCAAATACGTGTCCTGTAGCGCTAAACTGTGCGTCTTGTTGTAAGATAATCTCTGTGGAAGTGTCGTAGTTATCGTCCTCCAAAAGGTAAGTTCTGCAGAAGCCAATGTACTGACCTCATGATAAACAAAAGTGAAACGCTTTGCATATAGATATCTTACTTATTACGCTTATTGCCGTGATGAAGAAAGTACTGTGCTGTAACGTATTGTTGTGCTACAGAAAAGGCTGTCTCATTGTAGCTGTACCACAAAAGTTACTATTAAACATGTTTTACTTTCCAGAAGAATTCAGAAAACCTGTGCCGATATGAAACAGAAACACCGCAAAAGCAACATTGTAAATTGTCACTCATTAGTAGCGTCGTGACAAAATCGTGTAGCTGTCACATAAACTAATCATTGCCTCATCTGGTATCTCACAGAATATGTGAAGTGAAACGTTTTATGGCAAAGACAAAGTTAAAAGCAGATTATCTCTCAATAAATGGTTTTACATGTGAAATGTGGTGTAACCCTTTGCTCTTCCTAGTATGCAGAGTTTCAACTTTAACGCAATTAACATGTGGTATAAGTCGGTAAAGAATACTGGAATTTTTCTCAAGGTTAGCGTCTATGTTATTTTTCCCTGAGCCAGCGGGCGCAGGTGGCTGCCTGCGGTGCGAGTTATTGTCTGTCTCTTTCTTGGCGCGCATCGTTACTGGGATTAGGAGACCTAACTTCTACAAATTCACGTTGTCGAGAGGGCTCTGCTCTGTTTAAATCCCGCCAGTTCTGATGCAGTTCAGGTCTGTCGTTATGATCATATCGTCTGTCGTCATGTCGGTAGATCCCACAGTTTCTTTCTTGTCGGTCACGTCGTGGAGAATTTCTCCCTGAATTGTAACTGCCCGCTGAACTGTTGCGTCTGAAATTATTCTGTCTCCGTTGATAATAATAGTTCTGGTTACCATATTGTCTGTTTCTATGATTGTATCTATCATATTCATTACTACAGAAGAGCAATCTTTCTCTGTAACTATTACTCTGCCAGTAGTTGTCATATGGGTGGTGTCTGTTTTGGTCACGATTTGTGTTGTGAGAATAGCCTTGTGTCCAGTTATTATTTCTGTTGTCACAGAATTGTGACATATGTGACCTGTAGTGATTGTTTCCTATTTTCGCATCCCGCAACTGTCTGTGTCAATTTATAATTCTTGTAAGAGTCCCTGAAAAGCTTCAATGTCGTCTTTGCAACGTCCTGCCAAAATAATATGTCGTAAATGTTCAGGCAATTTGATTAAGCAAATGCAGATGAGTTCTGAGGGGCTGTATGGGTTTGACAGGTACTGATTTTGACAGGTACTGATTCTTGTGCAACATGTCTTCAAAATATTTCACAAGACTGGAAAATTCAGATTGTTCGAAATGTTTCATCATTATGATGCCATGTTTTACTCGGTCTTGTGTGGCTTGAGACCAATATGCTGAGAGGAAGGCATGGTAAAACTCTCCTTCACTGTGGCAATCGTGAATGACCGATCGCATTCTTACAACTGGTTTATTCTCTAAGTAGTCACACATAAATTCTAATCTGTGCTCTAATGACCAGTTGGGAGGAAAACAATGAGAGAATTGATGGAGCCACGCTTGTGGATGAATGTCGTTGCCAGAATTCTTAAATGTTTTGAATTTACGTGTAGTAATGAACAGCTTATAGTCAAATTCATCATGTCGGCGAGTCGCATATAGGTCATTGTTACGTCGTTTCGGCGGTCCCATCTCAAAATTCGGTGTACCTTGCCAATTTCTTTCATAATTTCCGAAGTGCCCTGTGTTATTATTTTGTGGCTGTTCCGTATTTCTAAGTCCCTCTTCCCGTGTTGGAGTGCGAGTGTCCTCTGAAATATGAAATTTTTGTATTACCTGCGTCAACTGATCATGTACTTCCCGGATTTCTCTTTTGTACTGTGTATTGGTTTGATTTTGATTTTCTTTGACTTTTCTTATTTGTTCATACTCTTCTGTATCAGTGAAGGCTACGGGTCTTGTGTCATTCAGATCATCATCTACTTTTGTAGATAAGTTAGTGACCTGATCCGAAAATTCGGCTACTTTCTCCGATAGTGTACTTATTTCCTCCATGTATCTTTCTGAACCAATTTTCAGGGTATCTACTGTGTCCTTTAAATTTTCCTGAGTTTTTGCAAGTTGCGTAACCGAATCGGTAGATGCAACTGAGTGAATTTTAGCTTGCAAGGTCTCATGATTTTCATGCAGTTCTTTTATGGCTGCTTCGTGATTCTGTAATGCATTTTCATGACGCGAAAAAATAGGTTGGAAATGCTCACAAATTTGTGTTTTTACGTCATTACAGACCTTTTGACATTTCGATTCGATGTTATGTAACTCAGTAGTTAAATCTTCACGTGTTTGTTCAAGTGTGGTGTCTAACTTCTTAAGATTTTGTTCCATTGTGTCTAACTTTTTAAGATTTTGTTCCACTGTGTCTAACTGTTGCTGTGTTTGTCTCTGGTATTGTTCCATTGTGTCTAACTTTTGAAGCTTTTGTCCCATTTGTTGCATTAACTGTAATAACAATGCATTAGTGTCTGGAATCTGTTCCTCTATGCTTTTCGGCAGTGCATTTGCACCAGCAACATTCACATTTTGACAAGCAGAAAATGTGTCTTGACTCATTTGAGAAAACGGTGAGGACCCAAAACCTAAGTCTACAGTATTTGCAATATTGTGTTCTGTCATTTCGGATTCCTGAGGGGAGCTGTTGCCGACCGATCGATCGATAATGCTTCCCTGTTCACTAATTGTTTCACTGTCTACACCATTGTTTGCAGCCCGCTCCATTTCCCTATGTACAATTACCAAATTACTACTTTCAACATTAGTTAATTCATTACTCGGTGGCGCTAACACACTGCTTTCGTCTTCACTGTCATTTCTCAGTTTACTTTGGAGCCTAATATTACGTTTTTCACACGCCATTATTGTCACAATATTTCACACGACAACACAGAAAAACACAATTTGAAGAGTAAAAATAGGGGAACACATTAACATAGCACTGAAAATAATATCTAGTTAATTGCAAGCGCAGCTGCGAAATACTTGGTGCAAATCTACATGCATGCCACAACTGTTTTACTGTACAACAATGAAAGACTGCAACTACAAAGGAGATTCTCTCTACAATTACGCAATAGCAATAAACAAAATCTACACTAATTACACAAACTACAAGAAAAAAATCAGAAGATTCCAGTGAGGTATCCTAGGCTAAGGGTCGACATATGAAACGTCCCCTTAGAACAATTTATACACGACTGTGCTTAACCTGACACACAATATTATTTAGCGCAACGCAATCTGACATTCAAAAATCCCTACAAAAGAATGGCCCTGACTAACATTAAACTATACCTTTCACAAATAACTTATCTCACAAAAATCTTCATTACTCGAACTACTACAATACAGCGAGCGCCACTATTGCCAACTAAATAAAAGATTCAAACTACAGAAGGCACTAACTACTGATAGGGATAGTTAGCAAATGAAAGATATTAATAGAGAACAAACAATGTATTTACCTTAATAGTCATAATATATATATAGCAATTCATGACAAATTACAAAACTCCGCCATCTCTCTCCCCACATCCACCACTGCTGGCGGCTCACCTCCAACTGCGCAACGCTACGCGCTGTTCACATCCAGCTGCCGCTGCCCAACACTACAATGGCAGACAACAATGCAAACTAGCCACAGGCTGCACACAGCACAGCCAGTGATTTTCATACAGAGCGCTACGTAACGTTGCCAATAAGAAAATATAAACAGCCTACTTACAATTCTATGGCAGATGCTATCACTTGTTGTAGTTCCAAACCCTAGATTAAATTTTGTATGAAATATTTTCTTATAAAATGCTTTCTTCACTTTCATATCAGATGTGACTGAATTGTTATACATGGGGAAAATTTTGTTTATACTCAGGTCACTTGGCAGATAAAGGCGCTGGTTCTTACTTCTGGAGTAGTGACTCTGCCTTGCTTGTAAATGTGAAATGAATGCAGGTACCTTTCTCCTTTTTGCACTATACTTTCCAGCTTTATGGTCTCCTCCTCTCTTGCCAAGCACTCCTTGACCTGTTTTAAGGCTTTAAGGCCATAAGCGATGGTACACACTCTTCTTTGACCAATGTCAAACGTTCGTAGGAGAGCTTGTGTTAAGTTTGGAAGGTAGGAGACGAAGTACTGGCAGAAGTAGAGCTGTGAGGACGGGGCGTCAGTCGTGCTTGGGTAGCTCAGTTGGTAGAGAACTTTCCCGCGAAAGGCAAAGGTCCCGAGTTCGAGTCTCGGTCCGGCACACAGTTTTAATCTGCCAGGAAGTTTCAATGCCAAAAAGCTTCCTGAAGAAAGCAGCACACACAGGAACCGTATCACCTTTTGAATAAACCTGAAAAGCATTAAAGGGTGCAATTACAATATTATTCCACTATTACGTTTTATCAGAGTAATAAATCATAAAATTGACGATTTTTTACTTAGATGATAACGTAATGTTGGAACAGTTGGTATATTTTTCGGATCATTTCGTACTCTCCTGCGCTTAGGACTGCTCACATTGAGAAGGAAGGATAGCCTTTTATCTTGTTCTTTTTTGTCTGGTTTAGCAGACACTACCCTTTTAGTTTTGAGTAGACTGTTAACAGGAATCGAACAACAGCAAAAGCGTACTACTTTATGTTGGCAAGGAGGTTCGAAGCTCATGAGATGGGGATCCTCATCCCGATACCTGACAATAAAAAATTACAAGAGAAATAATTATACAGGTAAGACCAAATAGATTAATTTGTATAGCTCTACAATATAGCACTACACGCCGGAAGCGGCTACAAGGGTAGCGGAGTAAGTGTGAAGTGCACATGGGGGTTTTTTAGGTTAGAGACTCCCCTCCCTAGGCCCGACAAGACGTCTCCTGAGACGCGGCAAGGTAGGAGTAGGCAAAATGCAACAGGGAATAACAATATTAATGTGCTAATAGTAAACTGCAGAAGCGTCTATAGAAAGGTCCCAGAACTGCTCTCATTAATAAACGGTCACAACGCCCATATAGTACTAGGGACAGAAAGTTGGCTGAAACCAGACGTAAACAGTAATGAAATCCTAAACTCAGATTGGAATGTATACCGCAGAGACAGACTGAACAGTGAAGGGGGAGGCGTGTTTATAGCGATAAGAAGTGCAATAGTATCGAAGGAAATTGACGGAGATCCGAAATGTGAAATGATTTGGGTGAAGGTCACGGTTAAAGCAGGCTCAGACATGGTAATTGGATGTCTCTATAGGCCCCCTGGCTCAGCAGCTGTTGTGGCTGAGCACCTGAAGGATAATTTGGAAAATATTTTGAGTAGATTTCCCCACCATGTTATAGTTCTGGGTGGAGATTTTAATTTGCCGGATATAGAATGGGAGAGTCAAAAGTTAATAACGGGTGGCAGGGACAAATAATCCAGTGAAATTTTTTTACGTGCTTTATCTGAAAACTACCTTGAGCAGTTAAACAGAGAACCAACCGGTGGCGATAACATATTAGACCTTCTGGTGACAAACAGACCCGAACTATTTGAAAAAGTTGACGCAGAACAAGGAATCAGCGATCATAAACCGGTTACGGCATCGATGAATTCAGCCGTAAATAGGAATATTAAAAAGGGTAGGAAGATTTTTCTATTTGGAAAAAGTGACAAAAATCAGATTTCAGAGTACCTGTTGGCTCAACACAAAAGTTTTGTCTCAAGTACAGATAGTGTTGAGGATCAGTGGACAAAGTTCTAAACCGTCGTACATTATGCGTTAGATGAGTATGTGCCAAGCAAGATCGTAAGAGATGGAAAGGAGCCACCGTGGTACAACAACCGAGTTAGAAAACTGCTGCGGAAGCAAAGGGAACTTCACAGCAAACATAAACATAGCCAAAGCCTTGCAGACAAACAAAAATTACGCGAAGCGAAATGTAGTGTGAGGAGGGCTATGCGAGAGGCGTTCAATGAATTCGAAAGTAAAGTTCTATGTACTGACTTGGCAGAAAATACTAAGTAATTTTGGTCTTATGTCAAAGCGGTAGGTGGATCAAAACAAAATGTCCAGACATTCTGTGACCAAAATGGTACTGAAACAGAGGATGACAGACTAAAGGTCGAAATACTAAATGTCTTTTTCCAAAGTTGTTTCACAGAGGACGATTGCACTGTAGTTCCTTCTCTAGATTGTCACACAGGTGACAAAATGATCGATGTCGAAATAGACGACAGAGGGATAGAGAAACAATTAAAATCGCTCAAAAGAGGAAAGGCCTCTGGACCTGATGGGATACCAGTTCAATTTTACACAGAGTACGCGAAGGAACTTGCCCCCTTCTTGCAGCGGTGTACCGTAGGTCTCTAGAAGAGCGTAGCGTTCCAAAGGATTGGAAAAGGGCGCAGGTCATCCCCGTTTTCAAGAAGGGACGACGAACAGATGTGCAGAACTATAGACCTATATCTCTAACGTCGATCAGTTGTAGAATTTTGGAACACGTATTGTGTTCGAGTATAATGACTTTTCTGGAGACCAGAAATCTACTCTGTAGGAATCAGCATGGGTTTCGAAAAAGACGGTCATGTGAAACCCAGCTCGCGCTATTCGTCCACGAGACTCAGACGGCCATAGACACGGGTTCACAGGTAGACGCCGTGTTTCTTGACTTCCACAAGGCGTTCGATACAGTTCCCCACAGTCGTTTGATGAACAAAGTAAGGGCATATGGACTATCAGACGAATTGTGTGTTTGGATTGAGGAGTTCCTAGATAACAGGACGCAGCATGTTATTCTCAATGGAGAGAAGTCTTCCGAAGTAAGAGTGATTTCAGGTGTGCCGCAGGGGAGTGTCGTAGGACCGTTGCTACTCACAATATACATAAATGACCTGATGGATGACATCGGAAGTTCACTGAGGCTTTTTGCAGAAGATGCTGTGGTGTATCGAGAGGTTGTAACAATGGAAAATTGTACTGAAATGCAGGAGGATCTGCAGCGAATTGACGCATGGTGCAGGGAATGGCAATTGAATCTCAATGTAGACAAGTGTAATGTGCTGCGAATACACAGAAAGATAGATCCTTTATCATTTAGCTACAAAAGAGCAGGTCAGCAACTGGAAGCAGTTAATACCACAAATTATCTGGGAGTACGCATTAGGAGTGATTTAAAATGGAATGATCATATAATGTTGATCGTCGGTAAAGCAGATGCCAGACTGAGATTCATTGGAAGAATCCTAAGGAAATGCAATCCGAAAACAAAGGAAGTAGGTTACAGTACGCTTGTTCGCCCACTGCTTGAATACTGCTCAGCAGTGTGGGATCCGTACCAGATAGGGTTGATACAAGACATAGAGAAGATCCAACGGAGAGTAGCGCGCTTCGTTACAGGATCATTTAGTAATCGCGAAAGCGTTACGGAGATGTTCGATAAACTCCAGTGGAAGACTCTGCAGGAGAGACGCTCAGTAGCTCGGTACGGGCTTTTGTCGAAGTTTCGAGAACATACCTTCACCGAAGAGTCAAGCAGTATATTGCTCCCTCCTACGTATATCTCGCGAAGAGACCATGAGGATAAAATCAGAGAGATTAGAGCCCACACAGAGGCATACCGACAATCCTTCTTTCCACGAACAATACGAGACTGGAATAGAAGGGAGAACCGATAGAGGTACTGAAGGTACCCTCCGCCACACACCGTCAGGTGGCTTGCAGAGTATGGATGTAGATGTAGATGTAGATGTAACAGTAACTTTATTACTTTTTACTCTTACCTCTTTTCATATTCCAATTCACTTTTTGATTTGCTCTTCATTCGTTTGCCCTTTCCACGATTCATTTATTGTCAAACAGTCACACTTTCACTGGCTATAATACTCTCCGTCATCTTAGCACAACAACGTTTTTACGTCTGACTTCTATAAGTCTAAAAGACAGAATGATAAACGTTTATAGAAAACATTGTTGTAATACTGAAAACTAATATTAACTGGTCGTTGTTGGTCAGTTAAAGGGTTTCGCTTTAGCCCACCAGTCTTACATTGTAGCCAACATAGCTTAATAAAACAAAATAAAGGCCACTGTGGGACTTAATGCAGTTTGATTCAATCATAACAGAGGACAAAATGCTATTTGTTGCATCTACTACTTTTCAGCGCTCTTTTTGAAGGTGTTAAAATGCGTTTTGACACTGATTGTTGGAGTGTGTAGAGCGGGTAATAATATACCGGATTTCATATCAAACTCAGTTTTGTCCACCAGTGGACATAATGCATTTTGAAAAGTTGCTCCTCGTATGTTGGTGGTCCAATGGTTAGAATTCCTCCTGCGGTCGGTACCCACAAACTGTTGTCAGAGTTGTTGTGTCTTTGACTTGTGTGTTCTCGTTTGTTGAGACGGCATGTTCGGGAATCAGTTATAGCCCCACTGCGGGTGGTTCCACTGTGACGTGTGTTGCTCGTGGTCTAGTGGCTAGCGTTGCTACCACGGAGTCCCGGGTTCGATTTCCGGCTGGGTTGGGGATTTTCTCTGCCCGGGAACTGGGTGTTTGTGTTTTCCTCATCATTTCATCATGATGATCATCATCATTCGTAACAGTGGCTAGCCTGGACTGTGAAAAGATATTGGACTGTGAAAAAATTGGGACTTTACACGAGCGCTGATGACCGCGCAGTTGTGCGCTCCACAAGCCAAACATCAACGTCATCAGACTGTGACGTGTGATCAGTAATGTGTCACACATGTCATGTATCTCTGCTAGTTCAACCATGTGAACGATAGTACTGTACAATTTGGGTGTCTTTTGTGTTGTTAGCTTGTGTTAAGACCATATAGTTACTGTTTAGAATATGGTTGATTTAGTTTCATAGTGACAGCACACGAGTAGTTCTTACTGACGGGAAAATAGTTTGCACTTTGCCGGAAGGATGACCGGAAGCATCGCGTGTGTGTACCAAGAGCAATTAAATTAAGACTGGAGATACCACTGTTCATTAGATGTCCACTATATGGCTGATATGTGACCATTTTGTTCGTCAGAGCTGTGTCTGACACAATGTTGGTAGGATTTTAGTTTGCTATGGCCTCATTGTTCCCACCTGTACATACGTAGGTGGGTTTAATGCTGTCACTGTCGTGTTTCCTTCTATTGGTTGCATATGCTTACATTGTAATTTGGGAATGACTTGGCTATGACTGAAGTGCTGTCTCAGAACAGTAGATGTGTTCTTTGACTGCTTTTAAAAATCCAAGAACTTTTTATCTCGTTGTATGAACGTTTTTGCGCTTGTCCACGATTGTCGTGGGTGTCTCAAGTTATTTAGTTGACCTCGTGTAGTAGTAAGGAAGTGTTTCTTGTCGCTGTCGTCCTCTTCTCTCAGTGGCGGGCATTACGTTTGTTTTGCAAAGTCCTACACCAAGAATTATAACCACACGGTTGTGCTTGAGCAGCCTAAAGCGCACCTTATTTTTAGTGCGACTGACTTAATAGCTAGCACCTGTTCGGTTTAAAATGGGTTAGGACCTCACCTTGAACTGAAACCTCGTTTAAATTACAGCTGGTGCCTGTAAGAACAATCAGTTTGTTACACGGGGCCTATCGTCATAATAGTCGTAATCGTCGTAATAGTCGTAAGTGTTTCCAAGTTAATCAACGTACTACTTGTGAGTTCACTAGTTTCAGTAAGTTTGAGTGTGGCTTAGAGCAGTTGTTGTTTGCTTCTGATGTGCACTACTTTGGTTTGGCGGTCAATACTCGTTTGTGTCCATTCTGTGTGTGTGTGTGTTTAACGTTGAAATTTACTGTGACCTGACTTTTAGTAATCCATTATTTATTAATGCATTTGTGTCCATTCTGTGTGTGTGTGTGTGTGTGTGTGTGTGTGTGTGTTTGTGTGTGTGTTTAACGTTGAAATTTACTGTGACCTGATTTTTATTAATGCATTACCGGTTTACTTTAACGGCAGAGTGTAACGCATGCTCAATAATAAATATGAAGTTAGAAATTGTTCAGGTTTTCCCATTATTATTTTTTTTTTTTTTGCCAGAGCTTAAGTAGTGTTTTGCTCTTTAGATTTTACCAGAACTGTCATCCAAAACTGGTGTTGTGCCTTGCACTGTGACCTAATCACTTACTCAGTTTTGTTACAGAACAAGATATTACGGCTTTCTCTGCGTCTTTCTCCTACGGCAGCTGATGCACGCCATCGTTCCCACCCATGACGCACCAGTACTGCCGCTACGAACCCGGTTTGCACCACATGCGCCAATGAAGGGACATCGGGCGTCTACACGAGCAACGCATCCAGAAGCCAGAGGAAACAACAGAAACAAAATTAGAAAAATAAGAAAGGTAAATTTTACAGTAACGTCCAGAGACGTGAACACCCACCTCTTCACTTTCACTATCCCATGCTCTCTGCTTGTATCATACATGTACAAGAAATTTCATTTCATCCACACCAAATTTCGATTTTTAAGGATTTGGAGCTACTCCTGCCTCCAAAAAGTTTCTCTGATACTCTATTAAATTCCAGGTTATTGTTCTGATGAACTAACAGTTCATATCTCTGATCGGTGCCTAGGGCAGTAATAAAGACACTTGACCTGACATTTAGAACGAAAGGGCAGAACACCAAATTGGTGATTTCCACCTATAAACACAGTATATTTGAGATGAATTCTGATGCTTTGTCACTAACACGGCCTTCATTATAGTTCATATCCAGACAATAACATTGTTTACAGCTTATATGCAGCATTTTTGTCGTATTAAATTTGACTTTCATAGCTTGACAGTACTTCCCATGTTTAGACTTCCGTTTCACTTAATCTATTGAAACATTCCTTCAATCAATATGAAGGCAGCACTTACCAAAGGTCCCTCTGTCGTAAAAATTTAGTCCCAAGGATTCAATTCATTATCAGACCTACAATTAGAATCATGCATCTAGTGGCTCAATTTTCTTGAACTACTGGCACTTTCGTTTGCACCTTGAGACTGCGCAGTCTAGTACTGACTGCACTGATAACGTTACACTTCTGAACTGGCAAGGTAGGCATTTTTGTGAGTTCATTAATCCTAAGTCCTTTAATCCTATTCAATAAGTCAATGGACATCACATTGGAAGTTGTTCCTGTATCTAGTACAATCATAGGTGTCACGTTTTTACAGCAGTATTAAAAGGGGCATAAACTAGGTTTTCATGTTGCTCATTACACATATTAAGATCAGTCCATAACTCAACACTAACACCTTTTCCATCATTGTAAAGTAAGTGATTAATGGAACTGGCATCGTTACTGTCAGTCCATCCCATGACCAAAATATGAGGGCATAATGAGGTCACTTTGTTGTTTGAATTTGGAACACTGGGATGGTCATCTTCTGCTACCACACTAGCTGTTAGATTCTGATTATACCAATTCGTTTCGGCAATGCACTTTTGCAATTGACAATTACCTCAGTGAGTGTTATTTATGCTTGACTCACCATGATTTCTTAAATTTGGATTCCACCAATTGTGTTGATTATTATGCCACTGATTTTCGCAATTAACATAGTGTCTGGTAATGTACCTACTGTTGTATCTTTTATTTAGTTTCGGTGACTGATTTCCTTGTGTACGATTGTCCGGAGGAGTTCCTCCTGGTGGAGCTGAATGGTTGTCGTGGCTATTATTTGTCCTGCTTTGATTGTTGAATGGCTACCCGGTGGGTTGATATGGCTGGTGCCATTAACATGGTTTATCTTAGAGTCCTTACGTGTCAAGTCAATACAGTCTAACACAAATTTGTTTCAGGAACATTTACTAACATGTCTCTGATAATTAACGGTAGTTTGAGAATCTGCTATGCATCTCAGTGTGAAATTCGTTGATCCTTGTATCGTGTTTCAATGTATTAACATAAACTATCTTCTTCGCTGTGGAAGGGTTTTGGATTAAAAACTTCTCTCCTGACCATGCCCAGACACAGGTAGACAAAAGTCTGGATAAGAAAGCCATTTAATTGTTCGTATGACTGACAATACTTGGTAGCTTCTGTTGCCCAAAGTGCTACTTCGTCTTGTGTAGATCCTGTAGACATTTTTTTTTTGTAAATCAGTCCATGTCTTAGGTATAGTCCTTCAAACGATTTTGTAAAAGCGACTTTGAATGTGCAGTTTCTACCAAGTGAAAGGACTTGTAACTACCTAGCCCTAGCAGACTTCGCTATGAAAGAACAGATGACATAGTAGGAACTGGCCCCATCCTATATGATGCACAGCTAGACGACGAGCTATTATGATCTGCATCGTCACTATGTATCCTATCAAACTTGAAACATCCCCTTGGAAAAATTAAGAATGATAGTGCTGAGCAAAACTGAACTTACTCAGACATTTCTCTCTTTACTTATTCTGATCAACACTAAACTGACACACAATATTTTTAGCGCAACGCAATCTGACTTTCAATAAATCCCACAAAAGAATGGCCCTGACCAACAATAATCTATACCTTTCATGAATCACTTACCTCACAAAAATCTTCCTTACTCGAACTACTGCAACACAGGCGCCAATAGTGCCAGCTAAATAAACGATTCTAACTACTGAAGGCACTAACTACTGATAGGCATAGTTAGCAAATGAAAGATTTTGATAGAGAACAAACAATGTATTTACCTTAATAGTGTTCAAAAGGCATAATATATATAGCAGTTCATGACATCCAGTCTAACAAATTTCCTTTTTCTGACGGACACACGTCCAGATCGTCCACTCTCAAAATTCTGCCATCTCTCTGCCCACATACACCAATGGTGGCGGCTGACCTCCAACTGCACAACGCTACGCGCTGTTCACATTCAACTGCCCAACACTAGAATAGCGAATATTCCAACAATGCCAACCAGCCACAGACTGCACACAGAACAGTCAGTGATTTTCATACAGAACGCTACGTGGCGTTCCAACATAAAAACCTAAACAGCCTTCTTACAAACTTACTAGGAATGTTGTAAGCAGCATCTGTCTTGGCAACAAGGGGCTGTTCTTTCGATTTTACCTCTTGTTCAGCAACTAAGCTACTTACTTCCTCGGTCAGTTGCTGAGCAGTTCATTTTAGATTAGTGTGTTCCAATTCTATAGAACCAACTTTGTTTGCTATTTTTTTAGAGAATCGGAAATGCCCCGGTAAGCAGCTTTTAATTTCGAAGTTTCGAGTCTTACGACATCTTGTGTTAACTGAAATGAATACTGAGTAGTCTGTAAGGTTTCTGTGTTAATGGTAAGCGATCGAAATTTATTTTCGTTATTTTCCTGTTCTTTTATACAACTCCTTAAAAGGACAAGATATCGGTTCCACCGATTCCCAAAAACTCAGCACCTACAAGTCTACTTCTCTCTCTAAACAGGTTCACACTGGATTTACCACACCAAACTTTACGACCGAAACCGTCCATAAGACGACAATCAATTGATAGCTCGTGCACCTAACTTCGCCAAAACCGGTGTATCACCAGCAACTACTCAGAAAATCCCACAGAATTTCTGTATATTCCGTTGCTCAGCTTTAGGAGGAAACAACCGTCATAGCCATGTATATGAGCAGGGGCCTAACAGACGAAATAGCCACGCTGCCTCCGCGAAGTGTACCCAAATTAAAGTACTAGTACTACCCATCCAAACTCCTTTCCCTCTCCCAAGCCTTAAGCGCCAGCTGCGGTGCGTCACTACCCCACGCAGTGGGTCGCTCTATTATCGGACTTAGACGCACACCGACATATCCACTTAGTCGGTGAGAGGTCTACATGGGAACTAACTAACTCTGTATATCTTATACCATAGGAACCATTTAAAACGAACAAACAGCCAGCGCCACGCCAGCTTTTGCCAATTAATTATCCGTTGTTGCTGTCGGTTCTCTACGACAGCGGCCGGTTCTCTACGACAGCGGCTGGCTGCTGCGCGTAGCTCAGGCAGCATCTCTGGACCCAGCGAAGGCGAGTTGTTGCATCGCTAAAGTCGCGCGCGCTCACCACCTGAATTTTCGTCGACGTTCGCGGCTCATCTACAACATGTTTTTTTTTTCTTAATACGTCGTACACGTATGTTTACAGTAACCACCAGGTGTTATTATTATGTTATCGTGTAGCATGCTCAGCACTAGTAAGGGCGAACGTAACCCGTACGTTTTGACACAGCACACTCGCCCAGGAAGACATCTGGAGCGCGTTGCTGTGTCAGCCGCCGCCCCGTAGAAGGTCTTTGCCGCTTCTGGGAGAAAACATGGACCGCTGGTGACAATACTGTTCTTTACAGAACATATACACACAAACATTGACTTTGGTTACAAGAAATTAAACATTTTTATACCTTTTACCTGCTTTACGACGATTTTCTGCTGTCATAATAGATTGAAACGACCACTTTATTTACGTAACGACACGAAAGTGTTCAAAATTAATGTTGACTCGCTACAGTTGCTTATTCTGTGTTTTCCTCAGACAGTCATGCGATTAATTGCCCACCTTCCTACATTCATAACATTTGGACTGATGACATTGTTTCTTGGTGTGGCCTGTGCGCCCACATATAAAACACTGCAGAAGAAAAAACATCGCAGTCACTCTGTCTTCGTGTAGAGATGTCGATCTCTTATCGTTGTGTAGCAATCCTATTAGTAGCAGATAAGTCACTTGGATTCTCCATTTTGATCCTTCTTGACGTAGCAACAGAAATACCTTTTAGAAACACATCCAGAGTCACATTACCCGCCCCACGTAGAATCACTCTATTGGTCTCCACATTATGTTTCAGTTCAAATGTTTGCGAGTTCAGTTTTCTAAGCCTGTCAGAGATGGTTTCCACTGATTCGCCATGGTTCTGTGATAGTCCGTTGAGTTTTTCCATAAAGGGCTTCGCGCTCTTCAGCTTCACATAATGCCGTATAAGACCATTAGCCATTTCATCCAATGTTTGGGGCTCACTGACGGTCTGATGGCACACTACGCTTCTTTTCACATCACCCACTAACCTTAATCTAGCCATAATCAAGAACGTTTCTTTCGAGCGTTTACCTAAGTTGGCGTCAGAGTTTATATCACTAATGATGATGGTGATGATGTCGTGTGACGGGTGCCTCCCGTCGGGTAGACCGCTCGCCTGGTGCAAGACTTTCGATTTGACGCCACTTCGGCGACTTGCGCGTCGATGGGGATGAAATGGTGATGATTAGGACAGTACAACACCCAGTCGCTGAGCGGAGAAAATATCCCACCCAGCCGGGAATCGAACCCGGGCCCTTAGGATTGACAATCTGTCGCGCTGACCACTTTTTTTTTTTTTTTTTTTTTTGTTTTATAAACAGAAACAACGCACGCTACCGCTAGACCACAGGCGTAATCAGCCTAGAGCCTCTTTTTTTTTTTTTTTTTTTTTTTTTTTTATAGTAGTGGACCGGTGGGGGCTCGGGGGGCAAAGTGGGCAGGGGTCGAAACCTGAGGCCTGGCCACAGTGTCCCCCTCACCACCACCGAGCCTGTGGTGCTTAGGGAAGTAGGAGAAACAGGAATCAACAGTAGTGGAAGGCTTTGTTATTTATTTATTTGCATGTGTTTTTGTAACATTCACTAATAGCATGAAATTATGGGAACACATATGCGAAAGAGAAAATGAAATGTAAATTCTGGGTAAAGAAAAAGAAAGGAAAAAGGAAAAGCAAAAAGAAATAAAATCCGCGCAATCTGCGACGCGCTCTCCCATCCGCGGAGGTCAGAAGTAGAAGAGATCGTCGGCGGTTGAAACTCAGACACCGCCGGGGGAGGAGGGGTGGGTGCCCTCTGTGCCAGGCACCCCCCAACTCAGTGGAGGTCTAACAAAGACCGCTCGAAGATAGTTAGCAAATAATGTTCGGTAACGTGGCGTGTTTTCGAGAGCTGCATGGGCTGTTCGTAAATAGGTCCAGAAGTCGAGGCGGGATTTAGGTCCCTCATGAAAGAGATAAGCGACCGCCCACCCTTTGACCCACGTAATAGCATGACATTTGGCGGCGGGAAAATGTCGGTCCTCCGGGTATAGAAACATTCGAGGCTCGACTGTGTCTGGTGGCACACGGAGATAGCAGGCAATGATTTGCTGCACGAAGCGCCATACATCTCGCGATGAGGCGCATGTCAGACGGTGTTCATCAGTGTCCAGTTGCTGGCAAAGGAGACAAAGAGGGGATTCTGACAAGCCAATGTTGTGCAGGCGCTGCTTCGTGGCAAATTTCCTGTTGACTATGTGATACCACAGTGCCCGGACGTTCGTAGGGAGGAAGGGCTGGTGGACGGTAGTCCACACTATGGGCCACTGGATGGAGGGGTGTTTGGTCTCCATCACATTCCGGGGAACACAGCGCAGCAACAGGCTGTAAAAATCCTTAGTCCTAGGTGGGCGTGTATCTGGGAGACTGGTATGTATGTAACTGTAGTCGACGAAAAAGGTCGAAAGATGGGACAAATGAGGCACGATATGGCCGACAGACACCGGTGGTGAGGTGGAAGCAGGTAGGAGGACCTCAAGCAAGCTGCGTGTTAGAGTTGTACCATGGCCCATCCACTGTTTTCTCATGGTACTCATGTACAAGGCTGCAGCTCGCATACGGACATTGACGAGCCCGACGCCACCATACCGTGAGGGCAGGGTAAGTGTCTCATAACGGACTCTGAACATTGAACCAGCCGTGAGATAGTAGCCAAAAGCCGCCTGAAGGTTGCGCCCAATTGCAGTTGGCAGAGGGAGAACTTGCGCGATGTGAACCAATTTTGATGCCACATAAAGATTAATAAACGCAACCCGTTGAAGTGTGTCCTGGCGGCGCAAGAGGTTCTGGCGGACGTCGTTGCGGATGACGTGTAACAGGCGACGGAAATTCGTTGCCGCCGTGCGTGTGACCGTGGGGGTAAAGGTAATGCCCAGGTACCGGAAAGTCGGCACAAGCGGCAGTGGTGCCACTTCACCCTCCTGAAGGCCTCGTCCAATGGGCATTGCAGAAGATTTGGCGACATTCATGGCACTGCCAGCGGCAGCCCCATAACGGGTAATCAATTCGAGGACATCCCGAATCTCAGAGCCGGAGCGAATGAGGAGGAGGAGGTCATCAGCATATGCCCGACAGCGAAAAGTGTGTTGGCGTAGGGTGAGGCCAGAGAGCTTGGTCGTCAAGCCTCCAATAAGGGGCTCAAGGGCAATAGCATACAGGAGGGTAGAGAGGGGGCACCCCTGCCGTATCGAACGGCAGATAGGTACCGGTCCTGCTATACGTCCATTGACTTGGACACGTGAACTGGCACTGTCGTAAAGACGCCGGATGACGTCGAGAAACGGAGGGGGGATGCCCATTCGGGCTGCCACCGAAAACAGGAAACGATGACGCACTTTATCGAAGGCGCTGTCGAAGTCTACAGCGACGACCGCTGCCCGGAGCCTGCAGGCCGCCGCTATCGCAATTAAGTCGCGGCATTCCCCTGTGGCAGTCTGTATGTTAATCTGTCCGCCAGGCGTCGTTTGCTCTGGCGAGAGGATATGAGGGAGTGTAGTTCGGAGCCACATTGCCAGTAAGCGCGCGAAAATCTTGTAATCGGCATTGAGGAGGGTGAGCGGTCTGTAACTCGTGACCTTCGAACCACGGGCTGGTTTGTGGACTGGTATAATGATGCCCTCAGCAAAGGCGGGTGGGACTGCTTGGTCAGATGTTATCAGTTCTTGATACATAGTCGTCCACCGTGGGGCCATGAGGTCCCGAAAGGTACGGTAAAACTCAATCGGTAAGCCGTCAATGCCGGGCGATCTGTTGACTGCCCCCTTGGCGATTGCGTTGTTAACTTCGTCTAGCGTGACCGCCACTGTCAAAGCATCCGCCTCCGTGTGGGGGAGGGTGCGCCTGACGTAATTCAAAATGGAGTCGTCTGCTGCAGTTTCAGCGTCGTCGTCACTATAAGTACGACGGTAGTGCTCGACGAATGTGCGGACGATGTCATTCTGAGTGGTCAACTGCGTTCCATGAGGCGTGGTCAGAGTGCTGATGATCTGCCGACGACGCCTTCGTTTGTCGGACACTATATCATGCATGGATGGAATTTCTAAATCCGCGCGATCGTGGCGCCGCGTCCGGATCACGACCCCTTGCAGTTTCCGGCGTGCCAGCGCAATTATCTTCGCCTTAGTTCTTTGCCGTTCCAACTGGTTGTCCGGGGTTGGTGGTTGAGCATCCAGATCTCGGAGAATCGCGTAATAGAAGTCAACAGTGGTGCGATGCCAGTCGGCCATGTCCTTCCCGTATCTCATCAGTGTCCTCCGGATCGCCGGTTTGGCGCAGTCCAACCACCATGTCAATGTCGAGTGGTAGCGGGGAAGGCGTCGTTCGCAGGCTGTCCACGTTTCAGTGACTTGTTGGCGACACGCCAGGTCATGCAAGTGTGAGGTATTGAGTTTCCATGGCGCACGGCTGCGCCATACTGATTGCGGCGGAAGGAGGACCGTACAGATGTAAGCGCAATGGTCGGAAAAGGCCAGCGGCCAGCGTTCGGCGCCCCGTATCGCAGATCTAAGAGTTTGTGAGACATATATCCTATCTAGTCGGCTTGCGGAATGACTTGTAAGAAAGGTATGGCCAGAAAGGTCGCCGTGTTGTACTTCCCAGGTATCGTGAAGCAGGAGGTCTCGCACCACTATACGTAGCTCCTGGCATGTAGTATAGTGGGGAATCTGATCTTTAGGATGCAGAACGCAGTTAAAGTCACCTCCTAGTAGGCAATGGTCATAACGCCCTAAAAACAGGGGAGCGATTTCCTCGGAATAAAACTGGGCTCTTTCATGCCGTCGGTCGGTGCCTGAGGGAGCGTAGACATTAATGATGCGTGTCCCCATGGCAGTGAGTGCCATGCCTCGAGCTGATGGAAGGAAGGCGACATCGGTCACAGAAATCCCCTGGCGGACGTAGATGGCCACCCCGCGGCCCATAGGATCACTCGCGGAGGCGTGGGCGGTATAGCCATTGATATCCGGGAGACTAGCCAAGTGAACTTCCTGCAGAAGGGCGAAATCAATATCCGAAGCCCAGAACATCTCCTGCATAAGGCGGATTTTCACCCTGGAACGGATGTTGTTGGTGTTGATGGTTGCTATCCGGTAGGCCTGGTGTCGGATTGCTGGAGGCTGGTCCACTCCGCCGTCCGCGCAAGGGTGTGGGCGTCGCAGAGGAACGTTATCCCGCTGGCCCGCAGGGGAGTCTGGGGAGAGTATGATTAGTGGTGCGGCCGTGTCGGCGCAGGGTCCCGTAACGGCTCCTGCTCCATGACCTCCTCCTCGTGCCACGCCGTGGAAGCGGAAACTGGTGTATCGTCCATTTTGTCTGCAGAAGATGTTGTAATTGTGCGTGGTGTAGTGTCGCCTGTGGGACGTTCATGATTTAGTTCAGCGTCAGCACGGGGCGCAGGCTCACCGATAGATGTCTCCGCGCTCATTACGTCTCCGTCAGCAGTAGCGGGTCCTGAGGCCTCGTGCTGGTCGACGGTTACGTCCTCCTCGACTTGTAACGTCTCCTCTTGGCCGGAAACGGTGCGACGTCTTCGCTTGCGACGTTTGGGGGAACGTTGTTTCCTTGTGCGACCCTCCGTGTCCGACGACGGAAGGGAGTCGCGTCGTTCTGGCAGGAAGGCTGCTGTAGGAACGATGAGCGAGTCGATCTCCATCGTGTTTCCGAGATCAGGGTCAGCGTCTGGTTGCGCCGGCATCTTCGGAGCGGTATCAATGGCCGGCCGAGGCGGCGGGTCGTCCGAGGCGCTCTCCGTCGGTGTCTGGTCGGGCTCGTTGGTGGCGTCGTTTGTGGGGACCGGGCGACTTTGCAAAGTGGTAGGAGAAGCCAGAGCAGCGGCATAGGTCACCGGTAGCACTGTAGGTTGCGACGTGGGTGGTTTTTCGGCAGCTGGAAGTTGCGTAATACGCCGTTGTAGGCATTCGGATCTAAGGTGGCCTTCTTTGCCGCACCCGGAACAGGTCCGAGGCTGGCCATCGTATATAATTATGGCACGGCATCCGCCGATCTGTAAGTAGGACGGGACGTGGCTTCGGAGATCTATGGTGACCTGTCGGACCCCGTTTAGGACAGGGTACGTCCGAAACTGTGTCCACTTCTCCGCAGTGTGGCCGTGGACTGTGCCGTATGGGCGTAGTGCCGCGACGACTTCCTCAGCTGGAAGTTCGAAAGGCAATTCGAAAATGCGTATCGTTCGCATACCTAAGCCTGCGTGGTCGACGGTTACCTCCCCCACATTGCCATCAGCGTGACAGAAGCGGAGCCCCTGTTTGGTCTCACGTAGTATGCGTTCGCACGCCGCGTCGTTAATGATTTTCACATAGACCGTGCTGCTCACGATGGACAAATGGATGCCGATAATATCGGTCGCCGGGATCTTCACTTCCTCTCGCAGAAAACGCTCCACCTCGAGTGCTTTGGGTCGGGCATAATCGTTGCAGAAAGTAAATCGGAGTGTTGATTTACGGTAACGGTTCGCCATGGATCGTACAAAGTAAGCCGGCACTTAAGCAACGGCCGTCAGAAAGTTGCCCTGTTGCCCTGCCGAAGGCAGACTGACCACTCAGCTACCGGGGGCGGAGTATATCACTAATAAAAATAGGTAGTCTCGATTGCTTTCCTTGAAAATGGCGCTATGAGGTTAGCTGCTGTGGGATCGATGGAATGGGCAGATGCACTCAACATGGTTTTGTATTCTCCTGAAACAAGGAGTCCTTGCCTCCAACAGCTTCCTAATGCTCTATTCTCCTGCGCAATGTTTCACTGTCTTGCCCCTTGTTGCGTTGTACTTTGTAGCAATGCAGTTATCTGCCCCTTCAGAGCTTCCATTATTTCATTCAGAGTCGCTGCTCGTGTTTTGGCATGTCTGGGACTCTATCAGTCGTTATAACAGAACATAAGGAAACTGCCCACGCAATAGACTAAGGAAAGTAATTACACTAAACTTAATCTTTACACTGTAACATAGCCCAACGCGATTCTGTGCACTGCTACACTTAATACCCTGTTACCCTAGTTCTGCTAGGTTCTCAGGAGAGATTCTGTGAAGTTTGGAAGGTAGGAGACGAGGTACTGGCGGAATTAAAGCTGTGACGACGGGGAGTGAGTCGTGCTTTGGTAGCTCAGTTGGTAGTGCACTTGACAGCCAAAGGAAAGGGTCCCGAGTTCGAGTCTCGGCCCGTCACACAGTTTTAATCTGCCAGGAAGTTTCATATCAGCGCACACTCCACTGTAGAGTGAAAATTTCATTCTAGATACAACTTCCATTGGTTTTTCGATCTATTGATTAACGGAAGTGGCTGACCCAAGCTACTCCACCATGCTGGAAGTTCGTGGATTGTGTGATGATTCTCGCACTTATAGCCCTAGCTATCTTCGGAACTGTGTTGATGATATCTTACCGAAAATCAGTTGGTATATCGCTAGACTCATACATTCTACACATCAATGTGAGTAGTCGTTTTTTTACCACCTCCCCAAATGATTTTAGAAATTTCGATGGAATGTTTTCTATCCCTTCTGCCTTATTTGATGTTAAGTCTTCCAAAGCTCTTTAAAATCCTGATTCTAATATTGGATCACTTATGTCTTTCCTGTTAGCTTCTGTTTATTCAGACAAGTCCTTCAGCCCACAGAGGCCGTCAACATACCTTGTCCAGTTATCTGCTCTCTCGTCTGCATTTAACAGTGGAATTCTCATTACACTCTTAACGTTACCGTTCTTGCTTTTGATTACTCCGAAATTTGTTAGGACATTTCTGTATTCTGAGACAGTCCCTCTGACAATCATTTATTTTTCGATTTGTTCGCATTTTTCTTGCAGCCATTTCGCTTTAGCTTTCCTGCGCTTCCTATTATGTCATTCCTAAATGACTTGTTTTCCTGTATTCCTGAATTTCCCTCAATGTTTTTTTTACTTCCATCTTTCGTCGATCAACTGAAGTATTTCTTCTGTTAGCCATGCTTTCTCCGCAGTTACATCCTTGTACCTTTTTTTTCCTTCCAGCTCCTGTGACTTCCCTTTTTAGAGATATGCGTTCCTCTTCAACTGAACTGCCTGATGGGTTGTTACTTATCACAGCATCTATAGCCTCAGAGAACTTAAAGCGTATTTCTTCAGTCCTTAGTACACCGTATCCCACTTCTTTGCACATTAATTATTCCTGACTCGTCTCGTTTCAGTATACTTTCATCGTTACTAGTCGTGATCTGAATCTGTATCTTATCCTGGGTACGCCATACAATACAGTACCTGATTTCGGAATCTGCCTGACCATTATGTAATTTACTGGAATATTCCTGCATCTCCCGGCCTTTTACAAGTATTCCTTTTTCCTCTTGGGGTTCTTGAACAGAGTAATCGCCATTGCCATTTGGAATTTATCGTAGAACTCCGCCATTGTCCTACCTTATTACTGCTACCGAACTCATTTTCCCCTGTAACCCTTTCTTCTCTTCCCCTACGATCGCATACCAACCCCATTTGATCATTAGATTTTCATTCCCCTTTACGTTCTGGATTACCTGTTCAATATCCTCATATACTCTGTCTCTTCATCTTTTGCCTGTCGGCAATGATTGTTGAAAAGTCGTTGTTGGTTTTCTGTCTATTCTGACGAGAGCAATCCTACTGTTTAACTTTTCACAGTAACTCATTATCTGCCCTACCTTCCTATTCGTCATTTAACCACAAAAATGGTACCTACGATAGGCAAGGACTAATTGTCGAACACGTTGCCGCTACATCTGAAAAATACTGACTGAACAGAAAAGACCATGTCCAACATTTCTGTAACAATGAGATAACTAAACATGCAATGGTGTATAAGCTAATAGAAAAGAGAAACTTTATATATCCGTTATCCGTTAAAGAGATGGTGTCAACAACTTTGAGGCAGAACTGGCCAGAAGGTCTAATGCTTGATGATAATAATGAGTATTTACATTTGGATCAACAACAAATGCGTTAGCAACATTGGCCACGAAATCTGGTAGCCCGAGTGGATAACGGTATTTAACACAGGAAAACGTTCTGGAATATGAACCTGGACTATAGGCCAAAACTCTGAGAGAAAGTAGGTGATAATGCCGAACGCAGGCACCCTGTATACCACTCTCGAATCGCTACAGTTTGGAACCGAGCGACCGCTACGGTCGCAGGTTCGAATCCTGCCTCGGGCATGGATGTGTGATGCCCTTAGGTTAGTTAGGTTTAATTAGTTCTAAGTTCTAGGCGACTGATGACCTCAGAAGTTAAGTCGCATAGCGCTCAGAGCCATTTGAACCATTTGAACCACTTTCGAATAACAACATAGATGCAACGAATTTTAGACTACATTGGAGTGATGGTTGTACATTCCGGATACTGGCGTTCCGTTTGATTCTCTGGAGTTTTTCAGTAGAAGTAGAACAACAGAAAATTTTTGTGACTGTACTATTATGACTAACATCGGATCGATAATATTCTCGCTAGCGATATAGGACATGAAAAATTGTAGTCTGGGTCCATCAGTGTGGATGCGGCACCGATTTAAGAGATATCTATCTCATCAGCAAGTATAGAGCTCCGTGATTGTGGCTGAGGAACCTCAGCCTCGTCGAGCGATCTCCGTACAAGATAGTGGGAAATGAATGTGCGCTGGAAAGCGTGAGCCTGCGCCATGTGGTAAAGAGGCGGCTGCGGCGAAGCGCGCAGAGTGAGTGGGCCGTGTCAGTGCTGACGGGAGGTCCACAGCCCAGTCTGGCCCGGAGCGCTTAATTATGCGGCGCCGGTCCCGCAGGATGGCGGGGGTGGTGCGGGTGGGGAAGCGATGTTTGGACAGGCCCGGGGCGCGGCCGCCGGATCAGCCGCTAATTACGCACGTGTGTGTTTGAGCGCCGTGTGCTCAGCTTGACTCCCCCCCCCCCCCCCCTTTCCACTGTGCGCTTCCCCTCTGTCACCGGCGCAGCGCCTCGTTTACATACCAGCACGACGCAAGAGGTTGCGGCGCCGGCGACCCAGAGATACCCTGCTATCACGCCGCGGAGGTAAAGTTCGCCGCGTCTTCAGCGCATCGCCTGTGCCTCCTCCGCCTACCCGCCACTCCTGTCTCCAGTCCCGAGCACCGTACGCAGCAGACTTCGTAGTGTGGGCAGCTTCAGCTTGGATACCTCAAAAATATCATATATATTCATCTAAAAAATGAAAACTCGAGCGTTGTGTCGTACCACAGAACGGAGATTTAAGTTTAACTCCCTTTCCAGCAGAAGCACAATCTCAGTTTGCGAAGAAAATCAGGTGCATCTTTTTTAAAGATATTACCTCGGTGTTTTCTTAATGAATCCAGGGAAAATACAGAAAACCTGTATGTGGATGACCTGAAAGTTTCTTTATAATCAACGTTAGTGTGCCATGTTACTGCTCGTTACTTATGAATACCGCAAGGTTGTCAGCCAGATAGTCATCAACCAGTACACACAGACTTACACAGAGGTGAGTAAAGTCATGGAACACCTCTTAATATCGATCAGCCCGACTTATTGTAGCAACTGTAGATGGGATGGACTGGATTTGAATCCTTGCAGAAATATTGAACCAGACTACCTTTATAGCCGTCCACAATTGCGAAAGAGTTATCGTTGTAGGTTTTTGTGCACGAACTGACCTCCTGGTTATGTCTCAAAATGTTCGATGGGATTCATTCCGGGCGATCTGGGTGGCCAGATCCTTCCATCGAAATGTCCGGAATGTTCTTCACAGATATCGCGAGCAATTGTGACTTAGTGATATAACATCGTTGTATGGTAACATGAAGTCCATGAATGGTTGCAAATGGTCTCCCAGTAGCCGAACTTAACCTTTTCCAGTCAATGATCTGTTCAGCTGAACCAGACGATCCAGCCCTTCCACGTAAAGACAGCCCATACTGTTATAAAGCCACCGCCAGTTTGCACAGTATATAGCAATATGGGAATGTATTACGGATGCTATGATAATAGTCTTAAGATGGCAGGGGTCAAACACAGGGAAAGAAAGGCCATTTACAACTTGTACAGGAGCCAGATGGCAGTTATAAGAGTCGAAGAAAGTAGTGATTCGGAAGAGAGTCAAAGAGGGTTGTAGCCTATCCCCGATGTTATTCAATCTGTATATTGAGCAAGGAGTAAAGGGAAAAAAATTGGAGTAGGAATTAAAATCCATGGAGAAGAAATCAAAACATTGAGGTTTGCCCATGACGCTGTAATTCTGTCAAAGTCAGTAAAGGACCTGGAAGAGCAGTTGAACGGAATGGCCAGTGTCTTGAAAGGAGGATATAAGATGGACATCAACGAAAGCAAAACGAAAATAATGGAATGTAGTCGAATTAAATCAGGTGATGCTGAGGGAATCAGATTAGGAAATGAGACACTTGGATTAGTAAATGAGTTTTGATATTTGGGGAGCAAAATAACTGATGATGGTCGAAGTAGAGAGAATGTAAAATGTAGAGAGGCAATGGCAAGGAAAGCGTTTCTGAAGGAGAGAAATTTGTTAACATCAAGTATAGATTTAAATGTCGAGAAGAATTTTCTAAAAGTATTTGTATGGAATGTAGCCATGTACGGAAGTGAAACATGGACGATAAATACGATTACAAAGTCTTTCGTGACGGAGTCCTTGCATAAAAACTTCTCGGTTTACTTGCCGCGTCAAATTTGGATAACATCCCAAGCTTTCGATGACTACCTCCGTTATCTTCGTCAGGGGTAAAACTGACTGTCGTGGACCTTTTTTTTTCCTTTATTGTATTTCAATTCCTCAGTGGGGTGGGCTGGCAGCAGCATATGCGCTGCTCTTCAGCTGAAAGACATAGAACAAACAATAGAAGGCAGTCAAAAATAACAAAGGAGAGAATATGGCGAACATGATAGAAAAAAAGGGGGAACATCATGGAAGACAATAGACAAAAAAACGGGGTGACTGTAAAATGGAGATGAAAAACTGTTTAAAAGTAGCACACACAAAAAGCCACACACTGCGACAATTAAAAGAAGACAAGGCACAGTATGACTGGAGCATAAACAGTATCGACGGATGGCCTAGCACATAACAAACACTGACGGCGAACCTCAAGGCAGTACACAATTAACACGCACAGGAGAATCAGCACTAAACACAACACTGATGTGGCACACTGACGATGATCAAAACGGAGGATCTGCCAGGCGCAAGGAGATGAGGGAGACCAGAAGAAGGGAGGGAGGGGAAGAGAGGGGGGAGATGAGCGGGGGGCGCGCTGAAGAGGGCCAGGTAGGGAGGTATGTGGGAAGGAAAGAGGCAAGTATGGGGCGCAGGGTCTGAGGGGGGGAAGGAGGAAAATCCGCTCTGGGAGAAGGAGGGGAGAGTAAGAAGGGGGGCTGGGAAGGGGGGGGCGAACAAAGCTAGGTTATAGTTGGAAGGAAGGGTAGATGTCACTGCGAAGTTCGTCATCTGTCATCTGGGAGGGGGAGGCATTGGAAATTGCCCCAATGAAGGAGATGGAGGGTGTAGAGGTGGAGAGAGGGAGGGATACAGCGATAGAGGCGCGGCAACAGGCGGGGGGTGGAGAGGAAGGAGGAAACCAGAGGGATAATGTAAAGGATGCGGAGATGTTGGAGGAACAGGAGGAGGGGATCTTTCTTTATCAAGAGCGCAGAGGGAGACTTTTTACATTCCTCACAGTTCTCCGCCAGTTGCGATGGATGGCGCTGCAATCAACGCTGGATAAAGCGCGCCAAGAAAATCTATGGATGTAGAGGCCGCCACCACGGTACGTGCCATTTTCACCGTGACGTCATCCAGCCAATGAGAAGCCGTCTACTGCTTATAAAAGCGGAAGCCTCACCGGTCCACGACAGTCAGTTTTACCCCTGACGAAGATGATGGACGTAGTCATCGAAAGCTTGGGATGTTATCCAAATTTGACGCGGCAAGTAAACCGAGAACTTTTTATGTAAGGACTCCGTCGCGAAAGACTTCGTAATCATGTTAGTTTCCTCTATGGGGAGGATGTAGCGCGCAGCGTTCGTCGGCTGGAGCTTGAAACAGTCACAGCTGCTGAGTAATCTGGCTTTTCTACAACGTTGTCGTGACAAGGAGGTTGTACCAAATTTCGCAGTTGTCAAACATCACATCCATACTGCTGCATTGACTAGAATTTTGCGGAAGACAAGTCTTGCGATCGTCAGGGAGATGATATACCATACGAGGTATGAACTGGATGCCAACGCTCGCTCCTTATATACTTGCCATCTGTTTTTGTCTGCAGTTTTGTCACCTTGGGACTGGGAATGGGTAGACATGACCTTGGCTGCACATCAGCGTTCTAATTTAAGCAAGACTACAGCAAAACAGGCTGATAAATTTGTGCGCCTAAACCGGGGAAAAGGAATTTCTGGGTCCAGCGTCGCACATCGCACTGTTATCAGCTTTTCCGACAAGGAAATTCTCAGTAAGGGACTGAACTTTTCTCCAGCTCCACAAAAGCTACCAGAACTAGTCAAGAACCTTCGACCAAGAGCACCAAGGCCACCCAGGTTATATGGTCTACCCAAAGTCCATAAGGATGGGGTCCCGTTGAGACCTATTGTTAGTGCTATTGGGTCTCCTACATATCGGTTGGCAAAATACTTAACCAAATTATTAGCACCTATAGTCGGCCACTGTAGCCATCATATTAATAACTCAAAAATGTTTGTTGACATCATAAAGTAGATGAGGATAGGTCCGAATGACATCATGATCAGCCTAGATGTGGTCTCTTTGTTTACAAAGGTACCGGTGGAAGATACGTTAAAACTGTTGGCTGCTCATTTCTCTCCTGAAATACTGAAGTTATTTCTACACACTTTGACGACCACCTATTTTTTGCATGGTGGAAAAAATTATGAAATGACTGACGGAACAGCCACGTGTTCGCCACTGTCACCAGCCATAGCTAACTTCTTCATTAGGATTTCGAAGAACGAGCGTTGAACAGTGCTCCCTTACGTCCATCCTGCTTCTCAGGTATGTTGACGATACATTTTTAATCTGGCCACATGGCAATGAGGCACTGCACCAGTTTGTTGATCATATGAATGGTATACATCAGAACATACGATTTACAGTGGAGGTGGAGAAGGATGGAAAGTTACCCTTCTTAGATGTGCTGGTGGAGCGAAAATCAGATGGACGTCTCGGACATTCTGTGTACAGAAAACCGACGCATACAGATTTATATCAAAACGCGCGTAGTTTTCACCACCCAGCTCAGAAGAGAGCTATGCTGAATACCTTGGTAAACAGAGCAAGGACTATTTCGGACAAGGATCATCTCGGCTCCGAGACTAAACATCTGACGACAGTATTCAGAAAAAATGGATATTCCGATAGTGATATCAGATCTACTCTGGCGAAGAAACCTAGGAAGGACACTGTTCGAACAGATGAAGAGGACCAGCATATCGCGCGGCTACCATTATGCGGTGCAACGACCAGCAAGATTGGCAGAGTCCTGAGCCGGCAAGGAATCAGACCAGTCTTCCGGCCACCCAGGAAGATCAAGGAGATGTTGCGACCCGTGAAATATAATTTTGGCCTGAGAGTGCCGGGAATTTACAGCATTCCTTGCGAGTGTGGCAAAAATTATGTGGGCTAGTCTATAAGAACTGTTGTCGATCGCTGTGTGGAACATCAGCGTCACCTGAAAAAACAGGTATCTAGAAAAATCAGCCGTGGCTGAGCATAGGTTGTTAAATAAACATAAGATTTTATTCGATGAAACAAGAATACTTGCCCACGCTTCAAACTATTGGGACTCTGTCATCACGGAAGCAGTTGAAATTAGACTCTGTGAAAATAACTTCAACAGAGACTCCGGTTATGCACTCAGCAATGCATGGAAGCGCGCAATTGATACAGAAAGAGCGCAGAGGGAGACTTGTTAAATTCCTCACAGTTCTCCACCTGTTGCGATGGATGGCGCTGCAAGCAACGCTGGATAAAGCACGCCAAGAAAATCTATGAATATAGAGGCCGCCACCTCGGTACGCGCCGTTTTCACCGTGACGTCATCCAGCCAATGAGAAGCCGTCTACTGCTTATAAAAGCGGAAGCCTCACCGGTCCACGACAGTCAGTTTTACCCCTGACGAAGATGACGGAGGTAGTCATCGAAAGCTTGGGATGTTATCCAAATTTGACGCGGCAAGTAAACCGAGAACTTTTTATGCATGGCCGATAAATAGTTTGGACAAGAAGAGAATAGAGGCTTTCTAAATGTGGTGCTACAGAAAAAAGCTGTAGATTAGATGTATAGATCACTTAACTAATGAGGAGGTATTGGATAAAACTGGGGAGAAGAGGAATTTGTGGCACAACTTGACTAGAAGAAGGGATCGGTTGCTAGGACATGTTCTGAGGCATCGAGGTATCACCAATTTAGTACTGGGGGGAAATGTGAGGGGTAAAAACCGTAGAGGTGGGCCAAGAGATGAATACAGTAAGCAGGTACAGAAGGATGTAGGCTGCAGTAGTTACTTGGAGATGAAGACGCTTGCAAAGTATAGGGTAGTATGGAGAGCTGCATCAAACCAGTCTCTGGACTGAAGACTACAACAACAACGTGATAATAGTAAAATATCCACAGGTATTTTGGTGAGCTATTTTTTTAATGGCGCATTTCGAAAACATTATTTTGCAGAGTAAACTTAATTGTGCAGTACTGTATATACGTAGTTCCTATTCAATATGGCACACTTAAGTGGACTCAGTACATTGTATGATGTTCGTTTCCTTAACTGAATCTGATGATATTTTCGAAACGCGTCATTATTAAGAGCGATCACAAAAATAGCTGTCGGTGTTTTATTATTATCATAGCGTCCATAATAACTGTTCCCATGCTCCTATCTAGTGCCTAGATGGGCTCACACCTTATTTTACATCGGAAACCCAGCTTGGATAGTGCCTTGTTGACAACTTGGGTACATGGATTTGTGGTGTCTTCGTCAAACTCGAACTGCACCATCAGTTCTTGTCATCTGAAATTGGGATTCATCTCACCAGGGGTGTGGTAGAACCAATATGGCTTGGAGCCCAGGAGAGGCGTTGCAGGCGATGTCATGCTGTTAGCAAAGGCGCTCGCGTTAGTCGTCTGTTGCCATAGCTCATTATCGTCACATTTCGCTGCACTGTCCTGAAGGACACGTTCGTCGTACACCCCACACTGCTTTCTGCATTTATTTCATGCAGTGTTGCCTGTCTGTTAGCACTGATAAGTCTACGCAAACGCCGCTGCTCTCGATCGTTAGGTGACGTCCGTCGGTCTCTGCATTGTCTGTGGTGAGATGTAATGCCTGAAATGTGGTATTCTCGGCATATGTCGTGCTGCCATAATTACGCCGGAAAGATTTTCACATGTATCACGTGAGTACAAATCGTAGCTACGCCAATTCACTCCCCTTTTGTGTAAGCGATACTACCGCCATCTGTATATCTGCATCTCGGTATCCCATGACCTTGGTCACCTCAGTGTATAATTCTAGAAAAAATCGACAAGCTCTTCCTAGTCAATAAACAGGTTTTTAATAAAATAAGACGAACGAGTGCAATGCGTTTGCCTTCACTGAATAATAAGAGAATGATCGCTGAGTCTGGCACTGCTCACCAACATAACGCCGCCGTTATGAGGGCAACGAGCTTGGTATGCACTAGATTATATTTATTATCAGTGGGTAGTATAAACACGGATAATTTGTAAAACAATTTAAATTATCTTGAGATCTAATTCGAATATAGCACTAACAGATATTTATTTCCCACAATCACACATATAAATCTGAATACGATTAGCAGAAAACAAAATTCTCTAAAAATCTGATCAAATTACAAAACGTAGCTAGCACTTCAGGGAGGTATCAAAAACTGTGCAAGACTTTTCAAATGGCTCTAAGCACTATGGGACTTAACATGCAAGACTCTATGGAGGAATGCAACAAGAAGCCTTAGATTAAGTAACACAAGTTGTATGGCAATGTAAGCAAGTGATTTGATTGCTCAGGGTGTGGATCAGGCTACTGCAATTGTCACACATTTCCCCAACAATAGCTAGCTATCAGTCCCCGGTTTTGCATTTATAGTGAGAAATTCGATATCTACTTCAGTTGTTTTCCAGTTGTGATTTCACAGCATCTGAGCCACTGTCGTTCACCAGTATGACAGCCTAACAATTCAAAAGGCTCTTTGTGTACAACTGAAGTTCTCTGGTATTTTAACTCTCATACCATTCTGCAGAATTTCACTATTGTGAAGTATTTCACTATTAGCTGCGCAAGTGTTACGTAAGGAAACATTTCTGTAAGTAAACTTAATTACTTGGCATCCTGCCAATTAATGGTAGCCTTCCATTATGCTTTAGTGACAACTGAGTCTATATGATCGTTGCAGTTCTTGTCGCCAAGTAATATAACTCTGGATGGTCATAAATTATCTGATCAAAAGTATCCGAACATCTATTAGTTGTCGTTAATAGGAAGAGTGTCCACCTTTTATGAAGGCTTGAACTCTGCCGTAACACATTATCTGTGGAGGAATAGCAGTCCATTCTTCCTCGAGAGAGGAGGTAGTGATGTAGGATGCTGGGATCTGGAACGGAACGAACTCATCAGAAAGGTGTTCCACAGTGTTCAGGTAGGAGCTCTGGGCAGAACAGTTGAATTCATGAACATTACTTTCGAGAGGACAGTGCCTCATAGATGCTGTTTTATGACAAGGTGCACTGTTATGGTGATACGAACGTCATTATCTGTAGTACAAAATGCTGTAGAACATGTTGGTATCCTTCCCCATTTAGTGTTCAGGGGCCACACCACAACCACGAGAAAGACCACCATGCCTTAACACCATCTCCTCCTCTTCCTCCTCCTCCCAGCTTCACTGTTGTGGTGATGTTCATTTGAGGTGAGGGGCGCTCCACATCATGGTCATCAGGGCACTGACGAAAAGTCTCATGGGTGGGGGCGAAGGCTGTCCCTACATGCGGAGCAGTTTATAATGTATTAAAGTCTGCCTCCCTTCCCCACCAATTGAGGGATGAGGCCTCACAAAATCTCATCACCCTTGTAAAATTGGAATCATTATCTGCGAGGGTGGTGGGCAAATCTCCATCGAGATTGAGGGCTGTCCTAATATTAGTGTATAGGACACATGTTGCTACAATATGCTGAACTGAAAGTGGCACACCACAAACTTCATAGAGAAGAGATCCTCCCGCTGGAGGAAGAAGCCGTGTGGTAAAGGGCTATGTCCGATGCGCAGTCTGGTATGCAGAACCTCCTTCCAGCGGTGAGGCTCACATGAAGTCTTCCATGCCTTTGTGGTCGATTTGAGTGACCGTAATTTAGTCTCTGTCAGCTGCAACCATTCAGTCTCCCACTAACGCAGGATGCGTCTGTTAGAAAATGAGATGATGGCGTGCAGTGGGATGGGACACTGATGGGCAGCACCATCTCGACATGCTTCCTTAGGGGTTCTATCATCCATGTCGCTGCCCTGTTTCACGATGTCGCCAGGTACCCAACGAAAGAACACCTCCTTACCGCGGTGTTGGAGTCACTGTAAGTAGTCTTGGATGAGCTTCATCAGCTGATCCATGAGATACAGTTGATTAAGTGCTTGTAATGCTTTAAGCGAGTCTGAACAGACAAGAAACCTTGTACGGTGATGTCTGTGAACCGTCTCCAGTGCCATCAGAGTTCCACATAATTCAGCATCGTAATTTGTAAATTGTTCCGGAAGATGCACATTAAAAACCATATCAGGAAAAGCAGCAGAATAACCGAGAACATTCTCTTGCTGGGATCTATCTGTATAAACAAAATGAAACTGTGGTACGTAGCCGGCCGGGGTGGCCGTGCGGTTCTGGGCGCTGCAGTCTGGAACCGAGCGACCGCTACGGTCGCAGGTTCGAATCCTGCCTCGGGCATGGATGTGTGTGATGTCCTTAGGTTAGTTAAGTTTAATTAGTTCTAAGTTCTAGGCGACTGATGACCTCAGAAGTTAAGTTGCATATTACTCAGAGCCATTTGAACCATTTTTTGTGGTACGTACTTAAAATGGACATAAACAAAGTTGTAAAAACATAATCTGGAGTACAAATTTTCTTGTACTGCATCAAGCTTAAAATCACTTTGGGCCTTTGAAGACGCCAAGGCGGCGATGCGTCCCATTCCTGGCAGTGTATTTTGATGCCTAATAAATCCAGATCCTTGTGACAGTCTGAAGCTCATATCCCAAATGGCTTGGTCGCAGGGGGCTCATTCCTGATGAGCCGTTCTAAGGTGGGTTGGACCACTAAACTAAATGTCAATGACTGTGGTGATGCTGAGATTTTCAGCGCCTGTCGAGCTAAAAGGATAGGTCGCTGAATCCAGAGTGGTGGGTCACCAGCCTCTGCACACAGTTTCGGAACTGGGCTGATCCGAAAGACTCTAGTGATAGCTGAATGCCCTCATGGTGAACAATATCTAACATCTTGGGGTAGTAAGGACGGGCTCATCTGCAGACCACACTGCCATAATCTAAACGTGATAGAATAAATGCACTATAAAACTGGAGGAGCCAGCATCTGTCAGGTCCCCACGGTTATCCGCTACAGCATTTTAGAATATTCAATGACTGGAAGCCCTTTGTTCATAGGTCTTTCATATGTTGGAGCCAAGTTAATACAAGTCTAATTTTAAACTAAAAAAACGTACAGTTTCTTGAAAAGATAAAATATTGTCCTCCATTGTGAGCATTGGTTAGTTAAAACTTTGACGAGCGCAGTTAAAGTTGACACATGTGGTCTTCTCGTGTGAGAACCGAAAATCAGTTGTCCTGGTCCAAGTTTCCAGCTTCTTAATGGTCAGCTGTAGCTGCCTCGTCATCGTTATAAGATCATAGGAAGAGTAGAGGATTGCAAAGTCATTCACAAACAAAGAGCATTTCACAAGGCTCCTGACTGTGGAGGAAATGCCATTGATAGCGATGGCAAACAATGTGACACTGAGGACACTGTCGTGGGGGACCCTATTCTCTTAAACGTAACAGTCAGACAAGGCATCGCCAACGCGATATCGAAGACGCTGGTCCTCGAGAAAAGCTTGGATAAGAAGTAGCAGGCATCCACGTATCCTCATTCATGAAGTTGTCAAAGGATGTTGTACCTTCAAGTACCGGAAATGCATATCCTCCTACACTCCTGGAAATGGAAAAAAGAACACATTGACACCGGTGTGTCAGACCCACCATACTTGCTCCGGACACTGCGAGAGGGCTGTACAAGCAATGATCACACGCACGGCACAGCGGACACACCACGAACCGCGGTGTTGGCCGTCGAATGGCGCTAGCTGCGCAGCATTTGTGCACCGCCGTCGTCAGTGTCAGCCAGTTTGCTGTGGCATACGGAGCTCCATCGCAGTCTTTAACACTGATAGCATGCCGCGACAGCGTGGACGTGAACCGTATGTGCAGTTGACGGACTCTGAGCGAGGGCGTATAGTGGGCATGCGGGAGGCCGGGTGGACGTACCGCCGAATTGCTCAACACGTGGGGCGTGAGGTCTCCACAGTACATCGATGTTGTCGCCAGTGGTCGGCAGAAGGTGCACGTGCCCGTCGACCTGGGACCGGACCGCAGCGACGCACGGATGCACGCCAAGACCGTAGGATCCTACGCAGTGCCGTAGGGGACCGCACCGCCACTTCCCAGCAAATTAGGGACACTGTTGCTCCTGGGGTATCGGCGAGGACCATTCGCAACCGTCTCCATGAAGCTGGGCTACGGTCCCGCACACCGTTAGGCCGTCTCCCGCTCACGCCCCAACATCGTGCAGCCCGCCTCCAGTGGTGTCGCGACAGGCGTGAATGAAGAGACGAATGGAGACGTGTCGTCTTCAGCAATGAGAGTCGCTTCTGCCTTGGTGCCAATGATGGTCGTATGCGTGTTTGGCGCCGTGCAGGTGAGCGCCACAATCAGGACTGCATACGACCGAGGCACACAGGGCCAACACCCGGCATCATGGCGTGGGGAGCGATCTCCTACACTGGCCGTACACCACTGGTGATCGTCGAGGGGACACTGAATAGTGCACGGTACATCCAAACCGTCATCGGACCCATCGTTCTACCATTCCTAGACCGACAAGGGAACTTGCTGTTCCAACAGGACAATGCACGTCCGCATGTATCCCGTGCCACCCAACGGGCTCTAGAAGGTGTAAATCAACTACCCTGGCCAGCAAGATCTCCGGATCTGTCCCCCATTGAGCATGTTTGGGACTGGATGAAGCGTCGTCTCACGCGGTCTGCACGTCCAGCACGAACGCTGGTCCAACTGAGGCGCCAGGTGGAAATGGCATGGCAAGCCGTTCCACAGGACTACATCCAGCATCTCTACGATCGTCTCCATGGGAGAATAGCAGCCTGAATTGCTGCGAAAGGTGGATATACACTGTACTAGTGCCGACATTGTGCATGCTCTGTTGCCTGTGTCTATGTGCCTGTGGTTCTGTCAGTGTGATCATGTGATGTATCTGACCCCAGGAATGTGTCAATAAAGTTTCCCCTTCCTGGGACAATGAATTCACGGTGTTCTTATTTCAATTTCCAGGAGTGTATTTACTGTTAGTTAAGAAATGCTATGTAGTTATTTAGGTATTTGCTGCAGTTCGTTTTGACAGTATGTGTTATGTCGCATGGTATGATGACTGAAGGTTTTGGAAAGGACAGCTAGAGAACATATATATTTTATACACATTTCACTACCTGTTAATTCGAAGTTCACTACTAGTTCGGGAAGAAGGCGCGCTAACATCCAGCTTCTGCAACAGCGACGGCCGACAATGAGTGACTGTCACCACCTCCTCGATCGACGACTTCAAACCTTCAATCAACCAACAAGGAAGACTGGAAGCACGTAAAGTTTTAGAACTGTATGGCAGACCTCAGCTTTTCAAACTGTTCAAATCACAAAATTACAGCAACTTAGCATGAACCTTTGATGCTCATTGTCCCAGTTGCATTAGCAAGCAGGGTCCCTTCCTTTTCCGGAATGAACTCGAGTGTCATTGAAATTCAAACGCCAGCATTAAAGTAATATTCTATTTCACTGCTTTAATTTCAAAGTTCAGTTAAAGTATTCATAGCTGGCTACAATATTTAGATTATACAAGCACAAATTAAGGGTGCGAGTTTTGTTACCATATTTTAGCTTACCTGTGACTGCAGCTCAGCTTGGTACGTACTAAATTATACTATTGTTAATTGTTCAGAATCATTTAATTCATATTCAAAGTTAAATCTATTATTTCTAAATTGCGTAGATTCAAGTAGCTATTGAAATGATTGTTGAGGTAGCCCAAGACTAACCGTATTTTACTGAATTTCGATGTGCTTCAGAAACAAAGCTCACAATTAATTTCAGTCACTAAATTAACTTTCAATTTTCCGGTTTTATCAATTCTTTTGCTAAATTAAGTCAGAGTGTAGCGAAATTTATTACTTCTGACGAACATTCAGTTTTCACACTACACGTGTCAACCTTCAGTTGCCACGCTTCTAGTGCTAATTATATGTGCAATAACCTTTCTTTTTCAGTTATTATAGTAGTTGTCCATAGGACTGGCGACCATAATTTTCCCCACATCTTAAATATCTAATTACCGCTAGTTAATTGTCAACGTAACGGCCGCACATTTACTTTCTTTATTAACTTTACCCTTTTTCAAAATTAATTTCCACCAGTTTCATTTGCATTTTTCCTTTCATTTAGATGTAACCCTTTCCTCCCTCATTACCGACAGGTTAACTTCGGTGACGATTGCTTTTCCCAGATTTCCATTTGGTACACGCGGCTTCGTTTTTCACTGTCATTAAGGTCGATAAGTGAGGGGGAGGTTACAATATACTTTTTCGAGGTCAAAAAACACACGAACCAAATGGTTTTGGCGTAAGGAGGACTCCTAAATCGCCGTCTCCAGTAGGATTAAGTTGTCAAGGGTGGAACGGAAATGCCTGAAACCGCACTGGGAGTGCCTTACGGGACCTCGGGATTCGAGCAGCCAGACGTGGCGGCGCTTGAGCATGCGTTCAAGGGGCTCCGGAACGCCCTATACTTGCAATGTCAAAATAACGCTTATAAATTACATCTTTCCTCACAAAGTATTTGAGGTAGGAAGTTGAACTTTTTACAGATTATTTATTGGAATATGGGCTACAACTTAACACAGGGATTTTACAAAATTTTAGTTCAGTTATTAAAGATGATTTTTTTCAATTGTAATGAAAATTCACAACATTTTTTGCAATTTTTTATTTATATATTCAAAAATATACAGTTTTTTGGAAAAAGGCTGTGTTAAATTATGCAGAAGGTACTGTGTAACATTTACTGAAAGTTTGAAACAAATATGTTTGGAAGATCCTTAGAAAACATGTAATTAGTATGAGAAAATAAAAGTTTTGGGAATCGAGCGACAAAGATTGTATTAACTTTTTAGTGCATTTCAGGTCCATAGGATGGATTATCTTCATCCTCTGCAAACTCCTCCTCCAGCTTCCTCTTGTTAATCCTCCTGTTTACTCTTGCTTGTATTTCTAGACTCTTTACAGCCCTGTCTGCAGCCCGAAGGCGTTCCTTGTCTAAAGCAAGCATCACTCGTACCATGTTAGAATCTATCTTCATTCCCATATTTCTAAATACCTTGCACCTTACAATGTTGCCATCATTGAAAGTCGCAACAGCAACTTTACTTTTACTCATTATTATACTTCAACAAAACAGAGACTCAAGAAACAGAATTAATTACGAATATTTTCGAGATAACGACAGAGGAAATAAACATGAAACAATCGGCAATCACACCAGCGATATATATTGAACCATCACAGGTTAGCCACAACACACAAATCACTAAAATGTACCTGATGAGCGCGGACGTTAATAATAACACCATTTGACAGCAGTTTAACAGCGCCATAGTGGGTCACGCCATTGTAGAACACATTTCAAAAAAAATTTAAAAATAGTTGTAGTCATCGGAATTGAATAAATTATATATCTATTAAAAGGTAATAGTCTGCAGATTCAGAAAACGCAAAAAAAGTAATAATTGAACTTTTCATGATTTTGAGCCTTTCCGGAGCCCCTTAAGAGTCTTACCCATACAACTGGTAAGGGCTACACTCCAGTAACTGTTAGGGGCGCTGCGGTCCTTGGCTGTTTCCAGAATGGAATTAATATTGCCTGCTTCCAAGACGTGGGGTACTGTCCATCAAACCAGATCTGATTGAAACAAGAGAATAACTGTTCTTTCGATTCAGTGCACAGATGGCGAAGCATGGCATAATGGATCTCATCACGTCCTGGAGCAGTGTCTCTGGCTGTAGACAAAGCTGATTCCAGTTCTCACATGGAGAACAGACTTCCTCATTGTGCGAGAAGATATTGAGTTTTCACTTCTTTGCAGTCCTTTGGAACACCTGAGAAGCAGGAGCTTGTCTGGATGACTTAGTAACAGTAAAGAAGTTTTCAGCTAAAACCTGAGCCATGTCGTCTAGCGCGTCAGCCATGACCCCTTTACTTAACAAGGCTGTAAGGAGATGTGTACTGCCCTTGCCTGAGATCCATGTTATTGATTTCAAAATTTGCGCAGTGGAAGTGGATCGATTAATGGAAGTCGTTAACTCCCTCCAGAAAGCCCTCTTCCATTATTTTATCACTCACCTTGCATGTTCTGTCGCAGATTTGAATCCATTAAGGGTTTCTGTAGTTGGACAGTGAGGTTTGGCAGAACTATTCGTTTGGCCCTGACTTCCAATCGACAGTTGCGGTAGCCCACTGGATCTCACAAGTGATATGGGCCAGTCTCCAGTGCACAATCCTTTTGTTCAAAAATAGCCTGTCGAATGAACTGCAACCAATTTGCCTTTTGTATCATCCATAGCTGTGGAAAAGTGTGTCATCTGACCCGCCTGCAGATATTCTCAGAATGGACGAGTCGCTCGATCATCCAATCCCTGCAGCAAATGGTAGCCGAGCCGCGCAGCACATTGTGTGCGGTGAAGTCCCCCATAAGGAGGAGGAGGAGGGGGAAGAGGAGATTACTGTTTAACGTCCCGTCGACAACGAGGTCACTAGAGACGGAGCACAAGCTCGGATTAGGGAAGGATGGGGAAGGAAATCGGCCATGCTCTTTCTAAGGAACCATCCCGGCATTTGCCTGAAGCGATTTAGGGAAATAACGGAAAACCTAAGTCAGAATGGCCAGACGCGGGATTGAACCGTCGTCCTCCCGAATGCGAGTCCAGTGTGCTAACCACTGCGCCACCTCGCTCGGTCCCACAAGGAGGAATAGGCGTGGGAGTGCCCAGAAGAGTTCTGCCAGTGCATCTGCATCCAAAGCATCATTACACGGAAGGTACAAAGAACACACAGTTGTATTAAAGGGTGCGAGAACTTTCACGGCAATTGCTTGCATGGGCGTGGTAAGAGGGACAGGAGAGGAGTGGTATCTGTCATCAATGAAAACAGCCTTTCCACTTTTAGCCCTGCCTCCAGTAGTACCATCATTCCTGTATGGGTGGTAACCCCATAATGCTGGTGTGTCAGTGACTAAGATGCGTTTCTTGTAAGCAAATGCAGAACGATTCCTCCTTGACCAGGAGTTGTAATTCTTCCAAAAGTTAGCAATATCCATTTAAATTCCACTGCGATTCAGAAGACCCTGTGGAAGCCATTGTTCGGCGATGGTTGTTCTTTTCTTTCTCTTTCTGAGGTGGTGATTTACCGGGAGGTCAGGGGGAATATTAGCCTGTTCCTGGCTCTCCGATTCCTCTGATTGGAAGTCCATTTCCTCCAGAACATAGTTCCCAAAAAAGAGGGGGAGATCTCGCCGATCTGAAGGTATAACTGCCGGCCGAGGTGGCCGAGCGGTTCTAGGTGCTACAGTCCGGAACCGCGGGACTGCTACGGTCGCAGGTTCGAATCCTGCCTCGGGCATGGTTGTGTGTGATGTCCTTAGATTAGTTAGGTTTAAGCAGTTCTAAGTTTTAGGGGACTTATGACCTAAGATGTTGAGTCCCATAGTGCTCAGAGTCATTTGAACCATTTTTTGAAGGTATAACTACCGCTTTCTTGGACTTGGAACTACTTTTAGAAGGAAGTTTTTCTTTACTGATGGGAGGAGGTGGTTGCCTGGGTTGCGGGAATGGCTGAGTTGGCTTCTGATGGTAGGTAGTGGTATGTGGCTTAGGTGAGAAGTCCACTGGTGACGGCCTCCGAACTTCAGTTGCAAGTGGAGCGTTGCGCCACAGGTATACCGACAAGTGCCTGTGCTCAAACTTGAATCTATGGTCTGAGTTTGTGTGGAGAGATCACACTTCGCTATTGGCGTCTTAAGGGCTGATGCAAAAGAAGTAGTGAAAGCCAGAGTTTGCATAGCTTTGAAGGCCCTTTTAGCTTCAGCATATTGTATGGGTCTCCCGACCTTTAACTTCTAAATTTTCCTTTCGTCGTTGTAAAACTCACACTTTCTGCTCCACCTAGCAGTTTACGCTTTCGGAGGAAGTGTACATGAGTTGTCTGATTCGTGAGCTGATCCTCCACAGTTGCCACACGTAGCCTCCCATTACATCCCATAATGGTATAGCCAAATCCTTGACATTTATGTCATTGCATTGGGTTAGGACCAAACGGGCGAACCTTAAGACGGATATAGCTTGCAAGGAAATGTTCAGGTAATTCAGAAGTACTAAACATTAGAATAAATGTTGCCGATTTTTCCAATTTGCCATTGACTTTCTTCACATAGTTCTGCACTTTCGTGAGGCCCATATTTTTCCACTCTTCACGCAACTCTGCGGGGTCCACCTCCATTATATCAGAGCAGGTTACCACACCCCTGCTTAAGTTAAGGGTGTGATGCAACTAGGACTCGACTGGGTAGTCACCTAAGACCTTACATCCAAGGAACTCAGATATTTGGGTTGAATTAGCAGTTTTAACTAATAGTGTTCCATTACGAACACCAGTAATACCTTACAATGCCTTGCGAATATAGAAAGGGGAGACCTTCTCAAAGGTTCTCCCTGTTCGGTTTATTGCAATGACAATGTTATGGCACACTAATGCCCTGTTACCATGATTCTGAGACTTTTTTTCGGGAGGGCTGATCAACCGAGCTCTCTTTGATGAGGGGGTGTAGATACTACCAGACGAACACCCGTCGCCGCCCGGGATTAGCCGAGCGGTCTGAGACGCTGCAGTCATGGACTGTGCGGCTGGTCCCGGCGGAGGTTCGATTCCTCCCTCGGGAATGGGTGTGTGTGTGTTTGTCCTTAGGATAATTTAGGTTAAGTAGTGTGTAAGCTTAGGGACTGATGACCGTAGCAGTTAAGTCCCATAAGATTTCACACACATTTGAACATTTGAACACCAGCCCCGCCAGGAGTTTGATGAAACCGTTCCATAGGGATCCCACGAGAAGCTAGGGACACAAACGTCGACCCAGACAGAGCCCTGTGTGCCTGATCAAGCCTTATAAAAGTGGAGGGGGGGGGGGGGTTGGTGCACCAGAGGTATCCCGCTAGAGACTGTTTTACCTCAGCAGCCATTCACCTGATCAGCACCTAGCACACCTTGAGGTGGAGGTTTTTTTTTTTTTTATAGAGGTTTGTACCTTATTCGCGGTCCAGGCGGTGAAGCCAAAACTCCCGTTCTCAAAAAACACACAACATTCCACCGCTGCGCCGCATGGTGGTCGCTGAACCATGATTCAGATGGCTCCAAGCACTATGGGACTTAACATCTGAGGTCATCAGTCCCCTAGAACTTAGAACTACTTAAACCTAACTAACCTAAGGACATCACACACATCCAAGCTCGAGGCAGGATTCGAAACTGCGACCGTAGCAGTCGCGCGGTTCCGGATTGAAGCGCCTAGAACCGCTCGGCCACCGCGGCCGGCGCTGAAGCATGCCCAGAGCTTACGGTGGCAGCGGACTGGCGGCGCTTACCAGTCCCCAGCTCAGGAACCCCGGGGTCGCCAAGCCGATATTCAGCAAACGAGTGCTGAGCCACTGAGGAGTACTTCACTGCTGACACTACGCATGACGACAGTTAGCGTTCTCCATGCATTCGCCAAACCCAAGTCGTTTCATTGGATTTTTGATGACATAGTGTATTGGGCACCTACGGAAATTTATAAAACTGTCACACACGGGAATAAAAGGTAAAAGATGGACATGTTCACCAGTGAGGTAGGCTGACATAGGCACGAAACGGTGAAGTTTTGTGCTGGAAAACACATCCGTATTTACATAAATTTCCTTTTAAATTATGAACTTTCCATCGAGAAGTTCGCTGCAATGGTGCGTTTAAGGATAAAGAGTCCATTCTCAATTATGGTAAAGACGGAAGTGCAGTACAGATGTGGTCAATATTTAATTGAATAGTAGTCAGTATTACAGGATATGACAGGAATGATTATTCTAGCCCAACAGACTAGTAAACATGAAATGTAAAATGCTATTTTAAGAGCTATGAGCACTTCTTCATCTTTGACACTGTGAAACAAATCATTTCTACTGCAAACTCTTTGCTTTACATATTTTCGGAGGTGGTAGTAGGGACCAAGATAAGAAAAAAAATGTCTAGCAAAGATGGTCTCTAAAATGAATACGTTAAGAGGCATAAGCACTTATCCATTTAGAACGCATCTTTACTGGCTTTTTTGCTTCGAATGATCGTTCCTGTCATATCACTGAATGTTGACCGTTCCTCCTGGGAGAGCCTGTATGTCATGATTAGAGAATTAATTTTATGAATATCTGAATTTATTTATTTATTTTCAGCCATAGTGACTCACTGATTGGATCACATATTGGTTACGTCAGTTTTAGTTGTACAATGTTTTTAATGCGTGGCATAATATTAGTCGTTCATAGTAAGCAGAATAATTAGAGAAGATACAGTAACGTTACTGTCGACCATCGATGTAGTTTCCCAAAAAGTAATCCCCCATTTTTGATGGTCCTATAATACTGCCTCATTAGGATTAACAGTACCTTAAAAGATTACGTAATTCAATCGACAGCATCTATGCCGTGCGGAAGCGGGAGCTGAGAAAACACTATCTTAATCCAATTCAAAACCGAATGGACTGAAAACAATCGCACCAGCAGATGATACGTGCCTCACGAATTTATCTTACAGCATTCCTCAAAATCAGAAAGGAAAGCTTCGAGGCGTTGTAGAGAGCACCGAAAGTTTACAGCCACATTACAGAATACCAAAAACGATGAGGCCAGAGAGCAGCGGTACGCTGAGTAGCTTACAAACAGTGTTAATTCATATTCTTGCAAATGGACGGGATATGTCAGGCCGTTAAATAAAAAAAATTCCTTTAATTTACCAGTAAAGGGGTCTAGGGTTAGTGTCTTTGATCAGTAATCAAAATATCATTGATCCTGAGTTCTATCCCTGTAGCTGTTTACATTTTCCATAAAAAAAATTATCAGCTATAGCGGCAGAATACTTTTATCATACGAATTCACCCTTATTTTGCCTTGTCAAAGAGGGTGGAGGGGTGGAGAGAGGTTTAGCAAACTCTCTTGAGGATGCAAAACGCATTGATAACCACATCATTAAAGACACATAACGTGTATCTACAGGATACGTGGCCCGTAACTGCAAAAGTTCAAATGGCTCAAATGGCTCTGAGCACTATGGGACTCAACATCTTAGGTCATAAGTCCCCTATAACTTAGAACTACTTAAACCTAACTAACCTAAGGACATCACACACATTCATGCCCGAGGCAGGATTCAAACCTGCGACCGTAGCAGTCCCGCGGTGCCGGACTGCAGCGTCAGAACCGCTAGACCACCGCGGCCGGCGAAAAAGTCTTATGGTGATCTCTCAACTGGCGAAAGATTCTGGACTAGCCTCCCGTTCGGATCTATGGGAGGGGACCGCTAACAGGGAGGTGACCATGAGAAAAAGATTGAACAACCAACGAAAGGATAACATTCTACCAGTCGGGGCGTGGTACGTCAGAATTAAAATGATAGGGAAGCCAGAAAATCTGGAAATGGAATTGCTAACAAGGGAAACTCCCCATCGCACTCCCCTCAGATTTAGTGGCAAGAAGGCCCAGTGGACAGCATCTCAAAAACTGAGCGCTGATCAAGCACGAAAACAGGCAGAAAGTGACCTGAACTGTGGAAAAAAGAAGCAGAATAGAAACAGTGAACGCTCCAAGCACAAGACGTGCAATATACAGGGTGAGGTAGCATAGTCATAATACCCCTTTTATCTCCCGAACCGTAATAGATACAAAGATGCCGTTTGGACAGTGAAATACAGGGACAGGCGCTACTTGAATACCTCACATTTCATGTTTGTACTATTGTTTACTAGAGAGATATGAGGCCATCTTTGGTTTTTTTTTAATGGAGCCCTATGTTAAATTTTAGACTAACATGATGCGCTTAAAAAGACGGTTTCAAATATGTGTATATCATAATACACTCCTGGAAATTGAAATAAGAACACCGTGAATTCATTGTCCCAGGAAGGGGAAACTTTATTGACACATTCCTGGGGTCAGATACATCACATGATCACACTGACAGAACCACAGGCACATAGACACAGGCAACAGAGCATGCACAATGTCGGCACTAGTACAGTGTATATCCACCTTTCGCAGCAATGCAGGCTGCTATTCTCCCATGGAGACGATCGTAGAGATGCTGGATGTAGTCCTGTGGAACGGCTTGCCATGCCATTTCCACCTGGCGCCTCAGTTGGACCAGCGTTCGTGCTGGACGTGCAGACCGCGTGAGACGACGCTTCATCCAGTCCCAAACATGCTCAATGGGGGACAGATCCGGAGATCTTGCTGGCCAGGGTAGTTGACTTACACCTTCAAGAGCACGTTGGGTGGCACGGGATACATGCGGACGTGCATTGTCCTGTTGGAACAGCAAGTTCCCTTGCCGGTCTAGGAATGGTAGAACGATGGGTTCGATGACGGTTTGGATGTACCGTGCACTATTCAGTGTCCCCTCGACGATCACCAGTGGTGTACGGCCAGTGTAGGAGATCGCTCCCACACCATGATGCCGGGTGTTGGCCCTGTGTGCCTCGGTCGTATGCAGTCCTGATTGTGGCGCTCACCTGCACGGCGCCAAACACGCATACGACCATCATTGGCACCAAGGCAGAAGCGACTCTCATCGCTGAAGACGACACGTCTCCATTCGTCCCTCCATTCACGCCTGTCGCGACACCACTGGAGGCGGGCTGCACGATGTTGGGGCGTGAGCGGAAGACGGCCTAACGGTGTGCGGGACCGTAGCCCAGCTTCATGGAGACGGTTGCGAATGGTCCTCGCCGATACCCCAGGAGCAACAGTGTCCCTAATTTGCTGGGAAGTGGCGGTGCGGTCCCCTACGGCACTGCGTAGGATCCTACGGTCTTGGTGTGCATCCGTGCGTCGCTGCGGTCCGGTCCCAGGTCGACGGGCACGTGCACCTTCCGCCGACCACTGGCGACAACATCGATGAACTGTGGAGACCTCACGCCCCACGTGTTGAGCAATTCGGCGGTACGTCCACCCGGCCTCCCGCATGCCCACTATACGCCCTCGCTCAAAGTCCGTCAACTGCACATACGGTTCACGTCCACGCTGTCGCGGCATGCTACCAGTGTTAAAGACTGCGATGGAGCTCCGTATACCACGGCAAACTGGCTGTCACTGACGGCGGCGGTGCACAAATGCTGCGCAGCTAGCGCCATTCGACGGCCAACACCGCGGTTCCTGGTGTGTCCGCTGTGCCGTGCGTGTGATCATTGCTTGTACAGCCCTCTCGCAGTGTCCGGAGCAAGTATGGTGGATCTGACACACCGGTGTCAATGTGTTCTTTTTTCCATTTCCAGGAGTGTATTTAAGCGAATAGTTTTTGAGACACAGATATTTTCTCCTATCGTGTTCGTCCTTCGAAGCGGCGTAGTCCAATGCGACCTTTCCTGCTGACCACTGAGAAACTTAACAGGGAAAGGCGTCTTTTTCCTGCTTTTCGATAACGCTGCAAGGTGATGCACGAGGTAGCTGGAGAGAAGGGTATAAATGTGGTTCAAATGGTTCAAATGGCTCTGAGCACTATACGACTTAACTTCTGAGGTCATCAGTCGCCTAAAACGTAGAACTAATTAAACCTAACTAACCTAAGGACATCACACACATCCATGCCCGAGGCAGGATTCGAACCTGCGACCGTAGCGGTCGCTCGGCTCCAGACTGTAACGCCTAGAACCGCACAGCAACTCCGGTATAAATGTGCTGCTGGTGTAATGAGACATCGTGTTTCCATCCCTGTTTCTTAGAACAGACATGTACACCAACGGAGAAAAGTTACGTATGCTTTTGGTGGACGGTGAAAGCTGAAGAAATGCTGTTAGAGCAATAAAGCGATATGGAGAGCTTTATCCCGATCGTGAGCGTCCTACGCGCCAGCTTCTTGCACGTATTTGCAAGAAACTGCTTGCATCGGGATCACGGAACGCCATATAGAGGACAAGGCAGAAAACTGCAACTGGCGAGGTACATGAAGAGGGTGTTCCAGCGTTGGTGCATAACGACCCAACTGTCGCGAAGTATTGCCTCGGAATGTAGTATAAGTCAGAGAACTGTTCTACGCATATTGAACCAGCATAGATTTCACCCCTTTCACCTCTCATTACATCAAGAACTCTCCGGTGTGGATTTCGAACGGCACCAGGAATTTTGCCGGTTTGCTCTGCAGCGCCTACAAGATGACCCAACGTTTTTTCAACGGATGCTTTTTACAGATGAAGTGACTTTCACCAACCACGGTAATGTGAATTTGCATGATATGTATTACTGGTCAATAGAGAACCCTAATTGTCTCCAGCGGGTACAGCATCAGCAACCGCGGAGTGTAAACGTGTGGGCGGCATCGTCGGAAATGTCATTGTGGGGCCGTACGTCATTCCGGGTATACTAAATGACAATAACTATGCACAGTTCCTGCGAAACGTTCTGCCGATTTTGCTGGAAGAGGTATTACTAACTACGCGTTAGTGGATGTGGTTCCAACATGACGGCTGTCCTGCTCTTTGCCCACGGGAGTACTGTTTATGAAGAGGCAGCGCAACCCACGACCTCAGATTGCAGCCGGCTGCAACCAGGCAGTTACTCAGCGTGAATCAGATTCAGACACCTCCCGGATAATCGAGACAAATCTGCGGATGGCGCTAGTAGCTGTTAGTATTACCCAGCAAAAAAGGGATCTTAAACATCAACAAATAATCAAATCACTAATGATCATTAACCCCTCAATCATGGAATTGAACACGATGCGGGTACGAGCGTAATGGTACACCACATACCGATAAAGGGGCAGAAACCAAGGCCTCCAGCATTTATAGCAAAAAGACAATTGAGGCCACATTTCTGAACATTCACCAAAACCTCAGCAAGGAGATAAGAACATTCGCCCGCTAACCGCAACTCAGTTTCAAAACAACGTCCGGTGGCATAACGGTAGCAAGGGATTGCCATGCGAGACGAAAATCAATAAGATTTGCAAACGACTGATAGACGAACTTCGATTACATTAGCGGATGGTACGTTCAATATCAAGCAATAGGTGCGAATCCTTTTCTTCCAGAATTAACGAGTTAACTAGCAAGCGCCAAAACCATTCCTAGCAGTAAATGGGGCAACGTAAACCAAAGTCCACAAAGCTATCATATAAAAGAAGGTAAATTACAATGTGTCTCTGTTACAGAAAATCGCAAATACACGCTGGCATACGAAACTGTTGGTTAAAATATGTGCAAGCCTCTTGAAGTCGCACTCCACGTACCCACGACGGGTTTCATGCAAGCTGGAAGGTTAAGCCGGTATTTTCAAAGTTGTAGTAGCCGTGAGGGCGGGTAAGGCGCATAAGCAGACGGCGATCAGCTAGCAAAGAATAGAATGGAGCATTTTGCGAACCTCACGCCATCCTCAGATTCACTCAACAGGAGTACGGTACCTCACCACATTCCTAGGCTGGCGCGCTTCCCTCTTAAGCAATGCGCCGCAGCCACGGGCTTCCACAGTAGGAATAGCTTCGGCCGCTTCGTGTCCTCCGGAGCCGCCAGGTTGAAAACTTATTCTCGGACAGGCGACTCCAGTAGTCCGACAACGAAATCGGACGACTCAAACCACAACACGCCCTGCCTGCAGCGCCTGCTCCGCCGCCTATCTCCATCCAACTCACTTCTCACCACAGTAATACGTTACTAGACTGGCAAATACGTAGCTTTTACTGAAGCCTGACGTTTTGCGAGGTAGGATAGTGGCGTCAGGAAGTTGGTGTGTGGTTCTAACATGATTTTCTGAAATGAAATGGCGTTGTAAGCTTTACGAGGTCGTTTGAAGAATTCCTGCAGTTGAGGAAATAGTTGCATATTAATTGAGTTTATCACACTCAATGAACAATCACGTTATCAGAAGAGAATCAAGTTACATATGCGAACGTGTAAACCAAACTTGTTTTCTTAGGAACACTCAAATGAGTACACAGTCTTGCTATCAACGACAAATAGGACGTTCTACTTATAGGTGCACTTTCATAACGAGCATACTGTTCGGAGAAACGCCGTAGTTGATCAAAACTAGTTAAAAGCGCATCATTAAACAGTGTTAATACTATGATTCTTGAGTTTCTCCCGGCGTATTTGATAAGGAAAATATCCACGGGTGTGCTGCCGGTCTATAGTGTCCAACGGGCACAATATTTCGGCGATCATACATGTCGCCATCATCAGGTGAACTGATGATGGCGACATGTATGATCGCCGAAATGTTGTGCCCGTTGGACACTATAGATCGGCAGCACACCCGTGGATATTTTCATTAGTGTTAATACTACATTATTACACCCCCAAAATACAGATAAGCTAGTTAAATACTGCCGGTGTTTCGGATAAGACAAACTGTAATGTAATTATTTAGGCTTACATACGGTGTAAAAGTAAAAACACTTAAGACGTTTACCGAGCGGGGCGGCGCAGTGGTTAGACACTGGACTCGCATTCGGGAGGACGACGGTTCAATCCCGCGTCCGGCCATCCTGATTTAGGTTTTCCGTGATTTCCCTAAATCACTCCAGGCAAATGCCGGGATGGTTCCTCTGAAAGGGCACGGCTGACTTCCTTCCCCATCCTTCCCTAATCCGATGAGACCGATGACCACGCTGTCTGGTCTCCTTTCCCAAACAACCAACCAACCAACTTAAGACGTTTCTAGTTGAGACACGTTCCTTTTCTAGCGTCTTCCGTCTGCTGTACGAAAATTTACAGCTAAACACGACGCTTGTATTGACACTTATGTCAAAACTCTATAGGTAAGGCGCTAGTATCAGTTTAGTCCCATTTTTTATTAGTGTTTCATCAGGAAATAAACAACTGTTTACACGTCCTTTGCGTTCGGCGCCATATTGCTATCCTAAACTGCTGGTTTCAGAGACACTAATGATACTGTACATGGCATTGCCAGTCTAGTAATGTATGTCTGTGCTGCTCACATTGCCACTTGCTTATGTCTAAACGCCACGTCCTTCGCTGGAGGCAAAGATGGCAGGCGGAAGACGTACCGCGATCTATCGACATGGTACGGCCCAACAAATACAGGACGATGGCGCGCTGAAAAGTACTATCTTCGAATATTTTTTGTTCTGTTCTCAATATCGACTGAGGTATTACATGTCATCCATATTACTCGGTCGACTTTCCAGCTTCGCGAACGCAAGTTGCAAGCCTTTGCCGCTAGAGGGCTCCGAATTGTAGCGTGTAACATGGCGGTGTGTAATGTAATTATATCAGTGCGTGAGTAACAGCGTATTGTTACCGAGTTACGAACTGCAGAACGTTCACACATGGAGCACATCTCCTTCGACGTGACAATGTCAGACTACACACGAGCGCTACAAAATCTGCAACAATGAGACGCCTTGGGTTCACAGTCATCTCTCATCCTCCGTACAGCCCCGACTTGGTCCAATCCGATTTGCATCTGTTTGCAAAATTTGAGGAACACTTCACTGTGACAATGATGGAGCTGTGCATGCAGAGGTGACGCTGTGGCTCCGTCAACAAAGTCAGACATTCTACAGTGACGATATCAACAAACTGGTCTCTCGTTTGAAAAAATGTGTTCATCGCCAGGATGATTGCGTTGCGAAATACAAAGGTAGACATGAAGGATAAAGATAGAATGTTAATTTGTTTTAGTTAAAAAGATTTAAGGGTTCTGAAGTATTGCTTTTCAGTACGCCTTTGTAAGTAAGATTAAATGCTCTTGCTACCAAAAATGGCTCTGAGCACTATGGGACTCAACTGCTGAGGTCATTAGTCCCCTAGAACTTAGAACTAGTTAAACCTAACTAACCTAAGGACATCACAAACATCCATGCCCGAGGCAGGATTCGAACCTGCGACCGTAGCGGTCTTGCGGTTCCAGACTGCAGCGCCTTTAACCGCATGGCCACTTCGGCCGGCTCTTGCTACCATTGCCAATTGCTACAGAAATATGTGTATAGTCGCACCGTCTCTTTAGGGTTACTGTTATCCCTACTAGACGTTTTAATTTTTCTGCTCAAATCTTCCTGCGATCTGGTTCGATTGGAATATTAATAATTCTACTGAACATAATCGTAAGGCTCGTATAGTATCGCAACAGTTTTCCCTTAACTCTATTATACAAGAATATCGTGTCTGGTTGTAGACAATCCCAATATTAAATATTTTTGAATGTTTACTTTCTGGAAATGCAAACAATTACCTGTATTCTTTTTAGTGGATCAGATTATATTTTGCTACTGCACCATCAAAATTCCTTTCGATATATTTTGCAACTACATCTTTAACATTCCTTTTCTAAGTTTTTTTGAGAAATCACCAAATACCAGTTATCAAATTTGTATCGCATTGTTCCATTTCCAACTAACGCAGTTTTAGCACTTTTTTTGTTGCATGTTTATGGTGCTGTGTTTCTATTTCACTGCACGGAAGAACGACTGGTGTGACCACAACAAAAACTCATTGACCTTGATAATCACTACAGTGGCTCATTATTTGACGTTTTGTCACTCCATAAATACCCCCACAAATAGTTTACCAAATACGTGCAAGTTCCTTTGTAACATGTAGAAAAGTTTAACGCGTTCTTAACAGCTTCTCAGCGTCACAGAAGGGGAATGCGCTCTTTGTCGCAAGCTAGCCTTTACTTCCAGCGGAACCCTCGCCGGAAACAGTTTCTATTTGTCACCGCCGGTCGCTGGCCAAACACTGAGATTGGTACTTGTAGTGGGATTTTCCTTACCTCAGCCTTTAGAAATCCAATCTGTCACCCACAAGGAGGTGAAACAAAAGTCATACGTTCGTTTCAAAGAGTTCTCGACGTGCAATCGAATTTCTCTAGTCATTCCGAGGATGTGTACGCATTTGCAGCTTGGTTGACTTAATGCACGTATTGAAATAATAAATTACAAAAACGCGTTTCTCTCCTAGCAGTTTAGGAGACAGGAAATTGAATACCATTCTCGGAAAACTTCGAGAATACTGATTTCCATGCAGGCAACAGCTACGTGCATTACGTACTGGAAAACTAAGCATCTTCAGTTCTGATGAAGCCCACAGAGTTGACGCACGAATAAAAATCTGTTCTGCAACAGATACTTTATTGCAATCACTTCATCGAACGTAAAAATTCTAGAAATTGGCCATATTATAGCCACAGTACAAAAATAGTGTCAACCTCCAGGTGACTCCAGCCTAAATAACGGTCCTATTTTGGCGAGGAAGGTAGTCCACAAGTTTCTTGAAGCACGTCATATCCAACTGAAACCAAACGTTAATTATTACATTGCGAAATGTGAACTTTCGACACCAGAAATATCAAAGTTAATACACTCCTGGAAATGGAAAAAAGAACACATTGACACCGGTGTGTCAGACCCACCATACTTGCTCCGGACACTGCGAGAGGGCTGTACAAGCAATGATCACATGCACGTCACAGCGGACACACCAGGAACCGCGGTGTTGGCCGTCGAATGGCGCTAGCTGCGCAGCATTTGTGCACCGGGGCCGTCAGTGTCAGCCAGTTTGCCGTGGCATACGGAACTCCATCGCAGTCTTTAACACTGGTAGCATGCCGCGACAGCGTGGACGTGAACCGTATGTGCAGTTGATGGACTTTGAGCGAGGGCGTATAGTGGGCATGCGGGAGGCCGGGTGGACGTACCGCCGAATTGCTCAACACGTGGGGCGTGAGGTCTCCACAGTACATCGATGTTGTCGCCAGTGGTCGGCGGAAGGTGCACGTGCCCGTCGACCTGGGACCGGACCGCAGCGACGCACGGATGCACGCCAAGACCGTAGGATCCTACGCAGTGCCGTAGGGGACCGCACCGCCACTTCCCAGCAAATTAGGGACACTGTTGCTCCTGGGGTTTCGGCGAGGACCATTCGCAACCGTCTCCATGAAGCTGGGCTACGGTCCCGCACACCGTTAGGCCGTCTTCCGCTCACGCCCCAACATCGTGCAGCCCGCCTCCAGTGGTGTCGCGACAGGCGTGAATGGAGAGACGAATGGAGACGTGTCGTCTTCAGCGATGAGAGTCGCTTCTGCCTTGGTGCCAATGATGGTCGTATGCGTGTTTGGCGCCGTGCATGTGAGCGCCACAATCAGGACTGCATACGACCGAGGCACACAGGGCCAACACCCGGCATCATGGTGTGGGGAGCGATCTCCTACACTGGCCGTACACCACTGGTGATCGTCGAGGGGACACTGAATAGTGCACGGTACATCCAAACCGTCATCGAACCCATCGTTCTACCATTCCTAGACCGGCAAGGGAACTTGCTGTTCCAACAGGACAATGCACGTCCGCATGTATCCCGTGCCACCCAACGTGCTCTAGAAGGTGTAAGTCAACTACCCTGGCCAGCAAGATCTCCGGATCTGTCCCCCATTGAGCATGTTTGGGACTGGATGAAGCGTCGTCTCACGCGGTCTGCACGTCCAGCACGAACGCTGGTCCAACTGAGGCGCCAGGTGGAAATGGCATGGCAAGCCGTTCCACAGGACTACATTCAGCATCTCTACGATCGTCTCCATGGGACACTAGCAGCCTGCATTGCTGCGAAAGGTGGATATACACTGTACTAGTGGCGACATTGTGCATGCTCTGTTGCCTGTGTCTATGTGCCTGTGGTTCTGTCAGTGTGATCATGTGATGTATCTGACCCCAGGAATGTGTCAATAAAGTTTCCCCTTCCTGGGACAATGAATTCACGGTGTTCTTATTTCAATTTCTAGGAGTGTATAACGTTCCGGGCTACTATGCCGTAATCTAATTGATATCACATTATAACCCAATGTTTCGTCACCATCTGTTGTTCCTTTTTCTAAATCTGAACTGTTCCTGCCCAATGCATCTACTGGACTTGCCATAAAACCTTTTATTCAGCGCGTTACCGTAAGTGTGTTCATGTTGATGCTTTATGCAAAACACTCATTTGGAAATACCAAAATTCCGAAGCAGTCATCATTTCCCAATTTAGTTACTTAATGGGATATAATAATTAATTGCAATTAATAATATGTTCCGGGATATTATGCCGTGGTCGAAGGGATTTCAAATTAGAACGCAACATTTCGTCCCTATATGCAGAGGACATTTTCAAGGGGAATCGTAACCTCTTTGAATGTCCGATTTACACTCTGGCTCGCTACTGACTACAGCAAAATTCTGTTTCCGTGTCTTCCGCGCTGTGGCGTGACGTCACTTGTTTTGAATGTCCGAGCGTAATTGGCCATTGTTGACTGCCTTCGTTCGCTGTTGTTATCTTCCCATGGTGGAAGACTGGTGCCGGCCGCGGTGGTCTAGCGGTTCTGGCGCTGCAGTCCGGAACCCCGGGACTGCTACGGTCGCAGGTTCGAATCCTGCCTCGGGCATGGGTGTGTGTGATGTCCTTAGGTTAGTTAGGTTTAAGTAGTTCTAAGTTCTAGGGGACTTATGACCTAAGATGTTGAGTCCCATAGTGCTCAGAGCCATTTGAACCATTTTTTTTGGAAGACTGGTAGACATCTTCTTCACCACCAGAATCCAGATGTCTTTAAGTTTCAGGCCGTCCTCTTTCCTGCTGAAATGCATGGGGCTGTTTAAAATCTCTGTGGCCTTTCTGTATAGCCTTTCACGGTGTCCGCTTGTGGCTATTAGTAATAATGGTTCAACTGGCTCTGAGCACTATGGGACTTAACATCTATGTTCATCAGTCCCCTAGAACTTAGAACTACTTAAACTTAACTAACCTAAGGACATCATACGACACCCAGTCATCACGAGGCAGAGAAAATCCCTGACCCCTCGGGGAATCGAACCCGGGAAATCGGACGCGGGAAGCGAGAACGCTACCGCACGACCACGAGCTGCTGACGGCTATTAGTATTTGAGCCCCATCATGAATGTGGTGGTCTCCTACAAAGTATGTTCAACAACAGCTGATCTGTCAATCTCCCTTCTTCTGTAATTTCTCTTGTGCTCTTCTAATCGTTTTTTGTGCGTTCCCTTTGTAGTACCCACTTAACCCCTTCCCATCCTCCACAACTACACGGAATCCCATAAATTCTCGCTTTGTCCAGCGGTTGGCGAGCATTCTTGCCCGATTTTAGGTGATCTTGAATCTTCCGGGTGATTTGTAGATTACTGCGATATTCCCCTTTTTCAAAATTTTCTCTGTCTAGTCAGCAAGGTCCTTAACGAATGGCAGGAAAACTTTCGATTTCACCGGCGCTTGAGCACTGCTATCATTTCACGGCCGTGGTCTTATCTCTCTTTTTACCTCAGCGAGGGTTTGGCGGAGCGGTTCTAGGCGCTACAGTCTGGTTCGAATCCTGCCTCGGGCATGGATGTGTGTGATGTTCTTATGTTAGTTAGGTTTAAGTAGTTCTAAGTTCTAGGCGACTGATGACCTCAGCTGTTAAGTCCCATTGTGCTCAGAGCCATTTGAACCATTTGACCCTCAGCGAGCGAATAATTATTCTTGACAGACTATCACAGTAAGATTAAGGACTTATTAGAACCGTGGACATGTAGGAAACTAAGTAAATATCCCACTAACAAAATTCGTAGAAATATTAGAAGGTTGATAATGAAGTCCTCCATCGAACAGAGCGTTCAGAAAAGTCTGTCAGTAAAGTTGCGCTACCACTAAGACTTTATGGATGGCCGAAGATGCACAAATAACATGTTAATCTAAGTCCTATAGTGAGAGTTATTGGTTCGCCCACGTATTCAATTGATAAGTTCTTGACAACATTATTACTACTGTATGTGGGCCTATAGGATTCATATATCTAGAATTCGGCACATTTTATCACTAAATTAAACATCGTAGTGGTCCAGCCGGAGTACAAATTGGTCCAAATGGCTCTGAGTCCTATGGGACTTAACTTCTGAGGTCATCAGTCCCCTAGACCTTAGAACTACTTAAACCTAGCTAACCTAAGAACGTCACACACATCCATGCTCGATGTAGGATTCGAACCTGCGACTGTAGCGGTCGTGCGATTCCAGACTGTAGCGCCCAGAACCGCTCGGTCACCCACCGGAGGACATATTAGTTGATTTCGATGTGGTATTGCTGTTCACAATGGTTCCGCTCAATGAAATGTTGCAACAGATGAATAGGAATTTTCCTACTGATATTGCAAAAGTCTTTAAATAATGCCTCACATCAGCGTATTTGAAATGGCAGCTGGTGTCGCTATGGTGTGCCCCTTAAGCCCAGTTATCGAACAAGAAACTGAATTTTTGTTCCGGTACGTAGATGTTACGTTTGTTATGTGGTCGAATGGCAGAGAGAAACTAGGTCGTTTTCACAAACATCTCAATGGGATCAGTACGAAGATTTAGTTTACCATGTAGGAGGAGGGTGGGAGGATGATTAAATTTTCTTGATGTGCTAGTTTTCAAGAAAAGTTTTTAGCTTTGGCCCCGCGGTTTACCGAAAACCCATGCACGCAGACCGTTACCTACAACGGGATTCGAACCACCACCCACAACAAAAGCGAGGCATCATAGAAACGTTTTGGGATAGAGCAAAGAACATCTGAGAACCATAGCAGTTTGGCGCAGAATTAAAACATCTCACCAAGGAATTGTGCAATAAGAGTTATCCCTTCGCTGAGGTAAAAAAGAGTGTTAAGACTACAGCGTAGAAAACATAGCGACCCCCGAGCGCCGAGTAAATCGAAAGTTTTCCTGCCACTCATTAAGGACGTTACTGACAGCACAGGAAAAATCTTGTATAAGCGGAATATCGCGGTAATCTACAAACCCACCCGGAAGACACAAGATCACCTAAAATCGGCCAAAGATGCCCGCAAACCACTTGAAAAAGAAGGAATTTATAGGATTCCTTGTAGTTGTGGGGAGGTGTAGGTGCGTACTACAGCAAGAACGGTCAAAAAGCTCCTATAAGAGCACAAGAGCAATTGCAGAAGAGAGGAGACTGGCAGATCGGCCGTTGCGGAATGTGCTTTGCAACCAGGAGACCGCCACAATCATTTTGATAGAACTGAAGTACTGGCAGCCACAGGCGGATGCGAAGAAAGGCCATACAGAAAGGCCATGGAGATTAAAATACCCCATGAATTTCAACAGGAAAGAGGACGGCGTAAACTTGAATGACATCTCGATTCTGGTGCTGAAGAAGATGTCTACGAGTCTTCCACCATGGGATCATGCAACATCGGATGACGGCAGTCGACAACGGAGAATTATGCTCGGACATTCAGAACATGTGACGTCACGCCACTGCGCGGAAACGCGGAAGCGGAATTTCCCGTAATCTGCAGCGAGCCATGGTGTGAATCGGACAGTCAAGGAGGTTACCCCTTGAAAATGTCCACCGCATATGGGAGGAAACGCTGGGTTTTAATGTGAAATCCATGCTGATACGTGGCGCCGTTGGCGTCAGATCCTTTCCTATATTCATTCAAGGTTTCTGCGATCGACTCTCTATCGTGTGGCCGCGGTTTTCCTCTTTGGTCGCTTTTCGGCTATTTAGGAGCACGTCGCTAATGGCAAAGGGCAGGCTTTCTTCGGTTGGATGGCGTTCCGGTGTGCAGTCTGGTTGTTAGCGGTCGCTCTTTGCGCATGCTCTGCCTCTTTCTGTCACGTGGGCAGTGGGGCTACGGACGGTGAAGTGTATGCGGTCGGGAGTGCGCACTGCGTGTAGTGAGAGGGCAGTGGTGTCGTCTGTGCTGCTAAACAAAATGAATCCGTGAAGGTGGCTTTGGAGTGTATCGGCCTACAACCGGATATGCTAAAGAATCAAACGGTGGGAATTATTTTGGTTCTTGAAGTACTGCTGCATATATATATGCTGAATTTCGTGCTGTTTGCAGTTAACGGCTCTGCCAGAGTTTGGACGCCCACTTGTGCACAATTGAACAGTGGTTTGTATCTTATGGACGCACCTGAGATACTGGTAAAGAGTTTATATCTAAGTAGGTTCCTGCGCACTCCGAAATAATCACAGTTTTAATTTTCTGGCATTTCTTTCTGTATTTTGCTATTAAGCGTAATCCACCGATAGTAGCATTCTCTTGCAAAATTAAGAGGTTGACGACCTTGTTTTTCTTCTTGCGTGTAATTATTATGATGAATGATAAGACGATATGTGTTCTGGTTTCTACACACAGTGCAGTGTTCTCATGGTGAATTTTTATGTATCGTGGTTCCTGTGTTAGGGGAGGGTAGCGGTTGTTGTAGACAGTGATTCCTAATTTGGCTGCAAAGAATAATTGCGCTCCTGCTTTGAAATTTTTCTAATGTTTTAAGGATTGTGTTACTATGGATACTGCTCAGCTGCTGTGTGGTTTTATGAAGTTGTTTCAGTGGTATAATCAACTGTGCACGTCGTTCGTTTTAGCTGGTCTTTTAAATGGGGGACGATGCCTTGGCGGTGGCCAGTTTGAATTGTAGCCGATAGAGCGGTCGCTGTGTTTATCAGGAGCCTCCAGTACTTCGGTGAATTTGAGTTAAGTATATTATTATTTGTTCCTGGTGACGACGAGGCGTCCGTCTTTCCTTCACCAAGGTTCCTTTCAGCGATCATTCAGGCTCGATCTGACTTGTAGTTTTCGCGCACCACTGACGTGCCATTATTTGTCACTGAAATTTTGTAATACCTGAGTGATGTCTTTCATTGTACTGGATTTTAATTTCTTATTCTGAAAGAGAAATTATGAGTTGCTTCTGCTGTTATATCTTAAATTGTGTTCTGCTTCTGTGGAAGTTTTTCTCAGTAAATCATTTATTGTTTGTACGGTTCTTATGATTTATGTAAAGAGGGTTTTAAAATTATTTATTGCTTGGAATGGACTTTGATGCCAGTAGACTTCGGTCTGTTTAGTAGTGTTTCAAATTCTAGGGCAATAATGTGCTCGTATATTATTCTGGAGTAACAGTAGTTTGCTGTTGTCATGAAATTGTTAAATGAAATCTGTTGGAAATTACAAGCCAGAGTTTGTGTTTGATTGTTAATTATTGCCTTGTCTTTATTGAGTTTAAGTATCTTCGAGCGTGTGTTTCACTTCTTTCATTCGATCACGGCATTATAGCTTGGAACATTTTATTAATTATAATTAATGATCACATCTCATAAAGCGACTAAACTAGGAAAATGATGACTGCTTCGGTGTTTTGGTATTTCCTAATGAGTGTTTTGCTTAAAACATCAAAATGAACGTACCTACGTTATCGTGCCGAATAAAAGGCTTTATGGCAATTCCGGTAGATGCATTACCGAGAAACAGTCCGGATTTAGAAGAGGAAAAGGATCAAGAGATGCTACTGGCGTGTTAAGAATCATAGGGGGAATGTATACTGAGAAAGATAGAAAATTTATGCCCTTATTGGTTTGGAAAAAGCTTTAGACAGAGTTCAATTAACTGGAATGAGAAACTACTGGTAGACAATCTATATTTACAACGGACAGTAGAAGTAAGGCCTGGACATGAACTTTCGGATGGAAGCAGCACTGGAAGGGGCAGTGGGCAAGGTTGTAGCCTCTCCCAGTTGTTACCAACTAACACCTGGGAGAGGTTATTGCGAAATGCTCAGATGGAAAAGAGTAGTACGTATTGATGTAAAGAGAATAGAATGTATAACATTTATGATCACATGGTATTAACGGCAGAAGGTAAACGAACTGTAAATAGAATGCTAAAGATCTCAATGAAACTTGTGTGTAGTACAGAAAAAAATATACTGAATGGCACACGAAAGAGACTGGCAAAGTATTGATATAAGACAAGTTGCTATTAGCCAAGTAAGGGCATTTAAATATCTTGGAAGTGCGATCATTAAAGACTTGATACGCCACCAGGAAGCGAAAACTCGCATTGCTATAGCGACGGAGGCATTCAACAGAAATGGAGGGTAATATGTGGTAAATTATATAAAGACCTGAGGAAACATCTTGGCAGTTGTTTTGTCTGGAGTGTGGCGTTATGTGGGGCAGAAACATAGACACTGACGTCGAGATGATGAAGCATTTGAGATACGGACATGGAGAAGAATGGACAGGACAAGGTGAGTAAGGAAAGAGTTCTGGAAAGGGTTGCTGAGAAGAGAAGACTGCAGCTGGTTATAAGAGAAAGGAAGAAGAATTGTGTTGGACCCTCTATGAGACGGGAGTGCTTGCTAACGGAAGTTTTGAAAAGAATAATTTATGAGAGGAGATTGAGAGGGAGGAGAGATGCATGAAGATAGACGGCATCAAGGGAAGCGGCAATTACTCAGACCTGAAAAGCATGGTGAAAGACAGGGGTGCTCGAGAAGTTGCCTTATGAAAACATGCCTTTGAGCAGAACACCAATATCGATGACGATTATGGTAAAGTAAAAATAAATGGTCTCATCAAGGATTATCATGTAGGAATCAAGCACTAAGGTCAAAGTATTAATCAGCCACACTTTTAGCGCGAAAGAAATGCTGTAGCCTTGATAAGGGACTCAGCTCGTCGAGGACATGAGTTTCTTCAAGTACGTCAGATCGAGCTGCACATGTCACTGCTGATTACATTCTGTAGAGCTCTTTAACTGCGGTTTTGACAACTGCTAAGTTTCTCAATAATCTGACACGTTCTGTGGGCATATAATCGGGTGATTTAGTGGGTCAGTCGACGAGCAAAAGGGTACTCAGCGTGCATTAAAGCAGGGGAGCGTGTGTGCTGCCTTGTAAACGGTGCTGTTGTCATCTTGGAAGAAAATAGTGTCCACAGAATACACACCACGAAGATACAGAGGAAAAGGCAACATCTGGCCACTGAGAATGTAGCAATTAATGTCCTTGTTCATGCCCACTCCACCTCCGGTTTGAAGCACATCCTCATCGGGCTATTGGTGCATTGACTGGTTTTCATAATTGTGTAACATCAGAAGCAGGCAGTGTGGAGGGACGAACGTACTTTCTACATTTACATATACGTCTATATCACATCTGCATCTATGCAAATACTCCACAAGACACCACGCGGTGGACAGCGCTAGGTACCTTGGACAGTCATTAGTCCTTCCCTTTCGTGTTCCACCCGGAAATGGACCGATCGAAATACGACTGCCTTATACCTCAGTTTGAGCACTGATTTTTCTCATATTGCCTTCGCCGACCTTACGTGAAACGTACAGTAAGTTGGTGGCAGACGAATCGTTCAGCAGTTACGCAGAAATACCGGTTCTCTAAACTTCCTGAATAGAGTTTCGCGAAAAGTATTTCATCTTCCTTCGAGGGATTCCAGTTTGAGTTCACAGATAATTGCTGTAGCACACTCTTCAGGTTCTAGCAGGACGCCTGTGAATTGCTTCGTTTTTTTTAGTTTCTTTTTTTATTAATACAAGATGATGGGGATCCAAAACACTCGACCAGTATAGAAGAATGGGTAGCATAACTGTTCTGCGCACGATCTCCTTTGTAAATGAACTACACGTTGCTGCAGTTCTCCCAATAAACCTAAGTCGGCTATTCTTATCCCTTATCTTATGTGCTCGCTCTCTTTCATAACTTTCTGGAACGTGACGCCTACAGTAGGTATTTAATCGACGTGACTATGCCGAGTAGCAGACCACTAATACGCTATTCCAATATTATACATTTTTTCCTACTTAGACCGTGTACAGAACGGCTACACTACATTCAGAGAAAGCTGCCATTCATCGCACGAAATTCCATCTACGTTATTCTGTATCCTCCTACAGTCACTAAACGACGATGTTTTTCTGTAAAGTATGGCGTCATCAGTAAAATTATTGCAGCTCACCCGATACTTCCCTGGAATTATGCTCATGATATTCTCGTATTTTTTGAGTTACTTTTTCAACTGAGAGTAAAACAATGCCTATCTCCACAGCATTATCCTAAATTTAAACAACCGTGGATCTTTTTCTTTCTTTTTATACACTTACTGAGCACACATTTCACCAGTATAAAATTTATCCGTGGTCCTCTACGTCCTACTGAAATGTTGTAAGTTTGCTGTTTATGTTTTTATGTAAGTAGGCTGTTTATGTTTTCTTTATGTAAGTTTGCTGTTTATGTTTTTTTATTGGCAACGTTACGTAGCACTCTCTATATGAAAAGTTTGAATTGTTGTCTGCCATTGTTGTCATGAACTGCTATAGCTGGATGCGAACAGCGCGTAGCGCTGGGCAGTTGGAGGTGAGCCGCCAGCAGTGGTGGACGTGGGGAGAGAGAGATGGCCGAGTTTTGATAATCTGTAAGACTGGATGTCAATTATGAATATTAAGGTAAATACATTGTTTGTTCTCTAATAATATCTTTCATTTGCTAACTATCCCTATCAGTAGTTAGTGCCTCCAGTGGTTTGAATCTTTTATTTAGCTGGCAGTAGTGGCACTCGCTGTATTGCAGTAGTTCGAGCAGCGAAGATTTTTGTGAGGTAAGTGATTTGTAAAAGGTATAGGTTAAAGTTAGTCAGGGCCATTGTTTTGTAGGGGTTATTGAAAGTCAGATTGCGTTGCGCTAAAAATTATTGTGTGCCAGGTTAAGCACAGTCTAGTACAATTGTTCTAAGTGGACATTTCATATGTACAATTGTTATAAGGGGACGTTTCATATGTCGACCCTTAGCCTAGGATACCTCACTGGAATCTTCTGATTTTTTTCTTGTAGTTTGTGTATTTAGTGTAGCTTTTGTTTATTGCTAGCGCGTAATTGTAGAGAGAATCTCCTTTGTAGTTGCAGTCTTTCATTGTTGTAATGTAAGACAGTTGTGGCATGCATGTAGATTTGCAACAAGTATTTCGCAGCTGCGCTTGTAATTAACTACATATTATTTTCAGTGCTATGTTAATGTGTTCTCTTATTTTTGCTCTTCAAATTGTGTTTTCGTGTGTTATCGTGTGAAATATTGTCTCAATAATGGCGTGTGAAAAACGTAACACTCGGCTCCAAAGTAAACTAAGAAACGACAGTGAAGACGAAAGCAATGTGTTAGCGCCACTGTGTAATGAGTTAACTAATGTTCAAAGTAGTAATTTGGTAACTGTGCATAGGGAAATGGAGCGGGCGTCAAACAATGGCGTAGACAGTCAAACAGGTAGTGAACAGGGAAGCATTATCGATCGATCGGTCGGCAACAGCTCGCCTCAGGAATCCGAAATGATAGGACACAATTTTGCAAATACTGTAGATTCAGGTTTTGGGTCCTCACCTTTTTCTCAAATGAGTCAAGACACATTTTCTGCTTGTCAAAATGTGAATGTTGCCGGTCAAAATGCACTGCTAAAAAGCATAGAGAAACAGATTCCAGACACTAATACATTATTATTGCAATTAATGCAACAAATGGAACAAAATCAGAGACAGATGGGACAAAATCTTCAAAAGTTAGACACAATGGAACAAAATCTTAAAAAATTAGACACAGTGGAACAAAATCTTCAAAAGTTAGACACAATGGAACAAAATCTTAAAAAGTTAGACACACTGGAACAAAATCTTCAAAAGTTAGACACAATGGAACAACACCAGAGACAAACACAGCAAAAGTTAGACACAATGGAACAAAATCTTCGGAAGTTAGACACCACACTTGAACAAACACGTGAAGATTTAACTACTGAATTACATAACATTGAATCGAAATGTCAAAAAGTCTGTAATGACGTAAAAACACAAATTTGTGAGCATTTTCAGCCTATTTTTTCGCGGCATGAAAATGCATTACAGAATCACGAAGCAGCCATAAAAGAGCTGCAAACCATTGTTCATGAAAATCATGAGACCTTGTGGGCTAAAATTGACTCAGTTGCATCTACCGATTCGGTTACGCAACTGGCAAAAACTCAGGACAACTTAAAGAACACAGTAGATTCGATTGCAACACAAATGGACACTCTGAAACTTGGTTCAGAAAAACACACTGAGGAAATGTGTTCACTATCGGAGAAAGTAGCTGAACTTTCGGATCAGGTCACTAACTTATCTACAAAGGTAGATGATGATCTGAATGACACAAGACCCGTAGCCTTCACGGACACAGAAGAGTATGAACAAATAAGAAAATTCAAACAAAATCAGAATCAAATTAATACGCAATACAAAAGAGAAATGCGGGAAGTACAAGATCAGCTGACACAGGTAATACAAGAATTACGTATTTCAGAGGACACTCGCGCCCCAATAAGGGAAGAGGGACATATAAATACGGAAAAGCCACAAAATAATAACACAGGGCATTTCGGTAATTATGAAAGGAACTGGCAAGGTGCACCGAATTTTGAGATGGAACCGCCGACACGACGTAACAATGACCGATATGCTACTCGCCGACACGATGATTTTGATTATAAGCTGTTCATGACTACACGTAAATTCAAAACATTTAAGAATTCTGGCAACGACATTCATCCACAAGCATGGCTCCATCAATTCTCTCATTGTTTTCCTCCCAACTGGTCATTAGAACACAGATTAGAATTTATGTGTGGCTATTTGGAGAATGAACCAGCTGTAAGAATGCGATCGGTCATTCACGATTGTCACAGTGAAGGAGATTTTTATCATGCCTTCCTCTCAGCATATTGGTCTCAAGCCACACAAGACCGCGTAAAACATAGCATCATGATGATGAAACACTTTGAACAATCTGAATTTTCCAGTCTTGTCAAATATTTTGAAGACATGTTGCACAAGAATCAATACCTGTCAAACCCATACAGCCCCTCAGAACTCATCCGCATTTGCTTAATCAAACTGCCTGAACATTTGAGACATATTATTTTAGCAGGACGTTGCAAAGATGACATTGAAGCTTTTCAGGGACTGTTACAAGAACTGGAAATTGACACAGACAGTCGCGGAATGCGAAAACAGGAAAACAATCACTACAGGTCACATCCGTCTCAATTCCGTGACGACAGAAACAATAAATGGCCACAACAAACCTATTCTTACAACGTAAATCGTGACCAAAACAGACACCACCCATATGATAACCACTGGCAGAGTAATAGTTACAGGGAAAGATCACCTTTCCGCGGTAATGACTATCACAGAGACAATCAGAGAAACAGACAATATGGGACCCAAAATAACTATTATCAAGGGAGACAGAATAACTTTAGACGCAACGGTCCAGCGCGTAGTTACGATTCAAGGAGAAATCCTCCACCACGTGACAGACAAGAAAGAAACTATGTAAACTACCGACAAAACGACAGACGTGAATTTCATCAGAACTGGCGGGTTTCTAACAGAGCTGGGCCCTCTGGTCAACGTGAATTTGTAGAAGTTAGGTCTCCAAATCCCAATAACGACGCGCGCCAACAAAGAGACAATAGGCAATGACTCACATCACTGGCAGCCACAATACGTACTTATGAAACTGATGACGCAGCTGCCGTAGCTAGTAATTACGTAAAAATGGAAGACATTAGGGACATCTTACTCCAGGAACACGACGTAACATATAACACCATTGCATATCCTGTGATTCACATTACTGTACATGACGTAAAATTTACGGCAGTACTTGACTCTGGCAGTCCCATTTCAGTAATTAGCGAAACAGCTTTTAGCAAATGCAACAAAGCGAACGATTGCCCCACACTTCCGTTACGTAAGATTAAATTACAAGGTGCAATCTTTGGAAAAAGTGTAGATGTACGCCAACAAACCAATTTAGAATTCTTTTGTCAAAGCCACAGCTTCTCTATGAACTTCCTTATTGTTCCATTATTGTCGACGGAAATTATACTGGGAGTAGACTTTTTGAATGAATACAAAGCAATCTTAAGCTTTCACGATGCTGAAATAAGTTTAGAGAAAGAAGGTAAGTCAATAGCTTTGAAATTTGAAGACTGGCTCTCAAACCATGATGAGGAAATTAATCGGCTTTACGTTCTGTTAGACAACAGTTCGGAATTTTCTACGGAACTAGACACCAACAATCACTCTGCAAGTACTGACAGGGATGACATCGACGGCATATTTGAAATTAATGAGTTAATTCAGAATAAAATTCAGACAATTGAGAATTGTAATGACACTGATAGGCAGGACCTTTTTGAGATTTTACAAGCACATTCCACAGTTTTTACTCACAAAACAGGAACAATCAAGGGATTTCAATACCAATTTCGTGTTCGTGAGCATACTAAATTTTGTGTTAGACCATACGTAATTCCGGCACATTATAGGGACCGTGTTAGAACAGAAATACAATCTATGCTTGGCGAGGGCATTATTGAGCCTGCAGTAAGCTCATACAACAATCCGTTACATGTTGTTGAGAAGAAAAATGGATCGATCAGACTTGTCTTAGATTCGAGACAAATCAATACTATCATTATTCCTGAAACAGACAGGCCGCAGACGATGGAAGAACTTCTTCAAAATTTTAATGGTGTAAAAGTGTTATCTTCCATTGATCTCAGATCAAGCTTTTATCAGATCGAACTACATCCAGAATGTAGAAAATACACAGCTTTCCTTTGTTTCGGCGTTTGTTATCAGTTTCGGAAACTTCCTTTTGGTTTGAACATTTCTTCAGCAGCATTCATTCGCGGGTTAAATTCCATATTACCTGAGTTCTTAAAACGTCACATCACTTTATATGTGGACGATATTCTAATAGCAGAAGCTTCATGGGAACAACATAACCGCATCCTCAACAGTTTGTTACGTATTTTTGCAGAATCTGGAATTACAGTTAACTTGGAAAAGTCAGAATTCGGTAGGTCAAAGGTGAAGTTTTTGGGACATATTATTTCTTCTGAAGGCATTCAGCCGGATCCAGAAAAGTTAGAAGCAATCAGAGCCATTCCAGTTCCATCCACAAAAAAACAAGTCCGCAGTTTTCTAGGTCTCGTAAATTTTTACCGTCGTTTTCTGAATATGCAAATTCTAGTTACACCAAAACTTTGTTCTCTCACTGGAAAAAATACTATTTGGAACTGGGACGAACAAGCACAGTTGGAATTCAATTCTTTGAAAGAAGCGTTACTTCACGCGCCAATACTAGCTCATCCAGATCTGTCACAAGATTTCTGCCTTAGCACTGATTCTTCCAAAGTTGGTCTTGGTGCCCATTTATTTCAAGAAGCCATAGAAGATGACATTACTGTTCAGAAAACCATTGCTTTTGCTAGCCGAGTGCTAACAAAATCTGAAAAAAATTATTCCGTTACTGAATTAGAAGCTTTAGCTATCGTTTGGGCATTTAACAAATTCCGTTTCTTTCTTTCTGGTAAGCACGTAAAAGTATACAGTGATCATCGTGCATTACAATTTCTTATGTCTTCAAAATTAAATCATGATAGGTTAAAACGTTGGGCATTGTTTCTGCAAGAATTCCGCTTCACAATAGTCTACATTCTCGGCAAGGAGAACATTGTTGCGGACGCGCTGTCACGCGCACCGGCTGGGCTTGAGAAAAGTAACACAGAAGGCAACCTCGAGAAAAATTTCAGTATTCTTTACATTCAGAAAGTCGCCTTTGAAAACTTCATCACCACATCTTTAAAGGACATTGCTCATGAACAAGATAAAGATCCGATTTGGAAAGATATCAAAAGTAAATGGCATGAAAAGACACACACTCAGATTCGGCATTATTACCTGGTTAGAAACAACATACTCTTCAAACGCTGCACTGTTGATGACAAGCTATGGGTACTTTGCATTCCAGACGATTTTGTTAATAAGCTCATTTGGTACATTCATTTCAGCTACGCACATTTTGGCCCACGAAAATGTTATCATATTCTTCGAACGACTTGTTATTTTAACAATATGGAAAAGAGAATTCGCAGAGTCTTGTCTATTTGTAAACTTTGTCAAAAAGCGAAACCATCTACTATCTCACATCGTGCTCCGTTATTTCCTATTGTTCCTTCTAAATTAAAAGAATTTGCTGCTGTTGATCTCTTGGGACCCCTTGTCAGAACATCGAATGGATTTTCGTACGTTCTAGTCGCTGTTGAACTTACTTCAAAATTTGTTTCTTTCACTCCGTTACGTAAAGCCACTGGACGGTCTGTATCCAACGCCTTTGTTAAAAATTTCTTACGTGAAGTTGGACACGTTAGTAAAGTCATTTCAGATAACGGACCGCAATTCAGATCTGCTGTTTGGTCACGCATGCTTCGGAATCATAAAATCAAACCTGTTTTTATTTCATTGTATTCACCACATTGTAACCCGTCTGAACGGATTATGAAAGAAATCAATAAGCTTTGCAGACTTTATTGTCACAGAAAGCATCAGCATTGGGACAGATATTTACACTTATTTCAAAATGTGCTGAATGAAATGCCTCATGATTCCACTGCTTTACCACCTACTCTTGTACTGAAGAATGTAGAACCTCCGAACAGAATCAGAGAGCTTGTACCTTTCACGAATACACGTAAACTGCGACACAAAGACATAATTGATTTGGCTCTTAAAAATATAAAATCTGCAGCAGAGAAAAGGAGAAAACTACACGGTAAAGCAAATGCAAAGAAATTATATATTGGTCAGAAAGTTCTCATTAAAGCTCATTCATTGTCACATAAGAAGAAACACTTGAGTCACAAATTCTTTCTAGTTTACAATGGACCTTACAGAATCCGACGTATGCCACATGATAATTGCGTTGAAGTTGAAACTCTGCGTACTAGGAAGAGTAAAGGTTTACACCACATTTCTCATGTAAAACCATTTATTGACAGATAATCTGCTTTTTAACTTAGTCTTTGCAATTTTCACTTCACGCTACTTGTACAATTTGTCACACTGAGAAACTGTTAACACGCAACATTTTGGTTTGCTTACGAGTGGATTCTGGATTTGAGGTGCTTTATGTGAAATGCCAGATGACACAGTGGTTAGTTTATGTGACAGCTACACGATTACATCACGATGTTACTAATGAGTGACAATTTACAATGTCGCTTTTGCGGTGTATCTGTTTTATATCTGCACAGTTTTTTCTGAATTCTTCTATAAAGTGAGACATGTTTTAGTGGTGACTTTTGTGCTATTGCTACAAGGAGACAGCCTTTTCCGTAGGACAACAATACGTTACAGCACAGTACTTTCCTCATCACGGCAATAAGCGTAATAACTAAGAAATCTATACGCAAAGCATTTCACTTTTGTGTATCATGAGGTAAGTACATTGACTTCTGCAGAACTTAGCTTTCGGAGGACAATAACTACGACACTTCCCAGAGATTATCTTACAGCAAGACGCATATTTAGCGCTACAGGACACGTATTTGAGTGATTAATTTTGTACTTAAAACATTTATTTTTAAAGAGTTTTGAATTACAAAGAAAGTTTTTCGTGATACATTTCATTCCATTGCTGTAATCTGTAACACCTGAGGGTATAATTACAATAAACCTCAGGGGGGTACACGCCTACTTTGTGTATCATGTGTCTGGCAAGCACAAGGAGCCCTAGCTAATATGGTATTTGCTTATACAACTTTACACATCGGTACCATATTTCTCTAACACATAAATTACACACCTATCTGATCATTTAACAGAGAAACAAACATCCTTTTACTACGTCAGTGACACATGTTTACGCAATTACAGAGTTGGATTACTTCACACTTAAGAAATTGTACTTTGTCTGTACTTTGTGAACTGTTCATATTTTTTTGGTACCATTGTGATACTATGAGAGCTTTGAATGATGTATTTGGTATGAGATCATGATTTTTAAAGTACGTTTGAGGTAGATGACACTACTGAAATGAGCATAGAATTTTCTTTAGGTTTTGAAATCATTGGAGGAAGCTACGACGTTTTTGACATTTGACTGAGGTGTTATGATGTTATTTTTACGACGACGATGTGTATTATGCTGTTGAGGTATGTTTATGTCAATAAAATTCTTGACCTGTGAAATGTTTTTATATGAGACTGTCACTGTAGTGGAAACTACTGTCGTAAATATTTCCGTAAGAAAGTTAAGTGACCACCTGCACATAATGTGACGTGGGCACCCAGGTGTGTCAGACACCTGGAGAACAAGCCTTTTCAGACGCTCAGGTAGAAAAGAAAGCCATTAGGGTGTGCCAGAGGCACAGGTGGAAGAGAAGGACAAAGAGAGGCCTATATAGCTGTTAATGACATTCCTTTGTAGAGGGCATCGCTAATGCGACACCCTCGTCACTTAAAAACATATGATTTTTGTAATGCGTTGTGGGCACACAGCTGTGTCAAACACCTGGAGAATAAGCCATTAGGATGTGCCTTTCATCGCTAATGCGACACCCTCGTTACTTAAAAACATATGATTACTCGCACTTTGTGCTAATTATTGAAATGCTTATGAATTGATGGGAAATATTCGTACATCTGCTCACCTGATTATGACAAGTGTCTTTCTACGAGAGTTGAGAGCCATTAACTTATGAAACGAAATGCCACATGACTATTGAATGATATTTTTATGCTTTGGTTTGCGTAATTGCTTATTTCATTTGATATCTGGTTTCCAGCTGTGTTGCAGCATTGCTTTTATAAAATGAAATGCATTTGCTAATGTGAACTCTTTATGTCAACAGATCTATTAAATAATTATTTTATGATCCACATTCTTTAAAAAAGGAGCACTTGGAAAGGAAAGAACAATAAGAAGGAACTAATAACAGTAACACATAATTTTCTTTTCAAGTACATGGTAATATTTTTTTTACAATAAGTTGTTATGGTGCACCACTTTAATTACATAGACATTAAGATGTGAATATGCTTTTCCCTTGTCTGCATTGTTGTTTTTACTGTAATATTTTTTCTGCTTGAGCTATGTCATGTTTAGGTATAAGTTGCTGCTGTTTGCCAGGCATAGTGTTACTGAATTTGACTTTGTGTTACTCTTCTAAGCTAGTTTTTCTTGTTTCCTGCATTGCCTTATATTAGTTGTAATATTGCACTTGCTTTGCTAATTTATGCTGCTTGCTTTGTCATTTCTATTTTTTGTCATTGATGTTTGTGTTAATTATTTTTTTTTTTTTTTGCTGCATTGCCTCGTCCCTTGGTATATATATCTGAGCTCAGTAGATTTAAGTTAGCTTAAGAGGGGGTAGACTATATAAGAAACTGACTATGGAGAATAGGTAAAGAATGCATTGCGAAGAAAGATTTGGGCCCCAATGAGTATTGTACAATCAGAAATAATTATTTTGAAAGAAATATGAATAGAATACAGGAACGAGGTATAGGTAGGATTTTCTTGTAAATAAATGATGGGGTAAGCAATATGTGAACATATAAATACAGAAAGCATGCTTAGATAGGATTTTTTTGGTGGAAGCAAAGGTTGAAATAAGACGAACGATCTATGGAATGAAGGGAGATCTCCAAGCAAAATACTGCAGTAAAACAAACCCTGTCCTTTCCTCTTTGCTGTTTTTTCCCAATATGTAATTGTGTGTTGTCCTTTCCTTTTGGTGTTATCCCACTATGTGTTTGGGTACCCGTGTGTATTTGTGTTTTTCCTGTCTTTATGAGTTTAGCTGATGAGAGCTATGTTGTAGAATTTTTCTAATACTCTGTTATTTTCTTTGTAAAGATGCTTAGACTTTATTTATTCTGCTTTGTTTTAATGCTCATGTGTGAAGTTGACGTTTCAAAAGTTATTCTGATCTTTTATGTATGTACTCATGTCATCATTCCTGTAACACTGATGTATATGTTTATTTCTATTCTTTTGTAAAGCCCCTATTACTACAAATATTATCTGTATTGTTATGTTTTTAATGATGTATTTTGTATCTTTGTAATTGTATTCTTATGTTATATAATTGTAATTGACACCAGTTCATCATATTATTAACTTGTAAGCATTCATTTCACTGCACACATTCTGTTGGTCATAGTATATGGACAATATGTGAGAAGTAGGGACTGTTAGTGTTTGCACGTGTGTTACTAATTCAGCAAGGGACTGGATAACAGCATTGCTGGTTCTAAGGACAATTCCCAAAAACTTTGTGCGTGTACAAGTGGTGGTTTATGGACTTGCTATCTTCTCTGCAAGACTCTTCGATGGTGATTGTGCACCTGCACAGTCGCAGCAGATGGCTGCTGGCCATCTCTACCAGGACTACAGTGGGTCTACACCTTTGCTGACTCACCAGTACCACAGTTTCTACAAGGACTACAGTGGGTCTACACCTTTGCTGACTCACCAGTACCACAGTTTCTACAAGGACTACAGTGGGTCTACACCTTTGCTGACTCACCAGTACCACAGTTTCTACAAGGACTGCAGTGGGTCTGCACCTCTGGTGGCCCACCAATACCATACTCTCTACCAGGACTGCAGTTGGTCTGCTCTGTGATGACCTATCTACCAATATTCGTCAGAACTTCGAATGACTCTGCTGTGGGTTTGCTCCATTGTGGCCCATTACCTGTCAGCATTTCAAGAGTCAGCACTGTCTTTCCGTTGGAAGGACAACACTACTTCTTCAATACTACATGGAAATCCACTACTTCTGTGTGCAATTTCTTTTACTAATGAGAAACTGTAATTACTATTATGATGAACAATCTGGACTGTCTTTATGGACTGTGAGAAAATTTTAGCTGTTGACCAACATTGTATTAATAAGTGTGTGCATTTGATATCTTTGTGATGGGGGCTATGTAAGTTTGCTGTTTATGTTTTTATGTAAGTAGGCTGTTTATGTTTTCTTTATGTAAGTTTGCTGTTTATGTTTTTTATTGGCAACGTTACGTAGCACTCTCTATATGAAAAGTTTGAATTGTTGTCTGCCATTGTTGTCATGAACTGCTATAGCTGGATGCGAACAGCGCGTAGCGCTGGGCAGTTGGAGGTGAGCCGCCAGCAGTGGTGGACGTGGGGAGAGAGAGATGGCCGAGTTTTGATAATCTGTAAGACTGGATGTCAATTATGAATATTAAGGTAAATACATTGTTTGTTCTCTAATAATATCTTTCATTTGCTAACTATCCCTATCAGTAGTTAGTGCCTCCAGTAGTTTGAATCTTTTATTTAGCTGGCAGTAGTGGCACTCGCTGTATTGCAGTAGTTCGAGCAGCGAAGATTTTTGTGAGGTAAGTGATTTGTAAAAGGTATAGGTTAAAGTTAGTCAGGGCCATTGTTTTGTAGGGGTTATTGAAAGTCAGATTGCGTTGCGCTAAAAATTATTGTGTGCCAGGTTAAGCACAGTCTAGTACAATTGTTCTAAGTGGACATTTCATATGTACCATTGTTATAAGGGGACGTTTCAATGTCCATTCACTGTCTAAGTGGGATGTTAACAATTGCTTATCTGTTCTTTTCTTCAGAAAAACTCTCCTACCCTTCTCGATTTATTATTAACCGTAGTAACCCTTGTCGCTATGATATACAGTCATGCCTATTTATAACTATGAGGTCTAAAATATTTCCATTGCATGTGGGTTTTAGGACTAGTCGTTCAAGCAGTATTTGGGAGACAGAGTTCAGCACTAGGTAAGACCATTTGTCCCTACTACCTGCGAGGAATCCCTAGCCGTTCCAGTCTACACTCGGTACATCGAAGTGTCATTCAATTACGAGAGCGTGCTGAAAATTTGTGGCCGAATTAACACGAAAACGCTCAGAGATTTTTAAATAAAACGTTACTAGCATACTACATCTTTATTCAGCGTATCTACATATTTATTTCTCAACATGTCACCCTGGCGACGAACACATTTCTTCCAGCGAGAGAGCCGGCCGGAGTGGCCGAGCGGTTCTAGGCGCTTCAGTCTGGAACCGCGCTGCTGCTACGGTCGCAGGTGGCATGGATGTGTGTGATGTCCTTAGGGTAGTTAGGTTTAAGTAGTTCTAGGTTCTAGGGGACTGATGACCAAAGATGTTGAGTCCCATAGTGCTCAGAGGCATTTGAACTATTTTCCAGCGAGAGACCAGATTGTTGACGCCGTCACTGAAAATTTTGACTTTGTTTACAGTCGCCGCCCAACCTCTGTTTGCAGCGCTTCATCATTATCAAACTACGGTCCTCGAAGATGTACTTTAAGTTTTGAAAGCAGATGAATGTCGGATGGGCCCACGTCGGGACTGCATGGAGGATGATCTGTGACAGTGAACCTATGGCATCGGATTGTTGCAAATGTCGCGGTGCTCGTGTGAGGTCATTACGCTGAAGGAGAGCGTGCTCCATATGTGGACGAACTCTTCGAATTAGTGCTTTCAGTTTTCAAAGTTTTGAATTTTCACATCGACATAATTACGTTACAAATTACTACGTTACGCGTTACAACTCTGAGCCTTCTGGCAGCAGAGGTCTACAAACATACAGACATGATGAACAAAGATGTAGAATATTAATGACGTTTCTTTCATTTTAGAAGTTTTGGGAATTCTTACATAAAAAATTTGTTACTTTTCAGCGCGCTCTCGTAGTATTGCATGATCACGGTACTTCCGCGCTCTTGAGTGGAGACTTTGTGTGACTGACTCTACAATATACTGATATGGATATGGCGTTTATTCTTTCGGACATGTCCGAAAGAACAGACACCATATGCATATCAGTATATAGTTCTGGCAATACCGGCCATGACCTTCTTCTTCTGTGCGGATGCACACATATTCCCCTAACTCTTACGGGACTTGGTAAGGATGTCTTCCTCGAGTAAAGAGTGTGTTGGCGTGGGACACTACGAATGTAGTGTGTGCACATACAAGGTGAGGAAGTGGGTCTCGCGGGAGGCGTGCGTGAGATAGTCCCTGCAGTCGCACTATCCTCTGTGCCCTCGGCGCCTCAGATGGATAGAGCGCCTGCCATGTAAGCAGGAGATCCCGGGTTCGAGTCCCGGTCGGGACTCACATTTTCACCTGTCCCCGTTGATATGTACCAACTCCCGTGAGCGGCTGACGGTATTAATATAATTTTAATTTCGTTTCACTCTATAATTGTTACATCGTAACGGAGTGGATGGTAGAACATGTGATGGTGGTACTACTGCTGTTATCAGGCTCTGTGGCTGCAATAGCTTCTCGAGCGGTTTGTCGCCCTCATAGGGCAGGTCTGTGGACCAGCGTGTAAGCGCTGTCGCGGCCTGCAGGCACTCTCGAAGTTACAGGCGGTCGAGCGGTGTGTTTGACAGCGGTTGGAGTACCACGTGTGACGTCGTGGCCGATAATAGCTTTGGCCCGCCGTTAAAAGTTGCGTTTTGGTCACTACGGATTTGGTGGGACTGAGTATCGTCTGGGGCTGTAAAGACTGCTCGTTGAAAAAGCTACTTCTGCGCGATTTACGGAACTCAAATTGTTCCTAGCATTTGAGTCTGCAAGAAGCATTTGTCAACTGTGGTGCCGGGTTGGGTTAGTGTCTGCCAGTTTCAAGAACCGGGTGGAGAGGCAACTGGTGAATACCGTCCGTTGGTTCCTGATTACTAACAAACTCTTCATAACGCCTACTTGATGGCAGCCGTTATTCGAGCGCTTCTCAAATTACACTTCGATAATCAAGAAATTATAGTGAGAGCCCGATTGGTGTGTGTATGACTATGATGCGACACACAATAACTATTCTAACTCACCATCCTGGTTATCCACCGTGACCAGCAAACCTCTTCATTCACGAATACTTTAAATAATCTCACTCAAGTTACTTGTGTGTGAATGTGTGTCACTAAACTAGTGGTGTTCGAACTGTATGAACAAGCTTTTCGCGCCAATAATTAAAATTTGTTCTCTGTTTTGGAATCAGGTGCTTCATGTGTAACGTTCGGTTTATCAAGCGTGTTTACAGTCTTTATTTGTGCTATGAATGCAAATCGTTAATTAGTTTTTCGTATGTTATAGATAGCTTGATATGTTGTTTATATTGTGGGTCCAGCTAAAGAGGCCTGGGAGTCTCTCACTCTCACTCTCTCTCTCTCTCTCTCTCTCTCTCTCTCTCTCTATATATATATATATATATATATATATATATATATATATATATAGTGGTCATCGCCATCCACGCATGAGTGAAGAAAGAGAAATTTTTTGGCTCTAAATTCTTAGTTGTGTCATAATTTGAATTTAACATTGTCGGGTAAAAGAAAAATTTAAATGTCGTGTGACTAGGGCCTCCCGTCGGGTATGCTGTCGCGCTGACCACTCAGCTATGGGGGCATTGTCCGGCTATTCCGTTAGCTTGGAACCAGTGGTCTTCCTTCTATCTGCAAACAGTTACGTGGTTGTGGTTGGCTGAGAATAATGACCTGTTACGTATTTTCAATTTCTTTCTGAAATTTGTAATGTGGAATATGCAGGTTAATTTTATAAACTAGTGATCTGATTACATCTCTGTGTTAAGCATCAATCAATTTTTTTTTACCTTAATATCCTCTCTCTCTCTCTCTCTCTCTCTCTCTCTGTCAGTCGTTTCTGAAAGTTATGTAGTATCTACGAACAGTTGTGTTGTTGGAAATTAATTTAATTAATTCCGAGAAGAGTTGCTCAGATTCTCTTGCATCAATTTTTTGCGTTTTAATAAACTGGTTTGTGTTTTCAATAAATATGTTAATAAATGTGTGGCCCAGTATCCTTCCACTCAACACCAGATCAGAACCACATCGCAAAAATGTTAAGTGACAGCCTTATTAAAATATCAACGTACTTTTTGTTAGTAAGAAGTCAACACCCATAAATCAAAGAAGAGTTGCATCAAATTACACTTCAGATATACACTACAAAATCCCGTTTCATAAGAAAATTATCTTTCGTTACTGCGCGTAGCAGCTATAATAAAGCAATTGTCCAAATACTCGTACAATATCTGAGCGTTGTCACGACACGCAATTCACACTTCACGTTATTCCTTTGAGTAAATAACAAGCATCTAGAGCGATTATGTGTGTTTATTTATTCCCATTTGTTTCTTATAGCTTCCTATAAACGATTTTGAATGGCTGAAAGAGTGAGTGAGTTGTTTTGTTAATTCCGCGGGGAACCAGAGTTAACAGCATTCGGTGTGAATCCAGCCAAGTTAACTGTTTACATCGTGGAAGAGGATAGCAGAAGCTGAGGTCGATGTCAGAAAAGCACCATCTGCACCGAACCCCTCTGTGGAGGGGAGTAATGTATCTTGCTTTTCCCTCCCTTCCTTGCGCTTTGCTCCATAGTGCTTAAGTATAAGTTGTATGAAGTGATTTCCGGTTAGATTTTTCATTTCTCCTACTTAATTTCACTCAATGAGGGTGACTTTGTTCATTCTAAGGAGCAACGACATGGGCTGTTAACTTTTCGAGCTTCGACTTTCAAGAACCATTTCCTTGCTAATTCCATCGTATTTTTCTTCGCGAAGTTCAAATTTATCGTCATTTTAACCCTAGGCTGTGTGTTAGGACTTTTGACCTTTTGTCCACTGATCAACACATGCTTCCAAAGTCAAGCTAAATTCACTCCAAACTGAATCCGTATAGCTAACGCCTTCAGCGATCCATCTTTGCCAATACATGAACACCTTGTCACCTGGTCTAAATTTTTCACACAAACTACAATGTTTTATGGACTTAGTTTTTAGACTCAAATTGTGCTTCCTCCTTGATGGCCTTGTTTGAAGTGGTTTCAGGGATAAAACATCGGCCCTGTGCTTGATTTAGTGAAGACGTTGGTGGATATCTCTTTATCTTTATCCTAGCACGTCCATCTATTAAATCATGTGCCTTCCGAGGTACCGAGCGAGGTGGCGCAGTGGTTAGCACACTGGACTCGCATTCGGGAGGACGACGGTCCAATCCTGCGTCCGGCCATCCTGATTTAGGTTTTCCGTGATTTCCCAAAATCGCTCCAGGTAAATGCCGGGATGGTCCCTTTGAAAGGGCACGGCCGACTTTCTTCCCAAATCTTACCTAATCCGATGAGACCGATGACCTCGCTGTCTTGTCTCCACCCGCAAACAACCCAACCCAACCGCCTACGAGGTGTCTGTATACGTTGTAAGACCTATTCTTGTTTGTAAATACGACTGTCAGTTCCATCTATATAACAAATAAACTGCCACTCGTCGTGATGAACCTCTTCTTTTCTTGTTAATACAACACGCTTCTAGCCCCTAACAGTTTTCATATGTGAAACCGAAATTATAGTCGAAAACTTGGACATGTGTATTCTGGAAGAGGAAATTAAATATCTGGCTATAACGAACCCCAAACCCAAATATACCATATACCACTATGGGACCTAACATCGAAGACCATCAGTCCCCTACAACTTAGAACTACTCAAACCTAAATAACCTAAGGACATCACACACACCCATGCCCGAGGCAGGATTCGAACCTGCGACCGTAGCAGTCGCGTGGTTCCAGCCTGAAGCCCCTAGAACCGCTCGGTCACAGCGGCTGGCTAAATATACCACGCCACGTTCCACTATGTACTTATTTTCATCCGTTGCATATATTCACACCGGATATCATTACTCTCTTATGGGTCATATTCAAGTCTATAAATTTTGTGTATTGGTACAAGCATCGTAGGTAATGTACATGAAGTGGGTAGAAAACTACACACATCAAAAGAAGTTTTGCATCATCCCGGTTTCCAGAACTCATGAAGACAGACGCTGACTGTGGATATAATCACAGACACAGTCCCTTTGACTGTTCAGAAATGTCACTAAACCCATCCAAAGATGTAAACAACCATGCATGAGCAGCGCCTCTTAGACGGAGAGGATCCCACAGCCGATTAGTTCGAGTCGTTCCACCAGGAAAGAGGTGCACTGTTCGTGTTGCCTGATGTTCAATCATGCCTAGACGGTCAATATCGCGGTTTGATCGCGTCCGCATTGCTACTTTGTGCCAGGAAGGGCTCTCAACAAGGGAAGTGTCCTGGCGTCTCGGAGTGAAACATAGCGATCTTGTTCGCACATGGAGGAGATACAGAGGGACAGGAACTGTTGATGACATGCCTCACTCAGGTCGCCCAAGGGCTACTGCTACAGCGGATGATCGCTACCTACGGATTACGGCGGAGGAACCCTGACAGCAACGCCACCATGTTGAATAATGCTTTTCGTGCAGCCACAGGACGTCGTGTTACGACTTACACTGTGCGCAATATGCTGCATGATGAGCAACTTCACTCCCGACGTCCATGGCGAGGTCCATCTTTCCAACAACGACGCCATGCAGCGCGGTACAGATGGGCACAACAACATGCCGAATGGACCGGTCAGGGTTGGCATCACATTCTATTCACCGATGAGTGTCGCATATGCCTTCAACTAGACAATCGTCGGAGACGTGTTTGGAGGCAATACGGACAGGATGAACGCGTTCGACGCACTGTCCAGCGAGTGCAGCAAGGTGGAGGTTCACTGCTGTTTTGGTTTGGCATTATGTGGTGCCGACGTACACCGCTGGTAGTCGTGGGAGGCGCCGTAAGGGCTGTAAGATACGTGAATGCCATCCTCCGACCGATAGTGCAACCATATCCTCGGGGGGACGGAGGAACATTGCATTGTATAGGTGTGCCTACAAGTTGGCAGAATAGGATTCAGAGGTCTGATTCTAACAAAAACAGACCTCTCTAGTGACTGATGCGTTTAATACTTCTACGAATTTCACAAGCATCTTCTGAGAAAACTAAGTTTCTCATGATATTTCTGCCTATTTTGAGTCAGTAAGGTAGGGCACAGCTGCGTTTACAACAGTACATGATGTCAAGTGAAGTGTTTGCTGCTTTCATTTGCGCAGACCTTTACTTGTCGTGAGTGAATTGTGTATTGTTGAGAAATTTTGAAGCTTTGATGTACGCTATTGAATTTGAACACATTGTACTTAAGATAGAGTTGTTGGATATAAGTGGAAGTTGACACAGTTTTATAATTTATGTACATTGTTACAATTATGAATAGTGTTTGAATAAACTAGATAATGTAACATCGTATTAGATTATTCATCTTTTTTTAATTAAAGACCAATCACAAAGAAAAATCGTCAGAGCAGGACAAAATATTAATTACATCAAATTCCTGGTGTGTTTCTGTAAAGAGTGAGTGCTGCTAACTCCGGAAGTTTCTTTCAGGGATGGAATAATGCTGTGGTTTTTCATGTCGGGGAACTTCACAGAAGGCACCACACTCATACTGCGCTGCTTACTAACTATACACGATATTATGAACAGTTTGTTATCGCATTATGTATTTCCTTGAGAATTTCCCTGTGGTACTACTTCCAGTCACAGGTTAAATACTCATAACTGCCGTCACACAGCCCTATTTAAGCCTTCTCTTTTTCTTATGATGGTTAGTTTTACACCTTTTCACTACAAATTCGCACTAACTTCTGTTATATATTTTGTCTGTATACCTAATTTTTAGAATTCTGCGGCAACTCTACGCTTTAAATGTTTATCGTTTCGTACATTTCGGTTTCGTAGCTGTGCGTGGTTCACTTCCATAAAATACTAAATTCCCTACATACAGATTCAGAATCAATTTTCTCGTTTTATTATCAATATTTCATACCAGAATTGCGTAAATTGTTCTTCATGTGCACCTACTTGGTTTTAATGTCGTCCTTTCTGCAGAACTCTTGTGAAATCTAGTTTCATAAATGACTAAATTATATCATTTATTGTATGAGTTCTCCCTGAATTCTCTACAAAGTATTGAGTATTGACGTTTTATTAAGCAGCCAGTCATCCATATGTAACGTAGGCTTTTAACATTTTCCTGAGACGATTCTCATTCCATGAAGTAGCATCTCAAGTAAGGATAACATCAATTTTATTCAACTGCAAACAACCCAGTGTGGGTGGAGGAATTAAGATTCTCATGAAAGCTTTCTCATGGCATCCGTTGATATGGAAAATGGCTAGTTTTAACCATCTTTTATGGAGCGTTACAACGAGCTCTTAGCTACACTAAACTCCCCACTAATTAGCCACCCACCGTGGAAATGCTGAGTTGATTATTTTAAGTGTCTCAGCTTAGTTTGTCATATGGAAGTTTTCCATTGCTTTTGCTAAATTTTGAACATACATCTCGCGCTAACATAAACTGGTTACATCAATGACGAGTATCATATTTGAGTCGGCGTAGCCTGTCACCTAGAGCTAATGTCTTAGAAAACTTCCTTTTTGTAATCGTGTTGTAATCGTGTCACTTCTTACATTTTTAATATAAATCCTCAGTAATGGCGACTGAAGGCTTCCAGTATAAGGAGTTACCCTTGTGCTGCCAACAGCGTTGTCAAAGAGGACGGAGGAGCCGACAAACTGGCAGAGCAGCGTTCTGCCCTTATGGTGGGAAACTGCCACTGAAAGGTGTGGGAATCAGCAATGATCAACGGAATGAGAATGAAGAAGGCTGTGGGAACCACTGCATTAATGACACGTGCCATATATCAACAGTACCTATGGCCTGTAACTGAAAAAAATGCCATAGCGATATCTCCATTGGCAAAAGATTCCAGGATAGTCTACCATTCGGATCTCCGGAAGCGGTTCCCAAGGAGAAGGTGAGAAAAAAATGAATAACAAGGGGAAGGGTAACATGCCACGAGTTGGAGAGTAGAATGTAAGAAGTCTGAACGTGCTAGGGAAGCTAGAAAACATGAAAAGGCAAAAACAAAGACATAATTTAGATATAGTGGGAGAACGTCAATTGAAATAGAAGGGGTTCCAGATCAGACGGGTGTAGGGTAATATCAACAGCGACAGAAAATGATATAACTGGATTACGATTCGTTACGAATAGGAAAATCGGTCAGAGTGTGCGTTATTGCGAACAGCTCATTGATAGGGCTGTTCTTATCAGAACAGGTATCAGGTATCAAACCAACGTCGACAAGAGTAGTTCAGGTATACATGCCGAAATAACAAGAAGAAGGTGAAGAGAAATAAAAAAGTATATGAGAACATTGAACAGGTAATTCTCACATATAAAAATGGATCTAAATTTGTATGTCCCACATATAACCCCCCCCCTCCACCCCCCGGGCCGATTTCAACCGAACGTGGTACACATATACCTTACTGTCAGTTAACAGTTGCTCTGAGGTGTAAGAACCACCTGCCTACCACAGTTCAGGAGATATGACGTCATCAACAATGATATCCACGAAAAAACTCCAGCATCATGTATAACGTTTATTACTTCTGTGGTACTGATTGTATTCGCAATAAATTTGGCAGACATTATCCGCATATGGCGCAAAAATGCACCTAGAAATTATATGATGTTCCCACACATAATTCTGGAGATATGACGTCATAAACACTTAACTGTGTCAAAAATTGCTGCATTGTGCATGACCTAATTTATTGCTTCTTTGCAACTAACTTGATTCCAAATACATTTCGCAGAAAATCTCCACATATGCCGTTGAATGTAACTGCAAAACTATATACCGATCATAAGATGATCATATATCCGTTGGACAACATATTTTAATACTCTTACTCTATTTATTTATGTTAATTGTCTTTGCCTTTAGTTCATATATATTCTCTTCGAGTTAATAACATTTTACTTCAGAACGCCATATGCCGTAGTCTACGTGCTACGCGAAGTTTCGTTGATCTACTCTTGCACGGTCCTCCGTAACATGGCAAGTGTAGATATGTACTCTACACGTCTGTTATAAACAATATATGTGAGGACTGGGCTGTTAACTTCCCTTTTGTAACGTTTGGAATCTTGCTTCTATTTCAACGAGGACAAAAGAGCTGAAATTTTGGACGTTATTCGAGTTCCCTGTACCCTGTAGACACTTCCATCAGCGTTAGCTGACAGCTTCTGCATTATTAACTCGAAACGCATCAATAGGAACAGGAGGCGACAGTTTTGCGACAGAACGGGCTCTGTCGCGTGACGTAAGCCACTAAGGCGGAAGGGACAGCCTGCGACAAGACAAACGGCGCGGCAAAGCGTGCGACACGTGTCCCTCTGCAGGCGGACACCGGAATTAATGTGCCTGATAACGCTGTCGCAAGCCAGCGCGGCATTTGCAGGTTGCCAGATAGCGTCTGCGTCTATCTCTCTCTCTATCTCTCTCTCTCTCTCTCTCTCTCTCCTGCTCTCTCCATACCTTCGTCCTTTCCATCCCCCCCTCCCCCCTCCTCTATCTCTCTGTGTTTCTCTCTGTGACTCTCTGTGCCTCTCCTACGACACAATAGCGACGTAGAGGTACATCAGATGATTCACTTGTGGGTACATCAGCGACGGTAAGTTTAAGTTTCTGATTTCTAGAGAAAAAAAATTCACGATTCTCAAATCCATGTTTAAGGATTATATTTTCTCCTGCGATGATTAATTTCCAGCCATCAATGTGTTGGTTTTTGGGAAAGGCCGCAGGTTCGAGTCACAGTCCGGCACACTAAATCTGCAGTAGTTCCAAATCAGTGCACATACTACTGCAGAGTTTATTCTCAAAAAATGTGGTTGTCGTTGAGTTATCTTAAAATTACTTCAAGAAAAGAAGGCCATTTCAGTAATGAAAGGCAACAAGTGTATATACTGAGAAATAAATACGCAAGCTTTTTAATAATTTTATTTTTCCAAGTAACTAAGGAAAATCCCAAGCTTACAAATTTCTATATCAAGAATAAAGGCCAATAAAGGTAAACTCCAGCGTTATTTAAATACATTTCCAGTTTCAACATTAAATTAGATTAATATTCCTTTGTAAGTGCAACATTATCAACAGCTTTTTACAGTAGCCGATGCGTCTAGCTTTCCACACATGTTCCCTTCGTAAATCGACATAAATTATTCACACAGAAGTGATCAAAGTATTCAGTGATCTAAAACACGCATAACAAGCAATTACAACAAATTTCTAAATATAGAATGAGCAACTGGAATCTTTTACAGTAAAAAATAAATGAACACTTCACAGGAAATCCCATTGATAAAAGATAATGCAACATTTTGTGTAATGTAATTTGAAATTCAATCAACAGTTCTAGAACACATCTGAAATCAGAGGGCCCTCATTAGATAAAAGTTTAATCCTTGAGTATGGCTTCGATAAACAAAGTTTTAGTGAAACTTGGACAAAAAGTAGATATGAAAGTATAAAAATGCCTTCCAAGGGAATGTTTTCAGAATCACATTGAGTGAAATGAATCACACACATGCCAAAATCCTCTCTCTTAAAAAAATAAATAAAATAAAATATAATAATAACATAGAATAGAATATGAATAAAATAAAAAAATAATCTTTACCAAACAAAGCTATAAAAACTTCATTTCTCTTAATACAATTTAAAAACAGTGTGACAACATAGTGTACCACTCACAATATACACTATGTGATCAAAAGTATCCGGACCCCTGGCTGAAAATTACTTACAAGTTCGTGGCGCCCTCCATCGGTAATGCTGGAATTCAGTTTGGTGCTGGCCCACCTTTAGCCTTGATGACAGTTTCCACTCTCCAGGCATACGTTCAACCAGTGCTGGAAGGTTTCTGGGGGAATGACAGATCGTTCATTACGGACTGCTGCACTGAGGACAGGTATCGATGTCGGTCGGTGTGACCTGGCACGAAGTAAGCGTTCTGAAACATCCCAAAGGTGTTCTATAAGATTCAGGTGAGGACTATGTGGAGGCCAGTCCATTACAGGGATGTTATTGTAGTGTAACCACTCCGCCACAGGCCGTGCATTATGAACAGGTGGTCGGTAGTGTTGAAAGATAAAATCGCCATCTCCGAATTGCTCTTCAACAGTGGAAAGCAAGAAGGTCCTTCAAACATCCATGTAAGTCTGTTCTGTGATTGTGCCACGCAAAACAACAAGGGGTGCAGGCCCCCTACAGGAAAAACACGACCAAACCATAACACAACCGCCTCCGAATTTTACTGTTGGCACTACACACGTTGACAGATGACGTTCCCAGGCATTCGCCATACCACACCATCCATCGGATCGCCACATTGTGTACCGTGATTCATCACTCCATACAACGGTTTTCCACTGTTCAATCGTCCAGTGTTTACACTCCTTGGTCTCCCCCTACGATTTTTACCCTCCACGCTCCTCTCTAATACTAACTTGATGATTCCTTGATGCCTCAGAACATGTCCTACCAATCGATCTCTTCTTCTAGTCAAGTTATGCCACAAACTCCTCTTCTCCCCAATCCTATCCAACACCTCCTCATTAGTTATGTGATCTACCCATCTAATCTTCAGCATTCTTCTATAGCACCACATTTCGAAAGCTTCGTCCATGTTTCACTTCCATACATGCCTACACTCCATACAAATCCTCTCAGAAACGACTTCCTGACACTTAAATCTATACTCGACGTTAAGAAATTTTTCTTCTTCAGAAACGCTTTCCTTGCCATTGCCAGTCTACATTTTATATCCTCTCTACTTCGACCATCATCAGTTATTTTGCTCCCCAAATAGCAAAACCTCTATACTACTTTAAGTGTCTCATTTCTTAATCTAATTCCCTCAGCATCACCTGAGTTAACTCGACTACATTCCATTATCCTCGTTTTACTTTTGTTGATGTTCATCTTATATCCTCCTTTCAAGACACTGGCCATTCCTCATTTGAAGACACTGCCCATTCCGTTCAACTGCTCTTCCAAGTCCTTTGCTGTCTGTGACAGAATTACAATGTCATCGGCGAACCTCAAAGTTTTTATTTCTTCTCCATGGATTTTAATACCTACTCCGAATTTTTCTTTTGTTGCTCAATATAAAGATCGAATAACATCGGCGAGAGGCTACAAAACATTCTCACTCCCTTCCCAACCACTCCTTCCCTTTCATATCCCTCGATTCTTATAACTGCCATCTGGTTTCTGTACAAATTGTAAATAGCCTTTCACTCCCTGTATTTTACCCCTGTCACCTTCAGAATTTGAAAGAGAATATTCCAGTCAACATTGTCAAAAACTTTCTCTAAGTCTATAAATGCTAGAAACGTAGGTTTGCGATTTCTTAATCTAGCTTCTAAGATAAGTCATAGGGTCAGTATTTGCTCACGTATTCCAATATTTCTACGGAATCCAAACTGATCTTCCCCGAGGTCGGCTTCTACCAGTTTTTCCATTCGTCTGTAAATAATTCGCGTTAGTATTTTGCAGCCGTGACTTATTAAACTAATAGTTCGGTAATTTTCACATCTGTCAACACCTGCTTTCTTTGGGATTGGAATTATTATATTCTTCTTGAAGTCTGAGGGTATTTCGCCTGTCTCATACATTTAGCTCACCAGGTGGTAGAATTATGTCAGGACTGGCTCTCCCAAAGCTGTCAGTAGTTCTAATGGAATGTTGTCTACTCCCGGGGCCTTGTTTCGACCTAGGTCTTTCAGTGCTCTCTCAAACTCTTCACGCAGTGTCATATCTCCCATTTCATCTTCATCTACATACTCTTCCATTTCCATAATATTGCCCTCAAGTACCTCGTCCTTGTATAGACCCTCTATTTACTCCTTCCACCTTTCTGCTTCCCCTTCGTTGCTTAGAACTGGGGTTCCATCTGAGCTCTTGATATTCATACAAGTGGTTCTCTTTTCTCCAAAGGTCTCTTTAATTTTCCTGTAGGCAGTACCCCCTAGTGAGATAAGCCTTTACATCCTTGCATTTGTCCTCTAGCCATGCCTGCTTAGCCATTTTGCACTTCCTGTCGATCACATTTTTGAGACGTTTGTATTCCTTTCTACCTGCTTCATTTATTGCATTTTTATATTTTGTACTTTCATCAATTAAATTCAATATTTCTTCTGTCACCCAATGATTTCTACTATGCCTCGTCTTTTTACCTACTTGATCCTCTGCTGCCTTCACTACTTCATCCCTCAAAGCTACCCATTCTTCTTCTACTGTATTTCTTTCCACCATTCCTGTCCTGAAACTTTGTACAACCTCTGGTTTAGTCAGCCGCTCGACCTTGAAATCCAAGTTTTCTCACCTCCTGCCTAACTGTCATAGTACTTGCTGTGGTTACTGATGCAGTTTGGAATTCTTGTGTGATGGTCTGGATAGATGTCTGCCTATTACACATTACGACCCTCTTCAAGTGTCGGCGGTCTCTGTCAGTCAACAGACGAGGTCGGCCTGTACGCTTTTGCGCTGTACGTGTCCCTTCACGTTTCCACTTCACTATTACATCGGAAGCAGTGGATCTAGTGATGTTTATGAGTGTGGAAATCTCACGTACAGACATATGACACAAATCACACCTAATCACTTGACCACATTCGAAGTTCGTGAGTTCTGCGGAGCGCCCCATTCTGCTGTCTCAAGATGTCTAATGTCTACTGAGATTGCTGTTATGGATTACCTGTCAGTAGGTGGCAGCACAATGCACCTAATATGAGAAACGTATTTTTGGGGGTGTCCGGTTAATTTTGATCACATGATGTGTAACTTGAATACAAAGTCTTCCAAACACCATCAAAGTATTAAATAAAGTTAATCAGTGGTGTACATTAATACCAGTAATAGCATATTAAGCTGCAAAGTGCTCACCGTTTGCTGGTTTGTTGTTTTTCTTCTTTTCATGCAATGGAAATCCAAAAGCAGTGTAGTGAAAGCAGTGTGCTCAAACAAAAACAGTGTGGCTAACCACTAATAGACTTCCTCATCCTGATCACCTTTATTGTACAATTTAAGTTGGCCAAGATAAAGTTCTGGACCAAAAACGGGACTGGTATGATTTTTAGGACAAACTTACATAGCTTTATTAAATTGATAACATGTTTTCAGTAACTCCCTGTCCATCATTACTAAGCACCCAATGATTCTTGACATAAACCAAGACCCAAACAGGAAGAGAAATGACGCTACAGCCTTGGTTGTACTGCCTAGCCCGTCTCTTAAATGCAGTAGAGATGTTCTGATGGGCCGTATTCCATTTCCGTTCACTTGGTCGGCAAAATGAAGCAGGGTATAATTAGGTACTTTAGTAACATGACAGACTACGTGATCAAAGGAGAACTTCCTAAGTGAACTAGAAAGACAAGTGGCTGCATTATCTGATTCCAAAAACCTTGAGTGTTACAAAACTAGAGAAAATGGCAGTCAAAATTTTTACAGCAGTAGTCACTGTAACTGTCCTGCTATGAAGGAACCAAACAAAACTACTAAATGCATTCACTGCATCAAGTATTTAGCGATGGCAATTTCTAATACGTGAAACTGGTTTTAAGTAATCATTAAATATCTGGGGTGTTTTCACTGGAAGAGCACAACAGACCTCGACACATGTTAGAATTCAGCTTAGATACCTTACATAATTCACATTGACCAACTGCTTAGATACCTTACATAATTCACATTGACAAACTTATTTACTAACATCTTTATAAAGCCACTCCCAAATCTGGTGTTCCTTAATTTTTTAACCATCTTAGCAAACGCAAATGTCCACCACACTAAAGCCGATTATCATAATGAGTTCGATAACAGGGTAATACTTTTCCAATGGAACAACGATGAATTATGTCCCCCTGACCAAGTTTTTTCAGGATTTTCTCACCTCCGGATCCCGTTCTTGCCCTTTCTTCAGATGGCTAAATAACAGCAGATTCTAAGTTAATACAGTAGCAATACTTACAGATGGCAGCTCAGAGCTTCATGAGGGGGTAGGTGGCTCTTCCTGGAACACATGACTCAGCATGTCAGCAGTTTGATTTTCATATTCGCGTGTATGGTGAAGCGTGAGTTTAAATGCTGAGATGCTTGCCACCCGTTGGGTAATGCCACTGATTTTCCTATACCTAGCAAGTACCCTACTCAACGTCATGGTATCAGTTTCTGAACCAAATGTTTTATGTCCGATGTAAAAATTAAACTTGTCCAGAGACAATAGCTAAAGCCCTAAACCATACACTGAGTTTTTCAGATTCCAACAGGAGTCGTGAAGCATGTACAAATGGCATGGGTTTGTCTTCCTTTTCCTTGAGTTACAAAGCACCAAGGCCCCTATTAGGCATGTCTGTTTGCACAGCAAAATCCTGGCAAAAATCCGAGATCCTAAAGGTAGGAGCGCTAACTAAAATCCTTAATCCGGCCTCTGTGACCGAGAGGTTCTAGGCGCTTCAGTCCGGAACCGCACTGCTACTACGGTCTTAGGTTCTAATCCTGCCTCGGACATGGATGTGTGTAATGTCCTTAAGTTAGTTAAATTTAAGTAGATCTAAGTCTAGGGGACTGATGAACTCCGACGTTAAGTCCCATAGTGTTTACAGCCATAATAAAATCCTTTCTAGTTAATCAAAGGCTGAGTCCAACAGAAACCCTCTTTCGGCACAGGCAAGCAAAGGGTCATTCAGGATGAACTTACAAAAGAAACTGAACATTCCAAGAAAATGTGCAACATCCTTTTTATCCTTAGGCGGTCGCAGATCATATACAGGGTGTTACAAAAAGGTACGGCCAAACTTTCAGGAAACATTCCTCACACACAAAGAAAGAAAATATGTTATGTGGACATGTGTCCGGAAACGCTTACTTTCCATGTTAGAGCTCATTTTATTATTTCTCTTCAAATCACATTAATCATGGAATGGAAACACACAGCAACAGAACGTACCAGCGTGACTTCAGACACTTTGTTACAGGAAATGTTCAAAATGTCCTCCGTTAGCGAGGATACATGCATCCACCCTCCGTCGCATGGAATCCCTGATGCGCTGATGCAGCCCTGGAGAATGGCGTATTGTATCACAGCCCTCCACAATACGAGCACGAAGAGTCTCTACATTTGGTACCGGGGTTGCGTAGACAAGAGCTTTCAAATGCCCCCATAAATGAAAGTCAAGAGGGTTGAGGTCAGGAGAGCGTGCAGGCCATGGAATTGGTCCGTCTCTACCAATCCATCGGTCACCGAATCTGTTGTTGAGAAGCGTACGAACACTTCGACTGAAATGTGCAGGAGCTCCATCGTGCATGAACCACATGTTGTGTCGTACATGTAAAGGCACATGTTCTTGGAGCACAGATAGAGTATCCCGTATGAAATCGTGATAACGTGCTCCATTGAGCGTAGGTGGAAGTACATGGGGCCCAATCAAGACATCACCAACAATGCCTGCCCAAACGTTCACAGAAAATCTGTGTTGATGACGTGATTGCACAATTGCGTGCGGATTCTCGTCAGCCCACACATGTTGACGGTGAAAATTTACAATTTGATCACGTTGGAATGAAGCCTCAGCCGTAAAGAGAACATTTGCACTGAAATGAGGATTGACACATTGTTGGATGAACCTTTCGCAGAAGTGTACCCGTGGAGGCCAATCAGCTGCTAATAGTGCCTGCACACGCTGTACATGGTACGGAAACAACTGGTTCTCCCGTAGCACTCTCCATTCAGTGACGTGGTCAACGTTACCTTGTACAGCAGCAACTTCTCTGACGCTGACATTAGAGTTATCGTCAACTGCACGAATAATTGCCTCGTCCATTGCAGGTGTCCTCGTCGTTCTAAGTCTTCCCCAGTCGCGAGTCATAGGCTGGAATGTTCCGTGCTCCTTAAGATGCCTATCAGTTGCTTCGAACGTCTTCCTGTCGGGACACCTTCGTTCTGGGAATCTGTCTCGATACAAACGTACCGCGCCACGGCTATTGCCCCGTGCTAATCCATACATCAAATGGGCATCTGCCAACTCCGCATCTGTAAACATTGCACTGACTGCAAAACCACGTTCGCGATGAACACTAACCTGTTGATGCTACGTACTGATGTGCTTGATGCTAGTACTGTAGAGCAATGAGTCGCATGCCAACACATGCACCGAAGTCAACATTACCTTGCTTCAATTGGGCTAACTGGCGGTGAATCGAGGAAGTTCAGTACATACTGACGAAACTAAAAAGAGCTATAACATGGAAATTAAGCGTTTCCGGACACATGTCTACATGACATATTTTCTTTATCTGTGTGTGAGCAATGTTTCCTGAAAGTTTGGGCGTACGTTTTTGTAACACCCTGTATAGCTTAAGTTATGCCTTTGGTCAATAGATATGCCACTCTCTGAAGAAATGTGACCAAGAACAGAAATTTCATTATGAACTAATTTAATCTTGGAAGGATTGACAGACCAGCAACCTTCTTTAAGTTAATATAAAACATGATTAATGTGTTCAAGACGTTCATAAAACATTTTGCTATGTATGACCACATCGTCAAAGTAATTGTGAAAGCAGCGAAATTGCATATTCCCCAAAATAACATCTAATAATCTCGAAAGCACAGAGGCTCTAGTGGCCAATTCGGAGGGAGGGCGTTTAAATTCAAAAATACAATTAAGGGCCAAAGAAACTGGTACATCTGCCTAATAACGTGTAGGGACCCCGCGAGCACGCAGAAGTGCCGTAACACCAGGTGGCATGGATATACTAATGTCTGATGTGGTGCTGGAGGGAGGGGCTGCCCATAAATCTGTAGGAGTACGAAGGGGTGGAGAACTCTCCTGAGCAGCTCGTTGCAAGACATCCCAGATATGCTCAATAACATTCACGTCTGGTGTGTTTGGTGGCCAGCGGAAGTGTTTAAACAAAGAAGGGGGTTCCTGTAGCCAGTGTGTAGCAATTCTGAACGTCTGGAGTGTCTGCTCTGCTGGAATTGCCCGAGTCCTTCGGAATTGTCAATGGACGTGAATGGATGCAGGTGATCAAACAGGATTCTTACGTATGTGTCACCTGTCAGAGTGATATCTAGACGTATGAGGGGTCACATATCACTCCAAGTGTACACGCCCCACACCATTACAGAGCCTCCACCAGCTTGAACACTCCTCTGCTGACATGTAGGGTCGTTGGGTTCATGAGGTTGTCTCTATACCCGTATGTGTCCATCCTGTCCACACAATTTGAAATGATACTCATCCGATCAGACAATGCTACCGTTAACCAGATTACCTTCATAATTTCCTCACTGTTAACTAAAGAAATATTTTGATTATTGATAATTGTTGATAATAATGTGTTTGGTAATTTAGAATAACTTTGCCAAAATTTTGTTTGCCTGTTATCACCAGTGTAAACATTGACTTATTGCGACTTAACTGCGGAATGTCCAGCGCCATTTCCTCTTCCTAATTTGTCAAAGAAATCACTGAGTGGTATTTGAATCTGAGGACAAAGGGAGACTTCAGCACTCAAAACATTCAATTCCGAAATCTTATTATACAAAACTTTGTACGTCCATATTTGTAGAAGATGGTAACTGGGACGTCGGATGGTCAGTTTGAAGTGAACAGCTATACAGCTTCAGATGTAAATTTTGAACTCTGTATTGCGCTACCGGTTTCGATGTTACATTACATCGTCATCAGGCCCACTGACAAACGTAGAATGGGTAAAAACCAATTGCATGTAGTCGTTTTAGGAACCACAATCAAATATCCGGTGTCCGCAGATCTCTGTGATGTATATGACGTGATCATTCCGTGCGTCTGTCAGTAACTGTTGTAGTTAGAGGCATGGAATGATTACATGGTTTGTACCAGACATCTGTGGACGCCAGTTATCTTATCTTGCCTCTTACAACGATTACATGAATTTGAATTTTATGCATCTAGTTTTGTCAAGGGACCTGATGATAATGTAACATAATGTAACATCGAACCGGTAGCGTAATAAAGAGTTTAAAATATTTGTTTGTTATGCAAATGGTGTCTGGATACGCAGCAGCTGTGATTGCAAATCCCCTACTTATTTCAAAATGTCAACACTTTCACGTGCATCAGTCAACAACGCGGCTCAGGCAGTGCAGGCGGAACTCACCTCTCCTATTGTTGCTACGAAAATGTGAACAGGCTGTTCTAAGAGACACAGCGACCATCGAATAAGTTCACGAATGGCACTTGTTGTGTTCTACTGGCGCTTTACAAGAATGAAGCTCAGGCAGGCCGCTTTTAGATACGTCACGTCCAGCACAGCACGTGGTCCAGATTCGATCCTGGAACAATAAAAAAGACGAACAGTACACAGAACCAAAATAAGTCGTCATTCACATATAGTATGCCCACCCGCCACCACCGAATGAATGCTCTTCCCTTCGCAATGTTGGTTCTGGAATTGGTTGATATGAAACTTCATTCACTGACAACATTCATTCCCATTATTTTTGAAACCTGTTGTCATTGACAGTGTGTGACAGTCGTTTCCATTTCTTATCAATTAGAATGTTTCAGTGACTTATCACATAGTGCTACGCCTGCTGATATGGCAACAAACAAGGGAATTTCATTCACGATATTGTCATGGTAGTATCACATCTGCTCCGTGCACTGGCTACTGAAATTCTCGGAGGTTCAGATGGTGACTGGCACAGTCTCTAACTGCAAACTCGCAGACACAGGTCTCACCATTTAGGTAAAGACCTGCAGTTCTTTACTATCGAAGCGCCAGTACAAGAGAGTCCACTTCTCTTTCTCTCTGCTTTCCTCACCAGCTCGGTAGCAAAGCACATTTACATCTTAGACTACTCCCACTTTGACACAAGCCAATCACGAGCTGGAGCGCCGCATCCGAAGATGGAAGACTGCTCCTTGCTCTGGAAGCACAGGTTTGACCAACCTGAGATTTTAAAGGTAATTGGGAAAAAAGAAAGAAATTCAGCTTTGCGGTCACTTTCCCACATGTTTACACCGTGTCTTTTGCTAACAACGGGACCTGGACGGTACCATAGCCCCCCATAGAAAGATAGTTACCTGCCCTGTTCCGTCAACTTCCAACTTTCCAAAGAACGGCCATAAACTGGCTAAAAGCCTCGTACCTTCGAAAATATGTTTTGTATGTCTGGAGGTCTGGGCGCCAGTAAACTCTTACACGGAAATTCGCAGTAAGCTCACAATCGTCTCATCGTCTTCCTGCCTAACAAGGGCCCATCTTCTGCTTTATTGCCGGTCGGTTTCAATGCACTTCCAATTTCAGCGGCGATCTCTCGGCGCTAGTCAGTCTACCTGAACGCGGCCGCCGACCGACCGTCGCCATCCAACATGTCTGCACAATGAGACCGCGGAACTCAGCGGTCCGCAAATATTTTCACCCAGGTTCCGCAGAAAAAATGCCCCCCCCCCCCCTCCCCCGGCCCACAGCCGCCGTATACTTTTACCCTAGTCATTTAAATCGGCACCCTGTACTAGAAGTGAGAGTGCCCTGCAATATCTCAACTAGTCTCATAAGGTTGCGCACGAACTGAAGAAGCTGACAGAGTAGCCGAAATAGAACTTTGGAAAATGCTACATAATCTTCGCAATATTCCTTCATCAGTGAATACTTTGCAATATCAGGAATAACAAGAACAATCAATGCACACACACCTTCACTTCAGCAAAGTTAATGTGCTGTTACTCCTCAAAGTTGTACATTACAGAAAGTAATCAAAATGGCGACCATCTCATTCAGTACAGCCATAACATCATCACAGAAAATTCTGGTGCTCTTTACTATGTATCACAATTTACAAAGCGCGCCAGGCATTGCACGAACCTCGTGAGACACTGCAAGTACCCTGGAAAGGAGGCTACCGAAAAAAAAGTGATAAATCATGGTGACCACGCTATTGGATCTCCCCATACGTCATGTACACGCAGATAAAAGTGAGCAGGTGCTCTGTCTGCTTGCGTCAAACTACATGTACACAGAAACAGTACTCTGTCCTTGCTGAACTTAAGGCGCACGTGCACTGATCGTCCTCGTTGTTCCTAACTTTTCATTGGCTCTAGATTACTTCCAAGTTCCCATTTCAAACTTGTATTTCAACTCGTTTATCAGATCCTTCAGTTTGAGTACTATGTTCTGAATCTTCATTCATAACCGAAGCTGGTGACCATCAGCATAATTAAAGTTTGGAGAGATAATTTTTATTTAACATTCCACCACGACGGCAAAAGTTCTTAAAAACGATGTTTGGCCGTACATTCATTAAAAAACAGAACGATGTAACATCTGCCATAAAATCCCAACTTCGTGACAATCGATTTACGATATATCTGGCTGGTGTATTAGAGCCTTATCAGTTTTTAAAACGTGGTGCAATGCTCAGTCACAAGATTTATAGACGAAAAACTCGTAGTATAATGAAAGAGAAGGAAATAAAAAAAGTGGTTGTCGTCATGAAAACGTATCATTATAAAAGACCTCATGCACACAAATATTTTGTCTTATTAGTTCTATGTATTACCGAGATACAGTAGAAAGTGCGTTATGCTTTGAGCAGTTTTTCTATATTTCAGTAATGACGACGGTATCGGGTATGCAGTTCTCTGTTGAATTTAATCACATAATATTTTATTGGGAAATGAATTTGCAAAAGCGTCTGGCACATCTTCCATCTGACACGTAATTCTTAGAGTGATATTCAAGTTTATTTTTCTTTTTTTCAGTTACTGATGCGTTCTACAGTTTGATCCTTAGTTTCTCTCGATTTGAATTGCAACACTTTGACTTATAAAGGACGTGCCAGTCTTGTGTACAGACTGTCGAACAATGCTATATTAGCTCCCGCTCCTGTCTCGTCGTTCGTTCTTCGCCGTCGCCCATTTACGGATCAATTTATTCGAGGGCGGAAAAGAAACTTTGTCGTTAGGTAAGAGACTGGGCATAAGTTACAGTCGGGTATGTTTACCACTGAATGTTTACCACTGATAGCGACCAACGCCTTGACTAATAAACTTTTAATGTTCATATAGCACCACAAACTTTTACAGACGTTTACAACAACAAAAAAACTCCATTTCTGATTAATGCAATGACTTCAGCCATTTCATTTTTAACTTCAGTGATACATTTGTCGAGCACATAGGAAGACACACTTCTTATCGAAGCGGAAGCGACCTAAAGAGTTTCTGCTCTGTGCAGTCAGAACAGTGCGTCATACAGCTGCTATAAGATGTACTTTGTTGTGTAACGTACTTCATAATTTTCTTCGCTGAATGTAGTGTCCCACAACGTGCTACTTACTCGTGGCTTAAACGATAACGGTATTCAGTGGGCGTTAGATGTACGCTAAGTGTTTGAATTAAGCCACAGGCAAGTTTCGTAACTGCCGACAACAGCTGGGAGAGCCGTTGTAAAGCACATTGCTCGTGCTGGCAAAGCCGGCTCTAATACCTCAACGCGCTTCCCAGACCACAGCGGCTGCGGTGATTCCGTCTGGCAGGTGGCCGATCGCTACCCAATTTGCGCTAATTGGCCATTAATAAGGAATGGCCGACTGGACAGACACGCGTGATGCTGACTCCTCGACGGATAACTTGGTGGCACAGTGGATGCCGCCGGTAATGCACTGGTGCGCTGATTAAAACATGAATTACTGATGCGGGCTTTCCGCCAAGCAAGTTGCCCCTGTCTGCGCCGCACAGGCAACTCGCAACGCGCTGGAGTGCCGTTCTCAGCGGTCACTGACCGCGAGTTGTTGGCCTAGTATTTTTACCAGAAGTGGCTGCCCTGGAATGCGTCCATTTCAACCGTATTTGGTCCACATGGGTAGACAATTACCTCTACGTATCGAAGTACTTCGCTAAAATTGAAATGTTACAAGTTAGTCGGTTTAAAAATGCAATTTTTATAATATACTAAAATTCTTTTTGCATTAAACATATTGAATAGTGTAAAAAAATTGAAAATGCCATGCGGCTAGGGCCTCCCGTCGAGTAGACCGTTCTCTGGTGCAAGTCTTTCGAGTTGACGCCACTTCGCCGACTTGCGTGTCGATGGGGATGAAATGATGATTATAAGGACAACACTACACCCAGCCCCTGAGCAGAGAAAATCTCCGACCCAGCCGGGAATCGAACCCGGGCCGTTACTTATGACATTCCTTCACGCTGACCACTCAGCTATAAGGGGCGGACATTGAATAAGGTTTAATGCCCCATCGACAACGAGTTCATCAGAGTCGGAGCAAAGCTCGGAAAGAAAAGTATGGGTAAGTAAACTGGCCGTGATAATTGATAGTAACCATCCTGGTATTTGTCTTAAGCTGTCACTGGAACTCGTAAAACGTAACTACGGATGACTTTAAGGTGATTTCAAAGTTCTTCCTCCCAAAAGCGGGGGGGTGGGGGGGGGGGAGGTGGGTGCAGAGTGCTGACACCTGCGCACTTCACTCGGTCCTCCCCACACGTGCAGGTAGTCACACTGTCCGTGTGGATACCTGTCTTGTTGTGTATAAGCCCATTTCATGCAGCAATATGTGTGCCTTATACGATCCTGCAAGGCTGGGTGAACATTATTTGTCCTTTTGGGCGCTTGTCTCGAGAGGCTGTTGAGATCCTGCGTTGTGTTGGATATGCCCTTTCTGAACCCACCGATTCTTAATCATATGATTGTCGTGGGATCACAGTCAACACGGGCAATAATGCCGTGAGTCATTAAACCACATTCTCGATAGCCCATGGTCCTGTCGCTGTTTGACACCAACATATGCTGGTAGACGTTTGCTATCCGTTATATTCTCATATGGAGCGCGGGAAGAATGAATGTTTAAATGTCTCTGTGCACCCTGCAATTAATCTCGTCCTTACGATACCTATCGGAGCCATATACAGGGAGTTTTAGTATATTTCTAGTCATCATTTCAAGCCGACTCTTCAAAATTTGTTACTAGGTTTTCTCAGTATAGTTTCCGTCTATCTTTAGTTTTTGAACATTTCTGTGACACTCCCCCGCGGGTCAAACGAACCTGTGACCATTCGTGCTGCCCCTCTCTGTATGCATTCAATATACTCTGTTAGTTGTATTTGGTACAGGTCCCACACACTTGAAAAATATTCTAGGATAGATCGCACAAGTAGACTGCCTGCATTTTCGTAGTATTTACCAATAAACTGAAGTCTGTTACCTGCTTTAGCCTTGTGCTTGTTTTTCTCACACACGATGCTGCCACAAACAAACAACACTGAAACGCATTTTCTGAATGAGAAACCCGTTGCTTAAGCTTTCCTTGTCGACAGAACGTGGATGGCATTACTTTACCTACTTTGTTCAGCTGCACTGAAACAATAATCATTTGCGCATCTGAACATGTGGTGCACTTGATGCCAATCTGACATCTTTTGCACATCCTGTTCAAGAAGTATGGCCTACATGGTTATTTTCCATTCTGATTTAAGTACTTCATATGTCCATGGATTAACACTGCGCGAGCGATACCAGCTATTGCTACATCGAGACGTCGTTGTTCCACAATTTTTGCTCAATGTAAAACGCATACGGTGCCAAACAGAACAGGTTCCAGCAGCCAAGCGCGGCTCCAAACAGTGGACCCGCAATCGTAAAACTAAGAGCTGTTGACAAACACCACTCAGGTGAAACATGACCTAAAGATACAGATTAAGAAAATGTAAACATCTTAATAACTTAATAGCATAAATCATCAAATCTGCCATCATTATCAAAGAGAAACGTTACTCAGAATTGCACAGAGCGAAGTTCGACAAACTTCCTTAAAATAATTGAAAGATTAAATAATAAATCCAAGAAAATATCCTAAGGCTTTAAAAACAAGCACTTAATAAACCAGATTCACCACATAGCTTATGAGCAATTAACAGCATTAAATACCCAATTTCATTAAACACTAGCGTAACAACAAACGGCCTGACGGGGTCACAGGAAAATAACACTGACTGTGAAGCCACCAGATTTATAGTACCAGACAGCTTGTGGTGTAAACAAGTAATAGTACGGCAAAACTTCGAGTACCACCTATAATGACAAGCAGCCACCATTGCACGTGCGGAACAAGCACTAACCATTAAATGGATCAAACTCAGACAGACCAGTGGTATTTTACAATAATTACAACGGGTAAAATAGTTTTTGAGATACATAAAGCGAGAGTCTCAGAGGCGGACATACTACAGCGCGAGCGGTACCAACTATTGCTACACCAAGACGTCGTCATTCCACAATTTTTGCTCAAAGTAAAGCGCCAGCTTGAAGAAAGCGCTCAGCATGGACATACAGGAAGACAATTCAGCTGAATCATACTGAAGTTAGTGGTGAAGACTTGGGTGCAGGTACACTCATAACTACTCAGTCACCGCACCAATAGAGCCAACAGCCCGCACAGGCGACTGGCCGACTACTGCCGGTGTTGCACTCTTGCCACGTACCCGGATACTTCGCAAGTCCAAACTCTCCGGCGTGTTTCCAATGCTCCGTGCCAGCGATAACACACACGAAGGGTAATTCATGCCACCTAGAGTGGCGCCAGAAAATGAAGGGCGAGGAAAAGCCGAAATAAAGTCGGCACGGCCCACCAAATGAATCCACACGTTTAGTAGTTTCAATAACAGGGCGAGAAATTATTTGAAGACACTTCTGACAAATCTATTTTTATTTTTTGCATCATGCGGTTTTCTGAATTTAAGTCTGCTGCTAGGTATATTCTTTAGCTGCTTGTAGAGAACTGAGTTTTGTTCACTTATACACTTGTGGATCTCTCTAACAGTTGCTGCTTATCTGATTGATGGTGGTGGAAAATAACATAATACAGAAAGCGGCCACTAATTATTCTCACTAGTTCATTTAGTTCAAAACCAACTTCGTGTGCATCTGCAATCTTTTTTCTCTATTGGCGCACAGTAACAGTGCCTATTCAGGTAATACGAAGAGTACCTGAAGCTGGTTTTCAAATATCAGTTGCGGTGTTCCCTTCTTAGCCATATTTTGTAAGTGGTTTTTAAAAATAAGGGTCCATTCCAAAATGTAGAATTAGTATTCTTCCAGATCAACATTTTCTAAAACTACATTTAATTTGCGATTAGCCTCACGGTTATTAAGATGGTAACTATTTACTCCTGTTTTTATTTTCCATTCTTGAAGTAAGCACTCATTGTGTACCGATCTGTTGTCAGAGCTCCTACATATTGTTATAGTTTTCCTGTTTGATAAGCTAGTGCTATATCGCCAGAAAACTGGATATTTTTAGAATTAATGTTGGGCATATCGCTGCTATGAAAATCAGAAAATGTTAGTGATAGCACAGGGCCCTGCGGTAGCCCATCATTCAACTTTCGTCTCCTACTACATTTTTCACCACGGAATACTTGGAATCACTTTTTTCAAAGTACGCTAGTCATTACATTAAGCTGTGGTTTTGGCGGTCATTGTGCCATGCGGTATCAAATGAGGCGATAAGATCAACGAATGCTATTGGTGTCTTTAGTTTACTTTGGAAGCCTGCTGCGATAAAAGATGTCAATGTCAGTACCTGATCAAAGTAACTGCGATTCTTTCGATAAGAAGTTTGCTGGTGTGGAGTTATTTTATCGTATTTACTTTGAATTCTCATGTGCGATTCACACGCTCACAGTGACAATTTTGTGGGTACTTCATGAATGTAAGATAACAATATACGATAGATTTTCACTGGTAGGATAAGCGAATTCCGTTCACAAGGTGTGTGTTTTCGTTCCCTAAAACTGCAGTTGATTTTCTTAGCATTTGAATGACATTATAATTGAAGTAAAATGTATCTTGTAGTAAACCACAGAAAAGATTTCTTTTTCTTTTTTTAGGATTACGCAAGAGACACACAGGATGTGCTAGCAGGATGGTTTCCATTAGACATCAGCACCTTCTTCTGTTTACATATAGTCGCTCAGCCCTCCCAGCATGTAACGCGCGAGTTGCAACAACAACAAAAACAATTTGGATGCAAATTTCTTTCTCAAATTTGCAGACGGCGTCTGGTTACACCAAAAAGCAGCCACTGCAGTCTTAACTTCACTGAACATTACCCTATAATCAGAAAATTCGCCTTTACTTTCGGATACGTGTTTCATTGGCCCAGCACTCCGGCGATTGGTTTTCCAAAATATTTAATGCATACATCACTTCTTCTCGTTTCACAGATAAAATCCGATCAACATGGATAATTTATGCTCTAACACTAACGAAGAAAATTTCATTACCTTTGTCTGAATAAGCAAAAACGTTGAAGACGCATTGGTTATCATCAAATTTAGGACTTTGCCTTCGGTATCCACTGCAGTGTATCTGAAACCAATGTGCAACAGAGAAAACGCTGCTACGTTCTACTTTGTTTCAGTGAGTGCCCACTAATGGAGACGTACCCTTCGCTTCGTGCGTTTGTAACACAGAGTAACCATTAACAAAACAGATCGATCGAGAGCTGATGACTTTTATAGTACACTGTGCAGCGTGTGTATTTTGATATAGACAGCTTAATGGTCTCAGCGCGACAGACTGTCAATCCTAAGATCCGGGGTTCGATTCCTGGCTGGGTCGTAGATTTTCTCCGCTCGGGGACTTGGTGTTGTGTAGTCCTAATCATCATCATTTCATCCCCATCGACGCGCAAGTCGCCGAAGTGGCGTCAAATCGTAAGATTTGCACCAGGCGAGCGGTCTACCCGACGGGAGGCCCTCGTCACACGACACCACCACCAGTGGACCTAGTTGTTCTAAATAATATTCTGACCTTAATACAGAGTTACGTATGGAAACAGGCTTCCCGCAGGACGCTAGCATTAGTATTCTTAAGTGTGGAGACAAGATTATCTACTGGGCAGGAAAATAATCCATGAAGGTGCTTGCACTCACGCTCAGAGTGGCACATTTTACATGGACGCTGAGTTCCACTCCGTCACGCTTGAATTTGTTGGAGTGCAGTTACAAGTTAACAGCACTCTACGACGTGCAGAGAGTTGTTTACTGGCGCCTTCGCAGTTCGCTACGCTGGCCGATGGAGATACGGGACGGAGTGCACGGATTGAAATACAATGAAGGTGAGACGCTTCGACAGCTCTTTGGAATCGAAAACCAAGGAGAAAACTGATAAAGGGAAGGAGAAAGGAGAAGGGGAGTTGCTGAGAGGGAGAGACGCTCTTGGTACAATGGCGGGGATTTGCTGCAGAAATCATGAACTCAACCAATTGTGACGATGCTAACCACAACGTTGCTGTTACTAGTAAAAGTGAAGGGAAACGTAGGTTACTATGGACATGGAAAATGAGGTTGAGGGACTGTTCTGCGTCAAGCTTTGCACTGGAGAAGCCTTTCAACTGAGGCTGAACGAGAAACCTCGGTGCCGAGATCAGCTGGCAGCCGTCTCCGGGGCAGAACGGTGGTAAGACAGAGGCCACTGACCCAGTAGTGCAGGGTGCACGTTCGATGTTTGGTCACTGAGCAGAATAAACTATCTGCAGTCACGACAGCAACAACATTCATGATGTATGCAGAGCAACGTAATGCTTTCCCCTATCCTCAACTTAGATCAGGTGACCCTTTGAGCAACGGGCATTCTTATTCATTCGTATAATTAGCTGTTTAAGAGGTCATGTAGAATAAGTGATATCTATATTATGTCGCAGTTATAATTTTATGCATAATTATCTCCAAACGCCTAACAAAAATGTTTATTTCGGGTTTAATCTAGGTGTAGCGCACACCGTAGGAGGCAATAAGAGACGACGGAGAGATTATGGTAAGCTCGGGGTAATCGTAAGGTTAATATTATTCCCGATAAGTCGATAAGGAAGCATTACAAAAATAACCTGTGCTAAATCTAATAATATGAACTCTGTGACACAAGGCGTAATACATCAAACAGTGTAAGCCATTCCTGATAGTAATTTTAAATAAAACCTGTTGTCGTTCCAATGACAAAATTTAAGATTTATAGAATTCAATTTCGCAACTAGAGTTTGATGCTATAAACGCGTTTTCCCTTTCTGTTTTAACAATCGTCGCTTTCAACTCCATCGCTTGTTATCAAACTGTAGTACAGCCAAAGAAATTATGAGATGACACATCTACTTTGCATCAGACATACGCATAAATGGTTCAAATGGCTCTGAGCACTATGGGACTTAACTTCTGAGGTCATCAGTCCCCTAGAACTTAGAACTACTTAAACCGAACTAACCTAAGGACATCACACACATCCATACCCGAGGCAGGATACTAACCTGCGACCGTTGCGGTCGCGCGGTTCCAGAATGTAGCACCTAGAACCGCTCGGCCACCCCGGCCGGCCGACATACGCACGGTTAACAAAGAATATTAAACGAGAGCTTTCAGAATACAACTTACTCTATTCACAGTAAGATGAAGTGCAAGCGGAAAGGTTCAAAAATGGTTCAAATGGCTTTGAGCACTATGGGACCTAACATCTGAGGTCATCAGTCCCCTAGAACTTAGAACTACTTAAACCTAACTAACCTAAGGACATCACACACATCCATGCCCGAGGGAGGATTCGAACCTGCGACCAGAGCGGTCGCGCGGTTCCGGACTGAAGAGCCTAGAACCGCTCGGCCACTCCGGCCGGCAAGCAAGCGGAAAGGAACTTCAGTCAGCACGAACTGCGAATTTACTCACTATTCAGCTCTCTATCAATCCCAGCAACCGATTTTGGTTGGGGTGGAATGCAAGTTAGTCGTTGTGGATGGCATCAATCGAGGAACATTAGTCATTTCCTAATGTCTCGCTCTGATATGTAGCTCATTAGAATTAATGGACACACATTGAGCTAGCTTTCATATGACTGGATATTAACTAGCATCTATCTAGGGCACTGACCATGAACTTACCGTTGTTACACAGGAGGAACTTCTTGTATGCTGCCCATTGCTGAAACAGCGAGATGTTAGTTCCATCTTCTTGCTTCCAACAACACTGCCGACCAAGAAAATTTGAATGTTTCCTACACTTCATGCTTCAAATCTTACTAATTCTAATTTGAGAAAAACAAATATGATAAAGTATAATTTTTATTATCTCTAGTTTCTGTTTTTACGCAACAGGCAGGGTGTGGCCAAGATTTAGGCTCGTGTGGCATGCCTGGGCTAGAGTGCCAAAGCGCTCAGCCTCGTTATTTTCCCCATCGCTACGCCGATCTGCCTGAGCTTGAAGAGGGCGAAGAGCAGTAAACAACGAAAGCGCCGCATTTAAATGGTAGTACGGTCGTATTGCATGAGACTTGGTTTTATATTTCACATTTCCCAGTAACATACATCGCCAAAAATAAGTTTTCACTATTAATTAATTATTTTTGGTACGCTGAAGACACAATATAATTTTTATGTGGTACAAACTGTCGGCATACGCACTGAAGCAGACAGTTCCACAAAATTTCACACTCAAGTTGCTACGTATTCATAACTTATTGAGTTTCGTAATCGAAAACGAGTCTTTCGCACAAATATGCCAATCTTAATAATGCAGCACTCTTGCAGCCTCTTAACGGAGACTTGGAAAACCTACCTGAGAAAGGAAATGTAAACATTACGGACAATTTTAACGTAAAACATTTGTAATTATAACTAAAATTACCTTGCATTTCAATCAGTTGCATCAGCACTTACACAGGGGCGCTTTCAACCAAAACAGCAAATAGTCTCGGAAACATCTCGAAAACAGATGTAAGATTGACAGTGTTCTCAAAACTTTTATAGAACTATCGTAATTCTTGCAAGGCCTTAATGAATTCTTTAAACCTCGGGCTTTCTTTAACGTCAGTGAGGTAAATGAACTGGATTGTCTTTGTCAGATTTTCTTTGTAAATGCATCTCCGTCAGATCAGGAAGAAATTACCTTGCAGTATCTTGCTGTGGACAGCGTGCGGTAAAGTTCACTCAAAATGCGAAGTTTGCTATACATTCGAAATGTTCTAATTTTCGTTCCTGCGCGCCTTTTTCCTTAATAAACTCAACAATAGCGAGATTTAAATCGAAAAATCGTTCCAAGCACGCCCCTTGGCTTTGCAGTGATATATGGAGTCTCCACACTCTTCATTTCCACTGAAAACTATTCCAACTGAAAGAAATTTTACTGTTCGTACCATCAATTTATTCAAGTGCTACAGCCTACAAATTCAGCAGGAAGTGCTTCTTGGTGTACAGAACAACGCATCCAGTCTGTCGACCTTTATTATTTTTTGCTCCGTCACTATCATATAAAAGTTTAGATTGTTTCTGTATGGTACTACAATGTCGTTTCATAGCAAACATACAGTACCCATCGCTTACGCTGACTGAGAATTCTCATCCGTATCTTGTGATTTTCCCATTCATTATAAAGGATTGTGACACTAGTTAGCTAGGCTGCCTCTCATTGTCAAGCAACCACATGACCTGTGGATATCCTCCATTCCACGAACAAATAGCGAAAGGTAAACAGAGGTGACACCACCATTCTGCCGAAATCAGAGTTATGCCGATCCCCAAATGCCGCACCGCAATGCTAAATGAAATGTGGCGTCGTTCCGGGTGCTTCGGAGAATTAGCGAGCAAAGCCGAATGACAGGCCGTGCTTTGATCCGCCCCCAGCCCACACACGCTGCCCACGTGAAGTTTGGCACGCCGTGGCCGGCCCTGCAATAGGCGGAGGTACGTTGTATGAACAGATTAAGAGAAAATCGTACATTTTAACTGCATAAACCAACAACACTGAAAGGCCATCTCATATATCTTAATGACAATTACACTAAGAATTCTAAATTGATAGGAAAAGATACCAGCCAGTCGGTTGGATCTGAAGAGCATTATGTGGTGATTCCACCCCTTGAAATTGAGTTTCGAAACTTCCCTACATAGTGCAGCTTTCAAACCATGGAGAAGTTTATGAATATCCTTAACCCAACTGCACTATGATTCATTCAAATATTTCATCAAGCCATAACATCGCAGGAAACGACAAGATTGTTTTCCTTCTCCAAAAAAAGGAATCAGATCCCTATGCCAGTGTCTGTACTGTGAGTCCCTGACATCACGTCGGAGGAGATGCCATAGCTGTCGTCTTGCCCCTAGACGTTCTGCCTTTTCCTTCGACAATGTCGAGTGAGATCACTCAAATGCTCTTGGCTTAGTCTGTGAGGTTTATTACCTTCTTCGTCAGAGTCATGGAATATGGGAGGATTGTCGTGTTTTTCTTCCTCCACAATGTCCTCACCTTGAACTTGAACCTCATAATTTTGGGCCGAAGTAGGAGCTGGTAAACTATTTGAACATGGAATAAGTCCAATATCGGAAGGAAGATTAGGGCACTGAACGATTCTTCCTTCTTCATTGACACTTCTGCGTTTTGATGTGGAGTCAGACACAAAGAGCTGAGATAGAAGAATCTTTATTTTTCCAGCTATATTCATTGAGTAACTGAACAAGAGTGGCAACGCAAGTTTATCCTAGCCCCCTACATTCATACCAAAATAAAGCTGATAGGCAGTCTTCACATCATACAGCGTTTCTGTGACGAAAATGTTATGTCACAACAAACGTAACAAAACTGGTCTTTGAACTTAAACATAATGGTGTCATTTTGATTCCACAAATATCATACTTTAAAATCACTTGAAACACGGAAATTCGGCACTAATTACGACACAAACAACATGAAACGCACAGTCATAGCAACAGTAATAATGTACATAATTTACAAACAGCTGAGAAACATTGTGTTTTGCCATTTAATAGGTGAGACTACTCCAAAAATTACTAACACCAAACAAAAAATGTAGTTCGGGAAAAAAATTACATGTCACTGTATCTCCAAAACAATAGCTAATTGACCATTTTTAACGTGACTTTTAAGTCAGCGGTGGGAAATATGTAAGAATAAGCGATTTTTGAGTCCAGAATGTTTCCATTGTCGGGCATTGTAATCTGCAGGCTGTGGTGATAGCAAATCTCGTTATTCCGATCGACAAGACTCGTTTATTATTTCAGTTGCTTTATTCATCATATTGTTTCAGAAATCAGTAGCCGCACGGACAACCAAAATCTACTCGTAATCAAATTCTGCTTCCCTCTTCAGTCAGCCTGGGGTCAGTTGTCTTCCTGACCAAGTATGAATTTGGGTACATGTTGAATTTCAGAATGCTTCGGAAGGAGTGTCATCAAACAAGATACAAGTGCTAAATAAAATTCCAATGAAGTTTCTGTCAAACAAAATATTACATTTGTATGCAGAATCTGTGAGACAGGTGATTGGCCTGTGGACTTATTGACAAAAACATCTACACAAAACCGATGACAGCACGAAGTCGTAACTCCGACGTTAAATTTTGTGCATTACTAAATTGTAGCAGCACGATGGCAACCATGGGTGAGGCAGGCTTGCGTACACAGAGACGCCTGATACGTAACTTCACAAGCGAGCCTTTTTGTACACCTCGAATCGGTCGGGTTAAGCCAATCAATGACTGTGACATCGCAGAAAGGCTTTGCAACGACGGATCGGCCTGTGGTACATTTCCACACAGTTGGGACACAGGTGTTCATCTGTATCTGCCTGGAAACAGTGTAACGTCACAACAAGTGTGCTAGTAAAGGCTACAAATAGGGTTTCATTCTAACACAGTTATGCGCAGTCTGCCAGAACCCTCCACAACATCACATCCACGTTAGTTTCAAGCAGGCTTTGGACCAGCAGCCGATGTCAATCTGGGCAGCCAGCTCCACCAGAGCAGATCATGTTGCTGTCCACCACAGTGGACTTAGGCAGCAATGGGCAGTCATAAGTCAGTGGCACAGCAGCACCGAAATTCTGCCGTGGAGGGCACCCTGGGCAGTACTACCGCTAGCCCTCCACACCGAGGAGAGCTCCTAACCCAGCAGCTCCGACCACTTGTAGGGATCCAGCAGACGTACACCGTCGTTGCCACTGCTCACTCAGGATGGCATAGTGCTAACCAAGGCATGCGCTGCCGAGCGAGGTAAACAGTGTCAGAAGCTTGCGGACGTCAACGGGCCATCACACCACCGCGGCTTTCCGACGAACTCGGCATCGCCGTGGGCCAAGCGCCCGCAGAAGTCGTACTCAGGGGCACAACGCCACTCCGACGTTGTAATCCAAGACAAATAAAACGTGTTGTATCCTGCAGCGGAGTTTCCCTGGCCATCCCCGACCAGCACTTCCACTTCCACAACTCGCCGCTCCACCACGCCTGAACCGCAGCGGCCCCATTCACCTCCGGCTCACCATAGCGTGATGTCAGAAGCACTGGTGGACCACGTTTGGCAACTGGTGCCAATGAAGTCGACCTCCACGTAGCACGGATTCACAACCACAGTACACAGCTTTACCAGGCAGTGGGGTGAGTGAGCAAACTTTGTAACTATAAGGACTAATAGTTCTTGTTGCTTGTTGTTTTTTCCCTCCTGTTTTATGTATAGAGAGCGTGGAGTCTTATGATTTTCAGGGTGAAGTTTGCACAATCATGGGGACCGACAGTTCTTTCGCAATTCTGTGTTAATGCGGCGGATCATTATTTTCAATCTGTAAGATGGGGTCAGCGTAGCTTTTGCATCATGTACGGAGTCAGTGCCAGTAATCTGTATGACTGCCTCGACGCACATTACTATTGGTGATGATACAACGTGAGATATAAGTGTTTATAGTGTTGTATGCCCTGCTGTGAATAAATTTCGTATTCCTCAGTGTACACTGGAGATTAAGCGCAGTCACTAGTCAGGAAGCAGTCCAAGTATTGGTTAATCAAATGGCACAATTGAAAGTGGAACTAAGGGAGCAATCTACTCCTTTCTCATATCCATCAAAAGCCAGTTGATCACGTCCTTCTCTGGAAAGTCGATCGATGACGTAATGTCCTTTGTTGGTGATTTACAATTAACAGTTTATTGGGGGGGGGGGGGGGGTACGGTCACTAGATTATTTATCACAGATGACAAAGTTACGGCTAGTAGGGAAAGCCAAGACATTTGTCGTATGTACAAAGGGATTAAGAGGCGCTCAGACATTTGAGGAATTGAAAAAAGACCTGCTACAATGGTACAAGAAGCAAAACATCAAGAAGTTCTTTCACTAGCAGTTAGGTAGTGTGACAAACAAGCTTAATGAGTTGACAGAGAATTTTGTGGATAGAATACGGAAAGTGCAACTGCACACTTTTGAATTAGGGGAAAGTGACGAAAAAACAGAGTTATAATTCTTGAAGTGGAACAGAAAGCGGTGGGCACATTTTTGAGGGGCCTGCCGTCTGATATGTCTGGAAGGGTGAGCACAAGTACCCTGAGTTTGACGAAATTGATGTAGTAACGGGAGTACAGGATAGGAGAGGAGTATTGTCCGTTAACGTGAGGTGTTACAGATACGGGAGAACGGGAAATGTGCAGAAATAATGTCACCAACCTCGGTGCAATGTGAGGGGCTGTTAGATCCATCAACGTGTTTGCAGCAGTGAAAAGGACAAACAAGGGTCAAATAAGTAGGTGTTAAACACAAAAGGGAACGCCAGGCCCACTACAGAAGTTCCTGATAAATCTTAAAGCAATTAATACAAATGCCGAAGTGAACTGTAGTACTTTAGGAATAGTGGAAGGTAGAAAACACAAGCTTTTATTGGAAACAGGAGCACATGTATCTGAGGAACACATTTGTCAGTGGCAAGCGTGGACCTCGTGGGTCCGAAGCGATTAAACTCTCTGCCTTATAATTCACTTAAGGTTGGTGATAGTGATGTGGAATCTTTGAGCTCAGCAGTGTTGGATTTTTCATGTAAACATTCAGTATTTTGGGCAATGCATAGAAGTCGTGTACCTAGTAAGTGATGGTTACTGCATGATCTTGCGACTGGATTCCCTGACAACACAATTGATCTTAGACAACATGTAGTTGAACTTAGGAGGCCAAATATCCAACTAGGGGAGACGGTTGCCTGTGTAGCACGAATGCAAGGCACACCAGGCTTAACAGGTGAACCACTTACGTATACTGCAGTCAACAACACTGAGGATAAATTCGCATGTTATTGTGCTGGAAGATACCAGGACTTTGGTCTGGGTAAATGTGGCACTGGAACGGCCTGTTAATGTATTGTGCTTGGCAGAAAATGCTGTATTAGGCACGTCACGTCGCTTTTTAAGGAGAAGCATAGTACGTGTACGGGAGGAATTGGATGGGAAAGTAGCGCACATGAATTTAAATAATTTTGAAACTGGTGGAATACACCCGACAAAGGGAATTTTGGTAGCTAATTTGGAAGTCCTGGATGATATGGGAAGACACTGAGTATCAGGACAATGTCAAACCGCCTAGAAAACTGCACTGTATAGGTAGTTAGAGTATCCTGAGATACTGGTAGGATGGAAATTTAGAATTTATTGTTTAAATTTGAGGATTTGCTGTTTCCTCAAGAGCCTTTATCAGCAACGCCTGTAATCCAACAACATATCCGTACAGGCACTGAGACGCCAGTATATCGTACACCTTATCACATACTGCGTTGCATGCAACCAGTATTAGAGTAATTCATTAAGCAATAGTTAACAAATGGGACACATGGGTTAACAGAGGAAAGAACTAGTCCATGGAGTGCGACTGTCGTAGATGTACCGAAGAAGTCACTGGATGGCTGCAGAAGATATAGACTCGGTTGTGACTACAGACTTCTTAACAGCAAAACTACAACCAATGCATATTTAGTCCCAAACATTACTTTAACGAATAATAATTTGGGACAGTGCAAGTACTTCTCTATTGTAGGTATGAAGAGTGCGTACCATCAGAATTATACACAAACGACCATCTGAAAACCACGTTCTCGATCCCCTGAGGCTATTTTCAGTACTGTAGGATGCCATTTGTCCTGAAAAACCGTTTCAGCGTTTCCTGGAGGATTGTAAACTCGTCAGCGCGTGTTGTACTTCTATGACATAGTCATTTTTGTGAAGGATGTGACAGGGCACATACAACATTTGTGAGAGGTTTTTAAAAGATGTGTTTAATATTAAACGTGGAGAAATGTCGTTTTGCATTAGAAGAAGTGACTTATTTAGGGCTTGGCATTAGTAATGGAGGGATTAACATAGATCTCAGGTTGATGCAAGAATTATAGGCACTTTTGATTCCAAGTAATACCAAGGCGTTACAATGTTTTCTAAGGTTAGGGAATCATTATAGAAAGTTCATAAATGGATGTACAGATATAGTGAGACCACTTATGCGACCGTTTAAAATGGGAGTAAAGTTCGAATGGATGAAGGAATACCAAGAGGAGTTCGAGGAGTTAAAGAGAGCATTTACATCACGAGCATTACTAATTTTTCTGGAGTATGAGGAAGAGTGTATATTAGCAACGGATGCTTTAAATCAGACCACAGGGTGTGTTCTCAGTCAAGTAATGAATGAAGAGGAGCTTCCAGCAATATATGCTTCTAGGTAAAGTGGAGGAAATCTACTGAACAACAAAGTTGCTTAGTATGGTATTTGGAATCACATATTTCAGGTGTTATTTATATGGAAAGAGATTAAAGTAGTAACGGACCATGTAGTCCTTAAGTGGTCGTTGGGGCTTAAAGACCCTGCTAATTGGATGGGCATTGACGTTAAGTGAATTCGGGTATGAAGTTGTACATAAGTTTGGTAAGAGACACAGAAATGCGAATAATTTAAGCCACATAGTAGCAGTGATACAGACACTAGGTCACGACCTTGCACAATTGCAAGCAGCTCCATGGTTTGACTCCGAACGTAAACAGTCTGAGTAGCAGCCTCGATTCACTATGTGGGACAGGTTATTGTGTGAGACAACAAGGTTGGGGCACAAGTAGTGGTGCCTGCAAAGCTAAAAGAGTTCTCGAAGGAACGTCTGATGACGTATTGTAGGGAAATGAACTTGTAGAACAATGAACAAACGAGTAGTGGAGCGCTGTTGGTGGAAGTCTAAGAAAGAGGATGTGAATCGGTATGTAAGGGGTTGTGCGCAGTGGCCAGATACGAGCCTAAGTTAATAACTTTGAAGAGGTAATCGGAAGTATCAGAGCCTTTCGGAATGATCGGGTTGGACGTTCACGAACCGCTCGACAAGACTCCAGCTGGGAATCGAGTTGCGTTAACCATTATTCAAAATTTTTCTTCATTTATAGAAATAATTGCAATCCCTAATCACAGGAAGCAATGGTGGCACAAACATTGGTCGAAACCTGGGTGATCAGATCTGGGGTGCCAGAAACTATGACTGCTGAACAAGGGACAAACTTTGTGTCCGATTTGTTAAAGCAACTGTGTAATTTTCTAAATATTAAGAAGTTAAGGACGGGTTTATTGCACTCTCAGGATAACGGTGGGCCATATGGGATGCATAGCACAGTGGGAAAGATGCGCAGTCACTATGTGGGCGTACACTATAATGATTTGGTCGTATATTTATTCTTCATTGAGAGTACTGAGCTCTAGCGGGTTCCCCCTTCGAATTCCTGTCCCGCGCACCTGGTGTATGTCACTTCTCGCGGTTCGGAGCTTGTGGCGCCAGGGGGCGTGGTAGAGCCGCCCTGGGCGGCGTTGAGCGGCAGAGGATCGCACGGGCAGTCGGTGTTTTGAAGCCGCGGGTGAGCCGCGTGGGGTCCGTGAGCAGTATGTGCCGTTCAGCTGAACTTGATGTGCCATGGAGTGATTGATAGCCCTTTAAAAATTTTGTCTATTTAATACTTGAGGTCACGAGTGTTATCAAAAGACGGAACATTGATGTAGACTTGTCTATTTGAATTTGCTATTGGCTCTTCTCGGTGGAAGTCACGTTATGCAAGGAGGTTTATGATTCGAAAAATTGCTTGATTCGAGTCGTGATGCGCGACTTAATACGTAGTGGCGTTGCCTTGTAAGGGGCTAGGTAACGGGTAGCAACAGAAGACACTTGTTATTGCAAGGAGCTTTCTGATTCGAAAAATTACTTGATTTGAGTCGTGATGCGCGACTTAATACGTAGTGGCGTTGTCTTGTAAGGGGCTAGGTAACGGGTAGCAACAGGAGACACTTGTTATTACGATTCAGTTTCCCACGTTCAGCAGTGGATTCGATGATTTGACACTCCTGTACATTGTTTTTGTTTTAAGTGCGACCATATTTAGCCATAGACCAAGTTTTTGAAGAGAATCATCTGAAGTGTCCTTTGATCTGCACAAGTACTGTGGTCACGGGGTCATATTAAGCTAGAATGACAGTGGAATTTAGACACTCCCTTAGACTGTTAGTTTTCTAGTATTGTGGCACGCATTGTCTGTGTTGGACCTCACCCAGTGCGTGGTCATCATATTGTGGCTGTTAACGTCGCCTCTGTACATCGTCTTCATGGAATGCACCACCGCCGGCTAACCAAATTATGTAAGTTATTGTTTGAAATTTCTATTGACATTGTGTACATTTTGATGTTTGGGGCTTTTTTGAGTAATGTGCTTTTGTCGGACAGTGTCGAGACCCGTTAGGAGGCCACATGTTGATCGGCTTTATATGAATCGCACTTGTCGTATCGAGATGTCGTCCGGACTTCTGAAAATACAGCCCATTGACGACAACTAACTGGTATACTTGAGGTTTACGGAGTGTAAAAAGCAAAAGGTTGTAACACAATTAAGTCTTACTATGCTCTGGAGTTTTCATATATGCTCGTTCGCTAGCCACTGGTGAGATGAAGAGTAAAATAAATTTACTCTCTGTCTCAGGGCTAGTTACATCTTACTAGATTTGATTGTTCAAACTATTTGTTTTTTAACTGTTTTCGTGGGGTGACATTTTATTATCTTCTATTTATTTATTTGTTTATATATTTACATTTTGCTACAAGTTGGTTCTGAGTACTAATTATAGATTTTGATAGGTTTTTTAATAGCGTTCTTGAGCCACTATGCATCCACGTGCACTTACTGAATCACTGTTTTCTGCAATATACCTTAAGAGAATTTTCAGTATCTGTTTGAAGGCAGTTACATCAATCTATGGACACTCGTTCTCTTTTTAATTACTGAACTGCTCATTGGGGTGAAATTTAAGGCAACTTGCCCTGACTGCCTGAAGGCAGCTCTATTTATTTGTGCACCTATTTGCTTTATTAAGGTATTTAGATGCCTTTGGAGATGTATTTCAAGAATTTCTTGTCTGGAGACTTCTGTAAGTTACTCTGTCTTTCGGTATAGCTATTTATGTTTTTAACCTTTTGAAATGATATATGCATCTACATTCTCTTAAAGAGCAATCTGTTTCCAAATATTGTTTGTTCATTTTGTTAAGCATATTCTGAGTTGTGGTTGGTAAAGGTGGAAATTTTGAGTCTGCAATTTAAGAAGTGGTCAGACCCAGCTTTCGTCTTTAACTGCAGCCTTATTTAAATTGTAATTAAACTAAAGTGTGTAATTTCTTATATTGCAAAAATCTCAGAGTGTTGTTTGTAATCCTGTTAATCGACCTGGTTTTTAGTTATTTTTGTTATATAAATATGTTTCAATAGAGAATGTTGAATGTTGTGAACCTCAGTCCGTCCAGTCCTTCCACTCTGCTGGACGTATTAAGTGCATATAATTCAAAAGTCCATCCTGCAACAAACGGTTTGAGTTGCAGCCACAGAGTGAGGTAGTCTACGAGAGGTGCGCTCCGTCACCGTTCGCCAAAATACGGCGGAGAAATGGCAAGGACAGCGAGTCCTTTAACAATGCTGCTAAAAAGGTGAAGGAAATTTAGAAACGTGTACAGGGAGCAAACATCAGTACCCTGGAACGCCAAGAGCTGTTCGGGAATCGTGTGTGCACATCACCGCCGTATAAAATTGGTAAGTTGGTAATGTTATCGAATCCGTACGTTTCGAAGCGTAAGGCCAAGAAATTTCCAACTCGTTACCAAGGGCCATATCACGTAGTTTAATCGGCGTCTCCGGTAAACGTCACGCTTTATTTAAGAACTCGTACAACAGTGTTTCATTTGGGGCGTATGAAGTCGTTTCGAGGTGCGGTTGAAGGTAGAACGTGGGTAGCAGGAAGTAAAGGAAGCACCGAAACCTGGCACGACGAGGGTCCAAGGAAGTAAGAGGGAATAGTATAGGTTTGAGCTAGTGTGTACATGTTCTTTGGGAACATCAGTAGTTATTATTACAGAATGAAATGAGAATAGGGAGAAGAAGTTTTGTCTTTTATGTTCATTTGTGTGTTAGTTACGTATTTTAGGGTTGAGGTTTGTAATTCTGTGCTACAGCAGATCTCTTGGAGTAGGGGAGGGGAGTGATGGGATTTCTCTGCTTCCAGGTTGCCGTGGGTCGAATTGAAACATGAGGGGAGTCCTTAGCAGTGTTTCACTTCACCAGGAGTGGCATGGGTGCGCTGAAAGTACTACCACTGGAAACCAGAGTAGTTTTTGCAAGGCAAGATGTAACACTCACAAGTCATCTTTGGGCGTTGAAGCTGACTCTTAACACTTGCGAAATGTGTGACGAGATAAGTAAGACGTTTGGAAAATATGTTAAGTGCGATGGAAGAGGTAGATATACTGAAATATAGGAGGAACTGCGTACGGTAAGCTGCCCCAGTCGTATTAGAAACTGCGAGAGCAAATGTAGCAATTAGTGGAATTAGTGCCACGCCCAGTATAACGTCGTAAGCTGGGTATATTAGACGATCTGCTACCTACATCTTACTGAATTACGGCAATATACAAAATTTACAAGACCTAAGAGAGAACAATAAGAATGGAAGACCAAGAACTAAGCACTTGGATTAAAAAGGTTTCCTTTTCTGCTGTTCCACTTGTATATCAAGAATTAGTTAAAAGAAAGAAAGATTCAGAAATAAATTTAAAACTGAATGTGAAAATATATCCACCAGTGATATTCATTGATCACTATGATGCTCTCTGTGAAACAAGAAGTGAGACAGGAGCTGCTGAATGGGAAAAATAGAGCATACGATTGAAACAGGAGTCTATTAGTATGAAATATAGTACCTGGTAAAGAAATTTTTGAGAATGTGGATCTGGAAGTCAATCGTATATTGAGTGCAAATACGGAAAAGAACCGAAGCCTTTGAGACGTCACCAAGGATACAAATTAAATAGACTAACTGGAAGAGTTTTTTGCAGAATCAGCGGGAAAAGGCTTATAAGACATGTGAAGAAATCATGGTACTAGAGAGAACCATAGAGAGCAAAAATTTTGGAGTAATAAAGAGATTAGAATACACGGAAAACATAAATGAGGACTATAGGTCTAGGTGTCATTCTGAGATGACACGAGAGAGGAAATCGTGGTGGGTCGCATCAGCCTAGGCAGAAAAAAAAGAACGAATTTTGGGCGAAGTCATATATTATCTTTCAGGCTTGACGATGGTCTCTTGTTTTTCCAGATGGTCGGTGACCAGCAAGATTCGTTTCTTGGTGAGAGCTCAACCAGTTGGTACACGGGCTTTACCGGAACTCTCTTTCTTCTGTCTTGTCGCTACGTAGGTCGCACTCAGGTTCTACTTTGTTTCGTCTTTCCTACAAGTTGATAGCAAATTCCTTCTTCAGACGGTCCTGCTGCTTGGGGCAGCGGTAGGACAAAAATGTGGAAACATCGAAAACACAAGACACTGCTATGTCTTGTGCGGTGGCATTCAAAACAGCTTCTTGTCATCTCGAAATGCATAAGTACAGGTCTCTTATGGTTTCTGGGACAACCTACCATTCTTCCTACAAAAAAGCGTGCAAAATAGTGGCAAGTTCAGATAACGATCATGGAGGTTGAAAGCGATCACGCACGCTCCTCTACCGAGTAAACCTTGAAGGTCTAATGATATTGAGGTCTGGGAAATGTGTCCAGGGGAGATGCAATAATTCATCCTCGCGCTCACGAGACCGATCCTGGACGATGCGAGGAATGTTAACAGGGGCCCTGCCGTCCTGGAATACACCCTCGCTATTAGTGAACAAACATTGTACCATGGACTGGACGCGATGAGCCAAAATGATCACACAATCCTTGGTAGTAATGTGACGTTGCAGAGTAACCAGGAGGACCATGAAATACCACGATATGGCTGCGTAAAGTATCAGGAACCCTCGGCATGTACCATTCTTGGGACATAAACTGGGCCAGATGTTGGGAAGAGTGTGAAATTAGATTCATAGTGTGAAATTACATTCACTGGGTTAAATGACGTTCTTCCAGAGGCCTATAGTCCAAGTCTTATGACTTCGGAACCACGTTTTCCTGCGACGAGATTTTCCGTCACTGATGAGAAGTTCTGGATTTCCGTCTCGCCCTGCAAATCTCTGGTTATGAAGCTCTCTTCGTGTTGTTTTGATACCGACAGGATTCATTCCCACAGTGGCTTTTTCAGCTGTCGTCCTCTTAGTTATCATCTCACTATCAGTTCTCTTCAATGGGCTTTTGTCGCAACTAGTTAACACACACTTTCGCCCGCGTTGTGACTTAGTGCATGATGTTTCCACCTATCCCAGTATGCGGTATAAATCTTCGATATCGTGCGTCCGAAACACCTAACACTTCGGTTCATTTGATTGCGAAAGCACACACCGTAAGAGCACCAAAAATTTGCTCATGTTCTAATTCAGTTACCTCGGGCTTAATGTGCTATTCTGACCACGACCAACACTTGTAACGTACTGATGACACTGTTCAAGTGCCGTTCGCGTTCAAGTGCAACAGCACAAATTGCATTAGCTGTGTTTCTACCCATCTCACGTGTAGTTCTCTCTCTGCTTACCAGAAACACTAGCGCTAACTATCTCTGTCCTGGATGGTGTCAGTTTCACTTCGTTCAAAACTACTCTTGAAATGATACTTTTGTAGGAAACGTGCAGGTGTGGAACAGAGTTTCCAATCCTCCACAGAACACACACATAATCTTCTATTTCATTAAACACGAAGTCTCAAATCATTCAGTGCATACAGATTTAACATGAATGTGTTCTAGGGAAACGGCAGTATATTTTCATTTTAGTTTAAATCTTACGTTGTATTGCTCCAAATCGTAACTATCAAAAAGAACTCAAACACAAGATATTTCGAGTCAAGTGTGACGCATAGTACTCTATTCGTGCGTCAAGAGCTAAGCGGTCGTCCGTTTCGTTTTACTGCGGAAAACAGATCACTAGGTTTATAATTAACCCGCTATTATATTTTATGATCTTCTCTTCCCTCTGCACCAAGAGCTTACAGCTAAGTAAATGTTGTGTAAATTGCAGGAAGAGGGCGGAAAATACAAATGCAAGGGAAGGGATTATTGATATCAGGTGCATCGGACTTTGTGCGGCATCAATAGCGACGAGTAAAAATGTGTGTCGGGCGGTATTCGAATCCGGGATCTCTATGCTTACCAGCAAGTTGCTTCAACCACTGTTCCACACCGAGCGGGGTGGCGCAGTGGGTAGACACTGGACTCGCATTCGGGAGGACGACGGTTCAATCCCGGGTCCGGCCATCCTGATTTAGGTTTTCCGTGATTTCCCTAAATCACTCCAGGCAAATGCTGGGATGGTTCCTCTAAAAGGGCACGGCCGACTTCCTTCCCCATCCTTCCCTAATCCGATGAGACCGATGACCACGCTGTCTGGTCTCCTTCCCCAACCAACCAACCAACCAACTGTTCCACACGGACACAGTGTGTATCGCAGCTGCACGGACTATCTGGGCATGCCTGTCGGCCGCCCCACATTCCTAACTAGCTCCATCTATCCTTAGTCCCTTAGTCCCCCCCGCACATGTCCTCCATGCTCGCTACTTAGAGATCCCGCATGAAGTCGGGAGTAATTGTGCATCCGCACTGAATTTGGTGGATCGATTGCTCAGTGAGGCGAATCGATTATATAAATGATTCACGTCGATGCAAAAATTCAGTGCGGCTGCACAATTACGTCCGGTCTCCTGTGGCATCTCTAAGTATCGAGCATGGAGGACGTGGGCGAGGACTAAGGATAGATGGTGCTACTTGGGAATGTGGGGCGCCAGAGAGGCATGCCCAGTTAGTCCGTGCAGTTTCCTTAAACGCTTTTCCCGGGTTCCGCAGTGGTTGACGCAACTGTGTAGCAATCAGGAAATCCCGAGTTTGAATCCTACTCCGGCAGTCAAGTCTTCGAAGAAAGCACTTGGGAATTCACGACATCCAGAAACAGATGTATGCCAATATCGATAGCTTTTGAGAGGTGCGTATGGGGTTTGAAGATGGCATATTGAATTGAGAAACTGGTACCGAAAATAGGATAAAATAAATTCTCAAATTTACACAGCTGTTGGGCGAGTTTACTTGTTAAATATTTACAACTAGTCCAACAGGAAAGCCAACGACCTTGACCCAGTGGTAACACCGGTTCCCGTGAGATCACCGAAGTTAAGCGCTGTCGGGCTGGGCTAGCACTTGGATGCGTGACCAACCGGTCTGCCGAGCGCTGTTGGCCCGAAGGGTGCACTCATCCCTTGTGAGGCAAACTGAGGAGCTACTTCATTGAGAACTAGCGGCTCTGGTCTCGTAAACTGACATACGGCCGGGAGAGCGGTGTGCTGACCACATGCCCCTCCATATCCGCATCCAGTGAGGCCTGTGGATGAGGATGACACGGCGGCCGGTCGGTGCCTTTGGGCCTTCATGGCCTGTCCGAGAGGAGCTTTTAGTCCTTCAGGAAGGCTTCAAGGAACTCCATGTACTGAATGTCGAATGTTTCATTTTGAGGAAATAAAAACGCCGACCTAATCCACTCATCCATACAACGTTTTTCCCCCTCATAGTTTCCTACTTCGAGCGTTTTCCAGCTTCCTCTCCTTTTTCCAAGATTTCTATGCCAATCCTCACAGCAGTATTTTCGATTATGTTCAGAGCTGCTGCTGTTTATTTCATCACTTCGTTAACTGGAAGAAGCGGGACCTCATTAAGTTTTTCTTTCTCGAAGCAGGTACGTTACGTAACGTGCAAAATCTTATGACAGTCACCCAGGTCGAGCTTCTCTAGTCATACTGTTTGGTCACCTGGCTAATGACATTTGAACAATATCATACAACACACAACAAACAAGAATAATTAAATGAAACAACTAGTTTACTGTTGTTTCATTTAATGTCAATAACAGCCAAGGTAAAGGCTAAACTAAAATGTTCGCATTAAAAAAAAAAAAAAAAAAAAAAAAGGAAGGAAAGTAATCCCACAGATGTAGGAAAACAAAACTAACAAACCCAGAGAACGCAAAAATCCTCCACATGTGGCAGCAAACTGCCTTAAAGTGAAGCGCAGAACCAGCAAGGTGTCTCTAGTGTAAGCAAATTAGACTTCTGCTGGTAAAGAAATATGCACAAATTGGAAACTATTTTAATCGGCTTTAGGCATCCAAAATAACAGTTAAATGAGTCTGCGTGGGTTTATGCATTATGATAAACTTTTGAGGGCTGAAAAACCACGAAATTTTTGGACTTTTTTCAGTTTGTTGCTTATAACTCATAAAAGATATATCCGACAGAAAATTCTCAAAACAGCAACATGAAAGGGAATAAAATTTTTGCATAAAATGGCTTTGAAAGTTAAAACGAGATCAGCGGTGTAACGACAATCCATCGTAAAAATGACATTTTTTACCGACTTGACACAAAAGTGAATTATGTTGATGTTTTAACGCCTGTAACTCAACAACTGCTACTCCAAATGAAAAGCGTCGTTTATGAAAGCCGCAGACATCAAAGCCCGTGTAAAAACAGCTCCTAAAATTCACTTACTCCTTTGCGAAGATACGAATAAAAACGTGACAGTCTTTATAATTCTAAAATTTCTGTCAAGAATTTTGTGGTCAGATTACTTTTGAACCACAACATCAAAACACCATTCGTTCAGATATTCTCTCTCTCTCTCTCTCTCTCTCTCTCTCTCTCTCTCTCTCTCTCTCTCTCTCGCACTCGCAACTCACTTATGAACTCACTCAGACACTCTCCTTCTGTTTTTCATTCGGAATATACATACCCTTCTTCCATGCTCCTAGTGTCTCCGCTTTTAATACTCTCAACGCACGGTACTAGCTGAGGACCTTCCATTGATTAATCCTTCGGTACGGTTTCTGTGACGTTCGCCATCATGTTAGAACGAACCTCTTGGCAAGCCTATCAATACACAATTGATCGAACAAAAATGAAGAAATGGCTCTGAGCACTATGGGACTTAACTGCTGTGGTCATCAGTCCCCTAGAACTTAGAACTACTTAAACCTAACTAACCTAAGGACATCACACACATCCATGCCCAAGGCAGGATTCGAACCTGCGACCGTAGCGGTCGCGCGGTTCCAGACTGTAGCGCCTAGAACCGCTCGGCTACTCCGGCCGGCCAAAAATGAAGAGGTCGTGATTTGCTGTCACCTGACTGCCCATATCCACCAGCCGTCCTGGCTCGTTAGTCTACTCCTGGTACAATACTGCTGGAGGAAGAGCGCATACTTTAACATAACAGATCGTATTTCTCCCGATCTGAGAATGTCAAATAACAATACAGAAGGAAAACGATGTTTGTGGAATGAAATCGAATTAAATCGAGCGGTGCTGATGGAATTAGATTAGGAAACGAGGCACTAGAAGTAGGAGAAGAATTTTGCTGTTTAGTCAGTAAAAAACTGATGATAGCCGATGTGGAGAGGACATAAAATATAGACTGGCAACGGCAAGAAAAGCTTTTCCGCAGAAGGTAAATTTTTTAACAATGGATACAGATCTAAGTGTTAGGAAGACTTTTCTGAAAGTATTTGTTTGGAGAGTAGTCCTGTGAGTATGTGACTATGTGAAAGTAGTGAACAGAATTGGGGAGAAAAGGAGTTTGTGGCATAACTTCCGTACGCGGGACACGTTCTGAGACATCAGGGGATCACCAATTTAATACTGGAAGGAAGTGTGTGTGTGTGTGTGTGTGTGTGTGTGTGTGTGTGTGTGTGTGTGTGTGTACGTGTGCGTGTGTGGACGTGGGTGGGGGCCAAATTGTAGAGGGAGACCAAGAGATAAATAAAGTAAGTAGATTCAAAAGGATGCAAGCTTCAGTAGTTATTCGCTAATGAAGAGGCTTGCACATGATACAGTCACGTGGAATGCCGCAACAAAGCTGTCCTCCTAGTGAAGACCATGACAACTCACCTACTAGAATCATTTTTTCTGCTTTCTATTGAGGCTGTCACTGCACACGATGTTTGGTGACTAGGATTAGTTTCCATACGATTAAGTGGCTTGTTGTCTAGGCGACAAGTTACAGAATATTAAACCTGTACTGCATTTTGTGAGTTACTGTAATGGATACTAGGTTGAATAAAAATTAAGCGCAGTTGATTTACTGCCACGCCCATATCTATCAGCTGTTCTAAACCTGTAGTCTACAACTGCAACGGTGGGATTGCGGGAAGAGAGACACATCGTTCCACTCACCTAGACACATTCGCTATGTGTATCAAATACTGAACATCCAAATACGTAAATCTGTGGATCCAAAGTAAAATTAGTTACTAGTAAATGTGATTCAATGTCTCAGCAATGCAGTTTACTGGATCTACGTAATAAAAATTTCCAGCAGTGCGGTATACTCACTAGACGACGTTGAAAATCTCGTTAAATCGCTCATTATAAGCATTCGCGACGGCTCAATTGATTTGAACAAGGATGCTTTATCTAATATGATCACGCAAAGGACTTTTAAACCAACTGCATTTAAATGATCGTTTCGAAGTTCTCATATTTTATCGGAATAGCCATCAAATTTCACCTCAACTGTAAGCGAACTTCCATAAGACGTAGACTGCCTTATAAAGCTACTTTCCAAGGTACTGAATGGCCTCCATTCACTTATTTACATTTGAGAAAGAAGTGGTGGAAGACATTTGGCTTAAGTACAACGTTGGTTGGATCTCGACTAATGGAACGCTGTACTGATATAACGGCATTTTGTTATCTAATAAATGGCGATTTAGAGCCTGAAAAGCAATGCGTATGTATCTACAGAGAACATTGAACTCGGAAAGCCTCACACTTGTGCACGACATCGCGTGACACAGGGAGTTCCGCGTCATGCAAACCGAGACTTAGATCACTCACAGATATGCGAAAGAGATCTACGACGCCATGTTCTGTCAACTGCGTGTGGAAACAGCAGCTCATTTCTTTCCGCGGACGACACATCGTGGCAATGTGTTCGATCCCAGGCACGTGCGAGGCACTGTCCATGCATATGATAGGCAGTGTGAGCCCTAGCATTGACTCCTCTCCTTACTGAAGGCTAGGCTGATAGCTGCATGCAATGTTACTGAAGTATTAGACTGGTGCAAAAATAGTCTTTTCACATCTTTATCGACGTAGACAAAATTACTTTCGTTAGTGTAGTTCAGCATAATATGCTGTAGTGAGATATTAGAGGTTATTAAAAGTTCCTTTTTAGGCAGTGTTTGGTATCTCATTTCCAGTTGTTTGATGAGAATAGCTGTATATAACAGTTATGATAACCTTATAGATAATATAGCAGTACAACATATAACGGTCGGATATTTATACCAACTATCACTGATTAATCCTTAAATATTTTCCCTACACATTCGTTTTGCGACAATATTTCCTTTGATCACAGTATGAAGGCTTTCACGACCGGATGACATATCTTCTGGTAAACCTTCCGGGATGTAAGGACCACGACCTTACATCCCGGAAGGTTTACCAGAAAATATTTCCTTTCTGGAACGTAATAGCATAATGGGACTTTTGTTGTATGCTTTTTGCTTTACTATAATGTAGTTCCATGGCTCTGCAGAAACTATTTTTGTGGTGGAGAGGGATGGGAGATATGTTATCGGACTTCCAAATGGTTAGATCAGCCATCCGCCACCACTTCTGATCACACTCTTCATTTCTGAATAGTACTAATACCCACCGCCTTCAGTTATTTGTTAGAAATTTTGGAATCTCTGTCTTCCTAAACAGTTTATGCACTCTAAGGCTCCCTCTACTGTCATGGAAGTAATTCATTGATGCCTTATCGTTTGTTCCATTATCCTGCCCTACCATTATTCTAGCCAGTGTGAGAGATGGCTGTCTACTCTGAATTTCGTTTTTTCTCTTCTTTGCACGTGTTCTCCAGGAAGCTCATTTATGTGCTGCACATTTGGTTTTGTTTCTGTGTTTTTGTACCCTCATTAGGAAGAGAATTCACATTGCGTGACAAAATTTATTCTTCTTGTGCAACAACCAGCTACCTCCTTATATACTCCTTACCACAGAATAATCTCTGCAAATATGAATGTGTGGGTGTATATAGTCCACATCAGCCGCTGAGGGAAACAGACACTTTCTTGTTCTTTGTGATAGTGCGGTACAAACCTTGCTAGACCTCCTCAGTGATGCTTCGCAAAAATGCATTTTTCCAGTCAATGTGTTCCCGTGTGTTTCTCTTCTAAATACTGATAGTGAGATCCACCGCAGTTCCTTGAGTAAGGATGGTCTTCACGCTGGCCGTCGTTGACTGGTCTATTTCAGCTGTTGGCAATGTTGTTCCACTTTTTCCACTCTTCTGGCTCCCGGAACGATTTGCTATCCACCCCTTCCCTCCCGAAGGGGTCCTCAGGGTAATTACCATTGGCTAGCCTCTTGGGATGTTCAGTCTCTGGCTGGACCCCCAATGTGGTAAGCATGGATATTCCTCGGAACATGCTTTTGTACAGTTTGTGTGAGTGAGGGCACATACTCTTCTTCAGTTAGGAAGCTGCTGCGTTAATTTCGCACAGCGTTCAAGTGTGTTTCATTTCGAACCGTACAGCTAGTTCGAGTAATTTTCGAGAGTGATCTCTGTATTTCAACTCTCCCTTTGTTCGTACCAACACGCTTTACCTTACTTGAGATTTACCTCGTATTGATTTAAAGGCAGTATGTCCCTCCGCCATTCTTCCTCACGTCCTCTAAATGTTCCTAGATTTCTAGTCAATTCCTCAACAGATGTTGTGGATAATGAATGGCTATGGGAACTGAGTTTTGTTACTGTGTAGTCGAGCAGTATTACTGGGGTTCAATTGTTACACAAGTCAGTTTTATGGCCTTCATAAAGTTCGAAAAGTATTCCAGAAGTCGATAATTTCACTCCTGATTAAATCTGAAACGACGCAGAGTATCAAAGTTTTTTCTCACCAGAAGTTTCTCAGCAAAAGCCTCCCTTGCAACACCCTTACAAGCTTTTCAGTCTGTTTTTTACCACACTGTGTATGGTAGCTTGCGTTACTACTCATGCATAATAATAGGCAGTCCTCCTCCGTAACTTACTTCTGGCAGAGCAAGTAAACGTTAAACGATAGTACTACAACAACCTTGAACTCGGAATTTCTTGCAACCTGTCAAATAAAAGGTTGTCGGAAGGATTAGTAGCTTTGCAAGTATTTTACATAGATCCCTTCCCTCGCCAATTTATTACCAGTCCATGTATTTTCAGCATGCTTTAAAAAGAAAACATTCAAAGACTTCGAGTCTCTTCAATTCCGGTTTCCACATTACCCATGCTTCACTCCAGGACAGTGCTGTGCTGCAGACGTATACTCTTATAAATTTATTAATCAAATTATGCCTGTGATGGTCTGATACTTATAACTTCCTACCTTCATCGATGTGAACGCAGATTTATATGCGTAAACGGTGCAACCAGCCACAGTTTCTTCGAATAGAAGAATTAAAATAGACGTAAACTATTTCATGTCTACCATCACCTGAAGTTGAGATTCAGTGTGGCTAGTTGCAGTACTTTTCTCTTTCCTATGCTCCTGGAACATTTTTGGTCGCCATAACTTCTACGTTCGTTATGAAAAACAGTGTATGAGGTATATTTAACAAGACCATCTACCAAGTCAAGCGTCATACTTCCAAGAAAATTTGTTGTGAAGCAAATATTGTTACAAGCGAACGGGATGAAACGAAATAGCTTCGAAACTTTCCTCAAAGTTGATAGAGACAGTTTACGATACAGCGTGAGATAATGTCAAACTATGCAGGGATAATATGTGGAAAGAACATTATCTCTGCCAGTAAACATTATTTAACATTATGCGGGTGGGGGTAAACAAAACTCATGTTTTCATATTGTTCTTACTTAAGGCCAAGATTGTCCTGAAATAGTCAAAATCCAGGTGGTTTGTGCGTGTGTAGTCATTTTTTCCGTTGTTCTTAAAATTCTATATGAAGTTACAACTCAAAACTATGTATGTGCTGTTCGAGGCCTCTGCTGAATGAAACTGAGTTCTTACTATGAAATTTGAATACGGTCCTGCATCTACTATTTACAGAGCAGTATTTTTAAATTTGATAGCTGAATTGCATTTGACAAGTACAGCTTCCATGTGTCTTGTGCTACACTGATGGAAGAAATAGTCAGTCTGAGTAGGTCGTCTCTCACCAGGTTTGCTGCGCTGTTCATAGCTGCATTGGTTTTAGAATTAACTTTTATTTGATGTTTATTAATTTCTACAAACTGTGTGGTATACTTCTTATCCTGCCAACAACTAATCTTATATTGTGACATATTTTCTTATTGTATATATTGTAGATTTAGCTAGACACAAAATATGCTTCAAAGAGAAGAAATAAAACATTTAAAAACTGTTATGCACTACTGAGACCACATTCAGTCGTGAAATTTACTCACAAAGAACGTCGACCTTTTGTTCTGGTCGGTTTCTGGTAAACTCAGTTCTCGCATTTGTAGAAAGAGGTGATCTTTTTTGTATAACTTGATTCACATGGTTTATCATCTGCTCAGTATTTTCATACACATTTCATCAGCATTCATAGTACAAGTATAACATAGTGAAAAGGAAAAATTAGACGTATGACTTACAACTTTCTAAACTATGTGTATTTCGAACTAAGTAACTTGATGGAGCGAAATATCATTACCATGAAAACGAGCTAAATTAGTGAATAATGTAATTTGTCCACTGACTGAATCTTTGTACATTAAAACCAAACAAAAAAGGAGTACCATTTACAAGTATAAAAGTGGGAAGCGGATTAAATTCATGAACACAACACGCTAAATCAACAACGAATTTATTTAAGAGGAGGGGAACATACACATGCAACTTAATTCCTAGACGTGGTCACTTTTCCTTTGGGCTGTTACATTCATCATTATGCATCTTAAATGTTAAAACCTATGAAATGATAGTGAATAAGGAGATATATAAATACAAAATAGTTCATGTTATACGTATCAGTACGGCAAGATGTTTTAAAGGACGATTCTATTCATAAGTTCACGATGTTTCTGCAAGAACAACTCATGGAGAAAAAACACCAGTGATGAAAAACAAAGCAGACACTCGGGCAGATTCAGACGTTGAGCAGGTTAATTCATAAAGCCTGGCAGGTGTTGCATACATAGTAACACCAAAGAAACATTTTCGTGCATTTTGTGGGGTGTTTGTATTCATAAAACTGTTACCGATTATCAGCAGTAAGGCAGCTTTCACGCATGTTTACTTAAGATCGTAAAAGGAAAACTCAGAGTAGGCAAAGTCCCGAGTTCGAGTCTCGGTCGGGCACACAGTTTTAATCTGCCAGGAACTTTCATATCAGCGCACACTCTGCTGCAGAGTGAAAATCTCATTCTGGAAACCTCCCCCAGGTTGTGGCTAAGCCATGTCTCCACAATATCCTTTCTTTCAGGAGTGCTAGTTCTGCAAGGTTCGCAGGAGAGCTTCTGTAAAGTTTGGAAGGTAGGAGACGAGGTACTGGCAGAAGTAAAGCTGTGAGGACGGGGCGTGAGTCGTGCTTGGGTAGCTCAGATGGTAGAGAACTTGCCCGTGAAAGGCAAAGGTCGCGAGTTCGAGTCTCGGTCCAGCACACAGTTTTAATCTGCCAGGAAGTTTCAGAGTAATGTCGATTGCTTTTGAATTGTCTGTCTAATGACAATTTTCCTGGCACATGTTGTTGCTGGTGACGAAGCTTCAGGTTCTTATGTCATGCTTAATAACAACAGAGTTACGTTAATTCCATTTTCCTACCCAGATAAAAACGTTAGAGGTAGTAGCTTTATATCATAACGTTATCATAAACTTATTAAATTTTCGCCTAGACATTTGAGTCTCATCTTTATCTGCTATAATAATGGAGTTGAAGGAATGAATTAATATTAATGGCACCGCTGGGGCGCGATCTCAGGCCGTCTTGGTTACTAGGCAGAAATGCTGACCAATACACCACTGTATCATTATACTGAAGACGGCTGCACAAACTGCCCAAGTCGAATGCCCTCCTCAACACAAACTTCAGTACACATCTTCAGCTTACTTTCACGCTAAATTGTCACTATTTCCGGGGCTTTCCGACACTGGGATAGCACCCCAGCGTTGAACCACAGTTCGTGTAGCAACGTTAATCAGAGTGCTGCGGTGGTGGAAAGATCAGCATCTCGTAAGCAAGAAGACTCGTGTTCGAGTACCGTTCGGGGCACAGATTTTAACTCATTTCTTCAGCTCCCGTCAGTATCGTAGATAAAGATCAGACTTAAATGTATTAGGAAAATTTAATTATAAGATATATAAGATTGAAGTTTATATTAGGGATGGCATTCAGTTTGGGTAGTTCGTGCAAGACTGCTCACCAGAGTGCTGTGATGGTGCAATGGTAAGCATTTCTCTGTAGTAAACAAAAATACCTGGATTCGAGTCCCGGCTGTGGCACAGATTTTAATTCATTTCTTCAGGTTCTCATCATAAACGTTTCCTAGAGTGTAAATGGACTACAGCGAGTTACTTTTATGTATCGTCGAGTCACTACTATTCTGGTTCAAATTCTTTAGCTCTGGAAATTTCCGTCTTAATTTAATATCAGTTGTGAAATCTATTGTCTAATAGTAATCTGCTGGTACGTAAAAATGTGAGATGTCACTGGGTGAAAGAGTGAAAATCTACAATAAGTCGTGATACTTCAAAGTATACACCGACCGACTAAGTCTGGATCCTCACATTAATCACTTACCCACAAAAGTGAAAAATATTCAGAAATATAACGTAACAAACCGATTATGACCTTTTCACTATGTCAGTTTACGGCAGCAGATCATGGTATAGGGATATGAGAACGCAATATTCGATGCGAAATGTGTTTCAAATTAATTATAACAATGAAGTAAGCCAATGCAATAAGACACACAGGCTACGTAATTTCAAAGTAAAATGGCTACTCAAGGCATGTCTGAAACCTGTTCCACTGCCACGTTTCACAGTTTACAACGGTACATTTCAGTACACATATTACAGTCAGAGGCATTTGATAAAAATGAATGCCGTTTTATTCTCTGTATATATGTCTTTTCGATAAAACGATGAAAGAAAATGAAATACCTGAGTTTGTGCGAGATACGCTTGTTATGATATGTTTTACAAACATGCCATACACATACAGCGAGAAATAGCACCACACAGTTTAAATGATGTAACATTTAGGGGTCATTCAGCTAGTTGACTGATGCATGGAGAAGATAAACAAGGTTAAATGTAAAACGTATCAAAAGCTTAGCGTAATTGTTGTTTACTTGAAATTTAATGAAAAGTTTGCTACCGTCAATAATACAATAACTCAGCACAGATTAATAAGGAATAATACTGACCAAATGTATAACAGGAAACAATGAATACTTTTATCTCTGCCAGGATAACGAGACTACTTAACGCATAAAGCAGGACACGGGGTCCTTCTCAGAACTGCAAGGGCCAGCGACATCAACGTTTAACAGGCCGTCAAAAATGTAAAAGGATCGTGTATGTTTGCTACGACTAGGTATATTCGACAACTACTTGCAGATAGTTTCCTAGGTCAGTATTTTGAGGAACGAACTGTTGTTTCCGTTGTGTCTTACGTTGGCAAGAATATTCTTGACAAATTTTTTGCTCTACATGATTATTCTAAAAATGGTTCAAATGGCTCTGAGCACTATGGGACTCAACTGCTGTGGTCATAAGTCCCCTAGGACTTAGAACTACTTAAACCTAACTAACCTAAGAACATCACACACATCCATGCCCGAGGCAGGATTCGAACCTGCGACCGTAGCGGTCGTGCGGTTCCAGACTGTAGCGCCTTTAACCGCTCGGCCACTCCGGCCGGCATGATTATTCTGCAATTTACAACTAAGTGCCTTGCAGAGGATTGATCGAAGCACCTTTAAGTTACTTATCTACTGTTCCACTCTCGAACGGCGTGGGGGAAAAACGAACACTAAAATCTTTCATTGCGAGGAGTGATTTATTTTATTATAATGATCATTTCTGCCTATGTAGGTGAGTGCCAAGAAATATTTTCACACTCTGAGGAGGAAGTTGGTCGTTTGATGTGACACTGCCAAGAAACATAGCTCGATGTAACTTCGAACATACCGCTACACTATAGTACTATAGTATAGAAACTAAATGAAAGAAACACACAATGAGACGAAGAAGAAACTAAATGAAAGAAATACGCAATGAGACGAAGTAGAAACTAAATGAAATAAATACGCAATGAGACGAAGAGAAATGATATTTTTATTGAAAAACAGTGATTATACTAAAGTCATCGCAGTTCATAATGCTCCGCTGTGCATTACAATCGGCGGAACATGGTATTTAATAGGGAGTGTGATCACTGCTGGTGTCAGTGCGCGCTGTGCAACGTAATAAAATACTGAATACAAGGTTGGTAATGAGTTCTTGTGGTAGGGCGATCCATTCCATTACCAGTGGGGTCAACAACTGATAGGTGGTCGATGGTGCATGTGGACATGCGTCCCTCAGGTGCTCATCGGGGGGAACGGGCAGGGCAGTGCTTTCGCCGAGTACCCTCTCGCTCCAAGAGCTCCACCAACTGCGATGTTCAACGCAGTCGCGCGTTGTCATTGACAAAAATTAAGTCAGAGCCGAATGCCTTCCTGAAAACAAACGAAGATGGAGTACAGTATCACGATAACGTTGTCTGGTGAGTGTACAAAGGTTTGGAGGTCAGTACGTATATGCAAAAAAAAATGCCTTTCAACACCATAACACCTGGATCATAAACACGATCGTGTTCGACAACGCTGGACGTTCCTTCAAATGACGAAAAAAAGGAAACACGTAATGCACCCTGGAAGACTGTCGGATACGGTCGTTCTGGTGGTCCTTCTGTTACGGTATGGCCACTATACTCCCAGTCCACGGATACTTTCGGCCTTGACCACATTATAATGGATAACAACGTGAGGCTCCATCGAGCTGTGAAGGTCTAGCAGCTGTTGGAACGAGAGGTTGTTCGGCGAATGGCCTGGCCTGCCAGTTTCCCCGGCTTAAATCTCAAAGAGCACGAGTGAAGTGCATTGAAGAGATGTATTGCAGAATGTCCATACGGACCAATGACCATCCGGCAGTTGTCAACGGCGCTGGTGGTACAATGGACCGGCCTGCAACAAGAACTGCTCGTCAACCTTGTGACCTGCGTGGGAGTACGTTGGAGAGAGCGCATTTCCAACCGTAGTAGTCACACTCCCTATACAAATCCATTCCCCGCCATTAGATATTCTCCGTGGAACACAATTAATCGCGGTGACTTGAGTGTCAATACTGTCTTTGATTGCGTTATTTCTGTTTGTATCACTGCGTATTTCTTTCCGTTAATTCTATACTATACTGCAGCAGTTTTTCTGCGTATGGTACAAGCTTAATCGAATTACGTTTCTTGGCTGTGACACTTCACGCGAAAGTTACTTTCTTCCTGAAATTTTACACTCCAGTGTGTATCAAATGCTACTGCCGATGTCATGATACAAGAAGCCTGCATCTATCTACGTGATTACTCTGCTATTCACAATAAAGTACCTGGCAGAGAGTTCAATGAACCACCTTCAAACTGTCTCTCTACCGTTCCACTCTCGAACGGCACGCGGGAAAAACGAGCGCTTAAGTTTTTCTGTGCGACCCTAATTTCTCTTATTTTATCCTGATGATCATTTCTCCCTGTGTAGGTCGGTGCCGACAGAATGTTTTCGAAATCGGAGGAGGAAACTGGTGACTGAAATTTCATGAGAAGATCCTGTCGCCACGAAAAACGCCTCTGTTTTAATGACTGCCACTCCAATTCACGTATCATGTCTGTGACACTATCTCCCCTATTTCGCGATAATACAAAACGAGCTGCCCTTCTTTGTACTTTTTCGATGTCATCCGTCAGTCCCACTTGATGCGGATCCCACACCGCACAACAATACTCCACAACAGGGCGGACAAGCGTGGTGTAAGCAGTCTCTTTAGTAGACCTGCTGCACCTTCTAAGTGTTCTGCCAATGAATCGCACTCATTGGTTTGTTCTAACCACAATATTATCTATGTGATCGTTCCAATTTAGGTTATTTGTAATTGTAATCCCTAAGTATTTAGCAAAATTTACAGCCTTCAGATTTGTGTGACTTATGGAGTAATCTAAATATAGCTGATTTCTTGTAGTAGTCATGTGAATAACTTCACACTTTTCCTTATTCAGGGTCAATTGCCAATTTTCGTACCATACAGATATCTTACATAAATCATTTTGCAATTCGTTTTGATCATCTGATGACTTTACAAGACGGTAAATGACAGCATCATCTGCAAAGAATCTAAGACGGCTACTCAGATTGTCTCCTATGTCGTTAATATAGATCAGGAACAATAGATGGCCTATAACGCTTCCTTGGGGAACGCCGGATATTACTTCTGTTTTACTCGATGACTTTCCGTCTGTTACTACGAACTGTGATCTCTCTGACAGGAAATCACGAATCCAGTATCGCAACTGAGGCGATATTCCACAGGCACGCAGTTTGGTAAGAAGACGCTTGTGAGGAACGGTGCTTTATAGAGTGTCGACATGTTTCCTTGACCTGCTCCGTCACCAGATCTATCTCCAATCGAGCAAGTATTAGACGTCATCGGACAACAATTCCAATGTCATCCACAACCAGCATTAACTGTCCGTGTATTGATCGATTTATTGCAATAGGCGTGAAACTCCATCCCACAAATTGACATCCGACACCTATATGACGCAGTGCATGCACCTTTGCCAACTTGTATTCAACTTACTGATGTTTTTATCGACGTACCAGAAATTCACATTTTCATTTCATTATGTTAAAGTGTGATCTTGTTGCATTAACCACATAAATATGCTACCTAGACAAATGTATTCCCGAGATTTCAATTTCCTACATTGACTATTCCGTACTGTTGCAACGTTTTTTCGTCAGTATGTAGCTCTGGTTAAAAAGACGAAGTTACAGGTAACCGTTACGGGCATACTGTACAAGGCGATGAATGAATGCAAGATAAACATGAAATCTATCATACCGTCCGTTAACAAGTATCATACTGCAAATAGAGAACGACAAATTCTGGAACGTTCTTACTGTAGAACATTCTAACATCCCACATAATTTGCACAAATGGCTCGTAATGTCAATATTTAATGCGATTAAGTGAATGAAATTGTGGAGAACTCCTATTAATAATGATTTTCAGCAGCCTTGAGGTGCCTTTTCCCGCGGTAATGGTGGCACACTCTCTGCTCCCCTTGTCTGTATAGAGTACCTTATCTCGTGGGTCATGTTCTCAGCGGAACGATCTTCCTGGAACAGGACAGAAACCCAACCCAGCACCAGCCACCAGCGCCGAGCATATATCGTGCGTTCCCCAGTGGGCCTACTTCCTCGCCCGAGTAGCTGCCGTCATAACTTACGTTCGATCTCTCCGGAGTAAAAGCGTTTGGCCGCCTCGGTTATACAGCCCACGCAGCTACGTCATCCTTGCCAGCAAGAGGCTTGAACTTTGTATTATACGTGACAAAATATTTCCCCTGAGTCTTCCAAGTAATTTCGTTCACTTCCGCAATGGAATTAGAAAGCCCTTTCGACAAATGCATCTGTCGTTGACGCTATTAACGTTTTCTTGCTCTTCTAATTTTGAGAACCAACTGATTTTTGTAACGTATGGAGTATTAGAGCGCGTAATGTGTAAACAGTTACAAACTCTAGCATAAGATTAACCGTTATTAAATGATACCTCAAGTCCAACTTTCAGGAATAACATCAAAATTAATTATAAGTGATTTTAAAATTAATGAAAAGAATACAGATAGATCAGTAATAAAGAAAGACGAGAAAATGTCTCATCTAGAATATGAGTGAACACTTAGAGAAAGCTTTCGAGTGCGATAATTAAATGTAGATACTTACAGCTATGAAATTTATAGGAGTGACATAGTGGATAGACTTGGAACACTTTTCAGTCTTTCGTCTCTAATCAGTCCCCTAACAGAACTTTGACATATTTTCTGATTCGATTTAAAATCATAGCATTCGATTTTTGTGGGCTGCAGACTTTTCCTAAGATTACAGAAAGATAATCTGGATTTTTCCAAATGTAAAATAATCTTTCTAGGTTCATCATTGTCATGAACCTAGGAACATAAATTCCACTGAAATTTAAAAGTGTTGCAGTCGAGAAACTATCGTCAACATTGTATTTAATAGACTATTTGTTACACTTTCTTATTAATAATCACTACCTGAAATCAAATTCAGTAGAAGTATTATCAAAAACTAATTGCAAGTCGAATACAATTTTAAACAGAAACTATTGAAAAATAAACAAATTTGCATTTTCTAGAGAGATAAAATCGTTAAAACATTAAGGAAATTCAGTTCATTTATAAGTATCACACGTTCCATAGTAGAAGACCTTCTCCTGTTAGAAAGTCAAAATAGTGCAGAACAGACGAACTATGGCTTGACTATTTACACGTTAAGAAACTAGTTTTAAAAATTCATAGAATGAAACCTACGATACAATTTCGTAACCAAATACATATGCAGCTCTTAAATTTGTAAAACTTAAAATTTTTGCTGGTGCTGTACAAAACACAACCTCCTCTCTCACAACAACAAAAACACAAGAAACTGCTTATGATTCAAACTCTGTCACTAGCTTGAATCACCGACATTGTTCCTTCGTACATGCCCTCAATGTACAACTGTCTCCCCTATATTGCATTTGTTGTGCAAATGAAAATAGAAAGAAAAATATACAAGCTGAAATTAGAAAGCGTGTAGTGTAAGGCCGAATACTATTATGACGCCATTAGAGGAGCACGTCGAAGAAACTATGAAGGTAAGAAAAAGGAAATGGACGTAGGACTAATCATGAGGGGTGTAAAAATTACAACAGTAGCGCTGGGCTTTCAGTCAAGAGTGATGACGAGTTTAAACTAAAATTAAGTAAAAGATTCAGAATAGCTCTTTAACTTGCTTTCATTGCTGTTCAGTTCTGGCAGTCTCAAATGATTTTTATATAAACCATCAAAATGGACTTACGTTTGATAAAGTACGCTGAGATGACAAAAGTCATCGGATGCCTTGTAACATCGTGACGGACTTCCTTTTGCACGGAGTAGTACAGCAACTCGACGTGGTACGGACTCAAAAAGTCGTTCAAAGCCCTCTGCAGAAATATTGAGCCATGCTGCCTTTTTAGCCGTCCATAATTTAGGAAGTGTTTCCGGTTCTGGATTTTGTGCACGAAGTGAGCTCTCGATTACGGCTCGTGAATGATTCGTTCGACTTGTCAAGAATGTTGTTCAAATCAATTGCGAACAGTTGTGGCCTGGTGACATGGCGCACTGTCAACCATAAGAATTCCATCGTTGACTGGGACCTTGAAATTCATGAGTGGGTGTAAGTAGCCGAACATAGCCACTTTAAGTCAATGATCGGTGCAGTTGGACCAAAGGACCCACTCTATTTTCTATAAACACAACCCACACCATTATGGAGCCACCACTAGCTTGCACGCTGCCTGGTTGACAGCCTGTGCCCATGGCTTCGTGGGGTCTGTGACACACTCAAACCGTACCATCTGGTCTTACCAGCTGAAATCGGGACTCATCTGGCCAAGTCACTGTTTCCCAGTATCACAGTCGGCTAGATTCCAACCGATACGGTCACGAGTCCGGGAGAGACGCTCCAGGCGATGTCGTGCTGATAGCAAAGACACTCACGCTGTCGTCTGCTGCCATAGGCCATTAACGACAAATTTCGCCGTACTTTGCTAAGGGGTTCGTTCGTCGTACATCCCATAGTGATTTATGCGTTTATTTCACTCGGTCTTGCTTGTCTGTTATCACTAACACTCTACGCAAACGCCGCTGTTCTCGGTAGATAAGAGACGGCCGTCGACCACTTCGTTGTCCGCGGTGAAAGGCAATGCCTGAAATTTGGTATTCTCGACGCACTCTTTACACTGTGGAATATTGAATTCCTAACGATTTCCAAAAAGGAATGTCCTATGTGTCTAGGTCCAACTAACATTCTGCGTTCAAAGTCTGATTATTCCCGTCGTGCGGCCACTATCACTTCAGAAACCTCTTCACATGAATCACCTGAGTACAAATGACAGCTTCCAATGCACCGCCCTTTTATACCATGTGTAACGACACTACCGGCATCTGTATATGTGCATATCACATTCCCACGACTTTTGTTACCTCAGTTTAAAAACTAGTGATCACATCTATAGCTATAATGTGGGAAGTAAGCACACCGGACAACGTATTATTGTCCCGTGCTGATAGCGTAAAAACTCTGCCTCCAGCCTAGATAACTGTCTCAGTTAGGTGAAGATGGGAGTTCACAGTTTTCTTCAGACAGGTGGCGACAAATGAAACAAATTTTTGTTCATTATACACTACTGGCCATTAAAATTGCTACACCACGAGGATGACGTGCTACAGACGCGAAATTTAACCGACAGGAAGAAGATGCTGTGATATGCAAATGATTAGCTTTTCAGAGCATTCACACAAGGTTGGCGCCGGTGGCGACACCTACAACGTGCTGACACGAGGAAAGTTTCCAACCGATTTCTCATACACAAATAGCTGTTGACCGGCGTTGCTTGGTGAAACGTTGTTGTGATGCCTCGTGTAAGGAGCAGAAATGCGTACCATCACGTTTCCGACTTTGATAAAGGTCGGATTGTAGCCTATCGCGATTGCGGTTTATCGTATCACGACATTGCTGCTCGCATTGGTCGGGATCCAATGACTGTTAGTAGAATATGGATTCGGTGGGTTCAGGAGGGTAATACGGAACGCCGTGCTGGATCCCAATGGCCTCGTATCACTAGCAGTCGAGATGGCAGGCAACTTATCCGCATGGGTGTAACGGATGGTGCAGCCATGTCTCGATCCCTGAGTCAATGGATGGGGACGTTTCCAAGACAACAACCATCTACACGAACAGTTCGACGACGTTTGCAGCAGCATGGACTATCGGCTCGGAGACCATTGCTGCGGTAACCCTTGACGTTGCATCACAGACAGGAGCGCCTGCGATGGTGTACTCAACTACAAACCTGGATGCACGAATGGCAGAACGACATTTTTCGGATGAATCCATATTCTGTTTACAGTATCGTGATGGTCGCATCCGTGTTTGGCGACGTCGCTGTGAACGCACCCACATTGGAAGCCTGTATTCGTCACCGCCATACTAGCGTATCACCCGGTGTGATTGTATGGGATGCCATTGGTTACAGGTCTCGGTCACCTCTTGTACCCATTGACGGCACTTTGAACAGTGGACGTTACATTTCAGATGTGTTACGACCCGTGGCTCTACCCTTCATTCGATCCCTGCGAAACCCTACATTTCAGCAGGATAATGCACGACCGCATGTTGCACGTTCTGTACGGGCCTTTCTGCATACAGAAAATGTTCGACTGCTGCCGTGGCCAGCACATTCTCCAGATCTCTCACCGATTGAAAACGTCTGGTCAATGGTTCCGAGCAACTGGCTCGTCACAATACGCCAGTCACTACTCTTGATGAACTGTGGTATCGCGTTGAAGTTGCATGGGCAGCTGTATCTGTACACGCCATCCAAGCTCTGTTTCACTCAATGCCCAGGCGTATTACGGCCAGAGATGGTTGTTCTGGGTACTGATTTTTCAGGATCTATGCACCCAAACTGCGTGGAAATGTAATCACATGTCAGTTGTAGTATAATATATTTGTCCAATGAATACCTGTTTATCATCTGCATTTCTTCTTGGTGTAGCAATTTTAATGGCGAGTAGTGTAGCTTTTATAGTTACGAAATTGCAGGTATACACTTTGCTACGTTTCACTCAGCGTTCCAATGAATCCGAGACATTCTACATGGGATTAAGGTCGTGTGATATAGGGGGTCAATAGGAATGCCTCAGAGTTCTTCAAGCCACGAACGTATGTGTGCAGACTTGCGAGTAGTTGTTATCATTTTGAAAGACGGAGGAATATATAGCATACTTATCAAGAAGATGTAGAGCAAAGGGCAAAACTTGGTTATCGAGAATGACGAAATAAACATGCTTCACGTTTACGGCAATCTAAATGAGTGGGTCCACGTTGTGGAACGAAAAATGACCTCAAAACATCACACAACCATTTCCGGCGTTAGCTACACCAACCATTCACTTTGGGTGGTCCGATGAATGCCAGGGACCTGAGTGAGAATTGCACACTAGTCATGTCGACGTAGCGCAAGCTCAGCGTTGGCCTGCTGGTAGTCTCAGCGCCTTTGTAAAATGGCGACTCTTTGAACCTCTCACCTCCAGTCAGTTCCTGTCCAGTTTCTGTGTTGTTTAGCCCACAGAATACGTACAGTTGTATGCATCGCTGTGAGAAATGCCATGTCGTGAGCTACCGGACTCCAAATGTCCAAAGTTTGCAGTTCCTTTCGTAACGATTGCTCGTAAATTCGTTGAGATTGGCCTACAGTCAAGGACGGCAACAATTTGTGTGTGGTTTGAAACCTATTGTGATCCCATAAGGACCGCGACGCAAGATTAGACTAATTACAGAACGCACAGAAGCATTAAAAAAATTTTCCCGCCTTTCATACGTAAATGGGAAGGCCTGATAACTAGTACAATGGGACGTACCCTCTTCAATGCACTTCACAGTGATATAGATGTGTGGTCATGGGAATGTTTAAACATAATACCTCAGCTGGTTTCGTACAACCAATTGGCTTATATACACCACACCATTACTAAGACGTCAGCAGGCTTATAAATACTACACCATTCCTATGACGTCAGTTGCGGAAGGTCACGCATACACCTGGCATCAATTCTACACCATTTACTGCTCTCCAAAGCGACCAGTACAGCATTTTAAGAGAGTGATTAATATTCTGTCTTGTGAGCTTACGCTTGTCAGGATCTAACAACATGTGCCGAACAGTCAACCCTTCGAATTATTTGGCCAAGGAGCAAGTTAATATTCATAGATGGATTTATGTCCATCTGTTTATTAGGTGCATGAGTAACAAAAAGTTTCAGTGAGACGCGTCATTGCAGTCCGACAAAGCACTAGGTTTGTCTTTACTGCATAGACTGATATTCCAGAATTGGCGCGAAACGCCGAATGAAATTATTGGACAAATGAACTGTAGTCACGGCTCCATGTAATTCGTGACGTGCTGCAACAACGCTAAATTTCAGCTACAGCTAGGTGAGTACCCAAACAGTACATCTCCGAAATAAGTAACGTTCATCTACATCTACATCTACATGGATACTCTGCAAATCAAACTTAAATGCCTGGTAGAGGGCTCATCGAACCACCTTCACAATAGTTCTCTATTACTTCAATCTCGAATAGAGCGCGGAATAAGCAAACACATATATATTTCCGTGCGAGCTCTGATTTCCCTTATTTTATTATGATGATCGTTTCTGCCTATGTACGTCGGCATCAACAAAATATTTTCTCATAAAGAGGGATGTTATGGCTTAAAGTGCCGGCACTCCAGTCGGGAACGATAGAGCAGAGTGGGCTGTGACAAGGTGTCAGCCAATTGCACGCTGACCGACCCTCTCCAGGATGGCAACGCGACAGCAGAGGCCTCCATGCGAAGAGAAATAAAGCGCAGCGCCCGACTAGGCGTGGCCCAGTTCAAGAATAGCATCGGAACCAGTCATTTCGTTTCTACTATGCAGCATTGTCTACACTGAAGAAACTTGCTTATTTTGCCTGCCCCCCTTTGCTTGCGACACGTCTGTGTAAATACAAATTTAAGTATTCTAACCACTTCCTCTTGTAATAAAATTCATTAATACGATTTGTTTGAATGTTGTCTAGCGATTCGAGAACGAAGGTTTCCTAGACACCCCTTATTTGATGAGTAGGCAGGATTCAACATTTGGTGACGTGTTATCAGAAGAACCTAGTGCATGGCCGCCACGGATTTTCTTTTCTGTTTTGCTGGCGCCTTAATTCTACATTGTCTTTCTTTTGGAAGGGTGCGTTTACTTGCTTTAATAGTGTTTCTTATAGTATTTTTGCTAATCAGTGTTTTCGGGTGGGCCTTGCAGAACTTTCCTTCGCTTGTGTGCTTATTTTTATTGCTTGCCTTGTGTGTTTATTGCATTTGCGTAGTCCAATATGACCTACTTACCACTCCAACCCCCTGCTCAGGCTCCTCAGCTGCAAGCGATAGATGCAACACAGCTAAAACAGATGTTTCAGTTTCAGACCCAGCTAATTGCCTCGCTACTAAATACAGTACAGCAGTATTTGCAGGCTCTGAACCACATGTAGATGGAATCTGGGCTGTCTCTTACAAGGCGTATGTATTGACAGAATACCAAGAACACAACGATATCTTGAGGAATGAACAATGGGAGTCAGCACTTTATGTGTTTGTTAAGGCGATTCACCTTAGGAGAGGAATCGAGATACAGTTCACGTCTGCTGATAGCTTTTAAGAAGCGGTACGACTTGCTCTATTTAGGGTGGAGGCAAACAGTTTGTAACATCTGTAAGCTTTGCGATTGAACGTCGTTATGTCTTCTTAACCAGCTACCAATGTAGCCATTGCCAACGACCGGGACATCAAGCACATGAATGCTATGCACCGTCTTACACATGCCCTAAGCTACAACATCACCAAAACACGAATTTGTCGAGTGTTAGAGCTGGCCACAGAGGAAATTCAGAGAACGCATCAGCAGACAGAGTAGCCACTGCTCCAAGTTTCCACGGACTCATATTAATGCTGTAAAGGAAAAAGGATACCATAGGTGGTAAATTTAACGCTGATTGGAGAAATAAGGAAAAAAGTGAGGATACTTTTTGATACTGGACAACAGGTGAGTGTAACATTCGACACTCTTAGCGACAAGCATGCCTTACGGCAGCTTTGATGTCATCTAATTGAGATATGTAGTGAAGTAATATGCCCTGTAGTCACGTGGGAGATTAATTTGAAGATTGGCAAGGAAGAATTTGGTGTTACAGTAGTGTGGCAGTCACAGTAAAATCCAGATTTGGACATGCTCCTATGGAGTGTTTTCCTGTGTTACGTTCATGCTGGAGATGACTCTGTGTCACGTACTGTCTGAATAGGTGAACAAAAATTCGTATTTGGCAGTGACAGTACTTTACAGGCGTCTGAGAATGGTAGGAGGGTATCTGTAGTACCGTTCTTAGAACATCGATTCACTTCAGTGCTTAAGTCAACTGATCGCAAATCTATGCATGGTGAAATAGGAAGGATTATTTTGGTGAAGGTTCAGTCTAAATTCCCCACTCACTCAATTATTCTGGTGGATCATATACCCATAAATGAGGTGCTCGGTGAGCTGCAAGTGCATGTGAAAACAAGTATATGTCAACCTGTTGTAGTGACTGAAAAAGTATTTTTGCTAGTTAGAACTGATAAGTTTGGCAGGGCAATGTCTTGACAATCAGGGGAACATATGTATCAAGTATATAAGAGTTGTCAGCAAATGCAGAATGGGAAGACAAGGGAAACAGGGAACAGGAGGAAATTAAGATGTAGATGAGTATATGTAAATAATGTAGATGTCTCAAACCCAAAAAAGGTGTTTGAGGAATGGCAGGATTTGCCTCCAACAAATTCGCTGCAACATGCCATTCACAATGGAGGTGCTAGGTTGATCAGTTTTTAACCACAATATTGGGAACCTGTTCTTGAACAGAGCGTTGAAGAACAGTCGGAAACATCATACAGTCTCAGACCTCCATTATTGTCATTGCACCAAAATGAACACAATATGGGGAATAAGCTTATGGATTATATGTTGACAACCAAGCTCTGAATAAAGTGACAACTCTGGACTAATTTTGCCTCACCAGAATAGATGAAACACTGGAACATTTAGGCAGTTACCAATACTTTCCAAAGCTAGACATATTTTCTGACCTGAGCAGTTGAGTCCCATAGTGCTCAGAGCCATTTGAACCATATTTTCTGGCTGCTCGCCCCAGCAGATTGTAAGAAAACTGCATATGTGTCAACAGGGCACTACGAATCTTTGAGGATGCTTCTGGGATTACGAAATGCACTGCAAAATTCCAAATATCTATATGACATTGTTGTGTTTACTATTTCTCAGAGGAACACGCAGAGTGACTAAGAGCTGTAATTTGGCATATACAAAACACAATTACCTGCCTGAAATTGGTGAAATCCAAAACTGCAGAACCACAAGTTAACTATTTTGGCCACATAATTAATGGCTTATGGGGGTTCAACCCAATCAATGGTTAACTATTGCACTAAGAGACTTTTCCCCCTCTCGTAACATGAAAGAATTACAATCGCTTCTTGGTTTAGCAAACAGTTACTGTCGTTTTGCCGCAAAATGTACCACTATCATCAGACATCTTACGAATTTTTTAAGGAAGGTTCTAATGTTTAAGTGGATCTCCGAGTATGAAAGGGAAATATTCAGACATTCAGATTAAAGGAAATCTTTTCATGATCACTTGTTTTGGCATATCCCATGTTGGAAAATCATTTATACTCTCCACTGACACTAGCGATTTCACTATCAGGTATTCTCTTAGCCAAGTACATGGTGATTTTGAACGCCCTATTTGATATGTGTCTTAGCAATTAAATCAAGCCAAGCTCAACTCTAGCACAAGAGAGAAGGAGCTACCAGGTCCAGTGTATGGGGAGAAACATTTTTAAATGTTGCTTATATGGGATAAAATTTACTGTTGTGATTGATCATACTGCCTTAATGTGGTTGGCAAGCGTCAAGGACCTTTGTACAAACTGATACGGTAGGCCGGCAAGTTTCGCAAATATGATCACTCAGTGAGCTACAAGACAGGTAAGCTTCATCAAAATGCTGATACTTTAAGTCGAAAAGTTCTGTATATAGTGTCTAATGGGATCCTGATAGCTGAACTGCAGAAAGAATAGAAAGAGGATCAAGAGAGCAAGCAGATTGGAGGATCCACAGATGTCATAGTTGTTGATAAAATCCTTTATCGTAAAACACTCTAAAGCAACACAGTCCTCAAACCTCTTGAATCGACTGCCTTTGACATTGTGGGACCATTCCTGATTTAATCTTAAATAATAAACCTGTTTTATCAATTATCGACCATTCTTCCCATTTTTTGCTTCTAGCAGATATGATCTTGAAAACACTCACCAAAGCCTTTGTGACAAATCTTATTTCACCACATGGAAGTCCTGAATGCACCATAACAGAGCATCATAATAGAGTAACTTCTTATCATCTGTTGGCATGCAAGTTTGCAAGTTATTAAATATCAAGAAGTGATGAACTGTACCTTTCCATTCAAAAATTAATAACCGTGTAGAGCGTTTTCATAAGTCCATTCTCATACTGCTGTTGCATTATGTAAATGAAAGCCATATAGCCCGCATCTCGTGGTCGTGCGGTAGCGTTCTCGCTTCCCACGCCCGGGTTCCCGGGTTCGATTCCCGGCGGGGTCAGGGATTTTCTCTGCCTTGTGATGGCTGGGTGTTGTGTGCTGTCCTTAGGTTAGTTAGGTTTAAGTAGTTCTAAGTTCTAGGGGACTTATGACCACAGCAGTTGAGTCCCATAGTGCTCAGAGCCATTTGAACCATTTGAAAGCCATATAGACAAGGACTGACTGCTGCTGTCCAGAGCCACTACATATAATGTGGGAGAGCATGAATTGATTGGCTGCCCTCAGTTTGAGGTGGTGCACAGACGCATTCAACCTAGATAAGCTGGGCCCCAAATGTTGACGCAAACAAATACACAAAAACGTGCCTCTGCTGTCACTGGGCAAAGAAGCCAAAAGAATGTGAGAATTCCTGATTATTAGCCTGAGCACAGGTGCAGCCAAGGAATCTTGCTGCAAAATGGTGATGGACTAAAAAGTCCACACCTTTCTGGAAAGTCTCCTACTGAATAGTATGCTTAACGCCACCAGTAAGTGCATAATTATAGCTGCCAGACAGACTGTACTTTGACCAGTTATAGTTATATCATGTATGATATGGCAGTGATTGGGAGAAATCAGTCGACACAGCGTCCCAGATCTGTAAATGCCAGTTGTGTGTTCCAGGATCACATCGTAGTGGGAAATGTACACTCCTGGAAATGGAAAAAAGAACACATTGACACCGGTGTGTCAGACCCACCATACTTGCTCCGGACACTGCGAGAGGGCTGTACAAGCAATGATCACACGCACGGCACAGCGGACACACCAGGAACCGCGGTGTTGGCCGTCGAATGGCGCTAGCTGCGCAGCATTTGTGCACCGCCGCCGTCAGTGTCAGCCAGTTTGCCGTGGCATACGGAGCTCCATCGCAGTCTTTAACACTGGTAGCATGCCGCGACAGCGTGGACGTGAACCGTATGTGCAGTTGACGGACTTTGAGCGAGGGCGTATAGTGGGCATGCGGGAGGCCGGGTGGACGTACCGCCGAATTGCTCAACACGTGGGGCGTGAGGTCTCCACAGTACATCGATGTTGTCGCCAGTGGTCGGCGGAAGGTGCACATGCCCGTCGACCTGGGACCGGACCGCAGCGACGCACGGATGCACGCCAAGACCGTAGGATCCTACGCAGTGCCGTAGGGGACCGCACCGCCACTTCCCAGCAAATTAGGGACACTGTTGCTCCTGGGGTATCGGCGAGGACCATTCGCAACCGTCTCCATGAAGCTGGGCTACGGTCCAGCACACCGTTAGGCCGTCTTCCGCTCACGCCCCAACATCGTGCAGCCCGCCTCCAGTGGTGTCGCGACAGGCGTGAATGGAGGGACGAATGGAGACGTGTCGTCTTCAGCGATGAGAGTCGCTTCTGCCTTGGTGCCAATGATGGTCGTATGCGTGTTTGGCGCCGTGCAGGTGAGCGCCACAATCAGGACTGCATACGACCAAGGCACACAGGGCCAACACCCGGCATCATGGTGTGGGGAGCGATCTCCTACACTCGCCGTACACCACTGGTGATCGTCGAGGGGACACTGAATAGTGCACGGTACATCCAAACCGTCATCGAACCCATCGTTCTACCATTCCTAGACCGGCAAGGGAACTTGCTGTTCCAACAGGACAATGCACGTCCGCATGTATCCCGTGCCACCCAACGTGCTCTAGAAGGTGTAAGTCAACTACCCTGGCCAGCAAGATCTCCGGATCTGTCCCCCATTGAGCATGTTTGGGACTGGATGAAGCGTCGTCTCACGCGGTCTGCACGTCCAGCACGAACGTGGGTCCAACTGAGGCGCCAGGTGGAAATGGCATGGCAAGCCGTTCCACAGGACTACATCCAGCATCTCTACGATCGTCTCCATGGGAGAATAGCAGCCTGCATTGCTGCGAAAGGTGGATATACACTGTACTAGTGCCGACATTGTGCATGCTCTGTTGCCTGTGTCTATGTGCCTGTGGTTCTGTCAGTGTGATCATGTGATGTATCTGACCCCAGGAATGTGTCAATAAAGTTTCCCCTTCCCGGGACAATGAATTCACGGTGTTCTTATTTCAATTTCCAGGAGTGTATTATTATGTGTTGGTATGATCTACGATCAATAGCTCCATATCTCCTTTCTAAGGACTGAACAGCTACCATGTGTGAGAGTAGAAAGATTAAGATAGTTATTCCTAGCTACCAGGAAAGTTACTATTTTAATGCACGCTCGATGATTAAAAAGAAACGACGCACCGCAAAGAAGTTACAAAATTTGTCACAAATTTATACTCATACAGGTGTCGACGGAAAATAGAAAACTGTTAACTTTGTCAGCCAAGGGAAGAATGTGTGACGGTGCAGAGAAATCTCAATGCTCAGCTGGGAAAGATATATAACAGGAGAGGTGTTGATACCGCGACATCAAGTCGTATTGAATCTTATTCCATGTACTCATCAGGATAGTCATTATGTCTCACAGACAGGCGCATGAAGAATATACAAAGATGTCAGCATTTGAGAGGGGACATATACGTAGTTGTGCTCAAGGAAGACGATTGGAGTAATCCATAAATCGCTCAACATTTGAATAGAAGCGATGCCACTGTTCGACGCTGTTCGCAGGAATGGGTGAACTATGGCGAACACATCAAGAAGGAAGCGGTCGACCTAGAGGGACGACAGAGGACCTAGCAGTCGCCAGAGGGGCTCTCAGAGCCCTTGATTCTCATTATAATCTATCCGACGTGCAACTAGAGCGTCAGTGTCACAAGTATCATTAATAGTGATCACAGAAATGGAGCTGAGCTCGCAACACCGCTTCCGCCGACTATCGTTGACCTCTTTAGGCCTACAAGCCCGCTTGCAGTGGTGTCGGGAACATTCGGCTTCGAGTCTCATTTACTGGAATATAATTATCTTCAGTTATGAGTCCTGCTTTGAACTGAGTCCCAGTGATCAGTGAAGATGTATTTGGAGATGCCCTGCACAGCGATGGGATAACAACCTGAATGTCGTTCGCCATTTGGCCAGACAACAAGGTATGACGGTTTAGGGTGCCTGCTCATTTCATAGCAGGCCCTCTTTGCTTGTCATCCGTGACATTCTTATACAACTGCAGTTAGTTTCTGATACTCTGCGCTCTGTTTTCTTGCCCTTCATGGAAAGCTATTCTGGGCTTACATGCCAGGAAGATATTGCTCACCAGCACAGGACAAGAGAAACTACTGCTTCTCTTCGGATGTCTCCCCACTTGACAAGGCAGTGCCCACAACCAGCCCGGGATTGTGGCGATCTGATGGGCCAATTGGAGAGAATTTGGCACGATATCCCTCAGGAGGACATCTATGAATCAATGCCAAAACAAATAACTGGTTGCATTAAGGCCAGAGGGGAACTGATACGTTATTCACTTACTCAATTTGTGATGCCCTTTCTCCAGAATTGGTCATCCAGTTTTTCTAGAACTGTAATCACTTTTTATCTATACACATACACACATCTATCCATTTCCATCCCATTCAGATAAATCCTTCGTGGAGCGTTTTTCTTACTTTTGTCTCTGTATATTTAATTAAAGATTAATACATAATTGTCTAATTTGATGTGTTATCCACTTTTTCCCTCATTTTCACGTGAACTGAATAAAAATTACAAATGTGGTTGATAACAGTCTCAATGCTATCACAAGGTAGCAACCCCAGAAGTCACTACTGATGTGGAGAATGACCTACAGAGGACTGATGAACGATTCGTGCTCTGGTCGTTGACCCTGAACATAAATACATGTAACGTATTGTGATTACACCAGAAAGGAACAGCAGAACTATACTGCTGATGAGAAGTTGTTGGAAATAGTATCTACCAAAAAATATCTAGTAGTAACTATCCAGAGCGACCTTCAATGGAATGACCACTTGAAATGAGTGGTAGGAAAAGCAGATGCCAGCCTGAGATTCGTACGAAGAATTTAAATGATATCTAGCTCATCCACGAAGTAAGTAGGTAACAAGATCCTTGATCGCCCTAGTCTTGAGTAGTGTTCATCTGTTTCATCTATGTGGGATCCTTATCAGATTGGACTGATAGAAGAAACAGAGAAAATATAACAAAGATCAGCGTGTATCATGCGGTCGCTTAGCTAGCGTGAAAGTGTTACCGAGATACTCACAACCTCAGTTGGCAGACGTTTCAGGAGAGAAATTGTGCATCACGTAGAGGTTTACCATTGAAATTACGTGAAAGTTCTTTTCGGGAAGAGTCGGATAACATATTGCTTCCTCCCACATACATCTCGTGTAATGACCACTACGTGAAAATTCGAACCGACTCATTCTTCCCACTCGCCATTAGAAAGTGGGACAGTGTAAGCGGGATCAGTTAGTGGTACTAGAAGCGCCCTTTACCACATACCATTAGTTCTTTTGTGTTTGATGCCTCTAAATGATGCAATCAGCAGCTTTAGTGTTCCGGCGTAAAGTCAAGCGCTTGCACGTCAGTGCAAGAGGGCTGTGAAGAAGACGTCAGCCAGGTGCACGCTGACCATCCCCTCTCCAGGACAACATCGCGATGGCAGCGACTTCTACACGAAAAGCATAAGCGCCACGCCGACTGGCAGCGACCCAGTTCTATGAGTTTTACAGAAGCGTCAAGATCAGCGACGTGGATGGAAGAATCCACTGTGTTACTTAGCATGTATTGGAGTCGTCATACTGATAGACATTGATTATATTGGATGTCGCATTTTGCTTGTGACACATCTATGTATTTCTCAGAGTTAAGTATTGTCATTGATTCATTTCATAATAAAACTCCGCCGGCCGGAATGGACGTGCGGTTCTAGGCGCTACAGTCTGGAGCCGAGTGACCACTCCGGTCGCAGGTTCGAATCCTGCCTCGGGCATGGATGTGTGTGATGTCCTTAGGTTAGTTAGGTTTAATTATCTCTAAGTTCTAGGCAACTGATGACCTCAGAAGTTAAGTCGCATAGTGCTCAGAGCCATTTGAGCCAATAAAACTCCTCAATAGAATTTGCTTGAATTGTTTTCTAGCGATCCGAGAAGTAGGTTTCCTAGACACCCCATATTTGACAACTAGGCAGGATAAAACATTGGTGACGACTATTAAGAAGACCCCAGTCCGTGGCTGCCACAGAATTTCTATTGTGTTTTGCTGGCGCCTTAATTCTGCTTTGCCTTTTTCGTTGCAGGGATGTGTTCACTTCCTTGAAAAGTGTCTTTGCTAATCAATGTTTTCAGGTGGGCGTTGCAGAAATTTTCTTTGCTTGTGCGCTTATATTTGTTGCTTGCCTTGACTGTTTATTGCATTTGTTGCTTCGAACATGCCCACCCCACCTCCCCTGGCAAGGTGCCACAGCTGCATGCCGAAGATGCAATGCAGCTAACACATGTTTCAGTTACTAAATGCAGTACAGCAGCTGCTCATCACTCAAGCCACCAATGTGGCGCAGCAGGTACGAGTACCTACAGTAGCACCGAGTGCCTTACCACCTTTTCGCCAGTTTAATGTACAACAAGAGGAATGGGTTGAGTGGTTACAACAGTTTGATGCCCATGTAATTGCTCACTACGTATCAGGTACTGTGAAACTACATTACTTTTCTCAACAGAAGGAAGTGCAGTGTTTCACCTCATTCAGAAATTGTTCCCTAAAGCTATTCTGAGTGAACTTCCCTATGATCAGTTTGTAGATTCGCTAACTAGCTATAATGATCAAAAACTGAATGTGGTGGCTGCTAGGTACTGATGTCAAAGTTAGAGAACAGATTTTGAAACAGTCTGACCCATCATATCAAAATGTAGTGCGAATTCTTGATCAGTGTGATTTTGGTGCCGTGTCGGCCGATAGATCTGAGTAGTCCCCAATTTGTCCAGTTGAGTCGCCCCTTGCTTACGACCAGCCCGGTAAGCATCAACACCAGGCGCGCGCCACGCTGCGTAAACAGTTCTCCATGTCATGTAAATAGTTCTCTAAACAGGCAGCTACACAGGCGAACAAAATTAAGTCATGCCCTCAGTGCTATTCACAGCACAAAAGCCAAGTCTGCCTGCCCGACAAGCTCAGTGTTATGCTTGTGGCAAGAAAGGTCACGTGCAGTCCGTAAGTTTGCAATGGAACAAACATAAGAATTATCCCCTCTTACAATAATTCTCATCACAAGGCCCATGCGATCAATGCAATGTATTCAAAGCTTGCTGTAGGCATTAGCAAACCTAGCAGGCAAATGTTTCTTCAGTGCTCCGCCAGTCAAGAAAACGTTTTGCTTATTTGCATATTAGTGGAAAACGTGCGAAATTTCAGTTGGATATGGAGGCCTCTGTTACATCGCTGAATCGTAACACATGCGAACTGTTAGGCTCCCCACGCCTGTCTGCAACTAGCACGCACCTGACGGCTTATAACGGACAAGACATTCCCATTCTCTCATGTACTTTACCTGCCATGTATCGCTCGTATATGCGAAATGTAGCTTTCACTGTGCTACAATCACACATGAGAACATACACTCCTGGAAACTGAAATAAGAACACCGTGAATTCATTGTCCCAGTAAGGGGAAACTTTATTGACACATTCCTGGGGTCAGATACATCACATGATCACACTGACAGAACCACAGGCACATAGACACAGGCAACAGAGCATGCACAATGTCGGCACTAGTACAGTGTATATCCACCTTTCGCAGCAATGCAGGCTGCTATTCTCCCATGGAGACGATCGTAAAGATGCTGGATGTAGTCCTGTGGAACGGCTTGCCATGCCATTTCCACCTGACGCCTCAGTTGGACCAGCGTTCGTGCTGGACGTGCAGACCGCGTGAGACGACGCTTCATCCAGTCCCAAACATGCTCAATGGGGGACAGATCCGGAGATCTTGCTGGCCAGGGTAGTTGACTTACACCTTCTAGAGCACGTTGGGTGTCACGGGATACATGCGGACGTGCATTGTCCTGTTGGAACAGCAAGTTCCCTTGCCGGTCTAGGAATGGTAGAACGATGGGTTCGATGACGGTTTGGATGTACCGTGCACTATTCAGTATCCCCTCGACGATCACCAGTGGTGTACGGCCAGTGTAGGAGATCGCTCCCCACACCATGATGCCGGGTGTTGGCACTGTGTGCCTCGGTCGTATGCAGTCCTGATTGTGGCGCTCACCTGCACGGCGCCAAACACGCATACGACCATCATTGGCACCAAGGCAGAAGCGACTCTCATCGCTGAAGACGACACGTCTCCATTCGTCCCTCCATTCACGCCTGTCGCGACACCACTGGAGGCGGGCTGCACGATGTTGGGGCGTGAGCGGAAGACGGCCTAACGGTGTGCGGGACCGTAGCCCAGCTTCATGGAGACGGTTGCGAATGGTCCTCGCCGATACCCCAGGAGCAACAGTGTCCCTAATTTGCTGGGAAGTGGCGGTGCGGTCCCCTACGGCACTGCGTAGGATCCTACGGTCTTGGCGTGCATCCGTGCGTCGCTGCGGTCCGGTCCCAGGTCGACGGGCATGTGCACCTTCCGCCGACCACTGGCGACAACATCGATGTACTGTGGAGACCTCACGCCCCACGTGTTGAGCAATTCGGCGGTACGTCCACCCGGCCTCCCGCATGCCCACTATACGCCCTCGCTCAAAGTCCGTCAACTGCACATACGGTTCACGTCCACGCTGTCGCGGCATGCTACCAGTGTTAAAGACTGCGATGGAGCTCCGTATGCCACGGAAAACTGGCTGTCACTGACGGCGGCGGTGCACAAATGCTGCGCAGCTAGCGCCATTCGACGGCCAACACCGCGGTTCCTGGTGTGTCCGCTGTGCCGTGCGTGTGATCATTGCTTGTACAGCCCTCTCGCAGTGTCCGGAGCAAGTATGGTGGGTCTGACACACCGGTGTCAATGTGTTCTTTTTTCCATTTCCAGGAGTGTATTTGGTCTTGACTGCATCCAATGTCGAACACAGTGTAGCTAGCTTGCTGAAAGAATTCCCTGCACTCTTTTCTAAAGGTTTAGGCAAGCCTAACAACTTTGTTGCACATATTAGCATGAAAGACAATGCTCAGCTGAAATTTTTCTGGGCCAGAACTGTTCCCATTGCATTTCGGCACAAATTCGCTGCTGAACGTAACGAATTGCAAGATAGCGGAGCTATTGCGCCCGTACAAGCCAGTCAGTGGTTTTGCTCCCCAAACCTCCAGGTTCCATTCGCCTCTGTGTTGACTTTAAGTTTACAGTCAACCCTCAAACTGTGATTGGTACTTATCCATTGCATGCCCAGAGTATCTCAAGGCCAGATTAGGCCTAGTCGTTACTTTTCAAAAATTGATTTGCGCGACAGGTATCTTCAAATACCACTAGATGAAGAATCTAAAAAAGTGTGGGTTGTGAACATTTATTTGGACTTGGTTAAATATTTGCGTTTCCCTTTTAGCAGTGCTTCCGCGCCCACCATTTTCTAGCGGTATTTGGAACAGCTGGCTACTGTTCAAATTATTTGGATGATACTGCAGTAGCAGATCGTACACCTGAAGAACAAATTGCAAATTTGCGTGCTTTGTTTCGTGTGTTATCTAATGCAGGACTTAAGTGTAGACTGGACGAGTGTGATTTTCTTGGAACCTGCATTGCAGTTTCTTGGTCATGTCATAAACAGTCCAGGTGTACATCCTCTTCAGTCGCATTTCTTAGCGATACGAGATTTTCCAGTTCCCCGCAATGTCACGGAACTGCAGTCAGTCTGAAGGAAAATGAACTATTATATTCGGTTGATACAAAATCACAGCTCAGTTGCGTCACAAGAATGTCCCCATTGTTTGGACAGATGAGTGCCAAGTAGCTTTTCCAAAACTTAAAGATGCACTGCTCAGTGATCGACGCTTAGTTCAGCTTGATCTTGACAAATCATTTGTATTGCAAGTTGGCGCTTCCTCTTACGGAATCGGTTCAGTGCTTTCGCACAGAATTGGTGATAAAGACAGGCCTATTCAAAAAAATGGCTCTGAGCACTATACGACTTAACTTCTGAGGTCATCAGTCGCCTAGAACTTAGAACTAATTAGACCTAACTAACCAAGGGATATCACACACATCCATGCCCGAGGCAGGATTCGGACCTGCGACCGTAGCGGTCGCTCGGCTCCAAACTGCAGCGCCTAGAACCGCTAGGCCACTCCGGCCGGCACAGGCCTATTGCTTTCGCATCAAAAGTGTTGTCCAAAGGTGTGTGTAACTACTCGCAAATTGAGAAAGAGGCTTTAGCTATTCCTTTAGCTATTGTGTACAGTCTCACCAAATTTCACCACTCATTGTAGAGAGAAAATTCCACTTAGTAACGGATCACAAACCTTTACACTCCTTGTTTCATCCGACGAAACGGGTTCGTGTACGAACTGCCCAAAAATTGCAAAGATGGGCTTTGTTGTTGTCAACATCAGTACAAGATCGTGTATCGTCCTACAGTTCAACATGATAATGCGGACGCACTTTCCCGTCTTGCGATTGGCCCTGATACAGACCTTGACTTTTTTGCTGCATCTTGATGACATGTTGATGCTCAGGATTTTGAATTGCTTCAGTCTTTTCCGCTGAACTATAGGAAAATTGCACACGCCACGTAAGCTGATACAGATTTGAACATTTTGTTAACATACATTCGCACATCTTGGCGCAGTTCCTTGAATAGCATAAAGAACTCTGTAGTGCGACGATACTTTGCACATCGGCATCACCTCGCTATACAGAAAGGCGTAATTCTTGTTCAAAATGATAGTGTACAGTCACGTGTGTTGTTCCCTAAAGCTTTGCAAAAAGAAGTGTTGCAGTTACTTCATCAAGGACACTGGGGGATTGTTTGTACGAAACAGTTAGCGCGTCGACACTGTACTTGGCAGGGTATGGACACACAAATAGAACAGATGATGTCACAGTGTCACTCATGTGCGGAAAATCAGTCCGCTCAGCCACAAAAATTCTCTGCTTGGCCTAAGTCGCCATCACCATGGCAACGTGTGCATATAGACATTTCGGAACCTTTCTGGAACACTCGTTGATTGATTGTGGTGGACTCATATAGCAAGGTTCTTCTTGCTGCGCCAACGAACTCGACAACGTCACATAGCCCAATTCAGGCGTTGTCCACTATTTTTTGCCTCGAAGGTTTGGCTGAAGCTACAGTGTCGTGCAACGGCCCCCAGTTCGCGTCAACTGAATTAGAAACAGTCTGAAAACGCATCTAACTAGTGCACCGTTCCATCCACAGTCAAACGGCGAAGCGGAACGCTTTGTTAGAACCTTCAAGCAGCAGATGGCCAAACTTGACACGGCACACACCAGGAATTAAGCATTGCATACTGTTTTTCGCCTCCTATCGTTCGCATCTACGAAATGGACCATCGCCGGCGGAATTGTTTCAAGGCCGCCGCCATCGGACACTGCTCCACTTTCTTCAGAATCCGGCGCCGAAGGATGGTCGCAAGTTTCTCTTGGTATTGTGTTTTACTCGGATTTTAGCGGAAGCAGACGGTGAGCTCGGGCGAGATCCTTCATCGACTTGGCGCTTGCGTTTATCTCATTTCAGGTCCTGAAGGCTGGCAGCGTCGACGACACAACCAAATTCGCCACTGTCATTTGCACGGTGTTCCCTCTGTGTATCTTCCTCCAGATTCACGGATCACGAGGACAGCGCAGCCACAGCAGTCGCCAGAGGGTATCATCACGACACCACGGGTCGACCCCATGGAACCTTCGCCTCCTCCACCTCCTCTCGTCCTACCGATGGAGCTGGACTCGCCCATGCCGCAGCAGCCGACGCCTTCTGCATCTGGTTATGGGCCTCACGAGGTGGACGCGTACGCTTTGGTCGTTTTCTGGGGACGTTTCCACCGGAGCCAAGTCCGGATGGCTGGGTGCGACTGGAAGCCTGGCGTCCCCTGCAGCCACAGCTTCCAGCCCACCGCAGCATCCATGCCCCTGCCTCCCGCACCGTTGTCGTGTGCCTTATACGAAGACAGCCCGTCGCTTTCGGGTGGCGGGGGGGAGGGGGGGGGAGAGGGAGGAATGTTACAATGTTACAACGTAAAGTCAAGCGCCGCCACGCAAGTCGGGTACGATAGAGAAGAGAGGGCGGTGTAAAAGACGTCAGCCAATTGCATGCTGACGGACGCCTCTCCAGACGACAACGCGACAACAGCGGCCTCTATGCAAAGAGAACATAAGCGCCGCGGCCGACTTGCCACGCCCAAGTTCAAGAATAGCATCAAGGCTAGTCATTTCGTTTCTACTATATAGCATTGTCTGCACAGAAAAACGTGCTTATTTTGTCCATTGCCCTTTGCATGCGAGGCATCTGTGTAAATACAAAGTCAAGTATTGTAATCATTGCTTTTTGTAATAAAATTTATTAATACGATTTGTGATCCGAGAAAGCATGTTTCCTAGACACCCCATATTTGACGAGTAGGCAGGATTCAACAAGAAGAAAGTTGGTGATTGAAATTTAGTGATAAGATTCCACGGCAAAGAAAACGCCTTTGTTTTAATGATGTCCACCCAAAACCCTGTGACAGTCTCTCCCCTATTTTTAGATAATACAAAACGTGCTGCTCCTTTAGAACTTTCTCGGTGTACTCCTTAATCCTGTCTGGTAAGGATCCCACACTGCGCAGCAGTACATCAAAAAAGGAGAAGCGTATTGTAGGCTCAAATGGTTCAAATGGCTCTGAGCACTATGGGACTTAACAACTGAGGTCATCAGTCCCTAGAACTTAGAACTACTTAAACCTAACTAACCTAAGAACATCACACACACCCATGCCCGAGGCAGGACTCGAACCTGTGAGCGTAGCGGTCGTGCGGTTCCAGACTGAAGCTCCTGGAACCACTCGGCCACACCGGCCGCCTATTGTAGGCGGTCTCTTTAATAGATCTGTTCCATCTTCTTAGTGTTTTGCCAATAAAGCGCAGTCTTTGGTTCGCCTTCCCTACTAAATTTTCTATGCGTTCTTTGCTATTTAAGCTGTTCTTAATTTGTACTGCGTAGGTATTTTGTTGGCTTCACTGCCTTTAGATTTGACTGCTTTATGGTGTAACAGAAGTTTAACGAATTCCTTTTAGCACTCAAGTCGGTGACCTCACATTTTTCGTTATTAAGGGGCACTTGTGAATTTTCGCACCATACAGATCTCTCTTCTAAACCGTTTTGTAATTAATCTTCTGATGACTTTACTAGACGATAAGCGATGACATCTGCAAACAAAGTAAGACGGCTGTTCAGATTGTCACCTAAATCGTTTATATAGACAAGGAACAGCAGAGGGCCTATAACGCTGCCTTGGATATCTGTTAAATTCGACTCTATGAGGATGAAGGAGACAGCATTTTTATTTTTTCTATCATGGGGTTCGTTTGCAACTCCTTCTTGTTGAAAAATGAAGCTTCCGCTATTATGAGACTGAAGTGTTATTTTTCTCTGTATTCCTTGACCGAGCGGTATGGATAGACAGCCCAAGATTCATCCTGCTACAGAGATGGCTTCTTGCTAACCAAACATCACAGAATTGACAGTGGAGCTGACCAGTTTCCAAACAGGACTATTTGGGAGCGCAGCACCAGTTTCAGCTTTTTTTTATTTTAAACACAATGTAAACTACATGAAAACCTTGGCCGGAACTAGAAAATTTGAATTTTTTTAAAATGGGGCACTAGGAAAGCATATTCCAAGTAAGGATACGAATTCCTAGAGTTTATGTGTGAATTTTGTTGTACGCAGGTTGTCTCAGGACGAATGGTCCATATTCAGGCAAGTGACAGGAACAATCATTTGAAGCTAAAACTTCACACGGACATATGACTATCCCAAGGCTTTCCGAGATAGAACAGATTTCTATGTACATTGTTCTAAATTTTATGCATTATTCAGTATATTAACAGGTTTACACATGTACTACACCTAGTAAACACTGCAGTATGCATTTTACAAAGTATCAGTTCAAAAGTACCTATTTTTAACACATTCACGTGCAGGCATCATCGTGCAGATCACCACGCTGTGCGATTTAAACAATGTGTTGTTGTTCCTGGGCAGGCTCTTGAACTACATGTTCGAAAGTAAAACGGGTACTTGGAAGAATATCTATTTCACGCAATATGCTGGTAACTCTGCCAAACACCTTTCCATGAGGAACTGTGCATTTTACCAAATACGTGCAAGAATGATTAACGTGGTGTTTTCTTTTGTTGGCTGCCGAAGGACAAACACCGGTAGACGTCCATCAGAGGATGAAGAATTTGTGTTGGACAACAAGTGTGTCGGAAACTACCCTTGTGGAATGGTCAGGTGCTGCTGCTTCCTGATAACGCACTTCCTCATACGGCAAATGTCCTAACGCCGAAGTTACACCATGTGGGAGACATTCGAGCACTCGCGCTATAGTACATCTACAGGGTGTTTCAAAAATGACCGGTATATTTGAAACGGCAATAAAAACTAAACGAGCAGCGATAGAAATACACCGTTTGTTGCAATATGCTTGGGACAACAGTACATTTTCAGGCGGACAAACTTTCGAAATTACAGTAGTTACAATTTTCAACAACAGATGGCGCTGCAAGTGATGTGAAAGACATAGAAGACAACGCAGTCTGTGGGTGCGCCATTCTGTACGTCGTCTTTCTGCTGTAAGCGTCTGCTGTTCACAACGTGCAAGTGTGCTGTAGACAACATGGTTTATTCCTTAGAACAGAGGATTTTTCTGGTGTTGGAATTCCACCGCCTAGAACACAGTGTTGTTGCAACAAGACGAAGTTTTCAACGGAGGTTTAATGTAACCAAAGGACCGAAAAGCGATACAATAAAGGATCTGTTTGAAAAATTTCAACGGACTGGGAATGTGACGGATGAACGTGCTGGAAAGGTAGGGCGACCGCGTCCGGCAACCACAGAGGGCAACGCGCAGCTAGTGCAGCAGGTGATCCAACAGCGGCCTCGGGTTTCCGTTCGCCGTGTTGCAGCTGCGGTCCAAATGACGCCAACGTCCACGTATCGTCTCATGCGCCAGAGTTTACACCTCTATCCATACAAAATTCAAACGCGGCAACCCCTCAGCGCCGCTACCATTGCTGCACGAGAGACATTCGCTAACGATATAGTGCACAGGATTGATGACGGCGATATGCATGTGGGCAGCATTTGGTTTACTGACGAAGCTTATTTTTACCTGGACGGCTTCGTCAATAAACAGAACTGGCGCATATGGGGAACCGAAAAGCCCCATGTTGCAGTCCCATCGTCCCTGCATCCTCAAAAAGTACTGGTCTGGGCCGCCATTTCTTCCAAAGGAATCATTGGCCCATTTTTCAGATCCGAAACGATTACTGCATCACGCTATCTGGACATTCTTCGTGAATTTGTGGCGGTACAAACTGCCTTAGACGACACTGCGAACACCTCGTGGTTTATGCAAGATGGTGCCCGGCCACATCGCACGGCCGACGTCTTTAATTTCCTGAATGAATATTTCGATGATCGTGTGATTGCTTTGGGCTATCCGAAACATACAGGAGGCGGCGTGGATTAGCCTCCCTATTCGCCAGACATGAACCCCTGTGACTTCTTTCTGTGGGGACACTTGAAAGACCAGGTGTACCGCCAGAATCCAGAAACAATTGAACAGCTGAAGCAGTACATCTCATCTGCATGTGAAGCCATTCCGCCAGACACGTTGTCAAAGGTTTCGGGTAATTTCATTCAGAGACTACGCCATATTATTGCTACGCATGGTGGATATGTGGAAAATATCGTACTATAGAGTTTCCCAGACCGCAGCGCCATCTGTTGTTGACAATTGTAACTACTGCAATTTCGAAAGTTTGTCTGCCTGAAAATGTACTGTTGTCCCAAGCATATTGCAACAAACGGTGTATTTCTATCGCTGCTCGTTTAGTTTTTATTGCCGTTTCAAATATACCGGTCATTTTTGAAACACCCTGTACATCTACACCCGTACTCCGCAAGCCACCTGACGGTGTGTGGCGGAGGGTACCCTGAGTACTTCTATCGGTTCTCCCTTCTATTCCACTCTCGTATTGTTCGTGGAGAGATGGATTGTCGGTATGCTTCTGTGTGGGCTCTAATCTCTCTGATTTTATCCTCATGGTCTCTTCGCGAGATATACGTAGGAGGGAGCAATATACTGCTTGACTCTTCGGTGAAGATATGTTCTCGAAACTTTAACAAAAGCCCGTACCGAGCTACTGAGCGTCTCTCCTGCAGAGTCTTCCACTGGAGTTTATCTATCATCGCCGTAACGCTCTCGCGATTACTAAATGATCGTGTAATGAAGCGTCCTGCTCTCCGTTGGATCTTCTCTATCTCTTGTATCAACCCTATCTGGTACGGATCCCACAGTGCTGAGCAGTATTCAAGCAGTGGGCGAACAAGCCTACTGTAACCTACTTCGTTTGTTTTCGGATTGCATTTCCGTAGGATTCTTCCAATGAATCTCAGTCTGGCATCTGCTTTACCGACGATCAACTTTATATGATCATTCCATTTTAAATCACTCCTAATGCGTACTCCCAGATAATTTATGGAATTAACTGCTTCCAGTTGCTGACCTGCTATTTTGTAGCTAAGTGATATGAGATCTATCTTTCTATGTATTCGCAGCACATTACACTCGTCTACATTGAGATTCAATTGTCATTCCCTGCACCATGCGTCAATTCGCTGCAGATCCTCCTGTATTTCAGTACAATTTTCCATTGTTACAACCTCTCGATACACCACAGCATCATCTGCAAAAAGCCTCAGTGTACTTCCGGTACTACAAGGTCATTTACGTATATTGTAAATAGCAACGGTCCTATGACACTCCCCTGCGGCACACCTGAAATCACTCTCACTTCGGAAGACTTCTCTCCATTGAGAATGACATGCTGCGTTCTGTTATCTAGGATCCACAATTGGATCTGATAGTCCGTATGCTCTTACTTTGTTCATTAAACGACTGTGAAGCCGTGTCTATGGCCCTCTGAGTCTCGTGGACGAATACCGCGAGCTGGGTTTCATACGACCGTCTTTTTCGAAACCCATGCTGATTCCTACAGAGTAGATTTCTAGTCTCCAGAAAAGTCATTATACTCGAACACAATACGTGTTCCTAAATTCTACAACTGATCGACGTTAGAGATAATGGTCTATAGTTCTGCACATCTGTTCGACGTCCCTTCATGAAAACGGGGACTACCTGTGCCCTTTTCCAATCCTTTGGAACGCTACGCTCTTCTAGAGACCTACGGTACACCGCTGCAAGAAGGGGGGCAAGTTCCTTCACGTACTCTGTGTAAAATCGAACTGGTATCCCATCAGGTCCAGCGGCCTTTCCTCTTTTGAGCTATTTTAGTTGTTTCTCTATCCATCAGTCGTCTATTTCTATATCTACCATTTTGTCATCTGTAGGACAATCTAGAGAAGGAACTACAGTGCAGTCTTCCTCTGTGAAACAGCTTTGGAAAAAGACATTTAGTATTTCGGCCTTTAGTCTGTCATCCTCTGTCTCAGTACCATTTTGGTCACAGAGTGTCTGGACATTTTGTTTTGATCCACCTACCGCTTTGACATAAGACCAAAATTTCTTAGGATTTTCTGCCAAGTCAGTACATAGAACAATACTTTCGAATTCATTGAACGCCTCTCGCATAGCCCTCCTCACACTACATTTCGCTTCGCGTAATTTTTGTTTGTCTGCAAGGCTTTGGCTATGTTTATGTTTGCTGTGAAGTTCCCTTTGCTTCCGCAGCAATTTCCTAACTCGGTTGTTGTACCACGGTGGCTCTTTTCCATCTCTTACGATCTTGCTTGGCACATACTCATCTAACGCATATTGTACGATGGTTTTGAACTTTGTCCACTGATCCTCAACACTGTCTGTACTTGAGACAAAACTTTTGTGTTGAGCCGTCAGGTACTCTGTAATCTGCTTTTTGTCACTTTTGCTAAACAGAAAAGTCTTCCTACCTTTTTTAATAATTCTATTTACGGCTGAACTCATCGATGCCGTAACCGCTTTATGATCGCTGATTCCCTGTTCTGCGTTAACTGTTTCAAATAGTTCGGGTCTGTTTGTCACCAGAAGGTCTAATATGTTATCGCCACGAGTCGGTTCTCTGTTTAACTGCTCAAGGTAGTTTTCAGATAAAGCACTTCAAAAAATGTCACTGGATTCTTTGTCCCTGCCACCCGTTATGAACGTTTGAGTCTCCCAGTCTATATCCGGCAAATTAAAATCTCCACCCAGAACTATAACATGGTGGGGAAATCTACTCGAAATATTTTCCAAATTATCCTTCAGGTGCTCAGCCACAACAGCTGCTGAGCCAGGGGGCCTTTAGAGACATCCAATTACCATGTCTGAGCCTGCTTTAACCGTGACTTGCACCCAAATCATTTCACATTTCGGATCTTCGTCAATTTCCTTCGATACTATTGCACTTCTAATCGCTATAAACGCGCCTCCCTCTGCACTGTCCAGCCTGTCTCTGCGGTATACATTCCAATCTGAGTTTAGGATTTCATTACTGTTTACGTCTGGTTTCAGCCAACTTTCTGTCCCTATGGGCGTTGTGACCGTTTATTAATGAGAGCAGTTCTGGACCTTTCTGTAGACGCTCCTGCAGTACTGATCTCACTCGCCAAGCGATTATCACGCCTTCGGTCACTTAAAAAAAGGCCTTGAAGAATCGACGATCCATGTTAGATGAGGATGTTCGGTAGGCAATTACGAACTTCTTCACGCAGCAGCAGACGATGTTTCATCAAGCGGGTATTTTCAACCTAGTGCTTTGGTGAGATCATTACCTCAATGCTCAAGGAGATTTTGCCTGATTGTCACACCGAATCTGGACTATACGGCCTTCGAACGGAAAGTTTTTCATCGGCCATTATATTTTAACATTATACCGTTCTCTACTACAAAAACGAAGCTGATTTTGGTCGTAGATCGCCGAGAAAGATCAGTAAGAAGATGCATAGGTAAGAATATACTAAATAATACCAATAAAATCGTCTCGTGTCACGAACAAATTAACTGCATCGTCTTGAAGCGACGTTCACACATATTCTCTGTTGCCTTTGGGTAGCCATACTCATATACTTAAGTTGAAATGCAACCTCAGGTTGCCATCGAAGACCATATCAATAATTCAGTTGAACAATGATACGAAGAAGCAGTTAATGCTAGCTGCTTTAAAGAAACATCCCAGCCTTCATCTCCACCTATTTTAATGCCAACGGGAAGGATATAGTTTAGGACGTCTGGGCAGTAATTTCAAAATTTAGGTCACCTTGAACATTCGCTACAGGTTTATGAAAAAAAAAAAACTCGTCTAAAGATGTAAGCTTCGACTAAACGGGATGAAGCCCCAGACCTGGAATAGACCAGCCCTTTCAATTGACATTCTCAGGAGTGTTTGATTTCTTCCACGCCTCGGAAGAAAAGGTCGTGATCGATTACGATGTCCATAGTTAAACGCGATACAACATATTCGCCCATAAGTCAGCTTTTGTACAGTTGCTAGTATGTTTCAAAACGTCCACGGAACTGAATACAGAACAAGTCACTGTAATTTGTTACCGCTGTTACACATAAATAATTATTCGAAGTTTGTTGATTGCCGTTTTCTAAGCTTAGTGTCCCTGATTCTTCATTTCTGGGTCATTACAATGATCCTCGTCATTCGTTAGCGTGCTTGTTCTTCGAGTAGCTTTTTGTGACGTACACTTGTATGGACAGCAGTCACGCACTTCCTAATGAAGATGTTAGTATTGTTCTTTTGTTATCAGCGGTGTAATTCATCTCTGGTAACCTACTCCTACTTCTAGATGTTAAGAAAATACCTGAGACCAAAACTAAGATAAAAGAATGGTCCATCTTCTTCTAGAAAATGAGAAACATTTTGAGTTTTAAATGAACTTTTTTCGAAAGACGTCATGTTTACGCCAGTGATTGTTAAACTTTTTATTTCCACTATTGCAATTTCAGCTTTAGGCCATTATCAAGTGCAGCTGAAATACAATGTTTATAAAATACGAAGTTAATTTAAAAGAGCTGTACATCTGATTAACACTATTTCCTAACAGAACAATGTTTATGATTTTGTCAGTGCGTTCCAGTCGTTGAAACACAGACTGTCGAGGTGTCGCAGTTACACAGAGAGAGATCATGTCTGTTACATTCTACAAAAGAATATTAACTTATCTGAATTAATATTCGAAATACAAATTCGTACATCAACAGTCACCCTCATGTACCTCAGTGGAAAAGTAATGTCCTTTGCGGTTATTTTACATTGCGTCGCTTCCTTCATTTCGAAGCCGCATAACCTTGCTACACGTATTGTAAATTTATTCTTTTTCTGTCAGAGCTGCAGAGGTATCGACGACTAACTCGTAACACATATAAATTCGTATTTCTTCATATAAATTTATATTTTTATCTGTATAGGAATTTTATCGACGGTGCCTGTTTTATTGTATCCCAAATTCGCCATTTATCGTGGCAAAGGTGAAATGTATGGGGAATTAAAGTTGCTCAAAATGGATTGTATTTTTATCTCTTATTGCGAACCATTCATTTGGAACACATGTTATTATGATTATTACTTGTAGCTGCTCGATGTGCCTCGTATAGGCTATATATCGGAGCTGAAGGCGTGTCAGTGTGCTCTTCCAAATTATGGTAACGGGGAACAGTTAATTGACGTTTATCGCGATCCGCTCCGCATACATTAATGCATGTGTCCAGAATATTTATCGCCTCATCCAGCACAGCAATTTTCGTGTCAGAAGCCTGAGAAACTTCGGTGTGGTTCTGGGGAACAAGGTCTACATTCTTTTGGGGTTTCAACAGTTTTAAATGAAGTTCTGCCATTGATGATTCAGCCTCCTGTCTGAGACGACACACAGAACCTGCAACAGTTGCTTTCAGCTATTTAAGGCCATCGGCCTTGCTAATGGCACTTAGAACCGAACGTACAAACAGAGCTCAGAGAATATAATTACACTAAGTAGAACAGAAATTTACTATGGACGCCTTGTAACTGGCGAGCCCCATGTCAAACAAAATTGTAGAAAAGGGCTATGCAACGGAATCTCCTATCAAACACTCGAACAACACTGAAGAGTAGCTATGTCGATTGAAGGTGCAATTTAGGAACTTGTTGGAAAGAAACCCATCTTTAGTTGCGAAGAAAAGATAAATTTGTGAGGTCCTATGAAGCAACATGTATTATGCATGACACAAATAATAAAAGTAAACAGTTCTACGTTATTACCCTTGGCGGCAGTAGCGCCACTGAATTAATAGACCTGTCTGGCGCCACTGGCTCACGTGTAGTATCGACTATCCCTCATGCGGTTCAAATGGTTTAAATGGCTTCGAGCACTATGGGACTTAACATCTGAGGTCATCAGTCGCATAGAGCTTAGAACTACTTAAACCTAACTAATCTAAGAACATCAGACACATCCATGCCCGAGGCAGGATTCGAACCTGCGACCGTAGCAGCAGCGCGTTTCCGGACTGAAGCGCCTAGAACCGCTCGGCCACAACGGCCGGCCTGAAGTTACTCCGTGATCCTACTTGACCAGTACAAAAAAAGTAATAATAATATCAATAATGCCAAAGACTCGTTGGAGAACATGCCAAAAGCTCCATTTGCCTATGGCAAGTAACAAATATGTTCACAAGCCATAAAATGTTGATGAAAAGATACATACCATATTACTGCGTGGCTTCCAACTTAAGACATATTCGAATACTGGGACACAATACAGCAGAATCATAACTGTGGAGAAACAGAAAGTGTAGATCATTGACACTGCCATCCCACGAGATGGCACAAACAACGCGTAACGACAAGAAAAGCTTGCGAGATACGAGGATTTGAAAACTGCTACAACGAGTGAAAGTGGTCCTAGTGGTTCTCAGCGCAGTCGGAACAGTGACAAAAGAGCTCAATGTTCACTTGAGAATCACTGGTATTGACAAAATATTCATATTCCACGTGCAAAAAGCAGCTGTGATGATATCTGCACGAGTTATCGGCCAATACATCACATAGTCACAGACGCGACGAAAATGTCCAACTGGTGCGAAAACACGAAATCCAGCATAGTGATCTAATTTTCTGGTGCAGTAATACTACACTGATAGCATCAGATAAAAATGTATTTGTAAATATACGAAAGTGGAACTGTCCTGAGAGACAAAAACTTAGATGGACTGCAGTTCTCTGACATAATGAGGGAGGACATTCAGCAGTCGCGTTCCTGCTACTGAAAAAGACAGCGAGAAAGCTACTGTATGATGTAATGGGACAAAAAGATAATGACCTGAGGAAACGAGTGTTTCTCCTATTTTGTTCAGACAAGTTGTGAATGTGGAGGAGAGACTGTATACGCTGAAAAGATGGTAAAGGCCACAGAGTGTCCCTGTGCTTCAGTTGGTGTAACCACGACAGCATTAAATGGTGAAATATTATAAAAAAGCTGGGTGCCACAGCTATGTAGTACGCTGGCGTTCATGACCAGTTAAAAACGCCATCAGTTTCCAGAAAAAGACCTAGCAGGGTAACAGCGCTATAATCTATGACTGGAATTACAAGCGTCTGTACAATTTTTTCAGGTCAAAAACAAAGATTTTTGTGTTTTTCTAGGGCTTGGAAAGATGTTGATGCCTTTCTGGACACTGCAGCTATGTTCTTAGCCCATTTTAAGTGTTCACCTATTATTATCCTAAGCTCCTTGCTCAGGGAGAGAAATTGATATTTATGCCATTTAGGACTAAAGGTGGTAAATATTCCCCAAAATTTCGGGCAAATGAGCCTTGAATGATCAACAACGACCGCTTGGTTTTGGACTGATTGAGCTTTAACACTATATTCTGTGCCATTCTCATAATGCACACAGGTCTGCACTGAACCTCTTGATAGCTGTTTTGAAGATAATTGGTTTCGTACTTTGATATAACTGGAAGTTTTTAGCCTCCATGTCGTATTACGGAACTCACGAAACGACACTGTCGTAAAAGGAAAAAAAAAATATATATATATAGAACCTAAAAGCGAAACCTCTCTACACAGAGGACAAGAAAACAATTCTAATTCCTCATTTTGGTATATACGAGATACATTCACTAAAACGAGACAGAATGCTTGGATCTGAACTACCGGGCAAGTATAATTGCTGGAAGATGGCAATTTCCACAAGGATGTGTGAGTTTTACTTGTCGGTCTTCTGTCTGTATTCAAATCCTTCTAGCCCATCACTTGCACACTACAGTTATGTGGATGAAATCGGTGTTATTCAAATATTTATAACCATCAGGCAATGTATGAGATTCACACAAAGGTATTTATCACAATGACGAACATCATAGATTAGACCTACTGATCTGCTTCTTCTTATAACTTTACGCACCACATTTTCAAAGGGTGCCAGGTACTTTTCATTCCTTTGGTAGTGAATTATAAAGCAACGTTGGTGACCAGTTTTCTTCCATACGCTGAACATACTTCTCTCACTTAATTCTATGTACTTGATCGAATGTTCAATTTCGCTTTCAACATAGCGTATTGCGTAAGGCAGTTGGCACCTAATCAACATTTACGTATTTAACGTGTTGTGTCGGCAGATAGAGTAGAAGAGACCATAAAATATTCATATTTATGGAACAGTAAATTCACTACAAACTTTTGCAAGTATGGTTACGATAGATATGGTGTAATCTTAGTGAAAGAATTGTGATGAATATGAGACATAATCGTTGTTTAGATTTCCTGCTTAATTAAAGATTTATGGATGATTAAAATCTACTGATTATTTTCATACATCGGTTATTCAATAGAATTTCGTTATAGACTGTCTGGTCAAGTATGATCGCCTCTTCTTGTGTTTTGTAGTCACTTTGCTTCTTCGCAAGTTGATTGCCTTCGAATGAATACACACTGAAGAGCTAAAGAATCTGCCTAATATCGTGTAGAGCCGCCGAGAGCACGTAGAAGTGCCACAACACCACATGATATGGACTCGACTAACGACTGAATTAGTGCTGCAAGGAACTGACACCGTGAATCCTGCAGGGCTATCCATAAATCCGTAAGAGAACAAGGGGATGGAGATCTTTTCTGAACAGCACGTTGCAGGGCATCAAAGATATGCTCAATAATGTTCATGTCTGGGGAGTCTGGTGACCAGCGGAAGTGTTTAAATTCGGAAGGGTGTTCCTAGAGTCACGATGTAGCAATTCTAGATTTGTGGGGTGTCGCACTGTCCTGCTGGAACTGCCCAAGTCCGTCGGAATGCACAATGGTCATGAATGGATACAGGTGATCAGACAGGATGCTTATGTACATGTCAACTGTGAGAGTCGTATATAGACGTATCAGGGGTCCCATATCACTCCAACTGCACACGCCCCACACCATTGCAGAGCCTCCAATAGCTTAAACAGTCCCCCACTGACATGCAAGTTCCATGCATTCATGAGGTTGTCTACATATCCGTACACGTCCATCCTGTCGATACAATTGAAACGAGACTCGTCCGACCAGGTAACATATTTCCAGTCATCAACAGTCCAATGTCGATGTTGACGGGCCCAGGCGAGGTGTAAAGCATTGTGTTGAGCGGTCATCAACGATACACGAGTGGGTCTTCGGCTCTGAAAGCCCATACCGACGATGTTTCGTTGAATGGTTCGCATGCAGTGTATTTGTGGAAATCTTTACATTAGAAGGCCATGGTGTGTGTCTCGTTTACAGCCGACAGAATACTTTATCTAGTAGCTATTTTCTCGAAAAACGTTTGTCATTTGGCGTGGGGTAATCCCCCAAAAAGAATGAAAGGCATTACTGCATTTACTAGGCAATCTTGCATTTTAATAACCGTTTAAATTTTGTGTCGAATTGTTTGTGCTCTCTGTAGATTAGTTCAGACGTTCTTTGCACAACAGTTTTAGCATGGATAGGGACTGCAACTGCTGTGTTCGGATGCAGGCTGAGCTGGCATCCCTTCGCTCCTAGCTTCAGGCAGTGTTGGCTTCGGTCACACAGCTTGAGGCTGTTGCCAATGGGCATCACTGTGGCGGTCCGGATGGGGATTTGTCGGGGCGGCCAGCTCGTCCCAGGCATCCCCCGATCGGACTACAACTGTGGCTGCCCGGGATACTGCCCACATTGAGGCTCATCCCTCACCTGTGGTAGCGTGGGAGGTAGTCTCGAGGTGTGGCAGGGGGCGAAAGACATTCCGGAGGGCTGAACGGAAGGCCTCTCCAGTTTGTCTGACGAACCGGTTTCAGGCTCTGTCTGAGGCTGATACTGATCTTCGGCCGGACATGGCTGCTTGACCTGTTCCAGAGGTTGCCCCTCAGTCTGCAAGATACGGGCGGTCGCAGAGGGAGGGCTTACTGGTAGTTGGGAACTCCAACGGCAGGCGCGTAATGGGGCCCCTTAGGGATATGGCAGCAAGAGAGGGGAAGAAAACCAATGTGCACTCCGTGTGCATACCGGAGGGAGTCATTCCAGATGTGGAAAGGGTCCTTCCGGATGCCATGAAGGGTACAGGGTGCACCCATCTGCAGGTGGTCGCTCATGTCTGCACCAGTGATGTGTATCGCTATGGATCGGAGGAAATCCTCTCTGGGTTCCGCCGGCTATCTAATTTGGTGAAGACTGCCAGTCTCGCTAGCGGGATGAAAGAAGAGCTCACCATCTGCAGCATCGTCGACAGGACTGACTGCGGACCTTTGGTACAGAGCCCAGTGGAGGGTCTGAATCAGAGGCTGAGACAGTTCTGCGACCGTGTGGGCTGCAGATTCCTCGACTTGCGCCATAGGGTGGTGGGGTTTCGGGTTCCGCTGGATAGGTCAGGAGTCCACTACACGCAGCAAGCGGCTACACGGGTATCAGGGGTTGTGTGGCGTGGACTGGGCAGTTTTTTAGGTTAGATGGCCTCGGGCAAGTACAGAAAGGGCAACAACCTCGAAGGGTGCGGGGCAAAGTCAGGACATGCGGGAACCAAGCAGCAATCGGTATTGTAATTGTAAACAGTCGAAGCTGCATTGTTAAAGTACCGGAACTTCAACCGCAGATAGAAAGCACCGAAGCTGCAATCGTTACAGGTACAGAAAGCTGGCTGAAGCCAGAGATAAATTCTGCCGGAATTTTTACAAAGGCACAGACGGTGTTTAGAAAGAATAGATTGCATGCAACCGGTGGTGGCTTGTTTGTCGCTGTTAGTAGTAGTTTATCCTGTAGTGAAGTAGAAGTGGATAGTTCCTGAGAATTATTATGGGTGGAGGTTACACTCAAAAACCGAGCTAGGTTAATAATTGGCTCCTTTTACCGACCTCCCGACTCAGCAGCATAAGTGGCAGAACAACTGAGAGAAAATTTGGAATACATCTCACGCAAATTTTCTCAGCATGTTATAGTCTTAGGTGGAGGTTTCAATTTACCAGATATAGACTGGGACACTCAGATGTTTAGGACGGGTGGTAGGGACAGAGCATCGAGTGACATTATACTGAGTGCACTATCCGCAAATTACCTCGAGCAATTAAACAGAGAACCGACTCGTAGAGATAACATCTTGGACCTACTGATAACAAACAGACCCGAACTTTTCGATTCTGTAAGTGCAGAACAGGGAATCAGTGGTCATAAGGCCGTTGCAGCATCCCTGAATATGGAAGTTAATAGGAATATAAAAAAAGGGAGGAAGGTTTATCTGTTTAGCAAGAGTAATAGAAGGCAGATTTCGGGATACCTAACAGATCAAAACGAAAATTTCTGTTCCGACACTGACAATGTTGAGTGTTTATGGAAAAAGTTCAAGGCAATCGTAAAATGCATTTTAGACAGGTACGTACCAAGTAAAACTGTGAGGGACGGGAAAAACCCACCGTGGTTTAACAACAAAGTTAGGAAACTACTGCGAAAGCAAAGAGAGCTTCACTCCAGCCAAAACCTCTCAAACAGAAGCTAAACGATGTCAAAGTTAGCGTAAGGAGGGCTATGCGTGAAGCGTTCAGTGAATTCGAAAGTAAAATTCTATGTATCGACTTGACAGAAAATCCTAGGAAGTTCTGGTCTTACGTTAAATCAGTAAGTGACTCGAAACAGCATATCCAGACACTCCGGGATGATGATGGCATTGAAACAGAGGATGACACGCGTAAAGCTGAAATACTAAACACCTTTCTTCAAAGCTGTTTCACAGAGGAAGACCGCACTGCAGTTCCTTCTCTAAATCCTCGCACAAACGGAAAAATGGCTGACATCGAAATAAGTGTCCAAGGAATAGAAAAGCAACTAGAATCACTCAACAGAGGAAAGTCCACTGGACCTGACGGGATACCAATTCGATTCTACACAGAGTACGCGAAACAACTTACCCCCCTTCTAACAGCCGTGTACCGCAAGTCTCTAGAGGAGCGGAAGGTTCCAAATGATTGGAAAAGAGCACAAGTAGTCCCAGTCTTCAAGAAGGGTCGTCGAGCAGATGCGCAAAACTATAGACCTATATCTCTGACGTCGATCTGTTGTAGAATTTTAGAACATGTTTTTTGCTCGAGTATCATGTCATTTTTGGAAACCCAGAATCTACTCTGTAGGAATCAACATGGATTCCGGAAACAGCGATCGTGTGAGACCCAACTCGCTTTATTTGTTAATGAGACCCAGAAAATATTAGATACAGGCTCCCAGGTAGATGCTATTTTCCTTGACTTCCGGAAGGCGTTCGATACAGTTCCGCACTATCGCCTGATAAACAAAGTAAGAGCCTACGGAATATGAAACCAGCTGTGTGGCTGGATTGAAGAGTTTTTAGCAAACAGAACACAGCATGTTGTTATCAATGGAGAGACGTCAACAGACGTTAAAGTAACCTCTGGCGTGCCACAGGGGACTGTTATGGGACCATTGCTTTTCACAATATATATAAATGACCTAGTAGATAGTGTCGGAAGTTCCATGCTGCTTTTCGCGGATGATGCTGTAGTATACAGAGAAAATTGTAGCGAAATGCAGGAAGATCTGCAGCGGATAGGCACTTGGTGCAGGGAGTGGCAACTGACCCTTAACATAGACAAATGTAATGTATTGCGAATACATAGAAAGAAGGATCCTTTATTGTATGATTATATGATAGCGGAACAAACACTGGTAGCAGTTACTTCTGTAAAACATCTGGGAGTATGCGTGCGGAACGATTTGAAATGGAATGATCATATAAAATTAATTGTTGCCAGTTTGAGATTCATTTGGAGAGTTCTTAGAACATGTAGTCCATCAACAGAGGAGGTGGCTTACAGAACACTCGTTCGACCTATACTTGAGTATTGCTCATCAGTGTGGGATCGGTACCAGATCGGGTTGACGGAGGAGATAGAGAAGATGCAAATGAGAGCGGCGCGTTTCGTCACAGGGTTAATTGGTAACCGTGATAGCGTTACGGAGATGTTTAGCAAACTCAAGTGGCAGACTCTGCAAGAAGGGTTCTCTGCATCGCGGTGTAGCTTGCTCGCCAGGTTTCGAGAGGGTGCGTTTCTGGATGAGGTATCGAAAATATTGCTTCCCCCTACTTATACCTCCCGAGGAGATCACGAATATAAAATTAGAGAGATTCGAGCGCGCTCGGAGGCTTTCAGACAGTCGTTCTTCCCGCGAACCATACGCGACTGGAACAGAAAAGGGAGGTAATGACAGTGGCACGTAAAGTGCCCTCCGCCACACACCGTTGGGTGGCTTGGGGAGTATAAATGTAGATGTAGACGTAGAAAGGTATGTGGAACCACACTGCGAAAAAAAGGGGACACGGCTAAGGTAAAAATTGTGGATGACTGATCTCAAAACAGGTAGAAGGATGTCAGAAAATAGGTATCATACCGTTTGACAGAATTGACTCTGATAATAGAGAAGACATTTCACACGAAAACAGTCACTCTTTTTTTCTCAGTCATACATTGTTGACATACACATGTCCCATCCCATGTCCACTATTCAGCCTACTAAAGTGAAATTTAACAAAATACGTATACGTGCTCCCTGGAAGTCAGCTTTGAGACTAGAATGCGTCTGGTCGGAACGAGTGTAAAATGTGGAGAAATGTATAGGACGATTCAGAGGAAGCCGTTCACTTCATATTTCAGACAACGTTCAGGACACGCAAATATATTCTCACTCATGGCAGATGTTAGAGACTTCTTGCCAAACGACTTACTGTCTCTGGTATTTGCTAATTACAGAGGTGTAGGTATCTACTTTGCTTTTTCAAATGGAACTGTAGTAACTGTTGCAGTTACCGGCGTACATCGTGTTTCACTATCAGAATATAGTGAGTGGTTTTGGACGAATTACAATACATAGGACACAGATTTTATCTTTTGAGAAAATTGATTGCTATCGTCTACGGAAGTCCGTGTTATTAGACGGAATTGCCGCGTCTGGTTGATGGGTCGTTCCAGCTTGACGTATATAAGAAAATCCTATTACAAAAAAGTAATATTCTGGGAAAGTTTTAATTTATAACTGTTCCTAACACACATATGGCTCGAACGACACGCCAGATGGAAGGCAAAGGCTTCGCTTCTAAGGATGGTTGACCAGTTATTGTTCTGTTATTGTTTCCGCCATAGACTTCAAAGAAAGATGAATGTCAGAAATTGAATGAATTTATAAAACTGAGATATGAAGCCTATTAAGTATCAGCTTTGCACGCGGAATATGTACTACTTTGAAACTTCCTGGCAGCTTGAAACTGTACCTTTCGTGAGTTGTGTTTATACCGACTGACAGCTTCAGTTCTCCCTGAACGCCAGTCCTACTTTCACAAATTAAGTGTTTTTCGAAGCCGTAAAGATCATTCAGTTCTTTGATCTAATGGGGGACGCAATTGTAGGGTCGTGTTCCTGCTACTTAAAAATGACTTGGAGAAAGCGGCTCTGTGATGCATACCTTACTGGTTTGACAAGCGCGGAATACAGAGTAAGGCCCACCTCGAAGAAATGGATTATACAGAGTCCATAGATAGTTTCCAGAATGAATTCGTTAGTCTATTGCGGAGTGTGGTCTATCTGAAACTTCCTGGAAGAGTTAAACTGCATGTCTGCTGTGTGCTACCCGCTTGTCTCTCGCATATTATCGAACCATCAGCTGAATAGTTCATGGTTGTAAAACACCGACACGGTTTATTTAGAGGAATAAGGAAAAACTGGTAGAGGCCAACCTCTAGGAAGCTCAGTCCAGGTTTCAGAGAAATGTAGAGGTACGCATAGCAATACCAATCACAGGGCTTATTATTGAGGATAGATTAAAGAAAGGTAAAACTACGTTTATAGCATTTGTATATTTATAGAAAGTCTTTCACAATGTTGACTGGACCACACCCTTGAGAAATATGAAGGTAGCAGAGATAAAACACAGGGAATAAAAGTCTGCCCTTATGTTGTACAGAAATCAGCCTCCAGTTGTAAGAATCGAAGAGGTAAACGGTAGGTGGTAGTTGAGAACGCAGATGTAGTTGTAACCGTTCCCTGACAAGGATGATGGAAGTAGTTGAGTTAAATCAGGCCATGCTGAGGGAATTACGTTAGCAAATGAGACAAAGTAGTCTACAAGGCTATGGGAATACGCATTCTCAGTTCTAGCAACATTGCTGTAACTGTACGAACGGAAATGTTGTCGTTTAAAGAATCTCGTAGGCCGAAATTACACTAAAAAAAACGTACTAATCAGTGTGATCACTGAAAGACTTGCCAGTGTCTGATGTGATGGTATTCTATTGGCAGAGGTCATTCTGAATATTACCGGACATTGGAATGACCACTTTTCCTGGTGTGTGGGGTGGGTTGTAATGTATCCAGATACACGTGGTCTGTGAGATTTATCTAGGTGATGAAAATTAAATCAAACAAATACACTACTGGTCATTAAAATTGCTACACCAAGAAGAAATGCAAATGATAAACGGGTATTCATTGGACAAATATATTACTAGAACTGATATGTGATTACATTTTAACGCAATTTGGGTGCATAGATCCTGAGAAATCAGTACCCAGAACAACCAGGTCTGGCCGTAATGACGGCCTTGATAGGCCTGGGCATTGAGTCAAACAGAGCTTGGACGGCGTGTACAGGTACAGCTGCCCATGCAGCTTCAACACGATACCACAGTTCATCAAGAGTAGTGACTGGCGTATTATGACGAGCCAGTTGCTCGGTCACCATGGACCAGACGTTTTCAATTGGTGAGAGATCTGGAGAATGTGCTGACCAGGACAGCAGTCGAACATTTTCTGTATCCAGAAAGGGCCGTACAGGACCTGAAAATTGCGGTCGTGCATTATCCTGCTGAAATGTAGAGTTTCGCAGGGCTCAATTGAAGGGTCGTAACTCATCTGAAATGTAACGTCCACTGTTCAAAGTGCCGTCAATGCGAACAAGAGGTGACCGAGACGTGTAACCAGTGGCACCCCATACCATCACGCCGGGTGATACGCCAGTATGGCGATGACGAATACACGCTTCCAATGTGCGTTCACCGCGATGTCGCCAAACACAGATGCGACCATCATGATGCTGTAAACGGAACCTGGATTAATCCGAAGAAAATGACGTTTTACCATTCGTGCACCCAGGTTCGTCGTTGAGTACACCATCGCAAGGCGCTCCTGTCTGTGATGCAGAGTCAAGGGTAACCGCAGCCGTGGTTTCCGAGCTGATAGTCCATGCTGCTGCAAACGTCGTCGAACTGTTCGTGCAGATGGTTGTTGTCTTCCAAACGTCCCCATCTGTTGACTCAGGGATCAAGACGTGGGTGCACGATCCGTTACAGCCATGCGGATAAGATGCCTGCCATCTCGACTGCTAGTGATACGAGGCCATTGGGATCCAGCTCGGCGTTCCGTATTACCCTCCTGAACCCACTGATTCCGTATTCTGCTAACAATCATTGGATGTCGACCAACGCGAGCAGCAATGTCGCGATACAATGAACCGCAATCGCGATAGGCTACAATCCGACCTTTATCGAAGTCCGAAACGTGATGATACGCATTGCTCCTCCTTACACGAGGCATCACAACAACGGTTCACCAGGCAACGCCGGTCCACTGCGGTCTGTGTATGAGAAATCGGTTGAAAACTTTCCTCATGTAAGCAAATTGTAGGTGTCGCCATCGGCGCCAACCTTGCGTGAATGCTGTGAATAGCTAATCATTTGCAAATCACAGCATCTTCTTACTGTCGGTTAAATTTTGTGTCTGTAGCACGTCATGTTCGTGGTGTAGCAATTTTAATGGCCAGTAGTGTACCTTTTAAATGTGTCAGATACTATGTTTCCTTTCTATTGCCCAATTTCGATCTCAAAAACAATGCAGATGCCTCATATTTTGTGCCTATTGTATTTTGCAATTAAAATGAGAGAGCGCCATTCATAATGAAAGAGATTTAAAAGATATTGAAAAATTGTTAAGTTTAACGGCAGTGATCAAACAACTCATTCAAACGCATGTCTGTTTATGTGAATATTAGGATGTCGTTCCGTGTCACGCTAGATTGTACGCAATAAAGTTCATTTTCTGGTAACTGCTGATGTGTGTTACTGCAGCCGTACTCTCGCTCTCGGCGTTAATCTCTTTACGCTCCAAAGCAAACCTGCATGTGCTTTGACCGCAGTAGGTATGTTCACTTTCGCTTGTTCTTCCAGCCCCGTACTACAGGGTGAGCACAAAGTCTTGCCCTGATTATAAGAATTTATTGCAGAATATTTGACATAATAATTTACATTTGATGCTGTTACATAGGTTAGTGTTACTAGTTTTCTTAAGACCATTACCGTTAGTAAATCTCAACGCGTGCTTCCTTGGTAGCTCTAAGAATCTCGCGGCGGTACTCCAGTCCCCGCCAGGTGTTTCGTAACATGTGTTCTGTCACGGTACACACAGCAGCTTGTATCCTAGCCTTCAGTTCGTTGACGTTAGCAACTGGTGTGACGAAGACTCTGTCCTTGATATAGCCTCAGAAAAAATGGGCGTAATGTCTGGAGAGCGGGGTGGCCAGGTTGTTGGATCGTTCGGTGTTTCGGTCTTCTGTGTGTTACCCTTCGTTTCGGTGTGTGGAGCGATTTAGAGCAATCATGCAAAATCTAAGTCTGGATCGTCGGGCGGGGATTTGGTCCAACGTCCTCCTCGAATCCACTGAATCGCCTCATGTATTGAAATGTAGCACTACGGTATTATTCTAACAAATAAGTGGACAGATAAGATATGAAATCGTGATGTTCTCCTTAGAACGCCGAGGAAATGAATATACAGAACACAGTGACTATTAGAAGGAATAGGATGAGACAATCTTCTTTAAGGCAATAGTAATAACTTCCATTTTACTAGAGGGAGCCGTAGAAGCGAAAACTTTAAGTAAAGTCAGAGATCGAGGTATGTCCAACAAATAATTTAGAAAATTAGGCGTAAGTACTAGTCTGAGGTTGCGAGGTGATGAAGCTGGAGCAGGCCGTGCCAAACCAATCAGACGATTCGCCGGCCGATTTTGCCGAGCGGTTCTAGGCGCTTCAGTCCGGAACCGCGCGACCGCTACAGTCGCAGGTTCGAATCCTGCCTCGGGCACGGTTGTGTGTGATGACCTTAGGTTGGTTAGTTCTAAGTTCTAGGGGGCTGATGACCTCAGATGTTAAATCCCATAGTGTTCAGAGCCAATCAGCCGACTGAACAGCCCCCACCCCATCCAACCCTGCCCTTGCCCCAACTCACCCGAAAAGGTACTTGTACGGCTGGGGAGCAACAAGGGGGTGTCGAATGAAAACCTTTAACATTTTATTAAATTTTTTGTTGTCAAGAAGTGGAACACAAGTGTACCGACTTTTCAATATAGTCTCCCTGTTGTTCAAGTTCTGTCAGCGCATAGGATGTGCATCAATTCCTCTGAAAGACAACTGTCTTGGTCTTCTGCGCAGTCATGTGTGTACCAACTGCTGCATCTCTTCATAGAAACGAGATTTCTTTCCTTCCCTCCCCTCTCTGAGTGGTCCAAACATGCGGTAATCACTCAGTGCGAGGCCTCCTGAGTACTGTGGGTGTGACAGTGTACGAAAGTGCGGGTCAGGCCGAGCATTGTCGTGTTGCAAAGTGGCAGCTGCAGTCAGATATCCACATCGCTTTGATTTTATTGCACCCCGAAGATGATTTTTTGACTTATGGAATACGTCGCACTAGTTATTTTGTTTCCCCCCTAGTCGCAAAGTTTTCCAAGACAACGCCTCCTTCATCCCAAGAGATAGCAAAAGCTTCCATGCAGATGGCTGCACCCGGAATTCTTTGATTTTGGTGGTGAGGAATGGTGCAAATCCTTTCTCGCTCCCTTTGCTTCGGTTTGGTGGTTGAGTAGAAAAGTTTCGTCTCCTCCACCGATTCTCACGAAGGCGACATCATTTTCTGCTTCGAAGCGCCGGCACAGTTATTCACAGGCGCCCTTCCTGTTATAGAGTGAGCTGCCCTGGCATCCATCTTGCAGACAATTCCAAAACTTAAGCACTTCATGAATGATGTGATGTGCTGAGCAATGATTAATGTTTAGATCTGCGGCTGTTTCATCCACTGTAACTTGGCGGTTTTCCAACAGATTGGCTTCAGCTCTTGCAGTAGACCTTGGTATCAGAACTCGGCGTTCCTGACCCTGGCGCTGAGCGTCTGCCATAGAATTCACGCCATTTCCAAACTTTCTAGTCCACTCATAGACTTGGTGCAGTGATAAAAATGCATCACCGTACTGCACCTTCATTCACCGATGGATTTCAATTGGTTTCGTACCTTGGCTGCTTAGAACACGTCCGAGTGAACATTTTTCTTACTTGGTGCATGTCGCAAGCGGAGCAACCATTGTGCACTGATACTGTGGCCCCGTTTCACTTGATCAGTAGTACGGTGACGGTGCTTCCTGTAGAAAGTCCCTTTAGTCATCGGTAAAAATACTATCGAATTACGCAATAATGGCAAGAAATGTCAATTTTTAATTTCATTTGACTGCCGCTCGTATGTAGACATCACGGATGAAATTAAAAAGAAACTTGTATCTGTAATAAAAAGCAGATCTGTAGTACATGATTATGCTGATGTGGTACAATGACCCTTACAGTATTTACAGAGATTTGTGTGGCTGCTCTCTCCCTCACCTGGTACCTCACACAGGTGGCATGTATAGTGGTCATTAATAACGATTCCATGTAGTGAACAGTAACGTTGTCATGTTCTCCAGGGCCAATGTACGTAGACAGAACTAAACGGACTATTTCATGGGGTCAAATGTCTCTTCCGAAAGGTAGGAAAATCACGTACTGATGCTCATCGACGACGCAAACAGGCGCTTCATGAAACAGTCTGCGTTTTACAAGCTTTTGTATAGAGTAGGCTTACAATGAGGTGATAAAGGTAATGCCGTACCTCCTAATATTGTCGCGGGCCTCTCTTTGCTCTGCGTCGTGCAGCAACTCGAAGCCCCCTGCAGAAATACTGAGCCATGCTACCACTATAGTCGTTCATAACTGCAAAAGAGTTGCCGGTGCAGGATTTTGTGCACGACCTGACCTCCCAATTACGACCCATAAATGTTCGATTCGATTCATGACCGGCGATCTGGGTGGGGAATTGTTCAAGCCAATTGCGGTCTGGTGACATGGCGCATTGTCATTCATAAAAACTTCATTGTTGTTTGGGAGCATAAAGTTCATGAATGGCTGCAAATGGTCTCTAACTAGCTGAACGTAACCATTTTCAGTCAATGGTCGGTTCAGTTGGCCCAGAGGACCCAGGCTTTTCCATGTAAACATAGCCAGCACCGTTGTGGAGCCACAACAGTTTGCACAGTGCCTTGTTGAGAACTTGAGTCCATGGCTTCGTGAGTCTGCGCCACTCATGAACCCTACCATCAGCCCTTACCAACTGGAATCGGGACATATCTGACCAAACCACGGTTTTCCAGTCGGCTACGTCCAACAGATATGGTAAGGAGATTATATGTTGTGCTGCTAGCCAAAGCATTCACGTCTTTCGTCTGCTCTGCCATAGCCCATTAATGCCAAATTTGCCCGCACTCTCCTAATGGATATGTTCCTCATATGTACGACACTGATTTCTTCAGTTATTGCGTGCAGTGTTGCTTGTATGTTAGCATCGACAACTAACAACATTCAGCGAAGGCCATCAGCCACAGCGTTATCCGCGGAGAGAGGCGATGCCTGAAATTTGGTATTCTCGGCACAGTCTTGACGTTGTGGATCTCGGAAGATTGAATTCCCTAGGGATTTCGGAAATGTAATGTCGCTTACCTATGGCGCCAACTACGACTCCGCGTTCAAAATCTGTTAATTCCCATAGTGCGGCCCTAATCACGGCGGAAACTTTTTCACATGGATAACCTGAGTAGAAATGACAGCTGCGACTGTGCACTGCCTCTTTATACCTTGTGCACGCTATAGTACCGCAACCTGTATGAGTGCATATCGCTATCCCATGACTTGGGTCTGCTAACCCTAGAGATTTGCTTCCTCTAGACTGTGACCCCTCCATGGGAGCGGCAGTGAAGCCTTGGGGCCCGACGCAGGCCGCTGCATTGTCCGCTGTGGCGCCGTGTTTGCCGGCGGGCGGTCACTTAGCGCTGACAACCTGCCGATACCACTCTGGACGCCGTTCCACAGCCTCTCGTGGACACTCGAAACCGCGACGCGTGGCCCGCGCACGTGTCGCTTGTCTCAAAGACTCCCTACTGCAACCCGTCCAGTGCCATAAACCTGCACTTGTTTTGTTCGATGAACATCACACCATTCGTTGTAACTGTAACAACCTGTGTCGGGATGCACGTGGACGACAGTCCTACCCTTCAAGGAAAGAAATAAAACAGAAATAATCAGAAACCTTCCTATTTGATTGAAGATTTACGAGCTTTTGATGATGAGCCACCCACCAGTGTCAATTTTATTTGCATTTCTTTTAATTTTCGGTTACAACCAAACACGTTAGCAAATATTCTGAGAGAAAACAGACGCTATTATAATTATTCCTGAGGCACTGGGAAGCAGAAATCTGGAAACAGATACGACGTGCTGACATTTTGAGATAAGTTTTGAACGGGTCCTTCTTTCTCCTCATAGGGGGCGCAAGGACAGAGTAAGGACTGAATGTGTATGTGAAAGCATGTTGCCAAAAGACGTAGTCAGCTTCCTGTGTTCCCCACCCCGTATGTTGGCAATGTCCCTATTCTTTTGGGATAAGAAGCTCACTACAGGTTTGCCCTACAAAGCAATAAAAGGTGGCACAGCTGCCGCGGCAGCGCCATTCAGTTTCACCTTGGATGAACCCGTCAATATCGCTCCTGTACGAACACCGCGAAGGTAACCACCAGCGCTACGGCTACAGACACAGTGCCAGCAATGCGCTAAGATTCCACTCTCGTCTCCACCTGAGTCGGTATATTACAGTTCAGTTTTCTCCGAGTTAATCGAATTCCCTCACTCTTTATGATACACAACTACCCTTGTGTGAATACTTTGAACGTATTATCTCTGATTACTTCACTTTTTTCTGTTAAACGTGCTCTTATTTTTTTGATTCCGGACATATCACCTTTCCCCCTCTCTTCCCTTTGTCTCGATACGATCAAAGATCCCTTGCGAATGGGAATGTTGTTGGCGACCTACACCACCAGAGACTCAACAGATAATCAACTTCAAAATCGCGGCAGCCTGTTGATCTTTACTGCTTCTACAAACTAGGGTATATTCTTTCATACTAGCAGCGTGGGGTAGGAACGTAGTTCAGAACCAGCGAGATAGAACGCCAAGTTGGAGCACCCGACGTCCTTTCATTAAGGTGGGCACCAGTTTCGAGAACACGCCCATCTCGACCTATGTGGCGCCTGTAGCATTGGCGGGTACACTCCTCAACTGCTGAGAGAACTGGATGGACAGAAAACAGAAGCATTCTTACTCTGAAACAGAGATCTGAGTAAGCAGCTTCATTTCACTTCAACGCGAACAATCTACCCCGGCGGCATATAAAACTAGTGCAGCGTCGGGGGAAAGAGAATAGGCAACCCGCACAACCGTGCTGCGGCAACAGCTCTGTGTTGCGCTAGGCAATCGAGATGCAGCTCACAGACATGCACAGGGCTGTCTCACACACACAGCATCCCAGGATGTCCTTGAGAGCTACAACACCGAGAAAAGTTTATCGGATTTTGGCAAGATCAATCTCTAGTTCCTTATTTTGTGGGGGGAGAGGGAGGGATGAGAGTTCTTCATTTATAATAATACACACTCAAATCACCAACAAGCTTTAGAGCTTCACAAACACCAGATCCTTTACACCACACATAGAGCACTTCATCCTCATCCACCTTACGATGTCCTCGAGTCCTCAGAACAAAAGACATTGAGGAGCAGAAATTTGATGCACTAATATCCCTACTAAAATCTTCACCACATTGCATATCGGGAAGAAATGACATCACGATTATTTAAAGCAACATTCTCAATACCTCCACAAGGAACAATAGCCACGGTAAGCCATCGTGTACCATGACTAAATTTATAATCCTTATCAAGGGAAAAATTCAGAATACAACCTGCAAAAACATAAGGACCATCAAGGACAACATGGGAAGCAACCCCTTTCACCATAACTTTATTTCTCTCCTTGGTCCCAGAAGTGATTTCAATATCGAATTTTCATACGACTTAATTAGAAGATATTTTTCATTTATTAGTGAGTACGGCTGCTGAAGAAGGCTATATTATTACAGCAAAAACCATGGTCAAGGTTTAATATAAATATAATTTAGCGCAACTGTGGGCTGTTTTTCATTCGAGACAGAATCAGATTAATTAAAGATTCTGCTTCACAAAGCACTAAACGTGATAGCAACGTGCACAATGGTTAAAAACTTGTTCGCTTATTTCTCCAAATTTCAAACTGTGTACGAGAATGACTTTGACAGATAAGCGGGTATTCTGCCATAATTAGTACACGACACTTTTTATCTCACACCTTTTTATTCAGTCAAGGGTCTAGTGCAGACGGCAGTTCAGTACTGACGAACAATCACAATAGACCTGTACACAGTATTCTTCATTTGACTATACCCACACATATATTTCACGCCGAACTGTCTATTGTCGAACAATTTGCATTTCATTATTTGGGCAGGCCTCAGACCGATGCGACAGGAGGCCACGGCCCCACGACTTAAGAGTAATATCGGGGTAGAGCCGTGAGCGCTTGCAATATCTAATCGAAAGCGCCAAGCAAAGCTCTGCACGGCGTCCACCAGGCGGGTAACAGGCAATTCGGAAGACTTTGTGCAAACATGACGTCATTTTGACATCACACGCACCTATCGAAGAGCGCAGGAACTATTATCGGCTTTCGTTAACATTCGATTTTGGGTGCTTTGGAAACACAATAATTTCGTATCGTAACTTGCGTTTCATTCAAGTATATCGTTTCAGTGCAATGAAAAATTGAACATTTATAAGAAACATGTCATTCTTGACACGATTTCTTATAATTAAACGTCACATAATGATGTATTGGCTGTTAAAACCTTTATGAGATGTAAGTTACAGTACGAAAAACAAGCTTTCGCTAGTTCATTGTGGTGTAGTGGTTGTAAGCGTTGCGTTACAGAGTGTAGTGTAGCTATGTAGCAGCTTCGTTCCCTGCCATATCTGAATTTCATTTTTTCACTTTCACTTTTCTCCAAGATTCTGGGACTACCTTATGTAGTCAACAGAAGTACGTTCTGTAATATTCGATGCTATGTACAATAAGAGTGCTCTGTGACTCCGTAAACTTTACCACCGTAGTATTTGAAGATACTCAGAACTGGTTATGATGAGACACAAGCCGTTGCAAAAAATGATTCAAATGGCTCTAAGCATTATGGAACTTAACATCTGATGTCATCAGTCCCCTAGAACGTAGAATTACTTGAACATAACTAACCTAAGGACATCACACACATCCATGCCCGAGGCAGGATTCGAATCTGCAACCGTCGCGCGGTTCCAGACTGAAGAGCCTAGAACCGCTCGGCTACAGTGGCCGCCCATTTGTGGTTGCCCCTGCATCACGTTATTGCGACTGTGTCGTGAAAGAAGGTATTGAAATCCGACTATTTGACAATATTATAAACAGAGATGAGTTGGAAGCCTGTTTTGCTTGACATTAAAAAACAAAGCTCTTTGTTTCGCTAATCAAAAGGTGTCGACAGTATTTGATATGTGTTTATCGTTTCCACTAGTTTTCACCATCGGTGTCCTGTCGTGTTTTCCTCTAAAGGGCAGTTAACTTTCGCACACGTGCGGTGGACCTACGCGTGTTGTATAAAGGAGCCGCCGCTGCAGTTTCATTTCAATTCCGGCGAGTTAGTGTGACGGTTTACTGACCTGACCATGGCGGGCAGGTGTACTACCGATATATTGGGTCAAGATGACGTTATGTTCCGGTTGTGAATATCATAAGAGTGCCTGCCCTTCTGCCTCAGGAGTGAATTATCGTAGTCAGTAATTTACATATTAAACATGAAACACGCAAATATTCAGAACACGTTGATCATCTGGCAAGGCAAACCAACACCCAGAATGAAAAGCATAGAAAAGACTGGCACATCTGGAAAAGAATTAAAAGGCAACATAATCTCAGTTCTCTCTGAAGTATAAAAGAAACTTTACGAGCTGATCCATTTGGGACACTTATTTGTCAAACAAAAATGTCTTCATTTCAAGTACATCTTTAACCACCAATATGACGTTTTCTGTAATTTTGTTACAACAAATTTTCGAAATGCCGATATGATTTCGAGAGATCCTCGATATTTTGAAATACCGTTTACTCATTGGCCTTAAGATAACTGAGCTGCTGATTTAATTCGTCTGCTGGATTGGCTACCCAATCTTTCTAATTACAGACCAACTTCTCAAGTTAGTTTCAGAATTTCTAAAAATAAGCTATTTTGTTCAGACCCCTTAATGAACACTAACGAATGCATACGATAATGAAGCCAAAGCTGGCTGGCTTCTGTTTCATCTTGTTTGTAAATCAGTAAGTCGTCTCACTTTGAGGGTTGGCGAAAGCATATTAGGAAAAAGAGTACACCTTCATTAAATTTCGGAGGTCATTCTTACCAAGACTTAAATTTCTCCCTTATCCGCACCCCAATTAATACGCATGCAAAACTTACTTATTTATAACAGATATGACTTGTAGGTTAACGTGACCAGCAGTAGAGAAAAATAACCTTCTGTTCTCTCTATTTGAGGCGAACGCTTTTGTTTTGAACGTCTTGTTCGTCTCATGTGTTGTGAACTGAACGATCACGAAACCCGATAAAGCGCTTCCGTCTTCGACACAGCGCGTGATGCCAAAATGGCGTCTTTGCAGGAAGTCTTGTGAACTGTGACAAGTCTTCCTGGATCAGCTCCGGCTCACTAGCAGGAGGAAGGCCATCGAGCAGCGCCAACTAGAGGATAAGTGGGACCCGATGGCTGCGAGCACTTGCCGGAATTGGGTCCCATTCTGAGCGTGAGGACGGCCAATTTTGCTGGGCTAGGAAACACGAGGGTCGAATTGCAAGATGGCCTTGGTTTCAACCCACTGTTTGTTACTTACAGATACATAACCAGAGCGTAGCGACGGAAGCATATGGCCTTATTTGGTGAGCATCTAATTATGGACGGTGGCGTGCTTGTTCTCTGTGCCCCAGTTAATCCACTTAGTAAGACGTTTTTACTGGTAGTTACGTTCATCGATTTAGTCTTACCTCCCGCTTTTGTGCGCTTGTGGTCTTTGCGAATTGGGTATTGTGGATCATTCACGAAGACTGTGAGATGTGCCTGTAACAGGGGTTTAGGGTGCAGTTTTCTCATCTTTATTAAGTCCATTGCAACGTCCTCACGTTTGTGTGTGTGTGTGTGTGTGTGTGTGTGTATGTGTGTGTGTGTGTGTATGAGTGAGTGAGTGTGAGCTCAACTGGCATATTTCACGAAGAGTCTGGTTCAAGTTAATAGTCACTGCTCACTCCATGTCACTGAGATTAGCTGGCCGTTAATGTGGGTATTTTCGTTCTAGTTAATTATTAGCGGCCTCTTTGATATATTTTTGTTACTGCCCACTTCTCTTACACTGTGAGCGTTGTATTCCACTTTCACATATGTTAATCACTCTTTTTAGAGGGTTTTGTTATTGTAGCTCACTGCTTTGAGCTGTTGATCATACAAGCTTGTGTTATATTTAATAGTAGGTAATTTTGCAAATGGAGTTTTGTTCGAGTTCATATGTGCTTGTCCAATGCAGGTGGAACAGAGCCACTGGAGAGCTTAAAAGCAACTCATGTTAAATTATACTGTTTCAAATCAGAAAAATTTTATTATCTGCTGAGTGTATGTGTCAAAGGTCTTATACTTGCTAAAAGTATTTTAAAGAATAAGATACATACATAATATTTTGTGAATAACTGTCTTTTTGGGTAAAGATGTTATCTGACTATTTACCCCACCCAGCTCCCTGCACCCCTAGAGTCAGGATTTGTAGCAGGTATGGAGGCTAAGCAGGTGAGGTAATGGCGCTACAAGAGCTGGAGGCTGAGCTCAGGTGCTGCTGTGGGTGGCTGTGGTACACCCTAAATCACCAGCCAGACATATTTACCACTTGTGATTTTGCAGCAGTTGTCTTCTCTGGAGCGACAGAAAGCACACTAAATCGCACATTCAAGTCCAACAAGGTCTGTGGAGACAGCATTTGTCTTGTGCAGCCATATAGAGAAAGACTTGACAGCAATGCCGTGCAGGTAGCCGGAACATGAGTCTGAAGGTAGAAGCCTACGGTGGCTCACAATCAGCGAGTGTGGCCTGCCCCCAGCTCTCTCTCTCACTCTCTCTCTCTCTCTCTCTCTCTCTCTCTCTCTCTCTCTCACACACACACACACACACACACACACACACACACACACACTTGCCCACACATGTAAACAAAAACATCCATTATAAGGTACAAAGCACGCCAAAATCAAATATTTTTACATCTCAATGTCTGTATTATTTATCAAAACACATGTGGATCGCATATTGGTACTTAGAGGCTGTCAATGGGCGTAGCTCAATCATTGTACCAAGCATGGTTGAAGATGCACTGGAGCCCCAAAACGAATATTACTGTACCTTATTTTTCTGCGTAATAGTTATACAACTGTGCAAAACGCAGGTTAGCTAAAATAATTGAGTGTGAAGTGCCACGTTATTACCGTGAATAAATTGCCTCTGCCATTTTTGTACAAAACAGATGTTAGATAGAATAACTTGTCTGATACTGAACGTGTGCAGTTAACGTGTAACTTAGACTTGACCCCTCAGACATGACTGGACTCTCAAATTAAGTGCCAAAATATTGTTTACATATCTATACTGTTTGTAATATGTCCTTCAAACCATGTTAAATAAAATTATTTGTCAGCCACTGGAAGAATGTAATTAGTGTGATACTTATGTTACACACTTGTCACTCTCACCCCCACCCTCCTCTCCAACCTAGCGGTGTGCATATGATGTAAGATATGTTGTGTCACGAAGTGTAAAGACGTACGCTAGGTCAGCAAGCTCTCTGACAAGTCGAGACTTGTTTTAAATTTAAGAGGCAATATCGGAAGTGTGCATGTACATTGATACAATCTCCATTTCACGTTCTGCCAAGCCGACAAACTGTGTGTGCTTTCTCGGACAAGCCAAGACTTGCTACCATCTGAAAATACACATTCAAGGTACTAAAATCTCCTGGGCTTTAATACTAATGAATAATACAGTCAATTTTTGGTTTCCTTAAATCAGGTTATGGAACATACATAGCTGTTGATGTTACAGTAGCTTACAATTACAGTAGCTTAACCCACTGCCAGGCAATGGCGGTCACCATCATCAGGGTAATAGGAGTCAACTTATCAACTGACCATCGTTGCCCTAATATTACCCACCATATACTTGGAAATTGTAGTCAGTATGCTAGGGGAAGTAGCAGCCATAATCTCAGCTAACCGTCTTTGCTCCCCAACAGTATCCACCATACATTTGTTGTAGTGATGCTGACCATGATTGGGGTAATCGCAGGCACCATGCTAGCTGATCACTGCCCCAGTAGTATCCATTACGAATTTAGTGTAATGATAGTCTCCATGATTGAGGTAATGGCAGTCACCAGATCAACTGACCATCATTGCCCAAAATGTTACCCATTACATGGTGACCTGAGATCAGTATAGAACATGAATTTTCAATGCAAGAAATAGCTGTTATCGTTATGGACATGCAGGCCACATACACAGGGAACGCTGCGAACCGCAATGAAGAAAATGTGAATTAATACGGCATGTGGAATGGGTCTCCAGGCATGAGACTACAGTACCAACAAAGAGTGTGATCGTAGACATGAGGTGGGAACAATAAACCAGTGTTAAATCCGCAAGTGATTTTTCTGGCCAGATTTATTTAAGAGTGCCAGAGGAGAAAGGCAGTTCCTCAGAAACCACCTAGCCGACTCATACCAATTCCACCAGCCGAAACGCCTTTCCAGCGTATAGGATTGACCTCCTTGGACGATTTCCAACGCCTGCTAGTGGCAATAGATGGATTTTTGTTTGCACTGATTATCTGACACGCTATGTCATTACAAAAGCCGTGAAAACAGCCGAAGCATTCGAGGCAGCCAAATTCATCGTGGAGGACATTGTGTTAAAACACGGTTCCTCAAGGTATTTAATTACGGATCGAGGGAAAGTTTTCAATCGAATCTTGTGACGGAGATAAACCGTCGGTGCATTATTACTCACCACATGACGACTGCCTCCCATCCGCAAACCAACGGGCTTACTGAAGGCCTTAATAAGACCTTGGGTGACATGCTATCAATGTTCGTCAATGTTGAGCAGAGCAACTGGGATGAGGTGCTATCTTTCGTGACGTTTGCCTAGAATACCGCAGAACAAGACACCACAGGGTTTATGCCATTTTTCCTGGTGCTTGGGCGTGAGGCGACTACGACGATGGACACTGTGTTTCCGTTACACCCCGATGACGTGGACAACGACTACATCGGCCAGGTGTTAACTGGAGCTGAGGAAGGTCGGCAGTACGCTGCAGGCTCAAGAAAACGATCGCCGAAGGTATGACTCGGGCCACAGCCCTGTTGTCTACCAGCCTGGTGATCTTTGACCTTGTCTGGATCTTCACTCCTGTTCGGAAGGTTGATCTCTCTGAGAAGCTCCTCAGGCGCTACTTGGACCTTATAAGGTTGTAAAATAGTTGTCTTATGTTACTAATGAAGCTGAAGATTTCGACCCCGACACAAAACGACGAAAGATCAGAGACACGGTCCACGTCCTTCAAATGAAGCCCTATAAGGATCCTGCAACCCAGAATAAATTCGAAGCTCCAGAGACAGGCAACAAACGGAAAGGTGATGAAGAGTGTAGGTGCAAAGGAAGTTCTAAGAAGATCACCGCCAGGGCGAACTTCATTCATCGAGAGTTAGCAGGACCTATGACTCGTTCACGGACGAGGCGGATATTACACCGAGACGCTGTTCTCTTTAGGAAGGAGCAATGTCGCAGAAGAAGCTGAGTAAGACAGTCACCGTATTGTAGCGGTTATGATACTAGACTGTTACATGGAGGGTCGTGAGTTCAAAACTCACCTGAAATGTAAAATTTTAATTTCTATATTCGGTTCGAGTACATTCTAGAACTATCCAAAAATGTCAACAATCATTGTACTGGAATGTTCCGTAACTATATATATATATATATATATATATATATATATATATATATATATATATATATATATATATATCGTATGTGTTCTGGCCGGAGGCAGTTCGCTCCGAAATTAGTGTTCGTCATTCATGTAATTACACCTTCTTCTGCGTGACAATATATAATTTTTTTTAGAAAATAAATCTTTATTTCCAAATCTTAATAATTATCATACAATTTTAACCCACTACCTTTTATGATTAGTGGGACCAGGTAGTGATACAATGGTTACAATTGCAGCTAATCTAAGTTATATTTAAGTGACTAGTTAGTATGTAAGCTACAGGATAAGTGCAATGGACAAGTTAGTTGATTTAATTATATATGAATTAGTTAACCTAACTATTGACTAGTTGCTAATGCCTACAGCGTTACATATGTGTCAGCTAAAAGTATAAACCTACTTATAGAGCCTTGCTCACTGTGAAACGTCCCCTTATAACAATTGTACAAGACTATGCTTAAACTGACACACAATATTTTTAGCGCAACGCAATCTGACTATCAAAGATCCCTGCAAAAGAATGGCCCTGAGTAACTTTAACCTATACCTTTCACAAATCATTTACCTCACAAAAATCTTCGTTACTCGAACTACTGCAATACAGCGAGCGCCACTATTGCCAGCTAAATAAAAGATTCAAACTACGGAAGTCACTAACTACTGATAGGGATAGTTAGCAAATGAAAGATTTTAATAGAGAACAAACACTGTATTTACCTTAATAATCATAATATATATAGCAGTTCAATTTCTAAACTTCCGCCATCTCTCTCCCCACATCCACCACTGCTGGCGGCTCACCTCCAACTGCACAACGCTACGCGCTGTTCACATCCAGCTGCCGCTGCCCAACACTACAATGGCAGACAACAATGCAAACTAGCCACAGACTGCATACAGCACAGCCAGTGATTTTCATATAGAGCGCTACGTAACGTTGCCAATAAGAAAACATAAACAGCCTACTTACATAAAGAAAACATAAACAGCCTACTCACATAGCCCCCACACTCCCCACAAAAAATTTTACAAATTTTTTTGGGCAGTGGCCAATACAGATTTGAAAAAATTTTTATAATCGTAAGTACAATAACAAAGAAATCAAATGCACACACTTATTGATACAATGTTGGTCAAAACCTAAAATTTTCTCACAGTCCATAAAGATAGTCCTGATCATTCATCATAATAGGAATTACAGTTATTTTTTTTTCACAAAGTCTCATTAGTAAAAGAAATTTCACACAGAAGTAGTGGATTTCCATGCAGTCTTGAAGAAGTAGTGTTGTCCTTCCAACGGAAAGACTGTGCTGACTCTTGACATGCAGACAGGTAATGGGCCACAATGGAGCAAACCCACAGCAGAGTCATTCGAAGATCTGACGAAGATTGGTAGGTAGGTCATCACAGAGCAGACCCACTGTAGTCCTGGTAGAGATTACGGTATTGGTGGGCCACCAGAGGTGCAGACCCACTGTAGTCCTTGTAGAAATTGTGGTACTGGTGAGTCAGCAAAGGTGTAGACCCACTGTAGTCCTTGTAGAAATAATGGTATTGGTGGGTCATCAAAGGTGTAGACCCACTGTAGTCCTTGTAGAAATAATGGTATTGGTGGGTCATCAAAGGTGCAGACCCACTGTAGTCCTTGTAGAAATAATGGTATTGGTGGGTCATTAAAGGTGTAGACCCACTGTAGTCCTTGTAGAGATGGCCAGCAGCCATCTGCTGCGACGGTGCAGGTGCACATTCACCATCGAAGAGTCTTGCAGAGAACATAGCAAGTCCATAACCACCACTTGTGCACTCACAAAGTTTTTGGAATTGTCCTTAGAACCAGCAATGCTGTTATCCAGTCCCTTGCTGAATTATTAACACACGTACAAACACTATCAGTCCCTACTTCTCACATATTGTCCATATACTATGACCAACAGAAACATGTGCAGTGAAATGTAACTTACAAGTTACTTAATTTGATGAACTGGTGTCAATTACAATATTATAACATGAGAATACAATTACAAAGGTACAAAATACATCATTAAAGAATCCTGGCAGGGTCGCCATATGAAACGTCCCCTTATAACAATTGCACAAGACTATGCTTAAACTGACACACAATATTTTTAGCGCAACGCAATCTGACTATCAAAGATCCCTGCAAAAGAATGGCCCTGAGTAACTTTAACCTATACCTTTCACAAATCATTTACCTCACAAAAATCTTCGTTACTCGAACTACTGCAATACAGCGAGCGCCACTATTGCCAGCTAAATAAAAGATTCAAACTACGGAAGTCACTAACTACTGATAGGGATAGTTAGCAAATGAAAGATTTTAATAGAGAACAAACACTGTATTTACCTTAATAATCATAATATATATAGCAGTTCAATTTCAAAACTTGCGCCATCTCTCTCCCCACATCCACCACTGCTGGCGGCTCACCTCCAACTGCACAACGCTACGCGCTGTTCACATCCAGCTGCCGCTGCCCAACACTACAATGGCAGACAACAATGCAAACTAGCCACAGACTGCACACAGCACAGCCAGTGATTTTCATATAGAGCGCTACGTAACGTTGCCAATAAGAAAACATAAACAGCCTACTTACATAAAGAAAACATAAACAGCCTACTTACAACTGAGCTAAACCCAATGAGCGTGCCCCTGACACTGGGCAGGCCAAGATGTTGGTCGCTGCAGGTTCCTAGAAATAGTACCTAAAACTAAGTCCTACAACTAAACCTATCATAAAATCAAGTTCGGTGCATTGTACACGATCAGTGAAGTTGCACCCCACTCCCCGTAAGTCCCGAAACGCGGCGGATTCCAGACTGAAGAAGTCGGCCTGTCCGCACCCAGGCGGTATGGGAATAGGGTACCAGACTCTATAGGTGTTTAAATAATTCTCTCATTCTTGCTAGTTCAAGCCTCTTAGATATTCGTTTAAAACTTTTTGCAATACCACGTTAGCCAGTTCGTTAATGATCTGAAAGGTGTCGTGTTGTCTAAGTAAACTGTATGTGTCGTGGTGTGGCAGTTGGTCGCGTAACATTGAAGCTACGTCATTGAAAAGGGGGCACTCGTAGACGACATGGTCAGGAGTACCCTCTGGAGCACCACAGTCGCACGCAGGTGTAGCCTTTTTCCCGAATCGACATAAATATGTCGGGTAATGTCCATGTCCAGTGAGAAAGTGAAATAGTCCCCAGGTTGGTTCGAAGTATGTCATTCCCATCCGTTCCCTAATATCTGGAAGAAAATCAAAAGTTCTACGTCCGGTTTCTTCAGCTTCCCAGGATCCTTGCCATAACTGGTCCCCACTTAATCTGGTCTCAACCCTGTTCCCAGCCCTGCTGCCTAAAATCTCCTCTGTTTTCTCTGTGTTCCCCTTCTTTGCCCAATACCAAGCGGCCTGATACCGAATTTAGATGTCCAGGGGGCAGAGCCCCATTATGACTAACAGGGCTCCTCCCGGCGTAGTCCTGTATGCCCCCACTGATCTCACTATCATATTTCTCTGGACTCTTCTCGTTCTCATGGCAGGCACCACCTTCGTGAGTCTGTGTGCCCAGACTCCCGAGCCGTAACCCACTATTGATGTGAGTATACTATTGTGGTATAATTCGATGAGATGTAGTGAGAGATGAAATATTTTGTGTCCAATGGAAATGAGGTTATTGAGTACTTAAAGGGCTCTTTGAGTTACGGTGTCAATGTGCCTTCCGAAGGACCACCTTTCATCAATGATGATTCCAAGGTATCGAATCTCTCGTCGCCGGAGAACTGGTGAGCCCTCGATCCTTACTGTTACATTACGAAGTAGCTGCCCTTTCAGAACAAGGTAAGTGGACTTGCCTGGTGAGATTTTCATCTTTGTATTTCGGCACCAAAGTTGTATTCCTATTGCACTTTCTATCTTGGGCTTTATATCTTCGCGGCTACGGCCGCCGACCAGTAGGAAGAGGTCATCTGCGTAGGCTATCACCTCTAGCACTACATCACTTTGCTGTAATTTGTCTAGTAAGGGTTCCATATGGATGTCCCAGAACAGGGGACCTAGGACAGAGCCCTGGGGACATCCTTTAGTGATAGTTTTTCTCACTCTTGTGCTAGGGGATGATAGCCAGACCTCTCGATCCTCGCAGTAGCTCCTCAGACACCCATATAGCGGCCCTGGGCACTCCTTCTTCCGTAAAGTAGCTTATAGGGGACTCCTCACGGGTCCAAGGCTAGTTGATTCAGGACAAAGTGTTCCAAGCTTTTGGATCTTACTTCACGCTGCTCTTTTTGAAATATGTCTTCTGCTTCCCGGTACAGCTGCAACCATCTTTTTCTTTCCAACCAGACGACACTGCGCTGGTAGTGCCTCCAGAGCCTTCTGACAGACCAGCGCATCTCCTCCAGTTCGGCTGACCATGGTCACGAAGAGGCCGCCATGGCCTTCCTCCCAGTAGGCACAGCAGCTTTCACTGCTCGAGTTATTATGTTCACCAGTTCCTCGGCTCTTTTGTCCACGTCAATGTCCTGGTCCTGGTGTCCTGGTGTCTGTCACCTTCTGGCAGTGCAGGAATGTCGCACTCCCTTGCGAGTCGTTCCCAATCGGCTCTTTTATAGTTGTATTGCACCTCCCACTCCATGGCCCAGCGGTTCTCCTTGTCTCCTATGGTGAAGGTAATGAGATCGCGATCGCTAGTGGTGGCGTTCTCTTCTACCCTCAATTGCTGAATGAGATTGACTACATTAGATGTGACCAGGGTCACATCAATATTTGTTCCTTGACTACCTCCCGCCACGTAGGTCGGAGGGTTGCCCGGATTGTTGGCCACCACTAGTTGCAAGGCCATGATGACCTCTTCTGCCTACTCTCCATTTGGGTCCCTGTTGCTGCTGTACCATAGGGAGGATTTACCATTTATATCAGCAGCTATTATTACTTTCCGCCCCTGCAGCGCCGTGATCACTGTGGTCAGATGTCTCAGGTGTGTCTCGATATCGTCTCCATACTGAAAGTACATGTTGATGATAATGATCGTTCCCATTGGAGACTGCAGCTTCTCGACGATGCAGTGGCTGGTTGTGAATTGTGGTAGTACTGTAGCCCTCAGGAGTCTATTGGTTATTATAATTGCTGACCTTCAGTCCTCTCCTCTACTTACAATTTGCCAAGTCGCAGCTGCAAAAGCTATTTTCCCAGATTGGGAGTACGGCTCCTGCAGACAGAGCACATATAGTCTCTTCTCCTCCACTTCCTTACGTAGCTCCTGTATCAATAGTCTGCTGTTGTGGGTGTTAGGTTGGCCAATGGTAATTTTCGTCATTTATGGAAAGTACGTATGAATTCTGTCATTTGGCCATGTCTTGCTCCAGTCGAACGTAATACGTCCATTTCTCAAAACTGCTTGTTCATAAATGTCGTCAAGATCGAATTGTTCCCCTTGTCTTTCAAAGACTTTCTTAAGTAAGTCTCGCAGGGCTCCGAAGTCGGTGGGGAGATTCACTGACTTGAACTGTATCCTGTCCACAGCCTGCATTACCGAGAAGGTGACTTTCCTACCATTTTCATGTTCCACCTGGACCACGTGTCTCAAGGCACTGGTCAGGGTAGTCGGCTGGTCTAGTCTCGCTAGTTGCATAGTGAATTCAATGTTGGGACAGACTCTGATTGGGTCAACTGGTGGTAATCTGACAACAGGATCTGATGTGGTCAGTTTTTCGCTAGAACTGGTTACTGTGTTTTCTTGAATGGGTTTCTGCAGAGTTCTATTCTCTTCTGGCTTTGAGATTGCCACAGCCTCTGTTACAGGATGCCGTTGCCATTGATCTTTAGTCGGCCACATCTCCCGGCTTGGGGAGGTGGGAGTTGTAGCTGTGAAGGGGAGCTCCGTTTGAGTCCCTCTGTCCATTGTGAGAAAGTCCGTTTGAGTGCTAGTGTCGGTGGTTTTCATGGTGGCACCCGTAAGCGACCTCAAGAATAGTTTGAAAGCACTTGCCCTCATGGCATCCCTCCTCCTTTTGCTAGGGGATTTTCACTTAGGCATCCTGTTAGCCTTAGCACAATCAGCCATAATCTATCCTTGAGATTAACCTTTGTTCTAATAATCTGTAAGTGGGGCAGTTGCGTCCAGTGGCTCCGCAAGGTTTCTTGCCCCGTCTTTTGCAAGAGATGCAGACTGCTGCAGCCTTGAAATCTTTCCTGACATGACCATCTTCACCATATTTTGAGCAGGCCGGCCCCCGGGCACAGTGCCTCAGAACGTGGTCAAGGTCTCCACAATTGTGGCAACGTCGTACCACAAGATAATCTCTAGTGCTGACCTCGTGGAAACCAATGTATAATTTGCCCATTGCTGTGATTCTTTTCCACATGTGAGCCGAGACCTCGGCAACGTGATGGACCACATCACAGTCCCAAGGCCCCGTCTTGAATCACAATTTAAAGCTTTCTTTGAATTCTTCATCTTTTAAATCCTCAAAGGTCTGAGCCCTTATGGTATCGTATAGTTCCTCATTAGTCATGACAGTTGGGATATCTTATAAGATTACTAGAGGGTTTCTTTTTCTTGGTGGCTACATTTGACCACCGAGTTTAATTTGGCGTTGTTTAACAGTTTCTCTTTATCCTCTTCTGAGGCAACCTCAATAATTACTGAATTTTTACTAGGTTTGACTTTATTTATTTTGATTATATCCTTAACGGGGTTAATCGTAGTTTTTAGAAATTCCTGAATCTTATTGACACTAGTATCTTGGCCAGGCAGGGTCCTTAGAAAGACCGTTGTGTCTGACTGTTTTGTTACTCGTGCAATAGTGTCTTTTGTTGTTTGCGGTTTGGGTGGCGCTTGTGCGACCACTCCCCCCCCCCCCCCCCAGGTCTTGATCGGTTGCTTTCTCAGTCTCTCGTTTTCTTTTTCGAGTTCTTCTACGCGGCCCTCGAGCTTGGCATTGGCGATGGCCCATGCCGCCAGCTCGTTCTTGATGGTTGTTAGTGCCACTTGACTGATCTTACCATTGTTGATACACTGCTCCAAGAGTAGCGTGATTCTCGAGTGTCTTTGCAAGACATTTTCATCGGTTGCCAGTCCCAGCTCGTCCTAAGGACTGGGTTCAGGCATCGAAGAACCCCATGAAGGCGCACTCGTATCACTCGTTTCTGGTGTAGCCATTTTTGTACGAGTGATGTAAAGGTGGGAGCCCGTCTCTTGCCCCGGACCGGCTCCTCTGGCATGGGGGGGGGGGGGGGTGGACTTCTGCAGCTCGCACACTGACCTCGCCCCTAGGTCAAGGGCGCTCTCAAGCTGCTGGGTTCAGCGCACCGTCTCCAGTGCACTGGCCCCCACGGTGACTCCGTCATCGACGATTTCACGCGACGCACCTCGGCAACTGCGCCCGGCACTCCAGAGAGGCGGATGCACCTCTCGCCCTTCGCCGAATACTTGCCCAAGTTTCCACCTCTCGGCCAAGGACCCACTCCTACTCAGGTGGCAGGCTGGTCCCCCAGACGTTCGGCGGTCTGTATCCATCTAACCTGGCCCAGGCGTTGTCACCACCTTCTGGGTTTGGCAGGACACGCCCCGGTTACCCAGGGGCGCGGCGAAGCACCCTTGCCGCTATCCCACACCGACAAACGAGGTCGCCGGCATGCAGAGCACCTGCTGGTCTGTGCCCTGCGAACAGAAAGGGACTGGTCCCTCGACGCAGCTCCCCTTGTGCCACGCACCCTTCGCTTTCGCATCGGGCTGGGTTGCAGCTCTCCCTTTTGTCGCAAGGCAAAATGCCGAGCTTAAAATCTGGCACCACGGGAAGGCGGAAAGAGCCACTTGGGAAGGAGAGGCTATGAGTGACGCGTCACTTCCCCCTGTGAGGACTGCCGCAGCACGCCCGACTAGAAGCGATACGCCCTAGTGCGAACCTCTGTGCCTTACGGCGCGCCGGCAACGGGCAGGGCCGCGCCGAACGCGCCATCAAGCGACCGAACTCACGCCACAATATATAATTTCAAAGCAATCAGTTGAATTTCGGGGATCACGATTTTGAACAAACGAACATTTACATTTTTATTTATATAGACAAAATGTTTCGCGAACTAATGTTTTGCTAGCCCGCCCGGTTGGCCGTGCGGTGTAACGCACGGCTTTCCGGGCGGGAAGGAGCGGCTGGTACCCAGCACGAATCCGCCCGGCGGATTTTTGTCGAGGTCTGGTGAATCGACCAGTTCGTGGATGGTTTTTAGGCGGTTTTCCATCTGCCTCGGTGAATGCGGGCTGGTTCCCCTTATTCCGCCTCAGTTACACTATGTCGGAGATTGCTGCGCAAACAAGTTCTCCATGTACGCGTACACCACCATTACTCTACCACGCAAACATAGGGGCTGCACTCGTCTGGTGTGAGACGTTCCCTGGGGGGTCCACCGGGGGCTGAATCACACAATAACCCTGGGCTCGGTGTGGGGCGGCGGAGGGGTGAAGTGGAACGCGGTAGTTGTCGTGGGGTTGTGGACCACTGCGGCTGCGGCGCGGACGGAGCGTCTCCGTCGTTTCTAGGTTCCCGGTTAACATACAATACAATACATACAATGTTTGGCTAAGTCAACTTTGTACATGCAAAAGATGAGAAGATGTGTCTGTTAGCCAGATTTCATGTGGAAGAGCGAGTATCGTATTTAATATGTCAACGGAAGAAACTGGAACTTACAAAATTGTTAAGGCTTTCGTGGCCACTTGTTGACAAACTGCCTTTTGGCTTCTGTCTAGGATTCTTCGGCCGACGTTCATCTAATGATTTTTCTGACGTTTCGCCAGCACGAGCGGTTCGCAATGTCAAAGCTTCACCCTTCATTGCCGGTGGTGAACTGGAGCCGAGCTCGCGGCCGCAGACTATGTGTACCTGGCGTGCCAACGTCCGAGGGCTTCTCCGCTGTCATTTCCGGTGCGGTTCTCCTCTTGCTACCTGCGACGGTCGTTCGCTGCAGTACGGGAAACCAGGATCCGTTTACCTAATGGCTTTCCTCTTTCTTGTTCAAACTGTTCGCATGTTTTTGTATTTCTCTGAACAAGCGCGTGTGATAGTGCTTCTCTACAGCCAGAACTTCCGTGTCGACGAATTTTATTACGTGGTCGGTCTCATTCAGTGCGTGCTCTGCCACGGCCGATTTCTCCACCTGCCCCAACCTGCAATGTCGCTTATGCTCTTTGATTCTGGTGTTAATGGATCGTCCAGTCATTCCGACATAAACTTTTCCGCAGGTACTCCACAAATTATATTAGAAGTGTAACAGAGCCAAACACTCGGCGAAGTAAGGAACCAGAAAAAGAAATGTCGGGTACGGCCTTTCTGCCATACATTCCCAGAGTGACGGACAGAATCGGCCGTACATTGCGCAAACATGGCGTAAAGACGATTTTCAAACCGACAAGGAAGGTCAAAGAGTGTCTTAGATCGGCGAAGGAGAAAAGAGACCTACTTGCAATGTCGGGAATATACCGTATACCATGCACATGCGGAAAAGTTTATGTCGGAATGACTGGACGATCCATTAACACCAGGATCAAAGAGCATAAGCGACGTTGCGGTACTGGCACTGCAGTCCAGAACCGCGGGACTGCTACGGTCGCAGGTTCGAATCCTGCCTCGGGCATGGGTGTGTGTGATGTCCTTAGGTTAGTTAGGTTTAAGTAGTTCTAAGTTCTATGGGACTTATGACCTAAGATGTTGAGTCCCATAGTGCTCAGAGCCATTTGAACCATAAGCGGCATTGCAGGTTGGGGCAGGTGGAGAAATCGGCCGTGGCAGAGCACGCACTGAATGAGACCGACCACTTAATAAAATTCGCCGACACGGAAGTTCTGGCTGTAGAGAAGCACTATGACACGCGCTTGTTCAGAGAAGCTGTAGAAATACAAAGACAAGCGAACAGTTTGAACAAGAAAGAGGAAAGCCTTAAGGTAAACGGATCCTGGCTTCCCGTACTGCAGCGAACGACCGTCGCAGGTAGCAAGAGGAGAAACGCACCGGAAATGACCGCGGAGAAGCCCTCGGACGTTGGCGCGCCAGGCCGCGAGCTCTGCTCCAGTTGACCACCGGCAATGGAGGGTGAAGCTTTGACAATGCCAGCCACTCGTGCTGGCAAAACGTCAGAAAAATCATTAGATGAACGTCGGCCGAAGAACCCGAGACAGAAGGCAAAAGGCAGTTTTTCAAACTGAAAATTGGCTGTGCACAAGACAATGCGCCTGTCGGAAGCGAATTTTAGTGCTAACAGGCAAGTGATTATATAGAAAATTTGGAGGAAGGATATTGCAAAGGCTAATTATCTGATTTCAATACTTCAAGAGAATGTCGCATTGATTTTATAGCTGAGTTTGCAGAGAGGTTTCTTTTAGCAGCAAAGTCTAACATCGTCCTGCATTATTACGAGAATAAGCGTTCCTTAGAATACGCTGCAGGGAGCAAAAAAGTTTTTGTGCCCAGTTTCATCTTTCGATTGCCATCGGTGCATGTAACGAGAAATTGCTCGAACGGAGACGAGCTACTGTATCAGCGCTGGAGGGGACTGTGATTAGCGACAGGCGGAGGGTCGGGATGAAAGCTTTGGTGGCCCGCGGAGCGAACGTCACCGTCGAGCAGCCCCGCCCCCACACCCCTTCTCCCCTTCTCGCTCCCCCCCCCCTTACGTATCGATCCACGAGAGAAGCCTCAGGACCGAGCCGCACGCCGACAGATAATTGGAGCGCTCAGCAAATCTGTACTCCGTCCCTCTTCCCCCTTCACCCACTGCCGCCTAACCCGCACCCGTTGGCACTTCAATCGGCGTCTTTGCGCGGGCTCTGGGTTCTGTTATCTCTGTGGCGCGGTTTGTCGGGGGCCCAAAGGAAGGCGAGAGTGGCGAGGCGGGAGCACGGCGCGGTGCCTGCCACCTCACCTGGGCGGGGGATCGCAGGTGCTCCGTGAAGCAGGTTGTTTGCGTAGAGCTCCCGATTTTCTTTTTCGATACCAGTATTTTGTGGTTTCTTCCGCATAAAGCGTAACTTGATTTCAATCACGTCTTTTCTGCTTAATACTGTATCCTTCAAGCTCCAAATGTAATCTCAGGTTTTTCGGCGTGTTCGATTAATTTTTTTCTTTCGAGTATTCAGGTGAGTTGTTGTTTTCTTTGATAGGTATAATTTTTTTATAAATCCCACTGTGGCCTTCTTCTGGCGTGCGGACGCACAAAAAGAATCTGCTTTCAATACCCTCCACAGACTAAAATCAGTACCACTTCACAAACATAACTGTAATAAGGAGCTGGACATAACACTTCAGGTAGCAAGAATGACTAGTAACAAAACTACAATAATATCCGGGAAAACATAGAAATAAGAAAGCAAAATACACACAACATCCACCACAAACACACATACCAACAGCACCATCACAGTACAGCATGGACAAACACAGAAACTCAACAGGCCAGTTAGTACACATTCAAATGAAGAAACAAACTGAACAACAGAAAAGGGAACTTACTGAAGAAAAAAGAAATAAAAATAGCATACCATAGGAATAACTCTATACAGAAATGTCTAAGAAAGAAAAATCATGCTAGATTGTACAAAAACACTGGCATTGACGAACTGCAGTGTAGCAGCTGTGATGCTCTCTATATTTACGGAAGATAGGCAGAACATTCAAAATAAGATACAAGAAACACAAAAGAGTATGCAAGTATGGCATCAGCAATTCAACATCTGCAGAACACCGTCGACAAGGAAACTACCATTCTATCTGAGGCGTGCATGGCGAGTGTTCCCGCTATCATGTATTTTTCACCCCGTTTTTAACGTACTTCCACCTCACTAAGTTAATTTAAACTATTACTGTCACTGAGTCGCTGCTTTGCCTGACCGTGACCGGCGCAAACAGCGCATGTCGATATATCCCCTCTCGTAGTATCTTTGCTCGACTGCTATTACTTCTTGGTCGTTGTCTGTCGTAAGCGAGTTCGGGTGACGAGTTCGGGCAGCCAGTCGGTTGGAACGCGTCGCGCACGCAGTCCGGACCTGCCGGTCGGGGAGTTGCAATGAGGCACTAGTGCAGTCGGGTTGAAGCTGTGAGGTCTGCGTCGACATGGCTCGCCCGACAATTGCCGCCACGCATCACTTAAGTCGGGCCACGGTCTTGGTGGATCGTCGGTCGGTCGCCTACCGGACGACATGTTTTATCTCGCCGATCATTCATGAGTCGGTTGTGTGTGTGTGTGTGTGTGTGTGTGTGTGTTTCTGTGCTCACGCGCATCGACTCCCGATTTGCCTTCGTGTGTGCTTAGTTACTGTTGGGTATCGCTCAGGTGTTCGTGCAAGTGTTGGTCAGGTTGGTGTGTAGTTGGCGTTATTTCCACTGACGACTATTTTAGATGTCCGCATTCTGAGAGGAGTCTGTCTTTTGCTGCGGACCAGGGAAGTTATCTCCGCACGGTGCAGTCGGCTGGGTACGCTGCGGTCCCTGCACACTGTCAGAGCCTGTGTGGAGCTGTCCGATCGCTACGACCTTCGTGGTTCACCGACCCAGGTCGCCAAAGTTGAGTAGGGATTTCAACTATCCAAGCCACGTCCATTCATGTTGTGGTTCGTTTCGGTGGTTCGCTGTTGTGGAGGTTTTCCTGTGAGCAACACCGCGTGTTTCTATTGCTGAAACGGTGCAATTAACGATATTGGTTGACTACAATTTGAATGTACCAGCGGAATTTTCTTCCTTGTGGCCTTAAGTGTTCCAGTTACCTGCCCCGGTCACTAACGTATTTTTAGGCAGCGTCCTTTCCTCACCGTTGTCGCTATCCATCATGGTGTGTAGTTTTGACAGCTAATACATACTTCATTGTGGATTATCACGTTCGTAACCTTTTGCGTTTGAGTTCTCATGTACTGATTGATGGCAAGCAAGTCGTTGTGTCGGTCGGTCCGTGACTGTCCCCTGGTTTGGTTCAGACAGATCAAGTGTAGTTGGGCTCACCACCTGTCTCACTTAAGTGAACGAGGGCAGACCGACCTCCCTGGAGGCTTCTAAGTGCTGTTTTCTTTATTGTCCTTCTCACCCGTATTTAATTGTCTGTTTACAATCTATCTTAGCCAATGATTTAAAAATTCTTGCTTTTACTGGACTTCAAGTATTTTGAATTTTGGAAAATCAATTGTGGGCATGAATCCACTTAAAACCTTGTTCTTGAAATTGCCCTTTAAGCAAAAACATTGCGGCTTTCTGCCTTAAAAGATTGTGGTAATACATTATAAACATTTTAAATTTAATTGTGGCCCTCAGCCGCTTGTGTTGCACATTGCGTATTTTTGTTCTATCTACTTTTGCCTTTGGCTTTCCAGACTAACTGTAATACCATATATATTTTAATTACTTTATTTTATATTTTAACTGCATTTTTATTTTGTTTATTTAAAGATTTCTTGTTTGGAGGCCCTCAGCCGTGAAATAATTGCCTTTTGAAACTCGTAGTTCTAAAAGTTCAGCTATGTGCCGTTTTGGTTTAAAGGCGTTATTAAATTACATTAAATACAATTTTGAGTGAACCTGACCGACACCTTATTTGGCTCTTTCCACAATCCTCATCACCTGTTCTGCCCTGCGAGTCTAGCGGGCGCCTCACTATCAAAACCAAAACGGACATAAAAATAAAAATAGTCAGTTTCAGCAAGAAAAAATATTTTCTAAGCTTACAACAGAACTTCCAGTTTCAAATATCTGTTTTAGAGATGAAACATGTAATAAATAACCAGACAACACCAGCAGCCAGACGTTATTTTAACCAATAAAACATACTGAAGAGAAAGAACAGCTCCCTCTACACACCACAAAATAAAATCACAAACGAGGCAGTATTCATTCCCTAGATCAGCCACCACTGTACCATAGTTACGCGTACCTGCTGCCTGGGTTCGAACCAGACTGAGAACTGTTGTTAAAATCGTGAATCTGCTTATAGCCAGTTGGACTCCCGGCGCCTGAAGCACCCGTTGATACTCTTTAGTTTCTCGTAACTCGCATCGGTATTCCACGAAAGAAATATTTCTTAGCATTTTACAGCTGTGTTGGGCGAGATAATCGACGAGAACTTGAAAAATTCACCGCTATAGTTCAAAACTTGTGTAAATTGAAACTTAATAAACCAAGAGCGAAGTTTCAGTTTAAACAAGTGAACCAATATCTTCTGTGTGTTGTATCGTGACAAGGCTGAAGAGAAAGCCTAATAATAGCAGCTAGGAGGAGAAGAGATTCAGACAGTTGTACTTTATGTACAACCAATAGATTTGACCAAGTGCCAGAGTTGAGTGGAGAGGAGCCTCTTGTAGCTGTGCGTGTAGGAAACATGCAGCAGTTATGAAGCCTAAGTCAGTTGCAAATTCTAACAGAAAGAAGAAGGTTCTGCTGTTAGGTAGTTCGCATGGCAGAGGTGTGGGCCAGCAGTTGCAGCAGGTGTTGGGGAGTGAGTGCCAGGTCACCTGCGTTGTGAAGGTTGGTGCAGCTTTGGCTCAGGTGACTGTTAACATAGGAGAGTTACGTAGGAATTTTACGAAAGAATATCGAGTAGTGATTGTGTGCGGAGCTGGGAATAGTCTTGAAAGGGATGGTGAGTATGATTATGGTGGTGACCTGGTAAAGATAGCTACTCATACCGGTGGCAGTAAGGTGCACTTTGTGGAACTGTTTCAGCGTCATGATTGGCTTCATCCTAATGCTGCTGTTAGGCTTGTTAACAGCGGGCTGGAGAAGGCACCGATGGCGGAGGGCATGGCTCACATTGCAGTGGTGCCAGTTGAGTCTGTCAGTAGACCGGGTTTCACTAGGCATGGCCTGCATCTCCATAGGTGTGGGAAAGGGAGACTGGCAAAGCTTATAGGCGATAGCATAGTCGGTGGTGGTAGGATCACTCATGGAAAAATTCCGGTGGTAGATGGTGTTAGAGCGCCACCTTTTTCAAACTGAACTCAGCTGACAGGTATCCCTACTTAAAGGAAGTCCTTCTAACAACAGAATCACTTTCAGAGGACGTCAGGTACCTAAGTATGGCAGGAATTTACATAGTTCATCAAAATACAAGAGGTATTAGAGATAAAGTTAGTGAACTGCTTATAGATGTTGACTCCGATTTTATTGGTGCATCAGCGCACCACTTAAATAATATGACAATTCCTTTACCAGGATACAGATTATCTGGCTGTTCTTCGAGGAGTTCTTTGTGGAGTGGGGGAGAAGCCACGTACATAAAAAACAGTATTCCATTTGGGGCCGTAGATGTACCATGGCACTGCACTGAACAGATATTTGAATGTTGTGCAGGGGCAGATGAATTTGGTGAAACTAAACTTCTAATTGATGCTGTTTATAGGTCCCCTAACTCTGACTTCAGAGAATTTCTGCTCAAGGGAGAGAGTGTTCTTGGTTCACTTTAAAGGAAGTCCGAAAAACTAGTTGTATATGGTGACTTCCGTACCAATTTTGTATATGATTGTGCAAGAAAAAGGATGTTGAAAGATCTCCTAAATAGATATGATCTGATGCAGACTGTTTTTTGTTTTTTTCAATCAGGGCCCAGGGGAACAGTAGCACAGCCTTGGAAAATATTTTTATTCGTTCTTCATTAATAGATGGGCATTCTGTTAGTAAAAGGCTGAATGCCCTTTCAGACCGTGATGCATACATTTCAACACTAAAAGATTTTTATGCTCAAGCAAAACTTATATGCAATTACAAACTATGTAGGAAATCTAATCCAGCAGCAACAGAGTTTTATAAACCTCGTCAAGGAACAAGGGTGGCAGGATGTTTATAGTGTTCATAATATAGATGACAAATATAATGCTTTCTGTAACATATTTCTCATGCTCTTTGAAATTTGTTTTCCATTATAACGTTGTAAACAGGGTACTAGCAATAAAAAGTAGGCTTGAGGGGGCGAGGGCTGACTAGCATGATAAGGATGTCATGTAGAACAAAGTGGAAATTACATTAAAATGTAAGAAGTAATCACAATCAAGCTACATCAACCCGTTATAAACAGTACTGCAATATACTTAAAAATGTTATTAGGAAGGTAATGAGTATGAGGTACGCAAATAGAATAGTTAGTTTACAAAATAAAATTAAAACCGTATGGTCAGACATGACAGCGGTGTTTGGTCAGCGGCACAGGTCGACGATATAAATTCAGATCGTGGTAAAAATATTTCTGTTACTGGTATTTACAGAATTTAACAATCACTTTCTGAACATTGCTGGTGAATTAAATAAAAACTTAGTTTCTACAGGGAATCATACAACTCTCTTGGAAAATGCCTTTCAGAGATTGATGTCTGAAATACGCCTCTGTGATACAGACAAGGCGGAGATTGAGTCAATAATTAAATCACTGAAGACTAAGGACTCTCATGGATATGACGGTGTGCCTAGCAGAATATTAAAGTACTGTGCTGCACATGTTAGCACTGTACTTGACGACAACTGTAATTTTCCCTTTAAGAATGGTCAGTTTCCGGAACGATAAAAGTATTCAGTAATAAAGTCATTTTATAAAAATGGAGAAAGGGATAATTCAGACAATTTTAGATCTATTCCTATGCCATCAGTGTTTGCTAAAGCTATTGAAAAGGCTGTGTATGTAAGGATAATTGGTCATATTATTTCACATAATTTGCTTTCAACTATGCAGTTTGGTTTTAGAAGTGGTTTAACAATTGAAAATGCTATATTATCTTTTCTCTGTGTGTTACTGGATGAATTAAACAAAAGGTTTCGAACGATAGGCACCTTTTTTATTTAACTAAGGTGTTTCGTTGTGTTGATCACAAAAAATTGCTCCAGAAGTTGGACCATTATGGAATATGGGTAGTGTCTCACAATTGGGTGACCTCTTACTTTAACAACAGACAGCAAAAGATCATTATCCACAGTGTTGAGAATGGCTATGATGTGGTGTCTGAGTGGGGCATGGTCAAATGGGGAGGGGGGGGGGGAGGGCGGGGGTGATATGCCATCTTGCAGTACAATTTATTCCAACATATTTCTGTTTGCTGATGACACTAACTTAGTAGTAAGGATGTTTTGTGGGAAACTGCCACTGTTTCAAATCATGCAGTTCATGACGTAAGTTCATAGCCTGTAGAAAATAAACTAACGATAAATCACAGTAAGACTCAGTTTTTACAGTTTCTAACATACTATTCAACAAAACCCGACGTTTCAATACCACTGAATGTATATATTAGTGAAACTGAGTAGTTAAAATTTCTAGGTGTTCAGATGTATAGAAAACTGCCGTAGAAAGCTCACATTCAGGATCTCATTCAAAGACTTAATGCCGCCATTTTTACTGTTAGAATGGTATCTGAAGTAATTGACAGTGCGACATGAAAATTAGTCTACTTTGCTTATTTTCATTCACTTATGACGTGTGGTATTATATTTTGGGATAATTCTTCCCATTCTCAAAGGATATTTTTGGCTCAGAAACCGGCGGTTTGAGCAATAAGCGATGTCAGTTCGCGAACCTGTTGTCCACCACTGTTCATTAGTCTGGGTATTCTGGCAATGGCCTCTCAATAGATATATCTTCAATGGCGTTTCTTGTTAACAATATCAGATTATTCGCAAGAATTTGCAGCATTCAATCAGTTGATACTAGACAGAAATCCAATCGGAATTCGGATTGCACTTCCTTGACTCTTGTGCAGAAAGGTGTGCAGTATACTGATGCATCTATTTTCGACAAGCTACCACAAAAATTCAAAAATCTTAGCAGTAATCCACGCGAATTCAAATCGAAACTGAAGGGATCTGCAGATATCAGAAGCTAATTATTGTTTGGAAATACCAAGATTCTGAATAGAACGCTCTAATAACTAAGAGTGTCCGCGTCTCGTGGTCTTACGGTAGCGTTCTCGCTTCCCGCGCACGGGTTCCCGGTTTCGATCCCGGCGGAGTCAGGGATTTTTCTCTGCCTCGAGATGACTGAGTGTTGTGTGTCTTTCATCATCATTTCATCCTCATTCACTCGCAAGTCGCCGTAGTGGTGTTAAAGAACTTGTGGAGCGGCGGGCGAACCGCTCCGCGAGGGGTCTCCCGGCCACCAATGCCATACGCTCATTAATTAACAACTAAGAGTTATAGGAAAGTCCAAGAAAGGCAATGCTATGCATAAAAACACCATCTTTGATTATAATCATAATCATACCTTACACCATACACGTTTACACTCTCTAGTAACAAAAACGACTTTTTTACAAGATGGACATAATATGTGATAGTGGCATGCACAGTAGCCATTATCACACGTAACAAAGCAAATTACATTATTATTAAATACACTGTGATGATAAGTTTCTACATTAATTGTGTTATACCAGAGAGTACTCCACATGTACAATTATAAATGAAGTGGTATGTAGCTATTAGTATATCAGATTAATTTAACATATTAACCTTGTCGACGGTATTTGATTGAAAGTGCAATAAACTCAAACCCTTGTGTGCATAACTCATGTATCTGTATTTGACGGAGTAACAATTAGTGTTAGTAGACAAGGTATCAAATAAAGATTCATGTAGCATATTTAATACTTATAATTGAAGGAATGCAGGTCCAATCCCATTTACATTAGATTTCCAATTCATTTTCATTCCATTTCAACTGCACACGATATGTCAAAGTGTTGTAATAAATGCGTTATGTAGTGGGAAACCGCTTGAGATCCTATTGCTGCGGTTTGATGAGGTCAGTGGGCATGGTGGTGCCAGATATGTTCTTGGGAGGTGTTGGAAAATGCAAGAAAAAGGTTCAGTTACAGCTATCGGCCAGAGAGAGCAGTTTGTGGCATTGGCTGTCGGAGCATGAGACTGTATTGTGCTATACATGGACTTTAGTTTTGCATCTGAGCATGGGGTAGAAGGATTTAACACACTTAATAATCTGTGCATATTAAGTGAAGACTATCAGTAGTAGATTAACCTATTTTTTAACATAGTTTGTTAGTGTGGGTTGCATACATTCAGGGGAACACACATTATGGGGCAGACTTCCTTGGTTTGTGACCTTAACATGTTGATTTATGACCTCTTCCTGGGATAATCTGTCCTTATGAGTAAGCCCCCACCCCTCTGGGAAATCCCCTCACTCATACAAGCACACTTCTGATGTTAAATTAATTGACTAATTAATTTACTTGGTTAACTAATTAGCTCCTCCCCCTCTGAAAGATCCTCTACTCCCTCTCCCCTCCGCCATCCGGAAATTGGCGGGAAAGGCACTCAGTCTGTGTTGCAGAGAAAGTATCTCATGATATAAAATTGAAGTCAATGTCACTTACATAGGACAGGATATACTGTTTATTTAAAAAAAAATCAGTTTTAAGATTCTGAATCTCTTTATTTGGTGGGAAAATCTCACGTCCAGCAACTACTTGTCGTAATTACATAATTATGTCATTGTGGATTGGAGGCGATGGCTTGGTGGATCGAGTGAGATGGTGCACAATGTCACTGTCAGAGTACGTCCTACACCCATCCCTCAACCCCTCCCCCCACCTCTCCCAGAAAATATTGGCAGGAAAAAGACTTAGTCTGTGCTGGAGAGGAGGGACCTGACAACACGAAATTCAAATTGATGTCAGTAATATAGTTACACGCATTCCTTATTTAATCAGGTTGCGGGAGACAAATCTCCCTAACTTGGATAAAGCTAATGTCTGCATTTCCCCCATTCCTGGTTCCCATGAGTGAGGAACAGAATGAAGTGCGTCATAGTAGCCACCATTTGGTTTTTGTCTAGCGTCTGGGCGCCACCACAGAAGTCAAAAACCGCCCAATGCCCTAGATCACGATACTAAAGACCACCGACCATGGACCAACCTCCTTCGATCTCATGGCCCCAAACAAAATGTGTGTTGACAGGGAACTTCCGGACTCGCTTCCTGTGTATGTATCTCTCAAGAGGCTATTACCTGTTTGTATGTGTGAACCACTGTCTCCAGACGCGGACAGAGGTTTCCGTCCCTCCTCAGAATACTGTGTTCCTATTGGCTAAGGCTGAGGACAAAGGGAGAGCTGGCCCAATTCAGATATCAAAAAATATAGGGAAGTAGTCCATTTGCACTACTCTATCGAACTAGTTGCTTAACAATTTGCAGGAGTCAAACAGATAGCTTAAAACCCTCACAACCACCTACGAAGATCCTTCCTCATAATAAAAACGTATTTTCAATGTTTGAGTATCACTCGCAAACACTATGTAAATCAAGTAATTAAATTTCCGTCACAAATCGATCGTGGCACTAAATATATCTTGAGGTCTTGTATGCACAGGCGTTTGAGGACTCAAGTACCCTCCCCCACCGCAACGTTTCCACTAAACGTATCTGGTGAAAAAATCCAACCGGTCACACACACTCACGATCATGAAGAGCGTGCCATTCGCCGACTGCTGAGAGCCGCGGTCGCGCCATCCGCCGCCGTCAAGGACATCACTTCATGTCACAAGTGCCAGTCAGGAGAGACCCGCGCACATATTGGTAAACGCCAGCAGCTGCACGCCCATGCCACACCATCCACATGCTGGCCCTACCGAATGCTCAGGGACCAGAGACAGTATCAAAAGCAGTCGGCCGATCAATTTACACGGTGGGAATAATCATCTAACACAAAAACCAAACATATTGGGTCTTCTCACGCGACACACACGTCCACTTTCGTCGCCGCTTATGCAGCACACTCACTTCGCTAGCCACCACTGCCACGGGATAGAGCAGACAGGTTGACACCTTCTTTGTACCTAAGTGCACATCACAGGCCAAGCTAATCCATGACTTCCGGTCGCCAAAGCATTGTGATCACTCATGCTGCCGGCCGGGGCACACTGTGAGACAAACAGCTGTGGTTTGAAAGTATACAGTAATTCTAACTAACTGCACCCTCACGTAGGCCTCCCAGTTCAAAAAATTATTTTTACCCAATTCCGAGACAGGTATGTTGTTGACCATGGACCTCGAATTTCTCATGTGAAATGTAGATTTCCTCCTTTTATACGAGTTCCTTTTGAAGACAGAAGAAATTGGAGAAGTTATAAACATAATATGCTTTATACTACTAAAACTTTACAAATTCAACAACACATCTGATTTTATTACGATGGTCATCGCTCCAACTCTCGAATCATATCTGTGGTACCCTAGCCATCGCTTCTACACGAAAGGTGGCACATTATTCATATAAAATTATAGATTAATTGATTACATTGCTCATGACAGTGACTTTTGACTTTGCCGTTTCTTTCAGTAGTAGGATTACACTTACAAAGTAGCTCAAATGGGAATCCTTGAAGGGAAGACAATGTTATGTTTGAGGAACACTATTGAGAACCAACATTTGAAGCTGAGTGCCGAAGGATTCTACTGCTGCCAATATACATTCTATATAAGGTCCGCAGAGACAAGATAACAGAAATTAGTTCTCGTAAGGAGTCATATAGTTAATGTTCTTCCCTCACCTATTTGGGACTGGAATAGGAAACGGAATGACAAATAATGGTACAGGGTACCCTCCGCCACACACCGTACGATGGCTTGAATAGTTATCATAGTTACATATAGTGTGCCTACTAAGATGACAGTCCAACCACTTATAGGTACACAAAACTCAAGGAAGGAAGTTGTCTCTTATTTATCGAGAAAACAAAAGATGGAACTTTTGCTGCTGATTGTCTCTCAGTAAAAAATCTTCATATTAGCTCCAAAATTTTTCATTGCAGTCACTTCATGAGACAAATGTGAGAAATTGTAATATGTTTTCCCACAACACTTAGAAGAAGTGGTACAGAGCTCACCTCTCAACTCCCCTTTCGTTGGAGCATCTCTTACCTACCATACTGTCACGAATCATCCAGTCTTTGATATATATAATTTGAATCCACATCATTTCCACAAGTAAGAGATGTCCTCTTTCAGAACACAGACCCCCACGAATTCTCTCTAAATCCCAACACGTTTTGACAGCACTGTTCCATCAGTTAGATGGATGTACCCATCAGTGACTATGTAGAGGGCTATCACAATGAGAAAAACAGCACACTAACGAACTATGAAAACATGGCTAATGTTACTCAGTGGAGTACTCAATACGATTTTACCATGTCCCTGTCTTCTGATATATATGGAAACAAATATTGCTTGCATGCTGACATAGACCACATGTGATGATCCCATTAAATATACATGTAGTGGTTCACTGGAGCAGGCGACCAGTGATCCAAGTGACTTCCATTGAATGGTGTGAACTTGTGTCACCTGTACTGGAGGAAGACGATATAACATTATCAGACACAAGGAGAGGGTTCTTGTGTTGTTGTTTAATAAGAAGCTCGATATATTATTTTTTGCTGTAACACATCGAAGCAGTGTATGACTACAGCTCTGTCTACAGCCATACACTGTTTTTCTGCCATAACTTCGAAGTTTGTATCAGTGCTTAACTTAAATTAACATGTTTCAATCCATTGGCACTCACCCCACTGGTGTAAACTATGTTACTCCTACAACAAACAGCATTGTGGCCGTGCGGTTAAAGGCGCTTCAGTCTGGACCCGCGTGACCGCTACGGTCGCAGGTTCGAATCCTGCCTCGGGCATGGATGTGTGTGATGTCCGTAGGTTAGTTAGGTTTAATTAGTTCTAAGTTCTAGGCGACTGATGACCTCAGAAGTTAAGTCGCATAGTGCTCAGAGCCATTTGAACAACTTCCCTGCAGAACTATTAAACGGAGTAGGGGAAAACGGACACAAAACTTCAGTCAGATATCTATGTCCTATACGCAATTGCGCGAGAGCCAAGTAGGTGACACACCTGTAAAAATAATGGACATTATTGCCTAAACATGTACAAACACAAACAGCACAAGTACCAGCTTGGTGGCGAACCTGAAATAGAAAATGACAGCCGCCACACTGATGCACATCAAACAACAGAGAAACACACTAAGACTAAGGACACTTGATACCCATCCAACAACAAACATACAATAGTGTGTAACTTACAATAGTGTATAACAATAATGTATTGAGAACTGGCGTGTGGGGTGGCGGGGTGTGGGGGTTGGGATCGATTTCCTGAAAAATCTTTAAATGAATACGTAAACTATATACATAAACTATATAGATTACCTTGTATGTCCTAAATGGTTTAAATAAACAATATTCCACACATTGCCTAAATTGCATAAACAATGTTCTATGCATTGAAATCGATTTCCTGACGAATTATTTATATAAATAAATAAACTTTATTCCATACAGTGCCATTAATAATTAAACAATATTCTGTACATTGTCTAAATTATTTAAACAATATTCCTTACAATGCAATCGAATTTCCTGTGTAAGTAGCCTGTTTATATGTTTGTATGTTGACAGCGCTAGAAACTGCATTAATACCACTGACAGCGCTCTGCGCCCTCGCTAAGAGACTCTGTGGCTCGTCGGACTCGCAGTTGGAAGTTAATAGTTAGCAGTGTGGAGGTTGCCTCGCAGTTGAGAGTTAATAGTTAGCAGTGATGGAGATCGGAAGTGTCAGCGCGAGCAGACGGTTTGGACATATGTTCATCATGGAGATTTAATATTGGTTGGAAATGGATTGTAAAATGATGATTCATGTATTTGTTAATGTCTGGAAAGTGGAATTATTGATGGTTATATAATGTTTGGAATTGGATGTCACATGATTAAGGTAAAATTTACTAAATAAATTGTTTTCTCTCCAACAAAATCTCTCCTTTGCTACCCAGATGCCTATTAGTAGTTAGAGCCTACAGTAGTTAGAATCTTTTATTTAGATGGCCTTAGTTGCTGCTTGCTGTTATTGCTGAAGTCATGTAAAGAAGATTCTCTGTGAGGTAAGTGACTTATGAACTAGGATTTCTACTAATTCAGGGACATTATTTTGTGTTAATTATTTGCAGTCAGATTGCATTGCATTTGTATATTGTGGGTCGTAAGTGAATGGGGTTAGTTTGAGTTATATTTGTCAGGGAAAATTTTGTAGACCAGTGTTGAAATGTTAAACAAGTAACGAGACTAGGTTCGGTTTCACTCAGTTGCACTCATCAGCATTCAGTAGGTTTAGTTGCATTCAGCAGTTGTAATAAATAAAGAAGTTTCACCTCCAAACGACCGATCAACTGAGTCTTTATCCCTCCAATTTCCGGGAGGGAGGGTTTACTAGAGAGGGAGGGGTTAATTAATTGATCAATTTAGTTAAGTAGTTGATTAAATTGATTAAAATGAGAGGGGCTATTCTAATAACTGAGACTTTAATGTGTATGTGTAGCTGTGGCTGTAGGTTGAAGATTTCCTGAGTGGTGGTGGGGTGGGTGAGAGGGTGGGGCAAGAGTAGGTTAAGGACCTGTCAATCAGAGGAGAACAGTAGGTTAATGACCTGTCCATCAAAGGAGAACAACAGGTTTGACCTAGAGTGCATACCTGCCCCTGATGTAGGCAGCCCATAGTAATAAAATACACTGATGCTGGCCTTGTCCCCATACTCACACGGCTAAGAAATTCCTTCTTTTCATTTATGTCAAGCGTGTTGACATCATGGAAGACAGTCAAAGGAATGTAGCAATTTTGTGGTTGGGAGTAATTACGACCATCTCATGTACAAAAGTCAGGGCTTGAATATTGTAGCTCGCATTAAAAAATACATTAGCTAATTACAAATTCATCCTTTTTTCATATCGTAACGATCTAGTGCTTGTATCTGCAGTAATATAACTCACCTCTCACTATTTCACAGTCAATTTCATTGACTCGGCAGATTTGTTGTCAGACCATGGAAAAACTAGATTGTAAGCTCTTTTCTGCCTTCTCGCCTTCTCACTCATCAGTCTCTCTTTAAATATTTTCAAGGAACTTCACAGTTCTTCCCGTAAGCGGAATTATTTCCCATCGCTTAAGTAACAGCATCGTTGTACTGAGTGTGTAAGGACTCTAGTATAGCGTACAGGCTCTTCGACTGTCCACTGATCTCTTGTTTCAGAGATGATTTCAAAGAGAATCACACATCACTTTTCTACATTTGGTACAAAATGCATTTTGCAGTATTTATTGTTGCTGCAGTTTTCAGGGAATCATTTAGCAAGAAGCAAACTTCCTCAAAAGTGTGGGAAAGTGATGGTAGTAAAATGACCAGTACAAAGAAGCTGTTCATTATTTATAATGCTTTTGTTACATTGGCATCCAGGTCAATGGCAAAAAATTCGTGCAACGTGTCTGGCGAAATGATCCAGTCAATCGTACTTCCTTATTTTTCTTTTTTAATAACTTCTCCCATCCTCTTAACGTCTTGGAATTAAGTTTTAAACAAAACATTACTCACTAATTACACATTAGGAAATACTGCAACAAAGTTTTTTAAATGATGTTGCTGTACCATTACTACACTCATGCTCATAAATTAAGGATAATTGCGGAATGTGGTGCCACACAACGTGGCACTACACGAAACTGGCGCTAATAGCATAGGCACATAGGAAACACACACGACACAGATCTGTAAGTCCACGGTATTGGTGGTAAGTTGAGAAAGCCGTCCCGAAACACATGTGCAACAAAACAACGCATCTGTTTGCTGCGCATGTACCCCGACATCAATATGGGATATGATCACCACGCACACGTGCACAGGCCACACAATGGGTTGGCCTACTCTGGATCAGGTGGTCGATCAGCTGCTGGGGTATAGCCTCCCATTCTTGCACCAGTGCCTATCGGAGTTCCTGAAGTGTCGTAGGGGTTAGAAGACGTGCAGCGACATGTCGACCGAGAGAATCCCAGACATGCTCAATGGGGTTTAGGTCTGGAGAACAGGCAGGCCACTCCATTCGTCTGATATCTTCTATTTCAAGGTACTCCTCAACGATGGCAGCTCGGTGGGGCAGTGCGTTTTCATCCATTAGGAGGAAGTTGGGACCAACTGCACCCATGAAAAGGTGGACATACTGGTGCATAATGACGTCCCGTTACACTTGACCTGTTACAGTTCCTCTGTCAAAGACAGGCATGGGTGTACGTGCACCATTCATAATCCCACCCCACACCAGCAAACCATGACCTCCTTAAAGGTCTCTTTAAAGGGCATTAAAGGGTTGGTATCTGGTTCCTGGTTCATGCCAGATTGAAACCTGGCGAGATTCACTATTCAGACTGTACCTGGACTCGTCTGTGAACATAACTTGGGACCATTGTTCCAATGACCATGTCAAGAAAACAATATGTGTTGTTGACACCAGGCGTTAGGGGCTCTCCCGTGACCAGAGGTCAGTGAAGTGCACCTTACAGGTCCCCAGGCGCATAAACCATATCTGTTCAATCGTTCGTAGACTGTGTGTGTTTGGAGACAACTGTTCCAGTGGCTACGGTAAGGTCCCGAGCAAGGCTACCTGCCGTACTCCGTGGCCGTCTGCAGGCACTGATGGTGAGATATCGGTCTTCTTGTGGTGTTATACACTGTGGACGTCCAGTACTGTAGCGCCTGGACACGTTTCCTGTCTGCTGGAATCGTTGTCTTAATCTTGAGGTTACACTTTGTGGCACATGGAGGGCCTGTGCTACGACCTGCTATGTTTGACCAGCCTCCAGAGGCCCCAGTATTCTACCCCTCATAACTTCATCAATATGTGTTCTTTGAGCCATTTTCAACACACCGTCACCATTAGCACGTCTGAAAACGTCTGCACACTTAGTCGCTGCACCGTACTCTGACTTGCACCAACATACCTCTCCGTATGTGGACTGCTGCCAGCGCCACAGTGCGACGACCGCAAGTCAGATGCACCACACGGTAATACCTCGTGGTGATTTAAACCCGCAAACCGCCTACCAGACGGTTGTTTCACCAAGTATCAGAATTTTCCTTAATTTATGAGCATGAGTGTAGTATCCAGTCTGAGTCCATCGTAAGATGATAGCTTTGACTTCTTTGCGAATTTTACATTTGTTTTTTCATGAAAAGCTCTCCTTTACATGTTGCTAGATAGAAGTTTGATTTTCTTTGCTCATCCCATCTTTTATTTTGTGTTCGCTTATTCGGTCATGCAGGGCTCTAATTTTTACATTCATTTAGATATTGGCTTTGAATGAGTCCTTAGTATTTTTATACTACTTTATTTTACAAAGCATGCTTTTGACGTCCAGTTCATTTCTATTTTCGCTGTTCATTTTCCAGTGTATGAGTTTGTAACAAGGTAGTTGTCTTAGGAGTCTCATCTCTGCTACTTCAATCCTCCTCACTTGACTGGCTGTTAGAGTCGAAGTCTCTGATGTATACATTAGAAGTGGTCCTGCCCCCTCATTCTATATAATACGATTTTAGTGCTCCCTCCTACCTAACTTTGTGAGAAGAGTTCGGTTTATAGCACCTGCTCAGCCTTTTTCAGCCTGAAGTCTTCATCATTGAATGTAATATAAGACATCTCACATCCCAGGTAATGTTTTAGCGGTTTATCGTACATTGTAATTTTTACTCTTAAATGCTTCTTTGCATGAAATGTCACTACATTAGTTTTATCATTAGATGTTGTTTTTAGTCGTTTTCTACCTTGTGCAAGAATCAAACTGCCCTCTATAATTTGTCTCCCGAGTCCACTAAGGTCGGTAGTTCACCTGCAAACATGACTGTATGTTTAACTTAATTATTTAGCTTATAACACTACACTACCATATTCTGCCATGTCTTTACGATATCGTCTATTTATCTTTTAAATAATGCGCGTGATGAAAGACTCTTTTGTCTCACTCCTTGAGAGATGGTTCTTCCAAATGGACTTTCTATTTGTACCTTGAATTTTTTTGTGTGTGTACTTACTTTGAATTACGCTATTGACATGCTGACGTATACCATTCATTTTCAAAGTTTCCCAAAACCTCAGCTGTGTCAACTTTATCAGAGGTGGCTTTCTCATAATCAATAAAGGCTTAGTATATGGGATGACTGTGTTCTCTGTGTTTTTTAGTAATTTGTCAGAGCGGAAGGATAATGTTGAAACAAGATCTTTCCATTTGAAACCCCTTTCTGCTGTTCTATAAGAAACATTTCTAAAATTATCTTTAGCCTATTTGTTACTAGTTCCACATTTATGTTGTGTCCAAAATTCAAATGGCTCTGAGCACTATGGGACTTAACATCTCAGGTCATCAGTCCCCTAGAGCTTAGAACTCCTTAAACCTAACTAACCTAAGGACATCACACACATCCGTGCCCGAGGCAGGATTAGAACCTGCGACCTTAGCGGTCGCGCGGTACCAGACTAAAGCGCGTAGAACCACTCGGCCACAGCGGCCGGCGTTGTGTCCAGAATTCAGAATACTAATACTTCAATTATAGTCGCACAAGGTGTGGTCCGATTTGTAAGTAATAAGATAGCATGTAGAGTTTACCAATATTATGTCGTGCTGCTGTCTTCCAGCAGGTATTTACGGAATTAAATAGGATTGCGAGTAATGGTTCCCAATTGTATTTAAAAATTTCAACATTGAGATAGTCGTCCTCTGAGCAGTTTCTGTTTTCGAAAGTGTTTAACGCAGCCTTTAATTCTTCCTTGGTATAAGATCAACATGCACGTCACTAATTGCAGCATTCATGTGTCCTTCGTCACGTGTACGTAAACTTTGGACATAAACTAATCACCATTTTCTGAAATGTTTTTAATTTTAATCATATATCTTTCATTTTCATTAAGTGGTTTCGGAATATTATAGACTTTTGTTTGTTGCCTATATACATCATCTTCCATTTCACTCCGATTTTCTCAGCTTTACTTTTTATTTTCCTTGTCTCTCTTCTGACAACAGCTGCATGGCGCTTATGCTTGATATAATCTTTCTGTTTTCTTGACTGCCGATATTTCATGTAGGCTTTTTTTACATTTTATTATGTCTGCTAGTTTTTGTACCAGATTCGAGGTCTCCTTTAGCTTTATATTTCACATTTACCCGAGAGCTACCTCGGCAGCTGATGCATTATTTTTAACATTTCGTTCCACTCTTCATTAATATTCTATTTTCCTTGCATGCCTTTTAACATGTTATCCAAACATTTTCTGTATAAGCACCCAGTGCTTGGATCTCTGTAAACTTCCTTATTTGTTACATTTATGTTAGTGTTTTTATTGCTGTACAACAGGTTTCTTAATTTTGATAATACCTGAAAATGGCCAGTACTAACTTAATATCTTCAACAGACCTAGTGTCTTCTAATAATGGTGTAGCTTTCCAAATTTTAGTAACATAGTCTGTTATAGATCTACGATGCCTAGCACCTGACGTAAATTTAGGAAAATATTTATGAAGAAAAAACTCCTATAAGTGACTGAAGGCGCAAAAAGCTCCTAACAGATCTGCATTATAGCTTTTAATACGTTCTCCATGTGGTTCCACTATTCCCTTAATGTCAAATTTATCTATCGTTGCATAACATCTCCAGAAATTATTAAAAGCTCTAATTCAGGTATTCCATTAATAGTCGTCTGCATGTATTCGTACTTTAGAAGCTCTCGTTTATATTTTCTCTCCACTGAAAATTCACATCAATTATATTCACCGACTTCTACAGTATCATTAATTTGACACGGCAGAGTCTCTTATTTATAAACGTGTATGATTGTAGTCATTCCTATTAGTACTTTTGAACTGCAACTCCATCTCTTGCACGTTCAGTTCTTCTTACTATACAGTATGTCACAAAATAATAATTAATTTCTTTGAACATTGTAGGTACTTCCTTGTTTCTGAAATTACAGGTATATCTCGTTTTACAGTGTTAAATTTCTTTGTAGTTGTTCTTCTGAAATGCTTATTCCTCTGAAATTCCATGCGGTTATTTCTAAAGTTTTCCCAGTCCTTTTATTCTTAATGTTTTTGCTCCCTTCAGTCGTAAACAAAAGATCAGTCCGTTTTTTTACTTGAGTTTTGTGAGTAATTTTAAAATTACCCCGTTATAGGATACCGACCTGCAGCTTGGATAGCCAGGGACGGTGCTACCTCGCTTATGTACTCCAGCATACTTATTTTTCCTTTGTGATTATCTCCCTTACACGGTTGCCTTCACTACGGCTGCAGATTTATCTCTGTAGTTTCTTTAGGATATCTTTAGCAGTTTTTCATGATGGTTGTCTTCTCTCTAGGAGGATGTGCTTCAGTATGCCGAAGAACAACCCCCCTCCGTCCCCCTCCCCACCCCTTCTGACAGCATAGCTATCTGTGTCTTAGAAGTGAGCACGAAAATCTTAGCTACGGTAAGACAGCTGTCCTCGAGGAGGCTAAAATTTCTGAAAAGTTACAATTTTGCGTCAGACAGCACTTATAATTCTGGTTCCTGCCTACATGAGCAACTCTCTACCTATTTCGTGAACAACGCACGCCTCACGAAGCTTCTCGATATTTCAAGTTATTACTTGTTTCTCTGCATACATTGCAGCATACGCAGCGCAATGCAGATGGAAGGCGTGGACATGAACTCCAGCAGCAGACAGACTCTCTGTCTTAACTTGTTACAAATGTTCGACTATGAATATAATATGTTAATAGTAGAGATTACAGAGATGACAGAGTACCTGACGGCTCATCGCAAAAGTTTTGTCTCAAGTACAGACAGTGTTGAGGATCAGTGGACGAAGTTCAAAACCATCGTACAATATGCGTTAGATGAGTATGTGCCAAGCAATATCGTAAGAGATGGAAAAGAGCCACCGTGGTACAACAACCGAGTTAGAAAACTGCTGCGGAAGCAAAGGGAACTTCACAGCAAACATAAACATAGCCAAAGCCTTGCAGACAAACAAAAATTACGCGAAGCGAAATGTAGTGTGAGGAGGGCTATGCGAGAGGCGTTCAATGAATTCGAAAGTAAAGTTCTATGTACTGACTTGGCAGAAAATTCTAAGAAATTTTAGTCTTATGTCAAAGCGGTAGGTGGATCAAAACAAAATGTCCAGACACTCTGTGACCAAAATGGTACTGAAACGGAGGATGACAGACTAAAGGCCGAACTACTAAATGTCTTTTTCCAAAGCTGTTTCACAGAGGAAGACTGCGCTGTAGTTCCTTCTGTAGAATATCGCACAGATGACAAAATGGTAGATATAGAAATAGACGACAGAGGGATAGAGAAACAATTAAAATCGCTCAAAAGAGGAAAGGCCGCTGGACCTGTTGGGATACCAGTTCGATTTTACACAGAGTACGCGAAGGAACTTGCCCCCCTTCTTGCAGCGGTGTACCGTAGGTCTCTAGAAGAGCGTAGCGTTCCAAAGGCTCGTAAAAGGGCACAAGTCGTCACCGTTTTCGTGAAGGGAAGTCGAACAGATGTGCGGAACTATCGACTATCGTCGAACAGTTGTAGAATTTTGGAACACGTATTGTGTTCGAGTATAATGACTTTTCTAGAGACTAGAAATATAATCTGTAGGAATCAGCATGGGTTTCGAAAAAGACGGTCGTGTGAAACCCAGCTCGCGCTATTCGTCCACGAGGCTCTGAGGGCCATAGACACGGGTTCACAGGTAGATGCCATGTTTCTTGACTTCGTAAGGCGTTCGATACAGTTCCCCACAGTCGTTTAATGAACAAAGTAAGAGCATATGGACTATCAGACCAACTGTGTGATTGGATTGAAGAGTTCCTAGATAACAGAACACAGCATGTCATTCTCAATGGAGAGAAGTTTACTGAGGTAAGAGTGATTTCAGGTGTGCCGCAGGCGAGTGTCATAGGACCGTTGCTATTCACAATATACATAAATGACCTTGTGGATGACATCGGAAGTTCACTGAGGCTTTTTGCAGATGAAGCTGTGGTGTATCGAGAGGTTGTAACAATGGAAAATTGTACTGAAATGCGGAAGGATCTGCAGCGAATTGATGCATGGTGCAGGGAGTGGCAATTGTATCTCAATGTAGACAAGTGTAATGTGCTGCGAATACATAGAAAGATAGATCCCATATCATTTAGCTACAAAATAGCAGGTCACCAACTGGAAGCAGTTAATTCCATAAATTATCTGGGAGTACGGGTTAGGAGTGATTTAAAATGGAATGATCATATAACGTTGATCGTCGGTAAAGCAGATGCCAGACTGAGATTCACTTGAAGAATCCTACGGAAATGCAATCCGAAAACAAAGGAAGTAGGTTACAGTACGCTTGTTCGCCCACTGCTTGAATACTGCTCAACAGTGTGGGATCCGTACCAGACAGGATTGATAGAAGAGATAGAGAAGATCCAACGGAGAGCAGCGCGCTTCGTTATGGGATCATTTAGTAATCGCGAAAGCGTTACGGAGATGATAGATAAACTCCAGTGGAAGACTCTGCAGGGAGACGCTCAGTAACTCGTTACGGGCTTTTGTTAAACTTTCGAGAACATACCTTCACCGAAGGGTCATGCAGTATATTGCTCCCTCCTACGAATATCTCGCGAAGATACCATGGGATTAAAATCAGAGAGATTAGAGCCCACACAGAAGCATACCGACAATCCTTCTTTCCACGAACAATACTAGAGCGGAATAGAAGAGAGAACCGATAGAGGTACTCAGGGTACCCTCCGCCACACACCGTCAGGTGGCTTGCGGAGTATGGATATAGATGTAGATGTAGTAAGAAAAAGTTATCTCAGTTGTTGTTTCCTCCAGTCTAATTTAATTTTTCAGTGTAGATGTGGTGTAGAACGCAAATGAAAGAATTTACAATCTTCTTGCAGATTTATGGACAGTTATAAGCACAATATCCGACGTGACCTGCTAGTTATTTCACGGTAGTAACCTTTCACACATGTCAGAAAAGAACGTGAATACTGTTCTAATAGCTCGAAGGATTTACCTTCGTCAGATGGTCGAGCTATCAACAAGTATCTCTTAGCTCCGCGCAAAGATGATTAGGTAAATCCGGCAAACCACATTATTTTGTGTAAATTTCCTGGAAACACACTTACTATGAAATTTACCGTACTTGTTTGTAACCTCACTACACAAAATATTAGCTACCCATTTAAAAGACCACGCTGGTAACAATGGAGGGCTGTAGACGGTGCAGAACTAGTACCAGGAGGTCAAGTGACCCGCCGCCGATGATGGAAGTCGTGGCAGTGAAGAGATGTGTAGGTTCCAGCCTGTTATACGAAATCAGTGCAGTAAGGTGGATAAATGTGGAGACGTGATGGAATAGCAGAAATGAGCTTACATATTTTCACTGGAGGCGTATGGCATTGTCCGACGTGTGGGGTGAGGTGTCCTCTACCCATATGCTGCCTCGTGCTGTCGAGTGCACCGACGACCCAGTGAGCCGTTTAACTTACAGCACGTGGAGGGTGTATTTTCGGCTGTAGGCAATTCTGTGTTATTTCCGGAGTGTTTGCCACACCACGACTTGCGACCACTCACTCAGTTTACTGCGAAGATGAAACTGGGTATTTGTTCCAACATTCCCGTTGACCATATGTAAGCATTTCTTCGACAGTGACATGATGAGTATTCTGTCGCCATGACAAGTGTACTGTCGACGCTCCCTCCTCTATCATGACAACAGCTATGCTGACAGATCCGTACGTATATGTTCCTGTTTGACTAACCTATCGCACCTCGACTGGGCCGGTGTATACTCCGATCTTAATCCGATGAAAAATGTCGAGGAGAATTTGTAACAGTGGTTGAAGCGTACCAGACATCATCCTCACAGTTTGGTTGCTCTGTGAGATTTAGTGCTCCACAATTCGCTTCAGCTGCATGTGACATGTGAAGAAATTTGTATAACTAAGCTTCCCAAACTGAATCCATTAAATGGTTCAGAGGCGGTGTTACGCGGCATTAGCGTTATGTCTCCTGGAGTTGACTAATATCTTGTCCGGCGTGAGTAGAAACCATCAGCTAAACGTTAAGCGAGTCCATGTGCTGTGCGGAGAACCTGCGTTCGATTCCGGATGCCGTGCGGTTCTAGGCGCTTCCGTCCGGAACCGCAGGACTACTACGGTCGCAGGTTCGAATCCTGCCTGGGGCATGGATGTGTGTGCTGTCCTTAGGTTAGTTAGGTTTAAGTAGTTCTAAGTTCTAGGGGACTGATGACCTAAGATGTTAAGTCCCATTGTGCTCAGAGCCATTTGATTTGATTCCGGATGTCGCGATGTATTTTTACTTGTTGTGAGATCTGGAGATGGCTGCACTCAGCATCTTGATATCAGTTGAGAAGCTACTTGAGAGAGAAGTAGCGACTCCAAGGTGCGCGAAGCTGCCAACGGCAGGGAAAGCGAAGTGCTCATCCCATGCCCCGCTATATCATATCCGAATGAAGCCATTGGCCTATGGTGCCACGGTGGCCGTCAGTACTGAATATTCCGCCAAGGACCAGCAGGTGGAACTTTCGGTGCTTAGCTACAGTTTTAACTTCTTTTCCCGCACCTCATTAGCTGTACAGGTTTCTAGAGATGAAATCTCTGGCGTGTAACTACTTCCTTATGTACGATTTCCGACCCTGGTAGCTGAGTGGTCAGTGCGATGGAGTGTCATACCTAACGGCCCGGGTTCGATTCCCGGCTGGGTCGGAGATTTTCTCCGCTCTCCTTATCATCGTCATCATTTTCATCCCCATCGACCCGCAAGTCGTCGAACTGGGGTCAACTCGAAAGGCTTGAACCAGGAGAGCGGTCTACCCTACGGGAGGCCCTAGCCACACGGCATTTCCATTTATGTACGATATTATATATTGTGTCACACAGGCACTTCAATATCGTTTTTTAAGTACCGAAACCAGGCAAGTGACTTTCTTGTAAAATGGGTAGCCAATATGAGAATGTACGTAATGGATCTACGAGTACTGGCTGTAGACAAATGGTTGACGACATATGGAAGTTCGGGTGCGGCCGTGAGTCGTGCTCGGATAGCCTAATGTTGAGGCGACCGCTTGCAATAAGCGGGAAATCATGGTTCAAATCCCGGTCTGGTACGAATTTTCATTGACATCATTCCATTATTTTTTTGATTGTTCATACTCGCAACTGCAGATACAGTTAATGTATTTCATATACTCCTTAGTGTAGATGATGTCACTGCACACGATTATTCGTTTAAACCACGCCGGTCCGTCTCAAGGGAAAATTGTTTGAACAACGAAGAAAGTAGTAAATTTATGCATTTCACAAAATGTTACGCTAAATTCAGTAGAAGAACTAATGTCCTCACAGTTCCCGTCATGAAGCTAATCATAAATCTTTCTGTGCTAGTCTAAGTACGCTTACTCGCTATTGGCGTTACTTCTGGTAATAATGTAGTTCACAGCATAATTATAACCCCAATAGGATTTCATTGGGTTCCTAAAGGGCATTAACATTTACAGAGAATTAAACTACCGTACAAATTAGAAGACCCTTTCGTCGAAATGTGTCTGTAGTAGATGTGGTTTCAAATAGCTGTGAGCACTATGGAACATCTGAGGTCATCAGTCCCCTAGAACTTAGAATTACTTAAACCTAACTAATCAAAGGACATCACACACATCCATGTCCGAGGCAGGATTCGAACCAGCGACCGTAGCGGTTGCGCGGTTCCAGACTGAAGCGCCTGGAACCGCTCGGCCACAGCGGCCGGCAGTAGATGTGAGAAAACCTCTTATTTATGCACTCAGGGCGTATTCATAACTTTCTTCTCCTTTTACGTTTTGCGTTCCTGGAATGCATGTACGCCTACAAATGACGCGGAAGTACTCTCCGACTCTAGGGAAATCTTTTTGCAGATGTTTCCGGAGTCTGGCTCAGGTGTATCCAGGTCGGTTGAGGGGCGCGAGTGCTGACAGCAAACAAACATGTCCTGGTTGCGGGCGCTAGCAGTCCCGTACCAGCGCCCTGACAACCCGACTGCACTGACCTGTTCTGGGCTGCCGCTGAGAACCCTAGCATGAGAAGCAGAAACGTCTGGCTCACAGGTGTGCTACTTTCTGCCGACCGAGGCTGCCATATTTGTGGTATAGCGTGCACTGCTGAACACATGATGATACCGCTTTTAAAATCAAATAGCTACTGAGAATGTGTAAATCTTATATGGCCACCGGTGTGTCTGAAGTTATTTTAAGTGTCTACTCATTATCTGATGACGGAGCCATTTTCCCATTAAAGCAGCACTACAGTAACCTCTCCCGCATTGTGTCATATTCCAGAAAGTCCTGTTCTGATATAGCTCAGAATGTTCGTATTGACTATAAGATGTCGCGATGTATTGTGAACAGTACCTTAGATATAGCTGCAACAAAGACCACGAACACGGAGTAAGAGTAATTACAGCCCAGACAGAGAGATCTGACCAATCATTCTGTCCGCGAACCATACGTAAACTGAAGAGGAACAAGCGACAGAATGCAAATTGCCATCATCTGTGCGCTTCACAGTGGCTTGGAGACTATGAATTCAGACGCAGATGTTTTCAGTGCCAGACACTGATCCAGAGCAGACGATTCTCTTAGATTGTTCTCCATTTTTTGGGGTCATTAGCCTTCTGACTGACTTGGTATACGTAGTTTTTGGCCTTTGCGGCTCCCAATACTAGACCGTGGAAGTTTCGCCTGAATTATTGTCCTATTATCGCGCCTTCCTTACTGTCAATCAGCGCAGTATTGGACGTTCACCACGCATCGGATGAGGCGATAAAATGGATTTGGAAACTAGATCAGGAGATGTAAGCTTGTATGAATTTGTGATTGTGTACATTTGACCACATATATTGTATATCTGTGTTTGCGTTACATCGTTCGATAAATAAATAAATAAATGGCGTCCGTCCTTATAATCATTGTTTTACATGTGTTTCTTTCCTTCTGTGGAGAAACTCCTAATTTCTTATCTCACAATTTCAAATAATTTTTAGTATTCTTTTGTGACATAACGTCACAGACGTTTTGATTTTGTTCTTTACCAATATTTGTAAAGTTCAAGAATCACTTCCATTTGGTTCAGCGCTCAAGATGCACATCCCCCAAAAACTTCGATCTCAAATTTCGTCTATGTTTGTTGACTTCTCTTGGCGCAAAATATCCTCTTAATCCGTTCTACACTGTTTCCTATATCATTGTTGCTTCGTCCTTCATACATTATTTTGCTTCGAAGACAACAGATTTTCTTAAATTGTGTTTCACGCGAAGTCTGTAGTTGATCACTTTTGTAATGTCTGTTACGTACCACATTCGTCCTTCTTTCATTTACTCTTAAGCAACATACAGCGCGCAAAAGACGATTCATTACATTCAGCAGGCCCTAAAGCTCTTCCGTACCTTCGCTAAGGATAGAAACGTCGTCAGCGAACTATTATCAAGTCCTTATAACCTTGAACTTTTCTTTTACTACGCTCATAGCTTTTCGATGTACAGATTGAACAGCAGGGTGAGAGATTCCTTCCGTACTTTACTTCTTTTTAAACCGAGCGCTTTGTTCTCCGTCCTTCACTGATCTTTCCCCTCTTGGTTTCTGTACGCATTGTGCAATACACGTCTTCAGAGTCTACACCGATTTTTCAGAGAATTTGGAACAACTTGCACCATTTTACGTTGGCGAACGATATTTTGAAGTCGACGAGCCCTGCGAAAAACGTTTGAATTTTGCTGAATGTGGCCCGCAATTATTGCCAGTACTTTTCGTAAAACCAAAGTGACCATAATCCAAAATACCAGCAATTTTCTTTTCAATTCTTCTTTATACTATTTTTGTTAGTAACTTGGACGTGTTAGCCGCTAAGATGACTGTGCCGTACATCTCATTTTGATATGCCGTTGCTATGTTTGGTGCGGTATCAGTGACATTCTTCCGAAAGTCAGGTGGTCGATCTCCATTCTCAAAGCTTCTACAGACTAACTTGAATAATAGTTTGGTTGCTAATTATTTGATTCATTTAAGAAATTCAAAAGGATTGTTATCTATTCCTACTGCTTAATTTGATCTTTCAGACTACGTGACATTTTGACTCTAGTATTTGATCCCATATGTCTTCCGAGCGACGTTCCGTCGTCCATCGCGTCATTGGACAAGTCAGATCCTCCCCCTCGTATAAGTCTTCAGTGTACTGTTTCCACTTATACGCTCTGTTCCCCGAGTGTAACAGTGAAATTCCTTTTGTGTTCTTAATGATGACGCTTTTGCTAAATCTTTGTTCGTTAATTTGGCGCCCAAACTACCAATATATTTGATATTTTCTACGACTGCATTCGGGAGGAAAGACGGAAGTTGTTATGTTCTAGTTAGATTCCGAAGACGCCAAGTCGATTGAAGCTCATGTGCGGAAGCGCATACAGGTACAACTGAGCAACAGAGTAGTGTCAGAGTAGTGTACTGATTTTCATACATTCCGATATTTGGGAAAATATCGCTGGTTGTGTTTCTTGCATTGCCACTGACATGGGCTTCCATAGTTTTATGATAAGGGAACTATTTTTTCGCTTGAATGAGAAGTAATAGTTTTGTATCTAGACATTAAGTTTATTATGTACCAGGAAGTGTGTTTATCTGACTCAATTTTTCGAATTGGGGTCCATATCTCTTCAGGCGCCGGAGACTGATGTCTGTATTTGCGTTTGTATCAATACTTTAGTTTCAGGCAGTGCTTTAACAGAAGAGTATCGTTAAAGTCATAGTTAGACCCAAAGCACGTACGGGACGGTGATGGGACAAATAACAGCATGTGGCGTTTTCATACCAACTGAACGCTCGTCTTACGTGATTTAGAACATCATGGATAAAATTTCTGAGAATGTACCGTATGGAAGTAGCTCATGGGTCGTGAGAAAACAAGAACCGGAGAGTTTGAGACATGGTGATTCAGAAGGCTGCTGATAATTAAGTGGACTGATAAGAAACGAGGGGATCATTCGCAGCATGGGTGAAGAAAGGAATAACGCACACGTTTTTAGGGATATTGGAGAGAGACCTACAGAACAACAACTGCTGTGGATGGCTGAGGTTGGGGCATGCTTAGTAAAAAGTTGAGAATATTGGCTGTGTGAATACAGCTGCTGCTGTAGGAGGTAGGGACACAGGTGAGGGAGTTGTGTCAGTCTCTAAACCACTCAGAAGACTGATGAAAACCTGTACCCATGCAGTTAACACAGACACACACACACACACACACACACACACACACACACACACACACACATATATATATATATATATATATATATATATATATATATATATATATATAACGGACACACACACAACAACGACCACAACAAGAAAAGTGAGTGACAAGTTTGAGGATTTGAGCCAAACTCCTTCGGAATGTGAGTCGAGTGTTTTAATTCTCATTGCTGCTGCAAATATGTTCCCTAAAGTTAGAAGCAACGTTTAGCTCATTGCTCACTTTCATTCACACCATATGTTAGGTGTCCAGAAACATTTAACCTGAATAGTGTCCCACTGTAGACTTAACGAGCACATGGAATAGGTTCCCAGGTATTTGAGTGGCTCGAAAACTTCTTATTTGTGATGGAACACAATCCGTTGTCCTTGTCGTCGAGTGTTCACCAGAGGCAAGGGTATCATGAGGAGTGCCCCAGGAAAGTGTGTAAGGAGTGGTATTATTTTATTTACACATAAATGATCTGACGAATAGGGTGGGCAGCAACCTGCGGCTGTTTGCTGATAATGCTGTCGTGTATGGGATGACGGGCTCTTTGAGTGACTGTGGGAGGATACACGTGACTTAGACAAAATTTCTAGTTGGTGTTATCAACGGCAGCTAGATCCAAATATAAAAACAGGAAGTTAATGAGGATGACTAGGAGCAACGAACCCATTACGTTCGAATACAGCATTGGTAATGTGCTGCTCGACACAGCCACGGCGATTTAATATCCAGGCGTAACATTGCAAAGCGATATGAAATGAAGCGAGCATATAAGGTTTGTAGTATAGAAGGGAAATGGTAGATGTCGGTTTACTGGGAGAATTTCAGAAAAGTGTGGTTGATGTGTAAAGGAGACTGATACTAGTGCGACAGATTCGTTATTACTGCTCGAGTGTTTGGGATTCGAACCAGGATGAAAGGGGGACATCGAGACAATACAGAAGCGGGCTGTTAGATTTGTTACCGGTAGATACGAACAACACGTAAGTATTATGGAAATGCTTCAGGGAGTCAAATAGGAATCCCTGGAGAGAAGGCGACGTTCTTTCTGAGGGCCACTGTTGAGAAAATTTTGAGAAACCGCATTGGAAGCCGACTGCAGAACGATCCTACTGTCGCCAACGTACATTTCACCTAAGGACCCCGAAGATGAAAGGAATTCTGGCACGTACAGAGGTAGACTCGGAAGGAAGTAGGTTGCAGCAGTTATTCGGAAATGAACAGGCTTGCACGGGGTAGAACAGCATGGAGAACTGCGTCAAATCAGCCTTCAGTCTGAAGACCACAACAACAAAAATATACACATAGTCATGTTCCCGTCCCTCTGTTTGCGAGTGAAGTAGGGAAGAAAATGACTAGTAGTGGCGCAGGGTACCCTCCGCCACGCAACGTCCGTGGTTTGCTAAGCGTAGATGTAGATATAAATCCTGCGACAGCTACCATTCTTTATATAATTGGGGAAACAAACCCACAAAGCTACAGTAATTTCAGTAAGTTATTCTTTATATAAGCTAGGGGAAAGAAACACACAAAACATAATACTTTAGTAAACTGGAAAAAATGGAAAAGGAATTCGAACGAGTTCCCACTAGGGTCGTGTTTCGCAGAAATTTCACGCCGAGACCAACACCGTTGTCATCCTCTGCCCATAGCAGGCAGCTCCATGCTAAAGAATTGGACGTCAGCTATTTCTGGAAGTACACACTCTGTCCAATGCGTATCAGGTTAATTTACTGGTCGAATTGTGAAGAAAAGACACTTGAAAATTAGGAAAGGTAGTCAGATGATTCAAAATTCGTTCTTCTATTGTTGACACACTCCAGTAACAGTTTCGTAACAATCCTTCGGCATCGATAAGTCTTCCCTAGGGATGGGCATCAATTATGAAGCGCATGGGTTATTGATGCCTGTTCTTACCCTTTCAGAACAGTCGGCCTCCAAATAAAACTGTCAGGGGAAAGTGAATGCATGCAAAGAAGGACAACACGAATGAACAAAGATTTCTTTTACCCATGGCAGAGCCTCACTGAGATGCTTGAAGATAGAGCCATCAACGCCTCCTAAAAGCACAGACTACTCAGTGGAAAATCGAGGAAGACACTCCAAGCCTCTACATATTGCTATAGTAGGGACCGCGAGGACAAGATAAATTAGTTACAGAGCGCACACAGGTAGTAAAGCAGTCACACTTCTCGCATTCTATACGCGATTGGTATGGGAAGCTACCCTAATACGTAGATCCGTGAGAAGTAAAGTTCCACCATTTGACAGTGGTTTTTCATCTCGTATACGTTTAAATGGATATGTAAGGCATGCCCTTTGATATAGCTTCCGTAAGTGCTCGAGTCGGATTTTGCGAGGCGATCAGACAGGTTGGCACATCGCATTACTCGTCATAAGAGGTACCGCGTTTCGAGGATTTGAACAAGAATCGATAGCTCTTGTGCATCCAGGAAAATCTAGCGAAAAAAAAGGAAACACTTTTGCGCTGGTACAATACCGGTTAATTTTATCGTCCTGTGATTTGACAACTTTATATAACACACAGACCGACTCATGGAAGAATAACCTCTACAACGCATTGTATCTGCCATCTCGTTCTTTTCTAAACTATCTCTACAGAATTTGTGTGGTATTCGAGATTATCGCATTACATCTGCTTCCCAATCCTCCTTCGGGTTTCCCATCGTTCAATTTTACTTTGATACATGTGTGATTGATGTATATGACGACCTTCCTTCTTAAACACGAGAGTGTATGTTTTACACCGGAAAAGCTCTTACGTTGAGGAAAACTGACCTAGCTCACAACTGCTATCTTCCTGGATTCAGCCCTTCTACGCAACCGAATTTTCTATACTGAGCTGACAAAGTCAAGAAATAGCGCTACGCACATGTACAGTTGGCAGTAGTATCCGTGAACGAAGTATAAAAGGGCAGTGCACTGGCGAAGCTGTCACCTGTCTGAAATTGGGACCAGCCCAGAATTTACCTAAACGATCGTGGCAAACCGCATAAAAACCACACTCTGACTGGCCGCTACATCAGCCCCGGGTCGCCTTACTGATGACATCCGTGTCTGTTCCATGTACCTTTCTCGCAGGTTAAAGCGCTATACTTTACGCTACACAAATATGTCACTAAACTCCAGCTCACGAGCACGAGAACAGACTTCGTCACACCTGATTTAATATTCAAAGTTGAAATGTTTCTCTCTTTCGCTCTGTTGCCAGTCTGCATTTTATATCCTCTCTACTTCGGTAATCGTCAGTTATATTGCCGTCCAAATAGCAGAATTCATATAGGGCTTTTTAATGACTCATTTTCCTAATTTCCCTCAGCATCATCCGATTTTATTCTACTAGATTCCATTATTCTTGTTCTAATTCTGGCGATGTTCATCTTGAATCCTGTTTCCAAGATGCTGTCCATTCCGGTCAACAGGTCTTTTATGTCCGTTGCCGTCCCTGACAGTTTAGATGTCATCGGAAAACCTCGGACCTTTTATCTTCTCCCCGAACTGTACCTCCCTTTTTTGAAAACTCTTCTTGGTCTCCATTACTGTTCTCTCAATGCGTAGGTTAAACAACCTCTCGAATAGGATACGATGTCTCACTACTTTTCAACTGTTGCTTCTCCTTAGTGTATTCGACGCTTCTAACAGCAGTCTGGTTTCTTTGCGGGTTGAAGATGATCTTTCACAACATGTACTTTATCCCTACTATTGGGGACTGTCATTTTTCTTTTTTCAGAGACAGTTTTCTAGTTCTTCTTTGTCCTACCATTCATGCGAACGCAAAAGCAGAATTAGAGTCTCTTGGTGATTTGCATTATACCTTGGTCTCTCAAACTGACGACAACGCTACTTGATCATCTACATCGTTACCATTCTTCGGAAAATATTTTTTTACCTTGATTTCCTTGGGTGTTGGAGCCTTCCACCTTTCCACGTTTGGTGCACATTGTAATGAATCTTGCCTCCTCAGAACTTTCGTACTTCAGTTGAAAAGTTCGATACTGTATGAAATATAGCATGAGCTAATTTTTATACTTAAAATATATTTTCCACGTCTGAAGATAATTTTTCACATTTTTGATCACCGAGACACTGCTTTTCTGATAACATAGGTTTATTTTTTACATCAACCTTCAACCATGGTAATTAATAATTACAATTGTCAAAACTCACTTTACAATGAAACTAATATTATTACGTCTTAGTTTTCATGTACACAAAATTTCGGGTTTCGTTTTTAATTTTTCTAATTTTACTATCAATAATTCAATCGACAATCGTACAAAGACAGGAAACTGATAGTTTTTATACTGCGAAGATCTGCTACCTTCATTATTAATTAAAAGGCGCATAAATCTTTATATATAAATAATTATCTGCAGAAGACGTTACGTAATTCATACCTAAAAATTAATTTTAATGAAGGCAATCACAATAAAATTTATTTAAACTACATCCTGTTTTAGAAGGCTCTGAAAAGTATATACGTAATGCTTATAGAAATTTTAGGCATGAAACGAACTACAATTAATTCGGTTGGTTGTCGAGATTGATCCACGTAGCTACCGAATTCTTTGTAGTGCGCTGAAATGTTGCCCAATGCATTTACTTAACAGGTGGTATTGTAGAAAGTGTCAAGAATTTATGAATATATACTGATGATGTCAAAAAGCAACAATATTTCAGGGACATTTACTGAAACAGAGAACTTGGGACCTATTAACTGGAAAGCATAAACAGGAACTGAAACTCTAGACAACGAGACCGCCATAGTAAGATAAGTAACATTTATCTGATAATATAACGTTCCTGCCATTATGATTTTTTTATAAACGTTGATAACACTAGAATAGTTAGTTCAACGTAGGGTATTTACTTCCTGTATATCTACGAACATTTTGATGGTAAGGGATATGTAACATCATAAGAGACGAGATGTTTCGGTATTTTCTTGGCCGACATTATTGACAGCCAACTTATCAGTTGTACGGAGTTAGATTTTAAACGTTTTTATTCCAGGCTTGGCTCATATTAACTTCACGAGGCATACTTACAGAGCACAAACCACAGTTAGTTACAATTGGGGGTACAGAGCAATCACCTGTTGCTATTAATAAAGTCGCCTTACGTACAAAGCTTTTATAGATGAAAATTTTTCGACGTGACCAAAGGCTGAGAGAAAAAAGCGGCAGTTTGTAATATTACACTCACAGCAACAAAGGCAAAACGCTTCGCTGTGATCGGACGTTGGCGCAGTGACGCTTCGAGTTGCCTGCGTGTTGTGCACACATAAGCAGATCTGTTTGATGGCGGCGGCTCGGACGTGATAGCCGGAAGCCACATAAATGGAGGCGGCGGCCAGAGACCAGCGGATCTGCGTTGCCTCAAAGGCGCTGGCAGGTCGTAAACGCCTGACCCACTGATACGGGCTTCAGAGGGCCGCCGGGATTCCGCCTACGCCAGCGGGGCACAACGTCAAGCTTCTGCGTGGGTGGAAACTCCGGCCTGTGTCTGTATTACTATAAAAGGAATTTACGTCTCCAGCAACAGCCTGCTGTGCAGGCCGCGCTATGATTGTTGAAGTTCCGGTTTCGACTCCAGAACACAATGACGACTCGCAGTTTTACACAGGAAGGGATGCGGATTCTCATTTGGTAGTTATGATTTAAGTTTTTCAAGATTTACATAAATCCTTCAGAGGGAATTTTGATGTACTTCCTTTAAGACAGGGAGTCCTATTTATCCTGATGACGGGAAACAACTTTTTCTCCAGAAGAAAGCTGGAAAGACTACATCGATTTTGACCCGATGACGGAATGCACCACCTGGGAGATAGCGGACGTACTGACAGTGGTTTCAACGTCGTCCGCCAAAAGAGAACGTAGTGGCATAGCTACCAGAGCACCATCTGTGTCTCAAGGTGTGAAACAAGCAGACAACCATGCCACGGAAACGCACACTTGCTTCTTACAGCCAACTGGGCGACTTCGAAAGAGGTCAGTTTGTGGTCTTCCGAGTGTCGCGACTTTTTATTAATTTAATCGTGTCGCAAACACACACTATGGCTTACAAGTAATACAAAATGTTTCAAAATATGATTCTATTAGTATAACAATTACAATTAAATGCGGCTTGACCAGTATGCTTCTACTTCGCATACTTCCTTGGTGACATCGATGACATTCTGTGGCGTTCATGACGTTGGGCATAGGCTGCAGACAAGAAGATGACTCCTTGTCTGTTCTTCACCACATTCACACACTGTGGAGTGCCATGTAAATTCCCACTTTTTCAAGTTGGTCTTCGTTCTTCCAACTCCATAACGCAGCCTGTTGAGGGTCTTCCATATTGACCAGCTTTCTTCGTGACCTGATGGGAGGCTTTCGGTCGGGATTATCCACCCTGCAAGGTGGCTGGATCTGGAACGCCATGTGTTGACTCTGAAGTTCAAAGGTGGTTCAGTGACGCTTTTAGCTCAATGGAGAAAACTTTTCCTTGACTCGAGCCTTGGTACTGTTGGCTGATACCTGCGTGAGTCTTCAGCGTCAATGCCTTACACTTTTCCAGGTCTGGATGCACATTCACGACGGATATCTGTAGGTGGGATGCCCGCTAGACAATAAACTTCATCAAGTGGTGTAGATCTACAACATCCCGTAATGAGTCTCCAGGTTACATTCAAGGCGATATCCACTTGTTTAGCATGACTAGATCTGCACCAGACAGGGCAAGCATATTCTGCAGCTGAGTAACAAAGAGCTACAGCAGAAGTTGTTAAGATGCGAGGATGCGTCCCCCGGGTTGTACCCGATAATTTCCGAAGAATGGTGTTCCTTGCAGATACCTTCCATTTGGTGTCCAAGCAATGTATTCTGTAGGTAAGTGCTCGATCAAGAGTTACTCCAAGTTATTTTGGGGTGAAACAGTGTTCTAATTACTTACCTTCCCAGAACACCTGCAATTCCTTTGATGCATGGCTGTTTCTAAGATGGAACCCACAACTCTGTATTTTCGCTGGATTTGGCGATGGTCCTATCGGAGAATTGCCGCACGAGATGGACGTACTGCCCCAGTTGCGCAACAATGCTGGTATCATGCTCACGTGAACATTCTCGAGCTCGTAGATCAAGTTCTGGACGTCCACACAGCACAGACACCCGCCAGAATGGTCGTATTGCAAGGGCAGTAGTGGCAGATTGTACAGCTACCACGGCACATATAAGAGAACTTGTGAGCCCAAACTTGTTAACACGAGCTCCTGCGGTCTGCTAGTTAGCAGTGGGACTACGGACACACGTTTAGCCCGTCTTCCGTTCACCCCACAGCACCGACGTGCACAGCTCGACTTGTACCGTCAGAGGATCACCCGGAAGATGGAATGGTGTGCCGTGGTCTTCAGCGATGAAAGCAGATTCTGCTTGCGTGCAAGTGATGGTCGTTTGCGCGTGGGTGCTATCTCATGGAGTGTATTCGTCCATGACACATTGGTCCCATCCCCACGTCGTATGATCTGGTGTGGGATAAGCTGCAACTCTCGTTCACCGTTGGTATTTCTAGAGTGGATGCTAACCAGCGCTCGGTACTTGCAGAATGTTGTTAGACGCGCTCTTCTGCCATTCTTGCAACAGAATGGTGCTGTGATGTTCCAAGAAAGTAATGCTCGCCCACATGCTGCCAGTCAAAGCCAACGTGCTCTGCAAGACGTGCTCCAACTCTCCTGGCCAGAAAGATCTCCGGACTTGTCTCCAGTCGAACACGTGTGTGAAATGATGGGACAAGAAGTGATTCGTGTGACGTCAGGCACAACAGTTGCCACAGAACTACGAGAGTAGGTGTGGCATAATGTATCCCAGGACAGTATTCACCATCTGTACGATCGGTTGGATACCAGAATCAGTACCTGCATTGCTGCCCGTGAAGGCTACACCACATACCAATATGGGTCGGTACGTGGTACCTCCATGCTTGTTGTCGGCTTCGTGTCTTCGGCTTCATCTTGGTTGCCTTTTTGGTTGCCCATATTTCTTTCATCTTCCGGCTGTGATCTTTCGTTCTTTTGTCCATTTTACGCCTGTTCGTTTGTTACAGTGTATCTCATGTAGTTTACTTCTCTTAATGATGTTTCTGAATTTTATTCTGTCGTTTATTGTGTCTGGTGTGATGTTGAGTTGGTTCAGGTCAGTTTTTACCTCTGCCACCGAAATGGGGAACAGACGCCTTTTGTAGCCACCCACTGTGGGAACAAACGCTACTAGTAGTTTTGGTCAGACCCAAATATTTCATTTCCTCTGTACCAACTATATCTAGGAGGCATTCCCCTAACTGCCACGTACCGAGCGAGGTGGCGCAGTGGTCAGCACACTGGACTCGCATTCGGGAGGATGACGGTTCAATCCCGCGTCTGGCCGTCCTGATTTAGGTTTTCCGTGATTTCCCTAAATCGCTCCAGGCAAACGCCGGGATGGTTCCTTTCAAAGGGCACGGCAGAATTCCTTCCCGTCCTTCCCTACTCCGGTGAGACCGATGACCTCGCTGTCTGGTCTCCTTGCCAAAAACAACCCCCCCCCCCCCCCCAACTGCCATCTGGGGAGGCCCTCGGTTGCTGGTCTACTAACCGCCCCGATATCGATAAGTAGTGTCAACAGTGCAGTAACGTAAAGGATATGCGTAATATGCTAACATGGCATGCCTACTGTCTGTAGCTGATAGCAAAGGTTAGTTGAAGTAGTGCAGTGAGCGGCAACGGTTCTGTTTAATTCGGTTGCAGAATATCCTGTCTCAAAGTGCGGGAGACCTTTTTGTTTTTAGTCATCAGTCTTCTGAGTTGTTTGATGCGGCCCGCCATGAATTCCTCTGCTGTGACAACCTCTTCATCTCAGAGTAGCAGTTACAACCTACATCGTCCATTATTTGTTGGATGTATTCCAATCCCTGTCTTCCTCTACAGATTTTGTCGTCTGCAGTTTTTGCCAACCAGAGTTTTTGCCAACTACAGCTCCCTCTAGTACCATGGAAGTCATTCCCTGATGTCATAACAAATGTCTTGTCAAACTATCCCTTCTCCTTGTCCCTGTTTTCCGCTCCGATCCTGTGCAGAACCTCCTTATTCCTTACTTTCCTTAACTTATCAGTCCACCTAATTTTCAATATTCGTCTGTAGCACCACATCTCGAATGCTTCGATTCTCTTATGTTCCGGTTTTCCCACAGTCCATTTTTCACTACCATAGAATGCTTCGCTCCTAACGCACGTTCTCAGAAATTTCTTTCTCAAATTAAGGCCTTTATTTCATACTAGAGCCCTCTCTTGGCCAGGAACACCCTTTTTTCCATTGCTAGTCTGCTTTTGATGCCCGCTTTGCCTCGCCTGTCATTGGTTATCTTGCTGTGTAGGTAACACAATTCCTTAACTTCATCTACTTCGTGACCATCAAGCCTGATGTTAAGTTTGTCCCTGTTGTCATTTCTTCTACTTCTCATTACTTTCGTCTTTCTTCGATTTACTCCCAGTCCATATTCTGTGCTCGTTAGACTGTCCATTCCGTTCAGCAGATCATATAATTCTTCTTCACTTTCACTCGGGATAGCAGTGTCATCAGCGAATCGTGTTATTAATATCTTTCCACCTTGAATTTCAATTCCACTCCTGAACCTTTCATTTATTTCCATCATTGCTTCTTCGATGTTCAGCTTGATCAGTAGGGCGGAGAACTGCATCCCTGTCTTACGCCCTTTTTAGTCCGAGCACTTCGTTCTTGGTCGTCCACTCTTATTATTCCCACTTGGCTCTTGTACATACTGTATATTAACCGTCTCTCCCTATAGTTTACCCCTATTTTTCTCAGAATTTCGAACGCCTTGCACCATTTTACACTTGATTGTTTTCTAGTCCTTATTTAATTATCAACCGCAAAGTCAGAACTGCCTCTGTGGTGCATTTATCTTTCCGAAAGCCAAACTCATCGTCATCTAACACATCCTCAATTTTTGTTTCCATTCTTCTGTATATGATTCTTGTAAGCAACTTGGATGCATGAACTGTTAAGCTGACTGTACGATGATTCTGGCACTTGTCAGCTCTTGATGTCTGCGGAATTCTGTGGATGACATTTTTCAGTAAGTCAGATGGTATGTCGTCAGACTCATACACTCTACACACCAACGTGAATAGTTGTTTAGTTCCCACTCCTCCCAACGATTTTATAAACTCTGATGGAATTTTATCCATCCCTCTGCTTTATTTGATCTTCTCTAAAGCTCTCTTAAATTCTTGTTGTGATTTTGGATCCCCTATATCTTCTAAATCCACTCCTGTTTCTTCTTCCATCACACCAGACGAATCTTCCTACTCATAGACTCCTTCTATGTACTGTTTCAAGTCAGCAGCGTGGCTAGCGTTGCTACCTATGGATCACGGTCTCCCGGTGTTCGATTCCCTGCCGGATTGGGGCTTTTCTCTGCCAAGGTACTGGGTGTTTGTGTTGTTCTCATCATCACCATAATTATTCGTGACAGTGGCTAAATTGGATTGTGTAAAAATTGGACTGTATAGCGATTGGGACTTTGTACGGATACATGACCGCGCAGCTGAGCGCCCCACAAACCAAACATCATGAATGCACTCTTTCCACCTATCTACTCTCTCCTATGCATTTAGCTGCACCCTTAACGTTACCGCCCTTGCTTTTAATTTCACCAAAGGTTATTTTGGCTTTCCTATATGCTGAGTCTGTTCTTCTGGCAGTCATTTCTTTTTCAATTTCTTCAAATTTTTCATGCCGCCATTTCGTGTTAGCTTCCTAGCACTTCCTATTTATAACATTCCCAGCGACCTATATTTCTGTAGTCCTAAATTTCGCTGATCATTTTTGTACTTGATTCTTTCATCTATTAACTGAAGTATATCTTCTATTGGTCATGATTTCTTTGCATTTACCCTCTTCGTACATATATTTTTCTTTCCAACTTCCGTGATCCCCCTTTTTAGAAATGTCCATTCCCCTTCAATTGTAGTGCCTGCTGTGCTATTCCTAATGGCTGTATCTATAGCCTGAAAAAGCTTCAAGCGTGTCTCGTCATTCCTTAGCGCTTCGCTATCCCATTTACTTGTGTACTGATAATTCCTGACTAATCTCTTAAACTTCTATGTAACACTAACGAGGTGCGTGGATCAAGACTGAGCTGGCCGAAGTGGCCGTGCGGTTAAAGGCGCTGCAGCCTGGAACCGCAAGACCGCTACGGTCGCAGGTTCGAATCCTGCCTCGGGCATGGATGTTTGTGATGTCCTTAGGTTAGTTAGGTTTAACTAGTTCTAAGTTCTAGGGGACTAATGACCTCAGCAGTTGAGTCCCATAGTGCTCAGAGCCATTTGAACCATTTTTTATCAAGACTGAAGTGGCATGTGGTCGAAGCCCACAAATGCGTTTTCTTCTGGCACTGTATCCCACCATCCTTCATGAAAATGCACGTAGCCACACAGCGAAGCTCGTGCATGAGTCCGTGTGACTACGACATGTTCGCCAAAGTGAAGGCACCTCTTTTTGACACTTTCTTTAACTCGAGAGGAGAGATCATCCCTGCCACATGGCGGACCTTGCTCCAGTATTTCTTTAGGACCACAGCATTTCCTGTATGTATGGTACTGTCGACACTCGCAAATAGTGCGATTGATTTAACCTTCTGAAGAAGGGCACTAAGTGGCCAAGACCGACGAAGAAATTAAATTTTTTTATGCAACTGGATGCTTATTATTTAGCTGTGATGGCATAGTACTAACGTCACTAAATCGCCGGGTAATCGATAGATCGTATTGAACCCAAGATTTCCAGCACTGCGATGTAAATTATCGGAACGTGCGAGTCGGGTTCAAGCACAGCCCTAAATAGCAACCTGCTGACGGGTCCGTAACTGAATCACACGCTGCCCATCGCGGCGATGCTTACATCGCCCGTCATGAGAGGCTGCCTCTCCTTTAGTGGCGGAAACACAGGTCGTTGCACAGCCGTCACAAACGATGCTGGCAGTCAGAGGCACCTATCGATAGTGCACGATAAAGAAAGAATTACCCAGCACGGTAAAATGTGAAAATACATGCAAAGAACACACAGGTCATCCAGTTAGAGACGTTAAAGGTAATGATGACGCAGTTCTTAATCTACTGCCTTTACTGAACACAACATACCGTTATCATGTACTCCACTACATATACTGTTATTGCAAATAAGAAAACATTATTGCAATTATTGTTCTGCTAACTGAAATGTTCCAGAGATGAGTGACATTTCAGCTTTCTCTTCGTTTGTGTAAATTGTACTCATACCCCCCTTCACTTAAACAGGTCTGATTGACCTGTGTCCAACATCCTTGTGTTTCTGTTTAGATATTGTCACCTCCAGCAAGTGGAGGAGTTACATTACCCTAGGTACATTAAGTGTGTGCTGGAATACGTTAGCCAAAGCCAATATTTACATTTTCTTAATAACATAATGTTTATGTGAACAGTACACTGTGATAGCTATACGAATATGTCTTGACGAGAGGGAAGAGTTTAGCGAATAAAAGCGGTAGGACGCTAATTAAAAAACACCTACTGCTCTTCATATCTTCTTAACTAACAAAGTTAAAAGTAAGGCAGTTATGCTGCTTATGTCCCCCTTGCACCTAAATAACATTTGGTTTGATACTTTTTTTTATGTTACTTCTTAGCAAAAGCATGTAATTTGGATGGAATCAGCACACAATAGTGGATCGACTTAGCGATGTAGCAGAATGCAAAAAGGAGGTATCGTGTTTGGACGTAACCATCACCACACCCTGATTAAAGTTGCAAGATTTATTGGTGTATCATTCTGGACTACAAGGAGTGGCCTAATAATAGTAGCGACGTAAGACAGAGTAAGAACAAATGGCGTAACATGATCCCAATCGACGGGGCCGGAAACGAGTGTCACGGCTGGTCAATGATAATCGGTTGTATAGCCGAGAGGAGTTTCCGCTGTCAGTGATAGGAGGCCCATCCCAAACAGTTCCCGAGAGAACAGTGCGCAGAGAAGGATACGCAAGTGGACGTATCGAGTCGGCTACCTCGTAACGCAACATTGCTCACAGAGACACAAAAAAGAAATGCTAGTGTTACTGAGTCAGCAATGAAGAAATAGGACTAACTGGAGGCGCGTAATATGATATGACGAGTCTTAGTTTTGATTGTTTATCAAATGATGCAAGATGTCTATAGAACCGATGGCCAAACATCGCAGTGTGTGGAAGGTGTAGTCCAGACCAACGATGGTTCTGTGATATTTTATGCGTGTTTTTCGTACCATCCTTTGCCCTCAATCATTCAGGTTGCCGTAAAACTAGACCTAGATAATTTATTTCAGCATTCCCGTTTACCGAACATCGCCCTTTCTTCAACACATATTTGATTGGTATGCTGTGGAAACTTTCAAGATGAGGCTCCTCTGACATCTGGACCGACCTGACTTGATCTTACTGCCATAGGAAATGTTTGGGATAGGGTGGAACAGCAGGTGAAAGTTAGCAATCAATCCACCTGCAATTCAATAGTTATACGGGACGTAATCATCAATTAGTGACACAAGCTGAATATAGCTCACATGAAGAGACTTATACCTCTCTTTCTCGCTGAATTGATGCCCTTTCTATAGCTAGAAGTAGCGTTACGTGGTGTTAGAATTATGTTTGCTGGATGTGACTTTTTTTGTTTGGTCCATTTATTTTCCTGTATCTTTAGTTCAGTAGCTGGAAGTTACAATTAAAAAGCAGGATTGAGAACGTATTACACAGTATTGTATAGAATGTAGTGCAACTCTTTTCGTAAAATTACTTCTTGACATCATTACTATAATACTCACGCATTTTGGTCCAAAGTTTTATGGTTTAGATCATTTAGTTCCCGACACGAGAGGTTTCCGTTGTGAACTGTTTTAAACGGAAAACTTTTTAGCATAAAACGAGTATACTGAATCTAATCAGTAGAAGAGAATGGTCTAGAGATACGGGATAGCTCGCTCAAGTAACTGCTGCAGTCAGTGTAGGTAATCGGTAAGAAATGATATTATAATATTGCTCCATAATCCTTTCATAATCCTTATTACCGTTCTCTTACGTTGTGTTCCATGTTTAGACACACGTTAAGTGAAATAAAAATTAAAACAGAAATGTATAATAACAGCCACTTAGAAGATGCTCACTAGCTTGGCTGTTTCTCTCGTACAGTGTATTAAACGTTGATATAATGTTGTGCAGCTAGGTTCGATTGTGGAAACAGCATATAATTATAAATTTAGTCATAAAAGACGACTACAGAGTTTATAGGTTTCACTAGTTATGGACGTTATCTACTGCATTATTACCATACTAATAATAATAATACTGTTCATCTCGGCCCAGAAACTAAATGAGCGATGCCTTTTGCACCACTCTGAGAGACGATTTACTGTTGTCTCCATTGCGTGGTCTCAAGATGTTAAGAACACTCTATCAACTTGATGGATGAGTTCCCTTGACGTGTACACTGTATGGTCACTGGGCCTCCATTTATTTTCTTCAAGTGGTACATCACACTCCTGACAGTGCTGCTAACAACTCATGGCATAGAGAGTACAGTCGCATTAATCTCGGGTCGCTTGGACAGAAAGAAACTGGTTAATTAATAACCTTTACGATTTCTTCCTTTCTACATGTATGTTCCAGACCTGACAAGGGGGTCTACCAAAAGATATGAGACAGTAATCAGTCCATGCTCCGTGAGTCATATCACTGCTACATATCTGCGAATAAATCATCACAGATGATTTAGGATATTTGTGTCCATTATTACTAACTTGCTAAATGCTGGATATGTATACAATACATGATGTTTCCTTTGATCTCATTCTAATAAAATATAGTAAATGCAACTCAACCATATACATATTTTGTCTCTTTAGAAATTCATCTATGGAGTAGAAGGAATTCTCAAATAGAAACGATTTCAGTTTATTTCTCAGTTTGTTCCTCATTATCTGCCATCCCCTTCAACTTTCAGGGGATACGATGCAGTGTCTGTTTGTGGCTTGCCTCTCTCTGAGCGAAAGTTAGGTTAAGTTACGGCGAATGGATCCCCTTTTTGTTCCTAGCTGAATTTGTAAATGCTGTGATTTTTTAAAAGACTTTTCACTTCTTTATACCAAATTTTATAAGATTTATAAATTGTTTCCTGCATCTTTTTTGGCAATTGATGCAATCATTATCCTGACAACACATTACTGTACAAAAAATACTTTATGTCTGTGTGTGGTATTGCTTCACAAAATTAGTCCTTATGATACTGATGATGCAAAGAAATATGCAAAGAAAGACAGCTTTGCGACCCTAACATCACCAAAATTACTAACCGCACGCAGAGAGAAATATGCTGACCTATAGCGTTCCAGGGAATCTATGATACGTGATTTTCAATTCAGTATGAACATCTATCAACTTAACCTTCAGTTATACATATTTCCCTTGCATTGCAGTCTCTCGCTAACGACGATGATCCTGCCTTGTACAGAATAGAGTCACTGTGTTCTTTCAAAGTTAAGAGACAGGCGTTTACTGAAAACCAATCAATAATTCTCTTAGTATTTTATTCACTGTTTGTTGCATTGCTACACCTAATTGGACTTGATTGTGATGCTTGCATTATTATTGACCATTGTTTCTGCTTTGCCAGTATAAGATAGAAGATTATGTAAAGATATCAGATGATCACAACGAATTGAAAAATGATTTAGACAAGGTATCTGTATGGTGCAAAAGCAGTAATTGGTTCTAACTCCTGAAACATGTAAATCATGCACATGAGCGCTAAACTGAATCTGCTAAATTTCAGTTACACGATATTTCACTCAAATTTAAACGTTAACTAAACTAAATACTTAGGGATTATAATTACGAATAACTTAAACTGGAAAGACCACACAGAAATTTTTTTGGGGAAAACATATCAAAGACTGTGATTTACAGGCAGATAACTTAGAAAATGCAACAGGTCTACTAAAGAGACTCCATACATTACGCTTGTCTGCCCTCTTTTGGAGTATTGCTGAGCGGTGTGGGATTTGCATCAGGTAGGATTACCAGGGGACAGGGAAAAATTTCAAAGAAGGGAAGGTCGTTTTGTATTATCGTGAAAGAGGGGGGAGAGTGCCACGGATACGATATCTGAATTTGGGTGGCATGCATTAAAACAAAGGCCTTTTTTCTTGCAGCAAGATTTTCTAACGAAATTTTAGTCAACAACTTCCTCCTCAGAGTGTGAAAATGTGTTGTTGGTGCCCACCTTTTCATCTACAAGGGAAGAAATGATTATCATAATAAAATAAGAGAAATCAGAGCTCACACGGAATGATTTAAGAGTTCGTTTTTTCCCAGAGCTGTTCGAGAGTGGAATGGTAGAGAAGTAGCTTAACAGCAGTTCGATGAACCCTCTTCCAGGCACATAATTGTGAATTGTAGAGTAATCATATAGATGTAGATGTCTTTTTATATACAGCAAGAACACCACACGTCCCAATTACGGACACTGTGACACAGCAGTAAAATGTGTTTCCAATAAGAAAGTTTTATGAGTCATCCAATGCATTCATCTGCTACCTATTTCTTTGGTGAGATATGAAGGGAATCACTAAGCGTATCCTGGAAGCAATAATGTCAAAATATCTCCAAATTTATCTTGTGATTTCTTCTGTTGCACGTCTTTAACGTAATACAAAACTTCTTGGAAGTCCAAATATCTTATAACATGTTTGGTGAAACAGTAGAGAGCATGTTTAGTGAGGAGGCCCTTCTGAAATCCAAATTGTGATTGACTGTGAATCTAATGTTTGCAGTTATGCTCAACTACTCCTCAGCACCATTACTTTTTCCAATAATTTTTAGAACCGTATTGGTAATGAAACGGGCCAAAAGTTTTAAGTATTTGTCGTAATATCTTTCTACAAAAGTAATCAATAATTGCGTAATTCATTCTTCCAGTAAAGCTATTTTACGAATGTGATGCAGTACGGATGAGTAAAAAAGGTGGAACATAAAATCGTAGTCTTAGCAATTTGCTCAAAATATTATCTTCCTCTTGAGAAATTTATCAACTAATAGCGTTAATTATTTTTCTCAATTTCCCCGAAAGCAAGTTCATACACAAATTGATTTTGTGTGGTCGTGACAGTTGTGTATATTGAAAACATTATTGTGTTGCATTGATTTACTATTCCTCCGGTTCTTGGTAGAATATTTTATAAATTATGAATGAATACACCAACAACACTTGCTTAATATTCTACAATATTTATTATATGTTTCACATACCGGTTTTCGACTGTTACCCCATCATCAGGTACAAACATAACTATGTGGTGCAGTGAAATTTTGCTCGATCATAGATTTTAAACTAGTGCATTTACAGAGTACCCCTAATCCAGGGATGAAAATAGTTAATCTTAAGATTAGGAATAAAACAAGAGGTATCATTTTAGTACATGCGATGTAGAGCTATCTAACTAAGCGAAAATATGTGACACATTAACTAATGAACTGTAAACAAACTCGAAGAGTTCAACAGTTGTTCATAGATGAAAATAATGGAACAATAAACTTCTGTGAACAAAATAATCTTGTTATTAATAGGCTCTACACTACACACAGACAATTGTTTTGAACTGACTGTGCGGAGTTCCTCTGGTACCTTTAGAAAGTGGTTCTTAAAGAATTTTCTGCATTTTTTTTTGTCACGGACTATTTGAACATCACATTTAATTACTAGATCACCTTGTCTCTTGACAGACTACCCAGTTTTCTCTCTGAATACATTTCATATGGTTTTGTTTTTTTATCAGAATTATTAATTTCTCATATAACATATACAGTTTTTGGTATTTTGTAACTCTTCGCAGTATAGAAAAACATATTCATTAACATGAATGATATACTCAGTATTTCGTATATCTTTCATATCCTGCAGTATATTTTATACATTCTCTAAAGATTTCGTTGATACTTCACTGGTCTTACACTTCTCATCCGTGATTGGGAAATGGCTTAAAGACAAATATTTACTAAAAAATTCGTTTAGTTTAGAATTTACATACATTGCTTCATACATCTTTTTCCATATTCTGCTGACTCCTTGCAGAGTCCTATATGCTGGTACTACAATCTTTTCAATACAATCTCCTTGTTAATAACTGATTTTGAATTGTGTATTCTAGTTTGGCTCATTGGTTATCATGATCCGACATGCTATTTATACCTCTACATCTACACTCGGAAAGCCACGTTACGTTGTGTGGCAAAATACACTTCTTGTACCGCAGCCACTACCTCCCTTTCCTGTATCAGTTGCGAGAGGTTCCTCCATTTAAATTCAAATCTCCCATAATTTTAACTTTATGATCTTTTCGTGGCGAGATATGCGTGGCAAGTAGGAATATATTGGTCGGCTATTGTATCTCTTGGAACACCAAAAGTAAGTCTCTGTAGATATTTGATAAATGTCTTAAGAGTAAAATAGTACAAATGCCGTGTACCTTCAGTCATGGACCTATGGTATAATGCCTTGTTGTTTAATACGAATGTTCTATTTCCACAAGTGCATTAATGTGTCGACTTTAGAGACAGGGAAGCACTGTTGGAGGCCGGGTGGAAACTACGAGTATATACCTTGTCAATGTTTCATGTGTGGCATATTGGAGAGCCTGCAACATTAGATTCAACTATGTGGCTTGCATTACATTCCTACGACAATTTCTTAGTGGGAAAGTATTTTATTTTTAACTTGCTCAGAAACGTAATACTTTTGGCGTACGCGATCAACGTAGCATAATACTACCTTGTGTCATAGACAGGCACTGAGTGATAATCCAAACTCTTCCAACGGAAGGAACACGTAAGATTAGATTGTTATAACTCCACATTTATACTGACTCGATAAAAACTTATTACAAAATTGTGTTCAAAATGAACCTACCTCCGTATGAATTCAGGTTTGTTAGTACGCATAGAATGTGTCTACAATACTCAAAAGGTTGCTCTTGCTTTTATCAGAATGTGTAACACAGTGACCAAAAAAAAGTTTTGCAAATACATTTCTTATATCTTCTAAAGACGAAACGCTACCAGTTCTGCGAAAGTAACGACTCATAGCTTATCTTATTATTCTTTTGTAGTTAATGAAGTTCTGAGCTCATCTCCAAACATTTATGAGCGCAGAAGCTCCATCTTACGGAGTAGTTATACACTATAATATCCTTCCTCCGATATAACTTACTTTATTTTAAACCATTGTTACTACTTCTCCACTTTTTATGCCGGGGTGTAAGGAAATTTCGTGGTATTCATATCACCTTGCCATTTCTACAAGCCCTAGCTACTGGTGTTTATAGAACATCTCATTGTTCTTAATTTTCTTTCACGGTGTTAAGTCCTCCTGTTACCTCTCTTAATGCCAAATAAGAAACTTCCGTTTCCACCTTCAGAATTGCTCGTTGCTGACGTTTAATGAGGAAATTCAAGAATTCTCTGTTGTAACCCAGCTTCCAATATTCTCTAGTGTTAACTTACGCGAAATTCTCCTACACCTTTGTTGTCTGCCATGGACTGAATATATTACGGCAGAGTAGGAAGAATGTTTACGCGAAGGTATCTGCTAGCACGTAACAGCCTAACACCAGAATGAGATCTTTGGCATTGTAGAAAATAGTCATCTACCCAATGATTCCGTTTCTGTATCCTTTTACTTGCAACTGAAGACACCACGAAAGTGTGGTCTGGACTGGTGCCTGGGTAACGTTGGCCAGTGATGAAGAGGAGTGTCGTTTTCAACAGCAGCAGAAATGTTTCAGCTGTATCAGGTCAATCAACATGACTTCCTTGGTCGTCTGGATTGGTGGTGCAGCCGAAACTTTTCCGCTGCTGCAGAAAACGAATTAACCCACGATACTTCACTTGATCCATTGTTTACCAAGCCCTCAGTTTCTCTCTAACAAACATACAACTAGATACATTAATTCAAGGCAGTGTCTACACGCTGAAATATGTTATTCTAGTTAACCGAGCCACATCATTTTGAGTTAACAACAAGAGTTACCATGAAACTTCAGTCTCACAAAGTAGTACACTCCACATCCAGTCTGGTTTTATCCAAATCACTTTAGTTGACAGAAATGACATACCACTCAGCTATAATCTTGGACAGAGTATCGTTTAGGTATGCAGAGCTATCTTCTCTACTGGTAGTTCCGAATTCAAAATCGATTTCCACACGTCGGCAAGAAATGCAATCCGTTCCAGCTGAGCGTTATTCCAAATCCCAATGCTACTGATAAGGGGATACATCGGCACCTCATAAAACGTCCATCAAGGACTCACTGGAAGGACTGGATCTAGGGGCATGGAGAACTTGGTTCACCTATCATTGCACACAAAGTGTTAGTCATGTAAGCAATTAATTCATATAACAATTATAATGAAAAACTTTGCCTAAATGAGTGGTAACCAGATATCTAAGCTGGAACAAGTTTGCCTCAGAACTGAATATTGACAAAATTGACCTACGCTTGGGAAATGCATTCGTAACTGAATAAATAGAATAAGCAGCTTTAACCATGCAAGTCTTTCATCTGAAACATAGCTCAGTTAACGTCTGAAAAGGACAGACTCTAGCTTCGCAAGTTTGTTCCGAGCGAACGTTTGTTTTAGAATAGCTAGCTGCACCTAACTTCAGGGGCTGACATCTGCCGGACTAACCGGGAGACACACGCGCATCTGTCACTACCTGCTGTGGGAAAGCTATCCATTGTCTCTTATTGGACGCGTACGTCGACCACCTATATGAACCTAAATATATGATATTAAATATTATTCAATCATTTTCAAAATCGGTACACTACCTTTTGACATTCAGGAGAAGATTGTACCCAAATTTCAAATTTATAACCATCATAGTTGCAGAGATAAAAAAAGAATTGCTAAAAAAAGTAAAAAACCGACACTTAGGAAACTAAATTCAGTTAGGAAATGTAATAGTATATACTTTGATATTATCTGAAAGCAGAATTAATTAATTGAGACTTTCATATTAAAACTTTAATTATTTTTCGTTTTCGTAATGTAAAAATCAGACGAAATTATTATTGGCGTCTAAGAATGTTGTGGGAGTATATGTGAGTGAATGAGAGTGTGTACGTGGGACATTCGTCAAATTTTAATGTTTCGTTATATACCATCTTAAGTAACCTGCAAGAGTTGCGCAAGCCTGTCGTGGGAAAATGTTCATAGGGAATATAACCACTTTGCTGATTATGTATGTCTAGGTGTGATTGGTATTGTAATAGAGCAGCCCGAAAGTCAGCTGGAGTATTATCTGTATCTGAAGGATATTTTCAGATTTACTGCCTTTTCATTTTCGTTTATTAAACGTTACTTTAACATTTGTACATCAGGATGACGTAGATGCGTCTGTATGTAAGGATTGGTGCAGACCAGTTTTGGCGCGAGTATGATCAAGAGCGAGCATTATGATTGGCAGCCAGTATGGTTAGACAATCAGAATTGAGACCTGATAGTTATACTGGGTGTGAGGCCACAAGATGGGAGACTCTCGCTAGCTCTGAATGCGGACGGTCATGCTACGAGTGGGAGTCAAAATAATGTCTAAAATGAAGCAATATTGTGTTCCCCGCGTTTGATACGTGTCGTGACTAACACTGATTTAGTTACGGACAGTTTTGTGATCGTTGGAAGTTTTAGAACTGTATTGTTGAAATGATATTTGAATGTGAAAATTTGGCCTTCGTAGTATCCGCGTGGCATGTTTCAGTATTCACCCACTGAACATTTTTGGCGACCAATTTCTTTTTTGAAATCCACCAGAAGGACCGAATGTAATAACTCATGTTAGTGGTGGAAATAATGACTGTGGAAACGTTGTTTAACTCGGGTTGGATATGGACAGATTTCTGGCTGCTGTGCATGCGAAATGAGTGTATGAATTGTGAACTTGACGAACATAACCAATAGTTTAAATGTGGACTGAATAGTACCGTTTCTTTGGTTATAAGAACAAACAAAAAATTTTGTGTGGAAATTTTGGGCTTTATTTTCCAGAAACCAATCTATTATCTTACCGCCTGATAATTTTTTTTTTATTGACAGTTTTTCTACACAACTTTATTTCATTACTAGAGTAGCGCGGCCTCAGTAATCGTAGACATTGGATGGTGTTTTTCTATCAACGCTGCTTTCACATCATCTTGTAAGTATCTATGTTACCGAGTGAAGGGACATCGAGCAGACGCCGTTCTGAGGTAGGTGAATTTCTAATTTGCAGCCTGCACAGAACGCGGAATTTCAAATCCCGTCACGACGCAAGAACAAAATTACGTATACAGAAATTCTTTTTAAATTTGAGGGTAGACCAGTACACGTAACTTATAAAAACATCTGAGCTCCAGGCGGAAACCAGGTGCAGACACGAACGTTGTACACAACAAGCAGGGCGGGCAATGGCCAGCTGTCGCGCTGGACCACCAATTATCGGCCCGACGAGTGGTGCGATGTATGAGTGTCTTAGACCGATTTTGTCTCGCATATACTCGCTCAGTCAGTATTAACTTCAGAACAGGTGACTGTTAAGGGCGTACCTGGAGCATAAACGGAACGTTTGAATCTACTAAATAAGATAGACACGCAGGGCCCGAAGGCGTACATTAAACCCACGAGCCAGGCTCAGAGGTACAACAAATCTTAAGAAATTATAATCCGATAAATCGCACGTCTCAGTACGATAACCAACACGCTACAACTTTAGCCCCTTAAATAAATAATCCTACCCTACTGAAGCCAAGACAGTGCACTTAGAACAGTATTAGAAAAACAATATCAAATTAACACCAAAACACGTTAAACAAATTGCCACTGCCTCCAAGCAGTAACCGAATCATACCCAATATCATATTTGAAACAAGCAATCCAAATCACGCTAACACGATTACCTCAAGCAAAGATATGATATTTAGTCTTACTATAATTTCACGTCATGGTGGACACAAACAGTCAAGACACCGCAGAAAGATCTGGCGGAATGAATATACATTTGTGCAGCAATCTTTTCAACGATACACAGTGCTTTCTGAAACAGATTAGACACTAACATTAAATATAATAATAGTAAGCCCCAAGGTTTTGTCACCATCAGATGCCAACACAGTTAGAATGGTACAACAAGTTACATAGGGACGAACCACAAGATAAATTGTACACAGAATTTCGTGACTGAGAATCAACCCGTAATCTGTCTCCAGCTCATCACATTTGCAACACGGAGGGCATGAAATGTGTCTCTAAAGATTGACCTAAATACAGTACAATCACGTCGGTTGAAACCCGTGTCTAACAGTATCGGAAACGTACATCTACATCTACATCTACATCCATACTCCGCAAGCCACCTGACGGTGTGTGGCGGAGGGTACCCTGAGTACCTCTATCGGTTCTCCCTTCTATTCCAGTCTCGTATTGTTCGTGGAAACAAGAATTGTCGGTATGCTTCTGTGTGGGCTCTAATCTCTCTTTTATCCTCATGGTCTCTTCGCGAGATATACGTAGGAGGGAGCAATATACTGCTTGACTCTTCGGTGAAGGTATGTTCTCGAAACTTTAACAAAAGCCCGTACCGAGCTACTGAGCGTCTCTCCTGCAGAGTCTTCCACTGGGGTTTATCTATCATCTCCGTAACGCTCTCGCGATTACTAAATGATCCTGTAACGAAGCGCGCTGCTCTCCGCTGGATCTTCTCTATCTCTTCTATCAACCCTACCTGGTTCGGATCCCACACTGCTGAGCAGTATTCAAGCAGTGGGCGAACAAGCATAACCTACTTCCTTTGTTTCCGGATTGCATTTCCTTAGGATTCTTCCAATGAATCTCAGTCTGGCATCTGCTTTACCGACGATCAACTTTATATGATCATTCCATTTTAAATCACTCCTAATGCGTACTCCCAGATAATTTATGGAATTAACAGCTTCCAGTTGGTGACCTGCTATTTTGTAGCTAAATGATAAGGGATCTATCTTTCTATGTATTCGCAGCACATTACACTTGTCTACATTGAGATTGAATTGCTATTCCCTGCACACATGCGTCAATTCACTGCAGATCCTCCTGCATTTCAGTACAATTTTCCATTGATACAACCTCTCGATACACCACAGCATCATCTGCAAAAAGCCTCAGTGAACTTCCGATGTCATCCACAAGGTCATTTATGTATACTGTGAATCGCAACGGTAGTATGACACTCCCCTGCGGCAAGCCTGAAATCACTCTTACTTCGGAAGACTTCTCTCCATTGAGAATGACATGCTGCGTTCTGTTATCTAGGAACTCTTCAATCCAATCATACAATTGGTCTGATAGTCCATATGCCCTTACTTTGTTCATTAAACGACTGTGGGGAACTGTATCGAACGCCTTGCTGAAGTCACAAGTCAGGACCCCCAACGACATGCATCGGCTAACGACCACTAGACTTCTTCGCCACGCGGTCCATCCCAAAATGCGCCCAATGCTGCCAGCGCTGACCCGAATGGACGTTTTCATAGCGACAGTATTAGCCGCCAAGTTTGCATGTCATGTCCGCTACCAACTACAAGCTTTTACTCCCTGCTTCTCACTCCGCACGTTCGCTCCTTCCATCACCTCCGTCGTGTACTACACCTCGCGACCGCATCACGAGGGCCGGAAAGGTACGATCTCTGGAGGAGAATCGATAGGAGTGAAGTTGGCAAGGCTCAGCTACCAAGAAACGGAACATCCAGGAGAGTTCACCTTAAACTCGTTATGCGTCCTTTCTCTCCGGTATTTTTCTTTTCCTTTTAAATTTTAAATGTAAGTAAGAAAGTAAAACCTTGAGGAAAAAAGCACATATTACATTGTCATCAAGAGAAGAAAACATGTAGTTATGAAAATTACAGATAGGACATTGAACTTTACACTGTTCTTGTGGCGTAAATTGGTTCTGTAAAAAACTGGAAATTTGTGGTAAGTCTTATGGGACCAAACAGCTAAGGTCGTCGGTCCCTAAGATTACGTGCTACTCGATGTAACTTACACTAAGGACCACACAGACAAACCCATGCCCAAGTGAGGACTGGAACCTCCGACGCAGGGAGCGGCCGGAAAATGATTCTGCAAGAGAGTATTTCTTTAGTCATGTCAGTTTGCTACAGGCCCACAAGTAGGCTTTGGAAAGCAGCAGACTTGGTGATACAAGATTGTGTTGTTGTTAACTATTAATCCAAAGAAATTGCTTGCATGATGATAATAATTACAACCGGTCTTCGTTAAAATCATTCGGCCTAGAAATTCTGAAATGTGAAAATGATAGAGCGCTTACGGCGCGCGATCGTTGCGTCACCAAACTGACTACTTCCATCTAATTTAAAAGGCCGAAAGAGTATACAATAAATTACATTTTTCAGTAAAGACAGGGTAGTGACTCAACTATAAAACAATGTCGTATGTAACTTAAAATAAGTTACTATTTCACAACATAATTCATGGTACAAGAATGATGCGTAGTTCAAATAAGAAAGGAAACTGAATATCAGCTCTTTATTCTTAACAAAAATGATCCCAAGTATCAAAGATAACTAAGACATCGAAATTAAGTTCATATATCGAGATGTAAACTTATCGCTAATGTAACTGAAACACAATGATATGGTACATCGCACCCTTGAATTGTCGAGACACTGTCTATTACAGCGTATGGATGCAACATTCAATGTCTCTTTATTCTCTTCACTCCGGGCTTGAAGCAGTCAACATACAATAATCGTAATCATGTAGTCGCTGCTGAAGGAACATGGAGTAGTCCTGTCAAAACAGTAGTCTTCTTACAGACCAATAATGTTTTCTTGAAAACAGTTCGGTAAAGTAATACTATAAGGACTGATCTCTGTAATGATATTCATGCAAGTGACATGAGAACCACAGATTTGATGAACTTTTACAGTCGGTGTTATGACTTAGGTTTAAATTGGGTTTTTGCTCAGAAGTATACTTAAATGAGCTTGCCCCACTCCCCCTTCAATTGGGCGCCGTAACGGGAAACATGAGAAAACTGAGACATGGCTTTCAGACTTTAACGGACTTTAACATTTTACAAGATTAAAGGCCTTAAAGGTCATTGTAAAGTAAATACATATTCATACAAGATCGTGTACGAAATGCAGTACAGACACTGATTCTTTTAGGTAATGTCTTGTTATAAGTTAATTTAACAGAGTATACACCTGAAGAAAATGGTATTTAACATACGTTTTAAAAGTCTCAGCACGTTCCGTTTATCCTCGTTTGAATATTTTTCATTTTATGAAATCATTATAACAGTATATGTCTTTGTTTTTGATTTCGTTACCTGTCTCATGTAGTATAGATCTATTGTAAGTGGCGTATGACATGTAGTATAGGTACAATGTGAAAATGATTGCAGTTGATATTTTATGACAATGGAAATATGCGGTTGGTGATGCTGGATTGTGGTGATGGAGGATTCCCCTGACGAAGACAAGGTAAGCTGGATCTGAAGACAGGATGTAGTTGATGGTTGTCAGCTTCGTGATGATTAGCATCTGGACAGTGAGGTCAATGACCAAAAAGCCGGTAGGATGCCTTATCGTAGTTTGGATGCTTTCCATACAGGCGTCAGGTAGCCCCTCGTAATCAGGTTACGTGTTACAGTTGTACAGAGGAATCAGAGCTATGTAATGCATGACTTACTTTAGTTGCGCCGAGAAAAAGAATTTCGTTAATATACAAGTCATCTTTTACATAGATTAGAGTTACAAAGAATGAATTAAACACATGAAATGGCTATGGGCTTAGCTTGGAGACATCTCTTATATTTCAAAGTATTGCGTCGTGTTCAGAATACTGGGATTTAAACAATTAATTATTGATTTTAATCAGCAGATGAGGTCAATACCAGTCTTGTATAGGTAATTTCCACAACATGGACCGAGAAAGTGTCTCCAAATTTTCATTTACATTTACTGAATAGTCTAAGTCAATAATGACAGCGTGGAGAGTCCTTCACGTCGACACTCAGGTTTTTCTGAATGCAGACGGGATTGTCGGCTGCTCCACACGGAGGGGCAGTGATCGTTACGCATCTATCATAGTTACTGACTGAGCGCCAATGGAAATAAAACTGTCTCACCACATTCAGAAAGCATTTTAATCTTCGACACCATCATGAATGAGATAACTGTTTGTTCATCTCGATTCAAAATTCTGAACAGCCTTGTTGTCGATATACTAGTCTGCTTGTTCACTTCAACACACCCTAGTACCATACTTGTTTGCCATTGTATTATAATTTTACCGTACACTCACCAGTGCAAAAGAAGAAAAGCGGTTTTAAGAATGAGTTCACTGGATCGTAATCTTTCAGTAATTTCTTCTTACAAACTTGTGCGTTAATGCCGCCCCCACAGATCACAATATTTTGTTGAAACAGAGAACAATCAAAATATTTACAGGCAAAATACATACATATTTCAGTGGGATACATGCCCATAATTAGTATTACGAAATAGATTCCATTCAGCGACAGAGTTTTTCACAACAGTGGCCTGAGCTACTAAACGTCGATATTCTATAGTATCTTACCATTCAGGTGGGCCGCAAAAACTTTTTCTTTTCATTTGAAGCAAAATTAGCCTTTGTGTAGATGGCACAAAAATCAAACCCATGCGTGAAATTCCATCAAAACACAAAAAGAACAGAGAGAAATCTCAAATACAGCAAAATATTTACTTAAAATTCGCGAAATGCCGAGTCAAATGTAGCTGTTTAAAGCCCATCCATATACAGTAGCACTGTTATTCACAGGTCTTTGAACACTATTGGTACAAATTCAAAACATCATTCACATATCATGCTAACATTTATTTACATACTGGCTGTGATCTGCCGCTGCACTCGAATATTAGCAGTATTGTAATGATGAGTGATGGTGATAAAGTAACATCAGCCACCCTCCTGTTTCTGCCTGTTTGGATAAGCACACCTCATGATGTGCTCCCCATTCTTCCCCCTTTTAAGTTGTCCCACTGCACAATCTGTCGTAAAATGATATAATTTTGCAAGTACATTAAATGAATACTTACTGAAATCAACTTTGAAAAATCCTGGGTAATGCTGTTGCTCTGTGTGTAAGACTGTTCTCTTATCGTAACCTCTTGTTCCGCAGTAAAATTATCTGTCTTTTCATTTAGCTTATAAACAGATTCTTTAACATGACTTTGTTCATCAGTTAATTCTCATATGGCGCCAGGAAAACAATTTTCAGTTCCGAAATGTCGGTTATTAAGGCATCGTTGCGATGACGAATTTGTCAGTTTAGACGATGTTTCATTTTGCCTCGACAGTTTACTTAATGATATTTGATAATATTGGATAACATGTTATTTAACGTAGATGACATTTAATTCTGCTTAGAAGACATTCGATTTTACTTAGACGACATTTCATTTTGCTGTAATGATGTGTTGAAAATTCGTTATGTCATTGCTTCTAAACTTCAGTATAATGTTGTAAATGGGTCTTGAGAAGGACCAGGTGGTGGAACAATTTCTTCGCTCTCATCTTGCGTCTCCATTTCGAATGCTGAAGCATCAGTAGTTGCAATAGCAATGTCAGAAAATGCACTAGCTTTGGTGTATGATTCTGCATCATTATGTGTTTCACATTCCATCTTTACAGATTTTCCTATCTTTAATACAACACGAAGATAGCTGAAGTTATTTGAGTAAGATTATATATTTTAGTTTAATAGTAGCACATAAATAATGATAAGGTGAACATGAACTTTCCAGTAAGTAGATATTAATCTGCTGAAAAGATGTAACATACTGTGCCATGTCATATACATACAATGACAAGTCAGCTATCTCTTACAGACTGACTTCATGATTATTACAAATAATTAAAAAAATTAATAACCAAATTTTGAATAATGCCAAGCCAGCTATCTTGTACGGCTTAAGTTCATGATTATTACAAATAATTAAAAAAATTAGTAACCAAATTTTGAATAAATATGAGTCATGAATGATTAATTCCACTGGAAACTATTATAAGAGACATATGCAAAAAGAATAAGAAACTTTTTCTTTGCGTTATACATTGTGTCGTAATGGAGGTAATTAACACTTCATTGCCCGAAATTTTGTCTTATTCATTTGTTTCATCAACTGCGTGTAATTAATTTTGTTAATATTTTTCCCGAGGACATGCAGCTCTACTGTATGATTAAATGATGATGGCGTCCTCTTGGGTAAAATATTCCGGAGGTAAAATAGTCCCCCATTCGGATCTCCGGGCGGGGACTACTCAGGAGGACGTCGTTATCAGGAGAAAGAAAACTGGCGTTCTACGGATCGGAGCGTGGAATGTCAGATCCCTTAATCGAGCATGTAGGTTAGAAAATTTAAAAAGGGAAATGGATAGGTTAAAGTTAGATATTGTGGGAGTTAGTGAAGTTCGGTGGCAGGAGGAGCAAGACTTTTGGTCAGGTGATTACAGGGTTATAAATACAAAATCAAATAGGGGTAATGCAGGAGTAGGTTTAATAATGAATAAAAAAATAGGAGTGCGGGTTAGCTACTACAAACAGCATAGTGAACGCATTATTGTGGCCAAGATAGATACGAAGCCCACACCTACTACAGTAGTACAAGTTTATATGCCAACTACCTCTGCAGATGATGAAGAAATACACTCCTGGAAATGGAAAAAAGAACACATTGACACCGGTGTGTCAGACCCACCATACTTGCTCCGGACACTGCGAGAGGGCTGTACAAGCAATGATCACACGCACGGCACAGCGGACACACCAGGAACCGCGGTGTTGGCCGTCGAATGGCGCTAGCTGTGCAGCATTTGTGCACCGCCGCCGTCAGTGTCAGCCAGTTTGCCGTGGCATACGGAGCTCCATCGCAGTCTTTAACATTGGTAGCATGCCGCGACAGCGTGGACGTGAACCGTATGTGCAGTTGACGGACTTTGAGCGAGGGCGTATAGTGGGCATGCGGTAGGCCAGGTGGACGTACCGCCGAATTGCTCAACACGTGGGGCGTGAGGTCTCCACAGTACATCGATGTTATCGCCAGTGGTCGGCGGAAGGTGCACGTGCCCGTCGACCTGGGACCGGACCGCAGCGACGCACGGATGCACGCCAAGACCGTAAGATCCTACGCAGCGCCGTAGGGGACCGCACCGCCACTTCCCAGCAAATTAGGGACACTGTTGCTCCTGGGGTGTCGGCGAGGACCATTCGCAACCGTCTCCATGAAGCTGGGCTACGGTCCCGCACACCGTTAGGCCGTCTTCCGCTCGCGCCCCAACATCGTGCAGCCCGCCTCCAGTGGTGTTGCGACAGGCGAGAATGGAGGGACGAATGGAGACTTGTCGTCTTCAGCGATGAGAGTCGCTTCTGCCTTGGTGCCAATGATGGTCGTATGCGTGTTTGGCGCCGTGCAGGTGAGCGCCACAATCAGGACTGCATACGACCGAGGCACACAGGGCCAACACCCGGCATAATGGTGTGGGGAGCGATCTCCTACACTGGCCGTACACCACTGGTGATCGTCGAGGGGACACTGAATAGTGCACGGTACATCCAAACCCTCATCGAACCCATCGTTCTACCATTCCTAGACCGGCAAGGGCACTTGCTGTTCCAACAGGACAATGCACGTCCGCATGTATCCCGTGCCACCCAACGTGCTCTAGAAGGTGTAAGTCAACTACCCTGGCCAGCAAGATCTCCGGATCTGTCCCCCATTGAGCATGTTTGGGACTGGATGAAGCGTCGTCTCACGCGGTCTGCACGTCCAGCACGAACGCTGGTCCAACTGAGGCGCCAGGTGGAAATGGCATGGCAAGCCGTTCCACAGGACTACATCCAGCATCTCTACGATCGTCTCCATGGGAGAATAGCAGCCTGCATTGCTGCGAAAGGTGGATATACACTGTGCTAGTGCCGACATTGTGCATGCTCTGTTGCCTGTGTCTATGTGCCTGTGGTTCTGTCAGTGTGATCATGTGATGTATCTGACCCCATGAATGTGTCAATAAAGTTTCCCCTTCCTGGGACAATGAATTCATGGTGTTCTTATTTCAATTTCCAGGAGTGTAGATGAAATGTATGACGAGATAAAAGAAATTATTCAGGTAGTGAAGGGAGACGAAAATTTAATAGTCATGGGTGACTGGAATTCGTCAGTAGGAAAAGGGAGAGAAGGAAACATAGTAGGTGAATATGGATTGGGGGGAAGGAATGAAAGAGGAAGCCGCCTTGTAGAATTTTGCACAGAGCATAACTTAATCATAGCCAACACTTGGTTCAAGAATCATAAAAGAAGGTTGTATACCTGGAAGAATCCTGGAGATACTAAAAGGTATCAGATAGATTATATAATGGTAAGACAGAGATTTAGGAACCAGGTTTTAAATTGTAAGACATTTCCTGGGGCAGATGTGGATTCTGACCACAATCTATTGGTTATGGACTGCAGATTGAAACTGAAGAAACTGCAAAAAGGTGGGAATTTAAGGAGATGGGACCTGGATAAACTGAAAGAATCAGAGGTTGTAGAGAGTTTCAGGGAGAGCATAAGGGAACAATTGACAGGAATGGGGGAAAGAAATACAGTAGAAGAAGAATGGGTAGCTCTGAGGGATGAAGTAGTGAAGGCAGCAGAGGATCAAGTAGGTAAAAAGACGAGGGCTAATAGAAATCCTTGGGTAACAGAAGAAATATTGAATTTAATTGATGAAAGGAGAAAATATAAAAATGCAGTAAATGAAGCAGGTAAAAAGGAATACAAACGTCTCAAAAATGAGATCGACAGGAAGTGCAAAATGGCTAAGCAGGGATGGCTAGAGGACAAATGTAAGGATGTAAGATAGATACTGCCTACAGGAAAATTAAAGAAACCTTTGGAGAGAAGAGAACCACTTGTATGAATATCAAGAGCTCAGATGGCAACCCAGTTCTAAGCAAAGAAGGGAAGGCAGAAAGGTGGAAGGAGTATATAGTGGGTTTATACAAGGGCGATGTACTTGAGGACAATATTATGGAAATGGAAGAGGATGTAGATGAAGACGAAATGGGAGATAAGATACTGCGTGAAGAGTTTGACAGAGTACTGAAAGACCTGAGTCGAAACAAGGCCCCGGGATTAGACAACATTCCATTTGAACTACTGATGGCCTCGGGAGAGCCAGTCATGACAAAACTCTACCATCTGGTGAACACGATGTATGAGACAGGCGAAATACCCTCAGACTTCAGGAAGAATATAATAATTCCAATCCCAAAGAAAGCAGGTGTTGACAGATGTGAAAATTACCGAACTATCAGTTTAATAAGTCACAGCTGCAAAATACTAACGCGAATTCTTTACAGACGAATGGAAAAACTGGTACAAGCCGACCTCGGGGAAGATCAGTTTGGATTCCGTAGAAATGTTGGAACACGTGAGGCAATACTGACCTTACGACTTATAAGAAAGGTTAAGAAAAGGCAAACCTACGTTTCTAGCATTTGTAGACTTAGAGAAAGCTTTTGACAATGTTATCTGGAATACTCTCTTTCAAATTCTGAAGGTGGCAGGAGTAAAATACAGGGAGCGAAAGGCTATTTACAGTTTGTACAGAAACCAGATGGCAGTTATAAGAGTCGAGGGGCATGAAAGGGAAGCAGTGGTTGGGAAAGGAGTAAGACAGGGTTGTAGCCTCTCCCCGATGTTATTCAATCTGTATATTGAGCAAGCAGTAAAGGAAACAAAAGAAAAATTCGGAGTAGGTATTAAAATTCATGGAGAAGAAGTAAAAACTTTGAGGTTCGCCGATGACATTGTAATTCTGTCGGAGACAGCAAAGGACTTGGAAGAGCAGTTGAACGGAATGGACAGTGTCTTGAAAGGAGGATATAAGATGAACATCAACAAAAGCAAAACGAGGATAATGGAATGTAGTCAAATTAAGTCGGGTGATGCTGAGGGAATTAGATTAGGAAATGTGACACTTAAAGTAGTAAAGGAGTTTTGCTATTTAGGGAGTAAAATAACTGATGATGGTCGAAGTAGAGAGGATATAAAATGTAGACTGGCAATGGCAAGGAAAGCGTTTCTCAAGAAGAGGAATTTGTTAACATCGAGTATAGATTTAAGTGTCAGGAAGTCATTTCTGAAAGTATTTGTATGGAGTGTAGCCTTGTATGGAAGTGAAACATGGACGATAACTAGTTTGGACAAGAAGAGAATAGAAGCTTTCGAAATGTGGTGCTACAGAAGAATGCTGAAGATAAGGTGGGTAGATCACGTAACTAATGAGGTGGTATTGAATAGGATTGGGGAGAAGAGAAGTTTGTGGCACAACTTGACTAGAAGAAGGGATCGGTTGGTAGGACATGTTTTGAGGCATCAAGGGATCACAAATTTATTATTGGAGGGCAGTGTGGAGGGTAAAAATCGTAGAGGGAGACCAAGAGATGAATACACTAAGCAGATTCAGAAGGATGTAGGTTGCAGTAGATACTGGGAGATGAAGAAGCTTGCACAGGATAGAGTAGCATGGAGAGCTGCATCAAACCAGTCTCAGGACTGATGACCACAACAACAACAATATTATTTCCATCGATATAGTATATTTTTTCAACTTCAGTCAGTTTTTGTCAGTATTTTCATGTTTTCATTCAGTTCATCAAACAGAGACAGACAGTTTGCAATAATATAATGATAATATACTTTGATAGATAATTTATCATTTTGTCTTGTGAAACGGTCGACATTGTAATGCGTCCTTTCTCTCCTGTGTCGATTTTCGTGGTAAATAAGAAAATAAAGTGCTGAGAAAGAAAGGACACATCACATAGCAAGCAAGAGAAGAAAACATATAGACATGGAAATTAGAGAGAAGGCGCTGAATTTTATATTTTCCTTGTGGCATATAATGATTTTGTAAGAAGTTATTTCTTTACTCTCGGCCGTTTGCTACAGGTCCAGAAGGCATCGTTGGAAAGCAGCAAAGTTTCTGACACAAGTTCGTGTTATTGTTAACTGCTAATGCATTGAAATAGTTTGCGTGATAATGACAATTACAGTCGGACTTCATTAAAAGCATAGGCTGCTACTTCGACTTAGAAATGTTGAAATGTAAAAACGATAGCGCGCTTTTGGCGTGCGTCACACAACTTACTACTTCCAATTAATTAAAAGACAAAAAAAGTATACAAATAGTTTCAATTTACAGGAATGACAGCAGTACCTGCAGTGGATCCTGATGCAGTTTGGAATTCCTGTGTGATGGTCTGGATGGATGTCGAACTATTACACACTACGACCCTCTTCAACTGTCAGCGGTCTCTGTCAGTCAAAAGACGAGGGCGACCTGTGCGCTTTTGTGCTGTACGTGTCCCTTCACGTTTCCACTATTACATCGGAAACAGTGGACCTAGGGATGCTTAGGAGTGTGGAAATCTCGCGTACAGACGTAAGACACAAGTGACACCGTCACCTGAAAGCTTTCGAAGACCGTGAGTTCCGCGGAGTGCGCCATTTTGATCTCTGACGTTGTTTAATGAATTCTGAAGTCGCTGATATAGAGTACGTGGCAGTAGGTGGCAGCACAATGCACCTAATATGAAAAACGTATGTTTTTGGGGGTGTCTGGATACTTTCGATCACATAGTGTATCAGGGTACAGGCGACATTAAGTGTCTAACTGTTATGTCATTCCTCATAAGAATTCCCCGTAATAGGCCACCTACACTGTATTACGTAATTTCTATTTGCATAAGTCTTTCGTTTTTGGTAGTTGCCAACCAAACAGATGATTTTGTGGGTAACATCTTCAGATAAGATATATATGGGTACTCTAAAGGTTCTCAGATACTTCATTCCGTCCTACCGTTGTTTTCAGTCACTGCTTAATTCAGATCTAGTCCATTTAAAATGCTGGAGACAGCAGACTATCCCTTTTCACCTAAATAAGTGAGAAATTGCCGTATCGTGCGTCTACGCAAGCAGTCGGAAGTACATAATTCTTTCGAAATGGGTACTATTAAGCAGTAATATTCGCGAGTTATCTAATTCGTAAGGATACAAACAATTGAATTCAAACACTTAAATAACTGTTTTGTCTGTCTTATAGTTGTTGTCCAAGGACGAATTACGATGGAGGATTATGTTCACACTAATAGAGTGCTCGCGTGATATTCGATAAACGCTAGGACTAGCGGTTATCAAAACTGTATTGTAAATAGAGATAAAGTGTTAAAGAAACCTGTGTACTATTAAGAACGGAAACGAAATAAGACTATCCACAATGTTTGAGAAAAACATCCAGACTTACTTGATCGAACCTGACAGAAAGTATAAGAAAATCTACTGGTGACTAAAATACAGTAGCATGACAATTAACCTGTGACGACAGACTTAAAAGTGCTCAGATAGTACAAGTATAACATGTTAATTCCTCTGCGTCACTCAGTTAATGAAGTTATTTATTTTCTGTTCCTCCTTAAGCGCCGACCTCACGGAAAGAACTGTTTCGTCGATTGTGTTGTTTAAAATAGTCGTTCTATGCAAGTCTCCGTCAGGTGGATAAACGAAGCACTGAACAGTGAAAAATGTTTAGTTCTGAAACGCTGCTGAATTCGTCTCTTTTAGAACTATTTTACTAGCAGCAGATATACTTCAGCTCCATTTAAAGAAGCGAAGTTAGTACCGATATCTCTGAAATTAATGTTCATTTGAGCGAAAACAGTGGCCATATCTTAAACCATTAAGGAAATATCCGACTTGAACAGCTTAGATGAATCACTCCCTATTTTTTGTTTTCAGAATAAAATTGCTACAGTTTTTCGTGTTTAAACGATTGATTTAGATCCACTAAGGCATTTAATCATTCTATGTTGTAAATTATGATGCAGCTCTTGGTGCAACATCTTTGTATGTCAGCAGTTTGTTGTCAGGAATGTTTTAGAGACAGATTGATTTTTCACCATAATGAACATTTGTGCATGAATTTTGTGAATATAATTTGATCAGTTTTGCATTACGAAATCTGCTGTTGTTTGGAAGTACCTCACCCTGGATTGTACGACAATAGAAACGAAATCCGTAATGTTACTAACGGTCGGCCTAATGTCTGCAATCTGAAACGGACTTACGAGTGGAGTTCGTTTCTTTTTTATAGATTATAGCACACCTCTAATATATTTTAATTTATTTCAAAACAAGCAGATTATGTAAACTTTCTTTTCTGGGTTGCATTAATATTTCGTGAGCGACAGCTGTAAATTCGTCTCAACAGACAGAAAGATGAGCCAGCTTTAAACACCGTCTCTGAGCTTCCTTGAATTATGGACAAAGACTGCACATAAGAAATTACTTTTCACTTAAATAAAAATTAATTATTACCTTAATTATTCTTTAGAAGAACAAATTAATTTCTGATCAAACTAAAGCTTACCGAGCAACTTTGGCTTGTGTGGTTGCGATTAAAATACAGTTGCGAGGTGCCGGGGTGGAGAGGTATGATGTTCACCTGATTTCATATGATTCTGTATCTGAAACATTCTACCGCATTTAAGTCGCCACTTTTCCTATCACAGAATGGACTAATTAACGATACAAGAAACTATTTGGGTCCTCGAATGGACAGTTTAACAGTTGAGACGTGCATTATAATTTATTTTAGTAATAGTTTGGTTAACTAATATCCCAGAAAATTGTATCATACTGGGCCAGGATATTAAACGTGGTACCTTAACTCCTGAAATGACAATCAGACTGGATTTCACTACGAGATTTATTATCGTAGGACACAGAGGTACTTCAGTACATAATATAATGATTCTGTAATATAATCGAGAAAAAACATGGCTGAGAATGCGCTTTAGTAAGGTCATTTCGAATAGATGGAAAACTCTCTCTGGCGGCCCCAATGAGACTCCCCTAAAAACTGTGCTCCGCACACCAACTCTGGAAAATTAGCGCGCCTCGGCCCCTCCACGCTTCTATACTTCCACTCGGGGCAGTGCGCGGGGCCCTATACCAGTACTTTCCATAGTACATGCTGCGCACAAAACATCCAAAAACGCCACGCTAAATCCAGCTCCAATGGAGAAACTTTCCGTCAAATGTGAGCGGCGCTCGACGAAGTCAGCATGAACCATCTGCAGTTCTCCAATAATATCGCTCCTTTTTACCACGCACCGAAGTACGCACGAGTGAGAAACTGCATACGGGCACTGCGAAACAGCGCCTACGTGTAGCACCAGTCTGCCGGGCACCCAACCGTGTCAGACACCAAGTTCTGAGGACGCCGCCATCACAATACGCTTGCCTGACGCTGAGGCGGCGACCAGCGCGCCGTACGCAGCAGCTAAGGCTATTTTGCGAGGTGCCGGCCAGTCGCGCCAAACTTCTGCCAGGCCACTGGCCTCTGCGCGTCTGCTGATACAAAGGTATACTGAGAGCCGTTTCCCAGAGGTCGCCTCTGTCGGCTCCCCACTATTGTCACTGACAGGCCGCCTTCCAGGAACCGTCTGTGCCGACCACAGGCAATTCTTTCTAGCGCACCGCTCTTCGCAGAGCTGCCACACACACTTATTCAGTAGAGAATATAGGAACGAGACCAGAGCGAACAGCCAATTTAATCAGAGCCAATGAAGTTAGAAGTTTCAGCACGGGATCACATGGTTTTATATGAGATTATTTTGGCCGCTTCCACCGAGAACATTTCGAGTGAGTGATGAAAATGGAAAAAAAAAAAAAAATCGAAGAAGACAAGCGAACAATGCTTGGCGTCTTTCATATTTACTGAATAAATGATCTACACCGAGTAACTCAATAAAACGCTACACTTCGTAAACAAATGAATTCTGTGAGTGTTCTATTAAAGGACAGACACAAGTAAAGCAGGAAACTACATTAGCTTCTGCTGGTACAATTACAGTGGCCACATTTAACTTTAGTTACTGCAGGATAGTACAAGATAGGAATTGATCTAAAGAAGGTTTGTTAAATTTTTACAGCAGTTATTATTTCACCACAACAAAGGCAGCAATCGCACAGACCAGCATATCATCACATCACATGAAATAATGCAGTGATACTGGACGCCCAATTCTCGTGTAACAGCATGTGTAGTAAAACATAAAACAAACCTTGACCGCCGCCGTCACCCCACGTCCACCTTCTCCAGTTTACCGATGACACCGCCTTCTTTGCCCTTGCCCCCACCCTGCAGCGCTCCCAATACCTTCTCCAATCCCATCTTGACCGGTTCACCGCTTGGTGCAACCAGTGGTTGCTCAAGGTCAATCCCTCCAAAACCCAGGCGATCATTGAAGGCAAAACGACCCCTTCCTTCCGCCTCCTTGATTTCTATCTCACTGTCTATGGCCGTCCTATCGCCTTCACTCCCACCCTAAGTACCTTGGCGTCACCCTCGACCGTCGCCTCTCCTGGACTCCCCATCTCCGGACAATCCAAGCCAAGGCACGCTCCCGACTCCGTCTCCTCAAGCTCCTTTCTGGCTGTACGTGGGGTCTGGACCCTTCCACCATCCTCCACACCTATAAATACCTCATCTGCCCTATCCTTTGTTACGCCCATCCGGCCTGGATGGCCCCCTACCTTTTATAAATCCCTACAAATCCTTGAACGCCATGCTCTCCGCCTCGCCTATCGCATCCATCTCCCCTCCCCCACGCGGATCCTGTATGATCTCATCCCCTTCCCCCACCTCCTCCTTTTCCTTGAAAGGATACGGATCCTTTGTCGTTGAAATAAACGTCAGTGTCTTGAATTGTTAGAACGATCCTCCTCATCCGCTTGTCTCACCCATCCTCTCACACCTCCGCCTGCTGCCGCACCTGTATTCCCACGTCCCACCCGGTCTCCATCTCTCCACCCTCCTTACCCTCTCCCAAGGTGGCTTCCGCCAGCTCCCCCTCCCTGATGATGTCCTCCTCCCCGCCATCTACCCCTCCTATCAACTTTGATCCTCCCCCACCACTTCCTGTGTCCTTTCCTTTAGGCACCCTCCCTCCGTTCCTTTTCTTTTTCCCCCGTCCCCTCCCTCCACCCCTCTTCCCCCGGGCTTCCCCTCCCCCTTCCTCCCTTCCCCGTCTCCCCTGTGCATGGCATCTGCTCTCCCCTCTCCCTCTCCCATCCCCCCTCCTCCTCTCTTGGCAGGTCCCCGGGTTCGTACACGGTTAGTGAACTTTCGCGCGCCAGAGATCAACGCCTAGTGTTCTGTGTGTGACGTCGTTTTCTGCTTAAGTGGTTCAGTGTTATTCGTTTTGTGCACCTACGTTCACGTGTGACAATTTTTCGTTTCTGTCTGTGTCCAAGTGTCTGAACAATTTTATCTTGGACTCTACGCCCGTGAATGGCACCTTGCATTATAAAAAGTGTTTGTCTCCGTTTATATGTCCACCATCTTTTTTTTCTCTAATTGTCTTCATTGTATCTTTGTGTTTCTCTGCGGCCAAAGAGCGGCGTAGTATGCTGCTGGAGGCCTGCCTGTATACAGGTTTAACAATGAAAAAATAAAAAAAAACGTTGAACGCTGTCTCCATGCAGTATCCTTGTTCTTAGACATGGATGACACTACATACATAAATTATTAACACTGTATACGAAAAGACGCACCACAACGTGAAAGTAAACGTTGGTACTTCATGCCAGGAAGATAGTGTGTTTTTATTCTGTTGCTTTAGATGGTGTAACTTACAATCACATCCAGTTTCTCAAGTACTTCTTCATAGATCTCATACGTAAGTTCACCTTCATTTTAATCCAGGGTGTTTCAAAAATGACCGGTATATTTGAAACGGCATTAAAAACTAAACTAGCAGCGATAGAAATACACCGTTTGTTGCAATATGCTTGGGACAACAGTACATTTTCAGGCAGACAAACTTTCGAAATTACAGTAGTTACAATTTTCAACAACAGATGGCGCTGCGGTCTGGGAAACTCTATAGTACGATATTTTCCACATATCCACCATGCGTAGCAATAATATGGCGTAGTCTCTGAATGAAATTACCCGAAACCTTTGACAACGTGTCTGGCGGAATGGCTTCACATGCAGATGAGATGTACTGCTTCAGCTGTTCAATTGTTTCTGGATTCTGGCGGTACACCTGGTCTTTCAAGTGTCCCCACAGAAAGAAGTAACAGGGGTTCATGTCTGGCGAATAGGGAGGCCAATCCACGCCGCCTCCTGTATGTTTCGGATAGCCCAAAGCAATCACACGATCATCGAAATATTCATTCAGGAAATTAAAGATGTCGGCCGTGCAATGTGGCCGGGCACCATCTTGCATAAACCACGAGGTGTTCGCAGTGTCGTCTAAGGCAGTTTGTACCACCACAAATTCACGAAGAATGTCCAGATAGCGTGATGCAGTAATCGTTTCGGATCTGAAAAATGGGCAAATGATTCCTTTGGAAGGAATGGCGGCCCACACCAGTACTTTTTGAGGATGCAGTGACGATGGGACTGCAAAAAAAAATGGTTCAAATGGCTCTGAGCACTATGGGACTTAACAGCTGTGGTCATCAGTCCCCTAGAACTTAGAACTACTTAAACCTAACTAACCTAAGGACATCACACACATCCATGCCCGAGGCAGGATTCGAACCTGTGACCGTAGCAGTCGCGCGGTTCCGGACTGCGCGCCTAGAACCGCGAGACCACCGCGGCCGGCTAATGGGACTGCAACATGGGGCTTTTCGGTTCCCCATATGCGCCAGTTCTGTTTACTGACGAAGCCGTCCAGATAAAAATAAGCTTCGTCAGTAAACCAAATGCTGCCCACATGCATATCGCCGTCATCAATCCTGTGCACTATATCGGTAGCGAATGTCTCTCGTGCAGCAATGGTAGCGGCGCTGAGGGGTTGCCGCGTTTGAATTTTGTATGGATAGAGGTGTAAACTCTGGCTAATGAGACGATACGTGGACGTTGGCGTCATTTGGACCGCAGCTGCAACACGGCGAATGGAAACCCGAGGCCGCTGTTGGATCACCTGCTGCACTAGCTGCGCGTTGCCCTCTGTGGTTGCCGTACGCGGTCGCCCTACCTTTCCAGCACGTTCATCCATCACGTTCCCAGTCCGTTGAAATTTTTCAAACTGATCCTTTATTGTATCGCTTTTCGGTCCTTTGGTTACATTAAACCTCCGTTGAAAACTTCATCTTGTTGCAACAACACTGTGTTCTAGGCGGTGGAATTCCAACACCAGAAAAATCCTCTGTTCTAAGGAATAAACCATGTTGTCTACAGCACACTTGCACGTTGTGAACAGCACACGCTTACAGCAGAAAGACGACGTACAGAATGGCGCACCCACAGACTGCGTTGTCTTCTATATCTTTCACATCTCTTGCAGCGCCATCTGTTGTTGAAAATTGTAACTACTGTAATTTCGAAAGTTTGTCCGCCTGAAAATGTACTGTTGTCCCAAGCATATTGCAACAAACGGTGTATTTATATCGCTGCTCGTTTAGTTTTTATTGCCGTTTCAAATATACCGGTCATTTTTGAAACACCCTGTATCATTACCGTTCGCTAATACTAGCCTGGCGCTTTCAACGCAAAAAATTAAGATAAATATTTCACAAAGTACACAGAAAAAAGGTGAAAAGTAAATACTATTTTTACGTCGCGATGTCCAGCTTCCTCGCCGGTTGGAGCGCTCCTACTGCTCCAGCTGCCTACTGGCAACAGCTTTCTCAGAAATGGGTGCGCAGATTTATTTGTTAATCCCGAATTACATCTACATCGATACTCCGTAATCCACCGTTCGGTACTAGGCGCTACAGTGCCGCAGCACTTTGCTAGACGAGCCAAAACAAAAAGGAGCAGACTATTGATAAAGCGGTGCATCGTATGGTAATTTGATTTCGGCAACCGTGGGAATGCTTCACCTGTGTCGGGTCCACCCAGAGGGCTAATGAAGTTACCTGGACTGGCCTTCCGCAGCTGCTACATTCCCGCTGTTGTCGAGATCAAATTATCGCTCGATGCACCATTTTATTAATAGTCTGTTCCTATTGTTTTGGCTCGTCTAACTAAATGATACGGTACTGTAGCGCGCTGATTTCAGTGTACACCAGGATTGGAGATAAAGAATTGATTTTGTAACAAGATTTTCTTGAAATAAAAATTAAAACTTTCTAACTGCTACAATTGCACGCTTTGTCGTTGAAATAAACGTCAGTGTCTTGAATTGTTTGAACGACACTTTTGCTATTCTTTTAGTTCTTAGAAGTGTGGGGACTTCACGATACGACCTTTATTCGGAATATCCACTATTAATAAAATGAATTACGCTCTCCAGTCACATTAATGTCACCACCTTTCAAAAGCCTGAGTAACCAACTTTTGCAGTGCGGACTGAAAAGAGTCAATGTTGTTTTTGGAAGGTACGATCAGGAATGTGGAGCTATGCTGTGCTGTTTCTCGGTTGAAGATCCATGGCATGTACAGCCCGATGAAACTAGTACCACAGATTCTAGACTGGGTTTCAATCCGGGGAGTTTGGTGACCAGCGAAGTAGAGTAAATTCATACTGGTGGTCGTCGAGCCACGCACGTCCTGTATGACACATTTCAATGTCCTGCTGGTAGATGACACTGTGTGTACGAAAAAAAAGTGCATGCAGGGGTGGACATATCCACCGAGGCTAAACGCGTACTTGTGTTGATCCGTTGTGCCTTCGAGTATCGGCCAGGAAATGCCACGAAAACATTCTCCAGAGCATAATTCCCCCTCCTCCGGCCTGTAGCATTCCCACAGTTGTTCCAGGGTGTATGTTTTAGCATGTCCCACGCCGTACACGCCAATGGCCATCTGCCTGATAGATCACAGAATATGGATCATCTGAAAAGGCCGCGTGTCGCCACTCAGTGGACGTCTCGCTGCGGTAATGGCGTGAAAATTCCTGACTTCATCGCCGATGAACAACAGTCAGCATAGCTGCATGAACCAGGCGCATGCGTTGAAGGTCCACACGCAGCTACGTTCGCTGAACGATCGTTGAGCAGACACTGTAGGTGGCCCCTTGGTTCATGTGGGTGGTCATTTGCTCAACAGTTGCATGTCTGTTCGCTCGTACACACCTGTACATTCGTAGTTTATCCCTGACATCTTGCCGGCCGTTGTGACCGAGCAGTTCTAGGTGCTTCAGTCTGGAACCCCGCTACCTTTATGGTCGCAGATTCGAATCCTGCCTCGGGCATGGATGTGTGTGATGTCCTTAGGTTTGTCAGGTTTAAGTAGTTCTAAGTTCTAGGGGACTGATGACCTCAGATATTAAGTCACATGTGCTCAGAGCCATTTGAACCATTTGAACCTGACATCCTTGGTCGGTGGTGTTCCACAGTTGCCTTGGCGCCGGTTTTGTATAGCCTCATTTTGCCATGCTCGGTATACTTTAACCACCGCAATAAGTGAATACTTTACAGACTTAACCGTTTCGGGAATGGTTCCATGCTTGGCCTGAAAAAGCCTTTGCACGTCAGATAAATCACTCCGTTTCCGCATTACAACTACAGCACGGTACTTTTATTAAAAAAAAAAAAAAAAAAGGTGGATCCCCTCGATGCCCACACTGGCATGATGACAAACTCAAAAGGTTCAAAAATGGCTCTGAGCACTATGGGACTCAACATCTGAGGTAATCAGTCTCCTAGAACTTAGAACTACTTAAACTTAACTAACCTAAGGACATCACACACATCCATGCCTGAGGCAGGATTCGAGCCTGCGAGTCACGCGGTTCCAGACTGAAGCGCCTAGAACCGCTCGGCCATCGCGGCCAGCAACTCAAAAGGTCTACTGCTATCTGTGCATAATGGTTAGTTTTCACTAAAGTGAGGTGTCACAGGATATGGGTACTGCGATGTTTGCGTACGTCTGGTTAAGGTTAACCATTTATACGCGCTCGTGTGGAGGTAGATTGGGTCGATATTCGAACGAAGGGTAGCGGTTTGAAGGACAGGGGAAAAGAGCGCTAAGGCAAGTTCCGAGGGGAAAAAAACCTCTGCGATAGTTAGGACGGGTAGTAAGAGCAATAGCGGATGTCTTGCTGACTGCGCTAGGTCATACAATGATGGGTAAGTTGGAAGCGGGTATCATACAATCGGATACCGTGTCAAGCCAAGTCATAAGAGATCAGTCCGTGACGGTGTTGCAGCACGGGCTGTGAGAGCCCCCTGCCACACTGCGTCAGTGGTGACCTGGTGTGGGGGAAGGCCCAGGTCGCCCATCGGTGTCTGGTGGGCGAGCGTCGAGGCAAAGCGCTCGGAGATGTGCAGTTGCGTAACGTCACCACTCTTCACTCATTGGCTTCGCTGACAGGCTCAGTGAGCGCCGCGGTTGAGTCTTCCCTGTGTTGCGCACGACGTAGCCCAAGCCCTTTAGCGACCTGATCGCTCTGGCAGCGGAGCTGCTCGGAACCGATTGACTTCGGCGTTCATGCGGTGGCACCCGTGTTCTTCTTCGGCGTGTCCGTCGCACTGTGGTTTTCCGCCGGCTGCTCCATAAGGGGAACGGTACAGGTGTCTTCACCAGTGGCGTCCGCACACTGCGCCAACTGCGAGCTCAATTGCTGCAAGTGGTTGCAAGCCTCCTCCGTCTCTGCAGAAAGGGTGGCCTTAAAAGCTGCTCTATCTGCGTCCATGGCGGCTATGAAGGCCGCAATCGCTTCCTCCACCACGGCCCCCAGCATGGCGCGCATCTCCTGCACTTGCGGTGCCTGCTGTGCAACCGCCGGCGGCCGGTCCCCCGCGCCACTCTCACTGGCGCGGTATTCCGGCATCCTGTTGACAGTGGAAACTTTCTTCTCGCCTTGCAGGCCCGTCGTCGCGTCTTCTCCGTTAGTGCCTTATCTCCAGCGCAGCCGTCGCTGGCGAAGGCCGGGCAGCCACGCCAGTTTGCCACAAGTGGCCCGCGGTAGCGAGCACAAGTTTGCGCTTTTTCTCGTCGTCTGCCCCAGGTGGGGGTGTCGTGCGCGCCGGCGCACTTAACGCACGCGGCGAGTTGCGGCAATATTTAGCCACATGTCCTTCCTCTTGGTACCTGAAGCACTGTGGCCTAGAGTCCATGTCTAGGGGGATAGCTTCGTCACTCACAGGAAAGCTTAACAGCTTCTTCATCCCGAAGGTGTTACTGCCATCCATCGCAGTTTCCACTACGACAATGTACAGCGGCGACCTCTTCTTATTTGCCCGGTTGTTCAGCTTAGTAGTCGCATCTCGCAATCCGGCACGTGACAGCCCCTCTTGGACCGTCTTCTCATCACAGATCCAAGGCAGCTCCCTGATCAGGACCTTGGAGTGCTTCTCGTGCTGTTTCAGCGCGGTCGTCTTCTCCACGCTGGGTGGATCAACAATGTGGGCGGCCACAGCGCTCTTCAGTGCGCGATGGTCAGCCACGATTGCTGCCTATAGCTGGTCGGTAGCGTCTGAGTCCAGTGTCTCTACGCCTACTTATTCCCTGCAGCAGTTGGCTACGATATCATACATCTGTGTCCATGACCCTCTACTGCACAGAATGTACAGACGGGGGGAGGGGAGGAGACAGGTGTATGACCTTCGTCGCGCTTCCGTTCCGCATTCCTGGTGGGTTGGGGTGTCGAGCCGTGCGGGATTACCCGAGCGGTCTGAGGCGCTGCAGTTATGGACCGTGCGGCTGGTCCCGGCGGAGGTTCGAGTCCTCCCTCGGGCATGTGTGTGTGTGTTTGTCCTTAGGATAATTTAGGTTAAGTGGTGTGTAAGCTTAGGGACTGATGACCTTAGCAGTTAAGTCCCATAAGATTTCACATACATTTTTTTGAGGTGTCGAAGGCTTCTTCTCTGTGTCTGCCTTCTTGTTCTGACCATTTCTGCCCATTCTGTAACGCGACGACACGACAGTTTTGCTGTGTCGTACTACCGAAGCACGACAATTTGCTTAGCATCACGCCACAGTCCAAGGACAACTTCGCAGCTCTTCTTCTGGCTAAGCACAGGTAGCGCGCTTCACCAGTGATGCGCGAGGCTCCGCTGCTCGAGCGCAACTGCGGTCGGTTTTTCGAGACCACGCGACACGCTTATATACCCCACACTGCTAGCGCAGGTGAGCCGTGCGCGGCAGATGTTCATGCAGTTTATTGCTTGTTATCTTCTCTTACGGTGGGGAATGACCGTTGGTTGGTCATTCGGTCTGTCGTGTCATCGGCCGACGTGTATTTGGTCATTCGACCCTTTCCGGGGCTAGGCAGTCGGTCGGTTGGGGCCAGAGCAGCTAGGAAGTCTCCGTGGCGCGTAGTTAGGCTGGAGCCGCTGGCAGCGTGCACGAGCAATTGGAGCTGTGAGGCGCTTCTTGCGAGTGTTACAAAGTTCGTCGCCCACCGATCCTGGACACTAAAGTTGAGTGCTCACTTAACCTACTATCAAGCCTCAACTTTTATCACATCTCTTCGTTTGATCCTGGTTGTCGCTTTCTGGGAGATTCCCACAAGCAACAACGTGTGTGCATTGAAGTCGGCTAGAATTGTGGCCGTCTTCATGTGTGGTGTCTAACTTAATTTAATTCATTCCTTATTTAATGAAGTGTACCAGCGATATCTTCTGCGTTGTAGCCGTTGACGTTCCGGTGACCTATATGGGTGTTAACCTAGTTTTCGGCAGTGTATTTTCCTCTTCGTGTCGATGCTGTCCAGCACGGCGTGTAGTTCGACAGCTGAGTTGTTGTTGGTAGTTTTGGGCGTCTTTTCTGACTTGACTGGATTGGGCGCCAGTATCCAGAACGTTGTACTATTGACATCTTGTTGTCGTTTTTCTGGTCGGGTGGAGGAGAACTGATCTTGTTGGTTGGCTCGTTGGCTGGTTTTCGGTTGGGTTGCCTTCCGATTAAAAGGTTGTCAGTCTGGCTGCCTGTCTCACCTAAATGTGCGTCAGTGTTACCTTTCCAGGCCGACCCTTGGAACCTTCTGAGCGCCACTGCTTGTGTTTTACGTAGTGATTTCCTTTTCAGTCTTAAATACTGTGTGTTTAAATACTGTTTAAATACTGTCGAGGTTTATGTTATTAAAATTGCAAGGCTTTTCTTCTTAGGCCTTAAGACGTAAATAAAATTATTTCTTGTTTGGTGTGTGGTCTTCAGCCGAGTTTCAGCCTTTCAAAATTAAAATTAAAAATCCCCTGTGCCTGGGCCTTAAGCCGTAAATTGTTTCAAGTTGGTATGTGGCCTTCAGCCGAGTTTTCAGCATTTTCAAACCAAAAGTTGAAAAATTTTGTTTAGGCCTTAAGCCGTAAGAAACGTTTTCTAGTTTGTATGTGGCCTTCTACCGAGTATTCCAGCTTAAATAAAAAATTTGAAATTTCTTCGTCTGGGCTTTAAGCCATGAGATTGTTTGGGTTTCGTATGTGGCCTTCCGCCGAGTTTTATGTGAATCATTTTAGGATAAAGCCTTTAGCCTATTTTAGTTGAAATTTAGAAGCCCTTGCCTTTAAGCCTTAAGCTGTAAAATTGTTTTCTGCATGGTGCGTGGCCTTCAGCCGAGTTTTAATCTCTCTTAAATTAGAAATTCAAAACCCTTGTGTTGCCCTTAAGTCATAAGATTGTTATTCTTTAGTATAAGGCCCTCAGCCGAGTATTATACGAAATAATTTAAGATAAGGCCTTCAGGCTTTTCAAATTGATAGCTCTTCTTCCTAGGCCCTAAGCCTTTGAATTGTTTTGTTGTGATGCGGCCATCAGCCGAGTTTTCAGCCTATTTAGCTTAAACATTGAAAATCTATGTCTCGGCCCTAAGCCGTAACACTGTTCTTGATCAATGTGAGACCTTCAGCTGAGTCCTATGGGAAAATTTAACCTAATTAATACTGAAGATAAAGTTTTTTTCTAAAGTAGTGAAACCTCCAGAAGAACTCCTGTACCTCAATTCCTTGCTTAGGCCTTGTGCCTAGGATTTTCGATGTGGCTTTCAGCCGATCTAAATTAAATCGAAGGAGGTCTTTCGTTAAAACCTTGAGAGTTTTTGAATCTTGTTTGTATGATTCTGTGTTTTAACAAATAAAGTTTATATGTTGAGTGAAACTGACAGTAACTTATTTTGGCCCCTTTCCACAAATATAACTTCATACGCTTGTCTTGCTAGCCCAGGGATCTCAGCTGACACATGCCGTCTGTCAGTGTTTATTACACTTTGACGTCAAACATAGGTGGTGGTCGCTTTAATGTGACTGGACCGCCTATAATTGTTCGTTCCTGAATTTTTTACAGTACTTCACGTTTTTATACGAAGAACACCGTTTGGATACTAAACTACTTAGCAGACAGTTCTTAGAAGAAACGAAATTTTGCCTGTGGTATAGTCAATGCCCACACAGCGGCGCCTGCAGTGCGTGGCCGCGGTGTTTACGTCATACAGCCAACGACCGGGACGCCCCGCTTATGCGCAGCTCTGCACAGCTGTACAGCGCAGGCGCGGGCCTCACACGCTGAGTGCCTCCGCACTGACAGGGCAACCTCGGCCGGCGTCCTCCCGAGAGATAGTTACGTGAGGCCGCGCCGCCAATCACAACAGGACTCGACAAGTGGACTCGGTTATGGCGGGCATATTCCTTCGTCACTCGCCCTATATAGCCGTATACGCCGCCACGCCTGGGAGTCTCGTGTTTGGCTACCTACGTGCCACGTCGACGTCGCATCCCGAACGACGCTAGACTACGACTGTTTACCATACCGGTCGTGGACTCTGCAGCCCAGTCGCTGCTGTTGATCAAGCACCAAGTTGTGCTGTTATTGTGGAACTGTTAGCAGCCGGCCGGTGTGGCCGAGCGGTTCTAGGCGCTTCAGTCGGGAACCGCGCGACCACTACGGTCGCAGGTTCGAATCCTGCCTCGGGCATGGATGTGTGTGATGTCTAGGGGACATTAGGGACTGATGACCTGAGATGTTAAGCCCCATAGTGCTCAGAGCCATTTGAACCATTTTGAACTGTTACCAATAAACAGAATTTGGAACTCACGCCAATCGTTATTTGTTGTTTCTCCAATTACGGATACAACATTGCCACCGACGTATAAACAAAAACGACCCAGTTATCTGCATACACTGTAAATGACCACTGCACATTTCTGATAACTTGAGAAAGGCCATTGTCGACTATGTTATAATGATTTGATAATGGGCCCCGGCCCGAAACTAGTCATCGACTAAAAAAAAAGTAAAACTTTACAACTTGGACAGGATTTTCAGTCTACTGAAATCGACACAGAACAAAAATATACGCCAGGGGTATTGCAGAGGAACTATTTGCCACAAATAGTCGACTGAAGCAGGAAATTCGATTGTGAGAAGCGAGCTGTGCTTGTGCGAGATACAGTAGTTATGGTAGCCGCGTGACAAATGAATGGACCATGCGTGAAACGCTTGAGAGCACATCTCGGCCGGCAGCAGCAGGTGGAGACCGCCGGTCCAAGAGCTGCCGTGTATCGCCAATTTCGCGCCAGTCTGGTGGACCAGGGCCACGGCGGGCGCTCCCCGACGTTATTACGGCGGCCGGGAAGGCTCCACAAGGGCTGGTCGAACGCGCCGAGCGAGGAAGGGCGGGTGGCGGTGTGTGAGTTGAGGGTGTGGGGGAAGAAGGGAGGAGGAGTGGTAGGGGGGAACGGCGCTCTGAGGCTGCCCGCATTTTGCCACCCACAGCTGAACATCGTTCGGTTCTTCCTCAGCATTTACGATACTCTATCCCGCACGCTATGATCAGAGATGGACGGAGAAGTGAAGGGGTGTCATGGGAATAGAGTACCACCCCTCCCCACCAACAAAAATTATATTTTTACATACATAAATTTCCAAATTTCTCAGCAGAGTATCGGTCATAAGGAAGCTTTAAAAATAAAAATGTTGATTCTAGGATTTTTCATGATTTTGTGCTGTGTACATTATGCACACATATTTTTTGTAAGTATTTCAAGGCTAGAAATGACGACTTTCACGGTATTTTCAGAACTTTAATGCATATCTTCCATGTTGAGTGTTACGCTTGGGGCTTTGTGAAGTGGGTCATTCTTGATGGACAGTACAGAATTAGTTTTCCATTAATCCATCCGAAAAGAAAATGGTTCAATGGCTCTGAGCACTATGGGACTTGACATCTATGGTCATCAGTTCCCTAGAACTTAGAACTGCTTAAACCTAACTAACCTAAGGACATCACACAACACCCAGTCATCACGAGGCAGAGAAAGTCCCTGACCCCGCCGGGAATCGAACCCGGAAACCCGGGCGCGGGAAGAGAGAACGCTACCGCACGACCACGAGCTGCGGACTATACATCCGAAAACTACGGCTCTCAAACTTACATCATCCCCATTGAATGAGTTTCTTTTATTACTTCTCGACATATACAGGTTTTCTTTCGTTCCAATATTCCACGTCTTGTAAACTTTCTACCATGTGCTTTGTAGATAAATGCTGGGTGTGTATGTGTGTTTGTGTGTGTGCGGTTGTGGCTAAACTACAATTTGGGAACAAATATTTGATTTTTTATCCAATATTTAGAAGCTGCACCCGTAGTGTAGGAGTAGCGTCTCTGATTAGTAATCAAAAAATCCACGATCCAGGGTTCGAAACCCGTCACCGCTTGAACTTTAATAATCAGCATTGGCGGCCAAAGACTTCCGGCAAAAGAAGTCACCCTCATTCACCCAATGGCCTTGCCAACTTGTCCTTGGGGTAGGAAACTGCCACTAAAGGTGGAAGAATCAGCAATGGTCAGTGGCGTGAGGGTGCAGTAGGCAATGGAAACCACTGCATTAAAGACACATAACGTGTATCAACAGGGCATATGGCCTGTAATTGAAAACGTGTTATGATGACATGTAAATTGGCAAAAGATTCCGGAGGAGTCCCCCATTCTGATCTCCGGGAGGGGACTGCCAAGGGGGGTGACCATGAGAAAAAGACTGAATAATCACCGAAAGGATAACGTTCTATGAGTTGGAATATCGAAGGCTTGAATGTGGTAAGGAAACTAGAAAATCTGAAAAGAAAAATGCAAAGGATCAATCTAGATATTGTAGGAAGCGAAAGATAAACGGAAAAAAGATAGGATATCTGCTTAGATGAGTGTAGGTAATATCAACAGCAGCTCATCAAGGTATAATAGGAGTAAGATTCGTTATGAATAGAAAGGTAGGGCACAGAGTGTGTTACAGAGAAAAGTTCAGTGACAATGTTGCTCTTCTCAGAATCGACAGCAAACCAACACCGACAACGATAGTTCAGGTATACATACCGATGTCGCAAGCTAAAGATTAAATAGAGAAAGCATATGAGGATATTGAAAGGGTAATACAGTACATAAAGGGAGATGAAAATCTACTAAGCAGGGAGACTGGGATGCAGTTGGAGGGGAAGGAGTACAAAAGTTCACAGGAGAATTTGGGCTTGGAACAAGGAAAGAAAGAGGATAAAGACTAAATCAGTTCCGTAATAAATTTCAGTTAGTAATAGAGAACACTCTGTTCAAGGATCATAAGAAAAGGTGGTGTACTTGGAAAAGACCAGAGATACTGGAAGATTTCAGTTCAAAAAAAAAAAAAAAAAAAAAAGGCTCTGAGCACTATGGGACTCAACTGCTGTGGTCATAAGTCCCCTAGAACTTAGAACTACTTAAACCTAACTAACCTAAGGACATCACACACATCCATGCCCGAGGCAGCATTCGAACCTGCGACCGTAGCGGTCGTGCGGTTCCAGACTGTATTGCCTTTAACCGCTCGACCACTCCGGCTGGCTGAAGATTTCAGTTAGATTACATCGTGGTCAGGTAGAGATTCCGAAATTGTAAGGTATACCCAGGAGCAGATACACGAGTAGACTCAGATTACAATGCAGTAGAGATGAAGAGTAGGATGAAGTTCAAGAGATTAGTCAGGAACAATGAAAAAGGAAAGAAGTGGGATTCAGAAGTACTAAGGGATGACGAGACACGCTTGAAGTTCTCTAAGGCTATAGATACAGAAATAAGAAATAGCTCGGTAGGCAGTGCAGTTGAAGAAGAACGGACGTCTCCGAAAAGAGCAAACACAGAAGTTGGAAAGGAAAACATAGGTACAAAGAAGGTAACTGCGAAGAAACCATGAGTAACAGAAGAAATACTTCAGTTGATCGATGGAAGATAGAAGTGCAGAAATGCAACTCTCTCAGGAATGAAATAAATAGGAAGTGCAGAGAAGCTAAAACAAAATGGCTGCATGAAGAATGTGAAGAACTTGAAAAAGAGATGATTGTCGGAAGGACTGACTCAGCGTATAGAAAAGTCAAAGCAAGGGAGGTAACATCAAGAGCGCAACGGGAATTACGCTGTTAAATGCACAGGAGAGAGAGTATAGGTGGAAAGAGTGCACTGAAGGTCTCTATGAGGGGAAGATTTGTCTGATGTGATAGAAGAAGAAACATGAGTCGATTTAGTGGATATAGGCGATCGACTATTAGATTTTAAGATAGCTTTGAAGGACTTAAGATCAAATAAGTCAGAAGGGTTAGACAACATTCCAACAGAACTTCTAAACTCATTGGGGGAAGTGACAAAAAAACAACTATTCCCATTGGGGTGGAGAATGTATGAATCTGGCGACATACAATCTGACTTTCGGAAGGAGCCTTCCATCCAATTCCGAAGATTGTAACAACTGACAAGTGCGAGCATTATCGCACAATAAGCTTGGCAGCTCATGCATCCAAGTTTCTGACAAGAATAATAGACAGAAGAATGTAAAAGGAAATTGAGAATGTGCTAGATAATGATCAGTTTGGCTTTAGAAAAAGTAAAGGCGCCAGAGAGGCAATTCTAACGTTGCGGATCGATATTGTAAGCAAGACTAAAGAAAAATCAGGACACGTTCATAGGATTTGTCTACCTAGCAAAAGCGTTCGACAATGTAAAATGGTGCAAGATGTTCAAAATCCTGATAAAAGTAGGGGTAAACTATAGGGAGAGAAGGATAAAATACAGTATGTACAAGACCCAAGAGGGTATAATAAGAGTGGACGACCAAGACCGAAGCGCTCCGATTAAAAAGGGTGTAAGACAAGGATGTAGTCTTTCGCCACTACTGTTCAATCAGTACACCGAAGAAGCAATGATGGAAATAAATGAAAGGTTCAGGAGTGGAATTAAAATTCAAAGTGAAAGGACATCAACGATACGATTCGCTGAGGACATTGCTATGCTGAGGGAAAGTGAAGAGGAGTTACACGATATGCTGAATGGAATGAACAATCTAATGAGTACAGGATATGGATTGAGAGTGGATCGAAGAATGACAAAAGTAATGAGAAGTAGCAGAAATGACAACAGCGTGAAACTTAACACCACGATTGATGATCACGAAGGAGACGTCGTAGAGGAATTGTGTTACCTAGGCAGCAAGATAACCAATGACGGACGGAGCAAGAAGGACATCAAAAGCTGACCAACACTGGCAAAAAGGGCATTCCTCGCCAAGAGAAGTCTACTGGTTTCAAACAGAGGCCTTACTTTGCAGAAGAAATTTCTGAGAATGTACATTTGGAGCACAGCATTGTATGGTAGTGAAACATTGACTGCGGGAAAACCGGAACAGAAGAGAATAGAAGCATTTGAGATTTGGTGCTTTAGATGAATGTGGAAAAATAGTTGGACTGATAAGGTAAGGAATGAGGAAGTTTTGCGCAGAATAGGGGAAGAATGGAATATGTTGAGAACACTGACAAGGGGAAGGAACAGGGAGATAGGGCAACTGTTAACACATCGGGGAATGACTTCCATGGTACTAGAGGGAGCTGTAGAGGGCAAAAACAGTAGAGGAAGGACGCAGACTGCAAGTGCTACTCAGAGATGAATTCGTGGAGGGCCACGTCAAACCAGTCAGAAGACTGCTGACCCAAAAAAGAACTTAAAGTCACTGGAATTTACTTGCCATTATTTTTTAAGTTAGATAATCAACAAATTCCACGTATCTACAAGCTACATTTTGCAATCGGAACTAAACCATCCCCCGTAAAGTACATTTCACTTCAGCAATGACAGTAATTTTCTTCAATTGTTGTATGATTAACATTATATTATTCAGTAAATATGGTGACAATAGCTTGCGTTTCCCTGTGCATGCCTCTTTCAGAACAGCAGTTCAGTCAGTTCCTGTCGATTGATGGAGCTGAAGTTCACCACTACATAAAGCCAAGTTGTGGTTTATTGTTGTTACTGAAAAATTTCGAAAGGTTCGTCACTGATTTTATTTTCACTTTTAACAATACATTAATAAACGTTCGGGGACGGACATAACACACACACACACACACACACACACACACACACACACACACACACACACATATATATATATATATGCGTGTGTTATATATATATATATATATATATATATATATATATATATATATATAAAATTTACTTAGCTTTATTACACAATACATTAATGAACGTTCGGGGGTCAGGTACATACTTTTTATAACATATGGTATATAAATAGGCTATATGGAACATAAATGGGAAGGTAGTTAGCAAAAAACTCGAAATGTTCCTGAATGATTTGCTTCAAGTGTTGCATGATACCATAATAAACGATCGGAGGGCATGGACAACACTTTTTTATCACATATAGTACCGTACATAAAAACCTATATTATACTACTACGTAAAAATAATTCGTTGTTGAACATGGTGACCAATTTACTTCAAATTTTCACATGATACTCTAACAAACTTCCCATGAACATAGGCTCTGTATTTTAGAAAATATGTGGTACACAAATATACATGCATATACTATACAAAGTGAAAGGTTTTTAGCAAAAATCTCGGAAAATTCTTGACCGACATATTTCATATTTTTACGCGATACTCCAATAAACGTTTGGATAGACACAGACAACGCATTTTCTTGAAATACGAGTGTACAGTATATGAATCAATACTATCGTTTAAGGTTGTTACGAAAAATCTCGAAAAGTTCTTGACCGACTTAGATCTAATTTCTAAATGATACTTTACATACTTTAAGATGGGCAGCTACATATTTCTTTAATATATGTACTACATAAACTTGTATGTAGTACATAAATGTATATATACTAAATAAAGGGGAACCAAAATTAGCGGAAAGCTCAACAAGTTCTGATTGACATGTTTTAGATTTCTACATGATTCTTTAATAAACGTTCAGAGGGACATTTAGGACATATATATTTTCAACATATGTGGCAAAAAAATGTGTAACACAGAAAGAAGAAAGGTTATTAGAAAAAATCTCGAGAAGTTCTCCATCGATTTAAGAGAAATTTTTATATGACGCTCTAATAAAAATTTGGACGCATGTAGACTCTATACTTCTCATATAAATGGAATACGTAAATACATATTTAATATATAAAGAGAAAACTTTGTTAGTAAATATCTCGAATACTTCTTGATGGTTGCACTTTAATTTATTACACTACACTCTACTAACATTCAGATGGACACAGGCTGTATTTATTTTAAACGACAATGTACAGGTTTTCCGTTGAAACCGAATGCGAGGAAGAAAATAATGAACTGTGGAACTGTGAGGTTTCATTTTCTTTTTCACAGTCAGTGATAAGTTATATATCAGGGCATTTAAACGATTAGACATATAGTTTCTACCACATATATTCTGCTCTATATATATACTCTCCAACAAAAATTGTGTATACACCAGTGTGCTGTTTTGTTTGCTTCATCGTATTCGGTTTTAAGAGGAAAAAGGGAAGTTTTACTCATGGCTTATCAACTTCTGATTAGAATACTACCTTGATATCTGTATCATCCGAAACAATGCAGTGCTATCTGTTCACAGCATAATACTGGGGAAATTCTGTCGCCGAGACTACTATCCTCTCAGCATCAGCGGCTTACAAGTCTCTCCTGCAGCGCTCGTAATAATGATCCCAGCCTATTTGCCCATTCATTTCAAGTGACTGTTTCACAATCAAAATTTGTTTGAAATAGCAATAAAGAAGGTTGAACATCAGAGAGGGAGAGAGGGTCCAGATGGACTGGGAGAGAGGAGGGGTTGGACTGTGAAATGGAGCACCAGGATGAGATGGGCGAAGAAAGAGGGGAAGAGGAGGAGGCGATCAAGGCGACGGATAGGAGGAGATGGAGAGGGAGAGAGAGAGAGACAGAGAGAGAGAGGGGGGGGGGAGAGAGAGAGAAGGAGATTGGAACGTATGTAAAATTCCTATATATGTTCAGCAATTGTGATGCATTACTGAGCTGGCTAATTTAATATAATGTGTGACTGCTTTACTTCTTGCATTTGTGAGGTACGCTAACAAACTGGGCCCACCATGCCTCTTTCTCACAACTACGTTGTATGCGTAGTTGCTTACACATAATTCATATAAACTGAGATGTTTATTGAAACTTATCAAGTCCACACAAATCAATTAATTGATTACTACGCCCAATGCAAGATGTTTCACAAAATTAATCTCTCCTGTTCTAACTTATGTCTGATTAAAGGTGCCGGCAGATCGTGTTGCTACATAAATTCATGATTCTCAACTTTGTGTATGAGAGGACATTTCAATTCATGCTATACTTATGAGTCAATTTTGCATGTAGCCGCTTCCAGTTCTAGGAGAGGGGGCTCTTAAATCAGTTGGCTTATACATACACTTCTTTAATTTGCGGACGAACGTTTTTGAAATGCTGTATTTCTCTGAACAGCTATTTTCGATACCAAACAGATGCCACATAAATATTTCCTGCACAGTGTGTCTCATACAGATCGTATATACCATTCACGAAGAATCTTTATAAATACTTATTGTTTCATTTATTCTAGCAAGTGAAGGACCATTAGGCCAACTCTTTTATCTAAATAATCATTCTTCATTTTTTTTACATTAAATACAAAATGGAATGCAACAAATGGAAATAGTTATGAATTAAACAGTGAAGACAATAAAACTAAAGCAGAAAAAATTGTCATCTTGTTCATGTTTGGGCCCTGCTGGACGAAGGGATATAGAGCAAACGGTATTTTAAAGTTTTGCTTTAGCATTTCTGTGTGTACAAATTACTTTAATTCTTTCAGAATAGACCCTCATTTCCACCGTCAAAGCAATTTATTTATTTATTTATTTATTTGCTATGGAAGATGTCTAATTGTGAGTTTTCAGGCTACAAATCTTTCTATCAAGTTGTGTTATTCTTGCTTCCTTCAGGTCCTCTTTTGCTGCAATGACCCTTACCGTTGTTTCAGTTCGAGAATGAATATTAAATGCAGAAAATTGTTAACAGAGTGATCATTTAACAAAACGTCAATTTCCTCTCGTGTATTTTATTGTAACAGTTGAGTGAAGCAGCACAACCACAAGTTTCGTAATAGCGTCCAGCATCACTTAGCCTTTACGTATTCAGTTCGTTTAACGTAAATAACATACGCAAGAATTTCTAGTTATTGCCATTGTACCATAACCATGGCCCAAGAGATTTAATCACAAGAGTAACACTCACTTCAGAAGTTACTATACGTGAGGAAAACCAACAAGATGGTTGCCAGCCTGCGTGGTACACCCATATTGATTGAAAACAAACAATGATCGGTTCCTCTGGGGAAAAATATTGTGAGGCCTTAGTGCAAAAAGCTGTCAGTCTACGATTCCGAGTTTTCGATTCACGAGCACATGTAATAACCTCACCGGACAAAATATTAAGTCACCGCAGCGTGCACGCACAGATGAATCGTTAAGCCTACACAGATGGATCAGCGACTGAGTCACGCGCTCAGCCGCGCGCACAATGCTTCTACATGAGTATAGCGCAACAGCGATCAGTGAGACATTTATGTTGCAAGCCGGTATTGTACGTGAACATGGGTAAATGTAAGGACGTGACAGTGTGACAAAAAGGGCCAATCGTATATGGTCGTGACTATGGCCATGTTGTTGTTGTTGTTTTTGTTGTGGTCTTCAGTCCACAGACTGGTTTGATACAGCTCTCCAAGCTACTCTATCCTGTGCGAGCTTTTTCATCTCCCAGCACCTACTGCAACCTACATCCCTCTGAATCTGTTTAGTGTATTCATCTATTGGTCTCCCTCTACGATTTTTACCCTCCACGCTGCCCTCCATGCTAAATTGGTGATCCCTTGATGCCTCAGAACATGTCCTACCAACCGATCCATTCTTCTAGTCAAGTTGTGCCACAAACTTCTCTTCTCCCCAATTCTACTCAATATCTCCTCAATAGTTATGTGATCAACCCATCTAATCTTCAGCATTCTTCTGTAGCACCACACTTCGAAAGCTTCTATTCTATTCTTGTCCAAACTATTTATCGTCCATGTTTCACTTCTATACACTCCATAAAATACTTTCAGAAACGACTTCCTGATACTTAAATCAATACTCGATGTTAACAAATTTCTCTTCTTCAGAAACGCTATCCTTGCCATTGCCAGTCTACATTTGATATCCTCTCTACTTCGACCATCATCAGTTATTTTGCTCCCCAAATAGCAAAAGTCCTTTACTACATTAAGTGTCTCATATCCTAATCTAATTCCCTCAGCATCACCCGACTTAATTCGACTACATTCCATTATCCTCGTTTTGCTTTTGGTGACGTTCATCTTATACCCTCCTTTCATGACACTGTCCATTCCGTTCAACTGCTCTTCCAAGTACTTTGCTGTCTCCGACAGAATTACAATGTCATCGGCGAACCTCAAAGTTTTTATTTCTTCTCCATGGATTTTAATACCTACTCCGAATTTTTCTTTTGTTTCCTTTACTGCTTGCTCAATATACAGATTGAATAACATCGGGGATAGGCTACAACCCGGTCTCACTCGCTTCCCAACCACTGCTTCCCTGTCGCGCCCCTCGACTCTCATAACTGCCATCTTGGTTTCTATACAAATTGTAAATAGCCTTTCACCCCCTGTATTTTACCACTGCCACCTTCAGAATTTGAAAGAGAGTAATCCAGTCAACATTGTCAAAAGCTGTCTCTAAGTCTACAAATGTTAGATACGTATGTTTGCCTTTCCTTAATCTAGCTTCTAAGATAAGTCGTAGGGTCAGTATTGCCTCACGTGTTCCAATATTTCTACGGAATCCAAACTGATCTACCCTGAGGTCAGCTTCTACCAGTTTTTCCATTTGTCTGTAGAGAATACGCGTTAGTATTTTGCATCCGTTACTTATTAAACTGATTGTCGGTAATTTTCGCATCTGTCAACACCTGCTTTCTTTGGGATTGAAATTATTATATTCTTCTTGACGTCTGAGGGTATTTCGCCTGTCTCATACATCTTGCTCACCAGATGGTAGAGTTTTGTGAGGACTGGGTCTCCCAAGGCCGTCACTTGTTCCAATGGAATGTTGTCTACTCCCGGGGCCTTGTTTCGACTTAGGTCTTTCAGTGCTCTTTCAAACTCTTCACGCAGTATCGTATCTCCCATTTCTTCTTCATCTACATCCTCTTCCATTTTCATAGTATTGTCATCAAGTAAATCTCCCTTGTATAGACCCTCTATATACTCCTTCCACCTTTCTGCTTCCCCTTCTTTACTTAGAACTGGATTCCCATCTGAGCTCTTGATATTAATGTAAGTGGATCTCTTTTATCCTAAGGTCTCTTTGATTTTCCAGTAGTGATATGTGCCTCTACATCCTTAGATTTGTCCTCTAGCCATCCCTGCTTAGCCATTTTGGACTTCCTGTCGATGTCATCTTTGAGACGTTTGTATTCCTTTTTGCCTGCTTCATTTACTGCAATTTTATATTTTCTCCTTTCATCAATTAAATTCAGTATTTCTTCTGTTACCCAAGGATTTCTACTAGCCCTCGTCTTTTTACCTACTAGGTCCTCTGCTGCCTTCACTACTTCATCTCTCAAAGCTACCCATTCTTCTTCTACTGTATTTCTTTCCCCCATTCCTGACAATTGTTCCCTTATGCTCTCCCTGAAACTCTGTACAACCTCTGGTTCTTTCAGTTTATCCAGGTCCCATCTCCTTAAATTCCCACCTTTTCGCAGTTTCTTCAGTTTTAATCTACAGTTCATAACCAATAGATTGTGATCAGAGTCCACATCTGCCCCTGGATATGTCTTACAATTTAAAACCTGGTTCCTAAATCTCTGTCTTACCATTATGTAATCTATCTGAAACGTGTTAGTATCTACAGGCTTCTTCCATGTATACAACCCTCTTTTATGAATCTTGAACCAAGTGTTAGCTATGATTAAGTTGTGCTCTGTGCAAAATTCTATCAGGCGGCTTCCTCTTTCATTTCTTAGCCCCAATCCAAATATACCTACTAAGTTTCCTTCTCTCCCTTTTCCTACTACCGAATTCCAGTCACCCATGACTATTAAATTTTCGTCTCCCTTCACTATCTGAATAATTTCTTTTATTTCATCATATAGTTCTTCAATTTCTTCGTCATCTGCAGAGCTAGTTGGCATATAAACTTGTACAACTGTAGTAGGCGTGGGCTTCGTGTCTATCTTGGCAACAATAATGCGTTCACTATGCTGTTTGTAGTAGCTTACCCGCACTCCTATTTTTTTATTCATTATTAAACCGACTCCTGCATTTATAACCCTGTATTCACCTGACCAGAAGTCTTGTTCCTGCTGCCATCGAACTTCACTAATTCCCACTATGTCTAACTTTAACCTATCCATTTCCCTTTTTAAGTTTTCTAACCTACCTGTCTGATTAAGTGATCTGACATTCCACGCTCCGATCCGTAGAACGCCAGTTTTATTTCTCCTGATAACGACGTCCTCCTGAGTAGTCCCCGCCCGGAGATCCGAATGGGGGACTGTTTTACCTTCGGAATACTCTACCCAAGAGGACGCCATCATCATTTAATCATACAGTAAAGCTGTATGCCCTCGGGAAAAATTACGGCCGTACTTTCCCCTTGCTTTCAGCCGTTTGCATTACCAGCACAGCAAGGCTGTTTTGGTTAGTGTTACAAGGCCAGATCAGTCAATCATCCAGACTGTTGCCCCTGCAACTACGGAAAAGGGTGCTGCCCCTCTTCAGGAACCACACGTTTGTCTGGCCTCTCAACAGATACCCCTCTGTTGTGGTTGCACCTACGGTACGGCTATCTGTATCGTTGAGGCACGCAAGCCTCCCCACCAACGGCAAGGTCCATTGTTCTTGGGAGGGGGGGGGGGCTATGCCCATATGGGTTATGAAGTTGCTGGATTTATTGGTGTCTTGCGGCGGACAGTTCAACGCTTTTACAAACAGTGGCCATGAAAGACGATATCAAAATTGTGGTCGGAGAAAGATCCTGACTGTGAGAACCTGGAAATGTGTTTTACGACTTGTGAATCAAAGTCGCTTCCAAAACCGACAGAAATTGCTGAAGATTATGAACGAAGGTTCTGTTAGCGAGAGAGTACTGCGAAGGGAACTGCATGCAACGAACATTTAGAATCGGTCACCTGGCGAGAGACAATTGCCCCCAATAGGCACGTAAATCTGCACGTCTTCAATGATCCAGAAATCATCTAACTTGACAGGCTGACGGGCGAACCTAATGGCGTCTGAGAAATAAAAATGACGTATGTCATCGAGCACACTGAAGGCCAAATGAAGCAGTTCATCCAGAATAAGTGTAACCTCAAGATCAACCTAAAGGTGGGTCTGTTATATTTTCGGGACGCTTTTCTTATCATGAATTAGGCTGCTCACTGAGATGACCACTAACATGAACCAGTATGTTTATTAAAACCTTCTGAATGATGAGGTGTGGCCTTTCAGTCAACACCTGCATGATTAGTATGCTATTCACACCCCCTTCTTCAGGAAGATAACAACAGAGTTCATGGAGCTGGAAGAATATGTGAGTGGTTTACTGACAGCTCCCAGACCCAGTTACATCTCTGTTGGACTGCAGAATCACCTAACCTAAAGCCCATAGATAATCTGTTGGACATGGAACTCAGAGTAAAAAGGCGACATCAGCTTCCCCGCAATCTGGTGGAAACGCGCGATCAAATCCTCAGCGAGTGACTTATGCTGGATGCAACTTACCTGAACAACGTCGTGGACCCACTTTCTAAAAAAATTCCAGGCGGTTATCAAGTCCAGGAACTGAATTACTTGGTATTATATTATGGTTGTTGTGTTTTCCCTAACGTTGACTATTGTCCACAAAGTTTGTAATTACAAATCACTGAGAGAATTAATCTTTACGCATCAGGAGATGTAACAGCTTGAATTTATAATCACACAAAGCGAAATACGTAGTAAATAATGCATTAAACAGCTTCCAAACACTTTTGAATTTGCAACTAATCTGCTATTTCATACACAAGCGGACTGATCCCAGTAAACATTCCCAAGTAAACCAGAAACGCAAAACTAAACTTCGTCATAGGATATAGATTGGATTTGTCTTACTGGATGCTTTTATTTGGAATAGTTCTGTTCAGCAGCATGAATCTCCAACAGACAACGACAGATTCCTTCTCAACACCATGTGGCCTCCAATGTAGACGCTCCAACTCAGAACTGGTACAACGCCAGACCAGCATGGAAGTTTTACCATAGTAATGACCAACTCATTCCTAATAAGGAAGCCTCATCGCTTGTAACTCGCGAGCTATTGCTATTGGGCGAGAGAAAAACGACTCGCCAAAGACTTCACACTGACAGAATGACGAAGCAAAGAGGTTGTGAAATAGCTAGTACGTAGATATAGATCAACAGTGAAACTGATTAAAGACAGATCTTATAGATTACTGTGAAAAAGTATCGCGATTCATATAAAAAGATAAAATATTCTGTGATAAACTGAAAGTGAAGAGAGACGTCAGTCTTTCAACCTTTCTTGCCCGACACGGTCCGCAGATGTTATGGCTTTAAATTTTTGTCCGTGGACAAAAATACATAATGAAAAAGTAAACACATGAAATGAATTGGTCTTTCAGATTATGTCTAAATTTGCCTCATAAAACAATGCCAAGGCGAGCTTATAAATGCTACCCGTGATGGTTTCAAAAGAATTCGAAAGTCTGTTGAAGTTGCAGATGGAATTAATAAAAACTGAATTTCATCTTAATCATTTGCTTTTATGTAGCTTACACATGCAAAGTGATGGGAGCGTTCTGTCGATTTAATTGGAAGAAATTTCTTCTGAAGTGAAGATCGATAAATATTATTTATGTCACTGTGACTGGTTTCGATACAACTTCACTGTCATCATCTGATCTACAAACGTAATGAAGGATGAATGACATTAAAAGAATAATGTTATAATGGCGTGAAAGAACAGTTTTCCCTACGTTGGATAACGTATTATAAATATGTAATATACCTTCGGAAACAGAAAGTGCATACATACCGGTTAAATAACGGGTTCGTAATCGACTGATAATACAGAATAAATGCTTTAATTTGTCAGTCATAAGAAAATGAAAATATAAAATACACATGGCACCAAGTGTATTCACTGACGTGGAATGGCATACGTGTAAAATGTGACAACATCAAGGTAGGAACTAACTGCCAACACGTGGCGCTAGTATACAGATACATCGTTTAACATATACACCCACAATGAACACAACAAACACCGCGAATCATTGATTCAAAGAAGGAAAATTGTATTACAGATATTTACTGGCATCAACGTGGACTATTAACGATGGGAAATTCGGTGTCAATTCGACTTTGAACCAAAACAATGCTATTAATAAGTTTCTAACAGCTTAGCGTACCACCACTGTTACACTGAAGGAGAGGAACAATGAAACACCAATAATTAGAGTTTGTACATGTTAAAATTTTTTTGTGCAAATTACAGAATGTAGCGGTATACTAGCACCACCTATTGACAACTTCTGTAAGTGTGCACTCTGCGCTGAGCTGCACGTATGTTCAGTTCCTACCTAGATGTTGTCGGATTACGACTTTATATTCTACAGCTATGCCATTCGACTTCAGCGAAAACATTTGGCGCCATGCATTTTACCTTTTAATCTTCTTCTTACAGAAAAATCAATGTGCTTGGACTGTGTTATGAGTGGATTGTGTCCCCGTTATTTGATTGGTATTTATGCATTTTAAATTTCCGAAGGTATTTAATATATTTACTGTACATTACCCAATGTATGGAAAAATTGTTCTTTTACAGCATTATAAAAGTCTGATTTTAATTTCAGTAATCTTTTGTTACGTCTGTAGATAAAATTATGACAGAAAGCTTCTTTCGAAACCGGTCATCGTTAAATAAATAATAATTAGCGACCTTGCCTTCAGAGGAAATTTCTTTCTATTTGCTATTTCGTAATACTGTATATGAATACTTGTTTAGGTTATGTTTTAACAGTTGTATCTCTGTAACTAACAAAAGATGCTCTCTCGCTGAACTCAGCAGACAAACTACGTTTCTAGATCTGTTAACTCGTAACTAGGTGTGTACGTACAAACGATAATTCTACCTTCTACTGGAATCCGCTATTGTGAAGTCTTACAATGATCGGAAGTCCATAGGCCTACTTATAATTTGTTACTGCTGTACTGGGGTACAATAAAATTAAAATCATGCCAAAATGGTTATCAGTTGCATAAGGCACCACTTCTTATATGGAATGAGGACCGTTAATCAGAAGAGACTAAAGGCTATAAACAAGTCATTGTACCATTTGTATCGAGTAATGATCTGAAATTAAATTTTCTTGTAGCACTGTTTATCAGTAAGACTTCGTAATAGCAGATTACAGTACAGAAGCAATTCTCACTAGTACGTACACACCCGGCTGTGAGTTAACAGATCTAGAAATGAATTTTGTCTGCTGAGCTGAGCGAGCGAGCAAGTTCAGGCATACGTTTGTGACGTACGCGCCACGGCCTGTCTTTCACGTAGGCCTCGGTCAAAACTGTATGAGCTATGCTCAGGACCCTAGTAGCGTTGTAGGTATATCTAGGATAGAGCTTTCAAGTTATATACTAAGCTATAGTTAATATCAGCACAACGTCAGATATCCAAAAAAGTTATTGAATGGCACTAGCAGTAAAAATCTGTTGTGAGTTTGTAAACTAGTTGTAAATCTGATTTACTGATGGACCATCATCTTCCATTTAAAATTATCAGTTTCCCTATATAGTCTTCCTCTCTTGTTAAATTACAACTGACATTAGTGGGTGGTCACTGGTTTGGTCTCCTCTAGTATAACTGCAAAGTATGTTTTAAGTTATTTTGGAGCTCTCAGTTTTCCAAAGCCTGTTAACATGAATTTAAGATCGGTGATAGTGGTAGGTTAATTTTCATCGTTGACATATAGGGAGGCAAATACAGTGCTTTGTTTTCTCTTTATTAGTTTGTTGCCCCTCAATCTCCCATTTATTTCTAAATTCTTCTTTATTACATTTGTAGATATTTTGCTGCAGCTTCCCATTTTCTGTGATCAGGACAAGCTCTTAGCTAATTTATCAGCTAGTTCAATATCTGTCATCCCTGTACGTGATTTAATCGAAATGAACTGTATATACCAGTTGTGAATTTATGATCCTATGATTCCGCAGGGTACTTATTGTACAAGAAACCGTTTTTTTCCTGGATGTCATAACGAATCCAACATTATCCTACCATTAGTGTGGGTTACAGCTATTTCATGAGCATTTTTTCCCTTCATCTAGTATAATTAAGTCGTCCATAAAGGCAATTACTCGCAAATCCCTTGAGTAAGGTAACTACGGAATGAATTATGTTGCCTATTTCAGGGAACTCGGCCACATATTACCCTTGTGCACAACCTACGGTTTCTGCTCAAACATTTCTATCGTTGTGGAAAGTTAATTTTTACGCAGAAGAGCTTTGCGGTAGATGAAATTCATTATTCGCTTTATTGTAAGTTTTGAAGTGTCTTTGCTTCTGGGAATAAAAGATTTAGTGTACAGAATCTGGCGATTTCTTGTCTTTGTTCTTTTCCAAGATCGGCTACAGTTAACATTTTCACACTCCTCCCAGTTTTTGGAGAGGATTGTGTTTGATGTAGATTACCGTAACGAACTGGGGGAAAGAGCTGGATACATGAAGTATAAATCCACATGAATGTGGTTTCCTCTTGGATCATTATTGGGATCGACTGATTCGAGCATTTCAGGGGTTTTCTCTCTAGTCAAATCCCAATCGTCCTTTGTTCTTCCAGCTGCAACATTACAGCCGGAAATCCATAACGACGTACATTGCTTGTTATCTGTTGGTATAACTGAATCGAAAGATTTTCGAAAGACACAAAATGTAGAAATCTTCTCGTTGTGTCTATACATTGGCATTATGTGGATCTGCTTCTTTTCTATTTATCGTGATCGGTGATTTCAGAATCCATGCTAGATTTTCTAAGAGGAAATCACTTTTTTCCGAGTACGGCACTATTACTGTGACAAGTACAGCTATGTAATACAAGTCTGGTTTTACGCCGTAAAAAATCACACAAGAAATATTGAAACCACCCCGAGGTATCCAGCAGGAAAATGTATTGTTTGATAGTGATAGAATAAGAAGTGTCAAATTAATGTTACATAACTTCCACGTAGCCCACAAAACCCACTGACTTTACATTATTTTCTATTATAAATTTATGTTGACTATAAAACTGATTTTTTGTTTACTGGTGCCTGCAGATACACTCTCCTAATGCCCATGTTTCAAATGAACGTCACATCGTTATTACCTGAGATTATTCTACAACGTATAGTAACCACGTTGTAGTAGAGATTTCCTCTGATATAACACACCTTGGCCTCGTTTATCTGAACAGGTACAACTAACTAACGTCTTTGAGCAGTGTTCAGGAATTTGGCAGCATCTTGCAAGTCAGCGGGGACAAGTATGTGTCTTATTCGAATATTTCTGAAACGGTAAAGGTTGTCGGAATAACAAAATCTCTCATAATTTGAACAAACATTAGAAAAGAGGAAGAAAAACACACATCCACTGAAATATAATACTCTGTTATTAGTTACACTTGAAAACTTGCCGAATACCTTACAGTTATTACTGTGTTTTATTTTCATATAACTTGCACTATCCGAAAGATCTCATCAGCGAAAATTCTCCTTTTTTTTAGATATACTTTCATTTTGTGACTATTTAGTCAGTGTCTCATCAGTGACCAGTAATATCTCATTAATATACACTCCTGGGGTGATCTATTCTGTCACATTCCGACTGTAAAGGACTTACACAGCTGGTAAGTCAGTGAGGAAGTCTGGCTGAAGGAAGTTTCCTTTCCAAAACTACACAATTTACAACACCATTAGGCCGAGATGCAAAAGACATTACCTAGGGTAAGGTACACTTATTCGCAAATGGCCGTTGTCAGTGTCAGCAAGAACACTCTTTCCGTTATGAAACTAAATCTGTCTCCTTCCGCAGAATGTAATGCCACCCTGCTGTTCTAACCTGCTTCTAAACGTTTTGGCAACCGCCTTTGCCGGCCGATGTGGCCGAGCGGTTCTAGGCGCTTCAGTCTCGAACCCCGCGACCGCTACGGTAGCAGGATCAAATTCTGCCTCGGGCATGGATGTGTGTGAAGTCCTTAGGTTGGTTAGGTTTAAGTAGTTCTAAGTTCTAGGGGACTGATGACCTCAGATGTTAAGTCCCATATTGCTCAGAGCCATTTGAACCATTTTTTTGCAATCGCCTTTTATAGTCAGGATAATGTTGGAATAACATGGATTGAAATCTGTTTCGTCTGTTCTTCTGGCAGCAAATATACGAAACATTGAACAAAAGTGTCTGAATTCCACTCACATCTATACAGGGTGTTACAAAAAGGTACGGCCAAACTTTCAGGAAACATTCCTCACACACAAATAAAGAAAAGATATTATGTGGACATGTGTCCCAAAACGCTTAACTTCCGTGTTAGAGCTCATTTTAGTTTCGTCAGTACGTACTGTACTTCCTCGATTCACCGCCAGTTGGCCCAATTGAAGGAAGGTAATGTTGACTTCGGTGCTTGTGTTGACATGCGCCTCATTGCTCTACAGTACTAGCATCAAGCACATCAGTACGTAGCATCAACAGGTTAGTGGTCATCACGAACGTGGTTTTGCAGTCAGGGCAATGTTCACAAATGCGGAGTTGGCAGATGCCCATTTGATGTATGGATTAGCACGGGGGAATAGCCGTGGCGCAGTACGTTTGTATCGAGACAGATTTCCAGAACAAAGGTGTTCCGACAGGAAGACGTTCGAAGCAATTTATAGGCGTCTTAGGGAGCACGGAACATTCCAGCCTATGACTCGTGACTGGGGAAGACCTAGAACGACGAGGACACCTGCAATGGACGAGGCAATTCTTCGTGCAGTTCACGATAACCCTAATGTCAGCGACAGAGAAGTTGCAAGTGTCATCAGTTATTTCAATTATCTCAAAGTGTAGGTCCATTATAAGCCGTAACACTTAATGAAGCCATTGGCAGCCGACAGTAGCAAAAGAATTGGTATGACGTTTGTAGTGAAAAGGCTGCTTGCATCGGGTCCATCATGGGCTGTAATTAATGTACAGCAGCGAAACTTTGTATGTACTCTAATGAGTTAATGTGCAACCAAATGACGCCGGAAAACATTAGTTCCAGTTTTGAGCAAAATTCGCAAATACGGCGCAGAGAATGCAAGAAAGACACCCAGAAGATTTTCCATAGGGCAGGTCTGGGAAAGTTGGACCAATTTTGTCTTCACTATAAAATTCGTGTGTTTTTCAGCTTTTTGTAACTTCCAGCAGTAGGTTTTATATAGTGTGTCATCTAAACATAATTACAGTATACTATTGAGACACTGCCACTCAAAATACAAGAGATATTTTGAAAGTAAAATATACATGAATGATCCATCTCAGCCAAAGGTGATGGGACCAGTATACTGGGAGAGATGACCGTATGAAAATCGTTATACATGAGGAAAAGAGTCAGTTAAAATTTCATACTTTTGTTTGCAATAAGTTGTAAATGATTACAGAATTGTACTATCAAATATTTTAGTCCAAAACAATTTTATCAGTTTATTACATGTCTTGATTGAACATTGGCTTTCCTAAAGAGTTGTTGGTTCTCACCATAGCAATTCAATTACACGTATTAGGAAATACTGACCATCCTGAACAGGAAACACGCTGAATCCATTTTCGCAATTGATTTCACAACAGCCAACGTATTCTCATCTCATTCATCAATACTATTTTCGTAATCTTTTACAATGAACCTGATGAACGCGATGAAGTATTTGGGGTATTTTTGTTATTGAGCTTCTTCAATCTGCTTTTCTATTCACTGGTATTTCTTTTTCGTGATATTGTTGTGCCTATTTTCTGTTTCTTTTCTTTCCTTATCCCTCCTTACCTTTAGAGGTTCAATATGTTCAGCAGAATTTAGCCCTTCCGATACAGATGCTGCTTTCCTCATAAAATTAGTAGTTTTATCGATAGAAGGGACAGATGCTATATCATCCAAAAATTTTGGCTGTGGTGGATTGGAAGTGCTCAGTTTTGAGGAATTTTACTCGTACTTGTGCAGACAGCTCCGCTCTTTTGGTGTACTTGGGATCTGTAGTCCTTAAATGAACCTTGATGTGGTTGGTTGGCCTGTTTACAAGATTCTGCTCCTTCATTTATTGTCACAGTTGTATCTTCTGACAAATAGGTCTCTCTCACATTAAAACAAGTGCTCCATCTCTCCAGAATAGCACTGGACCATCTCTTGTGGTCGTCTGGGAGAGATGGACCATCCCAACTTCTGTCTGTAGGCAGCGAACTCGGTGGCCATTTTTTCAGTCATTTTCATGACTCACATTTTCCAAGCTCGAAGTAAATAAACTGAATCAATATTGTGCAAACTAAGCTTTAATACTGAAATTATGTAACTGCTCGATAAAGCTTTCCGGCTTACCAGAATGGAGGATGCAATTTTTCTCTAGAACGAACACGAAAATGACAACAACACTTCTGCAGCATCTTTGTTTACTAAAGTGCTTCCCTCCGCGTCGCGCGAGCTATTCTTCAGTGGCGCATTTGAATAATATGCCACTGGTCCGGGTCTTAATGTCCCGAAGTTACCCTGGTTTTATTTCTTACTGCCACTTACACAACTGGTTTAATGTGAGCACCAGAGACGCTGACGAGATGCTACATCCATTAAACAACGTGATCAATAATTGCTCGCTGCAGTTCTGGAGGAGTCCGAACAACGTGTTTCTGTCTGTCTACTGGTCTTCAGACCCGGTAGAGGTCGAACGTACCACTGGTAAACGCGCTCTTTGAGACACCCCAGAGCAAAGATCACATGAATGCAGATACGGCGATCTTGCAGGCCCTGCATCTAGAAAACGTCTGGAGATTTTTGGAAGGCTGCATTAGGCGGATCTTCCAGTGGACGAGTGACATGATGTGTTTTCCCATCTTTTATAAAACTACTGCTTCCCACACAGCTGCGCTCTTCCAGATAAGAAATAGCTTGCTGTACAAGGAGGTCTCGGTAACGTGCAGACGAACGGTACGCCTGACAGGCCCTCTGGATGTGTTCTCTACAGAGAAGAACGGAGCGAGAACAAAAGTGCTTCTAAATCCACACCACACAGTCACATACGGCGATCGCAACTGCTATTTGTCCACAACACGCGGTTTGAGAATACCCCAAATGCGGCAGGCCTGTGTATTCACTGCAACCTGTTGTGTATTACGAGGGTTATTCAGGAAGTAAGGAACGATCGTTGGCGAAATGGAAACCACAGTGAAAATCCGACGAAGTTTTGCACAGGTGTGTTGGGCAGTATCTCTAGTATACCCGTCGATCGCGTTACGTCGTTCTTTTTAGTTCTTAGTACACATGGAGCACATAAAGGTACCTATAACAGTAGTGTCTCCCGCCGAGTAAGAGGGCCTGGTGAGGAATTTCGCCTGAAACTATGCAGCCAAAATTACATAACTGTCGTTCGCTTTATTCTTCAAGACAATTCTCAGCCGCATTCTGCAGGGGCAATGAAGATGCTCCAGCATCGTTTTCGATTGGAAATGGTTGATTACCCACAATACAGCCCGTAATTGTCTCTCTCTGAGTTTTATGTCTGCTCACATGAACCGATAGCTGTGAAGACAACATTTTGGCACAGACAACGAGCTGTAGGCCAGCATAAAGAATTGGCCGAATGCACTGGTGGCAGCCTTCTTTAACGAAGGTATTAGAAAGTTGGTACAACGCTACGACAAACGTCTTAGTCGGATCGGCGACTATGGAGATAAGTAGCTGGAAATTATAGCTAATCGTTGCAAATAAAAGAGTTTTGATTTTCACTGTGGTTTGCATTTCACGACCTATCGTTCCTTACTTTCCGAATAGCCCTCGTATATGCCTCGTCAATCCACAGAATATTGTCCGGCAGCATGTGATAAACTTCGATCCATACCAGAAACCGAAGAGAAAATTCAGATCGTTACTGCGGATCATGACGTTTAAGTTACTGCACCATCTAGATCTTGTACAGGTACCACTGTAAAATAGACCACGAAACTTTCTTGACCATGGAATCGACGATTCTCGAGACAGAACACGAAAACTAGTACAACCGGCGCGCGTGCTGCATGGTCAGTTACAGCAACTGCTACAGCATCATATCTTCCACCGGGATAGGACGCCTTCTTCTTCCAGGTGCCAAACCAAGCGCAACCGTGTTTTTCAGTATCATTCTCATCTTTTATAAACTATTTAGTGACATCGCTAATGTCATCAGATCTTTCACAGCACATGACCTGTCTTCTCCATACCAGTATTGTTCACTAACTTTAAGGCATGTCAGAGTGTACCGATGGTATCATCGCCACGTGTCCGACGCCTAAGAATGCTGCGCGCAACCTTCCCGCGCCGGTACTACAGTGTGGTGCGACCAGCGCCACTCAGGTGTCGCCCACTGCTGACTGCCACGAGGGGCGGCCGGAGCCAGCTACGAGGAGAACTATTGCAGCCATAGAGCGAGACGGAAGAGCGGAGCCCCATGCTGCGTCAGCCTGCTACACTACGTGTTCCGGACAGAAGATGCCTTTGGTAGGTATCGGTGACTCCGTTCAATGTTTCGTATATTTGCTGCCAGAAGAACAGACGAAGCAGATTTTAATCCATGTTATTCCAACATAAATTTTCTGACCTACGATCGTACAGGGTCACAGTGCTATTATCCTGACTATAAAAGGCGGTAGCAAAAAAATGGTTCAAATGGCTCTGAGCAATATGGGACTTAACATCTGAGGTCATCAGTCCCCTAGAACTTAGAACTACTTAAACCTAACTAACCTAAGGACTTCAAACACATCCATGCCCGAGGCAGAATTTGAACACGTCACCTTTTTGAGTTATAGTGAGCTGTGGTGGTTAGAATGGTCTTAGCCAAGGAACCTTTGCATTGGGCAAAGATAGACGAATGAGGAACTGCTGTAATTTTGATAGGATGAGCACATGTGTTAAATCACGTCTGGTTGTAACGTTTTCTTGTCTAAGGTACCACATTAAATTAAATTAAACGTTTCTTTATAAACTTTATTTGGCATATTGTTTTGACTCAATTATTTCATGTGGTTTTCAAAAGTTTGGATTTAAAGAACTGAGGTATTACGCCTACCTCCTCACCCCCAGCCATTCCACTTAATGCCCTGTTACACGAATGCTAGCGTGAATGTCATACAATCATACAGTGTGCATTGCCACATTTTCACCTTCTGGTCAAAAGTGGAACTAATTTTTCCAGCGTAGATCGTTTCTCTTTTAATGCATTATCAAGTCTAACAATTTTCGTTACCATACGATAATTCCAGCCCACACTGGACCTCCGTAAATAATTAATTGCACTTTAATCAACCGGTACATTGTGAGACGGACAAGGCCAGGCACCGCAATCTTGCTATCGCAGCGGTAAAACAGGTCTCTTGCTGGACGAGCCAAGCAATTTCTACATCGCCTAGCCACGAACTTCTTGTTTCGAGCGGGGCTGGAAGTACCACATCAGCACAACAAGAGGGCCGAAAACCATGTGAACAACTGCTAATTTCTGCAGAATTATCAGCAACGTGGCAGCGCCTACAATGATGAGAGAACTACGCCAGGCGTTAGATATGGGACAGCAAGTGGTCACCATGAGTTCGGACCTTCACTGCCACGCCATCTCCAAACATAAAGTCCTCCTACCTGGACTCGGTGCGCCTCCGGGTCACTAAACTAGCCTCCAAACTCTGTAGGTCAATAGATGGAGACCAGGGCAGAACAATCGCTAACTCTTCGGTGACTGGTGCCATACGCCGTCACTCGCAAGGGGCAGGATCCTACACCGGATGCTGTCACCCCTTGAAAGTATTCCGTCGGTCTCCTGTGTCACTGGTGCTGTCCGCAAGTAGATGTGCTGAGGCGCACGTCTCTGAGAGACTTTTTGGTGACAGTATCCTGGGCGCAGATGTAACGCCCAGAGGTCGTCAGCTAATTGTTCTTGGAGGAGGCATGGCCGTCGCACTTCGACGCTTCGACAGTAATCTCACGAGTTTTAATAAACTATTTGACTTTCGACGTTGTTTGTCTGTGCTGCCATCGCGTACTTCCTCCCCAAGACCAACCTCTGCGACTCAGCCCGGCGTAGAACTGGCATTTCGCCCCTGCTCCACTTCTGTTTGTTCCACTAAAAGCTAATCTTTACTTTTATGAACGTGTTTACGACGTGTAACCAGCTGGTCTTTTTGCCTGTTATGATAATTGTGTCAAATCAAGCGACAGTCGTGTACAGTCGGAAATTTTTATTCAAGTTACGAGACTAAGATGAGAAGTAATGCCTACATACTTGTAGTACACGAACAAAGACAATTAGGAAGATAGAGCAAAACGTGCATTACAGTTCAGGGTGTCCGTAATTAAAGTACCAGTTTCAAAACGCTGTAGAAAGAGAACCACTGCTCAGCATGACGACAACTTTGAATGGCATATCAACGCAGGGAGATAAGTCACATAATAAAAAAAAGTAATAATAATTGCACCAATTTATATCGCTGTAAGCTTCTTAACGTAAACGGCTTCCGCTACATATAGCAATCGTCGGATATGTTTCACTTCCACATTATACCATCTGTACTGTTCAACGCGCTTGACTGCACAAGTGCGGCAGTCAACAGTTGTGGCAGTGTTAGTCCGTGCACCATGGTGGTACTATATCGGATGGGAAAAGTCGGCATTTAATTTTTGCAGATGACAAATATAGCAAAACAGCAAAATGACATTGGTTTTTAATTGACTTAGGACCAAAAACCGCAGAAAAAAGAAATCATCGGTTTTTAATTATACTGGTGCAAAAAGCACAGAAAAGCAAATTGACATCCGTTTCTGTTTCTCATGAGACTGGCACAAGACATGTTTGTTATGCTGTCAACCGTTTTCTGCCACAAGTTTAAGTGTAGAAAGACCATGATCCACGACAGATCGTAGTGTGTCAGAGATCACGCTCAGAATGTGTTGCGCAATGTTTTCCTTCACGTTTGTAATAGGTGCAATGAGCATAAAATTTTTGAGATAACCCCTCAGACAGAAGTTACACGGACAAACATCAAATTATCTGGACGACCACGTTGTACGGAAGTGATAGCTGCTAATTCTAGCGTTTCCGAAATGCCTCTACAGCAGCCACTTCACTGGATGTGCAATGTGTGGAGGAGCGCCTTCTTGCATAAAAATAATCCTACCCACATATCCACACTTTCGAAATGCTGGAATGGCGCTGCTGAGCAAAATACTCTCGTAGAGTTTACTCATAACGACACATCTAATAGGGCCCGCAGAACTCATGTGCTCGAAAAACTACGGCCCTACGATAAACAATCCCGTCAGTCCGCTCTACAGTCACTTTTGCAGAATGAAGTTATTTTCCGTTGTTCGTATTCTGCAAGTGTGCATACTGACATGTCCTTGGAGGTGAAAATGGGCTTCGTCTGTTAACGGAATGTTCCATTTACACTTCCACGCGAGCAAGAAATTCCAGAGGGAACGTGTTTTGCTGGCAGGTCGGCAGGAGGCAACACCTGAACAAGAGATGATTTTGCATGGATTGCAATGCAGGATGTTCAGCAGAATTTTACGCATCGCACTCGCACGCATGTCCATCACTCGGGAAATTCGCCGTGCACTGCCTGTTTGCACACGATCGCTCGCCCCCTCCTGCAATTCTGCGTACACATCTTCGACAGACATTAGATCAACTGCTTTCCTTCCTCTACCAAACTGCACTTCAAAAGTACCCGTCTTTTCGAATTACGTAATAGTTTTCTCCAAACCCTTTGCAGACAACGGACGTTTCAGTGTCCGGAGCTTCCACAGGTCGCTGACGCATCTGATGGTGTGCTTATTCCGCCCTTTATAAGCCCATCTATTGGTCGTATTTTAACATTGGTTCACTTTCTACAGCGTTTTGAATGTGGAACTTTAATTATGGATACCCCGTTTAATTCTTAAGCTTCAAAACCATATATTCATTTTTCAACACAGAAACCGGTAAGACTAACATATCCCACAACATGTAACACGCATCTTCATTCCGTCACTATTAAATTCTTCCGATTTTTCTCTGCTTGAACCTCCTCGCCCGAGGTGTAATGATTACCCTTGAGGTCTTACTTGAACAGAGAAAAAAATATAAATTGCAGGTCGCAAGATCGGGGCAATAATTAGGGCACGGAATAGGATTAACCTTATTCTAGACATTAATGCTTTTCTTATATATATATATATATATATATATATATATATATATATATATATATATATATATATCAGCCGTGGCTGACTCATGCTTTGCATTAAACCTTGGTTGCTATTGTGTGATTAGTCTCCCGCGGTTATCGCGATTATGCTGTTATCCTCTCTCTCTTCGAGTCGCAGCTGCGTGTATCAATATTCGCACCCTTGTACTATCTTTGGCTTCACGGTTATAGTTTCCGGCTGTGAAGTGTGCGGGCAGTTGGTCGGTTGGTGGTCGGTTGGCGTGGAGCAGTGAGGAAGCCTGTTTGGCACATGTCTGGTCGGGGGCGCTGGCGGCGTCCATGCGCGGTCGGAGTGTGAGGGGCCGTTCCCATTGCTACGAGGTCCGTGGCTCACCGATCCCGGATACGAAAGTTGAGTCCTTACTTAATCTATCAGCCAGCCCCAGTTGTTCACATTGTGTCTTTTGAATTTCGTTGAAGGCTGTTGGGACATTCCCGTGAGCAACAACGTGTGTCAAGTTGGCAAAATTGTAGCCGCCCTCGTGTGGAGTTTAACTGGATTATTTTTGAATTGCAGTGCACGAGCAGAATCGTCTGTATTGTGGCCGTCAACGTTCCGGTTACCTGCCCTGGCCGTTGACGTAAATTCAGGCAGTGTATTTTCCTCATCATGTTGTGACTGTCCAGCACGGCGTTTATTTTGACGGCTGAATGTGTAATTCGTTGTTCCAACTCCCTGTTGTGTGCTCGTCGGGTGGAGTGGAAGTTATCCTGTCGCTTGGTCCGTTGACTGTCTGTCGATTGGGTTGCCGTCGGATTGAGAATTGTTGGCCCGACTACCTGTCTCACGTAAGCGAGCGTTAGTGTTACAATTCCAGGCCGACCCTTGGAAACTTCTGAGCGCCGTTTGATGTTCTGCCTTTTCTTATTTGTCCTTGTTGTTTGTTTATGTATGGCTTCTAGCCGATTTTAAGTTAAAGTTGTTTTGCCTTTATGGCGTGAGATTGTTTGGCCCTCAGCATAATTTAGAGAAATGTTCTAATATGAGGCGTTCAGCCTTTTAAAATTCAAATTCTTGTTTTTGAGTCTTAAGTGATTGGCCTTCAGCCGGTTTTAAATTAAATTTGTTATGCCCTTAAGGCGTGAGATTCAATGACGCATTTAGCTGGGAATTTTGTTCTAAAATTAATGTTTGGCTTGCTCTGTTTTTAATGTTCTCTTTGCTCTTGTAATGTTTGTGTAATGCATAAAATAGTATGTTCGAGTGCAACTGACAGCCAATAATATTGGCACTTTTCCACAAATTAAACTATCTGTCCCGTCCTGCAGGTATAGCAGGGGATCTCACCTGTAGAATTAAGTAGTATGTAATTTGAGACAGGCCTCAAATTAACTACATAAAAACGAAGAGCGCCACGTAACAGAGCAGGAAACTGTGCTATTCTCTGATATGACACACACACACACACACACACACACATATATATATATATATATATATATATATATATATATATATATATATATATATATATATATATATATATATGTTTCAGTTTACATAATGGCACCGTGCTGTTTTCATTAATAGTTACTGTAATATGTATGTTACAATATTTTATAACGTCGGAAAGTGGCCAGCGATGGGTTGCACTCATTTCAATGTGTTTAGGTTTCGGAAAAACTATGTGTTATCAGTGATGGTTATTTAACGTTATTTTGAAAACAAATTATGAACATGAATATGATGGTCTTGTTATTGAGGTGTTACTTATGAGACGCTAAGTGGCGTGTTTGATGGGTCTTGGCAGCCTCAGACAGGAGTTAGTTTACGGGTGGTAGTTTAGTCGCACCGTCAGAGTGGTTCAAATGGTTCAAATGGCTCTGAGCACTATGGGACTTAACTCCTGTGGTCATCAGTCCCCTAGAACTTAGAACTACTTAAACCTATCTAACCTAAGGACATCACAAACATCCATGCCCGAGGCAGGATTCGAACCTGCGACCGTAGCGGTCACGCGGTTCCAGGCTGTAGCGCCTATAATCGCACTGCCACTTCGGCCGGCCACCGTCAGAGTGTATTACGTTTTACGAACGATAGAATGTGAACAGAACGAGGGGCTTAGACGATTTCACGCTACTTTTGTGTGACGTACGCTTTCGGGATTGGAGAACTTTAACTTTGTCAGTGGACACTGAAGAAGCATGACTGATGGACTTCAATGGTAACGCATAGTCGGACTTTGACATTGATGTTTCTCCCAGATTGCTTATTTAATTGGGAAATTTTCCAAATCATTATCTGTACATGCAGTCTTAACTGCACCTTTGGTTAACTACCATCTTGGCTCTTTAAATTTGATGTGGAAACGTCCAGGCATTTAATAATTTCATGTAAATCTGTCATATTTCTTTTTGTGTTATAACTGTGTTCAGCTTAACTTCGGCACTGTTTTGACTACATTCTTTGTTAACATGTTTCCTTAAATTTTCACATTTCATTCAACTTACTTTGAAGTTTTGTCATTACTGCAACATATGGTAGACATCGTGTGTCAAATTGTTGCTTGCCTGGCAAAACCTGTTGAACGGCCCACTTCTGTAGCTACAGAGCCACACATTGTTGTCAGCGTAGCTCACTAGCACTGGTCCCAACAAATGGACGGAGCACCATGAGGAAACAAAATGAAATTTGACAAGCTGAAACGGTATGTGATGAGTTTCAGTGATTACAAATAGAGTGAAATTTACAGAGAATTTGGCAATATGAGCCCTGTCAGTACGACGTTGCACCCACTCCGGCCTGCATGTGTGCATTGATTCGGTTGGGAAGGGCGTCATAAAGCCGTCGTATCCTCTCCCGAGGCGAGCTGGCGCAGAGCTGTTGCAACTGCCATTGATATCCTGGACACAGTCACTGACGTCCGACGTGGTCCCACACATGTTCTGTCGGGTCAGATCTGGGGATCTTTCTAGCCACGGGAGTACCTCAACATCACGCAGAGAGTTCATACAAATACGTGTCATGTGTGGGCGAACATTATCCTGTTGAAAAATGGCACCACTATTACATCGCACTAGACGTTACGCATGGGGATGTAGGACCTCTGTGTGCCGTCACAGTTACCTAAGTCACTATGAGTCGGGATCTGAAGTCACGCCCGATGGCACACACACCACGACACCAGGAACAAACACACTGTGCCTCTCCAAAACAGTGGAAGAATGGAACCTTTTTCCAAGTCGCCGGCACACCTGCCAATGGTGGTCATGCGTGATAGGGCACAGCCGCAATTCGTCGCTGAACACAATGCGGCGCCATTCAACTGCAACCTACGCTTTCCGCTCACAGTATCACGTCAAACGCCCGCCCCTGGTAGCCAACTGGTCAGCGGGACAGAATGTTATACCTAACAGCCTGGGTTCGATTTCCGGCTGCGTCAGAGATTTTCTCCGCTTACGGACTGGGTATTGTGTTGTCGTTATCATCGTCATTTCTTCCCCATCGACACGGAAGTCACCGAAGTGGCGTCAACTCGAGAGACGTGCACCAGGCGACCGGTCTACCCGACGGGATGCCCTAGCCACACACTGCGTTTCAATTTATCACGTCAAACGCGCTGTTTGCGTTCTGGTGTGAACGAAGGCCTATGCATGGGACTGTAATTCCTTAATGCGGCTGCTGCTTGTCTACGAGCAATGGACCGAGATGACGAGGAATGTTGCAGGGAGCTCATTGTTTAGTTCTCGGACGGCAGCGTAGATGTGAAAGGGTTACAATGTGCTTGGTTCAAATAGGGCGCTCGTCCCTTGTTCTTGATATACTTGGTCTACAGAAACCTTGTGAGGAACATGCCTGTCCCACTTTTCCAGGCAGTCCAAACTCAGGATACTATCACACAAATCTGAATACTGCCCAATGCTACCAATCGGCCAAATGGAGAACAACACTGTGGCACTTTTGGAGATCTGTCAGGAGCTTACAGTTGCGTCTCAGTCGTGTAAGTGGCAACTACCTGTTCTTCGTAGTGGTCACATAACATCCGACGATGTTCACGGCCGTTATACAGGTTGTATCAGAAAGAATCATCCAATTTAGAAAAAATATTAACTATTATGTGATTTGAGATATGTGGGTGAACAACGTACTGTTGGAAAGAGGAAACTCTGCAGTTTTTCATGGTTCCCGCTAGGTAGCAGCAGTGTGCTCCCTCTTCAGTTCTAGTAAAAATGGTGGTGGAACAATGGACAGCGGTTTTGTGTTCTATGCTTTGCGCAGTGCGGTTCAGTAATAACGGTTGAGCGTGAGTTTCATGCTAGGTACGGTGAGGATCCTTCTACAGCACAGAGCATCAGACGACGACGTGAACAATGCGGAGAAACAGGTATTTTGTGTAAAGGCAAATCGCCGGGCAGTCCCCGAGTGTCTGACAAGACATACAACGCAACCGCCATAGTTTCACAAGGAGTCCGCAGAATCCGTTCGCCGTGCAACTCGACAGATCAACATGTCTCCCATGTTCGTCTGGCTTGTGTTGCTTGAATGTTTACACATGAAACCAACAAAATTCAGCTACTGCTAGCTCTTCGTGAAGGTGACAAACAACAACGTGTGGAGATCTGTAATTTTGTTCTTGGCAAGATGGAGGATGACAGTTTTCCTCCACGCTTAGTGTTTAATGACGAGGAAATATTCAGTTAAATGGAAAGGGTAACCGCCAAAATATGAGAATATGGGGTGCGGAACAACCGCACAAAGTTTTGCAACGTGGGAGAGACGCTCCAAAATTTAAAGCGTTTTGTGCAGTTTCACGGGGAAAGGTGTATAGTCCATCTTTGTTTGTCGATAACACTGTTACAGGAAGCACATATCTCGATGTGCTTGAGAACTTTCTTTTCCCACAGTTGCAGACTGATTCGAACGACTTCATTTACCAACAGGAAGGCACCCCGCCACACTAGCATCTGGAAGTGTGGTAATTTTTAAATCAAAGGATTACTGAACTTTGGATCGGTCGCAACGGACCAGATGAATCAGCCCTATATTACTGGCCTCCGAAGTCACCTGACGTGACTGTATGTGATTATTTCCTGTGGGGTTTCTAAAAGACTGTTTATGTGCCTCCGCTGCCAACAACAATGAACGAACTGAGACATCGCATAAAAGCAGCTGTGGAATCTGTAGCTCAAGACATGCTCTCTGCAGTGTGGGTACAATCTGAATACCTCAGTGACACATGCCGTGCATCTCAAGGGGGGCATATTGAATACCTGAGAAAGTCTAAGGAAAAAAGCTTTTTGAGTTTTCCGTTCATCAAAAAAACAAATTCATTTTATATGTTTATTGGTTTCAGAAATATAGAGGTGCCAAATCAATGATTCTTTTTGAGACAGGCTGTATATCCTACAGGGCCAGTGAGAACACTAATCCCGAACAGCATTAATTCGGTCATTTGGCTATTCTGTTCAAATGGTTCAAATGGTTCAAATGGCTCTGAGTACTATGGGAATTAACTTCTGAGGTCATCAGTCCCCTAGAACTTATAACTACTTAAACCTAACTAACTTAAGGATGTCACACACATCCATTCCAGAGGCAGGACTCGAACCTGCGACCGTAACGGTCGCACGGTTCCAGACTGTAGCGCCTAGAACCACTCGGCCACCCCGGCCGGCAGCTATTCTGTCTCGGGGAATTGCAAGTCTAATTATTTAAATATTCGTAGACGGTGTGTATATGTACGAAGTCACATTAACATCCGACAATGTCTTCTGATATTTCACTTATCTTGCAGGCAGTGTAACAGCAAGATTTTCGTAGCATAATAACAATTCGGAAAGAAAAAGGTAGAGCATGTCCTAATCACTCGTCTATATTTGGTAATACTGAGTGATATCTGTATTTCGCTATGAACCATATGAGGCGGCAAATGTAAATGTGGGACATTAGGTTAGAGTCACCCTATGTCCGTCCACATCGTTTTAATGTTTTATGTTTTTGTTAATGATAAGAAGCAGGTTCAGATTTACAATAAAATTAGTTGGGATAACACAGAACATGTTTAGTTTGGTCACTTCTGATGTATTGTTGAAGACGTATATACCGTTTTTGCGCTCTGGCGCTCAACTATGGATGTGACCAAATTGCAGTTACCCCACTGACGTATACGAGCAGAGATACTCGTTCAGATTTACACGCGCTGCAACTCATAACGGTTGCGCCAACGAGAACGGTCGTTAGTGGAAATGTTTGCAGGGGACCCGTAATAACTTTTCTGCGGCAAGATAACTGCTATAACTTCTTGCTAGGACGTTAGTCGGTTACAGGAGCAGCTTTAGACCCATGAAGCAGTGGTGATCGAGTTTAACTGATCCACCTCAATGGATAATTCTAGACTATAATCTGGAAGGTGCAGAAAGGATACCACTAAGTGCACGATCTAGGAGGCCAGTGAGAGAGAATTTAATCTCTGTGATGTGAATTTATATAAATGTGAACCAATATTGAAAATGTTCACATCCATTTATTTCAGTTAGTCTAGCAATAGCGGCGAGGTAAATAATGAGTAACGAAATTTCCAGAATAAATTTGCACTCTGCAGCGGAGTGTGAGCTGATTTGAAATTTCCTGGCAGTGCAGAAGTGTGTGCTGGACCGGGATTTGAATCTGAAACCCTTGAAAAGTTTTCTAACGAAATCTGTTAATGTAGAATTGTAGAACACCTATGCCGCAAGCAGAAATGAACAAGGAAATAGTTATGGACAAACTGAATGGAATTTTCCTCTTCTTTCTCATTCCCCTCTTTTCAGACGTTTTTGTGTTGTTGCACTTAAACTAATACAGTCAAATAATATGTCATGAAGTTCTGGTAATACTGTGCATGTATCCTGTTATATGAAATACGTATGAAATTCTGCACAATTGAAAGTCTAATTAATTATGTGATGAATCATGAAATTATAGCTTCGTGTATTCCTTTACTAATTTTGGCGCAATGTCCACGCTTGAATGTATCCATTAATTCAATACGCTGTTAATCGGAAATTTCACTTCTGTTAACGACTTGCGCACCCGCGACTGCTACACCAGTGTCGTGGCTCACAAACAGTTTCTTCTTAACGAATATGGAAATAACTCCCTGAAACTGAAGGATGTCAGACTTCCCCAACGTCGATCTCAAGTTAAGATTCACAAAGAAGGAAATCCGGTATGCGCGACTGTGATAATATATCATCAGCATGCTGTAAATTAAATAAGTTTCTTAACAATAAACTTAAATCAGCTTACACGTTCGATACTTACTTTGGGGTCAAAAACAGGTCTGCGCTAGCAAATGCAATCAAGGATATACATATAAAAAATAAATCGACATTACCATCCTTGGATATGAAAAGCCTCTACGGTAATGTCCCAGTGAAAGAAACTATTGACATTACTAGAAGTAATCTCCTATCCTATAAGAAGGTCAGCACTGCAATGTGTACAGAATTAATTAAAGTTCTAGGATTTGTTCTAGCTTGTAATTTTTTTACCTTAAATGACAAAGTACGTATATTGTCAAAAAGATGGGTTTGGGATAGGTAATAGTCTAGCTGGTACTTTAGCAGATATTTTTACGAACGATGTAGAATGTAAATTTTTTGCGAAGTTTCAACAAAACAAGGGCTCTGAGCACTATGAGACTTAACATCTGAGGTCATCAGTCCCCTAGAACTTAGAACTATTTAAACCTACCTAACCTAAGGACATCACACATATCCATGCCCGAGGCAGGATTCGAAACTGCGACCGTAGTGGTAGCACGGCTCCAGACTGAAGCGCTTAGAACGGCTCGGCCACATAGGTCGGCAAGTTTCAAGAGCTTGATGATTTGTTATAAATGTATGTTGGTGACATTTTATTACTGATAGAAGGTGACACCAGTGAAGACAACGCATATGCCCAAGCAATATATGGCATGCACTTTCACTACCACAATTGAAAGACAGAGAGCCATTAACTATCTTGATCTTACTATTAGGAAAGTTCACAAGAAACATAAATTTTCGATTTTCAGAAAACCTACTTGTACAGATAATATCACCAATGACAGTTCGTACCATCCTCCCCGATATAAAAAGCCTTCTTCACCTCCATGATTCACCGGCACCTTCGTCTACTTTTGGTCAAAAGCGAAATATGTAAAGAACTCAACATTTTATTGCAGATGCCGGTAGCTAACGGCTTTTTTGTAAATGGGATCACACGCCCTTACATTAGGCTAAAGAAACGTATAACAAACAGCAGGCAACTAGTCGATTAGTGGGGGCATGGGTGCAATTTTGATACGAAATTGTTATGCAAATTAATTAAATTGATCAATTAATACACCCCCTACCACGCACACCCCCGTCCCCAGATGACGTCATGTGTTTTTCTCATCCTGCACGTGGACCCCAGCCCCTGCCCACTGTCCCCCCTCCCCCTCCCCCTCGCCCTCTCCTTTCCTTCCCCTATCTATCCTATTGGCCGGAATTTCGAATGTTCGCGGGAATTTGGACGGGAATTTCTCTGTCCCAGGGCTGTGCTGACATCCCACCCCACACCCCCTTCAGGAATTGGTGGTGCCATTCCTGGGACTCGAACCCTGGTCCTTGTTGATGGAAAGACTAAGTGCAACCCTCTAACACAATTATAACACCAGAAGGAGTTTTAATTGACGGGAAACTGAAAATGGTGGTACCTTTCCTGGGACTCGAACCCTGGTTCTGGTGGATGGAAAGACCAAAGACAACCCCTAAGGCATGGAAACTGTGCAGATGCTGTAGTGGAAGGTTAGTTAGTGTAGTTTATCTATTCTGGTCAGGAAAATGATGTAAATTAGGTTCTAATTATTTAATTAATTATAAATTTTGGGCCTAATTACACAACTACATGCATAGCGCTACACACTGATGGCCTAAAATCGCAATACAGCTCAAAAACTGACGATACCGTACAACTGGTGCTATTCTGCTGAGAAAAAATTTCACAATATCGATCGAAACTAGTGGCAGACACACTCATACTTTACTCTTCACTTACAAGCTAGCAGGAAAAGACAGGGGTGTAAAGTACTATCTTTACTCTTTTTGGCTGGAAAAATATTCAGCTGATGAGATGCTGGCGTTGGACGGAGAGGAGTTTAAGAAGTGTATTACCTGTGAGCATACAGCTGAGGACAGTATCTATCGTTGTTTGATGTCAGAGTTCGCTATAGACGCCTGCTAAAAAAACCATCCATCAATACACAGTTACAACTGCTTGAGAAAATGCAGTACAGTTCTAATTACACTTCAAATTTGTCGTGAAAAGAAAACAGCACTCGTAATGAATGGTCGGAATGCAACACATGTACTGGGGAAAATCATCGTCCCAAAAGACTGCAGAGGGGACGGAAGTTCAATGTGTGTTCTCCTCGAAAGGCGACCACAAACTGTCGAAAATGGAGGCCCTCTTACCTCCCCTCATCCCTCCTCTCCCTCCGTTCCTCCATCCATATGCCTATGTGGAGGACGCAGGTTTTTTCAAACAGCCAGCTGCCACACCATGTTTTGTGCTCTACCACCCTTCTGTCTTCACCATGGCTAACAGCCTTGAGGCGATGCTCCTTCGCCAACACAATAGTATACAGGCAACTAAACAATTGGAGACAAAAGGACGGCCACCCAAGCGTAACTTGTTCTCCTAAAAGATAGCGACACTGCCCAAACGCTCCATCCCCTAGTCAGATTTCAGCAGTGTCATGTCCCCCTCGTCCGCAACAGCCGGCCTTACTGGGATAAAGAGTGGACCCCTCTGGATGCCCTTCCTTAAGGCGTCAACGACATCAACTATTTACCTGTGGCGTGGATTTGCGCACAGTTAATGCTCGAAAACTACAATTCGCATTGCGATGAGCAACAGGAGGACGTTCTTGACAAACGTTGACACTCTCGAACGTTTCAATTCTCCTCTAAGGACATTTTAGTACTGAATTTCCATTAGACGTGATGTGACCCCTTTGGAGCGCAGGGCGACCGCTCTGTTTGCGCTTCTGTACGGATTGGAACCACTAGGGAGTATTCGAAACCGTTCCACTGAATTTAAATGTGATCCATTGCAGGCAAGGGCACTTATGCATTTTCGTTCCTCATATTTCGCGTCCTCCTGTGGCGGATGAGGGTGATGCGACATTGACTCATGTGTGAAGTCAAAAGCAAAGAGTGCCTTGAAGATCGCCCAGTTCAGCAAAACCCCCGATGACACCTGCACACCTTTGGAGAATCTGAAAAACGATCGTGTACAGAAACAATCAGAAAATAATCCGCAGTGCCTGGAGGTAAGTATCTTGTTGAAAACATTGCAAATCCAGCTGTCTGTCTGCAAGTGCCTCGTACTTCTTTAATGGTTATCTCTGTACACATTCATTTTTAAAACTCTACTAAAGGTGGCCGGATGCCAGCGAGGATTTAGCCGAACTGGGAGATGTTAAAAGGGCCTTTTCCATCGTATTCTCCGCAGGGGTCAATGTGGCATCACCCCATGATGAAGCCACAGGAGGGTGTGACATCAGATGGAAATAAATACGTAGTTCCCTTTTCTACCAGAGGTCATGTTCAAATTTCGTCGAGTAGTGTTGAACGGTCCGTAGTGGTTTTAACCTGTACATGTGAACAAAAATGGCGATCAACCAGTGCTCCAAAGGGTTCGGATCATGTTTAACAGGGATGCAGCACCAAAGTATCTTTCGGGAAGGGTTTAAAGATCGGAGGGTTTCAGCAGTGTCAAAGTTTGTCAAGAACGTCTTCCTGTTGCTCATCGCACTGCAAACTGTTTTCGACCTCGAAATGTGACGGAATTAATGCCCCGTGGAGAGGGATGGTTTCATTGGCGTTCTTTATGCCACCACATGAGGCCTTTTCGTGCAGATTTTGAGCAGAGGGTGTGTCTTGATTTTCTCGGTCACTCATATGAAAACTGGGGTTCTGGTCTCCATTTCAAAGACGTCAAAAGGAGGGACATTCCCATTTGCACTGGACAGAACTATAGTGACGTTTGGTGCCATTGCGACATCATTAACCTAAATTACACGTCACCCGAACGGAACTGTGGTCTTTTTTCGTACGTATCGACACCCTGTTTAAGGAGTCTTCGAGCTCTTGGGCGACGTCACAGGGCACCACACATTGCACCATTACAGAGGAAGACTGTACGCACTTTTGAGACAAATTTCAGACTTACGCTTCGCAGTGGGTGGAAATGCTGGAGTTTAGAAAAAGTTATTCTTTAATGCTGTTGCGCAGTGTATGTATAAAACTAGAAACTGCATAATGGCGAATTTAAAACACGTGCCTGCGGTTTCTCAGTGAAAGGATATCGTTATCTTTCCTCCTCCTCTTGCATACTGTAGGCTATAGATAGCATGAATGACTGCTCATCAATGTAGAGACATTGAAACGAGCTCGTAGCTCGTCGTGAGGGTCTTGTTTTCAGAAATAGGACTGGGAGAGAACGTACGCCGACAAACAATTAAACCGACAGAGGGAGGGAAGACAAGGGGCAGATTAAACTGCCCGTGCTTGTTCAGGCGTGATTTGTCAGGCCATGGGCCGTTTATTTGGCGCTTAAACGCTGACGAACGATCGCGTACAGTTCTCTCACGAGTAGCCATCCGCTTTTGTTCGCGTCGGACCTGTTGAAACTGAGCCCTGCCGTTTTCCAACTGAACGATCTGTGCTTTCAGTTGCCGGTTCAGCCACCCGCACACTGTTTGTTTAAGCGTGACTGGGCGTTGTGAGATGTCGCGAAGTAAAGAGAGTCTTGATAACAATAGTGGTTCGTACAAATTCTCTTCCTTTACTACTGTCTTGTTATTTCTGACTCCTGTTTTTCTTCGTGTTTCATCGACCACCTCCTGATCTTATCACTTTTTTTTCTGTCTAGCTTATGGAGCAACTGTTTTCGAATTTTCCTTACCATGGTTTAACTTTCAGTTCAGCCTTTTCGTTAGTAGACTCTCATATATCTAAATACTGTCAGAATACTTTCAATATCGATCTAACTTCTCCAGCCTTAAACCAAATATTTTAAATTTTGTCACAATTACGAAAATGTTAAAAAATATTACCGATCGGTAACAAAGGATTACTTCAGTTAACTGTTGGTTACAAGCAAATAACTTTCCCAGATGCAGAAAAAATTGATATCAGACAAGTTTAGAGCAGCATCTTACTAATAAAAAAACTTTTCAGTACTCAAAACTCATTACAAGATCATATTGGGACTATGAAAGTCTACGTTGCAAGCCAATGATCAATCTGCAAAACCAAATTTCTGATATTATTAATAAAGAGCTTACTCGAAACTATACTACTGAATGATTTGTTTAAACAAATTGCACAAAAACAGAGTGGGATAAAGTAAGAAAAGTACAGTTTATGTAAATGAAATTATGTGAAAGTTTTTAATCTCAGTTGGACGTCATAACAGTACCGTGATCATGAAAATCGCTCTGCTGGTCACTACCAATTTCTTCATGTCATCTGCTGCAAGCAAAAGTATAATTAGACAAAATATTGAAATTAATGTCAGCTATACCTTTTGTGAATTTTGATTCTTCATCTAAAGTAACATCGATCATTTCTGGCAGGTGGCTAATTAAGAATAGTGAAAATTCCTAACGTCCCTCGTTGCCATATCATTCTAAATCTGTGGGATTTAGATCTGTTAGAATTTTCGTATTAGCGTTGCTCTATATTCACGAAATTATTTTGTTTACAATAAATACTATGGCAATTCTGTTTTAGTCGGAGGTAGACTGCAGGCATCACGATTAGAAAACTCCAGATTTAGAGCAATAGAAGAATGTTCACTTTTCATTTTATATGTTTATGAAAAAGTGTTAAATCTAACCGAATCGGCGTCACTAATTTTTTCATTGTATAATCTTCATGTGAATTCTCCTAAGACGTTACACACATTCCCAGTGTAAGAAGTATACCTATCTGCAAAGCCTTCTGGTAGCATGTAGAATTTATCAGCTTTGTGAATGGTCTTTTTACACCTTGAGATGAATTCGGGGTTGCAATCACAGCCGGTCATATCACGAAAAGCAGGTAAAATTTTTGTTACAGCATTCCAGTTCTTTCATACAGAAGTGAAACATCAGTCTAACGGCAGCAATTAACAAAACGAACATTCATCCGAATCGCTGTGAAATTTTTTACACATTCCATAATCCCAAGCTGTATAATTAAAATGTCAGCTTTGAATACTGAATAGCTACTAAACCTCGTTAACTGATTTGACAAACATGATAAACAATCTTATTATATACCTCCTCATGTATTTGACAAGTTAGATCTTCATTAATTGGTTGATTAACAGTACCATATTCCGTAGCACATGTCGTGACTACTATGGAAGGTTTTGTTCCCGATAACCAGCGCCATATCCTTTTGTGACCAGTTATTAATTAAAAATTCAACCAGAGCTTCTTTAAATATTATGTTTTGCAATTCCTTTGCGAAATCCGAAGATGCTGCGTTCGTGAGATGTAAATGTACGGACGAGAGCATAAGAAGTTATTGGAATTATAGGCGACATCGAATATATCTGAAAACAAACATCTTCGTAATACAGTGACAGAATCTATGAATATTTTAATTGCATTGTATTTTATTGTGATAACACCTTTATTTGACATAGCAGAAACGGACGCGTGTGGAGGTGTGACGTTCTTGACCTAGTCTTGTTCACGATCATCTGCACTAATCATTTTATACGGTTATGACCGAAACGCTGAGATACGGCTCTGGTCGTGGGCTCCATTACGGCAGAACACAGCGGTGCTCGGCCCACTCGTTAATCATCACTTACAACGACAGCATCGTCGTATTTCACATCCAGTAGTGCGAGGTGTATTAGAAACCGGAACTGACTTTCAAAGTTACAGTCAGCTGTACACTGAGAAAAGACTATGGTTCTGTATCGAACCAAGTGATAAGTATTACTGTTCAGCGACATTAACATACTCATAGTGACATTTCTGTGGGCCTGGATTGTTTCCAAGTCAAGTACTCTATTTTGTTCATGTTTTAATAAAGGGATCTAATATTTTGTGTATGTTATAGTATTCATACGGTCTCCTCCAGAAGTAAATATGGACTTACTAAATGCCACTACCATATGTACCTAAAAAACCTAAAAGAAACCGCAATGAAAAGAAAAAAATCCGCATAAGTGCAAGTAGATACTTCATCAGTCCCCGGGAATCGAGAATCTCGATAGTTTTTGTCTGTTATTGATATAGATAAAGACAAGACATGCATCTACCGATTCCTGAGAAGAAGGGCTGTTAAAAGAAGGAAAGACAAAATAGTCAGATAAGATATGAAAAAAAAAATCATGTCATATAATTCCAAATTAACCATTTTCGGATTTTTTCTTTGCTTTTTCTGTAAAACCTTACTTCTGGCCAAATATCATGATTCTAGGTCAACAGGTATTCCCCTATAGATTTTGATGACTGAATTTGAGAATATAAAAATGTTTGACATAAATGGCCATAGCTTTTGATTGCGTTGAGTTACAAGGTTAACTATATTACACGGGCAAGGGACCATAGACCTTAATATGTGACTTAAATTTCAAACTCATACCTCTACCCGTTCCTGAGAAAAGAGATTTGTTAATAGTCGGGCAGACAGATACAGAGACAGACAAGCAGACAGAGGGACAACAAATTGATTATGTAACAGTTCCGTTTTTACCGACTGAGGTACGGAACCCCAAAAATGGCATTTCTCAGATATTGTCTACTGAAATGGAATAAATCAGAGCAAATACTAATCAAATCTCTTACGCATGAGCCTGCTGTTGAAACTGAAGACATCAGCCGAAATATTAAATTACGTATTACAAAACATATTCACGGATGAGGATACTATCATTCCAATGTTTGACCTCCACTTACGCGCTCGCACGCTCACACACACACACACACACACACACACACACACACACACACACACACACACACAAACCAGGAATATTAAAACATACAGTGACGCTATTGAAAAAAGAAGATAAGACTACCCAAACCAAATAAACCACCAGGCCTTGACGGAATTCTCAGTACGTTTTACACAAAATACGCTGAGGAATTAATCTCTTTCCTAGCTCACATTTCTGGAGTATATCTTGGGCAGCGAATAGTTCCACATCATTGCAAAGTAAAGCAAATGACTTTCGTTGACAAACAGTATTAAATAAACGTATGCGCTGAATTACGTATGTGTATTGCTAAAACCAATCGCTGCAGGATCCTATATCATATTCTGGAATCTGAGCCTTTCCCAGAGGAAAAAAAAAATCTCTCTTAGTCAGTTCGGACATGGGCAAAACCACTCGCACGAATTACAGCTTATATTATTCACGCGAAATATTTTCCAGAGCTCATATGCAGGTGTACAGTTAGATTCCGTCTTCGTAGATTTCTGAAAGAGTTCGACACGGAATCGCGTGGGGGACCCCTCACCAAGACAGGATCTTCGTGGATATTTGATTACTTCCACGAATCTTTGACTAATTAATAGAACCTACTACATTGTACTGGACTCTGAATGTTCACCAGAAACGAAATTGACATCGCATGTGCCCCAAGGAAGCGTAACAAGACTTCTAATGTTCCGAAAATATTGTCACGATTTCAGAGGTAGAGCGCCAGCTGACGATACAGGAATGCATCATCTTTGGACGTCGTAGTTAAGTGCATAAATACGTAGATAAAAATACTACTTCCTGTAAATAGGCGAACGGACAACATAGAATAGTTGGGTGACTTCTGGTGAAGTGAGTTACATGTGGGAATAGATCGCGACCAATGTACGACCAATGCTAGAGTACTTCTCCAGCGCTTGAAGTTACTACCAGCTACACAAGACAGTAGAAACAGAAAGAATACAGGGAGGCAATGCTACGATGGCAACAGGTAGATACAGCTCATCCGTAAATGATTGGAGAACTTAAATAGCAATTTTTGGAAAAAAAGCGACTTTCTTGCTAAATGTTTGATATTCCAAGACGACTATGCTACAGTAAGATTGTCTGTCATGCCTACTGATCATCATAAATATATGTGTTAGCTTACGGCTTGTAACTATGTATGCTCAGTATTGGAATGTACTCGTAATAGGACAAAAAGTCACTAATATTGGTAAGAAGAACCCTTTACCATGTTCTTTACAGGTGTTTGCGTAGTAAGAATGTAGAACTGTAGATCCACAAGTATTTCATGGGATAAACGGTCAGTCATCTTATCTCGTGCCCACGAGAGTTTACCCCAAAAAATAAATAAATGTGTAGTGCGCAAGTATATATTATACGTCAATTAAACACCACCGCCATAAACTTCCCGTTGCTTTAAGGTGGAGATTGAAACCTGGTAGAGCGGCAGCGAGACACGTATGTTTCACGAACAAATTACAAAGTACAGCTACGACGTAATCGAAAATGACTAGATAGGAAACCGTACTGACCAAATTTTTCCCGCATATAGTTATGATTCGGTGTTCTCTGCAGATGTCATCCCTTGTGTTAATATGTTTTTGTGGATGCAGCAGCTGATGATTTCGTTCCGCAAGACAAAATAATTGCCTGAAATATCTTCCTTCGTCTTATAATGATTAAGATTCAACGATTTGTTTGCTATGGGGTCCTTATATACGGAACACGAGGCCGAATGTGGCAAAAGTATGAAAAGAAATTGGTCGTGTTATTTCCAAAGAAATCGACCTGGCATTTGCCTTAAATAATTTAGCGAAACCAAGGTAAATCTAAAGGGATCTCAATTCGAGTCCAACGTTTAAATCACTGTGCAGTTTCTCTCGGGGGTTTCGTCTCGTGGTAGCTAAGCCAAGCCACTGTCCAGTGAACATTATTTCTCCAATTGGACTTCATGTTCAGTCCGTATTGAATCCGTAAGAAGCATGTCACTGCGGCGAGAGCGTCAATGCAAGAAGAGTAGTATTCAAATTTGATGGATGTCATGTACACGGTCCTTAAGTGATGAAATATTATTGTATGTGCAGTGTTGTTGAAAGAGTTACTCGCAAACCGCTTTGATATTCATTGTGCTGTGCCAAAGTGGCGCATCTGTTTTATAAGCGTCAAAAAATCTTTTAATGACAAAGTGAATGCTTTATTTCAAGCATGATTATGAGTGGGACCGTGCACCGTTAACAAGGCTGGCTGTTCAGTAATATAGACTGCCACAGTATACCATAAACCGTTAAACAGTATTTGTGATGAGCGTCGTGTAACAAATTTGAATTTTGATTTTTACAATAACAGACGTTTCTTTATCTTTAATCTATAATTTTCTGAATAATCACTTGTAAGATGGCAAGAACTATGCCCTTTACATGAAGTCATTAAAGATCACCTAACTCACATTGAGCGAACAGTAGGGCTGAACAAAAATGACTGACAAGGCACAATGCATCTTATGGACGTATTGGAATAATTAATGTCGGGTGATGGTTTTAAAGTAATTCACATGACATGAAAAACTTCGTGGAAACGCGTCAATTTACTGGAGGCTAGTTTAACCCAGGGAAGTATACAGAAAGACCGTGGCAGGCCAGCAGGGGAGCAGAGAAAGGAAGCGACAATAGGCAGCTTAGGGCAGCTCAAGCTCTGAGAAAGCAGTAATGGGGCATGGCCTCTGGCTGCCTTAAGATGAGTGACAGTGAGTCGGTGGTTGACCCCATGCTGGTGTACCAGGAAGCAGAAGGAGAACTTGTATGCCTGTTGATAAATGTCCTCATCCCGTTTTCAGTGAAAAGCTACGGTGGAGCGGTCAACAGAGGTCAAAATATGCGTGTTCATGACTATAGCAACTTCACGCTGAATTCACAGTCCACAGAGCCTGAAGTAAATCAGGTGAAGAGCGACAGAATGAAATATGCCGGCCTCCGATGGGAACGTAGGGCCAAGGAATTTGAAGTACTTTCCTGGGAGTCAGAATTCTGGAAAATTTGGTGTTTGTGGAGACGCTAACCTTGATGGGTGGCCTGGGAGGAGCCAAATAGCAGAAGCTGAGAGGAAGGGAAATTTTGTGGGAATTTGTTCACTTCCCAGAGCAGGCATTGGTCGGCGCTGGGAAGCGACGCATAATTAACGCGACTTGCACTTCAATTGGCGTAAGTGATTTTGCTGGAGGGGAAACTGAGGCGAAGAGTGGACTGGGAGAAGTGTCTGTAGAGGTCTTCCATTCCCAGCTTGCCTAGAGTGCGGACGTGGCGTTCTTTACTCAGCTTGCCTGAGAAAGAGTGAGCATCTCTGCAGTTTAGGACTTAGCAAATGGAACGATAGAGCTTGGAGATAGGAAGCTATGTACTGAGCAAGATAGCTAGGAGTGCATAGACGAGCGCAGCCTTGCAGCACCATGAGGTCGGCCGACGTCCGCACAACGACACTGCTCCGCCACGCTGAATTTGATGATATTGCGCCTGCTCCGGCCATTGATTAATTTGCTGGATCACGTCGGCAAAGTTTCCACGAGGGTTTCATGGGCCATGTATTGTAGAATTCTTCTCGCACTTCGCATTACGCCTGGGTCTGTCGATAGGAATTACTTTTGATTTATCGCTCTTTACTCCATGCAAACGCAATTTATTACCACTGCCTGTTAGGAGAGTCATGTAATGTGATGATTGAAGGTCGTGAGTTAAAATAAATCTGTGCTAATCGACTGCATCTGTTTTCAATCAAGTAGTTGAAATTCCAAGTCACATTCTTAATTAATTTTATGTTCAACATTTGGATCTGGTGTTCTATGCTGAATATTAAAAGGGATCAATTCTGAGTCAATTAATGTCAACACTGCCACTGCAGTTCAATCAGGAGTCACAGGGCCTTATTACTTTCTTTGCGTTATCCGACAGTGTGGAAGTTTTGCACTCTCTGTTGATCTGTTAGTCAATTACCTGGGGTGAACACACACCAAAACCAGATAAGTGACGGGTAGGGTGTAACACATGTTTTAGTAATTTTTCATTACCTTAAAAAACAGTTGTATAAAAGTGTCATAGTTTCTATACATCGTTATGTGCGACTATTAGTAGATATATTGTGTACATGACGTATTTATATGGGATTATGTGTACTTATTCTACGACTTCTAACGACACTGATTTTGAGATATCACTCTTGAGGCAATACGATTCACGAAATTTATGGAAGAAATACAACTTGATCCCTGGAAAATGAAGAACTGTGTAGTACCATAAACGTTCTACACTGAACTGTCATCATTCACCGATGACTGCTGGAGCTATGTTGGGGCCAAACTGGATGGAAATATACAGGAATATAAAAGTATTTTGGTGACTGCACATTAACTTGTCAAAGATAAGTTGGTACAGATGCTATTGAAACTGATACTTTGTTTAGCGCATGCCTCAGTGAGAAGGAGCTATTTAGTTTCCTCTGTATAAAATTTTTGTGTAATGGATCATCGTTTCACATTATAACGTCTGGGTGAACGCAGTGGTTATTGGAACCACATTGGAAGTATCATACTAGTTCGATGTCAGATGCTCATTACCTAATATAGATTTGGGAAGAAATACTCAAAACCAAAGATCTGTACTGCTTTGCTTGGGGTATAAAATGATCTCATTTCCTAGTGGAAACGGGACTGAACACGTAGTAAGTGGTCATCCTGCTGTCCTGTCCATGAGTTTTCCAGTGCGTCCATCCATTGTTTTAAAATTAATTTCTGTTATTGAAGCTGTTAATACAACTTTTCGTTGGCAAAAGTCACGATGTTGAAATCGAAAAGATTATTTTTTATTTGAAACTGATTGATTCTCGACAAAAGTGAAAGTACTACCTCTTCGTTGAGTCTGGCGTCTTATCTAGCTGCCTACATATATACTGAAATTTGTCCTGCAGGCGCCTTCTCGTTTTGGTAGTCGGTGTGAAGAGACTTGGAACAGGCTGGTGCCGGTCCTCAGGCACAAGTGCGGCCCTCGAGGCGCTAGTTGGTGGTTGGTGGGTCGTTAGCCGCCCTCTAGGGGGAACCGCGTCGCCCACCGGAACTCACGGCGCGCTCCCCGGGGACCATCTCGTCCGGCTGAGTTAGGCACGCGGGAGAAGGGCTGCACTGGCAAGCAGGCCAGCCAGAGCACCGTTACTTCAGCCCCTTAGCGCCAAGCATTCGAAAACTATTGGGAAGCTAGTGGCTATTTTCGACATAAGTTACGCATCGGACATTGAAAATATTCATTAATCGAAAACTTTCCTTGGTGTCCTCGTCGACAGCCCAATTTTATTTTCTACGAAGGATACCCTTTAAGTTTTAATTATCACCTCTATAAAACAGAGTTACATAATTATTGCTTTGTTCCGTTGCGGGTGCATTTCATTATTTCTGGGACACATTGAAATCCACGCTAGGGGTGCCAAAACAAAGTAGCGCAGCCTTTCGATAACGTGGAGTACTATCATGCTTTGTTTCTTGTCTGCAGTTCAAGGGGAATATGGCTGTAACAATTAGTACTGAGTCGATGGGAACAGGTGCCACCAGTACGTAATTAAATGACACAGTGACCCAGAAGTACCATATCAACCCTCTGTGAAGCTCAAAAATAGTGTGTGCCACCCGAGGCGACAGCCGAAAAAGTGAATTTTGGTCACGAACTAGCTTTCAGCATCTTGCATGATATATTGAAAACGAAAGAATTCGCTCCCCGCTTGCTTCTGCGATTGCTGATATATATCCATAAAGGCAGCCAACTGAGCCGGCCGGTGTGGCCGTGCGGTTCTAGGCGCTTCATTCTGGAACCGCTTGACCGCTACGGTCGCAGTTTCGAATCCTGCCTCGGGCATGGATGTGTGTAATGTCCTTAGGTTAGTTAGGTTTAAGTAGTTCTAAGTTCTAGGGGACTGATGACCACAGATATTAAGTCCCATAGTGCTCACAGCCATTTTTTTTTTTTTTTTTTTTTTTTTTTTTGAGCAGCCAACTGAACGGCTGCGGAAATGTGTCACGTGAACCTAGGTGACATTTCTACCTGCATAAACACCACGGACGATTTCTGGGTGCATCTCTTTGAGCCAAATGTAAGGGAGTAAAGAAAGCACGTTTTTATTTCCCACCCGCGGACCACAATGATAACCAAAATCCACGCTACGTCTAACTTAGACCTAGCCGCAGTACGGTCGCCGTCTGTTAATCAGGAGGTGTGGCTGTAAACATACTCCAGGAACTCGCAATGTCTGGTTCTACGGCACCAGAAAAAGCTAGACAAAAAATTTTGCGTTCAGTAAAAGATATGAAACCCATCAACAACCGACTTCCTACCTTAGGAATCATACATGCAAACAAAAACTACATCTTTATTAACGTTCATGCACCACAAATGATGATAATAAAGAAGAGCACGAACAAAGAGGCAGATTATGGGAAACTGAAACAGAAAAAATGGCTCTAAGCACAATGGGGCTTAACATCTGAGGTCAGCAGTCCTCTAGACTTAGAACTACTTCAACCTAACTAACCTAAGGACATCACACACATCCACGCCCGAGGCAGGATTCGAACCTGCGACCGTAGCATCAGCGCGGTTCTAGACTGAAACGCCTAGAACCGCTCGGTCACATCGGCCGGCAATTGAAACAGAGATGTCCAAAATTTTAAAATGTTATGTGGAAATTCTAGGCAGTAATTTTGGTGACCAAATTGGCAGGGAACTCAAATACGAGAGAACAGTCGGAGACTATCCTGCTCAGAAGTCGCCAATAGGTCTGGCACACCATTTGTTGACTTATGCCAAAAAACAATTTAAAAATTATGTCAACCTCACTTCGAAAACAGCTTCAAAACTAAAACGCGATTGCGATAACCCATCCATCACTTAGGAAAATTTCAGACTGATCATGTGGCAATAATGTACTACTACCCAAAAAATTCACGATGTGGAAATGCGCAGAGGTGCAAACATTGATTCCGATCACTATTTAACTATAATCAAAATTCGGTTGAAGACAACTTCAAAAAATAACAAAACACACGTTTTCCACAAGATCTTTGCGAATCAAATCAAAGGGTATTCACAACAGGACCTCTGCTCTCGAAAACAAGTTGGTAACTTACCCTTGACAAATAATGAAAATCGCCGAGAACTAGTAACATAACACATCACAGCTTTTAAACTGTGCAGAACGCAAAGAGAGATTCCTGAAAAGAAGTCACCACCAACGTAAAGCGAAGTTTACTGACACATCGAGCAACTTAAAAACAACAAAGCATCATGGGAGAACGGAATTGTAGTTGTACTCTCGAAAAATAATGCCTGAACGCACTCAAGTAAATACACAAATAATCCTAAACATTTGGAAAACCGAAAAAATCACGTTTGACTGGTAGATTGCAATAACCCATCCACAACATAAGAAAGGCAACAGATTAAAAAATTGTAAAAGGATCTCCCTCTTTCCGGTCACCCACAAAATCCTGTCAGATCTTGATTAGACCATAAAAGTAATTATCTGAATATCAAGTACGATCCTGACCGTATAGATCACGTCCACAACAAATTTTTAACCTCAAAATCGTACTCAAAACGCGAGCCATTAGACTTTCGCAGATTTAATAAAGGCGTACGACTCGATGCAAAGGCTCTCACTACTCCAAATCTTGTAAGAGAGGAGACTAGGTAGAAAAACATGATACCTCATATAACAAACACCAGCTGGCACGAAATCTAACGTAAAATATATGGGCAGTCTCAGAACCCGTTGACATTCAAATAGATGTCAGACAATGAGATGGACTCTCTCTTATTCAACACAGTCTTAAGTAAGGTTATGGAAGATTGGGAGAAAGAATTCAAGAAACGCGGGTCTTGGAAGCCATCCCTAATGAGCTTTCTCAAAAACCGCTTCTACATACCATACCACAGGTTTGAGGACAACCTGGCATCAAACAGCTCGATACAGTTTAAGAATCTGCATAAAAAGCAGGGTTACAAATCTCATTCTACAAGACTGCATCTTATGTTGAAAGACAGAAATCGCGACCCTGAAAACAAAATACGGCAAAATCAACAAGGTTCCGTACTTTCGGAGAATTCATCTAACCGACGCGCGTTGAAACAATCTCACAGCAAAATCGCCTCAAAAAAAGTCAAAGAAACATTAGGATTACTTCAAAATCTCTACAAAAAAAATCCATGTCAAGACAGACAAAAATTCGGCAATGTAACACAGTCATAAAACCAGGGAAACCACAGAAACACGGACTTGAAGAAACCAAAAAATAAGAGAAAAAGATCATTAGAAAATTAAGAGAAAAACATAGCCAAGACGATTACAAATTACGATTTATCAAAACGACAGAAAAGTTCTGAAACATCGAAATAAGATTTCTCGGAAAGAGTGAAAGTCAATTGGCACAACAAGAGGAGGGATCAGATCTTTCGCTGTTTTGATTATTTTAATTTGAAATTTCTCCCAATCTTCTTCAGGTTGTACTTTCAATTTTTCTGTTGTTTTATAGTCTTTGATTTTGTGTAGATGAAATTTTGGCATCGCCGGTGTTTCGTGTTGAATTTTCTTTTGGTTTCGAACCTAAGGAAAAACTGATTAAGTTATTAGCTTAGCGTCTGTCATTTATTGGGAGAATTTACTAATGATGATGATAAGAATAATAATGATTATATAGCATGAAATGCAGTTGGTAATACAATGATAATAATTTCATAAATTGTATTGACTGCAATAAGAATTATTTGAAAGCCTTGGTTGCAGAAATAATTATCTAAAAAGCTATAACTGTAATGAATTCTTTAAATGCTCTTGAAGTTACAGAAACAAAACAATTTGTGCTATAACTGGTGACTGTTAAATGACAATAAGGTGTGACTTCGTGAAGATGAGTAATTGCCAGTATTATTACCTGTTTAGATGTCTATCTTCCACATCAGTAATTATACCTGGGCAGACACATAGCAGTAAATATGTAGGATCTGATATTTAACATTTAAAAGACGAATGCCGAGTGGATTCTGATCGTAGTAACTGAATAAATTAAATAGGAAATAACTATGTAGCCTTAATAGAAAATATATGTAGCGTAAAATAGCCATTCAGAGCAATGCAGTTTGCTCAATGCCTACGTAAGAAGAAGAAGAAGAAGAAGAAGAAGAAAGCAGACAGAGAAAGGTGAACATCCTTATTAAGAAAATAGAAGAACGTAATTACATCAGTGATTGTATAAAAACTGTTGCCTGTCGTCTATCACTGAGTTTCTCGACGTGGACAGGAGTGTTTAGTTAATTTCTGTGTTGATGTTAAAAGTCTCTTGACTTCTGATTCCACTGTTTCTCCCGACTGTATTTTAAAGTGACACTTCGCATTAACACTGTTATTCCTTACTATAGTTTCAACGTTACTTATTCTCAACCCGTATTCACTGTAAAATATGCTGCACACTCCCAATCTCTTTTTATATTTGCTTCATTGATTCTTCGATGAAGAAGTTAAGAAACAGTGTCCATAAGCGGCACCTATCCGTAACACACTTCTTCACATTTGCCTTTCAGGATATTTGTAGTTTATGGCTTGTTTCTAATGTAGGTACATTTTCCGCATTACTCGTCTACTTAGTTACTTTAGCTTTATTTATTTCGAGGAGAAAACATGGTATACGATCTTAGATTGTCGTAAACCTTAGAGAATGTCAAGGAGTAGCTGACCTGCCCGACACTTTGTAAAGACATCAGACGTTTAGTCGAAGAACGACGAGATTGTAAGAAGGGAAAACCAAGTAACTCTCTGGTGAGGGGATTTCTGGAGTCGGAACGGGAAGAGCATCCGTTGGACAAATAGTTTGTTGATTAAGTGGGCCCGCTTCCCAGGAGGAGAAAAGGCAATTCGTATATTCTCGTAGCAGTGAACGCCTTCTCCAGGTTAGTTTGGTTGATACCTAGTCGGGATGAGACGCTCTTATCACCATCTCTCATCGTGCTAATATATTTAGGTGGTTCGGGCCACCGCGGCGTTGGTTACGGATAACGTTCCTGTCTTTCTGGCAAGGTCGTTTAGACAATTCTGTTTTGGAAAACATGTTACCACCACACCTTATTATCCTCAGGCTTCCTCTGCGGAAAAATTGACCGCAACGTGAAGTCAAAGTTGATTATTAACCACCATAAATCGCCCAAGAAGTGGGATACCACCTTGCGCTGGTTAAACGTAGCGCTCAGCTCCGCGCGGCATGAAGAATCCCAGGTCATCCCAGGTACCCTAATGCTCGCATATCCCATGAATTCCTCGCTCACCAATTTATGGGAGATAAATGATCTTTTACCTCCATCTGTCATTCCAGAGGTTCTTACGGAGATATAGGAGGGCGCTCGGGCAAATACTAGAAAGGCTCATGATTATCAGGTCTGTCGCTATAATAGAAACAGACGTCCTTTCAAGGGAAGATAGGAGATCTTGCCTATATCATGAACGTTCCTGGGCTGACTTCCCGGGATAAACGCTTAGGGAAGCTTGACCCGTGTTTCCTACGTCCATATTCCACTGTCAAAATCTTTGGACAGGGACCCGGTAAAGGGGAAGCTCATAAGCTCTCAATCAGTTTAAACATTCCAGCGGAGTGAGTGATTCTTAGCACCGGCGGGAAGCTTGTTCAGGCTTGTGAGGGGGAGGTTGAGGCATGGCGCCATTGAGTTAACAGACTGTTCTGTCTGGCTCCACCGACTCAGGTGGGGCTTTTGCGGCCCCATTACCAATATCTGTGAGGAAGAGTTGGTATCTATGAGTTGTGTCCTTAGAAGGTATTTTTTTATAAAAAAATACAAAATTTATGGTTATATTGTTGAGTTAACAGGTTTTGTGAAAAGAAATTTATATTGGTGTGTCCTCCCTTCCAAGTTTTCCTTAATTCCAGTAAGTACCCACGTTTCACCAGTAAGAAGTTGTTTGTAGTTGTTGTCGAGTGAATCACTGACGTCTTTGGTGTTTTAAATAAAATGTTTCAGCTGCTTGAATCAAATTAACATTGTCATTGAATATTATTGAGTATTATTATAAGAACTGTGTGTGGACGCAATTTCATTTTTCAATACGCAGTCGCTACATGTAATGCGTTCGTTGTCCTAGGTACCTTCACTCATGGATGCATACATTTCGATGTTCCACACAGATCCGAAATTTATCTGAAAAGAAACAGGTTCTCTCAGTCGTTAATGGTGACATTAGAAACCGAATTAGGAAGAATTTTCAACTAGTTTTTCGTTTGGCTACCAGAAGCTATGTAGACTTTTATCAGTACGCCAATGAAAATTCCTTGTCGATACCGCGGATATAACTGAGATACTCCGTGTGGTTATCAAATGCGGTTAACTGCCTGCCACTTACGTAGACTACTTCTCAGTTAATTATTTATTTTTGAACAAGTTGCTGGTATTACCATCTTGTGTCTCTAGCATCAAACCTCCTAATGGCAAACTTCCTGGAGAGAGCAGTGCAAACGATGATGTTATGGAGAACGTGCGCGGTTCCTTCGCAGTGTGGCCACATGGTTTCTTGATGTGGTATTCACCGAAAGCAAGTGTTATTCGCAAGTATTTGACTTAGGGAATTGCGAAAATTATCTTCAGTCCTACATGTGCCCCTAGGTTGTATGAGCGCTATTTGAAATTCGGAACCTACAGACAATAACTTTTGCGAGCTTGACGTCCTACAAGGAGAAAGAACCTTCCAGAAGGAAATTTTAAAAAACTCTGCGATCAAACACTCTGTAGCGGATAGTGGAAGGAAAAGAAACCAAGGAAATTTAACAGCGTTTTTCAGCTGTTTGGGTGATGTTTTCTTCGAAACTACATTGTTCCTCAATGATAATTAGATTCAAGCACTTTTCCACTTCACCCGATACGTGAAACCTTCTGGGAGAGATAGTCTGCTATTACGCAAAATGGGGTATAATAAAATTCCACTATTTACCTTTAGTATGTCAACACAACGATCACCTGATGTTGAACAGCAAGGGTACTCCATCCTCCTTCAAACGAAGAAGTTAAATACTCAGTCAGCATAAGTCTTGATGAAACTCCATTCACGTGACCCAGTGAACTATTGCATTCTTCTGACGACGGAAGCTTTTTGTCTAAACATGATATCTATCTCTTGCTTGATTGTTCATGAGTGTAGTCCCGAATGGATGTAGAACACTACGAGTTTTCTCTTTATCGCAACACATTTTAGCAACTATTTAAACTTCTAAAAAAATGAGAGAGAGAGAGAGAGAGAGAGAGAGAGAGAGAGAGAGAATGAGAAAATGTACAATATACAGTAACAATCGAATTGACAAAGAATCTATTAAACTTCATCGTTGAAGATTAAGGTATATCGAAAGAGAATGGTTCCGAAACATATATGTCTCACAGAATACAGTAAAGAAGTTTTCACTGGCAGATTGGATATATGGGAAGGCGAAAATAAAAAAGTTTAAGCCGCGTGATTTCCGCTGGAAACTCAGTGAGGTTTTACACTGATAGAAGAACATGCAGTCGACGACGAGGTCGACCGGAGTAATAAGCAATCAGTTGCATGAAAGAAGTTCGTGGAAGGAAATCAGCCATACCCCTTACATCCTGGCACCTGCCTTAAGCGATTTAAGAAAATCGCAGAAAACCTAAATGTGGATGACCGGACAAGGATTTGAACCGACTTCCTCCCGTGTATGAGACGAGTGTCTTCACGCTTTGCCACCTCGGTCGATAAATGTTCGAAAGTTCTCATCTTTATTAATCTGGTACTTAACCCCCAATAGCATTTCTAACAGCTGCACTCTAATTTTCTATTTTTGCAGGTAACTTCTGACGTTTTGGCGTCAACATTTTGCGGTTGTTGTTGTCTAGGATTTCTATGTATATCTACTGTTATATAATAAGAAGTTTCTATTAGAACAGGAAATTAACAATTTGAGCTGTAGTAAGTACCACAAGTGGACTGAAGCCATTTTCGTGGAATTCTTGTTCGAAAATCGAGCCGGAGTGTAGTGGGAGGACGAGATCAGTGTTTAACGTCCCATCGACAACGAGGTCATTAAAGACGCAGCACAAGCTCTGATTAAGGAAGGATGGGGAAGGAAACCGGCCGTGCCCTTTCAAAGTGAACCACCCCGGTGTTTCCCTGAAGTGATTTAAAGAAATCACAGAAAACCTAAATCACGATGGCCGGACGCACTATTAAACCGTCGTTCTCCCTAATACGAGAGTTCAATTACCAAGCAGTAAGTTACTAGGTCAGACATCAGTTGCTAATTGGGTATCAGTGTACTCAAGAACAATGAAGGGATTACTGCAACATCAGCTAATAATATCTCCTGCAGCTAAACAGGCAGTTCCAGCCCTTACAGAATTAAGTATTGAATCGTACATGCGTCCGGATGCTATGCATACAGAGTACTAAAACGTCTTACCCAATACCGTCCAAAATTATATCGTAATTCAAACAGTGCAGACCACCAACAGCGGCTGAGCTCGTAACCATTTGATGATGGTCTGGTTGCTCCTGCTGCTATCCATTCTTGCTCACTTGAATCCATTATCTGCTACATATGTTGTGATCTTTTACTCGACAATTCGTATATGTTAAGATATCAATGTGAAAATTACTCAGGCGAGCAAAAACTAAGTGTTTTTCACGTTAGTTTCATTTTTCGTTGAGAAACGGAAGAATACTGAAGTTTCTATAGGTAGCTCGTATTACTAATGAAAAGACAAGGGAAATGATGTAGTTGGAGGGTAGTGTACTAGTCCTATTACTATCATGTGTTGTTAGCTGAAAGCAAAAATTTCTGGCTTGTTTCTTCCGTTTCATAGACAAATCTCTGCTTGCAGTTACTGAATGCAACAGAAATAATGACATGAACGCTTCAATTAAAAAAAAAAAAAATGTGTATTTCACAGTATCTGTTTGCCACTTGAAAGCATTATGGATTGGTTAGAAGACTTATTTTTCCTTGTGGCGTGGAATTCTTCCCACATCATGTGTAACCTATTTGATACAGGAAACTTGTTTTGTGTTCTTTAGTTACTTTATTATTTTACAGGAGAACCACAAATATGTCCTTTCAAAACTAAGAGAGCGTTAACCGTTACCTTTACGGCAGGTGAAATTGAATTAGGCCTCAGTGATGCAAGATACTGTTTTGTTTCTGGAGTGCATTGATGGAATCAGGTCCCATATACAGTGACACCTGGGTCTATGGAACTGATTGAACTCGCCCTCTTACGGACCAAATATTAGTTTTACCATTTGGATATTTGGCCAGTATTCAACATATGTGCTGCCCATTTTCTCATCGGACGTCTTCATGTGAAATCTGTTTCACTCAGTCTCCAGATAAGTTAAAGGCACATAAACATGCACGCCATATCTCTCCCTCCCCCCCCCTCTCTCTCTCTCCCTCCCTCCCTCGCTCTCTATTTCTTTCCCGGTCGTTGGACAACACTATCCCACAAATAAATAACTATTTTTAAAATCTTCCAGTTGCGACGAAAATTTTCAAGGGGTGACGGAAAGTGGGGGGAGGTGTTCTCCTTATTGAAAGCCTCATGCTGAAACTGATAATCTGCTTCCATTTATTCTCAAGCGGAAACCTCTCTGCCCCATTAACAACTCGCCTGAGAACTAACTTAAAAAAATCGATACTATCTAATGGACTGTGTCTTAAACAAACTTCTCTGTTCCTCGAAATACAGAATTAAAAACAAAATTCCTGTTGATCAACCTATACCACATTGCCCGCTACCCCACTATCCTATGAAATCAAGCGTGTTTACAGTTGTCACAAGAGAAGTGTAGCTACGTCTGTTAACAAGTAAGCGATTCTTGAAAGTTAATATGAAGTAACGGCCTTGTTATAAACCAGCGATTGCACTAGATGAATTCCCATTGGCTGCGCTACTCCACTATCCTACAAAATAAAGCGTGCTTACAGTAGTCACAAAAGATGTGTAGCTACGTTTGTTAACAAGTAAGCGATTCTTAAAAGTTAATATGAAGTAACGGCCTTGTTATAAACCATCAACAGCACTAGATGAATTTTCATTGGCTGCAGAGCTTCCTACTTTACCTCATTTTGTTTATTCAAACTAAAACGCTGACCACCGTACAAACCATAATATGCCACATAGAAATTCGTCATACCAAGCAACAACAAAAAAGTCGTTAATATCAAATCGAGTCCAGTACCAACAGTTTTTCGTCCTTGACTTATATTATCGTTGTCAAAGATTAAGATCTAGCTGACGTCAAAATTTACGTAACGTTTCCGATTTTGAACTACAATGAAAACGTATAGAAGTTCGGTGATTAATGCCAATGATTTCTTGCTGAAGGATTTCATTTTCTATCTATACCAGGCCACACCGAAGAGCAGTAAGTACTGAAAGCAGAAGCAGTTTTGACCTGACAGTTTTGACTTGAAAGTCCATCCTGTAGTAGAAGACTGGAGACTACAATAGAAAGGCTTAGGCGACTAGCCATCTGTTCTTTCATCGTCGAAGCCCTTTTGGTGGAAGATCCCCCTCTTTTCACTCGCAGTCTGCAGTAGGATCAATGTTGACGTACTGAATTGTGTAAGATTCGCTTCTAAGAAAGGTCTGCTGTCATGCCATGCGTTAGTCTCGCCGCTTCATCTCTAAAACAATCGTATCAAAAAACTAAATTACAACTGAGATGTCCGTGCTGCATGTACCGTAGAACAAAAAAATTATGAACTACATGCACCACTTTTTTCGCATACAATACTTTAATGAAGGAAGTGAAGGAGTCTGGATACGCCGTAGTGACACGCGTTTTAAGTAGTTGTCTCTTTAAAACAACGAAATGGGAACTATGAGTCCGCCTTTATGCAAAATTCTTTCTGCTATTTGGTTATTTATTTATTCTGCAAACTAGTTTCAGCGACAGATATCACCATCATCTGGGTTCTTTAAATCTTATTTACTGTACGTTATAGCACGTATTTAAGAACTGTTGTCCCTGTCTGCGACATACTTTCCGTGCCTTTTCTGTTGCCGTTTTTCACGACATTACGTCAGCTTCCAATAGGATTCGTTATGAATAGTAAGGTAGGGCAAGGAGTGTATTACTGTGAACAGTTCGGTGATAGGGTTTTTCTTATCAGAATCTCCAGCAAACCAATACCGACAACGATAATTGATAGTTCGGGCATACATGCCGACGTCGCAAGCTGAAGACGAAGAGACACAGAAAGTGTATGCGTATATTGAAAGGGTAATACAATATTTAAACGGATATGAAAATCTAATAGTCATGGAAAACTGGAAAGCAGGTGCAGGGGAAAGAGTAGAAGAAAAGGTTACAGGAGAATATGGCCTTCGGACAGGGAATGAGAGAGGAGAAAGAGTAATTGAGTTTTGTAATAAATTTCATATAGCAGTAGCGAATAGTCTGTTCAAGAATCACAAGAGTAGGAGGTATGCATGAGGGGAAAGATTTGTCTGATGTGATAGAAGAAGAAACAGAAGTCGATTTAGAAGATATAGGGCATCCAGTATTAGACTCAGAATTTAAAAGAAATTTAGAGGCAGAATGGGTAGATAACATTGCATCAGAATTTCTAAAATCACTGAGGGAAGTAGTAACAAAACGACTATTCACGTTGGTGTGTAGAATTTATGAGTCTGGCGACATACCATATGACTTTCGGAAAAGCATCATCCACACAATTCCGAACACGGCAAGAGTTGACAAGTGCGAGAATTACCGCACAATCAGCTTAACAGCTCATGCATCCAAGTTACTTAGAAGAATGATATACAGAAAAATTGAAAAGAAAATTGAGAGTGTGCTAGATGACGATCAGTTTGGCTTTAGAAAAGGTATAGGCACAAGAGAAGCAATTCTACGTTGCGATTAATAATTGAAGGAACACTAAAGAAAAATGCAGACACTTTCACATCATTTTCCGACCTCGGAAAAGAGTTCGACAATGTAAAATGGTGCAAGATGTTCGAAATTCTCAGAAAAGTAGGGGTAAGTTATAGGGAGAAACAGGTCATATACAATATGTACAACATACCGAGTGAGGTGGCGCAGTGGTTAGCACACTGGACTCGCATTCGGGAGGACGACGGTTCAATCATGCGTCCGGCCATCCTGATTTAGGTTTTTCGTGATCTCCCTAAATCGCTCCAGGCAAATTCCGGGGTGGTTCCTTCGAAAGGGCACGGCCGACATCCTTCCTCGTCCTTCCCTAATCCGATGAAACCGATTACCTCGCTGTTTGGTCTCCTCCCCAAACAACCCAACCCAATATGTACAACAGCCAAGAGGGAACAACAAGAGTGGACGAACGAGATGCTCCCATTAAAAAGGATGTAAGACAAGGATGTAGCCTTTCGCCGCTACTGTTCAATCTGTACATCGAGAATGCAATAATGTAAATAAAAGAAAGTTTCAGAAGTGGAAACAAAATTGAAAGGGAAAAGATATCAATGATACGATTCGCTGAGGACATTGCTATCCTAAGTGAAAGTGAAGAAGAATTAAATGATCTGCTGAACGGAATGGCCAGTCTAATGAGTGCAAGTATGGACTGATTGTAAATCGAAGGAAGAAGAAGGTAATGAGAAGGAGTGAAATGAGAACAGTGAGAAACTTAACATCAGGATTGATGCTCACGAAGTAGATGAAGTAAAGGAATTCTGCTACCTAGGCAGTAAAATAACCAATGACGGACGGAGCACGGAGTACATTAAAAGCAGACGAGCACTGGCCAAAAGGGCATTCCTGGGCAAGAGAAGTTACTAATATCAAATATCGGCCTTAATTTGAGGAAGAAATTTCTGAGAATATATGAAGTACAGCATTGTAAGGTAGTGCAACATAGACTATGGGAAAACCGGAACAGAGGAGAATCGAAGCATTTGAGATGTGATGCTACAGACGAATGTTGAGAATTAGGTGGACTGATAAGGTAAGGAATGAGGAGGTTCTGCGTAGAGTCATAGAGGAAATGAATATGTGGAAAACACTGATAAGGAGGAGGGACAGGATGATAGGACATCTGTTACAACATGAGGGAATGACTTCCATGGTACTAGAGGGAGCTGTAGAGGGCAAAAACTATAGAGGAAGACAGATATTGGAACACATCCAGCAAACGGATAAAGAGTTAAGCACAGGAGAGAAATCCGTGGCGAGGCGTATCAAACCTGTCAGAAAACTGATGAAAAAAAAAAAAAAACAAAAACGCTAGATTGCTGTTCGGGTGTTCTACACACTCGCACAGCAAGATGGGGTAATATTTTGGATCAGAAACAAAGTGCCGAAGTATTGTTTTTCTGTGTATAGCATTAGCCGCATGCCGTCCAAAGAACTTTCAGATGACATGATGTCTGCCGAGAAAAACGGAAACAGAAACGGCTTAGAAAATATGCCGAAAACAGTTACAATTCTTAAAAACATGCTACAACGTACAATAAATAAGATTTAAGGAACCTACTGATAATGGCGATATTTGTTGCTGCAAATAGTTTGGGGAATAAATAAAGAAACAAATAACAAGTATTTTGCATCAAGGCGGACTCACAACTCCCATACTGTTTTTCTATGCAAAACAATCCCCCCGCCCCATGAATCATGGACCTTGCCGTTTGTGGGGAGGCTTGCGTGCCTCAACGATACTGATAGCCGCACCGTAGGTGCAACCACAACGAAGAGGTATCTGTTGAGAGTCCAGACAAAGGTGTCGTTCCTGAAGTGGGGCAGCAGCCTTTTCAGTAGTTGCAGGGGCAACAGTCTGGATGATTGACTGATCTGGCCCTGTAACACTAACCAAAACTCCCTTGCTGTTCTGGTACTGCTAACGACTGAAAGCAAGGGGAAACTACAGCCGTAATTTTTCCCGAAAGCATGCAGCTTTAGTGTATGATTAAAAGATGATGGCAACCTCTTCGGTAAAATATTCCGGAGGTAAGGTAGTCCCCCATTCGGATCTCCGTGTGGGGTCTACTCAAGAGAACGTAGTTATTAGGAGAAAAAAAATACTGGCGTTCTACGGATAGGAGCGTGGAATGTCAGATCACTTGATCGGGCAGGTAGGCCAGAAAATTTAAAAAGGGAAATGGATAGGTTACAGTTAGATATAGTGGGAATTAGTGAAATTCGGTGGCAGCTGGACTTTTGATCAGGTGAATACAGGGTTATAAATACAAAATCAAATAGGGGCAATGCAGGAGTAGGTTTAATAATTAATAAAAAATAGGAGTGCTGGTAAGCTACTATAAACGGCATAGTGAACGCCTTATTGTGGCCAAGATACACACGAAGCTCACACCTACTACAGTAGTACAAGTTTATATGCCAACTAGCTCTGCAGATAATGAAGAAATTGATGAAATGTATGAAGACATAAAAGAAATTATTCAGGTAGTGAAGGGAGACGAAAATTTAATAGTCATGGGTGACTGGAATTCATCAGTAGAAAAAGGAAGAGAAGGAAACATAGTAGGAAAATATGGATTAGTACTAAGAAACGAAAGAGGAAGCCAATGGTAGAATTTTGCACAGAGCATAACTTAATCATAGTTAACACTTGGTTCAAGAATCATAAAAGAATGCTGTATACATGGAAGAATCCTGGAGATACTAGAAGGTTTCAGATATATTATATAATGGTAGGACAGAGATTTAGGAACCAGGTATTAAATTGTAAGACATTTCCATGGGCAGATGTGGACTCTGACACACTCTATTGGTTATGAACTGTAGATTAAAACTGAAGAAATTGCAAAAAGGGGGAAATTTAAGGAGATGGGACCTGGATAAACTGACTAAACCAGAGATTGTACAGAGTTTCAGGGAGAACATAAGGAAACAATTGTCAGGAATGGGGAATGAAGTACAGTAGAAGAAGGATGGGTAGCTTTGAGGGATGAAGTAGTGAAGACAGCAGAGATTCAAGTAGGTAAAAAGACGAGGGCTAGTAGAAATCCTTGGTTAAGAGAAGAAATGTTGAATTTAATTGATGAAAGGAGAAAATACAAAAATGCAGAAAATGAAGCAGGCAAAAAGGAATACATAAGTCTCAAAAATATCGACAGGAATGGCAAAATGACTAAACAGGGATGGCTAGAGGACAAATGTTAGGATGTTGAGGTTTGTATGAATATCAAGAGCTCAGATGGAAACCCAGTTCCGAGCAAAGAAGGGAAAGCAGAAAGGTGGAAGGAGTATATAGAGGGTCTATACAGGGGCGATGTTCTGGAGGACAATATTATGGAAATGGAATAGGATGTAGATGAAGATGAAATGGGAGATATGATACTGCGTGAAGAGTTTGACAGAGCACTGAAAGACTTAAGTCGAAATGAGGCCCCGGGAGTAGACAACATTCCATTAGAACTACTGACAGCCTTGGGAGAGCCAGTCCTGAAAAAACTCTACCATCTGGTGAGCAAGATATATGAGACAGGCGAAATTCCCTCAGACTTCAAGAAGAATATAATAATTCCAATCTCAAAGAAAGCAGGTGTTGACAGATGCGAAAATTACCGAACTATCAGTTTAATAAGTCACAGCTGCAAAATTCTAACGCGAATTCGTTACAGACGAATGGAAAAACTGGTAAAAGCTGACCTCGGGGAAGATCAGTTTGGATTCCGTAGAAATGTTGGAACACATGAGGCAATACTGACCATACGACTTATCTTAGAAGAAAGATTAGGGAAAGGCAAACCTACGTTTCTAGCATTTGTGGACTTAGAGAAAGCTTTTGACAATGTTAACTGGAATACTCTCTTCCAAATTCTGAATTTGGCAGGGGTAAAATACAGGGAGCGAAAGGCTATTTACAATTTGTACAGAAACCAAATGGCAGTTATAAGAGTCGAGGGACATGAAAGGGAAGCAGTGGTTGGGAAGGGAGTAACACAGGGTTGTAGCCTCTCCCCGATGCTATTAATCTGTATATTGAGCAAGCAGTAACGGAAACAAAAGAAAAGTTCGGAGTAGGTATTAAAATCCACAGAGAAGATAAGAAAATTTGAAGTTCGCCGATGACATTGTAATTCTGTCAGAGACAGCAAAGGATTTGCAAGAGCAGTTGAACGGAATGGACAGTGTCTTTGAAGGAGGGCATAAGATGAGCATCAACAACAGGAAAACTCGGATAATGGAATGTAGTCGAATTAAGTCGGGTTATGCTGAGGGAATTAGATTGGGAAATGACACACTTAAAGTAGTAAAGGAGGTTTGCTATTTGGGGAGCAAAATAACTGATGATGGTCGAAGTAGAGAGGATATCAAATGTAGACTGGCAATGGCAAGGAAAGCGTTTCTGACGAAGAGAAATTTGTTAACATCGAGTATAGATTTATGTGTCAGGAAGTCATTTGTGATAGTATTTGTGTGGAGTGTAGCCATGTATGGAAGTGAAACATGGACGATAAATAATTTAGACAAGAAGAGAATAGAAGCTTTCGAAATGTGGTGCTACAGAAGAATGGTGAAGATTAGATGGTAGATCACTTAACTAATGAAGAGGTATTGAATAGAACTGGGGAGAAGAGGAGTTTGTGGCACAACTTGACTAGAAGAAGGGATCGGTTGGTAGGACATGTTCTGAGGCATCAAGAGATCACCAATTTAGTACTGGAGGGCAGCGTGGAGGGTAAACATCGTAGAGGGAGACCAAGAGATGAATACACTAAGCAGACTCAGAAGGATTTAGGCTGCTGTAGGTACTGGGAGATGAAAGAGCTTGCACAGGATAGAGTAGCATGGAGAGCTGCATCAAACCAGTCTCAGGACTGAAGACTACAACAAAAACAATGCAATGTACGTACTAATTGGAAGAGCACCAACATTAAGTTGTTATCTTTTATTTTGTTACTGTTCATTAAGTAGTATGTGCATTTAATTTTACAGATTCAGTAATAATCGCTAGAGTGATAATAATAACTGTTATGTAACCAAAGATCTTGAGGTAGTTTCTTACATACGTCATTGCTCTCAAATATACTGAATTTCATGAACTTCATGTAGCAATTGTACAACAATTACGACGACGAAAAGAAACCAGTGTGTAAAAGATAAGAAGCTGTGAGCGAATGTTATACTTAAGCTTATGCTTGTATTCCATGTCGAAAAAACTTAAAAACACGACTAAGAAAGCAAGCGTACGTAAGCAGAAACGTATCAACCGATGAAAACACCAATGACGCCTTTCTGATTTACAGTGCACCCACGGGGTTAATTGCCCTTTTTAAACTATTAAAAATTGTCTCTTTCAAACTGCTAAAACAGATGCACGAGAGAATACGTTCTAGTTGACAACAGTGAATGACAAAAGCAATTGTTTCAACTGCAAGCAATCGCACGTGGGCGAGAACACGTCCTCTCCGTAGAAGTAGAAGCGTTCAGAACAAATTAAATGAAGAAAAAGTGGTCCCAGGCCATCGAGTTTCCGTATGAAGAGAGCCGATTTAGAGCAAATGAAAGCAAAAGTTTGCCGGAGGGAACGCAATACGAAAATTCTGTATGCGTTATGTTTTACACCTCGATTGAAGGACAAAGAAGACGCACGGGAAATACTTTATTTATGTAATAATATCCACGTTGTGTTGTATTTTTCACTCCGAAGACCGGTGTGATACACCTGTCCACGCTACTTTATCCTGACAAGCCTCTTCATCTCCGAATAACTGCTGCAACTTATACATTTCTGAATCTGTTCACTGTTTTCATCTCTAGGTTTCGCTTTACAATTTTTACCGCCTACACTACCCTCCGATACTACACTGGTCATCCCTTGATGTCTCAGAACGTGTCCTGTCAATCGATCCATTATTCTCTTAAGATTGTGTGACAAATTTCTCTCCATTTCTATTCAGTACCTCTTTATAAGTTACGCAAGCTATAACACCACAGTTTAATACTGTAAATAATTTGTATTGATTTATTATGAGTAATGTAAAGCATGTTGTTGTTGTTGTTTGATGCAGCTCTCCATGCTACTCTATCCTGTGCAAGCTTCTTCATCTCCCAGTACCTACTGCAACCTACATCTTTCTGAATCTGCTTAGTGTATTCATCTCTTGGTCTCCCCCTACGATTTTTACCCTCCACGCTGCCCTCCAATACTAAATTGGTGATCCCTTGATGCTTCAGAACATGTCCTACCAACCGATCCCTTCTTCTAGTCAAGTTGTGCCACAAACTTCTCTTCTCCCCAATCCTATTCAATACTTCCTCATTAGTTATGTGATCTACCCATCTAATCTTCAGCATTCTTCTGTAGCACCACATTTCGAAAGCTTCTATTCTCTTCTTGTCCAAACTATTTACCGTCCATGTTTCACTTCCATACATGGCTACACTCCATACAAGTACTTTCAGAAATGACTTCCTAACACTTAAATCTATACTCGATGTTAACAAATTTCTCTTCTTCAGAAACGCTTTCCTTGCCATTGCCAGTCTACATTTGATATCCTCTCTACTTCGACCATCATCAGTTATTTTCCTCCCCAAATAGCAAAATTCCTTTACTACTTTAAGTGTCTCATTTCCTAATCTAATTCCCTCAGCATAACCCGACTTAATTCGACTACATTCCATTATCCTCGTTTTGCTTTTGTTGATGTTCATCTTATATCCTCCCTTCAAGACACCATCCATTCCGTTCAACTGCTCTTCCAAGTCCTTTGCTGTCTCTGACAGATGACATTTCATCGGCGAACCTCAACGTTTTTATTTCTTCTCCATGGATTTTAATACCTACTCCGAATTTTTCTTTTGTTTCCTTTACTGCTTGCTCAATATACAGATTGAATAGCATCGGGGAGAGGCTACAACCCTGTCTTACTCCTTTCCCAACCACTGCTTCTCTTTCATGCCCCTCGACTTTTATAACTGCCATCTGGTTTCTATACAAATTGTAAATAGCCTTTCGCTCCCTGTATTTTACCCCTGCCACCTTTAGAATTTGAAAGAGAGTATTCAAGTTAACATTGTCAAAAGCTTTCTCTAAGTCTACAAATGCTAGGAACGTAGGTTTGCCTTTCCTTAATCTTTCTTCTAAGATAAATCGTAATGTCAGTATTGCCTCACGTGTTCCAGTATTTCTACGGAATCCAAACTGATCTTCCCCGAGGTCGGCTTCTACTAGTTTTTCCATTCGTCTGTAAAGAATTCGTGTTAGTATTTTGCAGCTGTGGCTTATTAAACTGATTGTTCGGTAATTTTCACATCTGTCCACACCTGCTTTCTTTGGGATTGGAATTATTATATTCTTCTTGAAGTCTGAGGGTATTTCGCCTGTTTCATACATCTTGCTCACCAGATGGTAGAGTTTTGTCAGGACTGGCTCTCCCAAGGCCGTCAGTAGTTCCAATGGAATGTTGTATACTCCGGGGGCCTTGTTTCGACTCAGGTCTTACAGTGCTCTGTCAAACTCTTCACGCAGTATCGTATCTCCCATTTCATCTTCATCTACATCCTCTTCCATTTCCATAATACTGTCCTCAAGTGCATCGCCCTTGTATAGACCCTCTATATACTCCTTCCACCTTTCTGCTTTCCCTTCTTTGCTTAGAACTGGGTTTCCATCTGAGCTCTTGATGTTCATACACGTGGTTCTCTTATCTCCAAAGGTCTCTTTAATTTTCCTGTAGGAAGTATCTATCTTACCCCTAGTGAGATAAGCCTCCACATCCTTACATTTGTCCTCTAGCCATGCCTGCTTAGCCATTTTGCACTTCCTGTCGATCTCATTTTTGAGACGTTTGTATTCCTTTTTGCCTGCTTCACTTACTGCATTTTTATATTTTCTCCTTTCGTCAATTAAATTCAATATTTCTTCTGTTACCCAAGGATTTCTACTAGCCCTCTTCTTTTTACCTACTTGATCCTCTGCTGCCTTCACTACTTCATCCCTCAAAGCTACCCATTCTTCTTCTACTGTATTTATTTCCCCCATTCCTGTCAATTGTTCCCTTATGCTCTCCCTGAAACTCTCTACAACCTCTGGTTCTTTCAGTTTATCCAGGTCCCATCTCCTTAAATTCCCACCTTCTTGCAGTTTCTTCAGTTTTAATCTACAGATCATAACCAATAAATTGTGGTCAGAGTCCACATCTGCCCCTGGAAATGTCTTACAATTTAAAACCTGGTTCCTAAATCTCTGTCTTACCATTATATAATCTATCTGATACCTTTTAGTGTCTCCAGGGTTCTTCCATGTATACAACCTTCTATCATGATTCTTAAACCAAGTGTTAGCTATGATTAAGTTGTGCTCTGTGCAAAATTCTACCAGGCGGCTTCCTCTTTCATTTCTTAGCCCCAATCCATATTCACCTACTACGTTTCCGTCTCTCCCTTTTCCTACACTCGAATTCCAGTCACCCATGACTATTAAATTTTCGTGTCCCTTCACTGTCTGAATAATTTCTTTTATTTCATCATACATTTCTTCAATTTCTTCGTCATCTGCAGAGCTAGTTGGCATATAAACTTGTACTACTGTAGTAGGTGTGGGCTTCGTATCTATCTTGGCCACAATAATGCGTTCACTATGCTGTTTGTAGTAGCTTACCCGCATTCCTATTTTCCTATTCATTATTAAACCTACTCCTGCATTACCCCTATTTGACTTTGTGTTTATAACCCTGTAGTCACATGACCAGAAGTCTTGTTCCTCCTGCCACCGAACTTCACTAATTCCCACTATATCTAACTTTAACCTATCCATTTCCCTTTTTAAATTTTCTAACCTACCTGCCCGATTAAGGGATCTGACATTCCACGCTCCGATCCGTATAACGCCAGTTTTCTTTCTCCTGATAACGACATCCTCTTGAGTAGTCCCCGCCCGGAGATCCGAATGGGGGACTATTTTACCTCCGGAATATTTTACCCAAGAGGACGCCATCATCATTTAATCACACAGTAAAGCTGCATGCCCTCGGGAAAAATTACGGCCGTAGTTTCCCCTTGCTTTCAGCCGTTCGCAGTACCAGCACAGCAAGGCCGTTTTGGTTATTGTTACAAGGCCAGATCAGTCAATCATCCAGACTGTTACTTTTGCAACTACTGAAAAGGCTGCTGCCCCTCTTCAGGAACCACACGTTTGTCTGGCCTCTCAACAGATACCCCTCCGTTGTGGTTGTACCTACGGTACGGCTATTTGTATCGCTGAGGCACACAAGCCTCCCCACCAACGGCAAGGTCCATGGTTCATGGGGGGGGGGGGGGGGGGGATGTAAAGCATATATTCTTTAATTTGTAATGTCTTTGATCTACTTTAAAGAAATGTAAAGGTTTTGTGATATGTTTAGTCTTTGCAAGTCAAGTTCTTCGTATTATTTGTAGGTGAGTAGCATTTAATGAAGTTTATTTGTGTTGACTTCTTAATATGCTTAAATAATGTGATTTTTTAAAAATATGCTTGTTGGTAACTACACTGTAACTCGTTCATACATAGGGACTTTGAATTATAGAAAGAAAACCCACTGTAGTTCCCCTCTGCAACGGAAGCGAATTGGCGCGCCAGGAAAAGGTGGGTGTGGCGCTCGTCTGGGCGCCAAATGAGAGGGCACAGTAGGCAGTCAACAGGAAGCAACTGACGAGCAAACATCGCAGGTGCCTAGTGTGGCTTATAGTATTACAAGTGGAATGGAATGGCCTCTGATTTAATGTGTGGCTGTAAAATGGTGCTCTTGATTTGGGAAAAGCTCTAAAATTATTATTAACAGTGCCAAGAATAGGTAGATGGAGCTTATTATTGCCAATGGAAAGACCACCTAGCTGCCACACACTCGCCACCTCGATTGCGCAACCACTTCATCACGCTCAAGAAAGGTCAGAAATTTATTAATGTGTGACCCGGAAATGTTATGTTCGGTTCTATGGAAATATAATCCTAATGTTCAAAAATGTGTTTGAAGAAAGTGTCCGTCCTATGCATTTTTACAAGTATGGTCTCTCCGTTAAGTAATGAAATCCGAGAATGCCCTTTGCATAAAAAGCATTAACAATTCTATGGTGCATTTTTTTGATGTGTGGGAAAATTTTATTCCAGTACAATTAATGTGCTGGACAAGAATTACTTGTTTCTCATACATATAACAGTGACTGTCCATGTTTTAGTGTTTTGAAACATAACTAGAAAATGAACTTAAAAATCAGATTACGAAAGAGTATTACTTGGAAAAGAGAGTACTAATGTTTACTGATTTAAAGTTGTTTTCAAAACTTACTTGTTTCACAAGTGGTACTATAAACATTGTGTCTAGAGGTTGTTTGAAGTAAAATTTTACTGGTAATTGTCTCTGTTTTGTAGAGGTTGTTGTATGGGTAAAGAGTGTTAAAATAGTACAAACTAAATGACCTCAAATTGAAAGAGTTATCCAATCCTACCTTAATGATACATACGTTTGAAAGTGTACACAATTTTGTTGTTACAATGAAGCGGCTAGTTTGGGGGATCACATTTCTTTTCCATCATAACAAAAGAATAAATCAGCTTAGTATGTTTCTAGCTAATATTTCTTGAAGAAATCACTGAGAAACAAAGATAGAAGCATTGTATACTGTGTGTCCTATTCGCATTTGTATAGTGAATGTGTATATTAATTGTACTTGACTATTATTATGTGCTATCTGGTCTTGTGTGGTCAGTGAAGGGCAGGTTTAAGCAGTATTAGTCAAACCTAATAGTATTGGTTAAAGTAAACAACAGAAGGGCTCATTTGCAAATCTAGTGACTACTTAACTTCTAAAGTGACAACTACTGCTACCTACTGTGTAATTTGTCCATTTGGATGTGTTCATTGCACTTCATGGAACAGTATTTAATGAAAGTTCGCTTTGAACTAGTAAAAACAGGTTCTTGATGAATAATGCTTTTACATTATTTTGCCTAATTATGCCAGCGACCGTATAACTATTTCATTTAACAGTATTCAGTTTCTGTTACTCATTGTAGAATTTTTTCTTTCTGACATATACATACGGCTATTATTACTCAATTGAGGTTCGATTCCAATTTTCCGTTAGGTAAACTCGGTCAAATTTCTAAATTCCTCTCAGAGGGTAACATTTACTGCAAGTTTAGTTGATGTTGGCAAAATTACTACCGCTGTAGTGTTACACGTGTCTGCCTTGTGACAAAAATAAACCTTGTCGTCACTAGGTAAATTGCATGTCAATATAATGAGCGGAGTAGTAGTGTTATAAACCTACCCACCTAATCTTCAGCACTCTTCTGTAGCATCACATTTCAAAAGCTACTACTCTCCTCTTGTCTAAACTGCTCATCGTCCGTGTTTCACTTCCAGACGTAGCTACACCCCATACAAATACTTTGAGAAAAGACTTCCTTATACATAAATCTATGCTCTATACTAAAAAAATTTCTCTTCTTCAGAAACACTTTTGTTACAATTGCCGGTCGAAATTTTATATCCTCCCTACTTCGGCCGTCATCAGTTATTTTTCTGCCCAAATACCGAAGCTCATCTACTACTATGTGTCTCGTTTCCTAATCTAAGCCGCTTAGAATCACCCGATTTAACGCGAATACAATTCATGACACTTGCTTTGCTTTTATTGATGTCCATCATATATCATTCTTTCAAGACACTGTTTATTCAGTTCACCTGCTCTACCTGGTTCTTTGCTATATTTGTCAGAATTACAATCTCATGGGCGAACTTGAAAGTTTTTATTTCTGCTCCCTGTACTTTAATTTCTACTCCAAATTTTTCTTTGGTTTCCTTTACTGCTTGCTCAGTGCACAGATTGAATAACATCGGGGAGAGACTACAACTTTGTCTCACTCCTTTCTCAACGACTGCATCCCTTTCATGCCCGTCGACTCTCATAGCTGCCGTCTGGGTTCTGTAAAAGTTTTAAATATCCTTTCACTCCCTGTATTTTACCTCTGCTACGTTTAGAATTTTAAAGAGAGTATTCCATTCGACATCGTTCAAAGCTTTATCTAAGTCTGGAATTGGTGTAACATCCATACCCCAGTCAAAATTGCGTCTCCTCAAAAATATATGCCTAAAAACTTTGTGAATATTTAACAGGAGAAAATTAACAGTCAAATCCATAGCTTAGTTTCTTCAAGAGTAATTCACGAAGAAATAGTCAACGGATGAAAGGCCGCGCGTCAGTGTTCAGTGGATACAATATTTCAGCAAGAGAGCACATTACCATCGTCACGTGCGCTGATGAACTTAGGATCTTGCTCTTACCCTTTCGCCCTCGTCCTCTCCCTCCGACCTGGCGATGTATCTAAAGTCGTCGCCCGTCTTACCCTCCCCCACTGGTCTCGCCCACGCTGTGCTCCGTAATCGATTCGCACTCAAGGAAGCATGCCGACGGTATCTCTGCTGTTGGTCAACCATCTACCTCTGCTTTTACATAACTGCTCCGCACTTCAAAATTAAATGCCTGGCAGAGGGTTCATCGTTATTCGCTATTGTAATCCCTAAGTATTTAGATTTGTGTGATTTATGTTGTTACCGAAATTTAGCGGATTATTTTAGTATTCACATAGATAATTTCAGACTTTTCACTATTTAGAGTCAACTGGAAGTTTTCGAAGCAAACAGACGTCTTGTCTACCCTCCCGAAATCAGTTCGTCGTGGGATATCCTGCAAAGTAGTGCCAGGCTGCCCGTTGTTTACTTACCAGTTTCTTACTATGACTACTTACTGTGCCACAAACGTTTAAGAAATCATGGTGTTAGATTAGCCAGCATGATTATTACTTAGAAGAACACATGGACATAAAGCCATAGAATTAAATAAATGTAACTGTAGATTATTCAGTTGTAAATCTAACAAGTGCGCTGAGTAATTTACGCCCTTGTGCTCATGAATTTCAGTTAAGCCCACGTTTCTCCCTGTATACCATCATTACATGGCACACTCGATTCGCTGGGGTGTTGTATATTTCATTCACATGGGTGCGTCCAGTTTCTTGCATCAATTCAACTGCGGTCTTCCTTCCAGTCACACAGGTTCATTCAGAGGCAAAAAGATTACCCTGCCAGAATAATTTAGTCCAAGGACGGAGCACTGCGCATGTCCAAGTTTAGACCGGTGCAGGCAATATTTCAAACCTTAATTCGCTACAAATTGTGCAGTTGTAGGCTTGGTTGGTTGGTTGGTTTGGGGAGGGAGACCAGACAGCGTGGTCATCGGTCTCATCGGATTAGGGAAGGATGGGGAAGGAAGTCGGCCGTGCCGTTTCAGAGGAACCATCCCGGCATTGGCCTGGAGTGATTTAGGGAAATCACGGAAAACCTAAATCAGGATGGCCGGACGCGGGATTGAACCGTCGTCCTCCCGAATGCGAGTCCAGTGTCTAACCACTGCGCCACCTCGCTCGGTAGGTGTCGGCTTTTCTAGTGTCCAGATTCTTTCAAAAGATTCCATTCTATAATAGTCTAATCTTAGAAAAATGTTCATAGTAAAAATATTGAAAATTGATGTATTTATTTGTAATTACTTCGACCGCCACCTGGTATCCCTATAGTTTTCAGCTAAGAGAAATGTATCAGCTGATTGCCATACGTCGTGTGTCTGCTTCAAAATGGCCGATGTGAATGTTCGCGAGCGAATAATTGCTCTCTTTGAAAACGGTGTTAGTGTATCTGAGGCAGGACGTCGCTATAATGTTAATGATTCCACAACAGGGAGACGGGTAACACAATAGAGATAGCGACGCCCAGTACCTGCAAGACCGTGAGTCTGTACACGGAGACAAGATGAAGAATTGGTCATGGTGGCCCAGAATGCTCCTTTATGTCTCATACGGTAATTAAGGAGAGCTTCGCATTTCCCGGGCTCGTCGAGAACTGCTCTCAGAAGATTAAAGGACCATTTAATCAGGTCCCGTCGTGCTGAGCAACTTTTTGCCTCTCATTGTACATCAAGCAGTGCTGTGCACCTGTTCCCAACTAAGCCATCTATCAAATATACAACGAATCCCAATACGTTTGTGCTCAGATTCACAGACCCAAGACTCCCAAGTGATCAGGCTATGTGAAACCTTTCTTGGATTTACACAGTGCGTAGCTCCTGACTGAGATTTTTTAAGGCAACTAGTAAAATATGTATATATAAAATTTCAGTATTTGCACACTTTTGGTGTATAGCGTGTACTTCGAAATATCCTTTGTCTTCATGACTGGCAACGAAGAATATATAAACTAATTTCAGCTCATACTCTGACAATCATGACTGATATTAACACATTCATATTTGACTTGTATGCCCATATAGATACACCCACAAATAGAAGAAACGCTCAAAAATTACTTTCAGCTGACATACAGTGTTTTACGCAAGCTGAACAACTGTATGTGTCCACTCACATCAGTGTCTACGTCCCTCAGATCCTCATTTACATAACAAAATGCATACTTTATTTTTGATAAAATAAATACTATCTACTACATTCCTTCGCATACGCAATATGCATCAAATCAACTTTTACTTCTGCTAATGTACATACTCTTATGTGAACTGAATCATTTAATTCGCTTTTCTATTTTCCATTTTCGTACGGATAAATTTCTGACGTCTTCATACCAGGTATGCATATTGGAACATACAATATATGTGATAACTTATCTACTCGTACTGGAAATCCTAAAATAATTACAAAGACGCAGAAACACGATAAATAAAAATACACAATTCTGCTTCTTCCGCCTCTACCCAATTGCTACCAAAATCCTTATCTAGAAACATGAAATAATCAAAACTGTGCCCTTACCTCAGTGCAAATTTCATTGACAACACCTCTATCTCAACAACTAATTCCTACTTGACTCACCCATTCATCACTAACCTAATTTATATCACATGATACATCCACTGGTAAAGGGGCAACTGCAATAAACGTGAAGAATGCCCTTATCATCCGCTGCGCCTACACCAATATAATATCAGTATCAGGTACATGCTCCCTTTGAAGAGGCCAATATAAAGATAAACGAAGAATCGACACATCATCCACTGCTTAATCACTAATAAAACCTCAGTCTATGCCACACGTTCATTTTGAACAGGCCCATTTACTACACAATGATCGAAGAGTACCATTATCATTACAAACTCTCTTAGATCAGGCTCAGTACTGTAAGTCGTCATTGGTAATTTATTTGCCACTAACTAAATTGCTCCTAATCTCCTTATCTACCCCTATTCCCACTTCTGGCAACACAACTGCCCCTAACACAGCCGCTACTTACTGCAATAGATGCCAACTCACTGAGTTAACTTTCATTCCACCTTCGTTAAATCCATCACACAATGTAACATAACAAACGAAAAACCCACAACTTTAATTATTACTACGTACTCTGCAGCCTGTGCATATTTCTCCTATTTATCAGATACATTTCTTTCTTCCTATCCACAGTCTTCTTTCCGTGTAGTAAACCCCTTCTGTCACAGACAGGTCTCCCTGTTTCCTTCTACACCTTTACAAAATAAACTACATGATCAATATAGCTTTTTCAGGAAACTTCCAAGCACCATGCTGCATAAAATTTGCTGTCTCCATTGCAAAACTCATCATACGCACACATTCCACATACCATGGCAAATTTTACTAGCAAATTTCCATGCTCCACCCCCATGTTGAAATCGGCTTCTTTTAAACTGAATTACTTCCCCCTCATAGAAAAACTTAGCACAACTGTTCTTCCTACTCCCAGCTACATCGAAGAACATGGATTTTATTAAACTACATCTTTCTCTTCTAACAAGACTCATCTCCCGCCCTAGACTTATCTTTAAGGCCCTCCTCACATAAATTTACATTCAAACACTTTGCCTCTGCCTTTTTTCCCGCCAAATACTTTTAAATACGTACCTCATATTCTTCCTGCACTTATCCAAGACGTTTGACAGCATCTAACATTCCTTATCCGTTAACCCATGCTTTTCCATCCCTACTTCCGGTTTTTGAATGTTTAATTCATAGAATACATTTCTTAACACCACAAAATCAGCCATAGATTTTAGTTTTTCAACCATACCTAATGATTAAAAACACAAGCGAAGAAATGCAACTGCTGCTGTTCTTAAATTTCTCTCGCTAACTTCTATGTTGGTATGGTGTAGAGAAGGTGACGTCTGGTATGATCAATGGAGAAGAGACATTATAGAACAGAGGGAAGTGTCACGGGAATGATGCGTCATGGGCTTGGTGGTCTGAGAGTGCTGTGGTATGGAAGTGGCAGCACAGAGATGTTGCAACACAGGAACGATGCTGCTTGGAGGTAGCAACACAGGGATGTAGCGCAGAGGTACCAGGGCGGAGCTGCTGTGGCACAAACGCAGTGACATGGCCTGGAGGTGGTGACACAGGGATGCTGTAGCACGAAGGCAGTGGCATAAAAGCAATATGGCATGTAGAAGAGAGCTCGGAGATGACACTCCTAGAGACAATAACATGGAGACACTGTGGCATGATGACAGCAGCATGGAGGCGACGCAGCACAGAGATGGTGGCACCGAGGTGATGGGGCATGGATGCAATAGTGCACAAGCACTGCAACACCAACAGACTGTGGTGGAGACAGCTGGTCCTGTAATGGTTCCATTGTAGTCAGGGGAGCAGCATAGATAGGAATGATGACACTTTGGTGCTGTGGGTGTAGAAAGGCATGATGACACTCTGATGCTTTGACTTGGTGAGATATTGCTGCCGACACGCGCGGCAGCTCTGCGCAGATTGCAGCACGGCCTGACGGTGGGACAGGTGTGGTGGGTCTGCGACAACTCCAGAGTAGACAGGGAGTTGCCTAGACGTGGCATCCCAGCGGAGCAGCAGCGCTGGCAGGGGAGTGCAGTGTGGACAGGCGGCTGCTTGGACACAGCTGCTCTACAAAAACAGTAGCGAGGATGGGTCTGCACAAACGTGGCCTCCCAGCGAAACAGCAACATGGGCAGTTTGGGACACGGAGTCAGCTTAGACACGCTGTGATATCGTGTCTACCGCTGCCTACTGGTACATCAAATGTTCATCCACACACCTATTGATTGCTCAACTCCTGCTGTTACTGTTACTGCACAATCTAGAGCTTAGAGTCTCTGCATATCTAAGGCCTCGAATGTTTATTGGGACACCCAATTCCGAAATAAAACCAGGAATGAATTACAACTGAAATTCTATCCCAGAGGAGTCAACCAAAATACGATGCTGATGCCGGTATATAGCAATGATAGTAAGTGTAGTAAGTCATCAAATGAAATCAGTTTGTTGCCACCTAAACAGCAGAAAACGAGTACACAACCTTAAATACCTATATGGCTCATCTGAAAAATTAAGGTTTCAGATGGACACTGTAGATTTAAGCCCTTATTGAAGGATCGATTATTCATATTGCTCGCCTAAAGCAAACTCAGTGAATAGTTTACATATGCACATAAATCAGTGAACAGGTTATTAAGTAAAGATGATAAGAACGGAATAGAGTAGAGTGGAATACTAAGAATTTGTTAGACATATTCCTGAATATTGGCTATCAGTCTGCGACCATTGCCAGCTTCGATTAATAGCAGACATCGTCAGGAACCAACGAAGAGCGGCGCGTCTCGTCAGGAGTTCGTTTAGTTGGCACATGATCGTTAGATAGATGGTCCACAAAGATACAATGCCAGACGCTACGAGAGATGGTTTATGCATCAAGGAGGTATATATTTTTGACATTCCCACAGAGGACGTTTCTTTCTCACGCATACGTTACGCGAGATGACCACAAAGAGAAAATTCGAGAAAGTCTTCCAATGTGCCATTCGCGATCATTTATTGGTACCAGATGTACCCTCTTCTATACACTGTCAGGTGGACTTCGGAATGTAGTCGCACATATAGACTGTAATCACCGCTTCCATAGGATGTGACACCAAACGGTCACCGCAATACTACATCGACAGGATTATAAAACAAACTTTGATTCAGGGATGAGCTTATCAGCTAGCTGGATCTCATGGCCTTTAGGTCGCCACGATGGAGCAGATCTACCGCTGTTGAGAGTCGTAAGCTCGTAAACTCCTAACTGTCCATTTCTGTACGGAAAATAATCCGGAAAACTTTTACATCCTCCGCCTGTGAGAGTTAACAGCTGCATAGTAAAAGCTGCAAACAATTAGTTGGGAGGTAACGCAGCCACAGGTACCAGTGGCATTAATTTTTTTTCTCTCTCTCGAAAGCGCGGCGCGTAGGTACAGGTTCGCAAAGCGTGATAAGCGACGAGCAATTTATGAGAGCTTCCAAAAAATACGTAAGTAACATATGTAGAAAAATATCCCTGTATATCCCAAGTAAGCCGCCAAATAAAAAATAACCACGAAATGCTCCATAAATCCGTTCATTACACACACACACACAGGTATATTTAGAAAGTCTTTATTTTTTATTCTCTTCCCCGTTCCACTCGTTAACCTCCAGCAGAAGAACGGCACTTGCTGCGCTCGTGCGTACATCCCAGAATTCTCACCCACCCTGTTCTTAAGGTCCTTGTGTGAGGTAAATGGAGACATTGAGATTTAGCAGACGCAGGCAATTCTTGCAGGTGACATATCGTGGAAATTAATGTCCTGAGAAACTATCGGAGGACGCATATTAATTGATTTACTTGTCTGGTTCCGCATATCAGTACATGCAACTAACACTACTTTGTGTTCACATTGGTATTTAGTAGTGGTTTAAACGTACTGCTTGCCACCAAGTCAGTGAGTTTCTGAGGGCGCTCGCGTCCGATGAGCAAAACTTATCGAAAACGGTGAATTGCGCCTATGAAATTTTTATACAGTCTGTTCACGAAATCGTTCTTTACTCTTTCGAAGCAATATTTCGCAAAACGCGCGTTGTCCTTTGCCCAACCATTCTCAGATAAGATTTCGAATGATCTATGCAACACTTCCGTTGATCATATCATTCGGTTGCTTTCATATCATTAGGTTACAAATCAAACAATATTGCGTTCAAGTTTGTAGTCGTCCTGGAGGAGTCAAAAAATTCTAATAGCATTCTGGAACGAACCACTTAAGGGTCTTGTAGGTGTTCTCCATGTAAAAATGTACGAAGCCTTCCCAGTATACTCAGTGTGAACGGAAGCTGTAGATTTAGTCTTCCTACTACTGATCTCATGTCTTGGTATCACTTTTCACAGCCTCAGAGTGGAGGTAATTAAATGGAAGTCAATTAGTATAATAGCCTTTCACTAATTTATTTTGACATTTCACAGTTTCGTGTTTAACTGAGTAACATACAGCCATTTTAAAGCAGTTTAAGAAGAATACTGCATATATTTTTTCGGTTGTTATTAACTTTATCACTTCGCCCATTCATCCTGGCAGCAGTATTGTCTTTTCATTAACTTACTTATTGGCATATTCTCCATGTGACCTTGTAGACATCCCTGAGAACGTAAAACAGCTAATAAACACTTCTTATTAACTATTCGAGGGATCAGTCTCTTTCTCGTACAGCTTCTATACATACTTCCTGGACGATACAATTAAGACCTTAATTGTTGTTTACCCTCTTACATACACATATATTATCTGTAAGAACTTCTAACCCAACGAGAAAATTACCACATGCAACAAACCAAAACAGAAAATAAAGCCCTGTTGAATGATCAAGTATACAGAACATACAACTCAGTGAGTACATTAATAGATAAAGTAGTAGAATAACACTCCAGCAGATGATAATTATCATAATAATACAACCCAATCCTTTTCCTACTCTTCCAAGAACCCTTCTGCAAAACATTTAAACCAAAACTCCGATCAGCTGAATACTAAAACTTGCAATAACGAAAGTCCGTAGATATACACTATCCACCCCTTCAGCTCTCTCTCTCTGTCTGTCTGTCTCTCCCCCCCTCTCTCCATTACGCGCGCGCACGCACGCGTGACACACACACACACACACACACACACACACACACACAAATGGACAGACGCTAGTTTTCAGCATATAATTCGTTAGGTTGGAAACATATACCGGGTGATCAAAAAGTCAGTATAAATTTTGAAACTGAATAAATCACGGAATAATGTAGATAGAGAGGTAAAAATTGACACACATGCTTGGAATGACATGGGGTTGTATTAGAACCAAAAACATACAAAAGTTCAAAAAATGTCCGACAGATGGCGCTTCATCTGATCAGAATAGCAATAATTAACATAACAAAGTAAGACAAAGCGAAGATGATGTTCTTTACAGGAAATGCTCAATATGTCCACCATCATTCCTCAACAATCGCTGTAGTCGAGGAATAATGTTGTGAACAGCACTGTAAAGCATTTCCCGAGTTATGGTGAGGCATTGGCGTCGGATGTTGTCTTTCAGCATCCCTAGAGATGTCGGTCGATCACGATACACTTGCGACTTCAGGTAACCCCAAAGCCAATAATCGCACGGACTGAGGTCTGGGGACCTGGGAGGCCAAGAATGACGAAAGTGGCGGCTGAGCACACGATCATCACCAAACAACGTGCGCAAGAGACCTTTCACGCGTCTAGCCATATAGGGTGGAGCGCCATCCTGCATGAACATCTTACGTTCCAGCAAGTGTTTATCGGCCAGGCTGGGGATGATGCGATTCTGTAACATATCGGCGTACCTCCCACTGGTCACGGTAGCAGTTACAAAACCAGAATCACGCATTTCCTCGAAGAAAAAAGGCCCGGTAACGGTAGATGTGGTAAATCCAACCCATACCGTGACTTTCTCGTCGTGCAATGGAGTTTCCACGACAGTTATAGGATTTTCGGTAGCCCACATTCTGCAGTTGTGGGCGTTGACAGACCCTCGGAGCGTGAAATGAGCTTCGTCGGTCCACAACACGCTACTCAACCAATCGTCATCTTCCGCCATCTTTTGAAACTCCCACACCGCAAATGCCCACCGCTTCACTAAATCGCCAGGTAACAGTTCATGATGCCAATGGATTTTGTACGAATGGTATAGGAGGGTACGCCTAAGTGCCAACCAAACAGTAGTGTATGGAATGCCGGTGCGACGTGCGACTGCACGAGCGCTGACTTCCCCGTGCATAGACGAACCCGCTACAGTCTGCATTTCTTCCTGAACTGTCTCAGCAGCATTACGCCGTGTGTTCGGTCGGCCACTACGAGGTCTATCGTCTAAACAACCCGTGTCTTCGAACTTCGAAATCATTCTCGCCACAGCTGCATTTGTCAACGGACCTTTACCCGTTCGAATCCCCTTCCTATGGCGATAGGATCGTCACGCTGAACTAGCACATTCCTCAGTCTGATAATACAGCTTCACTAAAAGCGCCTTTTCAGGTAACGTCAACATGCTGCGACCGCTGGCGCATCTGATTCTCTCTCTCATTACAGCTTCTTTTATACACGATTGTCATGCGCAGTCACACGTTTTGCTGTACAGCGCCATCTATCGGACATTTTGTGAACTTTGTTTTTTTTTGGTTTCTAATAATGCCCCATGTCATTCCAAGCATGTGTTTCAGTTTTTACCTCTCTATCTACATTATTCCGTGGTTTATTAAGTTTTCGAATTTATATTGCCTTTTTGATCACCCGGTACATAAACAAACCAAATAGGAAGAGATATAATGTGAGCATGCAGTAGTTACGACTCCAGATCACAGTTTTGGGAAAAATATCCACAGAATTCCAAGCATTGTTTCAATTTTTACCTCTCTATCTACATTATTCCGTGATTTATTAAGTTTTCGAATTTATACTGCCTCTTTGATCACCCGGTACACAAACAAACCAAATAGGAAGAGATATAATGTGAGCATGCAGTAGTTACGACTCCATATCACAGTTTTGGGAAAAATATCCACAGCTAGTGACATCAGAATAATAGTACACCACAGCAATCAGCCCAAAACAACGTAAAAATGGTAAAAAAAAAGTTCGTATCGTGAAAAATCTGCTTATGTTTCGTAAGTGAAATTATAGCGCGACTTCCAGCATATGACCAGACGAGAGTAACCGCAGATGCCAACCAAAAACTCAAATAATTGTAAGTAATCATTTATTATGTAAAAAATAAGACGTGAACTGTTTCATAATCGTTAAATATAAAAACAGAACTGCATTATTCTATATTCGACAGAAGATTCCTTTAAAGTAGAAGACGAAACGCATCTGGAACAAATAAAATAAACAGCTGCAAGAAAAATGTGATTTTTATTTACAAAAGCGGATGATGAGCACACAAACAAATTTGATATTTAACATACTTCATACTCAATTGTACACATAGTTCACCTAATGAATTTCGACCCGCAGTTTCGTTCTCATGCAGCTTAGTGTTTATGACGTCATACAACCTGAACTATATTTCCTGCGCTGATATAAGTTTGTAGCTGCTTCCTGTGGCATACTTGGATACTGTCTGCGAAATAAATTACCACCAGAGTTAGAAGCAAAGAAATAATAAATTTAAATGTCATGCATGATGTGGTTATTTGTCTTGCATCTCAGTGTTTATGACCTTATGTCTCATCAACTATGTGTGGTACAATGAAATAATTTGGCAAGGACATTCAATGGTACATGTGAAAACTGTCTACTAAATGTGTCGTGGATAGTGTCAGTAGTAGAGACGTAATAAAACGTCATCCCTGATGCGGCGGTTTTACTGCCTGAGCACCGAATACGTAGTAAGCAAAAAGCTTTTTTCCTCTAATCATTTTGTAAAGGGTTGAAGTAATGTGTAATGTTCGCTACAAATCACTAAGTATTCTCATTCTCAAGTACTTCATTTCAAAGGTAGATATCTAACAAATTTAGTTGAAAGAAAAGCCGTAAATCACATAGATCCAGCAAATGAAACAAAACATTCTATATAAAACTGAGTAATTGTGCGTCTTGAGCTACACTTATTTTTCACCCGTACCCCCACTACTGCGATAGGTCGGTAATTCTTGCTCCCACAGTAACTTTTTGCACGCAGTAAGTGATATGTGTATCAAGCTTGGTTGAAATCAGTCCAGTGGTTTAGGAGCAGATGTGGAACATACGTACACACATTTTTATAATGTGTGTGGATACAGATTACTTAAATTTCATGATAAACAAAACAGACTTATCAATTTTATATCGAACAATAAGATGTGTACAACAGAGAGGCATAAGAACAGAGTGGATTCGTAAAAAACTGACTCGTATTCGGTAGAACGGTGTGAATTCCTTGTTCAGCCATATAGATTCAGGTTTTTCGTGATTTCCGTAAATAGTTTAAGGCAAATTCAGGGGTGGTTATCTAGAAAGGGATACACTTGATATCATAGCAGCCCTCGGCGTTTTCCTCCGTCTCTAACGTAGTCGACTTCGCCAGCAGATTACAGCCTAATCCTTCTTTCCTTTTACATGTAGAAGTGCAGGGTCGAATAGCGCCGAAGATAGCGGATTCATATATTTGGAGGGCAGTGTAGTGTGGATATCGGGATACTACGAAGGATCTGACGGCGAGGTAAGGAGTAATCTAGTTGTTTCGTAAGCCAAGAGAGGGAGAAATGTTCACCTTTAATGTTGAGTAGGAAACTATTAGTTATACATGGTGGGATACGGAGGACGATATAAGTGTCATACTAGCACACGGAAAGAGGCAGTTCTTCTCCAAAAGAAGTTTACTGGTAACTTAAATGAGAAAAAAAAGTTACTTTAAATGTATGTTTGGAATATGGTAATGAATTATGGTCTCTGGGAAAACCACTGGAGAAGAGAGCCAAAACGTCTGAAATGAGATATTACTGAAAGATGCAGAAAGTTAAATGCAGTGATAGGATGAATGAGTAGATCCCCCGCATGACCGTCGACGATAGTGTTATACGGAAAACAGGAGGGGATGGGATGATACTACATAAGTGAAAACATCATGAATAAACATCCTTGGTACTTGCGGGACCTGTGGACGAGAAAACTGCAGGGAAGGAAGAGGTTATAATAAGTATGAACTCTGATTCTGAGCTTCAGAAGTTTGCTGTAGTCAAATAGCCGCATCTTTTTCGTGCCGTCCCTTCTTGTTTGTAGACTGACCTACATTATCTCATTTACATTCTCTAGAATCTGATTTTTCTCCTGCTTATCCCTTGGTCCTTTTCATGGAGAAAACATTTCACTGCCACAGTCATATAAAGCTGAAGTATCTTTTCCTGCTGGGTTGTATTTACACTGTCCACCGCGCTGTGTTTCCGGTTTAAATCCATGTGTATTTGAAATTCATAAAAATGTAAAGTAGAGAACGTACATATTGCTGTTAGTTTATCCACTTTATTAGGCAATCTGTTATTTACCGAATAGCGGTTGGTCTTTCCTGAGCGTTTGCGGGTGAAAGTATTAAGCCACCTACTTCCCTGTTTGAAAGTTTCTGTCAACTTCGCAGACATTCTTTGCCTTCCAGTATATCAAGGAGAGATAGCTGTCACAAAGCGTCCTTTCCTCTTCATTTACTACCCTCCCGTATCACTTAATGTTTCATTCAACAGCCAGACATACCGTACGGTCATTTACTTATACTGTACCGATATGGATGTTTAAAAGGAATAATAATTTTAAAAAAAATGCTTTACATATCATTTGAGCCGTCTTAGTCTTTTCCCCACGCGCCTGGCAAACAATGAATTTCGGTACGACCAACTAATACTGCGATATGTTCTATCCATCTACTGACGTCCTGTTTCCTGTTATGGAACAATATGAACTCTAACAATATGAATTCTAAATCTCATAAAACCTGTGGAACACTGACTATTGAATGAAAGCTGTCCTGCATTGGAACTGCTTCCCCGCAGTGCTGAGTACTAATGGAACAGGCGATCGAGAATCGTCGGATAGCGGCTGATGTGTGTAAAGTGATTCCAGAATAGGAGCGGGAACACGCCCCGGGGTGGACAGCGGCCGGCCATAAATCGGCGAGCCGTCCGCTATCTGCAGCGCGCAGCCGGCCCTGACAGCGCCGGTGCGGTTTCCTGTCAGCGCCGCGTCACGATTCTGGCGCCAGCGATCCGTGCGCCGTGAACTTCAAAAGGAAACGTCCGCAGTGGGACCGCTATGGAAGGCGTACGGAATCCATAGTCGTATTCCACTTTTGCATGCAGGCAGTCACACAATGGTCAGTGTTTACCCTTAATTGCGGTCCCAAAAAAAAAAAAAAAAAAAAAAAAGACACAGACGTTTATCTTCTAATAAGCGGTCAAACACTAACTTAAAATTCGCCAATAAATATTTCCTCAAAGGAATACAGTGTACAGCCTGACACACAAATAGTTGACACATTTTAACATCGAATTAAAATTGTACCGCCAGTTAAATTTCTTTCAAATGACGCTCCAACTTGTTTTGTTTCATTGAAATATCTGACGAGGTCTTGTTACTACAATATCGCCAGTTCCTTATTTCACAGGTAGCGTTTCACCATGGCCGAGCACGGATGTTTATGAGTTCAGCAGCGTGTTAATGCAGTTGTCCTTCATGCTGAATTGGAAAATGTTACAGCAACACGAAAAAAGATTTAGGGCAATATTCCACAGGCGTTGGGCTGCGTCAAGGAACGCAATTAACGAGAAAATCTGAAGAAGAAGACAGTTTGTTGGAAGGGTAACGACTTCGGGCACCGGCTGTTCGCTCTTCGAAAAACATTGCAATGCTACAGGTCGTGGTTCAACAAAGTCCAAACAAGTCGTCCGGACAGCAAGGGAAATAGCGATATCCCGTCGTTCTGTGTAAAGAATTTTACAGAATGATCTCAAGCTCTTCCCTTAAAAAATGACTGTTACAGAAGCTGACTGAGCAGAACAAACAGTGAAGACTGGCGTATTTGTTATGGACAGAAGGAAGAGATGAAATAATGTTCAACACGTGGTTATCAGTTGAATCTTATTTCTTTATTGTAAAACCTGTTGCATATATTGTATCACAGTATGACATTATACACATTATTGGAAAACAGTATGCTACATGATATTTTATTTGAGTATTTAAGCTTAAAATGGCTCTGAGCACTATGGGACTCAACATCTTAGGTCATAAGTCCCCTAGAACTTAGAACTACTTAAACCTAACTAACCTAAGGATATCACACACACCCATGCCCGAGGCAGGATTCGAACCTGCGACCGTAGCAGTCCCGCGGTTCCGCGCCAGAACCGCTAGACCACCGCGGCCGGCTATTTCGGCCTTATTGCCGTCCTGACGTTGTTTATGAACATTTGAAACTTTGAGTAAACTATTGTTGCTCTTTATATTTGTTGGTTGCAATACTGTTTTCGGCAACGTCTAAAATTTGTTCGATAATTTACTGATTCACGTATATTATAATACGTTTTCAGTATCTGATAGTTGCCCGCCCCGATAGGTGAATGGTCAGCGTGACGAATTTGCCGTACTGAGGTGTCTGGGTTCGATTCCCGGCTGGGTCGGGGATTGTGGGTGTTGTGTGGTCTTCATCATCATTTCATCCCCATCCGATGTCAATGTGGCGTCGAATGTAATAAGACCTGCACCAAGGCGGCCGGCTCTGCCCCATAAGGGGCTTCCCGGTGAATGACGCCAAACGTTCATTTCATTTCCTTTCCATCTGACAGTTGTAGACATTCAAATCTACACATTGCTAGTTGTTTCCATCTGAATCGACCAGTAAACCAACAAAATGTTAAATTTTTTGGTAGAGATAAACCACAAAATGTTCATGATCATGGAAAAATGACCGCTGCGGAAAAAGTGACTGTGTGGGTAGGTCTATCCAGACATGGCCCCACATCTTCTTTCCCCTAGTCTTCCAACGAGCAGACAGCGAGTTACGCAAGATGACGCAACACGTCATACGGCTACTGCTGTAGTGGATTTTCTACAGGAAATATTTGGCAATCGTGATCTCCCGTCAGTACACGCAGAGCCACCATGGACTATTCTTTCGGACGTATTGAACAAGTGACGAAGCGAAACTCATTTACGAGATGCTAAAATCAGCTGCTTTCATCAACACTTCAAGCTGTTAAAATTATGTGACAATGGCGTTATCCAGGTCAAGTTCGACCCTCTTATTCATGTTTACGTTACTTAAAGCCAATTCCGGAGCAACTGTTCGCATCAACAGGGTGCTATCATCCACAGGACGCTATCATCCGTCTTCCTAATACTTGCAACAACACGTTGGTAAATCCACAAAAACTGTTATCGTTTAGGCGGCCGCTATAAATCCCGAATCAAGACAGAAAAGGACGATTAAAACATTTAACGTAAGCACACAGCCTGGAGAATTCAATAAATGCCAAATATACTGAATGAGAAAGATCATGGAGGTAAGCAATATAAAAAACAGCTATTCTTGTTCTTTACTTTTAAATCAAACTATTAACAGAATCTCGTAACCAAAGACGTAAGTCCTACATACTCTAAACGTAATTTATTAGAACCCCATTCTGGACTACAACACAAGGCTACTCCTGGTACCCACATTAGAACATCCTTTAGATCTTATACCACAGAAAACTTTGTAAACCACTGGCATTACATCAGGTAAGTTTCGTTCAGGGTATCTTCACTAGAACCGCATGGCCGTGGACATTCAAGTTTCTGCTATCTACGACTAGCCTAGTATTAAACAACGTCGCACAATGTTATTCCACGTGCGAACCAGCAAGAACACCGCTCCTTGATCAGACACAGTACGTAAACTAAATTACCATGTACGGTAAAAAATAGATAAAGACTAACGGTAATAACAAATAAATAGTGGAGATTGTATCTTGAAGCCACTTACAAACGGAAGAAAACATTATCGTAGTAAAAGTAAAGACATACCGCAAAGGAATTGATGAATAACTGCAGACCATTAAATATGGCTGCTGGCGAACTTTTCCCGATGTGAGGTCGTGGTCTAAGAAAGTATTCTGTTCCCGACGTTTCGTCCAGGACTGCGCTGGACATCCTCAGAGGCGCTCCTCTGCTGAGTCTTGCCAAATGACCGGTCGGACATACGAGAGCGACATATATATGGAAAAAAAGGGGCGTTGTCAAAGTAACACGTGTTGGGCAGATATAATCCTTGTCAAAGATAAAACTTAACTATCTATTGTCGTCCTGTCAAAGATAAAATTGTCTAGCGATTCTGTAGAGCTACTGTCCATATGTCGCTATTTCATTGCCTCCTCCTTCCTGTTAAAATTATGCTGATGCTTATAAATTTCTATGGCTTCTCTACATGGTCGTGGATAATAATTTAATGTTGTAGATAAATTTTATGTTCCAGAAAACTTCACTTAGTGGTTTTCTGACTGAAGAGCGTGTTCTATTACAGTTCATTTCTCTATTTCTTCTAGTCGGAAAAGACTTTTGTGCTCTTTTAGCCGTGTATTTACTCTCTTCTTGGCAGTTCCGATGTAAACTTTACCACACGTACACGGAATTTTGTATGCGCCCCATGTCGACAGAGAAGGACGTTTATCCTTCACAGATCAGAGTAATTGACTTATTTTCTTTGTTGGCCTGAGGACCGATCTGATGTCATGATTCTGTAAAATCTTACCGATCCGATCCGTTACTTTTTCAAGTCAACACTATGAGGTCCTTTGTTTTTCAGACAAACTATGGGGTGAAACAGAGGTTTCGAAATAACAAAGTGTATGAGGTTTGACTCCAAGCCCACTAGATTTGAACGCCTCAAAACTGACAAATTTTCTCTTGTCCCTGATATTTGGAATGCTTTCACCGAGAACTGTGCTTCTTGCCATAAAGCAGAACCATATCGCACAACTGATGGAACCTTACCTAACAGTCGGTGAACTTCCGTCTAAAACTACATGCCTAATCACTTTATATGTTGCAAGCAAGTCAGACAAGTTTGGTATAAAATTCTGGTTACCTGCATGTGTTTCGAGTAAATACGAGGGTGAGTCAAATGAAAACCTCAAATTTGTAATAACAAATCGAAATTTCGCGTCGTTATCCTGTAAGCTGGTAAGGGTGCTGCAAACAGCGTTCAGAATGGCCTGTAGATGGCAGCATAGTGCAAATGCACACACGCCGTCGCAGTATCAGTATAAAGATGACCGCCCCCCTTGCGACTTGCACCAGGGAAGAACAGCGTTCTGTTATTTGGTTTTTGAGTAGCGAAGGTGTGAAACCTATTGAAATTCATCGACGATGAATGTTCACTACGGTGATGCATGTTTGTCACAGCAGCAAGTCTACGAATGGAGTAGGAAGTTCGGAAATGGTGTGACTTCAGTGGAAGATGCTCCTTGTCCAGGTCAGGCACAACGAGTTGTGACTCCACAGAACATAGCAGCAGTTGAAGCCATAGTGAAGGAAAACTGCCCAGTGACACTGAATGACATTGCACATGTTTATGCAGGTTTCTGTCAGCAGGTGTCCTTTTGCAACATGGCAATGCAAGGCACCACATTCCCCGTACAACAGTTGCAACAATCACAGACCTGGATTTTTAGTGTCTTCCTCATCCACCATACTCACCAGACCTTGCCCCAAGTGATTTCCATATGTTTGGACCACTCAAAGACGCAATGGGAGGAAAGAAGTTCCGTTGTGATGAAGAGGTACGCCACGCGGTGTATGAGTGGTTGCGCGGACTACCAAAAGAATTTTTTTCTAAAGGAATTTATGCACTTTGTAATCGCTGGAAGACTTGCATAGAGCGTGGGGGAGATTATTTTGAAACGTGATATAGCTTTGTGCCACTTCTGCACAATAAATAATATTTAAAAAATATTTAAGGTTTTCATTTCACTGACCCTCGTACATACTCAATGGATTCCCATACACTGGTACTGATCCCCTTCGACTAGCTGACCAAGGCCTAGGTGAAAATGTAATCCTTAGGCTTATGGAACAATACTTAGGCAAATCTTAGTATATCATTAGCGACACTTACCATACTTACCATGCTTCGCTAAGCCTTGCAAACCATCTGAGGGCAGCATCCACAACTTCAGTAGGTACTTTGAACCGTAATCGAAGGGAGGTGCCTCCTGCTGCAAAGACCAGAAAATAACCATTCTACCCTCCTGTTATGTATAAAAATGATGATCGAACAACCCTAACAGTTTATCAATTGAAAATACAGAAGAATATTTTGTTATTGAGTTCACTTCATTTCCGTGTATTTATGGCCGAAAGCGAGAAGAAGACTCCTGAAGTACAATATTACAATGAAAAAAAGTTTGGGGTCGGCGTTGTGGATTAAATGGCAAGGATGTAGTCCACCAAAGGCAGTACAGGATGATGGACAGTGCACGTATTTTATAGCATTCTTGATTTGGCTGATTTCGTGAGACGTTCATGAGGAAGCGACTAGTAAGCGACTTAGCAGGCGGAAGTATATTTCAAGAGCACTGTGTATCATTAAGAAATAAAGAGCCGGGTGAGGATCATCCAGCAGCCACTAAAGACGGACCACAGAAGGCAACAAAGAGAGAAGTGTAAAATTCGTACCTCATGGAAAGGAAATCATACTGCTACATCTGTGTGTGTGTGTGTGTATGTTTGTGTATTTATTTTATTAATAAAAATCTACAAAACTATGTATGTGTGTTACAGTGTTATATTCCGTTATCTGTCATAGTCTGACCATACGCACAAAAACAGGCAGACCTTATAAGCAATAAAGCAAGCATGGGGCCAATTTGCCCTGGCGGGGCTTGTATGTAGTAGTCTGGATGCGGTCCTCATAGTCTTAAAGAAACTTCAGAATTTATTCGGATTTCGGATGACCTTAACAACCACGTCTTAGAGAAAGAGGTCAGTATCACTTAATTACACGTGAACCAATGAATAACCATTTTAGCAGTCAACGGAGAGTGGAAAGAATAATGACAATTCTCAAAATTTATTTATAGCAGATAACAAGCACCAAGGGGTGCAATAATACTAATAATAATTCGCCTCCAAGAAGGAACAAGACGGTGGCAATAAAGGGGAAGAACTCGAGTCAGGAAAACGAGGGAATGACAGACCGTGCTTATGGAAATAATTTTGAACGGTTCTTTATAAGCGCGACAGGAGAAACACAGACTCTTGGTGAATACCACGACGAAATTCTACATGCCAACCAAGAGTTTTCGGAAAGTATTAACATATGAACCTATTTCTCTTAAAAATATAAGAATACAGTGGCAAAATATAAATATATCAATCTGAATATACAGCCCAAAGGTATGGTAATATACAAAACTAAAACACTTTTTTTAATATGGAATTTAGTGAACACCTGGAGAGCACAAGGTAAACACTACAAAATTGTGTCAAAGACTCTGAATGGAATTACCGAAGAAATACAACGTATCCTGTATACGAATTCTGTGCAAGGAGTGGGTTCCGATAAAACCGTCGCACACAGCAGTAAACACAGTTAATGCCTTGCTAGTGCGCCCTCTCTACAGCCGGGGGTGGTGGTGCGGGGGGGGGGGGGGGGTGGGAGGGCTAAACAGTGCACCGCTAGACTATGGGTGTGCGAAAGAAGGATCACAAGCCACAACAAGGCTAGAACATTCACGGCCGCATGTGGCAGTACAAGGCCCACAAGCAATTAAGTTTAGCGTAGATATCTGGAGGTGATACGTGGAAATCGCACCCAGTGAAAATTGCACATAGCTAGAAATCTGTGAAATTCGCACCCAGTTTTGCTGGAAGCTACCTGCTTAAGGGCAGAGCCTACCTGCGCTCCCGGGAATTTTCAATCACCGGAACCGTTCCCTGAGGGGCATGGTTTACCTACACTCGGAAAGTCCTCGTCCACTCAAGTAACTGACAGCTTGGCTAGTCACTGTCAGTGTGAGTCTAACTTTCGGAGTGTTCAACTCGTTCGCCTTGTGTCTCTGTTTACTTATACGTTCGATATGGAGCTCTGAACAACCACCGATTGTAAACCATATGCTCACTATTATCGTCACTCGTACACCATAAAGAGAACCAAAGCAGATGGGACTGTGACATGGCGCTCTTCGGAACATCGAACAACATATTGCCGAGGAATGTTTAAGAAAGACTGTATCGTGCTTAGTTCAAACGAGCAACAATGTGGGGCTCCAGATGACAATCGCTTAGAAGTAAAAAAGACACTGAATCAGGCGAAGAAGAGATCACGAGAGGACGAGACTTCGATTTCTGAAATACCGGTATATACCGTTAGGCATCTTGCTTAATCTAGGTTATGATTTAGTTAACGATATACCAGAAGAGTAAGCAATGAAGAGGATATTATACATGCACCGGACCAAATCACACGGGAATCAGAAGACAAGAAGTTGATCTTCAAGCAGAGTTACTAATCATGAAGGACGGCAGCAGTTTTCTTTTAAGTGAGACAGCTTTGGAGGTAGGATCATAGTTTTTAGCGGAAAAGCAGGAAGAGAGGCTCTAAAGATTAAACAAGAAAGCAGTTTTCACAAATATGTACTATTTATGCAGACTTCGGAAGTTCAAAGTACGAAACGAACATCTTATCCGGTAGCTTTTGCATTCTTACAAAGTAAAACAAAAAAAATTCCGTAATTTTGTTGATAATTTACCAGAATAGAAACCCAATAATGTCACCGTTGATTTCGAATCAGCAGCGATTTCTGCACTAAAGGTTGTGATCCCGTCGGTTCAAGCGCATGGCTGCCATTTCCACGTAAAGAAATCGATCTGGACGAAAGTTGAAGACTTGGGACTTAACTTGCGAATGCAGAGGAAACGAAGAAGTAAGGCTGCAATTTCGTATGTGTGTTGCTCTGGCGTCCCTTAGACCTGAAGATGTCTGCAATGGCTGGCTCGTGATATGTTCCCAAGCACCGGATATCGACAAGCTTTCTCAGTTTTTCGCCTATTTTGTAGATAGATGGTTAGAAAATGACGAGAACCCGATCATCCTTTGGAACTGCTACAGACGGCGCCATCATACCACCAGCGCTGTAAAACGTTAGCACAACAAAATTAATAATTTTCTCTGAAAACTGAATCCTAAAATTAAAGACGTGTTCGAGTGTATGAAGGCGGAAGCAGAGAACTCGGTATGTGCATTAATGAGGTCAGAATTAAGTATGGAAGTCAAACGAAAGAAACAACTTATATGAAACTTGATGAAAGACTGGAAAAACAGTAGAAAAATATGAAGGGCTTGTTTGAAAGCAATTTCTTATGTCCAAAAATTTGAATGAAACCACATATTAGTGTTGGACGATATATGTGAAAAGAATGTACAAAATGTAAAAACTCATAGTAACTTACAAATTTAAAAATTTAAAAACTCATAGTAACTTACAAATTTAAAAATAACATATCAGATTTAAAAAATGAAATAGAAAAAATAGGAAATATGAAAAAAATACAAAAATCTTATTTTAAACACGCCTAAATGATAGTTTGATCTTGCTGTTTAGCCACTCCAAAACCTGGGTAAAGTGAGATGGGAGTCTGTTTATTACGAAAACTCCGTACACACAGCATTATCACTTCGTATAAGAAATGACGTTTCATGTATGGAGTAGCATGGTTGACTGTTTGATATTTTTTTTTATTTTCTCTCTGACGCAATCACAAAATTTTCACATATATCTTCCGTCTCCAGAAACATTGTAAAACATATACATAAAATTACAAACATACAGTTTAAAAATCGCATCTATTCCATTTGTCAAAAGTATACTTAAAAATAAACATAAAGAATGACTCATAACTACGGATGGCGTATCATGTATATGTAATGTAAAGTACATAACATGCGTTGTCGCATAATTTACGAAGCTGAAGGCGCCCTATACAAGGGTTGCGCGTATGTAGCGCTAGGTATGACGTGAGAAGCCGTGTACAGCTAATTTCACCTATATTCGTGACTAACCCTGGATTTTTAGTTAGTATGACAACACGTCTTACATACATTACGTGTATCATATGCTGATTCACGGCTGTGGACCATAATTTACTTTATGCTTATTTTAAAGTATTCTTCGTGAAGTAGAAGCTCAAAATGGTGCAAATGGCTCTGAGCAAATGGCTCTAAGTCCCCTAGAAGTTAGAACTACTTAAACCTAACTAACCTGAAGACATCACACACACCCATGCCCGAGGCAGGATTCGAACCTGCGACCGTAGCAGTCCCGCGGTTCCGGACTGCAGCGTGAAAACCGCTAGACCACCGCGGCCGGCGAAGTAGAAGTGGTTATATCTTTAAATTCTGTGTTCGTGAATTGGTTTTTCTGTTTTCAATTGTAGTCTCTGAAGATACAGTAGTACGTAAAAATCATCTAACAGAAAAAACGATCACTTTTCATAATAAGTAATGTGGCATTACGAATCTTAATCGATCATCACTAATCCCTTTCACCTGTACACCACGGAAATGTACGTTTATACGCACTGTAAAAATTCGCCATTGGAGACAATACAGGCCGGCAGTGTTGTCTGGCAATATCACTGCCACATGAATTACAGCCAAATGTACGGCAACATTTCCGGCCACTGTTTCCCGGCAATGTTTGCGGCAAAGCATTTACAGGAGTCACGCTATTGCCGCGTCGTGAACAAAAGCAAGATAGTGGATGTGAGTGGCGCTCTCCTACATTTGCAGTCTACAAAGAAAAAAATGAGTAAGAACAAAAGGAATAAGGCATCACGGATGCGTTCTTTTTAAAGCAAGCTAACTGCTTCCTAAACTTTAGCTTGTTAACTGATACTGGGAACATACCTTTTCCAGAATGCTGAAATTCTATTTCGAATATACCGTTTAAAAGAAGTTCGTCCGAGAAGCAATACCACTATTATCTACTATATACGAGTTGCTACCGTTCAATTTTCGGCTAGTGGAGCTTGATACAGAGGTATGATATTCTTCTTTGGATATAAAAGAAAAATGCATTTTTAAAAGTTTGCACCAGAGCTTCTAGTTATTTAGTGTTGGCTGGCAAGTTTCGGGCTTTGCCTATTTTAAGATGCCACCTGTTACAGACAGTAAAATTTGTAATGAGTCGATGCGTCAAATGTGGATAATAAATGTACTCTATCAGTAATAGTATGTTTCTTATGGTAACTGCTTATGTTTTTTGTATTTAGGATGTATTTGTTGTGGACAGTTTTATTTATGTCAGAACAATTACATATATCTCAGCTCTGCGTTAAAATATATCACACTTGTAGTTACACCTTACTGTATTATGTTAACATTAACATAGCTGCATAATATATATTTTCCTTAATTGTTGTCTTCATTACCCAGTATGATGTGATTCACGTGACAACCATATTTGACATACTATGGAGAAGTTCCTCCGTGAACTACACTGTGCGTCACTCTGGCTTATTCATCGAAATTATTATCACAATTTTGACAGATGTTAATACAACGAATTTTATTATATCTTAAATAATCTTTGATGTATTCAGTTTACTTCGCGGTTGAATTAAGTTCAATGACTATATCCAGTGTAAGGTAGTGTTCCATCACATTACAATTGTACAACAATTATTTCATTTCCTTTCAGCACTCTTTGAAAGGAAACATATTGTTCCATTTGTATTTCAAAGAAATCTACACACAGTAGTATTACGCTGTTATAATTCTCACTGTATAGATTCCGGTTCATATGCTGATTAAGGTACTTTTGAAGATTTTTCTGAATCGTTTGTAGTTGCGTATTTGATGATTAATGGATGCTGGAGTGCCTTTCATGTACTGATTAAGGTGCTATAAAAATTTTCTGATTATTCTGCTGCGATTCTGTTTGTTGATTTAACATTTGTTCTGGGAGTTTAGTCATGTGAATGTAGATTTTCACAGGTATTTGTTCTAGTATGTCCATCAATTGGCCTTTGCAGCCATCTGTAAAGTAGTGAAATTTCTCTCGATGTTTTCAATGAAGTGTGTATTATTCTCTGAGGTGCGTGCTGAAAATTAAAAGGTTATTTTCGCTTCTGTCTACGTATCCTGTACATCTCATTTAAAGTGACTTGGAGTTCAGTGGGCTGCATATGTATGCCTCGCTTTCATCGCGTTACTCTTGATCTAGAATGCGAAGAAAGTTGCGGTTTTGTACCAACACTGAATGACACTAACTAAACCTGTACAAGGAAAGCTATTTAATTATCTGTGATAGTTTAAGAAATATGACCTTTTGGATAACAGACGGTTTACTTTGGAGGAATTTGGTGAACATGGCTCAAATCATTGTGAAGATATATGTACCTAATGTTCTGAAAATGTAGTTTGGAGAATTCTCAGCGTTTTTGACTCATCGTATGCCTCTTTCAGAACATTCCAGCAGCATTATTCTTGCCGGCCACCTGCTTCTTCATTCTCTGCAGCCTTTTTCGGGAATCTTTTCCTTACTCTCGACCGACAGTGCTGACATCCGCAGCAATTTTAGATTCAACTACTTGCTGATAATCTTTGGCTTTCAACACACTTAACTTATGATTTCCTGGTTGGATGCCTAATTTGTCCATTAGTTTTGTCTTGCCAATTACACTATCACTGAAACACATGACAGCATCCATTACACCTGAGTACAGTCAATGGAACACACGCAGCTCTTGAAACTCTCAATAGGGTTTGGTGTATGGCCATGCAGACATCTTCTAAGTAATTTGGTATCTGCAAGATCCCTGTATATTGGCTTTCTTGTTTCCATGAATGTGGCAGGCAAGAAATGTTTATGGTGATATTCCTTGCCTGTCGCATGAGCGTGGCTGGTTCGCAGACATTTGTTCAAAGGGGGTTAAGACCAAATCAACAATTGAAAAGTAGGTAAAAATACATTTAGTGAAAAGGGGGAAATTTGTCTTTCAGGTGGTGACAAAAATATCTTTTCGAAAATTTCAGTTATTTCAAGTACAGGTATCCTTAAACGTCCGTCTGTCCAACGTAGGCTCTATTAAGTTCGTTGCGTTCTTTTTTTTAAACTGCCAGAATAGTCATATCGTCATGCTTTGGCTGCTTTGTAAATGATGATGGTGTCGCGTGTGTTTATGTCAAAATTGCAGTAATTCCTGCAATAAATAAGCCACACTAATTCAATGAGAATAAATTCTCCACTGTATACGTTAACATAACACGGTAAGGTGTAAATACAATTTGAAATTGTGACATCTTCGAACGCAGAACTGAGATATAGTCAAGTATGGTGACATAAATAGAACTGTCCACACCAAACACATTCTAAATGCAAAATACGTAAATGGGTACCATATGAACAATATTATTCATGATATCTTTATGATCTGCAAATCAACGTATCCACTCGTAACAGATTTTGTTCTGTGTAAGTAGTGGCTTGTGAAAATGGGCGAAATCCGAAACTAGTCAACCAACACTAAATAATTAATTAGCAACTTTGTTGTAAATCTTTAAAAATGTCTTATCTTCCACATTTTTGAGCTGCCAGACGTGACGCACAGAAAAATTTTATATCTTTAAAGTTTATTTCTCATCTGTATGCTTCTTGGTACAAGGCATTTGCAATATTTTGGTGGAAGGGTCCAAAGAATTTATTAAAGTAGTAGGCCAGAGTTACAGGGCGTGAAAAGTAATGTATACAGCCATCGCAATAAAATAATAACAGTTGGCAAATTGATGCCCATTTAAAACACGTGAGGAAGCTTCAAAAGCGTTCAGGCATCATAATAACCGATGGAGGATAAAATTTCTATTCAGTACTGCAAATATTCTAAAACGATAGCAGCGAGAACGTTCTTTTTCAGAATTCGCTCTTTGTATACATTACTTTCTGTTTCTTTCTCTTTAGTTGTGGATGTATTTGTCACACTCATGGATTTCTTGTTGGCTGTCTCGTTTGCCCAATTTTACATACCTGTAGCTGCTTCTGTATTATCGGAGCAGTGATTCGTGTAATTCATTAGACGAACCTAATATCTGTTTCAAGTGACTTGACACGGCAGCACTGTCGACTGAGGAAGGAGAATCGAGGCTGAGAGTGAAAGGCAAACACACACAGTCGAGAAGTGAGACGGAAGTGTCCTGGGCCTTGACACGTTGCAGCAATGTTGCTGGTAACACTACTGCTGCCACACAACGCCGTAAAATAAGGCCTTAGGCTCTCATACCTGCCGAGGTGCGATTCTATCTGCCGGGCGGAGATCGAACGGAGAGATTAGAGAACCTTTACTCGACCTTCTATGGTTGCGAATTTCAATGGAAGCAAATTTCAGGACACCACCCGGAGTACAGAGCACACGTTAGTAAATATTAAATTACCGAGACTCCAGCCACGTGTACACAAAATCAAATTAACACAAGTCCCATAACACACCAATAAACTCCAAAGTGCGGTGACACAATTTCAATCGAGTGTACAAAGTTACAAACACAAGGGGAGCTGCAGCCAAATCCAGTGAACAACCCAGGAAATATAAATCTTAAAACACTTGGGTCAAAACCACATGAAATTTGCCATAAAACTAGTTTACAAAATAACCCGGTGGAAATCTGCCTTGTAGCCATTGATTATCCTGCGCAGAGGCAACACTCAAAACTTTCCAGAAAATTTCTGGCAGGATAACAAGGCTGTCGAGTACGACTTCTGCTTGGCAATACACAGTGCTGCGTGGGACAGAGTAAGTGCCAGTACTGATAAGGGAACCTCCCCATCGCACCCCCCTCAGATTTAGTTATAAGTTGGCACAGTGGATGGGCCTAGAAAAACTGAAAACAGCTCAATCGAGAAAACAGGAAGAAGTTGTGTGGAACTATGAAAAAATAAGCAAAATATACAAACTGAGTAGTCCATGCGCATGATAAGCAACATCAAGGAGAGTTTGAGCTGAGGAGCGCTTTGGTCCCGTGGTTAGCGTGAGCAGCAGCGGAACGAGAGGTTCTTGGTTCAAGTCTTCCCTCGAGTGAAAAAATTAATTTTTTATTTTTAGACAATTATTATCTGTCCGTCCGTCCGTCCGATGCGAGGTAATTGCGCCGTAGTATGGGGACGCTACAACTAAACAAACATCGAAACACACGACGTCAGTAGACTGCAGCGCACGGAAGAGGGAGTATTCCTGCTAACGAGGCTCCCTGGCTGGCAGTTGAGTGTTCGCTACTTTGGACGAGAGTGCATTAAATACGTGAGATGTATTCCGTGAGCAATATGAATCCAGCAAATATAGCTCGCGACTTCAATAACAAGGTCAATGAATATTTTCCTGTGGAGGAATCGCTTGACCTATGACCTTGCGATCAAATGTTTTCGGTTCCCATTGGAGAGGCACGTCCTTTCGTCTACTAATCGCACGGTTTTGCGGTGCGGTCGTAAAACATATACACTACACCTATTACAGTGAACAGAGACATTAATGAACGAACGGACAGATCATAACTTTGCAAAAATAAAGAAAGTAAACTTTTCACTCGAGGCAAGACTTGAACCAAGGACCTCTCGTTCAAAAGCTGTTCACGCTAACCACGGGACCACGGCACTCCGCAGCTTGTACTCTCCTTGATGTTGCCTATCTTGCACATGGATTACTCAGTTTGTGTATTTTGCTTATTTTTTCATAGTTCCAAACAACTTCTTCCTGTTTTCTCGATTGATCAGTGTTCAGTTTTTCAAGGCCTTCCACTGTGCCAACTTATAACTAAATCTGAGGGGGGTGCGATGGGGAGGTTCCCTTGTGAGAGACTATAAAAGAAAAAATACCCACAGTGATCAGAGAGAAAACAGTGAAGCAACTCAAATTCTAGCATGGATAACACACATCACAAAAACTTCTGCGTCATCCCGGTTCCCAGAACTCCTGAAGACAGACGTTGACTTTGGATATTGTATCACAGACACAGTCACTTTGACTGTTCAGAGATGTCACTAAACCCGCACAAAGATGTAAACAACCATGCACGAGCAGCGCCTATTAGACGGAGGGGCTCCCACAGTCGATCACATGCAGTCATTCAACAGGAGGGAGTTACACGGCTCGTGTTGTCTGTAGTTCAATCATGCCTTGACGGTCAATACCGCAGTTCTATCGCGTCCGCATTGTTGCTCTGTGCCAGGAAGAGCTCTCAACAAGGGAAATGTCCAGGCGTCTCGGAGTGAACCAAAGCGATGTTGTTCGGACACGGAGGAGATACAGAGAGACAGGAAGTGTCGACGACATGCCTCGCTCAGGCCGCCCAAGGGATACTACAGCAGTGGATGACCACTACCTACGGATTATGGCTTGGAGGAACCCTGCCAACAATGCCACCATGTTGAATAATTCTTTTCGTGCAGCCACAGGACGTCGCGTTACGAGATCAACTGTGCGCAATAGGCAGCATGATGCGCAACTTCACTCCCGACATCCATGGCGAGGTCCACTTTTGCAACCACAGCACCATGCAGCGCGGAACAGATGGGTCCAACAACATGCCGAATGGACCGCTCAGGATTGGCATCATCTTCTCTTCACTGATGAGTGTCGCATATGCCTTCAACCAGACAATCATCGAAGACGTGTTTGGAGGCAACCCGGTCAGGCTGAATGCCTTAGACACTGTCCAACAGCCGGCCGGTGTGGCTGAGCGGTTCTATGCGCTTCAGTCCGGAACCGTGCAACAGCTACAGTCGCAGGTTTGAATCCTGCCTCGGGCATGGATGTGTGTGATGTCCAGGTTATTTAGGTTTAACTAGTTGTAAGTTCTAGGGGACTGATGACCTCAGATGCTAAGTCCCATAGTGCTCAGAACCATTTGAACCACACTGTCCAGCGAGTGCAGCAACGTGGAGGTTCCATGCTGTTTTGGGGTGGCATAATGTGGGTCCGACGTACGCCGCTGGTGGTCATGGAAGGCGCCGTAAGGGTTTTACGATACGTTAATTACATCCTCCGACCGATACTGCCACCATATCGCCAGCAAATTCGTCTTCACGGACGACAATTCGTGCCATCGTGCACATCTTGTGAATGACTTCCTTCAGGATAACAACATCGCTCGATTAGAGTGGCCAGCATGTTCTCCAGACATGAACCCTATCGAACATGCCTGGGATAGATTGAAAAGAGCTGTTTATGGATGAAGTGACCCACCAATCACTCTGAAGTATCTACGCCGAATCTCCGTTGAATCAAGACCAACAGAGCCTTGATGAACTTGTGTATAGTATGCCACGACGGATACAGGCATGCATCACTGCAAGAGGACGTGCTACTGGGTATCAGAGGTACCGGTGTGTACAGGAATCTGGACCACTACCTCTGAAGGTTTCACTGTATGGTGGTACAACATGCAATGTGTGCTTTTCATGAGCAATAAAAAGGGCGGAAATGATGTTTATTTTGATGCGTGTTCCAGTTTTCTGTACAGGATCCGGAACTCTCGGAACCAAGGTGATTTTTTGATTATGCCTTATTCAGTACCACTCTGAACTTAACGGATCACAGCACTAACCTGGGCAGTAAATGATGAATGTTTCAGAGTTCAGGAGGCAAAAGGCCAAACTACTCTTGTAAGGTGGCTATAATTTCGCACGTTGCTAGTACACACTTACGTACTTTTCCATGATTTACAACCGGAATTAGGTATCATTTTATACGTTGCGCATTGTATATTTGAATATTTAAAGAAGATTGACATTGACACATGCATATTTTAAATAGTTGTTAACGCTCATTGAATGAAGGCGATGTAGTGGCCTTATTATCAAAATGGCTTAATGAATGATTGCCTATACTAGTAGAGGTTGGAACGCCAGCGAAAATGAAACTGCAGGCGTAGCTCAAGCCCTGGGTGGAAAAGCTCGCACAAGTGTGTTGGTCCTGCTTAACACAGGACGTAGGCGACGGTCGGTCGGGGCATCTGAGCGCTGGCCGGTATTGTAGCTAGGCCGGAAGGATAAATGGAAACTCTGAAAACCTTGGACGCAGCAGAGAGGAACAAGGAAGCGTTAATTCGGAAATCACACAGGCTGGGTTATTTCCAAGAATTTTTACTTTGAGAAGCGTGTCATTGTATGAATTCCTAATAAACTGGGATAGGTATTTCCTCGCAAACTTTCCGCGCTGGACGACAAAGGACTAAAATATGGTTGGTCGGCGTTCGGATGAATCTGTAGAGAGAGAGAATATTCCGTGGTTTCGAGCACACGATACGTCTTCGGCAGTTACGAAGGAGGGGAGCTGAGCTTTGCTGGAAAGCCAGCGGTGGAGTGAAGGTTGTCTTCCATTTTGAGCGCCCGTGTCTGGCGGTCGCTCAGTATCATCTTTGTTGCTGCAAACTGACTTTGTTTTTGCTCTCAGGAGGTTTTTTAGTTAGAACGATAAGGCACTGTACTGTTGCGAACTTATACGATTCTGTTCTTCGTCTCCGGGTTGGGAGTCGTCGTTGAGTTCGCATCGTTCAGTGATTGAGAGCACTTCTTATGCCTATACTCACGTTGAGACGTTATCTGAACTCCATCCTTGTGGCTGGGAGTTCGCGTTTCTCGTCTGTAGAACACAGAGAGGAGAAGACAATATTAGGTTATACTAGTCAGAGGACCGTCGTTTGATGTCCTACTGTTTGAATGAGTTTTTTTATACTTTTTGGTTGGAGTTCTACCGTCGTCGCAGACGAATACGAGAACCATCAGCGAGACGCACCGGACGGAGTACATATGGTGATATTGCTAAATGCTTTGGCTTATTAGGGCTATAAAGCTAAACAGCTGTGATCACGTAAATTTTATTTCCACTGAGGTTGCACACCACTGTAGATCATCTTTGAAAGTAGTGTCTTCTAGTGTTTGGTACGTAGATGATGTAAGTCATCTCGCGTTAATTACATGAGATCGCGTAGCCATAAAAAGGGGCAGATTTGGGCAGTTGACCAAACAAATTAGTTAGGAAATTAATTTGTATCTGTTTATGTCAATTGGACATTGATATATAAACATTTGTAATATATAAAGGGGTTTTAATCTACAATAACTGTATAAGCAGGCACAGCTTTTATCATTTTGTAGTTACTAGCCCCCTTAATCATTAATTTATGTTTATGTTGTAATTTATATGTTAAAGAGCAAGAAGGAGGAGATAATATCACCTTTAAGAGATCCTTAGATCTGCTTCAGGGGGTAGTCAGAAAGGGCAAAATCTTCATTTTCACGTTCACTATTTTCAGTTGCGCACATTCATTTTACACCCGCTTTGGAGTAGCATCTTGGACACTTAGAAGAACTTCAGGCTAAACACACCAGCATGTAGAGGCCAAAAACCATGCTCCGAGAAAATGGCGTAAGCACAGGAAAATCATCTTAAAACATATCCAAGAGTCCACGTCTGACAGCATAAATTCTCCAATTGGCAGATAAATGAACCAGGTCCGCATACCAACCACCACAACACATGGCAAGTCGCAAGTACTGCCGACGCCGGCCAAATCGTAGGCTACTTCGCAAAACACTCGCTAGTAGGTTCGTACTGTTCTCACCTCTCTCCAGTGACGCCTTTTCTTTGCACCAAAGCGCACCACCTCGCGCTCGAGTCGTAACCGACGACCAACGATCGAAACAAAGGGTCAATAATATCCTAAGTGGCTCAGTTATTTTACATCACCGTTTACGATGCACTATCGCATCATTAATCAATTCATTAGCTGAAAGTGGCTTGCACCACACACTAAGAGATTCTGTAGTACTGCATGTGTGGGAGGTAATTAAAAATGAGAACTGACGCAAAGAGTGGAATGGACCCCAAGACCCTCAGAAGCGACTATCGGGCTAAAGAGGTGCTGGGCAGACAGTCATTACTGTGAGAGGGAGCAGAGCGCGATGACACCGGTTTACAGTACAATAGTCCGCTGAAATCCCGTAGCGTTGCACAGTGCGCGTGCGAGATTGCTCTCCGATAAGATGGAGAAAATGACAGAATAGCTTGCATGGAGACATAGCGTCAGGGGTAGGCCGAGGTGAAAAGACATCCTTTTAGTGTGAAAGAGTGCGCAGCAACACGAACGATGGTTGTGAGTTAATCTCTGAGGAATCTTCTCATGGAAAGCACCGGGATACACTTTCCATCGAAAAGCAGAGCCGCGTTTCTGATTGGTAGAAAGCTAAGAATGTAGGCGGGGAAACGGAAACTTCCAGAAAATCTTCTGAATGGACTATTTGCTACAGGTGATAAGCTGGAAAATTCATGAACCATGGGAAGTAATGAATTTTTAATGGCCAATGGGATTCATCACTTAAGCGCGAACGTAGATAACACGTATCCAGGAGAGAGTGGCGTATGACATAGAGAGACCATTTCACTCCATGGATCCCTGCAGTGATCGATTGGAGACATTTCTCTCTGGGGATCGACGTAGAGTATCTGGTGGCAAGAGAACTGTTGCCTTTGACACACGGAGATTGTGAAATTGTTTCTCCGCGGTAGGTCTGTTATGCTGCTTATTAAAGTGACGATTCCTTAGCTCGCAGTTGAGTCTGTCAGGAAATTACCTGAGTCAAATTTCTGTTCCTAGCTAGTGAGCAAACAGAAATCTTCTGTCTTGTACTGAGGAAATTACAGCCCTAGGAGTTTGCGGACGGCATATTGCTTCTACTACGTAGGCAGAGAACTGCAGGTACGCCACGTACGTCATCTGCACAGCTCTGACTGCTTCATCAAGTAGATCATCACCACTGTAAAACTGTTGCTCGTATTTCAATAGATGAGGGTTGCGCTTTGTAAAGAAAGTCAAACATATGTTCTCCCAATCTCCACACCGCATATAGGGTAGCAACTGGCATTGTGTATTTTATATTTATAGAATATTTTGCACCCTGCATGGTTTTTTGAAAATAAATAATTTACGGTATGCACCTAGTGAATCATTCTAGTAACATACCGTGAGGAATAATGAAAGTGAAGTACAACCACAACACAATACTTAGATTTATTGAAATCCCTAGGTGTGTAAAATGTCAGTGGGACATCTTAATCAATCGTAGGCGTGAGAATTCCATTGCGGGAACAACATTAGGCAGCCGCAATACACATGCTATATCTTAGAACGCAAAGAGGGATTACAAAAAATAATGGCGATACTGGACCAGGACAGTTCACAAGCCGCGCGGGATTAGCTGAGCGGTCTGAGGCGCTGCAGTCACGGACTGTGCGGCTGGTTCCGGCGGAGGTTCGAGGCCTCCCTCGGGCATGGGTGTGTGTGTTTGTCCTTAGGATAATTTAGGTTAAGTAGTGTGTAAGCTTAGGGACTGATGACCTTAGCAGTTCAGTCCCATAAGATTTCACACACATTTGAACATTTTTTTTTGAACAGTTCACAAAATCGGAGCTTTTGTAAGTAGTTGGGGACTCATCTTGTCAGCACAATTTGTTTGGCGACTGAATTTGTAGGAAGACTGGCAATCACCTCAGGGATAAAATTTGATTTCAATTGTGTGGAACTACAACCAGCTTCATTAGAATTACAATTTGTGTATTGTAGATTCACACAATAGAGTTAATTATACATCTTCTGCGACGTGCAAATCTTTTCTGTTCAGAATTTTTTTAGTTTCTTCTGATACCACACATTATTTTTTTTTTCCAATGCTGCTTTTGATGTTTGTTTTGAGTATTAGCTTATTGTATCATTACCACAGAATTTCATGTAGCTCAAGACGACAGAATATCAGGCTACTGCAATGTTTCGGTAACAAACAGATACTGTCAGTTAAACTGCAGATAGTGAATAGCAATTTATATGATTTAATATTTTCATTATTTGTGTGTACGTTTGGAAATTTGTGGTGAAGTCTTATCGGACCAAACTGCTGAGGTCATTCGTCCCTAAGCTTAAACACTGCTTAATCTAACTTAAACTAACTTACGCTAAGCGCTAAGGACAACACACATACCCATGCCCGAGGGAGGACTCGAACCTCCGACGGGGGGAGCCGCACGGGTCGGGACAATGCGCCTCAGACCGCGCGGCCACCCCGGACGGCTTTGTGTGTACGTGATGTGAGTTGGGGCCTGTGTCGATGCTCACACAAAGCAAAGCACGTAACTCTAATCGAAACAATAAGTGAGGAAACAGCGACAAAATGGCGCTAACACGTGACGTGCAAAAAAAATGCGTTGGATGATGCTCACGTTATCATTCTAGCTGGCCAGCCAGCTCCAGCAGACGAATTGTAATTTGGAAATGATGCTGGTCATGATAACACTGGGAGGCACATGGAGACGTCAAGGCAGTAGTGATGATCCGCGGAACTACCAGGAAGATGAGTCCTTCAGTCCGAAATTTTATCGGGCCACTGTCGTATACATCAGGACGTCGTAGACCTACAGTAAAACACCGATGTGAAATGTTTAATCGGAAACTGGCAGGATTACAAGAGGGGAGACTCTCGTCAGTTTAGTTTGGATAGAAGGAACTGCGGGTGATGATATATTGTTCATTCTCGATTACTTGGAAAGGATGAATTGAGATGCAGTAGCAAATGCGAAACGTTTACAGACGTGAACTGAACATCTTGATAGAGCAGGAAAAGAAACACAGAAACAAATAGGACAGGTAAAGAAGGTGGGAGAAAATACCTGAAATGAAATTGAGCGCGTGAAAACCGAACGATCATACTACATACCAAGTTGTTGGATTGTCGCACAGATGACAAAATGGTAGATACCGAAATAGATGACAGAGGGATAGAGAAACAATTAAAATCGCTCAAAAGAGGAAAGGCCGCTGGACCTGATGGGATACCAGTTCGATTTTACACATAGTACGCGAAGGCACTTGTCCCCCTCTTCTTCCAGCGGTATACCGTAGGTCTCTAGAAGAGCGTAGCGTTCCAAAGGAGTGGAAAAGGGCACAGGTCATCCCCGATTCCAAGAAGGGACGTCGAACAGATCTGCAGAACTATAGACCTATATCTCCAACGTCGATCAATTGCAGAACTTTGGAACACGTATTATGTTCGAGTATAACGACTTTTCTGGAGACTAGAAATCTAGTCTGTGGGAATCAGCATGGTTTTCGAAAAGACGATCGTATGAAACCTAGCTCGCGCTAATCGTCCACGAGACTCAGAGGGCCATAGACACGGGTTCCCAGGAAGATGCCGTGTTTCTTGACTTCCGCAAGGCGTTCGATACAGTTCCCCACAGTCGTTTAATGAACAAAGTAAGAGGATATGGACTATCAGACCAATTGTGTGATTGGATTGAAGAGTTCTTAGATAACAGAACGCAGCATGTCATTCTCAATGGAGATAAGTCTTCCGAAGTAAGAGTGAATCCAGGTGTGCCGCAGGGGAGTGTCGTAGGACCGTTGCTATTCACAATATATATAAATGACCTTGTGGATAACATCGGTAGTTCACTGAGGCTTTTTGCGGATGATGCTGTGGTATATCAAGAGGTTGTAACAATGGAAAATTGTACCGAAATGCTGGAGGATCTGCAACGAATTGACGCATGGTGCAGGGAATGGCAATTAAATCTCGATGTAGACAAGTATAATGTGCTGCGAATACATAGAAAGAAAGATCCTTTGCATTTAGCTATAATATAGCAGGTCAGCAACTGGAAGCAGTTAATTCCATAAATCATCTGCGAGTAGGCATTAGGAGTGATTTAATATGGAATGATCATATAAAGTTGATCGTCGGTAAAGCACATGCCAGGCTGAGATTGATTGGAAGAATGCTAAGGAAATGCAATCCGAAAACAAAGGAAGTAGATTACAGTACACTTGTTCGCCCACTGCTTCAATATTGGTCACCAGTGTGGGATCCGTACCAGATAGGGTTGACAGAAGAGATAGAGAAGATCCAGCGGAGAGTAGCGCGCTTCGTTACAGGATCATTTAGTAATCGCGAAAGCCTTACAGAGATGACAGAAAAACTCCAGTGGAAGACTTTGCAGGAGAGACGCTCAGTAGCCCGATACGGGCTTTTGTTGAAGTTTCCAGAACATACCTTCACCGAGGAGTCTAGCGGTATATTGCTCCGTCCTACGTATATCTCGCGAAGAGGCCATGAGGACAAAATCAGAGAGCTTAGAGCCCATACAGAGGCATACCGACAATCTCTCTTTCCACGAACAATACGAGACTGGAATAGAAGGGAGAACCGATAGAGGTACTCAAAGTACCCTCCGCCACACATCGTCAGGTGGTTTGCAGAGTAGGGATGTAGATGTAGATGTAGATGTAGAAGTTTAAACAAGAAACCTTGGAAGTGAGGAAGCAGAAGAAGGATGTGAGAATTAACGCAAGGGATGCTAAGCGAATTTCACAAGAGACGCGTGAGGAACCACGCAGTACCACCAAAGCGCGGAAAACGGTACTTAACAAAATTCATAACAGAATAAAGGAACTGAAAGAAGAGAAAGAACGACATTACGACAGTCAGACAGCTGAAGCTCAAGATGCGAAATACGAAGTCATAGAGAAAGGCATAAACAGACTCTCCTGCAAGTTTTTGAGACAAAAGAGTCCTCTCTAGAATCGATATCTGACGTGCGCGAAGTGGACACGCGTGGCCGTCGTGTCATGAATACAGAAGCAAATAGCATTACGTCGAGATAGTGTGGGGGTGCTCCAGATGGAGTACATAACGTTTCCTGTAGTGGCAATGTTCGGTATACAGAAACCCAAAAAATGCCATAATCTAACTCATAAAGGTCAAGTCTGATTTCGTTGAACCAACAGGATACCGGCGCGATTCCAGAAATTCGGTCCAATTGGAACCTTAGCACTTCAGCAACTGCATTCCATAACGAAGGTATGAAACTCACATCATGGACATGTGTGGCTCATATCACCAAGTGGATGCAACATGACAGGGGAACACAACTATGTGTGGCACGTTAGAGCGAATTACCGTGGTTTAACGGGCCGTCGAGGCACCAGGCCACGATCGTTACCTCTCAGTTATAAAGTTTCACCACTCGAGGGAAGACGGGAACAGTCTACATCCCTTTACATTTATAGGGCAGTTTTAGGAAGCCATACCTTCATATTGACCAGTGCACTAAAAGACAGATTTTGTATCCGCACAACTAGAAAATGTGAGTTCAGAGACAATGCGAAAATACCAGAATTGTGCACAATATGTGACGAATTTAAACAGGCGCTAACGTGTGAAAAATCCGCCTCAGTTGCAAAATGTTACTGGTCTTTACGCAGGTTTCAGCTAGAGTAATGTAGCCTTCTTCAGAAGCATAAAATAAACTAATACATGCCAGAATAAGGCACGGTCAAACATAAAAAGCTAAAGTACCGTGGTACCATGTCAAGCTACGGTACTTAGCTGAGGAACAGTACCGGCCCCAATTCGTGGAAAGCCGCGGATGCTACGTGATAATTTTTTCATAATGCGGGGCCACAGTCGTAATATATTTCTGTAAAGTCAGTACCGCCAATAGACTGCTTCTTATATGCAGTGCTACATTTACACGATCATGATTTCGGCTTCAAAGTGCCATTATCAAGTGTTTTAATTGCTATACAGTGCCTAAGATGGCATACTGTCATATTTAAATTACACTATTAGACACATTGTCTAAGTGTCGTTAATTCTGATAAAGCCTACTGCTTGGTTTTATCACCGAGTATACCATCTTGACTCCCTTGACGCCATCTTAGGCATTGTATAACAATTAAAACACTTAATAACATCACTTTGAAGACGAAATTATGATCGTGTAAATGTAACACTGCAAATAAAAATATCTAATGGTGGTACTGACTTTAAAGGGCAGAAAAAAAAACGCTACGTGAGTTCCAACGTAGCGTCCGAGGCTAACCGACCGCTTTCCACAAAGTGGGGCCGGGTTTGTTCCTCAGCTGAGTAACGTAGCTTGACATGGTACAACGGTACTTAAGCTTTTTATGTTTGACCGTGCCTTATTCTGGCATGTATTAGTTTATTTTATGCTTCTGAAGAAGGCTAGATTACTCTAGCTGATACCTGAGTAAATACCAGTAACATTTCGCAACTGAGGCGGAATTTTGACATATTAATTTATCACAGTTGGTGACAGGGCTGCCACATGTTAAAAATTCTAAAACAGGCGTTAATGACAAGTTACTGGTCCCATCCAACCTAAGACAGATTAAAGAACAAGTTTATGACGCATAGATATACATAACGTACCAATGATAGCAATGTTCGGTATACAGAAACCCGACAACTGCCAGAATCTAACTCATCAAGGGCAAGACTTCTGGATTTAAAAGCGCGATAAAGATTTTGGCTAATTATGCCGGCTATATTGGGCAAATAAATACACAGCTGGGTATGTGTACTCGAGAGACTTTCAAGATGTAATAGATGAGCTTCCTGAAAGTACTGCGCAACTCCCAAAGATTTCAGTGCTGAAAAACAAATAGTGGATTTCCTACCTAGAATTCGTCCACAACAAAAAGAAATTGCGAAGCAAGCACTCCACAACATTCATATTGTGGGCCAGAGGCGAAAATCAAGGGCTGACAAAACAGCAACAGATAGGAAACTCCATGTCGGAGGAACGGTTCTCCTGACAGCCCACCATTTGTCGGATAAGCAGAAGACGATTTGCCTTAAGTTTTTCACTGCATGACATAGACCTGTGCCGAGTGTGTCGCATTGTTCACGCGAACACAATTGAGCAGGACGATATAAAATCAGGTAAATCACTTGGGATTCACCACATGAGTAATCTCAGTGCATTTTTAGAGAGATTGACCGTATCAAAGAAGAAGGGCTTACGCACGTACACACCGTAAACAGAGTAATAAATTGTAAATAGTGAAGAAATTGAAATGTGTTCAACGTAAAAATTGACAGATTACCATGGAGATGTTGGAGATATACTGCCACGTTTGGACACTCTACCCTTGTATGAGAGTACCTTTAAATCAATAAAAATTAAGACAACAACGTTTAAAGTTTATCTTATAATGAGGGTCACCCAGTGTGCAGTGAACTGTAATGTGACAAAAGTTTGTACACGTATGTTACTTAGGGAGGTGTGATGAAACACCGTAAGTCAAAGGCGAACGAAGTTAACAGTTCCCTCGACTCAAACAAATCTTTGTCGGAAGTCGTGTCATGCAGGCAACCTGCGTATTTGACAGATAACACATGGTTAAGATTTTCCAGTTAGTGGAGGTCATGAGGTCAGGTGTTTCTTGGCCAAATCTGTGTGAATTCGGTTATTATAGTACATTTCACACGGTCAAACCTACGTGTTGAGTTTGTTACAGAAGCAAGGCCGATGGTTTTTATTGGAGTTTGAGTGGTCTCGATGCAGTGCAGGTGAATGGAATTTACTCGAAGAAACACATACACATAGACAGGTGGATAGAGTTCGTTTGATACAGGTAGAAGGGAAAAAAAGGCTCATAATGTTGCAGTGAGAATATAATCGGAATTCAGTACAAAATGTATATGGAAGATTTGTTCAACAGGTCTTAGACGTAACTCATGTTATAAATAAAGTTAATGGCGAGAAGAAAGCTGGGAATCACCATGAAAAAGAAAGAACCATAGAAAAGAAGGAACAAGAGATAAACTTAGAAAGTAAAGCATTAAAGGTACGAAGCACTTTCAGTTTGATTATCTGAAATATATTAGGTCACTATCTCATTTAAAAACAAAGTGTGGTAGAAAATGTAAGAAAACAACAGTATGAGAAACACTTCTACACGGGATGGTGTATTCTGTTCTGTTCATAGGTGGTAAAGCCAGCCCATCTGCAACATCACTTGAAAGTCGAGAGGCCACCTCAAAGACAAGAAAATAGCCTCAATAATGCTATTACTAACTTTAATAGCTAGTAGTAAATACATTGAAATGGTAAAATATACTAACCATCACATGTATTCACTTCTTATGCCCACCCACCATAATTACCAATCTTTCAATTATAATTTTGAGTAAGTAGTACATTTTATAACATGATTGTTTTGAGCCTCAATTACGTTAAATGTGGAACGCAAGCAAAAAGCATTTTTGTACTTGTTATACAAGCATGTAGTGTTAAACAATATTGTTCATTTGAATCTGTTTTGAGTGTAGTATCATAATAATTTTAATATTAGGTAACTAGACTGATTGTGATCAGTCTAAAGACAAAACGATAAAACATGTTGCGTATTAGTTATGTAAGCGTGTAGTGCTAAGCAATTTTGTACAGTATGTAGAGAATGTTGAATGGCATAAGCGCCGCTACGGTGGCCACAGCTCAGCAGAGGAGACACATCGAGAAAGCAGAGGTGGCTGGAGCCGGAGGCAAGACGGTGGCAGATTGGATGGCTGAGCACTGTTATGTAACAGGCCGCACAAAGTGGAAGTCGCCCGGGCCCGAAGGAGGTGGCCTGAGGCGATCCCTGTGGGGACCGCTTTGATCACATCAAAGCAGTGATCTTGCTGCAGGACACTGCAATGGCGAACAGGTGTGCCGGCTGCGCAGGCAGGTGACGTCAGAAGCTGGTGCGAATGGGTCACTATTAAAGCCACACTCACTCGGATATCCTGCAGAAGCAGAGTTGAGCAATTTTGATGAAAACAGTGGGAGATAGATGCTGTTAGACTCTCACAATTACTTCAGTCCACAGTCCTCGCCAGGAATAACCGGCTAGTTAGAGGGGTACAGCGCAATCCTATGATATGACATTGCAGCGAACGTAGTACAGATCTCTTCTCACATAGGTCTTGCAGCCAAACACAACAACGAAATAAGCAGAAACATCTGTACTAGTGGAATAACCCTCTGCATCCGACAGTTCCATCCATTGAAAGAAGTAGGAAAACCCTGAAACCAAATTTGGTCCCAAAATAAGAAAAGAAGACTCAGAAGGGTGCAAGAATGTTTGAACGCACAAGAGAAGAAGAAATTCAATAAATAAGTCGCAAGAGCCCGAGAAAATGACATCAAGATGAAAAAAGGGGGTCCTATTCCACGTGAGATGTAGAAAGAGTTCTGTCACGCAACCTCAAGCAGCCACAACTTACAAACGTAATAGCAGAGGTCTGTAGAACGCATCCACAACCACAAGATGCACTAATAGTAGAGGCTAGCCCCCAAATATGGGTTAATTCAGAAGTGCAATCTACATATCTCCTTCTACCACGGTACCATGGCGTCTGATCAACGTGTCATCCGTGTCTCAAAACTGATTATCACTACGAATTTAAGACTTTACAGCAGATTTTTAATACAGTACGATAGCTCCTCCAGCTACTGCCATGCTAGGATCTTCGACATCAAGGCAGCGATGTTGCAGTAGGACACGGCATAGGTGTGCCAGTTGCAGAGTGCATTAGCTCCTCTTGGAGTTGAGCGAATGTGTGCATAACAGCGGTGTGATAGTATGAGTTGCTGTCAGACTCCATGGCCTGTCTGATTCTAGTGTCGTGCCCTGGCAAACCAAAACAAATGCCCCTGTATCAGAAAGCGTCTCATCTTAGCGAGTGCATGTGGAAGTCATGTGTGATGAGAAAAGTATGTCCCTTACCCACACCGCCAATAAGAAACAGTTGCTTTCTGCAATTAATAACCATGTTTTGAATTTGTTTCGTTGTTTGTTGTGTTTTCATTATGTCAACAGATCTGCCTCTTAATCATCAATTGTGTCGATATGTCGTGTTTTAGCTTTTAAGTGCACATGCTGATATGTATGATTAAATATGAGACTGTAGTTATAGCCCAGCTATGTAATTTAAAGATAAATGCAGATCACCAGTAACTTCAGTAACTACTAACATTGTTGACTGAATACTATTACAGTTCATGTTGTTTACATTGATATTCTCACATGGTGGTCACGCTTGATTTTTGTTGGATAGCCATACAGCTATCGAACAAAAATACTTAAGAGTGATGTATGAATATTTGGAGAGTGAGTGTGTTAGGTCTTGAGGTTGACTTGCATCAGCACATTCATAGACAAGTCGGAGGCTGTCATTGAAATTATGGAGAGTGGAGACTATGTTAACATTGGTACTGATCTGTTGGTAAATTTTGTTTTGTCGCTTATAATTTTGCTATTGATTTGTACTTGCCGTGAAACAGAACGTGAGTTCTACTTATAGGTGTCGCCTAAGCTCTAAGGACTAGTGCTTAATGCGTAAAGAGAACGGTCTCCAAAGAAGAGGTGTGATAGAGACTGGCACAACATGAAAGTGGCCTGCTCTCAGAAACACATAGAATATGTTCTGCGGAGACAATGTTCTGCTAGATAAAATAATGCCACAACTTTTATGTGACCACAACAGAAAATTAGCTGATAAAGTATCCATAGTGAAAGGTGGCAAGATTTTACAACCATATATTTAATATCTCTGTTGGTCCATCATGGACAGGGGACATGAGCTGGTTAAGTAATTGCCAATGTCAATGAAAGTCACCAACAACCGTGTAACTTACGATGTTATTTTATTCTATTTTTTTAAGACTATGCCATCTTCAGGCCACACATACATCTCACCAAATAAACGAAAAGTCATATACACCTATGAATGTCTCATTACACTAGTGTAACGATTGAATTCTTGACATCCAGAGATTGATGGCTCTATATGACTTTTCGTTTATTTGGAGAGATGCATGTGTGGCCTGAGGTTGGCATAGTGAAATGCTGAAACTGGTAGTCTTCAAAATAAAATAACATATTAAGTTAAACGACTATTGATGAATTTCATTGACACTAACCATACATTTAATGTTCTTTTAGATTTAGATTTATATGAGATCACTGTTTACGACGCACAATTGGATTATTAATCGTGTCGTGGGCTGATACTGCCTAGCACCCCGTACTAACAATTGCTGTAGTACTTCGTATCCGTGAGTTAACTAGGGCTGAGCACTGACACAAAGAGACAAGTGGGCCACGCTCTCATCAGAAGCCTCTATCGGCTAAAGAGGAGCTGTGAAGAGATTAGTTGTATTCTGCAGGGCCGGACATTTACTGGCCTGAGAGAGAGAAGAGCGTGGAGGCAAAGATTTACAATACTGATGGCTACTGAACCACTGCAACATGAACAGAGCAGGCAGGAGCTTCGTCTCTGGTGGGACGGAAAAAATTGCAGGGTAGCGCACCTGCAGGAAGAGTGTCAGGAGAGGAAAAAGGAGAAAGACATCCTTTGGGTGAAAAGGAATTCGGGGAGTTACAAAAGATGGTCACGCGGTGTCCTCCGAGGAATAATCTTACTGAAAGCACTGGGGCGCACTTCCTGCCAGAAATCAAAGCTGCATTTAAAATTGGTGGATATAGGAAGGGGATGGAAATTTCCAGAAGAGGAGTATGAGCTTCAGGTGATTGGCTGGCAGATTCATGACCCATGTAGTGAGAGGTAATGTTTGTAATGCGCACCGGGATGCATCACGACCGGAGATGTAGACGCCTTGTGTCCAGGAGGGCGTAGGGTGTGGCGTGAAGAGAATATTTCTATCCGGAAACTGACTGAGGATGCTTCCTTGTCCGATCAAAGACAGTTCTCTAAAAAATGGTTCAAATGGCTCTGAGCACTATGGTACTTAACATCTGAGGTCATCAGTCCCATAGAACTTAGAACTACTTAAACCTAACTAACGTAAGGACATCACACACATCCATGCCCGAGGCAGGATTCGAACCCGCGACCGTAGCGATCTCGCGGTTCCAAACTGATGCGCCTAGAACCGCTTGGACACACCGGCCGGCAAAGACAGTTCTCTCTGGGGCAACATAGAGACTCCACTGGGAAGAGTCATGGTGGAGAATTTGGCGGACAACACGTACGGAAGTGTTAGTTTCGGCTCAGGAAGCCCGTAAAATCGTTTGCTATCTTTTTCCGCGAGTGATGATTTTTTATCTCTCTGTGGAGTCTGACGTACATGAAATAGCTTCGTTTCGGAAAAGTACCTGAGTCGAATTTCTGTTCCTGGGTACTGAGCAAACAGAAATCTTGACTCATGTTCTGTCTTGAGCTGAGTAAATTTCAGCCGTAGGAGTTTGCAAACAGCATATTGCTTCCACTGTGCAGGCAGCGAATTGCGCAGTCCTCAACAAGCATATCATCGGTGCAGTGCAATTGCTGTCCGAACGTCAGTAGGTGATACGCACACTCCGGTTCGGCAGACAGGGAAAAAGTCACAGTAAATGCATAAGTTCCATTTGCTTGTCCACTGAGCGTTTTCTGAAAGTGCCAGTCGGAGTGTCAAAGTGATATTGTGCACTCACATTTTTACAAACTGTTGCACGCTACATGTTGTTTTAAAAAACAAAATTATGGTGTCCACATTGTGATTCCTCCTTGTAACATTCCAACAGGAATGATTGATTTGATGTGATAGACTGAAGTGAAGTAAAACCATTGAAAGGGTCTATGCTCTCCTTGAGTAAAAGGTACCAGTGTTACGTTGGTGGCGGAAGCCTCATCTCTGGTTTTACCTGGATACGGAATCGCCTGGGAGACGTTGGAATGTGTGAGACGGGCAGTCTGCTTCCAGCGCGCCGAGGGTCTACAACCGTGCTTTCTTAGAAGGAGGGTGAGTTGGTTTAACCGCGTGGCGCGTTGTCTCTTAGCGAGAGGGGAGCTTTTAGCGTTTGGTATCGCGTCTCGTCTTATACAGATTGTTTAACCTTGTCACAGTAAGGAATGCAAGGCTTCTGCAGACTTTCAGTTTGATTTCTAACGCAGACTTTGATCCGTAAGAAGAACGTAGCACAAAGGTGTTGCATATGTAAGAAGTGCGCCCTCGGCTCAGTGCGGTTGCTTGTCTGCCTGCAACTGCATCTGTATACCTTCTAACCTTTCCTGAACCTTAACAATTTTGCCTCTTCGTGAATTTTGTGTGTCCCTTTTACCTTATGTCCGTTTTAAGCCATCCACGTGGTTTAATATTAGAGTTCGTGGGCCCACTGCCATCACCCTTTGTCTATTCAAATGTGCATTCTGAAAAACGTTAATTGTTGGCTGCTGCGTGGTTTAATGTGGTTAAAACTTGGCCACGGTATGTAGAAATTGTGTCTCGGCAAACCACGTGGTCATACAAGTGTGTCATTAATCATGTACCGTTTCACAAGAAATTTTACTTAGTTACCAGGCCATAGCAGTTGTGTAGATGCATTACATCAATGTTTTAGGGAATAAATAATTTTGCCGCCAATCTTATCCTGTGTACCGATGTTACGTCTCTATTACCTACGCCATTTACCTTGAAGTTTCCTTGTTAGCCCATCCACAGCGTTCCCATGAGCACACGTTCAATAATTAGTGTTCCCTTTTTATTTAAAACAAATTCTTTTCAAAAGATGTTGTTTTCAGGAGTGCTTTTGCAAGCTGCTTTTATGCACAGTGTTCACGCATTATTTACTTTATTTTAATATTTGATTCACATGAACAATGCCGGACTTAACTAGTAATTACACCCCATTCTTTACGAGTTATAGTACAAATGAATGTTCTCTTATGAGTCTTTCTTTCTCATGATTAAATTAATTAATTTTTCGACTCAGCCGAACCCTTTATTTGTCGATTGGCTAGAATTGGTGGCGACCCAATCTTTAACGTTGATTTCAATCTCAGATAGTATTTTATTATTCAAAGTGAGCTTCACGCAACTTACACATAACGCCAATTTTTTCCGCTGCTTACACATAGTGACCATGACGCAAGCTAACTTCACCATAACACGAAAATTCGTTTTATGGAAATCCGGAGATGTACGCTGTCTGTGGTAGGGACATCTTATTCAATTGTAGGCATGAGAATTCCACTGTGGGGCCAACAACACGCAAACAAACATACACACGATATATATTTGAAAGAGTAGTGCGTTTACTTTTTACGGCGTGCACTGCAGCTGTAGCGGTTATAAGCTAAGTACTGACAAACTTATTTGTGCTCTGTAATACAGTTATTAAATTTAATAGATTTCAGCGGTGTTGCGTGTCGTTTATGGCGAAATAACGACTTAATAAACTTTTGTAATCGTTCGCTGGCTGTGTTTTAGAGAGTTTTCAGTGTGTTGAAGTCGTTAGTAATTTTCATGTTTTAGTTTTCAACTGACGTTTACTATTCTTTCTACTGAAATATTTCAGTAAAATTTTCATATAATGTTTTAACTTCGCTTGGTGTTACAGTGGTAGTTTTAATTTTTTGGTTGTAGCTAATAATTTTGTGATGTTTTGATGGTATTGGTATCGGCTGTGTTGTAGTACTATTAATACAAGTAGCTGCTTTCTTAGCAGGCAGAGAATTTCGAGACCATTATTGTAAGTTCTTAAATAGTTCTACTGGTGTAACTGAATTCTGGTAACGTAGACGTATAGTTTTTTTTTCAGTAACTGTAAAATTTACCACGAGTGAAAAGTGTGGGCTCTGTCGTAGGTTTGTGAGTAGTGGATTATGGTGTGGGATTTGTTCAAAGTACACTCCTGGAAATTGAAATAAGAACACCCTGAATTCATTGTCCCAGGAAGGGGAAACTTTATTGACACATTCCTGGGGTCAGATACATCACATGATCACACTGACAGAACCACAGGCACATAGACACAGGCAACAGAGCATGCACAATGTCGGCACTAGTACAGTGTATATCCACCTTTCGCAGCAATGCAGGCTGCTATTCTCCCATGGAGACGATCGTAGAGATGCTGGATGTAGTCCTGTGGAACGGCTTGCCATGCCATTTCCACCTGGCGCCTCAGTTGGACCAGCGTTCGTGCTGGACGTGCAGACCGCGTGAGACGACGCTTCGTCCAGTCCCAAACATGCTCGATGGGGGACAGATCCGGAGATCTTGCTGGCCAGGGTAGTTGACTTACACCTTCTAGAGCACGTTGGGTGGCACGGGATACATGCGGACGTGCATTGTCCTGTTGGAACAGCAAGTTCCCTTGCCGATCTAGGAATGGTAGAACGATGGGTTCGATGACGGTTTGGATGTACCGTGCACTATTCAGTGTCCCCTGGACGATCACCAGTGGTGTACGGCCAGTGTAGGAGATCGCTCCCAACACCATGATGCCTGGTGTTGGCCCTGTGTGCCTCGGTCGTATGCAGTCCTGATTGTGGCGCTCACCTGCACGGCGCCAAACACGCATACGACCATCATTGGCACCAAGGCAGAAGCGACTCTCATCGCTGAAGACGACACGTCTCCATTCGTCCCTCCATTCACGCCTGTCGCGACACCACTGGAGGCGGGCTGCACGATGTTGGGGCGTGAGCGGAAGACGGCCTAACGGTGTGCAGGACCGTAGCCCAGCTTCATGGAGACGGTTGCGAATGGTCCTCGCCGATACCCCAGGAGCAACAGTGTCCCTAATTTGCTGGGAAGTGGCGGTGCGGTCCCCTGCGGCACTGCGTAGGATCCTACGGTCTTGGCGTGCATCCGTGCGTCGCTGCGGTCCGGTCCCAGGTCGACGGGCACGTGCACCTTCCGCCGACCACTGGCGACAACATCGATGTACTGTGGAGACCTCACGCCCCACGTGTTGAGCAATTCGGCGGTACGTCCACCCGGCCTCCCGCATGCCCACTATACGCCCTCGCTCAAAGTCCGTCAACTGCACATACGGTTCACGTCCACGCTGTCGCGGCATGCTACCAGTGTTAAAGACTGCGATGGAGCTCCGTATGCCACGGCAAACTGGCTGACACTGACGGCGGCGGTGCACAAATGCTGCGCAGCTAGCGCCATTCGACGGCCAACACCGCGGTTCCTGGTGTGTCCGCTGTGCCGTGCGTGTGATCATTGCTTGTACAGCCCTCTGCAGTGTCCGGAGCAAGTATGGTGGGTCTGACACACCGGTGTCAATGTGTTCTTTTTTCCATTTCCAGGAGTGTATTTTCATTTGAGGGAATGCAGTGGCGAAGCCAGTGGTCATATTAGGGAGATCCTCTCCTGGGAATGTAGAATCTGTAGTAGAAACAAGTTAATAGAGGAGCAGAAGCGTAAGATCTGTGCCCTTCAGGTGCAGTTACAATGCGCATAGGAGGAACTAGATAGGTTGAGGAGGGTGAAGGGTGGTGGGGAATGGTAACTGGCAGTTGGCAAGAGGGCGGCTAGGAAGAGGAGGTACTCAGACAGTTTTAATTTGCATACATGCAATAGATATGACCAACTGTCAGAGTTGAGTGGAGAGAAGCCGCGTGTAGCCGTAGATGTAGGTAACTTGCAGCAGTCCTCAGCAATTAGGAGGCATAGGTTAGTTGCAAAGTCTAGCAGAAAGAAGGTTTTGCTACTATGTAGTTCCCACGGCAGAGGTGTGCGCCAGCAGTTGCAGGAGAGTGAGTACCAGGTCACCAGCATTATGAAGCCTAGTGCAGGGTTGGCTCAGGTGACTGAAAGCATAGGGGAGTTGTGTAAGAATTTTACGAAAGAGGATCAGGTAGTGGGTGGAGCAGGGAACAGTCTCGATAGGGACAGGGAATATGATGTTAGTGGTGACTTGGTTAAGATAGCTACTCAAATGTGCATTTCGTGCAACTGTTTCAGCGTCATGATCGGCCTCACCTTAATGCGGCTGTTAGGCGCGTTAATGTGGGGCTGGGAAAGGCACTGATGGCGGAGGGCATGGATCACATCTCATTGGTGCCAGTTGGGTCTATCAGTAGATGAGGTTTCACTAGGCATGGCCTGCACCTCAATATTTATGGGAAGGGGAGGCTGGCTAAGCTTATAGGTGACAGTGTAGTGGGTGGTGGTGGTGGTAGTGGTTTCACTCATGGAAAAATTCTTATAGTAGTTGGTGTTAGAGCTGCACCTTTTTTAGACTGAATTCAGCTGATAGGTATACCTGCTTAAAGGAAGTGCCTCTAACTAAGGGCTCACCTCCAGAGAATGTAATGTTTCCAAGTAGAGAAGGAATTAGCATACTTCATCAAAATATAAGAGGTATTAGAGATAAAGTTAGTGAACTGCTAACAGATGTAGACGTATCACGACACTGCACTGAACAGATATTTGAAAGTTGTGCAGTATTAGTTGAATTTAGTGAAACTAAACTTCTAATTGCTGTTGTTTATAGGTCCCCTAACTCCGACTTCAGAGCATATTTGCTTAAGCTTCAGAGGGTTCTTGATTCACTTTGTAGGAAGTAGCAGAAAGTAGTTCTATGTGGTGACTTCAATATTAATTTTGTACATGATTGTGCAAGAAAAAGGATGTTGGTAGATCTCCTAAATTCATATGATCTGATGCAAACTGTGTTTTTTACAACTAGGGTGCAGGGAAACAGTAGCACAGTCATAGACAATATTTTTATTCATTCTTCATTACTAGATGGGCATTCTGTTAGTAAAAGGGTGAATGACCTTTCAGACCATGATGCACAAATTTTAACACTAAAAGGTTTTTGTACTCTAACCAATGTCGTATTTAATTACAAACTACGTAGGAAAGTTAATCCAACAGCAATAGAGAGTTTTTCAAAACTTGTCAAGGAAAAAGAGTGGCAAGATGTTTATAGTGCCGATAATATAGATGAAAAATACAATGCTTTCCATAACACATTTCTCATGCTCTTTGAGATTTGCTTTCCACTAGAACATTCTAAACGGGGTACTAGCAGTAATGGGCAGCCCGGTTGGCTGACTAGGGGGATAAGGATATCATGTAGAACAAAGCGGGAATTATATCAAAATGGTATAAGTAGTCACAATCAAGCTACAGTAGCCGATTACAAACAGTATTGTAAGGTGCTTAAAAATGTTATTAGCAAGGCAAAAAGTATATGGTGTTCAAATAGAATAGCTAATTCACAGGATAAAATTAAAGCCATATGGTCAGTTGTGAAGGAAGTGTCTGGTCAGCAGCACAAGGTTGACGATATAAAGTCAGTTTGCAGTAATAATATTCTGTTACTGATAAATCAGATATATGTACAGTATTTAACAACCATTTTCTGAGCATTGTTGGTGAATTAAATAAAAATTTAGTATCTACAGGAAATCATATAAATTTCTTAGCAAATGCCTTTCCGAGATTGACGTCTGAAACACTCCTCTGTGATACAGACAAGAGGGAGATTGAGACAATAATCAAATCACTGAAGACTAAGGACTCTCATGGTAATGATGGAGTGTCTAGTAGAATATTAGAGTACTGTGCTGCACATATTAGCCCTGTATTTAGCCATATTTGTAATTTTTCCTTTAGGAATGGTCAGTTTCCTGAGCGATTAAAGTACTCAGTAGTAAAGCCGCTTTATAAAAAGGGACAAAGGGATAATGTAGATAATTTTAGACCTATTTCTATGCCATCAGTGTTTGCAAAAGTTATCGAAAAGGCTGTGAATGTAAGGTTAATTGATCATTTTATATCACAAGATTTGCTATCAAATGTACAGTTCGGCTTTAGAAGTCGTTTGACAACTGAAAATGCTATATTCTCTTTTCTCTGTGAGGTACTGGATGGGCTAAACAAAAAGTTTCGAACGCTTGGCGTATTTTGCGATTTAACAAAGGCGTTTGACTGTGTTGATCACACAATATTGCTCCAGAAGTTGGA